>NW_026695222.1:24180000-26580000 GCF_021218885.2 Marmota monax
ATTCTCCCCTTCAGGGGGTGGAACCCATTAAGCTGGGTGTTGGGGGGAGCTCTGTATGCCATGGCACCAAGGTAGTGGGGACTCCCCCCTCCAGGGGGGGAGAACCTTCTAAGCTGGGTGGCAGGGGAGATCTGTACACCATTGCACCCAGGTGAGAGGAGACTCGCCCTTTCAGGGGAAAGAACGCTCTAAACTGGGTGGTGGGTCAGCTCAGTATACCATAACACACAGGGTAGAGGGGACTCCCTCCTCCAGGGGGAGAACCCTCTAAGCTGAGTGGTGGGGGGAGATCTGTACACCATCTCACCCAGGGTAGAGGGGACTCCCCGCTCCAGTGTTGGAGAACCCTCTAACCTTGGTGGCAGGGGAGCTCTGTACACCATTGCACCCAGGATAGAGAAGACTCCCACCTCAAGGGTTAAAGAACCCTCTAACCTGGCTGGTGTGGGGAGTTCTCTACACTATGGCACCCAGGGTAGAGGGGACTCCCCCATCCAGGGACTCTCCCCTCCAGAGGATAGTCCCCTCTAACCTGGGTGGTGGTGGGAACTCTGTACACCATCACACCCAAGGTAGAGGGGACTCCCTCTCCAGGGTTGGAGAACACTGTAACCTGGGTGACTGGGGAAGCTCTGTAAACCATTGCACCCAGGGTAGAGGGGATCCCCCATCCAGGGGGTAGTACCTTCTAACCTGGGTGGTGGGGGGAGCTCTGTACACCATCACACCCAGGGTAGAGGGGACGCTATCTCCAGGGTTGGAGAACCCTGTAACCTGGGTGGTGGGGCGAGCTCTGTACACCATCACAACCAAGGTAGAGGGGACTCCCCTTTCCAGTTGGAGAACCCTCTAACCTGGGTGGCAAGGGGATCACTGTACACCATTGCACCCAGGGTATAAGGGACTTCCCTTCAAGGGTTGGAGATCCCTCTAAACTGGCTGCGGGGGCAGAGTTCTGTACACCATCACATGTTCGAGGCCAGCCCCAGCAACTAGGAAAACTCTCAACAATTCAGTGAAAGCCTGTGTCCAAATAAAATAGTTAAAAGCGTCAGGAAATGTACATCAATGGTGAAGTAACCCTGGGTTCAATTTCTAGTACCACAAACCAAACAAAACCAAGACACCACTACACACCCACCAGGAGAGTTGCACTAAAGGCATGGTCAATGGAGAGAATGTGAGAAACCAGAACTCATACACTTGGGGTGGGAATGTAGAATGGTGTGGCTGCTTTGAAAAGCCGTCTGGCAGCTCTTCACCAGCCTAAAAGCAGAGTTACCATGAGGCCCAGCAATTCCACTCCTCAGAACTTACCCAAGAGAAATGAAAACAGGTGTCCACACACAGATGTTGTTAGCAGCATTCTTTGTAACAGCCAAAAGATGGAGACAACCCAGTTATCCACCAGGTGATGAATGGCTTTATAAAACGTGGCCTATCAAGAGCATTGAAATACTATTCAGCAATAAAAGGAAGAAGTAATAATTCACTCCACAACATAGGTGAGCTTTTAAAACAGCTAACTAAAAGAAGCCAAGGCCCCAAATACCAATATATAATGTGATTCTGTTCCTACAAAATGTCCAGGATAGGTGAGTGCAGAGACAGGAAGGGCAAGGGCAGGCTTCAATGGCTGGAGGAGGTCTGTGGGGGTCTGGGCAAGCCTGCTAATGGCTATCATCGTCTTTGGTGGATGATAGAACAAAATATTTATTAAACTGAACACTAAATGGGTGAATGATATGGCATGGGAATTTTATCTCAATACATCTGTACAATAATTGTGTAAAAAGGAAGGAGGCCCATGGGACAATGAAAACATGCACCATAATTTCTCGGGAACCCGGGCTATGAGCCAGGTACTTGTTCCTTACTGTAAGGGTAAAAGAAATTGAAGTTAAAGCGTAAAAGTTAAAGGGTAAAAGACCGGGTATTGTGAAGTTTCTAAGCTGCAAGGTCTGAGTTAAAATGTAAAGGATTAGGTATTGTTAGGTTTCTATGCTACCTGCAAAACCTGAAATTTCTGTAGCTGTTAAGACAATGCTTGGAACCGCCCAGTAAATATTTCCCCTGACTGCTTGGTTGTTTAATAACTGAAGGGCTCTGTGTGGTCGCACGTAGGCATCGCAGGGCCTAAACCAATCAGTTTGAATGTGTACCCCGTTTAGAACTGACCTATCACTCCCGCCTGACCTGTTCCCGCCAATGAACGAACTAATCATGTTTAGGAGTTGTTGTTTGATTTTCCCGCGGTGTATAATGATTTGTTAAAGGAGACTGTGATGTATGTAAAATCCCCGCCCTCCCAAAAAAAGTGTACTTAAGCAGTGCTCAGCCCCTGCTCGGGGCTCTGGGCTGTGCTCCCTTCTTGAGTGGGCATGGAGCCCTAGCATGCTAGATCAATAAATCCCCTTCTGCCAATTGCATAAGTGGTCACTTGGTGGTCTCTTTCTCCAACGCTTCGCCGGACTCTTACACTCACATCTTTTTCAATACCCGATGAGGTTATTTCCCCATTTTACAGATGAGGACACTGAGCTTTAGAGCAACTGAGGGACTGGCAGAGCTGTGATTGTAACCCAGATGCATGCTCAATTTGAAGTCCTGCTCTTGCCTCTCTGGGAGGCACCAGAGTTGGTGCACCAGGCTGGCTGGACAGACAAACATACAGCCATCAGGACCTGTGGGGCCCAGCATCTGGAGCTCCTCTCTCTCCTGCCCATTATCTGGCCTGGGCAGCCAGAGTGCATGGTCAGGGCTCTTTATTTCTCCCTTGAACCTTCTCCCAGTACCTATCTCCCTGCATTGGGCCCCTAAAGGAGAAGGGCTGGGACTGGTTTGCAAACAACAGGCTCAGCCTTCAAGGCAGAAGCCCCCAGGACCTCCCCACATCATCATATGTGCCCCGAGATGTCTGGGCAAAGGTGCTCAACACATCACTGTTTATAACATGGAAAAACTAGGAGGGGCTGGGGTTGTGGCTCAGAGGCAGAGTGCTTGCCTAGCATGCATGTGGCACTGGGTTTGATCCTCAGCACCATGTGAAACTAAAATAAAGATATTGTGTCCACCTAAAAAATAAAAAATAAATATTAAAAAGAAAAGAAAAGAAAAACTGGAAGGACCTAAAAGCCCAACACTCGGGACTGGTCACTATGCTCTAGAATGTACAGAGCAATAATAGGACGCAGCTTGTGGGAGAAAAATGCCTTAGCACCAAAGAACTGAGCCAGACGCGAACTTCATGAATCACCTCAGCTTTTTATTCAGGATCGGGATGACACCTCCAATGGCCCCACTCTCCTGGTGCAGTATGAGCCACTGGCCAGAGGAGGAGTTTGGGCTTATATAGGTTATGCTGAGAGGTGATTTAGTGAGTGTGTCAGTTTGGTGCTCAGGAATCGGGGTTTGGGGGTTGAGGGTCGGTGTAGCACCTGGAGAGAATTTACCTTGAAAGAAATGAAATCTTCCCAGAGACTATCATTATAGGTTTGTGAAACACTCTCTCCCCACCTGTGGGCAGCATCGGAAAAGGGTTTATCTTGAAAGAGATTAAAGTTACCAATGTATGTCTTTCTTTTTGACTCCCTTACCCCAGGACGCCCTGCCTTGGCATTTTTCATTTTCCATATCTAACACCACTGACTGGGGAATGTCCCGTATGTGAGGCGAGAGGAGCTGACCTCTGCCAGCTGCTGACCACTGACTCCCAGGCCAGCTCCCGCTTGTGTCCTGCAATCCAACCAGACGAAACCTCCCCAGGCCCTCCAGTGCCCCAGGCTTTCTCTCTTCATGTGTTTCCACTTGCTGTCCCCTCTCCTGGAATCTGTGTCCCACACGCTCCCTGGCCTTTCTTCAACCCGGTCAATGGCTTCAGCGCCAGATCTCCACGGAAGCCTCTTCCCTGAGAACCACTCTGGGGCCACAGCCTGGGGTGGGCCCTCTGTGCTTCTCAGCCTGGTGGCCCCATCCTGACACAGCCACACTCTGCCTCCTCCATGGGCTCCAGAGAGGAGAACAGACCGGGTTGCTGGCCCCTTCTTCTCAGTGTGTGTTCTAAGAGGGGACATCTCCCAGTGACCTCCTTGGCTACCAGAGAAGGGGACCTTAAGAGGTTAACAGGGCTAGAGGATGGCAGGGGTTGGCCCGGGTGTCTGGGGGCAGGAGCTGGCAGGGCTTTGCTCTTCCCTTTTCAGAGACCATGAACATTTTCCTGTGTCAGTAAGAATTTTTTTTAAATTTAATTCTATTTTCTTTTATTTTTGCAATGCTGGGGATTGTAAGAATTTTTCTACAACAAAAATTTTTCTACAAACAAAAGCCAGGCTCCTCCTCGCAGTCTCCAAGGCTTCATATGATCTTGCGAGTGCCCCACCTCTCCAACTCATCTCCTGTAATCCTCACTCACTCTGCCCCTGCCATGTGGGCCTTCTAGGCGATTCTCTAATAGGATAGAGGAAAGCAGACACTTGGGTGAGTCCTCCTCTAGACCTGGTACTTCACCTCTAAAATGACCATGTACTCAGTCTCTGGTTTCCCCTCCCCCACCCTCCCTTGTGAGGGTCCCATGAAGCCCTGGGTGGAGCGTGTTTAGTGAACCGTGCAGGTCAGAGCAGATGTGAATGGGTTGTTATTCTAATGCCATTGAGAGCCCAAGACCCAGCTTCCTGGTAGAACAGGAAGGTTAGGGCCAGGGCAGGAGGGAAGACAAAGGCTGGCTGTTCCACTTTGCCCCAGGCTGGACCAGGCTAGGTTTAGGGGACCCTGCCCTGAGATCATGCCAGCAGGTGCAGCCCAGACTTGGCAGGGACAAGCTGGGGCCAGGCAGGGCCTCGGGAGGATCAGGCCTCTGGTGACTGCTTATCTAGCCTTCCTGAACTGGGAGAACCTGGGCCCAGCTGCAGGGTGCCAACAGACCTGAGCCTGTCTCTCTGTGAGCCCCTGTCTACATAGACTTGACCTGCTCCCCTCCCAGAGAGTAGTGGGATCCTCTGGGTACTCCTGCTGCTATTTCTGCTCATTGCTGGCCCCCTTGAAACTTCTGCATGTGCTCCAGGGGATCCATTCAAATAACAGACTAATATTTAAACTTAAAAATAAAGGAGATTCTGACACATGCCCAGAATGGAGGAAGCCCGAAGACACACTCATTGAAACAAGCCAGTGGCAAAGGACGGATCCTGTGTGAGTCCACCTAGAAGAGGAATCTTCACAGAGAGAAAGAAGATGGGGGCAGGTGGAGGGAATTTAAGGAGCTGTAGCTTGCTGGGTACAAAATTTCAGTTCTATAAGATGAAACCAATTCTGGAGAGCACACAACACAGATGACCTTAACACCCCAAGCCTCACTCTTGACTGTGGTTAAGGTGGTAAATGCTGCATTGTGTGTATTTTTTCCACAACTAAAAACTTATATATATATATGCCCAACTACTATTGCAGATTCTATTTCTCCCTTTCATGTTATCAAGACTCGCTTTGGATATTTTGAATTTTTGTCATTAGGCACAAATATAATTGTAACTGCTGGTGCTTCCTGATGAATTGACCTCCATTGATTACACATAAAATTCATGTTATTCTCATCCTTACAGACTAGAATTCCTTACTTCTAGCCATTGAGTGGAGTGATTATAAGCACACTGGGCCCTAAAATCACAGAGTCCAATCACACAGCCCTGTGTACTAGCAGACACCTGTAATCCAAGTGACTCAGGAAACTGAGGCAGGAGGATCTGAAGTTTGAGGCCAGCCTCAGCAATTTAGTGAGGCCATGTCTCAAAATAAAAAATTAAAAAGGTCTGGGAATGTAGCTCAGTAGTAAAGAGTCCCTGGTTTCAATCCCCAGTACTAAAATAAAAAATACATAAATAAATAAATAAGAGAGAGAGAGAAGATAATTTCATCTTTTCTGTAGCACAGTTGATCAAAAATTTTTTATTGATGATAGTTTAGAAACATTTATTTCAACTTCATGACTTATTGAAAATTTTTGAATTATTATCAAATTTAGAGAAACATCTATCAAGTTTCTTTCATATAAAGGCTGTAAGGATATTCTGGGGGCTATTGCAGGAGATCACAAGTTGGAACCCAGCCTGGACAACATAGCAAGATCCTGTCTCAAAAACAAAACAAAACAAATACAACTTAAAAAGCTAAATGAATAGCCAGGTATGGTGACACATGCCTGTCGTCCCAGCTAGTGGGGAAGGCTGAGGCAGGAGAATCTCTTGAGCCCACACAGCCTGGGCAACATAACAAGACTCTGTCTCAAAAACAAACAAGAGGGGCTGGGGTTGTGTCTCAGTGGTAGAGTGCTTGTCTAGCATGTATGAGGCACTGGATTCTATTCTCAGCACTGCATATAAATAAATAAAACATAGGTCCATCAACAACTAAAATATATATGTTTGTGTGTGTGTGTATGTGTGTGTATTGTTAACTGCCAGTGCATGCATATATATATATATATATATATATATATATATATATATATATATATATATATATATATATAAACAAGCAAACAGAAGACAGTGGTTGTCAGGCTGCATTAAGTATGTGTGAGGCCCTGGGTCCACCCCTAACACTACAAACATACACATAAACCAATAAAAGCTGTAAGATTCCACGACGTCTCATGTGGATGGGATGCAGCTCCCAGGTTGAGCCCCAGCACTGAGAAAAAATGATGACCACAGACTTTTCACGCTTCCTATATTATTAATTTTTAAACTTCTTTGAACTCATGCCACTGGTAACAGGTTGGTTGTCAATATTTGTAATGACATGTTTGACCTGTTATTTTCATCAGTGCCAGTAGTCCATGACAAGTTCCCCTTAGTTAGTTCCCTAAAATGCCATGCCACTCCAGTGATACACAGGAAGAGGGGAAGTGTGACAGACAGGAAGTTGGGGTGCAAAGAGGCAGCATTCCCCTGTCAATTACTCTTAAAATATCTGACTTTGGCAAATTCCAAAAAGGCATGTGATGATGCTCAGGATGCTCTGCTCGGTCCCTCCTTGGTCCAGAAGGTGCCTGGCCAGCAAGAGGCTCTAAGGCTTAAGCTTCATGACTTTCCCAGTAAATCTGGTAAATTACTTCTGCCTCTCTCCAGAGTGAAATCCCTACTGTCCCACCCTAAAGGACGCGGCCAACAGCTCCTCATCTTGCCCGCTCAGCATCACTTCTTCCAGGAAGCTCCAGAATCAATCAGCTGCCCATACCCCAGCCCCATTGCCTGCCCGAGCACATTACCTGTCCCCTGGGGCTGGAGGCCACATCTGTCTAGTTCATTCCATACCCTTAGCATACTTCAAGCGATGCTTAATCCATAGTAGACTCCTAGATCAGAAGGCTGAAATGACTTGCCAGGGTCACCCAGATAGTGAGTGGCAGAGGAATCAACCCAGAATGAATAAATAAATAAATGAATTAACAAATGGACACATGAACTCTAGCTTTTCGGGCTCATATAAAGAAATTTCACTCCTTCCCAGAACCCCTCAGAGCCCTACATGGCTGCTTCCTGCCCTCTGTGCTGGATTGCTGAAGAGGAAGCCTGGGGGAGATCTGCTGAGTCCTGTAGCAGACTCTTCCTGTATATCATGAGGCATGAAAAAGTGCTTTGACCTGGGTTTTAGTCTTTCCCCCCCCCTGTGCTGGAGATGAAACTCAAGTCCTCGAGCATGCTAGGCAAACACTCTACACTGAGCTGTGGCCTCCGCCTCTGAGTTTGAATCTTGCCAGCCATGATTCTTTGGACAGGTTGGCCTTGCCTTTCTGAGCCTCGGTTAAATGGGTCTAGGGACCACACTTCCTCACACACACAGGTTGTAGACAGCATCAGATTAGAGGAAGTGCTCTGGCCCTGGGAACCAAGTCATCAATGGTAACTTCATCCCTGAGAATCTCAGGCTGCGCAGAGGTCCCTTCCCTATGTAGGCCGAGCTGTCTCAAGCTCCCATCCCTGTCCAGTCCCTTAGGGTCACTTCAAGACTTCTACTGATGCTTCTTTATAGTGTCAGCTAAGAAGAGGGACCTGTTAGTTAGTCATGGTCAAGTCATGCTATGATGAGCACGTATTCTTCCCATCCTCCCTCCTCTGGCTTTGAAGGGAGTTGATCACACAAGGCAAGGTGAGGGCCAGCCTCATACTTGCAGAGGTCAGAAAGCAGCCATCCCTGCACTGTATGTTCTTCTTAAGGGGCAAGGCCTCTCCCTCCACATGTCCCTAGCATAGGGCCTGACCCAAGTCACAGTAAATGCTGGCTGAGGATTAGGGAGAAGCGGCAAATCCCCCTGCTTCGCCCTGGTTCCCATCAGGACAGCTGGGGAGCCAAGAGATTGTTCATTTTCTGTAGTTTCCCAACAGCCCTGTGAGACAGGTGCCATTACTCCCATTTCACAGAGGTATAGACTGAGGCCAACCAGAATTTCCCCCTTAGAAAACCCTTCTCTGCCAAGGAATTTTGCTCTTTTAAAAATATAACACTATGGCAAATAAGTCATGCAGTGGCTGTGCTGGGCTGGACTAGATTCCTCCTCTAGTAGCTACCTAATGCCTATGGAAACCAGCATTGCTCAGACAAGACACTCCAAGAGAGAGAGCTTCCTCTTCTGCTCCAGTATCTGTCCAGAGCTGCAGATGCCCAGGGGCTGCTGAGAGGCCACAGAGCCTCCTTGGACTCTGCTATCTCACCTGACCAGACCAGACGATGGCCTGGAACCTAAGGCAAATTCACCAGAAATGCTGCTGGTTCACACTTCCTGACAACACCCACCCCTCCCACACTGAGGACCATTGGATCCCCCAACTCAAGCTGGGAAAGGCCCTTGGCGACTTGAACTTTAATCCTGTCTCTCCCCATCAGCCCCTACACCATGTTGAAAGGAGCAGGGAGACATCACTGAATTGAGGGTCTGGAAAAAAGAGAAAAGAAGAGAGTGTCTCCTAGATCTTCAAAGGTTGTTTAGAAAAGACCCACTAGAAAACTCTAAGAACCCAGTGAGGCTGTGGACACAAAGTTGTCCTGAGGAGCAAACATATAACAGTTGGGTCCGATGTACATGGCATGATGGCCATAGCCAACCCCACAGGTCTATGATCTCTTCTCCACACTTCTGAGATGCAAAAATTTCTGAACAAAATAAGTTAAGTTTAGCATCAAAACTCACTTGGTAGCCAAACCCCAACCTGAAAAGATGTATTTGTGAAGGAATATTAATGCTTTAATTACAAGACACTAGTACAGAGCCCACTGATGTGTTATATAATATCCATCATGTTTTTGCAAAGCCCCAAACACTTCAAATCCCAAAATGCATTGGGGCCCTGAGACATCAGGGTTTCAGTCACCCATCCAAACCATAGAATCTCACATAAATATGGAAGAGGAGTATCTGAGTCAAGAGTGGAGATGCTCCCCCCTCCCCAGGAAAACATGTATTCTAGTTGCCCAGAGTACATTCTCTGAAATGCTATCCAAGGGGTCTGTGCTTACTGATAAAGAAAATGGAGGTTACAGCAAGTTGTGCCCCAGCTGGTCTCTGCTTCTGACTCTTTCTGACTTGTCCTGAAATTCTTTACTTCGAAGTATGTCAAAAGTCTGCAAGGGCCAAGTTAAAGTTCCCTTCTGTCTTTGGGGACCTTCTCAGACCACTATTCAATAGCAAAAAGTAATAGGTAAAAGCCCAGACAGGATAAAATTGGCAAGGATGAGGCTTTTGTGTGCAGACTCGGTGTGTCTTTCCTTATTGTAAGAGTTAATGTGCGGGGAGCTGTGCTTAGAAATGGAAATTTCCTTCATAGATGCAAATTTTCTTTATAAAGAGAGTCTCAAAGTAAACAATTTAAATGTCAAAAAGTGGGACTGAGGGTGAAGCTCAGTGATAGAGTGCTTGCTAATATGCTGGGTTGGATCCTCAGCTCCAAAGGAAGGAAAGAAGGAAAGGAAGGAAGGAAGAAAGGAAGGAAGGAAGGAAGGAAGGAAGGAAGGAAAATAGAAAAATAAAAAGTTGTGATTTGAAAATCAAATTAGTTGATATACTTAAATCCTTTGAATGTAGCTTGGTTTTTAATTTCATTACTGATTTTAGGGAATACCCTTTAACAAATAGTATAAGGAGTATTTTTTTTTCCTGGTTTTTGTGTTTGTGAGATAGAGTCAAACCATGTTTCCCAGGCTGTCCTTGAACTCCTGGCTAGGAGTAGGAGAGAAGAAATTAAAAAAAAAAAAAAAAAGGACAGGGAAATAAAATTTTAATTCAGAAGTTCTGAATACTGTTCCAGGTTGGTCACATCTCAAACCAGTCCTCTTTCAGGCCTATTTCAATTTCCTGGGGAAACTGTAAATTTCTCTTGTGTATTATTGATTAACAACCCTCTCCTAACAAATAGATTAAGCAAAGAGAGATACATTTTAAGAAACCTATAATCTAGAGGACTTTTCAGTGTTATCAACCTATGAGATAATGGAGACAATATCAGCCTAAGGATCCTAAGAATGGCCAGACCACCATAAAATTCCTTGAGCTCATCAGACAGATATCATCCCTACTTCCTTCCCATACCCACCCCTCACTAAGTTTCCTTTAAAAGAGAAGTTGGGAACCCCCCAAATGTGTCTCTCACTCTCATGCTTGTAATCCCAGTAGCTTAGGAGGTTGAGGCAGGAGTACCATGAGTTCAAAGCCAGCTTCAGCAAAAGCAAGGCACTAAGCAACTCAATGAGAGCCTGTAAATAGGGCTGGGGATGTGGCTCAGTGGTCGAGTGCGCCTGAGTTCAATCCCTGGTACTCAAAACAAAACAAACAAACAAAAGGACATGGGGTCTGCAGAGGAAATTACAGGCTGACTATAGCCTTGATGTGGTTGAAGGTAGGCTCCCTACTGGAAGGGTGGGGACCTCTCCATGAGTATGGAGACACCCTGAAGATGCAAAGCAGGGTGCCATAAGAGTTGGAAGCAGCCCCCAAAGCAGTAAGCACAAGAAACCAGTGCGACTGCAGTGGAAGAAGTCTGCGTGCCTCAGAGTTAGCCACAGCCCAGAATGTAGCTATTCAGGCTCAGCTCCTCAGAGGGTGGAAATAATTAAAACTAGAAAGAGACACCCCTTTTAGTGCAGGTTGACAGTAAGGATGTGCTGTCACAGTACTTAGAACTTGCAGACAAATGTCCACAGGTCATGGAGAACCATTGTGCTAAATCAAGGGAATGTCATAGCCTGTTTCCCAGATCAGGGAAAAACAAAACAAAACAAAACAAACAAACAAAAGGACATGGGGTCTGCAGAGGAAACCACAGGCTGACTATAGCCTTGATGTGGTTGAAAGTAGGCTCCCTACTGGAAGGGTGGCTAGTGAAAACCGGGACCCTCAGACTTGGAATAGTTCACTATTTCCTGTCATTCATGGAAGTGGGTGTGGCGGATGAAACTATAGTGGAACTAGATCCTTGGTGGTCCACAAGGAAAGGCCCAGCAGGAGCAGCCTGAGGGGTAGATGCAGACCTGCTGCCCATACCACCATTGGGCCTCATGGCCTGGTAGAGCTGGTGGACGTGGGGTCCAAGTTTAGGCAGAAAACAAAAGAAAGTGTACCTGCATGGCTGCTCTGCTTGTGGGACCCAGAGCACATGGGATAATGTTGAATGGTGTAAAATTGTGGAAAGTGGCTTCAGGAACTACCCACCCTTCTTCGTGTCAGTGCCTTTAACTCCAGTGCCACTGATGAAAATGAGGCACCGTTACTAGCTTGGCTGCTTCTTGCTGCTTGCAATACGTGGCCAAATTCCAGAGATATTTCTATGCCAGAAGCACCTGGACCTCAATGGAAGAATTACAACAAGCCTGTTTGTGGGACTTGGGATGAAATATGTGATCTGGGCCAGGACCTGACAGTATAAATTTGATTGCTGGGGTGAGGGATGCAGCCTTCCTTACACGTGGCCCCTCCATCCATTTAGGATGCCCTGGTATCCATACTATTCCCTAGTATGGGAAAGTAGCACAATGAATAGCAGATCTAAGGCAGACCAAAAGACTGTGGCAGAAAACACAAGTCTGATATATCCAGATGAAACTAGAGGGACCTCTGTGAGTCTCCTTAAGCAGATGTGGGTGGAACTAAGAACAGCAGGAGTGGATGAAAGGAAAATAGATAAACAAACTAATGCCCCCCTGGTATAGTTATGGAAGCAACTGCCAAAGGATGAAAGCTTCCTGTGTTCCCTCTTAAAATGGCACCCCCTTTCTCCACTGAAAAGTCTTAACTGGGCCTCTCCAGAAATCTTCACCCAGACTGATTTTTGGACTATCAGCAAAACAGTCTCTGCAAAAGAGTTCAATGTGGATAAACTTCCTATTTTCGTGTTGCCCTGTTTTACTTGGCCACTGGCTGAGAAGATACCAGCACTCCAGGTGCTGGACACCCCCTTAGTAGTTTTTCACAAACATATCCAGTATAGTACTTTGAAGAAATGTGAAAACAAGGCCTCTGGCCTTGAGCTGGGCTTCACAGAGATGCCTACATTTTTAAGATAAGAGAAGTTACCAACTGGGCTCCATGGTTACATCTGGCAGAGGGAGGAAAGAAGGGGAGAAGAAGCTCTCCCCTTCTCAGGTGTTGTCCTTGAAGGGTTAACATGCCCAGGAAAGTGAAAGAAAAAGCTGCTTTTATGTGAATTTCTGTATACTGTGAACTTCTGAGCCCCTCCCCTTACATGCTGGGTATAAACTCTGAAATTACCTGAACTCGGGGTTCAGGGGGTTAATTGATTACAGCAAAAGCTGTGCCCTCTGAACCTGCCTGAAGCCAAATAAAACTGTTTCCTGCTGTCTTACACACTAGTACAAAGACAATGGTCCAAATGTTTATAAGGAAAAAAAAAAAAAAAGCATGGCCAGACAAATAGGAAGCCTCCAGTGGACCTGGCAGACAAGTACCCACTGCCATGCTCAAAAGCTAAGCCTTGAACAGAGAAGGAATGAATGTTTTGGCCCCAGCCCCTCCTTTCAGTTTCTTCCCACTTGCTTGGAAGTCTGTGATTGACGAATATGGCAGGGGTCCCATAGACACACACAACTGTATCTGATGCACGGGACCCAGCGCCACAGGAGGGCTCGGCTGCTGCAAGCCCCTAAATGAACAGGAATATATTTATGTTAACAGCTGATAGTGGGCCATAGGGTGCTTACTCCAAAAGGATATGCCACCCTGGCTCCAAGCCACACGCTGTGAGCCACCAGCAGGAAGGGCCACAGAGCCCCATGCACCCAGGCTTACTGAACAAAACACAAGCAGGGCAGCCACTATATACAATTAGAGCAGGCTCCCACCTGGCAAGAGGAGAAAGTCACGCAGTCAAAGAACAACACCTAAGTGGGCACAATGTGGCTGCCACACTGGGACCTTCACAGAACCGAATCGCTGCCCTCCAACCTTGGCAGACAGCCCACGGCGAGATTGACATAGGTGCCTTTTATACAAATTATGTCCCAGGTCATCAGTCTCTGCTAAGATTTACATTAGATTTAAGAGTTGGAGAATCCTAGTAGCCAAGATTCTGCACTGGGAGATAACAAAAAAATTCCTGCATCTTAAAGCGCCAGAGGTTCTATGTATGCCTCCCTTCCCTAAATGACAGTTTCTCCCAGGGGCTCGAGTACACCATCCTTGGGTCAGCACTGGACTCTGACTTAAAAGCCCATATCTATCAAGAAAAAGGTCAAGGGCTGGGGATGTGACTCAAGCGGTAGCGCGCTCACCTGGCATGCATGCAGCCCGGGTTCAATCCTCAGCACCACATACAAAGATGTTGTATCCGCAGATAACTAAAAAATAAAATAAATATTAAAAAATTCTCTCTCTCTCTCTCTCTCTCTCTCTCTCTCCCTCTCTCTTTAAAAAAAAAGAAAAGAAAAAGGTCAAATAAGTTGATTAACATCTAACTCAGCAACAGAACAGAACAACCACTGAGCCTCAAAAGAAACAGGAGATCTGCTCAATTCCAGTCCCTTCAACCTGCCATCAGACCAGAGAATTCTTGGGGGCTACTGGGTTCAGCCATATACAGATCCCCAACTTTCAGTTATGACAAAAACCCTTCTATGAAGCCACAAAGGGGGGAGAATAGGATCCTCTTATATGGGGGTCAACTAAGCAAAAGGCCTTTGAGGACATTAAACAAGCACTCACCAGTGCACCTAGATTATGGCTCCCTGACCTCACAAAGCCTTTCTTTCTGTATGTCCAGGATGGGTCTGGAGTGCCTATAGGAGTTTTTGACTCAGATGCTGGGGACCTGGCACTGTCCAGTGGCCTATTTGTCCAAACAGCTGGACTCTGTAGCCCAGGGTTGGCCACTTTGTTTATGTGCCCTTGCAGCCACAGCTCTTCTGGTGTTGGAAGCTGATAAATTGGCCATGGGACAAGAACTGGTTGTCAGAGTTCCTCATTCAATTTTGACATTGTTAAAATATAAAGGACACTATTGGTTGACTAATGAAAAAATGGTCAAGTATCAGGGCATGTTATGTGAAAACCCATGTATCCATGTTGAGGTATTCAGAACTCTAAACGCAGCAACTTTGCTGCCCATTGGACCTGGAAAACCTGATCACAAATGTGTTGAGGTCATGGGTGAAGTGTTCTCCAGCAGACCAGACCTAACAGACCAACCTCTGGAGGATGCTGATGCAGAGTACTTCACAGATGGGAGCAGTTTTATAAAAGATGAGGTATGTTTTGCTGGATATGCAATGGTCACTCTGGACTCTACTGTCAAGGCAGAATCTCTGCCTCAGGAAACTTCAGCACAAAAAGTAAAACTTATTGCTTTGACTCAGCACCTCAGTTGAAAATAGGAGTCTGTGTGAATATTTACATAGACTCAAAATATGCGTTCACCACCCTTCATGTTCATAGGGCCTTATGTAGGCTAATTAACTCAGGAGATAAAGGGGGGGGGGACATGATGGATGGACAAGAAATTCTTGAAATTTTGGATGCACTGTGGGTTCCCAGGAAGGTTGTGTTTATATATTGCCAAGGCCATCGAAAGGGAAACACTGTGGTTTCTCAGGGCAACCAGAGAGCTGACAGAGAGGCCAGTTTAGCTGTCTGCAAGAAAAGGGAAGAAAATCCAGTCCCAGGTTTAAATGCTGCCTTTCTGCCTGGCCAACTAGCTGACACAATGGGAGCCAATATATTCCCAACATGAAAGTAAGTGATTTAAGACTTAAAAAGAAAATTTTCTCCCAGGTGGATAGTGGAGATATTCTGATGTCTGGAATAGCCAACCCGGAGATTCTATCCCCAGCCTTTATTAGACAGTTCCGCAGGAAAATATGTTGGACATACAGCACTTGAGACACTTCTGAGTCAACATTTCTATGTCCCCCAGCTCACAAGCAACACTTGGATGATCTGCAAACAATGTGAGGTTTGTGCTCACAACAATCCTTGTCAGGGGCCAGAGCTCCCACCAGGAATCTAAACTAAAGGAGGAACACCTTTTGAAGCCTTGGAAGTAAACTTCACTGAACTACCAAGCTCACAGGGCTATAAATAACTTTTGGTTTTTGTGTGTTCATACTCTGACTGGATGGAAGCCTTTCCCACCCACACTGAAAAGGCTAAAAAGATAGTAGGATGCTTCTCTGGGTAATTATTCCCAGATTTGGTGTCCCAATAATTATTGACTCAGACAATGGGCCAGCTTTTGGGCAGAGGTGATATGGTTACTGACCAAGAGTGTAAACGTCAGATGGAAGTTACATACTGCCTATAGGCTGCAGAGTTCTGGTAAAGTTCAAAGGATGAACAGGACTTTAAGGCTCAATTGGGTAAGTTGTATCAGGAGACTCACTTACATTGTGATGAACTTCTCCCTATTACACTGCTGAGGATTAGATCCACTCCCATTAGGAGGACTGGATTCTTTTCTTTTGAGATAATATATGGGAGGCCCCTCTTATTAGGGGACTGCAGGGAGACTTAAGAGAGATAGGAAAATTAACCCTGAGACGACAGCTTCAGGTCTTAGGGAACTTTTTACAGGTTCTCAACCAATGAGTTAGAGAAAGATTGTCAGTAAATTTGACCCAGGTGCACACTCCTTCAAGCCTGGAGATTGAGTCTGGGTCAAAGAATGAAATATTCAGCCCCTAAACTTCTTTGGAAGGGCATTTTCACTGTTATTTTAACTACCTCAACTGCAGTAAAATTTGCAGAGATAGGTGGCTGGATTAACTACACCAGACTCACACCTGCAGCTGCAGACTGGGAGTACTCTCCAGATGCTGCTACACCTTTGAAGCTGACCATCCCAAAGAAAAAGGAGCACCAGAGAAGCTTGAGGATCAGAAGGACAACAGCCCTGCTCCAGTCACATCGGAAGCTGACTGGTCTATGCACAGCCAAAGCTTGAGGAGACTACAGCCCTGTTTCAGCCACACAGGAGGGACTGGCTGATTGATACACAGTGAAGGATAAACTTCCCATGAAGACTAATGAGCTCTTTCAACCTCTAAGATAATTCCTATACTGTAATGCATTGCCACCCCTTGCTTCTAGATATATACACAGTTTTCTGTTTGGTTTTTGCTACTGGTTTGATAACAGTAACTCCTACTAATTGGACTCTGAGTAGCAAAATTTCACCTACACTTTTTATCTTGCTTATATAAGCTTTCTAGGATTTGTTTGGTGTTATTAGTTTGGCTTTGTTAATTCATGCTGTTTAACCTATGCTAACCAAAATGTTAGTCTATTATTTAGTTTGGTTTCCTTTGATAACCTTAAGGGATTCTGCCCACTCCTATTCCAACCATGGAGATCATGTAACCATGTGTCAAGCCAATCCACCATAAGAGGTGGTAAAATATATATTTAGGACCTGTCCCACCAGAGGAATGCTATAGATGGATGACTGTTTGGAAAGGAAAAAGAGGTCCATTGGAAAGAAACTTGATTTAGGCTGTATCCAATCTTGGGGTGAAGGTAACTGGCCACCCCAGAGGATTATGCCACTTATGCTCCAGATACCTGGGCACAAAATGGCAGTTGGAGCTATAGAACTCCTATTTACATGTTAAGCAGAATTATTCACTTACAAGCTGTACTAAAAATTATTACTAACCAGACTGCCACAGCTTTTGACCTCCTAGCCACAAAATAGACTAGATGCTAGTGGCTAACTACCAAACCACTTGGCATTAGATCACCTACTAGCTGAGGAAAAAGAAATATATGGAGAGTTCAAAAGCTCAGATTGTTGTATCCAAATGGATGACAATAGACAAACAGTTAAGAATATAGCCAACAACACAAGAGAACTAGCACATGTGCTCATTCATACCTAGAAGGGCATTAAAGTTTGGGTCCCAACAAGCTTTTGGGAGATGGTTTTTAACTCTTGGTAGATTTAAAACTTAACTGGTGTAGTGGGTATTCTGCTGTTAACCTTAAGTTCATTGTTCCCATGTTTGGCTCCACTGCGTATTAAAACTATTGGGTCCACTAAAGAAGCTACTGTTGAAAGGATGACAACAACTAAGGTTTTGGCACTATATAAAGCCTTAAGCCAAGATAATGGTAATGATGCTCTTAAATTTAAAGGATTAAATTAAGGGGAGCATCATTAAAGGGGGGAATTAAAGTGGCACCCCCTTTCTCCACAGAAAAGCCCTCTTCACCATGGCTGATTTTAGACTGTCAGCAAAAAAGTCCAATGTAGATAAACTTCCTATTTTCATGTCACCCTGTTTACTTGGCCACTGACCGAGAAGATACCAGCACTCCAGGTGCTGGACACCCCCTTTCTAGTTTTTCACAAACATATCCAGTATAGTACTTTGAAGAAATGTGCAAACAAGGCCTCTGGCCATGAGCTGGGCTTCACAGAGATGTCTATATTTTTAAGATAAGTTACAAATGGGCCCATAGTAACAGCTGGCAGGGGGGAGGAAAGAAAGGGGAGTTGAAGCTCCCCACTTCTCAGTGTTGTCCTTGAAGAATTAACATGCCCAGAACAGTGAAAGAAAAAGATGCTTTTATGTGAACTTCTGCAGACTGTGAACTTCTGAGCCCCTCCCCTTACATGCTGGGTATAAAACTCTGAAACTCCCTGAACTTGGGGTTCAGGGGATTGATTGATTACAGCAAAGGCTGTACCCTCTATACCTGGCTGCAGCCAAATAAAACTGTTTCCTGCTATCTTCGGTGCCTTGCCTCATTTGTCCCTACAACAGGATGCTTTGAAATTTCTTCCACTGGATTATTTAGTGCATCATCTTTAAATTTGGCCTCAAAATTTAAATCTCAAAACACGAGAAAAATGTAGAAAATTTCTTTGCCAGAATACAAGATGAATGGCCTCTAGTCCAATTTCTAATACAGTCCTTATTTCTTCTGGAAAGCTCATGAGCACAGTCTTTACTGTTTGCATTCCTATCAGCGTTCTGGTCTTCTGAGCTCCCAACAGAATTGACCATCAAGCTTCACTTACAATACTCTAAGGATGAATCTCCAAACTTTCCAAACTCCCTCAGCAAACCAACTCCAAACACTTCTGAATCACAGGGTCAAGGTTAATCACAGCTCCAACCCAACTTCTCAGTACCAGTTTCTGGATTAGTCAGCTTTTCAGTGCTGTGACCAAAATACCTGACAAAAGCCATTTAGAGGACGAAATGTTTATTTTGGCTCATGGTTTCAGAGGTCCATGGCCAGCTGACCTCATTGCTGGGACCTAAGGTGAGATAGTACATCACAGCCGAGGAAAGCTGCTCAGCTCATGGCCAACAGGAAGCAGAGACAACATCCTGTTCTTAAAGTAGAGTTAGGAGTTGGACGAGAGTTTAGCCAGGCTGCATGATTATTATGTGAGTAGTTGGACTTGTCAACAATCACAAGATGATTAAAAATCCTATTGTTTGAACAGCTTCAGCACTCCAAGGAGCAGGACATTTATATCTTCCATATTTGAGTATTGTTTAAAGATTTTGTGTTTCTTTTTTCAAGCTTTTTGAAATAATCAAGGAATGGTTCTCTGGGCTTTGGAGGGACATTGTTGAATCTTTTTCCAATCCACAATGGGAAGACTTGGGAAATAGCCTGAGCTGATTCTTGTGCCCTTTTAGCTCTTGGCTATCTTAATTAATTAATTTTCATTAACATCCTCTATAGATTTGTCCATCTAACCTCAGTGAGCCAGATTTTAGCTTTTAGTTTTCTCACATATACAAGTTGATAAAGATGAGAGTGGCCTGGCTTATAAGTTCAAATAATGAATTTCTTGGCTATCCCTACTGGATCAGGCAACCCTTAATGATGGTCCCCAACTTAGTCTTAGTCCAAGGATTGCACAATGTTGAAGGCCCCTCTTGACATGTGCCAATTCCCATGACAGAGAGATCAAACCTTGTGAGCGGCTGGTGATGACAAGGCAGCAGTGCTGGTGAAGCAGGAAGGGAAGAGAAGAGATGAGGCAAGGCAATGGAGGGAGCAGAGGGTGTAGAGGAAGAAGCAGCGATGGGAGAGTTTTAGTCCAGAGACAGTCTCTGTTGGTTTTTTATGTAGCTCAGTGGTTCAGCCCTTGCCTAGCATGTGGGAGACTCTTGGTTCCATCTCAAGCATCACAGAGAAAAACGTTTTGATTTACCAGTTACAGGGAGGCTATAGGCTGCATTTAGAAGTATCCAAGTACCATTTAAAACAAGTCTCCCGTTCTTTTTTTTTTTTTTTCTTGGTTTTTAAAACTGGATTTTGCCAAATGAGCAAACCAATTTCGGAATTTCAAAAGATCCTGTTTTGGTGATTGGAGGCTTTTTTTTTTAACCATTTCTTTTGTAAAAATTTTTTATTTTTTATGTAATCTTTAAATTTATATATGATAGCAGAATGCATTCAATTCTTTTTACATATATAGAGCACAATTTTTCATATCTCTGGTTGTATACATAGTATATCCACACCAAATCGTATCTTCATACATGTACTTTGGATAGTAATGATTGATTGGAGTTTAGGATCATCCTTAGTCAGATTAGACTACTTTCCAAGGTACCTGAAAGATGAGGCTTCTTAAATGTCATGCATGAGACCAGCTGGGGCACAAATGGAGAGTCCCCAGTAGAGAGACCCAGTGTGGAACATTGGCTTCCTGTAACTTTGGTTCCTGTTCTGGGTCAAGGGTGTTGCTTGTGGGTATGGCTCCCCAAGGAATCACCATGGAGAGCCTAACACCTCTTCATGTGTCACAGGAATCCAACTGCCTATGGTAAGTGTGGTGCTTGAGGTGCTGGGTTAGCAGCCACTACATGCACCTCCTGGAGAGCCGAAAGTTTCCTAAAGATGTTCTTCTGGTGGCAGAACCCACGAGACCACTGCAGGCCACAGACCAACACCTCAACCTTTCCACTGAGGCTCTAGTCATCTAGGACACACTTTTGGTGTGGAAGGGGCAATGTTCCTTTTTGCAGCAGGGCTCATGTGTGGTGATGACAAGGAGCATAGGTTGGTCATTGTCCAGAGACAGGTCTAATGAAACAGATTACTGAAACAATCCTAATTACCTTATCTGTGCACACAAGAACCCCTACTGGCAAGGAAAAAAAAAGCCTTATTTTAGGATTTTAAGTTACCCTAATCCTGGGAAAGGAGGCAATGGCCATCCCCCCAGCAGAGACAGAGACTGAACTTAGTGCCTCATGAGTCTAATGATGATGTAACCACCACTAAAAAATTTTGGAGGCACAGGTTTCATGAGAAATTCACCCCTATAATGTCTCACCCCTCTGGGACCCCATTGCTATAGTTAGGATCCTTGTGTCCCCACAGAGGTCCATGTGCTATTGAGAGGCAATGAAGGATTTAGAGGTGGGGCCTAATGGGAGGTCTCCAGGTCATTGGGGGCGTGCCCTGGAAGGAGGTAGTAGGACTTCCTCTCTTTTGTTTTCTGGCCATGAAGTGGGTGGTTTTGTTCTACCATGCATCCTGCCATGATTGGCTGCCAGAAGCCCATAGCAAAACTTATCATGGAAGGAAACTTTGAAAACGGAGTCCAAGGTGGGCTGCCAAAGTTGAGGGGAAGATTTGCTCCAAGATCTCATCGTGGTTGCAAGCAATGTTACCTTGAAACACAAAATCTTCTACAAGTCAATAAAAGAAGGATTTCCTCTGAGCCAAGAGTGAGAATGGCCATCCGGGAAAACAGTCTAGTTTCCCAGAATAAGTGCTCCAAGATGGCACCTGTGGGGTCTCATATTATAGATCCAAACAACAACAGTAGAACAACACGAGGGCTACAGCAAGTTATTTGTTAAGTCCTTTCAGTCAATAAGAAGAGAATACGTCACTCAACAGCCTGTTTTCACTTATGGTAAACATTCTGGTGGCATAATTCTGGAATCCCAACAACTTCTGAGGCAAGACTTGAGGCAAGTGTGAGCAACTTTGTGAGACTGTCTCAAAAAGAGAAAAAAAAATTCAAAAGGGGCTGGAGATATAGATCAGTGGTAGAGTGCCCCTGGGTTAAAAAAATAGAGAGAGGTAAGTGGGAATATAACCAACTACAGTGGGAATATACATTTGCAGGGAGATTAACTCTGTTATTCTAATTGAGAAGTTACTGTCATGTCCAGCTTTGAATTTGAACTCACTAAAGCCCAAACTGACATCTGAGGAGTGAGCCAGGCCATGGATTTAGACCCACCGGACTGAGGCCTGCCCAGTCCCATCAAGGCCCTGCCCTTGAGAAGCAGGATGGGCAGGAGCTGGGCAGAACTATGCCTGGTCTCAGAGGGAAGAAAAAGTCCTGTGTGCTGAGGGTTCCCCAGGGGCTACCAGAGCCAGGAAGGAAAGTACAGGGAGAGAGGACTGTGACACCATCCTGGGGCTGAGGGATCCCCAGTCAAGGGCTCAGGCTAAAGGCTGTTGGTTCCAAGTGGCAGATTGCACACATTTATCTATGTGCACTCTCCTCTGGAACTCCAAGAAAATGACACATCCAGATGTTTGGAAATGCTCATCTACCAGGACAAAGATGACGTGCGAGTCCGTAACACCCAACAAGAGGAAGCAACCAAATTCTGGATGCTAGGAAGCAGATGGTAAGGGGGACTGGCAAGGGACAGAGGAGGTTGACCCTGGCTGTGAGGAGAACCACTGGGACCCAAGACAGCTTGAAGAACCTCAGAGAGGTTCAGAGGTTGGAGGGACCAGGACCTTGAGGTGCGGGCAGGACTGCAAACTGCTGGTTGGTTATCACTCCAGGAGCAATTGGGCATCTAGGTCCCCTACCCCAGTTGGCACAGACAAGATGAAACCCCTCCCCACCATGGCAGGGACTCCCTGGCTGGAGAGTCTGGAAGGGTAATCTGAGGTGATGTTCACATAGGGCTCAGGACTGGCTGGCACATTCAGCTCCTTAGCACTCAGATGGCCTTTTCTGTTTTGCTCTCTTACTCTTCTCTGGGTCACAAGGAGGCTCAAAGACTTAAGCATGAACAGGTAACATGGAGAGTAGCACCTGGTTTCCTATTAACCAGCCTTCCACTTATCCACACATCCCTCCTCACCCTCTGGGTTACTTAATGTGGCAGAAATGGCTGGTGGCCTTCCAGTATCTATCTACTATTCTCTTCTTTAGTAACAGAGCCTCCCTTTTTATCTGGGTACCTTGCTTTCCGGTCGAAAGACATTTCCCAGTCTCTTTGCAATTATTTGGGCCATGTGATTTCACAAGTAGAAGTTGTAAAGAAATCTAGGGACCTGGAGCTTTCAAAGAGGCATAGCGGCTTCTCTTCTTCTTCCACTCTGCTCTCTGAACAGCAAATGAGATGGCCACTGCTCGGGCAGCCATCTAGACAATGAGGAGAGTGGCTGCACACAGGGATGACAGCAGAGAGATGGAAGGTGCCATCTTCATGGGGTTGCCCTACCAGCCCTGTGTTGCTGTCTCTGGGCTTCTTTAATATGTCAGAGAAATACACTTCTATCTTATTTTTACTACTATCCTTTGGAGGGTTTCTCTTGTGTGCCAGTGATGCTAATCCTATCTGTTATGAGTTGAAATGTGAGTTGAAGGACAATCTCTCTGTTGTTCTCTTTTCATTGAGACATCCTATGAGAATCAGCAGGGACCTTAAGTGTATGGAGTCTACATGTCCAAGGACTATCTGGTGTACAGTTTTTTTTGTTTTGTTTTGGAATTGAACCCAGGGGCACTTAACCACTGAGCCACATCCCCTAGCACTTTTTTTTTTTTTTAATTTGGAGCTAGGGTCTTGCTAGAGAGTTTTCTATGTGTTATCTTATGAACCAGGGATGTCCACAGGTTATTCATGAATTGAGGACATCCATGGCTTACTTATCCCATGAGCTAGCATGAGTATGTGCTATCCCCACTCCCCAGATGAGTAAACCAAGATTTAGAAGGATTTGCTGAAAGCCACAGAGCTGTGAGTGGGGGAGCTGAGGTTCCCGATCATCTGCATTTCATGCCTGTCTGTCAACATTTGAGTTTGCAACCTCTGACCTCCTAACCCTGCTCAGTTTCATAGAGAAAAAACACTAGAGACAAGGAGGAGGAAATATTTACAACCATTGTCTCCTAACAGTGATCCTTTCACTTTCTGAATGTACCCCTCATTGCTCTGAGGCTTATTTTTTAAAAAAAATACTTTTTTCTCTTTTCTCCCCTCTCCCCTAACAAGATTAGGGAGACAAGGTTACCTTTTCCTCCCCTAGTTAACTGCCCTCCCACACACCCACTACAGGAAGCAGATGCCTGCTGGAGATCTGGGAAGTGACTATCTCCCAAATTCACAAATGAATCCAGGGCCAGGGATGTGGCTCAAGTGGTAGCATGCTCGCCTGGCATGCGTGTGGCCTGGGTTTGATCCTCAGCACCACATACAAAGATGTTGTGTCTGCTGAAAACTAAAATATAAATATTAAAAAAATTCTCTCTCTTTCTCACTCTCTAACAAATGAATCCTATCATGCCATTAGGGAGACCTGGGACCCCCTACCACAGCATACCTGGAATGTAACCCTTAAGGTTCCTTTAAAACTCCTCTGTCCCCCCTGATTTGGGACAGGAGTCCCTTATGTTTTTCCTTTGCTAGCAAAGCCATAAACCTTTTTTTCCTTTTTCTCAAAACTGTGTAGTCATTATTAAATCGGCATTGATTGGCATTGGGGACAGGGACAGAGCTTTCAGCTACAGTCATACTGTGTCAAATTGGGGAGCTGGTTCCCTGCTGCACCATGAGCAACTAGAGTGGGTTTCCCCTCTATTGTCAGTGTCTGGAACAGAGCCAGTCTAGGAGACTGTGAGCTGAACAAACAGGGGACCCACCCTCAGCCACATGGAGCCAGAGCAGAGCCACGATGCAAACCCAGGACTCCTGCCTGCCCACGCCTCTTCCTGCCACCAGGCTCCTGTCCAACCTAACCTGCTTTCTTCTGATGCTGACAGAAAACAAGAACACTGGCTGTGACATCTAGCACATTCACACCCAACCCCAGTTGCACTTCTCATCAGCTTTGCCCACTTTGAGCCTTGGTTTTCCCCCAGTGATGGGGCTAATCATGGTGTCCACCTCACAGGGAAGACAAGGTGAAATAATACATGTGATCCCCTCTCAGGGTGACCAGCACATAATAGGTGCTCAATAAATAAAGCTATTGTGATCTTTTGTATGGATGTGTGTGGTAGGCAGGCATGACTGCAGACACCTGGAAATCCTCACCCTTAGGCATCAAATGCCCTCCCTTAACCCAGGCATCAGGAGTCCTGCTGCCCATGAGGGCTTCTGCTGCACCCCAGGACAATGGTCTGAACTACCCACTTACATTCTGCTATTTCTCCAACACACAAATACTCTTCTCTCCACCAGGCCCCAGACTAGGGCAGCAGATCTGGAGAGAAAATTGGCATTGGGGATAGGAACAGATTAGCTATCTTGATTAGACTATCAAGATTAGCCAAGGCCACCTGACTTTTTGATGCAAGGAATGTGATGCCAAGTCTCTTGGGAAGGGAACAAGAGTCTTCCTCAGGAAAGGTGCCTCCACTCCCAGGGATTGCTGGGAGTGCTGAACTACATTTCCCAGGCTCCCTTGCAACTCTGCATGACCAGGTGCCCAAGCTGTGGTGGGCTGGAGTGAAACCTAATGCTTCCAAGTCTGGGTCTCCCCAAGCCCTCATACTCTCTCCCCCTTGACTGCATGGAATAAAGATCACAGGCAAGGTGACCTTGAGCAATAGGCTGCAGGCTCAGCCTGAGGTCCCAGAAGGTAGAGAGGACACGGCCTCCCACCCAGAATTGTTACTGGAGCAAGAACTCTATGTGCATCATGTGGGGGTTATTTGTAATATTCTCTGTGCTACAGGAGCTAGGGTTACCCTCACTAATGTATCTTCCTTGAAAGTAAAAAAAAAATATTTTCATGTAGCTTTTCCCCTTGACACCTTTAACAGTTACATTTGCTGTCTTGGTACTGTGTTACCAAAGCTATCCTTGCAACTGAGTTCTTGGTTTCTCTAGAGAGAACTCCTGACTAGTTTTCTGGTGTTCTTGTATTCTTTCACACTGGGATTCATTATTTCTGTTTTGTTTTTGTTTTGCTTTGTTTTGTTCTGTCAAAGTGAGCCAGATCTCAGACTAGATTTTTCAGGAAGGCTATGTGAGTTAGAATTCCTTCATGTATGAGAACATAGCTCTGATGCCTTCTTAGATCAACTCATGCCGTGTGCATAACATATCTGGGGAAGGTGCCTGTCTCCATCTCTCCTCCAGCTGTCTGTGGACATGTGCCCTCTGTGGGTGACGTAACTCAGTAACTCAGGGTCAGCTTGTCTCACCCAGGGTCCTGGTAGGAGCCAGGTGATGCACTACAACAGAAAAAAAAAAAAAAAAGGTCAGTGTCCTACCCAGAGGCTCTTGTGCCCTTGGCATCACTGCTACATGGCAATGGCTACTTACTGCTAATGTCTCAGCCTCAATATCTATCTATCTATCTATCTATCTATCTATCTATCTATCTATCTATCATCTATCTCTCCCCTCAGGTGTTAACCAGCTGTGGGAGTGAGCTTAGCTGGTTATGCTGATCTCACTGAAAGTGCCAGGATGTTAGTGTCCTGGAAGCAGTCCTGGAAATACAGAACAGGCCTGGGGGTGGAGCTCAAGGGTGGAGCCCTTGCCCAATATGTGGAGGTCCTGGGTTCAATCCCCAGCACTACACACAGCAAATACCAGAGTGGGTGGATAAGCCCGCAGCTTCCGGGCCCCTCAGTTGGGGTAACTCAGACACATTGTCCATCATCTCCCAGACTGACTGGGGCCTTGAGCTCCAGAGCAGAGGTAGTAACCTGCCCACACTGGCTTCCTCCACTCCCTGTCTTATTCCTGCTCTATCCCTCCTGTTTGTCCTGGGATTTCTTCCCAGGAAAACCATTTGCACTCCAAACTATTTCAGTCTCTGCTTCTGGGGAAATCCTACTCCAGAGAACTGAGTTTAGGGAAAGAACAGGTCATAGAGTAACTGGGGGCTGGTAAAGAAAGGAAGAAAGAAAGAAACAAACTTTACCCTTGGAGAAAGGACAGGAGGGGACCTGGAGAGGGAGGGGACTGTATGGAGAGGAAGGCCTGCCATCAGCCAGAGCCATGACCACCCCCATGACTGCAGGGAGGGAGAGAGAATAAACACCTGGCTTCTGCCTCCCTCTCGCCCAATCTGCCTGTGCCCATCATTGACCAAATAAAACCAGAAGCCAGAGGCAAGGGGGCCTGTGGTGTTACCCACAGTGCAAGGCTGGGGGCACAGAGCTGCGGCAAAAGGTAGAGTGCGCCTGGAGGACACCCAGGGGGACCTCAGCACACAGACTCTGCTTTCCTGGGTATCTAGTCTGCCCAGAAAGCAGAATTCCAGTAGCCTAGGATCTGGGAAAAGGGTTTTTCCAGGTTTTAGGATGAAATTGCCCCCCTCACCCCCAACATTCTAGTTCAAAAGAACAACCCTCTCACTAGCTATCACAATTGTGTAGGCCAGGAGTTGGGGCTGGGCTCGGCTGGGTACTTCTATTCTTCATGGTATTGACTAAAGTCAGGCTTCCAGCTGACCTGGAGGGTCCAGCATGGCATCAGGAACATATCCAACTTCCGGGTGGGCTTGACTTAAGGGCAGGGCTCAGCAGGTCTGTGAACTGGAGTGGCTGAATGTGGGCTCTCTAGCAAGATGACGGTCCCTTCTAGTAGCTCAGGACTCCTAGAAAGAATGTAAAATGGAATTAATAATCCCAGTGGAATTAAAGACTTCTTATGACCTAGACTCCATGTTCAGGGATATTGCTTCTGCCATGTTGTATCAGACGGTGAGTCACTCGAGCCAGCCAAGGTGCCAGAGGAAGGAAATTAGACTCAACCTCGCACTGAGGGGAACAGCAAAGAACTCCCTTTAACTAACTGCAAGTCATCCAGGTTGACCAGGGTTTTAGGAACATGCCAGGAAGCTGTGGGACTGATTTTGGAGAGATACTTGAATGTCACGACAGGATGAGGAGATGATGATTAGGTGGAGATTCTAGAGTTAAATTCAAATTCAAATCCCAGTTCTGCATTCTACTTACAATGTATGAGCTAGGCATGTTGTTCCATCTGACTCAGTGTCCTTACCTGTATAATGAAAACAGTTCCTGCTTTGAAGGGCATCTGGACAGATTAAATGGGATGGTTTGGATAAAGGACTTCCTAGGGTAGCTGGGGCCAAGGGCATTATCAGCATGGCAGCATAAATATTTATCCTGAATTATACCGAGAGATCTTCACAAAGTGACTCTGGAGCTTTGATAATATATAGAAAGGATTACTTTAGACCCTCTCTGTCATTCCCATATACAATCCAGCCCCAGGTCCAGCTAATTTTCTTTCTTCTTCTTCTTTTTTTATACAGAAGATTGAACTCAGGGGCACTGGACCACTGAGCCACACCCCCAGCCCTATTTTGTATTTTATTTAAAGGCAGGGTCTCACTGAGTTGCTTAGCACCTCACTTTTGCCGAGGCTGGCTTTGAACTCCCTATATTCCTGCCTCAGCCTCCCCAGGTGCTGAAATTATAGGCCTGCGCCACCAAGTTTGGCCCAGGCCCAGCTAATTTTGCTTGAATATATGTAGCTTGAAGTCTCCCGTCTTCCCTACTGTTACCACCATCTTCCACCCAGACCACAGCTGTTGCTCCTTTCTGGTCTTGGACTCTTAACTCCAACAATGAATTCTTCCCTTCATGTGCTGTGGACTCAGAATGCCTGGGGGACCTTGTTAAAATACACATTTTGATAGTGGCTCCATAGATTTAGAATGGGGTCTGAGAATGTCCATTTCTTTTTCTTTTTTTCCCCAGTACTGGGGATTGAACCCAGGAGCACTCTACCACTGAGTTGTATCCAACCCCTTTTTATTTGTTTATTTTGAGACAGGATCTAAGTTGCTGAAGCTGGCCTTCACCTTGCAATCCTCCTGCATCAGCCTTCCCATGCATTAACTATGCCTGACTCTGAGAGTGTCCCTATCTACCCAGCTCCCCTGGGATGGTGGTGCTGATGGTTCCCAGGCCACACTTTGAGCAGCTGGAGAATCCCCCCCCCCCCAAATAAAAGCTTGATCCTGGCTTGCAAACACTTAAAACCCTTCATGGATTCCCTAGCACTCTCGAGGGAAAGACGAAACCTCACTGTTTCCCACAGGCCCCACATGATCTATTTTGCACCTGACTCTGTAGTCCTTACCCTCCCACACTCTTTCCCCCTTATTTATGAATTCGTTAATTTATTTATCTATCATTTTGAAGCAAAACCAGCATCCCACCCCAGACTGGAACACTACCAATAACTTGAGCAGCCCTTTGTGCTCCACTCCTGAGATAGTGTTCTTCTAATATTTATCTTTCCTTTGCTTTATATTTTTCCTTACTGATGGGTGTATCTAAATATGCATATTTTGGGTTTTGCTCTTAAATTGCACCATAGTGTGTGTAGTTTTCGGGATTTTTTTTTTTTAAACTCACATTATCTATCAGTAGATGTCTGTTTTTCCTCTTGCTTTTGTTTTGTTTTTTAAACAGGGATTTGCCTAGACTAGCCTCCAACTTGCAATCCTCCTGCCTCAGACTCCAGACTCACTGGAGTCATAGGTGAGCTCAACCACACCCAGCTACCAGATGCCCCTGGTGGGGTCTGTGGCTGAAATACATTCAGTTTCACTGCTGTAAAGGAGGCCACGGTGTGGATATTTCAGTTGATTTGCTCATCCTCCTGTGAATGGGCCTTAGGGTGCCTCCATTACAGCCAGTGAGGGTGTGAACGTTTGGTACAGGTCTCTGTCTGGGCAGGTTTCTCCGGGTAATTGCTCAGACTTACTGTGTCCTGGTCCCCTGGGGTCTCCAGCCACCCTGGGTTTTCTTTCATCCCCGACGCCCTGGAGGCTTCTCCACCGTGACCCCTCCATTGGAGCTCTCTAATCACACAGTTCTGTCCAGAGATTCTGCAGCGAGCTTGGATCTAGCACGTAGACCCAAGCCTCCAAGGCTTCCGAAGCTCACCGGTCCCCTCACCCCACCGACCCCCCCAACCTGGCCGCCTCTAGCTGTGGCCTGCACACAGTAGGCGCCCAGGCAGCAGCGGAAGTGTGGATTATTGTTGGAGGCGCCGGGAAGGAGGCAGAGCCCGGCTAGGCGGCTGCCACCGAGCCCACAGGTGGCTCTGCAGGAGTTTTCGGGTCGGTGACAGCCCACCAGAACGCGGGGTCCGGAATACCAGGAAATGCGCGGGCGCGGCGGCGGTGAGGCAGGGGCTCCGGGGAGGAGCGGGGCAGGGTGGGGCGGGGCCTGGGAGCGGGCGGGGCCTGGGAGCGGGCGGGGCCTGGCCCGGTAAAGAGCAGCGTGGCGGGCAGCGGCTGTGAGGGCCACGGGGAAGGGGACCTGCCACTGAGCCAGAGGAAACCCACCGGCCTTCGGCGGAAGGAGCAGCACCGGGACTCACGCTTGGCACCATGACCCAGAGGCCCACCTTCGACAAGCCCAAAGTGAGCGCGGGCCGGGGCTCCGGGTTCGGGTCTGGCTCCCGATCTGTCCCGGGGTTTAGGGGGCCCAGCCGCAGGCGTGCTCACCCCACAAGCACCCCGGAGCTCTTGCGGGAGCTTTCTTTCCTAGGATCAAGTCTCGGCTCGCCTCCGGGTGTTCAATGGGCGGCAATGAGGCAGGGAGCGTCCAGGACCCGCGGGCGTCCCTGGCCCGCCTGCGGTTCTGCTTCTGCCCCTGACCTGTTCTCAGCCTCCCCGTCTGCCAAATGCGCGTCTCGCGTCTCAGCACTGAGCAGCAGTGTGAACGTAGGCAGGGGCTTGGCGTCTCTGAATCTCAGCGTTATCGAAGTCCTGAGGTCTATGTCTATAGGCATCTAGCTTTGAGCCAGGGCGCACTGAGGATCAAAGCAGCAGTGAACTTTATAATGGCTTTCCCCGCGCCAAGGAGCCCAGGTTTGTGGATGCCCCCCATGGGATGAACCCTGAGCCAAGCCAGGAAGGGGAGGGAAGCGATCACGGCACGCCCCTTCCTAAGCTGGGGCCAAGGGACTGAGGAACCTGGGCTTCCAGCCACAGTAGGATTCACTGGGGCCAGGACAGGGCCCCTGGCCCCAAGGGAGAGCCCCTGGTCTCTCCGCCCACCAGCTGTGGAGTCTTTGTGGAGTCTTGGGAACAGCGGGGAGTCAGGGTGGGTCCAAGTCCACTTGGCTTGCTTTGCAGCCCTACAGATTCTGTATGGGGAGGGGCGGGTCCCAGGAGTCCACCAAGTCCTGCGAATCAGCCAATAGGGTGTTGAGACTGAGAGGCCTGGGGACCTAGTCAACTGCAGCTGGTCTCAACTTATCCAAGAGAGGACAGCGGATGTCACAAAAATTTTAGTGAGAATCATGGGGGACAGGGGGAGGAGATAGGAGCAGGCAGGCCTGGACCCCATTATTGATGCCCCCACCACAGAGAAAATGCTCCACTACACCCTGTCAGAAGTAAGGAGTGTCGGGACAGCCCTACTGCCCCAACCCAGGCCTCCATAGCGTCTTTTTTAGAAGCCCCTGCCCATCATTGCTGCTCATCAGTGCATTTTGCCTTTGAAGGCATTTATTTTTAATTTTTAAAATGTTTATGCTTTAGATTCCTTCTACTCTTGGGCTGCAAACCCCCTACCCTGATGTGAATCTAAGGGAATAATGGTGAAGCACCTCCATTGGGTGTGAGGTGGAAATTATGGAGCCAATAACAAGTGACACTTCTATAGTGTTTGGTATGTGCACCAATTTTGTATCAGTCCTATAGGGAGGCCTCATACTGTGGTTCAAGTTCTGGGTCTCATCCAGTCTCCTCATCTGATTCCTACTGACAGGTCATTTCTTCCCTCTGAGCCTCAGTTTCCACATCTGGGGAATAGGGCACCATTTCCTTGCATGGGTGTCTGGATGCTTGAGAGTAAAGATGGCATGTCACCTGCCATGTTTGATATATGACAGATCTTGTGTCATTGAGCTGGCAAGAGGGCAGGGAAGGAGCTGCTGTGACTGGGCCTTCGGGTGATCAGATAATAAGTATGACCACTCGTTATCACAGGAGACACTTACCGAGGGCTGGTTTTTCTGTGCCAAGCACCAGCCTAAACACAGTAACTACAAGAATTTATTGGATACTGGCAATGACCCTGTGAAGCAGCCAGACTCATCCCCATTTAGAGATGAAGAACAGGCACAGAGAACTTAACTAGGCCCGAGTTCAAAGCAGCTGAGTTGAGATTTGAGACCAGGGAAGGTGGCTTTGAAATTCTGTGTGCCTAACCACCTCTCCTGAGCTCTGTTTGTGGGAGCCTTGGGGATGGGGATGATGGTATCTAGGTGCAGACATCTGGGAGAGGGGCATTTGCTGGGTTCTTTAGCTTCTCAAACCTGTCACTCTCTGGGGCCCAGGACCTGGCCAGCTTTAGGAGAGCAGCATGGGTGATACTTTTCAAACTTCATGTGCACCCAAATCAACTGGCTTTGAGTGTTTGCATATTTGGACTCTTGTTGGGACGTCTGCCTCTGGTCTACAGACACCTGTAAGAAGCAAGGCCCTCGGATGTGGCTATCCCATTTGATAATCATTCCAACAAATGCTTCCCAAGAACTTTCTGGGCACTGGAGAAGGAGGCGAGGGTGTAGATGTATGTCCCTTATCACTCTTTGTTCCCAGGAAGCAGGGCTAGAAAATCCTGTGGTCCTCAGGTGTTATTTGTCCTGGAGGGCAGGCCTGACCACACACCATTTCTGTAATTATAACAATGGCTGTCCTGTGAGTGGCCTTGGGTACCCTCTGGCAATTTTTCCTCAGAATTCTGGATGACCAACAAGGCAGATGTCTTCATCCCCATTTATAGATGAAGAAACTGAGACCTATAGAGGTGAGGGAACTTGCCAAGGCTACACAAAATCTGAGCACCTTGAAGCTATAGACTGGCATGAAGCGCCCAGGCTGCGGAGGGGCTATGCTATCTCTTCCCCATGCAGAGGGATTGGGACTACCTGAAGCACCAGTGTGCTTTTTCTTTCACACACTTAAGTATCTACTCAGTATCAGGCACAGTTCTAACTGCTTTGCATATGTTAACTCATTACATGCTCACATAGCCTTACATATGAGGAAACTGACTCAGAGAGGGGAGGAACTTGCCAAAGTCACACAGCCAGAAAGCAGCAAAGCTAGATTTGAACCCAGATGGACCTAAAACTCAAGTGAATGCTATTAACTGTTTTCTGTTTTGCTACATTGTCATCCCCACTTTGTAGGTGGGGGGGGAGGGGGGGTGGAAGGAGGAAGGAGGGTGTGGGCAGAGAAATTAGAACCAGGGTGGCAACTTGGCCTTGCACTTGAGATACACCAGGGTTGAATACCTGCCTCACCATTACATCCTCAGATAGGCAAGTCCTGAATCTCAGCTACTTCTTCCATAAAGTGGATTGAAAAACACCAATGTCTTTCTGGGCTTGGGAGCACATACCTGTAATCTAGGTTTAGGAGGCTGAGGCAGGAGGAACATAAGTTTGAGGCCAGCCTGGGCAAATTAGTTGATCCCCAGTACCAAAAACCAAAACCAAAACAACAACAACAACAAAAGCAAACAAACAAAAAATCCAAAACACAATGTCCTGGGGTTCTTGGGGAAAACTGACGTGCCGGTGTGTCTTCTACAGTGATTGGCAGGCCCTCGGGTGTGTGTGTCCTAGCTGTAGGGTCTTTGGAAAGCCTCCTCACCCACAGAATGGCACTCCTTTGTGTCCCTGTGACAAAGCCTCTGATTGCTCTTGTCTTGGTTCTCAGTGCCTTTCAGTAACCAGAGCCACCTGTCAGAACAAAAAGGCCACCAGGACAGCCTGCCTACTTTGGGGATGGTTGCTGGGAGGAGAATGAAGGAGACTGGGTTTCATTAAAGCCTTTTGTTTGACAGAAAAGGACAAGGACTGGAGAGGGGAATTGACCCGTGGGTACATAGGGAGACAAGGAGGCCAGCCAGCCTCATGATTCCACCTCCAACCTCAGCATGGTGTGGTGGGGGAAGCTGGGAGGACTTGTCCTCCCGCCCAGGCATTCTGAGATGATTTCTATCTTGCCCCTCTCAGGATGCTTGGGTGGGAGGACAAGTCGGGGAAGGTGACAGTATGGTCTGACCTTGGACTATAGTGGTATGGGGGAGCCTAAGGTGAAGTTTGATGGTCCTGAGAGAGGTTCTCCCTTACCCCTAAGTGCACCAAGGTCCCAGAGCAGCTGTGGGGGCAGATAGCCACTGTGGTTTTGGTGCCTATAATCTGGCTTTAGGAGCTGAGGGAGGTAGAAGAGCTGAGGATTTGATCTTGAGCCCTAGACAGGGCCTGGGTTGCCCAGGTCTGAGTCCTGATCTCCCATTTATTAGCGAGGGAATTTGAATAAGCTACTTCACCGTGCCTCCGTTTTCCCCGTAAGATGGGAATTTTACCCACATGCATCTCACAAACCTCAAGCCTGGGCTCAGCATGGACGCCAGGGCTAGCTGCTGTTGATTAGTGAGCAGCAGCAGCAGCTGCAGCCTAGTTGTGAGTCGTGCTGCTTGACTTTCCCATGGTATACCCAGCCCTGGCCTCGCAGGGTGCGGGGGGCTTGTTGCAGCAGTGAAAACTTTTGGATTTAGGTTCAAAACAATTTCTGGCCGTGGTATCCATTAGTCTCTGACACTCATCAGTCTTATGTTGATCTCTCTGAGGCTCAGTCTGGTCACCGAAAAAGTGGGAGTAACTGGGTCATTTCTAGGCTGTGGCCCCACATAGTTTCCCTTAAGCAGAAAGCACATCTTGCCATCTGGGAAACCTCTGGGGAGGCTCACGGCAGCAACAGAGAGCTCAGCCAGGCTGCAAGGGACTGCTCGGCCAGCACCTTCTACTCTGTATCTAGCAGCTGCAGAAGCCCAAAGTGGGCTGAGCATGAAGGGCTTCCTGGAGGAGGCAGGGCTGAAACTGTGTGTGGACCCAGGGCTGCTGTCTCCTGAACTGCCCTCCCCCCAAAAAAAAAAATTCAGTTGAGAGACCATGGGGGCATGAGGCACTGACCCCTGGCACCACCCAGCTTGTTGTCAAGAGCAGAGTTGGGAAGGAAGGGCTCATAGCTGGCAGTTGGCACCTGGGGCTCATCTGTGTTCTGGCTGCAGTGCTGAGGCCCCCAGGGCTGGTCAGGCCCTGACTGGATTCTTTACCAGGCCCAAGGTGGGAAGTCAGTCCCTTTCTTACAGCAGAGAGAGGACCCAGCATTGCAGACGTGGCGCAGGGGAGGAGATGGCAATCACTGGGTCATTTGAGCATGTTTTGCAGTGCCAGGTGCTATGCCAGCACTGAGGGTACAGCAAGACGACACAGACAAGGTCCCTGCCACGGAGGGGGTGGGAAGACAGATGTGTTATATATATGAGCCAAAGGTCAGCGGATGAAAACAAGACAGAGTTGTTTTGGGATGGGGGAGGGCTCAGAGCCAAGGATAAAACATCTGATTGGTTTGCAGCCCATCCTGCTGACCCTATGGTTGTCAGGAGCCTGAGTCAGACCTGGGAGTATCTGGGCAAGGGGTCCAAGACCTGGGTCCTCACTCTGGCTCTGCCATTGACAACTGGTGGCCTAGGGTGATGCAGGGTGGGAATGCTCCTCCCTGGGCCTCACCTGGCTGGCTCGCATGTCTTGAGACAGACATAGTAAGCATCTGCTGCTAACTGAGGCTGCTTCTCTCTGAGCTGAGGCTGCACCTCAGCCCAGGGAAGGTTTCCTGGGCCAGCTGTGGTGAGTGCAGAGGAAGGAGACAGATGTGTTATATAAATAAGCCAAAGGACAGCAGATGAGAACAAGAAAGGAGGGTGAGATAGCTCCCCAGAGAGGTCAGGAGGCCAGGCACAGGCTTGGCAGGAGGGCCAGGGAGGGGCTGAGGCCTGTGGGTGGGACTCCAGCTCAGAGGCAGGAGGAGTTGGGTTCCAACCTTGCTCTACCATCATCAATCAATGTGACCCTGGGAAGGCCACTGTGGTCTCCAAGCTGAGCTTGGCCATCACCACGCTGAACATTGTCAGTTGCTGTACCCGTGTGAAGAGAGCCCTGGCTCTCTCTTGCATTGACATTTAAACACTTTTCCCAGAAGTCATCTCACAGATCCTTCGTGCCACCCACAAGGGGGCAAACGGTGTCCCCTTTCCTGTTCACTGCCTGAGTTCCCTGCTCTCAGAGGCTCTGAGGAAGTAGCCCAACTCCCTGTGGTGGCAGGAGCCCCATCTGGATGGTCCTGCCTGGCAACATCCCCTGTCCCATGACCCCCTTCTCTGAAGCTGAGCTTCAGTTCCTCCACCCGCCCCATTTTCTCTTGCTGTGTGGAGTTTGCAGTGCTGTTCCCTGTGCCTGGAATGTTCTTCCTGCCCCTCCCTCTCCTGCTCTGCCTCACTGGCTCCTCTGCATCCTTCAGCATACTGCAGCTCGAGGCCTGCTTTCCTGGGAGGCCACCACTGGCCTCCAGCTGGGCTCAGTTCTTTGGCCTGTTGCTCTCCATTTAGGGCTATGTTTGTATTTCCTGAGGGCCATCTTGGTTTGACCTGTACATTTATCCATGTGACATTTGCCTGACCCCTGTCCCCTGTACTAGAAGGCATGTGCCATGGGATCCCCTCCCCCAGCCTCATTTCTCAGCAGCCTCTTACAGCTCTCATTTCTCAGCCTCCATCATCCCCACCAACGTTTAGGGCCAAGTTCAAAGAAAACAAACTTCTCTTGAACCCACATCCACCTCCTGCCCTCTCGCAGGCCATTTGTTTCCCATTCAGGGATAAAATTTATGAAATAGTCAAAAATGTCTCCATTTTCTCACTCCCCCCTCCCTGTTCAGTATGGATTTGGCCCCTGCTTAGGCCTCTCTAGGGCACTTATTCTCAACTTGACTGCATGTTCAAAAAAAAAAAAAAGGAGTAGATCTTTAAAGAAAGTAGGGCTGGGGTGTAGCTCAAAGGCTCAGCACTTAACCTAGCAGGTGGAGGAGACCTGGGTTCAGTCTGCAGCTGAGCCTTTTGTTCACTCACACAAACACACACACACACACACACACACACACACACACAAGCTAGGCCTGAGTCCACCCCTAGGATCGTGATATGAGTGATCTGGGGCCTGAGTATTTGTGAGTTTCTAAAGGTCCCCTGGTGCTCTAATGGGTTGAGAACTACTCCAGGGTCCCTAGTGCCTATATTCTTAAACCAAGGGATGTTTTTGTGCCCGCATATCCTTGACTTCTGGGAAGGCCTGGCTGTATGTGTTTCCTGTAACAAATTACCACATACCAGGAAGCCTAAAACCACAGAAATTTTTTCCCTTATAGTTCTGGAGGCCAAAAGTCCAAAATCAGGGTAGCAGCAGGACTATTCACCCTCTGAGGACTCGGGGAAGGGGTCCCATTCTGTCTTTTCCAGCCTCAGGGAGCACTGGTCTCTGGCTTGGTGATCACAGTGCTACTTCCTGTGGGGTGCATATCTCTGCCTCTGTGATAAGGACACAAGGTTGTATCAAGGCCCACCAGGTTATCCTGAGAAAGTACTTTCTCTCAAGATTTTTGATAGTCCCATATTCTGCCATATAAGGTCCTATTTTACAGGTTCTGGGGATTGGGCTATAGACAGCTTTAGGGGAGTCAGCATCGAGAGCCCACTATGCTGACCTGGTGGGGCACTGCTCCCCTTGACGTCCGATGGCCAGGCCCTGCTGCTCATCAGGCAACTCTGTCCCTCCCACTTCTGCCTCCCTGGCTCAGCCCTGGAGTGCTGGCCTGTCAAGGCCTGGGCCTAGGCCCAAGCCTCTCCTTCCTTAATGTGCTGTCTCTGACTGCAGCTGCAGGTGCCATCTCCCGCCTGGGTCTCAGAGCGCCTCCTGACCCTGGTATCACTCTGATTGTGAGACAGTTGACAGAGCAGGTGACCTCCCTTCTCTGAGCCTCTGCTTTCTCAAATGTCTCAAAGGTGACTCCAGCTGAACCAAGCCAGCCCTGCCACTCTCCCCACATCCCTGTCCCCATCCTTAGGATCTGGCTGTCTTCCAGGGCTCTCTGCCTTAGGCTGTGGGAATCACCACCCACCCAGGCCTACTCTGAAGTGTTTGTTTCCTTTGACAGCTTTCTGTCCCCATTTTTCCCTGTCTACCTTGTGACAGGGGGTACAAGCCTCTCTGTCACCCTCTCCCTCTGGCCAGCTTTGAGCCCTGCATGGCTTCTCCATGGCCTCAGGAGAAAGCCCAGCTCCCTGTGGCTGCAGAGCCTGCCTGGCTGGTCCTGCCCTGCAGTACCCCTCTCCCAGGACCTCCTTCTCTGAACCTGACCTTCAGTTCCTCCATACATCCCATTTTCTCTTGTTCTGTCTGCCCAGAATGTTCTTCCTGCCTTCCTCCCCACTCTTGCCTAGTTAGCTCCTCCGGGTGGAGCTTAGGGCCTGTTTCCCTGGGAGGCCATCACTGCTGGCCTCCAGCTGGGCTCAGTTCAGAATATGGAACTATCTTGCAGGATTTATGCTTGTGTTTCCTGAGGGGCCATCTTGGTTTGAGACTGCACATGTATCCACGTGACATTGGTTTGATATCTGTCCCTTGCTGGACCGCATGTGACACAGGAACAAGACTTCATCCCTTTTGCTTTGGTCTGCACCCCTAGCACCCAGCAATGCTACATAATTTTTATTAATTGATTGATTTTTCTGTTCTGGGGTGCTCTACAACCCAGCTGCATCCCCAGCCCTTTTTAATGTTTTTTTTTTATTTTGAGACAGGGTCTTTCTCCGTTGCCCAGGCTGGCCTGGGACTGTGATCCTCTTGCCTCAGCCTCCTGAGTTGTTGGGACTCCAGGTGTGGGCCATCTAACCTGGCACTGTTTTTTAGTGAAAGGTGGCGGTGGACTCGTGTTTACCTTTTGCTGTGTGTCGCTGTGTGTCAGGTGCTCCAGGTGCATTAATGTGGTTGACCTCATGAAGCCTTAGGAGGAAGGTATAATGTTCTTCCCATTTGAAAGATGAGGTTATGGAGATGCAGAGAGTGGTGACTTTCTTCAGTTCACACGGGAAGTGAATGGAGAAGCCAGGATGCCAGCTGTCACTGCGTGATGCTCTCAGAATAGTATAACTGCCTCTGTTATATCTTCCCCATAGCCTTACGAGGGTTAAGGATAAGAAAGTAGAGATTCAGAGAGGGGAGGATACTTGCTCTAGGTCACAGAGCTGCTTGGCAGATCTCTGGGCCACAGGGTCCTAATGCTGAGTGTGCTTTAGCCAGGGGTGGGAATTAAATTATTTGGTCAGGGACCCAACAGCTAACTTGACCCCAAGTCTGGGTGTGAGGACTGCTGTTCCTCACCAGGTGGAAGACCTCAGGAGAGATCTGAGCACGCTGAGGTCCTGCCTTAGGAGGCTTGGCATCTCTGGTCCTTGCCAGTCCTGTGGGCCCCAGCCAAGTCTCCTCTGTAAGGGCCAGCTCCCTAGTTGCTGCTCTTCCTCACCAAGGCACCTCACTTTCTTATCTGGGCCTCCAAGTTCCAGAGGTGATCCTTTTCTGGTGGAGATGTCAATGGGGATTTTTTTTTCTTCTTCTCTGGCCTGGGAAGTTTCCTCTGTGACCTGGAATATGCGAAGTCCCTTAGCCCACAGTCTCCCAGCACCTTCCATGCCTCTTACCAGCTGACAGTGAATGCCCTGGTTGAAAGGCAGGGGCTGTTCCCCTGGGGCCATACCTGAGTGCCACAATGTCGTTTATAAGTCCTTACAATTTTTCTTAGACAAGGCGGTGTCAAGTCCCATTGTTTTTGAATTGAGGAAACTGAAGCTTAGGAGATATCAAGCACCTTGTCCGAGGTCCCACAGCCAGAGATGGAGCAGCACTAGGTGTAAAGCCAGATGGGTGGTCTCCAAGCCCCTGCTGGCTTGTGTCTTGGCTTTGTGTACAAGATGTGAGATGAGACTGAGTCCATGGGGAGAGATCGCCAAGACCACCAAGTATCCAGTACCCTACCTAGAGTACTAGAAAGACCTCGTGCTGCTGAATATCAATCCCCCAACTTGGAGCCTGAACTTTTAAATGTGTTACAGGTTCTCACTGTGGTATCTGTAGTCCTTAGCCCTCTCTGCTGAACTTGGATTTGGTTTAGTGAGGTGGCTGAGAGTAGGAGCTATCTGAGAGGTGGCTGGGGCTCAAGGGTTCCCACTGGCTGGCCTTGTGGTTAAGAGCACAATCTTGGGAACTGGCTCTGCCATTGCCTGGCTGGGGTTAGGAGTAGGGCCCTGGGTCAGATGCCTGTTGACATTGCTTGCTCCATGGCCTCAGACAAGAAATTTAACCTCTCTGAACCTCAGTGTCCTCAATTGTGAAAGAGAGATAGCAACTGAGCCCACCCCATGGTGAGGGTTAATTCAAAGCATGTGGTCAGTCAGTGTCCAGGCAGTGGTGGCCAGTGGTCCTCATGGTTGATGTTAACAACCCCTGAAAGTTTCTTCAGGCACCCATGGGTGTTTCCCTCTCTCTTCCCTCTGCCCCTTGCAGGTAGAACTGCATGTCCACCTGGATGGAGCCATCAAGCCTGAAACCATCTTATACTACGGCAGGTAAGTCCATAGCCAGGAGCTGCCTCCCCAGAGGTTGAGGGAGTCCACGGCTCCTCAAAATTTCCTAGAAAAGTCCAGGGTCACTGCTTTTTATGGATCCTTGTGGTAATCAAGCCAGCCCATGGGCAGAAGAAGGTGGTCTGTGGAGACATTTTCTCTCTGTGCACTTGGCCTCTATGGGTTAAGGTCAGGTAGGGCCTCCTTCTGGAGCTGTCTGGGAGATGCCCCCATCCCGCCACTCCTCTCTGCATCCTTCACCTGTTTGCTGCCCACTCACTGTTTGGAGCTGGAAGGACTCAATTCTCCCCCATGATCTTCAAAAGTTCAGCTCTGGATCTAAACTTGCACGTTCTATCCTGTAAACTAGAATCCTCTCAGGTGTCCAGTCACCTGCCCCTCAGGAGAGAACTAGTGGCCCTTGAGAGTTTGTCCCTGACTCGGGAGCACCTCTTCCACCTCCCCAAGATTGTTCTGGTGAGCCGCTCCCTCCACCTTGGTGTTCTTCCAGTGACCCTTTGCCTGGGAGGCTGCTGGTGTGATTTCCTCAGCTGTGTAACACGGGCACACTGGCCTTGCTGGTGCTCCACCCACTCCTCAGCGCTCTGCCTCATCCTCTCGTGAGGTGGGTACTCTGGTGCCCCACTTCATAGGTGAGGACACAGAGCCATGGCAAGTGCAATAGCTTGCCTGGTAAACTCAGGGCAGAGGTTTGAGCAAGAGGTGGACCCCAATCAATGTCCCCCACCATAACACATGCAGCTGGAGGTTTTGGAGAGGTAGCACAGGAAAACCCACTTAGCTCAGGGCCTCCTGCCCATAAACAGCTCAGGACGATTGTGTTATCAATCAGCACCTCATGGCTGCAGCGAATGGAGTGAATCTTGGGCTTATTTCTGCCTGCCCTTTGCCAACTTGGTGCTGCCAACTATTGCCACAGAGCCCCAGAGGGGTCCTCGGTGAGACAATGAGGTTGAATCTAATCACCACTGCGAATGGGTCAGAGAGCGCTCATTAGCGAAAGCATGAAGGCCAGAGCGCAGGGGCAGGGTGGTGGGGAAACGGAGGGAGGAGTCAGTATGGTGGCTGGTCTGATGTCCCTTGTCTCCTGCCACCTCTGTGGACCCTGGAGAGAGGGTGAGCAGTACCAACTGGAGTTTGGCCTGGAGTCAGCAGACAGGGGCCTTGATGTGGGTGTGGAGTTGGCAGGGCTGGAAGGGGGAGCCACTGGCCTGTGGCCTGCAGATCCAACCCATGGTGTCTCCTGTCTCGGTGACTCTCTTCTCACCCTTTCTTCTTCCTTCAGCTCTGGCCTCCTTCCGTCTTCACCAGGGGCCTCTTTCACGTCTTCTCAGTCTCCTTCACGACCTGTCAGCTTTCTCCAAAGCACCACTCCGAACCTGGCCACTCTCTCTTCCTGTTGCTGTCTCTCTCTGTCTCTCTCTTGTCCCTTTTATCTTAAAAGTGGGGAAACTGAAGCTTAGGTTATTCCCTTGGCCCTGGGAATAACCTCCCAACTGTGAACAGATGCCTCCAGTGTCCACTCTGGCCTCCCCATCTCCTGGTCAAGGCCACCATCAAAGTCATTGTCTTCACACAGTCTGACGGCTTGTTCGCCCACAGGCTCTGCAGGGTCTAGTGACTGGACATGGACTTATGGAGGTGACCTTGGGGCAAGCTGGCCCGCAGTGGGAGACTGGACTCTGGGAGTTATCATAGGGTGCCAGGCATCTGTCCTCTATATACCAGGACCACACAGAGTCACCTTGTCCCCTACAGTAAACAGCCAGACGGCTGACTGGCAGGCTGGTGGGCACCCACCTGACCTGGACAGTGCCTACTGGGTCCCCATAGGGAACTAAGGCTACCAGATAGGAAGGGGCATATTCACAGGGGCTTGGAGAATAGGCAGTTGTAAGAATAGGCATCTTCAGTGCTAGTGACGCAAATGTGATAGGAAAGCACTCTACCACCGAGCCACCTCCCCAGTCCCTTGAGGTCCCTTGAAAAAAAAAAAATCTTATTTCAAGGATGCAGCATCTTCTCAACTCCCTAAGGACATTCCCTCTAGATTTTTTTTGTATGTCCTCTTCTCTGCTTTGTTCCCTGAGTGACTTTTATCTGCTCTAGTTTTCTCTCTCCTGTTGGAAGCATTTCCTTGGTTGTCACTTTTCTCTCTCTCTCTCTCTCTCCCTCTCCCCTTTTTTCTTAAAAGTGGGGAAACTGAAGCCTAGGATGAGCCCTGTGCCAGGGTCTGGGTGGGACAGGAGGAGGCAGGAGCACGTGCAGAAGGAGGTGCCCCTGAGCTGGCACCACCTTCCCATAGTCACAGGGGGGCAGGGACACCATTGGGTAAAGGGGGCTCTGAGCAACAGGGGTATTCTCAGCAGGTTGCCAAGATCCAGCCTGTGCCAGGAGCTGGGGGAAGGAGGGGACAGAGCTCTACACTGGATGGCCAGCTCATTGAGACCTTCCACCTCAGGAGCTGCCACACACCCCCTCCTAGTGTGCTAGACCAGGCAGGCCACTCTGATGTGCCATCCAGGAGGAGGGTGGAAGGGGAAGTCCTGCCCCAATTTCTGCCTCAGGCATTGTGAGGCTGCAGTTATTGCCCCTGATAACCCCTGCCTGGGCACAGGACCAGCTGGCTCTAGTCACTCCTGGGGCTTGGGAAGTCCTGGGCTGGTCCTGGCACTTGCAGATGCTGGCCCAGCAGGGACGAGGAAGGTATGTGACATGGAGACTTCAACCCCTGCTTGTCACTCTTGAGATCTGCTGACTTCCCCTGGCTTAGGGCCAGAAGCTCTGGGAAGAATTCCAGTCCTGATTCTCTAGGGGCTGGACCTCAGTTTTCCCATCTGTCTGAGGGAAGGAGTTGGATGGAGAGTCCCTGGGTTTCCTGCTAGGCTCCGAGTGGAGTCTTCCATCCCACCCCGTCAGGCCTGGCTGGATCCTCCACCCTCACTGTCTTCTTCTCAGGAAGCGAGGGATCGCCCTCCCAGCTAACACGGCAGAGGAGCTGCAGAACATCATTGGCATGGACAAGCCCCTGTCTCTGCCAGAGTTCTTGAGCAAGTTTGACTACTACATGCCTGCTATCGCGTGAGTCAGCCCAACCCACGGGACCCAGGGCAGTGTGCATCTCTGTGCCTAGCACCAGGTCTAGCCCTCAGCCTCTGGGAACCACAGAGGGGCCTTTTGGACACATCTCTCCAATGTCTTTGGGCCTTGGTTGTCCCTTCTGAAAAGTGGATGTGATGAATGGAAATGCCTGCAATGTCTACAAAAAAGTGGCAGAATATGGGAGTTAAGAACGCTGATACTAATCTCAGACTCTGGGGTGGAGTAACAGCAATATTGGGCAGTTACCTTCTTTGGGCCTCAGTTTTCCCATGTGTATAATAGGGCTGGCATTTGGAAGGGACCCAGCACTGTCCTCAGCAAATCCTTCTCACTTGGAAGACTGGAAGATAATTACTCCCTCTGTAGACACCAGGCACTGGGGCCTGTGTAGTGTAGCTCTCATTGCTTCCTTTTTTTCTTTTTTTTTTTGCAGAACTAGTGGTAGAATCCAGAGGCACTCTATCACTCAGCTACATTCCCAACCTTTTTTAAATTTTGAGTCAGGATGTCACTGAATTGCCCAGGCTGATCTTGAACTTGTGATTTTCCTGCCTCAGTCTCCTGCGTAGCTGGGACCACAGGCGTGTGCCACTGTGCCTGACTTGCTTCCATTCTTAACAGCAGAAATGTCTTAGGCAAAGAAGAGTATAATACATGTACAGCTTACAGAATTGGGTTTCACTTTGTAAGTTGTCAGTAGTCCTGCAAGGTAAACATGGCCCTCATTTGCAGAGGCTCTGGGTGGTGAAAGAGCTTGTCAGGACCACAGAACTGGCCAGGGAGAAGCTCCAATTCTCACCCTGGTCATGCCTCAATCCTCATTCTGGTCATGCCTCAGACCTCCTGGCCCAAGGAGAGGGCCCCACAGCAGGCAAGGATCTGCCTTAGCACTCAGTCCTGTAGACTCAGGAGACAAGAGACAGGGTGGGGTGGTCTGGGGAAGCTTCCTAAAGGTGGAAGGGTGGCCATCTGTGAGGGACACAGGTGTGGGACATCATGCTAGATTTGAGGAAAGTATTGCAAGATGGGCCAGAGGGGAAGGTTGTGAGGTGGCCCAGACGGGCTGCTGAGAGACAAGACGGAGCGCAGAATCCAGGGAAGGCCGAGGTGGGCCCAGGCTGCTGACTCCTTGCTGGAAGCCTCTGGGCTCAGTGTTGAAGGTACCTCTGCCCTCGCCCATGGCCTGGTGAGCAGACATGCAGGGACATGTGTCTCTTCTCCCCACAATACCCCTATGCCGACCACACAGGTGCACAAGCAGAGCTCCGGCCCACACTGTGGTGCCTCATGAGGCCACCATCTCCCATGCCACTGGGCAGCTCCCATCTCACTAGACAGAAGAGGCCCAAGTACCTGGAGGCCTGAGTTGGGCAGACCGTTAGATACCATCTGTCCAGAGCTGCATGGTCCCTGAAAGTCTGTCCTCCCTGACCCCATGCCACCACCACAGATGACAGACAGAGAGCCCCATCTGGACCCTATCTAGACCCAGGGAAACAGGTCCAGAGAAGACATGGGGTCAAAGGCCAGCATGCCATGAATCCAGGGCTTCTCTCCTCAGTTCATGGCCTTGTGTTGTGAGGCGGAGGCTGGCTTCCGGGGCCTGGGTTCAGGGAGGGGTTTGAGGCTCCTTTTTGCCTGTCTTGAATCAATGAGTCTGTGGGGACATTATTAAGCCATGAAAAGGGTCCAGAGGTGGGCATGGGACAGTGCCAGAGAAGTCTCATTGACCCTTTCACATCTAAGCCCCTTCCCTGCCCCAGTTCCCTGTCTTCTGTGTCCTTTGGAGTAAAAGCCAAGGGCCCCCTGTCAAGGGCACAGCCTGTGTGCTCTGGGTCCTTACCTCCTGACCCTCACCCCACCACGTCCCCTGCTTAGTCCTCCCCTGTCCTTGGACACCAGGCACACTGTGACCTGGGACTTCTGCCCTTGCTGATCCCTCTGCCTAGAACTCAACCTTCTTCACATCTCAGCTCTGATGTCCCTTTCTCAGTGAGGCCTTCCCTGACTACAGTCTTGAGAGTCACAGTGGCCTTTTCTGCTTTCTTGGTGTCTGTAGAACTGGCAGCCGTGGGGCCTACTGTGCATCACACACTCGCTGGCCGGCCTCTTGCTGGATAGCAGCCTCTACGGGACAGGGACCTCCCCTCCTGCCCACAGCACACCCAGTGCCTAGGACCATGTGGCCACAGTGCTGGGACTCAACACCCTCTTGGGGAACGAATGAGTGACAGCTGTGGGGAGGGGCAGTGGCCAGGTGTGTGGGGGCGAGTGAGCAGCCTCCTCCCTAGGGCAGGTCTGAGGCCCAGGGCCCTGGCCTGTCCCCGGAGGAGCCAGCTTCCTGCCTCCTCTGCCTTCAGGACCCCTCCTCCCAGGCAGGGCACACCTTCCCATCTGGGCTCTCAGGCCCTGACCTTCCCTTAGTAACCCTTATGTTCCACTCTTCTTGGTGAAAACTTCCAGGTAGGCACAGTTCTCTGGCGTTTGGTCAATGCTCACGAAGGCCCTTGCAGGTGGGTTTATGCCTCACTTCTGGAGCCAATACTCGGCAGCAGCCACCAAAATACTTTTAGCACTTGTGGGCTCTGCTCCAAGCACTGGCCTAGGTGAGGTTTATGATATTGAGCTCATCTGTCTTCATGATAACTTTTGATGTGTCAGAGAGGGTGACTAACCCAGAGTCACACAGCAGATAAGCCCATGACCGATTCTCAGGCTCCTGTAGCTTATGGAGACTAGATTCTAGTAGGGGAGACAGGAGTGGCTTCTAAAAGCCGTGAGATAAATAATCTCAAGTGTTATAAGGCCTGTGGAGGAAAATGAAGGCCAGGGGAGGGGTGAAGATTGACAGAGGACCCTCCTATAAGCAGGTGGTCAAGGAAGGCCACTGAGGCCAGGAGGCTATAAAAGGAGGGAAGAATTACAGGATGGGCCAGGGCAGGGGATTTGCCCTCTGGTGGAGGGGGCTGCTACCCAAAGGCCTGAAGTGGAAATGACCAAGTTTGACTGACCTTGGCCAGAAAGAAGATCTGGTGGCCTCAGAGAGTGGGTGAGAAGCAATGCGCTGTGAAGCCTGGCGAGAGCCAATCATGCCTGTGGGCTGGGCGTGAATTTGGAGTTCACTCCTCCCGGCTGGAGGAGAGGAGCAATATGCTTTGGTTCCCTTTTTGTCTTTGTGGTGCTGGGAATGGACCTAGGGCCTGGGGGAAGGTAGGCAGGTGTTCCACCCCTGAGCTGCACCCAAGCCCCGGCTCCATTTTCAAAAGCTTGCTCCAGAGGCTGTGTGGAGAGTGGGGTGCAGGGTAAGCATGGAGACAGGCCAGCCAGCAGCCACGGGTGAAACCAGGGTAGGCGTGGCTTGGAAGTAGAGCTGCAGGTCTGGGATCCTACCCAGCAGACGCCCAGAGCTTGGGGCTGGGGAATGAAGGATTGGGGGCCAGAAAAGGTTGGGGTCAGCCTCATTTGTTCCTGGAGCTCCCAAGGGGCTGGTCCCAACCCTGTTCTTCCCTTCCCAGAGGCTCCAGAGAAGCCATCAAAAGAATTGCCTATGAGTTTGTGGAGATGAAGGCCAAAGAGGGCGTGGTGTATGTGGAGGTGCGCTACAGCCCACACCTGCTGGCCAACTCCAAAGTGGAACCAATTCCCTGGAACCAGGCTGAGTGAGTGACAGCCTGGAGAGGAGCTGGGCTGAGGGGGTCTGTGTTCCACTCTTCTTGGTGAAAACTTCCAGGTTTTTCAGAGGGCAGGACCACTGGGAGCTCCTAACCTTGATCTTGGTCTTGATCCATGGCCTCATGAAGATGGGCTTAACGTGGCCATAGAGATATGGTCCCCCTCCCTCACCTGGAGGTTCATGATTTACTCTGGACAAAAGTGTTGGCTGTGTCTCACGCCCATGGCTCTGGATGCAGGCCTGCTGTCAGGGCAGGCTAACCCACTTAGCCAGCAGCTCTAAGGGTCCTGCTCAATCCCCTAGTAGGAATGAGTCTGGCCTGTTCTTCCCCCACACTGGGCCCCCGGGGATTTAGAGTGACATCATGAAGCCCGCTTGCCCCACCTTCAGAGCCTCGATTCTGATCCCTGTGGAAGGCAGTAATCCCCAGGCTGAGCTTCGTCATGCTCTATTTCCATCCAGAGGTGGAGAGGGGTGGCCCGCACCCCCACACCGGGATCTAGAAGTGCCCAGACTGCTCTAAGAAAGCTGGCAGGGGGTGCTGGGGCTCAGGGTCGTCTCTGTGAGTCTTTCCTCAGAGGAAGTGGGCAGTGGGGGAGACTCCCCACCCCTCGGTAGGGACTATCCCAGGCCTTCCCTCTGCCTCAGGCTATCACTACTCCTTTCCACACAGAGGGGACCTCACCCCAGATGAAGTGGTGGACATAGTGGGCCAGGGCCTGAAGGAGGGGGAGCAAGACTTTGGGGTCAAGGTGCGATCCATCCTGTGCTGCATGCGCCACCAGCCCAGTGAGTACCATCAGTGCCTGCCCAGCTGCCCACCTGACCCTGGCCCCAACCTTCTGCTTGGCCATGGGGCCGTACATGGCCTCCTCTGTGCCCCTACCCCATGGTATCCCATGAGCACATCAGCAGGGTCCTGGAGCTCCCAAAGGCACCAGAGGCCTCCTAGGCTGGCTACGAACTTCCTGGTGATACCATCCTCCCTGGGAAAACCAGGCCTTGACAACTAACTACATGACCTGCAGAAAGCTCAAAACCAGAGGAGCCTGAACAATTGTTCTCCCATGAGACCCTGTGGGCCCAGCCTCATCCTGTCCAGGCCACAGAACCCTTGCATGGGCCTGATTTCTGGGATTGCTGAGAGGACACCCTTGTCCCTGAACCTGATCAAATCTTTAGGGCTTTAGCTTCTTGGAGCAGAGCCCCATCATGTGCCCTTAGGCAGGCAGGTCACGTCACCTCCCTGGGCCTCAGTGACATGTTATCACAAGAGGATCATGCTCGTCTCATCCCTCCACCCTTAGAATCTGTGGGAACAAAGCCAAGGGTCAGTGCCAACCTGCGGGCCCACCCTGGGCAGCGATTCACATGCCTTGTCTCTAGCCCTTGCAGCAGCTCTGTAGTGGGACTACCGTGATTTATTCCCATCTGACAGATGGGAAACCGAGGCAGAGAAAGGCAAAGCCTCTTGGCCCCTCAGGAAGGCACAAAGCCCCGAGTTAAATCCAGAACTGTGTGGTTCTGAAGCTTGTGTTCATTTATTCTTTGTCAACATAACAAAATGACGACAGGCTGAGGGTAACTCATGCATTCGTGGTATGGCTGGCAATACCAGTGTGAGTTGCATTGGAGATACAATGTTAAGCTCTGTGTCATCCCCTTTAATTGGGGGGACTGATTGGCATTGAGTGGGGGAACAGCTCAGACTCTGTCCTTGGTACTTTATACATGGCCTTGGCAAAGCCTCAGCAGGTCCCTGTGTAGAGGTGGTGGGTTCTCTCTGGGAAGAGAGGATTCCGAGGCGCGGAGCAGTGCAATTTGACAAAGGCCATGTGGTTGACTCAGCAGCCAGGATTTGAGACAAGACACTGGGATCTTTGTCCTGTGCTAGCCTCTGATGGGTGCATAGGACAGCAGGTAGGAGGGCTGAGGGATCCCGCTCCACCATGCTGCTGATGGAGCCCTGGTGGGCGTCTCGCCACAGACTGGTCCCTGGAAGTGGTGGAGCTGTGTAAGAAGTACCAGCATCATACTGTGGTGGCCATCGACCTGGCTGGTGATGAGACCATCAAAGGAAGCAGCTACTTCCCGGGGCATGTGGAGGCCTACGAGGTGGGCCCGTGGAAGGGGAGGCTGGCCCTGGGTGAGCTTGTAGGAAGAACTCACACGGATGGGGAGTGTGGGGCCTGCTGCATCCCTAAATGTGTCTTGGCTGGGCTGGGGGCTTGGGATTGGGTATAAAGCAAAGTCCTATGTAGCACTGAAATCTTGTGTTTAAACCTGCATCTGCCTATGATTTGCTGTGTGACTTTGGGGCAAGACTGTCTCTTCTCTGAGTCACTGTTTCCTTGGTTCACACTTGCTGGTTGGCCTTTGTCCTGCTACTTAGCTCTTCTGAGCTTGTTTCCCCTTGGTAAGTTGGGTGTTATAATACTATGACTCTCAGATGGTTTATACAAACCATTTCAAACAGTTCCCGACACATGGTAACTGTGGAAGAACTGAGAGCCACAAGCACTTAGATGGTGATTGGGGGAATCAAGACCAGGCTGCCCAGTGCTGTAGAAGCAGCTCAGCCTGGTGGTGGGGACAGTTCAACCTGCCCATACTCAAACCCAAAGTGCAGGAAAGGCTGGGCCTGTGGGTCCTGACTGGCTCTTCCCCTTCCAGGAGGCGGTAAGGAGCGGCATCCACCGCACCGTCCATGCCGGAGAGGTGGGCTCTGCAGAGGTGGTCCGAGAGGTGAGAGCCACTGGCCCTGGAGTGGCCCTTGTTCCCTGCCTCCCTCCACCCTCTCTCCCTACTCAGCTCCATCTGCTGCTCCACAGGCTGTGGACACACTCAAAACAGAGAGGGTGGGACATGGCTACCACACCCTGGATGACCAGGCCCTCTACAACAGGCTGCGGCAGGAAAACATGCACTTTGAGGTGAGGGGGCCATCAGGTAGGGGGAGCCGGTCTTGGCTGTCCCACCCCCTCCTGGACAGAGCAATAGAAAGCCAGGAGAGTGGGTCTGGGGTTGTGGCTCAGTGGTGGAATGCTTGCCTAGCATGTGTGGGGCACTGGGTTTGATCCTCAGCACCATATTAAAAAATTTTTAAATAAAGTTCTTAAAAAAAATGCAAAACAGTGGTTTAAAAAGAAAGAAAGAAAGAAAGAAAGCCAGGAGGGTCTCAAGAGCTGAGGAGCAGACTAGCCGGCAGGAGCGGCCAGTGGGTGTTCCAGTGCTAGGCATGGAGGGTTTATAGGGCTCAGCCACACGGAGGCCAGCAAGAATGGTGACCCTGGCCACCCCAGGATGCAGGAACAGGGTGGTGCAGCCTGGAGCTGCCTGCCAGCCACGTATCTGCTCTTGCAGGTCTGCCCCTGGTCTAGCTACATCACAGGCGCCTGGAAGCCAGACACGGAGCACGCAGTCATTCGGTGAGGTCTAGTCCTGGGATCCATTTGATTTTGTTCCTGGGAAGCCAAGGATGGGAAGGCAGTGCAGGGCTGGGGACCGGCCCACGCTGTGGGATTCCTTTAGGAAGCAGCTTAGCTGTCCTTACCTTCCACACGGGGAACCTGGAACTCAGATGTGCTAGAACTTGGCTGAGGTCACCCACCTACCCTCTGGCAGAGCTCTTCTTCTTGGGCCTCCAAGGTCAGTCTTGCCTGTGTACGCTGCTCCTGGGGCCTCGGGGTGCTCTTGGTTCCACTTTCCCGGCTCTCAGGCCAAAGCCCTTCTGTCCTGTGACTGAGTGCTGGCAAGTGGTGTCAGAGAGCCAAGCTGCCTTCCCCTGAGGAGGATGAGGACAGCCATAACTCAGAGTGACTATGGCGGCCAGTGCTGGCCTGCCTGCCACGCTTAGTGAAGGGAAGGAGTGTGTGATGGCGAGGGTCCCCAGCAGGCCTTGGGAATCTGGAGTCGAGGTGCCCCAGTGGGGGCTTTCCAGTGCATGTGGGCAGATAGCCTGCGGGCTATGAAGGCTCAGGAGCCATCTGCACAGTCATGGTGCCTAAAGGGGAAGCAAAGACACCAGGAGATGGTGGAGCCAGAGGCTAGGAGAGAACCCAGGAGGATTCAAGGGGCAGGAAGAAGACACAGGTAGATGGAAAACCAAAAGTGTCAATAAAAATCTAGGGAAAGCACTTTAAGTAGTGTCAAATTCTGCTACAAAAGTCAAAGTAAAGGGGTCTGGGTTGTGGCTCAGTGGTATGGCACTCGCCTGGCACGTCGAGGCCCTGGTTCGATCCTCAGCACCACATAAAAAAATAAATAAAATAAAGGTATTAAAAAACTAATAATTAAAAAAGAAGTCAAATAAGGGAACAGCTAGGAAAACTCCATTACATTTAATAAGACAGGGGTCAGGTCAGGGATGCTGCCAACAGGGGAGTGGAGGGAGGGGACTGAGGACTGGTTGGGGAAGGGTGTGGAGCACCGTCCCTGAGCATGGGCAGGAGGATGGTGGCTGGAGGGCCACTGCTTTCTCAGCGCCCCAGCCCCCACTCTCCCTGCTCTCCCATCAGGCCCTTCCTCTGCCTGGCTGGACTGATGGGATACATTAGGGTCTTAAGTTGCTAGTTAGGTGGCTTTGGACAAAGTCCCCTGAGCTCTGTGATGTGTTTCCTACTCTACCAGAATATGCTCCTTCAGGTCTAAGGCTGTGATGATCAGTGGGGGCTGGGAACCAATATGCAGGGACCATTCACAGGAGAGTGAGGAGGCTCTTCTCCCTCCCTCACCCCAGGTTCAAGAACGACCAGGCCAACTACTCACTCAACTCAGATGACCCGCTCATCTTCAAGTCCACCCTGGACACTGACTACCACATGACCAAACAGGACATGGGCTTCACCGAGGAGGATTTTAAGCGACTGGTGAGTGGTTGTGAGCTGTCACTCTTGCCCTGGGCCTCAGGGCTTTGTAAGGCCTGCAGGTCATGTCCAGGGCTTGGGACCCCCCAGGGGGTGGGAGTGGGTTTGTTGATGGGAGTCCACCATAAGCCAAGCCTACTGCCAGCTGCCTTCTGCAGAGGGACACCTTGGTGGTGGAGTCTTGGGTTTAGCCTCTGCTTGGGCCGAGCATCTTCAAAGACTCCCTTCCCCAGAATGGTGTGCCTAGCTGTAGAAATGTGTTCTTAGATCCCAGGCTGAGCCCGGGATCTGGGGACACGATGCCATTACTCCCTGCAAGGGTCTCTGGCCCCACACTTCCAAGGATCTCCCAGTCTCCAACCTTCTCCTCACATCCTGTATCATGTAGTGCCACTTTAAGAACACTCTGCTCTGCCACTTGCTGCCATGTGACCGGGACAAGTCCTTCCCTTGAGCTTCCCTGCCCATGCTCTAAGGAGGATGGATTACCAGTAGGTTGCCAAGGGCTCTCTTCCTTGCTGTCTGGTTCTATATGGTCTGTCACCCTGGCCCTTCTAGAACATCAATGCAGCGAAGTCCAGTTTCCTCCCAGAGGATGAGAAGAAGGAGCTCCTTGACCAGCTCTACAGAGCCTACAAGATGCTGCCAGCTGCCTCTGGTATGCTCCTATCTGGGCAACTGCCTTACCCTGGCTCTACAACTTTCTGTGACTTCTACTAAGAACCCTTCTTCTCTCAGGCAATACCAAGAATGGACAATGAGTGCCTGGCTCCTGGGTCAGGGTTGGTGACAGCTTCAACCGATGGGTTTATTTCTGTAGAGCTGCTGTCTGTAGAGCCAGCCCAAGGGCAGACTTGTGAAGGCCAGTCCCAAACTCCAGGCATCTCTAAGGCTGTCTAAAGCCAAAGCCCAGGAGTTGGACCAGATCCTGGCTCATTCTGCTCCCTCCTTCCTGTGGCCTTGGAAAGGCATCTACTTATTCTCCTTGCCATCTAAAGAAGTGAGCTCCTTCCTGGTTTTGGAGTTCTCTGAGTTTTACAGTATCCAGGGACTGTGAGTGTTGGCCTGATCTTTCTGCTTCTCTGACCTGACCCGCAGGGCAGAACCCCTGAAGACAGCATGGCCCCCCTCTCCAAGCCCTCACCCTGTGGATGGAATCTTCACAACTCTGGGATCAAGCAACATTCTTACCTGTATTCCTTCTAGGAAGACTGATTTTAAGAGCTACTGATGCTCTCAAGCCTGTATAAACACAGAACTCGGCATGGCTGCATCTCTCCTCTGATTATGTGCCTTGGCCAGGGACCAGGGCCCTTGCCAATGGCATGGATGATTCTGAAACCCTCCCCCTAAGGCAATACTTGCTGAAAATCTTGTGGGAGACCAACCTTATACGTGACTGGGTTACACTCCTCAGCTGGTGCTGAGGCGCTCAGTCGCAGAGCTTTCCCCACCCTTCTTGGGTGCGAGGGTCACTGTCTCCTGCATGGGTGTGTCTTGCTACATCCCCATGTGTGAAGCTACGCTCACCTGTTCCTTTGTAATATAACCTCTTGCCCTGTTTAGGATAGAATCTTCCATGGAAGTGCCTTGTGTTGTCCCCTTTTCTTACTGTGCCCTTGGGTATGGCCTACCCAGGTGTCAGTCAACCTGCTGACAGTGGACATCATGAAGATACTAAGTCCCCCAAAACCTGACCCCTTGCCTCATTTGAATAGCTTCCCTCAATAAAAGGGGTCATCACATGCTCTCGGCTCTCTCTTTCTTCCTGCAGACCCTTAAGGTCAGAGGAGCCGTCACAGCAACCCCAAAGAAAAAAGTATTTGTGTCTCTTGTGTGGTTATTTCATGTAGCCCAGTTAACCCAGTTTAACTGGAGTGACCCCTGAGCCTTTTAGTCGTGAGAACAGAAACCTGGCAATTGGCATCCAATGTGGGCCGAAAGGTCAGTGTCTTTAAGCTGCAGGGACAAAAGCGACAAATGCTTGCTCTTAAGGGGACTCCAATTTAAATATTAAAAGTTTAGTGAAGTTGAAAGTTCTCTCCAAAAGTTAAGCATGCTTAGGATTGTAGAGTATTGTGGGCTGAATTGTAGAAAGTAAGTGAATTAGACAAAAGGAAAATCTGTGACGTTAAAATTTTTAATGTCGGGGTATAATTGTAGAGATTCTAAATAAATATAGTTATTAAAAAGGGAGAGAAAATGTTGTGATGTTTACCTGGAGAGAAATAAGTTTCAATTTTCCATTGTTTTCATCAATACTCAAAAAGGATGTACTGACCTTTTTGCTACATGATTGTCCTATGAATCAGAATGGCTATAATTCAGCTGCTGGGGACAAGAGACTTTAGCTGCTGTGGACAAGAGACTTTAGCTGCTGCAGCTTGCTGCTCACTATGGGGTCCTAGCCCCAGGGGCCAGCAGTGCTTTTAACCCTTAAATTACTTGACCTAAATGATGAACACAGACTGATCTGATGGTAATGCTGGTGTCTGTCGCTAAAAAACTTTTGGAGCACCCACATGCCACAGAAAAAAGTGCAGGATGCAGGAGTACACAGGTTGCAACCGCAGGTGGCAGAGACAAAGCAAGCTGCTACCACAGTAGGATCTTGGCCAGGCGGGGGAAAATGCAGACAAAATCAAACAAAATGCAATCGGCTAGGAAAACTTGGGGAACTTTTGCCCTGACTATGGGCAGCAGACTCCATATTGTTTGCGTCACCCTGGTAACAATGAGGTGCCTGGCAGGAAGAGCAGGCTTCCTGTTCCCACCTCCCACACTTTCGTGGGCTTCCGATTGGTTCTTCCACAGTCCCTCCCTCCTTCCAGCCACTAACCTGTACTTCCTCTTTCAGATTGCTACCAGAGCTACTCAGAGCCTATATTTTTAAGAATGCCTATCTGTAAATGTTAAAGAAAGATATCTTTTTCAGTCAAAATTTAATTCCACAGATTTCTGTGTTGCAGCCCTAAATTTAAGTTAGTTCTGAGTTAAATAACCTGACTTTTCTCTATAGTTGTGTTACTAAATAATGTTCTATTAATAAGAGATATCAAACATGCTTGTTTGTATTTAACTTTAATTTTGGAGGTTATGGGGATGCATTTGCTCGCCACAGGAACAAAAGCCGGCATTGTTCCTGTGATGACCAAAAAATCCTTATTCTCATTCCTAACTATAAAAAATAAATATGTATACGCAAGGATCTTATTTCAGTTACATAAAGTGACGTCACATAAAAGAGTGCACTCCTAAGTAAAAATAAATTGAAATGGATCCAAGTATTTTAAAAACCACATGGTTGCATAAAGTTAATACAATTATAAGTTATGTCCTTATTCTTAATACATATTTTTCTAGATATTCAGATAACCTATATTTGTTAATCTATAAAATAATTAGCACATGTCTAATTGTTTAGTTAATATATATTTGCCTAATTGTTTTTCTTCACAGAAAACCCATAATTTATATGTTTTATACGTACATTTATCAGATACTTTGTCTTTTCAGTTACAGATATTTGAGATAAATGTATTTACTATAAATTTGCTTTTAAGTAAAAATTTAATCTTCAAGTAGTTTCTAATTCTCAAAGTTATAGTTCAAACTCATAAGATGATAAACAAATATAATTCTGTCTACAAAATATCTAAAAAATTTAGCTATATTTTCATTGATGTTTCTTATCAAAGTACAATAATTTGTTTATAGATTCTAAGGTTTTCAGAAATTGTTCCAAAGTATAACCAGAAAAAAATTCTAAAAGAAAAAGATGCTTCAACAAAGAGAAAGCATACATTGGATCCTAAAAAGAAGAAAGAAATCATTTTTGGGTAAAACAAGTTCTTTATAATCATATTTCAATGATAAAAGTATTTTCCTAAATAAAAAGATTTTTATATTATTATCTAAACAATGATGTAAAAAGTTAGAACAATTAAAAAAAGATTTATATATACTGGACTGACTATAAAAATTTTAACTTATTAATTCAAGGATATTTCAGACTATTTTCCTAGTTTGACTATACTGATGTGAGCTAAGATTTTGTCCATATTTTAACATGATAAGCATCTATTAAAATGTAAGTTTATTTCCTTAAAGATCCTTATTGCCTAATAATTCTTACTGTTTAAGACAAAGATTAATTTTGGTAAATAAATTCACATCGTTCATTAAACACTAAATATATTGAACTACTAACTTGGATCCCAATTTTGACAATTGTCCTTTGAGATTAAATTTGATTGATTGTAAGACACTGAGACACTATTGATTCTTACATTTTTGTTAGATAATTATGTGATTTAAAAAACATTTTGTTAGGACTGAAGTTCTCCAAATTAAAGCTATATGTTACTTTTGAGCAATAAAGTTTATAAACTTAAAAAATTCATTGATATTATATATAAAGTTCTCTGGCTTGACCTATTATCTATAAAAAATACAGTAAGATTTATATAGTGCTCCCTACACTGGGAAATAACCTTAATCATATTTTTTAAAGACAATTAAGAGATACCTATTTAAGAGATAATATTGTAAAATATATAGATATTTTGAAACCTTCTCTCAAAAAGAGATTGAGGGTTCTTTCTAAATAGGATGGATCGACTAGTCTATATTGGAAAATTATAATAATCAATATAAAGTAAATCTATTCTTAATCATTTAAATATTTGTACTATTATCTATAACTTAAACTAATGAAACTATGACTTATGCCAAGCCTTTACTCAATTTTATTAAATTAAAAAAAAAAGGGGGGGAATACAGGACTCCAGAGAGACACACACTGGATTTTACAAATATTTCAAGTTTTTTCTTAAATTGTAATATTGAGAGTCTTAATGTTACTGAGCATGATTCATAAATTAAATCAGACATCAAAGGAGAATTTTAACTAGTCATCATGATAATGACTGAGAAACCTGGCCCAGGAAGGTCAATTTCCAGCTACAGAGTTTACAACCATGCAGCTTCATGAGCTTGTCAGGTAAGTAAAAATTATGAAAAGGCTTGTATGGACCCATTTCCCAGGTCCATCTTTAATGTGTCTTGCAGTGTGGACTGGAAAGTCCACCCATGAAACTAGATTAATTGTCCTGACTGTAATGGTCAGTTATACCTATATATTGATTCTGTGGTAAACAGACTGTCTGGAAGTATCTTTTGAGAAAAAGATAGTGTTGAAATAACAGATTGTTCCACATCCTTATGGATGGCGGCTATGGACCAGATGTGAGTAACACCAACTAAGGGCCAGTTATCTATGAGGGATCATGCCCTGAGTCTTAGTACTACTCTCTTCATCTATCTGTGTCTCTTGGCTTTGTCACAGTATTACTGTTTGTCTGTTGATGACCTTTCTCCTTCCTTCCTGAACGCAGCCTCACCAGCCCAGTGCTGTGAGCTGGGTCCTCCATGGAGAAGAAACCTGAGTTTGCTGATCCTAAGGTAAATGCTGGCGTGGAGGCCATGGGGGCATTATCTATCAAGAAGACAGAGAGCCCTCTCGGGACAATGCCTTGCACACTCCACATCACCCTGTTTGGCCCTGGAGGATGGCTGGTTAGTCAATGACGGGTAAGATTCCTCAAGGGAGGGACAACCTAAGACAGGCACAGTCGCAGAGGGGCCATCAGGAGAAAATTTGGGGGCCAACAGAAGTGAGGCACAGAATCTTACCCCCCCATACTGGTACAAAGGCCTAATTCTTTACCCCTTCTGAGAAAGGTCTCCTGCCCCATGGCTGCTTTACTTCCCACATCCAGCTCAGATCAGAACCCAAGTGACAGACAGAGACGTAGTCAATAGTGACTGCCTGCTCACACAGCAGGAGACAACTGCAGCTACAGGAATGGGCCATGTCTGGATGCTTTTCTCTTTCTTGGTTCCCATTTTTTTTTCTATGCTTTTTCCCTTTTCCTTTCTTCTCTCATCAGGGTTCTCCTTTAGCAATAAATTTAATAAACAGGAGGAAATGATAGAATAGCCTTCAGTTGCAACTTAACAGCTATGAGCATTTAGAGTTTCCTCACAGTATGGTTACATTAGGCAAAAGATGATTGGCTTATGGATATTATCTTGCTTATATATGACTGACGGGCATGCCCCACTCAAACCCTATAATAGTTGTGTGCATTCCAAAAAGAAACTGAGCTACTAGATGTCAATTTGAGGTTTGTCTCCAGCCAGTTATCACCAGCTCCCGTGACTTAGGTAGCCAAAGTAGCTGAGCAACAAATTGACCACATCAGTGACAGGAATGTATGCGAGACAGCAGATGAGAAACCCAAGCCAGCTAATTATGCTGGACTTTAGTGACTAAGACTAGATTTACCCATATGGACAATTGTTGGAAAGATTATTAAAATAGATTTTTCCAAGAGTATTTATATTACTGACAGACCTAATTAACTCTTAAATGTCAGAGTTAAGAGTAAAAATGATAAATACCCTGTAGCCTGTAAAAATATGACTTATTGCACCATTAGTTATTGCCAGCTAATATTACAGAGCTATATAATATGATGAAGTTAATATTCAGGTTTTAAAACAGGCATATGTCAATTGACCAGACCTAGGCAAACTGCTGGTCTCATAAAATCGCTGAAGTGACTACTTTAAATATTATTCCTTACTTATTCAATTGCAGCCTTTGTGGCTATGTCTTAAAACTTACAATGGATGGATTTTCTTAATGTTTGACTTAAATTACTTCCAAAGTCCTTCATGGTCAGATAAGTGCTGATGGAAGGATGAGAACTAAGTAATGATGTTCTAGAAGACAATGTAATGAATAATGTGAGTGAGGCCTTTGCTCTGTGGTTTATGGAGAGGCCTAAATGCCATGGCAATGAAAATGTCTGTTACTATGGCCAAACACAATGCATACCAATAAAATTGGAAAAAGATTAAAAATCTTCTGATGAGTGTTTGGCGAAGTAATAATAATCTGGATTATTGTGTTGATTGTGTTATGAAGATGATATGTTTTCTACTAATTGTGTTGTGAAGATGATATGTTTTCTACTAATTCTTTTTGTGTCTCAATAGCAGTTCATGATGACCTTGAACCAAGAGTCAAGTGACTGAAAGAAAATTTCCCAGTTACATATTTTTTTTTTTATATTAAGAAAGGGGGAATATGTGGGAGACCAACCTTACACGTGACTGGGTTACACTCCCCTGCTGGGTGCTGAGGCGCTCAGTTGCAGAAATGTGGCTGAGCTTTCCCCACCCTTCTTGGGTGCGAGGGTCTCTGTCTTGTGCATGGGTGTGTCTTGCTACAGCCCCAAGGGTGAAGCTACGCTCACATGTTCCTTTGTAATATAACCCCTTGCTCTGTTTAGGATAGAATCTTCCATGGAAGTGCCTTGTGTGTGTCCCCTTCTCTTACTGTGCCCTTGGGTGTGGCCTACCCAGGTGTCAGTCAACCTGCTGACAGTGGACATCATGAAGATACTCAGCCCCCTGAAACCTGACCCCTTGCCTCATTTGAATAGCTTCCCTCAATAAAAGGGGTCAGCATGTGCTCTCGCTCTCTCTCTCTTCCTTCAGACCCTTAAGATCAGAGGAGCCATCACAGCGACCCTAAAGAAAAAGGCATTTGTGTCTCTTGTGTGGTTATTTCATGCAGCCGAGTTAGCCCAGTTTAACTGGAGTGACCCCTGAGCCTTTTAGTCGCGAGAACAGAAACCAGGCAAAATCTGGTGCTCAATAAAGCAGCTGGTGTCTGATACCACGCAGCCTGTGGTGTGTGCTGCTGTGGTCTCTGGCCGGTGACCTGATGGTAGGAATGAAAGGAATCCCTGGGACAAGCAGCAGGGTCCAATGGCCTCATGGAGGCTTCAAATGGGAAGCTGGGGCATCCAGTGCAGGAGCCCAGGTTCTTCCCCCAGAATACACAAGGCTCCCACACTCCCACTCTACTCTAGGATTCAAGGGGAACCATGCTTTCTTGAAGCTGTCAATGGGGTGAAAGAGGGTGAGGCAGAGGAGGACTCATCAGAGGTCACCACCTAGGAGTGTGCTGGCAGCCACATCTTCTCAGTAGCTCACTGGGAACCTGGGTGGCAAGGGAGCCCAGCTGACTGCAAACCCTGGAAAACAAAGCTTGCTCCTGCTTTGCTGTTTAAAAAAGAGAGTACCTGAAACAAGTCACACAAATCATTATTTATTTCCTGGGACCTAAGTGTCACTTATCTTGGTAAAAAGGGCACAGAATTGCTCATTTAGTTTTGAGCCCAAATTTCTCTAAAACCTGATCTGTGAGTGCCCCCACCCTGTATGTGGTGATGTGGGGCGCTTCCCCTGCCTCCCCTGGTTGAGAGGGGTCTCGTCCCTGGAGATGGGAGTCCCCTCCATTCTAGGTGCAGTGCAGTGGGAAACTCCCTCTGATGCCCAGGGTTTAGAGGCCTCCCCTCTGGGGGGCGGAGTCCCCTGTACAGTGGGTGTGGTGGTGTCTGGAGCCCCCATGGTATCTGGGGACTTCCCATGGACATTCCTCTGGTTGACCACCCAGGCACAGTGTGAGCCCTCTTCAGCTCTGCCAAATGTCCCACACAGCACCAGAGATGGGGTGACCTGCTGAAGCTGCAGAGCTTCTCTGGGATAGGTGTGACCCACCAAGATGCTGATCAACATGCTGACTGGAAGACATCATGAAACAAGACTCCAGCCCTGAAGCCTTATCCCTACCTTGCTGTGCCCCCTTAAATAAACCATGGGAGTGATTTTCTAATTGTTGATGAACACAGTATATATATATATATATATTTTAATGTGGTGCTGAGTATTGAACCCAGTGCTTCATGTGTGTTAGGCAAGCACTGTACCATGTGCCACAACCCCAGCCTTGATTTTCTAATTGTCTAGCTTCAACACCTCTGTGGACTGAACTTATCAGGGCTCCATCCCTTTAAAACTAATTCTGGTTTTGTCTTTTGTCCTTCACTAACTATTCTTGACTGATTTCATAGGTAGCTTATACCCTCCCAAAACAGGAAAAAGAAACCCCCAATGAGGTGCTGGTGGCCTCCTCAGATGTCTATCTATCTATCAGTCCATCAGTTTATCCATTCATCTGTATGGCCTATATAAACCAAAGATTCTTTGAACATCAGTGTTTTTTAGAGCTATAAAGATCTCAAGACCAAAAACTGTGAGGATTGCTGTTTTGGAAGATTTTGGAGTGGAAGGTGTCTGTTTTCTAGCAGCCAAAAGGGTTCTACTTGCTTCTCTATTTACCTTAAGCTAAGGTCATTCTACAGGACACAAATTCACAGAGACCCAAGACCCAGGACACTAGGTCAAAATAGCTGTTGGAGATTCTGAACTTCTGGACCATGGACCTTTGCACAGGGCATTAGCTCAGATGCAGCAGGAATGTACTCATCAGCTAGTAACTGTTTGTGGGGTTATTTTTGTTATTTTACATTTTTCATCCACAAACCTTAAGTGCCCATGCCCTTCCATTCCAAAATATAATGCTGGGTCACCCTATTAGATCTGCAAATGCAAAGTTGGGATGTCCTGAATCACACAATTCTGTATTGATGAGGTAAAAGCAAACTAATTGCTCTATAGAAATATAAATCAATCACACTGAAGCAGATACCCACCTCAACTTGGGGCACTGCCAGGATTGGGGCCAGGAGGGGTTGGCACCTCCACAGCACAGTGTCTTCTCTGCAAAGCTCCCCCTGACAGGCTGCATCTGATGGGTGCTTCTGGGACGCCCATAGCCCTGGCACCTCCCTGCTCTTCTGAGTGCTCTGCATGTGGACAAAGAGGGCCCCCTTCAGTATTGGCTACCATTAAATGGGGCAGTATGTGAAGCAGAGAGTCCTTGGCACAGGCCAGAATAGGTCAATTCCTCATCACAGGCAGCACTCTGAGGGGCCTGATGCTCCTGCTTTCTCTCACAGAGAGGCATAGGGCTCAGAGCCATGTTAGCAGGTCAGTTCTTCAGAGAACTCTGGGAGGAAAGTGGATAAAGATCAAGGTCTGAGCATGAACAGACCCAGGAGAGGCAAAAGCATGAAAACCCCCCAGGTCCTGCAATGGCCTCTGCGTGAACAAACATACACAGGCTCCCAGCTTCTAGGTCAATTCTAGGGTCACTCACCAAACACGAGGGACTTTGATGCACCTGAGGGTTAAATGAAGGTGGAGTGAAAACCTGGACCTTTGTTCACCTAGACCATGGACTTGCGTTTTTATTTTGACACAAGCACCCCTATGCAAGCAATTAACGTGCTATCAATAAGAAAGAAATAAGTTGTAAATTTCCAGGATTTTGAAAGCTAAAGCCAGCTTCAACAGGAAAGCCAACCACTTGCGCACTCTGCTGGGTGCCAGGAGCATTTTTTCTACCAGGTCTGCCCAACTCGGTGGCAGTCCCTCCAGCCGCCACCAGAGGGAACCCTGATCGCCTCCAAGACTCAGGCTCTGCAAAAGGAGCTCACAGGTAGAGATACACACCTGCTTTCTAGGGAAGATCCACAGTCTCCCAAAAGTGAAGACTGGAAAAGAAACAGTGTGCCCTCCCTGAGATCCACCATCCAAGTGCTCAACATTTACCCAATCTTGTTAGATCCATCCCACCCATTGTCCCCTTATAGTTAAAGCAAATCTGAGGGGCTGGGGATGTGGCTCAAGCGGTAGCGCGCTCGCCTGGCATACGTGCGGCCCGGGTTCGATCCTCAGCACCACGTACAACAAAGATGTTGTGTCCGCCGAGAACTAAAAAAAAAAATAAATATTAAAAAAAAAAAAAAATTCTTTCTAAAAAAAAAAAAAAAAAAAAAAAATAAAGCAAATCTGAGACCTGGTATGCAACATCCTATGAAGTATTCAGTGTTTCCTTCCTCCAGAAAGTATTTTCCCAAATACTTTCCAGAAATATTTTCCCAAAACCACACCCAAAACATCACATCTAATAACATGACCACAAACCCTTAATGTCACTTAATAGCCAGGTGATTTAATGGCTTCCAGGTGATCTTACAAAAGCTTCCTGGCTATGGGTCTGTTGAAACCCACAGGCATGCCTGATGCGGTCTGTCTCCACAGGTCTTCTGAATTCATAGCATCCTCCTGTGCTTGAGGTTTGTTTGCTTCCTTGTTAGGTTTTCTCTTTGTTTAACTTTGTCAAAACATTTTGTTGAAGAAGTTAGATGCCTGCCATGTTACAGAGACCCAAGGTGTAGTTCAATGGCTCTGGCACCCTGTGCTCCTGGAACCAGCTGTGGGTTCCTGTTGTCTGGCACACAGAGGAATGGAACACAGGACATATGACCCTCTGGCCTCTGTCATCTTGATCATGAAATTTACTGTCCACTTTGACCTAATGGTGTGAGCAGCCACTCAGGAGTGAGAGTGAAATCCCCTTTCACTAGGAACTGCCGAAGGGCACTGTTCCCATTTTATCTTTCCTTGGGAATATATGAGCTGAGATTTGCCTATTGGTCAGAACAGTAAGACCAACAGCATTCTGACCTGGAAGGCAGGTTGCATAGGAAAGTCAGGATCGGTGCTTTACTTTATCCACATCACTTTCCTTAACGAGGTGTTGGCCTCTCAGCACCTTAGGTTTTGTTTGGTGGTGTTGCTGTGCTGAGGACTGAGCCAAGCACCCTGCACAAATTAAGCTGGCTCTCTAATCCTGAGCTCTGCACAGACTCAGTATCTGAGTCATTTCAATCCTTTCTTTTTTCTCTAATGCAAACTGAAGTACTCTTAAAGCTCCCTGTGCATCAGTTAAGCCCGACCATTATTCTTGAGAGTGGGCCCTGGCTGCCCCAGGCAGTGGGAAACTTCTCTCCATGCCTCCTGCACCCCTGAGCATTCACCAGGGGTCAGGGAGCACCTCACCTCGTGGTGAGGAGAGGAGGTCCAGCTCAACTCTGCATTTCCTGCCAGAAGTGGCAGCAGCCCTTTGTCCCAGGAGCTCAGGTCCTGAGCATGATGAGCTGAGGAGGGACAGTGTGAGGCCCCTGGTGCAGGACAGACCTCCCCATGGTCCCTGAGTTCCAGCAGCAGCATTGAGATTTGCAGTGCATGAGAAAGAGGAGGCACAGGGTGTGAGGGGTATCAGGACAGGGAGGCACTCCTGGGGTGCCTGGCACCTACAAACACCTCCACCCTGGCCCTGGTCCCTCTGCCTCATCGCCTTCCATGAAGTTTTTTCAGGGACACTGTTGGCTCAGGTCCAGGAGTGCCATGTCTGTTAGTCCAGCCTGCCTAGGCTGTGTCCCCACCAGTGCTCAGTAACCCATGACATGGTGAATGCCAGGCCCAGGCTGCTGGTAAATCCATCCCACCCATTGTCCCCCTATAGTGAATAGATCTTAAAGCAAATCTCAGACCTGGTATGCAACATTGTATGAATTATTCTGTGTCTTTTTTCCAGAAAGGATTTTGTAAATATTTTCCCCAAACCACAATCAAAGCATCACACCTAATAACATTTCCAAAAACCCTTAATGTCACTTAATACCCAGGTGATCTTACAAAAGCCCTGTGCCCTGCTCACACTCCCCAGAAGGACATCACGTGTCCACCTCAGGCCCCTTTCCCCTGAGCTCTCAGTGCCCCAGGGTCCTCACTGTCAAACTGCCATCCATTACAGTGGGCTTCAAAATGTGGTGTCTGCTCCATTCCCAGCATGTCACAGCCTCATCGCTACATCTTTCCACTCTTGCTTGGTCACCCAGGAAAGCCCCATGTGGAGGAGGAGGGTCCTGTCTGGAGCAGGCTGCTCCAGAGCAGTCACTAGCATTCAGAGCTCAGCTAAGAGGCAGGTATGGTGGCCTCCTCCTCTGGTGTGTGTCCCTCTGGTGGCAACCTGAAGAATTGCATGGGGACTTTCACTTCTGGGCTCACATAGGGAGAGTCCCTAGAGGTCCCCAGGACTGAGGCCTGGAGGGAGGGTCTCCTAGTCAGGACCACAGCCATGTCCCTGATAGGGCCCCATATAAATGCTTGTAAGTCACAAGGCATTCAGATCTTGCCATAGCTCAGGTCTCAGTTGGCTGGAATACCAAAGTAGGGAATTGAGCCCTAACAAATGTGAGTAAGTGGAAATCCTGAGGAAATGCCTGATATTTAAAGACAAAAGCCTTCACTAACACCCATGACCCCACTCAGCACTCTTGGTAGCCAACAAGGTCTCCTTGGGAAAGATGAGGTGAGCCAGGAGCAGGAGTGGTGAACATCAAGGGCAGGTTCACCTGCCCTAACTACAGGGCAGGAATTGACCATGGAGCAAGGAGGTCAATGCCCTGTGTTGAACCCCACCTCAGGGCAGGACTCCTATAATGTCCTCAGGTGTCACCTGGAAACCTCTGTGTGGCCAAAACTCTGTCCTCAGTCTGTCCACTCCTGGGTGCTCCTGCTGCCCTCTGGCCTCTCTGATGCCATGACTGTCAGTCTGCCACCAGGGCCCCCCTCTGGTCAGGCAGCCTGAGCCAATTCTTTTCTGGTCAGAGCCCCCAGGCAAGGTCCTTCCCAGCAGAGACAAATGCCCAAAGGCAGCTTCAGACCCAAATTGGCCTTTGCCAGCTTGGGGTCCAGTCTCTGAAGACAGGGCTCTGCAGCCTCCAACTCCACCCAGCAGAAGCCCTCTCCAGGGTCATGTTCTCCAGGACATCATCTGCGTTTCCTAGGGAAAATCACACCTTTATGGATCTTAGAGATATGGTTTAATACTTTTGCTAAAACAAGATAGAGAGCTTGAGAAGGTGCAGGAGAAGATGGACAGTGGAAGAGAGAGATGCGAATCCTCAGCGTGAGCCAAGGCAAGACCTAGAGGGGAGAATACTCAGCAGACGTGAGGACAGCCTTGATGTGCTGTCAGTGGACTGGACACAGCTGAGGAAAGAAGCTCTGAGCTTGTGAGTCTCAATAGAAACGAGAGAGAGAGAGAGAGAGAGAGAGAGAGAGAGAGAGAGAGAGAGAGAACGCACAAAGGGAACCAGTGCTTCAAATACATCAGAACAGAACCTTCAATAACTCTGGACTCCTGGCCCCAGTGTGACGTGCACAGGCTGGGACACTCAAAGGGAAGAAATTCCTGAAATAACGAGAAGTGAAGATTTCTCTGGAATTTACATTGAGGCACTAACTCACAGGAAACTCAGAGGACAACAGACCCAGTGCAGGTACAGACAGGTCACCCATCTCTTACAAACCACAATAATTGAGGTTTGTAAAGGAGCCACAGGAAATATCCCTGTCAGGTTGGTGGCAATGACTTAGGACAAAGCAGCCCACATGGGAAAGAAACATCAATCAGGCACAGACTGAAACACCTGTCAATCAGCAGGGTCTTCTGGCAATCCTGGAGTTCAGCCAGCTCCCCTGACCAACTGCAGGGGGACAAGGGACTCTAAAAACTCCTTTTCCTGTCCCAAGCCCTTCCCTTCCTGCCATAAGCCCCATAAAATTCCAGTCCAGTCGAGGTCCCATGCGGTTTCTCCTCAGACTCTTCTACTGTCCACTCTGTGGGTCTAATCGAGTTCCACCCAGGGGGTGAGTCTCAAATAAAGCCTGTTCAGTGGCCTTTTAAAGTCTCCCTCCTTTGGTAACCACCTGCCTTGCCTGATCTCACAATTCCCTCCCCTAGACAGGATCAGAGGTTGGAATTCCATCTGACATCGACCTTGCTTCAGACCCTGTATTAGGGTTTGGAGATGAGGGTGCCCCAGACTTCCTGTGCTAATGAAGGAATGTTCAGAGGTGAAATGAATGGATCATGAAATCTGGAGCCTCATCAGTCCTTTCTTGTTTGAGTGGACAGTCTAGGTATTACCTCTGGGTATGTGGAGTGTGGCTGGGGCAGGTGGTCCCTGTGCCCAGGCCCTGGAATGCACATCTTCCTTGCAGTCTCTTCCCCTCTCTGCTTCTTTACCCTGCCATGAGTTGAGCAGCTTTCCCCACCAGGCCCTCCAGCCACTGTGTTCTGTCTCACTTTGAGCACAAGCAATGGAACCAGCCAAGCATGGACTGAACCTCAAAACCATGAGCCAAAGTAAACTTTTCATCCTCTGAATTGTTCTTGTCAGCTATTTTTGGCCACAGGGGTGCAAAAGCTGACTAACACAGAAATTGGCACTAAGCGTGGGGTCCTTGCAATAACACTACCTGACCATGTGGTTCAGAAGCATTTGGATCTAGTTGCTGAGAGAAGTTTGGAAAAGGTTGGGGTTGCAGGACAGAGAAGCCTTACAATGTGGTAAGCAGAGCTTAATGGGTGATTCTCACTTCTGATTCTCTGAAGACCAGAACACTGACAGAAATATGGCCAGTGCTTAGGCAGTTTCAGAGGGGAGTGGGGACTCTATTGGCAATTCAGATGCATGTCATTTGTGTTATATTCTGGCAAAAAACTTGCCTCCATTTACCCCACATCCTGAGACTTTGTGTGAGGCCAAATTAAAAGGTGATGGACTAAGTAATCTGGTAGAGGAAATTTCAAGGCAGCTCAGCATTTAGTCAGAGGCTTGGACTTTGCTGACAGATTTTAGTCAGGTTTACTGTGCAAATCAGGACCAGAAAGTAGGGATGAAGGTTTTGAAAAACTTGCGTTTTGCCCACAAATATGCATGTATAACTAAGGCCAAGAAAGTCTTGTTTTTTTGTTTTGTTTTGTTTTGTTGTTGTTGTTGTTGCTTTTTTTGAGATTATAGAATGTTGGAGGCTGCGATCAAGTGAAGACGGCACCTGGCAGTTTGCCAGGAGGAGTGGTTTGTGAGGCAACGCCACCAAGCCATCAAGATGGTGGAGACTCCTTATTGGCTGATTGCTGTATCTGTAGGGGAGCAATGCTATGATTGGATGATGCTGATTGATTCAAGCTGAGTGTAATCAGTTAGATATATATACCTCTGCTGTTCTGCAATAAAGCAGTTCCCGCTTCAACCTTCACAGTTGCTTGTCACCTCTCGGTTATTTTGCCCAGCTGGACTGTGGCAAGTGGTGGCCCATATGGGGAACTCCGGGACACTTGGGGGCAAGTGACAAGGTAAGCTGCCTGTCCCTAGAAATAGACAGGAAGGGAGGAAAGCTGCTCGCCCCTGAGGAGCAGATAGGACGAGAGGACTGATGGCCATTTCAAGAAAATAGAAAAATTGATACAATGTGTTTTTGTTTCATTTTTGTTTTGTTTTATCTTAATGTGTTGTGTTTTCTTTGTTACAGAAATATGGGATCAGAAGTTAGTAAAAATCAAACCAAAAGGGTGTTAAGTAAATTGCTAAAGGAAGGAGGCACCCCAGTAGACAGTCGGGATGGGGAATGGCCTCCGCCATATTGTCATCCCTCCCCCTGTGGAAATTCTCCTCCCTCTTACAAAAAAAAAAAAAAAAAAAAAAAAAAAAAAAGGCCATCTCTGAGGATGGGCCTAATTCGCCCTGGGCTGAAACCTTCCTCCAGGGTTTGGAAAAGTCAAACTCCGCCCAAGACGCCCTGCCCGCAGTGTAAAAAGGGATTTCATTTGGCAAAAGGATTATAAGTCCAAATTTGATATTGAGGGGAAACAACAGGGTGGGGGTGGGGTGGGGGGGGTGGGGAACAACCTGCCATTCTCAAGCCTTCTGAGCTTTATAAATGCAGGTTTAGCAATATCTCAAATCCATAACAGCTAATATCCAGAACTCCAGTTTAGCTATCCTTACATATGTAACAATGGTTCTCCCACACCTGGAGGCTACTGAATAATGAGCACCATTGAGGCCTATTTCAAATGTAAAAAACCTTGAGGCTTACTTGTGGGAATACCTTCAAACCCATATGCAAGTTACAGGAAGAAGTATGGGATATCAAAAGAAGAGTCAAACCCAGGTGGTAGCCAGGATGCTTTTTTCAATATCTATTTTAAGTAGATTTTGCTGAAGGGTGAAGGGCAGAATGGAGTAGACAAGGACACATTAACAACCTTATAGCTCCCTGTAGGGAGGGGAAATTCCTGGGACAGGTTACCTTGGCAACATTTGGAGCAGGGGCAGGTTCTTGATAAGATCCCTCATGGGGCAGTCTCCAACTTCTCAGACTCACTCAAAATTGGCCTCCTAGATCCGACCTGACTCAATTTACCTATCTACACTGACTACCTGTCTTATTCTGGCTTTATTCTCTCCCTCTAATTTTAGGAACTCCTTACTGCTGTAAGGAGAATGGGTGATGATCTTTCTGGCTGCTTCAAAGCTGAGAGGGGGTGACATGAGGGGGCAAGCAGCTTTGGAGTTCCACTTTAGAAGTCAGGTTGGTTTGAAGTCTGGTTGGGGAAGAATAGGTTGTAAAGTCATCTGTGTATGTGTGCTTCTATGAGAGAGAAACAAAAAACATGAGTATTTAATAAATGTTGCAGCAGCTGGAACATGTCAATGTATAATAGAAATTTTCTTACCAGGAGGTGTGAGGGCTGAGAAGTTGTCCCCATAAGAAAGTTGGAGAGGACAAGGCCTTTCTTTGGGAAAACAAGGTTGCAGAAGACAAGGCCTTTAGCTGGGAATGTAGATCTTTAAAATCCCCAGTTATCAGGAATGTAAACATAACATTTAATTTTTAATGTTACAGATGTCCATCCCCATAAGATCATCATAAAATGTAGTTAAATAATTCAATGTTATCTGACCTTGGAAAATCCCTCTAGTGGTATGACTTCTGTGTCTAATAGAGAACCTGTTGGGTGTGTGGGAGACTCTCTGCTTAAATTAAGTTTTCCTCTCACAAGAACATCAGGGAATCCCTTACCCCTCCCCCTCCTCTTCAAAGGGTGCCAAGCTGAAGAGCGCCAAATTCAAAAGTTTCTCAACCAATCTCCACGGGACACAGTGTCCGGTCACATTTCAGAAGTCACCCTGCCAATCAGCAACTGCCATGTCGCCTATGCAAGCCTTCTTAAGCCCAAGCTTGCAAGCTCACACTCTCTGCCCTCTTCCTCTCTGCTCTCTGCCCTCTCACTCTTCTTTCTCTCCACTTTTTCTCTTTCTCTCTGCTCTCTTCCTCTCCCTATCTGCCCTCGCCCTCTCCTCTCTCTGCTCCCTGCCTGTCCTGTTTTTCTCCTTTGGGCAGCCCCCCAACTCATGGTTGAATCTCCATCTCAGGTGTGTCAATCACCTTTCAGAACCCTTTAATTCTGTTACTTAGGGCTGGATAATCATTCAAGTGAACATAAATCCTATCTGTGTAGGTTAGGAATAACTTTAGGCTTTAAAATAAAACTACTGTGGCAGTTCCTATTGACACTTAGATTCTTTTGATACTTATTCTTTTTTATATATTTATTTTTTAGTTATAGTTGAACACAATATATTTTATTTATTTATTTTATGTGGTGCTGAGAGTTAAACCCAGGACCTTGCACATGCTAGGCAAATGCTCTACCACTGAACCACAACCCAGCCCCAGTCTTACTTATTCTTGGGGGATAACACAATTTGTCTACTTAAGTTATATTATTATTATTATTATTTAAAATGCCCAGAAATAGCTGGATTTTGGTTTTAGCTAGGTGTTAAGATGAAGCAGTCAAACTGACTTTTGTTTCTATGTATTGTTAACAGTCAGCTGAGTTTCCATGGGTGTCACTCGTAGGGGAACTTGAGAGCAGCTTCTTAGTTCTGTTAGTGCCATTTGTGGTTAAGATGGGTCCAGGTCTTGCTTGACCATGTGACTTCCTTTGGAAGCATTGGAATGTTCCCTTCTCCATTGACCCTCCTCTTCATAGTAAATGCACTGATTGGCTTTCTGTTTTCCGGGGGTCTCATTAATCTCCCTGATCAGGAGGTTATGTGGCCTAGAGTTGCAAACTCTTTAGAGAAGTCTCCTGTTCCCTGGATTCAGACTGACTCAGAGGGCAAGAGCCAAATATTGTTTTTTGTTTGTTTGTTTTGGCCCTTTTAATTTAACTTTAATTTTTAAATCTTGATCTTAAACATCTATCAAATCAGTCTTACCAGTCTTAAATTAAAAGTACTGGGCTTCAAAGTCTACCTCTCTATTCTGTAGGTGATGGCTTATTATCTTAAATTAACCCAGGATGTGTGTTCTTAAAGCAATACCTCTGCAAAATGTCAATATGCAAACTTTAGACCATTTATAAGGAAACTACAAAATAAAATTAACCAGAGTAATGACATATTTAGTTTGTATAATAGCTACCTTGAATTTTGGCTGAGTTATCATTATATCCCCTGTTTGATATCCTAGTAATCTTGACAAAAACCAACTTTTGAACACAACTTTAAATGAATAAAATATGGCCTACTGTGGAGTCATTCTGACATGTAGTAAGATGGGACACAGAACCTTATCTCAGGTAAGGTGGGGTTCTTCATAAACCTTAAGTGTTCTAGTTTTGAACCTGATCTTTGCTTCCTAAATATCATTTCATAAAGTTTACATAAATTGTTGTTTGAAGTCACATGAATATTAGCTAACACAATATGATATCACATTTAAAACATGAATTAAAGAAAGGCTGAAAGCTTTTAACCTTTTGTGGAAAAGTGGCAAAATACTTTTGTGTTTTACAGTATTAACCTTTACATAGATTAGGCTCTCATTAATTTAAAAATACATTTAGCGCCGGCGGCTAGGCTGGGGCCGTGGCGGCTCGTGCGGGGTGATGCTAGGCGGCTCCCTGGGCTCCAGGCTGTTGCGGGGTGTGGGTGGGAGTCGCCGGCAGTTCGGGTCGCGAGGTGTCTGCGAAGGTGGCGCAGCCATGGCGGCAGGGGAGAGCATGGCACAGCGAATGGTCTGGGTGGACCTGGAGATGACAGGATTGGACATTGAAAAGGACCAGATTATTGAGATGGCCTGTCTGATAACAGACTCTGATCTTAACATTTTGGCTGAAGGTCCTAACCTGATTATAAAACAGCCAGATGAGTTGCTGGACAGCATGTCAGATTGGTGTAAGGAGCACCATCGGAAGTCTGTCTCGAACGCATTGTGGATTGTCAAGTATTACTCAAGTCAGTCTTTTGGATGAGGTTAGACATCAACTCTCAGAGAAGGGGGAATGCTGCTGTCCTCTTAATAGTTATTTCTTCCCAGAGGTTATATCCTTGGACTTTGAGCACCATCTTTTTTGACTGTGTGGAAATGCTATTAACAATCAGGAACATAACTTATTGGCTTGGATTAAGAAAAATTTGGTGAAAAGATGGCAGTTTCAGTTTGAACTTGAGCTCTAAAAATGGTCCATCTGTAGTGATACTTGCCTATTTTAGAAGTAAAATTTCATTTCTGGATACCTTTGAAAACTGACTTCATGTGTTTCTGCTGGGGGCTGGGGATTCTCTCTTGCAGTCTGGTCTTACCAAGGCAGTGAAGGAGAGTACAATTACATTGCAGCAGGCAGAGTATGAATTTCTGTCCTTTGTACGACAGCAGACTCCTCCAGGGCTCTGTCCACTTGCAGGTAAAATCCAATCCTATGTATATCTTCTAGATAGTCTTCCATTGTAGTGGTTCAAGAGACTGCAATTCCAGAAATACCAGCCAAGCCTATCTATATCTTCCATTTACCCTGATTTGGATTATTTATCTTTTGTGTTCAAGTTTCCTTGTATAGTTCACAACATGAATATTAGGAAAATGCACTGAAATAAGACATGAGAAGTTAGAAACAAACTCAGTAAAAATTTTTCCATATTTTTATGATGAAAGAATTTTTGACACAGAAAAGTTGGACTGAGTAATTGTTAAACGTGTGCCTGTTGGTTGTACCTATTTTTTTTTTTTTATATTTGAAAATAAAGTGTAGGTTTTATGACACTTAATTTCTAAAAACTTCATGGAGCATCTCCTAAGAATAAGGATATTTTGTTATGTAACACAGTATCATTATTGCATTGAAAAGAATTAAAGTCATTTAATAGTATCACATGATGTCTAGTCTACATTCAGAGTTCCCTAAAATGTCTAATTGTTTTTGAACCAGGATTCAGTCAAGGCTCATGCGTTTCATTTTGGTTATTATGTATCTTTAGTCTGTTAACCCAGAACTGTCCACCTATCTCTATTTTTTTCCCTTGTGACATTGATTTAAAAGAGACCAGGTCAGTTCTATCAGGATTTTTAAAGCAGTAACTTTGTAAGAGGGGTGGTAATGTTCTGTGGAGGTGTATTTGCATTTGTATATGTCCATTGATGTAGTAACTGACACTTTTCTCAAACATTCACAGGGAAAGTTTTGGCATTAAGTCTTAGAATTACATTGTGTAAAAGTTCTTCAGCCAATGTAGTTGATACGTATTTTAAAATTCTTATTTAAAATTTAGTGTTTTAAATATAAATTACTGTGTGGAAACATGAATGTGGATGTGATTTGTTATAAAAATTGGAATGTAAATAAAGGCTTATTTACTTACATGATTCAGTTAAAAAATAAAAATAAAAAAAAAATAAATAAAAATACATTTAAATTGTACCCCAGTATAAAAAAGTAACATAAAACTTTATATGTCTTATTGATAACAGGTCCAGTTATAGAACATTAAATGATATAAATAAATCGCCAATGTTATTTTTTTTTATGCCTAAAATTCCCATACAACTTTAGTTTGGAGAACATCAGCTTGATATAATGCTCTTTTAAAGCTTCTACCTTAAAAACTTGAATATCTGGAAGATATGAATGCATTTAATATGCAAGGAAGAGTAATAGCACCACAATTATATTGATGTTTTTATATTAACCAAGTTTAGCTTTTAAAGAAATGACAGCAAAATGTACTAAAATAATAGTTATTTTTTAGTGAGTTGTTTAATTTCCTTTAAGGTTACTTGCTCTAGAAAAAAGAAACAAAACTTAATAAACACAATGCTATGGGTAAACTAATGTTTTAAGAAATCTTTATCCTTTTAACACATGACTGATTATAAAAACAAACTTACACAGACCTTCTTTATCACTTCCTTAAACCCTCTTATTTACTTCATCACATAAAGACTTTTTAGAAACACTTATTGCCCTTCTATTAAATATGGTTTCCATACCTAGAATGTTCTGATTTCTCCTTCTCATGTGTTAACCTCCTTTTCTATTCACATTTTAAAGCATTCCTTGAAAATTTTGAATTTAGGCAAATTATTTCATTTTAATAAAAAAATACTTCATTTGACTTACAGTACTCTTAATCGGAACAGTTGAAACTTTTGGGCCTTTGTATATAGAAATCTTCTATAAATCTTTGTATATAGAATCATATCTGTTTACCATTTGATGAAAACACATTGTTTAAGTATATAGAACGTGTAACATTTTTTTTTAGTGATGATAAGGCAACTTTTTTAAATTTTATTTTATTTTTTTTAATTTTTTTTTTTTTTTTTAGTTTTCGGCGGACACAACATCTTTGGTTGTATGTGGTGCTGAGGATCGAACCCGGGATGCACGCATGCCAGGAGAGCGCGCTACCGCTTGAGCCACATCCCCAGCCCATGATAAGGCAACTTTAAATTCTTTTTTCTTCATTTACCAATTTATGAAAACATCAATACTTGATAGTATATTTAACATTTAGCATTTTAATCTTGTAAATTAATAACATGTCTAACAAAATTAGTCATACATATGAGTAATCCCAAGTCAAATTTATTTTACCAAAATATCAGACAAGTGTATTTAACAGTATTAGCCATTTCTTCCTTGTTGAAGAAAAGTCCTAGAACCAAGGGATATTAGACATTTTATAGACATCAACATTTTATTAGTTCTTTGACCACCTAGAAAAACTTGTAAGTTTAATTTTAAAGACATCTTTATTTTTATCTATTTTTTTAAAGAGAGAGAGAGAGAGAGAGAGAGAGAGAGAGAGAGAGAGAGAGAGAGAGAATTTTAATATTTATTTTTTAGTTTTTGGCAGACACAACATCTTTGTTAGTATGTGGTGCTGAAGATCGAACCTGGGCTGCATGCATGCCAGGCGAGCACGCTATCGCTTAGCCACATCCTCAACCCATATTTTTATCTATTTACCCAATTTAAATTGAACTGTAAGGGTCCCGTGAAATGTCGGAGAAAGAGACCACCAAGTGACCACTCATGCAATTGGCAGAAGGGGGATTTATTGAACCAGCATGCTGGGGCTCCGTGCCCACTCAAGAAGGGAACGCAGCCCAGAGCCCTGAGCAGGGGCTGAACACTGCTTAAGTACACTTTTTGGGGAGGGTGGAGGGCTTTGTATACATCAGAACAAATCATCATGAGGCACGGGAAAATTGAACAACAACTCCTAAACATGATTAGTTCATTCATTGGCGGGAACAGGTCAGGCGGGAGTGATAGATAGGTCATTCCTAAGGAGGGGGTTACATTTAAACTGATTGGTCCAGGCCCTGCAATGCCTACGTGCGACCACACAGAGCCTTTATTAAACAACCAAATAGTCAGGGGAAATATTTACTGGGCAGTTCCAAGCATTGTCTTAACAGCTACAGAAATTTCAGGTTTTGCAGGTAGCATAGGAACCTAACAATACCTAATCCTTTACATTTTAACTCAGACCTTGCAGCTTAGAAACTTTACAACACCCGGTCTTTTACCCTTTAACTTTTACGCTTTAACTTCAATTTCTTTTACCCTTACAGAACCATTTTTAAAGCACATGAATTAAAGATATTTGGATCTATTTTTTTTCAATTTTATGAGTGCTCCTTATATCTGCCAATTTTTATATCACGTACTTGATATATGGACCTATGCACATTGACATACAACACATAACACGTGTGCGCACATAGAACACAATACTAAAGGCCTTGTAGCTTTTTACAGGTAAAATTTCCATTGCAATGTTTAAAGACTCCATAGTTGAGTAAAAATAGAACTGATCAGAAAAATATTAACCTAGGTCTGTAGGATCAAAATCATAAGCTAAAAAAAATACAGAATCAAAGAAAAAAGCAAGAGTCCTAGAAAAAATAACTGGTTGGTAATTAGTAAAGTACCATACAATTTACTTTTTGGTTTAGTCTAGTTTGAGTTCAGGTAAAAGACACTTTTACTTTTTTTTCCTTGGGGCTAAGATCAGTCTGAGCTTGCAGGCTTCTTCTATTTGCATTTCAATGTAAGTCCTGGCTGAGGTCTGGAAGGAACTGGGAGAACAGCTATTCTGAGCAGAAACTTCCTGCCTAAGGCATTTTAACCATTTTTTTTTCTTGTTGGAAATTGGACAGGTTTGGATGTTGAAAATTATGATACCTTATTTTCTATTAACATTGAGAACAAAGTGATGATATTAAGCCCTTACTGAGCAGGTCCATTATTTTCTGTGACCATTCCTAGGACTGCAGTGACAAATTGCTAAAATTTTGCTCCATAGATAAGTTGAGAACAGGGGCTCAAATGAAGGCCCCGTTTAATGTCTTAAAGGCTTCAAAAACCTGTTTATAACTCAGAGGGGGAGTAAACTTTTTGGTAAATTTATCCTTTAAAAGTAGGTGGCCCTTTATGAATTTAGGACTTAGGGTGGTGTTTTTATTGTCTCCCTGAGTTTCTCATGAAAATAGCAGGGTTTTCCTGGGATCCCTGAGTAATTTCAGAGATCTTGGAATAGTTAATGGGCTTTTGCTTGATCTTTCTGAGGGCTTTAAGAACCAACATTTGGAAATGTGTAATCTTCTACGCATCCTGTTCATTATTTGGGTCCCAGTCAGGATGTTTCTGGAAATTGCCTGTGTTCTAGATAAATAATTAGGTCTGTTGGTAGTTTGTGAAGCTGGGGCATACCCAAGATGTAGGTCCATCCCCAAATTTTTTAGCCTCTTGCTTTAGGGTGGCTTCTTCTTACTGAGGGCTAAAGTTTGGCTAAGTTATAATATAATATCTTTCCAGGTGAGGTCAAGCACCTGGCATAAGTTTTGAAACATCCCAATATATTTATTTAGATCCTCCAAAAATTTCCCTGAATTTGTTCTTATTTGAGTTGGGGGGGGTCCCCTTGATTTCTTTTCCTCAGTAGGTGATTCCTTAAGGCTTCTCTCTTGGTAGACATTGAGGACAACACATGAAAATGAGGCACTTTCCTGATCATTTTTAATTTCTCAGTATGTAGACTAATGGTCAATCTGCAAACCTACTTGAGATAGAAGCTCCCACCTGAGTGATGGAAATTTTAAGTTTTTTCTACTGCATCAGAGAAAACTCTTTATCTGTTATATTAGGGACATGTCCCTAAACTTGAGCTTCATTATGGTCCAGAAAACCTGTCTCTCATCACCTGGCTTTGCCAAAGTTATTTCTGGCTTTTTTTGACAAAGTGCTAGGGTCCCAGTTTGCCCTATGCCAGAGACCCTGGGAGGATTCAGACTTAAGGGCATTACTGCTTTCCTCCCTGCCACTTTAACTCCTGATTATGAAAAAAGAGAAAAATTGTGCCTAATTGCTGTCCTGTAGACTGAAGGAATCTCCTAGGGGTAAGGGGAACATCTATTGGTTGTTAAGCACATAAGAAACACCATTTTCCAGAGGAATTTATGGGAGGAGTTGGTTAAAATAGAGTGCCTCCCTCTTGCAGCATTTTTATTTTTTAAATACACTAAGTACATCTGAGCATAGGAGGAGTAATGGGAGAGTATAAATTGACTTTTGAAGACTAACTATGTGAACAAAGGAAACCTGATGTTTTCTTACTAATCATCCCTTGTCTTTCTCTCAGTCCTACAATCTTTTTTTTTATTATTAGTTGTTCAAAACATTACAAAGCTCTTGACATATCATATTTCATACATTTGATTCAAGTGGGTTATGAACTCCCATTTTTACCCCGTATACAGATTGCAGAATCACCTCGGTTACACATCCACGTCAGTCCTATAATCTTAATTGCTACTGTTTCTAATTGGCAAAGGAAGGGAGCATCCAGGAGGGAATGAATGCGGGGTTGGGAGTGTTGCATGGCTTGAATGTAGGCAAATGTCATTGGGGCTTTCCCTCAGTGCCACTCATCTACCATCATCTTAGATACCCCTTAGGGCAATCGGGAGGAGTTTTCAGAGAACGAACTTTAGGATTTTTTGCCAGAGTGTAGTCCAGGCCAGAAATTCCACAGTTGTTCTATACTCCTTAATTCACCTCCACACATCCAAGGCAGATTGGGACTAGGGACACTGTGTACTCACACCAATTGCTCTCCAGGCCAGGACAGAAGAGTAGGAAGTGGCTTCAGCAGAACCCAAACTGACTGCTCTATATTGAAAAGGTTATTGAAAGCTGCCTAGGCCATGCTTGAATTCAGGATCCCCAAAAGACCACCAGAGACCAAGATTGATGTAAGCAGCAAAGAGATGTTTATTGTGAGCTCGCTCAGTCCTTCGTGCACACACACAACAACTGGTGATGCTGAGATGCCCCGAGCCCAGGGTTTGCAGCAGTTTTAGACACTCTTTGGGGAAGGCAGGGACTCCACATACATCATAGCATCTCTTAGCAAATCATCACACACCGCGGGAAAATCATAAAACAACTCCAAAACATGATTAGCACATTCACTGGTGGGAACAATTTCGGTAAGGGTGATTGGTTAGTACAAGAGGGGGATTCATTTGAACTTATTGGTTTAACCACGAGGGGAGTACGTGCTGAATTACATGGTTTCCCAACCTGTTATCAACCACCATAAAGTACTGAGAGGGTCATCTGACATCCCAGGTATTTTCCCTGTCTCATACTGATTGGTGCTAGCTAGGGGGTTGCTATGTGTCCTCACCTAGCCTGACTGAGTCAGGGACACCTGGCTCCACATATCTCTCCTCTGTTATTTGTAGATAAACAACTCAGCAGGGTGGGTATGTGCCTAGGAGTGCTCTTGGGTCTTTCCATGGACAAGGGTCATGCCCCCTTCCTTGGACAAGCTTTGCTCTGAGGTAGATGCTGGTTTCTCACTCCAGGCCTGGACAGAAGAGTAGGAAGTGCCTTTCCTAGAATGCAACCTGACTATTCTGTATTGAAATGGTGATTGAGAGCTACCTAGGCCAGGAAACCTTTCACCTGAGTCTTGAGGAGTGGCAGCATTTAAATAGCCAATGGGTGCCCATCATCTTCCAAAATGAAAGAGAAATAAACATACACCTCAAATAGATGTGGGGCATTTGGAGAGGAGCTTACCTTGGTGTAGGCCTCGGTGGAACCTCCAAATATCATACCGCCAGAACTGGTGATGAGTACTGCTTCCCCGCATGTTGAAGTTTGAACATTAGAGAAGCATGCTTAGGCAAGCATATGAGGCAGGGTTTATTTAAAAAGGGGTAACATAGACTTCTCCCATGAGGGAGAAGGGGGTTATAGCTGGTATCTGGTAACCTGGTATCCAAAGAAGTGAGGTGTTCTGCCTTTTTATGTGTCCTAGGATTCCTGCTTTTCCCTCTTATCTTTCTCCTTCCTGTGTATGTGACTAGGCACAAAAATGTTCCCTGGACTGACCAAAAGGTGGGAAATAGGTGGGCTGAAGGGGGAAGGGTAGGGTGGAGTAGACAAGGACACTGTAGGGAGTGGAAAATCCTGGGAGGGTTACCTTGGCTACAGGGTGGAGCTGGGGCAGGTTCTTGATAAGATCCCTCAAGGGACAGTCTCTAACTTCCCAGACTCATTCAAAATTGACTCAATTTACCTATCTACACTGACTACCTGTCTAATCCTGGCTTCAATATTCCTAGAGATATATGGCTTTTAAAAATTGTGTTTCTAATAATGCTGCACTTTACTGAATCTTGAACAAATTTTAAATTGTTCTAGAAATGCCAGATGACTTTAGAGAATGAGAAAACAGCGTGTGTGGGGAGTGCAATATCTCAAATCAAGAACAGTAACAAGTTGATCTGAATGGTTGGAGCTTGTGCTCTGGAGTGGGAGTGCCCACTGCCCCACTCCAGAGTGACAAGCCACTGTCCTTCAGATAACTTGTTTGTGAACAGGGGAAGTACCTGATGCGGGGTTTCTGCAGATGGCCACCTATGTATTTCATTTTGGGGTGCTAATATAAGTGTCCTTTTGGTTTTAATCTCAGACTCTTCCTGTGTGATGCTGGTGTGCAGGAAAGTGACTGACATTGGACGTCTGTCTGTACACCTTGTCCCAGCAGCATTGGTACTATCACTTCAGAGCATACCATGTTTTTATTGATTCTTTGGGATTCCCTACACAGACAGTTGGATCAGTAGAGATTTTCTTTCCTGGTGGTATTGACTTATCTATGATGAACAGCATGTGGATAAGAATGAGGACAGGGGACACCCTCACCTTGTTCCTGATCCTAGTAGGAAAGTTTTTAAATTTCTCTCTGTTCAGTAGAGTGTTAGTTTTCTTGTAGATGTCATTTATCTAGTTGATGTAGTTACCCTCTATCCCTGGTTTACTGAGTTTTTGTTGTTCTTGTTGTTGTTGTTTTGTTTTGTTTTTATCATTATGGGCATTGAATTTTGTCCCTGGCTTTTCCACATCTGCTGACATGATTGTTTGGTTTTCCCCTTTTGGCCTGTGGATGTAATGATTATGTTAATTGATTTTCTGATGTCTTGCCAGTTGTGCATTCCTGGGTCCTTCCCTTGGTCCTGCCATATACTCTTTTATATGCATTGTCAGATTCAAGTTGCTGATATTTTACTGTAGATTTTTGCAGCTATGTCCCTGAGACATAGTGGTCTGTAGTTTTCTTGCAATGTCCTTGTTTGGTTTTGTTGAACATCTTATTGAATGGGTTAGGAGGGATTACCTCTGCTTCTATCTTCTGAAAGCGGCCACAGAGAATTGGTGAAATTTCATCCTTAAATGTTTGATAGAATTCACCTGTGATCCCACCTGGGCCTGGGCTTTCTGTTTGGGAAGGTTATTAGTTACTGGGTCAATCCCCCTTGAAGATATAAGCCAGTTCCAACTATTTCTTCTGGTTTGATGCTTGGTAGGTGGTGTCTGTCAGGAATTGTCCATTTCATCCAGGTCATCCAGTTTGTGTGGATGGAGGTGTTCAAAGCATGTCCATCATAGCCCCTCTTACATTCCTGATATCCCACAGATTTTACAAATTGTGTTATTGTTTTCATTTGGTTTATCTTGAGATTTATTAATTTCTCTTGAGATTTAACTTTTGTCTCATGTGTAATGTAGAAGTGTTATTTAGTCTGCAAATATTTTGTATATTCCAAATATCTTTCTCCTCTCAAAGTCTGGTGTAATTTTATGAGGCCTGATAGCAGATGCTGTATGATTTCTAATTCTGTTTAATTTTAATGTGTACATTTTTTTTTCTTTTTTATTGGCATATTATAATTATTCATAACAGTAGGTTTTTGTTATAAAATATTCATTTATAAAATATTCATTTACACAGTATGATTAGATCAATTTTATTCTCCAGCACTGCCCTTCCCTCCTCCCTCCCCCTGATCTTCTTTCTCCATTCTATTGGTATCCTTAGTATATTTTTTAAAATTTGTGCTAATTAGCTAGCCATGACAGTGGAATGCATGTTTACATATTATACATAAATGGAGCACAACTTCTCATTGTTCTTGCTGTGCATGGTGCAGAGTCACACAGTAGTGTAATCATGTACATACATAGGGTAATAATGACTGTCTCATTCTATTGTCCTTCCTATCCTCATGCCCCACCCCTTCCCTCACTCCCCTCAGTGCAATTCAAGGTTTCTTCACTTTTCCCTACGAACCCCACTATGGATCAGAATCTGCTTATCAGAGAAGATGTTTAGCCTTTGAATTTTGGAGATTGTCTTATTTCACTTAGCATGATATTTTGTATATCCATCCATTTCCCTGCAAATGCCATAATTTCATTTTTCTGTAAAGCTGAGTATTATCCCATTGTGTATATGTACCACATTTTCATTATACATTCATCTGTTGAAGGGCATCTATGTTGGTTCCACAGAATTGAGCTGCTATGAACATCCATGGGGCTGTGTCACTGTACTATACTGATTTTAAGTGTGTTGGGTATAAACCAAGGAGTAGGATAGCTGTGTGAAATGGTGGTTCCATTCCAAGTTTTCCAAGGAATCTCCATACTGCTTTCCCGAGTGGTTGTACCAATTTGCAGTCCCACCCACAATGTATGAGTGTGCCTCTTTCCCCACATGCTTACCAACATTTATTGTTGTTTGTATTCTTAATAGCTGCTATTTTGACTGGAGTGAGATAAAATCTTAGAGTAGTTTTGATTTGCATTTCTCTAATTGATAGAGATGTTGAATTTTTTTTCATATATTTGTTGATTGATTATATATTATCTTCTGAGAAGTGTCTGTTCAGTTCCCTGGCCTATTTATTGGTTGGGTTATTTGTTTTTTGTTTTTTTGTGTGTGTTACTATTTTTGTGTTCTTTATATGTCCTAGAGATTGGTGCTCTATCTCATGTGAGTGTGGTAAAGATTTACTCCCCAAATGTAGGCTCTCTATTCACCTCACTGTTTGTTTCTTTTGTTAAGAAGATTTTAGTTTGAATTCATCCCATTTATTGATTTTTGATTTTATTTCTTGTGCTATAGGAATCTTATTAAGGATGTCAGAGCCTAATCCAACATGATGAAGATTTGGGTCTACTTTGTCTTCTATTAGTTGCAGGATGTCTGGTTTAATTTCTATGTCCTTGATCTTGTGTTAAGTTTTGTTAAGGGTGAGAGATGTGGATTTAATTTCATTTTGCTCATATTAATTTCCAGTTTCCCCAGCACCATTTGTTGAAGAGGCTGTCTTTTCTCCAATGTATGTTTTTGGCACCTTTGTCTAATATAAGATAATTGTAATTATGTGGGTTAGTCTCTGTGTCTTCTATTCTGTACCATTGGTCTATAAGTCTATTTTGGTGCCAATACCATGCTGTTTTTGTTACTATTGCTCTGTAGTATAGTTTAAGGTCTGCTATAGTGATGCCACCTGTTTCACTCTTCTTGCTGAGGATTGCTTTAGCTATTCTGGGTCTCTTATTTTTCCAGATAAATTTCATTACTACTTTTTCTATTATTATGAGGAATGCTATTGGGATTTTGATTAGAATTTCATCAAATCTGTATAGTGCTTTTGGTAGTATGGTCATTTTGACAATATTAATTCTCCCTATCCAAGAACGAGGGAGATCTTTCCATATTCCAAGTTCCTTTTTAATTTCTTTCTTTAGTGTTCTGTAATTTTCATTGTAGAAGACTTTCACTTCTTTCATTAAGTTGATTTTTTTAGGTTATTTTAAATGGGGTAGCTTTTCTAGTTTCTGTTTCAGAGGATTTGTCACTGATATACAGAAATGCCCTTGATTTGTGGGTGTTGATTTATATACTGCTACTTTGCTGGATTCATTTATTTGTTCTAGAAGGTTTTTTTTTTGTGTGTGTGTGGATTTCTTTTTAAGATTTTCTATGTATAGAATCATGTATTCCTCAAGTAGTGCTAAATTCAGTTCTTCTTTTCCTATCTGTATCTCTTTAATTTCTTATATCTGTCTAATTGTTCTGGCTAGTGTTTCAAGAACTATGTTAAACAGGATTGGTGAAAGAGGGTGTCTCTGTCTTGCTCCTATTTTTAGAGGGAATTCTTTCAGTTTTTCTCCATTTAGAATGATGTTGTCCTGGGATTGGCATAAATAGGTTTTACAAAGTAGAGATATGTTTCTGTTATCCCTTGTTTTTCTGGTATATTGAACATAAGGGGTGATCTATTTTTGTCAAATGCTTTTTCTGCATCTATTGAGATAATCATAGGATTCTTATCTTTAAGTCTATTGATGTGATAAATCACATTTTTTGATTTTCATATGTTGAACCAACCTTGCATCCCTGGGATGAACCCCACTTGATCATGGTGCATTATCTTTTTGATATGTTTTTGTGCCTGATTTGCCAGAATTTTATTGGGAACTTCTGCATCTATGTTCATTAGAGATATTGGTCTGAAGTTTTCTTTCTTTAATGTGACTTTGCCTTGTTTGGGATTCACAGTGATATCAGCCTCATAGAATGAATTTGGAAGTGTTCACTCTTTTTCTATTTCCCAAAATAATTTGAGGAGTATTGGTATTAGTTTTGCTTTGAAAATCTTGTAGAACTCAACTGTGTATCCACCTAGTCCTGAGCCTTCGTTGGTGGGTAGGTTTTTGATGGCATCTTCTATTTCATTGCTTGAAATTGTTCTGTTTAAATTGTGTATATCATCCTGATTTAATTTGGGCAAATCATATGACTCTAGAAGTTTTTTAATGCTCTAGAATTTTTTTTTAATTTTAACATTTTCTATTTGTTTTGGAGTACATATTTTCAAAATAATTTCTAATTATTTTCTGTATTTCTGTAGTGCCATCATCTTATTTCCTTTTCTATCATGGTCATTAGTAATTTGAATTTTCTGTCTCCTTCTCTCTGCTAGCATGACTGAGGGTTTATCAAGTCTATTTATTTTTCAAAGCACCCATTTTTTGTTTTGTCATTTTTTCAATTATTTCTTTTGTTTCAATTTCATTATTTCTTTTGTTTCAATTTCATTGATTTTAATTATTTCCTGTCTTGTACTGCTTTTGATGTTGATTTGTTCTTCTTTTTCTGGGGCTTTGAGATGTAATGTTAGGTCATTTATTTGTCGACTTTTTCTTCTTTTAAGGAATAAACTCCATCAATGAACTTTCCTCTTAGAACTGCTTTCATAGTGTTCCATAGATTTCTATTTGTTCTATTAGTGTTCTCATTTACATCTAAGAATTTTTAAATCTCCCCTTTGATGTCTTTTGCAACCCATTGTTCATTCAAGAGCATATTATTTAGTCTTCTGGTGTTGAGTATCTCCTATTTTTTATTTTATCATTGATTTCTAGTTTCATTCCATTATGATCTGATAAAATGAAATCTCTACTTTTTTGTATTTGCTAAGAGTTGCTTTGTGGCATAATACATGGTCTGTTTTAGGAAAGGATCCATGTACTGCTGAGAAGAAAGTGTATTCACTCATTGATGGATAAAATATTCTATATATGTCAGTTAAGGCTAAGTAATTGATTGTTTTATTGAGTTCTATAGTGTCTTTCTTCAGCTTTTTCTTGGACCATTATCTAGTAGTGAAAGAGGTGTGTTAAAGTCACCCAGAGTTGTTGTGTTATGGTCTGTTTGATTCTTGAACTTGATTTGTTTGATGAATGTAGATGTTGCATTGTTTGGAGTGTATATATTTATAATTATTATGTCTTGTCAGTGTACGGTTCCATTAAGCAGTATGAAATGTCCTTTATCCCCTTTGATTAACTTTGGCTTCAAGTCTACTTTGTCTAACATGAGAATAGAAGCCCCTGTTTGTTTCCACAGTCCAGTATGTTTTTTCCCAACTTTTCACTGTCACTCTGTGGATGTATTTTCCTATGAAATGACTCTCTTGAAGGCAGCATATTTTGGGGTCTTTTTTTTTTAAATCCAATCTGCCAGTTTATGTCTTTTTAAATTAATTTTTACTTGTTTTAATTAGTTATACATGACAGTACAATGACTTTGATCTCTCATACATTTGAATCAGATGGGATATAATTTCTCATTTTTCTGAGTGTACAGGTTGCAGAATCATATGGGTCATGCAGTCACATATATACACACAGTAATAATAATGTCTGTTTCATTCTACTATCTTTCCTATCCCCACATCCCTTTCCCTCCCCTCCCATCACTTCTCTCTACCTAATCTAAGATAATGCTATTTTTTTTTCTCCCCACATCTTCATACATTTATTTTGTATAATGATGAGGGTCTCCTTCCACCATCCATGCAATTACCCTTCCCCCTCCCTTTCCCACCCTCCTCTCTTCCCTATGTAGAGGTAAACTTCTTTCCATGCTCTTCCTCCCCCACCCCCCAATTTTGAGTCATTCCCCCCCCCCCCTTATATCAGAGAAGACATTCAGCATTTGTTTTTAGGAATTGGCTAACTTCACTTAGCATAATCTGCTCTAATGCCATCCATTTCCCTGAAAATGCCATGATCTTATTTTTAGTGCCGAAGTAATATTCCAATGTGTATAAATGCCACATTTTTTTATCCATTCATCCATTGAAGGACATCTAGGTTGGTCCCACAGTCTAGCTATTGTGAATTGTGCTGCTATAAACATTGATGTGGCTGTGTCCCTGTAGTATGCTGTTTTTAGGTACTTTGGGTATAGTGCGAGAAGAGGAATAGCTGGGTCAAGTGGTGGTTCCATTCCCAGCTTTCCAAGGAATCACCATACTGCTTTCCAAATTGGCTGCACCAATTTGCAGTCCCACCAGCAGTGTATGAGTGTACCTTTTTCCAAGCATCCTCGCCAGCACTTGTTGTTTGTCTTCATAATGGCTGCCATTCTTACTGGAGTGAGATGGTATCTTAGTGTAGTTTTAATTTGTATTTCTCTGATTGCTAGAGATGTTGAGCATTTTTTCGTATATTTCTTGATTGATTGTACATCCATTCTGAGTAGTGTCTGATCAGGTCCTTGGCCCATTTGTTGTTTGGATTATTAGTGTTTTTGGTGTTTGTGAACAGAGCTCTCTGGCCCCCCAGGTTAGAGGGTTCTCCAACCCTGGAGGTGAGAATCCCTTCTACCCTGGGTGTGATGGTATACAGAGTTCCCCCCACCACCCAGGTTAGATGGTTTTCCAATGTTGGGGGGGTGATTCCCCCCTACCCTGGATGTGATGGTGTACAGAGCTCCTCCGCCACCCAGGTTAGAGGGTTCTCCAACCCTTGAGGGGGGGAGTCCTCTGTACCCTGAGTGCTATGGTGTACAGATCTCTTCTTACCACCCAGATTAGAGGGTTCTTGAATCCTGGAGGGGGAGTCCCCTCTCCCCTGGGTGCCAAGGTGTACAGAGCTCTCCCTGCCACCCAAGTTTGAGGGTTGTCCCACCCTGTATGGGGAGTTCCTCTACCCTGGGAGCGATGGTGTTCAGAGCTACCCCCACCACCCAGGGTAGAGGGTTCTCCAACCCTGGAGTGGGAGTCCCCTCTACCCTGGGTGTGATGGTGTACAGAGCTCCCTCCACCACCCAGGTTAGAGGGTTCTCCCCCTGGGAAGAGGAGTCAACTCTACCTTGGGTGCGATGTTGTACAGAGCTCCCCCCACCACCCAGGTTAGAGGGTTATCCCCCATGGAGTGGCAAGTCCCATGCACCCTGAGTGCAGTGTTAGAGGGTGTTTCCCCTACCATCTGGGTGAGAGGGGTCTGTCCCCTGGAGGGAGGAGTCCCCTCCACCCTGGCTGCAGTGGTGTGGGGACTCCCCCACCAGCCAGGTGAGAGGCGTCTCGCCTCTAGAGTGGGGAGTCCCCTCCACCCTGGGTTCGGTGCATTGGGGAGCTCCCCCGCCACCCAGGAGAGAGGGGTCTCGCCCCTGGAAGCGGGAGTCCCCTCCACCCTGGGTGCAGTGTGGTGTGGAGCTCCCCCTGATATCCAGGGTTTAGGGGCCTCCCCTCTGGAGGGTGGAGTCCCCTCTAGGGTGGGGTGTTGGACAGATCTCCCGCTGTCGCCCAAGGTAGAGTGGTCTCCACCCTGGAGGGCAGAGTTTCCTCTATTGTGGGTTCAGTGGTGTATAGAGTTCCCCCCGCCACCCAGCATATAGGGGTCTCCCCTCTGAAGGGCGGGTCCTCTTTGGTGGGTGCCATAGTGTATAGAGCTTCCCCTGGTTTCAGGGGTCTTCCAGTGGACGTTCCTCTGGTTGACTACCCAGGGACAGTGTGAGCCCTCTTCAGCTCTGCCAAATGTCCCACACAGCACCAGAGATGGGGTTGACCTGCTGAAGCTGCAGAGCTTCACTGGGATAGGTGTGACCTGCCAAGGTGCTGATCAACATGCTGACTGGAAGACATCATGAAACAAGACTCCAGCCCTGAAGCCTTATCCCTACCTTGCTGTGTCCCCTTAAATAAACCATGGGAGTGATTTTCTAATTGTTGATGAACACACTATCTTTTTTTTTTTTTTTAATGTGGTGCTGATTATTGAACCCAGTGCCTCATGTGTGCTAGGCAAGCACTCTACCAGTGTGCCACAACCCAGCCTTGATTTTCTAATTGTCTAGCTCCAGCTCCTGTGTGGACTGAACCTATCAGGGCTCCATCCCTTTAAAACTAATTCTGACTTTTTCTTTTGTCCTTCACTAACTATTCTTGACTTTGATTTCATAGGTAGCTTACACCCTCCCAAAACAGGAAAAAGAAAACCCCAATGAGGTGCTGGTGGCCTCCTCCGATGTATATTGATCTATCAATCCATCAGTTTATCCATTCATCTATATGGCCTATATAAACCAAAGATTCTTTGAATGTCAGTGTTTTTTAGAGCTATAAAGATCTCAAGACCAAAAACTGTGAGGATTGCTGTTTTGGAAGATTTTGGAGTGGAAGGTGTCTGTCTTCTAGCAGCCACAAGCGATCTACTTGCTTCTCTATTTAACTTAAGCTAAAGTCATTCTGCAGGACACAAATACTCAGAGACCCAAGACCCAGGACACTAGGTCAAAATAGCTATTGGAGATTATGAACTTCTGGACCATGGACCTTTGCACAGGGCATTAGCACAGATGGAGCAGGAATGTACTCATCAGCTAGTAACTGTTTGCGAGATTATTTTTGCTATTTTACATTTTTCATCCACAAACCTTAAGTGCCCATGCTCTTCCATTCGAAAATATAATGCTGATCACCCTATTAGATCTGCAAATGCAAAGTTGGGATGTCCTGAATCACACAATTCTATATTGATGAGGTAAAAGTAAACTAATTGCTCTATAGAAATATAAATCAATCACACTGAAGCAGGTACCCACCTCAACTTGGGGCACTGCCCACAGCTCAGCCCAGGATTGGGGCCAGGAGGGGTTGGCACCTCCACAGCATAGTGTCTCCCTGCAAAGCTCCACCGTGACAGGCTGCACTTGATGGGTGCTGATGGGATGCTCATAGCCCTGGCACCTCCTTACTCTCCCGAGTGCTCTGCATGTGGACACATAGTGCCCCCTTCAGCATTGACTACCATCAAATGGGGCAGTATGTTAAGCAGAGAGTCCTTGGCACAGGCCAGAATAGATCAATCCTCATCACAGGCAGCACTCTGAGGGGCCTGATGCTCCTGCTTTCTCTCACAGAGAGGTATAGGGCTCAGGAGCCATGTTAGCATGTCAGTGCTTCAGAGAACTCTGGGAGGAAAGTGGATAAAGACCAAGGTCTGAGCATGAACAGATCCAGGAGAGGCAAAAGCATGAAAAACCCACCGGGTACTGCAATGGCCTTTGTGTGAACAAACATACACAGGCTCCCAGCTTCTAGGTTAATTCTAGGGTCACTCACCAAACACCAGGGCCTTTTATGCACCTGAGGGTTAAATGAAGGTGGAGTGAAAACCTGGACCTTTGTTCACCTAGACCATGGACTTGCATTTTTATTTTGACACAAGCACCCCTATGCAAGCAATTAATGTAGTAACCCTAAGAAACAAATAAGCTGTAAACTTTCCAGGATTTTGAAAGATAAAGCCAGCTTCAATAGGAAAGACACCCTCCGCTGCCCTCTGCTGGGTGCCAGGAACATTTTTTCTACTAGGTCTGCCCAACTCGGTTGCAGTCCCTCCAGCTGCCACCAGAGGGAACCCTGATTGCCTCCAAGACTGAGGCTCTGCAAAAGGAGCTCACAGGTAGAGATAGACACCTGCTTTCTAGGGAAGAGCCACAGTCTCCCCAAAGTAAAGACTGGAAAAGAAACAGTGTGCCCTCCCTGAGGTCCACCATTCAGGTGCTCAACATTTGCCCAATCTTGTTAAATCCATCCCACCCATTGTCCCCTTCTACTTAAGGAATCATAAAGCAAATCTGAGATCTGGTATGCAACATCCTATGAAGTATTCAGTATTTCCTTCCTCCAGAAAGTATTTTACCAAATATGTTCCAGAAATATTTTCCCAAAACCACACCCAAAACATCACATATAATAACATGACCACAAACCCTTAATGTTGCTTAATAGCCAGGTGATCTAATGGCTTCCAGGTGATCTTACAAAAGTTCCTGGTTGTGGGATCTTACAAAACCCATTTGCACACAGGCACACCTGATGCTATCTGTCTGCACAGGTCTTCTGATTTCAGAGTATCCCCCTGTGCTTGAGGTTTTTTTGCTTCCTTGTTATGTTTTCTCTTTGTTTAACTTTGGCAAAATATTTTGTTGAAGAAGTTGGAAGCCTGCCATGTTACAGAGACCCCAGGTGTGGTTCAATGGCTCTGGCCCCCTGTGCTCCTGGAGCCAGCTGTGGATTCCTGTTATCTCCCACCCAGAGGAATGGAGCACAGGACATGTCACCCTCTGGCCTCTGTCATCTTGTTGGTGGAAAAGGTTCGTTGATCATGAATTCACTCTCCCCTTTGATCTAATGGTGTGAGCAGCCACTCAGGGTGAGAGTGACATCCCCTTTCACTAGGAACTGCTAAAGGACAGTGTTCCCATCGTATGTTTCCTTGGGAACATATGAGCTCGGATTTACTTTTGGTGAGAACTGTAAGACAAACAGCATGTTGACCTGAAAGGCAGGTTGCATAGGAAAGTCAGGATCGGTGCTTTACTTTATCCACATCACTTTCCCTATCAAAGTGTTGGCCTCTCATCACCTTAGGTTTTGTTTGGTGGTGTGGCTGAGCTGAGGACTGAGCACAGCACCCTGCACATACTATGCTGGCACTCTAATCCTGATCTCTGGACAGACCCAGTATCTGAGTCATTTCAATCCTTTCTTTTTTCTCTAATGCAAACTCAAGTACTCTTAGAGATTTCTGTGCATCTGTGAAGACTGACCATAATTCTTGAGAGTGGGCCCTGGCTGCCCCAGGCAGTGGGAAACATCCCTCCATGCCTCCTATACCCCTGAGCATTCACCAGGGTCCAGGGAGCACCTCATCTCCTGGTGAGGAGAGGAGGTCCAGCTCAGCTCTGCATTTCCTGCCAGAAGTGGCATCAGCCTTTTGTCCCAGGAGCCCTGGTCTTTTTTAAGATCATGATCCTGAGCATGGTGAGCTTAGGAGGGACAGTGTGAGGCCCGTGGTGTGAGGTCTGTCCTCAGACCTCCCCAAGGTCCCTGAGTTCCAGCAGCAGCACTTAGATTTCCAGTGCATGAGAAAGAGGAGGTATGGGGCATGTGGAGGAGGACAGGGAGGCACTCCTGGGGTTCCTGGCACCTATAGACACCTCTGTCCTGGCTCTGCTCTCTCTGCCCCATCACCCACCATGCAGAGTCCTCTCAGGGACACTGCTGACCCAGGTCCAGTAGCGCCATCTCTGTAATTCTTTTTTTGTGTTGTAATTATAGGATGGTGAGTCTTCAGAGTGAGTGTGCAGAGACTTGAGAGAGTAAATCATTGCCTGCTTTTTAAAGGAAAAAAGGGGGAGCATGTGGGAGGCCATCCTCACATGTCATTTGAGTTACCTCCCTGGCTGGATGAGAGGTGTTTAGACACAGCTGTATTAGAGCCTTCCCCACACTTTTCCAAGTCCGAGGGCTTGTTCGTTCAGAGGCGTGCCTTGTCACTGCCCTGAAGACCCAATTGTTGCCCCTGACCTTGGAATCTGCCCCCGTTAACCTTCATTGGATGGGATTTTCCCTTGAATTTTTTGTTCCACAATAAAAACTCACTCCCTGGCATATTCTCTCTCTCTCTTGCTAGTCTCTTCTGTAAATCTTGCCACCACATTAGGTGGCTGGAGGTGGGAGCTAGGAGAAGCCATTATTAAAGGTAATGAGTCTTGTCTCTGTAATTTAAAACTCCCTAGCATTTACTTATGAATCAAACCTTCTTTCATGAAGCCGGTGCTGGTCACATGGCAGAAGTGGTGCCCAGGAGTGAGGCATAAGTAAATTGACTAGGTTGAGTTAGGGAGCACGCTATAGTTATACAGAATTTGTGACATTTTAAGTGTCATGGAAGTATCAGGCAGTTTTTGGAGCGAAGGGACATTGAAAATTTTATTAATGGGGAATTCAACTACTACTGATACAGACATGTATTTGACTATTTTAGAGATAATAATTAATCAGAAGGGAAAGCAAGTTAAAAAGACTCAGTTGCTATAATTCTTAAAGGTAGCAGGTGAATTTTTCCCTTGGCCTTGTGACCAAGATTCACCAAATTTACATACTTGGGACAAATTAGGAAGGAAATTACATAAAATTTGCCTTTCTAATGAATTACCTGGAAACTTTGAAAATATACAAAAGGTTTGGACTGCATTAGATGTCTGTCTTTTTGATTACATGGGCCATAGTCTATGGCCCCCTGAAGATCTATTGAAAGGTATTCAGAGAGCCATTAAGTCTATTCAAATGGAAAAATTGCCTGAGGCTAAGGAAATCTCCTTTCCTCTAAGCCAGCTAAAAACTAAGACAGATTATATTCAAACAAAAAACCTTGGGGCAAAACCAAAAGTAAAAAACTTAGCCTTGCCTGAGCCAAATCAGAGTAGTCTGTAGGAAGAGCATAGAGATGGAGATCATAGAGAGGAAGCCTCCAGGGGGATAGAAGTTCCTTCTCTCACAGAGGAAAATGCTGAAGGGATTCATAGAGAAATAGAAAGTCCTTCTCTTCCAGGAGGCTTACAATCTCAAATTCAAGATGGTGGCGGGGGAGAATCTATGGAGGAATCACAGTCTGAGGGAGAGGAATCAGACAATGAAATCTAGGATTTACCAGGGAATTTCAACAGGCTGTGCTTAACAGAACCTGCCCCAGCCATTCGAATTTGGCCATTATATGTTAAAAGGACAAATTTTAACAGACACTCTGAGCTGGCAATGACTTTTCTTACTCCATTCCAGCGGTGAATTAGGAAGGTGCAGGAAGCTTGGGAAGATACTAGAGAATTTCAGGTCTTCCCAGTTTTTGAGCAGGTTAATGACCAAGATGAGCGAGTTTGCGTCCACACGGTAATTCCTTTTAAAACTATTAAAGAGTTAAAAAATGCCTGCATGTTCTATGGTCCAAATTCACCATTTGTGCAGAGCTTGCTTGAGGCTATATGCACTCAACCTCTCGCGGAGTGACTGGATTTCCATCGCCAGGGCTTGCTTGAGTGAGGGGGATTTTCTATTTTGGAGATTATACTGGATAGATTTTTGTTCTGAGCAAGCAGAAAGAAATCGGGGCAAGATCTCCAAACACCCATGGAGATGTTTTTAGGAACGGGTGAATTTATTGATTTGGAAAGGCAGCTAAATTATGAATTTGCGGTGTATGATCAGATTACAGCCTGTGCAAAGTGTGCCTGGGGACAGATTGCCTTCAGGGACCAATCTAGCTTAGTTCTGACTAAAATTAAGCAAGGTGCCAATGAGCTTTATTCTGATTTCGTAGCACTACTCTACCAAACTGCATATCGTTCCATTGGTGTTCCAGCTGCATGTGAGTTTATTATTAAGCAATTGGCATTTGAAAATGCAAATAAATATTGTCACGATGTTCTCAGACCCCATAGAAAAAAGGGCACAGTTTCAGAATATATTCGCTTGTGTTGTGATATAGATCCAGCCCATTTACAAACAATTATACTTGCCACGGCTTTAAAACAAACTCTGCAGCCCTAAGAAGTAGTATGCAGACCCTATGGGACATGCTTTCATTGTGGGAGGCGTGGCCATTACTGGTGAAACTGTAATGCTTATAATTTTAAGCCCAGGGCTCCCTCTGCTGTTGGTAGTAGATATTACAGGGTTGAAGACCAGGTGGCAGACCATGATGGCGCTGATCAGCCTGCCTTCTTGCCGTCACTTTCGCCTAGTAGGAAGTTAAAAAACTTCCAGTCAGCCCCTCCCCAGGCCAAAAAAAAAAAAACCAAAAAACAGGGGAACTAGAAGGAAGATCACGCAATTTAATGTCATCACTGCTGACCATGGGGAGCTCCATTTTTACCCGAGCGAAAATCACAGACAGTTTCTTTATGACCCTAGATGACAATTGAATTAAGTTGTGAATTAGGGCCACAGCAAATCCCTACTTGGATTTTTGGGCCACTCCTTAGAGAAAGTATAGGGTTAATTTTGGGACTTAACAATTTAAAAGGGGCCATCGAGGTGATACCTGGAGTAATAGATTCTTATTTTGATGGAGAAATAAATGTTATTGTAAAATCAAATTATGCCCTTCAACTTACTCCAAAAAATACATTTGCTCAATTAATTTTATTATCCTGTAATTCGAATGGACACCCACAACTAAATTCAGTTTCCAAACCACCAGATAGAGTGTACTGGTCTCAATTAGTGTGGCAGGAGCACCCCTTACTGGAACTTAAAATTAATCATAAAAAGTTCAAAGGCATGGTGGACACAGGTGCCAACATAACAGTCCTGTCTAGTCATTTCTGGCCTAAAAATTGGCCCTTACATATAATACCAGCTAACCTAGATGAAATTGGACAAATATCACAGCCTGCTCAAAGTGCAAATTTTATCTGTTGGGAGGATACTGATGGAAACAGTGGAGTTTTTAAACCTTATGTGTTAGAGTCCTTACCAGTAAACCTGTGGGGAAGAGATATATTAAGCAAAATAGGATTATTATTAGTAACTCCAAGTTCTATGAGCTCATTTGAGGAAATTAATCAAGGGCTTCTTCCTGGAGATAATGAGGGAACTTATCAAGGAGAATATCTGCTTACAAACCAGTCTGTTTGACAGATATTAGTAAATACTCCAAACCAAAATTTTTACTAGGGGCCCTGAATGTCTCCCTGATCCAAAAGATAGCAGAAAAGAGCACCTGGCTCACAGAATAGCCTATATGGATTTCTCAGTAGCCCATCTGGGGGGGGGAACTAAAGATAATTCATATGTTAATTGAGGAACAATTTCAGGCTGGTCATATAGAATCAACGCTTAGTCCTTGGAACACCCCCATTTTTGTTATTAAGAAGAACTCAGGTTATTGGAGGTTGCTACAGGATTTAAGGACAATAAACCATGCAATTCAGCCTATGGGATCATTGCAGCCAGACTCTCTTCCCCCATGGCAATTCCTTTAAATTATAACTTAATGGTAATAGATCTAAAAGATTGTTTTTTTCTCAATAAGGTTGCATCCTGAGGATTATGAAAAATTTGCTTTCACTGTTCCAGCAATTAATTTTAAAAAACCTATTAAAAGATATTGCTGTAAGAACTTGCCTCAAGGGATGTATAATAGTCCTATCAAAAATTTGTGGGTCAAGTGATAGCTCCTTATAAGATATAATGTTCCTGATACATATATTATTCATTTTATGGATGATATATTATTGGCTATGCTAATCCAGAAGTACTTTCAGAAATTTTTACTCAGAGGCTTCACTTACAGCAATGTTTGTGCATTGCTCCTCAAAAGATACAAAAGATGCCTCCCTTTCAATATTTAGGTCAGATAATTCGAGGATGTACAATCCGTCCTCAAAATCTACAGATAAAAGTTAAGGAATTACATACCCTTAATGACTTTCAAAAGTTATTAGGAGATATTAATTGTCTGAGGCCATCCTTAAAACTAACTACTTCTGATTTAAGTCCTTTATTTCAGATATTGCAAGGAGATCCTTCTCCAACCTCTCCACGTCAGCTGACAATAGAGGCTAAAACAGCTTTAAAAAAGGTTGAAAGTGCAATTAAAAATGCACAGCTTACTATAATTAATCCTCAAAAACTAGTATATTTATTAATATTTCCAATGGTGCATACCCCAACGGGAGCCATATGGCAAAGATTGGGAATTATTGAGTGGATTCATTTAGCCCACTCTCCCCAAAAGACATTAATTCCTTTTCATGACTCTATTGTTCAATTAGTAATTAAAGGTAGAATGAGAGTTTTATAATTAATTGGATCTGAACCTGACATTACAATTATTCCATTTTCTGTTCATAAAAATAATTGGCTTTTTCAAGCTTCTAATTTATGGCAGATAGCTTTTGCTGATTTTTCTGGTCAGATAGAAAGTCATTACCCTCATGATAAAATTATTCAATTTGCAACAATAACACTGCTTATTTTTCCAAAGGTTGTACATGCCCAGCCCATAGATGGAGCCCTATCAGCCCTATGGTTAAAGCTCAGGTAAAACAGGTTTTTATAGCCATGTTCACACAGAGATAATACAAACCTCATACACTTCTGCCCAAAGAACAGAGCTACAAGCTCTCATTTGTGCCTTAAATTACTTTACAAATGAGCCTATTAATATTTATTCTGACAGCTTATATGCAGTTGGAGTTACCAAAAAATATTGAAACTTCAGTTATTGGATATACCTCATCAAAAGAGCTATTTAAATTATTTCATAATCTTCAAAAGGTGGTGCAAATGCGAAAACACCCATGTTTCATAGGACACATACAAGCTCACACTTATCTTCCAGGACCTTTAACTTCAGGTAATGACAAGATTGATATATTAGTAGCTGTTTGATAACAGATGTCTCCATATGATTGTGCACAAGCTTCACATTCCTTGCATCATCAGAATGCTTCTAACTTACGTAAAAAATTTAATATTACCAGAGAACAAGTTCGTCAAATTAATAGTCACTGCCCTAAGTGTGTTATTCACACTCCATCTCTGCCATCAGGGGTAAATTCCCATGGATTAAAACCAAATCAAATATGGCAAATGGATGTAACTCATATTTCTCAATTTGGTAAGCAATGTTATGTACATGCGACAGTTGATACATATTCCAGATTTATTTTTGCCACAGCATGTACAAAAGAAAATACTCAATGTAATTTCTCATTGCCTAGCAGCCTTTGCTGTGTTAGGATGCCCTTTTCAGATTAAAACAGATAATGCGCCAGCTTATGTAAGCTCTTTTTTTCCACAATTTTGCTAAGAGTTTCAAATTGACCACGAAACAGTGCTGCAATCTGGCTGCACACAAATCACGAGCCACTCAAGCAGGAACAAACTTTATTTCCGAACTCCACCAGCACATTCCACACACGCTCCCTGGGAACTCTCCTGAATGCCACCCATGCAGCCCCTAGGAACACCACACACCAACTGGAACTCCCTCCCCTGGGCTGCAAGCGCATTCACTCTCGGAACCCTGTGAGAATTCAATGAGAACTCCAAAGTAGTGGGCGCCCGAGGCAGCAAGAGCCGCTCTATTACTGGTGTAAAGGTCTAATATACAATTGAATCAATACAGCATCATCTTAATGGCTCGCCTCTCAACCATTATTTCTGGCAAAATGCCAGGGGCCATTCCGACTCAGTTGTGGCTCTCAACATCTCCCCCCTTCTGTTTAATTAAACAACAAGCATGTGGCTTAGGGACTGTGCCTGTCTTAAGTTGTCCAATACTACATATGGTCCTTATCCGTCATCGGATGAGCTGACCCCAAGGCGTCAGCCTCCTGTCTTAGGTTGGTACCATTGAAATTGGATCTTACCTGTCATTGACTACCAGTCCAGCATACAGCCATACTAGTGGATAGGCCTTTGCACCAGTGTGTGGGGGGTTGAGGTTCTTTGCCTCACCTCTGTTGGCCCCCAAAGTTTAGATTATCACAAGCAGAAGGGAGGAGGATGCAAAATGCCACAACACCAAGCCAAATGATGGTTCCTTTTGGAAAAATTGTACCACCGATGACACCATCAGCAAAGATACCCCAGCACTACCACAATTCACTGCACCAACAGATAGTTCACAATGCATACATGTGATACATAGTCCAGGCAAGTTCTGCAAGCAATTCAAAGCAGAGGAATCCATTAATATGTCCATTTCCTCCCAAAGTAAATCGACTCCTTGATTGAGCATCACTTGTTGAGTTATTATTCATTGATGCATCAGTTTATATAGTTTGTTGTGATAGGTATGGTAGAAGCTGTAGTTTGGTTTTATCTTTGTCTTCACCGGAACTGGGATGAAGATAGGAATTCTGGCAATGATGGCTAAAAAAAAAAAAAAAATTATGTAACATTCCAGCAGGCACTAAGAAAACAATTTTCTGAACAATTTACATTATCCTGAACAGAATTATTAAATATAATGAAAAGGAAAGGTGAAAGTAAACAAACAGATCTGTTAACCTCCTTTTTTGTTCACATATTGAAACAATTCTCAACAGCTGTATACCCAATTTAAATTAAACCATTTAAATCACGTGAATAAAAAACATATTTGGATCCATTTTTTCATGAGCGCTCCTTATATATGATATATGGACATACACACATACAGGCATACAACACAAAACAGAAGCATGCACACATAACACAATACATACATCACATAACATAATAGTAAAGGCCTTGTAGCTTTTCACAGGTGAAATCTCCGTTGCAATATTTAAAAACTCCAAAAAATAGAACTGATCAGAAAAACATTAACCTAGGTCTGTATGAGCTCAAAAAATAAAATAGAACTTCATGATGTGGGAAAAGGAAATAATAAAATAGATATTGAAAAAAGCATCCTGGTTACCACCTGGGTTTGACTTTTTTTTTTTTTTTGATATCCCATCCTTCTTCCTGTAACTTGCATATGGGTCTGAAGGTAATCTAACAAGCAAGCCCCAAGGTTTTTTACATTTGAAATAGGCCTTAATAGTGTTCATTATTCATTAGCCTCCAGGTGTGGGAGAATCACTGTCCCAGATGTAAGAATAGCCAAGCTAGAGTTCTGGATATCAGCTGTTATGGATTTGAGTCAAATCATCTTCTTTTTCGTCTGTAGAAATCACTTTGGTTAGTCTCTCTAGAATCCAAATTGGCTGCTGTTCTCCCTGTGGAAACACACAAAAGGAAACCTGATTCCAGACAATCACTGGGTCAGTAGCTTTTCATTGTCCTGTTAGAATATCCTTCCAAAGTACCTTGGGTTTATGTACATTTTTTGGACACATATGCCTTTCCGCAGCACTAAGGCCTGATGAATCCAAATTTAAAAAGTTTAGAGTAAAAAGGGTTATTTTAAATTTACCTTTGGGGGATATATACCCCTTTCCAATTCCATCTTTTTGCTTTAATAAGTACATTATAATAGTTTCATGAGCTCTTTCAACTATGCCTTGTCCCTGTGGATTGTATGGGATTCCTGTTATATGAGTAATGCCAAATGATGAGCAAAATTGTTTAAAAGAGGTAGAGGTATAACCAGGGTCATTATCTGTTTTTAATTGTTTTGGAACGCCCACAGTGGCAAAATTTTGTAAGCAATGAGCTATAATATCTTTAGTTTTTTCCTCCGGCATGAAGGGAGCCCATCAAAAATCTGGAAGAAGTATCAACTATAACATGCAAATAATTTAATTTTCCTAATTCTGGTAAGTGTGTGACATCCATCTGCCAAATATGGTTAGGTATCAGTCCTCTAGGATTAACTCCAAGATTAACTTGTGGTAAAAAGGCCACACAATTTTGACACTGTTTTATTATTTGTCTAGCTTGTTCCTTAGTTATTTTAAAATGCTTTTGTAAAGTATTAGCATTGACATGGAACCTTTTATGAAAATTTGTAGTTTCTTCTAGTGTAGAGAAAATATGTATGTCATGTGTAGTTTTATCTGCTAAATCATTGCCCAAACTAAGGGCTCCAGGCAATCCTGTATGTGCTCTGATATGTCCTATAAAGAATGGATCTTTTCTGTCCCAGATTAGATTTTGCATAGTGGAAAATAAAGAGAAAACAGTAGAGGAAGGAGAAACCTACCAGCATCTTCAAGGGATACTATAGCATTAACTATATACTGACTATCAGAAAATAAATTAAATACGGAATCTTTAAACATCACAAAAGCTTGTAATACTGCATTAAGCTCTACCTTTTGAGTTAATTGTTTGGGTACTAAAAATGTAAAAGTTTGATCCGGGGTAACTACTGCTGCTGTACCATTATTTGACCCATCAGTGAATATATTTGGAGCATTCATGATAGATGTTTTTCTTGTCATTTTGGAAAAATTACAGGATGCAATGACCAAAAAGACAATAAAGGATTAGATGGTAAGTGATTATCAAATGAAACATTAGATTTGCACATGATTATTGCCCAGTATTTAACTCATTAGCTAACTCATCAATTTGATCCATAGTATATGGAGTAATAATTTTATTGGGAGAAATCCCAAACACTCCCTTTGCTGCTTTTATTCCTTTGAGTATTAATTATCCTACAGCCTCAGGATACCTAGTAAGAATAGTGTTAGGAGAATAAGATAAACGTATCTGCAATAATGGATCTTCTTGCCAAAATACTCCTGTAGGAATATTTTTATTGGTATTACAATAATAATAAAAGCAAACATATCAATTCTATCCAAATGCATATTTTCCATATATGTTTCAATGATTTTTAATGCCTTTCTTGCTTCAGGCATTAACATGGGGGGTGAATTTGGATCTGATGGACCTTTTAGGATATCAGATAAAGGTCCCAACTCTCCTGTTGGTATGCCTAGATAAGGCCTTATCCAATTTATGTCTCCTCATAACTTTTGAAAGTCATTAAGTGATTTGAGTTGATCTACTCGTATTTAAATTTTTGGTGGATGGATAATGGTTGAGGATAATAGAACTCCTAAATAATTAATTGGGGTGAGAGGAAGATGGCAGCGAGGGGAGTGCATTGCCCCCATGTGCTGCTTCACTGTGTGGGAGTATGACAAGTCAGGACGGCTAAAGGATATCTTGTTAGGAATTTCCAGCAATAGTGGGGTGCTCCGGAACCTGGAGGAAGGATTTCCATCGCACGAGGATCGGCTACGGGGACTCAAACGCGAGAGGTTTGTCGCATGGAGGGTAACACTGCTTATTCAGCAAATCGCCCCGCGGCTAGAGTCTGCAGCGCGTGCTGGGATAGAGACGCAGGGTTACAGCGCTGCAGTTTCTGCCAGCCGCGCAAGCACCGTACTCAGGGCTGAATTCTGGGTTCGAGATGGGGGAAGGAAGCGGTCCATCTCGGTTCTCCACACCGGTCAGACCACAGAGGAGGCCAGCAGCCACCATGTTGGTAAACTGACATCACCTTCCCTGTTTTCGACTGACCGCAGCTCATTCAGCCATAGAACAGGTAATTTCAGGCTGCAATTCGCCTGCGGCTTGCAGACAAATTGCTAGGGTTCAGCGCCTGGGTGCTTCTTAGAATCTGATCTTATCAGAGCGAACACCGAGCATGGGGCGGCCGAGTTCCGGCTCCCGGAACCGTCCCGGAACGGCCCTGGCCCAGGGCTGCGGAGCCTGTGGAGGCTGCTTCTTGGACCCTGCAACTATCAGAGCATACACCAAGCACTAAGCAGCCGAATTCCGGCTCCCGGAACTGAGCCCGCGGGGACTGCTTCTTAGAGCTTACACTTATAGGAGCTTACCCCGAGCACGGAGCGGCCGAGTTCTGGCTCCCGGAACTTCCCTGGACCGGGGCTAGGAGCCTGCAGAAACTGCGTCTCGGTCTGGGTCCTGCTGAGGGCCGGTCAGGACTCACCCGTTGCTTTGGTTGCCTGGCAAGGGGAACAAAATGCTGCCATTCGCATAGGATACCAACATGGCAGAGACCTGATGTCAGCAGAAAGCGGCGGAGGAGAGAACTTCATCAATACCAGCGGTGACATAAGCAGTTGGTCTCCTGGTAGGGGGGGTGAGGCACAGTCACCCGAGTCTCCTCAATTTGTCCTCGAGCCAGAGGGGAGGAGCCGGGCTGCTGCCAGCGCCCAGAGCAGGCCCAGCGGCTCACCAGCGTGGTGACCGCGTGACCCCAATTGGAGAGGGGGCGGAGCGGAGCCGCCACCCGCACCCGCAAGGTGGGCAGACCCGCAACCCAGTGTTACATGGGCGTGGTAGGAGGGGCAGGGCAGAGCCGCCCTTCGCGCTTGCAAGGTAAACAGACCTGTGACAGCCTGGCGGGTCAGGCCCAGTGGCCTGCCAGTGTGGTACACACGTCACCCCAACTGGAGTAGGTGCAGAGCAGATCCTTCTCCCATGCCCGGATCAGGCCCTGCCGGTGTGGTGGTCACGTGACCCCAATTGGAGTGGGGGCGGAGCGGAACCGCCACCCGTGCCCGCAGGGTGAGAAGACCAGTGATCAACCTGCAGATCAGGCCCAGGGGTCCGCAGGCATGGTAGGAGGGGCAGGGCAGATCCGCCGCCCGCGCCTCCAAGGTAGGCAGACCTACAACAGACAGGCGGATCAGGCCCAGGAGCCTGCCGGCGTGGTACAAACACCACCCTAATTGGAGTAGTGACAGAGCAGAGTCGCCGCCCGTGCCAGGAACAGGCCCAGCATCCTGCAGGCGGGGTAGTCACGACACCCCAATTGGAGTAGGGGCAGAGCAGAGCCTCCACCCATGCCCGAAAGGTGGGCAGATCTGTGACCGACCAGCGGGACAGGCCCAGTGGCCTGCCGGTACGACAGACACGTCACCCCATTTGGAGTAGGGGCAGAGTAGAGCCGCCACCTGCGCCTGCAGGGTAGGCAAACCTGCAACCGACCGGCGGATCAGGCCCGGTGGCCTGCCGGCGTGGTACACTCGTCACCCCAATTGGAGTAGGGGCAGAACAGAGCTGCTGCCAGCTCCCAGAACAGGCCCAGTGACCTGCCGGCGTGGTAGCCACGACACCCCAATTGGAATAAGGAGAGAGCAGAGCCGCCGCCCGCACCTGCAGGAAAGATACGCAAGCAGTATGAAAAGACAAGGAAAGAAAGGACCACAAGCAATGCAGGTCAACGCAACTTTAGAATAGGTAACAGCTGCAGCAGATGGAATGTCAGATAAAGAATTCAGGATATACATGCTTCAGATGATCTGGAGTATCAAGGAAGACATTAAACAGCAAAATCAGACAATGAAAGATCATTTTGACAATGAATTACGCAAACAAATCCAGGAAGCAAAGGATCAACTATACAGGGAGATAGAGGTTATAAAAAACAAGCAATCAGAAATCCTAGAAATGCAGGAAGCAATAAACCAACTTAAAAACTCAATGGAGAATACTACCAGCAGAGTAGAACACTTAGAAGATAGAACATCAGACAATGAAGACAAAGTATTTCAACTGGAAAAGAACATAGACAGCTCAGCAAGACTGTTAAGAAACCATGAGCAGAACCTCCAAGAAATATGGGATAACATTAAGAGACCAAACTTAAGAGTCATTGGGATACAGGAAGGTACAGAGCTCCAAACCAAAGGAATGAGCAGTCTATTCAATGAAATAATACAAGAAAACTTCCCAGACTTGAAGAATGAGACAGAATCCCAAATCCTAGAAGCCTACAGGATGCCGAATGTGCAAAATCATAAGAGATCCACACCTAGACACATTATAATGAAGATGCCCAACATACAGAATAAGGAGAGAATTTTAAAAGCTACAAGAGAAAGGAAGCAGATTACATTTAGGGGTAAGCCAATCAGGATAACAGCTGATCTTTCAACACAGACTCTGAAAGCTAGAAGATCCTGGAATAACATATTTCAAACACTGAAAGAAAATGGGTTCCAACCAAGAATTGTGTATCCAGCGAAATTAAGCTTCAGGATGGAGGATGAAATTAAAACCTTCCACGATAAACAAAAGTTTAAAGAATTCGCAGCTAGAAAACCATCTCTTCAAAACATCCTCGCCAAAGCATTACAGGAAGAGGAAATGGAAAATAACAATGAAAACCAACAGTGGGAGGTAGGACAGTAAAGGGGGGGGGGATAATCAAAGAGGAAAACAAACCATGTTTAGTAACAGAAATAAACAAATATGGCTGGAAGAACAACCCATATCTCAATAATAACCCTAAATGTTAATGGCTTAAACTCACCAATTAAGAGACACAGGCTAGTAGAATGGATCACAAAACAAGACCCAACAATATGCTGCCTACAGGAGACGCATTTGATAGGAAAAGACATACATAGGCTGAAGGTGAAAGGTTGGGAAAAATCGTATCACTCATATGGACTTCGGAAACAAGCAGGCGTGTCCATACTCATATCAAATAAAATAGATTTCAAGCAAAAGTTAATCAAAAGAGATAAAGAGGGACACTACATACTGCTTAAGGGAACCATACACCAACAAGACATAACAATCATAAATATTTATGCCCCAAACAATGGTGCAGCTATGTTCGTCAAACAAACTCTTCTCAAGTTCAAGAGTCTAATAGACCACCACACCATAATCATGGGTGACTTCAACACACCTCTCTCGCCACTGGACAGATCTTCCAAACAAAAGTTGAATAAGGAAACTATAGAACTCAATAACACTATTAATAACCTAGACCTAATTGACATATATAGAGTATACCACCCAACATCAAGCAGTTACACTTTTTTCTCAGCAGCACATGGATCCTTCTCAAAAATAGATCATATATTATGTCACAGGGCAACTCTTAGACAATATAAAGGAGTAGAGATAATACCATGCATCTTATCTGATCATAATGGAATGAAACTGAAAATCAACGATAAAAGAAGGAAGGAAAAAGCATACATCACTTGGAGAATGAACAATAGGTTACTGAATGATCAATGGGTTATAGAAGACATCAAGAAGGAAATTAAAAAATTCTTAGAGATAAATGAAAACACAGACACAACATATCGGAATCTATGGGACACATTGAAAGCAGTTCTAAGAGGAAAATTCATTGCTTGGAGTTCATTCCTTAAAAAAAGAAAAAACCAACAAATAAATGATCTCATACTTCATCTCAAAATCCTTGAAAAAGAAGAGCAAAACAACAGCAAAAGAAGTAGAAGGCAAGAAATAATTAAAATCAGAGCTGAAATTAATGAAATCGAAACAAAAGAAACAATTGAAAAAATTGACAAAGCTAAAAGTTGGTTCTTTGAAAAAATAAACAAAATCGACAGACCCTTAGCGATGCTAGTGAAGAGAAGAAGAGAGAGAACTCAAATTACTAGCATACGGGATGAAAAAGGCAATATCACAACAGACACTTCAGAAATACAGAAGATAATCAAAAACTATTTTGAATCCTTATACTCCAATAAATTAGAAGATAGTGAAGGCATCGATAAATTTCTTAAGTCATATGATCTGCCCAGATTGAGTCAGGAGGATATAGAAAACCTAAACAGACCAATATCAATTGAGGAAATAGAAGAAACCATAAAAAGACTACCAACTAAGAAAAGCCCGGGTCCGGATGGGTATACAGCAGAATTTTACAAAACCTTTAAAGAAGAACTAATACCAATACTTTTCAAGCTACTTCAGGAAATAGAAAAGGAGGGAGAACTTCCAAATTCATTCTATGAGGCCAACATCACCCTGATTCCTAAACCAGACAAAGACACTTCAAAGAAAGAAAACTACAGACCAATATCTCTAATGAACCTAGATGCAAAAATCCTCAATAAAATTCTGGTGAATCGGATACAAAAACATATCAAAAAAATTGTACACCATGATCAAGTAGGATTCATCCCTGGGATGCAAGGCTGGTTCAATATACGGAAATCAATAAATGTTATTCACCACATCAATAGACTTAAAAATAAGAACCATATGATCATCTCGATAGATGCGGAAAAAGCATTCGACAAAGTACAGCATCCCTTTATGTTCAAAACTCTAGAAAAACTAGGGATAACAGGAACATACCTCAATATTGTAAAAGCAATCTATGCTAAGCTTCAGGCTAGCATCATTCTGAATGGAGAAAAACTGAAGGCATTCCCTCTAAAATCTGGAACAAGACAGGGATGCCCTCTCTCTCCACTTCTCTTCAACATAGTTCTCGAAACACTGGCCAGAGCAATTAGACAGACGAAAGAAATTAAAGGCATAAAAATAGGAAAAGAAGAACTTAAATTATCACTATTTGCCAATGATATGATTCTATACCTAGCAGACCCAAAAGGCTCTACAAAGAAACTATTAGAGCTAATAAATGAATTCAGCAAAGTGGCAGGATATAAAATCAACACGCATAAATCAAAGGCATTCCTGTATATCAGCGACAAATCCTCTGAAATGGAAATGAGGACAACCACTCCATTCAAAATATCTTCAAAAAAAAATAAAATACTTGGGAATCAACGTAACAAAAGAGGTGAAAGACTTATACAATGAAAACTACAGAACCCTAAAGAGAGAAATAGAAGAAGATCTTAGAAGATGGAAAAATATACCCTGTTCATGGATAGGCAGAACTAACATCATCAAAATGGCGATATTACCAAAAGTTCTCTATAGGTTTAATGCAATGCCAATCAAAATCCCAACGGCATTTCTTGTAGAAATAGAGAAAGCAATCATGAAATTCATATGGAAAAATAAAAGACCCAGAATAGCAAAAACAATGCTAAGCAAGAAGTGTGAATCAGGTGGTATAGTGATACCAGACTTCAAACTATACTACAGAGCAATAGTAACAAAAACAGCATGGTACTGGTACCAAAACAGGCGGGTGGATCAATGGTACAGAATAGAGGACACAGAAACCAATCCACAAAACTACAACTATCTTATATTTGATAAACGGGCTAAAAGCATGCAATGGAGGAAGGATAGCATCTTCAACAAATGGTGCTGGGAAAACTGGAAATCCATATGCAACAAAATGAAACTGAATCCCTTTCTCTCGCCATGCACAAAAGTGAATTCAAAATGGATCAAGGAGCTTGATATCAAATCAGAGACGCGCCGTCTGATAGAAGAAAAAGTTGGCTACGATCTACATTCGGTGGGGTCGGGCTCCAAATTCCTCAATAGGACACCCATAGCACAAAAGTTAATAACTAGAATCAACAAATGGGACTTACTCAAACTAAAAAGTTTTTTCTCAGCAAAAGAAACAATAAGAGAGGTAAATAGGGAGCCTACACCCTGGGAACAAATCTTTACTCCTCACACTTCAGATAGAGCCCTAATATTCAGAGTATACAAAGAACTCAAAAAATTAGACAATAAGAGAACAAACAACCCAATCAACAAATGGGCCAAGGACCTGAACAGACACTTCTCAGAGGAGGACATACAGTCAATCAACAAGTACATGAAAAAATGCTCACCATCTCTAGCTGTCAGAGAAATGCAAATCAAAACCACCCTAAGATACCATCTCACTCCAGAAAGATTGGCAGCCATTATGAAGTCAAACAAAAACAAGTGCTGGCGAGGATGTGGGGAAAAGGGTACACTTGTACAATGCTGGTGGGACTGCAGATTGGTGCAGCCAATTTGGAAAGCAGTATGGAGATTTCTTGGAATGCTGGGAATGGAGCCACCATTTGACCCAGCTATTCCCCTTCTCGGTCTATTCCCTAAAGACCTAAAAAGAGCATGCTACAGGGACACTGCTACATCGATGTTCACAGCAGCAGCACAGTTCACAATAGCAAGACTGTGGAACCAACCTAGATGCCCTTCAATAGACGAATGGATAAAAAAATGTGGCATTTATACACAATGGAGTATTACTCTGCATTAAAAAATGACAAAATCATAGAATTTACAGGGAAATGGATGGCATTAGAGCAGATTATGCTAAGTGAAGCTAGCCAATCCCTAAAAAACAAATGCCAAATGTCTTCTTTGATATAAGGAGAGTAACTAAGAACAGAGTAGGGACGAAGAGCAGGAGAAGAAGATTAACATTTAACAGGGATGAGAGGTGGGAGGGAAAGGGAGAGAGAAGGGAAATTGCATGGTAATGAAAGGAGACCCTCAGGGTTATACAGTGGAGGAGGTAGAGAGAGAGGAGGGGAGGGGAGGGGAGAGGTGGGGAGGGGGGAGTGTGGAGGATGGGAAAGGCAGCGGAGCACAACAGACACTAGTATGGCAATTTGTAAATCAATGGATGTGTAACTGATGTGATTCTGCAATCTGTGTATGGGGTGAAGGTGGGAGTTCATAACCCACTTGAATCAAAGTGTGGAATATGATATGTCAAGAAATTTGTAATGTTTTGAACAACCCACAATAAAAAATTAAAAAAAAATAATTAATTGGAAAATTTAATTGTACTTTATCTATTGCTATCTCTAGAATATAATTTTTTAATATATTTGTAAGTGTGGCATAACATTTTTAGCAATGTGTTTTTATCTTTGTGTGCTAATTATACATCATCCATATAGTGAAATATTTGTAGTTCAGGATTTTGATTTCTAAGTGGCTGGATTGCTTTGTTAACATAAATTTGACACATAGTTGGGCTGTTAGCCATCCCTTGAGGGAGTACTTTCCATTCATAACTCTGATCAGGACCTTCATGATTCAACGCAGGGTCAGTAAATGCAAAATGTGAACTATTCCCAGGATGAATTGGAATTGAAAAAAAATCTTTAATATCTATAGCTAAAACATACTAGGTTTTTGTCAAAGCAGACAATTGAGGATTCCCTGATTGAGCAGGTCCCATAATAACCATCTCATTATTAATGGCTTTTAAATATTGCAATAATCTCCATTTACCAGATTTCTTTTTAATGACAAAAATGGGAGTGTTATGGGGAGATACGGAAGTTTGTATATGTCCTTCCGCTAATTGTTGTTTGACCAGGTCGTGGGCTACTTGTATCTTTTCTTTAGTCACGGGTCACTGAGGAACCCATACTGGTTTTTCTGATTTCCAAGTAATTTTTATTGTCTCAGTGACCCTTTCTGAAATCCCAATCCATGTCTATTTATTCATTGATCTATTTGAATTCCTGCTGCTATACCTTGTTTTTGTTCTCCTAATCTTTTCTCTTTCCTAAAACCATGTCTAGCCCTAATAGTGGGCACATTTGGATTGATGTTATTTGTTAATGTCAAACATAATTGATCTAGGACATCTTGTCCCCATAAATTTATAGGAAGATGATCCAATACATATGGCTGTATAGTTCCTTCACACCCTTCAGGATCCTTCCAATCTAATACCATTGCACTTCTATGGGGATTAGTTGCCACTCCTAGACCTCAAAGCATTTGAGTGGCCTGTTGTAATGGCCAATGTTTAGGCCATTCTTGACGAGATATGATGCTAAGGTCTGCACCTGTGTCCAGTAGTCCATTAAATTCATATCCTTGAATATTTAGTTTTAGTATTGGGTGAGAATCTAAATTTAAAGACAGCATAGCCCAATCTACACCTGTGGAGCCTAATCCCTTGGAACCTCTTTCTATAGTGCTACTGGAAATTTTATCATGCAGGCTGGGTATTATTAATAACTGTGATATTCTATCTCCTGGTGAAATTACTGATATACCTCTTGGAGAACTAACTATAATTTTTATTTCACCTTCATAACTGGGATCAATTACCCCAGAACTTATCATAAGTCCTTTTAGAGTAGAAGAACTGCATCCCAATTAAAAACCTACTGTTTTTTGGGGAAGAGGTCATTTTACCCCTGTGGGAATGATTTGAACTCCCATCTCTGGAGTTAGTACTGCCCTGGCAGAGGCACAGATGTCCAACCCTGCACTCCCTCTGGTTTGTCTGATGAGAGATCTAATGGACAATGTGTCCTGGGCACTACCCTGATGGTGTCGCTGGGTTCCTCAGGTGCCCTGTATATTTGTGGTCATGGGCCTCAGAGCATTGGGCCCCCCTGTCCATTTTTTTTTTTGGCAATGGAGCCTGATGCTTTTCTCCATGATATCGTGGGTAAACACCTGGTTCTTGTCCATTTTTTGATAATGGAGTACCTTATATGGTGGTTTGAGAATGGCATTCAGTAGCCCAATGTCTCCCTCTATGCATCGTGGGCAAATACCCGGTATTCTACCCCTTTGATACCTAGTTTTTTTAAACCCTCCTCCTATGGGGCAATTCCTTTTAAAATGTCCTGTTTGTTCACAATTGTAGCATGTTTTTGGCCTGGCATCTAAAGCCTGTTGTACTGCTGCCAAGACTTGCCCTTGTTCATTAATGTCTCTACATAATTTAATATATGTGTTTAAATCTTCATGTTTCCATGGTCTAATGACCTCTCTGCACCAACGATTTGCTTGCTCATAAGCCAGTTGTTTTATTAATAACATTGCTTGTTCTGTATCCCAAAAACTCTGGTAGCTGTTTGAATAAGCCTATCTACAAATTCAGTGTAAGGTTCATTAGCTCCCTGTATTATCTTAGATAATTGACCTTGTAAATCTCCGTGTCCTTGTAAAGTCTTCATGCCCTAATTGCATCTGCAGCAATTTGTGAATATATGGCAGGATCATATGTATTTTGTTGCAGCTGACCCACGTAAGGTCCTTTTCCTAACAACATATCTAGATTTCTCTGAGGATAACCAGCTGCTACATATCGCCTAGCTGTCTCCATGCAAAATTTCTCATTGGCAACCTTCCATAACAAATATTGCCCTCCATTTAGCACAGCTTTACACATACTAGCCCAATCTGCTGGCATCATGTCCAAGTTGGTAATGGATTCGACCATGCTTACAGTGAAGGGTGCTTGGGGACCATAGATTGTTACAGCCTCCTTTAACTCCTTCATTGTTTTGAAATCTAAAGCATAGTGAATTCGTTGCCCTCCTGCTTGCTCAAGTACAGGGCATGCTAATCTTTGAGGTCCTGTCTCAGGATCCCATCTATCAACTATAGTGGTTGGGGGTCCCATAGGTGGAGCTGTTGGTTGGACACTTATGCCCTCTGGTGATAGAAAGGTGTTAGTAGCAGCCTCCTGTTGTAACTTTTCCCCTGATAGTTCTTCCTCCTTTAAATATTCTTCCTCTGTCTTACTAGGTCGAGAGACCTTCTCCTTTACTTGATCTTCTACTATAGACTGAACTGAAGGCTTCGGACTAGGCAAACAAAATTGTACCAACGCCCATAATGGTAATGTGCCAACTGGCAGAGTTCGTGGGTTTTTCTTTTCCTTTTCCTTTAAATTTTCACCATGATGGTCCCATTGTGATATATTTAACAACGCCTCCTTAAAAAGCCATAGGCTACATTTTTGTATTGTATCAACATATGCCCTGACGGTTTTTGGCTTTACTGGGGTGCCTCTTTCTTCTAACAATTTACTTAACATTCTTTCAGTTTGTTTTTTTGCCAATTTCTGACCCCATATTGCTGCTACAAGGATAACACAACTCAACAAGATAACTCAAAACAAAACCGAAGCAAAACGAAACAAAAACGGAACAAAAAATCATTGTATCAATTTTCCTATTTTCTTGAAATGCATATTAGTGGTCTATCTCTATCTCTTCCTCAGGGCTGAACATCTTCAAACCTTGAGCCAACCATTTTTCCCAGTTTGCCTGAGAAAGTTCTAGGGATAGGCAGCTTGAAACAAAAACAAAACAAATCAAAACAAGAACACATTGTTTTTTGAAATGGTCACCCATTCTCTTGCCTTCCCTCAGGGGCGAGCAATTTCACTTACCTCCGAGCTTCAGGCATTCCCTGCACGGGCCACCAAATACTGCAGTCTGGCTGGGCACAAATCACGAGCCACTGAAGCAGGAACAAACTTTATTTCCAAACTCCACCAGCACACTCCACACACGCTCCCCGGGAACTCTCCTGAATGCCACCCTCGCGGCCCCCAGGAACACCACACACCAACTGGAACTCCCTCCCTGGGCTGTGTGTGCATTCACTCTCAGAACCCCGCAAGAACTCAATGGGAACTCCAAAGTAGCGGGCACCTGAGGCAGCAAGAGCTGCTCTATTGCTGGTGTAAAGGTCTAATATACAATTGAATCAATCCAGCATCATCTTAATGGCTCGCCTCTTAACCATTACTTCTGGCAAAATGCCAGGGGCCATTCCAACTCAGCTGTGGCTCTCAACAAAACAGGAATTCCTTTTAACCCCCAAGGTAAAGCCATTGTGGAATGAGCTCATTTATCTACTAAGCTGCAATTACAAAAATTAAAAGGGGGGAATAGGTTTATGACTCCCCAAAATAGCCTCAACCATGCCTTGTTTGTTTTAAATTTTTTAAAACTGTGACACAGAAGGTCACACTGCAGCTGAGAGACATATGTCTTCCACAACAACAGGCCCTTTAGGCAGAGTTTTGTGGAAAGACTTACAGACTGGTCAAAGGAAAGGCCCAGATCCAGTGATTATGTTGGGCAGAGATCATGCTTGTATTTTTCCAGAAGGTGCTTTCTGTCCTATCTGGGTGCCTGAACGTGCAATCAGACATAGAATAGATAGAACCAAGATTCAAGTGACTGAAAATCAAACCAGAGAAGCCTCCACTCAAAAGGAAGAGATATCAAAGAAGAATGAAGAGGAACCTACATGACCTAGCTGAAATGCTGATCTCATGAGAAGATGTGAAGAAACTGACAACACAAGCTTTGAGAATAATTCGACTCCTGGGAAGGAATAAGACTCTACTGATGATGGTAGCTACGGTGATTGCCCTGCTGGGCTGTTAGGTAAAAGGGAGTCAAGCAGACACTTACTGGATGTATTTCCAAGATCCACCCCTGGTACATTGAGCTGTGTGGACTGGAGAATCTATTCCAGTGTTAACTAATGAGTCATTCATGATGGGAGGATTTACAGATACTCATATTACTCCCAATCATGTGACTAGATTTAATTATTCTGGTACAGTGCCCAATTAACGTTGTGTTGGTCCCATGATAAACATGCTGGCTGTCTGAGAGTATCATTTGAGGAAAAGACAGTGGTTGGGAGACCTAGACTGACTAATCATACTATTTATGGAGACTTAAAACCTTACACTAGATCAGTGACTAAAATGGGACTTTCCCGTAACAAACCAGTTATTTCTGCAAAACCTCCATGAATACCTCACTGTCCAAATAGTTCTACAGTTGAGATTCGCACTGTTCCTAAATGGATAGATTGTGTAAATACCTTTCCAGTTCAACATAAGGTATCTAAAGGTAGTGGGTATATTGTAGACTTGTCTCCAAAAATTGATAGCAGAATTTTTTTCGTAAATGTCTTTTATGACACCTGCAGGATTTGTTAGTAATATTTTGACTTGCAGTGAGGGTGGTATTCAAAAAGATGTTTGGTGCTTAATTCCTGCCTCAGAATTCTTACATTTTACAAACAAGCCTTTACCAAAATTTGTTGGCAAGAGCTGTAAGGAGGGATCTTGCTATGGCTTATGAGCCTGTGTCCAGTCTCCTTACGTTTTAATCATTGGAAATGTAAAAGTTAAATGGATAGAAGACAGATATGTTGTAACATGTAACAATTGTTACCTAACTAATTGTGTTACTAGATATAATAGAGGAAAAGGAGTGCTGGTCCTTATCAGCCCTCTTTTATTTTATTGCCTGCTAATATTTCAGAGCCATGGTATGCTGATGCTAGTTTTCAAGTCTTACAGCAAATTCATACAAATTCATACATACGTGCCATTGGAATTATAATTGTGGGAGTTATGGCTTTAGTTTCTTCCATTGCATCCACCATCACAGTCTTGATAACTTTATCTCAAAATATTCAACATGCAAAGTTTCTTAATAATTTAGCCCAAGATACTTCCAAGGCTCTGCGCAATCAAGTAAATATTGATGAAAGGATTGAGACTAAGTTAAATGCCTTAGAGGTGACAGTTATAAATATAAGTAATGAATCTTCAGCTTTAAAGTTTAAGGAAAGGCTTCAATGCCATGCAAGTTATAAATATGTGTGTGTTATAGCTGCCAAGTACAATGCTTCTCTCTGGGATTGGGAGAAGGTTAAGAACCATTTGTTTGGTATTTGGCAAAATAATAATAATAACTTGGATCCTTTGGAACTCCATCACCATTTCCAAGATATTCAAAATAATATAGCTGATTTTTTGGATCTTTCTTTGTTGGCTAATTAAAATATTGAAGAAATTAAATGGATTTCACCCTGGAAATATTCTTAAACACTCAGCCTGGTACATTATTGGACTGTTCTCTTTGCTGTTAATTCTTTTTGTGTTGTAAATATAGGATGGCAAGTCTTCAGAGTGAGAATGCAGAGACTCGAGAGAGTAAATCATTGCCTGCTTTTTAAAAGAAAAAAGGGGGAATATGTGGGAGGCCATCCTTGCATGTGATTTGAGTTACCTCCCTGGCTGGGTGAGAGGCGCTTAGACACAGCTGTGTTAGAGCCTTCCCCACCCTTTTCCAGGTCCAACGGCTTGTCCATGCAGAGGCATGCCTGGCCACTGCCTTGAAGACCCAATTGTTGCCCCTGGCCTTGGGATGCTGCCCCCTTAACCTTCATTGGCTGGGATTTTCCCTTGGATTTTTTGTTCCCCAATAAAAGCCCACTCCCTGCCATATTCTCTCTTTCTCACTAGTCTTTTCTGTAAACCTTGGATTAATCATTGGAAATGTAAAAGTTAAATGGATAGATGACAGATATCTTGTAACATGTAACAATTGTATTAGGTGGCTGGAGGCAGGAGCTAGGAGAAGCCATCCCAGAGCTGGAATTAAAGGTAATGAGAGTCTTGTCTCTTCAATTTAAAACTCCCTAGCAATTTCTTATGAATCAAACCTTCTTTCATGAAGCCAGCACTGGTCACATGGAAGAGAGAGCAAAGGGAACCAGAGCTTCAAATATATCAGAACAGAACCTTCAAGAACTCTGGACTCCTAGCCCCAGTGTGACCTGCACATTTCTTCTTAAAGGAGAAGAAATACTGGAAATAATGAGAAGGAAATTTCCCTGGAATTTACATCGAGGCACTAATGCCTAGGAAACTCAGAGCACAACAGACCCAGAGCAGATACAGGTCACCCATCATTTACAAACCACAATAATTGAGGAAAATGATAACCCTGAAAGGAGCCAGAGGAATCTGTCAGGACAGTGGTGATGACTTAGAAGCCCTCATGGGAAAGAAACATTAATCAGGAGCAAATGGAAACACCTGTAAATCAGTGGGATCTCCTGGCTAAATCCTGTCAATCAGCAGGGTCTTCTGGCCAATCCTGGAGTTCAGCCATCTCCCCCGACCAACTGCAGTGAAAAAAGGGACTCTAAAAACACCTTTTCCTGTACCAAGCACTTCCCTCCCTTCCATAAGCCCCATAAAATTCCAGTCCAATAAAGCTCCCATGCAGTTTCTCCTCAGACTCTTCTACTGTCCACTCTGTCAGTCTGATGGAGTTCCACCCCAGGGGTGAGTCTCAAATAAAGCCTCATTCAGTCGTCACTGTGTTCTGTCTCACTTTGAGCACAAAGCAATGGAACCAGCCAAGCATGGACTGAACCTCTGAAACCATGAGCCAAAGTCAATTTTTCATCCTCTCAATTGTTCAGCTATTTTTGGCCACAGGGGCCCAAAAGCTGACTAACACATAAATTGGCACTAAGGGTGGGGTCCTTGCAATAACACTCCCTGACCATGTGGTTCAGTAGCATTTGGAGCTAGTTGCTGAGAGAAGTCTGGAAAGGTTGGTGTTGCAGGACAGAGAAGCCTTTCAATGTGGTAAGCAGAGTTTAATGGGTGATTCTCACTTCTGATTCTCTGAAGACCAGAACTCTGACAGAAATATGGCCAGTGCTTAGGCAGTTTCAGAGGGCAGTGGGGACTCCATTGGCAATTCAGCAGCATGTCATTTGTGTTATATTCTGGCAAAAACTTGCCTCCATTTACCCCATATCCTGAGACTTTGTGTGAGGTTGAATTCAAAGGTGATGGACTAACTAATCTGGTAGAGGAAATTTCAAGGCAGCACAGCATTTAGTCAGAGACTTGGACTTTGCTGATAGATTTTCTTCATGTTTACTGTGCAATCATTCCCCCAGAAACTCAGAGGCTGCTGCAATTTTGAGTCACCCCCCTTATACCAGCTGGGTCAAATGGTGGTACCATTCCAAGTTTTCCAAGGAATCTTCACACTGCTTTCCAAATTGGCTGCACCAATTTGCAAGATGGTGTGGAGCCTTGGAATTATCCATATGGAGACTGTTCTGCAGGAATGAAGGATGCTGGGGGAGTTAGGGGTTCCCAGAATCTTCCACTAATTTTTCAAAGGAAGCTCTGTAAAGCCAGGCAGTATATAGGAGGATCAAAGTCCTGTAGTCTGCCCCTGAGAGTGATGCAGAGGCTGGGAAGATGAAGCCAAAGGAATTAAGAGGTACCAGTAATGTGGGCTGTCTCCTGAGAACACCAGCTGGCTGAGTGGAGAGCCAGGCTAAAGGATAACCCATGTGCATGGCAACTGGCAAGGCCAAGGAGGCAGGGCTGCCCAAGTGCTTTGGAAATCACCTCTTCCTGCCATGTGTCCCTGACACTATCGGTGGAGCTATACCAAATGTTTGCCCAGCATGTTCAGGTCTTGCTGTATTTAGGTCTCCCCACTGGGCAGGGCTGGTATCAACTCTCTTTAACCAGCCTTTGCTACCCAAATGAGGCTCTTCCCTGAGCATGGAGTTTGTGCTATGCAGAGACAACAGGCTACAAATGTGTCTGTCACCAGCAGTGATGGTTCTGCTCCACATCACAGACCCACAGGAAGTGTCTAGCTTCTCAGACACAGGTGGAAACAGGGCTAGCACTTCAGGAATTGGCTGGAGTTAATGGCAGCAGAGTGTGGAGACCCAATTGTGTCCAGGGCTCCTGTCAGAGGAAGCCTTGCCTGCTGCTGTGGCTCTGCACTCTGGACATGCAGCTCACGTGACTCTGGCCTGGAGGCCTTGGCTACATAGTGCTCTGAATAAAACTCAGAAGCCTCAGTAAATGCAGGGAGGCCTGAAGTTGTTCTGATTACCACCTGCTCTGTGGTAACCACACCCTGCCTCAGGCCAACAACATCTCAGCTTCTGCAGGCTTCTGGATGTATTGAGGGATACAGCATAGAGCCTGGTTGGAGGTAGCCACTATTTTAGAGCTTCTCCTATATTTATTTATTTATTTATTTTTATTAGCTACACATGACATTACAATGATCTTGGCAATTCATACATTTGAATCACTGAGGTATAATTTCTCATTTTTCTGATTGTACAGATTGCAGAATCACACTGGTCATAGAGTCACCTATATACATACACAATCGTAATGTCTATTCTATTCTGCTGCCCTTACTACCCCCCCTACTCCTCCCCTCCCGTCCCATAATTTCTCTCTATCCAATCTAATGTGACACACTTTTTTTTCTTTTTCTCATCACAACATCATACATGTATTTTGTATAATGATGAGGGTTTCCTTCCATCTTCTGTTCAACTCCCCTTCTCCCTCTTTTTCCCTCCCACCTCTCTTTCCTATTTAGTGGTAGTCTTCTTCTCATGCTCTTCCTCCATATCCCATTTTGAGTCACCCCCCTTATACCAGAGAAGACATTCGGCATTTGTTTTTAGGGATTGGCTAACTTCACTTAGCATAATCTGCTCTAATGCCATCCATTTCCCTGGAAATGCCATGATCTTGTTATTTTTTAGTGCTGAGTAATATTTCATTGTGTATAAATGCCACATTTTTTAATCCATTCATCCATTGAAGGGCATCTAGGTTGGCTCCACAGTCTAACTATTGTGAATTGTGCTGCTATAAACATTGTGTGGCTGTGTCCCTGTAGTATACTCTTTTTAGGTCTTTTGTGTATAGTCCAAGAATGGGAATAGCTGGGTCAAATGGTGGTACCATTCCAAGTTTTCCAAGGAATCTTCACACTGCTTTCCAAATTGGCTGCACCAATTTGCAGACCCACCAGCAATGTATGTGTGAACCTTTTCCCCTGTATCCTCTCCAGCACTTGTTGTTTTACTTCATAGTGGTTGCCATTCTTACTGAAGTGAGATGGTATGTGAGAGTAGTTTTAACTTGCATTTCTCTGATTGCTAGAGTGGTGAGCATTTTTTCATGTATTTGTTGATTGATTGTATATCCCCTTCTGAGAAGTGTCTGTTCAAGTCCTTGGCCCATTTGTTGATTGGGTTATTTGTTTTTTTGTTGTTTAAGTTTTTGAGTTCTTTGTATATCCTAGAGATTAGAGCTCTATCTGATGTTTGAGGGGTAAAAATTTGTTCCCAGAATGTAGGCTTCCTATTCACCTCACATATTACTTCTCTTTCTGAGAAAAAACTTTTTAGTTTGAATTCGTCCCATTTGTTGATTCTTGGTTTTAACTCTTGTGCTATCGGTGTCTTATTAAGGAATTTGGGGCCTGCTCCCACGTGATGAAGATTAGGGCCAACTTTATCTTCTATTAGACGCAGAGTCTCTGGTTTGATTCCTAGCTCCTTGATCCATTTTGACTTGACTTTTGTGCATGGTGAGAGAAAGGGATTCAGTTTCATTTTGTTGATATGGATTTCCTGTTCTCCCAGCACCATTTGTTGAAGATGCTATCCTTTCTCCATTGCATGTTTTTAGCACCTTTGTCTAATATAAGGTAGTTGTGATTTTGTGGATTTGTCTCTGTGTCCTCTATTCTATAGCATTGGTCTACTAGCCTGTTTTGATGCCAGTACCATGCTGGTTTTGTTACTATTGCTCTATAGTATAGTTTAAAATCTGGAATCATGATACCACCAGTTTCACTCTTCCTGCTTAGAATTACTTTATCTATTCGGGGTCTCTTATTTTTCCAGATGAATTTCATGATTGCTTTTTCTATTTCTGCAAGGAATGTCATTGGGATTTTGATGGGAATTGCATTGAATCTGTAAAGTGCTTTTGGTAATATGGCCATTTTAATAATATTAATTCTACCAATCCGTGAGCAAGGTAAATCCTTCCATCTTCTAAGGTCTTCTTCTATTTCTTTCTTCAGGGTTCTGTAATTTTCATTGTATAGATCTTTCACCTCTTTTGTTAGGTTGATTCCCAGGTATTTTATTTTATTTTTTTGAGGATATTGTGAATGGAGTAGTTGTCCTCATTTCCATTTCAGAGAATTTGCCACTGATATACAGGAATGCCTTTGATTTATTGGTATTGATTTTATATCCTGCCAATTTGCTAAATTCATTTACTAGTTCTAGAAGTTTCTTGGTTGAACTTTTTGGGTCTGCTAGGTATACGTTCATGTCATCAGCAAATAGTGCTAATTTAAGTTCTTCTTTTCCTATATTTATGCCTTTAATTTCTTTGTCTGTCTAATGGCTCTAGCTAGTGTTTCAAGAACTATGTTGAATAGAAGTGGTGAGAGAGGGCATCCCTGTCTTGTTCCAGATTTTAAAGGGAACGCCTTCAATTTTTCTCCATTTAGAATGATGCTGGCCTGAGGCTTAGTGTATATAGCTTTCACCATATTGAGGTAATTTCCTGTTATCCCTAATTTTCCTAGTGTTTTGAACATAAAGGGATGCTTTATTTTGTCAAATGCTTTTTCAGCATCTATCGAGATGATCATATGGTTCTTATCTTTAAGTCTATTGATGTGGTGAATTATATTTATTGATTTCCATATATTGAACCAGCCTTGCATCCTGGGAATGAATCCCACTTGGTCATGGTGCACAATCTTTTTGATATGTTTTTGTATCTGATTTGCAGAATTTTATTGAGGATTTTTGCATCTATATTCATTAGGAATATTGGTTTGATATTTTCTTTTTTGGAAGTGTTTTTATCTGGTTTTGGAATCAGGGTGATGTTGGCCTCATAGAATGAATTTGGACATACTCCCTCTTTTTCTATCTCCTGAAATAGATTGAAGAGTATTGGTATTAATTCTTCTTTAAAGTTCTTGTAAAACTCTGCTGTATATCCATCCAGTCCTGGGCTTTTCTTAGTCTTTTGATGGCTTCTTCTATTTTCTCACTCGATATTGGTCTGTTTAGGTGGTTTATATCATCCTGACTCAATCTTGGTAGCTCATATGCCTTAAGGAATTTATCGATGACTTCACTATCCTCTTTTTTATTAGAGTATAGGGTTTCAAAATAATTTCTAATTATCTTCTGTATTTCTGATGTGTCTGTTGTGATGTTGCCTTTTTCATCCTGTAAGCTAGTAATTTGGGTTCTCTCTCTCTTCTTCTGTTTGTTAGCATGGCTAGTGGTCTATCAATCTTATTTATTTTTTCAAAGAACCAACTTTTAGTTTTGTCAATTTTTTCAATTGTTTCTTTTGTTTTGATTTCATTGATTTCAGGTCTGATTTTAATTATTTCTTGCCTTCTACTGTATTTGCTGCTGATTTGTTCATCTTTTTCTAGGGCTTAGAGATGTAGTGTGAGGTCATTTATTTGTTGGCTTTTCCTTCCTTTAAGGAATGAACTCGATGAAATGAATTTTCCTCTTAGTACTGCTTTCATAGTGTCCCAGAGATTTTGATATGTTGTGTCTGAGTTTTCATTTACCTCTAAGAATTTTTTAATTTCCTATTTGATGTCTTCTGTAATCCTTTGTTCATTCAGTAGCATATTGTTTATTCTCCATGTGATGTAGGAATTTTTCTTTCTTATTTTATTATTGATTTCCAATTTCATTCCATTATGATCAGATAAAATGCATGGTAGTATCTCTACTCCTTTGTATTTGCTAAGATTTGCCCTGTGACATAATATATGGTCTATTTTTGAGAATAGATCTATGTGCTGCTGAGAAGAAAGTGTATCTGCTTGATGTTGGGTGGTATATTCTGTATATGTCAATTAAGTCTAAGTCATTAATTGTATTATTGAGCTCTATAGTTTCTTTATTCAACTTTTGTTTGGAAGATCTGTCCAGTAGTGAGAGAGGTGTGTTAAAATCTCCCATGATTATTGTGTTGTGGTCTATTTGACTCTTAAACTTGAGAAGAGTTTTTTTGATGAACATAGCTGCACCATTGTTTGGGGCATATATATTAATGATCGTTAAGTCTTGTTGGTGTATGGTTCCCTTGAGCAGTATGTAGTGTCCTTGTTTATCCCTTTTGATTATCTTTGGCTTGAAGTCTATTTTATTTGATTCAAGTATGGACACCCCTGCTTGCTTCCGAAGTCCATATGAGTGGTATGATTTTTCCTAACCTTTCACCTTCAGTCTGTGTGTGTCTTTTCCTATCAGATGTGTCTCCTGTATGCAGCATATTGTTGGATCTTTTTTTTTTAAAATCCAGTCTACTAGCCTATGTCTTTTGATTGGTTTATATAAGCCATTAACATTTAGGGTTACTATTGTGATATGGTTTGTACTTCCAGCCATATTTATTTATTTATGTTACTTAACATGATTTGTTTTTCCTCTTTGATTAGCTTTTCCTTTACTGGACTACCTCCCGCTGTTGGTTTTCATTGTTATTTTTCATTTCCTCTTCCTGTAGTGTTTTTCCAAGGATGTTTTGAAGAGCTGATTTTCTAGTTGCAAATTCTTTTAACTTATATTTATCATGGAAGATTTTTATTTCATCTTCAATCCTGAAGCTTAATTTTGCTGGATACACGATTCTTGGTTGGAACCCATTTTCTTTCAGCAGTTGAAATATGTTGTTCCAGGATCTTCTAGCTTTCAGAGTCTGTGTTGAAAGATCAGCCATTATCCTGATTGGTTTACCCCTAAATGTAATCTGCTTCCTCTCTTGTGGCTTTTAAGATTCTCTCCTTATTCTGTATGTTGGGCATCTTCATTATTATGTGTCTTGGTATGGACCTCTTATGATTTTGTGCATTCAGCGTCCTGTAGGCTTCTAGGATTTGGATTTCTGTTTCATTCTTTAAGTCTGGGAAGTTTTCTAGTATTATTTCATTGAACAGTTTGCTCATTCCTTTGGTTGGACCTCTATACCCTCTTGTATTCCAACAACTCTTAAGTTTGGTCTCTTTATGTTATCCCACATTTCTTGGATGTTCTGCTCATGATTTCTTAACATTCTCGCTGAGCTGTCTATGTTCTTTTCAAGTTGAAATACTTGGTCTTCGTTGTCTGATGTTCTATATTCTAAGTGTTCTATTCTGTTGGTAATACTCTAATTTGAGTTTTTAATTTGGTTTATTGTTTTCTTCATTTCCAGGATTTCTGTTTTTTTTTTTTTTATATCCTCTATCTCCCTGTAGAGTTGATCTTTTGCTTCTTGGATTTTTTAATGTAATTCATTATCAAAGTGATCTTTCATTGTCTGATTTTGCTGTATAATGTCTTCCTTGAGACTCCAGATCATCTGAAACATGTATATCCTGAACTCTTTATCTGACATTTCATCTGCTACACATATTACCTCTTCTAATGTTGAATTGACCTGCAATGTTTCTGGTCCTTTCTTTCCTTGTCTTTTCATACTGCTCATGTTTCTTTCTAGCTTTGCGAAACTGTTGTGTTAATGATTTTCCCCTTATATATTTATATTGCTCTTGTATAGCTCCAAAATCCCTCTTTTGTGGAGAAAGACAATGTTAACAGTTCCCAATATCAACAGTACATCATCTAAGCACAAGTTTTCATTATTAATACATTTATAGTTAACTCTAAGTCTACAGATATTGGTTTCAATTTTTATTTAAAAATATAGTCATTAGTTTCATAAAGGCATACCATATCTGGTGGCATATAGAAAACTGGATTTCAGATGAAGGATGTTATACTTAGGGGGAATGGAGTGAGGGTATGATGTTAATCTAACTTAGCAACTTTGGAGAACTCTAACAAATAGACTGGTAATTTATGGAAGAATGTATAGATTCAACCTCCTATCTGTATTTAGAAAGTTACCCTACTATAGATAGTAAAAGTTAGGGGATTGAAAGTGGGATAGAGGGAGTAAGAATGAAGAAAAAAGAAAAAAAATAACAAGGAAGAAAAGATAAAAAAGAGAGAAGGAAAAAGAAAGTAAGGAAAAAATGAGGGGGAGGTGGGGAATATGCAATTCCTCTATATTATATTATTTTGGTGATTCAGTTGTTCATGAACATTTCTTGGTTTCACATATGTTGAGGTTGTGAAAGAGAGAGAAGAAAAGATAGCAAAAAAAAAAAAAGTCTCTCAGAACTCTGTTTTCCTTTCTTCCTGTAGGTGGTGTTGTGTATTCCTAGCTTGAGCCTCTGTGTTCAGGGTGGTGGATGTAGCCAGTGTGAAAGGACATGAGTTTACCTGTATCCTCCCTACTCTAGTCTCTGAGGTGGAAACCAGGTGCCTGTACAGTTGTTGTTTTGCATTGATAGCTATACCCCCCAAAAGCTTGTGGCAAATATTTTGAGTTATTGCAGCTAAGGGTGGGGGAGTTGGAAACCAGGTACCTGGATCAGCTGCAGAACCGTGCTGGTAGCCACACCCCCGTTGATGGGTTTTAAGGGTTAATGGGCTTCCTCCAGACTAGTGCATTGGGCCGGGCGGGGCTTCCTCCTCCAGTCTGGTGCAGCGGGGACTGGGGCTAGAGCTTCTCCTATATTTAGAGATCATTGTCCATTCACCATGGCCCCTCATGTCACATAGCAGCAGGAAGAAAAGTCTTCTACTTTACTGTAAAGTTCCCCCCAAATGAGAAGTTTCATCTGTGGCTCAAAACTTGACTGACCCACAGTTTGGGGGCTGGTCCCTCCCCTCTACAGCGAGTGAAATGCAGAAGCCACATCACATGTGGTACTGTTAGCTGATGAACCATAGCAGGTGAAATCCCAGAGGTGGTGGATTTTCCTGAAAGCCTCCAGTTTGAAAAGTATACATCTCATTTTTTTCTATGTAACACATTCACACCAACTGAAATGCACTGGTAAAATATTGTGACATGTCTTTCTTAGTTTCCTAGTGAAAGGTCGGCTGTTCAGATCTACTGACAGAGTGGCTATTGTTAGGTCAGGGAGATGTGAGGACTGAGCTCTCAGGCTTGCTGGCATGAGGGAAGAAGCAGGCAGGGGCATTGAGAAGGGTCTGGAAGATTTGATCATCATATTGATAACACCGGTAACTGGTGATGAGTCCTGCTTCCCTGCATGTTGAAGTTTGAACATTAGAGAAGTATGCCGAGGCACGCATATGAGGCAGGGTTTATTTAAAAAGGAGTAACATAGAGTTCTCCTGTGAGGGAGAAGGGAGCCATAGCTTGTATCCTGGTATCCCAAGAAGCGAGGTGTTCTGCCCTTTTTATATGTCCTAGGATTCCTCTGTTCTCCTGCTTTTCCCCCTTATCTTTCTCTTTCCTGCTTATGTGACTAGGCCCAGGAATGCTTGGTGGGATGTCCAACAGGTGAGAAATAGGTGGGCTGAAGGGGAAGGGTAGAGTGGAGTAGACAAGGACACATTACAACCCTGTACAGAGGGGAAATTCCTGGGACAGGTTACCTTGGCAACAGGTTGGAGCAGGGGCAGGTACTTGATAAGATCTATATGGGGCAGTCTCCAACTTCCCAGACTCACTCAAAATTGGCCTCCTAGATCTGAGCTGACTCAAGTTATCTGTCTACACTGACTGCCTGTCTAATCCTGGCTTTAATATTCCTAGACATATATGGCTTTTAAAAATTGAGTTTCTAATAATGCTGCACTTTACTAAATTTGGAACCAATTTTAAATTGTATTAGAAATGCCAAATGACTCAAGAGAAGGAGAAAATGGTGGTGGTAGTGGTGGTGGGGGGAATATCTCAAATCAAGAACAGTATCAAGTTACTCTGAATGGTTGGTGCTTGTGCTCTGGAGTAGGAGTGCCCACTGCCCACTCTGGTTGACAAGTCACTGTCCTTCAGATAACTTGTTTGGAAACAGGGGAAGTACCTGATGTGGGGTTTCTGCAGATGGCAACCTATGTATTTCATTTTGGGGTGCTAATATAAGTGTTCTTTTGGTTTTAATCTCAGACTCCCCCTGTGTAATGCTGGTGTACAGTAAAGTGACTAACATCAGATGCCTGTCTGTCCACCTCATTGCAGCAGCGTTGGTACCATCCCTTCAGAGCATCCCATGTTTTTATTGCTTCTTTGGGATTGCCTACACAGATGGTCGAGTCATACAAGACAGCTTTATATTTTCCTTATGGATTAGTAGAGCTTTTCTTTCCTGGTGGTATTGCCTTATCTATAATGAACAGCATGTGGATAAGAATGAGGACAGGGGACATCCTCACCTTCATCCTGATCCTAGTGTGAAAGTGTTTAAATTTATCTCTGTTCAGTAGAGTGTTACTTTTCTTTTAGATGTCGTTTATCTAGTTGACATAGTTCCCCTCTATCCCAAATATCTTTCTCCTATCAAAGTCTAGTGGAAGATTTACTGAGATTTTGTTGTGCTTGATATTGTTGTTTTTGTTTTGTTTTGTTTTTATCATTATGGGCATTGAATTTTGTCCCTGGATTTCCCCACATCTGCTGACATGATTGTGTGGTTTTCCCCTTTTGGCCTGTGAATGTAATGATTATGTTAATTGATATTCTTATTTTACACCAGTTGTGCATATCTGAGTCCTTCCCTTGGTCCTACCATATAATCTTTTATATGCACTGTCAGATTCAAGTTGCTGATATTTTACTGAAGATTTTTGCAGCTATGTCCCTGAGACATAGTGGTCTGTAGTTTTCTTGCAATGTACTTGTTTGGTTTTGTTGAAATCTTATTGAATGGGTTAGGAGGAATTCCCTCTGTTTCTGTCTTCTGAAAGAGGCCTCAGAGAATTGGTGAAATTTCATTCTGAAATATGTGGTAGAATTCACCTGTGAATGCACCTGGGACTGGGCTTTCTGTGTGGAAAGGTTATTAGTTACTGGGTCAATCCCCCCTTGTGGATATAAACCAGTTCCAACTATTTCTTCTGGTTTGAGGCTTGGCAGGTGATGTCTGTCAGGAATTGGTCCATTTCATCTAGGTCATCCAGGTTGTGGGGATGGAGGTGTTCAGAGCAAGTCCATCATGGCCCCTCTTATATTCCTGATATCCCATAGATTTTACAAATGTGTTATTATTTTCATTTGGTTTGTCTTGAGATTTATTAATTTTTCTTGAGATTTAACTTTTGATTCATGTGTAATGTAGAAGTGTTATTTAGTCTGAAAATGTTTTATATATCCCAAATATCTTTCTCCTCTCAAAGTCTTGTGTGATTTTGTGAGGCATGATAGCAGATGCTGTATGATTTCTGTTTATTGTTAATGTGTACATTTTTTAATTTTTTTAGTGGCACATTATAATTATTCATAGAAGTAGGTTTTGCTATAAAATATTTATTTATAAAATATTCATTTACATAGTATGATTAGTTCAATTTTATTCTCCAGCACTGCCCCTCCCTCCTCCCTCCCCCTGATTCCCCTTCCTCCATTCTATTGGTATCCCTTCTATATTTTTTAAATTTGTTCTAATTAGCTAGCCATGATAGTGGAATGCATGTTTACATATTTTACAAAAATGGCACACAGCTTCTCATTCTTCTTGCTGAGCATGGTGCAGAGTCTCACAGTAGTGTTATCATACACATACATAGGGTAATAATGACTGTCTCATTCTACTGTCCTTCCCACCCTCATGCCCCACCCCTTCCCTCAGTCCCCTCAGTGCAATTCAAAGTTTCTTCATTTTTCCCTTCAACCCCACTATGGATCAGCATCTGCTCATCAGAAAAGACATTTGGCCTTGGTGTTTTGGAGATTGTCTTATTTCACTTGGCAAGATAAGCTATAGATCGACCCATTTCCCTGCAAATGCCATAATTCATTTTTCTGTAAAGCTGAGTAATGTCCCATTGTGTATATGTACTACATTTTCATTATCCATTCATCTGTTGAAGGGCATCTAAGTTGGTTCCACAGAATTGAGCTGCTATGAACATCCAAGGGGCTGTGTCACAGGACTCTACTGATTTTGAGTCCTTTGCATATAAACCAAGGAGTAGGAGAGCTGTGCCAAATGGTGGTTCCATTCCAAGTTTTCCAAGGAATCTCTATACTACTTTCCCGAGTGGTTGTACCAATTTATGGTCCCACCCACAATGTATGAGTGTGCCTTTTTCCCCACATCCTCACCAATACTTATTGTTGTTTGTATTCTTTTTTTTATTAGTTATTCAAAACATTACAAAACTCTTGACATATCATATTTCATACATTCGATTCAAGTGGGTTATGAACTCCCATTTTTACACCAAATACAGATTGCAGAATCACATCGATTACACATCCACATTTTTACATAATGCCATATTAGTAACTGTTGTATTCTGCTACCTTTCCTATCCTCTACTATCCCCTCTCCCCTCCCCTCCCATCTTCTCTCTCTACCCCATCTGTTGTAATTTAATTATTTCCCTTGTTTTTTGCCCCTTCCCCCTCACAACCTCTTATATGTAATTTTGTATAACAATGAGGGTCTCCTTCCATTTCCATGCAATTTCCCTTTTCTCTCCCTTTCCCTCCCACCTCATGTCTCTGTTTAAAGTTGATCTTTTCCTCCTGCTCTTCCTCCCTTCTCTGTTCTTAGTTGCTCTCATTATATCAAAGAAGACATTTGGCATTTGTTTTTTAGGGATTGGCTAGCTTCACTTAGCATAATATGCTCTAATGCCATCCATTTCCCTGCAAATTCCATGATTTTGTCATTCTTTAGTGCTGCATAATACTCCATTGTGTATAAATGCCACATTTTTTTTATCCATTCATCTATTGAAGGGCATCTAGGTTGGTTCCACAGTCTAGCTATTGTGAATTGTGCTGCAATGAACATCGATGTGGCAGTATCCCTGTAGTAAACCCTTTTAAGGTCTTCAGGGAATAGTCTGAGAAGGGCAATAGCTGGGTCAAATGGTGGTTCCATTCCCAGCTTTCCCAGGAATCTCCATACTGCTTTCCAAATTGGCTGCACCAATTTGCAGTCCTACCAGCAATGTACAAGAGTACCCTTTTCCCCACATCCTCTCCAGCACTTGTTGTTGTTTGACTTCATAATGGCTGCCAATCTTTCTAGAGTGAGATGGTATCTTAGGGTGGTTTTGATTTGCATTTCTCTGACTGCTAGAGATGGTGAGCATTTTTTCATGTACTTGTTGATTGACTGTATGTCCTCCTCTGAGAAGTGTCTGTTCAGGTCCTTGGCCCATTTGTTGATTGGGTTGTTTGTTCTCTTATTGTCTAATTTTTTGAGTTCTTTGTGTACTCTGGATATTAGGGCTCTATCTGAAGTGTGAGGAGTAAAAATTTGTTCCCAGGATGTAGGCTCCCTATTTACCTCTCTTATTGTTTCTCTTGCTGAGAAAAAACTTTTTAGTTTGAGTAAGTCCTATTTGTAGATTCTAGTTATTAACTCTTGTGCTATGGGTGTCCTATTAAGGAATTTGGAGCCCGACCCCACAATATGTAGATCGGAGCCAACTTTTTCTTCTATCAGGCACAGAGTCTCTGATTTGATATCAAGCTCTTTGATCCATTTTGAGTTAACTTTTGTGCATGGCAAGAGAAAGGGATTCAGTTTCATTTTGTTGCATATGGATTACCAGTTTTCCCAGCACCATTTGTTGAAGATGCTATCCTTCCTCCATTGCATGCTTTTAGCCCCTTCATCAAATATAAGAAAGTTGTAATTTTGTGGATTGGTCTCTGTGTCCTCTGTTCTGTACCATTGGTCCACCCGCCTGTTTTGGTACCAGTACCATGCTGTTTTTCTTACTATTGCTCTGTAGTACATTTTGAAATCTGGAATCACTATACCTCCTGATTCACACTTCCTGCTTAGAATTGCTTTTGCTATTCTGGGTCTTTTGTTTTTCCATATGAATTTCATGATTGCTTTATCTATTTCTACAAGAAATGCCATTGGGATTTTGATTGGCATTGCATTAAACCTATAGAGAACTTTGGGTAATATCGCCATTTTGATGATGTTATTTCTTCCTATCCATGAACAGGGTATATTTTTCCATCTTCTAAGGTCTTCTTCTATTTCTCTCTTTAGGGTTCTGTAGTTTTCATTGTATAAATCTTTCACCTCTTTTGTTAGGTTGATTCCCAAGTATTTTATTTTTTTGAGGATATTATGAATGGGGTGGTTTCCTCATTTCCATTTCAGAAGATTTGTCGCTGATATACAGGAATGCCTTTGATTTATGCATGTTGATTTTATATCCTGCCACTTTGCTAAATTCACTTATTAGCTCTAGTAGTTTCTTTGTAGACTCTTTTGGGTCTGTTAGATATATTATCATATCATCTGCATATAGTGATAATTTAAGTTCTTCTTTTCCTATTTTTATGCCTTTAATTTCTTTTGTCTAATTGCTCTGGCTAGTATTTTGAGGACTAAATTGAATAGAAGTGCTGAGAGAGGGCATCCCTGTCTTGTTCCAGATTTTATAGGGAATGCCTTCAGTTTTTCTCCATTCAGAATGATGCTAGCCTGAGGCTTAGCATATACAGATTTTACAATGTTGAGGTAAGTTCCTGTTATCCCTAGTTTTTCTAGTGTTTTGAACATAAAGGGATGCTGAACTTTGTCGAATGCTTTTCTGCATCTATCGAGATGATCATGTGGTTCTTATTGTTAAGTCTATTGATGTGGTGTATAACAGTTGTTGATTTCCATATATTGAACCAGCCTTGCATCCCAGGGATGAATCCTACTTAATTATTTCTTGCCTTCTACTACATTTGCTGTTGTTTTGCTCTTCCTTTTCAAGGGTTTTGAGATGAAGTGTGAGTTCATTTATTCGTTGTTTTTCTTTTTTTTCTTTTTTTTGAGGAATGAACTCCTGGCAATGAATTTCCCTCTTAAAACTGCTTTCATTGTGTCCCATAGATTCTGATATATTGTGTCTGTATTTTCATTTATCTCTAAGAATTTTTTGATTTCCTCCTTTTTGTCTTCTGTAACCCATTGATCATTCAGTAACATATTGTTCATTTTCCAGGTGATGTAGGATTTTTCCTTCCTTCTTTTATTATTGATTTCCAGTTTCATTCCATTATGATCAGATAAGATGCATGGTATTATCTCCACACCTTTATATTTACTAAGAGTTGCCCTATGGCATAATATATGGTCTATCTTTGAGAGGGATCCATGTGCTGCTGAGAAGAACGTGTATCCACTTGATGATGATTGATATATTCTATGTATGTCGGTTAAGTCTAGGTTATTGATTGTGTTATTGAGTTCTATAGTTTCTTTATTCAGCTTTTGTCTGGAGGATCTGTCCAATGGAGAGAGCAGTTTGTTGAAGTCACCCATAATTATTGTGTTGTGGTCTATTTGACTCTTGAACTTGAGGAGAGTTTGTTTTATGAACGTTGCAGCACCATTGTTTGGTGCATACATATTGATAATTGTTATGTCTTGTTGGTGGATGGTTCCTTTTAACAGTATATATTGTCCTTCTTTATCCCTTTTGATTAACATAGGTTTGAAGTTGATTTTGTTCAATATGAGTATGGCCACTCCTGCTTGCTTCCGAGGACCATGTGAGTGGTATGATTTTTCCCAACCTTTCACCTTCAGCCTGTGTATGTCTTTTCCTATTATATGAATCTCCTGAAGGCAGCATATTGTTGGATTTGTTTTTTTAATCCACGTTACTAGACTATGTCTCTCTTTTTTTTTATTGTTTATTGTTGGTTGTTCAAAACATTACAAATTTCTTGATATATCATATTTCACACTTTGATTCAAGTGGGTTATGAGACTATGTCTCTTGATCGGTGAATTTACACCATTAACGTTTAAGGTTACTATTGATATATGGTTAGTACTTCCCGTCATGCTTGTTTATTTATTTATTTTAATATGGCTAGTTTTTCCTTTTTGGTTATTTTTTTCCTTCCCTTTACTGAGTTACCTCCCACTGTTAGTTTGGGTGCTGTTTTTCATTTCCTCTTCTTGTAGTTTTTTGCTCAAGATGCCTTGCAGTGCTGGTTTTCTGGCTGCTAATTCTTTTAACTTTTGTTTACCATGAAATATTTTAATTTCATTGTCAAATCTGAAGCTTAATTTTGCTGGATACAGTATTCTTCGTTGGAATCCATTATTTTTTAGTGTTTGAAATACGTCGTTCCAGGATCTTCTCGCTTTCAATGTCTGTGATGAAAAATCAGCTGTTAACCTAATTGGTTTACCCCTGAATGTAATCTGCCTCCTTTCTGTCATAGCTTTTAATATTCTCTCCTTGTTCTGTATGTTGGATATCTTCATAATTATGTGTCTTGGAGTTGGTTTATTATGGTTTTGAATGTTTGGGGTCCTGTAGGCTTCCAGGATTTGGCAATCCATTCCATCGTTCATATCTGGGAAGTTTTCTAGGATTATTTCATTCAATAGATTGTTCATTCCTTTGGTTTGAACCTCTATGCCTTCCTCTATCCCAATGACTCTCAAGTTTGGTTTTTTTATGACATTCCATATCTCTTGGATAGATTGCTCGTGAATTTTAAGCATCCTTTCTGTGTTGACTATATTCTTTTCAAGTTGATAAACTTTGTCTTCATTATCTGATGTTCTGGCTTCTACTTGATCTAGTCTATTTGTAATATTCTCGTTTGAGTTTTTAATTTGGTTTATGGTTTCCTGAATTTCTAGGATTACTGTTTGATTTTTTTTAAATCTCTATCTCCTGGTAGAGCTCATTCTTTGCCATTTGAATTTGCTTATTTAATTCGTTTTCAAAATATACTTTCATTATTTGAACTTGCTGTCTCTTGTCTTCTCTAAGATTCCATTCCATCTGAGTTAGGTATGCCTTGAGTTCTTTCTCTGTCCATTTTTCTGATGCCTCTAGGTTCTCCTGTGTATTTAAGTTGTCCTGCATTGTTTGTAATCCTTTTTTCCCTTGTTTTTTCATGGTGCTCAAGTTACTTTCCAACTCTGTTTGACTGCTGTGTTTCTGTTTTCTCCTTTTAAATTTGTTTTGCTTTTTATAGTTCCACTATCTCTCCTTTGTGTTAGGAGACAATGTTTAGAAATGTTGGATTTAATTGTGATTTAAGGTAAATTCATTAGTTTCATTAAAGGCCTTCAGATTTTGATGGCATATAGAGAATTGAGGTTTGGACTTAGGATTATATGTTAAGTTCGGGTGATTTGTTCGTATGGAGGTTAGTATATGTTACCTTCTTTGGGGGGTTGCTCAAATGCAGGCGGATATTAACAAGAGAATAGATAGGAGTACTTGGGGGTAGTTAAGGGCTTAGGCAGACCATAGACCTATTCGTAGTATTCATATATTTCCATTTAGTAAGTTATATGTAATCTGGGTGTTCATGCTTAAGAGGAAATATGGGGAAAAGGTAAGGACGCAAACCAAGAAAGAGAGAGGGAGAGAAGAAAGAAAGAGAAAAGAATAGAAAAGAAATGATAAAAAATAATAAAATGCAGTAAAATAAAAATTACAATTAAAAAAATTACAATTGAAAAAAAATAATTAACAAAAAAATTTAAAATTAAAAAGTTAAAGAATTAAAAAAAAATGAGATGAGAAAAGAAAAAAAAAGGCACTGTTAGGCTTCTATTTTCTTCACTTCCAGTAGGTGGTGCTGTGCCTTCCAGGCCAAGATTTTGCCCTCTGGCTGTAGGATACAGTCCGTGTGAGGCCGCTGCCTCCTCCCCCCTGGTGTCTCTCAAAAACCTGTTAGCTTAGGTTTATTCCTGGCCTCTCATCCCCTGGCTTCTCCTGCTAGCCAGGCCTTCCCCATTGTGATGCCTCTTGGCAATTCAAACTATACTCTGGGCCTGCAGTTTGCTGGGTGTGGAGGGTGGCTATTGGGAACCGACACCTTATTGTTTTGATTTCTTCCGCTTGCCCCTCCCCCAGAGCTGGCAAGGCAGGTTTCGTTTTCCCCGCTGATGGGAGGGGGAGTTGGAGGTCAGGTGCCTTTACCTTTCCCCATGTCTCTATTCAGGCTCATTCTGATAATCTCTCCCCCGGAAAGCCGGGGAGAGATTTTATGCAAATTCCCCGCTGTATGGGAAATGGGCTGAATAACACACACCTGTTCTATTGCTGCAATCTGTAGGAAACTGGCGATGGTGATGTCAGCTCTCTAAGATGGTGGCCGCTGGCTTCCTTGGTGGACTGTCCGGTGTGGGGGACAGAACTGGACCACTTCCTTCCCCCGTCTCTAACCCTGAACTCAGCCTGGAGCTCAGTGAGGGCATAGCCGGCAGGACAACACAGAATTCACAGCGCCGTTTCTCTCTGCGTTGCTGGCCGCTTCTCGGCACCCCACCGTCTCTAGCCGTGGGGCAGGCTGTGGATCAATCAGCTTGGTTCTCCGGGTGCACAGTTCACTCGCGGTTGAGACCCAGTAACCAGTCCTCAGTGATGGAAATCCTTCCTCTAGGTTACGGTGCACCCCAATTTTGCTGGAAATTCCTAACAAGATAGCTTTTGGTCATTCTAACTCGTTATTCACCTGCGTAGTGATGCGGTACATGGAGGTGATGCACTCTATTCGCCGCCATCTTGTTGTTTGTATTCTTAATAGCTGCCATTCTGACTGGAGTCAGATGAAATCTTAGAGTGGTTTTGATTTGCATTTCTCTAATAGAGATGTTGAACTTTTTTTCATATATTTGTTGATTGATTGTAGATTATCTTCTGAGAAATATATGTTCAGTTCTCTGGCCTATTTATTGATTGAGTTATTTGTTTTTTTGCTGTATATGTGTGTTAGGATTTTTCTGTTCTTTATATATCCTAGAAATTAGTGCTCTATCTGATGTGAGTGTGGTAAAGATTAGCTCCCAAAATATAGGCTATCTATTCACCTCACTGATTGTTTCTTTTGTTAAGAAGATTTTAGTTTGAATTCATACCATTTATTGATTCTTGATTTTATTTCTTGTGCTATAGGAGTCTTATTAAGGATGTCAGGGCCTAATCCAACATGATGAATATTTGGACCTACTTTGTCTTCTATTAGACACAGGGTCTCTGGTTTAATTTTTAGTTCCTTGATCCACTTTGAGTTGAGTTTTGTGCATGGTGAGAGATGTAGGTTTAATTTCATTTTGCTGCATATTAACTTCCAGTTTCCCCAGCACCATTTATCAAAGAGGCTATCTTTTCTCCAATGTATGTTTTTGGCACCTTTGTCTAATATAAGATAATTGTAATTATGTGGGTTAGTCTCTGTATCCTCTATTCTGTACCATTGGTCTATAAGTCTATTTTGGTGCCAATACCATGCTGCTTTTGTTACTATAGCTCTGTAGTACAGTTTAAGGTCTGCTATAATAATGTCACCTGTTTCACTCTTCTTGCTGAAGATTGCTTTAGCTATTCTGGGTCTCTTATTTTTCCAGTTGAATTTCATGACTGCTTTTTCTATTTCTATAAGGAATGCCATTAGGATTTTGATTAGAATTTCATCAAATCTGTATAGTGCTTTTGGTAATATGGTCATTTTGACAATATTAATTCTGCTTATCCAAGAACAAGGGAGATCTTTACATCTTCCAAGGTCCTTTTAAATTTCTTTCTTTGGTGTTCTGTAATTTTCATAGTAGAGGTCTTTCACCTCTTTCATTAAGTTGATTTTTTTAGGCTATTTTAAATGGGGTAGCTTTTTTAGTTTCTGTTTCAGAGGATTTGTCACTGATGTACAGAAATGCCCTCGATATGTGGGTGTTGATTTTATATCCTTCTACTTTGCTGAATTCATTTATTTATTCTAGAGGGATGTTTGTGGATTTTTTTTCAGATTTTCTAGGTATAGAATCATGTAATCCTCAAGTAGTGCTAATTTGAGTTCTTTTCCTATCCGTATTCCTTTAATTTCTTATATCTGTCTAATTGCTCTGGCTAGTGTTTCAAGATCTATGTTAAATAGGATTGGTGAAAGAGGGTATCTCTGTCTTGCTCTAGTTTTTAGAGGGAATGCTTTCAATTTTTCTCCATTTAGAATGATGTTGTCCTGGGATTGGTATAATTAGCTTTTACAAAGTAGAAATATGTTCCTGTTATCCCTAATTTTTCTAGTATATTGAACATGAAGGGGTGATCTATTTTGTCAATTGCTTTTTCTGCATCTATTGAGATGATCATAGGATTCTTATCTTTAAGTCTATTGATGTGATACATCACATTTTTTGATTTTCATATACTGAACCAACCTTGCATCCCCAGAATGAACCCATTTGATTGTGGTGCATTATCTTTTTGATATGTTTTTATACTTGATTTGCCAGAACTTTATTGAGAATTTCTGCATCTATGTTCATTAGAGATATTGGTCTGAAGTTTTCTTTCCTTAATGTGTCTTTGCCTTGTTTTGGGAATCAAAGTGATATCAGCCTCATAGAATGAATTTTAGAAGTGTTCTCTCTTTTTCTATTTCACAAAATATTTTTTTCTTTTTTTTAAATTTGTTTTAATTAGCTACACATGACAGTACAATGATCTTGACATATCATAAATTTGAGTCCAGTGGGATATAATTTCTTATTTTTCTGAGTGTACAGTTTGCAGAATTACATTGGTCATGCAGTCACATATATACCCACAGCAATAATAATGTCTATTTTATTCTGTTGTCCTTCCATTCTCCCATTACCCTCCCCTCTTCTCCCATCACTTCTCTCTACCCAATCTAATATGACCCACTTCTTTATTTTCCCCTCACATCATCAAACCTGTATAATGAATAACATAGGGGTCTCCTACCCTCTTCCATGCAATTCCCATTCTTCCTCCCACCTGTCTTCCCTATATAATGGTAGTTTTCTTCTCATGCTCTTCCTTCCTACCCCATTTTGAGTCACCTCCTTTATATCAGAGAAAACATTCGACTTTTGTTTTTTGGGGATTGGCTAACTTCACTTAGCATAATCTGCTCTAATGCCATCCATTTCCCTGGAAATGCCATGATCTTGTTATTTTTTAGTGCTGAGTAATATTTCATTGTGTATAAACACCACATTTTTTATCCATTCATCCATTGAAGGGCATCTAGGTTGGCTCCACAGTCTAACTATTGTGAATTGTGCTGCTATAAACATTGATGTGGCTGTGTCCCTGTAATATGCTGTTTTTAGGACTTTTGAGTATACTCCAAGAAGAGGAATAGCTGGGTCAAATGGTGGTTCCATTCCCAGTTTTCCGAAGAATCGCCACACTGCTTTCCAAATTGGGTACACCAATTTGCAGTCCCACCAGCAATGTATGTGTGAACCTTTCCCCCCGCATCCTCTCCAGCACTTGTTGTTTGACTTCATAATGGCTGTCATTCTTACTGGAGTGAGATGGTATCTTAGAGTAGTTTTAATTTGCATTTCTCTGATTGCTAGCGATGGTGAGCCCTTTTTTGTGTATCTGTTGATTGATTGTATATTTTCTTCTGAGAAGTGTCTGTTCAGATCCTTGGCCCATTTGTTGATTGGGTTATTTTTTTTGTTGTTGTTTAACTTTTTGAGTTCTTTGTATATCCTAGAGATTAGAGCTGTATCTGATGTGTGAGGGGTAAAAATTTGTTCCCAGGATGTAGGCTCCCTATTCACTTCACATATTATTTCTCTTGCTGAGAAAAAAAACTTTTTAGTTTGAATTCATCCCATTTGTTGATTCTTGGTTTTAATTCTTGTGCTATAGGTATCTTATTAAGGAACTTGCGGCTTAACCCGACGTGATGGAGATTAGGGCCTACTTTTTCTTCTATTAGACACAGAGTCCCTGGTTTCATTCCTATATCCTTGATCCATTTTGAGTTAACTTTTGTCCATGGTGAGAGATAGGGTTTCTATTTCATTTTGTTGCATATGGATTTCCAGTTCTCCCTGCACCATTTGTTGAAGATGCTATCCTTTCTCCATTGCATGCTTTTAGCACTTTGTCTAATATAAGGTAGTTGTAATTTTGTGTGTTGGTCTCTGTGTCCTGTATTCTGTACCATTGGTCTATCAGCCTGTTTTGGTGCCAGTACCATGCTGTTTTTGTTACTATTGCTCTGTAGTATAGTTGAAGATCTGGTATAGTGATACCACCTGTTTCACTCTTCCTGCTTAGAATTGCTTTAGTTATTCTGGGTCTCTTAGTTTTTCAGATGAATTTTATAATTGCTTTTTCTATTTCTTTGAGGAATGCCATTGGGTTTTTGATCGGAATTGCACTGAATCTGTGAGTGCTTTTGGTAATATGGCCATTTTAATAATATTAATTCTGCCTATCCAAGAGCAAGGTATATCTTCTATTTTTTCTATTTGTCTCTTTAGGATTCTATAGTTTTCATTGTATAGATCTTTCACCTCTTTTGTTGTTTCCCAAGTATTTTATTTTATTTTTTTTTTGAGGATATTGTTAATGGGTTAGTTTTCCTCATTTCCTTTTCAGAGGATTTGTCACTGACATACAGGAATGCCTTTGATTTATGGGTGTTGATTTAATATCTTGCCACTTTGCTGAATTCATTTACTAGTTATAGAAGTTTCTTGGTAGAACTTTTGGATCTGCTAGGTATAGGATCATATCATCAGCAAATAGTCCTAGTTAAGTTTCTTTTCCTATATTTATGCTTTTAATTTCTTTCATCTCTCTAATTGCTCTGGCTAGTGTTTCAAGAACTATGTTGAATAGAAGTGGTGAGAGAGGGTATCCCTATCTTGTTCCAGATTTTAGAGGGAATGCCTTCAATTTTTCTCTGTTTTGAATGATGCTGGCCTGAGGCTTAGCATAGATATCTTTTATAATTGAGGTAAGTTCCTGTTATCCCTAGTTTTTCTAGTGTTTTAAACATAAAGGGATGCTGTATTTTGTTGAATGCATTTTGTGCATCTATAGAGATGATCATATGGTTCTTATCATTAAGTCTATTGATGTGGTGAATTACATTTATTTATTTCCATATGTTGAACCAGCCTTGCATCCTGGGGATGAAACCCACTTTATTATGGTGTATGATCTTTTTTATATGTTTTTGTATCCAATTTGCCAGAATTTTATTGCGGATTTTTGCATCTATATTCATTAGAGATATTGGTCTGAAATTTTCTTTTGTTGAAGAGTCTTTGTCTGGTTTTGGAATCAGGGTGATATTGGCCTCATAGAATGAATTTGGAAGTACTCCCTCTTTTTCTATTTCCTGTAATAGTTTGAAGAGTATTGGTATTAGTTCTTCTTTAAAGGTCTTGTAAATCTCTGCAGTATATCTGTGCAGTCCTGGGCTTTTCTTGGTTGGTAATCTTTTGATTGATTCTTCTATTTCTTCACATGATATTGGTCTGTTTAATTTGTGTATATCTTCCTGACTCAATCTGGGCAGATCATATGACTTAAGGAATTTATCGATGCCTTCACTATCTTCTATTTTTTTGGAGTTTAAGGTTTCAAAATAATTTCTAGTTATCTTCTGTATTTCTGTAGTGTTTGTTGTAATATTGCCTTTTACATCCCTTATGCTAGTAATTTGGGTTCTCTCTCTTCTCTTCATTAGCATGGCTAAGGGTCTGTCAATCTTATTTAATTTTTCAAAGAACCAACTTTTAGTTTTGTCATTTTTTTCAATTGTTCTTTTATTTCGATTTGATTGATTTCAGCTCTGATTTTTGGTATTTCTTGCCTTCTAATGTATTTGCTCTTCTTTTTCTAGGGCTTTAAGATGTAGTGTGAGATCATTTATTCGTTGGCTCTTTCTTTTTTTCAGGAATGAACTCCATGCAATGAATTTTCCTCTTAGTACTGCTTTCGTAGTGTCCCATGGATTTCAATATGTTGTGTCTGTGTTTTCATTTATCTCTAAGAATTTTTTAATTTCCTTGTTGATGTCTTCAGTAACCCATTGTTCATTCAGTAGCATATTGTTCATTCTCCAAGTTATGTAGGAATTTTTGTTCTTTATTTTATTGTTGATTTCTATTATCATTCCATTATGATCGGATAAAATGCATGGTAATATCTCTACTCCTTTATATTTGCTAAGAGTTGCCCTATGGCATAATATATATTCTATTTTGGGGAAGGATCCATGACCTGCTGAGAAAAAAGTGTATTCATTTGATTTTGCTTGATATATTCTATAAATGTCAATTAAATCTAGTGTATTAATTGTGTTATTGAGGTCTATAGTTTCTTTATTCAACTTTTGTTTGGAAGATGTCTCCTGTGGTGAGAGAGGTGTAGTAAAGTAACCCATGATTATTGTGTTGTGGTCTATTTGTCTCTTGAACTTGAGAAGTGTTTGTTTGATGAATATAGTTGCACCATTATTTGGGGCATATATATTAATGATTGTTATGTCTTGTTGGTGAATGGTTCCCTTTAACAGTATGTAGTGTCCTTCTTTATCCCTTTTGATTAACTTTGGCTTGAAGTCTATTTTATTTGATATGAGTATGGACACTCTTGCTTGCTTCCGAAGTCCATGTGAGTGGGATGATTTTTCCCAACCTTTTACCCTAAGTCTGTGCATGTCTTTTCCTATTAGATGAGTCTCCTCTAGGCAGCATATTGTTGGATCTTTTTTTAAATCTAGTCTACTATCCTATATCTTTTGATTGGTGACTTTAAGCCATTAACATTTGGGGTTACTATTGAGATATGGTTTGTACTTCCAGCCATGTTTATTTGTTTTTGTTATTTAACTTGATTTGTTTTTCCTCTTTGATTAGTTTTTCTCCTTACTGTACTACGTCCCACTGTTGATTTTCGTTGTTGTTTTTCATTTCCTCTTTGTGGAATGTTTTGCCCAAGATGCTTTGCAGAGATGTTTTCTAGCTGCAAATTTTATTAACTTTTGTTTATTGTGGAAGGTATTTTTTTTCATTGTCAAACCTGAAGTGTAGTTTTGCTGGATACAAGATTCTTGGTTGGAACCCATTATATTTAAGTGTTTGAAATACATTGTTCCAGGATCTTCTAGCTTTCAGCGTTTGTGATGAAAAATCAGCCATTAACCTAATTGGTTTACCACTAAATGTAATCTGCCTCCTTTCTCTTGTAGCTTTTAAAATTCTCTCTTTGTTCTGTATGTTGGACATTTTCATTATAATGTGCCTTGGCGTGGGTCTCTTTTGGTTTTGTATATTCTTGGTGTCCTGTAGGCTTCTAGGATTTGGATTTCCATTTCATTCTTCATGTCTGGAAAGTTTTCTAAAATTATTTCATTGAACAGATTGCTCATTCCTTTGGTTTGGACCTCTATACCTTCCTATTTCCCAATAACTCTTAAATTTGATCTTTTTATGGTATCCCAGATTTCTTGGATGCTCTGCTCATGGTTTCTTATCAGCTTTTCTGAATTGTTTAGGCTCTTTTCAAGATGATATATTTTGTCTTTGTTGTCTGATGTTCTGACTTCTATTTGGTCTACTCTACTGATGATACTCTCATTTGAGTTTTTAATTTGGTTTATAATTTCCTTCATTTCCAGGAATTTTTTTTTTATATAACCTCTATCTCCCTGAAGAGTTGATCTTTTGCTTCTTGGATTTGTTTATGCAATGCATTGTCAAGGGGAACTTTCATTGTCTGCATTTGCTATCTAATGTCTTTCTTAAGACTCCAGATCCTCTGAACCATGTATATCCTGAAATCTTTATCTGACATTCCTTCTGTTGCACATTTTACCTCTTGTAATGTTGACTTGTCCTGCATTGTTTTTGGTCATTTCTTCCCTTGTCTTTTCATATTATCCACGTTTCTTTCCATCTCTGTGTGACTGTTGTGTTAATATTTTCCCCCTATATATTTATATTGCTCTTATATAGTTGCAAAATCTCTCTTTTGTGGGAAAAACAATGTTAACAGTTCCCAATACCAATAATACATCATCTATGAGCAAGTTTTCATTATTAATACTTTTATAGTTAGACTCTATGTCTACAGATGTTGGCTTCAATTATTATTTAGAATATAGTCATTAGTTTCATAAAAGGTATACCATTTCTGGTGGTGTATAGAGAACTGAGGGTCAGGCATAGGACAATATGCTAAGGGGGAAAGGAGTGAGGGTATGGGATTAATCTAACTTAGCAACATTAGAGGAGAACTCTAATGAATACACAGGGGTAATTTACAGAAGATTGTATAACTTCACTCCTTATCTGTATTTAGAAAATTACCATATGTATAAATAGAAAAAGATAGGAGGTTTAACGTGGGATAGAGGGAGGAAGAAAAAAGAAGAAAAAAAGAAGAAAAGAGAAAAAAATAACAAGGAAATAAAGAAAGAGAGGGAGAAAGAAAGTAAGAAAAAAATAAAGGGGGGGATGAGGTGGGGCCTATCCAATTTTTCTATATTATATTGTTGTAGGAACAATCAAGGCAAGGCACCAAAGATAGCAGGAAACAGTTTTATTTGGATGATGCCAGGTTCATGGGGCACAGCTTTTGCTGTATTCAATTAATCCTCTGAACCCCGAGTTCAGGGAGTTTCAGTGTTTTATACCCAGGGTATAAGGGAGGGGCTCAGAAGTTCACAGTCTGCAGAGGTTCACATAAAAGCAGCTTTTTCCTTCACTGTTCTGGGCAAGTTAACCCTTCAAGGACAACACCTGAGAAGGGGAGAGATTCATCTCCTCTTTCTTTCCTCCCCCTGCCAGCTGTTACCATGGAGCCCAATTGTAACTTATCTTAAAAATGTAGACATCTCTGTGAAGCCCAGCTCAAGGCCAGAGTCCTTGTTTGCACATTTCTTCAAAATAATATACTTGATATGTTTGTGAAAATTAGTAAGGGGGTGTCCAGCACCTGGAGTACTGGTATCTTCTTGGCCAGTGGCCAAGTAAACAGGGTGACATGAAAATAGAAATTTTATCTACCTTGGACTGTTTTGCAGAGACTCTTTTTCTTACAGCCCTAAAATCAGTCATGGTGAAGAGGGATTTTCTGTGGAGAAAGGGGTTGCCACTTTAATTCCCCCATTTAATGATGCTCCCCATAATTTAATCCTTTAAATTTAAGAACATCACTACCATTATCTTGGCTTAAAGCCTTATACAATGTCAAAACCTTAGTTGTTGGCATCGTTTCAACAGCAGCTCCTTTAGTGGACCCAATAGTTTTAATGCACAGTGGAGCCAAACATGGGAGCAATGAACATGTTAACAGCAGAATACCCACTACACCAGTTAAGCTTTTAAATCTACCAAGAGTTGAAACCATCTCCCCAAAACATGTGTGCAACCAAAATTTAATGCCCTTTTAGGTATGAACTAGCTCATGTGCTAGTTCTCTTGTGTTGTTGGCTATATTATTAACTGTTTGTCTGTTGTCATTCATTTGGATGCAACAACCTGAGCTGTTGAACTCTCCACATATATTTTTTTTCTCAGCCAGTAAGTAATCTAATGCCAAGCTGTTTTGATAGTTAGCCACTCGCATCTGGTCTGTTGTGTGGCTAGGAGGTCAAAGGCTGTGGCAGTCTGATTAATAATAATTTCTAGTACAGCTTGTATGTGAATAATTCTGTTTAACATGTAAATAGGAGTTCTATAGCTCCAACTACTATTTTGTGCCCAGGTAGTGAGACCATAAGTGGCAATAATCCTTTGGGATCGCCAGTTACCTTCACCCCAAAATTGGTCACTTCCTAAATCAAGTTTCTTTCCAATGGACCTCTTTTTCCTTTCCAAACAGTCATTCATCTATAGCATTCCTCTGATGGGACAGGTTCTAAATATATGTTTTACCACCTCTTAGTTATAGTGGGTTGTCTTTGCCGCAGTCTGGCTGGGCACAATTCAGGAGCCACTTGTCAAAAGAAACGAACTTTATTTTTAGAACCACACATGCCAAACAAAACAGCTCCTCAGGAAAAACCCTCAGAGCCCAACTGCCACCACCGGCTTCCCACAAGCCTGTCAACCTTCCCCACTTCTCCTGCTCTTGAGGCCGATTGGCTGGGTCGTGTGGGCAGAGCCAAAAAAGTCCCCCAATGAGCAGCTCCGGGGTCTGAAAGGGCAGGGAAACAGCCCAATGAGCATCACCACAGAGGAGCCAATCAGCTAGAAGTTGCTGGGGCCACTGTGAGCCAATCATCAGCTGGCAGTCTGAAAGTTTGCTGGGGCCCCTTCGGCTGTGGCTCTCAACATCTCCCCCTCTCTGTTTAAACAACAAGCATGTGGCTTAGGGACCGTGCCTGCCTTAGGTTGTCCAATAGTACATATGGTTCTTACCCGTTATCGGAGGAGCTGACCTCAAGGCATCAGCCTCCTGTCTTAGGTTGGTACCATTGCAATTGGATCTTACCCGTCATTGACTACTGGTCCAGTGTACAGCCACACCTGTAGATAGGCCTTTGTATCAGCGGGGGGGGGGTGAGGTTCTTTGCCTCACCTCTGTTGGTCCTCAAATTTTAGCTGAACGACCATGACAAGCAGAAGGGAGGAAGATACACCAAGCCAATTGACGGTTCCTTTTGGAAAAATTGTACCACTGATGACACCATCAGCAAAAATACCCCAACACTACCACAAGTCGCTGCACCAACAGATAGTTCACAATGCATACAAGTGAGTTCACAATGCATACAAGTGATACATAGTCCAGGCAAGTTTTGCAAGCAGTTCAGTGATGGCTCCTTTTGGAAAAATTGTACCACCGATGACATCATCAGCAAAAATACCCCAACACTACCACAAGTCACTGCACCAACAGATAGTTCACAATGCATACAAGTGAGTTCACAATGCATACAATTGATACATAGTCCAGGCAAGTTTTGCAAGCAGTTCAGTGATGGCTATTGCAGAAGCTGTAGATTAGCTTTATTTTTGTCTTCACTGGCACTGGGATGAAGATAGGAATTCTGGCAATAATGGCTAAAGAAAAAATTATGTAACATTCCAGAAGGCACTAAAAGAAAACAATTTTCTTAACAATTTACATTGTCTTGAAGAGAATTATTAAATATAATGAAAAGGAAAGGTGAAAGTAAACAAACAGATCTGTTAACCTCCTTTTTTCACATTTTAAAACAATCCTCAACAGCTGTTTACCCAATTTAAATTAAGCCATTTAAATCATGTGAATAAAAAAAATATTTGGATCCATTTTTTCATGAGCGCTCATCATATATGATACATGGACATACGTACATACAAACACACAACATAAAACACAAGTGTGCACACAACACATAACACAATAGTAAAGGCCTTATAACTTTTTACAGGTGAAATCTCCATTGCAATGTTTAAAAACTCTATAGTCAAAAAATAGAACTGATCAGCAAAACATTAACCTAGGTCTGTATGAGCTCAAAAAACAAAATAGAACTTCATGATGATGGTTGAGGATAATAGAACTCCTAAATAATTAATTGGAAAATTCAATTGTACTTTACCTATTGCTATCTCTAGATTATAATTTTTTAATAAGTTTGTAAGTGTGGCATAACATTCTAGCAATGTGTTTTTGTCTTTGTGTGCTAATAGTACATCATCCAGATAGTGAAATATTTGTAGTTCAGGATTTTGATTTCTAATTGGCTGGATTACTTTGTTAACATAAATTTGACACATAGTTGGGCTGTTAGCCATCCCTTGAGGGAGTACTTTCCATTCATATCTCTGATCAGGACCTTCATGATTCAGTGCAGGGATAGTAAATGCAAAACGTGGACTATCCTCAGGATGAATTGGAATTGAAAAAAAAAACAATCTTTAATATCTATAACTAAAACATACCAGGTTTTTGGCAAAGCAGACAATTGAGGAATCCCCGATTGAGCAGGTCCCATAATAACCATCTCATTATTAATGGCTCTTAAATCTTGCAATAATCTCCATTTACCAGATTTCTTTTTGATGACAAAATGGGAGTATTATGGGGAGATACAGAAGGTTGTATATGTCCTTCTGCTAATTGTTGTTTGACCAGGTCATGGGCTGCTTGTATCTTTTCTTTAGTCAGGGGCCACTGAGGAACCCATACTGGTCTTTCTGATTTCCAAGTAATTTTTATTGTCTCAGTGGCCCTTTCTGAAAATCCAACCCATGTCTGTCTGTTCCTTGATCTATTTGTATTGGTGCTGCTATACCTTGTTCTTGTTTTTCTAATCTTTTTCCTTTCCTAAAACCTTGTCTAGCCATAATAGTGGGTGCATTTTTATTGATGTTATTTGTTAATGTCAAACCTAATTGATCTAGGACATCTCGTCCCCATAAATTTATGGAAAGATGATCCAATACATATGGCTGTATAGTTCCTTCACATCTTTCAGGATCCTTCCAATCTAATACCATTGCACTTCTATGGGGATTAGTCGCCACTCCTAGGCCTCAAAGCGTTTGAGTGGCTTGTTGTAATGGCCAATGTTTTGGCCATTCTTGACAAGAGATGATGCTAAGGTCTGCACCTGTATCCAGTAGCTGATTAAATTCATGTCCTTGAATATTTAGTTTTAGCATGGGGCGAGAATCTAAATTTAAAGAAAGCATAGCCCAATCTACACCTGTGGAGCCTAATCCCTTGGAACCTCTTTCTACAGTACGACTGGAAAATTTATCATGTAGGCTGGGTATTATTAGTAACTGTGCTATTCTATCTCCTGGTGAAATTATTGATATACCCTTTGGAGAACTGGCTATAATTTTTATTTCACCTTCATAATTGGGATCAATTACCCCAGGACTTATCATACGTCCTTTTAGAGTAGAAGAGCTGCGTCCCAATAATAAGCCTACTGTTCCTTTGGGAAGAGGTCCTTTTACCCCTGTGGGAATGATTTGAACTCCCATCTCTGGAGTTAGTACTGATCTGGCGGAGGTGCAGATGTCCAACCCTGCACTCCCTCTGGTTTGTCTGATGAGGGATCTGATGGACAATGTGTCCGGGGAACTACCCTGATGGGGTTGCTGGGTTCCTCCAGTGCTCCGTATATTTGTAGTTTTGGGCCCTGGAGCATTGGGCCCCCCTGTCCATTTTTTGGCAATGGAGCCCGATGCCTTTCTCCATGATATCGTGGATAAACACCTGGTCCTTGTTCGTTTTTTGATAATGGAGTACCCTCTATGGTGGTTTGAGAATGGCATTCATTAGCCCAATGTCTCCCTCTATGGCATCGTGGGCAAATACCCGGTATTCTACTCCTTTGATACCTAGTTTTGTTAAACCCTCCTCCTATGGGGCAATTCCTTTTAAAATGTCCTGTTTGTTCACAATTGTAGCATGTTCTTGGCCTGGCATCTATAGCCTGTTTTACTGCAGCTGCCACAATTTGCCCTTGTTCATTAATGTCTCTGGCATCTAAAGCCTGTTTTACTGCAGCTGCCACAACTTGCTCTTGTTCATTAATGTCTCTACATAATTTAATATATGTGTTTAAATCTTCATGTTTCCATGGTCTAATGATTTCTCTGCACCAACGATTCACTTGGTCATAAGCCAGTTGTTTTATTAATGGCATTGCTTGTTCTGTATTCCCCAAAACTCTGGTAGCTGTTTGAATAAGCCTATCTTCAAATTCAGCATAAGATTCATTAGCTCCTTGTATTACCTTAGATAATTGACTTTGTAAACCTCCATGTCCTTGTAAAGCCTTCCGTGCCCTAACTGCCTCTGCAGCAATTTGTGCGTATATGCCAGGATCATATGCAATTTGTTGCTGCTGATCCTCATAAGGTCCCTTTCCTAACAACATATCTAGATTTCTCTGAGGATAACCAGCTGTTGCATTTCGCCTAGCCGTCTCCTTGCAAAATTCCTCATTGGCAACCTTCCATAACAGGTATTGTCCTCCATTTAGCACAGCTTTACACATACTAGCCCAATCTGCTGCTGGTGTCATGTTCAAGTTGTTAATGGATTCGACCATGCTTACAGTGAAGGGTGCTTGAGGACCATAGGTTGTTACAGGCTCTTTTAACTGCCTCACTGTTTTGAAATTTAAAGCATGGTGAATTCACTGCCCTCCTACCTCAAATACAGGGCATGTTAATATTTGAGATCCTGTCTCAGGATCCCAACTATCAACTACAGGGGTTGGGGGCCTCCCAGCATATGGAGGTGGCCTTGTTAGTTGGACATTTATGTCCTCTGGTGATAGAAAGTTGTTAGTAGCAGTCTCCTTTTGTAACTTTCCCCCGATGGCTTTTTCTGCTCTAAGCTTTCTTCCTCTATCTTTGTCTGAACCGAAGGCTTTGGACTAAGCAAACCAGATACCAATGCCCACAATGTCAATGTGCCAACTGGCAGAGTTCCTGGGCTTTTCTTTTCTATTCTTTTTAAATCTTCACCATGATGGTTCCATTGTGATATATTTAACAACTCCTCCTTAAAATGCCATGGGCTACATTTTTGTATTGTATCAACGTATGCCCTGACTGCTCTTGATTTTACTGGGATGCCTCCTTCCTCTAACAATTTACTTAACACTCTTTCGGTTTGTTTTTTACTAATTTCTGATCCCATATTTCTGCTATAATACAACCCAACAAGATAACCCCAAACAAAACCGAGACAGAATGAAATAAAAATGGAACCACACAAAATCATTATATCAGCCTTTCTATCCTCCTGAAATGTCCATCCGTCCTTTCTCCCTATCTGTTCCTCAGACGCAAATAGTTTTTCCTCAGATGTGAGCGGTTTTTCTTCATCTCACTCATCTCCAGGGGCTGAAATGTCCATCCGTCCTTTTTCCCTATCTGTTCCTCAGACATAAATAATTTTTCCTCAGATGTGAGCGGTTTTTCTTCCGTCTCACTCATCTCCAGGGACAGGCAACTTAAAACAAAAGTGAAGCAAAACAAAAGAGGAATCTTAAAATGGCTACCCATCCTCTCGCCCTGCCCTCAGGGGCGAGCAGTTTACCTTATCACTTACCTTCAGTCATTCCTCGTGTGTGCCACCAAATGCCGCAGTCTGGCTGGGCACAATTCAGGAGCCACTTGTCAAAAGAAACGAACTTTATTTTTAGAACCACACATGCCAAACAAAACAGCTCCTCAGGAAAAACCCTCAGAGCCCAACTGCCACCACCAGCTTCCCACAAGCCTCTCAACCTCCCCCACTCCTCCTGCTCTTGAGGCCGATTGGCTGGGTCACATGGGCGGAGCCAAAAAAGTCCCCCAATGAGCAGCTCCGTGGTCTGAAGGGCAGGGAAACAGCCCAATGAGCATCACCGCAGAGGAGCCAATCAGCTAGAAGTTGCTGGGGCCGCTGTGAGCCAATCATCAGCTGGCAGTCTGAAAGTTTGCTGGGGCCCCTTCGGCTGTGGCTCTCAACAGTCTTGACACATGGTTTACATGATCTCCATGGTTGGAATAGGAGAAGGGCAGAATCCCTTATGGTTATCAAAGGAAACCAAACTAAATAATATAATAACATTTTGATTAGAATATGTTAAATAGCATAAATTAACAAAGCCAAACTAATAACACCAAACAAATCCTAGAAAATTTATATAAGCAAGATAAAAATTATAAGTGAAATTTTGTTACCCAGAGTCCAGTCAGTAGGAGTTACTGTTATCAAACCAGTAGCAAAAAACCAAATATATATATATATATATATATATATATATATATATATATATATATATATATGCAGGGGGTGGCAATGCATTACAGTATAAGCACTATCTTAGAGGTTGAAAGAATTCATTAGTCTTGGTGGGAAGTTTATCTTTCACCGTGCATTGATCAGCCAGTCCCTCCTGTGTGGCTGAAACAGAGGCGTAGTCTCCTCAAGCTTCAGCCATGCATAGACCAGTCAGCTTCCGGAGTGACTGGAGCAGGGCTATTGTCCTTCTGATCCTCAAGCTTCTCTGGTGCTCCTTTTTCTTTGGGATGGTCAGCTTCAAGGGTGTAGCAGCATCTGGACAGCACTCACAGTCTGCAGCTGCAGGCATGAGTCTGGTGTAGTGAATCCAGAGACCTATCTCTGCAAACTTTACCTGCAGTTGGGGTGGATAAAATAACAGTGAAAGGGCCCTTCCAAAGAAGTTCAGGGGTTGAATATTTCATTCTTTGACCCAAACTCAATCTCCAGGCTTGAAAGAGTGTGCACCTGGGTCAAACTTACTGGCAATCTTTCTCTAACCCATTGGTTGAGAACCTGTAAAGTTTTCCCTAAGACCTGAAGCTGTTATCTCAGGATTAATTTTCCTATCTCTCTTAAGTCTCCCTGTAATCCCCTAATGGGGGGGGTGTTCCATATATTATCTCAAAAGAAAAGGATCCATTCCTCCTAGTGGGAATGGGTCTAATCCTCAACAGTGTAATAGGGAGAAATTAATCACAATGTAAGTGAGTCTCCTGACACAGCCTACCCAAATGAGCCTTAAAGTCCTGTTCATCCTTTTAACTTTACCCAAACTCTGCAGCCTATATACAGTATGTAACTTTCATCTGATATTTACACTCATGGTCAGTAATTGTATCACTTCTGCCCAAAAGCTGGCCCATTGTCTGAGCCAATAATTATTGGGACACCAAATCTGGGAATAATTTCCCAGAGAAGCATCCTAGTATCTCCCTAGCCTTTTCAGTGTGGGTGGGAAAGGCTTCCACCCAGCTATAGTATGAACACACAAAAACCAAAAGTTACTTATAGCCCCATGAGCAAGGTAGTTCAGTGAAATTTACTTCCAAGTCTTCAAAAGGTGATCCTCTTATAGTTTGGATTCCTGGTGGGAGCTTTGGCCCCTGACAAGAATTGTTGTGAGCACAAACCTCACATTGTTTGCAGATCATCCAGGTGTTGTTTGTGAGCCAGGGGACATAAAAATGTCGACTCAGAACTGTCTCAAGTGCTGTATGTCCAACATGTTTTCCTGTGAAACTGTCTAATAAAGGATGGGGCTAGAATCTCTGGGATGGCTATTCCGGCCATCAGAAAATCTCCACCATCCAGCTGGGAGAAAACTTTCTTTTTCAGTCTTAAATCACTTACTTTTATGTTGGGAGTATGTTGGCTCCTATTCTGTTAGCTAGTTGGCCAGGCAGAAGGGCAGCATTTAAACCTGGGATTAGATTTTCTTCCCATTTCTTGCAGACAGCTAAACTGGCCTTTCTGTCAACTCTCTGGTTGCCCTGAGAAACCACAGTGTTTCCCTTTTGATGACCTTGGCAATATATAATCACAACCTTCCTGGGAGCCCACAGTGTATCCAAAAGTTTAAGAATTTCTTGCCCATACATCATGCCCCCCCCTTTTTACTCTCCTGAGTTAATTAGTGTACATAAGGCCCTATGAACATGAAGGGTAGCGAACACATATTTTGAGTCTATGTAAATATCCACACAGACTCCTGCTGTCAACTGAGGTGCTCAAGTCAAAGCAATAAGTTTTACTTTTTGTGCTGAAGTTTCCTGAGGCAGAGGTTCTGCCTCGACAGTAGAGTCCAGAGTGACCATTGCGTATCCAGCAAAACATACCTCATCTTTTACAAAACTGCTTCCATGTGTGAAGTACTCTGCATCAGCGTCCTTGAGAGGCTGGTCTGTTAGGTCTGGTCTGATAGAGAACATTTCATCCATGACCTCAACATATTTGTGATCAGGTTTTCCAGGTCCAATGGGCAGCAAAGTTGCTAGGTTTAGCATTCTGTGGACCTCGACGTGGATACGTGGGTTTTCACATAACATGCCCTGATACTTGACCATTTTTTCATTAGTCAACCAATAGCGTCCTTTATATTTTAACAATGTCAAAAGTGAATGAGGAACTCTGACAATCAGTTCTTGTCCCATGGCCAGTTTATCAGCTTCCAACACCAGAAGAGCTGTGGCTGCAAGGGCCCATAAAAAGATGGCTAGCCCTGGGTTACAGAATCCAGCTGTTTGGACAAATAGGCCACTGGCTGGTGCCAGGTCCCCAGCATCTGAGTCAAAACTCCTACAGCCACTCCAGACAGATCATGGACATATAGAAAGAAAGGTTTTGTGAGGTCAGGGAGCCCTAATCCAGGTGCATGGCGAGTGTTGTTTAATGTCCTCAAAGGCCTTTTACTTAGTTGGCCCCCACATCAGAGGATCTCATTCTCCCCCCTTTGTGGCTTCATAGAGGGGTTTTGCCATAACTGAAAGTTGGGGATCCATGTATGGCTGAACCCAGTAGCCTCCAAGAATTCTCTAGACTGATGGCAGGTTGAAGGGACTGGAATTGAGCAGATCTCTATTTCTTTGGAGGCCCAGTGGTTGTTCTGTTCTGTTGTTAAGTCAAATGGTAACCAAAGTATTTGACCTTTTTCTTGATAAATGTGGGCTTTAAAGTCAGAGTCCAGTGCTGTCCCAAGGATGGTATACTCAAGCCCCTGGTAGGAACTGTCATTTAGGGAAGGGAGGTGTACATAGAGCCTCTGGCACTTTAAGATGCAGAAATTTTTTTCATTATCTCCCACATCTTGGGTGGGCCACTCTAATTCACAGAGTATGCAACCTTTGTGGAGTGAGTCTCACCACACAGTTACCAAGAAAACCTTCCTAAAGGTTTCTAACACACATTTCGGAAGGCTCAGTTTCCTTAGTGTGCCTCCCATGTTCCACCCTGCATCGGTGTCGCACACTTAGAACAAAACACACTTAGGACGACTCGCTTCGTCTGTCTCCGGCCGCTCCCCTCGCGGGGACTTAGGGCCCTCTTAGCCTTACGGGAAGGTATCAACATCCAACCTGGAGCTTTCACCTAGATGTTGGTTGGTGAAATTCTGCCATAGACTGTATGAGGTACCATGGAACCACGGATCAGGACTCTGCACACACTTCAGCCCTTGGGTTGGGTCGGAACCCTTACCTTTGTCCATCTCATTCACACACTTTCACACACTTTCCCACAGACATGGCCAGGACAGAATTTCTATACCGCCCAAATTCCAACAATTCCAAACCAAACAGAAAAGGGAGTCACGGTGTCCCCTCTGCTCGCTGACCCCAAACAGAGACTACTTGGGTGACTCCCCAGGTCTGTTTTGGCTCCAACCACTTTGGAGGGTACTCGGGACCCTACAGAGGTTGATCAAGCCTCTCTTCCACCTGTTTAGGCCTCGAAGGGGAAGTCAGGTGGGCTACAAAACCAAATGGACCCAGGTCCTACCTGTTCAGCTGGGCGGTGCTCCAAAACCCTAATTCTGGTTCCTGCTGCCTGTGGGTTCTGTTGTGCCCCAGGGTGGCAGCCCCAGGGCACTGGGTGAGTGAGTCAATCATCCTTCAGGCCAAAAGTGGCCTGGGTGCGCCAAGGGGAACGCTGTCCCCCATCGCCCCAGGGAAGCCGGTCCCCAGAGACGAGAGGCAGAATAGCCTTCTTTACCTCCTCTGTCCCATCTGGGTTGCCAAAAAATGTTGTAGGGACAATTGAGGCAAGGCATCGAAGATAGCAGGAAACAGTTTTATTTGGATGCGGCCAGATTCACGGGGCACAGCTTTTGCTGTAATCAATTAATCCTCTGAACCCTGAGTTCAGGGAGTTTCAGAGTTTTACACCCAGTGTGTAAGGGGAGGGGCTCAGAAGTTCACAGTCTGAAGAAGTTCACATAAAAGCAGCTTTTTCTTTCACTGTTCTGGGCAAGTTAACCCTTCAAGGACAACACCTGAGAAGGGGAGAGATTCATCTCCTCTTTCTTTCCTCCCCCTGCCAGCTGTTACCACGGAGCCCAATTGTAACTTATCTTAAAAACGTAGACATCTCTGTGAAGCCCAGCTCAAGGTCAGAGTCCTTGTTTGCACATTTCTTCAAAATAATGTACTTGATATGTTTGTGAAAATTAGTAAGGGGGTGTCCAGCACCTGGAGTGCTGGTACCTTCTTGGCCAGTGGCCAAGTAAACTGGATGACATGAAAATAGGAATTTTATCTACATTGGACTCTTTTGCAGAGACTCTTTTGCTGACAGTCCTAAAATCAGCCATGGCAAAGAGGGCTTTTCTGTGGAAAAAGGGGGTGCCACTTTAATATTATTCTGGTGAATCAGTTCTTAAAGTCTAATTTCATGCAAAGTTCTTGGATTTACATATGTTGAGGCTGTGAGGACCAGAGGGGAAAGGGTAGAGGAGATTGGATGAGAAGAGCGAGAAAAGAAAAGAAAGAAAGAAAGAAAAAGTCTCAGAACTCTTTTCTTTTCTTCCAATATGTTGAGTTGTCTACTCCTGGCTAGAGTCTCTGTGCTCAGGTGGTGGAGGTAACCAGTGTGAGAGGGCTTGCACTTCTACCTGGAGCCTCCCTACTCTTAGTCTCTGAGTTGAAAACCAGGTGCCTGTACAGTTGCTATTCTGTGTTAATAGCTACGCCCCCCAAAAGCTTGTGGGAAAAATTTTGAGTTATCACTGCTCGGGGTTGGGGAGTTGGAAACTGGGTACCTGATCAGCCCTAGAACAGACTGGTAGCCATGCCCACTGATAGATGGCAAATAGGGTTTTCCAAGATGGATTCTGTCTGTTACCAGCATAGGGTGTTTGGTGAGGTGGGGGTGCTGGGGTAACCTTGTGCTGTGTCCAGAGCTCCATATGGTGACCCACAAGCAAAGCCTGTGTTCTGTGCCGCCTTCCATCTGCACCATGCCAAGCGAGGGTCAGGCCTTCTGTCTCTAGGATGTCTTCACAAAATAATTTGAGGAGTATTGGTATTAGTTTTGCTTTGAAAGTCTTGTAGAACTCAACTGTGTATCCATCTGGTCCTGAGCCTTCCTTGGTTGGTAGGCTTTTGATGGCATCTTCTATTTCATTGCTTGAAATTGATCTGTTTAAATTATGTGTATCATCCTGATTTAATTTGGGCAAATCATATAATTCTAGAAAATTTTTAATGCTCTAGAATTTTTTTAAAAAATTTTAATATTTTCTAATTTTTGGAGTAGAAGTTTTCAAAAAATTTCTAATTATCTTCTGTATTTCTGTAGTGCCATCATGTTATTTCCTTTTCCATCATGGACATTAGTAATTTGAGTTTTCTGTCTCCTTCTCTTTGCTAGCATGGCTGAGGGTTTATCAATTTTATTTATTTTTCAAGCACCAACTTTTTGTTTTGTAAATTTTCAATTATTTCTTTTGTTTCAATTTCATTGATTTTAATTATTTCCTCTCTTCCACTGCTTTTGGTGTTGATTTGTTCTTTTTCTGGGGCTTTGGGATGTAATGTTAGGTCATTTATTTGTTGACTTTTTCTTCTTTTAAGGAATAAACTACATGCAATGAACTTTCCTCTTAGAACTGCCTTCATAGCATTCCAGAGAATTCTATAAGTTCTATTAGTGTTCTCATTTACATCTAAGAAATTTTTAGTCTCCTCTTTGATGTCTTTTGCAACCCATTGTTCATTCAAGAGCATATTATTTAGTCTCCAGGTGTTGGAGTAGCTCCATTTTTTTATTTTATCATTGATTTCTAGTTTCATTCCATTATGATCACATAAAATGAAATCTCTACTTTTTTGTATTTGCTAAGAGTTGCTTTGTGGAATAATACATGGTCTGTTTTAGGGAAGGATCCATGTGCTGCTGAGAAGAAAGTGTATTCACTCAATGATGGATAACATATTCTATATATGTCAGTAAAGGCTAAGTTATTGATTGTTTTATTGAGTTCTATTGTGTCTTTCTTCAGCTTTTGCTTGGAATATTATCTGGTGGTTAAAGAGGTGTGTAAAAGTTACCCAGAGTTATTGTGTTGTGGTCCATTTGACTCTTGAACTTGAGTAAAGGTTTTTTTTTTTTTTGATGCGTGTAGATGTTCCATTGTTTGGGGTGTATATAATCATAATTATTATGTCTTGTCAGTGTCTGGTTCCCTTAAGCACTATGAAATGTCCATCTTTATCCCTTTTGATTAACTTTGGCTTGAATTCTACTTTGTCTAATATTAGGGTAGAACCCCTGTATGTTTCGATAGTCCAGTATGCTTTTTTTCAAAACTTTTCACTGTGACTCTTTGGATGTCTTTTCCTGTGAGATGACTCTCTTGAAGGCAGCATATTTTGAGCTCTTCTTTTTTTAATCCAATCTGCCAGTCTATGTCTTTTTTTTTAAAGAGAGAGAGAGAGAGAGAGAGAGAGAGAGAGAGAGAGAGAGAGAATTTTTTAATATTTATTTTTTAGTTTTCGGCAGACACAACATCTTTGTATGTGGTGCTGAGGATCAAACCTGGGCCACACACATGCGAGGTGAGCATGCTACCGCTTGAGCCACATCCCCAGGTCTATGTCTTTTTTTTTTTAATTTTTTATTGTTGGTTGTACAAAACATTACAAATTTCTTGACATATCATATTCCACACTTTGATTCAAGTGGGTTATGAACTCCCACCTTCCCCCCATACACAGATTGCAGGATCATATCAGTTACACATCCATTGATTTACAAATTGCCATACTAGTGTCTATTGTGCTCTGCTGCCTTTCCCATCCTCCACCCTCCCCCCTTCCCACCTCTCCCCTCCCCTCCCCTCCTCTCTCTCTACCCCCTCCACTGTATAACCCTGAGGGTCTCCTTCCATTACCATGCAATTTCCCTTCTCTCTCCCTTTCCCTCCCACCTCTCATCCCTGTTAAATGTTAATCTTCTTCTCCTGCTCTTCGTCCCGACTCTGTTCTTAGTTACTCTCCTTATATCAAAGAAGACATTTGGCATTTGATTTTTAGGGATTGGCTAGCTTCACTTAGCATAATCTGCTCTAATGCCATCCATTTCCCTGTAAATTCTATGATTTTGTCATTTTTTAATGCAGAGTAATACTCCATTGTGTATAAATGCCACATTTTTTTTATCCATTCGTCTATTGAAGGGCATCTAGGTTGGTTCCACAGTCTTGCTATTGTGAATTGTGCTGCTATGAACATCGATGTAGCAGTGTCCCTGTAGCATGCTCTTTTTAGGTCTTTAGGAAATAGACCAAGAAGGGGAATAGCTGGGTCAAATGGTGGCTCCATTCCCAGCTTTCCAAGAAATCTCCATACTGCTTTCCAAATTGGCTGCACCAATCTGCAGTCCCAACAGCAATGTACAAGTGTACCCTTTTCCCCACATCCTCTCCAGCACTTCTTGTTGTTTGACTTCCTAATGGCTGCCAATCTTACTGGAGTGAGATGGTATCTTAGGGTGGTTTTGATTTGCATTTCTCTGACAGCTAGAGATGTTGAGCATTTTTTCATGTACTTGTTGATTGACTGTATGTCCTCCTCTGAGAAGTGTCTGTTCAGGTCCTTGGCCCATTTGTTGATTGGGTTGTTTGTTCTCTTATTGTCTAATTTTTTGAGTTCTTTGTATACTCTGGATATTAGGGCTCTATCTGAAGTGTGAGGAGTAAAGATTTGTTCCCAGGATGTAGGCTCCCTATTTACCTCTCTTATTGTTTCTTTTGCTGAGAAAAAGCTTTTTAGTTTGAGTAAGTCCCATTTGTTGATTCTAGTTATTAACTTTTGTGCTATGGGTGTCCTATTGAGGAATTTGGAGCCCGACCCCACCGACTGTAGATCGTAGCCAATTTTTTCTTCTATCAGACGGCGTGTCTCTGATTTGATATCAAGCTCCTTGATCCATTTTGAATTCACTTTTGTGCATGGCGAGAGAAAGGGATTCAGTTTCATTTTGTTGCATATGGATTTCCAGTTTTCCCAGCACCATTTGTTGAAGATGGTATCCTTCCGCCATTGCATGCTTTTAGCCCCTTTATCAAATATAAGGTAGTTGTAGTTTTGTGGATTGGTTTCTGTGTCCTCTATTCTGTACCATTGGTCCACCCGCCTGTTTTGGTACCAGTACCATGCTGTTTTTGTTACTATTGCTCTGTAGTATAGTTTGAAGTCTGGTATCGCTATACCGCCTGATTCACACTTCCTGCTTAGCATTGTTTTTGCTATTCTGGGTCTTTTATTTTTCCATATGAATTTCATGATTGCTTTCTCTATTTCTACAAGAAATGCCATTGGGATTTTGATTGGCATTGCATTAAACCTATAGAGAACTTTTGGTAATATCGCCATTTTGATGATGTTAGTTCTGCCTATCCATGAACAGGGTATATTTTTCCATCTTCTAAGATCTTCTTCTATTTCTCTCTTTAGGGTTCTGTAGTTTTCATTGTATAAGTCTTTCACCTCTTTTGTTAGGTTGATTCCCAAGTATTTTATTTTTTTTGAAGATATTGTGAATGGAGTGGTTGTCCTCATTTCCATTTCAGAGGATTTGTCGCTGATATACAGGAATGCCTTTGATTTATGCGTGTTGATTTTATATCCTGCCACTTTGCTGAATTCATTTATTAGCTCTAATAGTTTCTTTGTAGAGCCTTTTGGGTCTGCTAGGTATAGAATCATGTCATCCACAAATAGTGATAATTTAAGTTCTTCTTTTCCTATTTTGATGCCTTTAATTTCTTTCGTCTGTCTAATTGCTCTGGCCAGTGTTTCGAGAACTATGTTGAACAGAAGTGGAGAGAGAGGGCATCCCTGTCTTGTTGCAGATTTTAGAGGGAATGCCTTCAGTTTTTCTCCATTCAGAATAATGCTAGCCTGAGGCTTAGCATAGATTGCTTTTAAAATATTGAGGTATGTTCCTGTTATCCCTAGTTTTTCTAGAGTTTTGAACATAAAGGGATGCTGTACTTTGTCGAATGCTTTTTCCGCATCTATCGAGATGATCATATGGTTCTTATTTTTAAGTCTATTGATGTGGTGAATAACATTTATTGATTTCCATATATTGAACCAGCCTTGCATCCCAGGGATGAATCCTACTTGATCATGGTGTACAATTTTTTTGATATGTTTTTGTATCCGATTCGCCAGAATTTTATTGAGGATTTTTGCATCTAGGTTCATTAGAGATATTGGTCTGTAGTTTTCTTTCTTTGAAGTGTCTTTGTCTGGTTTAGGTATCAGGGTGATGTTGGCCTCGTAGAATGAATTTGGAAGTTCTCCCTCCTTTTCTATTTCCTGAAGTAGCTTGAAAAGTATTGGTATTAGTTCTTCTTTAAAGGTTTTGTAAAACTCTGCTGTATACCCATCCGGACCTGGGCTTTTCTTAGTTGGTAGTCTTTTGATGGTTTCTTCTATTTCCTCAATTGATATTGGTCTGTTTAGGTTTTCTATATCCTCCTGACTCAATCTGGGTAGATCATATGACTTAAGAAATTTATCTATGCCTTCACTATCTTCTAATTTATTGGAGTATAAGGATTCAAAATAATTTTTGATTATCTTCTGTATTTCTGAAGTGTCTGTTGTGATATTGCCTTTTTCATCCCGTATGCTAGTAATTTGAGTTCTCTCTCTTCTTCTCTTCGCTAGCATGGCTAAGGGTCTGTCGATTTTGTTTATTTTTTCAAAGAACCAACTTTTAGTTTTGTCAATTTTTTCAATTGTTTCTTTTGTTTCAATTTCATTAATTTCAGCTCTGATTTTAATTATTTCTTGCCTTCTACTTCTTTTGCTGTTGTTTTGCTCTTCTTTTTCAAGGATTTTGAGATGAAGTATGAGATCATTTATTTGTTGGTTTTTTCTTTTTTTAAGGAATGAACTCCAAGCAATGAATTTTCCTCTTAGAACTGCTTTCAATGTGTCCCATAGATTCCAATATGTTGTGTCTGTGTTTTCATTTTTCTCTAAGAATTTTTTAATTTCCTTCTTGATGTCTTCTATAACCCATTGATCATTCAGTAACCTATTGTTCACTCTCCAAGTGATGTATGCTTTTTCCTTCCTTCTTTTATCGTTGATTTTCAGTTTCATTCCATTATGATCAGATAGGATGCATGGTATTATCTCTACTCCTTTATATTGTCTAAGAGTTGCCCTTTGACATAATATATGATCTATTTTTGAGAAGGATCCATGTGCTGCTGAGAAAAAAGTGTAACTGCTTGATGTTGGGTGGTATACTCTATATATGTCAATTAGATCTAGGTTATTAATAGTGTTATTGAGTTCTATAGTTTCCTTATTCAACTTTTGTTTGGAAGATCTGTCCAGTGGCGAGAGAGGTGTGTTGAAGTCTCCCATGATTATGGTGTGGTGGTCTATTAGACTCTTGAACTTGAGAAGAGTTTGTTTGATGAACATAGCTGCACCATTGTTTGGGGCATAAATATTTATGATTGTTATGTCTTGTTGGTGTATGGTTCCCTTAAACAGTATGTAGTGTCCCTCTTTATCCCTTTTGATTAACTTTGGCTTGAAATCTATTTTATTTGATATGAGTATGGACACGCCTGCTTGTTTCCGAAGTCCATATGAGTGATATGATTTTTCCCAACCTTTCACCTTCAGCCTATGTATGTCTTTTCCTATCAAATGCATCTCCTGTAGGCAGCATATTGTTGGGTCTTGTTTTGTGATCCATTCTACTAGCCTGTGTCTCTTAATTGGTGAGTTTAAGCCATTAACATTTAGGGTTATTATTGAGATATGGGTTATTCTTCCAGCCATATTTGTTTATTTATGTTACTAAACATGGTTTGTTTTCCTCTTTGATTATTTCCCCCCCCCCTTTACTGTCCTACCTCCCACTGTTGGTTTTCATTGTTATTTTCCATTTCCCCTTCCTGTAATGCTTTGGCGAGGATGTTTTGAAGAGATGGTTTTCTAGCTGCGAATTCTTTAAACTTTTGTTTATCGTGGAAGGTTTTAATTTCATCCTCCATCCTGAAGCTTAATTTCGCTGGATACACAATTCTTGGTTGGAACCCATTTTCTTTCAGTGTTTGAAATATGTTATTCCTGGATCTTCTAGCTTTCAGAGTCTGTGTTGAAAGATCAGCTGTTATCCTGATTGGCTTACCCCTAAATGTAATCTGCTTCCTTTCTCTTGTAGCTTTTAAAATTCTCTCCTTATTCTGTATGTTGGGCATCTTCATTATAATGTGTCTAGGTGTGGATCTCTTATGATTTTGCACATTTGGCATCCTGTAGGCTTCTAGGATTTGGGATTCTGTCTCATTCTTCAAGTCTGGGAAGTTTTCTCGTATTATTTCATTGAATAGACTGCTCATTCCTTTGGTTTGGAGCTCTGTACCTTCCTGTATCCCAATGACTCTTAAGTTTGGTCTCTTAATGTTATCCCATATTTCTTGGATGTTCTGCTCATGGTATCTTAACAGTCTTGCTGAGCTGTCTATGTTCTTTTCCAGTTGAAATACTTTGTCTTCATTGTCTGATGTTCTATCTTCTAAGTGTTCTACTCTGCTGGTAGAATTCTCCATTGAGTTTTTAAGTTGGTTTATTGCTTCCTGCATTTCTAGGATTTCTGATTGCTTGTTTTTTATAACCTCTATCTCCCTGTATAGTTGATCCTTTGCTTCCTGGATTTGTTTGCATAATTCGTTGCCGAAGTGATCTTTCATTGTCTGATTTTGCTGTTTAATGTCTTCCTTGATACTCCAGATCATCTGAAGCATGTATATCCTGAATTCTTTATCTGACATTCCATCTGCTGCAGCTGTTACCTCTTCTAAAGTTGCGTTGACCTGCATTGCTTGTGGTCCTTTCTTTCCTTGTCTTTTCATACTGCTTGCGTATCTTTCCTGCAGGTGCGGGCGGCAGCTCTGCTCTCTCCTTTTTCCAATTGGGGTGTCATGGCTACCACGCCGGCAGGTCACTGGGCCTGTTCTGGGAGCTGGCGGTGGCTCTGTTCTGCCCCTACTCCAATTGGGGTGATGAGTGTACCACGCCGGCAGGCCACCGGGCCTGATCCGCCGGTCGGTTGCAGTTTTGCCTACCCTGCAGGCGCGGGCGGTGGCTCTACTCTCCCCCTACTCCAAATGGGGTGACATGTCTGTCGTACCGCCAGGCCACTGGGCCTGTCCCGCTGGTCGGTCGCAGATCTGCCCACCTTTCAGGCATGGGTGGAGGCTCTGCTCTGCCCCTACTCCAATTGGGGTGTCGTGACTACCCCGCCTACAGGACACTGGGCCTCTTCCTGGCACGGGCAGCGACTCTGCTCTGTCACTACTCCAATTAGGGTGGTGTTTGTACCATGCCGGCAGGCTCCTGGGCCTGATCCGCCGGTCTGTTGTAGGTCTGCCTACCTTGGAGGCGCGGGCGGCGGATCTGCCCTGCCCCTCCTACCATGCCTGCGGACCCCTGGGCCTGATCTGCAGGTTGATCACTGGTCTGCTCACCCTGCGGGCACGGGTGGCGGTTCCGCTCCGCCCCCACTCCAATTGGGGTCACATGACCACCACACCGGCAGGGCCTGATCCGGGCGTGGGAGAAGGATCTGCTCTGCCCCTACTCCAGTTGGGGTGACGTGTGTACCACACTGGCAGGCCACTGGGCCTGACCCGCCAGGCTGTCACAGGTCTGTTTACCTTGCAAGTGCGAAGGGCGGCTCTGCCCTGCCCCTCCTACCACGCCCATGTACCACTGGGTCGTGGGTCTGCCCACCTTGCGGGTGTGGGTGGCGGCTCCGCTCCGCCCCCTCTCCAATTGGGGTCATGCGGTCACCACGCTGGCGAGCCGCTGGGCCTGCTCCGAGCGCTGGCGGCGGCCCGGCTCCTCCCCTCTGGCTCGAGGACAAATTGAGGAGACTCGGGTGACTGTGCCTCACCCCCCCTACCAGGAGACCAACTGCTTATGTCACCGCTGGTATTGATGAAGTTCTCTCCTCTGCCGCTTTCTGCTGACATCAGATCTCTGCCATGTTGGTATCCTATGCGAATGGCAGCATTTCGTTCCCCTTGCCGGGCAACCAAAACAACGGGTGAGTCCTGACCGGCCCTCAGCAGGACCCGGACCGAGATGCAGTTTCTGCGGGCTCCTAGCCCCAGTCCAGGGAAGTTCTGGGAGCCGGAACTCGGCCGCTCCGTGCTCGGGGTAAGCTCCTATAAGTGTAGGCTCCAAGAAGCAGTCCCCGCGGGCTCAGTTCCGGGAGCCGGAATTCGGCTGCTTAGTGCTTGGTGTATGCTCTGATAGTAGCAGGGTCCAAGAAGCAGCCTCCGCAGGCTCCGCAGCCCTGGGCCAGGGTGGTTCCGGGACGGTTCCGGGAGCCGGAACTCGGCCGCCCCGCGCTCGGTGTTCGCTCCGATAAGATCAGATTCTAAGAAGCACCCAGGCGCTGAACCCTAGCAATTTGTCTGCAAGCCGCAGGCGAATTGCAGCCTGAAATTACCTGTTCTATGGCTGAATGAGCTGCGGTCAGTCGAAAACAGGGAAGGTGACGTCAGTTTACCAACATGGTGGCTGCTGGCCTCCTCTGTGGTCTGACCGGTGTGGAGAACTGAGATGGACCGCTTCCTTCCCCCGTCTCGAACCCAGAATTCAGCCCTGAGTACGGTGCTTGCGCGGCTGGCAGAAAGTGCAGCGCTGTAACCCTGCGTCTCTATCCCAGCGCGCGCTGCAGACTCTAGCCGCGGGGCGATTTGCTGAATAAGCAGTGTTACCCTCCGTGCGACAAACCTCTCGCGTTTGAGTCCCCGTAGCCGATCCTCGTGCGATGGAAATCCTTCCTCCAGGTTCCGGAGCACCCCACTATTGCTGGAAATTCCTAACAAGATATCCTTTAGCCATCCTGACTTGTCATACTCCCACACAGTGAAGCAGCACACGGGGGCAATGCACTCCCCTTGCCACCATCTTCCTCTCCGCCAGGTCTATGTCTTTTTTTTTTTTTTTTTTACTTTTTTTTTTTTAATTTTTTATTGTTGGCTGTTCAAAACATTACATAGTTCTTGATACATCATATTTCACAATTTGATTCAAGTGGGTTATGAGCTCCCATTTTTACCCCATATACAGATTGCAGAATCACATCAGTTACACATCCATTGATTTACATATTGCCATACTAGTGTCTGTTGTATTCTGCTGCCTTTCCTATCCTCTACTATCCCCCCTCCCCTCCCCTCCCCTCCCCTCCCCTCCCCTCTTCTCTCTCTGCTCCCTCTACTGACATTCGTTTGTCCCACTTATATTATTTTTCCCCTTCCCCTCACTTCCTCTTGTATGTACTTTTGTATAACTCTGAGGGTCTCCTTCCATTTCCATGCATTTTCCCTTCTCTCTCCCTTTCCCTCCCACCTCTCATCCCTGTTTAATGTTAATCTTCTTCTCATGCTCTTCGACCCTACTCTGTTCTTAGTTACTCTCCTTATATCAAAGAAGACATTTGGCATTTGTTTTTTAGGGATTGGCTAGCTTCACTTAGCATAATCTGCTCTAATGCCATCCATTTCCCTGTAAATTCTATGATTTTGTCATTTTTTAATGCAGAGTAATACTCCATTGTGTATAAATGCCACATTTTTTTTATCCATTCATCCATTGAAGGGCATCTAGGTTGGTTCCACAGTCTAGCTATTGTGAATTGTGCTGCTATGAACATCGATGTAGCAGTGTCCCTGTAGCATGCTCTTTTTAGGTCTTTAGGGAATAGACCGAGAAGGGGAATAGCTGGGTCAAATGGTGGCTCCATTCCCAGCTTTCCAAGAAATCTCCATACTGCTTTCCAAATTGGCTGCACCAATTTGCAGTCCCACCAGCAATGTACAAGTGTACCCTTTTCCCCACATCCTCTCCAGCACTTGTTGTTGTTTGACTTCCTAATGGCTGCCAATCTAACTGGAGTGAGATGGTATCTTAGGGTGGTTTTGATTTGCATTTCTCTGACTGCTAGAGATGGTGAGCATTTTTTCATGTACTTGTTGATTGATTGTATGTCCTCCTCTGAGAAGTGTCTGTTCAGGTCCTTGGCCCATTTGTTGATTGGGTTGTTTGTTCTCTTATTGTCTAATTTTTTGAGTTCTTTGTATACTCTGGATATTAGGGCTCTATCTGAAGTGTGAGGAGTAAAGATTTGTGCCCAGGATGTAGGCTCTCTATTTACCTCTCTTATTGTATCTTTTGCTGAGAAAAAACTTTTTAGTTTGAGTAAGTCCCATTTGTTGATTCTAGTTATTAACTTTTGTGCTATGGGTGTCCTATTGAGGAATTTGGAGCCCGACCCCACAGTATGTAGATCGTAGCCAACTTTTTCTTCTATCAGATGGCGTGTCTCTGATTTGATATCAAGCTCCTTGATCCATTTTGAATTCACTTTTGTGCATGGCGAGAGAAAGGGATTCAGTTTCATTTTGTTGCATATGGATTTCCAGTTTTCCCAGCACCATTTGTTGAAGATGCTATCCTTCCTCCATTGCATGCTTTTAGCCCCTTTATCAAATATAAGGTAGTTGTAGTTTTGTGGATTGGTTTCTGTGTCCTCTATTCTGTACCATTGGTCCACCCGCCTGTTTTGGTACCAGTACCATGCTGTTTTTGTTACTATTGCTCTGTAGTATAGTTTGAAGTCTGGTATCGCTATACCGCCTGATTCACACTTCCTGCTTAGCATTGTTTTTGCTATTCTGGGTCTTTTGTTTTTCCATATGAATTTCATGATTGCTTTCTCTATTTCTACAAGAAATGCCATTGGGATTTTGATTGGCATTGCATTAAACCTATAGAGAACTTTTGGTAATATCGCCATTTTGATGATGTTAGTTCTGCCTATCCATGAACAGGGTATATTTTTCCATCTTCTAAGATCTTCTTCTATTTCTCTCTTTAGGGTTCTGTAGTTTTCATTGTATAAGTCTTTCACCTCTTTTGTTAGGTTGATTCCCAAGTATTTTATTTTTTTTGAAGATATTGTGAATGGAGTGGTTGTCCTCATTTCCATTTCAGAGGATTTGTCGCTGATATACAGGAATGCCTTTGATTTATGCGTGTTGATTTTATATCCTGCCACTTTGCTGAATTCATTTATTAGCTCTAATAGTTTCTTTGTAGAGCCTTTTGGGTCTGCTAGGTATAGAATCATGTCATCCGCAAATAGTGATAATTTAAGTTCTTCTTTTCCTATTTTGATGCCTTTAATTTCTTTCGTCTGTCTAATTGCTCTGGCCAGTGTTTCGAGAACTATGTTGAACAGAAGTGGTGAGAGAGGGCATCCCTGTCTTGTTCCAGATTTTAGAGGGAATGCCTTCAATTTTTCTCCATTCAGAATGATGCTAGCCTGAGGCTTAGCATAGATTGCTTTTACAATATTGAGGAATGTTCCTGTTATCCCTAGTTTTTCTAGAGTTTTGAACATAAAGGGATGCTGTACTTTGTCGAATGCTTTTTCCGCATCTATCGAGATGATCATATGATTCTTATTTTTAAGTCTATTGATGTGGTGAATAACATTTATTGATTTCCTTATATTGAACCAGCCTTGCATCCCAGGGATGAATCCTACTTGATCATGGTGCACAATTTTTTTGATAAGTTTTTGTATCCGAGTGGCCAGAATTTTATTGAGGATTTTTGCATCTAGGTTCATTAGAGATATTGGTCTGTAGTTTTCTTTCTTTGAAGTGTCTTTGTCTGGTTTAGGTATCAGGGTGATGTTGGCCTCGTAGAATGAATTTGGAAGTTCACCCTCTTTTTCTATTTCCCGAAGTAGCTTGAAAAATATTGGTATTAGTTCCTCTTTAAAGGTTTTGTAAAACTCTGCTGTATACCCATCCGGTCCTGGGCTTTTCTTAGTTGGTAGTCTTTTTATGGTTTCTTCTATTTCCTCAATTGATATTGGTCTGTTTAGGTTGTCTATATCCTCCTGACTCAATCTGGGCAGATCATATGACTTAAGAAATTTATCTATGCCTTCACTATCTTCTAATTTATTGGAGTATAAGGATTCAAAATAATTTTTGATTATCTTCTGTATTTCTGAAGTGTCTGTTGTGATATTGCCTTTTTCATCCCGTATGCTAGTAATTTGAGTTCTCTCTCTTCTTCTCTTCGCTAGCATGGCTAAGGGTCTGTCGATTTTGTTTATTTTTTCAAAGAACCAACTTTTAGTTTTGTCAATTTTTTCAATTGTTTCTTTTGTTTCGATTTCATTAATTTCAGCTCTGATTTTCATTATTTCTTGCCTTCTACTTCTTTTGCTGTTGTTTTGCTCTTCTTTTTCTAGGGTTTTGAGATGAAGTATGAGATCATTTATTTGTTGGTTTTTTCTTTTTTTAAGGAATGAACTCCAAGCAATGAATTTTCCTCTTAGAACTGCTTTCAATGTGTCCCATAGATTCCGATATGTTGTGTCTGTGTTTTCATTAATCTCTAAGAATTTTTTAATTTCTTCCTTGATGTCTTCTATAACCCATTGATCATTCAGTAACCTATTGTTCATTCTCCAAGTGATGTATTCTTTTCCCTTCCTTCTTTTATCATTGATTTTCAGTTCCATTCCATTATGATCAGATAGGATGCATGGTATTATCTCTACTCCTTTATATTGTCTAAGAGTTTCCCTGTGACATAATATATGATCTATTTTTGAGAAGGATCCATGTGCTGCTGAGAAAAAAGTGTAACTGCTTGATGTTGGGTGGTATATTCTATATATGTCAATTAAGTCTAGGTTATTAATTGTGTTATTGAGTTCTATAGTTTCCTTATTCAACTTTTGTTTGGAAGATCTGTCCAGTGGTGATAGAGGTGTGTTGAAGTCTCCCATGATTATTGTATGGTGGTCTATTAGACTCTTGAACTTGAGAAGAGTTTGTTTGATGAACATAGCTGCACCATTGTTTGGGGCATATATATTTATGATTGTTATGTCTTGTTGGTGTATGGTTCCCTTAAGCAGTATGTAGTGTCCCTCTTTATCCCTTTTGATTAACTTTGGCTTGAAATCTATTTTATTTGATATGAGTATGGATACTCCTGCTTGTTTCCAAAGTCCATATGAGTGATATGATTTTTCCCAACCTTTCACCTTCAGCCTATGTATGTCTTTTCCTATCAAATGCGTCTCCTGTAGGCAGCATATTGTTGGGTCTTGTTTTGTGATCCATTCTACTAGCCTGTGTCTCTTGATTGGTGAGTTTAAGCCATTAACATTTAGGGTTATTATTGAGATATGGGTTGTTCTTCCAGCCATATTTGTTTATTTATGTTACTAAACATGGTTTGTTTTCCTCTTTGATTATTTTCCCCCCTTTAGTGTCCTACCTCCCACTGTTGGTTTTCATTGTTATTTTCCATTTCCTCTTCCTGTAATGTTTTGCCAAGGATGTTTTGAAGAGATGGTTTTCTAGCTGCAAATTCTTTTAACTTTTGTTTATCGTGGAAGGTTTTAATTTCATCTTCCATCCTGAAGCTTAATTTCGCTGGAAACACAATTCTTGGTTGGAACCCATTTTCTTTCAGTGTTTGAAATATGTTATTCCAGGATCTTCTAGCTTTCAGAGTCTGTGTTGAAAGATCAGCTGTTATCCTGATTGGCTTACTCCTAAATGTGATCTGCTTCCTTTCTCTTGTAGCTTTTAAAATTCTCTCCTTATTCTGTATGTTGGGCATCTTCATTATAATGTGTCTAGGTGTGGGTCTCTTATGATTTTGCACATTCGGCGTCCTGTAGGCTTCTAGGATTTGGGGTTCTGTCTCATTCTTCAAGTCTGGGAAGTTTTCTCGTATTATTTCATTGAATAGATTGCTCATTCCTTTGGTTTGAAACTCTGTCCCTTCCTGTATCCCAATGACTCTTAAATTTGGTCTCTTGATGTTATCCCATATTTCTTGGATGTTCTGCTCATGGTTTCTTAACAGTCTTGCTGAGCTGTCTATGTTCTTTTCAAGTTGAAATACTTTATCTTCATTGTCTGATGTTCTGTCTTCTAAGTGTTCTACTCTGCTGGTAGTATTCTCAATTGAGTTTTTAAGTTGGCTTATTGCTTCCTGCATTTCTAGGATTTCTGTTTGTTTGTTTTTTATAACCTCTATTTCCCTGTATAGTTGATCTTTTGCTTCTTGGATTTGTTTATGTAATTCATTGTTGAAGTGATCTTTCATTGTCTGATTTTGCTGTCTGATGTCTTCCTTGAGACTCCAGATCATCTGAAGCATGTATATCCTGAATTCTTTATCTGACATTCCATCTGCTGCAGCTGTTACCTCTTCTAACGTTGAGTTGACCTGCAATGCTTGTGGTCCTTTCTTTCCTTGTCTCTTCATACTGTTCGCGTTCCTTTCTACTTGGTGAAACTGTTGTGCTATTGAATTTTCCCCTTATATATTTATATTGGTCTTGTATAGTTGCAAAGTCTCCCTCGCAGGCGCGGGCGGTGGCTCTGTCCCTCTGCGGGCCGCTAGGCTTGTTCTGTCGGTGGTCACAGTTCTGTCTACTCTGCAGGCGCAGGCAGCGGCACTGCCCCTCTGCAGGCCTCTGGGGCTGTACTGCCAATGCGTCGCAGGTGCGCCTACCTTGCAGGTGCGGGGGGGGGGAGCGGCTCTACCCTTCCTCAGGCCACTGGGCCTGTTCTGTCTCTTGGTTGCAGGTCTGGCCTGCTCTGATGGTGGTCACAGTTCCGTCTACCTTGCAGGCGCTGGGGGGAGGGGGCGGCTCTGCCTCTCAGCAGGTCGCTGCTCCTCTTCTGCCGGTGGGTTGCAGGCCCGCCTACCTTGCAGGAGTGATTGGAAGCTCTGTCCCGCCGCGGGCCACTGGGCCTTTTCTGTCGGTGGTCACAGTTCCCCTACCTGGCAGACGCGGGGGGTGTGAGGCGGCTCTGCCCCTCAGCAGGCCGCTGGGCCTGCTCCATGCATGGTCACAGTTCCCTCTACTTTGCCGGCGCAGGGGGAGGGGGCGGCTCAGCCTCTCAGCAGGCCGCTGCTCCTCTTCTGCCGGTGGGTCACAGGCCCGCCTACCTTGCAGGAGTGATTGGAAGCTCTGTCCCGCCGCGGGCCACTGGGCCTTTTCTGTCGGTGGTCACCGTTCCACCTACCTGGGAGGCGCGGGGGCTGGGGGGCGGCTCTGCCCCTCAGCAGGCCGCTGGGCCTGCTCTGTGCGTGGTCACAGTTCCCTCTACCTTGCCGGCGCAGAGGGAGGGGGCGGCTCAGCCTCTCAGCAGGCCGCTGCTCCTCTTCTGCCGGTGGGTCGCAGGCCCGCCTACCTTGCAGGAGTGATTGGAAGCTCTGTCCCGCCGTGGGCCCCTGGGCCTTTTCTGTCCGTGGTCACAGTTCCACCTACCTGGCAGGCGCGGGGGGTGGGGGTCGGTTCTGCCCCTCAGCAGGCCGCTGGGCCTGCTCTGTGCGTGGTCACAGTTCCCTCTACCTTGCCGGTGCAGGGGGAGGGGGCGGCTCTGCCTCTCAGCAGGTCGCTGCTCCTCTTCTGCCGGTGGGTCGCAGGCCCACCTACCTTGCAGGAGTGATTGGAAGCTCTGTCCCGCCACGGGCCCCTGGGCCTTTTCTGTCCGAGGTCACAGTTCCACCTACCTGGCAGGCGCGGGGGGGTGGGGGGCGGCTCTGCCCCTCAGCAGGCCGCTGGGCCTGCTCTCTGCGTGGTCACAGTTCCCTCTACTTTGCCGGTGCAGGGGGAGGGGGCGGCTCAGCCTCTCAGCAGGACGCTGCTCCTCTTCTGCCAGTGGGTCGCAGGCCCGCCTACCTTGCAGGAGTGATTGGAAGCTCTGTCCCACCGCGGGCCACTGGGCCTTTTCTGTCGGTGGTCACCTGGCAGGCGCGGGGGGTGGGGGGTGGCTCTGCCCCTCAGCAGGCCGCTGGGCCTGCTCTGTGCGTGGTCACAGTTCCCTCTACCTTGCTGGTGCAGGGGGAGGGGGCAGCTCTGCCTCTCAGCAGGTCCCTGCTCCTCTTCTGCCGGTGGGTCGCAGGCCCGCCTACCTTGCAGGAGTGATTGGAAGCTCTGTCCCACCGCGGGCCACTGAGCCTTTTCTCTCGGTGGTCACCTGGCAGGCGCGGGGGGTGGGGGGTGGCTCTGCCCCTCAGCAGGCTGCTGGGCCTGCTCTGTGCGTGGTCACAGTTCCCTCTACCTTGCCGGTGCAGGGGGAGGGGGCGGCTCTGCGTCTCAGCAGGTCGCTGCTCCTCCGGTCTATGTCTTTTTAAAATTATTTTTTTCATTCGTTTAATTAGTTATACATGACAGTACAATGACTTTGATGTATCATACATTTGTATCAGATGGGATATAATTTCTCATTTTTCTGAGTGTACAGGTTGCAGAATCATATTGGTCATGCAGTCACATATGTACACACAGAGATAATAATGTCTGTTGTCTGTTTTATTCTACTATCTTTCCTATCCCCACCTCTCCTCCCCTCCCCTCTCATCACTTGTATCTACCTAATCTAGGGTAACACTATTCTTTTTTCCCCCCTCACAACTTCATACATGTATTTTGTACAACGATGAGGGTCTCCTTCCACCATCCGTGCAATTCCCCTTCCCCCTCCCTTTCCCTCCCTCCTGTCTTCCCTATCTAGAGGTAATCTTCTTTCCATGCTCTTCCTCCCTCCCCCATTTTGAGCCACCACCCCTTATATCAGAGAAGACATTCAGCATTTGTTTTTTGGGGATTGGGTAACTTCACTTAGCGTAATCTGCTCTAATGCCATCCATTTCCTTGCAAATGCCATGATCTTATTATTTTTTAGTGCTGAGTAATATTCCATTGTGTATAAATGCCACATTTTTTTATCCATTCATCCATTGAAGGGCATCTAGGTTGGCTCCACTGTCTAGCTATTGTGAATTGTGCTGCTATAAACATTGATGTGGCTGTGTCCCTATAGTATGCTGTTTTTAGGTACTTTGGGTATAGTGTGAGAAGAGGAATAGCTGGGTCAAACGGTGGTTCCATTCCCAGCTTTCCAAGGAATCTCTATATTGCTTTCCAAATTGGCTGCACCAATTTGCAGTCCCACCAGAAGTGTATGAGTTTTCCTTTTTCCCGCATCCTCACCAGCACTTGTTGTTGTTTGTCTTCCTAATGGCTGCCATTCTTACTGGCGTGAGGTGGTATCTTAGAGTAGTTTTAATTTACATTTCTCTAATTGCTAGAGATTATGAGCATTTTTTCGTATATTTCTTGATTGATTGTATATCCTCTTCTAAGAAGTGTCTGTTCAGGTCCTTGACCCATTTGTTGATTGGGTTATTTTTTTGTTGTTTGTGAACAGAGCTCTCCCACCACCCAGGTTAGAGTGTTCTCCCCCATGGAGGGGGAGAGTCCCCTCTACCATGGTTAAGATGGTGTACAGTGCTCCCCCCATACCCGGGTTAGAGGGTTCTCTAACCCTGGAGGGGAGAGTCCCCTCTACCCTGGGTGCCATGGTATACAGAGCTCCTCCCTCCACCCAGGATAGAGGGTTCTCCAATGTTGGAGGGGGATTCCCCTCTAGCCTGTGTGCGATGGTGTGCAGAGCTCCCCCCTCCACCCAGGTTAGAGGATTCTCTCCCCTGAGGGTTGAGTCCCCTCTACCCTGGGTGCCATGGTGTACAGATCTCCCCCTGCCATCCAGGTTAGAGGGTTCTCCAACACTTGAGGGGGAATTCCTCTCTACCCAGGGTGCAATGGTATACAGAGCTCCTCTCACCACCCAGATTAGAGGGTTCTTGAACCCTGGAGGGGGAGTCCCCTCTACTCTGGGTGCAATGGTGTTCAGAGCTCCCTCCACCACCCAGGTTTAGGGTTCTCCCCCCCGGAGGGGGAGTCAACTCTACCTTGGGTGTGATGTTGTACAGAGCTCCCCTCGCCACCCAGGTTTGAGGGTTTTCCAACCCTGTAGGGAGCGATGGTGTACCGAGCTCCCCCGCCACCCAGGTGAGAGGGTTCTCCCCCCTGGAGGAAGAAGTCCTCTCTAGCCTGGGTGCCATGGTGTATGGAGCTCCCCCAGCCAACCAGGTTAGAGGGTTCTCCCCCCAGAAAAGGGAGTCCCCTCTAGACTGGGTTGGATGGTGTACGGAGCTCTCCCCCGCCACTTAGGTGAGAGGATTCTCCCCCCAGAAGGGGGGAGTCCCTTCTTGCCTGGGTACGATGGTGTATGAACTGCCCCCCCCAGCCCCCCAGGTGAGAGCATTCTCCTCCTGGAGCAGGGAGTCCCCTCTAGCCTGGATGCCAAGGTGTACAGAGCTCCCCCCGCAACCAGGTTAGAAGGTTTTCCCCCCTGGAGGGGCAGTTTCTTCTAGCCTGGGTGAAATGGTGTACAGAGCTCTCCCTGCCACCCAGGTTAGATGGTTCTACCCCTGGATGGGGGAATCATCTCAAGTCTGGGTGTGGTGGGGAGCTACACCCGCCATCCAGGGTAGAGGGTTCTCACCCCTGGAGGGGGAGTTTTTCTAGCCTGTTGAGATGGTGTATGGAGATCCACCCCTCACTCAGTTTAGAGGGGTCTCCCCCCTGGTGGGGGGAGTACCCCCTAGTCTGGGTGCGATGGTGTTCGGAGCTCCCCCCATCTCCCATATGAGAGGGTTCTTCCCCGCTGGAGCAGGGAGTCCCCTCTAGTCTGGATGCCAAGGTTTACAGAGTTCACACGGACACCCAGGTTAGAGGGTTCTCCCCCCTGGAAGGGGAGTTTCTTCTAGCCTGGGTGAGATGGTGTACTGAGCTCCCCACATGACCCATGTGAGAGGGTTCTGCCCCATGGAGGGGCGAGTTCCCTCTAACCTGAGTGCAATGGTGTGCAGGACTCCCCGTGCCACCCAGGTTAGAGGGTTCTCCCCGCTGGAGGGGCAAGTCCCCTGCACCCTGGGTTCAGTGGTGTAGGGTGCTCTCCCTGCTATCTGAGTGAGAGGAGTCTGTCCCCTGGAGGGACTGGAAAAGAAACAGTGTGCCCTCCCTGAGGTCCACCATCCAGGTGCTCAACATTTATCCAATCTTGTTAAATTCATCCCACCCATTGTCCCCTTATAGTTAAGGAATCTTAAAGCAAATCTGAGATCTCGTATGCAACATCCTATGAAGTATTTAGTGTTTCCTTCCTCCAGAAAGTATTTTACCAAATATTTTCTAGAAATATTTTCCCGAAACCACACCCAAAACTTCACACCTAATAACATAACCAAAAACCTTTAATGTCACTGAATAGCCAGGTGATTTAATGGCTTCCTGTGATCTTACAAAAGCTTCCTGGCTGTGGGTCTGTTGAAACCCACTTGCTCACAGCACGCCTGATGCTGTCTGTCTCCACAGGTCTTCTGAATTCAGAGCATCCCCCTGTGCTTGAGGTTTGTTTGCTTCCTTGTTAGGTTTTCTCTTTGTTTAACGTTGGCAAAACATTTTGTTGAAGAAGTTGGATGCCTGCCATGTTACAGAGACCCCAGGTGTGGTTCAATGGCTCTGGCACCCTGTGCTCCTGGAACCAGCTATGGATTCCTGTTGTCTCCCACCCAGAGGAATGGAGCACAGGACATGTCACCCTCTGGCATCTGTCATCTTGTTGGTGGAATAGATTCCTTGATCATGAAATTTGAAAGGAACGTGACCACAACACTCGGAGCAAGCAAGAGATCTTCATTGCAGCAGTGCAACAGAGGAGAAAGAGAAAGGGAGGGAGGGGAGGGAGGGAGGGAGGGAGAGAGAGTTAGAGAGAGAAAGAGGAGAGAGAGAGAGAGAGAGAGAGAGAGAGAGAGAGAGAGAGAAAAGAGAGAGCAAGGGAGAGCGAAAGCAAGAGAGGGAGACAGAGAGAGCAACAACAAGAGAGAGGGGCCTGGCAGGAAGGAGGTTTTATATCCCAAATCTAATGGGGTCTCTGGGTTTGCAAGCTGCCTTGTTGGCGTACAATGATTGGACCACACCGTAGTTGCTAAGGGTGTCATCTTCTGCCTTCAGACAGATGAGGCATGGGTCAGATGTGGGTTTCTGTTGCACCAGACTGGTGGGGGTCAAGTGGTCAACCTTGAGTGGGGTTGAGTGTTCAGACTTGACGCAAACAGTGATAAAGGACCAGACAGAGTGGGGTTTGAGTGTGTGTGTTATCCTGTAGCTAACGTTTGTTCAGCCTGCCCTGCATACAACTTAATTCAGCCTGACCTGAACCTAACAAAATTCACTGTCTCCTTTGACCTGAAGGTGTGAGCAGCCACTCAGGAGCGAGGGAAACATCTCCCTTTCACTAGGAACTGCCAAAGGACAGTGTTCCCATTGTATCTTTCCTTGGGCCCGTATGAGCTGGCATTTGCCTATTAGTGAGAACAGTAAGACCAACAGCATGCTGACCTGGAAGGCAGGTTGCATAGGAAAGTCAGGATTGGTGCTTTACTTTATCCACATCACTTTCCCTAACAAAGTGTTGGCCTCTCAGCACCTTGGGTTTTCTTTGGTGGTGTGGCTGAGCTGAGGACTGAGCCCGCACCATGCACACACTAAGCTGGCACTCTGACACTGAGCTCGGCACAGACCCAGTATCTGAGTCATTTCAATCCTTTCTTTTGTCTCTAATGCAAACTGAAGTACTCTTAGAGCTCCCTGTGCAACAGTGAAGCCCGAACATTATTCGTAAGGATGGGCCATGGCTGCCCCCGGGGAATGGGAACCCTCCCTCTATGCCTCCTGAACCCCGAGCATTCACCAGGGTCCAGGGAGTACCTCACCTCCTGGTGAGGAGAGGAGGTCCAGCTCAGCTCTGCATTTCCTGCCAGAAGTGACAGCAGCCCTTTGTCCCAGGAGCCCTGGTCCTGAGCATGGTGAGCTGAGGAGGGACATTGTAAGGCCCCTGGTGCAGGACAGATCTCCTCATGGTCCCTTGAGTTCCAGCAGCAGCACTGAGATTTGCAGTGCATGAGAAAGAGGAGGCATGGGGCATCAGGGGCAACAGAACAGCGAGGGAGTCTTGGGGTGCCTGGCAACTACAGATGTCTCGGCCTTGGCCCTGCTCCCTGTGTCACATCGCCTACCATGCAGTCTTCTCATAAACACTGTTGGCCCAGGTTCAGGAGAGACAGATCAATGGAGTAAGTCCACCCTGCCTAGGCTGTGTCCCCACCAGTGCTCAGTAACTCATGACATGGTGAATGCCAGGCCCAGGCTGCTGTTAAATCCATCCCACCCAATGTCCCCCTATAGTGAATAGATCTCAAAGCAAATCTCAGACCTGGTATGCAACACTGTATGAATTATTCAGTGTGTCTTTTTTCCAGAAAGGATTTTTAAAATATTTTCCCCAAACCACAGCCAAAACATCACACCTAATAACATTACCACAAACCCTTTTTGTCACTTAATACTCAGGTGGTTTAATGGCTTTCAGATGATCCTACAAAAGCCCTGTGTCCTGCTCACACTCCCAAGAGGGACATTCCGTGTCCACCTCAGGTCCTTTCTCCTGAGCTCTTCGTGCCCCAGGGTCTCACTGTCACACTGCCATCCATTCGAGTGGGCTTCAAAATGTGGTGTCTGCTCCATTCCCAGCATGTAACCGCCTCGTCACTGCATCTTTCCACTCCTGCTTGGTCACCCAGGAAAGCCCCTGTGGAAGAGGAGGGTCCAGCCTGGAGCAGAGCTCTGCTAAAGGGCAGGTATGGTGACCTCCTCTTCTGGTGTGTGTCCCTCTGGTGGTAACCTGAAAAATTGCATGGGGACTTTCACTTCCATACCAGGGCTTACAGAGGGGAAGTCCCTACAGGTATCCAGGACTGAGGCCTGGAGGGAGGGTCTCCCAGTCAGGACCACAGCCATGTCCCTGACAGGGCCCCATGTAAATGCTTGCAAGTCCCAAGGCATTCAGATCTTGCCTTAGCTCAGGTCTCAGTTGGCTGGAATACCAAAGTAGGGAATTGAGCCCTAACAAATGTGAGCAAAGTGGAAATCGTGAGGACATGCCTGATATTTAAAGTCAAATGGGCTTCCCTAATACACACGACCCCACTCAGCACTCTTGGTGGCCAACAGGGCCTCCTTGGGAAGGATGAAGTGAGCCAGGAGCAGGAATGGTGACCACCAAGGGCAGAGTCACCTGCCCTAGCTACAGGGCAGGAATTGACCATGGAGCAAGGAGGTCAGTGCCCTGTGTTGGACCCCACCTCAGTGCAGGACTCCTGGAATGTCCTCAGGTGTCACCTGGAAACCTCTGCATGGCCAAAACTCTGTCCTCAGTCTGTCCAATCCTGTGTGTTCCTGATGCCCTCTGGCCTCTCTGCCAGACTGTCACCTCTATGCCATGACTGTCACTCTGCCACCAGGGACCATCTGAAATCAACCTTGCTTCAGACCCTGTATTAGGGTTTGGAGATAAGGTGTGCCCCTGACTTCCTGTGCTAATGAAGGAATGTTCAGAGGTGAAATGAATGGATCGTGAAATCTGGAGCCTCATCAGATTTGAGTGGACAGTCTGGGTATTAACTCTGGGTTTGTGGGATGTGGCTGGAGCAGGTGGTCCCTGGCCCAGGCCCTGGAATGCACATCTTCCTCGCAGTCTCTTCCCCTCTCTGCTTCTTTACCTGCCGTGAGTTGAGCAGCTTTCCCCACCAGGCCCTCCAGCCACTGTGTTCTGTCTCACTTTGAGCACAAAGCAATGGATCCAGCCAAGCATGGACTGAACCTCTGAAACCATGAGCCAAATTCAACTTTTCATCCTCTCAATTGTTCTTGTCAGCTATTTTTGGCCACAGGGGTGCAAAAGCTGACTAACACAGAAATTGGCACTAAGGGTGGGGTCCTTGCAATAACACTACCTGACCATGTGGTTCAGAAGTATTTGGATCTAGTTGCTGAGAGAAGTTTGGAAAAGGTTGGGGTTGCAGGACAGAGAAGCCTTGCAATGTGGTAAGCAGAGCTTAATGGGTGATTCTCACTTCTGACTCTCAGAAGACCAGAACACTGACAGAAATATAGCCAGTGCTTAGGCAGTTTCAGAGGGGAGTGGGGACTCTATTGGCAATTCAGCTTCATGTCATTTGTCTTATATTCTGGCAAAACTTGCCTCCATTTACCCCATATCCTGAGACATTTTGTGAGCCCAAATTCAAAGGTAATGGGCTAACTAATCTGGTAGAGGAAATTTCAAGGCAGCACAGCATTTAGTCAGAGGCTTAGACTTTGCTGACAGATTTTAGTCAGGTTTACTGTGCAAATAAAGACCAGAAAGTAGGGATGAAGGTTTTAAAAAACTTGCATTTTGCCCACAAATGTGAATGTATAACTAAGGCCAAGAAAGTCTTGGGTTTTTTGTTTTGTTTTGTTGTTGTTGTTGCCTCTCCAAAGGGCACCAAGCTGAATAGCACCAAATTCAAAGGTTCTCTCAACCAATCCCCACAGGACACAGTGTCTGCTCGCAGTTCCTGAGTCACCCTGCCAATCAGCACCCGCCACATCACCTATGCAACCCTTCTTAAGCCCAAGCTTGCAAGCTCACACTCTGCCCTCTTCCTCTCTGCCCTCTTCCTATTCTTTCTCTCTACTCTTTCTCTCTGCTCTTTTCCTCTCCCTGTCTGCCCTCCTCCTCTCCTCTCTGTGCTCTCTGCCTCTTCTTCCCCTTCGGGCAGTCTCCCAATAGAATCTCTTGGTGGAATCTCCATCTCAGGTTAGTCACTCACCTTTCAGAATCCTTTAATTCTGTTACTTAGGGCTGGATTACCATACTAGCAAACATAAAGCCTACCTGTGTAGGTTAGGAATAACTTTAGGCCTTAAACTTAAACTACTGTAGCAGTACCTATTGATGCTTAGTTTTTTTTTTTGATACTTATTCTTTTTTTATATTTATTTTTTAGTTGTAGTTGAACACAATATCTTTATTTTATTTATTTATTTATTTATATTATGTGGTGCTGAGGATTGAATCCAGGACCTTGCACATGCTAGGCAAGTGCTCTACCATTGAGCCACAACTCAGCCCCGGTCTTACTTATTCTTGGGGGCTAACACAAGGTGTATTCCTTAAGTTTTATTATTATTATTATTATTATTATTATTATTATTATTATTATTTAAAATGCCCAGGAATAGCTGTGTTTCTGTTTCAGTTGTTTCTGCTAGGTGTTTAAGATGAAGCAGTCAAACTGACTTTTGTTTCTATCTATTGTTAACAGTCAGCTGAGTTCCATAGGAGTCACTCAAAGGGGAACTTGAGAGCAGCTTCTTAATTCTACCAGTGCCATTTGAACTAGGATGGGTCCAGGTCTTCCTTGACCATGTGGCTTCCCTTGGAAGCATCAGGGATGTCTCTCTTCTCCAATGATCCTCCTCTTCATAGCAAATGTACTGATTGTTTTTCTGTTCCCCAGTGGTCTCATTAATCTCCCTGATCAGGAGGTTATGTGGCCCAGTGTTGCAAAGCTCTTTTAAAAAGTCCCCTGTTCCCTGGATTCATACTGACTCAGAGGGCAACAGGCATATATGTTTTTTTTTTTTTTTTTTTGGCCCTTTTAATTTAACTTTAATTTTTAAGTGTTGATCTTAAACAACTATCAAATCTGTCTCACCAGTCTTTAATTAAAAGTACTGGGCTTTAATGTATACCTCTGTGGGTGATGGCTTATTATCTTAAATTAACCCAGGTTGTGTGTTCTTAAAGCAATATATCATTAAAACATTAATAGGCAATCTTTAGACCATTTATAATGAAACTACAAAATAAAATTAACCAGAGTAAAGACATATTTAGTTTATGTAATAGCTACCTTCAATTTTGGCTCAGTTATTCATTATATCCCATTTGAGATCCTAATAATTTTGACAAAAACCAGCTTTTGAACACAACTTTAAATGAACTGAAATCTGGCCTACTGTGGAGTCATTCTCACATGTAGTGAGTTGTGATGCAGAATCTTATCTTAAGTAAGGCCGGGTTCTTCATATATCTTTAGTGTTCTACTTCTGAAGTTGATCTTTGCTTCTTAAATACCATTTTACAAAGTTTATATAAATTGTTGTTTGAGGTCCCATGAATATTAGCTAACACAATATGATATCACATTTCAAACATGAATTAAAGAAAGGCTAAAAGTATAAAGGCTATAAGTATCAAAAGTAGCAAAATTTTTTTGTGTTTTATAATATTAACCTTTGCATAGATTAGGCTCACATTAACTTAAAAATACATTTAAATTGTACCCCAGTGTAAAAAGTAACATAAAACTTTATATAACTTATTGATAACTGGTCCAGTTATAGAATATTTAATGTTATAAAAAATCCCCAATGTTATTCTTTTAAGCCTAAAATTACCAAACAACTTTATTTTTGAGAACACCAGCTTGATAAGGCTCTTTTAAAGCTTCTACATTAAAGACCTAAAGACCTGGAAGATATAAACACATTTAATATACAAGGAAGAGTAAGAGTAACACAATTACATTGATGTTTTTATATTTACCAGGTTTAGCTTTTAAAGAAATGAGAGTTCAATGCTCTAAAATAACAGTTCTTGTTTAACCAGTTATTTAATTTCTTTAAGATTACTTCCTCTAGAAAAATTTAATAAATGCAATGCTGTGAGTAAACTAATGTTTTAAGAAATCTTTGTCCTTTTAACACATGACTGATTATAAAAACAAACTTTCACAGACCTTCTTTATCACTTCCTTAAACCCTCTGATTTACTTCATCACATAAAGACTTTTTTTTATCCAGAAACACTTTTTTCCCCTCTATTAAATGTGGTTTCCATACCTAGAACCTTCTAATTTCTCCTTCACATCTGTTAACCTCCATTTCCTCTTCACATTTTAAAACAATCATTGAAAATTTTTGAATTTAGGCAAATTATTTTATTTTAATAAAAAGAAATGCTTTGTTTGACTTACAGTACTCTTAATTGGAATAGTTGAAACTTTTGGGCCTTTGTATATAGAAATCTTCTATACATCTTTGTGTATAGAATCACATCTGTTTACCATTTCATGATAACACAGTGTTTAAATATATAGAACCTGTAAAATTTTTTAGTGATGATAAAGCAAATTTAAATTGTTTTTTCTTCATTTACCAATTTATGAAAACATCAATATTTATGGTGTATTTAACATTTAGCATATTAATCTTGTAGATTAATCAGATGTCTAACAAAATTAGTCATACATATGAGGAATCCCAAGTCAAACTTATTTTACCAAAATATCAGACCAGGGTATTTAACAGTATTAGCCATTTCTTCCTTGTTGAAGAAAAGTCCTAGAACCAAGGGATATTAGACATTTTATAGACATCAACTTTTTATTTGCTCTTTGACCACCTAGAAAACTTGTAAGTTTAATTTTAAAGACATCTTTATTTTTACCTATTTACCAAATTTAAATTGAACTGTTTTAAATCACATGAATTAAAGATATTTGGATCTATTTTTTTAAATTTTATGAGTGCTCCTTATATCTGCCAATTTTTATATCATGCACATGATATATGGGCATACGCACATAGACATACAACACATAATACATGTGTGCACATATAACACAGTACTAAAGGCTTTGTAGCTTTTTACAGATGAATTCATCATTGCAAACTTTATAGACTCAATAGTTGACTAACTGATCAGAAAAACATTAACCTAGGTCTCTGGGATCAAAATCATGAGCTCAAAAAAAACAAACAAACAAACAACAACAACAACAACAACAAACAGGATCTAAGAAAAAAATGACTGGCTGGTAATGAGTAAAATACCATACAATTTACTTTTTGGTTTAGTCTAGTTGGAGTTCAAGTAAAAGACACTTTTACTTTTTTTTTTCCTTGGACCTCAGATCAGTCTCTTACTGAACTTGCAGGCTTCTTCCTTTTGCATTTCAATGTAAGTCCTGGCTGAGGTGTGGAAGGAGCAGGGGAAAGTCCTATTCTGAGCAGAAATCTCCTGCCTAAGGCATTTTTAACCATTTTTTTTCTTGTTGGTAATTGGATAGGTTTGGATGTTGAAAATTATAAAACCTTATTTTCTATTAATATTGAGAACAAAGCTAGGATATTAAGCTCCTTACTGAGCAGGTCCATTATTTTCTGTGACCATTCCTAGGACCACAGTGACAAATTGCTAAAATTTTGCTCCATAGGTAAATTGAGAAGAGGGTTTAAACTATGGCCCTGTTTAATGTCTTAAAGTGTTCAAAAACCTGTTTATAACTAGGAGGGGGCATAAACCATTTGGTAAATTTATCCTTTAAAAGTTGGTGGCATTTATGGATTCCGGATTTACGGTGCTATTTTTATTTTCTCCCTGAATTTCCCATGAAAATAGCAGGGTTTTCCTGGAGGCCCTGAGTAATTTCAGAGACCTTGGAGTAGTTAATAGGCTTTTGCTTGATCTTTCTGAGGGCTTCAAGAACTAACATTTGGAAATGTGTAATCTTCTAAGCATCCTGTTCATTATTTGAGTCCCAGTCAGGATGTTCTGGGAATTGGCTGTGTTCTAGATAAATAATTAGGTTTGTTTGTAGTTTTTGATGCTGGGGCATGGGCAAGATTTAGGTCCATCCCCAAATTTTTTAGCTGCCTGCTTTAGGGTGGCCTCCTTCTTATTCGAGGCTAAAGTTTGGCTAAGTAAAAATATAATATCTTTTCAGGTGAGGTCAAGCACCTGGCATAAGTTTCGAAATTCCCAATATATTTATTTAGATCCTCCAAAAATTTCCCTGAATTTGTTCTTATTTGAGTTGGGGGGGTGTCCCCTTGATATCTTTTCCTCAGTAGGTGATTCCTTAAGGCTTTCTCTCCTGGTAGACATTGAGGTTAGGCCTGACAATACATAAAAATGAGGCACTTTTCTGATTGTAATTTCTCAGTATGTAGACTAGTAGTCAATCTGACTTGAGATAGAATCTCCCACCTGAGTGATGGAAATTTTGTTTTCTCCCGCATCAGACAAAACTTTTTATCTGATATATTAGTGACATCTCCCTAAACTAGAGCTTCATTACAGTCCAGAAAACCCGTATCTCATCACCTGGCTTTGCAAAGTTATTTCTGGCTTCCTTTGACATAGTGATAGGTTACTAGTTTGCCCTATGGAAGAGACCCTGGGAGTAGTCAGACTTAAGGGCATTACTGCTTTCCTCCATGCCACTATAACTCCTGATTATGAAAAAAGAGAATAATTGTATATGTCTTAACCATTTGTGCCTAATTGCTGTCCTGTAGAGTAAAGGAATCTCCAAGGGTTAAGGGGAATATCTATTAGTTGTTTAGTGCATAACAAACACCATTTTCCAGAGGAATTTATGGGAGGAGTTGATTAAAATAAAGTGCCTCCCACTTGCAGCATTTTTAAAAATATATTAAGTACATCTGAGCATAGGAGCAGTAATGGGAGATTTTAAATTGGCTTTTGAAGGCTAAACTATGTGAACAAAGGAAACCTGATTTTTTTTTACTAATCATCCCATGTCATTCTCTCAGTCCTACAATCTTAATTGCTAGTGTTTCTGATTGGCAAAGAAAGGTGAGAAACTGATGTGATTCCATTTTTGAAAATAAATAAATAACAGCAGCTTCTGCCTCAAGCCCTGTCCTAAGGAAGGAGAGTGACCCTGGTTTTTGGAAAAACCCACAGAGCACTCCTAGGCACATCCCCACCCTGCTGAGTTGTTTGTCTGGAAATAACAGGAGAGATCTGTGGCGCTCAGTGTCCCTGACTCAGTTATGCTAGGTGAGGACCCATAGCAACCCCCTAGCAACCACCAATCAGCATGAGACAGGGAAAATACCTGGGATGCCAGATGACCCCCAGTAGTTTATGGTTGTTGATAACATGTTGGGAAACCATGTAGTTTAATGCATAGACCCCTCATGGCTTAAACCAATCAGTTCAAAGGAATCCCCCTCCTTTAATAACCAATCACCCCTACCCAACTTATTCCCACCAGTGAATGTGATATTCAATATTAAGAGTTGTTGTTTGATTTTCCTGTGGTACGGAATTATTTGCTGTGTGATGTTGTGATGCATAGAGTATCCCCCCCAAAACCTATAAAATCTCACTGAACAAAGGACCAGGACTCACTCCCTGGGACCGCTGCATTGGGAAGGGTTGTGAGTCCAGGCTCGAGCTTGCAATAAAGACTCTTGTGTGATTGCATTGGATTCAGCTCCTGGAGGCCTATTGGGGTCCCATGAATCTGGCATTACATCTGGGGGCTCATCTGGAATCCCCCAGACCACAGGACCCCCAAACCGGAGAGTCTAACACTGGTGAGTCTTGTTTGTTATTCCTGTGTCTGTTTTCTGCTTTGTTCTGACCATGCCCATAGAATCTGTATTGTGGTCTGGCAACTGGCCTTGGTGGATGCACTATATTGCCAGCTGGGGCCCTGGTGGATGTCCCAGATCCGAGGCATGAACCAGAGGAGCTAATCCTGGAAGTAAAAGAAGGGACTGAGTGTTTCCAGCAGCTACCTTTTGCTTTGGGGAACTCCTGCCTTCCTTCCCTGCACTGTAAGGATTACTCCACCCCTGTCTACTTAAAAAAAAAGTGGTGGGGACACTGAATGCAGTAAAGTCACCACACTGAGACCTTTTATTTTACACTTCTGGTTACCCTCTGTGGGACCATCTTGTCCACTCATGGGAACATCTATGGTGCCATTAGTTTAGGAGTCTTAATTAAATGGTAGTTGGAAACTTGGGGAGATTTTTTTCTTATCTGGTCTGTCTGCTTTAAAGGTTCCTGTCTGTCAGCCATAGTTTGGAGCTCCTTTCTGTCTGTCTATCATTGTGTCTTTGTTTGTATCTGTTTCTGGCCCTTTAAGACATGGGCAATAATGTGTTGATATTATAGATTGTTTCTTGGGAATGATCTTGGCTGAATGGGCTACCTATAGATATAAATGTGTCTAAAAGATGATGTTTTACTGTAACAATCTGGTATCTGAGTTTTTTGAAGCATGGCACAATCTTCCATTTAAAAGTTGTTAGGTAATTGTTTAGTTTATGATTTCAGATAATTCATGCCAGAGAACTTAAATACTTAGGTTGGAAAACTAAAGAACTCTACTTGCAAGTTGGCAGGTAACTCCCAATCATTCAGTTTTTTTCACCAGTTTTTGAATTGGGTAGCCTAGGAATATTTCACTGGGTGTACCAGTGCATTAATTTGGGCAATCATAGTAAATCATGATATGGTATCTGTTCCCCTCAGTGTGTAGGGCTTGGGGAAGAAAAGTGTTGGATTTGGGGTTGGTCTGGCTTATTGGAATGACACTGAATAGCAAGAGTCTTGGGAATTTTTAAAGCTTAATTTTGGATATAGATGGTAATGTGTGATTCTTTTTTGAAAATTTTTTTCAGGTGATTTAATGTAACTTAATGCTGCTATAGGAACTTCAGAGCAAAGGAAGTGGCTTAATGATCCTGAAGGGATTTCTTCTGATGGTAGCTTTTATATTATCAAGTAAGATCCCATTTTCAGTTGTGTGTGAGCAAGTTTTTCTAGTGTAGGAAAAATTTTTTTCCTTGGCAAAACAAGATGTAAAGATATGAAATTTTGTGAACTTAAACTTGTATCATAATTTTCCACATCCAAACCTGAAAAGTATGACTCATGGTTAAAATGCCTTAGGCATGAGGTTTCTGATCAGAATAGCAGTTTTCCCTACTCCATCCAGACCTCAGCCAGGACTTAAGTTGAAATTCAAATGGAAGAAGCCTGCAAGCTCAGTAGGGGACTGATCTGAAGCCCAAGGGAAAAAAAAGAGTAAAGGTGTCTTTTACCTGAACTCCAACTAGACTAAACCAAAAAGTAAATTGTATAGAATTTACAAATAACTGGCTGGTCATTTTATTTAGGTCTCTTGCTTTTTCTTATATTCTGTATCTTTTTATGATTTTTTTATATTTATTTTTTAGGTGTAGATGGATACAACACAGTGCCTTTATTTTTATATGGTGCTGAGGATCTAACCCGGGTCCCACCTGTGCTAGGCGAGGGCTCTATCACTGAGCCACAATCCCAGCTCAATGTATTTGTTTTTGAGCTCATGATTTTGATCCTACATTCCTAGGTTAATGTGTTTCTGATCAATTCTATTTTTGATCAACTGTGGAGTTTTTAAACATTACAATGGAGATTTCACCTGCAAAAAGCTACAAGGCCTTTACGATTGTGTTATGTGTGCACACTTGTGTTATGTATTGTCTGTATGTGCTTATGTTCATATATATTGCTCATGATATGAAAATTGGCAGATATATGAGGAGCACTCAAGAAAATTAAAAAATGGATCCAAAAATATCTTTGATTCATGTGATTTAAACGGTTCAATTTAAATTGGGTAAACAGATGAAAAAATGATGTTTTTAAAATTAAGCTTACAAGTTTTTCTGGGTGTTCAAAAAAACTAATAAAATGTTGAAGTATATGAAATGTCTGATACACTTTGGTTCTAGGACTTTTCTTCAAGAAGGAAGAAATGGCTAACACTATTCAATACACTTGTCTGATATTTTGATAAAATAATTAATGTAGATTTGACATGGGATTACTCATTTATGACTACCTTTGTTAGATATCTGATTTGTAGATTTGACATGGAATTACTCATTTATGAGTACTTTTATTAGATATCTGATTGATTTATGTTAAAATGCTAAATGTTAAATATACCATTGAGTACTATTAACTCCTAGAATTGCATTGGGTAACCTTATTGATGTTTTCATAAGTTGGTAAATGAAGAAAAAAGGTTTAAAGTTGCTTTGTCATCACTGATACTTAGACATTGTGTTTTCATGAAATGGTAAAGAGATGTGATTCTATATACAAGGGTTTATAGAAGATTTCTATATACAAAGGCCCCAAAGTTTCAACAGTTGCAATTAAGAGTACTGTAAGTAAAACAAAGTATTTCTTTTTATTAAAATAAAATAATTTGCCTAAATTCAAAAATTTTCAAGGATTGCTTCAAAATGTGAACAGAAAAGGAGGCTAACAGATGGGAAGGAGAAATTAGAAGATTCTAGGTATGGAAATCATATTTAATAAAAGAGAAAAAAAATGTTCCTGGGTAAGAAAGTCTTTAAGTAAATAAGAGGGTTTAAGTAAGTGATAAAGAAGGTCTGTGTAAGTTTGTCTTTACAATCAGTCATATGTTAAAAGGACAAAGATTTCTTAAAACATTAGATTACCCATAACATTGTGTTTTATTAAGTTTTATTTCTTGTTTCTATAGCAAGTAATATTAAAGGAATTAAATAGCTGGTTAAACAAGAACTGTTATTTTAGAGATTTGTGCTATGTTATGTCTTTAAAAGCTAAACTTGGTTATTATAAAAACATCAATGTAATTGTGGTACTATTAATGTGTTCATATCTTCCAGGTGTAAGGTAGAAGCTTCAAAAGAGCATTATATCAAGCTGGTGATCTAAAATTGTATGGTAATTTTAGGCTTAAAAGAAAAGACATATTGGAGATTTATTTATATCACTTGATATTCTATAACTGGACCTGTTATCAATAAGATATGTAAAGTTTTATGTTACTTTATATACTGGAGTACAATTTAAATGTATTTTTAAGTTAACGAGAGCCTAATCTGTGTAAAGGTTAATATTGTAAAACAAAAATACTTTCCTACTTTTCTAGAAAAGTTTAAAAGCTTTCAGCCTTTCTTTAATTCATGTTTTAGATGTGATATCATATTGTGTTAGCTAATATTCATGTGAACTTGAGCAAAAATTTATGTAAACTTTGTAAAATGATGTTTAAAAAACAAAGATCAGGTTCAGATCTACAGTCCTTTACTTAGGATTTATGAAGAGCCCCGCCTTACCTGAGATAATGTTCTGTGTCCCATCTTACTATATGTAAGAATGACTACAAAAGAAGTAGGCCAGATTTTAGTACATTTAAGGTTGTGTCCTTGGGGGCTGGGGTTGTGGCTTAGTGGGGCAGAGCGCTTGCCTCTCACATGAGAGGTACTGGGTTCAATCCTCAGCACCACATAAAAATGAATAAACAAAATAAAGATATTGTGTCCATGTGTAGCTAAAAATATTAAAAATAAAATAAAATAAAGTTGTGTCCAAAAGTTGGTTTTCATCACAATTACTAGGATCTCAAACAGGGATATAATGTATAACTCTGACAAAGTTCAAGGTAGCTATTACATGAATTAAATATGTTTTTACTCTGTTAATTTTATTTTGTAGTTTTCTTATAAATGGTCTCAAGATGGCCTGTTAATGTTTTGCAGAGGTTCTGCTTTAAGAACACACAACCTGGGTTAATTTAAGATAATAAGTTATCACCTACAGAATAGAGAGATAGACATTAAAGCCCAGTACTCTGGTGAGATTGATTTGCTGGATGTTTAAGATTAAGATTTAAAATTAAAGTTAAACTAATAGGGCAAAGAAAACCAATATTGGGTTCTTGTCCTCTGAGTCAGTCTGAACCCAGGGTACAGGGGACTTCTCTAAAGAGTTTTGCAAATCTGGGCCACATAACCTCCCAATCAGGGAAATTAATGAGACCCCTGGAGAACAGAAAGCCAGTCAGTTCATTTGCTATGAAGAGGAGGGTCATTGGAGAAGGGAGATATCCCTGATGCTTCCAAGGAAAGCCACATGGTCAATCAAGACCTGGACCCATCCTAGCACAAATGGCATTAGCAGAACTCAGAAGCTGCTCTCAAGTTTTCCCAGGATTCCCATGGAAAGTCAGTTGACTGTTAACAATAGCTAGAAAGAAAGGTCAATTTGACTGCTTCATCTTAAACAATTAGCAAAGACAGTTAAAACCAAAGCACAGCTATTCCTGGGCATTTTAAATAATAATAATAATAATAATAATAATAATAATAATAATAATAATAATAATAATTAATAGTTAAATGTAACTTAAGGTATACACCTTGTATTAGCCCCCAAGCATAGGTAAGACTAGAGGCTAAAAAAGAGATTCTTAGGCAGGAATGCCTGATAACTATCAAAAGAAACTATCAAGAGGAATTGCCAGAGTAGTTTTTAGTTTAAGGCCTACAGATATTCCTAACCTACACAGGTAGGCTTGGTGTTTGCTAGTATAATTATCCAGCCCTGAGTAACAGCATTAAAGGTTTCTCTATTAGACACAGAAATCATACTAGCAAATGTATTTTGCAAGACCAGATGGCATTAAATTATTAAACTGTATCTTATTGGGAAGGACATCTGTGACACTAAAAGTTAAATGTTATGTTTGCATTTCTGATAACTGGGGATGTTAAACCCTGGTGAGAAAACTTCTATTATACAGCGACATGTTCCAGCTCCTGCAACATTTATTCAATACTCATGCTTCTTGTTTCTCTCAAAGAAACACCCATCCCCAGATGACTTTATAACCTGTTCTTCCCCAAACCAGACTTCATACTGAACTGACTTCTAAAAGGGAACTCATGTCCCCCTCTTTGTCCCCCACATCATTGAGCCCACTCATATTTGACGCCCCCTCTCAGCTCTGAAGCAGCTACAACGAGTCATCGCCCCTTCTCCTTACAGCAATAAGGAGTTCCTAAAATTAGAGGGGGGGGGATAAAGCCAGAAATAGATAGACAGTGTAGATAGGTAAATCGAGTCAGGAGGCCAATTTTGAGTGAATCTGGGAAGTGGAAGACTGTCCCCTGAGGGTTACTATTTACTCTAAAATTACCCTAGTGTCAACCTTAGTAGTACCACTTGTGAACAAGCCAGTGGCTTTCATCAAGGACAGAGTAAATGCAGTTCAGATGATGGTTCTTCTTACCCACTATCAAGCCCTAGACCCAGAAGGAGAATCCTTCCAAGATGAAGGGCCTGCCCATATAGACCCCCAACTAAGGGAACCATGATTGGTCCCCAAGTTTCCAGACAAAGGGGAAAATGAGAAACTGATATGACTCCATTTTTGAAAATAAATAACAGCAGCTTCTACCTCAAGGCCTCTCCTAAGGAAGGGGGTGTGACTCTTCTCCTTGGACAAACCCACAGAGCACTCTTAGGCACATACCCACCCTGCTGAGTTGTTTGTCTGGAAATAACAGGAGAGATCTGCGGAGCCAGGTGTCCCTGACTGAGTTAGGCTAGGTGAGGACTCATAGCAACCCCCTAGCAACCACCAATCAGCATGAGATAGGGAAAATATCTGGGATGCCAGATTACCTCCCAGTAGTTTATGGTGGTTGGTAACATGTTGGGAAACCATGTAGTTTAGCACGTACACCCTTCATGGCTTAAACCAATCAGTTCAAAGGAATCCCCCTTTTGTACTAACTAATCACCCCTACCCAACTTGTTCCCACCAGTTAATCTGCTAATCAATTTTAAGAGTTGTTGTTTGATTTTCCTGTGGTACGCAATGATTTGCTGTGTGATGTTATGACTCATAGAGTATCTCCCCAAAACCTATAAAATCTCACTGAAGGAAGGACCAGGACTCATTCTGTGGAATGCTGCTTTAGGAATGATTGTGATTCCAGGCTCAAGCTTGCAATAAAGATTCTTGTGTGATTGCATCAGATTCAGCTCCTGGATGTCTATTGGGGTCCCAGCAACCTGGCATTACAAAGGGAACATCCAGGAGGGAATGGATGCAGGGTTGGGAGTGTTGCATGGCCTGAATAGAGGCAAATGTCATTGGGGCTTTCCCTCAGTGCCACTTATCTACCATCACCTTACATACCCCTTAGGGCAGTTGGGAGGAATTTTCAGAGAAGAAATCTTAGGATTGTCACCAGAATATAGCCCAGGCCATAATTTTGCACTTGTTCCATACTCCTTCATTTCCCTCCACAAAAACAAGGCAGATTGGGACTAGGGACACAGTGTACTCACACCAATTGCTCTCCAGGCCTGGACAGAAGAGTAAGAAGCAGCTTCAGCAGAACCCAACCTGTATTGAAAAGGTGATTGAGAGCTGCCTAGGTCAGGAAACCTTTCACCTGAGTCTTGAAGAGTGGCAGCTGCACTAACTGCATTTAAATAGCCAAGGGGTGCCCATCATCTTCCAAAATGAAAGAGACAGAAAGATGCACCTCAAACAGGTGTAGAGCATGTGGAGAGGAGCTTACCTCAGTGTAGGCCTTGGTGGAACCTCTAAATATGATACCGCCAGTTACTGGTGACAAGTCCTGCTTCCCCACATGTTGAAGTTTGAACATTAGAGTAGCAGGACGAGGCAAGCATATGAAGCATGGTTTATTTACAAAGGGGAGCCAAAGCTGGTATCCTGATATCCCAAGAAGTGAGGTGTTCTGCCCTATTTTTGTGTCCTGGAATTCCTTTGTTCTCCTGCTTTTCCCCCTTATCTTTCTCCTTCCTGTGTACATGACTAGGTGCAGAAATGCTCTGTGGGATGACCAAAAGGTGGGAAATAGGTAGGCTGAAGGGGGAAGGGCAGGGTGGAGTAGACAAGCACACAATAACAACCTTATAGCTCCCTGTATGGAGGGGAAATTCTTGGGAGAGGTTACCTTGGCAACAGGCTGGAGCAGAGGCAGATTGTTGATAAGGTCCCTCTTGGGGCAGTCTCCAACTTCCCAGACTCACTCAACATTGGCCTCCTAGATTTGACGTGTTTCAATTTACCTATCTACACTGACTGCCTGTCTAATCCTGGCTTCAATATTCCTAGAATTATATGGCTTTTAAAAATTGAGTTTCTTGGGCTGGGATTGTGGCTCAGTGGTAGAGAGCTCACCTACCATGGGCAGGACCCAGGTTCAAATCTCAGCACCACATAAAAATAAATAAATAAAGGCATTGTGTTGTGTCAATCTACAAAAAAAAAGATATTCTCTCTCTCTCTCTCTCTCTCTGGCCCTTTTAAAAATGGAGTTTCTAATAATGCCACACTTTACTGAAACTGGAACAAATTTTAAATTGTTCTACAAATGCCAGATGACTTGGGAGAAGGAGAAAACAGTGTGTGAGGGGGTAATATCTCAAATCAAGACAGTAATAAGTTGCTCTGAATGGTTGACATTTGTGCTCTGGAGCAGGAGTGCCCATTGCCCACTCTGGAGCAACAAGCCACTGTCCTTCAGATAAATTTTTTGTAAACAGGGGAAGTACCTGATGCGGTGTTTCTGCAGATGGCCACCTGTGTATTTCATTTGGGGTGCTAATATAAGTCTCCTTTTGGTTTTAATCTCAGACTCCCCCTGTGTGTTGCTGGTGTGCAAGAAAGTGACTAACATTTGATATCTGTCTGTCCACCTCATCCCAGCAGCTTTGGTACCATTGCTTCAGAGCATCCCATGTTATTATTGCTTCTTTGGGATTCCCTACATAGATAGTCAAGTCATCCCAGACAGCTTTAACTTTTCCTTATGGATAAGTAGAGCTTTTCTTTCCTGGTGGTATTGCATTATCTGTGATGAACAGCATGTGGATAAGAATGAGGACAGGGGACATCCTTACCTTGTTCCTAATCCTAGTGGGAAAGTTTTTAAATTTCTCTCTGTTCCGTAGAGTGAACCATTAGTTTTCTTGTAGATGTCATTTATCTAGTTGATGTAGTTCCCCTCTATCCCTGGTTTACTGAGATTTTGTTGTTTTTGTTGTTGTTTTGTTTTGTTTTTATCATGATGGACATTGAATTTTGTCCCTGGCTTTTTCTGCATCTGCTGACATGATTGTGTGGTTTTCCCCTTTTGGCCAGTGGATGTAATGATTATGTTAATTGATTTTCTGATCTCAAGCCAATTGTGCATACCTGCCGCAGTCTGGCTGGGCACAAAAATAACTGAGCCACCACAAAAAAGCCTTGTAGATTTAAACAGCAGCTCTTTATTCCCAAACTGTCACCATCATTCTACACGCACGTTCTGGGAAAATCCACTGCCTCTACCCGGCTCCGTGCACCAATTCTCTCAGAACCCCACGAGAACTCCACGGGAACTCAAGGAGTGGGTGCCTGAGGCAGCAGGATATGCCCTATTCCCAGCAGGATCCACCTTACACCTGGAACCGCCCTATTCCCTGCAGGATCCACCCTAAACCCAGATCCACCCTAAACCTGGATCCACCCTGGTCCTTGAGCAGGGTCACCTTTCTCAAACATTCATGCAATGTCACTGCAAATGACCTGGGTCCAAGGCAAGCCCATTTCCACAATGGAGAGTCCTCCCTCTAAGCAACATTGGGTAGGCTGACAAGGAAATTGCCATGCGTCATTCCTACTTGGGTATGTCTCTCAGCACATACCTGAGTCCTTCCCTTGGTCCTGCCATATAATCTTTTATATGCACTGTCCGATTCAAGTTGCTAATATTTTACTGAAGATTTTTGCAGCTATGACCCTGAGACATAGTGGTCTGTTGTTTTCTTGCAATGTCCTTGTTTGGTTTTGTTGAATGTCTTATTGAATGGTTTTAGGAGGGATTCCCTCTTCTTCTATCTTCTGAAAGAGGTCACAGAGAATTTGTGGAATTTCATCCTGAAATGTTTGGTAGAATTCACCTGTGAACACACCTGGGCCTGGGCTTTCTGTTTGGGAAAGTTATTAGTTACAGGGTCAGTCCCCCTTGTGGATATAAACCAGTTCTAGCTATTTCTTCTTTTTTGCAGCTTGGCAGGTGGTGTCTGTCAGGAATTGGTCCATTTCATCCAGGTCATCCAGTTTGTGGGAATGGAGGTGTTCAGAGTATGTCCATCATGGCCCCTCTTACATTCCTGATATCCCACAGATTTTCAAATTGTTATTATTTTCATTTGGTTTACCTTGAGATTTATTAATTCCTCTTGAGATTTAACTTTTAACTCATGTGTAATGTAGAAGTTTTATTTAATCTGCAAATGTTTTGTATGTCCCAAATATCTTTCTCCTATCAAAGTCTAGTGTAATTTCATGAGGCCTGAGAGCAGATGCTGTATGATTTCTAATTCTGTTGATTTCTAATGTACACATTTTTTTTATTCTATATTGGCACATTATAATTATTCATAACTGTAGGTTTTGTTATAAAATATTTATTTATAAAATATTCATTTACACAGTATGATTAGATCAATTTTATTCTCCAGCGCTGCCCCTCCCTCCCTCCACCGCCTGATTCCCTTTCTCCATTCTATTGGTATCCCTTCTATTTTTTTTTTAAAGAGAGAGAGAGAGAATTTTAAATATTTATTTATTTAGTTTTTGGCGGACAAAACATCTTTGTATGTGGTGCTGAGGATCGAACCCGGGCCACATGCATGCCAGGCGAGTGTGCTACCACTTGAGCCACATCCCCAGCGTGGTATCCCTTCTATATATTTTTTAAATTTGTTCTAATTAGCTAGCCATGATAATGGAATGCATGTTTACATATTTTACAAAAATGGAGCACAACTTCTCATTCTTCTTGCTGTGCATGGTGCAGAGTCACACAGTAGTGTAATCTTACACATACATAGGGTAATAATGACTGTCTCATTCTACTATCCTTCCTATTTTCATACCCCATCCCTTCCCTCACTCATCTCAGTGCAATTCAAAGTTTCTTCATTTTTCCCTACAACCCCCACTATGGATCAGCATCTGCTCCTCAGAAAAAAACATTTGGCCTTTTAGTTTTGGAGATTGTCTTATTTCACTTGGCAAGATAAGCTATAGATCGACCCATTTCCCCGCAAATGCCATAATTTCATTTTTCTGTAAAGCTGAGTAATGTCCCATTGTGTGTATGTACCACATTTTCATTATCCATTCATCTGTTGAAGGGCATCTAAGTTGGTTCCACAGAATTGAGCTGCTGTGAACATCCATGTGGCTGCATCACTGTACTACACTGATTTTAAGTCCTTTGGGTATAAACCAAGGAATAGGATAGTTATATCAAATGGTGGTTTCATTCCAAGTTTTTTAAGAAATCTCCATACTGCTTTCCCAAGTGGTTGGACCAATTTGCGATCCCACCCACAATGTATGAGTGTGCCTTTTCCCCCACATCCTCACCAACACTTATTGTTGTTTGTATTCTTAATAGCTGCCAGTCTGACTGGAGTGAGATGGAGTCAGAGTAGTTTTGATTTGCATTTCTCTTATTGATACAGATGTTGAACATTTTCTCATATATTTTGTTGATTGATTATATATTATCTTCTGAGAAGTGTCTGTTCAATTCCCTGGCCCATTTATTGATTGAGTTATTTTGTTTTGTGTGTGTGTGTTAAGATTTTTGTGTTCTTTATATATCCTAGAGATTAGTGCTCTATCTGATGTGAGTATGGTAAAGATTTGCTCCCAAAATGTAAGCTCTCTATTCACCTCATTGATTTTTTATTTTGTTAAGAAGATTTTTAGTTTGAATTCATCCCATTTATTGATTCTTGATTTTATTTCTTATGCTATAAGAATCTTATTAAGGATGTCAGGGCACAATCCAACATGATGAGGATTTGGGCCTACTTTTTCTTCTATTAGTCGCAGGGTCTCTGGTTTAATTTCTAGGTCCTTGATCCACTTTGAGTTGAGTTTTATGCATGGTGAGAGATGTGGGTTTAATTTTACTTTGTTGTATATTAATTTCCAGTTTTCCCAGCACCATTTGTTGAAGAGGCTATCTTTTCTCCAATGTATGTTTTGGCATCTTTTGTTTAATATAAGATAATTGTAATTATGTGGGTTAGTCTCTGTGTCCTCTATTCTGTACCATTGGTCTATAAGTAGATTTTGATTGGAATTTCATGAAATCTGTATAGTGCTTTTGGTAGTATGATCATTTTGACAATATTAATTCTGCCTATCCAAGAACAAGGGAGAACTTTCCATCTTCCAAGGTCCTTTTACATTTCTTTCTTTAGTGTTCTGTAATTTTCATTGTAGAAATCTTTCATCTCTTTCATTAAGTTGATTTTTTAGGCTATTTTAAATGGAGTAGCATTTCTAGTTTCTGTTTCAGAGGATTTGTCACTGATGTACAGAAATACTCTTGATTTGTGGGTGTTGATTTTTATATCCTGCTACTTTGCTGAATTAATTTATTTGTTCTAGAGGGATTTTTGTGGATTTTAAAAAATTTTTCTATGTATAGAATCATGTAATCCTCAAGTAGTGCTAATTTGAGTTCTTCTTTTCCAATCCATATCCCTTTAATTTCTTATATCTGTTTAATTGCTGTGGCTAGTGTTTCAAGAACTATGTTAAATAGGATTGGTGAAAGAGGGTATCTCTGTCTTGCTCTAGTTTTTAGAGGGAATGCTTTCAATTTTTCTCCATTTAGAATGATGTTGGCCTCGTATTGGCATAAATAGCTTTTACAAAGTAGAGATATGTTTCTGTTATCCCTTGTTTTTCTAATATATTGAACATGAAGGGGTGACCTATTTTGTCAAATCTTTCTCTGCATCTATTAAGATGATCATAGGATTCTTATCTTTAAGTGTATTCATGTGATAAATCACATTTTTTTGAATTTCATATGTTGTACCAAACTTGCATCCCAGGGATGACCCCCCACTTGATCATGGTGAATTATCTTTTTGATGTGTTTTTGTACTTGATTTGCCAGAATTTTATTGAGAATTTCTGCATCTATGTTCATTAGAGATATTGGTCTGAAGTTTTCTTTCTTTAATGTGACTTTGCCTTGTTTGGGATTCACGGTGATATCAGCCTCATAGAATGAATTTGGAAGTGTTCACTCATTTTCTATTTCCAAAAATAATTTGAGGAGTATTGATATTAGTTTTGCTTTGAAAGTCTTGTAGAACTCAACTGTGTATCCATCTAGTCCTGAGCCTTTCTTGATTGGTAGGCTTTTGATGGCATCTTCTATTTTATTGCTTGAAATTGTTCTGTTTAAATTGTGTATATCATCCTGATTTATTTGGGCAAATCATATGACTCTAGAAATTTTTTTGAGAGAGAGAGGTTTTTTTTTAATATTTATTTTTTAGTTTTCGGCGGACACAACATCTTTGTTTGTATGTGGTACTGAGGATCGAAACCGGGCTGCATGCATGCCAGGCGAGCATGCTACTTCTTGAGCCACATCCCAAGCCCTCTAGAAATTTTTTAATGCTCTAGAAATTTTTTAAATTTTAATATTTTCTATTTTTGGCATACAAATTTTCAAAATAATTTCTAATTACCTTCTGTATTTCTGTAGTGCCATCATGTTATTTCCTTTTCCATCATGGACATTAGTAATTTGCGTTTTCTGTCTCTTTCTCTTTGCTAGCATGGCTGAGAGTTTATCAATTTTATTTATTTTTCAAAGCACCAACTCTGTTTTGTCAATTTTTTCAATGATTTCTTTTGTTTCAATTTCAATGATTTCTTTTGTTTCAATTTCATTGATTTTAATTATTTCCTGTCTTCTACTGCTTTTTGTGTTGATTTGTTCTTCTTTTTCTGGGGCTTTGAGATGTAATGTTAAGTCATTTATTTGTTGACTTTTTCTTCTTTTAAGGAATAAACTCCATGCAATGAACTTTCCTCTTAGAACTGCCTTCATAGTGTTCCAGAGACTTCTATATGTTCTAGTAGTGTTCTTATTTACATCTAAGAATGTTTTAATTTCCTCTTTGATGTCTTTTGCTACCCATTTTTTCATTCAAGGGAATATGAGGGTAGAACCCCTGTATGCTTCCACAGTCCTGTATGTTTTTTTTCCCAACTTTTCACTGTCACTCTTTGGATGTCTTTTCCTATGAGATGACTCTCTTGAAGGCAGCATAGTTTGAGGTCTTCAACTTTTTTTTTTAAATCCAATCTGACAGTTTATGTCTTTTTAAATTAACTTTTTATTTGTTTTAATTAGTTATACATGACAGTACAATGACTTTGATATATCATACATTTGAATCAGATGGGATATAATTTCTCATTTTTCTCAGTGTACACATTGCAAAATCATATTGGTCATGCAGTCACATATATAAACACAGTAATAATAATGTCATTTTATTTTACTATCTTTCCTATACCCCCATTCCCTCTCCTCCCCTCCTATCATTTCTCTCTACCTAATCTAAGGTAACACTATTGTTTCCCCCCCCCCTCACATCTTCATACATATATTTTGTATATCAATGAGGGTCTCCTTCCACCATCCTGCAATTCCCCTTCCCCCTCGCTTTCCCTCCCACCTCTCTTCCCTATCTAGAGGTAATCTTCTTTCCATGTTCTTCCTCCCTCCCCCATTTTGAGTCACCCCCCTTATATCAGAGAAGAGATTCTGCATTTGTTTTTTTTGGATTGTCTAACTTCACTTAGTGTAATCTGCTCTAATGCCATCCATTTCCCTGCAAATGCCATGATCTTATTATTTTTTAGTGCTGAGTAATATTCCATTGTGTATAAATGCCACATTTTTTATCCATTCATCCACTGAAAGGCATCTAGGTTTGTCCCACAGTCTAGCTATTGTGAATTGTGCTGCTATAAACATTGATGTGGCTCTGTCCCCGTAGTATGCTGTTTTTAGGTCCTTTGGGTATAGTCGGAGAAGAGGAATAGCTGGGTCAAATGGTGGTTCCATTCCCAGCTTTACAAGGAATCTCCATACTGCTTTCCAAATTGGCTGCACCAATTTGCAGATCCACCATCAATGTCCACCAGCAGTGTTCCTTTTTCCCCTGCATCCTCCCCAGCACTTGTTGTTTGTCTTCATTATGGCTGCCATTCTTACTGAAGTGAGATGGTATCTTAGAGTAGTTTTAATTTGCACTTCTCTAATTGCTGGAGATGATGAGCATTTTGTTGTATATTTCTTGATTGATTGTATATCCTCGTCTAAGAAGTGTCTGTTCAGGTCCTTGGCCCATTTGTTGATTTTTTTTTTTTTTGGTGTTTGTGAATAGAGCACTCCCACCACCCATGTTAGAGGGTTCTCCCCATGGAGAGGGGAGTCCCCTCTACCCTGGTTAGGATGGTGTGCAGTGCTCTCCCTGCCACCCAGGTTAGAGGGTTCTCCAACCCTGGAGGGGAGAGTCCCCTCTACCCTGGGTGCAATGGTGTACAGAGCTCCCTCCTCCACCCAGGTTAGAAGGTTCTCCCCCCTCGAGGGTGGAGTCCCCTCTACCCTGGGTGCCATGGTGTACAGATCTCCCCCCACAAGACAGGTTAGAGGGTTCTCCAACACTTGAGGGGGGAGTTCTCTCTACCCAGGGTGCGATGGTATACAGAGCTCCTCTCACCACCCAGATTCGAGGGTTCTTGAACCCTGGAGGGGGAGTCCCCTCTACCCTGGGTGCAATGGTGTACAGAGCTCCCCCACCCACCCAGGTATGCGGGTTCTCCAACCCTGGAGAGGGAGTCCCCTCTACCCTGGGTGCTATGGTTTATTGAGCTCCCCTCGCCACCCAGGTTAGAGTGTTCTCTAACCCTGGAGGAAGAAGTCCTCTCTAGCCTGAGTGCCATGATGTATGGAGCTCCACCAGACAAACAGATCAAAGGGTTCTCCCCACTGGAGGGGGGGATTCACATCTAGCCTGAGTGCAATGTTGTTTGGAGCTTCCCGGGCCACCCAGGTGAGAGGGTTCTCCCCCCCCCAGAAAATGAGGATCCCCTGTAGACTGGGTTCGATGGTGTACAGAGCTCCCTCTGACACCCAGGTTAGAGGGTTCTTTAACCCCGGAGGGGAGAGTCCCCTCTAGCCTGAGTGCGATGGTGTACGGAGCTCCCTGCGTGACCTATGTGGGGGCTCCCCCCGCCACCCGGGTTAGAGGCATCTCGCCCCTAACGTGGGGAGTTCCCTCCACCCTGGGTTTGGTGCCTTGGGGAGCTCCCCATGATATCCAGGGTTTAGGGGCCTCCCCTCTGGAGGATGGGTGTGGTGTTGTACAGAGCTCTCCCTGTCGCCCAGGGTCGAGAGGTCTCCCTTGTGGAGTGTGGACTTTCCTCTATTTTGGGTTCCATGGTGTACAGAGCTTCCCCCGACGCCCATCATATAGGGGGTCTCCCCTCTGGAGAGCAGAGTCCCCTTTGGTGTGTGCCGTGGGGTACAGAGCTCTCCCTGGTTTCTGGGGTCTTCCAGTGGACGTTCCTCTGGTTGACCACCCAGGCACAGTGTGAGCCCTCTTCAGCTCTGCCAAATGTTCCACACAGCACCAGAGATGGGGTTGACCTGCTGAAGCTGCAGAGCTTCTCTGGGATAGGTGTGACCCACCAAGGTGCTGATGAACATGCTGACTGGAGGACATCATGGAACAAGACTCCAGCCATGTAGCCTTATCCCTACCTTGCTGTGCCCCCTTAAATAAACCATGGGAGTGATTTTCTAATTGTTGATGAACACACTATCTTTTTTTTTTTCAATGTGGTGCTGAGTATTAAACCCAGTGCCTCATGTGTGCTAGGCAAGCACTCTACCAGTGTGCCACAACCCAGCCTTGATTTTCTGATTGTCTAGCTCCAGCTCCTGTGTGGACTGAACCTATCAGGGCTCCATCCATTTAAAACTAATTCTGACTTTGTCTTTTGTCCTTCACTAACTATTCTTGACTTTGATTTCAAACATAGCTTCCACCCTCCCAAAACAGGAAAAAAAAACCCTAAATGAGGTGCTGGTGGCCTCCTCAGATGTCTATCTATCAGTCCATCAGTTTATCCATTCGTCTATATGGCCTATATAAACCAAAGATTCTTTAAACGTCAGTGTTTTTTGGAGCTATAAAGATCTCAAGACCAAAAACTGTGAGGATTGCTGTTTTGGAAGATTTTGGGGAGAAAGGTGTCTGTTTTCTAGCAGCCACAAGGGATCTACTTGCTTCTCTATTTAACTTAAGCTAAGGTCATTCTACAGGACACAAATTCTCAGAGACCCAAGACCCAGGACACTAGGTCAAAATAGCTGTTGGAGATTATGAACTTCTGGACCATGGACCTTTGCACAGGGCATTAGCACAGATGGAGCAGGAATGTACTCATCAGCTAGTAACTGTTTGCGAGGTTATTTTTGCTATTTTACATTTTTCATCCACAAACTTTAAGTGCCCATGCCCTTCCATTCCATAATATAATGCTGATCACGGTATTAAATCTGCAAATGCAAACATGGGATGTCCTGAATCACACAATTGTGTGTTGATGAGATAAAAGCAAACTAATTGCTCTGTAGAAATATAAATCAATCACACTGAAGCAGGTACCCACCTCAACTTGGGGCACTGCCCACAGCTCAGCCCAGGATTGGGGCCAGGAGGGGTTGGCACCTCCACAGCAGAGTGTCTTCCCTGCAAAGCTCCACCCTGACAGTCTGCACCTGATGGGTGCTGCTGGGACGCCCATAGCAATGGCACCTCCCTGCTCTCCTGAATGCTCTGCATGTGGACACATAGTGCCCCCTTCAGCATTGACTGCCATCAAAGGGGGCAGTATGTGAAGCAGAGAGTCCTTGGCACAGGCCAGAATAGGTCAATTCCTCATCACAGGCAGCACTTTGAGGGGCCTGATGCTTCTGCTTTCTCTCACAGAGAGGCATGGGCTCAGAGCCATGTTAGCAGGTCAGTGCTTCAGAGAACTCTGGGAGGAAAGTGGATAAAGACCAGGGTCTGAGCATGAACAGACCCAGGAGAGGCAAAAGCATGAAAAACCCACCGGGTCCTGCAATGGCCTCTGCCTGAACAAACATACACAGACTCCCAGCTTCTAGGTCAATTGTAGGGTCACTCACCAAACACCAAGGCCTTTGATGCACCTGAGGGTTAAATGAAGGTGGAGTGAAACTCTGGACTTTTGTTCACTTAGACTATGGACTTGCGTTTTTATTTTGACACAAGCACCCCTTTGCAAGCAATTAACATGCTATCCCTAAGAAACAAATAAGCTGTAAACTTTCTTTCTTTTTTTTTTAAAGAGAGAGAGAGAGAGAGAGAGAGAGAGAGAGAGAGAGAGAGAGAGAGAGAGAATTTTAATATTTATTTTTTAGTTTTCGGCGGACACAACATCTTCGTTTGTATGTGGTGCTGAGGATGGAACCTGGGCCGCATGCATGCCAGGCGAGCGCGCTACCGCTTCATCCACATCCCCAGCCCCAAGCTGTAAACTTTCCAGCATTTTTGAAGATAAAGCCAGCTTCAATAGGAAAGCCACCCGCCCGTGCCCTCTGCTGGGTGCCAGGAGCATTTTTTCTACCAGGTCTGCCCAAATCGGTCGCAGTCCCTCCAGCCGCCACCAGGGGGAACCCTGATCGCCTCCAGTTCTAAGGCTCTCAAAAGGAGGAGCTCACAGTTGAGATATACACCTGCTTTCTAGGGAAGAGCCACAGCCTCCCAAAAGTGAAGACTGGAAAATAAACAGTGTGCCCTCCCTGAGGTCCTCCATCCAGGTGCTTAACATTTACCCAATCTTGTTAAATCCATCCCACCCATTGTCCCCTTATACTTAAAGCAAATCTGAGACCTGGTATGCAACATCCTATGAAGTATTCAGTGTTTCCTTCTTCCAGAAAGTATTTTCCCAAACATTTTTCAGAAATATTTTCCCAAAACTACAACCAAAACATCACACCTAATAACATGACCACAAACCCTTAATATCCAGGTGATTTAATGGCTTCCATGTGATCTTACAAAACTTCCTGGCTGTGGGTCTGTTGAAACCCATTTGCTCACAGGCACATCTGATGCGGTCTGTCTCCACAGGTCTTCTGAATTCAGAGCATCCCCCTGTTCTTGAGGTTTGTTTGCTTCCTTGTTAGGTTTTCTCTTTGTTTAACGTTGGCAAAACATTTTGTTGAAGAAGTTAAATGCCTGCCATGTTACAGAGACCCCAAGTGTGGTTCAATGGCTCTGGCACCCTGTGCTCCTGGAACCAGCTGTGGGTTCCTGTTATCTCCCACCCAGAGGAATGGAGCACAGGACAGGTCACCCTCTGGCCTTTGTAATATAGGTTGGTGGAATAGGTTCCCTGATCACGAAATTCACTTTCCCCACTTGACCTAATGGTGTGAGCACCCACTCAGGAGTGAGGGAGAGATCCCCCTTTCACAAGGAACTGCCAAAGGACAGTGTTCCCATTGTATCTTTCCTTGGGAACATATGAGCTGGCATTTGCCTATTGGTGAGAACAGTAAGACCAACAGCATGCTGACCTGGAAGGCAGCTTGCATAGGAAAGTCAGGATCGGTGCTTTACTTTATCCACATCACTTACCCTAACAAAGTGTTGGCCTCTCAGCACCTTATATTTTGTTTAGTGGTATGGCTGAGCTGAGGACTGAGCCCAGCACCCTGCACAAACTAAGCTGGCACTATAATCCTGAGCTCGGCACAGACCCAGTATCTGAGTTATTTCAATCCTTTCTTTTTCTCTAATGCAAACTGAAGTACTCTTAGAGCTCCCTATGCAAGAGTGAAACCTGACCATCATTCTTAAGGATGGGCCCTGGCTACCCCAGGCAGTGGGAACCTTCCCTCCATGCCTCCCGAACCCCTGAGTATTCAACAGGGTCCAGGGAGCACCTCACCTCGTGGTGAGGAGAGGAGGTCCAGCTCAGCTCTGCATTTCCTGCCAGAAGTGGAAGCCACCCTTTGTCCCAGGAGCCCTGGCCTTGATCATGGTGAGCTGAAGAGGGACAGTGTGAGGCCCCTGGTGCAGGACATACCTCCCCATGGTCCCTGAGTTCCAGCAGCAGCACTGAGATTTGCAGTGCATGAGAAAGAGGAGGCACGCGGCATTAGGGGCATCTGGACAGGGAGGCACTCCTGGGGTGCCTGGCACCTACAAATTCCTCTGTCCTGGCCCTGCTCCCTCTGCCCCATCACCTACCATGCTGTCTTCTCAAAGACACTGCTGACCCAGGTCCAGGAGCGCCATGTCTGTAAGTCCACCCTTCTTAGGCTGTGTCCTCACCAGTGCTCAGTAACACATAACATCGTGAATGCCAGGCCCAGGCTGTTGGTAAATTCATCCCACCCATTGTCCCCCTATAGTGATTAGATTGTAGAGCAAATCTCAGACCTGGTATGCAAGACTGTATGAATTATTCTGTGTCTTTTTTCCAGAAAGGATTTTGTAAATATTTTCCCAAAACCATAGCCAAAACATCAAACCTAATAACATTTCCCAAACCCTTAATGTCACTTAATACACAGGTGGTTTCATGGCTTTCAGGTGATCTTACAAAAGCCCTGTGCCCTCCTCACACTCCTCCGAGGGACTTCCCAAGTACACTTCAGTCCATTTCCCCTGAGCTCTCAGTGCCCTAGGGTCCTCAATGTCACACTGCCACCCATTAAAGTGGGCTTCAAAATGTGGTGTCTGTTCCATTCCCAGCATGTTACAGCCTCGTCGATGCATCTTTCCACTCCTGCTTGGTCACACAGGAAAGCCCCATGTGGAGGAGGAGGGTCTCGCCTGGAGCAGGCTGCTCCAGAGCACTCACAGGCATTCAGAGCTCAGCTAAGGGGCAGGTATGGTGGCCTCCTCCTCTGGTGGCAACCTGAAGAATTGCATGGGGACTTTCACTTCCACACAGGGGCTCACATGGGGGAGTCCCTAAGTTCCCCAGGACTGAGGCCTAGAGGGAGGGTCTCCCAGTCAGGAGCACAGCCATGTCCCTGACAGAGACCCATATAAATGCTTGCAAATCACAAGGCATTCAGATCTTGCTCAGGTCTCTTTTGGAAGGAATACCAAAGTAGGGAATTTAGCCCTAACAAGTGTGAGCAAAGTGACAATCCTGAGTACATGCCTAATATTTAAAGTCAAAAGCCTTCACTAACACCCACAACCCCACTCAGCACTCTTGGTGGCCAACAGGGCCTCCTTGGGAAGGAGGAGGTTAGCCAGGAGCAGGACTGGTTAACATCAAGAGCTAGGTCACCTGCCCTAACTACAGGGATTGACCATGGAGCAAGAAGGTCAGCACCCTGTGTTGGACCCCACCTCAGTGCAGGATTCCTGGAATTTCCTCAGGTGTCACCTGGAAACCTCTGTGTGGCCAAAACTCTGTCCTCAGTCTGTCAACTCCTGGGTGCTCCTGCTGCCCTCTGGCCTCTCTGATGCCATGAATGTCATTCTGCCACCAGGGCCCACCTATGGCCATGCAGCCTGAGGCAAATCTGTTCTAGTCAGAGCACCCAGGAAAGGTCCTTCCCAGCAGAGACAAATGCCCAGAGGCAGCTTCAGACCGAAAGTGACCTTTGCCAGCTTGGGGTCCAGTCTCTGAAGGCCGGGCTCTGCAGCCTCCAACTCCACCCAGCAGAAGCCCTCTCCAGGGTGTGATTTTCCCAGACATCATCTGGGTTTCCTAGGGAAAATCATACCTTTCTGTATCTTAGGGATGTGGTTTAATTTTTGCTAAAACAAGACAGAGAGCTTGAGAAGGTGCAGGAGAAGATGGACAGTGGAAGAGAGAGATGCTAATCCTCAGCATGAGCCAGGGCAAGACCTAGAGGGGAGAGTACTCAGCAGAAGTGAGGACAGCCTTGATGTGCTGTCAGTGGACTGGACATAGCTGAGGTAAGAAGCTCTGAGCTTGTGAGTCTCAATACAAACCAGAGAGAGCAAAAACAGGGCTTCAAATACATCAGAACAGAAACTTCAAGAACTCTGGACTCCTAACCCAGTGTGACCTGCACATGCTGCGACACTCAAAGGAGAAGAAATTCGTGAAATAATGAGAAGGGAGGATTTCCCTGGAATTTACATGGAAACACTAATGCACAGGAAACTCTGAGCACAACAGACCCAGAGCGGGTACAGGTCACCCATTATTTACAAACCACAATAATTGAGGAAAATGAAAACCCTCAAAGAAGTCAGAAGAAATATCCCTGTCAGGTCCGTGGTGATGACTTAGGACAAAGCAGCCCATGCAGGAAAGAAACATTAATCAGGCACAGAGGGAAACACCTCTCAATCAGCGGGATCTCTTGGCTAACTCCTGTCAATCAGCAGGGTCTTCTGGCCAATCCTGGAGTTCAACCAGCTCCCCCGACCAACTGCAGCGGGAGAAGGAACTCTAAAAACACCTTTTCCTGTCCCAAGCTCTTCCCTTCCTGCCATAAGCCCCATAAAATTCCAGTCCAATCAAGCTCCCATGCGGTTTCTCCTCAGACTCTTCTTCTGTCCACTCTGTCTGTCTCATGGAGATCTGAGCAGGGGGCGATTCTCAAATAAAGCCTTGTTCAGTGGCCTTTTAAAGTCTCCCTCCTTTGGTCACCACTCGCCTTGCCTGATATCACAATCTCCTTCCCTAGACAGGATCAGAGATTGGAATTCCATCTGACATTGACTTTGCTTCAGACCCTGTATTAGGGTTTGGAGATGAGGTGTGCCAAAGGCTTCCTGTGCTAATGAAGGAATGTTCAGAGGTGAAATAAATGGGTCATGAAATCTAGGGCCTCATCAGACTTTGAGTAGACTGTCCACTGTTTGAGTGGACAGTCTGGGTATTAACTCTGTGTATCTGGGATGTGGCTGGAGCAGGTGTCCCTGGGCCCAGGCCCTGGAATGCACATCTTCCTCGCAGTGTCTTCCCCTCTCTGCTTCTTTACCTGCCATGAGTTGAGCAGCTTTCCCCACCAGGCCCTCCAGCCACTGTGTTCTGTCCCACTTTGAGCACAAAGCAATGGAACTAGCCAGGCATGGACTGAACCTCAAAACCATGAGCCAAAGTCAACTTTTCATGCTCTCAATTGTTCTTGTCAGCTATTTTTGGCCACAGGGGTGCAAAAGCTGACTAACACAGAAACTGGCAGTAAGATCCTTGCAATAACACTACCTGACCATGTGGTTTAGAAGCATTTGGATCTAGTTGCTGAGAAAAGTTTGGGAAAGTTTGGTGTTGCAGGACAGAGAAGCCTTACAATGTGGTAAGCAGAGCTTAATGGGTGATTCTCACTTCTGACTCTCTGAAGACCAGAACACTGACAGAAATATGGCCAGTGCTTAGGCAGTTTCAGAGGGGAGTGGGGACTCTATTGGCAATTCAGCTTCATGTCATTTATGTTATATTTTGGCAAAAAAATTGCCTGCATTTACCCCATATCCTCAGACTTTTAGTGAGGCCAAATTCAAAGGTGATGGACTAAGTAATGGTAGAGGAAATTTCAAGGCTGCACAGCCTTTAGTCAGAGGCTTGGACTTTGCTGACAGATTTTAGTCAGGTTTACTGTGCAAATCAGGAACAGAAAGTAGGGATGAAGTTTTTGAAAAACTTGCATTTTGCCCACAAATGTGAATGTATAACTAAGACCAAGAAAGTCTTGGTTTTTTGTTTTGTTTTTGTTGTTGTTGTTGCTTTTTTTTTGAGATTATGGAAACTAAAATTTGCTAGGTAGTTTGTACAGAGACAATAGGAAAGATGGCTTGAGGACATCTCAGGGATTGGCAATACTACTGGAGATGAGTCACAGGATAAAGGGTATCAGAGGGAAAATGTTGGCAACAGGTCCACCTTGGCCCCTGGAGCCCTACCTCCACTAGTTTGTTCTGCATGCCAGTGTGGCCAGCTCACAAGGCCATGGCGAACTTGCGGTTTTTCTGTTCCTGCTTATCCGTCTGAGACATATGTATCCCACGGGAATGCCTTGACCTTTTCTGGTCTGATGGACTTATTGTTAAGGGAGGTTTCGGTACCTGACAATAATAGATGTTGAAACTAAATTTCTCCCCCCTCCCTCCTGCTTTTGGGTAGTTTTCCACTTCTGCTGCTTGGGGTATAAAAAAAGGTGTGTTAGCAATAAAGATTATTATTGACTCCTGGATGAAGAACCTTGGTGTCCTGTGTGTCTTTTAACCTCGCCGTCCCTCGCCGGACTCGGCTCCCTTGGCCGGACGCGGCAGGAAAATTCATTTGTGAAGAGATAATGAGGGCCCACTGCTCATATGGGGGGACCTAGGAAATTGTTTCATCATGATCATTCCCCCAGGCACTCAGATGCTGCTGCAGTTTTGATCCCAGGGGACCAGGAACTGTGCAAATTGTGTTAAACCTTGGAATTATCCATATGGAGACTGTTCTGCAGGAATACAGGATGCTGGAGGAGTTAGGGGTTCAGAGTCTTCCACTAATATTTCAAAGGAAGCCCTGGGAAGCCAGGCAAAGTGTAGGAGGGTCAGAGTCCTGCAATCTGCCCCTGAGAGTGATATGGATGCTGGAAAGATGAAGCCAAAGGAATTAAGAGGTGCCAGTAATGTGGGCCATCTCCTGAGAACAGCAGCTGGCTGTGTGGGGAGCCAGGCTAAAGGATACCCTGTGCGCATGGCAATTGGCAAGGCCAAGGAGGCAGGAAGAAAAGTCTTCTACTTTACTGTAAAGTTCCCGCAAAATGAGAAGTTCCATCTGTGGCTCAAAACTTGACTTCACCCAGAGGTTGGGCACTGGTCACTCCCCGCTACAGTGAGTGACATGCACAGACCACAAGCCCATGTGGTACTGTCAGCGGATGAACCATAGTAGGTCAAATCAAGAGATGGTGGATTTTCCTAAAAGTCTCCAGTTTGAAAAGTATAAATCACAGATTTTTTTTTCCATCTAACATATTCACACCAACTGAAATGCACTGGTAAAATATTGTGACGTGTCTTTCTTAGTTTCCTAGTGAAAGGTCGGCTGTTCAGATCTACTGAGAGAGTGGCTGTCAGTAGGTCAGGGAGTTGAGGGGACTGAGCTCTCAGTCTAGCTAGTGAAGCCAGATTTAAAGTTAGGTAGTCAGTGTGGTTAGGTAAATAGGGTCTAATATCGAGTAAGATCTAATAGGAGGCCACGTTTAGAATGAATTCCAGGAAAAGTTGAACAACTCTTGGAATATTAATGAAGTCCTGGAAAAGTCCAAGGCCCAGAGCCCATCCAAAGAAGTGTTAATGAACAGCCCCCAGCAAACTTGAAGATGCTGACTCAGAAGTCCTTCCTGACCAGATTACTTCTTTGGCCCACCTGTGTCCCACCCCTTGAGCCTTCCCACCTACATTCCATCACTGAAAGAACTATAAAAAGGGGAAACAACCGCACTTCCATGGATTCCATCTCTTGAGTCCCCTTCTTCCTCCGGGGGAAGTCTTTTCTGCTTTCCTTAAATAAACTTCTATTTTCCACTCTGACCTTGCTTCAGTGTGCTTCTCTAGTGTTATACTTCAACATTGGGGAAGTAAGGAATTGTCACCGGTCAACAGCGGTAACACTAGCACAAGGGGAGAAGCAGGCAGGGACAGTGAGGAGGGTCAGGAATATTTGATCATCATATTGATACCACCAGTTACTGGTGATGAGTCCTGCTTCCCCACATGATAAAGTTTGAACATTAGAGAAGCAGCTGAGGCAAGCATATGAGGCAGGGTTTATTTTAAAAGGGGTAATGTGAGAGTCCAACCTTGCACTAGACTGAGTCACACTCCCTGGCTGGGTGCTGAGGCACTCAGGCACAGAAATGTGGCAGAGCTTTCCCCACCCTTCTTGGGTTTGAGGGTCGGTGTCTGGTGCATGGGTGTGTCTTGCTGCAGCCCCATGGGTGAAGCTATGCTTACCTGTTCCTTTGTAATATTACCCCTTGCCCTGTTTAGGATAGAATCTTCCATGGAAATGCCTTGTGTGTGTCCCTTTCTCTTACTGTGCCCTTGGGTGTGGCCTACCCAGGTGTCAGTCAACCTGCTGACAGTGGACATCATAAAGCTAGACTCAGCTCCCTGAAACATGATGCCTTGCCTCATTTGAATAGCTTCTCCTCAATGAAAGGGGTCAGCATGTTCTCTTGCTCTCTCTCTTCTTATGGACCCTTAAGGTCAGAAGAGCCCTCACAGCAACCTCAAAGAAAAAGGAATTTGTGTCTCTTATGTTATTTTGCACAGCCCAATTAGCCCAATTTAACTGGAGTGACCCCTGAGCCTTTTAGTTTCGAGAACAGAAACCTGGCAGGGTAACAAAGACTTCTCCAGTGTGAAGGAATAGGGAGCCATAACTGGTATCCTGGTATCCCAAGAAGTAAGGTGTTCTGCCCTTTTTATATGTCCTAGGATTCCTTTGTTCTCCTGATTTCCCCCCTTATCTTTCTCCTTCTTGCATATGTGACTAGGCCCAGGAATGCTTGATGGGATGGCCAAAAGTTGGGAAATAGGTGGGCTGAAGGGGGAAGGGCAGGGTGGAGTAGACAAGGACACATTAGCAACCCTATAGGGAGGGGAAATTCCTGGGACAGGTTACCTTGGCAACAGGTTGGAGCAGGGGCAGGTTCTTGATAAGATCTCTAATATGACAGTCTCCAACTTCCCAGACTCACTCAAAATTGGCCTCCTGGATCCGACCTGACTCAATTTACCTATCTACACTGACTGCCTGTGTAACTCTGGCTTCTTTCTCACATCTAATTTTAGGAACTCCTTACTGCTGTAAGGAGAAGGGGTGATGATTTTTCTGGCTGCTTCCAAGCTGACAGGGGGTGACATGAAGGGAGAAGGAGCTTTGGAGTTCCCTTTTAGAAGTCAGGTTTGTTTGAAGTCTGGTTGGGGAAGAACAGGTTGTAAAGTCATCTGGGGATGTGTGCTTCTATGAGAGAGAAACAAAAAACATGAGTATTTAATAAATGTTGTAGCAGCTGGAACATGTCAATGTATAATAGAAGTTTTCTCACCAGGAGGTGTGAGGGCTGAGAAGTTTTCCCTATAACAAGATTGGAGAGGACAAGGCGTTTATTTGGGAAAACAAGGTTGCAGAGGACAAGGCCTTTAGGTGTGAATGTAGATCTTTAACATCCCCAGTTATCAGGAATGTAAACCTAACATTTAATTTTTAATGTTACAGATGTCCATCCCCATAAGATCATCATGAGATGTAGTTAAATAATTCAATGTTATCTGACCTTGGAAAATCCTTCTACCGGTATGACCTCTGTGTCTAATAGAGAACCTGTTGGGTGTGTGGGAGACTCTCTGCTTAAGTTAAGTTTCCCTCTTGTGAGAACATTATGGAATCCCTTATTCCTACCCCTACCCTCCAAAGGTCACCAAGCTGAAGAGTGCCAAATTCAAAGGTTTTTTCAACCAGACCCCACAAGACACAGTGTCCACTCACAGTTCCTGAGTCACCCTGCCAATCAGCACTCGCCATGTCACCCACACAACCCTTCTTAAGCCCAAGCTTGCAAGCTAACACTCTCTGTCCTCTTCCTCTCTGCCTGATCTTCCTCTCTGCTCTCTGCCCTCTTCCTCTTATTTATCTCTACTCTTTCTGTTTCTCTCTACTCTCCTCCTCTCCTCTCTGTCCTCCTCCTCTCCTCTCTCTGCTCTCTGCCTCTCCTTTTCTTCCCATTCAGGCAGCCCCCCAATAAAATCTCTTGGTTTAATCTCCATCTCAGGTGAGTCACTCACCGTTCAGAACCCTGTGATTCTGTTACTTAGGGCTGGATTACCATAGTAGGAAACATAAAGCCTACCTGTGTAGGTTAGGAATATCTTTAAGCCTTATATTAAAACTACTGTGGCAGTTTCTATTGATACTTGGTTTCTTTTGATAGTTATTCTTTTTTAATATTTATTTTTTAGTTGTAGTTGAACATAATATCTTTATTTTATTTATTTATTTTATGTGTTGCTGAGGATTGAACCTAGGGCCTTGCACATGCTAGGCAAGTGCTCTACCACTGAGCCACAACCCAGCCTCAGTCTTACTTATTCTTATTCTTATTATCATAATTATTATTTAAAAAGCCCAGGAATAGCTGTGTTTTGGTTTTAGCTGTTTTTGCTAGGTGTTTAAGATGAAGCAGCCAAACTGACTTTTGTTTCTATCTATTGTTAATAGTCAGCTAAATTTCCATAGGAGTCACTCGTAGGGGAACTTGAGAGAAGCTTTTCAGTTCTACTAGTGCCATTTGTACTAGGATGGATCCAGGTCTTCCTTGACCATGTGGCTTCCCTTTGAAGCATCGGGGATGTCTCGCTTCAACAATCATCCTCCTCTTCATAGCAAATGCACTGATTGCCTTTCTCTTCTCCAGGGGTCTCATTAATCTCTCTGATCAGGAGGTTATGTAGCCCAAAGTTTCAAAGCTCTTTAGAGAAGTCCCCTGTTCTCTGGATTCAGACTGACTCAGAGTGCAAGAGACAAATATTGGTTTTTTTTTTTTTTTGGCCATTTTAATTTAATTTTAATTTTTAAGTCTTGATATTAAACATCTAGCAAATCTGTCTCACCAGTCTTAAATTAAAAGTACTGGGCTTTAATGTCTATCTCTCTATCCTGTGGGTGATGGGCTTATTATCTTAAATTAACCCAGGTTGTGTGTTCTTAAAGCAATACCTCAGCAAAACATTAATAGACAATCTTTAGACCATTTATAAGGACTAAAAATAAAATTAACCATAGTAAAGACATATTTAGTTCCTGGAATAACTACCATGAATTTTGGCTGATTTATACATTATATCCCCTGTTTGAGATCCTAGTAATTTTGACAAAAACCAGCTTTTGAACACAACTTTAAATGAACTGAAATCTGGCCTACTGTGGAGTCATTCTGACATGTAGTGAGATGGGATGCAGAACCTTATCTCAAGTAAGCTGGGGTTCTCCATAAATGTTAAGTGTTCTAGTTCTAAAGCTGATCTTTGCTTCTTAAATACCATTTTACAAAGTTTACATAAATTGTTGTTTGAGGTCACATGAATATTAGCTAACACAATATGATATCATATTTAAAAAATGAATTAAATAAAGGCTGAAAGCATTTAACCTTTTGTGGAAAAGTAGCAAAATACTTTTGTGTTTTACAATATTAACCTTTACATAGATTAGGTTCTCATTAACTTAAAAATACATTTAAATTGTACTGCAGTGTAAAAAGTAACATAAAACTTTATATTTCTTATTAATAACAGGTCCACTTATAGAACATAAATGATATAAATATATCCCCAATATTATTTTTTAAGCTTAAAATTCCCATACAACTTTATTTTGGAGAACACCAGCTTGATAAAATGCTCTTTTAAGCTTCTACCTTAGACTTGTATACCTGGAAGATATGAACACATTTAATATACAAGGAAGAGTAATAGCACAACAATTATATTGATGTTTTTATATTAACCACATTTAGCTTTTAAAGAAATGACGGTTCAATGCTCTAAAATAACCGTTCTTGTTTAACCAGTTGTTTAGTTTCTTTAAGGTTACTTGCTCTAGAAAAAGAAACAAAACTTAATAAACACAATGCTATGGGTAAACTAATATTTTAAGTAAACTTTAGTTTTATAAAATAAACTTACACAGACCTTCTTTATCACTTCCTTAAACCCTCTGATTTACTTCATCACATAAAGACTTTTTTATCCAGAAACACTTTTTTCCCTTCTATTAAATGTGGTTTCCATACCTAGAACCTTCTAATTTTTCCTTCTCATCTGTTAACCTTCTTTTCTGTTCACATTTTGAAACATTCCTTGAAAATTTTTGAATTTAGGCAAATTATTTTATTTTAATAAAAAGAAATACTTTATTTGACTAACAGTACTCTTAATTGGAACAGTTGATACTTTTGGGCCTTTGTATATTGAAATCTTCCATAAACCTTTTTATGTAGAATCACATGTGTTTATCATTAAATGAAAACACAATGTTTAAGTATATAGACCCTGTAACATTTTTTTTAGTGATGACAAAGCAACTTTAAATTATTTTTTCTTTATTTACCAATTCATGAAAACATCAATACTTGATGGTATATTTAACATTCAGCATTTTAATCTTGTAGATTAATCAGATGTCTAACAAAATTAGTCATACATATGAGTAATCCCAAGTCAAATTTATTTTACCAAAATATCAGACAAGTGTATTTAACAGTATTAGCCATTTCTTCCTTGTTGAAGAAAAGTCCTAGAACCAAGGGATATTATATATTTTATAGACATCAACATTTTATTAGTTCTTTGACCACATAGAAAAACTTATGAGAGACCCAACATGGCAGCGGTCGGGGAGGCAGCGCTTTAAGTACCTCCTCAATCACAGGGACAGAGAGACGCATTAATACATTCAAATTCTACCTGCTGAGAAACTCCTAGCAAAATTCTGCTGAAGTGAGACCTGCTGGGGAATTTGTAGGATTATTAGAGGTGACAGTTTGCCCCAGATGAGTGAATCTCTCCCACGCGGCACGGAGGTCCAGTCCAACTGCTGCTGCGTGGCGACCAGTGCAGTAGGAGGCGGTTCAGCAAGGTGCGGTGTAGGGACCCTACGAAGCCTTCATGAAACAGTGAACCAGAACTGAAGCCAACCGAGACTGGGTCAGAGCAGAGACAGGCCAGATCCACCCCTCCCATCACACACTCCAGCAAGGAGCCTGGGGCCCGCCATAGCAGAGAGGTGATGTCACCAGATTTTGGTGGATGGGATCCCTTCCCAGAAGAATCGGCTTTAGCAGGTGTGTGACTCCTACCCCCATCAGATACATACAGCCGGGAAATCTCAAAAATCTTGACCCAGAGCTCCGTGGGCATGACTGTAGGGGCCGAGGGAAGCAGAGGAGACTGCGACCCCCAACTCCCACTACCGCCAGTAGTGTGGGCATGACTGTAGGGGCCAAAGGAAGCAGAGGGGAGTCTCGATCCCTAACTCCCCCTACCACCAGGGGCGACACCCAAGGTCTTAGCCGCCAGTTCCCAGGGGCATGCCCACCAAAGGGGTCCGGACAAATTAAACTGTCGGTTCCCAGATCACTGGTCCACAGCCCTGGGGTTTGGATGAATGACAGAGAGAGTGCTCAGTGATTCGGGAAATAGGGCATGCAGTGGGGCTGCAAATGTAACCAGACCCTTGGAGAGCGCCTCTGGTGAGCGGGGGTCTGGCTGGCTGGCAGGAGGAAGGGGGGAGGAGCTGAAGAAGATAAAAGGCTCTGGACTAACAGGATTGAGAGATGCCCAGGAGCTGCCTTAGAGGGATTTCTGCCAGCACATAGAGGGCAGAAGCTCAGTTCGGAGGGCACAGCTCCGCCTACTGGAAGAGAAGAAAATGGATCTCTAAGACTTCATTTTTTTAAAAAAATATTCTATTTTATTAGTTTTTTTGTTTCCTTCCTACTTTCTTTTCCCTTTTCAACTTTTATTGTTCTTTCCATTCTTTTCTATTCTACCTATCTCTCTCTCCCTCTTTCTGTTTAAGAACTCCTTCCTTCCCCTTTCCCCTATCTTTCATCCCAAGCATTACATCTTCCATTATGTGTAAATGTCTAAATGCAAATAGGTGATTGTTTCAAGGCTGTCTATAGGGCTCCTAAATACCTAGCTATTACCAAATACCCTGATCCAATTGCCTGTCAATATCCCCCTTCAGTAGAGCAATCTTCCAATGTAGCCAAGACATACTAACCTTCATACCATCATAGTACCTATCTTAAACATAAAGTCCTAAGACCAAACAACAAATCACTATATGCATACAGAATCCATAAGCCTTTTATGAATTGAATGAATCAGCTTTAAATTACAATAAAGCCCAACATTTCTAGGCATAGTCTCCCACCACAAAGCAGAGACCACAGAGATATACAAAACCAAAAGAAATTTATAGGAGAAAACAGAAACACAGCAGTTAAACAGAGTTGGAAAGTAACATGAACACCATGAAAAAACAAGGGAAAAAAGGATTACAAACAATTCAGGACAACTTAAATACACAAGAGAACCTAGAGGCATCAGAAAAATGGACAGAGAAAGAACTCAAGGCATACCTGACTCAGATGGAAAGGAATCTTAGAGAAGTCATTAGACAGCAAGTCCAAACAATGAAAGAATACTTTGAAAATGAATTGCATAAGCAAATTCAAATAGCAAAAATGAACTCTACCAGGAGATAGAGATTTAAAAAAAAAATCAAACAGTAATCCTAGAAATGCAGGAAACCATAAACCAAATTAAAAACTCAAATGAGAATATTACAAATAGACTAGATCAAATAGAAGTCAGAACATCAGATAATGAAGACAAAGTTTATCAACTCGAAAACAATATAGTCAATGCACAAAGGATTGTAAGAAATCACGAGCAAGGCATCAAAGAGATATGGGATGTCATAAAAAAAACCAAACTCGAGAGTCATTGGGATAGAAGAAGGTACAGAGGTCCAAACCAAAGGAATGAACAATCTATTGAATGCAATAGTCTTAGAAAACTTTAAAGATATTAAAGATGGAATGGATTGCCAAATCCTGGAAGCCTACAGGACCCCAAACATACAAAACCATAATAGACCAACTCCAAGACACATAATTATGAAGATATACAACATACAGAACAAGAAGAGAATATTAAAAGCGACGAGAGAAAGGAGGCAGATTACATTCAGGGGTAAACCAATTAGGTTAATGGCTGATGTTTCATCACAGATGTTGAAAGCGAGAAGATCCTGGAACAACGTATTTCAAACGCTGAAAAATAATGGATTCCAACGAAGAATACTGTATCCAGAAAAATTAAGCTTCAGGTTTAACAATGAAATTAAAATATTTCAGGATAAACAAAAGTTAAAAGAATTCACAGCCAGAAAACCAGCACTGCAAGGCATTTTGAGCATAACACTACAAGAAGAGGAAATGAAAAACAGCACCTTTATGTTCAAAACACTAAAAAAACTAGGGATAAAAGGAACTTAACTCAACATTGTAAAAGCTATATATGCTAAGCCTCAGGCTAGCATCATTCTAAATGGAGAAAAACTGAAGGCATTCCCTCTAAAATCTGCAACAAGACAGGGATGCCCTCTCTCAACACTTCTATTCAAATTTGTTCTCAAAATACTGGCCAGAGCAATTAGACAGACAAAAGAAATTAAAGGCATAAAAATAGGAAAGGAAGAACTTAAATTATCAATATTTGTGGATGATATGATTCTATACCTAACAGACCCAAAAGGGTCTACAAAGAAACTACTAGAGCTAATAAATGAATTCAGCAAAGTGGCAGGATATAAAATCAACACCCATAAATCAAAGGCATTCCTGTATATCAGCAACAAATCTTCTGAAATGGAAATGAGGACAACCACCCCATTCACAATATCCTCAAAAAAAAAAAAAAAAAAAAGATAATACTTGGGAATCAACCTAACAAAAGAGGTGAAAGATTTACACAATGAAAACTACAGAACCCTAAAGAGATAAATAGGAGAAAATCTTAGAAGATGGAAAAATATACCCTGTTCTTTTATAGGCAGAACTAACATCATCAAAATGGCAATATTACCCAAAGTTCTCTATAGGTTTAATGCAATGACAATCAAAATCCCAACGGCCTTTCTTATAGAAATAGATAAAGCAATCATGAAATTCATCTGGAAAAATAAAAGACCCAGAATAGCAAAAGCAATTCTAAGCAGGAAGTGTGAATCAGGCAGTATAGCGAATCCAGATTTCAAACTATACTACAGAGCAATAGTAACAAAAACAGCATGGTACTGGTACCAAAACAGGTGGGTGGACCAATGGTACAGAATAGAGGACACAGAGACCAATCCACAAAATTACAACTTTCTTATATTTGATAAAGGGGCTAAAAGCATGCAATGGAGGAAGGATAGCATCTTCAACAAATGGTGCTGGGAAAACTGGAAATCCATATGCAACAAAATGAAACTGAATCCCTTTCTCTCGCCATGCACAAAAGTTAACTCAAAATAGACCAAAGAGCTTGATATTGAATCAGAGACTCTGCATCTGATAGAAGAAAAAGTTGGCTCCGATCTACATATTGTGGGGTCGGGCTCCAAATTCCTTAATAGGACACCCATAGCACAAGAGTTAATAATAAGAATCAACAAATGGGACTTACTTAAATTAAAAAGATTTTCTCTGCAAGAGAAACAATAAGAGAGGTAAATAGGGAGCCTACATCCTGGGAACAAATTTTTACTCCTCACACTTCAGATAGAGCCCTAATATCCAGAGTATACAAAGAACTCAAAAAATTAAACAATAAGATAACAAATAACACAATCAACAAATGGGCCAAGGACCTGAACCGACACTTCTCAGAGGAGGACATACAATCAATCACCATCTCTAGCAGTCAGAGAAATGCAAATCAAAACCACCCTAAGATACCATTTCACCCCAGTAAGATTGGCAGCCATTATGAAGTCAAACAACAAGTGCTGGAGAGGATGTGGGGAAAAGGGTACACTTGTTCATTGCTGGTGGGACTGCAAATTGGTGCAGCCAATGTGGAAAGCAGTATGGAGATTCCTTGGAAATCTGGGAATGGAACCACCATTAGACCCAGCTATTCCCCTTCTTGGACTATTCCCTAAATACCTTAAAAGAGCATACTATAGGGATACTGCTACATCGATGTTCATAGCAGCACAATTCACAATAGCTAGACTGTGGAACCAACCTAGATGCCCTTCAATAGATGAATGGATAAAAAAATGTGGCATTTATACACAATGGAGTACTCCTCAGCACTAAAAAATGACAATATCATGGCATTTGCAGGGAAATGGATGGCACTAGAGCAGATTATGCTAAGTGAAGCTAGCCAATCCCTAAAAAATAAATGCCAAATATCATCTTTGATATAAGGAGAACAACTAAGAACAGAGCAGGGAGGAAGAGCATGAGAAGAAGATTAACATTAAACAGAGATGAGAGGTGGGAGGGAAAGGGAGAGAGAAGGGAAATTGCATGGAAATGGAAGGAGACCCTCATTGTTATACAAAATTACATATAAGAGGAGGTGAAGGGAAAGGGGGGAAAACATGGGAGAGAAATGAAATACAGTAAATGGGGTAGAGAGAGAAGATGGGAGGGTAGGGGAGGGGAGGGGGGATAGTAGAGGATAGGAAAGACAGCAGAATACAACAGACAATAGTATGGCAGTATGTAAAAATGTGGATGTGTAACCGATTGATTCTGCAATCTGTATACGGGGGAAAAATGGGAGTTCATAACCCACTTGAATCAAATGTATGAAATATGATATGTCAAGCGCTATGTAATGTTTTGAACAACTAATTAAAAAAACACAAATTTTATATTTAAATTATAGAGTGTCCAGTATAAAAGTTGTACATTCAATGTTCCATAAGAAAAGTTAGTCCAGTTTGGAATGATGGTATATTTAGCCAATTATATAAAGGACATATCAACTTAATATTTTACTTTTTCATATTACAAGCTAAGGAGATTGTATTGTAAGAGACATAGAGGAAAAAACATAGACACTGAAAAAATTAAAAGGAAGATTTGAAATAACTTGTAATAAATCATTTTGACTATCAAATATGAAATCTTTCTTTAGCTATCTATAATGGTCCCATTCCATAAAACTTCCTTTTCATTTGATAAAAAATTTGATAAATGTGGTATATATGCAGTGAGTTTTACTCAGCCATAAAAAAGAATTGAAATTATGTCATTTGCTGGTAAATGTACGGATTTGATAAGTATTCTTGAAAAATATTTTCTTTTAATTGATGACCAAGGAAAGGATTTTATTTAAATGAAATTTTGAATCTTTCTTATTTCTTACTGAATTGGTTTACTTGATTACATGCACATCTATTTGCTATTAATTAATAAATGAGGCAATAATAAAAGTTTCATATCTAATAAAAAACAATTCATGTCTTTCTGAAACATAAATAACTAAAGAGGCATGCAAATTAAAGATGCTCTCCTTTGAATGTTATCATTAAAGTTATCTAATTTAGTTTATCTAAGTGACTTAGACTCTCAGAAAACTAATCTGGTTTCCTATTACTCACTGATAATCCTTTATGTCCCCTCCACCCCATTAAAAAAAATTGCTGGAAACAAAGCACTTCACACAACTTCAAAAGGTGTGCATTAGGCTCAGATGTTCAATAAATTGGCTGAATAGTTCTTCTGATTAAAACCATAGCAAGAAGCTGAATGCAGTAGTGCATGCCTGTTATCCCAGTGGCTTGGGAGGCTGAAGCAGGAAGATCTTGAGTTCAAACCAGCCTCAGCAAAAGCAAGGCAACTCAGTGAGACCCTGTCTCTAAATAAAATACAAAATAGGGCTGGGGATGTGGCTCAGTTGTTGAGTGTCCCTGAGTTCAATCCCCAGTAATGCTCCCCAATCAACCAATCAACCAACCAACCAACCAACAAAAACAACAGCAACAACAAAAAACCCCACAGCAAGAGTAGAAATGAATGATCCTGGAAACTCACACTGTGGATTCTGTTGTATCATCAAGAGTATGGTTCCTTTTTACTTGTAGGAAGCATCTGCTGATGAATTAAAACCATCACTTCCCCAATTATGTTTATTCTCTGCATGTTCATCTAGTATTAATATTCCTAACAAAATCACAAAACTGTGGTGTGCACCCTTAATAGAAAGTCAACCAACCAAATCTAGATATGGAAATGCAGTGTGAGCCTTTGGTCAAAGGCATGGAGTAGGAAGAATTTTTGTTTCAAGGAGAAACCATGGGATGTTTAAGCTATTTTGCAGCTCTGTAACTGTAATAACTGAGAAGAGAGTGAAATAATGCTTGTTTATAGACATGCAAATACATTTTATCTAATAAAGGGACAACATTTTTTGACTTGGCTTATAAAAAAAAGAAAAAATTATAAGTTTAATTTTAAAGACATATTTATTTTTATCTATTTACTCAATTCAAATTTAACTATTTTAAATCACATGAATTAAAGATATTTGGATCTTTTTTTAATTTTATGAGTGCTCCTTATATCTGCCAATTTTTATATCATGTACATTATATATGGACATACACACATAGACATACAACAGATAACACAAGTGTGCACATATAACACAATACTAAAGGCTTTGTAGTTTTTTACAATTGAAATATCCATTGCAAAGTTTAAAGACTCCTTAGTTGAGTAAAAATAGAACTGATCAGAAAAATATTAACCTAGGTCTGTAGGATCAAATTCACGAGCTGAATAAAAACAAAAAATACAGAATCTAAGAAAAAGCAAGAGTCCTAGAAAAAAATGACTGGCCGGTAATTAGTAAGGTGCCATACAATTTACTTTTTGGTTTAGTCTAGTTGGAGTTCAGGTGAAAGACACTTTTACATTTTTTTTTCATTGGGCTTCAGGTCAGTCTCCTACTGAGCTAGCAGGCTTCTTGCAATGTAAGTCCTGGCTGAGATCTGGAAGGATCAGGGAAAACTCCTATTCTGAGTAGAAACCTCCTGCCTAACACATTTTAACTATTTTTTTTCTTGTTGGAAATTGGATAGGTTTGGATGTTGAAAATTATGATACCTTATTTTCTATTAATGTTGAGAACAAAGCGATGATATTAAGCTCCTTACTGAGCAGGTCCATTATTTTCTGTGACCATTCCTAGGACCGCAGTGACCAATTGATAAAATTTTGCTCCATAGATAAGTTGAGAACAGGGGCTCAAATTAAGGCCCCGTTTAATGTCTAAAGGCTTCAAAAACCTGTTTATAACTCAGAGGGGGAGTATGCTTTTTGGTAAATTTATCCTTTAAAAGTAGGTGGCCCTTTATGGATTCAGGATTTAGGGTGGTGTTTTTATTGTCTCCCTGAGTTTCTCATGAAAATAGCAGTGTTTTTCTGGGGGCCCTGAGTAATTTCAGAGACCTTCAATAGTTAATGAGCTTTTGCTTGATCTTCCTGAGGGCTTCAAGGACCAACATTTGGAAATGTGTGATCTTCTAAGCATCCTGTTTAATATTTGAGTCCCAGTCAGGATATTTCTGGGAATTGCCTGTGTTCATTATGAGCCTGTGTTCTAGATAAATAATTAGGTTTGTTTCTAGTTTGTGATCCTGAGGCATAAGCAAGATGTAGGTACATCCACAATTTTTTTGGCTACTTGCTTTGGGGGGGCTTCCTGTTATGCTTGAATTCGGGACCTCCAAAAGACCACCAGAGATCAATATCGATGTAAGCAGCAAAGAAATGTTTATTGTGAGCTAGCTCTGTCCCCTGAGCACACACAGCAACTGGTGATGCTGAGAGGCCCCAAGCCCAGGGTTTTCAGCAGTTTTATACACTCTTTGGGAAAGGCGGGGACTTTACATACATCATAGTGTCTCTTAACAAATCATCACACATCACGAGTAAATCAAACAAAAACTCTTAACATTGATTAGCACATTCACTGGTGGGAACAAGTTGGGTAAGTGTGATTGGTTAGTACAAGAGGGGAATTCATTTTAACTGATTGGTTTAAGCCATGAGGGGAGTTCCTGCTGAACTACATGATTTCCCAACATGTTATCAACCACCATAAACTACTGGGAGGGTCATCTGGAAACCCAGGTATTTTCCCTGTCTCATCCTGATTGGTGGTTGCTAGGGGGTTTCTATGGGTCCTCACCTAGCCTGACTGAGTCAGGGACACCTGCCTCTGCAGATCTCTGCTATTTTTTGTAGATAAAGAACTCATCAGGAAGGGTATGTGCCTAGGAGTGCTCTATGGGTCTTTCCAAGGACAAGGGTCACCCCCCCTTCCTTGGACAGGCTTTGCTCTGAGGTAGAGGCTAGATTTTTACTCCTTATTGGGAGCTAAAGTTTAACTAGGTAATAATATCATATCTTTTCATGTGAGATCAAGCACAGGGCATAAGTTTTGAAACATCCCAATATATTTATTCAGATCCTCCAAAAATTTCCCTGAATTTGTTCTTATTTAAGATGGGGGGATTCCCCTTGTTTTTTTCCTCAGTAGGTGATTCCTTAAGGCTTCTCTCTTGGTAGACATTGAGGTTGGGCCTGAAAACACATGAAAATGAGAAATTTTCCTGATCATTTGTAATTTCTCAGTATGTTGACTAGTGGTCGATCTACAAACTGACTTGAGAGAGAAGCTCCCACCTGAGTGATGGAAATTTTAAGTTTTCTCCCACATCAGAGAAAACCCTTTATCTGATATATTAGGGACATCTCCCTAAACTTGAGCTTCGTTATGGTCCAGAAAACCCATCTCTCATCACCTGGCTTAGCCAAAGTTATTTCTGGCTTTCTTTGACAAAGTGCTAGGGTTCCAGTTTGCCCTGTGCCAGAGACATTGGGAGGATTCGGACTTAAGGGCATTACTGCTTTCCTCCTTGCCAATGTAACTCCTGATTATGAAAAAAGAGAATAATTGTGTATGTCTTAACCTTTTGTGCTGAATTGCTGTCCTGTAGACTAAAGGAATCTTCTAGGGGTAAGGGGAACATCTATTGGTTGTTAAGCACATAAGAAATACCATTGTCCAGAGGAATTTATGGGAGAAGTTGGTTAAAATAGAGTGCCTCCCTCTTGCAGCATTTTTAAAAAATACATTAAGTATATCTGAGCATAGGAGCAGGAATGGGAGATTTTAAATTGGCTTGTGAAGGCTAACTATATGAACAAAGGAAACCTGGATGTTTTGTTACTAATCATCCCTTGTCTTTCTCTCAGTCCTACAATCTTACTTGCTAGTGTTTCTGATTGGCAAAGGAAAGGAGCATCCAGGAGGGAATGGAGGTGGGGTTGGGAGTGTTGCAAGGCCTGAACAGAGGCAAATGTCATTAGGGCTTTCCCTCAGTGCCACTCATCTACCATCACCTTACATACCCCTTAGGGCAGTTGGGAGGAGTTTTCAGAGAAGGAAATTTAGATTTTTGCCAGAGTGTAGTCAAGGCCAGAAATTCCACCATTGTTCCATACTCCTTCATTCACCTCCACACATCCAAGGCAGATTGGGACTAGGGACACAGTGTACTCACACCAATTGCTCTCCAGGCCTGGACAGAAGAGTAGAAAGCAGCTTCAGCAGAACCCAACCTGACTGCTCTGTATTGAAAAGGTGATTAAGAGCCACCTAGTTCAGGAAAAATTTCACCTGAGTCTTGAAGAGTGGTGGCTGCACTAACTGCATTTAAATAGCCAACAGGTGCCCATCATCTTCCAAAATGAAAGAGACAGAAAGATGCACCTCAAACAGATGTAGGGCATGTGGAGTGGAGCTTACCTCAGTGTAGGCCTTGGTGGAATCTCCAAATATGATACTGCTGGTTACTGGTGACAAGTCCTGCTTCCATACATGTTGAAGTTTGAACATTAGAGAAACATGCCAAGGCAAGCATATGAAGCAGCGTTTATTTTAAAAGGGGGTAACATAGACTGCAGGAGAAGGGAGCCATAGCTGATATCCTGGTATCCCAAGAAGCCAGGTGTTCTGCCCTTTTTATAAGACCTAGGATTCCTTTGTTCTCCTGATTTCCCCTCTTATCTTTCTCCTTCTGGCATAAGTGACTAGGTGCAGAAATGCTCCATGGGATGGCCAAAAGGTGGGATATAGGTGGGCTGAAGGGGGAAGGGAAGGGTGGAGTAGACAAGGACACATCTACAACTTTATAGCTCCCTGTAGGGAGGGGAAATTCCTGGGACAGGTTACCTTGGCAACAGGTTGGAGCAGGGGTAGGTTCTTGATAAGATCCCTCATGGGACAGTCTCCAACTTCCCAGACTAACTCAATATTTTCCTCCTAGAGCCAAACTGACTCAATTTATGTATCTACATTGACTGCCTGTGTAATCCTGGCATCAATATTCCTAGAGATATATGGCCTTTAAAAAATTGAGTTTCTAATAATGCTGTACTTTACTGAATCTGGAACAAATTTTAAATTGTTCTAGAAATGCCAGATGACTTAAGAGAAGGAGAAAACAGTGTGTATGTGTGTGGGGGATAATATCTCAAATCAAGAACAGTAACAAGTTGATCTGAATGGTTGGTGCTTGTGCTCTGGATTGGGAGTGTCCACTGCCCACTCCGGAGTGACAAGCCACTGTCCTTCAGATAACTTGTTTGTAAACAGGGGAAGTACCCGATGCGGGGTTTCTACAGATGGCCACATATGTATTTCATTTTTGGGTGCTAATATGAGTCTCCTTTTGGTTTTAACCTCAGACTCCACCTGTGCAAGAAAGTGACTGACATTGGACATCTGTCTGTCCACCTCATCCCAGCAGCATTGGTACCATTGCTTCAGAGCATCCCATGTTTTTATTGATCTTTGGGATTCCTTACACAGACAGTTGAGTCATCCCAGACAGCTTTATCTTTTCCTTATAGATCAGTAGAGCTTTTCTTTCCTGGTGGTATTGCCTTATCAATTGAACAGCATGTGGATAAGAATGAGGACAGGGGACATCCTCACCTTGTTCTTGATCCTAGTGGGAAAGTTTTTAAATTTCTCTCTGTTGAGTGTTAGTTTAATTGTAGATGTCATTTATCTAGTTGATGTAGTTCCCCTCTATCCCTGGTTTATGAGATTTTGTTGTTTTTGCTATTGTAGTTTTGCTTTGTTTTGTTTTTATCATGATGGGCATTGAATTGTGTCCCTAACTTTTTCTGCATCTGCTGACATTGAAAGACCCCAGCCCAATAACTTTAGGCCCAGTAATAAATCACCAGGGCTTGCTTCCGCACCTGCACAGACGTCAGATGTATTTTTCAGAAAATCAGTTAAGTGTAAACGATTAAGAAAGGACAGGATGGTTGGGAAAGGAGCCGGCACGGTTGGGCAAACGGGATCATACAATGAAAAACCATACAATGAATAACAAATGGTTTTTATGTGGTTTTTCCAGGAACCTATAGTGAAAAACAAGTTTACCCTTTAAGTGACCTATATGCTGGATTCAAAAGAGCCAATGAGATACCTGTTACTGTGCTAGGAGGAAAACTGACCACTGTACCCTATAAAAGATCTGTACCCCAAAGCCCGGTGTGCCAGTTCACCGAAGCTCCGGCTGAGGTTTCGCTGAGCACCCGCAGGCGCCTGTGTATCAATAAATCGCCTCTTGCTTTTGCAGCCAGTGCCTCGTGCGTCTTTCTTGGACAGGGAATCGGCGGGTCTTTCAACATGATTGTGTGATTTTCCCCTTTTGGCCTTGGATGTAATGATTATGTTAATTGATTTTCTGATCTCAAGCCAGTTTTTCATACCTGGGTCATTCCCTTAGTCCTGCCATATAATCTTTTGTATGCAGTGTTGGATTCAAGCTGCTGATATTTTACTGAAGATTTTTGCAGCTGTGTCCCTGAGAATAGTGTTCTGTAGTTTTCTTGCAATGACCTTGTTTACTTTTGTTGAACATCTTGAATGGGTTAAGAGGGATTCCCTCTGCTTCTATCTTCTTAAAGAGGCCACAGAGAATTGTTGAAATTTCATCCTGAAGTGCTTGGTAGAATTCACCTGTGAATGCACCCGGGCCTGGCTTTCTGTTTGGGAAGGTATTAGTTACTGGGTCAATTCCCCTTGAGGATATAAACCAGTTACAACTGTTTCTTCTGGTTTGAGGCTTGGCAGGTGGTGTCTGTCAGGAATTGTCCATTTCATCCAGGTCATCCAGTTTGTGGGGATGGAGGTGTTCAGAGCATGTCCATCATAGCCCCTCTTACATTCCTGATATCCCACAGATTTTACAAATTATGTTATTATTTTCATTTGGTTTATCTTGAGATTTATTAATTCCTCTTGAGATTTAACTTTTGACTCATGTGTAATGTAGAAAGGTTGTTTAATCTGCAAATGTTTTGTATAACCCAAACATCTTTCTCCTATCAAAGTCTAGTGTAATTTCATGAGGCCTGAGAGCAGATGCTGTATGATTTCTAATTCTGTTGATTTTTAATGTGTACATTTTTCCTTTTTATTGGAATATTATAACAGTAAGTTTTGTTATAAAATATTCATTTATAAAATATTCATTTATACAGTATGATTAGTCAATTTTATTCCCCAGCACTGCCCCTCCCACCTCCCTCCCCCTGATCCCCTTCCTCTATTTTATTGGTATCCCTTCTATTTTTTTTAATTTGTTCTAATTAGCTAGCCATGACCATGAATTGCATGTTTACATATTGTACATAAATGGAGCACAACTTTTCATTCTTCTTGCTGTGTATGGTGCAGAGTCACACAGTAGTGTAATCATACACATAGATAGGGTAATAATGACTGTCTCATTCTACTGTCCTTCCCACCCTCATGCCCCACCCCTTCCCTCAATCCCCTCAGTGCAATTCAAAGTTTCTTCATTTTTCCCTACAACCCCCACTATGGATCAGCATCTGCTCATCAGAGAAGATATTCGGCCTTTGAGTTTTGGAGATTGTCTTATTTCACTTAGCAAGATATTCTGTAGATCCATCCATTTCCTTGCAAATGCAATAATTTATTTTTTTTCTGTAAAGCTTAGTAATATCCCATTGTGTATATGTATCACATTTTCATTATCCATTCATCTTTTGCAGGGCATCTAATTTGGTTTCACAGAATTGAGCTGCTATGAACATCCATGTGGCTGTGTCACTGTACTCTACTGATTTTAATTCCTTTGGGTATAAACCAAGGAGTAGGATAGCTGTGTCAAATGGTGGTTCCATTCCACTTTTTTAAAGGAATCTCCATAATGCTTTCCAAGTGGTTGTACCAATTTGCAGTCCCACCCACAATGTATGAGTGTGCCTTTTCCCCCACATCCTCAGCAACACTTATTGTTGTTTGTTTTCTTAATAGGTGCCATTCTGACTGGAGTGAGATGAAATCTTAGAGTAGTTTTGATTTGCATTTTTCTAATTGATAGAGATGTTAAACATTTTTTCATATATTTGTTGATTGAACGTATATTATCTTGTTATTTTATTTGTGTGTGTGTGTGTTAAATTTTTGTGTTGTTTATATTTCCTAGAAATTAGTGCTCTATCTGATGTGAGTGTGGTAAGTATTTGCTCCCAAAATGTAAGCTCTCTATTCACCTCACTAATTGTTTTTTTTGTTGTTGTTAAGAATATTTTTAGTTTGAATTCATCCCATTTATTGATTCTTGATTTTATTTCTTGTGCTATAAGAGTCTTATTAAAGATGTCAGGCCTAATGCAACATGATGAAGATTTCTTCTATTAGGTGCAGGGTTTCAGGTTTAATTTCTAGGTCTTTGATCCACTTTGAGTTGAGTTTTGTGCATGGTGAGAGAGTAGGGTTTAATTTCATTTTGCTGCATATTAATTTCCAGTTTCCCCGACACCATTTGTTGAAGACTATCTTTTCTCCATTGTATGTTTTTGGCACCTTTAACTGTAATTATGAGGGTTAGTCTCTGTGTCCTCTATTCTGTTCCATTGGTCTATAAGTCTATTTTAATACCATGCTGTTTTTGTTACTATAGCTCTGTAGTATAGTTTAAGGTCTGATATGGTGATTCCACCTCTTTCACTCTTCTTGCTTTAGCTCTTCTGGGCTCTTATTTCTCCTGATGAATTTCATGACTGCTTTTTCTATTTCCATGATGAAAGCCACTAGTATTTTGACTGGAATTTCATCAAATCTGTATAGTGCTTTTGGTAGTATTTTAATTTTGACAATATTAATTCTGCCTATCCAAGAACAAGGGAGATCTTTTCATCTTCCAAGGTACTTTTTAATTTCTTTCTTTAGTGTTCTGTAATTTTCATTGTAGAGGTCTTTCACCTCTTTCATCAAGTTGATTTTTTTAGGCTATTTTAAATGTGGTAGCTTTTCTAGTTTCTGTTTCAAAGGATTTGTCACTAATGTACAGAAATGCCCTTGATTTGTGGGTGTTGATTTTATATCCTGCTACTTTGCTGAATTCATTTATTTATTCTAGAGGGGGTTTTTTGAGGATTTTTTTTAGATTTTCTAGGTATAGAATCATGTAATCCTCAAGTAGTGCTAATTTGAGTTCTTCTTTTTCTATCTGTATCCCTTTCTGTCTAATTGCTGTGGCTAGTGTTTCAAGAACTATGTTAAATAGGATTGGTGAAAGAGGGTATCTCTGTCTTGCTCTAGTTTTTAGAGGGAATGCTTTCAATTTTTCTCCATTTGGAATAATGTTGTCCTGGGATTGGTATAAATAGCTTTTATCCCTACTTTTTCTGCCGTAGTCTGGCTGGGCACAAATCACGAGCCACTGAAGCAGGAACAAACTTTATTTCTGAACTCCACCAGCACACTCCACACACGCTTCCCGGGAATTCTCTGGAACACCACCCACGCAGCTCCTCTCTGGACACACCACACACCAACCGGAAATTCCTCCTCCCGCACTTCCCCCAACCAATTGGAACTCTCTTGGAATCCCCACGAGAACTCCAAAGTACCAGGCTGAGGTGGACAGAAGGGGTCTAATATACACAGCTTAACATAACCATTTCAGGTGATCTTACAAAAGCCCTGTGTCCTGCTCACACTCCCAAGAGGGACATTCCATGTCCACCTCAGGCCCTTTCCCCTGAGCTCTCAGTGTCCCAGGGTCCTCACTACCACACTGCTATCCATTAGAGTGGGCTTCAAAATGTGGTGTCTTCTCCATTCCCAGCATGTCTCACAGCCTCGTAACTGCATCTTTCCACTCATGCTTATCACCCAGGAAACCCCTGTGGAAGAGGAGGGCCCAGCCTGGAGCAGAGCTCAGCTAAAGGGCAGTTATGGTGACTTCCTCTTCTGGTGTGTGACCCTCTGGTGGCAAATTAAAGAATTGCATGGGGACTTTCACTTCCACACCAGGGCTTACAGAGGGGGAATCCCTACAGGTCCCCAGGACCGAGACCTAGGGGGAGGGTCTCCAAGTCAGGACCACAGCGATGTCCCTGACAGGGCTCCATATAAATGCTTGTAAATCACAAGGCATTCAGATCTTGCCTTAACTCAGGTCTCAGTTGGCTGGAATACCAAAGTAGGGAATTGAGCCCTAACAAATGTGAGCAAAGTGGAAATCCTGAGGACATGCCAGATATTTAAAGTCAAAAGCCTTCACTATCACCTACGACCCAACTCAGCACTCTTGGTGGCCAACAGGGCCTCCTTGGGAAGGATGAGGTGAGTAGGAGCAGGAGTGGTGAACATCAAGGTCAGGGTCACCTGCCCTAGCTACAGGGCAGGAATTGACCATGGAGCAAGGAGGTCAGTGCCCTGTGTTGGACCCCACCTCAGTGCAGGACTCCTGGAATGTCCTCAGGTATTACCTGGAAACCTCTGTGTGGCCAAAACTCTGTCTGCAGTCTGTCCACTCCTGGGTGTTCCTGCTGCCCTCTGGCCTCTCTGATGCCATGACTGTCACTCTGCCACCAGGGCCCACCTATTGTCAGGCACCCTGAGCCAAATCTGTTCTCCTCAGAGCACCCAGGCAAGGTCCTGCCCAGCAGAGTCAAAATGCCCAAAGGCAGCTTCAGACGCAAAGTGGCCTTTGCCAGCTTGAGGTCCAGTCTCTGAAGACAGGGCTCTGCAGCCTCCGACTCCACCCAGCAGAAGCCCTCTCCAGGGTCATGTGCTCTGGGACATCATTTGGGTTTCCTAGGGACAATCACACCTTTCTGGATCTTAGATATGTGGTTTGATATTTTTTGCTAAAACAAGACAGAAAGCTTGAGAAGGTGCAGGAGAAGATGGACAGTGGAAGAGAGAGATGCTAACACTCAGCATGAGCCAAGGCAATACTTAGAGGGGAGAATACTCAGCAGAAGTGAGGATAGCCTTGATGTTCTGTCAGTGCACTGGACATAGCTGAGGTAAGAAGCTCTGAGCTTGTGAGTCTCAATACAAACCAGAGAGAGCAAAAACAGGGCTTCAAATACATCAGAACAGAACCTTCAAGAACTCTGGAGTCCTAACCCAGTGCGACGTGAACAGGCTGGGACACTCAAAGGAGAAGAAATTCCTGAAATAATGAGAAAGGTGGATTTCCCTGGAATTTATACTGAAACACTAATGCACAGGAAACTCTGAGCACAACAGACCCAGAGCGGGTACAGGTCACCAACATTTAGAAACCAAAATAATTGAGGGCAATGAAAACCTTGAAAGGGGTCAGAGGAAATATCCCTGTCAGGTGGGTGGCAATGACTTAGGACAAAGCAGCCCACTGGGGGGGGGTGGACAGCAATCAGACACAGATACAAACACCTGCCAATCAATGGGATCTCCTAGCTAACTCCTGTCAATCAGCAGGATCTTATGGACAATCGTGGATTTCAGCCAACTCCCCAGACCAATTGCAGTGGGACAAGTGTTGAGTGCCACAGTGTTGAGTTGGGATGGAGCCTCGCATTTTGCCAGAAGGAGTGGTTGAGAGGTGATGCCAGCGAGCCATTAAGATGATGATAATTAAGTTTAGCTGTGTATAATTGTGACTGGATGATGCTGGATTGAAACAGGCTGTGTATTCAGTTGTATATAGACTGCTGCTGTCCAGCAATAGGAAGGCTCCTGCTGCCTCTGAAGTCTGCTACTTTTGAGTTCTCTTGGCGTTCCCCTTGAGTTCCTGTTGAGTCATCATGGAGAGAGTTCCCGGGAGTGCACTTGGAGTGCCAGTGGAGTTCAGGCAATAAAGGAGTTCTGGTTTGAACCTACAAGTGCCTCATGGTGGCTCAGTTATTTTGTGGCCAGCCAGACTGCGACAGGAAAGGAAGTCTAAAAACACTTTTTTCTGTCCCAAGCCCTTCCCTTCCTGCCATAAGCCTCATAAAATTCCAGTCCAGTTGAGCTCCCAAGCGGTTTCTCCTCACACTCTTCTTCTGTCCACTCTGTCTGTCTGATCGAGTTCCACCTGGGGGTGAATCTCAAATAAAGCCTGGTTCAGCAGCCTTTTAAAATCTCCCTCCTTTGGTCACCATTTGCCTTGCCTGATCCCCTTCCGTAGACAGGACCAGAGATTGGAATTCCATCTGACATCGACCTTGCTTCAGCCCTATATTAGGGTTTGGAGATGAGGTGTGCCCCCAGACTTCCTGTGCTAATGAAGGAATGTTCAGAGGTAAAATGAATGGATCATGAAATCTGGAGCCTCATCAGACTTTGAGTGGACTTTCCACTGTTTGAGTGGACAGTCTGGGTATTAACCCTGGGTACATGGGATGTGGTTGGAGCAGGTGGTCCCTGGGCCCAGGCCCTGGAATGCACATCTTCCTCACAGTCTCTTCCCCTCTCTGCTTCTTTACCTGCCATGAGTTGAGCAGCTTTCCCCACCAGGCCCTCCAGCCACTGTGTTCTGTCTCACTTTGAGCACAAAGCAATGGAACCAGCCAGGCATGGACTGAACCTCTAAAACCATGAGCCAAAGTCAACTTTTCATGCTCTCAATTGTTCTTGTCAGCTATTTTTGGCCACAGGGGTGCAAAAGCTGACTAACACAGAAATTGGCACTAAGGGTGGGGTCCTTGCAATAACACTACCTGACCATGTGGTTCAGAAGCATTTGGATTTAGTTGCTGAGAGAAGTTTGGAAAAGGTTGGTGATGCGGGACAGAGAAGCCTTACAATGTGGTAAGCAGAGCTTAATGGATGATTCTCACTTCTGGCTCTCTGAAGACCAGAATACTGATAGAAATACGGCCAGTGCCTAGGCAGTTTCAGAGGGGAGTGGGGACTCTATCGGAATTCAGCTTCATGTCATTTGTGTTATATTCTGGCAAAAACTTTCCTCAATTTACCCCATATCCTGAGACTTTTTGTGGGGCCAAATTCAAAGGTGATGCACTAAGTAATCTGGTAGAGGAAATTTCAAGGCAGCACAGCATTTAGTCAGAGGCTTGGATTTTGCTGACAGATTTTAGTCAGGTTTATTGTGCAAATCAGGACCAGAAAATAAGTATGAAAGTTTTGAAAAACTTGCATTTTGCCCACAAATGTGAATGTATAACTAAGGCCAAGAAAGTCTTGGTTTTTTGTTTTGTTTTGTTGTTGTTGTTGTTTTTTAGATTATGGAAACTAAAATTTGCTAGGTAGTTTGCACAGAGACAATAGGAAAAATGGCTTGAGGACATCTCAGGGATTGTCAAGATTACTGGAGATGATTCACAGGCTAAAGGCTATCAGAGGAAAAATTCATTTGTGAAGAGACAATGGGAGCCCACTGCTTACATGGGAGGACCTAGGAAATTGTTTCACCATGCTCATTCCCCCAGACACATGGAGGCTGCTATAGTTTTGATCCCAGGGGACCAGGAACTGTGAAAATTGTGTTAAACCTTGGAATTATCCATGTGGAGACTGTTCTGCAGGAATACAGGATGCTGGAGATGATAGGGGTTCCCCGAGTCTTCCACTAATATTTCAAAGGAAGCCCTGGGAAGCTAGGCAAAGTGAAGGAGGGTCAGAGTCCTGCAGTCTGCCCCTGAGAGTGATGCAGATGATGGGAAGATGAAGACAAAGGAATTAAGAGATACCAGTAATGTGGGCTGTCTCCTGAGAACAGCAGCTGGCTGCGTGGAGAGCCAGGCTAAAGGATACACTGTGTGCATGGCAACTGGCAAGGCCAAGGAGGCAGGGCTGCCCAAGTGCTTTGGAAATCACCTCTTCCTGCCATGTATCCCTGACACTATCAGTGGAGCTACAAAAAATGTTTGCCCAGCATGTTCAGGTCTTGCTGTATTTAGGTCTCCCCACTGAGCAGGGCTGGTATCAACTGTCTTCAACCAGCCTCTGTTACCCAAACTCAGTTACTGAGTTTGTGCTGTGCAGAGACCACAGACTACAAATGTGTCTGTCATCAGCAGTGATGGTTCTGCTCCACATTGCAGATCCATAGGAAGTGTCCAGCTGCTCAGACACAGGTGGAAGCAGGGCTAGCACTTCAGGAGGTGGCTAGACCTAATGGAAGCAAAGTGTGGAGTCCCGATTGTGTCCAATTCTCCAGTCACAGGAAACCTTGCCTGCCACTGGGGCTCTGCACTCTGGAAATGCAGATCATGTGACTCTGGGCAGGAAGCCTTAGCTCCACAGTGGCTGTGGGTAGGTCTGAGTATAAAACTCAGAAGCCTCAGTAAATGCAGGAGGCCCCACATTATTCCCTGACCTGCTCTGTGGTAACCACGCCCTGCCTTAGCCAACAACATCTCACCTTCTGCAGGCTTCTGGATGGCAGGGACACAGCATAGAGCTTGATTGGATGTAGCTGATAGACCCAGCCTGATTTTCTCTTAAAATTGGGAGCCATCTTGCCACAAAGCCATGAAAAGTTAATTTTGGTTTTACTATAAATTACTGCAAATCCTGAACTTGCTTGGAATTACTACCCATGCTTAAACTCACCCATGCCTGGTTCTCTCTGACCAGATAGCAACCCTCTCTGAAACTTTAGTGATGCCTCATAAATCTTGGCCTTCCCTAGCCAGATACTGACCCTCTCAGAGGCCCTAATGACCTTCATAAATTCTTATGTTGGGGCCAGCAAAAATGTAAACTAGCCTTTGTGTTATACTCCTCAAAGTATTGTTATCTGTAATCCCCTTTGTGTAACTTTCTGGGCTATAAAGCTGGGCTGCGAGATCTGCAGTGCTGTCTTGTTCCTGCAGTTTTTGTTCAGAGAGGCAGCCCAGCTGGTCTAAATAATAAGCTTGCTTTAATTTGATTTTAATTGGAATCAGTGGTCTTTTCTTGTGTCCTAGTCAAACAGTAGTCACTATTTTAGAGCTTTTCCTATATTTAGAGATCATTGTCCATTCACTGTGGCCCCTCATGTCACAAAGCAGCAGGAAGAAAAGTCCTCTACTTTACTGTGAAATTCCCCCCAAATGAGAAGTTCCATCTGTGGCTCAAAACTTGACTTGACCCACAGGTTGGGGGCTGGTCCTTACCACTACAGTGAGTGACATGCAGAGGCTACAAGCGCATTGGTACTGTCAGCAGATGAACCATAGCAAGTCAAATCCAAGAGATGGTGGATTTTTCTAAAAGACTCCAGTTTGAAAAGTATAAATCACAGATGTTTTTTTCCATCTAACACATTCACACCAACTGAAATGCACTGGTAAAATATTCTGATGTGTCTTTCTTAGTTTCCTAGTGAAAAGTTGGCCATTCAGATCTACTGACAGAGTGGCTGTTGGTAGGTCAGGGAGATGAGGGGACTGAGCTAACAGGCTTGCTGGCATGGGAGGAGAAACAGGCAGGGTCAGTGAGGAGGGTCCAGAAGATTTGATCATCATATTTTGAATGCCAGTTACTGGTGACAAGTCCTGCTTCCCCACATGTTGAACTTTGAACATTAGAGAATCACTGCGGAGGCAAGCATATGGAGCAGGTTTATTTAAAAAGGGGTAACATAGACTTCTCCTGCGAGGGAGAAGGAAGCCATAGCTCGTTCCTGGTATCCCAAGAAGTGAGGTGTTCTGCCCTTTTTTATATGTCCTAGGATTCCTTTGTTCTGCTTTTCCCCCTTATCTTTCTCCTTCCTGCATATGTGATTAGGCCCAGGAATGCTGGGTGGGATGGCCAAAAGGTGGAAAATAGGTGGGCTAAAGGGGGAAGGGCAGGGTAGAGTAGACAAGAGCACATTAACAACCCTGTAGGGAGAGGAAACACCTGGAATGGGTTACCTTAGCAACAAGTTGGAGCAGGGGCAGGTTCTTATTAAGATCCCTCATGGCACAGTCTCCAACTTCCCAGACTCAGTCAGAATTGGCCTCCTTGATCTGACCTGATTTGCTTTACCTATCTACACTGACTGCCTGTGTAATTCTGGATTCATTCCCCCTTCTAATGTTAGGAATGCCTTACTGCTGTAAGGAGAAGGAGCGATGATCTTTCTGGCTGCTTCCAAGCTGAGAGGAGGTGACATGAGGGGGCAAGCAGCTTTAGAGTTCCCTTTTAGAAGTCAGGTTGGTTTGAAGTCTGGTTGGGGAAGAACAGGTTGTAAAGTCATCTGGGGATGGGTGCTTCCATGAGAGAGAAACAAAAAAAACATAAGTATTTAATAAATGTTGCAGCAACTGGAACATGTCAATGTATAATAGATGTTTTCTCACCAGCAGTGTGAGGGCTGAGAAGTTGTCCCCATAAGAAGATTGGAGAGGACAAGGCCTTTCATTGGGAAAACAAGGTTGTAGAAGACAAGGCCTTTAGTTGGGAATGTAGATCTTTAACATCCCCAGTTATCAGGAATGTAAACATAACATTTAATTTTTAATGTTAAGATGTCGATTCCCATAAGATCATCATAAGATGCAGTTAAATAATTCAATGTTATCTGACCTTGGAAACTCCTTCTACTGGTATGACCTCTGTGTCTAATAGAGAACCTGTTGGGTGTGTGGGAGATTCCCTGCTTAAGTTAAGTTTCCCTCTGGCAAGAACATCACAGAATCATTTACCCCTCCCCTCCCCTCCAAAGGGTTGAATCCCTTGCCCCTCCCCTTCCTCTCCAAAGGCGCCAAGCTGAAGAGCACCAAATTCAAAGGTTCTCTCAACCAATCCCCACAGGACACAGTGTCTGCTTACAGTTCCTGAGTCACCCTGCCAATCAGCACCCGCCACATCACCTATGCAACCCTTCTTAAGCCCAAGCTTGCAAACTCACACTCTCTGCCCTCTTCCTCTCTGCCCTCTACCTCTCTGCCCTCTGTTCTCTTCCTCTTCTTTCTCTCTACTCTTTCTCTTTCTCTCTGCCCTTTTCCTCTTCCTCTCTGCCCTCCTCCTCTCCTCTCTCTGCTCTTTGCCTCTCCTTTTCTTCCCCTTCAGGCAGCCTCCCAATAAAATCTCTTGGTTGAATCTCCATCTCAGGTAAGTCACTCACCTTTCAGAACCCTTTAATTCTGTTACTTAGGGCTGGATTACCATACTAGCAAACATAAAGCCTACCTGTGTAGGTTAGGAATAACTTTAGCTTTAAACTAAAACTTCTGTAGCAGTACCCATTGATGCTTAGTTTCTTTTGATACTTATTCTTTTCTTATACTTATTTTTTAGTTGTAGTTGAACACAATATCTTTATTTTATTTATTTATTTATTTTATGTGGTGCTGAGGATTGAATCCAGGACCTTGCACATGCTAGGCAAATGCTCTACCATTGAGCCACAATCTAGCCCCAGTCTTACTTATTCTTGGGGGCTAAAACAAGGTGTATTCCTTAAATTATATTATTATTATTATTATTATTATTATTATTATTATTTTATTATTATTATTTAAAATGCCCAGGAATAGTTGTGTTTCTGTTTCAGCTGTTTTTGCTAGTTGTTTAAGATGAAGCAGTCAAACTGACTTTTGTTTCTATCTATTGTTAACAGTCAGCTGAGTTTCCATAGGAGTCACACATAGGGGAACTTGAGAGCAGCTCCTTAATTCTACCAGTGCCATTTGCACTAGAATGGGTCCAGGTCTTCCTTGACCATATGACTTCCCTTGGAAGCATTGGCTTTGTCTCTCTTCTCCTATGATGCTCCTCTTCATAGCAAATGCACTGATTGTCTTTCTGTTCCCCAGTGGTCTCATTAATCTCCCTGATCAGTTGGTTATGTGGCCCAGAGTTGGAAAGCTCTTTAAAAAAGTCCCCTATTCCCTGGTTTCATACTAACTCAGAGGGCAACAGCCAAATATGTTTTCTTTTTGGCCCTTTTAATTTAACTTTAATTTTTAAGTCTTGATCTTAAAGATCTAGCAAATCCGTCTCACCAGTCTTAAATTAAAAGTACTGGGCTTTAATGTCTATCTCTCTTTTCTGCAGGTGATGGCTTATTATCTTAAATTAACCCAAGTAGTGTGTTCTTAAAGCAATACCTCAGCAAAACATTAATAGGCAATCTTTCTACTGTTTATAATGAAACTACAAAATAAAATTAACCAGAGTAAAGACATATTTAGTTCGTGTAATAGCTACCTTGGATTTTGGCTGAATTATACATTATATCCCCTGTTTGAGATCCTAATAATTTTGACAAAAACAAGCTTTTGAACACAGCTTTAAATGAACTGAAATCTGGCCTACTGTGAGATTCTGACATGTAGTGAGATGGAATTCAGAACCTTATCTCAAGTAAGGCGGGGTTCTTCATAAATCTTTCAGTTCTGAAGCTGATCTTTGCTTCTTAAATTCCATTTTACAAAGTTTACATAAATTGTTGTTTGAGGTAACATGAATATTAGCTAACACAATATGATATCACATTTAAAACATGAATTAAAGAAAGGCTGAAAGCTTTTAACCTTTTGTGGAAAAGTAGCAAAATACTTTTGTGTTTTACAATATTAACCTTTACATAGAGTAGGCTCTCATTAACTTAATAATACATTTAAACTGTACCCCAGTGTAAAAAGTAACATAAAACTTTATATATCTTATTGATAACAGGTCCAGTCATAGAACATTTAATATTTTAAAAAAAATCCCCAATGTTTTTCATTTAAGCCTAAAATTACCAAACAACTTTAGTTTGGAGAAAACCAGCTTTGATAATGCTCTTTTAAAGCTTCTACCTTAAAGACTTGCACACATGGAAGATATAAACCCATTTAATATACAAGGAAGAGTAATAGCACCATAATTACACTGATGTTTTTATATTTACCAGGTTTAGCTTTTAAAGTTATGACAGTTCAATGCTCTAAAATAACAGTTCTTGTTTAACCAGTTGTTTCATTTCTTTAAGTTTACTTCCTCTAGAAAAAAGAAACAAAACTTAATAAACACAATGCTATGGGTAAACTAATGTTTTATGAAATCTTTGTCCTTTTAACACATGACTGATTATAAAAACAACCTTTCACAGACCTTCTTTATCACTTCCTTAAACCCTCTTATTTACTTCATCACATAAAGAATTTTTATCCAGAAACACTTTTTCCCTTCTATTAAATGTGGTTTCCATACCTAGAACCTTCTAATTTCTCCTTCACATCTGTTAACCTCATTTTCCTGTTCACATTTTGAAACATTCCTTGAAAATTTTTGAATTTAGGCAAATTATTTCATTTTAACAGAATGAAATACTTTGACTTAACAGTACTCTTAATTGAAACAGTTGAAACTTTTGGGCCTTTGTATATAGAAATCTTCTATAAACCTTTGTATATTTTTTATACAAAAATAGAATCACATATAGAATATATATATTCTACAAAATATAGAATCACATCTGTTTACCACTTCATGAAAACACAATGTTTAAGTATATAGAACCTGTAACATTTTTTTAATGATGACAAAGCAAATTTAAATTCTTTTTTCTTCATTTACCAATTTATGAAAACATTAATACTTCATGGTGTATTTAACATTTAGCGTATTAATCTTGTAGATTAATCAGATGTCTAACAAAATTAGTCATACATATGAGGAATCCCAAGTCAAACTTATTTTACCAAAATATCAGACAAGTGTATTTAACAGTATTAGTCATTTCTTCCTTGTTGAAGAAAAGTCCTAGAACCAAGGGATATTAGACATTTTATAGACATCAACCTTTATTAGCTCTTTGACCACCTAGAAAACTTGTAAGTTTAATTTTAAAGACATCTTTATTTTTATCTATTTACCCAATTTAAATTGAACTGTTTTAAATCACATGAATTAGAGATATTTGGATCTATTTTTTTAATTTTACGAGTGCTCCTTATATCTGCCAATTTTTATATCATGCACATGATATATGGGCATATGCACATAGACATACAACACATAACACAAGTGTGCACATATAACACTATACTAAATGCCTTGTAGATTTTTACAGATGAAATGTCCATTGCAAAGTTTAAAGACTCTGTAGTTGAATAACTGATCAGAAAAACATTAACCTAGATCTGTAGGATCAAAATCATGAGCTCAAAAAAAATACAGAATCTATGGAAAAGCGAGAGTCCTAGAAAAAATGACTGGTCGGTAATGAGTGAAATACCATACAATTTACTTTTTGGTTTAGTCTACTTGGAGTTCAAGTAAAAGACACTTTTACCTTTTTTTTTCCCTTGGGTCTCAGAACAGTCTCTTACTGAGCTTACAGGCTTCTTCCTTTTGCATTTCAATGTAATGAAAGGAGCAGGGGAAACTCCTATTCTGAGCAGAAATCTCCTGCCTAAGGAATATTAACCATTTTTTTTTCTTGTTGGTAATTGGATAGGTTTGGATGTTGAAAATTATAAAACCTTATTTCTATTAATGTTGAGAACAAGCTATGATATTAAGCTCCTTACTGAGCAGGTCCATTATTTTCTGTGACCATTCCTAGGACCACAGTGACAAATTGCTAAAATTTTGCTCCATAGGTAAATTGAAAAGAGGGGTTCAAATTATGGCCCTGTATAATGTCTTAAAGTCTTCAAAAATCTATTTATAACTAGGAAGGGGAGTAAACCTTTTGGTAAATTTATTCTTTAAAAGTTAGTGGCCATTTATGGATTCAGGATTTAGGGTGGTATTTTTATTGCCTGAATTTCTCATGAAAATAGCAGGGTTTTCCTGGGGGCCCTGAATAATTTCAGAGACCTTAGAGTAGTTAATGAGCGTTTGCTTGATCTTTCTGAGGGCTTCAAGAACCAACATTTGGAAATGTGTAATCTTCTAAGCATCCTGTTCATTATTTGAGTCTCAGTCAGGATGTTCTGGGAATTGGCTGTGTTCTAGATAAATAATTAGGTTTGTTTGTAGTTTTTGATGCTGGGGCATGGGCAAGATGTAGGTCCATCCCCAAATTTTTTAGCTGCTTGCTTTAGGGTGGCCTCCTTCTTATTTGAGGCTAAAGTTTGGCTAAGTAAAAATATAATGTCTTTTCAGGTGAGGTCAAGCACCTGGCATAAGTTTTGAAATATTCCAATATATTTATTTAGACCCTCCAAAAATTTCCCAGAATTTGTTCTTATTTAAGTTAGTGGGGGTTCTCCTTGATATCTTTTCCTCAGTAGGTTATTCCTTAAGGGCTTCTCTCCTGTTAGACACTGAGGTTAGGCCTGACAACACATAAAAATTAGACACATTCGTGATCATTTGTAATTTCTCAGTATGTAGACTACTGGTCAAACTGCAAACTGACTTGAGATAGAAGCTCCCACCTGAGTGATGGAAATTTTAAGTATTCTCCCGCATAAGAGAAAACACTTTATCTGATATATTAGGGACATCTCCCTAAACTTGAGCTTCATCATGGTCCAGAAAACACATCTCTCATCACCTGACTATGCCAAAGTTATTTCTGGCTTTCTTTGAAAAAATGCTAGGGTCCCAGTTTGCCCTATGCCAGAGATCCGGGGAGTATTCAGACATAAGGGCATTACTGCTATCCTTCCTGTCACTATAACTCCTGATTATAAAAAAAGAGAATAATTGTATATGTCTTAACCTTTTGTGCCTAATTGCTGTCCTGTAGAGTAAAGAAATTTCCAAGGGGTAAGGGGAATATCTATTGGTTGTTTAGTGTATAACAAACACCATTTTCCAGAGGAATTTATGGGAGGAGTTGGTTAAAATATAGTGCCTCCCTCTTGCAGCATTTTTAAAAATACATTAATTACATCTGAGCATAGGAGCAGTAATGGGAGATGTTAAATTGGCTTGTGAAGGCTAACTATGTGAACAAAGGAAACCTGATATTTTCTTACTAATCATCCCTTGTCTTTCTCTCAGTCCTACACTCTTAATTGCTAGTGTTTCTGATTGGCAAATAAAGGGGAGAAACTGATGTGACTCCATTTTTGAAAATAAATAAATAACAGCAGCTTCTGCCTCAAGTCCTGTCATAAGGAAGGGGGCGTGACCCTTGTCCTTGGAAAAACCCACAGAGCACTTCTAGGCACATATCCACCTTGCTGAGTTGTTTGTCTGCAAACAAAAGGAGAGATCTGTGATGCCAGGTGTCCCTGAATCAGCTAGGCTAGGTGAGGACCCATAGCAACCCCCTAGTAACCACCAATCAGCATGAGATAGGGAAAATACCTGGGATGCCAGATGACCCCCCAGTAATTTATGGTTGATGATAACATGTTGGGAAACCATGTAGTTTAGCATGTACACCCCTCGTGGCTTAAACTAAGCAGTTCAAAGGAATCCCCCTCTTGTAATAACCAATTACCCCTACCCAACTTGTTCCCACCAGTGAATGTGCTAATCAATGTTAAGAGTTGTTGTTTGATTTTCCTGTGGTATGAAATGATTCACCATGTGATGTTGTGATGCATAAAGTATCCCTCAAAAACCTATAACATCTCACTGAACAAAGGACCAGGACTCACTCCCTGGGACCCCTGCATTGGGAAGGGTTGTGAGTCCAGGCTTGAGCTTGCAATAAAGACTCTTGTGTGATTGCATCATATTCAGCTCCTGGAGGTCTATTGGGGTCCCATGAATCTGGCATTACATCTGGGGGCTCATCTGGAATCCCACAGACCATAGGACCCCAAAACCAGAGAGTCTAACACTGGTGAGTCTTGTTTGTTATTCCTATGTCTGTTGTCTGCTTTGTTCTGACCACTCCCATAGAATCTGTATTTGTGGTGTGGCAACTGGCCTTGGTAGATGCCCTATAGGGTCTAGGGTGGCCACTCATGGCCCTGGGGGACATCCCAGATCCCAGGCACAAACCAGAGGATCTAATCCTGTAAGTAAAAGAAGGGACTAAGTGTCTCTCAGCAGCTGCCTTTTGCTTTGGGGAACTTCTGCCTTCCTTCCCTGCACTGTAAGGATTACTCCACCCTTGTCTACTTAAAAAAAGGGGGGGGGGACACTGAATGCTGTAAAGTTGCCACACCAAGACCTTTGATTTTACACTCTGGTTACCCTCTGTGAGACCATCTTGTCCACTCGTGGGAACATCTATGGTGCCACTGTTTAGGAGTCATAATTAAATGGGTGTGGAAACTTGGGGAGATTTTTCTCTTATCTGGTCTGTCTGTGTTAAAGGTTCCTGTCTGTCAGCCATAGTCTGGAGCTCCTTTCTGTCTGTCTGTTATTGTGTCTTTGTTTGCATCTGTTTCTGGTCCTTTAAGACATGGACAATAATGTGTTGATATTATAGATTGTTTCTTGGGAATGATCTTGGATGAATAGGATACCTATAGATATAAATGTGTCTAAAAGATGATGTTTTACTGTAACAATCTGGTATCTGAATGAGTTTTTTGAAGCATTGCACAATCTTGCAATTAAAAGTTGTTAGGTAATTGTTTTGTTTATGATTTCTGATAATTCATGCCAGAGAACTTAAATACTTACGATGGAAAACTAAAGAACTCTACTTGCAAGTTGGCAGGTAACTCCCAATCATTCAGTTTTTTTCACCAATTTTTGAATTGGGTAGCCTGGTAATATTTCACTGGGTGTACCAGTACATTAATTTGGGCAAGGAAAGTAAATCATGGTATGGTATCTGTTCCCATCAGTGGGTAGGGCTTGGAGAAAGAAAGTGTTGGATTTGGGTTGGTCTGGCTTATTGGAATGACATTGAATAGCAACAGTCTTGGGAATTTTTAAAGCTTAATTTTGGATAAAGGTGGTAGTGTGTGACTCTCTTTTGAAGTTTTTTTCAGGTAATTTAATGTAACTTAATACTACTATAGGAACTTCAGAGCAAAGGAAGTGGCTTAATGATCCTGAAGGGATTTCTTCTGATGGCAGCTTTTATATTATCAAGTAAGATCCCATTTTCAGTTGTGTGTGAGCAAGTTTTCTAGTGTAGGAAAAATTTTTTTCTTTGGCAAAACAAGAAGTAAAGATATGAAATTTTGGAATTGTATCTTAAACTTGTATCAAAATTTTCAACATCCAAACCTGAAAATTATAACTTATGGTTAAAATGCCTTAGGCATGAGGTTTCTGCTCAGAATAGCAGTTTTCTCTGTTCCTTTCAGACCTCAGCCAGGACTGAAGTTGAAATGCAAATGGAAGAAGCCTGCAAGCTCAGTAGGAGACTGATCTGAAGCCCAAAGATAAAAAAAAGAATAAAGATGTCTTTTACCTGAACTCAAACTAGACTAAACCAAAAAGTAAATTGTATAGTATTTACAAATTACTGGCTGATCATTTTTTCTAGGACTCTTGCTTTTTCTTAGATTCTGTATTTTTTTTTTTTTGAGTTCATGATTTTGATCCTCTAGACCTAGGTTAATGTTTTTCTGATCATTTCTCTTTTTGATCAACTGTGGAGTTTTTAAACATTGCAATGGAGATTTCACCTGCAAAAAGTTACAAGGACTTTACTATTATGTTATTTGTGCACAATTGTGTTGTATGTTGTATGTCTGTATGTGTGCATGTGTTGTATGTCTGTATGTGTGCATGTCCATATATCATGCACATGATATGAAAATTGGCAGATATATGAGGAGCGCTCATGAAGTTTTAAAAAATGGATCCAAATACTTTGGTTCATTTGATTTAAATGGTTCAATTTAAATCGGGTAAACAGATGAAATAATGATGTCTTTAAAATTAAGCTTACAAGTTTTTCTAGGTGTTAAAAAAACTAATAAAATGTTGATGTCTATGAAATGTCTGATATGCTTTGTTTCTAGGACTTTTCTTCAACAAGGAAGAGATGGCTAACACTGTTCAATACACTTGTCTGATATTTTGATAAAATAAGTAGATTTGACATGGGATTACTCATTTAGAAGTACCTTTGTTAGATATTTGATTGCTTTGTAGATTTGACATGGAATTACTCATTTATGAGTACATTTTTAGATACCTGATTGATTTACAATGTTAAAATGCTAAATGTTAAATATACCATTGAGTACTCTTAACTCTTTGAATTGCATTGGGTAACATTATGGATGTTTTCATAAGTTAGTAAATGAAGAAAAAAGGTTTAAAGTTGCTTTGTCATCACTGATACTTAGACATTGTGTTTTCATGAAATGGTAAACAGATGTGATTCTATATACAAGGATTTATAGAAGATTTCATATATATATCTCCCAAAAGTTTCAACTGTTCCAATTGAGAGTACTGTAAGTAAAATATAGTACTTCTTTTTATTAAAATGAAATGATTTGCCTAAATTCAAAAATTTTCAAGGATTGTTTCAAAATGTGAACAGAAAAGGAGATTAACAGATGGGAAGGAGAAATTAGAAGATTCTAGGTACAGAAATCATATTAAATAAAAGGGAAAAATGTGTTCCTGGTTAAGAAAGTCTTTAAGTAAATAAGAGGGTTTAAATGATAAAGAAGGTCTGTGTAAGTTTGTCTTTACAATCAATCATATGTTAAAAGGACAAAGATTTCTTAAAACATTAGTTTACCCATAATGTTGTGTTTTATTAAGTTTTGGTTCTTATTTCTAGAGCAAGTGATCTTAAATGAATTAAACAGCTGGTTAAACAAGAACTGTTGTTTTAGAGAATTGTGATATGTTATGTCTTTAAAAGCTAAACGTGGTTAATATAAAAACATCAATGTAATTGTGGTGCTATTAATGTGTTCATATCTTCTAGGTGTACAATTATGTAAGGTAGAAGATTTAAAAGAGCATTATATCAAGATGGTGTTCTAAAGTTGCAAGGAAATTAGAGGCTTAGACATATTGGAGATTTATATATATCATTTGATGTTCTATAATTGGACCTGTTTTCAATAAGATATGTAAAGTTTTATGTTACTTTATACACTGGGGTACAATTTAAATGTATTTTTAAGTTAATGACAGCCTAATCGGTTTAAAGGTTAATATTTTAAAACAAAAGTAATTGACTACTTTTCTGCAAAATGTTAAAAAGCTTTCAGCCTTTCTTTAATTCATGTTTTAGATGTGATGTCATATTGTGTTAGCTAATATTCATGTGAACTTGAGCAACAATTTATGTAAATTTTGTAAAATGATGTATAAAAAACAAAGATCACCTTCAGAATTACAGCACTTTACTTAAGATTTATGAAGAGCCCCGTCTTACCTGAGATAAGGCTCTGTGTCCCATCTTACTACATGTAAGAATGACTATGAAAGAAGTAGGCCACATTTCAGTACATTTAAAGTTGTGTCCAAAAGTTGGTTTTTGTCAAGATTACCATGATCTTAAAAGGGGATATAATATATAACTCTGCCAAAGTTCAAGGTAACTATTACATGAACTAAATATGTTAGGCATGAGGTTTCTGCTCAGAATAGCAGTTTTCTCTGTTCCTTCCAGACCTCAGCCAGGACTGAAGTGAAATGCAAATGGAAGAAGCCTGCAAGCTCAGTAGGAGACTGATCTGAAGCCCAAGGATAAAAATAGAGTAAAGGTGTCTTTTACCTGAACTCAAACTAGACTAAACCAAAAAGTAAATTGTATGGTATTTACTATTTTTACTGGCTGATCATTTTTCTAGGACTCTTGCTTTTTCTTAGATTCTGTATTTTTTTTTTTTTTTTAGTTCATGATTTTGATCCTACAGACCTAGGTTAATGTTTTTCTGATCATTTCTCTTTTTGATCAACTGTGGAGTTTTTAAACATTGCAATGGAGATTTCACCTGCAAAAAGTTACAAGGCCTTTACTATTATGTTATTTGTGCACAATTGTGTTGTATGTTGTATGTCTGTATGTGCGCATGTCCATATATCATGCACATGATATGAAAATTGGCAGATATATATTTTTACTCTTGTTAATTTTATTTTGTAGTTTTCTTATAAATGGTCTAAATATTGCCTGTTATTGTATTGCAGAGGTACTGCTTTAAGAACACACAACCTGGGTTAATTTAAGATAATAAGCCATCACCTATAGAATAGAGAGATAGACATTAAAGCCCAGTACTCTGGTGAGATTTTTTGCTGGATGTTTAAGATTAAGATTTAAGATTAAAGTTAAATTAAAAAGGCCAAGAAAACCAATATTTGGCTCTTGCCCTCTGAGTCAGTCTGAACCCAGGGAACAGGGAACTTCTCTATAGAGCTTTGCAACTCTGGGCCACATAACCTCCTGATCAGGGAGATTAATGAGACCCCTGGAGAACAGAAAGCCAATCAGTGCATTTGCTTTGAAGAGGATGGTTATTGGAGAAGGGAGACATCCCTGACACTTCCAAGGGAAGCCACATGGTCAAGCAAGACCCAGACCCATCCTAGCACAAATGGCACTAGCAGAACTGAGAAGTTGCTCTCAAGTTCCCCCAGGATCCCCATGGAAAATCAGTTGACTGTTAATAATAGATAGAAACAAAAGTCAGTTTGACTGCTTCATCTTAAACAATTCGCAAAGACAGTTAAAACCAAACACAGCTATTCCTGGGCATTTTCAATAATAGTTAAATGTAACTTGGTAGCCCCCAAGCATAAGTAAGACTGGGGGCTACAAAAGAGATTCTTAGGCAGGAATCCCTGAAAACTATCAAAAGAAACTATCAAGAGGAACTGCCAGAGTAGTTTTTAGTTTAAGGCCTATAGATATTCCTAACCTACACATGTAGGCTTGGTGTTTGGTAGTATAATTATCCAGTCCTGAGTAACAGAATTAAAGGTTTCTCTATTAGACACAGAGGTTATAATAATAAAAGGATTTTGCAAGATAAGATGACATTAAATTATTAAACTGTATCTTATGGAGAAGGACATCTGTGACACTAAAAGTTAAATGTTATGTTTACATTCTGATAACTGGGGATGTTAAGGCCTGGTGAGGAAACTTCTATTATACTGTGACATGTTCAAGGAACTGCAACATTTATTCAGTACTCATGATTTTTGTTTCCTCTCATAGAAACATGTACCCTGAGATGACTTTACAACCTGTTCTTCCCCAACCAGACTTCAAACCGAACTGACTTCTAAAAGGGAACTCACATTCCCCACTTTGTTCCCCATGTCATCGATCCCCCTCACTTTTGATGCCCCCTCTCAGCTCTGAATCAGCCAGAATGAGCCACCACCCCTTCTCCTTACAGCAATAAGGAGTTCCTAAAATTAGAGGGGGGGGGGAATAAAGCCAGAAACAGACAGTGTAGATAGGTAAATCAAGTCAGGAGGCCAATGTTGAGTGAGTCTGGGAAGTTGAAGACTGTCTCCTGAGGGTTACTGTTTATTGTAAAATTACCCTAGTGTCAACCTTAGTAGGACCACTTTGAACAAGCAAGTGGCTTTCTTCAAGGGCAGAGTGAACACAGTTCAGATGATGGTTCTGTATACCCTCTATCAAACCCTAGACCCAGAAGGAGAATCCTACCAAGATGTAGGGCCTGCCCATATAGATGCCCAACTGAGGGAAACATCATTGGTCCCCAAGTTTCCAGACAAAGGGGGAAATGAGAAACTGATGTGATTCCATTTTTGAAAATAAATAAGTAACAGAAGCTTCTACATCAAGGCCTGTCCTAAGGAAGGGGTTGTGACCCTTGACCTTGGAAAAACCCACAGAGCACTCCTAGGCACATACCCACTCTGCTGAGTTGTTTGTCTACAGATAACAGGAGAGATCTGCAGTTCCAGGTGTCCCTGACTGGGTTAATCTAGGTGAGGACCCATAGCAACCCCTAGAAACCACCAATAAGCATGAGACAGGGAAAATACCTGGGATGCCAGATGACCCCCCAAGAGTTTATGGTGGTTAACAACATGTTGGGAAACCATGTAGTTTAGCATGTACACCCCTCATGGCTTAAACCAATCAGTTCAAAGGAATCCCCTTCTTGTACTAAATAATCAACCTACCTAACTTGTTCCCACCAGTGAATGTGCTAATGAATGTTAAAAGTTGTTGTTTGGTTTTCCCATGGTATTGAATGTTTTGCTGTGTGATGTTGTGATGCATAGAATATCCCCTCAAAACCTATAAAATCTCACTGAACAAAGGACCAGGACTCACTCCCTGGGACCGCTTCATTGGGAAGGGTTGTGAGTCCAGGCTCCAGCTTGCAATAAAGATTCTTGTGTGATTGCATCAGATTCAGCTCCTAGAGGTCTATTTGGGTCCCACAAATCTGGCATTACAAAGGGAGCATCCAGGAGGGAATGGATGCGGGGTTGGGAGTGTTGCATGGTCTGAATGCCGGCAAATGTCATTGGGGCTTTCCCTCAGTACCACTCATCTACCAACACCTTAGATACCCCTTAGGGCAGTCGGGAAGAGTTTTCAGAGAAGGAACTTTAGGATTTTTTCCAGAGTGTAGCCCAGGCCAGAAATTCTGCAATTGTTCCATACTCCTTCATTCACCTCCACACATCCAAGGCAGATCAGGACTAGAGACACTGTGTATTCACACCAATTCCTCTCCAGGCATGGACAGAAGAGTAGGAAGCAGCTTTAGCAGAACCCAACCTGATTGTTCTGTATTGAAAAGGTGATGAGAGAGGGGCCAGGAAACCTTTCACCTAAGTCTTGACATGTGATGGCTATTTAAATAGACAACTAGTGCCCTCATCTTCCAAAATGAAAAAGAAAGATGCACCTCGAGCAGATGTGGAGATCATGGAGAGGAGCTTACCACGGTATAGGTCTCGGTGGAACTTCCAAATATGATACCGCCTGTTATCAGTGACGAGTCCTGCTTCCCCACAAGTTGAAGTTTGAACATTAGTGAAGCACGCCAAGGCAAGCATATGAACCAGGGTTTATTTAAAAAGGGGCAACATAGATTTCTCCTGCAAGGGAGAAGGGGGCCATAGCTGGTATCCTGGTATCCCAAGAAGTGAAGTTTTCTGCCCTTTTTATATGTCCTAGGATCCCTTTGTTTTCCTGCTTTTTTCCCTTATCTTTCTCCTTCCTGCATATGTGACTAGGCTCAGAAATGCTCCATGGGATGACCAAAATGTGGGAAATAGGTGGGCTGAAGGGTAAAGGGCAGGGTGGAGTAGACAAGGACACATTAAAAACCTTATAGCTCCCTGTAAGGAGGGGAAATTCCTAGGACAGGTTACCTTGGCAACAGTTTGGAGCAGGGGCACGTTCTTGATAAGGTCCCTCATGCAACAAGCTTCATCTTCCCAGACTCACTCAAAATTTGCCTCCTAGATCCAAGCTGACTCGATTTTCCTATCTACACTGACTGCCTGTCTAATCCCAGGCTTTTAAAAATTGAGTTTCTAATATTGCTGCACTTTACTGAATCTGGAACAAAATTTAAATTGTTCTAGAAATGCCAAATGACTCAAGAGAAGGAGAAAACAGTGGGAGGGCAATATCTCAAATCAAGAAAAGTAACAAGTTGCTCTGAATGGTTGGCATGTGTGCACGGGAGCAGGAGTGCCCACTGCCCACTCTGGAGCAACAAGTCACTGTCCTTCAGATAACTTGTTTGTAAACAGGGGAAGTAACTGATGCATGGTTTCTGCAGGTGGTCACCTATGTATTTCATTTTGGGGTGCTAATATAAGTCTTCTTTTGGTTTTAATCTCAGACACGCCCTGTGTTGCTGGTGTACAGGAAAGTGACTGACAATGGATGTCTGTCTGTCCACCTCGTCCCAGCAGCATTGGTACCATCACTTCAGAGCATTCCATGTTTTTATTGCTTCTTTGGGATTCCCTACACAGACAGTCAAGTCATCCCAGACAGTTTTATATATTCCTTATAGATCAGTAGAGCTTTTCTTTCCTGGTGGTATTGCCTTATCTATGATGAACAGCATGTGGATAAGAATGAGGACAGGGGACATCCTCACCTTCTTCCTGATCCTAGTGGGAAAGTGTCTAAATTTCTCTCTGTTAAGTGGAGTGTTAGTTTTCTTGTAGATGTTGTTTATCTAGTTGACGTAGTTCCCCTCTATCCCTGGTTTACTGAGATTTTCTTGTTGTTTTTGTTGTTGTTTCTATCATGGTGGGCATTGAATTTTGTCCATGGCTTTTCTGCATCTACTGACACAATTGTGTGGTTTTCACCTTTTGGCCTGTGGATGTAATGATTATGTTAATTGATTTTCTGATCTCAAGCCAGTTATACATACCTGTGTCCTTCCCTTAGTCCTGCCATATAATCTTTTATATGCACTGTCAGATTCAAGTTGCTGATATTTTACTAAAGATTTTTGCAGCTATGTCCTGAGACATAGTGGTCTGTAGTTTTCTTGCAATGTCCTTGTTTGGTTTTGTTGAACTCTTATTGAATGGGTTAGGAGGAATTCCCTTTGCTTCTATCTTCTGAAAGAGGCCACAGAGGATTGGTGAAATTTCATCCTGAAATGTTTGGTAAAATTCACCTGTGATCCCAAAATTGGCCTGGGCTTTCTGTTTGGGAAGGTTATTAGTTACTGGGTCAGTCCCCCTTGTGGATATAAACCAGTTCCAACTCTTTCTTCCGGTTTGAGTCTTGGTAGGTGGTATCTGTCAGGAATTGTCCATTTCATCCAGGTCATCCAGTTTGTGGGGATGGAGGTGTTCAGAGCATGTCCATCATGGCCCCTCTTACATTCCTGATATCCCACAGATTTTACAAATTGTGTTATTATTTTCATTTGGTTTATCTTGAGATTTATTAATTCCTCTTGATATTTAACTTTTGTATCATGTGTAATGTAGAAGGGTTGTTTAGTCTGCAAATATTTTGTATATCCAAATATCTTTCTTCTATCAAAGTCTTGTGTAATTTTGTGAGGCCTGAGAGCAGATGCTGTATGATTTCTAATTCTTTTTAATTTGAAGGTGTACATTTTTTATTTTCACATTATAATTATTCATAACAGTGGGTTTTAATATAAAATATTCATTTACACACAATAAAAGAGTATGATTAAATCAATTTTATTCTCCAGCCCCTCCCTCCTCCCTCCCCCTGATCCCCTTCTCCATTCTATTGGTATCCCTATTATATTTAATTTGTGCTAATTAGATAACCATGACAGTGTAATGCATGTTTACATATTATACATAAATGGAGCACAACTTCTCATTCTTCTTGCTGTGTATGGTGCAGAGTCACACAGTAGTGTAATTATACACATACATAGGGTAATAATGACTGTCTCATTCTACTGTCCTTCCCACCCTCATGCCCCACCCCTTCCCTCACTCCCCTCAGTACAATTCAAAGTTTCTTCATTTTTTCCTATAACCCCCACTATGGATCAGCATCTGCTCATCAGAGAAGACATTAAGTCTTTGAGATTTGGAGATTGTCTTATGTCACTTAGCATGATATTCTGTAGATCCATCCATTTCCTTGCAAATGCCATAATTTCATTTTTCTGTAAAACTGAGTAATGTTCCATTGTGTATATGAACCAGATTTTCATTATCTACTTATCTGTTGAAGGGCATCTAAGTTGGTTCCACAGAATTGAGCTGCTATGAACATCCATGTGGCTGTGTCACTGTACTATACTGATTTTACATCCTTTGGGTATAAACCAAGGAGTAGGATAGTTATGTCAAAAGGTGGTTCCATTCCAAGTTTTCCATGGAATCTCCCTACTACTTTCCTTAGGGGTTGTACCAATTTGAAGTTCCACCTACAGTGTATGAGTATGCCTTTTCCCCCACATCCTCACCAACACTTATTTTTGTTTGTATTCTTAATAGCTGCCATTCTGAATGGAGTGAGATGAAAACTTAGAGTAGTTTTGATTTGCATTTCTCTAATTGATAGAGATATTGAACATTTTTTCATATATTTGTTGATTGATTATATGTTATCTTCTGAGAAGTGTCTGTTCAGTTCCCTGGCCTGTTTATTGATTGGGTTATTTGTGTGTGTGTGTGTGTGTGTGTGTTAAAATTTTTGGGTTCTTTATATATCCTAGAGATTAGTTCTCTATCTGATGTGAGTGTGGTAAGGATTTATTCCTAAAAAGTAGGCTCTTTATTCACCTCACTGATTGTTTCTTTTGTTAATTTTTTTTAGTTTGAATTCATCCCATTTATTGATTCTTGATTTTATTTCTTGTGTTATAGGATGTCAGGTCCTAATCCAACATGATGAAGATTTGGGGCTATTTTTCTTGTATTAGATGTAGGGCCTCTGGTTTAATTTCTGGGTCCTTGATTCACATTGAGTTGAGTTTTGTGAAGGGTGAGAGATGTGGGTTCATTTTCATTTTGCTGCATATTACTTTCCAGCTTCCCCAGCATCATTTGTTGAAGAAGCTCTCTTTTCTCCAAAGTATGTTTTTGCCACCTTGGTCTAATATAAGATAATTGCAAAATTATGTGGGTTAGTCTCTGTGTCCTCTAGTCTGTACCATTGTCCATTTTGGTGCCAATACCATGCTGTTTTTGTTACTATTGCTCTGTAGTATAGTTTTAGGTCTTCTATTGTGATACCACCTGCTTTATTCTTCTTTTTGAGGATTGCTTTAGCTATTCTGGATTTCTTATTTTTTGAGTTGAATTTCATGACTACTTTTTCTATTTCTATGAGGAATACCATTGGGATTTTGATTGGAATTTCATCAAATCTATATAGCGCTTTTGGTAGTATGGTCATTTTGATAATATTAATTCTGCCTATGCAAGAACAAGGCAGATCTTTCCATCTTCCAAGGTCCTCTTTAACTTCTTTCTTTAGTGTTCTGTAATTTTCATTGTAGAGGTCTTTCACCTCTTTTTTAAGTTTATTTTTAGGCTATTGTTAATTGGGTAGCTATTAGTTTCTGTTTCAGAGGATTTGTCACTGATGTACAGGTGTTATAGTTAAAGCTTTGTCCCAGGGTTTCATAAATTGACTTCCAGACCACTCAAGTATAATCGAATCAAGCCTTTATTGAAGCACACAGGTCTCGGCTGGCCAGAACATAAAGCTGTTCCCCTGATCAGCCCCAAACAATTGCAAGGGCACTCCTTATAAGCCTGAAAACTGCAAAAGGGATGTTCAGGGGGTCTAGCCAATGAAAGCAAGCCAGGTTACAGAAACCGGACAGTGCAGTCAAGCGGAGGGAAGCCTAAACAATCACAGTTAGCCCAGTCACCCCAGTTACAGAAACAGAGTTCTGTTACCCTAGTTACAGAAACAAAACCCCATTAGGTAGTTTTGTGTTCTTAAAGGTTTCTATAGTAAAAGGAAAAGAACATCTTGCCCCAGTCATGACTCTTCTTCTTGGCATGGTTGTTTTACAGGATGAAGTCATAAAACAAAATGGAGTCACATTTGCTCCTACTATCACAAAGGAATGCCCTTGATTTGAGGGTGTTGATTTTATATCCTGCTACTTTGATGAATTCATTTATTTGTTCTAGAGGGATTTTGTGGATTTTATTTTTTAGATTTTCTAGGTATAGAATCATGTAATCCTCAAGTAGTGCTAATTTGAGTTCTTTTCCTATCTGTATCCCTTTAATTTCTTATATTTATCTATTTGCTCTGGATAGTGTTTCAAGAACTATGTTAAATAGGGTTGGTGAAAGAGGGTATCTCTGTCTTGCTCTAGTTTTTAGAGGGAATGCTTTCAATTTTTCTCCATTTAGAATGATATTAGCCTGGGATTGGCATAAATAGCTTTTAAAAAGTACAGCTATGTTTCTGTTATCCCTTGTTTTTCTAGTATATTGAACATGAATGGGTGACTTATTTTGTCTAATGCTTTTTCTGCATCTATTAAGATGAACATAGGATTCTTACCTTTAAGTCTATTGATGTGATAAATCACATTTTTTTTCATTTTCATATGTTGTACCAACCTGGCATCCCAGGGATGAACCCCACTTGATCATGGTGCATTATCTTTTTGATATGTTTTTGTTCTTGATTTGCCAGAATTTTATTGAGAATTTCTGCATCTATGTTCATTAGAGATATTGGTCTGAAGTTTTCTTTCTTTAATGTTTCTTTGCCTTATTTGGAATCAGGGTGATATCAGCCTCATAGAATGAATTTGGAAGTGTTCACTCATTTTCTATTTCTAAAAATAATTTGAAGAGTATTGGTATTAGTTTTGCTTTGAGAGTCTTGTAGAACAAAATGGTGTATTCATCTAGTCCTGAGCCTTTATTAGTTGGTAGGCTTTTGATGGCATCTTCTATTTCATTGCTTGAAATTGATCTGTTTAAATTGTGTATATCATCCTGATTTAATTTGGGCAAATCATTTGATTCCAGACATTTTTAATGCTCTATAAATTTTTAAAATTTTAATATTTTCTATTTTTTGGAGTACAAATTTTCAAAATAATTTCTAATTATCTTCTGTATTTCTGTAGTGCCATCATGTTATTTCCTTTTCCATCATGGACATTAGTAATTTGAGTTTTCTGTCTCCTTCCCTTTGCTAGCATGTCTGAGAGTTTATCAATTTTATTTATTTTTCAAACCAACAACTTTTTATTTTGTCAATTTTTTCCTTTGTTTCAATATCATTCATTTATTTTGTTTCAATTTCATTGATTTTAATTATCTCCTGTCTTCTACTGCTTTTGGTGTTGATTTGTTCTCCTTTTCCTGGGGCTTTGAGATGTAATGTTAGGTCATCCATTGTTGATTTTTCTTCTTTTAAGGAATAAATTCCATGCAATGAACTTTCCTCTTAGAACTGCCTTCATACTGTTCCAGAGATTTCTATTTGTTCTATTAGTGTTCTCATTTACATCTAAAATTTTTTTAATCTCATCTTTGATGTCTTTTGCAACCCATTGTTAATTCAAGAGCATATTATTTAGTCTTCAGGTGTTGGAGTAGGTCCTTTTATTTATTTTATCAATGATTTCTAGTTTCATTCCATTATGATCTGATAAAATGAAATCTCTATTTTTTTGTATTTGCCAAGAGTTGCTTTGTGGCGTAATACATGGACTGTTTTAGGGAAGGATCCATGTGCTGCTGAGAAGAAAGTGTATTCACTCATTGATGGATAAAATATTCTATATATGTCAGTTAAGGCTAAGTTATTGATTATTTTATTGAGTTATATATTGTCTTTCTACAGCTTTTGCTTGGAAGATTATCTAATGGTGAAAGAGGTGTGTTAACGTCACCCAGAATTATTGTGTTGTGGTCTATTTGACACTTGAACTTGAGTAGAGTTTGTTTGATGAATGTAGATGTTTTTTGTTTGGGGTGTATATATTCATAATTATCATGTCTTGTTGGTGTATGGTTCCCTTAAACAGTATGAAATGTTCTTCTTTATCCCTTTTGATTAACTTTGTCTTGAATTCTACTTTGTCTAATATGAGGGTAGAAGCCCTGTATGTTTCCACAGTCCAGTATTTTTTTCCCCAACTTTTCACTGTGACTCTTTGGATGTCTTTTCCTATGAGATGACTCTCCTAAAGGCAGCATATTTGGGGTCTTCTTCCTTTTTTAACCCAATCTGCCTATGTCTTTTTTAAATTAATTTTTCATTTGTTTTAATTAGTTATACATGCAGTACAATGACTTTGATATATCATACATTTGAATCAGATGGGATATAATTTCTCATTTTTTCTGAGTGTACAAGTTGCAGAATCATATTGGCCATGCAGTCACATATATACACACAGTAATAATAATGTCTGTTTCATTCTACTATCTTTCTTATCCCCACATCCCCTCTCCTCCCTTCTGATCACTTCTCTCTACCTAATCTAAGTTAACGCTATTATTTTATTTGTTACCTCTCATCTTCATACATGTATATTGTATAATGATGAGGGTCTCCTTCCACCATCCTTGCAATTCCCCTTCCACCTCCCTTGCCCTCCTACCTCTCTTCCCTATCTAGAAGTAATCTTCTTTCCATGCTCTTCCTCCTTTCTCCATTTTGAGTCACCCCCCTTATATCAGAGAAGACATTCGGCATTTGATTTGGGGGATTGGGTAACTTCACTTAGCATAATCTGCTCTAATGCCATCCTTTTCTCTGAAAATGCCATGATCTTATTATTTTTTAGTGCTGAGTAATAATATTCCATTCTGTATAAATTCCACATTTTTAATTTTTTTTTCTTTAAAATCTTTCTATGTATTTTTTTTTTAATTTTTATTGTTGGTTGTTCAAAACATTACATAGTTCTTGATATATCATATTTCACACTTTGATTTAAGTGGGTTATGAACTCCCATTTTTACCCCATATACAGATTGCAGAATCACATCGGTTACACATCCACTGATTTACATATTGCCATACTAGTGTCTGTTGTATTCTGCTGCCTTTCCTATCCTCTACTATCCCCCCTCCCATCCCCTCCCCTCCCATCTTCTCTCTCTACCCCATCTACTGTAATTCATTTCTCCCCCTTGTTTTTTTTTCCCTTTCCCCTCACTTTCTTTTGTATGTAATTTTGTATAACCATGAGGGTCTCCTTCCATTTCCATGCAATTTCCCTTTTCTCTCCCTTTCCCTCCCATCACTCATCCCTGTTTAATGTTAATCTTCTTCTCATGCTCTTGCTCTCTACTCTGTTCATAGTTACTCTCCTTATACCAAAGAAGACATTTGGCATTTGTTTTTTAGGGATTGGCTAGCTTCATTTAGCATAATGTGCTCTAATGCCATCCATTTCCCTGCAAATTCCATGATTTTGTCATTTTTTTTAATGCAGAGTAATACTCCATTGTGTATAAATGCCACATTTTTTTATCCATTCATCTATTGAAGGGCATCTAGGTTGGTTCCACAGTCTTGCTATTGTGAATTGTGCTGCTATGAACATTGATGTAGCAGTGTCCCTGTAGTATGCTCTTTTTAGGTCTTTAGGGAATAGAGTGAGAAGGGGAATAGCTGGGTCAAATGGTGGTTCCATTCCCAGCTTTCCAAGAAATCTCCATACTGCTTTCCAAATTGGCCACACCAATTTGCAGTCCCACCAGCAGTGTACAGGTGTACCCTTTTCCCCACATCCTCACCAGCACTTGCTGTTGTTTGACTTCATAATGGCTGCCAATCTTACTGGAGTGAGATGGTATCTTAGGGTGGTTTTGATTTGCATTTCTCTGACTGCTAGAGATGGTGAGCATTTTTTCATGTACTTGTTGATTGATTGTATGTCCTCCTCTGAGAAGTGTCTGTTCTGGTCCTTGGCCCATTTGTTGATTGGGTTATTTGTTTTCTTATTGTTTAATTTTTTGAGTTCTTTGTATACTCTGGATATTAGGGCTCTATCTGAAGTGTGAGGAGTAAAGATTTGTTCCCAGGATGTAGGCTCCCTATTTACCTCTCTTATTGTTTCTTTTGCTGAGAAAAAACTTTTTAGTTTGAGTAAGTCCCATTTGTTGATTCTAGTTATTAACTCTTGTGCTATGGGTGTCCTATTGAGGAATTTGGAGCCCAACCCCACAATATGTAGATCGGAGCCAACTTTTTCTTCTATCAGATGCCGTGTCTCTTATTTGATATCAAGCTCCTTGATCCATTTTGAGTTAACTTTTGTGCATGGCGAGAGAAAGGGATTCAGTTTCATTTTGTTGCATATGGATTTCCAGTTTTCCCAGCACCATGTGTTGAAGATGCTATCCTTCCTCCATCGCATGCTTTTAGCCCCTTTATCAAATATAAGATAGTTGTAATTGTGGATTGGTTTCTGTGTCCTCTATTCTGTACCATTGGTCCACCCACCTGTTTTGGTAACAGTACCATGCTGTTTTTGTTTCTATTGCTCTGTAGTATACTTTGAAATCTGGTATCGCTATACTGCCTGATTCACACTTCCTGCTTAGAGTTGTTTTTGCTATTCTGGGTCTTTTATTTTTCCAGATGAATTTCATGATTGTTTATCTATTTCTACAAGAAAGGCCGTTGGGATTTTGATTGGCATTGCATTAAACCTATAGAGAACTTTGGGTAATATCGCCATTTTGATGATGTTAGTTCCGCCTATCCATGAACAGGGTATATTTTTCCATCTTCTAAGATCTTCTATTTCTCTCTTTAGGGTTCTGTAGTTTTCATTGTATAAGTCTTTCACCTCTTTTGTTAGGTTGATTCCCAAGTATTTTTTTTTTTTGAGGATATTGTGAATGGAGTGGTTGTCCTCATTTCCATTTCAGAAGATTTGTCGCTGATATATAGGAATGCCTTTGATTTATGCATGTTGATTTTATATCCTGCCACTTTGCTGAATTCATTTATTAGCTCTAATAGTTTCTTCGTAGACCCTTTTGCGTCTGCTAGGTATAGAATCATATCATTGGCAAATAGTGATAATTTAAGTTCTTCTTTTCCTATTTTTATGCCTTTAATTTCTTTTGTCTGTCTAATTGCTCTGGCCAGTGTTTCGAGAACTATGTTGAACAGAAGTGGTGAGAGAGGGCATCCCTGTCTTGTTCCAGATTTTAGAGGGAATGCCTTCAATTTTTCTCTGTTCAGAATGATGCTAGCCTGAGGCTTAGCATAGATAGCTTTTACAATATTGAGGTATGTTCCTGTTATCCCTAGTTTTTCTAGAGTTTTGAACATAAAGGGATGCTGTACTTTGCAAATGCTTTTTCTGCATCTATCGAGATGATCATATGGTTCTTATCTTTAAGTCTATTGATATGGTGAATAACATTTATTGATTTCCGTATATTGAACCAGCCTTGCATCCCAGGGATGAATCCTATTTGATCATGGTGGACAATTTTTTTGATATGTTTTTGTATTTGATTCGCCAGAATTTTATTGAGGATTTTTGCATCTAGATTCATTAGAGATATTGGTCTGTAGTTTTCTTTCTTTGAAGTGTCTTTGTCTGGTTTAGGAATCAGGGTGATGTTGGCCTCGTAGAATGAATTTGGAAGTTCTCCCTCTTTTTCTATTTCCTGAAATAGCTTGAAAAGTATTGGCATTAGTTCTTCTTTAAAGGATTTGAAAAACTCTGCTGTATACCCATCCGGTCCTGGGCTTTTCTTAGTTGGTAGTCTTTTGATGGTTTCTTCTATTTCCTCAATTGATATTGGTCTGTTTAGGTTTTCTATATCCTCCTGACTCAATCTGGGCAGATCATATGACTTAAGAAATTTATCGATGCCTTCACTATTTTCTATTTTATTGGAGTATAAGGATTCAAAATAATTTCTAATTATCTTCTGTATTTCTGAAGTGTCTGTTGTAATCTTGCCTTTTTCATCCCGTATGCTAGTAATTTGAGTTCTCTCTCTTCTTCTCTTCATTAGCATGGCTAAGGGTCTATCGATCTTATTTATTTTTTCAAAGAACCAACTTTTAGTTTTGTCAATTTTTTCAATTGTTTCTTTTGTTTAGATTTTATTAATTTCAGCTCTGATTTTAATTATTTCTTGCCTTCTACTTCTTTTGCTGTTGTTTTGCTCTTCTTTTTCTAGGATTTTGAGATGAAGTGTGAGATCACTTATTTGTTGTTTTTTTCTTTTTTTAAGGAATGAACTCCAGGCAATGAATTTTCCTCTTAGAACTGTTTTCATTGTGTCCCATAGATTCCGGTATGTTGTGTCTGTGTTTTCATTTATCTCTAAGAATTTTTTAATTTCCTCCTTGATGTCTTCTATAACCCATTGATCATTCAGTAACCTATTGTTCATTCTCCAAGTGATGCATGATTTTTCCTTCCTTCTTTTATTGTTGATTTCCAGTTTCATTCCATTATGATCAGATAAGATGCATGGTATTATCTCTACTCCTTTATATTGTCTAAGAGTTGCCCTGTGACATAATATATGATCTATTTTTGAGAAGGATCCATGTGCTGCTGAAAAAAAGTGTAACTGCTTGATGTTGGGTGGTATATTCTATATATGTCAATTAAGTCTAGGTTATTAATTGTATTATTGAGTTCTATAGTTTCTTTATTCAACTTTTGTTTGGAAGATCTGTCCAGTGGTGAGAGAGGGGTGTTGAAGTCTCCCATAATAATTGTATGGTATTCTATTAGACTCTTGAACTTGAGAAGAGTTTGTTTGATGAACATAGCTGCACCATTGTTTGGGACATATATATTTATGATTGTTATGTCTTGTTGATGTATGGTTCCCTTGAGCAGTATGTAGTGTCCCTCTTTATCACTTTTGATTAACTTTGGCTTGAAATCTATTTTATTTGATATGAGTATGGACACTCCTGCTTGTTTCCGAAGTCCATATGGGTGATATGATTTTTCCCAACCTTTCACCTTCAGTCTATGTATATCTTTTCCTATCAAATGCGTCTCCTGTAGGCTGCATATTGTTGGATCTTTTTTTTTTTGATCCATTCTACTAGCCTGTGTCTCTTAATTGGTGAGTTTAAGCCATTAACATTTAGGGTCATTATTGAGATATGGATAGTTCTTCCAGCCATATATGTTTATTTATGTTACTTAACATGGTTTGTTTTTCCTCTTTGATTATTTTTCCCTTTACTGTACTACCTCCCACTGTTGGTTTTCATTGTTATTTTCCATTTCCTCTTCCTGTAATGTTTTGCCAAGTATGTTTTGAAGAGATGGTTTTCTAGCTGCAAATTCTTTTAACTTTTATTTATCGTGGAAGGTTTTAACTTCATCTTCTATCCTGAAGCTTATTTTCGCTGGATACACAATTCTTGGTTGGAACCCATTTTCTTTCAGCGTTTGAAATATGTTGTTCCAAGTCTTCTAGCTTTCAGAGTGTATGTTGAAAGATCAGCTGTTATCCTGATTGGTTTACCCCTAAATGTAATCTGCTTCCTTTCTCTTGTAGCTTTTAAAATTCTCTCCTTATTCTGTATGTTGGGCATCTTCATTATAATGTGTCTAGGTGCAGATCTCTTATGATTTTGCACATTTGGTGTCCTGTAGGCTTCTAGGATTTGGGATTCTGTCTCATTCTTCAAGTCTGGGAAGTTTTCTCATATTATATCATTGAATAGATTGCTCATTCCTTTGGTTTGGACCTCTATACCTTCCTGTATCCCAATGACTCTTAAGTTTGGTCTCTTTATGTTGTCCCATATTTCTTGGAGGTTCTGCTCATGGTTTCTTAACAGTCTCGCTGAGCTGTCTATGTTCTTTTCAAGTTGAAATACTTTATCTTCATTGTCTGATGTTCTATCTTCTAAGTGTTCTACTCTGCTGGTAATATTCTCACTTGAGTTTTTAATTTGGTTTATTGCTTCCTGCATTTCTAGGATTTCTGTTTATTTGTTTTTTATGACTTCTATCTCCCTGTATAGTTGATCTTTTGCTTCTTGGATTTGTTTATGTAATTCATTGTCGAACTGATCTTTCATTGTCTGATTTTGCTGTCTAATGTCTTCCTTGAGACTCCAGATCATCTGAAGCATGTAAATCCTGAATTCTTTATCTGACATTCCATCTGCTGCAGATATTACCTCTTCTAAAGTTGAGTTGACCTGCATTGCTTGTGGTCCTTTCTTTCCTTGTCTTTTCATACTGCTCGCTTTTCTTTCTGCTTGGTGAAACTGTTGTGTTATTGAATTTTCCCCCTATATATTTATATTGCTCTTGTATAGTTGCAAAGTCTCCTCTGCAGGGGCGGGCGGTGGCTGTGCTCCTCCTCCAATTGGCGTGATCTGTCTATCACGCCGGCGGGCCGCTGGGCCCCTTCTCCGGGTAGCGTGGTCTGCCTACCTTGTGGGCAATGGCTAGCCCCTCCTCCAATAGGGGTGATCTGTCTACCACACTAGTGGGCCGCTGGGCCTGTTCTCCAGGTTGCAGGTCTGCCTACCTTGCAGGTGTAGGCAGCGGCTGTGCCCTTCCTCCAATTGGGGTGATCTTTCAACTAGGCTGGCAGGCCGCTGGGCCTCTTCTCCGGGATGCGCAGTCTGCCTACCTTGCGGGCGGCAGCTGGGCCCTTCCTCCAATTGGGGTGATGAGTCTACCACGCTGGCGGGCCACTGGGCCTGTTCTCCCAGTCGGTCGCAGGTCTGCCTACCTTGCAGACGCGGGCAGCGGCTCTGCTCTGCCCCTCCTCCAATTGGGGTGATGTGTCTACCATGCTGGCAGGCTGCTGGGCCTCAATTCCACATTTTTTAATCCATTCATCTATTGATGGGCATCTAGGTTGGCTCCACAGTCTAGCTATTGTGAATTGTGCTGCTATAAACATTGATGTGGCTATACCTGTAGTATGCTGTTTTTAGATCCTTTGGGTATAGTCCAAGAAGAGTAATAGCTGGGTTAAATGGTGGTTCCATTCCCAGCTTTCCAAGGAATCTCCATACTGCTTTCCTAATTGGCTACACAAATTTGCAGTCCCACCAGCAGTGTATGAGTGTTCCTTTTTCCCCACATCCTTGCCAGCACTTGTTGTTGTTTGTCTTCATTATGGTTGCCATTCTTACTGGAGTGAGATGGTATCTTAGAGTAGTTTTAATTTGCATTCCTCTGATTGCTAGAGATGATGAGCATTTTTTCATATATTTCTTAATTGAGTGATTATCCTCTTCTGAGAAGTGTCTGTTCAGGTCCTTGGCCCATTTGTTGATTGGGTTATTTGTATTTTTTGGTGTTTGCGAACAGAGCTCTCCCACCTCCCAGGTTTGAGTGTTCTCCCCAATGGAGGAGGGAGTCCCCTCTACCCTGATTGTGATGGTGTACAGAGCTCCACTGGCCATCCAGGTTAGAGTGTTCTCCAACCCTGGAGGGGGTAGACCCTCTACCCTGGGTGCGATGGTGTACTGAGCTGCCCCTCACCCAGGTTAGAGGGTTTTCTAAATCTAGAGGGCAAGTCCTCTCCTACCTGGTTTTGATGGTGTTCAGAGCTCCCTGCACTATCCAGGTTAGAGGGTTCTCCAATGTTGCGGGAAGATTCCCCTCTACCATGGGTGGGATGGTGTACAGTTCTCCCCCCACCTCCAAGGTTAGAGGGTTCTCAAACCATTGAGGGGAGAGTCCTCTCTACCCTGGGTGCGGTGGTGTACAGAGCTCCTCTCACCACCCAGGTTAGAGGGTTCTTGAACCCTGGAGGGGGGCGTCCCCTCTACAGTGGGTGTGGTGGTGTACAGAGCTCTCCCTGTCATCCAGGGTAGAGTTGTCTTCCCTTTATGTGCAGAGTTTCCTTTACTGTGTGTTAGGTGGTGCATAGAGCTCCCCCCCCACCCAGCATATAGGGTGCAATGTTGTATAGAGCTCCCCCTGCTACCTGGGTTAGAGAGGTCTCCCCCCTGAAGGGGAGAGTCCCCTTCAACAATGTGCAGTGGTGTGCAGTGCTCCCCCTGCCTCCTGGGTGAGGGGGTCTCAATCCTAGAGGAGGGAGTCCCCTCCACACTGGGTGCAGTGCTGTTGGAAGCTCCCTCTGACACCCAGGGTTTAGAGGCCTCCTATCTAAAGGGTGGAGTTCCCTTTACAATTAGTGCATTGGTGTCTGGAGCCCCCCTGGTATTTGGGGTCTTCCCATGGACGTTCCACTGGTTGACCATCCAGGCACAGTGTGACCCCACTTCAACTCTGCCAAATGTCTCACAATGCACCAGAGATGGGGTGTCCTGCTGAAGCTGCAGTGCTTGTCTCAGATAGGTGTGACCCTCCAAGGTGCTGATCAACATGCTGACTGGAAGACATCATAGAACAAGACTCCAGCCCTGAAGCCTTATCCCTGCCTTGCTGTGCCCCCTTACATAAACAATGGGAGTGATTTTCTAATTGTTGATGAACACACTATCTTTCTTTTTAATGTGGTGCTGAGTATTGAACCCGGTGCCTCATGTGTGCTAGGCAACCACTCGATCATGTGCCACAACCCCAGCCTTGATTTTCTAATTGTCTAGCTCCAGCTCCTGTGTGGACTGAACCTATCAGGGCTCCATCCATTTAAAACTAATTCTGACTTTGTCTTTTGTCCTTAACTACTATTCTTGACTTTGATTTCATACACATCTTCCACCCTCCCTAAACAGGAAAAAGAAACCCCCAATGAGGTGCTGGTGGCCTCCTCAGATGTATATCTTTCAGTCCATCAGTTCAACCATTCATCTACATGGCCTGTATAAACCAAAGATTCTTTGAACATCAGTGTTTTTTAGAGCTATAAAGACCTCAAGACCAAAAACTGTGAGGATTGCTGTTTTGGAAGATTTTGGAGTGGAAGGTGTCTTTTTTCTAGCAGCCACAAGAGATCTACTTGCTTCTCTATTTGACTTAAGCTAAAGTCATTCTGCAGGACACAAATATTCAGAGACCCAAGACCCAGGACACTAGTTCAAAATAGCTGTTGGAGATTATGAACTTCTGGACCATGGACCTTTGCATAGGGCATTAGCACAGATGGAGCAGGAATGTATTCATCAGCTAGTAACTGTCTACAAGGTTATTTTTGATATATTACATTTTTCATCCACAATCCTTAAGTGCCCATGCCTTTCCATTCCAAAATATAATGCTGGATCACCCTATTAGATCTGCAAATGCAAAGTTGGGATGTCCTGAATCACACAATTCTGTATTGATGAGGTAAAAGCAAACAAATTGCTCTATAGAAATATAAATCAATCACACTGAAGCAGGTACTCACCTCAACTTGGGGCACTGCCCAAAGCTCAGCCCAGGATTTGGGCCAGGAGGGGTTGGCACCTTCACAGCAGAGTGTCTTCCCTGCAAATCTCCACCCTGACAGGCTGCACCTTTTGGATGCTTCTGGGATGCCCATAGCCCTGGCACCTCCCTTGTCTCCTGAGTGCTCTGCATGTGTACAAAGAGGGCCCACTTAAGCATTGGCTACCATCAAAGGGGGTAGTATGTGAAGCAGAGAGTCCTTGGCACAGGCCAGAATAGGTCAATTCCTCATCACAGGCAGCACTCTGAGGGACCTGATGCTTCTGCTTTCTCTCACAGAGAGGCATAGGGCTCAGAGCCATGTTAGTAGGTCAGTGCTTCAGAGAACTCTGGGAGGAAAGTGGATAAAGACCAGGGTCTGAGCATGAACAGACCCAGGAGAGGCAAAAGCATGCAAAACCCACCAGGTCCTGCAATGGCCTCTGCGTGAACAAACATACACAGGCTCCCAGCTTCTAGGTTAATTTTATGGTCAGTCACCAAACACCAGGGCCGTTGATGCACCTGAGAGTTAAATGAAGGTGGAGTGAAAACCTGGACCTTTGTTCACCTAGACCCTGGACTCGTGTTTTTATTTTGACACAAGCACCCCTATGCAAGCAATTCAGTGCTATCCCTAAGAAACAAATAAGCTGTAAACTTTCCAGGATTTTGAAAGCTAAAGCCAGCTTCAAAAGGAAGGCCACCTGCCCCTGCCCTCTGCTGGGTGTCAGGAGCATTTTTCTACCAGGTCTGCCCAACTCAGTGGCAGTCCCTCCAGCCGCCACCAGAGAGAACCCTGATCGCCTCCAAGATTCAGGCTCTGCAAAAGGAGCTCAAGGTAGAGATACACACCTGCTTTCTAGGAAAGAGCCACAGTCTCCCAAAAGTAATGACTGAAAAAGAAACAGTGTGCCCTTCTGAGGTCCACCATCCAGATGCTCAACATTTACCCAATCTTGTTAAATCCATCCCACCCATTGTACCTTTATAGTTAAAGCAAATCTGAGACGTTATGCAACATCCTATGAAGTATTCAGTGTTTCCTTCCTCCAGAAAGTATTTTCCCAAATATTTTCCAGAAATATTTTCCCAAAAACCACACCCAAAACATCATACCTAATAACATGACCACAAACCCTTAATGTCACTTAATAGCCAGGTGATTTAATGGCTTCAGGTGATCTTACAAAAGCTTCCCGGCTGTGGATCTGTTGAAACCCACTTGCTCACAGGCACACCTGATGCTGTCTGTCTCTACAGGTCTTCTGAATTCAGAGCATCCCCCTGTGATTGAGGTTTGTTTGCTTCCTTGTCAGATTTTCTCTGTTTAAATCTGGCAAACATTTTGTGGAAGAAGTCGGAAGTCTTCCATGTTTCACAGACCCCAGGTGTGGTTCAATGGCTCTGGTACCCTGTGCTCCTTGAACCAGCTGTGGATTCCTGTTGTCTCCCACCCAGTGAAATGGAGCACAGGACATGTTACCCTCTGGCCTCTGTCATCTTGTTGGTGGAATTGCTGGGAGCCATTAGCCAAGTAGGTATGACAATTTCCTTGCCAGCGTACCCCATGTTGCTTAGTGGAAGGACTTGTGGAATAAGGACATTTTGCAGTGACATTGCAGTTAGGTGACCTTGCTCAAGGACCAGGGCGGATCCGGGATTAGGGTGTTCCCGGTTTAGGATAATCGGGTTTAGGGCATTCTAGGTTTAAGATTATTCCTGCTGGGAATAGGGCGTATCCTGCTGCCTGAGTTCCCCTTGAGTTCTCACGGGATTCAGACAGTATTTTTTGGGAGACAGAAGCCCAGTGGAGGTGGATTTGGGCAGAGAACGTGGATTTCCCCAGAACGTGATTGTAGACGGCTGGTGTGAATTCGGAAATAAAGAGTTGCTGTTTGAATCTACAAGCTGTGTGGTGGCTCGTGATTGTGTGCCCAGCCAGACTGCGGCATGGAATAGGTTCCCTGATTATGAAATTCAATGTTCCCTTTGACCTAATGGTGAGAGCACCCACTCAGGGGTGAGGGAGAGATCCCCCTTTCACTAGGAACTGCCAAAGGACAGTGTTCCCATTGTATCTTTCCTTGGGAACATATGAGCTGGCATTTGCCTATTGGTGACAACAGTAAGACCAACAGCATGCTGACCTGGAAGGCAGGTTGCATAGGAAAGTCAGGATCGGTGCTTTATTTTATCCACATCACTTTCCCTAACAAAGTGTTGGCCTCTCAGCACCTTAAGTTTTGTTTGGTGGTGTTGCTGTGCTGAGGACTGAACCCAGCACCCTGTACACACTAAGCTGGCACTCTAATCCTGAGCTCTGCACAGATCTGGTATCTGAGTCATTTCAATCCTTTCTTTTTTCTCTAATGCAAACTGAAGTACTCTTAGAGCTCCCTGTGCAACAGTGAAGCCTGACACATCATTCTTAAGGTTGGGCCCTGGGTGCCCCAGGCAATGGGAACCTTCCTCCATGCCTCCTGAACCCCTGAGCATGCACCAGGGTCCAGGGAGTACCTCACCTCATGGTGAGGAGAGGAGGTGCAGCTCAGCTCTGCATTTCCTGCCAGAAGTAGCAGTAGCCCTTTGTCCCAGGAACCCTGGTCCTGAACATGGTGAGCTGAGGAGGGACAGTGTGAGGTCCCTGGTGCAGGACATACCTCCCATGGTCCCTGAGTTCCAGCAGCACCATTGAGATTGCAGTGCACGAGAAAGAGGAGGCATGGGATGTGAGAGGCATCATGATTGGGAGGCACTCCTGGGGTGCCTGGAACCCAGCGACTCCTCTGCCTTGGCCCTGCTCCCTCTGACCCATCGCCTACCATGCAGTCTTCTCAGGGACACTGCTGGCCCAGGTCCAGGAGCGCCATGTCTGTAAGTCCAGCCTGCCTAGGCTGTGTCCCCACCAGTGCTCAGTAACCCATGACATGGTGAATGCCAGGCCCAGGCTGCTGGTAAATCCATCCCACCCATTGTCCCCCTATAGTGAATAGATCTTAAAGCAAATCTCAGACCTGGTATGCAACATTGTATGAATTATTCTATGTCTTTTTTCCTGAAAGGATTTTTTAAATATTTTCCCAAAACCACAGCCAAAACATCACACCTAATAACATTACCACAAACCCTTAATGTCACTTAATACCCAGGTGGTTTAATGGCTTTCAGATGATCTTACAAAAACCCTGTGCCCTGCTCACACTCCCAAGAGGGACATTCTATGTCCACCTCAGGCCCTTTCCCCCGAGCTCTCAGTGCCCCAGGGTCCTCGCTGTCACACTGCCATCCATTCAAGTGGGATTCAAAATGTGGTGTCTGCTCCATTCCAAGAATCTCACAGCCTCATCACTGCATCTTTCCACTCATGCTTGGTCACCCAGGAAAGCCCTTGTGTAGGAGGAGGGTCCAGCCTGGAGCAGGCTGCTCCAGAGCACTCAAAGGCATTCAGAGCTCAGCTAAGAGGCTGGTATGGTGGCCTCCTCCTCTGTGTGTCCCTCTGGTGTCAATCTGAAGAATTGCATGGGGACTTTCACTTCCTACCAGGACTCACATAGGGGGAGTCCCTACAGGTCCCCAGGACTGAGGCCTAGAGGGAGGGTCTCCCAGTCAGGACCACAGCCATGTCCCTTAGAGGGCCCCATGTAAATGCTTGTAAGTCACAAGGCATTCAGATCTTGCCTTAGCTCAGGTCTCTTTTGGCTGGAATACCAAAGTAGGGAAATGAGCCCTAACAAATGTGAATAAAGTGGAAATCCTGAGGAAATGCCTGATATTTAAAGTCGAAAGGCTTCACTAACACCCTCAACCCCACTCAACTCTCTTGGTGGCCAACAGGGCCTATTTGGGAAGGACAAGGTATGCCAGTAGCAGGAGTGGTGAACATCAAGGGCAAGGTCACCTGCCCTAGCTATAGGGCAGGAATTGACCATAGAGCAAGGAGGTCAGCACTCTGTGTTGGACTTCACCTTAGTGCAGGACTCCTGGAATTTCCTCAGATGTCACCTGGAAACGTCTGTGTGGCCAAAACTCTGTCCTCAGTCTGTCCACTCCTGGGTGCTCCTGCTACCCTCTGGCCTCTCTAATGCCATGATTGTCACTCTGCCACCAGGGCCCAACTATTGTCAGACAGCCTGAGCCAAACCTGTTCTCATCAGAGCACCTAGGCAAGGTCCTGCCCAGCAGAGACAAATGCCCAAAGGCAGCTTCAGACCCAAAGTGGCCTTTACCAGCTTGGGGTCCAGTCTCTGAAGGCCAGGCTTTGCAGCCTCCTACTCCACTCAGCAGAAGCTCTCTCCAGGGTCGTGTTCTCCTGGACATTGTCTGCATTTCCTAGGGAAAATCACACCTTTCTGTATCTTAGGGATGTGGTTTAATAGTTTTGCTAAAACAATACAGAGAGCTTGAGAAGGTGCAGGAGAAGATGGACAGTGGAAGAGAGAGATGCTAATTCTCAGCGAGAGCCAAGGCAAGACCTGGAGGGGCAAATACTCAGCAGAAGTGAGAACAGCCTTGATGTGCTGTCAGTGGACTGGACACAGCTGAGGAAAGAAGCTCTGAGCTTGTGAGTCTCAATAGAAACCACCCAGAGAGAGAGCAAAGGGAACCAGTGCTTCAAATACATCAGACCAGAACCTTCAAGAACTCTGGACTCCTAGCTCCAGTGTGACCTGCACATTTCTTCCCAAAGGAGAAGAAATGCTTGAAATAATAAGAAGGGAGGATTTCTCTGGAATTTACATTGAGGCACTAACCACAGGAAACTCAGAGCACAACAGGCACCAACTTGCAACAGACCCTGAGCAGGTACAGGTCACCCATCATTTACAAACCACAATATTTGAGGACAATGAATACCCTGAAAGGAGCCAGAGGAAATATCCCTGTCAGGTCGGTGGTGATAACTTAGGACAAAGCAGCCCACCATGTAAAGAAACATTAATCAGATGCAGATGGGTCTCCTGGCTAACTCCTGTCAATCAGCAGGGTCTTCTGGCCAATCCTGGAGTTCAGCCAGTGCCCCCCACCTCGACCAACTGCAGCAGGACAAGGGACTTGAAAAACACCTTTTCCTGTCCCAAGCCCATCCCTTCCTGCCCATAAGCCCCATAAAATTCCAGTCCAGTTGAGCTCCCACATGGTTTCTCCTCAGACTCTTCTATTGTCCTCTCTGTGTGTCTGATAGAGATCTGCCCAGGGGGTGAGTCTCAAATAAAGCCTTGTTCAGTGGCCTTTTAATATCTGTCTCCTTTGGTCACCACTTGCCTTGCCTGATCTCACAATCCCCTTCCCTAACAGGATCCGAGATTGGAATTCCATCTGACATTGACCTTGCTTCAGACATTGTATTAGGGTTTGGAGATGAGGTGTGCCCCAGGCTTCCTGTGCTAATGAAGGAATGTATGGAGGTAAAATGAATGGATCATGAATCTGGGGACTCATTAGACTTTGAGTGGACTGTGCGCTGTTTGAGTGGACAGTCTGGGTATTAACTCTGGGTACATGGGGTTTGGCTTGGTTAACAAGTTGTTTAATTTATTTAAGGTTACTTGCTCTAGAAAAAAGAAATTAAACTTAAGAAACACAATGCTGTGGGTAAACTAATGTTTTAAGAAATCTTTGTCTTTTTAACACGTGACTGATTATAAAAACAAACTTACAAAGACCTTCTTTATCACTTCCTTAAACCTTCTTTTTTACTTCATCACATAAAGACTTTTTTATCCAGAAACACTTTTTTTCCCTTCTATTAAATATGGTTTCAATACCTAGAACATTCTAATTTCTCCTTCCCATTTGTTAACTTCCTTTTCTGTTCACATTTTAAAACAATCCTTGAAAATTTTTGAATTTGGGCAAATTATTTCATTTGAATAAAAAAGAAATACTTTATTTTACTTACAGTACTCTTAATTGGAACAGTTGAAACTTTTGGGCCTTTGTATATAGAAATCTTCTATAAAACTTTGTATATAGAATTACATCTGTTTACCATTTTATGAAAACAAAATGTTTAAGTATATAGAACCTATAACAAATTTTTTAGTGATAACAAAGCATCTTTAAATTCTTTTTTTCTTCATTTACCAATTTATGAAAACTTCAATACATGATGGTAAATTTAACATTTAGCATTTTAATCTTAAAAATTAATCAGATGTCTAACAAATTTACCCATACATATGAGTAATCCCAAGTCAAATTTATTTTACCAAAATATCAGAGAAGTGTACTTAAAAGTATTAGCCATTTCTTCCTTGTTGAAAAAAAAAGTCCTACAACCAAGGAACATTAGATATTTTATAGACATCAACATTTTATTAGTTCTTTGACCACCTAGAAAAACTTGTAAGTTTAATTTTGAAGACATCTTTATTTTTATCTATTTACCCAATTTAAATTGAACCATTTAAAATCACATGAATTAAAGATATTTGGGTCTATTTTTTTAAATTTTATGAGTGCTTCTTATATCTGCCAATTTTTATATCATGTACATGATATATGGACATATGCACATAGACATACAACACAAGTGTGCACACATAACACAACACTAAAGGCCTTGTAGCATATTGCAGGTGAAATCTCTATTGCAATGTTTAAAGACTCCATAGTTGAATAAAAATAGAACTAATCAGAAAAACATTAACCTAAGTCTATAGGATCAAAATCATGAGCTCAAAAAAAAAAAAAAAATACAGAATCTACAAAAAAAGCAAGGGTCCTAGAAAAAAATGACTGGCTGGTAATTAGTAAAGTACCATACAATTTACTTTTTGGTTTAGTTTAGTTGGAGTTCAGGTAAAGGACACTTTAAACCATTTTTTTTTCTTGTTGGTAATTGGACAGGTTTGGATGTTGAAAATTATAACTTATTTTCTATTAATGTTGAGAAGAAAGCTATTATATTAAGCTCCTTACTGAGTAGGTCCATTATTTTCTGTGACCATTCCTAGGACTGCAGGACAAATTGCAAAAATTTTGCTCCATAGGTAAGTTGAGAACTGGGGCTCAAATTAAGGCCCCGTTTAATGTCTTAAATGCTTCAAAAACCTGTTTATTACTCAGAGGGGAGTAAACTTTTTGGCAAATTTATTCTTTAAAAGTAGGTGGACCTTTATGGATTCAGGATTTAGGGTGGTGTTTTTATTGTCTCTCTGTGTTTCTCATGAAAATAAAAGGGTTTTCCTGGAGGCCCTGAGTAATTTCAGAGACCTTCAATAGTTAATGAGCTTTTGCTTGATCTTTCTGAGGGCTTCAAGGACCAACATTTGGAAATGTGTAATCTTCTAAGCATCCTGTTCATTATTTGAGTCCCAGTCAGTATGTTTCTGGGAACTTCCTATGTTCAGGATAAATAATTAGGTTTGTTTCTAGTTTGTGATGCTGGGGCATGGACAAGATGTAGGTTCATCCCCAAATTTTTTAGCTGCTTGCTTTAGGGTGGCCTCCTTCTTATTGGGGGCCAAAGTTTGTCTGGGTAATAACAAAACACCTTTTCAGGTGAGGTCAAGCACTTGGCATAAGTTTTGAAACATCCCAATATATTTATTTAGATCCTCCAAAAATTTCCCTGAATTTGTTCTTATTTAAGTTGGGGGGGTCGCTTTGATTCCTTTTTCTCAGTCGGTGATTCCTTAAGGGCTTCTCTCCTGGTAGACATTGAGGTTAGGCCTGACAACACATGAAAATGAGGCACTTTCCTGATCATTTGTAATTTCTCAGTATGTAGACTAGTGGTCAATCTACAAACTGACTTGAGAGAGAAGTTCACAATGAGTGATGGAAATTTAAGTTTTCTCCTGAATCAGAGAAAACTCTTTATCCAATATATTAGGGACATCTCTCTAAACTTGAGCTTCATTACAGTACAGAAAACCTGGCTCTCATCACCTGGCTTTGCCAAAGTTATTTCTGGATTTCTTTGACAAAGTGCTAGGGTCCCAGTTTGCCCTATGTCAGAGACCCTGGGAGCATTCAGACTTAAGGGCATTACTGCTTTCCTCCCTGCCACTATAACTCCTGATTATGAAAAAAGAGAATAATTGTGTATGTCTCAACCTTTTGTGCCTAATTGCTGTCCTGTAGACTAAAGGAATCTCCAAGGGGTAAGGGGAACATCTATGGTTGTTACATGCATAACAAACACCATTTTCCAGAGGAATTTATGGGAGGAGTTGGTTAAAATAGAGTGCCTCCTGCTTGCAGAATTTTTTTAAAAATATATTAAGTACATCTGAGCATAGGAGGAGTAATGGGAGATTTTAAATTGGCATGTGAAGGCTAACTATGTGAACAAAGGAAACCTGATGTTTTCTTACTAATCATCCCATGTCTTATCTCTCAGTCCTACAATCTTAATTGCTAGTGTTTCTGATTGGCAAAGGAAGGTGAGAAACTGATGTGACTCCATTATTGAAAATAAATAAATAACAGGAGCTTCTGCCTCAAGGCCTGTCCTAAAGAAGGAGGTGTGACCCTTGACCTTGGAAAAACCCCCAGAGCACTCCTAGGCACATCCCCACCCTGCTGAGTTGTTTGTCTGCAAATAACAGGAGAAATCTGTGCTGCCAGGTGTCCTTGACTCAGTTAAGCTAGGTGAGGACCATAGCAACCCCTTAGCAACCACCAATCAGCATGAGACAGGGAAAATATCTGAGATGCCAGATCACCCCCCAGTAGTTTATGATGGTTGATAACATGTTGGGAAACCATGTAGTTTAGCATGTACACCCCTCATGGCTTAAACCAATCAGTTCAAAGGAATCCCCCTCTTGTACAAACCAGTCACCCCTACCCAACTTGTTCCCACCAGTGAATGTGCTAATCAATGTTAAGAGTTGTTGTTTGATTTTCCTGTGGTATGGAATGATTTGCTGTGTGATGTTGTGATGCATACTGTATCCCCCCAAAACTTATAAAATCTCACTGAACAAAGGACCAGGACTCACTCCCTGGGACCACTGCATTTGGAAAGGTTGGGAGTCCAGGCTTGAGCTTGCAATAAAGACTCTTTTGTGATTGCATCAGAACTACTGGGGGTTTGTCAGTGATTCCCCAAACCCCAGGACCCATAAACAGGAGAGTCTAAAACTGGTGAGTCTTGTTTATTATTTGTGTGTCTGTCTGTTATTTGCTTTGTTCTGGCTATGCCTGTAGAATCTGTATTCTGGGCTGGCATCTGGCTTTGGTGGACGCACTATAGGGTCACCAGCCAGGGCTCCTGGGGGACATCCCAGACCCCAATCTGAGTGGGATACTCCCCCATTCTGGGGTCATCAGACCCAATCTGAGAGGGATATTCCCCCAATCTCTGAGGGGGATACTCCCCCAATCTGGGGTCATCAAGCCCAATCTGAGGGGGATACTACTCCAATCTGTTTTTTTGAGGGGAAGGCCCCAGTTGGCTTTGGTCAGCACCCCACTTCCATTTTTGTCAACAGCCTGAAAAGGGAATCTATGTCTCTGTGAATCTTTTTGTCGGTGTCTTTAAGTGTGATGGCATTGTCTTACTTTTGAAAGATGCAGTGTCCCAAATTGTGATCTGCCTTAGATGTGTGAAGGTAACTTTAGCTAAATTTTAGCCTGAAAATGTCCCTAGTATGCTTCTCCTGCTTCCCTGAAAGGGAATAAAATCAATAGAATCACCAGCTTTTCTATTCTCACCTCTTACACCACTTTGAGGTGTGTTTTAAAGAACTTTCATAAACTTACTCCCCTTTGTTAAGCGAGATTAGGGAAGCAATGTTTTCTTTTCTTCCCATAGGTGGCTTGAGTGCACCCACTGCAGAGGGAAATGCCTGCTGGGGATCTAAGAACTTTGATATCTCCGTTTTTCTTTTGCTCAAAACCCTGTCCTCATTATTAAATTGGCATTAATTGGCTTCAAGGACAGGAACTAAACTTTTAGTTACAAATTTTGACAACCCGGGGGGACTCTAGAGGAGCCCCCCACTCCACTTTCTTGGGGAAGCCAAGCACTCCAAACAACTGCATGCAGAGAATGTAAAGTGAACTTTTTGAGAGCTGACTACTGGAAAGTTAGGAGATATGGAGTGTGCCTGGGGTCAGATGAACCAGAGGAGCTAATCCTGTAAGTAAATAGAGGGACTGAGGTACTTCCAGCAGCTGCCAAAGCCGTTTTGTTTTTGGGAACTCCTGGCTTCCTTCCCTGCACTGTAAGCATTACCCCACCTCTGGCTAATTTATAAAAAAGGAGGACACTGAATGCAGTAAAGTCGCCATACTGAGACCTTTGATTTTACTCTTCTGGTTGCCCCTCTGTGAGAACATCTTGTCCACTCATGGGAACATCTATGGAGCCACTGGTTTAGGAGTTGGAAAATTGGGGAGATTTTTCTCTTATCTGGTCTGTCTGTTTTAAAGGTTCCTGTCGTCAGCCATAGTCTGGAGCTCATTTCTGTCTGTCTATCATTGTGTCTTTATTTGTATCTGTTTCTGGCCCTTTAAGACATGGACAATAATGTATTGATATTATAGATTGTTTCTTGGGAATGATCTTGGCTGAATGGGCTACCTATAGATATAAATATATCTAAAAGATGATGTTTTACTGTAACAATCTGGTATCTGAATGAGTTTTTTGAAGCATTGCACAATCTTGCAGTTAAAAGTTGTTAGGTACTTGTTTAGTTTATGATTTCAGATAATTCATGCAAGAGAACTTAAATACTTATGATGGAAAACTAAAGAACTCTACTTCCAAGTTGGCAGATAACTCCCAATCATTCAGTTTTTTCACCAATTTTTGAATTGGGTAGCCTGGGATGATGTCACTGGCTGTACCAGTGCATGACTTTGGGCAAGGAAAGTAAATCATGGTATGGTATCTGCTCCCCTCTGTGTGTAGGGCTTGGGGAAGAAAAGTGTTGGATTTGGGTTGGTCTGGCTTCTTGGAATGACATTGAATAGCACCAGTCTTGGGAATTTTTAAAGCTTAATTTTGGATATAGATGGTAATGTGTGATTCTCTTTTGAAATTATTTTCAGGTGATTTAATGTAACTTAATACTACTATAGGAACTTCAGAGCAAAGGAAGTGGCTTAATGATCCTGAAGGGATTTCTTCTGTTGGTAGATTTGATATTATCAAGTAAGATCCTATTTTTAGTGGTGTGTGAGAAAGTTTTTCTAGTGTAGCAAAATTTTTTTCTTTGGCAAAACAAGTTGTAAAGATGTGAAATTTTGTAAATTGTATGTTAAATTTCTATCTTAATTTTCAACATCCAAACCTAAAAATTATGACTTATGGTTAAAATGCCTTAGGTATGAGGTTTCTGCTCAGAATAGCAGTTTTCCCTGTTCCTTCCATAACTCAGCCAGGTCTTAAGTTGAAATGCAAATGGAAGAAGCCTGCAAGCTCAGTAGGAGACTGATCTGAAGCCCAAGGGGAAAAAAAAGAGTAAAGGTGTCTTTTATCTGAACTCAAACTAGACTAAACTGAAAAGTAAATTGTATGGTATTTACTAATTACTGGTGGGTCATTTTTTCTAGGACTCTTGTTTTTTCTTAGATTCTATATATATATATTTTTTTGAGTTCATGGTTTTGATCCTATAGACCTAATTTAATGTTTTTCTGATCAGTTCTATTTTTGATCAACTGTGGAGTTTTTAAACAATGCAATGGAGATTTCACCTGCGAAAAGCTACAAGGCCTTTTCTATTGTGTTATGTATGCACACTTGTGTTGTATGTCTGTATGTGCGTATGTCCATATATCATGCACATGATATGAAAATTGGCAGATACATGAGGAACACTCATGAAATTTTAAAAAATGGATCCAAATATCTTTGATTCAGGTGATTTAAATGGTTCAATTTTAATTGGGTAAACAGATGAAAATAATGATGTGTTTAAAATTAAGCTTACCAGTTTTTCTAAGTGTTAAAAAAACTAATAAAATGTTGATGTCTATAAAATGTCTGATATGCTTTGGTTCTAGAACTTTTCTTCATCAAGGAAGAAATGGCTAAAACTGTTTAATACACTTGTCTGATACTTTGATAAAATAAGTAAAATATATTTGACATGGGATTACTTATTTATAAGTACTTTTTTAGATATCTGATTGATTTACAAAGTTAAAATTCTAAATGTTAAATATACCATTGAGTACTCTTAACTCTTTGAATTGCATTGGGTAACATTATTGATGTTTTTGTAAGTTGGTAAATGAAGAAAATAGTTTAAAGTTGCTTTGTCATCACTGATACTTAGACATTGTGTTTTCATGAAAAGGTAAACAGATGTGATTCTACATACAAGTGTTTATAGAAGATTCCTATATACAAAGCACAAAAGTTTAAACTGTTTCAATTAAGAGTACTGTAAGTAAAATAAAATATTTCTTTTTATTAAAATGAAATAATTTTCCTAAATTCAAAATTTTTCAAGGATTGTTTCAAAATGTGAACAGAAAAGGAGGTTAACAGATGGGAAGGAGATATTAGAAGATTCCAGATATGGAAATCTATTTAATAAAAGAGAAAAAAAATGTTCCTGGTTAAGAAAGTCTTTAAATAAATAAGAGGGTTTTTAGTGATAAAGAAGGTCTGTTTAAGTTTGTCTTTTCAATCAATCATATGTTAAAAGGACAAAGATTTCTTAAAACATTAGTTTACCCATAACATTGTGTTTTATTAAGTTTTGTTTATTGTTTCTAGAGCAAGTAATCTTACAGGAATTAAACAGCTGGATAAACAAGAAACGTTGTTTTAGAGAACTGTGCTATGTTATGTCTTTAAAAGCTAAACTTAGTGAATATAAAAACATCAATGTAATTGTGGTACTATTAATGCGTTCATATCTTCCAGTTGTACAAGTCTGTAAGGTAGAAGCTTTAAAAGAGCATTATATCAAGCTGGTGTTAAAAAATTGTATGATAATTTTAGGCTTAAAAGAAAAGACATATTGGAGATTTATATTTATATCATTCGATGTTCTATAACTGGACCTGTTATCAGTAAGATATGTAAAGTTTTATGTTACTTTATATGCTTTGGTACAATTTAAATGTATTTTTAAGTTAATGAGAGCCTAATCTGTGTAAAGCTTAATATTGTAAAACAAAAGTACTTTACTACTTTTCTACAAAAGGTTAAAACCTTTCAGCATTTCTTTAATTCATGTTTTAGATGTGATATCATATTGTATTAGCTAATATTAACGTAAACTTGAGCAACAATTTATTCAAACTTTGTAAAATGATGTTTAAAAAACAATTTCAGCTTCAAAATTACAGCACTTTACTTAAGATTTATGAAGAGCCCCACCTTACCTGAGATAAGGCTCTGTGTCCCATCTTACTACATGTAAGAATGACTATGAAAGAAGTAGGCCAGATTTCAGTACATTTAAAGTTGTGTCCAAAGTTGGTTTTTGTCAAGATTACTAGGATCTCAAACTGGGGATATAATGTATAACTCTGCAAAAGTTCAAGGTAACTATTATACGAAGTAAATATGTTTTTACTGTTCTTATTTTTATTTTGTATTTTTCTTATAAATGGTCTAAAGATTGCCTGTTAATGTTTTGCAGAGGTACTGCTTTAAGAACACACAACCTGGGTTAATTTAAGATAATAAGTTATCACCTACAGGATACAGAGATAGACATTAAGCCTAGTACTCTGGTGAGATTGATTTTCTGGATGTTTAAGATTAAGATTTAAAACTAAAATTAAATTAAAAGAGCCAAGAAAACCAATATTTGGCTCTTGCCCTTTGAGTCAGTCAGAACCCAAGGAACAGGGGACTTCTCTAAAGAGCTTTGCAACTCTGGGTCACATAACCTCCCAATCAGGGAGATTAATGAGACCACTGGGGAACTGAAAGCCAATCAGTGCATTTGCTATGAAGAAGAAGGTCATTGGAGAAGGGATACATTCCTGATGCTTCCAAGGGAAGCCACATGGTCAAGCAAGACCTGGACCCATCCTAGTGCAAATGGCACTAGCAGAACTGAGAAGCTGTTCTCAAGTTCCCCAAGGATTCCCATGGAAACTCATCTGTCTATTAACAATAGATAGAAACAAAAGTCAGTTTGAATGCTTCATCGTAAACACTTAGCAAAGACAGTTAAAACCAAACACAGCTATTCCTGGGCATTTGAAATAATAATAATAGTTAAATGTAACTTAAGGTATACACCTTCTGTTAGGCCCCAAGAAGAAGTAAGACTGGAGTCTACAAAAGAGATTTTTAGGCAGGAATCCCTGATAACTATCAAAAGAAACTATCCAGAGGAACTGCTATAGTAGTTTTTAGTTTAAGGCCTACAGATATTTCTAACCTACACAGGTAGGCTTGGTGTTTGCTAGTATAATTATACAGCCCTGAGTAGCAGAATTAAAGGTTTCTCTGTTAGACACAGAGGTCATATTAGTAAAACGATTTTGCAAGATAAGATGACATTAAATTATTAAACTGTATCTTATGGAGAAGGACATCTGTGACACTAAAAGTTAAATGTTATGTTTACATTTCTGATAACTGGGGGTGTTAAGGCCTGGTGAGGAAACTTCTATACAGTGACATGTTCCAGCTGCTGCAACATTTATTCAGTACTCATGGTTTTTGTTTCTCTCATAGAAACACCCATCCCCAGATGACTTTACAAACTGTTCTTCCCCAACCAGACTTCAAACCGAATCGACTTGTAATAGGGAATTCGTGTCCCGTAAGTCGTCCTGCATGTCGTGGAGCCCATTCACGTTTGATGCCCCCTCTCAACTCTGAAGCAGCCAGAATGAGCCATCACCCCTTCTCCTTACAGCAATAAGGAGTTCCTAAAATAAGAGGGGAGGATGAAGCCAGAAATAGATAGACAGTGTGGATAGGTAATTCGAGTCAGGAGTCCAATTTTGAGTGAGTCTGGGAAGTTGAAGCCTGTCTTCTGAGGGTTACTCTTTACTCTAATATTACCCTAGTGTCAATCTTAGTAGGACCACTTGTAAACAAGCTAGTGGCTTTCATCAAGGAAAGAGTAAATGCAGTTCAGATGATGGTTTTGTGTACCCACTATCAAGCCCTATACCCAGAAGGAGAATCCTACCAAGATGTAGGGCCTGCCCATATAGACCCCCAACTGAGGAAACTATGATTTGTCCCCAAGTTTCCAGACAAAGGGGGGAATTAGAAACTGATGTGACTCTATTTTAGAAAATAAATAAATAACAGCAGCTTCTACCTCAAGGCCTGTCCTAAGGAAGGAGGTGTGACCCTTGACCTTGGAAAAACCCACAGAGCACTCCTAGGCACATATCCACCCTGCTGAGTTGTTTGTCTGCAAATAACAGGAGAGATCTTTGGCACCAGGTATCCCTGATTCAGTTGGGCTAGGTGAGGACCTATAGCACCTTCTAGCAACCATCAATCATCATGATACAGGGAAAATATCTGGGATGCCAGATGACCCCCAGTAGTTTATGGTGGTTGATAACATGTTGGGAAACCATATAGTTTTATTGTAGGGAAAAATGAGACAAGGTATCGAAGATAGCAGGAAACAGTTTTATTTGGCTGTAGCCAGGTTCAGAGGCACATATTTGCTATAATCAATTAATCCTCTGAACCCCAAATACAGGTAATTTCAGAGTTTTATACCCAGCATGTAAGGGGAGGGGCTCAGAAGTTCACAGTCTGCAGAAGTTTACACAAAACACTGTTTTCTTTCACTGTTTTGGGCAAGTTATCACTTCAAGGACAACACCTGAGAAAGGGAGAGCTTCTTCCCTCCTTCTTTCTTCCCCTGCCAGCTGTTACCATGGAGCCCAGTTGGTATCTTCTCTTATCTTAAAAATGTATACATCTCTGTGAAGCCCAGATCAATGCCAGAAGCCTTGATTGCACATTTCTACAAACTACTATACAGGATACATTTGTGACAAATTATTAAGGGGGTGCACAGCACCTGGAGTGCTGGTATATTCCTGGCCAGTGGCCAAGCAAAACAGGGAAACAGGAAAATAGAAAGTTTATCCACATTGAAATTTTTCTCAGAGACCCTTTTGCTGACAGTCCCAAAATCACTCATGGTGAGAATTTCTGGAGAAGCCCAATTAAGATTTTTTTTCTGTGGAGAGAATTGGTGCCACTTCAGTTTAGCAGGTACACCCCTCGTGGCTTAAAGCAATCAGTTCAAAGGAATCCCCCTCTTGTACTAACCAATCAACCCTACCCAACATGTTCTCACTAGTGAATGTGCTACGAATGTTAAGAGTTGTTGTTTGATTTTCCCACGGTATGAAATGACTTGCTGTGTGATGTTGTGATGCATAGAGTATCCCCCCAAAACCTATAAAATCTCACTGAACAAAGGACTGGAACTCACTCTCTGGGACCGCTGCATTAGGAATGGTTGTGAGTCCAGGCTCGAGCTTGCAATAAAGAACTCTTGTGTGATTGCATCAGATTTGGCTCCTGGAGGTCTATTGGGGTCCCAAGAGTCTGGCATTACAAAGGGAGCATCCAGGAGGGAATGGATGCAGGGTTGGGAGTGTTGTGTGGCCTGAATGGAGGCAAATGTCATTGGGGCTTTCCCTCAGTGCCACTCATCTACTATCACCTTGGATACCCATTAGGGCAGTCAGGAGGAGTTTTCTGAGAAGGAAATTTAGGATTTTCACCAGAGTTTAGTCCAGGCCACAAATTCTGCAGTTGTTCCATTCACCTCCACACATCCAAGGCACATCAGGACTAGGGACACTGTGTGCTCACACCAATTGCTCTCCAGACCTGGACAGAAGAGTAGGAAGCAGTTTCAACAGAACCCAACCTGACTGCTCTGTATTGAAAAGGTGATTGAGAGCTGCCTAAGCCAGGAAACCTTTCACTTGAGTCTTGAAGAGTGGCTGATGCACTAATTGCATTTAAATAGCCAAGGAGTGCCCATCATCTTCCAAAATGAAAGAGACAGAGAGATGCACCTCAAACAGATGTGGGGCAAGTGGACAGGAGCTTACCTCGCTGTAGGCCTCAGTGGAACCTCCAAATATGATACTGCCGGTTACTGGTGACGAGTCCTGCTTCCCCACATGTTGAAGTTTGAACATTAGAGAAGCACGATGAGGCAAGCACATGAAGCAGGGTTTATTTAAAAAAGGGTAACATGGACATCTCCTGCAAGGGAGAAGGGGGCCATAGCTGGTATCATGGTATCCCAAGAAGTGCGGTGTTCTGCCCTCTTTATATGTCCTAGGCTTACTTTGTTCTCCTGCTTTTCCTCCTTATCATTCTCCTTCCTGCATATGTGACTAGCAAAGAAATGCTCCTTGGGATGACCAAAAGGTGGGAAATAGGTGTGCTGAAGGTGGAAGGGCAAGGTGGAGTAGACAAGGACACATTAACAACCTTATAGCTCCCTGTAGGGAGGGGAAATTCCTGGGACAGGTTACCTTGGCAACAGGTTGAACCAGGGGCAGGTTCTTGATAAGGTCTCTCATGGGACAGTCTCTAATTTTCCAGACTCACTCAAAATTAGTCTCCTAGATCCGACCTGACTCGATTTACCTATCTACACTGACTGCCTGTCTAATCCTGGCTTCAATATTCCTAGACATATAAGGCTTTTAAAAATTGTGTTTCTAATAATGCTGCACTTTAATTAATCTGGAACAAATTCTAAATTTTTTCTAGAAATGCCAGATGACTTGATATAAGGAGAAAACTGTGTGTGGGGGTGGGGGGGTGGGGTAATATCTCAAATCAAGAACAGAAACAAGTTGCTCTGAATGGTTGTCACTTGTGCTCTGGAGCAGGAGTGCTCACTGCCCACTCTGGAGGGACAAGTCACTGTCCTTCAGATAACTTGTTTGTAAACAGGGGAAGTATCTGAAGCATGGTTTCTGCAGATGGCCACCTATGTATTTCATTTTGGGATGCTAATATAAGTCTCCTTTTGGTTTTAATCTCAGACTCCCCCTGTGTGTTGCTGGTGTGCAGGAAAGTGACTGACATTGGACGTCTGTCTGTCCACCTGGTCCCAGCAGCATTGGTACCATTGCTTTAGAGCATCCCATGTTTTTATTGCTTCTTTGGGATTCCCTACATAGACAGTCAAATCAACCCAGACAGCTTTATCTTTTCCTTATGGATCAGTAGAGCTTGTCTTTCCTGGTGGTATTGCCTTATCTATGATGAACAGTATGTGGATAAGAATGAGGACAAGGGACACCCTCACCTTGTTCCTAATCCTAGTGGGAAAGTTTTTAAATATCTCTCTGTTAAGTAGAGTGTTAGTTTTCTTATAGAAATGACATCTATAAGATGTCATTTTATCGAGTTGACGTAGTTCCCCTCTCTCCCTGGTTTTCTAAGATTTTTGTTTTGTTTTGTTTTTATCATGATGGGCATTGAATTTTGTCCCTGGATTTTTCTGCATCTGCTGATATGATTGTGTGGTTTTCCCCTTTTGGCCTTTGGATGTAATGATTATATTAATTGATTTTCTGATCTCAAGCCAGTTGTGCATACCTGGGTCTTTCCCTTGGTCCTGACATATAGTCTTTTATATGCACTGTCAGATTCAAGTTGCTGATATTTTACTGAAGATTTTTGCAGCTATGTCCCTGAGACATAGTGTTCTGTAGTTTTCTTGCAATGTCCTTGTTTACTTTTGTTGAACATCTTATTGAATGGGTTAGGAGGGATTCCGTCTGCTTCTATCTTCTGAAAGAGGCCACAGAGAATTGATGAAAATTCATCCTGAAATGTTTGGTAGAATTCACCTGTGATCCAAAAATTGGCCTGGGCTTTCTGTTTGGGAAGGTTATTAGTTACTGGGTCAATCCCCCTTGACGATATAAACCAGTTCTAGCTTTTTCTTCTTTTTTGTGGCTTGGCAGGTGGTATCTGTCAGGAATTGGTCCATTTCATCCAGGTCATCCAGTTTGTGGGGATGGAGGTGTTCAGAGCATGTCCATCATGGCCCCTTTTAGATTCTTGATATCCCACAGATTTTACAAATTGTGTTCTTATTTTCATTTGGTTTATCTTGAGATTTATTAATTTCTCTTGAGATTTAACTTTTGACTCATGTGTAAGTGTTATTTAATCTGAAAATGTTTTGTATATTCCAAATATCTTTCTCCTATCAAAGTCTAGTATAATTTCAAGAGGCCTAAGAGCAGATGCTGCATGATTTCTAATTCTGTTTATTTTTAATGTGTACATTTTTTCTTTTTATTGGCACATTATAATTATTCATAACAGTGGGTTTTGTTATAAAATATTCATTCACACACATAAAAACAGTATGATTAGATCAATTTTATTTTCCAGCACCGCCCCTCCCTCCTCCCTCCCCCTGATCCCCTTCCTCCATCCTATTGGTATCCCTTCTGTATTTTTTAATTTGTGCTAATTAGCTAGCCATGGCAGTGGAATGCATGTTTACATAGTGTGCATAAATGGAGCACAACTTCTCATTCGGCTTGCTGTGCATGATGCAGAGTCACACAGTAGTGTAATCATACACGTACATAGGGTAATAATGACTGTCTCATTCTACTTTCCTTCCCACCCTCATGCCCCACCCCTTCCCTCACTCCCCTCAGTGCAATTCAAAGTTTCTTCATTTTTTCCTACAACCCCCACTATGGATCAGCATCTGCTTATCAGAGAAGACATTTGGCCTTTGAAATTTGCAGATTTGTCTTATTTCACTTAGCATGATATTCTGTAGACACCACACAAGCTCTTCAGGAATTCCCTCAGAGCCCAACTGCCACCACCAGCTTCCCATAAGCCTCTCAACACCCCCTCCTCATTAGCTAACTCATCAATTTGATCCATAGTCTATGGAGTAATAATTTTATTGGGAGAAATCCCAAACACTCCCTTTACTGCTCTTATTCCTTTGAGTATTAATTGTCCTACAGCCTCAGGATACCTAGTAAGAATAGTGGTAGGAGAATAAGATAAATGTATCCACAGTAATGGACTTTCTTGCCAAAATACTCCTGTAGGAATATTTTTTGTTGGTAGTATAATAAATAATAAAGGCAAACTTATATCAATTCTATCCAAATGCATATTTTCCATATATGTTTCAATGATTTTTAATGCCTTTCTTGCTTCAGGCGTTAACATTCAGGGTGAATTTGGATCTGATGGACCTTTTAGGATATCTAACAAAGGTCCCAACTCTCCTTTGGTATGCCTACATAAGGCCTTATTAATTTATGTCTCCTAATAACTTTTGAAAGTCGTTAAGTGATTTGAGTTGATCTACTCGTATTTGAATTTTTGGTGGATGGACCATGGTTGAGGATAATAGAACTTCTAAATAATTAATTGGAAAATTTAATTGTACTTTATCTATTGCTATCTCTAGATTATAATTTTATAATAAGTTTGTAAGTGTGGCATAACATTCTAGCAATGTGTTTTTATCTTTTTGTGCTAATAATACATCATCCATATAGTGAAATATTTGTAGTTCAGGATTTTGATTTCTCAGTGGCTGGATTACTTTGTTAACATAAATTTGACACATAGTTGGGCTGTTAGCCATCCCTTGAGGGAGTACTTTCCATTCATATCTCTGATCAGGACCTTCATAATTCAGTGCAGGGATAGTAAATGCAAAACGTGGACTATCCTCAGGATGAATTGGAATTGAAAAAAAAAAAACAATCTTAAAATCTATAACTAAAACATACCAGGTTTTTGGCAAAGCAGACAATTGAGGAATCCCCGATTGAGCAGGTCCCATAATAACCATCTCATTATTAATGGCTCTTAAATCTTGCAATAACCTCCACTTACCAGATTTCTTTTTGATGACAAAAATGGGAGTATTATGGGGAGATACAGAAGGTTGTATATGTCCTTCTGCTAATTGTTGTTTGACCAGGTCATGGGCTGCTTGTATCTTTTCTTTAGTCAGGGGCCACTGAGGAACCCATACTGGTCTTTCTGATTTCCAAGTAATTTTTATTGTCTCAGTGACCCCTCCTGAAAATCCAATCCATGTCTGTCTGTTCCTTGATCTATTTGTATTGGCGCTGCTATACCTTATTCTTGTTCTCCTAATCTTTTTCCTTTCCTAAAACCTTGTCTAGCCATAATAGTAGGTGCATTTGGATTGATGTTATTTGTTAATGTCAAACCCAATTGATCTAGGACATCTCGTCCCCATAAATTTATAGGAAGATGATCCAATACATATGGCTGTATAGTTCCTTCACATCTTTCAGGATCCTTCCAATCTAATACCATTGCACTTCTATGGGGATTAGTCACCACTCCCAGGCCTCAAAGCATTTGAGTGGCTTGTTGTAATGGCCAATGTTTTGGCCATTCTTGACAAGAGATGATGCTAAGGTCTGCACATGTATCCAGTAACCCATTAAATTCATGTCCTTGAATATTTAGTTTTAGCATTGGGCGAGAATCTAAATTTAAAGAAAGCATAGCCCAATGTACATCTGTGGACCCTAATCCCCTGGAACCTCTTTCTACAGTACGAGTGGAAAATTTATCATGTAGGCTGGGTATTATTAGTAACTGTGCTATTCTATCTCCTGGTGAAATTACTGATATACCCTTTGGAGAACTGGCTATAATTTTTATTCCACCTTTATAATCAGAAACAATTACCCCAGGACTTATCATAAGTCCTTTTAGAGTAGAAGAATTGCATCCCAATAATAAGCCTACTGTTCCTTTGGGAAGAGGTCCTTTTACCCCTGTGGGAATGATTTGAACTCCCATCTCTGGAGTTAGTACTGTTCTGGCGGAGGTGCGGATGTCCAATCCTGTGCTTTCTCTGGTTTGTCTAGTGAGGGATCTAATGGACAATGTGTCTTGGGCACTACCCTGATGGTGTTGCTGGGTTCCTCCAGTGTCCCGTATATTTGTGGTCTTGGGCCCCGGAGCATTGGGCCCCCCTGTTCATTTTTTGGCAATGGAGCCTGATGCCTTTCTCCACGATATCGTGGATAGACACCTGGTCCTTGTTCATTTTTTGATAACAGAGTACCCTCTATGGTGATTGAGAATGGCATTCATTAGCCCAATGTCTCCCTGTATGACATCGTGGGCAAATACCCAGTATTCTACTCCTTTGATACCTTGTTTTGTTAAACCCTCCTCCTATGGGGCAATTCCTTTTAAAATGTCCTGTTTGTTCACAATTGTAGCATGTTTTAGGCCTGGCATCTAAAGCCTGTTGTACTGCAGCTGCCAAGAGTGCCCTTGTTCATTAATGTCTCTACATAATTTAATATATGTGTTTAAATCTTCATGTTTCCATGGGCTAATGACTTCTCTGCACCAACGATTCACTTGTTCATAAGCCAGTTGTTTTATTAATGGCATTGCTTGTTCTGTATTCCCAAAAACTCTGGTAGCTGTTTGTAAGCCCATCTACAAATTCAGCATAAGGTTCATTAGCTCCTTGTATTACCTTAGATAATTGACCTTGTAAACCTCCATGTCCTTGTAAAGTCTTCCACGCCCTAACTGCATCTGCAGCAAGTTGTGAGTATATGGCAGGATCATATGCAATTTGTTGCTGCTGATCCTCATAAGGTCCCTTTCCTAACAACATATCTAGATTTCTCTGAGGATAATCAGCTTCTGCATTTTGCCTAGCCATCTCCTTGCAAAATTCCTCATTGGCAACCTTCCATAACAGGTATTGTCCTCCATTTAGCACAGCTTTACACATACTAGCCCAATCTGCTGGCATCATGTTCAAGTTGGTAATGGATTCGACCATGCTTACAGTGAAGGGTGCTTGAGGACCATAGGTTGTTACAGCCTCTTTTAGCCGCTTCACTGTTTTGAAATCCAAAGCATGGTGAATTCGCTACCCTCCTGCCTGCTCAAATACAGGGCATGTTAATATTTGAGGTCCTGTCTCAGGATCCCATCTATCAACTACAGGGGTTGGGGGCCTCCCAGCATATGGAGGTGGCACTGTTGGTTGGACACTTATGCACTCTGGTGATAGAAAGGTGTTAGTAGCAGTCTCCTGTTGTAACTTTTCCCCTGATGGCTTTTTCTGCTCTAAACTTTCTTCCTCTGCCTGACTAGCTCGAGAGACCTTCTCTTTTACTTGAATTTTTTCTTCTGTCTGACTAGCTAGAGACCTTCTTTTTTTCCTCTGTCTGACTGACTTGAGAGACCTTTTCTTTTATTTGAATCAATGTCTTCTCCTTCCTCTAACATTGTCTGAACTGAAGGCTTTGGACTAAGTAACCAAGATAACAACACCCACAATGGCAATGTGCCAACTGGCAGAGTTCCTGGGTTTTTCTTTTCCTTTTCCCTTAAATCTTCACCATGATGGTCCCATTGTGATATATTTAACAACTCCTCCTTAAAAAACCATGGGCTACGTTTTTGTATTATATCAATGTATGCCCTGGCTGCTCTTGATTTTACTGGGATGCCTCCTTCCTCTAACAATTTATTTAACACTTTTTTGGTTTGTTTTTTACTAATTTCTGATTCCATGTTTCTACTATAATACAACCCAACAAGATGACACCAAACAAAACTGAAACAGAATGAAACAAAAATGGAACAACAAAGAATCATTATATCAGCCTTTCTATCCTCCTGAAATGTCCATCCATCCTTTCTCCCTATCTGTTCCTCAGATGTAAATAGTTTTTCCTCAGATGTGAGTGGTTTTTCTTCCATCTCACCCATCTCCAGGGACAGGCAACTTAAAACAGAAGTGAAACAAAATGAAAGAAGAATCTTAAAATGGCTACCCATCCTCTCGCCCTGCCCTCAGGGGCGAGCAGTTTACCTTATCACTTACCCTCAGTGTTCCCCCTGCGGGCCACCAAATGCCGCAGTCTGGCTGGGCACAATTCATGAGCCACTTATCAAGCAGAAACGAACTTTATTTTTAGAACACACATGCCACATCACACGAGCTCTTCAGGAATTCCCTCAGAGCCCAACTGCCACCACCAGCTTCCCACAAGCCTTTCAACCCCCCCTCCTGCTCTTGAGGCCAATTGGCTGGGTCGTTTGGGTGGAGCCAAAAAAAGTCCCCCAATGAGCAGCTCCGTGGTCTGAAAGGGCAGGGAAACAGCCCAATGAGCATCAATGCAGAGAAGCCAATCAGCTGGCAGCTGGAAGTTTGCTGGGGCTGCTGTGAGCCAATCATCAGCTGGCAGCTGGAAGTTTGCTGTAAGCTGGAAGTTTGCTGGGGCCACTTCGGCTGTGGCTCTCAACAAGAGAAGACCTTTGGCCTTTGAAATTTGGAGATTGTCTTATTTCACTTAGCATGATATTCTGTAGATCCATCCATTTCCTTGCAAGTGCCATAATTTCATTTTTCTGTAAAGCTGAGTAATATCCCATTGTGCATATGTACCACATTTTCATTATCCATTCATCCGTTGAAGGGCATCTAAGTTGGTTCCACAGAATTGAGCTGCTATGAACATTCATTGGCTGTGTCACTGTACTATACTGATTTTAAGTCCTTTGGATATAAATCAAGGAGTAGGATATTTGTGTCAAATGGTGGTTCCATTCCAAGTTTTTCAAGGAATCTCCATACTGCTTTCCTAAGTGGTTGTATCAATTTGTGGTCACACCCACAATGTATGAGTGTGCCTTTTCCCCCACATCCTCACCAACCCTTATTGTTGTTTGAATTCTTAATAGCTGCCATTCTGACTGGAGTGAGATAAAAGCTTAGAGTAGTTTTGAATTGCATTTCTCTAATTGATAGAGATGTTGAATATTTTTTTCATATATTTGTTGATTGATTATATATTATCTTCTGAGATGTGTCTGTTCAGTTTCCTGGCCTATTTATTGATTGTTTTTTTTTTAATTTTTGGTGTTAAGATTTTTGTGTTCTTCCAAATTACAGTTGTAGTAGGATTGTTGTGGTCATCTTAAGAGCAATGAGAAACCATTGAAGGGTTTGAAACAAACAAAAAAAAAACCTACAAGTCAGATTTGCCTTTAAAAAAAAAACTCTTTGGGGCTGAGGTTGTGGTTCAGTGGTAGAGCGCTCACCTAGCATGTGTGAGGCCTTGGGTTCAATCCTCAGCATCACATAAAAATAAATGAATTAATTAAAGATATTGTGTCCAACTACAACTAAAAAATTATATATATATATATATATATATATATATATATTTTTTTTTTTTTTTTTAAATCTCTTTGGCCATTCATGAATGGATTGTAGAGAGCAAAAATGAAAATGAGAAGGTCACCTTGTAAGGCTGTTGCAGGGGCCCATGCTGGAGTGTGAGGGCTCCTTTAAAACTAATTCAACTATTAGACCACCTTCTTGGTGATGGGAGGGCTAAATCCACCTCCGTGGCTGACATCTACAAAAACAATTGGAGCAATTCCCCTTTAACATTTAAGAACTGGAAGCTGGGCCCCACAATACCAGGGAATTTGCCTATTAGGTCACTATTGTATCCCTGTTTCCAAAACAGTGCTCAGGACTTAGAAAATGGCACTCAGTAACTGAGTAAATAAATTTTAAAAAATTTTATTTTTAGTTATACATGGAAACAATACCTTTTATTTTTTATTTGTTCATTTTTATATAGTGCTGAGAATCAAACCCATTTCCTCACACTTGCTAGGCAAGTGCTCTACCACTGAGCTACAACCCGAGCCCCGAATTAATGAATTTTAAAGGACATAATCCTAATGGGAATCTAGTAATTTCCTATAGATCATTCATGCCTTGATGTAAATAATAGATGTGAACACAGGTTCAGGGGGGATGGGGTGAGCAATGAAGGAACAGGAAAGCTGAAGCAACTTGCCTTCCTTATTATGTTGTTAGGGGTAGGTAAATATGGAGGACTCCTAGGTGATACCTGTAGGTTGGAAACATTCATGGGACTGGCTAAAAGTAAACTTCTAAATCCAGCTCCAATCTTAAGCAGTTCTTTCCAAATGAGAGCAAACATCATGTTTTCACATAAATTGATCATTGACTCTTGTTTTTCATTTCCAGTTTTTGTTTTCTTATTTTATTTTGAAATGGGAGGATTTGGGTGCTTTCATTATAATCTAAACCAGCTGTTAAATTCAAATAATTTTCAGTCTTTGCTTTTAGGCCTGGACCTATAGACAAATATGTTACCCCTTGACTGATAGACAAATCTTGGCAGCTGTGGTCCTCCTGAGCATCTGAGACTAAAGCTGAGAGCCCCACTTGAGACCACTCATCTCTTCTACGATTTTCTGGGCTGCTCAGAACTGAAAATCAATTTTATGTAGGAACGGGAAATGATCCCATATTGAGGAAACCTGCACAGGTGAGTCTGTGCTCTCTGTTGTGGCTGTAAACCAGAACACTGAATATTCATGCCCACACCTGGTAGGATACCAGACTCCAGACCGTGAAGGAAGAGTGATATCCAGTGGCCATTGGTTGTATTTCTGCTGTGCAAGACACAGCGGAGCTCAGTCTCAGCTCCAGATACTAACTTTTGCCTTTGTCTTTCCAAGACTGGGAACCCTGAGACACTCCAAGAAGATTCTGATCTCAGATAAGTTTCTACCAATAATATTTATCCATCCATAATCACCACCAGGCTTTTTACTTTCAGAATAAGCATTAGTCTCTGGAGTTAACTGTTTTAAATCGCATCATAAAATTTAATAAATGTTAATGCTCAATAGTTGACAAAAATTAAAAAAAAAAAAGATTTTTGTGTTCTTTATATATCCTAGAAATTAGTGCTCAATCTGATATGAGTGTGGTAGAGATTTCCTCCCCAAATGTAGGCTCTCTATTCACCTCACTGATTGTTGTTTCTTTTGTCAAGAAGATTTTTAGTTTGAATTCATCCCATTTATTGATTCTTGATTTTATTTCTTGTGTTATAGGAGTCTTATTACGGATTCAGGGTCTAATCAAACATGATAAAAATTTGGACCTACTTCTTCTTCTATTAGGCACAGGGTCTCTGGTTTAATTCCTAGTCCTTGACACACTTTGAGTTGAGTTTTGTGCATCATGAGAGATGTGGGCTTAATTTTGTTTTGCTGCATATTGATTTCCAGTTTTCCCAGCACCAGTTTTTGAAGAGGCTATCCTTTCTCCAGTGTATGTTTTTGGCACCTTTGTCTAATATAAGATAACTGTAATTATGTGGGTTAGTCTCTGTGTCTTCTATTCTGTATCATTGCTCTATAAGTCTATTTTGGTGCCAATACCATGCTGTTTTTGTTACTATTGCTCTGTAGTATAGTTTAAGGTGTGGTATAGTGATGCCACCTGCTTCACTCTTCTTGCTGAGGATTGCTTTTGCTATTCTGTTTCTCTTATTTTTCCAGATGAATTTCATGATTGCTTTTTCTATTTCTATGAGGAATGCCACCAGGATTTTGATTGGAATTTCATCAAATCTTTATAGTGCTTTTGGTAGTATGGTCATTTTGACATTATTAAATCTGCTTATCCAAGAACAAGGGAGATCTTTCCTTCTTCCAAGGTCCTCTTTAATTTCTTTCTTTAGTGTTCTGTAATTTTCATTGTAGAGGTCTTTCACCTCTTTCATTAAGTCGATTTTTAGGCTATTTTAAATGGGGTAGCTTTTCTAGTTTCTATTTCAGAGAATTTGTCGCTGATGTACAGAAATACCCTTGAATTGTGGGTGTTGATTTTTATATCCTGTTACTTTGCTGAATTCATTTATTTGTTCTAGAGGGTTTTGTGGATTTTTTTTTTTTTTAGATTTTCTAGGTATAGAATCATGTAATCCTCAGTAGTGCTAATTTGAGTTCTTCTTTTCTTATCTATATCCCTTTAAATTCTTGTATCTGTCTAATTGCTCTGGCTAGTGTTTCAAGAACTATGTTGAATAGGATTGGTGAGGTATCTCTGTCTTGCTCCAGTGTTTAGAGGGAATGCTTTCAATTTTTCTCCATTTAGAATGATGTTGTCCTGGGATTGGCATAAATAGAGATATGTTCCTGTTATTTCTAGTTTTTCTAGTATATTGAACATGAAGGGGTGATCTATTTTGTCAAATGCTTTTTCTGCATCTATTGAGATGATCATAGGATTCTTATCTTTAAGTCTATTGATATGATAAATCACATTTTTTATTTTCATATGTTGAACCAACCTTGCATCCCAGGGATGAACCCCACTTGATCATGGTGCATTATCTTTTTGATATGTTTTTGTGCTTGATTTGCCAGAATTTTATTGAGAATTTCTGCATCTATGTTCATTAGAGATATTGGTCTGAAGTTTTCCTTCTTTAATGTGTCTTTGCCTTGTTTGGGATTCAGGGTGATATCGGCCTCATAGAATGAATTTGAAAGTGTTCACTCTTTTTTATTTCACTAAATAATTTGAGGAGTATTGGTATTAGTTTTGCTTTGAAAGTCTTGTAGAACTCAACTGTGTATCCATCTGGTCCTGAACCTTTCTTGGTTGGTAGGCTTTTGATGGCATCGTCTATTTCATTGCTTGAAATTGATCTGTTTAAATTGTGTATATCATCCTGATTTAATTTGCGCAAATCATATGACTGTACAAATGTTTTATTGCTCTAGACATTTTTTAAACTTTAATATTTTCTATTTTTTGGAATAGACATTTTCAAAATAATTTCTAATTATCTTCTGTATTTCTGTAGGGCCATCATGTTGTTTCCTTTTCCATCATGGAAATTAGCAATTTGAGTTTTCTGTCTCCTTCTCTTTGCTAGCATGGCTGAGGGTTTATCAATTTTATTTCTTTTTCAAAGCACCAACTTTTTGTGTTGTCATTTTTTTTTCAATTATTTCTTTTGTTTCAATTTCATTGATTTCTTTTGTTTCAATTGTATTGATTTTAATTATTTCTTGTCTTCTACTGCTTTTGGTATTGATTTGTTCTTTTCTTTTTCTTTTTCTGGGGCTTTGAGATGTAATGTTAGGTCATTTATTTGTTGACTTTTTCTTCTTTTAAGGAATAAACTCCATGGAATGAACTTTCCTCTTAAAACTGCCTTCATAGTGTTCCAGAGATTTCTACATGTTCTACTAGTGTTCTCATTTACATCTAAGAATTTTTAAATCTCCTCTTTGATGTCTTTTGCAACCCATTGTTCATTCAAGAGCGTATTATTTCCTCTCCAGGTGTTGGAGTTGCTCCTATTTTTTTTATTTTATCATTTATTTCTAATTTCATTCCATTATGATCTGATAAAATGAAGTCTCTACTTTTTTGTATTTGCTAAGAGTTGCTTTGTGGCATAAAACATGGTCTATTTTAGGGAAGGATCCATGTGCTGCTGAGAAGAAAGTGTAATCACTCATTGATGGATAAAATATATGTCAGTTAATGCTAAGTTATTGATTATTTTATTGAGTTCTAGAGTGTCTTGCTTCAGCTTTTGCTTGGAAGATTATCTAGTAGTGAAAGACGTGTGTTAAAGTCATCCAGGATTATTGTGTTGTGGTCTATTTGACTCTTGAACTTGAGTAGAGTTTGTTTGATGAATGTAGATGTTCCATTGTTTGGCGTGTATATATTCATAATTGTTATGCCTTGTTGGTGTCTGGTTCCCTTAAGCAGTATGAAATGTCCTTCTTTAACCCTTTTGTTTATCGTTGGCTTGAAATCTACTTTGTCTAATATGAGGGTACAAGTTCCTGTTTGTTTCCACAGTCCAGTAAGTTTTTTTCCCACCTTTTCACCGTCACTCTTTGGATGTCTTTCCCTATAAGATGACTCTCTTAAAGGCATGATAGTTTGGGGTCTTCTTATTTTTTTTTAAATCCAGTCTGCCAGTCTATATCTTTTTAAATTAATTTTTAAATTTGCATTAATTAGTTACACATGACAGTACAATGGCTTTGATGTATCATACATTTGAATAAGATGGGATGTAATTTCTCATTTTTCTGAGTGTACAGGTTGCAGAATCATATTGGTCACACAATCACATATATACACATAGTAATAGTAATGTCCGTTTCATTCTACTATCTTTCCTTTCCCCCCATCCCTTTCCCTCCCCTCCCATCACTTCTCTCTACCTAATGTAAGGTAACACTATTCTTTTTTTTTTCCACCTAAAATCTTCATGCATGTATTTTCTATAATGATGAGGGTCTCCTTCCACCATCCTGCAATTCCCCTTCTCCCTCCCCTTTCCTCCCACTTCTCTTCCCTATCTAGAGGTAATCTTCTTTCCATCTTCTTCCTCCCTCCCCCATTTTGAGTCACTCTCCTTATATCAGAGAAGACATTCAGCATTTGTTTTTTTGGGATTGGCTAACTTCACTCTAAAGCCATCCATTTCCCTGAAAATGTCATGATCTTATTATTTTTCAGTGCTAAGTAATATTCCATTGTGTATAAATGCCACTTTTTTTTTACCCATTCCTCCACTGAAGGGCATCTAGGTTGGCCCCACAGTCTAGCTACTGTGAATTGTGCTGCTATAAACTTTGATGTGGCTGTGTCCCTGTAGTATGCTATTTTTAGGTCCTTTGGGTATAGTCTGAGAAGAGGAATAGCTGGGTCAAATGGTGGTTCCATTCCCAGCTTTCCAAGGAATCTCCATACGGTTTTCCAAATTGGCTGCACCAATTTGCAGTCCCACCAGCAGTGTACGAGTGTTCCTTCAACCCCCCACCCCCACATCCTTGTCAGCAATTGTTGTTTGTCTTCATAATGGCTGTCATTCTTAATGGAGTGAGATGGCATCTTAAAGTAGTTTTAATTTGCATTTCTCTGATTGCTAGGGATGATGAGCATTTTTTCATATATTCCTTGATTGATTGTATATCCTCTTCTGAGAAGTGTCTGTTCAGGTCCTTGGCCCATTTGTTGATTAGGTTTTTTTTTTTTTTTTTTTTTTTTGGTGTTTGTGAACAGAGCTCTCCTGCCATCCAGGTTAGAGGGTTCTCCCCCTGTGGAGGGGAGAGTCCCCTCTTCCCTGGGTGAGAAAGGGTACAGTGCTCCAACTGCCACCCAGGTTAGAGGGTTCTGCAACCCTGGAGAGAAGAGTCCCCTCTACCCTGGGTGTGATGGTGTACAGAGCTCCCCCTGCCACCCAGGTTAGAGGGTTCTCCCCCCTCAAGGGTGGAGTCCCCTGTACCCTGGGTGTCATGGTGTAAAGATCTTCCCCCGCCACCCAGGTTAGAGTGTTCTCCAAGCCTTGAGGAGGGAGTCCTTTCTACCCTGGGTGTGGTGGTGTACAGAGCTACCCCAGTGACTCATGTGACAGGACTCTGCCTCATGGAGGGGCAAGTCCCCACTAGCCTGGGTGCGATGGTGTGCAGGGCTCCCCCTGACACCCAGGTTAGAGGGTTCTCCAACCTGGAGAGGTGGGTCCCATCTAGCCTGGGTGCTATGGTGTGGGGAGCTCCCCCTGCCACTCAGGTAACAGGGTTCTCCTCCCTAGTGAGGTGAAGCCCCTGCACCCTGGGTGCAGTGGTGTAAGGACCTCCCCTGCCACCTGGATGAGAGGGGTGTGTCCCCTGGAAGGGGGAGTCCCCTCCACCCTGGGTGCAGTGGTGTGGGGGCTCACCCTACCACCCAGGAGAGAGGAGGGGAGAGTCCCCTCCATCCTGGGTGTGGTGCCTTGGGGAGCTCCTCTGCCACCCAGGAGAGAGGGGTCTTTCCCCTGGGGGGAGTCCCCTCCACCCTGGGTGCAGTGTGGTGGGGAGCTCCCCCTGATATCCAGGGTTTTGGGGCCTCCCCTCTGGAGGATGGAGTCCACTCTAGAGTGGGTGTGGTGGTGTACAGAGCTCCCTCTGTCACCCAGGATAGGGTGGTCTCCCCCCTGGAGTTTCCTCTAATGTGGGTTCAGTGGTGTACAGAGCTCCCCCTGGTTTCTGGGGCCTTCCAGTGGACGTTTCTCTGATTAACCACCCAGGCACAGTGCGAGCCCTCTTCAGCTCTGCCAAATGTCCCATACAGCACCAGAGATGGGGTGACCTGCTGAAGCTGCAGTGCTTGTCTGGGATAGGAGTGACCCACCAAGGTGCTGATCAACATGCTGACTGGAAGACATCATGGAACCAGACTCCAGCCCTGAAGCCTTATCCCTGCCTTGCTGTGCCCCCTTAAATAAACCAAGAAAGTGATTTTCTAATTGTTGATGAACACACTATCTTTTTATTTTAATGTGGTGCTGAGTATTGAACCCAGTGCCTCATGTGTGCTAGGCAAGCACTCTACCAGTATACCACAACCCCAGCCTTGATTTTCTAATTTTCTAGCTCCAGCTCCTGTGTGGACTGAACCTATCAGGGCTCCAACCCTTTAAAACTAATAGTGACTTAGTCTTTTGTTCTTCACTAACTATTCTTGACTTTGATTTCATAGGTAGCTTACACCCTCCCAAACAGGAAAAACAAACCCCAATGAGTTGCTGGTGGCTTCCTCAGATGTATATCTATCAGTCCCTCAATTCATCCATTCATCTATATGGCCTATATAAACCTAAGATTATTTGAACGTCAATGTTTTTGAGCTATAAAGATCTCAAGACCAAAAACTGTGAGTATTGCTGTTTTGGAAGATTTTGGAGTAGAAGTTGTCTGTTTTCTAGCAGCCACAAGGGAACTACTTGCTTCTCTATTTAACTTAACCTAAGGTCATTCTACAGGACAAAAATTCTCAGAGACCCAAGACCCAGGACACTAGGTCAAAATAGCTGTAGGACATTCTGAAATTCTGGATCATCACCTTTGTACAGGGCATTAGCACAGATGCAGCAGGAATGTACTCATCAGCTAGTAACTGTTTGTGAGGTGTTTTTTGCTATTTTACATTTTTCATCCACAAACCTTAAATGTCCATGCCCTTCCATTCCAAAATATTATGCTGATCACCCTATTAGATCTACAAATACAAAGTTGGGATGTCCTGAAACACAATTGTGTATTGATGAGGTAAAAGCAAACTAATTGCTCTGTAGAAATATAAATCAATCACACTGAAGCAGGTACCCAACTCAACCTGGGGTACTGCCCACAGCTCAGCCCAGGATTTGGGCCAGGAGGGGTTGGCACCTCCAAAGCAGAGTGTCTCCCTGCAAAGCTCCACCCTGACAGGCTGCACTTGATGGGTGCATCTGGGATGCCCATAGCCCTGGCACCTCCCTTGTCTCCTGAGTGCTCTGCATGTGGACAAAGAGGTCCCCCTTCAGCATTGGCTACCATCAAATGGGGCAGTATGTGAAGCAGAGAGTCTTGGCACAGGCCAGAATAGGTCAGTTCCTCATCACAGGCAGCACTCTGAGGGGCCTGATGCTCCTGCTTTCTCTCACAGAGAGGCATAGGGCTCAGAGCCATGTTAGTAGGTCAGTGCTTCAGAGAACTCTGGGAGGAAAGTGGATAAAGACCAAGGTCTGAGGATGAACAGACCCAGGAGAGGCAAAAGCATGAAAGACCCACTGGGTCCTGCAATGGCCTCTGCGTGAACAAACATACACAGGCTCCCAGTTTTAGGGTCACTCCCAAACACCAGGGCCTTTGATGCACCTGAGGGTTAAATGAAGGCGGAGTGACAACCTGGACCTTTGTTCACCTAGACCATGGACTCGCGTTTTTATTTTGACACAAGTACGCCTATGCAAGCAATGAACGTGCTATCCCTAAGAAATAAATATGCTGTAAACTTTCCAGGATTTTGAAAGCTAAAGCCAGCTTCAACAGGAAAGCCACCCGCCCGCGCCCTCTGCTGGGTGCCAGGAGCATTTTGTCTACCAGGTCTGCCCAACTGGGTCGCAGGCCCTTCAGCAGCCACCAGAGGGAACCCTGATCGCCTCCAAGACTCAGGCTCTGCAAAAGGAGCTCACAGGTAGAGATTCACACCTGCTTTCTAGGAAAGAGCCACAGTCTCCCAAAAGTGAAGACTGGAAAAGAAACAGTGTGCCCTCCCTGAGGTCCAACATCCAGGTTCTCAACATTTACCCAATCTTGTTAAGTCCATCCCACCCACATTGTCTCCTTAGTGTACTGTCATGTGTAACTAATTAAAAAAAAAAAGGAAAGAAAATTAAGTAAATTCCATATACCAAGAAAAAAAAACGGAATATTAAAGCAAATCTGACACTGGTATGCAACATCCTATGAAGTATTCAGTGTTTCCTTCCTCCAGAAAGTATTTTCCCAAATATTTTCCAAAAATATTTTCCCAAAACCCACCCAAAAGGTCACACCTAATAACATGACCACAAACCCTTAATGTCACTTAATAGCCAGTTGATTTAATGGCTTCCAGGTGATCTTACAAAAGCTTCCTGGCTGTGGGATCTTACAAAACCCTCTTGCTCACAGGCACACCTGCTGCGGTCTGTCTCCACAGGTCTTCTGAATTCAGAGCATCCCCCTGTGCTTGAGGTTTGTTTGCTTCCTTGTTAAGTTTTCTCTTTGTTTAACTTTGGCAAAACATTTTGTTGAAGAAGTTGGATGCCTGCCATGTTACAGAGACCCCAGGTGTGGTTCAATGGCTCTGGCACCCTTTGCTCTTGGAACCAGCTGTGGATTCCTGTTGTCTCCCACCCAGAGGACTGGAGCATAGGACAGGTGACCCTCTGGCCTCTGTCATCTTGTTGGTGGAATAGGTTCTTAACCACTTTTTTTCTTGTTGGTAATTGGATAGTTTTGGATGTTGAAAATTATGATACCTTATTTTCTATTAATGTTGAGAACAAAGCTATGATATTAAGCTCCTTATTGAGCACGTACATTATTTTCTGTGACCATTCCTAGGACCACAGTGACAAATTGCTAAAATTTTGCTCCATAGTTAAGTTCAGAACAGGGGCTCAAATAACTGCCCTGTTTAATGTCTTAAATCATCAAAAACATATTTATAACTCAGAGGAGAAGTAAAATTTTTGGTAAATTTATACTTTAAAAGTAGGTGGCCATTTATGGATTCTGGATTAATGTGTTGTTTTTATTGTCTCCCTGAGTTTCTCATGAAAATAGCAGGGTTTTCCTGGGGCCCTGAGTAATTTCAGAGACCTTGGAATAGTTAATGGGCTTTTGCTTGATCTTCCTGAGGGCTTCAAGGACCAATGTTTGTAAATGTGTAATATTCTAAACATCCTATTCATTATTTGGGTCCCAGTCAAGTTGTTTCTGAGCACTTCCTGTGTTATTGATAAATAATTAGGTTTGTTTCTAGTTTGTGATGCTGGGGCATGGGCAAGATGTAGGTCCATCCCCAAATTTTTTAGCTGCTTGCTTTAGGGTGGCCTCCTTCTTATTCGAGGCTAAAGTTTGGCTAGGTAATAACATAATATCTTTCCAGGTGAGTTCAAGCACCTGGCATAAGTTTTGAAACATCCCAATATATTTATTTAGATCCTCTGAAAATTTTCCTGAATTTGTTCTTATTTAAATTGGGGGGATCCCCTTGATTTCTTTTCCTCAGTAGGTGATTCCTTAAGGGCTTCTCTCCTGGTAGACATTGAGGTTAGGCCTGACAACACATAAAAATAAGGCACTTTCCTGATCATTTGTAATTTCTCAGTATGTATACTAGTGGTCAATCTACAAAGTGATTTGAGAGAGAAGCTCACACCTGAGTGATGGAAATTTTAAGTTTTCTCTCACATCAGAGAAAACTCTTTATCTGATATATTAGGAACATCTCCCTAAACTTGAGCTTCAGTACAGTCCAGAAAACTCACCTCTCATCACCTGGCTTTGCCAAAGTTATTTCTGGATTTCTTTGACAAAGTGCTAGGGTCTCAGTTTGCCCTATGCCAGAGACCCTGGGAGGATTCAGACTTAAGGACATTACTGCTTTCTTCCCTGCCACTATAACTCCTGATTATGAAAAAAGAATAATTGTATATGTCTTAACCATTTGTGCCTAATTGCTGTCCTGTAGACTAAATGAATCTCCAAGGGGTAAGGGGAATATCTATTGGTTGTTAAGCACATAACAAACACCATTTTGCAGAGGAATTTATGGGAGGAGTTGGTTAAAATAGAGTGCCTCCCTCTTGCAGCATTTTTTTAAAATAAATTAAGTACATCTGAGCATAGGAGCAATAATGGGAGATTTTAAATTGGCTTGTGAAGGCTAACTATGTGAACAAAGGAAACCTGGATGTTTTCTTCCTAATTATCCCATGTCTTTCTCTTAGCCCTACAATCTTAATTTCTAGTGTTTCTGATTGGCAAAGGAAGGTGAGAAACTGATGTGATTCCATTTTTGAAAATAAATACATAACAGCAGCTTCTACCTCAAGAACTGTCCTAAGGAAGGGGTTGTGACCCTTATCCTTGGAAAAACCCACAGAGCACTCCTAGGCACATCCCTACCCTGCTGAGTTGTTTGTCTGCAAATAACAGGAGAGATCTATGGTTTCAGGTGTCCCTGACTCAGTTAGCTTAGGTAAGGACCCATAGCAACCCCCTAGCAACCACCAATCAGCATAAGACAGGGAAAATACCTGGGATGCCAGAACACCCCCTAGTAGTTTATGGTGGTTGATAACATGTTGGGAAACCATGTAGTTTAGCATGTACACCCCTCATGGCTTAAACCAATCAGTTCAAAGGAATCCCCCTCTTGTACTAACCAATCACCCCTACATAATTTGTTCCCGCCAGTGAATGTGCTAATCAATGTTAAGAGTTGTTGTTTGATTTTCCCATGGTATGGAATGATTTGCTGTGTGATGTTGTGATGCATAGAGTATCCCCCCAAAACCTATAAAATCTCACTGAACAAAGGACCAGGACTCACTCCCTGGGACCACTGATTTGGGAACAATTGTGAGTCAAGGCTTGAGCTTGCAATAAAAACTCATATGATTGCATCAGGTTCAGCTCCTAGAGGTCTATTGGGGTCCCACAAATCTGGCATTACCACTGGGGGCTTGTCTGGGCTCCACTAGACCCCAGGACCCCCCCCCCTCAATAGGAGAGTCTAACACCGGTGAGTCTTGTTTGTTATTCCTGTGTGTGGGAAGCCATTCTCCCACGTGATTGGGCACCTTCCTGATTGGGTGTGAGGCATTATGGCTAAACTGTGTCGGAACTAATCTCCACCCTTTCCAGATTCAAGAGCCCATCCGTGTGGGGGTGTGACTGACCATTCACCCTGAGACCAATCACTGACCCTGACTTTGGAATACTCTCCCCCTCGACCTTCATTGAATGGAATTTTCCCCTGAATTCCTCGTTCCTCAATAAAAGGCCACTCTCTGGCATGCCCTCGCTCTCTCTCTCGCCAGTCCTGAGTAAGCCTCGCTGTCCCACTGGGTGGCTCGAGCCAGGAGCCAGAGGGAGCGCCATCTGAGACCTGGTCAAAGAAAAAGGTAAATTGAGTTTGTGTGTTTATTTTGATCTCGCTAGTTAACTTATATGCTTCGAACCTCTTGTAAGAAGCTAGCATGCTGGTCACATGGTTGACGTGTCTGATGTCTGCTTTGTTCTGACTATGCCCATAGAATCTGTATTCTGGGCTGGCAACTGGCCTTGGTGGACACACTATACGGTTGCCAGCCACGGCTCCTGGGAGAGGTCCAGACCCCAATATTAGGGGGGATACTCCCCCAATCTGAGGTTGTCAGACCCAATCTGAGGGGAATACTCCCCCAATCTGAGAGGAAGACCCCAGTTGATTGGGGACAGCACCCCACTTCCATTTTTGTCGACAATCTGAATAGGGAATCTATATCGTTGTGAGTCTTTTTGTCTGTGTCTCTGTTAATGTGATGGCATTGTTTTACTTTGGACAGATGCAGTGTCCCATGTTTGTGTGGAGTAACTTTAGCTAAATTTTGGCCTGAAGATGTCCCTGGTATGCTTCTCCTGCTTCCCTGAAAGGGACCAAAAGTCAATAGAATCACCAGGTTTTCTATTCTCACCTCTTACACCCCTTTGAGCTGTGTTTTAAAGAACTTTGATAAATGTTGAGAGCCACAGCCAAAGCAGCCCCAGCAAACTTCCAGCTGATTGGCTACCGCGGCCCCAGCAACTTCCAGCTGATTGGCTCCTCTGCGGTGACGCTCATTGGGCTGTTTCCCCACCCTTTCAGTCCACAGAGCTGCTCATTGGGGGATTCTTTTGGCACCGCCCACGCGACCAAGCCAATTGGCCTCAAGGGCGGGGAGGGGAGAGTGCCGGTTGAGGTGCTCGCAGGAAGAGCTGGTGGAAGCAGTTGGGCTCTGAGGGAATTCCTGAAGAGCTCATGTGGTGCAGGTGTGTGCGTTCTAAAAATAAAGTTCGTTCCTGCTTGATAAGTGTCTCGTGAATTGTGCCCAGCCAGACTGCAGCAGATAAACTTTACTCCCCTTTGTTAAATGGGATTAGGGAAGCAATGTTTTCTATTCTTCCCCTATATGGCTTTAGTGCACCCACTGCAGGGGAAAATGCCTGCTGGGGATCTAAGAAGTTTGATATCTCTCTTTTTCTTTTGCTCAAAACCCTGTCCTCATTATTAAATTGACCATAATTGGCTTCGAGGACAGGAACCAAACTTTCAGTTACAAATGTGGATACCCCAGAGGTGACTCTAGAGGAGCCCCTACTCTGCTTTTTTTGGGAAGCCTAGCACTCCAAACAACTGCATGTGGAGGATTAACTTTTGAGAGCTGACTACTGGAAAGTTAGGAGATATGGAGCATGCCTGGTGCCTGGGGTTGGACTGAACCAGAGGAGCTAATCCTGTAAGTAAAAGGAGGGACTGAAGACTCCCAGCAGCTGCCAAAGCCCCTTTTGCTTCAGAGAACTCTCGCCTTCCTTTGCTGCACTGTAAGGATTATGACACCTCTTTCTATGTGTTTCTGGACCTTTAAGACATGGGCAATAATGTGTTGATATTATAGATTTTTTCTTGGGAATGATCCTGGCTGAATGTGTGTCTAAAAGATGACATTTTATTTTAACAATCTGGAATCTGAATGGGTTTCTGAAGAATTGCCCAATCTTGCAGTTAAAAGTTGGGTTTAGGTAATTGTTTAGTTTATGATTTCTAACAAAAGAATTAATTCATTCCAGAGAACTTAAATACTTAGGATGGAAAAGTAAAGAACTCTACTTCCATATTGGCAGGTAACTCTCTATCATTCAGTTTTTTTTTCACCAATTTTTGAATTGGGTAGCCTGAGATTAGTTCACTGGGTGTAACAGTGCATTAATTTGGGCAAGGATAGTAAATCATGGTATGGTATCTGTTCCCCTCAGTGTGTAGGGCTTGGGGAAGGAAAGTGTTGGATTGGGGGTTCTGGCTTATTAGAATGATATTGAATAGCAACAGTCTTGGGAATTTTTAAAGCTTAATTTTAGATATAGATGGTAGTGTGTGATTCTCTTTTGAAAATTTTTTCAGGTCATTTAATGTAACTTAATACTACTATAGGAACTTCAGAACAAAGGAAGTGGCTTAATGACCCTTAAGGGATTTCTTCTGATGGTAGCTTTTATATTATCAAGTAAGATCCTATTTTCAGTTGTGTGTGAGCAAGTTTTCCTAGTGTAGGAAAAATTTTTCCTTTGGCAAAACAAGATGTAAAGATATGAAATTTTGGGAATTGTATCTTAAACTTGTATCATAATTTTTAGCATCAGTTAAAATGCCTTAGGTATGAGATTTCTGCTCAGAATAACAGTTTTCCCTGCTCCTTCCAGACCTCAGCCAGGACTTAAGTTGAAATGCAAATGGAAAAAGCCTGCAAGCTCAGTAGGAGACTGATCTAAAGCCCAAGGGAAAAAAAGAGTAGAGGTGTCTTTTACCTGAATTCAAACTAGACTAAACTGAAAAGTAAATTGTATGGTATTTCTAATTACTGGCAGGTCATTTTTTCTAGGACCCTTGCTTTTTCTTAGATTGTATATATATATATATATATATTTTTTTTTTTTTTTTGAGCTCATGATTTTGATCCTATAGACCTAGGTTAATGTTTTTCTGATCAGTTCTATTTTTGATCCACAGTGGAGTTTTTAAACATTGCAATGGAGATTTCACCTGCAAAAAGCTACAAGGCCTTTACTATTGTGTTATGTGTGCACACTTGTGCTATGTGTTGTATGTCTGTATGCGTGTATGTCCATATATCATGCACATGATATGAAAATTGGCAGATATATGAGGAACACACATAAAAATTTTTAAAAATTGGATCCAAATATCTTTGATTCATGTGATTAAAAACAGTTCAATTTAAATTGGGTAAACAGATGAAAACAAAGATGTATTTAAAATTAAGCTTACATGTTTTTCTAGATGTTAAAAAACTAATAAAATATTCATGTCTATGAAATGTCTGATATGCTTTGGTTCTAGGACTTTTCTTCAACAAGGAAGAAGTGGCTAACACTGTTCAATACACTTGTCTGATGTTTTGATAAAATAAGTAAAGTAGATTTGACATGGGATTACTTGTTAGAGTCTGTAAACAAGTCTGGATGGTGCTTGGCAAAATGCCAGAGGGAGTGGTTTGTGAAGTAACGCCAGTGAGCCATTAAGTGTGAAGATTTCTTATTGGTTGACTGATGTATCTAGTTTATGCTAATTAAGATAAGCTGTGTGGAATGTATAAATACCGCTCCTGTCCTACAATAAATGGCTTCCACTCCTGCTGTATCAACATACACAAGTTGTTCGTCACCCCCCCCCCCCCCCGTTATTTTGCTGCAGCCGGACTGCGGCAATTACTCATGTATGAGTACCTTTATTAGATATCTGATTGATTTGTAGATTTGACATGTAATTACTCATTTATGAGTACTTTTGTTAGATATCTGATTGATTTACAAGGTTAAAATGCTAAATGTTAAATATATCATTGAGTACTCTTAACTCCTTTAATTGCATTGGGTGACATTATTGATGTTTTTGTAAGTTGATAAATTAAGAAAAAAGGTTTAAAGTTGCTTTGTCATCAGTGATATCTAGACATTGTGTTTTCATGAAATGATAAACAGATGTGATTCTATATATGAGGGTTTATAAAAGATTTCTATTTACAAAGGGCCAAAAGTTTCAATTGTTTGAATTAAGAGTACTGTAAATAAAATAAAGTATTTCTAAAAAGAAATAATATGCCTAAATTCAGAAATTTACAAGGATTGTTTCAGAATGTGAACAGAAAAGGAGGTTGACAAATGGAAAGGAGAAATTAGAAGGTTCTAGGTATGGATATCATATTTAGTATAGAAAAAAAAAGTATTCCTGGATAAGAAAGTCTTTATGTGATGAAGTAAATAAGAGAGTTTAAGTAAGTGATAAGGAAAGTCTGTGTATTTTTATCTTTACAATCAGTCATATGTTAAAAGGACAAAGATTTCTTAAAACATTAGTTTACCCATAACATTGTGTTTTATTAAGTTTTATTTTTTGTTTCTAGAGCAAGTAATCTTAAAGGAATTAAATAGCTAGTTAAACAAGAACTATTAATTTAGAGAATTGTGCTATGTTATGTCTTTAAAAGCTAAACTTGGTTAATATAAAAACATCAATGTAATTGTTGTGCTATTAATGTATTCATATCTTCTGGGTATACAATTCTGTAAAGTAGAAGCTTTAAAAGAGCATTATATCAAGTTGGTGTTCTAAAGTTGTATGGTAATTTTAGGCTTAAAAGAAAAACATATTGAAGATTTATTTTTATCATCTGATATTCTATAACTGGACCTGTTATCAATAAGATATGTAAAATTTATGTTATTTTTTACACTGGGTTTCAATTTAAATGTATTTTTTAGTTAATGAGAGCCTAATCTGTGTAAAGGTTAATATTGTAAAACACAAAAGTACTTTGCTACTTTTCTACAAAATGATAAACGCTTTCAGCCTTTCTTTAATTCATGTTTTAGATGTGATATCATATTGTTTTAGCTAATATTCATGTGAACTTGAGCAACAATTTATGTAGGCTTTGTAAAATGATGTTTTAAAAAGCAAAGATTTACAGCACTTTACTTAATATTTATGAAGAGCCCTGCCTTACTTGAGATAAGGCTCTGTGTCCCATCTTACTACATGTGAGAATTACTAAGAAAGAAGTAGGTCAGATTTCAGAACATTTAAAGTTGTGTCCAAAAGTTGGCTTTTGTCAAGATTACTAGGATCTCAAACAGGGGATATGATGTATAAGTCTGCCCATGTTCAAGGTAGCTATTACATGAACTAAATATGTTTTAACTCTTGCTATTTTTATTTTATAGTTTTCTTATAAATGGTCTAAAGATTGCCTGTTAAGGTTTTGCAGAGGTACTGCTTTAAGAACACACAACCTGGGTTAATTTAAGATAATAAGTTATCACCTACAGGACAGATCACTATCACTATCACTATCACTATCACTATCACTATCACTCTACAGAGATAGACATTTAAAGCCCTGTACTCTGATGAGATTTATTTGCTGCATGTTTAAGATTAAGATTTAAAATTAAATTTAAATTAAAAGGGCAAAGAAAACCAATATTTGGCTCTTGTTCTCTGAGTCAGTCTGAACCCAGGGAACAGGGGACTTCTCTAAAGAGCTTTGCAACTCTGGGCCACATAACCTTCCGATCAGAGAGATTAATGAGACCACTAGAGAACAGAAAGTCAGTCAGTGCATTTGCTATAAAGAGGAGGGTCATCAGAGAAGGGAGACATCCCTGATGCTTCCAAGGGAAGCCACATGGTCAAGCAAGACATGGACCCATCCTAGCACAAATGGCACTAGCAGAACTGAGAAGCTGCTCCGAAGTTCCCCAGGATTCTCATGGAAACTCAGCTGACTATTAACAATAGATAGAAACAAAAGTCAGTTTGACTGCTTCATTATAAACACCTAGCAAAGACAGCTAAAACCAACACACAGCTATTCCTGGGCATTTAAATAATAATAAAGTTAAATGTAACTTAAGTTATACACCTTCTGTTAGCCCCAAAGAATAAGTAAGACTGGAGTCTACAAAAGAGATTCTTAGGCAGGAATGCCTCATAACTATCAAAAGAAACTATCAAGAGAATGGCCAGAGTAGTTTTTAGTTTAAGGCCTACAGATATTCCTAACCTACGCAGGTAGGCTTGGTGGTTGCTAGTATAATTATCCAGTCCTGAGTAACAGAATTAAAGGTTTCTCTATTAGACACAGAGGTCATACTAGTAAAACGATTTTGCAAGATCAGATGACATTAAATTATTAAACTCTATCTTATTGGGAAGGACATCTGGGACACTAAAAGTTAAATGTTATATTTACATTTCTGATAACTAGGGATGTTATAGCCTGGTAAGGAAACTTCTATTATACAGCAACATGTTCAAGGTGCTGCAACATTTATTCAGTATTCATGTTTTTGTTTCTCTCATAGAAACACCCATCACCAGATGACTTTACAACCTGTTCTTCCCCATCCAGACTTCAAACCAAACTGACTTCTATAAGGGAACTCACATCCCCCACACCATCGAGCCCCCTCACGTTTGACGCCCCCTCTCAACTCTAAAGCAGCCAAAATGAGCCATCACCCCTTCTCCTTATAGCAATAAGGAGTTCCTAAAATTAGAGGGAGGAATGAAGCCAGAAATAGATAGTGTAGATAGGTAAATCGAGTCAGGAGTCCAATTTTGAGTGAGTCTGGGAAGTTGAGGACTGTCCCCTGAGGGTTACTGTTTACTCTAAAATTACTCTAGTGTCAACCTTAGTAGGACTACTTGTGAACAAGCTAGTGGATTTCATCAAGGAAAGAGTAAAAACAGTTCAGATGATGATTCTGCGTACCCATTATCAAGCCCTAGACCCAGAAGGAGAATCCTACCAAGATATAGGGCCTGCCCATATAGATCCCCAACTGAGGGAACCATGATTGTTCCACAAGTTTCCAGACAAAGGGGGAATAAGAAACTGATGTGACTCTATTTTTGAAAATAAATAATAGCAGCTTCTACCTCAAGGACTGTCCTAAGGAAGGGGTTGTGACCCTTGTCCTTGGAAAAACCCACAGAGCACTCCTAGGCACATCCTTACCCTGCTGAGTTGTTTGTCTGCCAATAGCAGGAGAGATCTGCAGTACCAGGTGTCCCTGACTCAGTAGGCTAGGTGAGGACCCATAGCAACCCCCTAGCAACCACCAATCAGCATGAGACGGGGACAATACCTGGGATGCCAGATCACTCCCCAGTAGTTTATGGTGGTTGATAACATGTTGGGAAGGAAACCATGTAGTTTAGCACATGCACCCCTCATGGCTTAAACCAATCAGTTCAAAGGAATCCCCCTCTTGTACTAACCAATCACCCCTACCCAATTTGTTCCCGCCATTGAATGTGCTAATCAATGTTAAGAGTGTTCGATTTTCCTGTGGTATGGAAGATTTGCTGTGTGATGATGTGATGCATAGAGTATCCTCCCAAAACCTATAAAATCTCACTGAACAAAGGACCAGGACTCACACCCTGGGAACATTGCATCGGGAACGGTTGGGAGGCCAGGCTCCAGGTTGCAATAAAGCCTCTTATGTGATTGCATAAGATTCAGCTCCTGGAGGTCTATTTGGGGTCCCATGTATCTGGCATTACAAAGGGAGCATCTAGGAGGAAATGGATGCGAGGTTGGGAGTGTTGCATGTCCTGAATGGAGGCAAATGTCATTGCGGCTTTTCCTCAGTGTCACTCATCTACCATCACCTTAGATACCCCTTAGGGCAGTCAGGAGGAGTTTTCAGAGAAGGAATCTTAGGATTTTTGCCAGAGTTTTGCCCAGGCCACAAATTCCACAGTTGTTCCATACTCCTTCATTCACCTCCACACATCAAAGGCAGATCAGGACTAGGGACACAGTGTACTCACACCAATTGCTCTCCAGGCCTGGACAGAAGAATAGGAAGCAGTTTCAGCAGAACCCAACCTGACTTCTCTGTATTGAAAAGGTGATTGAGAGCTGCCTAGGCCAGGAAACCTTTCACCTGAGTCTTGAAGAGTGGCTTCTGCACTAATTGCATTTAAATAGCCAACTATTGCCCATCATCTTCCAAAATGAAAGAGACAGAGAGATGCACCTCAAACAGATGTGGGGCATGTGAAGAGGACCTTACCTCACTGTAGGCCTCGGTAGAACCTCCAAATATGATATCGCTGGTTACTGGTGATGAGTCCTGCTTCCCCACATGTTCAAGTTTGAACATTAGAATAGCACGATGAGGCAAGCATATGAGGCAGGCTTTATTTAAAAAGGGGTAACAGACGTCTCCCACGTGGGAGAAGAGGGCCATAGCTGGTATCATAGTATCCCAAGAATGAGGTGTTCTGCCCTTTTTATATGTCCTAGGATTCCTTTGTTCTCCTTCTTTTCCCCCTTATCTTTCTCCTTCCTGCATACATGTCTAGGGGCAGAAATGCTCAGTAGTGTGACCAAAAAATGGGAAATAGGTGGGCTGAAGGGGGAAGGGCATAGTGGAGTAGACAAGGACACATTAACAACCTCATAGCTCCCTGTAGGGAGGGAAAATTCTTGGGACAGGTTACCTTGGCAACAGTTTGGAGCAGGGGCAGGTTCTTGATAAGGTCCCTCATGGGACAATCTCCAACTTCCCAGACTCACTCAAAATTGGTCTCCAAGATCTGACCTGATTTGATTTACCTATGTACACTGACTGCTTGTCTAATACTCACTTCAATATTCCTAAAGATATATGGCTTTTAAAAATTGAGTTTCTAATAATGCTGCACTTTACTGAATGTGGAACAAATTTTAAATTGTTCTAGAAATGCCAAATGATTCGAGAGAAGGAGAAAATGGTGATGGGGAGTAATATCTCAAATCAGGAATTGTAACAGGTTGCTCTGAATGGTTGGCACTTGTGCTCTGGAGTAAGAGTGCCCACTGCCCACTCTAGAGAAACAAGCTACTGTCCTTCAGATAACTTGTTTCTAAACAGGGGAAGTACCTGATGCGGGGTTTCTGCAGATGGCCAACTATGCATTTCATTTTGGGGGTGCTAATATAAGTCTCCTTTTGGTTTTAATCTCAGACTCCCCCTGTGTGTTGTTGGTGTGCAGGAAAGTGACTGACATAGGATGTCTGTCTGTCCACCTTGTCCCTGCAGTGTTGGTACCATCACTTCAGAGCATCCCATGTTTTTATTGCTTCTTTGGGATTCACTACACAGACAGTCGAGTCATCCCAGGAAGCTTTATCTTTTCCTTATGGATCAGTAGAGCTTGTCTTTCTTGGTTGTATTGCCTTATCTATGATGAACAGCATGTGGATAAGAATGAGAACAGGGGACATCCTCACCTTATTCCTGATCCTAATGGGAAAGCTTTTAAATTTCTCTCTTAAGTAGAGTGTTAGTTTTCTTATAGAAATGACATCTTAGTTGATGTAGTTACCCTCTAACCATGGTTTACTGAGATTTTTGTTGTTCTTGTTCTTGTTTTGTTTTGTTTTGATTTTATCATGATAGGCATTGAATTTTGTCCCTGGCTTTTTCTGCATCTGCTGACATGATTGCATGGTTTTCAACTTTTGGCCTGTGGATGTAATGATTATATTAATTGATTTTGTGATCTCAAGCCAGTTGTACATACCTTGGTCTTTCCCTTGATCCTGCCATATAATCTTTTATATGCACTGTCAGATTCAAGTTGCTGATATTTTACTAAAGATTTTTGCAGCTAAGTCCCTGAGACATACTGGTCTGTAGTTTTCTTGCAATGTCCTTGTTTGGTTTTGTTGAACATCTACTTGAATGGGTTAGTAGGAATTCCTTTGCTTCTGTCTTCTGAAAGAGACCACAGAGAATTGGTGAAATTTTATCTTTAAATGTTTGGTAGAATTCACCTGTGAACCCACCTGGGCCTGGGCTTTCTGTGTGGGAAGATTATTAGTTACTGGACAATCCCCCTTGTGGATATAAACCAGTTCCAACTCTTTCTTCTGGTTTGAGGCTTGGCAGGTGGTGTCTGTCAGGAATTCTCCATTTCATCCAGGTCATTCAGTTTGTGGGGATGGAGGTGTTCAGAGCATGTCCATCATGGCCCCTCTTAGATTTCTGATATCCCACAGATTTTACAAATTGTGTTATTATTTTCATTTGGTTTATCTTGAGATTTATTAATTCCTCTTGAGATTTAACTTTTGACTCGTGTAATGTAGAAGGGTTATTTAATCTTCAAATATTTTGTATATCCCAAATATCTTTCTCCTATCAAATTTTTGTGTAATTTCATGAGGCCTGAGAGCAGATGCTGTATGATTTCTAATTCTGTTTAATTTTAATGTGCACATTTTTTTCTTTTTATTGGCACATTAGAATTATTCATAACAGTGGGTTTTATTATAAAATATTCATTTACACACACAATAAAACAGTATGACTAGATCAGTTTTATTCTCCAGTACTGCTCCTCCCTCCTCCCTCCCCCTGATCCACTTCCTCCATTCTATTGGTATCCCTTCTATATTTTTTAATTTGTTCTAATTAGCTATCCATGACAGTGGAATGTGCATTTACATATTGTACATAAATGGAGCACAACTTCTCATTGTTCTTGCTGTGCATGGTGCAGAGTTACACAGTAGTGTAATCATGTATGTACATAGGGTAATAATGACTGTCTCATTCTACTGTCCTTCTCACCCTCATGCCCCACCCCTTCCCTCACTCCCTCAGTGCAATTCAAAGTTTCTTCACTTTTCCCTACATCCCCCACTATGGATCAGCATCAGCTCATCAGAGAAGACATTCGGCCTTTGAGTTTGGGAGATTGTCTTATTTCAGTTAGCAAGATATTCTGTAGATCCATCCATTTCCATGCAAATGCCATAATTTCATTTTTCTGTAAAGCTGAGTAATATCCCATGTGTATATGTACCACATTTTGTTATGCATTCATCTGTTGAAGGGCATCTAAGTTGGTTCCACAGAATTGAGCTGCTATGAACATCCATGTGGCTGTGTCACTGTACTATACTGATTTTAAGTCCTTTGGGTATAAACCAAGGAGTAGAATAGCTGTGTCAATGGTGGTTCCATTCCAAGTTTTCCACAGAATCTCTATACTGCTTTCCTGAGTGCTTATACCAATTTGCAGTCCCATCCACAATGTATGAGTGTGCCTTTCTTCCTACAATCTCACCTACACTTATTGTTGTATTCTTAATAGCTGCCATTCTGACTGGAGTGAGATGAAATCTTAGAATAGTTTTGATTTGGATTTCTCTAATTGATAGAGATGTTAAAAATTTTTCATATATTTATTGATTGGTTGTATATTATCTTCTGAGAAGGGTCTGTTCAGTTCCCTGGCAAATTTATTGATTGGGTTATTTGGGGTTTTTTTGTGTTAAGATTTTTATGTTCTTTATATATCCTAGAGATTAGTGCTCTATCCGATGTGAGTGTGGTAAGGATTTGCTCCCAAAATATAGGCTCTCTGTTCTCACTGATTTTTTCTTATGTTAAGAAGATTTTTAGTTTGAATTCATCCCATTTATTGATTCTTGATTTTATTCTTGCTATAGGAGTCTTATTAAGGATGTCAGGACCTAATCCAACATGATGAAGATTTGGGCCTACTTTTTCTTCTGTTAGGTGCAGGGTCTCTGGTTTAATTTCTAGGTCCTTGATCCACTTTGAGTTGAGTTTTGTGCATGGTTGGAGATATGAGCTTAACTTCATTTTGCTGCATATTTGCTTCTAGTTTTCCTAGCATCATTTGTTGAAGAGGCTATCTTTTCTCCAATGTATGTTTTTGGCACCTTTGTCTAATATAAGGTAATTGCAATTATGTGGGTTAGTCTCTGTGTCCTCTATTCTGTACCATTGTCCATTTTGGTGCTGATACCATGCTGTTTTTGTTACTATTGCTGTGTAGTATAGTTTAAGGTCTTCTATAGTGCTGCCACCTGCTTCACTCTTCTTGCTGAGGATTGCTTTAGCTATTCTGGGTCTCTTATTTTTCCAGTTGAATTTCATGACTGCTTTTTCTATTTTTATGAGGAATGATATTGGGATTTTGATTGGAATTTCATCAAATCTGTATAGTGCTTTTGGTAGTATGGTCATTTTGACAATATTAATTCTGCCAATCCAAGAACAAGGGAGATCTTTCCATCTTCCAAGGTCTTTATTAATTTCTTTCTTCAGTGTTCTGTAATTTTAATTGTAGAGATCTTTCACCTCTTTTCTTAAGTTGATTTTTTTAGGCTATTGTAGATGGGGTAGCTTTTCTAGTTTCTGTTTCAGAGGATTTGTCACTGATGTACAGAAATGCACTTGATTTATTGGTGTTGATTTTATATCCTGCTACTTTGCTGTATTCATTGATTTGTTCTAGAGGGGTTTTTTGTGGATTTTTTTTTAGATTTTCCAGGTATAAAATTATGTAATACGCAAGTAGTGCTAACTTGAGTTCTTCTTTTCTTATCCATATCCCTTTAATTTCTTATATCTGTTAATTGCTCTGGCTAGTGTTTCAAGAACTATATCAAATAGGGTTGGTAAAAGAGGGTATCTCTGTCTTGCTCTAGTTTTTAGAGGGAATGCTTTCAATTTTTCTCCATTTAGAATGATGTTGGCCTGGGATTGGCACAAATAGCTTTTACAAAGTAGACATATGTTCCTGTTATCCCTAGTATTTTTAGGATATTGATCATTAAGGGGTGATGTATTTTGTCAAATGCTTTTTCTGCATCTATTGAGATGATCATAGGATTCTTATCTTTAAGTCTATTGATGTGATAAATCACATTTTTTTTTTTTGATTTTTCGTATGTTGAACAAACCTTGCATCCCTGGGATGAACCCCACTTGATCGTGGTGCATTATCTTTTCGATATGTTTTTGTACTTGATTTGTCAGAATTTTATTGAGAATTTCTGCATCTATGTTCACTGGAGATATTGGTCTGAAGTTTTCTTTCCTTAATGTGTCTTTGCCTTGTTTGGGATTCAGGGTGATATTGGCCTCATAGAATGATTTTGAAAGTGTTCACTCTTTTTTTTTTTTATTTCACTAAATAATTTGAGGAGTATTGGTATTAGTTTTGCTTTGAAAGTCTTGTAGAACTCAACTGTGTATCCATCTGGTCCTGAGCCTTTCTTGGTTGGTAGGCTTTTGATGGCATCTTCTACTTCATTCCTTGAAATTGATCTGTTTAAATTGTGTATATCATCCTGATTTAATTTGGACAAATCATATGACTCTAGAATTTTTTTAATGCTCTAGAAATTTTTTAATTTCAATATTTTCTAGTTTTTTGGAGTATAAATTTTCAAAATAATTTCTAATTATCTTCTGTATTTCTGTAGTGCCATCATGTTATTTCCTTTTCCATCATGGACATTAGTAATTTGAGTTTTCTGTCTCCTTCTCTTTGCTAGAATGGCTGAGGGTTTATCAATTTTATTTATTTTTCAAAGCACCAACTTTTTATTTTGTCAATTTTTTCAATTATTTCTTTTGTTTCAATTTCATTGATTTTAATTATTTCCTGTCTTCTACTGCTTTTGGTGGTGATTTGTTCTTCTTTTTCTGGGGCTTTGAGATGTAATGTTAGGTAATTTATTTGTTGATTTTGTTGTTCTTTTAAGGAATAAACTTCATGCAAGAAACTTTCCTCTTAGAACTGCTTTCATGGTATTCCAGAGATTTCTATATGTTCTATTAGTGTTCTCATTTACATTTAAAAATTTTAATCTCCTCTTTGATGTCTTCTGCAACCTATTGTTCACTCAAGAGCATATTATTTAGTCTCCACATGTTGGAGTGGCTCCTATTTTTTTATTTTATCATTGATTTCTAGTTTCATTCCATTATGATTGGATAAAATGAAATCTCTACTTTTTTGTATTTGTTAAGAGTTGTTTTGTTGCATAATACATGGTCTATTTTAGGGAAGGATCCATGTGCTGCTGTGAAGAAAGTGTATTCACTCATTGATGGTTAAAATACTATATATGTCAGTTAAGGCTAAGTTATTGATTATTTTATTGAGTTCTATAGTGTCTTTCTTCAGGTTTTACTTGGAATATTATCCAGTGGTGAAAGAGGTGTGTTAAAGTCACCCAGAATTGTTGTGTTGTGGTCTATTTGACTCTTGAACTTGAGTAGAGTTTGTTTGATACATGTAGATGTTCCATTGTTTGGGGTGTATATATTTATAATTATTATGTCTTGTTGGTGTATGGTTCCCTTAAGCAGTATGAAATGTCCTTCTTTGTCCCTTTTGATTAACTTTGACTTGAAGTCTAGTTTGTCTTATGAGGGTAGAAGCCCCTGTCTGTTTGTACAGTCCAATACGTTTTTTTCCTTACTTTTCACTGTCAGTCTGTGGATGTCTTTTACTATGAGATGACTCTCTTGAAGGCAGCATATTTTGGGGTCTTCTTTTATTTTTTTTTTCAAATCCAATATGCCAATCTATGTCTTTTGGTGGTGAGTTTAGTCCATTAACATTCAGGGTTATTACTGAGACATGATTTGTGTTCCAAGCCATTTTTGTTTATTTTTGGAATTTTGTGGGAGGATTAATGAGCTCAAGACTATGTCTGACTCCCCTGCTGACTGTTGTTGCATCCAGTGGTCAAGCTGTGATCTGGATAGCCCCGGTCTTCTAGGGTGCAAGGGACTGTGGCTTTGTGCATGGGCGTGCCTACCTACATCCCAGTGGGTGAAGCTATGCTCACCTGTTCCTCTGTAATATAACCCCTTGTCCTGTTTAGGATAGAAGGTTCCATGGAAGTATCTTTCTTACTCTGCCCTTGGGTGTGGCTACCTAGATGTCAGTCAAACTGTTGACAGCAGACATCATTAAGCTGGATTTAGCCCCCTGAAACCTGACCCCTTGCCTCATTTGAATAGCTTTTCCTCAATAAAAGGGGTCAGCCCATGCTCTCTCTCTCTTTCTGAGGACCCTTAAGGTCAGAGGAGCCGTAACAGTACCCCCAAAGAAAAAGGTATCTCTGTCTCTTATGTGGTTATTTCACACAGCCCAATTAGCCTAGTTCCCCTGAAGTGACCCTGAGTGTTTTAGCCACATGCAACTTGGCAGTTGGTGTTCCTGGGTGGGTGAAGTCTGAGTGTTTATGTGGTAGGGAAAGCGACAAATGGTGGCATGTTCGGGGACCTCAAAGATAACTTTAGTTTAGTAAATTTGAAACGTTTAGTAAATTTGAAATTTCTCTCCAGAAGTTAAGCATGCTTAGGATTGCTGAGTATTGTGGGCTAAATTGTAGAAAGTAAGTGAATTAGACAGAAGGAAAAATATGTGAAGTAAAACTTTTTAATATTGGGGAATAATTTGTCTTTAGAAAAAAATTGTTTTTATAATTCTAGATACTTTACATAAATTTAAAGAGTTATTAAGATAATGAATTGGCTATGATATTGAGTTGAGTCCTCTCCCATGGAAAGAGCACCTTTATGGACTTTTTTTATATTGTTTTTGTGAATTATAAAGAATTTTGGGGTTTGTGTTCTAGAAGTCTGCTCTAGGAGAGTGAGAAAAAGAGAAGAAAATGTTGTGATGAGACTTTATGAAAGGATTCTTTACCTGGAGAGAGATAAATTTTAATTTTCTATTGTTTTTGTGAATACTCAGAACATTTATACTGAACCTCTTTGTTACATTCTTGTCCTACCAGATCAGGATGGCTGTAACTCACCCACTCGGTACAAAAGACTTTAGCTGCTGCTTGCTATGGGGTCTGTAACTAGACCCATGGTCAGTAGTGCTTTTAACCCTTAAATGACCTGACCTAGATGAGGGAAGCAGATTGCCTTAAGATCTGATAGTAACACTGGTGTCTGCCACTAAAACTCATTTTTAAAGCACTCATGTGCTACAAGGAAATATGGGAGGACACAAGCTGGGGGTGGGGGGATGGAGACAAAAATCAAAGGAAATGCAACCAGCTAGGGAAACTCAGGGAACTTTTGCCCCAACAATAGAAAACAGACTCCAGGCTATTTCCATCACCATGGTAACCACAGATGCCTGTGTGGAGAAGCAGGCTTCCTGGTCCCGCCTCCCACATTTTCATGGGTTTCCCATTGGTTCTTCCATTGTCACTCAGACAGGACTTCTGGTCTCACCTTCCTAACCCATACTTCCTGTTTCAGACCTCTGCCACCAGAGCTGCTCAGAGCCTGCATTTTTAGGAATGCTCACCTGTAACTGCTAACAAAAGATATTTTTTCAGACAAAATCTAATTCCACAGGTTTTTATGTTGCAGCCCTAAATTTGAGTTAGTTTTGAGTTAAATAACTTGACTTTTCTCTATAGTTGTATTACTAAATAATGTTCTATTGATGAGAGATAATTAATATACTTCTTTATATTTTGATTTTAATTTTGGAGGTTATGGGGATACATTTACTCACCACAGGAATAAAGGCCAGCAATATTCTTGTGATGGACAAAAAATCCTTGTTCTCATCCCTGGCTACATAATTACAAAAAATAAATATGTATACATAAGGATTTTATTTCAGTTACATCAAGTGATGTCACATATAAGAGTGCACCCCTAATTAAAAATAAATTGAAATGGATCCAAATATTTTTAAAACCACATGGTTACATAAAGTTAATACAATTATAAGTTATGTCCTTATTCTTAATATATATATTTCTAGGTATTTAGATAACCTATAGTTGTTAATCTATAACATAATTAACATATGTCTAATTGTCTAGTTAGTATATATTTGTCTAATTGTTTTTCTTCAACAGAAAACCCATAATTTATTCATTTTGTACATGCATTTATCGGATACTCTGCCTCTTAGTTACAGATATTTGAGATAAAAGTATTTTCCTATAAATTTTCTTTCAAAAGAAAATACAACCTTCAAGTAATTCCTAATCCTCAAAATCATTGTACAAACTTTTAAGATGATAAACAAATATAATTCTAGCTACAGAAATATCCAAGGACTTTAACTATATTTTCATTGATATTTCTTCTTATCAAGGTACAATAATTTGTTTAGATTCCAAGGTTTTCAGATATTGTTCCAAAGTATAACCAGAAAAAATTTCTAGAAGAAAAAGATGCTTCAACAGAGAGAAAGCACATATTGGAGTTCCTAAGAAAAAGAAGAAATCATCTTTGGGTAAAACAAGATCTTTATATTCCAGATTTTAATGATAAAAATATTTTCCTAAATAAAAATATTTTTATATCATTATCTAAACAGATGATATAAAAAGTTAAAACAATTAAAAAGAGATTTATATATGCTATAAAAATTTTAACTGATTTATTCAAGGATATTTCAGGCTATTTTCCTAATTTTACTATACTAATGTGAGCCAAGATTTTGTCCATATTTTGACATGATAAAAACCTATTAAAATGTTTATTTCCTTAAAGTTTATTTCCTTTAAAGAAGGTCTTTATTGCCTAAGGATTCTTACTGTTTAAGACAAAGATTAATTTTGGTGAATAAATTTACATTCTCGGTTAAACATTAAATATATTAAACTGCTGACTTAAATCCCAATTTTGACAATTGTTCTTGGAGACTAAATTTGATTAACTTGAAGACATTGTTGATCCTTATATATTTTGTTTGTTGGATAATTATGAGATTTAGGACAACATTTTATTAGGACTAAAGTTCTCCAAATTAAAGTTGTATATTAATTTTGATCAATAAAGATTACCAACTTTGAAAATTCATTGGTATTATATAAGTTCTCTAACTAGATCTATTATCCATAAAAAATATGGTAAGATTTATATACTGCTCCCTACATTGGAAAATAACCTTAATTATGTTTTTTTAAGACAATTCAAATACACCTAATTAAGTAATATTCTAAAATATAGAGATATTTTGAGACGTTCTCTCAAAAAGAGATTTAGAGTTCTTTCTAAATTGTTAAGATAGATAAACTAATCTATATTGGGAAATTACAATGATCAATAAAGTAAATCTATTATTATCATTTAAATACTTGTACTATTATCTATAACTTAAATTAATAATAGTATGGCTTCCACCAAGCCTTTATTCAATTTTATTAAATAAAGAAATGGGGGAATACAGGACCCTAGAGACACACAAGATCTTACAAAATATTGTAAATTTTTTTCTTAAATTGTAATATTGAGAGTCTTAATGTTACTGAACATGATGTAGTAAATTAAATCAAATTTCAAAGGAAAATTTAAATCAGTCATCATGATAATGACTGAGACACCTGGCACAGGAAAGTAAATTTCCAACTACAGAGTTTATAGCCATGCAGCTTCGTGAGCTTGTCAGGTAAGTAAAAATTATGAAAAGACTTGTATGGACCCATTTCCTAGGTCATATATATATCTTTATTTTACATTTATATAGTGCTGAGGATCTAACCCAGTGCCTTGTGCATGCTAGGTGAGCGCTTTACCACTGAGCCAGAATCCCAGCCCCCAGGTCCACCTTTAATGTGCTTTGCAGTGTGGACTGGAAAGTCCACCCATAAGATTAGATTAATTACACTAAATGTAATGGTCAGTTATACCTATATGTTGAGTCTATGGTAAACAGGCTGCCTGGAAGTATCTTTCGAGAAAAAGACAAAGCATATGAGACACCTAAACCAGACAATTATACTGATCTTTAATGATTAAGACTATATATGGACAATTGTCAGAAAGACTACTAAAATAGATTTTTCCAAGACTATTTACATTACTGACAGACCTAATAGACTCCTTAAATGTGAGAATTAAGAAAAAGGGATGATAAATATCCTGTAGCCTGTAAAAATACAACTTATTTTATCATTAGTGATTGCCAGCTAATACTTCAGAGCTATAATATGCTGAAGTTAATGTTCAGGCTTTAAAACAGGTGTGTATTACATAACCAGACCTAAGCAACCTGCTAGTCTCATGATCCTTGAAGTGACTACTTTAAATATTATTCCTTGTTTATTCAATTACAGCCTTTGTGGCTATATCTTAAAACTTATAACATATGGATTTTCTTAATGTTTGACTTAAATTACTTCCAAGATCCTTCATAGTCAGATAAGTGCTGATAGAAGAATGAGAGCTGGATTATAATGATCTAGAAAACAATGTAATAAATAATGTGAATGAGCCCTCTGCTCTATGGTTTATGGAAAGGCTTAGATGCCATGCCAATACAAATGTCTGTTACTATGGCCAAACTCAATGCCTCCCAATAAAATTGGGAAAAGATTAAGAATCTTCTGGTGAGTGTTTGGTGAAGTAATAAAAATAACCTGGATCTTCCAAATTAATTGTGTTATTAAAATGATATGTTTTCTATTAATTCCTTTTGTGTTTCAGTAGCAGATCATGATGACCTGAGACCAAGAATCCAGTGACTGAAAGATATAATTTCCCAGTTATTTGTTGAAAGATAATTTCCCAGTTTCTATATATATATGGAATATGTGGGAGGCTGAACTAGCATGTGACTGTATCTAACTCCCCTGCTGACCTGGCGGTCACACTGTGAGCTGGATAGCCCCAGTCTTCTAGGGTGCAAGGGACTGTGGCTTCGTGCATGGGCGTGCCTTCCTACATCCCCATGGGTGAAGCTATGCTCACCTGTTCCTTTGTAATATTACCCCTTGCCCAGTTTAGGATAGAATATTCCATGAAAATGCCTTTTGTGTGTCCCCTTCTCTTACTCTGCCCTTGGGTGTGGCCTACCTAGATGTCAGTCAACATGCTGACAGCAGACATCATGAAACTGAACTCAGCCCCCTGAAACCTGACCCCTTGCCTCATTTGAATAGCTTTTCCTCAATAAAGGGGTCAGTGTGTGCCGCAGTCTGGCTGGGCACACAATCACGAGCCACCACACAGCTTGTAGATTCAAACAGCAACTCTTTATTCCTGAACTCACGCCAGCCGTCTACAATCACGTTCTGGGGAAATCCACGTTCTCTGCCCAAATCCACCTCCACTGGGCTTCTATCACCAAAAATATACTGTCTGAATCCCGTGAGAACTCAAGGGGAACTCAGGCAGCAGGATACGCCCTATTCCCAGCAGGAATAATCTTAAACCTTAAACCTGGAACCTAAACTGGGAACGCCCTAAACACGATTATCTTAAAACCGGGAACACCCTAATCTGCCTTGGTCCTTGAGCAAGGTCACGTACATTCAATGTCACTGCAACATGGGGTACGCTGGCAAGGAAATTGTCATACCTACTTGGCTAATGGCTCCCAGCAAGTGTGTGCTCGCTCGCTCTCTCTCTCTCTCTCTCTCTCTCTCTCTCTCTCTCTCTCTCTTTGAGGACCCTTAAGGTCAGAGGAGCCGTCTCAGCACCCCCAAAGAAAAAGGTATTTCTGTCTCTTGTGTGGTTATTTTGTGCAGCCCAATTAGCCCAGTTCCCCTGGAATGACCCCTGAGTGTTTTAGTCATGTGCAACCTGACAGAATTTAACTTGATTTGGTTTCTCCTTTGATTTATTTTTCCTTTAGTGTAATACCTCCCTCTGTTGATTTTCATTGTTGCTTTTTTCCCCCATCTCATGGAATATTTTGCCAAGAATGTTCTGTAGTTCAGGCTTTCTAGTAGTAAATTCTTTTAACTTTTGATTATCATGGAAGATTTTTTTTATTATTTCATCATCAAATCTAAAGCTAAATTTTGCTGGATATAAGATTCTTGGTTGGCATCCATTTTCTTTCAGAGCTTGATAAATGTTGATCCAGGATCTTCTAGCTTTCAGGGTCTGGGTTGAAAAATATGCACATGACCTAATTGGTTTCTCTGTATATGTAATCTGATTTCTTCCTCTCATGGCTTTTAATATTCTCTCCTTATTCTGTGTGCTAGGCATTTTCATTATAATATGCCTTGGTGTGGATTTGTTGTGACTTTATGTATTTGGCATCCTGTAAGCCTCTTTAATTTGTGTTTTCTAATTCATTCTTCATGTTTGGAAAAATCTCTAATATTATTTCATTGAATAGACTGCTCATTCCTTTGGTTTGGTACTCTATACCTTCCTCTATCCCAATAACTCTAAAATTTGGTCTTTTTATGCTATCCCATATTTCTTGAATGTTCTGCCCATGGTTTGTTACCATCTTCACTGTGTGGTCTACATTCTTTTCAAGATTATATATTTTGTCTTCATTGTCTAAGGTCCTGTCTTCTAAGTGGTCTAATCTGTTGGTGATGCTTTCAATTGAACTTTTAATTTGGTTTATTGTTTCTTTCATTTCAAGAATTTCCGTTTGGTTTTTGTTTTTGTTGTTGTTGTTTAGAAACTCTATCTTCCGATTGAAGTAATCTTTTGCTTCCTGTATTTGCTTATGTAGCTCTTTATCAAAATGATCTTTTGCTGTCTGTATTTGCTCTCTTATATCATCCTTTACTTCATAGAAAATTTTAATTAATTTAATGTATGGCTGTTGGCTGACTTCAGAGCCTGTGTGAAGTCCCTGGTTGCAGGCAGGCTACTGCATGTAGTGGACTATCTCTGCCGCTGCAGAGTCCCAAGATGTAGGCAACCAGGGGAGCCCTACATTAGTAGATGGCATCCAGATGGGAGTGGCGGCTAGAGTTCCTGCATGTGGGAAGCTGCCAGGTGTCCTGCATGGGAGTGGTGTCTGGGATTTCTCCTTGAGTGAGTGACCTAAGCATGTTCTAGTGTTTTAACATGGAGAGATGCTGTTCTGTGTGGGTGCAGATGCTGATGGTCTTACTTGGTTGGGCACCTGGTAGTCCTATGTGGGTGAGTAGTTGGGAGACCTACTCTGACACTGAGGTCTGGAGCTCTGCACTAGCTCAGTGGCTCTGATTCCTGCACAGGAGCAGGAATATCACTCACAGGGAATCAGTATTCTCACTACTTGAGTCCCAGGTCACATAGCGACACAGAATGCTGCCTCCCTCTGGCCTGCCACCTTGGATCCTCCTAAAAAATGACCCAGAGTTAATTTTTGTGCAGGGTGAAGGTGGAAGTTTTATTTCATTTTGCAACATATGAATTTCCAGTTTTGCCAGCACCATTTGTTGAAGAGGCTATTTTTTCTCCAATGTATGTTTTTGGCAACTTTGTCTAGTATGAGATAACTGTATTTATATGGGTTGGCCTCTGTCTTCTATTTTGTACCATTGGTCTACAGGTCTATTTTAGTGTAAATACCATGCTGTTTTTCTTACTATTGCTCTGTAGTTTAGTTTAAAGTCTGGTATTGTGATGCTTCCTGCTTCACTCTTCTTATGAAGGATTGCTGGCTATTCTGGGTCTCTTATTTTTCTAAATAAATTTCAAGATTGTTTTTTCTAGTTGTATGAAGAATATTATTGGAATTTTAATATGAATTGCATTAAATCTGTATAAATCTGTATGGCCATTTTGACAATGTTAATTTTGCCTATTCAAGAGTTTGGGGGATCTTTCCATCTTCTAAGATATTCCTCAATTTCCTTCTTTACTGTCTGTAGTTTTCATTGTAGAGGTATTTTACCTCTTTTGTTAGATTGATTTACCAGAATTTGTTTTATTTTATTTTTTGAAGCTATTGTGAATGGGGTAGTTTTCCTAATTTCTCTTTTAGTGAATTCATCACTAAGATATAGAAATGCATTTTTTTATGGGTGTTGATTTTTTATCCTGTTATTTTGCTGAATTCACTTATTAGTTCTAGAAGTTTAATGGTGTAACTTTTGGATCTTCTAAATATAGAATCATATCATCAGTAAATAGTGATAATTTGAGTTCTACTTTTCCTATTTGTATCCCTTTAATTTCTTCCATCTGTCTGATTGCTCTGGCTAAAGTTTCAAGAACTATGTTGAATCGAAGTGGTGAAAGAGGACATTCCTGTCTTATTCCAGTTTTTAGAGGGAATGCTTTCACTTTTTCTGCATTTAGAATGATGTTCACCTGGGGCTTGGCATAGATAGCTTTTACCATGTTGAGGTATGTTCTTACTATCCCTATTTTTTCTGTGTTTTGAACATGGAGAGATGATGTATTTTGTCAAATGTTTTTTTCTGCATTTGACATAATTGAGATAATCATGTTTTTCTTTCTTTTTTTTAAGAGAGAAAAGAAAGAGAATTTTTCAATATTTATTTTTCAGTTTTCAGTGGACACAATATCTTTATTTTATTTTTATGTGGTGCTGAGGATCGAACCCAGCACCCCGCACATGCCAGGCAAGCATGTTACCACTTGAGCCACATCCCCAGCCCGAGATAATCATGTTTTTCTTGTCTTTAAATCTATTGATGTGATGAATTATGTTTATTGATTTCTGTATGTTGAACCGTCCTTGCATCCTTGGGATGAACCCCACTTGATCGTGGTGCCCTATCTTTTTAACATGTTTTTGTGTCAGATTTGCCAGAATTTTATTGAGATTTTTTTTGTACTGGGGATTGTGTCCAGGGGTGAATAACCACTGAACCTCATCCCAAGCCCTTTTTTTGTATTTTGTTAGAGATAGGGTCTCACTGAGTTGCTAAGTGCCTTGCTAATTTACTGAGCCTGGCTTTGAAATTGTAATCCTCCTGCCTCAGCCTCCCAAGCCACTGGGATTATGGGTATGTGTCACCATGCCTGGCTTTATTGGGAATTTTTGCATCTATATTCATCAGGGATATTGGTCTGAAGTTTTCTTTCCTTGGTGTGTCTTTATCTGGTTTTGGTATCATCGTGATACTAGCCTCATAAAATGAGTTTGGTAGGACTCACTCCTTTTATATTTTATGGAATAATTTGAGGAGGATTGGTGTTAATTATTCTTTGAGGGACTTGTAGAACTCAGATGGTCCTAGGTTTTCTTGGTTGGTAGGCTTTTGATGACAACTTCTATTCTATTGCTAAAATTGATGTGTTTAAATTGTGTATGTCCTCCTAATACAGTTTGGGTAGAACATATGTGTCTAGAAATTTGTTGATGGCTTCAACATTTTCTATTTTATTGGAGTATAAATTTTCCAATAGTTTCTAATTATGTTCTGTATTTCAGTACTGTCCATTGTGATACTTCCTTTTCATCATACATTTTAATCATTAGAGTTTTGTCCTTCCTTCTTTTTATTAATGTCACTAAAGGTTTATCAATTTTATTTAATTCCAAGCCACTGACTAAATACTGTGCTGCCTTGAAATTTCTTCTACCAGATTAGTTAGCCAATTACCTTTGAATTCGGCCTCACATAGTCTCAGAACATGGGGAAAATTAAGGCTAGTTCTTTCCCAGAATATAACACCAATGACATGCAGATGAATTGCCAATAGAGTCCCCACTCCCCTCTGAAACTGCCTAAGCGCTAGCCATATTTCTGTTAGTGTTCTGGTCTTCTGAGAATCAGAAGTGAGAATCACCCATTAAGCTCTGCTTACCATATTGTAAGGCTTCTCTGTCCTGCAACACCAACCTTTTCCAAACTTCTCTCAGCAACTAGCTCCAAATTCTTCTGAACCACATGGTCAGGTAATGTTATTGCAAGGACCCCACCCTTAGTGCCAGTTTCTGTGTTAGTCAGCTTTTGCACCCCTGTGGCCAAAAATAGCTGACAAGGACAACTGAGAGGATGAAAAGTTGACTTTGGCTCATGGTTTTGAGGTTCAGTCCATGCTTGGCTGGTTCCATTGCTTTGTGCTCAAAGTGAGACAGAACACAGTGGCTGGAGGGCCTGGTGGGGAAAGCTGCTCAACTCATGGCAGGATAAAGAAGCAGAGAGGGGAAGAGACTGCAAGGAAGATGTGCATTCCAGGGCCTGGGCCAGGGACCACCTGCTCCAGACACACCCCATGTACCCAGAATTAATACCCAGACTGTCCAAATAAGAAAGGACTGACAAGGCTCCAGATTTCATGATCCATTCATTTCATCTCTGAACATTCCTTCATTAGCACAGGAAGTCTGGGGCACCCTCATCTCCAAACCCTAATACAGGGTCTGAAGCAAGGTCGATGTCAGATGGAATTCCAACCTCTGATCCTGTCTAGGGAAGGGGATATTTCCTCTGGCTCCTTTCAGGGTTTTCATTGTCCTCAATTATTGTGGTTTGTAAATGATGGGTGACCTGTACCTGCTCTGGGTCTGTTGCATGTTGGTGCCTGTTGTCCTCTGAGTTTCCTGTGCATTAGTGTTTCAATGTAAATTCCAGGGAAATCCTCATTCTCGTTATTTCAGGAATTTCTTCTCCTTTGAGTGTCCCAGCATGTACAGGTCACACTGGGGCTAGGAGTCCAGAATTCTTGAAGGTTCTGTTCTGATGTACTTGAAGCACTGGTTCCCTTTGCGTTCTCTCTCTCTCTCTCTCTCTCTCTCTCTCTCTCTCTCTCTCTCTCTCTCTCTCTCGTTTCTACTGAGTCTCATCAAGCTCAGAGCTTCTTTCCTCAGCTGTGTCCAGCCCATTGACATCACATCAAGACCATCGTCACTGCCACTGAGTATTTTCCCCTCCAGCTCTTGCTCTGGCTCATGCTAAGGATTATCATCTCTCTCTCTGGCTCAGAGTGGCTGACCATAGGTGGGCCTTGGTGGCAGAGTGACAGCCATGGCAGCAGAGAGGCCGGAGGGCAGCAGGAGCACCCAGGATTGGACAGACTGAGGACAGAGTGTTGGCCACACAGAGGTTTCCAGGTGACACCTGAGGAAATGCCAGGAGGCCTGCATAGAGGTGGGGTCCAACACAGGGCGCTGACCTCCTTGTTCCCATAGTCAATTCCTGCCCTGCAGCCAGGCCAGGTGACCTTGCCCTGATGTTCACCACCCTTGCTCCTGGCTCACCTTGTCCTTTGAAAGGAGGCCCTGTCGGCCACCAAGAGTGCTGAGTGGGGTCACGGGTGTTAGTGAAGCATTTTGACTATAAAAATCAGGCCTTTCCTCAGGATTTCCACTTTGTCTTGTTTCTTAGGGCTCAATGCCATGCTTTCATATTCCAGCCAACTGAGACCTGAGCTGAAGCAAGATCTGAATTCTTTGTGATTTGGAAGCCCTGTCAGGGACCCAGGGCTCTGGTGGCTGTGTCCTGACTGAGAGACCCACCCTCCAGGCCTCAGCCCTGGGGACCTGCAGGGAGTCCCTTGTGTGAGCCTTGGTGTGGAAGTGAAAGTTCCCGTGCAATTCTTCAGTTTGTCACCAGAGGGACACACAACACAGGAGGAGACTACCACACCTGCCCCTTAGCTGAGCTCTGAATGCCTCTGACTGCTCTGGAGCAGCCTGCTCCAGGCTGGACCCTCCTCCTTCACAGGGCTTTCCTGGGTGACCAAGCAGGATTGGAAAGATGCAGCGACAAGGCTGTGACATGCTGGGAATGGAGCAGACACCACATTTTGAAGCCCACTCTAATGGATGGCAGTGTGACAGTGAGGACCCTGGGGCACTGAGATCTCAGGGGAAAGGGGCCTGAGGTGGACATGGGATGTCCTACTGGGGAGTGTGAGAAGGGCACAGGACAGCCTGGGCCTGGCATGCACCATTTCATGGGCTACTGAACACTGGTGGGGACACAGCCTAGGCAGGCTGGACTTACAGTCATGGCGCTTCTTGAACTGGGCCAGCAGTGTCCCTGAGAGGACTCTGCATGGTGGGTGATGGGGCAGAGGGAGAAGGGCCAGGGTAGAGGCATCTATAGGTGCCAGGCACCCCAGGAGTGCCTCCCTGTCCTGATGCCCCTCACGCCCCGTGCCTCCTCTTTCTCATGCACTGCAAATCTCGATGCTGCTGCTGGAACTCAGGGACCATGGGGAGGTCTGTCCTGCACCAGGGGCCTCACACTGTCCCTCCTCAGCTCACCATACTCAGGACCAGGGCTCCTGGGACAAAGGGCTGCTGCCACTTCTGGCAGGAAATGCAGAGCTGAGCTGGACCTCCTCTCCTCACCACGAGGTGAGGTACTCCCTGGACCCTGGTAAATGATCTGGGGTGCAGGAGTCATGGAGGGAAGGTTCCCATTGCCTGGGGCAGCCAGGGCCCATCCTTAAGAATGATGGTCGGGCTTCACTGATGCACAGGGCACTCTAAGAGTACTTCAGTTTGCATTAGAGAAAAAAGAAAGGATTGAAATGACTCAGATACTGGATCTGTGCAGAGCTCAGGATTAGAGTGCCAGCTTAGTGTGTACAGGGTGCTAGGCTCAGTCCTCAGCACAGCAACACCACCAAACAAAACCTAAGGTGCTGAGAGGCCAACACTTTGTTAGGGAAAGTGATGTGGATAAAATAAAGCACCGATCCTGACTTTCCTATGCAACCTGCCTTCCAGGTCAGCATGCTGTTGGTCTTACTGTTCTCACCAATAGGCAAATCCCAGCTCATATGTTCCCAAGGAAAGATACAATGGGAACACTGTCCTTTGGCAGTTCCTAGTGAAAGGGGGATCTAGCCCTCACTCCTGAGTGGCTGCTCACACCATTAGGTCGAAGGGGACAGTGAACTTCATGATCATGGAGTCTATTCTACCAACAAGATGACAGAGGCCAGAGGGTCACATGTCCTGTGCTCCATTCCTCTGGGTGGGAGACAACAGGAATCCACAGCTGGTTCCAGGAGCACAGGGTGCCAGAGCCATTGAACCACACCTGGGGTCTCTGTAACATGGCAGGCATCCAACTTCTTCAACAAAATGTTTTGTCAAAGTTAAACAAAGAGAAAACCTAACAAGGAAGCAAAGAAACCTCAATCACAGGGGGATGCTCTGAATTCAGAAGACCTGTGGAGACAGACCGCATCAGGTGTGCCTGTGGGCAAGTGGGTTTCAACAGACCCACAGCCAGGAAGCTTTTGTAAGATCACCTGGATGCCAATAAATCACCTGGCTATTAAGTGACATTAAGGGTTTGTGGTCATGATATTAGGTGTGATGTTTTGTCTGTGGTTTGGGGAAAATATTTACAAAATCCTTTCTGGAGGAAGGACACACTGAATAATTTATAGGATGTTGCATACCTGGTCTGAGTTATGCTTTAAGATTCCTTAACTATAGAGGGTCAGTGGGTGGGATGGATTTAACAAGATTGGGCAAATGTTGAGCACCTGAATGGTGGACCTCAGGGAGGGCACACTGTTTCTTTTCCAGTCTTTACTTTTGGGAGACTGTGGCTCTTCCCTAGAAAGCAGGTGTGTATCTCTACCTGTGAGCTCCTTTTGCAGAGCCTGAGTCTTGGAGGCGATCAGGGTTCCCTCTGGTGGCGGTTGGAGGGACTGCGACTGAGTTGGGCAGACCTGGTAGAAGAAAAATGTTCCTGCTGCCCAGCAGAGGGCGCAGCAGGTGGCTTTCCTGTTGAAGCTGACTTTATCTTTCAAAATGCTCAAAACATTACAGCTTATTTGTTTCTTAGTGATTCCACATTAATTGCTTACTTAGGGGTGCTTGTGTCAAAATAAAAATGCAAGTTCACATTTGCACATGGTCCAGGTGAAAAAAGGTCCAGGTTTTCACTCCACCTTCATTTAACCCTCCGGTGCATCAAAGGCCCTGGTGTTTGGTGATTGATCCTAGGATTGATCCACAAGCTGGGAGCCTGTGTGCGTTTGTCCACCACGAGGCTGATGCAGCACCATTGGTTTTGCATGCTTCTGCCTGGCCTGGGTCTGTTTATGCTCAGACCTTGGTTCTTTATCCACTTTCCTCCCAGAGTTCTCTGAAGCACTGACCTGCTAACATGGCTCTGAGCCCTATCCCTCTCTGTGAGAGAAAGCAGGAGGATCAGGCCCCTCAGAGTGCTGCCTGTGATGAGGAATTGACCTCTTCTGGCCTTTGCCAAGGACTCTTTGCTTCACACACTGTCCCTTTTGATGGCAGCCAATGCTGAAGGGGACCCTCTTTTTCTACTTTGTACAGAGCAGGAGAGCAGGGAGGTGTCAGGGCATCCATCAGGTGCAGCCTGTCAGGCTGTAGATGCAAAGTGAAGCAGCTTAGTTGTGGACGTGCCTCCTGGCCCCAATCCTGTGCTGAGCTGTGGGCAATGCCCCAGGTTGAACTAGGCACCTGCTTCCGTGCGATTGATTTGTATTTCTACAGAGCAATTAGTTTGCTTTTACTTCATCAATACAGGATTGTGTGACTCAGTACATCCCAAATTTGCATTTTCAAATCGAACAGTGACATGGGGGCTGTAATTTTGAAGGGATGGAGATGGTGTTTTGTGGTTTGTGTATTAAAAAAAAAAACATAAAATAGCCACACTAATCACAAGAACAGTTTACTAGCTAATGACTAAACACCTGCTGCATCTGTGCTAATGCCCTGTGGAACAGGCCATGGTCCAGAGGCTCCTAGTCTCCAATAGCTGTTTTGACCTGATGTCCTCCACTGTGTTCTGGTGTTTCTGAGAATTTCTGTGCTTTAGAATGAACTTTGCTCATGTTAAACAGGAAGGAGTCACATTGCTACTTGTGGCTGCTGTTCCTCTCCTAAATTTCCTCCAAAACAGCAATTCTTGCTCACTTTGATCTCAAAACCCTTTACAGTGTTAAAAAATTGTGGAGATTCCAAAAGAGAAAAGTGGTTCATACAAGATGTTTGACATTTAACATCATAACCTACTTTCGTAATCTGTGCATATTAATTCTTTTAAAATGCATCATTGGCCCATTATGTTGCTGATGAGAGTGTGGACTGGTGCAGCCACCCTGGAGACAGAGTGGCAACAATCCATGCATCGATAACCTCAGCCACTCCTGCCCCAGAAACTCCCAAAAGACATTTGCACATACAGATTGTGGGAGGAGGAATTTCTCCAGGAGAGGTCCCCAGGAGTTCCCAGAGTGAAGTCGAGCTCACCTCAGCACCACCAGGGTTCTTGACACACATCAGAGGGAGAATTTCAACATGAGTGTGTAGGCTCAGAGATCTCTTGAGCAGAGCAAGGAGCACACATTCAAGGGAGAATGCAGCTGTCTCAAGAATATGATGCATTTGGGGGTTCCTGGCTCTTCTTTTAAAGGAAAATTGGGGGTTTGTATGGAAAGATATGTAGAGATGGCATCAGTTTGCTGATCTCTGAATGGTTTGAGGTGTTCTGGTCATTTCCAGGGCCCTTCAGCTGATGTGTCTCCATTATCTGATTGGTAATGTTCCTGAAATTACAGGTTTCTTAAAATGTTGTATCTCTGTTTGTTTATTTTTGGGTTAACTAAGAGCATAGATTTACAGATAAATAGGTAGATTTATAGATTCCCTCAAAATTTGTGACAGGCCTGGGAGAGAGACTAGCTTGGGGAGGCCCAAAAAGGTATGCAAAAGTTCAGATGAAGAGTATATTCTCTTGCCCTTCCTTTTTGTTTTCTTTCTAGTCTCCTATCTCACACCTGAATTATTTATATTCAGCATCATTCACAACAGTCCTGAGTTAAAAGGACTGAAATCTCCAATGAACAGTCGGGGCATTGTGAGTGAGCTCTGCCTCCAACATAGATCAAACAGCCTTGTCTTTCCATAGTATCAGAATCTATTGAATAACAATAAATTCACACATTATGCCTCTTTAATCTGCAGCGATTTATGGTGTCCTGGTAGGTCACCTGATGATCAAAACCTGGGCAATCACAAGTTCTTTTATTCCAATCCTAATCACTAGTGTCAGTAACACACGCATCACACATCGCATGCACACAGTGGGAGATACAGGTTTCAGAAATTCTGACTAAAGAGAGTTGAGGTGGTCACAGGATGCTGTGCCCAGGGCAAAGGTGGAGAGCTATAGGAATGCAAATGAATGACTACAGAAGGTCAGATGAAAGTGCTAACCAGGCAGGGGCCAATGGTCAGAGAGCAGACTTAGTTTGGGCCAGGGGGTGCGGGAGCCAGGCAGTTCCCAGTGAGCCAGTCCAGAGAGAGACTGAGCTGAGCAGAAGCCCCAGAACAGAGCCTGAGGCTCTTCCCTTGTCCCTCAGATGTCTGATGGCCTGGTGGGCTGCACTAACCCAACTTGGGGGCTCCAGGTTGGGCCTCAGTGAGGGGCTATTCATTTGGAGGTCTGGGCAGTTGGATAAGCTCATGGGACTGGTTTTTTGCCCTGGGGTCGAAGTGCCCATCATCCGTGTGCTTCTGACTTCACTTGGTAAGTGCACGCTTTGACGGGCACAGTTAATGGATCAGCTTGTGCCTGGTGGTGGCTCGGCAGAGGGTGGTGGTCGACTTCTGCAGACAAGGCATGGAGTCCTTCAGCCTCAGCACTGTACCAGCGAGGAGCACCCATGGCAAAGGGCTGCTTTGTCACGTGGAGTAGCTGGGGTCAGGCACAGCCTAGAAACTGCTGTCCTATTCATCATGGACTCCCTAGGGGGCTGCTCCCCTGCAGGAATGCCTAAAGCTACCCACCAACAGCAGTGAGTAAAATGGCATACCTATAACGTGGACCAATCTAAAAACACTGCATCTCTAATATGGAAAGGTCACTTAATGTCTTGGTAGAATTACAGAAAAAAAAAAAACACCTAATTTTAAAAATCCAGGAAATGGTATAAACAGAGTTCGCAGTAAAAGAAGTACAGATGGTCCTTAATCATATGAAAAGATGCTTAGCTTCATTTATCCTGAGAAACACTAATTAAAATTGCCACTTATCAAATTGAAAAAATGATAAGGTTTGATTGCCGGCTCTGTTGACAATGAGAGGCAGGCAGTTGTCGCCTGTTGCTGGCTAGAAGGAAAGCGCAAGAGACTCGGATCTGACAGCATGCAGGCCACAATTGCCACCCCTACCCCCACTCCCACCCCCACCCCCATCCAATTCCCGGGGCTCTCCTTAAAGAAACACGGGGAAAATTTAGTCAAGAGGCGAGTGAAATAAGAATCACTCTACCCAGGGCCTTGTGTGCTGAAAAGAAACTGCAAAAAGGAAGGAAGGGATGGAGGAGAAGGTGAGCAGGGCTGCTTTGTGGTTTTCACGCGATTCTGATTTGGGAACCGCGCACACATTTTGGTACAATTAAAAATCGAGAATATATTTAAAAGGAAAACAATCCCTGAAAATTGGTAACAAAAGGGAATGAGCAATTCTAAAATTCTGCAGGAGGGGAAAGTGGCCATTTGACTGACCCCAAAGCAGGTCCACGGTGTCTTCCTAGGAGGATCTGCTCTCAGGACAAACACCTAAGAGAAGTAAAGCCACACCACGGCTGGAGTGGCAGTTTGAAATGGTCACAGACATAGTGCAGGACAAGCAAACAACTGATAACTCAGTTAACTCTTGGCTTATATCTTTTGCTTGATTCAAGGTAAAGGGCCAAGATTTGCAGTGTGATAGAAAAGAAATTTAAATATTGGATCAAAGAAACTAAATAATATATTGCAATCTTAAATCTGAATTGAAAATATGAAGTATGAACTTATAATTTTTCTTTAAAAATGTCTTTGTACTAAAAAGTTTCAGAAAAATACAACTCAGTGGTATCTATCAAAGCACATCCCCCACAGAGATTGCACTCTCTAAATACTGTCCTCTCACCCTACATTATTCCAAATAATTGACAAATAAAAGGATAGGATAGAACATTTATCCAGATTGTCCTGTATGAGTTAAAAGAGTAACCAAAGAGCTATAAGGGAAAAATCTTCTTAAGACTAAATTCAGAGTGTACAGAGATTTTAAAACATCACCCTTTGGTCCTTTAATAAAAGAACGGGTGCAGGTGAGAGTGTTCAATGGGGACTTGGTGGGGACCTGTCCTGGCTCAAGGTGGTTACAGATGTGGCAACGGGTCTGTTCATTTTCATCTTCGCCCAGAGTGGAGCAGGGATTGAGAGCCAGACCCCTCCATGCCCGCAAAGGGAAGATTCTTGCCTCATGAGGGGAGCACGCACTAGTGAGCCCCTGATCAAGACACCTGCTCATATGAGCTACAGAATGTGGAGGGGAAATTTAAAATGCAGCACAAAAAGCAATCAAGCAAATCCAGACCCTGAGCCATCGGGGTGGCAGGTGTGTATTGAGGGTGGAGTGGGGTTTACACCTGGGAGGAGGGAGGCAGGCTTACAGCAAAGGGGACTTCAGGCCAGGAATGGTGGCACATGCCTGTAATCCTAGTGGCTCTAGAGACTAAGACAGGGAGGATCACAAGTTTAAAGCCAGACTCAGCAACTTAGCAAGGCCCTAAGCAACTTTGTGAGACCTTGTCTCAGAATAAAAAGTAAAAAGGGCTGGGATGTGGCTCAGTGGTTAAGTGCCCCTGGGTCTAATCCCTGGTACCAAAAAAAAAAAAGCCTGGGGGGACTTCAGAAGAGCGCACCACAAATAGCTCCAAATAAGCAAAAGGAGGCTCACCCATGCTCAGAATAAGAAAAGCACTGATGAGAATGACCTGGCGGCCATTCCTCTTCTTATTTGCGGTGTATTTGAAAGGCAGCTTCCTCCTCTGTCGGTAGGATGGTGAAATGGGCGTTCTCTATAGCGCTGGTGGGAAAGAGCGAGCACAGCTCCCAGGAGGGAACCAGAGGACCCACCGCAGATACAGCTCTGTCCTGTGCCTGCGTGTGTGTGTGGTGCTGGGGTGGAACCCAGGCGCGCTCTACCACTGGGCTACATCCCCAGCCCTTTTTAGTTTTCATTCTGGGAATGACAACTCACCACATTGCCGAGGCTGGCCTTGAACTTGCCAGCCTCCTGCCTGCCCGCTGAGCGGCAGGCTGACCACTGCGCACCACCCTGCCCAGTCAGGCCTGCCTTCCTTAGCCAGCCATCCCATCTCTAGGAGCGCATTGTGAAGATTCAGGGGCACAAACACAACAAGACATAGGTAAAAGGCTCAACTTGCAGCTTTTTTTTTTTTCTTCCAATATTAAGTGTCTGGAAACCATTCGAACGCCCAGCGAGGGCAGGCTAGTCGCTACACTCCTGCACCTCCACGCCACTAGGGTCCCTGGACTGGAAAAGGAGTGTGTTTCGTTTCTGCCGTGGAGCGATTCCGCGGGATTCTGTGTGATTAACAGAGAGACGCAAAACAGAGGACAGGGGTGCAGAGTGGCTGCTCGCTGAAGAAGGCCTGAGTTGGTGGGGACGTCTGTGTCCAGGGCCTGAGGGTAGAACCCTGATCCACAGCGCTGTGATGTTTGGAGGTGGAGCTTGGTAAGCAGAGGGGTCGTGAGGGTGGAGCCTTAGGGAAGAGACCCCAGAAGACCTCAGGCCCCTTCCACTATTGAGGACACATGGTCTTTCCGCAGGCAGGGCCATGCCTGAACACAGACTCCACCAGCAGCCGGGCCTGTGTCTTCCAGGCTTCAGGACGCCGAGAAATACATTTCTCCCATTTCTAAGCCCCCTGGCCTGTGCATTCTGTGGTAGAGCCTGGGCAGACCAAGGCAGAAATACTGTGCCTGTATCTTTAAAAGGATCCAGAAGCCTAAAATGTTAAACGCCTTAGACTCCAGAAAGACAAAGGCAATGGGGCAGAAGGGCCAGGGGTGGCTGCTAGACTTCCCATAGTTCTATTTTGCATAATTATATAAAATTAGTTATAATTATATAAAATTATCAATTGATGTAGTAATAAATTATATAATCATGTATTAAAGTCATGTAATTATATGTAAATGTTAAAGTGATCCCTAATTGCAGTCAAATTGGAACAACTACACCTCGCTGCATATCGAGTGGGTGGAACAGCTGAGGGACACTCTTGGTAAAGCAGTCATGTGACTGTCTAGTAAATCAGACCTAAAAGAAAAACCTGGAGAAGATATTAAATGTGTTTTAATGACACTAATTTTCCTCTGTTTCCATTGTGAGGGTGTTTTGTGTGTGTTGTGGAAAGAGGCAATGGGACAATGACTTCAAAGGGGAAGTGGACCCGGAGGAGGAGAGGCAGATGCAAGATGAGTGAGATCTGGTGGAAACCGACTCTGTGAAGTGTCCTGTGTGTTCGGGATTTGCTTTGCCTTCACAGAGCACACCTCCTAGCTCTGCTCATCATGAAGGCCCTGCAGCAGCCTGGGGCTGTGGAGGGGGGTCCCTCTTAGTGCAGGCTGTGAGGCGTCTCTGCTTCCTTTTCCTCTAAAACAAGCCAGAATTCCTTGGAGAAAAAGCTGATTCCCTGTCTGGAGCAAGAAATGCCCCCAGATAAGCCTGAAACACGTTCTTACAACAGAGAATGAGGATGTGAGGATTGCGGCCTGTTAAGGTGGTGTGGGCAAGACCCAGGAGCCCACAGAAAGAAACCTCAGCAGCAGAAGGGCTGTGCTCCAGGGTCCCCCAGAGTGAAGGGAAATTCACCTTTATCAGGTGGTCTGGCTCCGGGCAAGAAGCAAAGAGGAAATGGAAGAATCAGAGCATGGCTATCCTGCACCCCACTCAACGTATAGATGTAGGCAGGAGCCACAAACGGCTCCAAAGGCCACAGAAGGCGAAGACACTATTGGTCTGATGGATATTGACAGCACTTTTGCTCCCCACTTCCCCAGAGTGGAATGCATTCAAGCCCTCAGGTCTGGCTGTCTTTTGACAGGGCATACAGAAGTCAAGGGAACACCGGAGCATGCTCAGGGGCCACACAGAGACACCATGGGCAAAATCCAGATTGTGGGAAATTTTCCAGACAAATGACCTTATAGTGTTTCTAGTAACTTGTAAGAGATTAGTGATTACAGCTTAAGAGGCTGTAGAGACATACAGGTTCCATCTCAGAGGCCACACACAATGAGAGACAATGGCTCCCTGGAGTGGAGGGCCAAAGATTGCCAGGCCTCCTCCTCCTTTGACCCTGTTCGTTTTCCATGCTGTGAAACAAACTGCCAGAAACCTAGCAGTTGAAAACAATACCTGTTGCCCATGGATTTCCTGGGTCAAGGGTGGTTTTGCAGGTCTCTGTTCAGGTCTCATGAGCTGTGACACAGCCAAGGCCTGGCAGGGCTGGATGCTCCACTGCATGCTCAACAGGAGAAGAGTCTATTTCCAAGCTCAAGCTCACTCACCAGGACGTGGCAGGGCTCAGGTCCTCATGTCTAAAAGCTCCTGATGCTCCCTGGCTATCAGCCCTCAGGTCCCACAGGTGACAACATGGCTGCTGCTCCCTCTGGGGTGGCTGGAGCTTCCTCAGTCTGCAAACAACATAACCTGATTAAGGGAGGGACATGGACACTGTTGCCACATTCTGGGGGCCAGCAGCAAGGAACAGGTCCTCCTCAAAGCCAAGTGAAGATTACACATAGCATGACACCAAGGGACAAAGACCCACCTGAGAGTCTGATCTGAGATGTCTGTCTGGCAAATGGGCGACACACAAGCTGCTTACTCTGGGATGATAGTTCTTGAACAAGCTATAAATTGGAATCAACTGAGGCAATTTTCTTAAGACAGTAGATGTCCAGTCCACTTCAGAACAATTAGATCAGAATCCCTGGTGGAGGTGGTTCGGAGCATCCTTGCGATTACAAGCCCCTACCCCACGCACACCACATGGCTCTAATACTTCGCCAAGGTGACACTGTTCCTCCGGAAAGCTGCACTGTCTCCTAGTGGTTGGTGCCCATTGGGGTTGTGGGGTCTGGGGTGCCACAGGCCAACAAACCTGGCAGAGAGGATGAGGAAGGGGAGAAAGAAGAGCAGGGGATGACAAGATCAGGCTGGAAATGGGAGGAAATGCTCTGACCCCAGTGCATTTGGGAATCATGGGCGCTGATTCCCCCAGTGAGCCCCCTGCTAGCCCAACCCCACAGGGCTCCTCCATCATCATTCCTTGGGGACAGAGGAGACCCACTAGCTGGCCAAGGTCAAGGTGGGGTGCAGGCATTGCAGCTCTTAGAGCCAGTGAGTGCTGTCAGTATTGGGGTTGGCACATTGAATCACTGTGACTTCTAGGGCCAGTGTGAGGCCCTGCAGCGCCTGGTGAGGGAGAGGAGCAAGGTCTCCCGGACTGCACGCAGCCTGCCTTCAAGGACGTTCTGCTGGTTGGAGTTCCGTCTGGAGCAACCCCTCCTGGGAGCAGAGATCCTATGCTTTCCTCTGAAGACTGTAGGAAGAAGTTGGTAGAGGAATGCCTTCAAGCACAAAGTGATGAATTGTGCCTCCAAGATTCAAGATAACACTTTTCTCTAGCCAAATAAGTTGGAGATATTTCAGACCTTTTCTGTGGACTTATCCTACAGTCAAAATTCTACAAATTAATGGTTTTCTACTCCAATAAGGAAACCGAGTGAAGGAGTTTTCTTTTATTTGCTCTAATTGGTTATGCATAACAGTAGAATACCTTTTGACACATCTTATACAAATGGACTATAACTTTTCATTCTTCTGTTTATACATGATGTAGATTGAAACTATTCGTGTAATAATATATGCACAAGGATAATATGGCCTTCCTAACCCCATACCCACTCCCCTCCTTTCATTCTCCTCCTCCCAATCCAAAATACCTCTGTTTTTCCCTATCCACCCCTTATTGTGAATTATCATCCACATATCAGAGAAAACATTCCACCTTTGGTTTTTAGGGAATGGCTTATTTCACTTAGCATGATAGTCTCCAGTTCCATCCATTTACCAGCAAATGCCATAATTTCATTCTTCTTTATGGTTGAGTAATATTCCATTTTGTATATATACCACAATTTCTTTATTCATTTATTTGTTGAAGGGCATCTAGGTTGGTTCCATAGTTTAGCTATTGTGAATTGAGCTGATACAAACATAGGCATGGCTGTGTCACTGTACTATACTGATTTTAAGTCCTTTGGGTATAAACTGAGGAGGGGGATAGCTGGGTCAAATGGCAGTTCCATTCTGAGGAATCTCCATATCACTTTCCATAATGGTTGCATCAATTTGCAGTCCCATCAGCAATGTATGAGTTTACCTATATCCAACATTCTCACCGACATTTATTGTTGCTTGTATTCTTTTATTAAAAAAATATTCTTTAGACATAGATGGACACAATACCTTTATTTTATTTAATTATTGTTATATGCTGCTAAGAGTAGAACCCAGTGCCTCATATGTGCGAGGCAAGTACTCCACCACTGAGCTACAACCCCAGCCCATGTTGCTTGTATTCTTGACAATTGTCTTTCTGACTGGAGTAAGATAAAATCCTAGAGTAGTTTTGATTGCATTTCTGTAATTGTTACAGATGTTGAACATTTTTCATATATTTGTTGATCAATTGTATTTCCTCTTTTGTGAAGTGCCTGTTCAGCTCCTTAGTGCATTTATAGATTGTTATTTGTTATTATTGTGTTAAGTTTTTTGAGTTCTTTATATATCCTGGGGATTCATTCTCTATTTGAGATGCAGGTGGCAAAGATTTTCCCCCATTCTGTAGGCTCTCTCTTCATGTTATTGATCATTTCCTTTGCTGAGAAGAAGCTTTATAGTTTTAATCCATCCCATTTATTGATTCTTGATTTTAATTCTTGCACTTTAGAGTCTTATTAAGGAAGTCAGGTCCTAAGCTGACATGGTGAAGATTTTCTTCTATTAGGTGCAGGGTCTCTGTTTTATTGCCTAAGTATTGGATCCACTTTGACTTTTGTGCAGGGTGAGAGACAGGGATTTAATTTCATGTTATTACATATGGATTCCCAGTTTTCCCGACACCATTTGTTTAATAGGCTATTTTTTCTCCAGGGAATGTTTTTGGCACGTTTGTCTAGAATGAGATAACTGTATTTATGTGGGTTTGTCTCTGTGTATTTTTATTTTGTGTCTGTTCTGGTGCCAATACCATGCTGTTTATGTTTCTATGGCTCTGTAGTGTAGTTTAAGGTCTGGTATTGTGATACCTCCTGCTTCACTTTTCCTACTAAGGATTGTTTGGCTATTCTGGGTGCCTTATTTTTCCAAATAAATTTTAAGATTGCCTTTTCTGCTTCTATGAAGGACATCATTGACATTTTAATATTAATTGCATAGCACTTTATAGTGCTTTTGGTAGTATGGCCATTAATTCTTCCTATCCAAGAGCATAGGAGACCTTTCTATCTTCTAAGATCTTCTTCAATTTCTTTCTTTAGTATTCTATAGTTTTCAATGTAGAGGTATTTCATCACTTTTGTTAGATTGATTTCCAAGTATTTTATTTTATTTTTTGAGGCCATTATGAATGGGGTAGTTTTTCTAATTTCTTTCCAGTAAATTCATCACAATGTATTAGGAATGTGTTTGATTTATAGGTGTTAATTTTATATCCTACTACTTTGCTGAATTCATTTATGAGTTCTACAAGTTTTCTGGTGGAATATGTTGAGGCTTCTAAATATAGAATCATGTCATTGGCAAATAGTTATAGTTTAAATTCTTTTCCTATTCATATCCCTTTAATTTTTTTCTCCTGTCTAATTGCTCTGGCTAGCATTTCCAGGACTGTGTGGAATAAAATTGGTGAAAGAAGGCATCCCCGTCTTGTTCCAGTTTTTAGAGGGAGTGCTTTCAGTTTTGCTCCATTTGTTGGCCTTGGATTTAGCATAGACAGCTTTTATAATGTTGAGGTATGTTCCTACTATCCCTAGTTTTTATAGTGTTTTTAATAGGAAGGGGTCTTGTATTTTGTCAAGTGCTTTTTCTGCATCTATTGAGATGTTCATATGATTCTTTAAGTTTGTTGATGAAATGAATTACATTTATTGATTTCCATGTTGTGAACCAACCTTGCATCACTGCTATGAACCCCACATGATCATGAAGTACTATCTTTTTAATATGTTTTTGTATGCCAGAATTTTACTGAGAATTTTTGCATCTATGTTCATCAGGAATATTGGTCTGGAATTTTCATTCCTTGACGTGTCTTTGTCTGGTTTTGATATCAGGGTGATACTATCTCATAGAAATGTTTAGAAGGGTACCCTCCTTTTTTATTTCATGGAATAATTTGAGGCCTTGTAGAACTCTACTGACAATGCATCTGGTCCTGAGCTATATCCAACATTCTCACCAACATTTATTGTTGCTTGTATTCTTTTATAAAAAAAATAAAATAGACCCCTGGTTGGGGGACTTTTGATTATGTCTTCTATTTCATTACTTGAAATTTATTTGTTTAAATCATGTATGCCCTCCTGATTCACTTTGGGTAAGTCATAGTCTCTAAAATTTGCTGATGTCTTCAAGATTTTCTATTTTTATTGGTATATAAATTTTCTAAATAGTTTCTAATTATCTTCTGTATTTTAGTAGTGTCTGTCATGCTATTTTTTCATCATGAAATTAAGTAATGTGAGTAGTTTTCTCTCCCTTTCTCTTTGTTAGCAAAGAGAGTTTATTAATATTTTAAATTGTTTCTAAGAACCAACTTTTTTTTTGGTCAAGTTTTTGAATGGTCTCTTTTGTTTCAATTTTATTTGTTTCAACTCTGATTTTAATTATTTCCTTCTTGTACTGCTGTTGGTACCAATTTGTTCTTCTTTTTCTAGGACTTTGAGATGTAATGTCAGGTCACTTATACATTGACTTTCTGTTCTTTTAATGAATGAGTTCAATACAATGATCTTTCCTCTAAGCACTGCCTTCATAGTGTCCCAGAAATTTTGATATGTTATATCTGTGTTCTCATTTTCCTCTAGATATTTTTTAATTTCATCCCTGATTTCTTCTACTATCCATTTGTCATTCAATAGCATTATTAGTCTCCAGGTGTTGGAATATCTTTTTTATTTTATTTTTTATTTAGTATTTTTTATTTTATCATTGATATCTAATTTTATTCTGTTATGATCTGATAGAATGCAAAGTAGCATCTCTAGTTTTTTTTTTTTTTTTTTTTGTATTTACTAAGAGTTGCTTTGTGGCATAAGATATGGTCTATTTAAGAGAAGTATCCATGTGCTGCTGAGAAGAAAGTGTATTCACTCATTAACAGGTATAATACTCTACCTATGTCTGTTAAAGTCTAAGTTATTGATTATTTTATTTAGTTCTGTAGTTTCTTTGTTTGGTTTTTTGTTTATAAGATCGGTCCAGTCATGAGATAGTTGTTACAGTCACCCAGAATTATTGTATTGTGGTCTATTTTACTTTGAGGAGGGTTTGTTTGATGTATGTAGATGCTCCATTGTTTGGGGCATAAATATTTAGGATTGTTATGTCTTGTTGATATATGATTTCCTTAAGCAGTATGAAATATCCTTCTTTGCCCCTTCTGATTAACCTTGGCTTGAAATTCACTTTATCTGATATAAGGATAGTAACCCCTGTTTATTTATGAGATCCATGTGAGTGATATATGTTTTTCCCCATCCTTTCACCTTCAGCCTGTGGATGTGTTTTGTCTATGAGATGTGTTTCTTGGAGACTTGTTGGGTTTTGTTTTTTAGTCCAATGTGCCATTATATGTCTCTTGATTGATAATTTTATGCCTTTTATATTCAGGGTTATTATTGAGATATGATTTATATTTCCATTCACTTTGGTTTACTTCTGGTTTTTAGTTTGTCTTAGTTTCTCTTTGATTATCTTTTCCTTTAGTGTTGTTCCTCCCTTTGCCTGTTTCACTTTTTTTTTTCATTTTCTCCTCATGGACTATTTTGCTGAGAATGTAGTGTAGTGTAGGCTTTCTAGTTGTGAATTCTTTTAACTTTTTTGTTTTTTTTTAACCATGGAAGGTTTTTATTTCATCTTGAATCTGAAGCTTAACTTTCCTGGATATAAAATTCTTGTTTGGCATTCATTTTCTTTCAGAAGTTGGTGGATACTGTTCCAGGTCTTCCTATCTTTGCTAGTCTGGGTTGAGAAATCAGCTGAGATCCAAATTGGTTTCCCCCTACATGTAATCTGATAATTTTCTCTTGCAGCCTTTAAAATCCTATCCTTATTCTGTGTGCTATGCATTTTCTTTCTTTTTTTAATATTTTTGTTTTTGTTGATGGACCTTTATTTTATTAATTTATATGTGATGCTGAGAATTGAACCCAGTGCCTCACACATGCTAGGCAAGTGCTTTACCACTGAGCCACAACCCCAGCTCAGGCATTTTCATTATAATGTGTCTTGGTGTGGGTCTGTTGTAATTTTGTACATTTAGGGTTCTGTAAGCCTCTTGAAGTTGATTTTCCATTTAATTCTTCAGATCTCGTAAATTTTCTAATATTATATCATTGAAAGGATTGTGTGTTCCTTTGGTTTGTTTCTCTATGCTTTTCTCCATCTTGATAAATCTGAAGTTTGGTTTTTTCACGTTATTCCATAATTCCTGCAAGTTCCATTCATGGTTTATTACCATCTTGTATGCATGGTCAACTTTATTTTCAAGATTATATATTTTGATTTCATTGCCTGAAGTTCTGCTTCTATGTGGTCTAGTTGGTTGGTGATACTTTCCATTGAATTTTTAATTGGGTTTATTAATTCCTTCATTTCAAGGACTTCTGTTTGATTTCTTTTCAAAATATCTCTCTTTATTTAAGTGATCTTTTACATTTTTAAATTTATCTCTGATTTCACTCCTTACATTATTCTTTATGTCATGGATCAATTTAACTATGTACATTCTGAACTCCTTCTCTGACATTTCTTCTACTGTATTGTCAGTGGATTCTACTATTGGATCATCTTGATTTGTTTGGTGTGCTTTTTTTCCCTTGTTTTTAAAGGCTGTTCATTTGTCTTCCCATCTAGCAGTGTGGATTGCGAGATAGTACAGTTTCTGTCCTGTAGACTTATAGTGCCCCTGAAGGTTTCATAGGCCTTGTGTTTAAGGGGGAGATCAATATTAATAGCATCCAATTCAAACAATATACAGCCTTAAACCAAATAGCTCATATTAAGACACCAGTCACTTCTCTCCCAAGTGGTTTCAATACCTGTGTCTCAGGACCTGTCTCAGGTCTGTTGCCTGTTGTGGAGAGCTGTTCTGTATTGGTCAGGATCAGGTGCTGGGGATCCACAGGTCAGCCATGTAGCTGTGAGAACTGGGCTGGGTTGGTGGCTAGGCAGGGATTGGGAGATTACCATGCATTTTCAAATACTAAATGAAGACAAAAATGTATAAAATTTGGAGGGATGAATAGACTTTACTAATCAAATTATACCTTGGTTTTTCTAAATGAGAAGATTGTTTTATTTTTAACACTAAACTCAGGAAATATTTTTTAGTAAACTTGTTTGGAAAGACTCGAGTTATAATGTACATTAGGTTGCCCCATCTTATATATGAAGCACATTAGTTTCTTTTTAAGTTGCTTTACTGTATAGTTATGGTTGTACTTTGTAAAAGACAGTACATTATTTCATGTCTTTAAACAAATGTCTAAAATATAACTTTACGGAAGGATTGACCATTGCAAGAGGGAGAAGATGACAGATTAGAGAATGAAAGCATGGCCCAGTCTTTCCTCAGCACCAGACTTACAAAGCAGGAAGACTACTGCTTAGTGAGACGAGTAACTAGGAACTCTCACTGAAACTTAATACTCAACTGCAAAAAAAAAATATTAATATTAAAAAATGTAAAAATTAATAGAGCTACATAAAGTCTGTAACTTGAACAAAAGAAATAATACCTTAGAGACATGTCAGCTTCAATCACAGTAATGGCTGAAGAGCAGAGTGAGGACACACTCAAAAGAGACTGGGGTCAGCAGATAAAGAAATTTTAAAATAAAGAAAAATTGGGGAAACCTGTGGTTCACAGAGCAAGGCTAATTTTAATGGAACAACTTAAGGTGGAACATAAACTTATTTATTTGGAATACCTATTTTTTTAATGTAGGTCCTCAATGCCATACACGCTCCTCTTAGAACTGCTTTCATACTGTCCCAGAGAGGTTTTTTTATTGTTGAAAGAGTTTATTTCTAGGAAAGAAAAACTGAAAGTGAAAAGTGGTGGGAGAAAGAACTGATGCCTACTCTCTAAGGTAAATGTTTTAATTGTGCATAGTTATTTTTAAAATCAATAAGCACATAATAATTCAATGAAAATCAAATCTTATTTCAAGAAAAAAAAGAAACTCGTTCTATATATATGAGACCTTGACTGATATGGGAGTTGTGGATTGCAGAAAAGCTACAGACACAATAGAAAAAGAAGAATATTCACTTGGGAGCTGAAATGCAACCAATTTCCAAAGACAAGAGTGTGGGCCTGTGGATCCTCCAAGCTGGGAGCATCTCTCAGCCTGCTGGTTGCAGACAGCACACATCAAATGGGAGCCTCCTTTGACCACAACCTCTTGCTGTTCTGGGATCTTGCCTTTTCCACTGAAGTTCTAACTACCCTCATGCCAACACAATACTTTGGGTGCACCACAAAATAATTAGAGTCCAAGAATAAAATCCATGCCTTCTGATCTTTAAAACTCTTCCCATTTAAGGATAGATCCTGAGATAAGACATACTGTGAATGGTATATTATCTGCCAGCACACATATCTTCTGTAGGCAGATAGGGTCAGAAGATACTGACACTGACATGTATCTCCCCATGATTCCTGTGAGGTAGGTTGGCTCCCAGACTGTCTTGAATTTGTTTGAAGTGTTGAGATGCCTTTTCATTCCTGTAGCTCACAGCAGGTGTCTAATGCTTCCTGAAAAAAAAATCTGTAGGCAAAACTGAGCAGAAATCATTAGAGATAATTTAACCACCTCATTCCCCAACAAGAAGAGGATTATATTGAATTATATTGAATTTATATATTGCTTTTGGTGGTATCGCCATTTTGGCAACATTAATTCTGTCTATCTTATCTATTTGTGGTTCTGAATGCATCCTGTGTCTGGAGGTTATTTTCAAGTTTGGAAATTTGTCTGTTACTATATTCCTGAAGAGGTTATCCATTCCATTAACCTGCATCTCACCATCCTCCTCAACTGACTGATTCTTAAATTTGGTCTCTTATTGTTGTCCCAGAGTTCTTGTATATTCTGGTCATGGTTACTTGTTTTCTTTTCTTTCATATGGTCTGAATGTTCAAGGTTAGCCACTTTGTATTCCAGGACTCAGATTCTGTCTTCAGCGTGATCTGTTTTATTACAGTGACAGTCAAGTGAACATTTTATTTGATTTACTGTGTCTTTCCTTTCCAAGATTGTTTGTTTCTTTTTCAATGCCTCTATCTGTTTATTGAATTTCTCCTTCATATCCTGTTGTGACTTCCTTAATTCTTTCCAGTTGATTTTCTGTGTTCTCTTAGAATTCATTAATCATTTTATATTCATTTTTGAAGACTTTATCTAGTATTTCATCCACTTCAATATCATTGGGGTCAGCTGATGATTAATTATGAACTTTACAAGGTGGCATGTTATCTTTCATATTAATATTTCTTGTATTCCTGTGTTGGAATTTGTGCATCTGTTTGAATGAATTTATCTTCTATTCTTATGCATGAGAATTTTTAGGGCACAGTCTTTTCTTGCCAAAGTGTACTGGGATATCAATTTGTTGTGAATTTTTCAAAATATCTACAAATGTGTCTTGTAGTATACTTTCTCTGTTAGTTCTTTGGTGATAATTGGTGTGTCTAGGTACAATGTATATGTCAGAACTTGAAAATTTCACTTTCACAGTAGGTTGCACAAGAGTGGGGTCCTTCTTATAGAACTTGTAATTCTGTTGCATGCAGCAAGGTATGTAGGGTATACTCTCTGTGATTGTACTTCTTCCCTTAACTGTGAATATCTAAAGGGGTATGAGAGTTATCTGGATGAGACTTCTCATAGCTGTGATGTCCAAGGCAAACATTTCTCTCTCTCTCTCTCTCTCTCTCTCTCTCTCTCTCTCTCTCTCTCTCTCTCTCTCTCTCTCTCCTGTGGGTGGAGATGATGGGACCTGAAGATCCCCCCCTCACCATTCCAACTTGAGGACTTGAGATCCCACTCCTGTGGACACCCATCTCTAGATCCCCCTTTCTCCAGAGTAGTCTATTTTTACCTCTCTCTTAAATAAAACTTGCTTTCATGCTAGCCTCAGTGTTTCCTGGGTGTTTAATCTTCACCACTAGGGGAACAAATACCCTATCCTGATTTCTAAGACTGGTATCAGTTTTTATTCTTCCTGAAAAACTTTAATATTTCTTTGGTGCAATGCAGTGAGATTTTTCTCCAAGGATTTGCCTATCTGAACAAGTCTCCATTTCATCTTCATTTTTCCAAGACGTCCCTGAACACACAGTTCTGCACACCAAGCTTTCCCACATCTCAGGACATGATTGTTGCATTGTCTTGGCTTCTGGTACCAGTCTGTTGTGATTGTCATCTCTGTGGCTCAGATACCTTCAAGGTCTCTATATCTCCACTCTTCTTGGTGTATCTATAAGTTTGGGCTATGAGACATCCAGCTATATTTTCTTTTGCACATATCCTGCTTTGAGTTCTCTGCAGTTTTTTTTTAATCTATGTACTGTTACATTTTACCATTTCTGAAGAAATAGTTGCTGAGGATTTTCCAAGTATGTCTCCTGCCTTGTTCCCTCTCTCTTCTCATTTTAGAACTACTCTCACAGGAGTTTCAGGTCATGTGAGATTATCCTGCAGTTCCTGGGTGCTCTGTTCTATTGTTTCATTTTTTCTTTATTTGCTTCCTCTTTGTGCTTCAGTTTGGGAACCCTCACTGGACCTTGTCCTGCGCCTGTGGGCTGGCGCTGTTTTCCTGCCCTTCCCTGGTCTTTCTTGTGTACATCCAGTGGTGTCCTGAGAGTGTGGAGCCCTGTGTCCTGGGCTGTTCTGCTAGCCTATGTCAGCCCTTAAGAATTCTTACAGCTTCAAAAACATACACTAGAGAAAATATGGCCTTTTAAACAAATGGTGCTGGGAAAACTGGTTATTCATATGTAGAAGAATAAAATTAGACTCTTATCTCTCACCCTACAGAAAAATCAACTCAAAATGGATCAAAGATCTTGAAATTAGACTAGAAACCATGTAGAGGAAAACATACAGTCAACATTACAGCATATAGGCACAGGCAGCAACTTTCTCAGTAGAACCCCTAAAGCTCAGGAAATAATATCAAGAATTAATAAATTGATGCCATAAAATTAAAAAGCTTCTGTACAGCAAATAAAACAATTAGCAATGAGAAGAGAGAAATTCAGAATGGGAGAAAGTCTTTGCTAGCTACCTTTCTGACAGAGGATTAATATCTGAAATATATATGGAGTTCAAAAACTTAACACCAAAAAAGAAAAAAATCCAATTAATAAATGGACAACTAAACAGACATTTCTCAAAAGAAGAAATAAAAATGACAACAAATATATGAAAATGTCTCAACACCTCTTGAAATTAGGGAAATGCAAATCAAAACTACACTAAGATTTCATCTCACACTAGTGAGAATGGCAGTTATCAAGATATAAACAATAATAAATGCTGGAAAGGATGTGGAGAAAAAGGGACATGTTTAAACTGTTGGTGGGACTGTAAATTAGTAAAACTGCTGTGGAAATTATAGAGGTTCCAAGACAAGGCATGGAACCACCATGTGACCCAGCTACACCACTCCTCAGTTTTTATCCTAAATAATAAAAGTCATCTTACTACAGTGATACAGGCATACCCATATTTATAGCAGCACAATTCACAAGAACTAAATTATTAATGGATAAAATGTGCTATATATACACAATGGAGTTTTACTCAGCCAACGAGAAGAATGAAATTATGTCATTTGCAGAAAAATGGACGGAACCAGAGACAATTAAGAGTAAAATAAGTCAAAATCAGAAGGTCAGTGGTCATGTTTTCTCTCATATATGGAAGCCAGAGAGGATAAAAGGACAAGAAAGGTTGGGGGTCACATTAAAATCAAAGAGAGATCAGCCGAATAGAGGAAAGGAGAGAGGAAGGAAAGGGAAAGGAAAAATGCTAGGGATGATATCAGCTAAATTATATTGTTTATTGTGGGCATGTACAAATAAATGTTCAAGAACAAATTCCAACATTAATGTACAATTATAATGCACAGGTAAAAATATGAAAAGAGAATTGTTCCAGCTTTTCTCTCCCCATCCCCCACCATTTTACAGTGCTCACCTCTTCCTCCCATCTTAGAGAAAGGTGACAATTGTGTCACCTTTAAAGGGGCTTCTTGTTTCTTGGAATCCATTTCACTTGGTGGCCTTATAAGCTCAGCTTTCAGATGGACTCAGAAATACTGACAATCTTCCGGTTTACCCAGGTTCACACAAGAGGCCACAATCTCAGGGGCCATCTACCACCAAAGGAGAAGTGTGACTCCCCACATCAAACATTTTGGGAGGCTGCCTGGATAACCATCATGTCAGCTGTGGTGGGAAATGACACCCATACTAATGGCCTGTGGGGCTGTGGGAGGGTGGAGTCCACCACCCCTCCTGTGGGTCTCCTCCACCTTCTGAGATAGGAGCCAGACACAGAAAAAAGTCTCTCCACACTAATTCACACCATTGACAAAAGGTCAATTCCAGTAAAAACAAGTGCACCAAGAGATGGGTTCAATAAGGCGGAACAAAGTTCCTAAAAGATGATATAGGACCCTTCCCCTGACCCTGAAGCTGGAAACCAATTCAAACGTTAGGATAGACAGCAGTAAGCAAAGAAGTTCGTGACTGATAACCACTGTCTTCATGAATCAGGCACTGCTGATCTTTAAAAGGCACCATCCAGAGGGGGAGATGTCAAGCCTTAGAGTGGGAGAAGACTTGTACCATGTCAGCAATAAGGATACCAAACATATAACAACCACTACACATCACCAGTTTAAAAAACTGTAGACAACCAGAAAAAAGGTAGGGGACATTGCTAGGTACTTGAACAGGTTACTCACAGAAGACAATATCCAAACAGCCATAAACATAGATAAATGTGCTTATCCTTATTAGTAAGCAAGAAAATAAGAATTAAAAACAAAATCAGAGAAACTTTACTCACCTACAAAGAATGTTGCAGTTGAAAATTTCACAAGGCCAGGCATCGTTGAGAATGTGGAGCAACCAGAACTCTGAGAGGGCCTTCCCCACAAAAGGTGAATGAAGACCCATAGCCCTCAGATTAGCAGCTCCACCCCTGGGAGTGTCCCAGAATGTGGCTCAGCACTGCTCACAGCTGCTCACAGCTGCTCACAGCAGCCAAGTCTGCTAATTCCAGCATCCTTCAACAGTAGTAAAGGTAGGTCAATTTGAATATTTCTAGCAATAGAAATAATTGTGAAATGTAACCAACTATGGGGGGGCGGGGGGGGTCAAAGGAGCACCTTAGCCTTCAGTTGAGAATGGTCAGAAGGCTTTTTAAAGGGTTATAAAACAAAAACCAACCAACCAAACAGAACAAAACAAAAAACCAAAGAAGACTATGTAACAGAGGTGACCAGTGGCCACAAAGCCTAAAACACGTGCAATCCTTTCCCCAGGGCCTGCCGACCTCTGAACCATGGGCAGACCTGGAAGGATCTCATGGTTATAGTGCTGAAGGTGTCCCTAGTAGATGCATCATGCTGTGCCCGTGACATGAAGGCAAAGCTGAGCTCAGTGGTTAGGTATCCCACAGACTGACCATACTGTGCACGGACCTGGCCAGTTCGTGACTCCCAGGCCCAGCTCATGGGCCTCTCCTGAGGCCACTCTGAGCTGCTCTTGCACATGAGTGAGTCTGTCCCCTTAGAGGAGGTTGGGTGCAGCTTCAGAGGTACTGAAAGGATAATGAAGGCTGCATGTGGGTAGAGCCAGGGAGACCTGAAACTGCCACAGCCGGAGCCAACGGAAGACCCCACCCTCCTGAGCACTTGTCTGCCCTTCCTGGGCCTCAGGAAAGTGCCCCAAGAAGGCACTTGCTCTCTGCAGCAGTCAAGCAGTCCAGCCATGTGCTTCAGTTTCATCCTTCAGATTCACATTTTTCCGTGACAAATGGCATGTGAACACTGGCTGAGTGGACACGTATGTGTGGTTAATGACCTCCCAGAAGGTGCCCCATTAGATAGTGCTATTTACTAGGCAGGACCGAAGTGCTCCCAAGCATCTGCCGCTGAGCAAGCACGCCCAAGTTTCCCTCCTGGGGAAAGGATGATGGAGCTGGGCTACTCTTTTTTCTAGCATTGAAATACATGTTGTTTTCTGTTTCATTTTTAAAAACTTATATGAGATTTGAAACGTCGTGCTCCAACATGGAAATGCTTGTGTCAAAATTTTTAAAACGGTGTTTTTTAATTAAAAGACACACCCACTATGCCGGCTTTCATGCCTTCAGCACATGTCCAATTGCTGAAGAGGCAGGAACTTCTCCGTGTTCCACCAGGCCCAAGTCAGGTTATCCCTGTTTCACACTCTCTTTGGGGTCCCCTCCAGGTCCCCCGGGCAGAAGAGTAAGTGCTCCAGGATGCACCCTGCCCAACAGTGTGGAGACTGCTCTGCCTAGTTTGGGTCTGTCCTTGTTAGAACTGAGGCTCATGGCCAGGCACGTGGCACATAATCCCATTGACAGAAGGCTGAGGCAGGAAGATTGCAAGTTCAAGGCCAGCCTGGACATTTAGCAAGATGCTGTCTCAAAATAAAAAGTAAAAAGGGCTGGGGGTTGGCTTGGTGGTAGTGTGCCTCTGGGCTCAATCCCCAGCACTTCCTGTCAGGAGACAGGGCAGAGTGGTAAAGGGTACTACATGTCCAGGAGGGGTCAAGCCCAATCTTACCCAGGGCTTCCTGGACCCAGAAAGACCATGAGCCTGGGTATCTGTGGCCTCTGATAACATCTGTCGAAGGGGCAGTAGAGGTGCCACAGCAGCCACTGTTTCTCACATTTCAGTCTACAAAGATTGATTCTCTATGCTGACTGTGGAGAATGGTAGTTTTCTTTTTTGTTGTTGTTGTTGTTGTTGTTGTTTTTTTTTTAAAGAAGAAGTAGTATCCAGGCTCCCCCCTGCCCAAAGCTAAGAAATATAGCTCCCTGGATGTGGGGCCAAAGCACACTGTTTCCAAAATCTTCCTGGGGTATTTGCCATTGCAGCCAAGGCTTGGCCTGGGTCCTGAGGGCAGCCTGCTCTAGTGGGAGGGATCACCTGTGTCCCAGGCCTTGCAATGGGAGACCTTCTTCTAGGTGGCCTGGGACTGAGTGCGACCTGGGACAGGCTGCCAAGCTAAGACTGGGGAAGTCCTGGGCAACCCAGGGCCATGGCCCCTGCCCACAGCATGAGGGGCATTCCAGGGGCTGCAGCATGGAAGGGTGGCGTGCTCACCAACTTCTGGTTTTCCCAAGACCACCACAATCTTAGCCCCTGTTCTTTTATTCCTGATGTGACTAAAAGATCTGACCAGAACAATTTTAAAGGAGCAGAAGTTTTATTTAGGCCTCAGTTTCAGAGGTCTCAGTCCATAAGTGGCTGGCTCCATTCCTCGAGGTTCAAGGTGAGGCAAGACATCATGGTGGAAGAGTGTGGCAGAGGGAACCAGCTCATATTGGAAACTCCAATCTCCAGATACAAATATACACCCAAAGTCACGCCCCACTTCCCACCTCCTCCAGCCAGACCCTACCACTTCAGTTAAACCCTGATGGGATTAACTAGTTAGGCTAAGGCTATAACCCAATCATTTCTCCTCTGAATTTTCTTGCATTATATCATATGTGAGCTTTTGGGGGACACCTCACATCCAAACCATAACAGTCCCAAACTCCCTTGTCCCAGGAAATTCCAGTCCTAGGAAAACTAGTGCAGTTGATCAGAGAATCCAAGAAAGGATCCCCTTTTCCTCCAGGTAGCACTTATGAGCCAGGGCAGTGCGCAATCTGGGATGGAGCAAGGGAGCTTCAAACTGCCCTGATGCCTGTCTAGGCCCTGAGCTTGGGCCCCAGGTTATCTTTATCCCTGTCCAAGGTACCACAAACCAGATGAAAAAGGACTGCAGAAGTTTATCCCCTCACAGGCTGGAGGCTAGAGGTCCCCTCAAAATGCCACCAGAGCTGAGCTTCTTCTGAGACCTATGGACTCTGTTCCTGCTCTTCTAGCATTTGCAGGTGGCCAGCAATCCCTGACGTCCCTAAGCTCCCACTCCGTGCTCTGCCACCAACAGAATTTCTTCCCTGGCCTCCTTTTCTCTTCTAAGGATACCAGGCATGTTTGATTGGGGGCCACCCTAACCCAGTGTGACCTCCTCATCTCAACTACATGTAAGGTCACATGTACAGTACTGGGGTAGGGCATAAAGTCATCTTTTGAGGGGATGTGCAAGCTCAGGTGTCCCCTGAGCAACAAGCCTCTGAGCCCCCAGAGTAGGCCTGCTGTCCATGCTGGCAGGGTCTCAGCAGGAAGCCTGAGTCCACTCCTCAGGGCCACCAGCACTGCCTACACTTTGGATGCTTTGGTTTGGATTTTACAAAGTCATGGGCATTTTCACACATAGACTACACATCTCTTTATTTTATTAATTTTTTAAATTCTGGTAAAGTACACACCATGAAATATTCCACCTGAAACAATTTAAGGTGTGCATCTAGTCCAGTGGCATTAACCACATTCACAATGTCCTGCCACCATCACACCATCCATCTCCAGAATGTTCTCACCTTGTGAAACTGAAACTCTGCACCCATTAAGTGCTGGGTCCCCCCACCCCTGCAGCCCAGGGACCAGGCCTCACTGTCTGTCTCTATTCACTGACCACTCTCGGGACCTCATATGAGTCGAATAACACAGCCTTTGTCTTCTTGTGATTGGCATTTCTTGTAAGGGTTCTGACTGTAGAAATGTACAAGATAGCAAGTTTTCCTTGGTTGTGGAGAGCAGTGACAGAATGGGAGAGCAGTGTCTGAGATTGGGATCTCTGATGACTTCATGGCTATGACATGCTTGGTGCCTGGGAAAGTTTCTGTGCAAAGGTGCAGGATGTTTAGCTGCTGTGGTGATGCCTTCCATGAGGAGGATCTATGTTAGAGTCTTATTAGCCTTGACCTTGAACTCAGACACTCAGCTCCTGGAAATAAAGGAACTCTCTTGCTAGACAACCACAATGTTTCCCCAGCTCTGCTGCTCCTGAACCTGTCCACATAACAGTAACTTTAAACAATGGACTTATTTATTTATTCATTTATTATAATTAGGTATACATGAGAGCAGAACGCATTTTGATTCATTGTACACAATTGCAGCATAACTTTTCATTTCTCTGGTTGTACATGATGTAGTGTTACACCATATGTGCAGTCATACCTGTACCGAGAGTAATGATGTCCATCTCATTCCACCATCTTTCCTGCCCCCCTGCCCCTTCCCGATCCCTCCTTCCCTATCCCACTCCTCAGTCTATACCCAAAGGACTTAACATCAGCATACTATAGTAACACAGTCACATCAATGTTTATAGCAGCTCAATTCACAATATCTAAACTGTGGAACCAACCTAGATGCCCTTCAATAGATGAATGGATAAAGAAACTGTGGTATATATACACAATGGAATATTACTCAGCATTAAAAGAGAATAAAATTATGGCATTTGCAGGTAAATGGATGGAGTTGGAGAATATCATGCTAAGTGAAGTGAGCCAATTCCAAAAAACCAAAGGTGGACTGTTCTCTGTGATAAGTGGATGCTGATCCATAATGGGAGGAGGGGGTGATGGGATAAACAATGGACTTTCTTGAGAGCTACACAAAGCTCCTAACATTGTTGCATATTGCAACTATAGTTTGTAACTGAGGAATAAGCTGCATAATGTTGCTAACTCTATTACCTGCCTAGTGACACAATGAGCAATATGTACTAATGGTGCCAGTGACCTAAAGTAACCTATTGATATAAATAAAGTCAGCAGCTTGGAGCAACAGCCATTTTGCCTTTGCACCTTGCTTCTGTCTCCTTTTGATTTCTTTACAATTTCTCACTTAGCAGGATGACCTTGAGGTCGCATGTTTTATTAGAGTCGCATACTTAATATTTATATTTATAATATCAATGATAATTTTAACATGAACATATTTTTTCATATCCATATTCTTAATGAAAAGGTGCTGTGGTCTGCTCTGTGCCTTTATGTAACCCCAGCACAGACTTGCATCTCTAGATTAGTGAGCTGCTCGGAGCAGGCAGGCTCAGGGCTGAATGTGCAGCACAGGAATGGGGACAATGTCCTGTGAACCAGCCCTGCCTGACCCATTGCCCACTCACTCTGGCCCTCAGCTGTAGTCCTGGGCAGCTCCTTTCTCTCCAAACCATTTTCTTGGTCCTGCTGCTCTCAGTGTCGAGCCATTGTGAGGCCAAGGATCCATCTTTGAATTGAAAGTAGTATGTGAATTAACTCATGATGATGGAATTTGATTAAATCAGTGCAGGGGCTTGCGTGGGCCTTGGGAGGGGCCTCCTGTACTCTCTCCCACTCCAACCCATGCCCAAGGTGAAGGTTTATTACTCTCATTTGATGGAGGCCATTGTGGCCCAGAAAGGTTAATTAATTTTCACAAGGTCATGCTGTTGGCTGAGATGAATCATCATGGCCACGTCTGGGGTGAAAACACAGAGGCACCATCCCAGTTTGGGTGTAAATCATCCCCTCCCCCAGGTTGTCAACTGGTCCTGCTTGCAGGAAGGGTTGGCTCTGATGGAGCTGTAGCAAGAAGGGGAGACGGGCCCAATTGGCCATGCTGGCCTGCTTGGGGCCCAGCGGCTTCCTGAGTGCTGTTGGCTGGATGAATCTCCCCAGGATGTTCCTACACCTGGACCTGAGACCATGATGCTCAGTGTAGTGGCCGGCACTGTGTGCAAGGGGCTGAGATGACGGTCTTGGGCAGGAGGTTTTGCTGAATTATTCTGTTGTTCTCACAAGGATCCCTGAGAGAGGAAGTCTGGGACATTAGGTCAGAGAAAGAGACTGGGAGAGGTCAGTAATGGCTTTGAAGACAGAGGGGTGAGGATGGAGGGGCCAGAGTCCAGGGAACACAGGTGGTTTGAAGACCAGAAAGTCAAAGAATCAAGCTTTCCTCCAAAGCGCTCAGGAGGGATGCGAAGGGATGTGGCCTGGCTGGCACCATGGTTTTAGCCCAGCGAGACTCACATTAAAGCTCCTGACTTCCAGAGCTACCATAAACTTGTGTTGCTTTTAGCTAGGAAATTTACAATTTGTTACAGCAGCAGTGAGAAACAAATCCACAGCAACTCAAGGCATTCAGCATCGAAACCAGGAAGGACCCTGGCAGACTGGGACAAGCTGGTCAGCCTGGACCCAGGGTCTTCTGGGAGAACAGGCCAATCTACCCAGACAGATGTGTCTTTCCCAGGGCTGAGAGAGGCCATATGCCTCCCCAGGGCAGGGGAGGCTGGTGCCAGAGTGGTAGGACGGCCACACAGAGAACAGCGTTGAACTGGAAAGCAGCCCCCGGCTTGTCTTCCTGAAAATGCACAGTGACTTGGTGGCCACAGAGAGTGTGGGCATCAGTGTTCTCCACACCAGCCACTTGGCCCCATGTTGGTGGGTGAGGTAGGTAGGCTTCTATGGAGGGAAGGTGTCATAGGAAATTTAACTTGTAGGTTTCTTCTCTATGGTAATATTTGTAAAAGTTTTAGAAAGCCTCTCTACTGTGGAGGTAATTCATAACGAAAACCCTTTGCAAGTTTTAGAGTCTTAAACTGGTGTTTTCCATCTGAGCTCTCGCATGCCCTCTGGCCATCCCTTGAACATTAGTTTCCCTGAGTTTTAATGTCAGGCTTTACTACTCTGTGCTTTCTCTTACCCCTTCCTGGAGTCAAAAGAGGTCCTTTCTGCTTGGGGGTGCCAGTGCAGGCAGAGCAGCACAGTGCAGGTGAAGAGAGCAGCAGGTGACGCAGAAAGTAAAAACAAATGCACATGTATGTGTTCGTGCCTTTAAGTGCGCTCTACACTGAGCTGACCAAAGGGATGTGTGACACCCAACCTGCAAGGGATAAGTCTACAACCCCCTGCTGCAGGTTCCACCCTCCTTAATTTCAGTATTACTCACTATTTCTTGAAAAATCCATTATCAGCTTTTAGAGTTCTATCACCAACAATAGAATCACATTATCAGGCTCTGAATGAATGCTTGATTGATATTCAATTCAGCAAAGAATTGGGCTCCCACCAGTGACAAACAATTATAGTTCCAGCCTAAATGTTGGTTGATATTTTCATTTATGTCAACTAATAAAAGGAAAGTAAAATAACAAAGACATGTCAAAACTTCGCTCCCTTGACAATGACGTGAGTGACTTCCTTGCTGAATTAAATGATAGTTTTTGAATCCTGGAAGAACATTTCCTCAATTTTTTTCTTGTGCTAATCACAATATAACAGCAACAAACACGACATGAATTAGGGTTCATCTGCAGGAGTAATGTTTTCCCAACAGTTCCATTGGTTTAGACAACCAACCCAACAGTATAGCCAGGACTGTGTTCCATCCCGAAAATATTCCCAGGTGGCCAATTTCTAGCCACCAGTGTGACATTCCTGACACTAGTGGAGGAGGGTAACCTCTCATCTCCCATGGACCCACCGTACAGACACCGTGGACACCAAGGATCGTAGGAACATATAGTTAAATAACTGGGAAATAAGGACTTTCATTATTTGCTTTGGATTTTTAATATGATTTAATTATGAATTTGACATTTTTCATTTTTCATAATAGCTATGGCTAACAAACAGCTTACAAAATTCCTGGAAATTGAACCTTCAGCTCTGATAAGTCACTACCACCATCTCTTGTGCAATGCCCCAGGAGGGAGACCAATGTGGTTTGATTTAGCAGTTTTTCTTTCTCTTGGTACTGAGCATTGAACCCAGGGCACTAAACTACTGAGCCATATCCCCAGCCCCTGCTATATTTTGTTTAGGGTCAAGGTCTCACTAAATTACTTAGGGCCTTGCTAAGTTGCTGAGGTTGGCTTTGAACTCATAATCCTCCTGCCTCAGCCTCCAGAACTGCTGGCATTACAGGTGTATACCATCATGCCTAGCCAGTTTTTTTTCTAAATGGCTTTGTGTTCACTTAAAATAAAGTTGAGACTTGTAACTGCTAAATGATCCAAACATTGGTTTTAATACAAAGATTGTTTTTCCAGCTCTTCAGTGAAGCTGAACCTCAATAAAGGTGGCAGAGACCACTAGTGAAAAACACTATCCTAGGGTTCTGTTCCTAAGAGGCCATAAACACTAAAATTAAATTCAACCACCACAATATCACTTCACACCCATTAGGATGGCTATTGAAACACAACAACAGTGAGACGGAAAATCACTTGTGGTGGACATGGAGCAAGCGGACCCTATGGGCACTGTTGGTGCAGCTATTGTTGTGGGAAGCATGGTGAGTCCCAGGGATTTCAGAGAATGGCACATAGTCCATCGATTCCACGTCAAGCGATTTCATCTTTCAAAGAGGTGAAAGCAAGGACTTGAGCAGATGTTTGCACTCCCAGGCCCACAGCAGGGCTTTTACTGCAGCCCCTAACTGGAAGCAGCCCAGGTGTTCATGATGGAGGGAGGGTGAGCCAAATACCATGCAGCTACACCTCTGAATGCTATTGAGCCTTAGAGAGGGAGGAGATTCCAACACACTGTAGGACCCGAGAGAACCTCAGAGATGTTATGCTTAATGAAGCAAGCCAGTCACAAAACGACAAATGCTGTGCTGTTCCACCTACTTAAAGCCCCTAAGGGGGTCAAACTCACAGAGTCAAGAGAGTAGGAAAATGGCTGTCAGCAGCTGGGGCCTGGAGGGAATGGGGAGTCGCTCTCTAATGCCTCAGTTGGGGAAGATGACAGCATTCTGGAGACAGATGGTAGTAATAATCACACAGTAATGTACTCTGTGCCACTGAACTCTACTTACACATGGTTAGCATGGTAAATCTTATATTGTGCACCCTTTAGCACAATAAAAAGATAAATTAAACCCAAAGTGAATAGATGAAATAGCAAGAACAGAATTGAAAAAAAAAAAAAAACTAAAAAGAATAAAGGAAAATCAACAGAACAAAGACACTAATTTTTTGAAAACTTCAGTAAAGCTGGTCAACTTTTAGCTAGACCAGTCAAGAAAAGGAGACTAGCAAATGACTAACTTCAGAAATGAGAAGAGAGGCGGCCCTGCAGAGGCAGGGGGCACTGAGGATAATAACAACCTTTTGCCAACAAGATTGACGAGTCAGATTATATAAACAAATCCCTTGAAAGACAAAGAGTACCAAAATTGGTTTAAAGGAACTCAATAGCTCTATCTCAACTAGAAATTTGAAAGCATAGTTAAAAACCATACTGCCAAGATCACATGATTGGTGCATATTGCAAAATCCCAAGAAATCAAACAGTTTTGTTTTTTTGTTTGTTTGTTTGACACCAGGGATTGAACCCAGGGCACCAAACTACTGAGCCACATCCCCAGCTCTTTTTTATATATTTTATTAGATACAGGGTCTCACCAAGTTGCTTAGGGCCTCACTAAGTTGCTGATCCTGGGTTTGCACTCAAAATCCTCCTGCTTTAGCCTCCCGATTCGGGATTACAGGTGTGTGCCACTGTGCTCGGCTCAGTTCTGTTTTTCTAAAGCTCTATATTAGACATAGTAACTAAAAGACAAATTTCTCACAAATGGTAATTTTTAACCAAAAAAAGGTTTGCTGGGATTTCCGTTGATATTGTTTTGAATATACAGAACCATTTTATTTTATATATAAGCAAATAATTAGAAAAAAGAATTTAAAAATATTTTTAGTACCATCAAAAGGCATGAAATATTTGGTGATCAATTTTACAAAATGGATTCAAGATCAGTGTGTTGAGTACTAAAAAAGCCTCACTCGGATAAATTTTAAAAGACTTCAAAAAATAGATACAACTCTGTCATGAATTGGAAGACTGTCTGTCTGCTTGTTCACAGATTCAAAGCAGCCTCAATCCAAATCTTAGCAGCCCTTTTGGTGAATGTAATAAGCTGCATCTAACATTTAGGTGGAAATATAAAAGGCCTGGAACAGCAGGACAGCATGAAACAGAAGAGTAGATTGAGTGGACTCAAAGCCTGACTTCACAACACCCTAGAGCAGAGTCAAGACAAGGCGGCGTTGCATTGGGACTGAGAAATGGATCAGGGGGACAGAATGATGAGATTTGAAATAGACCCCACAGGTGTGGCCAACGGACACTCCATAAGGAGCTAAGGGAATTCCACGGGATGTTTTCTCTTCTGTGGGAAAAAAATTTCATGGGAATATTTTCCACAAGTTGGAGCTGGAAAAACTAAATATTCACATAAAGAGGAAAAAGAAAGAAAGATAGAAGAAAAAAAAACTTGATCCTTACCACACATGTATACAGAAATTCATTCCAAGTTGACCGTAGTAGATGCTAACAAAAAAATCTGATATTCCTGAGCTGGGTGGGGCTCAGTGAGAAAGTGTTTGCCTAGCATGTCGGAGGCCTGCAAAATCAACAAAAAATAATCATAACGAAGTTTTTAAAGAATAAAATAAAGCCTATATCACCACGTGTCTAAAAGAAACAGAGGGGATCCGTTCACTGATTGGGTGAAGGTTTTCACAACGGTGGCAACAGAAAAGGAACACAGGTTCTACCATGATACAAGAGAACCATAAAACAGTAAATTAAAATGTAAAAAAAAAAACAAACACAAAACTCCGAGAGCAGAAGCAGAACCTTCCTGGGAGAAGCTGGGCCGTGTCATGGGTGCAGCTGGGGGTGCAGCTCTAGATAAGCCTCACGCCGGGCATGGAGGCAACACGTCCTCCCCAGTAGCCAGCAGCCATTACTGGCATTGCCAGCGGGGTCCCCGCACCATGGCCCTGGTCTGGACCTCTGAACCAACTGCTGTCCCAGCTGGGGGTGGGGGGCTCTCAGCCCAGGCCCCGCCAAGATCTATTTCCCCATATCCACCCAAGGCTGCACTCCCCCAAGAATGATGGGAAGAAGCCCACGTGAGGCCCCAAGGCGAAGCACCAGAGCACTCAGCAGAGGGGCCTCTGAGCACCCGGTGCTCGCCCTGCCTGGTCCAGGGCCCCCGAGCTCACAGTACTGCTCACCACCTTGACCACGTGGATGGTCTGCATCCAGGCAATTGTCCCCCAGCTGTCTCCAGGTGTGCATGGCGCTTCCTGCCAGCTGGGCGCCAGGACCCCTACCCTGAAAAGTCACACTGGAGCTGGAGCCCCTCTTCTGAGTGGGATCCTGCATAGGGTTGCCACATTTAGCAAATAAAAATACAAGACACCCATCTGAATGTGACTTTCTGATCAACAATGTATCTATTATTATTATTATTATTATTATTATTATTATTATTATTATTAGTGGTAGTATTAGTGGCAGTAGTAGTTGTATGTTCCTATGTAGTATTTGGGGCATTCTTTAAAAAGTACTTGCTGTTCATCTGAAATTCACATTTACTGGGCATTCTGGATTTTACCAGCCAACTCCAGTTGTGACGTCTCTACCATTGTGCCAGTGGGGCCAGTCACCCTTTTCTCCACCAGCCAGGGCCCCTTCTGGGACCCCACTATATGCAGTAGGGGTGTCAGCAGTTCTCCTCCTCCACAGCCTGGCCCCAGCTTTGCTGCTGAGGTCACTGATTCCCCTGGAGCCCAGGATCTCAGATGAGGCCCTTACAGTGAAGTCATGGGGGCACTTAAGGGCCTCCTACCACTCTATGGGTGTCACTGCAGGGACGCAGAATCCAGTGGCTGAGGCAAGCTTCCCAGGGATCCAAGGGGCAGACAGGTTTGAGCTTGCATCCCCTAAAGAACCCTACTTGAAGGCGACCCTAAAAGTGAGAAGGGTGCTCTTGGCTAGGGGTTTGGGGCCCGCAAGTTCAGCTTCTGATGTTTCCTCCACTGGGTTCTAGTTGCCTGGCCTCAAGCGAGATGCCCCTCTTCAGTTTCTTCCTCTCTGTTCACTGAACTGTTGAGAGCATCAACAGAAGCTGGTTCTCCTGGTGTCTCCCTGGGCCAGCAGATCAGTAGCACCTTGGAATCTGCAAGAAACACACGCCCACGAGCTACTAACTCAGCTACTGGGGAAGGAAGGCAAGCTGTGTGGCAAGCTCCCGGGGAATTAAGAGGTGTGCTCACCACTGGTATAGACAGGTGTCAAGGGAAGATACTGAAAGTGATGGATAAGGAAATTCTCATTACTGCCCCACAGCACTGATGCTGCACCTGGGTTCTCTCCCGAGAAGTCCCCTTCCTATTCCCTGTCACCCTGCTCAAGGTTGCTCACCATGCAAAACATGCAGGTGGCCTCAGCCACCTGTTGCAGGTCTCAGCTTCCTCCCTCATGTCCTGTCCTGGTCCAGAAGACCACTGAGAGAGTAATGCCCTCACAGATGGCCACCCAGTCTCTCCAGAAGGATACTGCCAGAGCCTCCTGGGAAGGCCCCTGCCCTCTGCTCTAAGGGAAGAAGAGAGCTTCCCATCTGACTGTAATATATATATGAAATATATCATATTTCATATCTGACTCTGGTGCAGCTGGACTGCTATACTGGGTGTTTGGGAACATCTCAGGGAGAAAGCTCCAATTCACCTCATTTGAGTCCCAGGAACTGCCCTCTTGCTTCAAAAACAAAACCAGAAAGTGAGAACTGATTATGGGCTAGAATAGAAATAACACTAATGTTCTCACGTTGGCTAAGTTAAAACAGATTCCATCTTGGCAAGGGCTTTGGAATCCTAGAAGCCAGGTGTTCAGCCCAGTCTGGCCCTACCTGTTGACTTTTCTAAGCCCCAATTTGTTCACCAAAATAATAGTAATAATTGCTATTAACTGTTACCAGCATAAAAGCCGAATTTGAAAGCACTGTACCCTCCCGACCACACTTGGTGAGGCTACGCAATCAATCATTCTCCTCCTTGACTGTTCATTGAAGTCACCTGGGGAGGGTTTTAAATCCAGGTTCCCAGGCCAATCAGGGGCTAAGAGAACCAAAAGGGCCCAGCCATAGGCAGAGTCTCAAACCCTCCCCTGATTCCAAGGTGCTGCCAAGTCAGAGAGTTCCTGGCCTGGCGATAGCGGGGGCTGCCACTGGGCCTAGGTGCCCCTTTGGGAATGGCCCCTCAATGTTCCTTTGAGGAACCCCTCTCTGCTTCCAGATACAGCACAACTCTGGGTCCATTTAGACCAGGACAGTCAGAATCAATGCCAGGCACTTTGGGGACTTGTCCCTGGAACTTGGATGATATGAACTGCTGCCAAGGGATTTAACCAGTCAACATATGGTGGCTTTTAAAACTCTTAATTTCATTTAAGAAAAAAGAGTTTTTTCATTGAGTTAAAAAAAAAAAACAATAGAATGCTGCTGTGTAGTTAATTGGAAGCAGATGTGCGGCCTCTTCACGGCTCCCTGCTCTTGGCAAGACTGTCCCTCTTCTCTCGTCTGCTCAGGAGTGAGTGCTAATACAGGGGCTGGGCTCAACCCTCCTGCGTGGGTGAGAGCCGGGGGCCAAGGACTTCTGCCTACCTTGATTTCCTTGTAATCAGGGAACGTCTGCAAGCCACTCCTGCCCTGCATCCCCAGGGCCTGGCAGGGCCATCAGTCACTGCCTCATCTGGCCCTGTCACAGACACATCCTCACTCTTCTGCTCCAGCTGGGAGCAGGCCCCAGGGCCTGGTGAGGGTCCACACTGGCACCTGAGCCCCTCCTGCCCTGCACCTCAGCTCAAGAGCCCTACCCAACACCGGGACCCCAAGGCCAGGGCCTTGACGGGGCCCAGGTGATGGAGGAGGCCAGAGCTCTGACCTGGCTCTTTGTGTTTTCTCTCTGAGCTCTCAAGAGCCACCTGCTCCTAGTTTTGGTGCTCTTCTCTCAAGGCACTTTCCCACTGTGGGGTCTTCAGAGATCATCCACCCTCCAGACCTCAGTTTTCCAAAGTGTGAGAGGACTGCAACATTAACAGAGGCCCCAGGGCTGTTGTGGGCATCTGCAAGTTTCAGACAGCCTGGATGTGCTGAGCAAGGGTGCCAGCTACGATCAGAGACCCCTGGGTGTTATCACACATCTCTTGCAAGCCTGGGTGGTCTAGAAAACACCAAATCACCATCATTTCATTCGAAACTTCAGGTAATGCTACTAAATAGACTCCATTAGGGCTCTGCCCTGGGATGTTACCCACTTGCTGGGAATTCAGCAGGTGCTCTCCATCACATGGGGAACAGGCTTTGCACAAGCAAGGATGTCACCTGGCTCCTGGGAGCAGCAGGAAGACCACAGGGTGTTCCTGCTCCTCAACATATCCTCCAAGCTTCCATGGGGACAGAGAAGTGGCTGTGGGGAGCAGGATATGGGCCCTGGCAGGGGCACAGGTGAGAGCCATGCTCTGCAATGGGGGACCCCAGCTGGATGGGATGGCCCCCAAGGATGCCAGGGCCACGTGGGTAAGGCTTGCAGCACACAAGGGATGAATCCCAGGGTGGGGCCACTCCGCCACTCATGGTGTGAAGGACGTATCATGGGAGCAGACCTGATGGTGAGCTTGCTGGTGTCAGGCACAGCCTGAAGATTGCTCTAAGTGACCCCCACAGTAGCCTCACAAGGGGTGAAGCCCTGGGTTAAAGTGTGGTGACTTGGCCTGCCCATAACCAGAGAGCTGGGGTCTGAGCAGAGGCCACAACCCACCAAAGTCCACACTCAAACCACTCTGCCACCTTCTCAGCAGGCACTTAGGTCCCAGAGGCTCTGCTGCTCTGGGGTGCTCCAGGGTGGAATAACCCACTTCTCTCCTCCTCAGATGTTGCCCAGAAGCTAAGAGAACTTGGCTTGATGGAGTTTTCCAAGTTGAACACCAAGTTTTCATGTGGCAGGGAGAAGGCCGCTGGGGTCCAGTCAGAGCCCACATGACTACAACAGAAAAGACAGATGACACTAGGGCAGTCCTGGTTCAGAGAGAGCTGGGCGTGCAGCTAGGCAAGGGGGTCCACATGCACCAAGCCTAAAGGATAGGGTGAGCTGTGGGATCCCTGCTCACCTGCTACTTTGGTCCCCACTGTCCACATCAACTAAAATTCAGAAGGAATGGCAGCTGGGGCCATTCAGAGGAGTCAAATGCAGTGACCCACAAACCCAAGGGGAAACTGAGTTTGCTTTGACCTCCCTGGATGAGCCAGGCCCAATTGACCCTTTACTCTTTGGATGCAGGTGCCCTGAAAACTCAGAGAAAATTCTAGAGGAAATCCTGCTCTTTGACCAGAGGGGGTGCTATTGCCTCACAGATGAGCCTGTCTGCAGTCTGGACAAGATTTCCTCTCTGCAGCCTGTCTTAACAAGTTTTCGACTGCAGAGGGCGCCTGGATTCTGAACCGTCCTCAGCATTTCTCCTGCTGGTTCCATTTTTTCCCAGGGAAAGTTACTGCACCTTCCACAGCTGGGCCCAGGGGAAAGTGTCAGAGCTGGGGAACACGGGTAAAAGTCACAATGGCTGGTGTATCGCTCTGCCAAGGAGTATCAGAGCCCGGCCCTGTGCTAAGTGATTCACAAACACTTCCTCTGATGCCAGTCACCCCTGGCAATGGTTATTACTGACCCTCTGTTACAGAACCTCAAGTGACTGGTCTGCCTAAAGTCACAGCATCTGGCTGTTGAAAGGCCACATCAGGACTGGATCTGCAGGGTCCCAAGCAAGTGGCTTAGCCTGTAGCACTGCACTACAGGGGAGATCTGTGACAGCTGAGCCCTGGGCCTCAAGGTGGCATTTCTCCTCCACTGACCCTATTCTGTTCAGGGGACATGTGTCTGTAAGTAGGGGTGCTCATGCCTCCTGGATTCACCTCCGTCTCCCAGCTGTGCTGCAAGGCTCTCAGTCACCCTGGTTCTCAGAGGGTCCTTGGGCAGGGAGCCCTTGGAAAAGTTTCTGTTAAACAATCCGCTCTGGGCGGATGTTCTCAGTTTTTAAGCCACTTTTTTTTTTTTAATGACCTAAAGAGGACCCTTTCCCCCTTTTTAAGGAAGGGAAGATCTCACATAAGTGAGCACAATCAGCTTAGGCCATCTGTTTTGCATTGTAATATGTGAAGAGAGGCCAAGGTTTGCCCCCCCCCCCCCCCGGCTCCAGCTGAGCCAGCAGTGAGCAGATTCAAGTCCATGAGTCAGGCAGTGGGACAGGAGAGGGGAGATGTGTTTTCCTCTCATATATGTGCGTTAAATGGAGAGGGCGAGAGGATGGAAGCTGACGAGGCAGCCATCAGCACGGTTCCTCCCACGCCTGCATTTACCGGAAAGCACACGCCAACTCAGTGCTCACGAAAATGGACTTTTTCCAGCGTGGATTGCTCTGCCAGTTGATCCAGTCCATTTCTTGGGGCCACTGTGAGTTTTGGCAAATAAAACCAATGAGGACCACTTGCAAAAAGAGTATTATTAGGTAAAGCGTGCTAATTTGATGCCAACTAGAATTAATTGGACATGCTGAATCCCAAGAGACTTAAGAAGACTCTCAGGAAAGAGTTTTCCAAATGATTTGGCATCTGTCCAGCAGTGCTCGCTGGACCCCAAACGTGGCTAGTCACCAGGGAATGTCTGGTCAGCATCATGAGGCCTGAGGAGCTACATAGAATGGCAGCTGAGACCTTCTCAGCACAGCAGGGCCTCCCAGGTCCCACAGGGCTCTCCAACATCCTTGAAACTTACACAGGAAACATGTGTTCTGGCTTCTTCTGTGCCTCATCAGCCTTTCTCCAAGGTTCTTCTTGCAGTTTCAGAGCCAGCAGCATGAAGGGATCAGCCCACAGGTGGTCACCATTCCTGTTCTTTGTAAGTAATTTTTCAGGTTTGCATCTGCCTCTGCTCCCAGTGCCAACAAGGGCTGTCTGGGAGTTCTTCACACTGCCCTGATGATTTCAAGGGAGGTGCGCTTTCTGGACCTGCTTGAGATCTCTAATCAATTTGTTCTTTCATCCTCCTCCACATCTTCTTCCTTTTTCTCCTCCTAATCTTCCTCATCCCTTTCCCCTTCCTCCTCTTCCTCCTCCGTCTTTTTCTTCCCTTTCTCTTCTCCTCCTTTGGATTATGTGTTATGTATAATCAGACATAACACATATGAATCTTAATCCCGTGGTTCACAACTGGGGATGATTCTGCAATACCTGGAGACATTTTGAGTTGTCACAACTTGGAGGTGGTGCTATGGGCATCTAGTGGGGGAAGGCCAGGGATGCTGCTAGTATCCTACTGTGCTCAGGACAAGCCCACCACAGAGAATTACCCATCCTGAAATGCAGAGCTGCGCACCCTGCAGTGAACTAGTCTCCCATTCAATGCTGGAAGACATGCCCAGGGTCCCAGTCTCTGGCTGCTCTAAACATTCCTGCAAAAGCCAAGAATACCCTGCATGGGTGAGCATAACTGGTAGTGCACTTGTGGAGACCACTTAGACAACAGGAAGAGGTTGAGCACATGTGTTTCTTCCTAAGGGGACACCAGAAGCACAGAGTGAGGTAGTGTACTTGTGGAGACCACTTAGACAACAGGAAGAGGTCCAGCACATGTGTTTCTTCCTAAGGGGACACCAGAAGCACAGAGTGAGTGAGCAGTCACCTCTGCCTTCTTCACCTCACCAGGGTGGAAGACAGAAATGGTGCCTAGGATCTGGCAGATGGGTGCTACAGGATGCCCTGGCACACCTGGGGGTTGGCACAAGTGGCCTGCATGGCTGGCCTCGACCTTTTGTCCCCCTGAACTGCTCTGACCTCTTTCCGGCACTTCGCCACATCTGGAAACACCCTCTCCACTCTGCACTGCATGGGGTAGGCTTTCCTGGCCAGAACTCTGTGCCCTGTGGTGGCCTGTCTATCAACAGAACTTACCACCGATGGAGAAATGAAGGGCGAGTGGGTGAGTGAGCAAGGGAGGAAGGAACACTGGACATGGCAGGCTGGACACCAGGGGCAGCCACACAACTACACTCTCACGTGATCTTGCACTGCCTGGAGCAGTCTCGATTCATCTCCTAAGTGGGGAAACTGAGGCCTAAAAATGGCTTCGCTAGCCCTCTGAATAATAAGACCCATAAAGAGCAGAGCCGTTTTCAACAGAATCCCTTTGAGGAATCCAGTGTGATTGCCTATGTGCCAACACACCCCGTCCTGGGTGAGGTAAAGTCATAAGCTTCCTCCTCAGTGGGATGCTTGTTCCAACACAGCCTGAGCCGAGCTTCATCCCGAGGAGAGAAAGGAGGTCCAAGTGTCTCCGTGCCAAGAGCACTCATGTTTCCCATGAAATCTGAGTGCAGGGCGTCCTGTGGCACCACAGGCAGAGTGCAGCTTCTTCCCCTGCTTGTGGTCCTGCCCTTCTGGAATGGAAGGTGGCAGCAACCCATTGACCCATCGGTAGGGCTGACCTGGGCACTGCGTAACTGCTAGCTGCTCTGTTGTTATTTTGGAAGCAGTTGATTTGTTTTATGTTTGAGAGATTGTTGACATTTTAAATCCTCGCTGTGTCAGAGGCTTTGCTTGTTTGCAGAGAGATAGGGAGAGAGAGAGAAAAATCAGGTATGGAGCCGAGAAGGCCCAGGAGACCATGTTTGGGTCCAGAGCCCAAGTCTAAGAGCGAGTACACGGTCTTTGGGGCACACAGGGGAGGGGAACTTTGCTTAGCGCTTAGTTTTAAGAACTCTGATAATAAAGCCCTTGTGCCTGACAACTGTGTTATCTTTTGCCAACTTTTAAACTTCACTCTGCCAGGTTACTCATTCTTGAAATGTGTGTTCTTTACGCCCAGGGGAATATTTTCTATTTTTCTGAACTTCAAGAAAGCTGCTTGAATAGAAAAACAGGGATCTTTGGGCCAGGCTATCGATAGCTTCTTAAAATTAAAGCAGAAACAGAACCAGCAAGAGTGGGTGCTTCCCAGGGCTGCCTGTGGATGTGGGAGGCTTAGGACAGCCTGGGGGTGCCAAGATGTGCACATAAGCTCTTTCCCTGTTGCTTCTGTATTGTAGATAACACATATTAATGAGGAACCCATGCACCCCCTCCAGTGCTCCTCTGTTGATTAATGTATTTGCTATGAACAGGAGAGTACTGTGTTCGCCTCAGGCAGCCAGGCTCCCCAGGACAATGAAGTGACACTCCTGGGATGTGTCTTCATCATCCAGATGGTCCATCCTGTTATCTCATCTCCTGGGGAACCATCAGACTTTCTTCAACCTTCTCTTCAACCCAGAGGACAGAGGAAGGGGCTCCCTCTCTTCCTTCCTGGGTCTTTCTCCATTGAAAAGATATCCTGCCTGATTCTCCACTTTGTCTGCCAGTTCCTGGGTTTCCCTAGACTGGAGAATCTCAGGAATGCTGTTGATAGGGAGAATACCCCCAGAACTCAGGATCTTAATTTCTCTCATCAAAAAAATAAGGGATGCATTTGGGTGAGTGTTGCAGATCAGAGAGCCTCACCTGGGCCAAAGGCAGTCTGCTCAGGGCTTGAGTCCCATCCTTGGAGTTGGATCTTCACATGGCCCGAGGTGAATGGAGAGGAACTTCTACCTCCACCCACTGTGCAGCACTCCTGGAGGGAGGCCACACTCCAAGCATGGTGTGCAAGGCTCCTCGTGAGCGTGCCCAGCACACCAGTGTCAGGGCAGCTCAAACTTGCTCCATACCATGTTTCTTGTTCTCCCAGGGGGCCTGACTCCTTCCCCTTCAATCAAAGGTTCTCTCCCATCTCCGAGACTTGCCTGTCACTGGTTCCCTACAGCCAGGAGAGTCCATCAGCATCTCCTCTGATGCCTCCCTTGACCCAAGGAGTACGTGGCTTTACCATCACCAGCCCCTGTAAGATGGGTGCTCTGTGAAAGTCTAGGGTGTCTCTGCTCAGGGACTTCCCAGTGCTTCGCAGGGGCTTGGCACACAGTGAAAACTCAACAAGCAAGAGAGGTTTCTAAAGAATAAGGCTTTTTTTGCTGTTTGCTTATCGCATGAACGTTCATGCATTGAACATCCCCTCTTTGAATGTAAGATCTCACTGTTTCAATGTTTGTATCATGTTGTCTTTAAAACGAGCCCATTGGCACAATTGTTTTCCATTGACACGATTGTTAATGGTCTTGTCCTTTAAGAGTCATTTCAGGAGCCCTCCAGGAAGTTCTGAAAGGTCCCATGACATCATGTATACAAGTGGAGCCATACCCCATGTTCCTTTTTCTGCCTAGGTAGGCTGACCTCTTAGAAAGAAGACATCTGGTCTTTTGATTTTCTTTTCAATAAAATATCGGTATTGATAGGATTATCGAGAGACCACTGCATACCACTCAGGATGTGCTGGGCGTCATCCTAAGAATCCCATATTAGCTCACTTACTGCTCACTACAGCCCTATGAGATTGATCTATCATCTTCATTTTAGAAGACATCCAAAGCACAGAAAGGCTAAGTAACTTGTTTAAAGTCACACGGCTAGTACAAAACAGAGCCATCACTCTCATTTGCAGTGGCCTTACATTTTCCCTTTGCTTTTCCAAAGGATTTTCCCAAGTCCTTTGAATTCACCCATAATCTTCAAACCAGATAGAACAGAGGTGATCATTGTTTTGTAGCTAAAAGAAGGGAAGGTCACTGAGAGGTCACCCAAATAGTTGCGACACAACAAATTCACTGAAGCCTGACTGCCTCTTCACTCCTGTTGTGACACCCAGTCACACCCACTCAGCACTCAGGTCTCATGGAGGCCCATCTAGGTGGCGGTGGGGATGGTCACTGTGTATGCTCCACCCAACTTCCCATCTGCAGCACCCACATGGAGGGAGCTCTCTGTCCACCCATCTGTCTGTCTGACACCTCAGAGATTTCATCTGCAAGCTACTGCAGGCCTTGGATGATTTTTAAGCCATTTAAAACAGCCTTTGGTAAGCCACTCAACGCGCATCAGAGGCTCATCAATACCATGCTGCTGCCCAATTGGCTGGAAGGCTGGGGGTCGGCCACAGGCAGAGCCTGAGGAGGAAACACGAGTCCCACTATGGGAGTCCACGGACCAAGGCGAGAATGTTGGAGAGTGCCTGACCATGTTGGGCTCCTCTTTTAGCCCCTTCCAGGCAGAGTCTTAATTGGACATTTAAAATACGATGCTTATGCACTGTTTGCCTCCTGTTTATATCTCTAAAGAGAGACTTTAATTGAGCCTATTACTTTTATTATAAGTCTCACTGTTTTCATTACTATACGTTCTAAAAATAACAGCTCTGCTTTGCGGTCTGCGCCCTGGAGTCGACTTCATTTCCGTCGGTGTCAGAGGTCGGGGTTCAGATGGCGGGTCTCTGGGGAGGGATCAGCAGGAGCACAGCTATGGTTTTATGAGGAGCAGGCAAAAACGCGCGGTCACAGCCGGAGGGCAATTTGGAGTTTCTCAAGTCGCAGTAATCGCAGGCGTCCTCCATCTGCAGTGTGGTCGATCAAAGGGCCCACTGAGAGGGTGACGAAGGGCAGACAGGGCTTTCAAGACATCCTCGCTACTCCTCTTCCTTGTGCAGACTTTGGTGGTCTTGCACATGGAAGGCAAGCTAAAGAGGACCGGGGCAAGGGTCTCCAGTCCCTGGCGCCTGCTCTCCCTTCCAGGCGCGGGCTGCAGGGCTTCCACTTCTCTGGGGGCAGGAGGTGGGTTCCTCCTTGCTACCTCAAGCTCAAAGCTAACCACAGCATAAGATCTGAACTCGGTTTTGTTCACTTAAAAGTTTGTCTTTTTGGGGACCAGAGAGGAAGGCTGTGGCCAGGCCTCGTGTTGCCCCCATGTTCTGTGATCTTCCGGGCCCACTCGCCTTCCTGATTCAGACTTGTCATTCTCCATATTTGGCAGAGGCACAAAAAGAAAATAAATCAATATTGCCATGGAGAGTCTCATTTCTGAGTCAGACTTAATTATGAATTATTAAGAATTGTTCAGTTGAATTAAGTGAATCAGGAGGACTCCTCTGCTTAATGCCGGGTCCAGCGATGCGTGCTAAGTATCAACTAGGTTCATTACCAAAAGTTAGATTCATTAGCTTATATAATTTGCAAGTTTCTATTCTTAATTTCTCCTAGCCAATTCCAATTATTTTCCTGAAATAGCTTAATTAGTAGCGGGGAAAAAAAAAGCACAGGAACATGACATGAAAAAAACACATTTTTCTTTCCATTTGGTGGTGAAAATCTTTTGAGTGTGTTTTTGGCTTGAGCAGAACAGCATCTGGCTGCACAGGCTCAGGTACATGGCCCTGAACCACCCGCCTTTGCGGGAACAGCAACAGGTAGTCTGGGGAAGCATCTTCATCTTAGTTTTTGAAAAAAAATCTGAGATACACATTTGCCTTTTTGTACCTAATTAAAATTTCCCCAGAATGTCTTGGTGCCTTTTCTCTACCTTCCTTGCTCTGGAGAAAGTAATTGAGGCTCCTGGGGAGCCGGGGGAGCTTTCGAAAACACCCGCCTGGGCTGCATGTGGTGCGGGCAGCTGGGGTAGGGCGGGCAGCACTGTGAAGCTAAGAATGCAGGAACTTTGGGAAATGATTTCAAATTAGAGTTCCTAATAGGCAATTCCACAGCCTGGTCATCCTCCAAATGCTTCTGCGGCTTTCTGTCATTTCTTTTCATCTCCTGTGAGTAAGCACCTAGCTCAGGTGAGACACGACTCTTCACCACGCACAGAGAGACACTGACGATTAGCCGGTTGATTTCGACATATAAACAACAAACCTAAGCATTCCAGGTGAAAGAGGAAGGAGACGCGTGAGAAGGCGGGAGGGAAGGAGAAGGAAGGAAGGGAGGAAGGAAGGAAAAGGAGGGGAGGAAGGGATGAAGGGAGGGAGGAAGGGATGAAGGGGGGAAGACCTTGTGAACCTCAAGACTAGGCTGCTGGAGCCAGGGGATGTGTGTGGTCCTGTCTGCAACAGACTCTCCCTTCTTTGGGTCAGGTGTAGAGTGGCCCCTGTGCTCCCCAGCACTTTGCCCATCTCAAACGCTCGGGACGCTGGACTGCGTTCCTCAGGCACATTTGGTGCCTGAGCTGTATTTATTCCTGGGAGAGCTTGTTCACACCAGAGGCCTCCCCGCCAGCCAGCATTTTTTCTCTGCTCCTGAGGCTGCCTCTGCCGTGAGCATTTTCCCTGGTATGGAGGTGCTCAAGAGCAGGCCAAAAAATTCCAAGCCTGCGGCCCTTGGAGGCCTCACCCAGATGCCTGGACACTGTTGCCTGTGGCAAGGGCAGATTCATAGCCAGGCCCACTCTAAAGTCAGAAGTGAGTAGTAAGAAGAACCCAGCATGGTCTCCCTCCGCCTCCACCAAAAGGGCAACTGCCCATTTCCTGAGAACAGTGACATACTAATATGCTTCTGCAACTTCGGAGCCCTCTACAAACTTTCTGCCTCCCAGCGGGGAAAAGGGTCTGGTTGGGAAAGCAATGCATAAAAGGCCACCTCACCAGGCCTCCCCATATTTAGAGAGGGCAGTCCCTCTTCTGAGCAGGTTTGGGTTGGTGCTCCAAGGCCCTGGCCCTGCCATCTGCTGGAGCTGGAGCTGCTACTCAGTTGGTTATTATGGAAGCCGCATACCACCCATGCCAGCTACGTTCAGAAGCTGACTATCCATCATCTTCTCCAAATTATAGCAGCCTTGAAAAACTCCACCTATAGTACTTGCTGTACCACATTTCTAAAGAATATCTGGATTTAATTGTTTGGTGCATCGGAGGGATGTCCCAAAGTGTGTCCCTGCCTTTGCCTGCCTGCAAAAGAAGAATGTGTTAGGTCGGTGGGACAGAGCCCGGAGCATCCCGCTCCTGGGGGTCACCCCTGCTCTGCTCTTTCCAGCAAAAGCCCAGGGGCACAGACTGGCCATAAGCCCCAGGTGATGGAGACCCACAGGCAAACATGGCTTCCTGCCGTAATTTCTGTGCTCGTTTTCTTCATTTGCCAAAAAGTGTGGTGAATCATGAACGTTTCATCCTAATGAAACCCATGCAAACATATGTTAGCTGAGAATGGAGGTAGAACTGGGATCAAAGATGGAAGAAACATAACCCCAGGAGGAGAAAAGGCAAGGTTATTTTATCATCTTATAAATCATATGGTATCATCTTCTGAATCTTTCTCTCAGCATTTGAGAGAGATTTGGCGTGAGAATCTCCTTTAACCCTTATCTCTAGGACCTTTTTTTTTTTTTAATGTTCTTTACATCTTATCAGCAGGGCAATCAGAATCCACAGGAATTTTGAGCTCTGAGGTCACCCACTGACCTACACTCTTACATTCTTAGCCTCCTGGCCTTCCGGAAAGAGACACAGAAGCTCTCTTGGAGTCCGTGTTGTTCTAAGCTGCCCAGTCCAGGGAGAGGCCACGTTTCCATAAAGAAAGCTGGACTGACCCCAGTGAGCACAGGGCTCCCTGAAGCAGGAGTCCAGACAAGCCCAATTCCCAGGTGGGTCCTCCCACCCGCAGCTTTGCAGAGGGCTCTGCTCAGAGGTCAAGGCCAGCAGCTGAAATGTCAACACCCTCTGATGAGAAAGTTCCAGAATACATATGTGAAATAAACTCTCAGGAAGAAGACCCATCCTTCCAGAATCTTGCCTTTGAGTCCCATGGGAACCAAAGGCCAGTGATATTGCCCTGCACACTAATAATAGCTGGTGCTGGCCAAGAGGGGCCTCTATACCCTGGACTGCACTCACACGTGAGTACTAGAAGCTTGCTATTATTTTTCCCATTTTACAAATGAGGAAATACAGGCTAAGAGGTGATGGGGATGACCCCAAATCCACAGCCAATAACTGACAGAGCTGGGACATTGAATCTGGGATCACCTGAACTGCCCCACCCCATTCATACCCGACCTTGTACACCTTTCCAACACTGCTCCCTGTGTGGCCGCACTGCTGGCCTAGAAAGTGGGGCAGCCCAGACCCAAGTCCAGCATTTCACACACAGGCACTAACCATCCCACCTGTCTCTCCTGTCATTGTCCTGTGGAGACACCTGAGGCATGGAAGCCAGATGGGTGAAGCTGAGACTCTCAGGTGGTCAGGCACAGACCCACGCCTCCATGGCCCCTAGGACAAGACCAGCTCTTCAGAACATCACCTTTCCTTCTGGTCTGGCAAGAAAAGAATTCTCCCTAACCTCCCACACTTCCTGGCCACAGTGGAAGGCACACTTGGTCTCCCTGGAGAAGTGCCACTCGCACAGTGCAGAAGTTTTATATAGGAACTTTGGTGGAGAAGTTTTCACCAGGCTAAGGTTTATGGGCCTCTGTTGGGTAGAGACACTTAAATACCAAAGTTTTGCAAAGCATGGTGGTGAAGTGGGCAATTGAAATGTCTCTTTCCTGTATCCAGATGGCAGAGCCTCCCGCCACAGCCTTGTGTGAAGTTAAGGTATTTCTAATTAATGCAGCGCCTTTGAGATGGATTGCTTCCGCACACGCAGCATTACACTTTGTTAATGAGGCCACTTTGCACCATGTTCTGCGCTGGCCAAAACCTTTGAGCTGTCATTTGTCACAACATAGCTAACTGGAGACAAAGCCAGATGGCTTCATATCTTCCTGGAGCAGAGACATCAGTGGCTATTTGAGGGACCTCAACAAATACTGGAAGGATCAAACAGAATTGACTTGAGAAGAGACAAACCCAAGAAGCTCAGATGAGGAAGGTTCCAATGTAAGTTGATGCCCTTTGTCTGGCTGCATTCGGAGTCATGAGAGCAAAGATGCCAGAACTGTGCAGAGGAATGGGGGTGCCCCGAAGCCCCACTACCTGTCAGATGCCAGTGACTGACAGTCACTCATGCACCCTTGTTTGGATGATTCTATTGACCAGCCTGATGCGGTGGCCACGCCAGTGATTCAGGAGGGTGAAGCAGGAGGAACACAAGTTCAAAGCCAGCCTCAGCAACTTAGCAAGGCCCTATCTCAAAATAAAAACATATGGCTAGGGACATAGCTCTGTAGTAGAGCACCCCTGGGTTCCATTGGTAATAGCTCCCATCCCCTCAAAAGAACAAAGGAGGAAGGAGATTCCACTGGCGGATGGGAGCCGCCCTGGCTGGGGGCAACTGGGAGGAGGCCCTCCTCACCAGGATAACACTCTGTGGGACACAGTAAAGGGATGGACACATAACGGGTCGGAGGGCTCCCACCCCTGGGTTCCTGGTGAAGAGCAGTCAAGGAAGGGGCTCAGGTTCAAGTCCCCTGTGGATCCTCCCAGCCCTCTCACTCCTCAGCCTGTGTTTGTCTTCTGGGAGTTTTCTGCCTTGAAGCTGCACACACACAAATACCCACTCTGGCTCTGTGCCCAGGGCTGCGTTCTGGGCAACCTCAGGCCCACCAGCCCTTCACTTGGGTCTCAGCACCGAGGTGGCTCAGAGAGGGGGCTGTATTAGGAGAGTCACAGAAGACAGGCAGAATGTGCCTCTTGCTCCTGCTCACACGGAAGCACACAAAAACTGACAGGCCTGGACTGCCGCTATCACCTTGGCATGTTAAGATTAGATTTTTAAAAAATAGTCCAGTCCATCCCTACTTAATTGACTCAAATTTCTGGACCCCCTTGGTCCTGGGCAGTGGTGGTCCCTATAGGAACTCCCCGCCCTATTCGTGAGCTTGAATTCCCTCCGGTAGCCAGCCCCAGACTGAAGCTGCCTTAGGTCTCCTGGGTTTGACATTTTCCAAATTTCATCTAATTGTCTTCATTGTATACTTAAATCTCCACTTTAGACACTCTGAAGAAAACATGCTTCTGCACATGGTCTCAGGGATGACATTTTTGTGGCGCATGAAATCTGGATCCAATGTATTGGATAAACTGTGGCTCCAGAGGCCCTTTCTTCCCCTGGGGTACATCTTGAAGCTTTTGTTCTAAACCAGGGACGTCCACAGGCTTGTCATAACAGTCCTTCAGTCCAGGGCCTGCTTTTTGAGCATTTATTTGCAAGCAGAACTTTAAAAGCACAGTTTAATGTGGAAAAGGTTTGGTACCGATCTGTGTGTGTTTAAAATACTTTTTTTTTCTATCATGTAACCTTCAAATCCAGGGTTTGAAAAGAGGGGTGAGCAAAAGTAGATACTTTTTTTTCCCATCCCCACAGACCTCCTCTGAAATCAAAGCAGGCCAAGCCAGGCTGGTTTACAAGAAGATCAGCAGTGAAAAGCTGGCTGGATATATATATATTTCTCTGAGAAGTTTCTAGAGCCGAGTCTGATAGAGCTGGTGAAATCACAGCAGAGCCAAATGGAAAGGATTCAAAAGACAAACCACAGCAGTTTTCATGTGGCACTTACCTGCTCGAACGTTCAGACTGGTGACAGAAGGCAATTAAAACCCCATTCCAGGGCAGAAAGATGGGGGCTTTTCCCTCTGAGCCCTTGAGAGCAAGGAACGATGTGCCTAGGTGGCAGGGGTGAGCATAGGTGGAGTGAGGCTTCTCCTCAGAAACTGAGCTTGAGGCCTTTCGGAATCCTTGGAGCTGAGAGGGAGGGAAGAGTGACCAGAGCACTTGCTGATCACATTTCCTGGTGGAAGTAAGAAGCCTCCTCATTCCTTTCACAAATTTAAAAATAAAAAGTGTACTTTAAAAATTAAGTCACCAGGACCCCATCAATTCTGTGGAATCTACCACTTACTTCAGTGTAACCGTGCAATCATTCTGCACCAAGCCATGAGGTTTCAGAACTCTGGGAATGAGACTTTCCCACTGTGACAAACCAGGTGACCAACAGAGGACCCAGAAAAGGAAGGAGGGAAGAGGAAGGGAAGGAGGGAACCAAAGAATGAAGGGAAGACTGTTGGGATTCCACACAGCTCATGACTTGGTGAGGCACACCAAGTGTGATGGACAGGCATAGCCTATAGTAATGTGGTGCCCTAGGTTGGCCATTCTATCCCTACCAGGACACACCAGGAGCTGGGTTTTTGTTTTTGCCAGCTGGGGACAGATGTTCTCCAGGACTTCTTCTGCAGAGAGTGGCTTGGCATGCCTCTGACCACCGGACCCCAGAGTTTTAAGAGGATAATGGTCCCTGAATCAACTGTGCTCCCCTCAACCTTCTGCAGCATGTGGCCAGGTCCCAGGCCTCCAGCGGTCAACCTGCTCTTGTTCTGTTGGCATGATCACTGCAATGCACCATTGTGAGACTCTGCATGTGTCTGGATGGTCCTGACAGTGTCAGGACAGAGGTTGGAGAGGTGACCAACTCTGGGGGAAGCCTCAAATGTACATTATTGTCCATTGCATGTCAAGGCAAACAGTTTCTGTTTCCTTTGCTTGGGTTCAGGAAGAATGCATTTGCCCCACCAGTAGTTGCCTGCCATGTCCCTGGAGCCAGGTTAGTCTAGCAATGGGGACACACCTAGCCCAGAATCAGACTCTGGACTACTATACTGCCTGGGCAAGCTCAGGGTACTGTCCATTAATCTCCATTTCCTCAGGTGCCAGAATGATGAGCCACAAAGAGATATGGTGGGAACTCTCATCCCTGATCTCTTAGATCCTGAAGGGGATCACTAGTACCACCTCCTAGTAGGAAGCAACATCTGTTCCAGAGAGGATGAAACTTCAGAGTGGTCTCTTGACCATTGCCACTACGATGCCTCTTACCTGGATGATGTGGGATGGCACCACTATCAACCAAAATATGTGACTAGAACCAGGACAGTGACCCTTTGGGGACTGTCTATTGGCCCAGTGGACCATGGTAAGCAACATTCTACCAGGACTGCATTTACAAGGCTCATGTCCATACTCACTTGATGGGAAGAAGCCAGAGGAGACTTCTATTTCCAGAGCATCTATCTGAAGTGCCCACTGCAGTGCCACTGTCCTCTGCCCCATGCAGGGGAAGCTGAGCAAACTGCCTGCATGTGGCACAGCAGACCCTGGGCTGCAAAGGGTGGCCAAGCCAGGTGCCCCAGCTCTGCTCCTGTTTGTGTTTGCCACCTGACACAGGGTGTGCTGGGTGCTGGTGGCCTAGACTTTAACCAGCAAGGCTGGAACAAAGATCAACACACTCAGGGCTTGGAAAATTAGAAGAAAAAGTCTTTTTCAACTCTGGAAGGAAGCAAGGAGCTGGCTAGACAGTTGCGGTGGGGACAGAGATAGGAAGCCTGGCCATCCACTGGAAGGCACAGGGCTCCAGTGGGTGGGAATGGAGGGGAGGCAGGAGGAAGAGCCATTGGGGCATGGTGGCTGATACCAAGGGACATCAAAAATTCAGAGGAAAATTCTCCAGACTCGGAGATAAAGAACACTGAGATAACCACATACAGGTGTTTGAGGATGTTAAGCCTATTTCTCTCTCTGCATGAAAGACAAATGAAATTGTTTGTGTGGTTATCTCTGATGAGAAAAGAAAAAAAACAAGAGCAAGCTTGACAGCCGGAGGCCCATAACACAGGAGGCTACAGACACAGGAGGCACAGCAGAGAGGCCCTGTGACGGGCTGCGGGGAGGCCTCGACAGGTAAGGAGCTGGAATCCAGCAGGGAGATGACAGCTCAGACACCCCCAGGTATCTGACAAAGCCTGCTATTTGGATAAACCAAACATTTACCATCCTCTTTCTGAAACAGCCCTCCTCCACCTGGGCCAGGTCCCAAGGATCGCATAACTGGGCAGACGGTAAGTGTAGCAAGAACAATGGGCTGAGGTGGTTGCTTTTCTTTTCTTTCCAGTTCCCTGTGGAGTTCCACCTTCCTCTACCTTTCAGGACCTCAATTCACATAGGAGCTTCTCAAAAACTTCCCCACCCCATCGTTTTAGAAGCTGAGACTCACTTCTTTTTCCAGGCAAGACTTTCAGGAAATTTCACATTTGCCAGTATTAAAAGAAATGGAAATACACAGACATTTCATTTTCATTTAATTGTTTTACAGTCTGGATAAATGAGATTGCCTGGGCCAGCTGTCACAGGCCCCAGCAGAGGCCCTCACCAACAAAAGCCATCCTACTTGAACATGACCCCTTCTGCAGCTGTGGGGAAAAGACAAGCTCAGGGCCGGCTGTCCAATGTCCAATCTGCCTTGTCACCCCTAACACCCATTCCCTTCATTCATGTGTCATTATATGTCACAATCTATTACTGCAGGACACCGTTGAGCTAAGTTGCTCCTTTTCTGTTTAATTACCAGGCTCAAATTACTGGCCCCTTGTTTGTGTTATTAAGATGTTGCAGATAATGGATCATTTGAAAGGGGAGAAATTGCAATTTCCTGTGTCACTGTCTCTGGATGAAGCCCTTTCCTGGATGAGGCCATCCTGGTGTGCACGTCTGGCTGAAGGGAGTCCCTCCAGATGGAGCTTCCCTTCTTGTATGGTCCCCTGAGATTAAGCACCACACTGAAATACAAGGGTCATTCCCTTAACAATGTGAAGGAACCAACTAGAGCCAAGTCATTGCTTCAGGACCCAAAACCCATCCCCACCTGATCCCTGGAAAGTGGAGTGACTCCAGCCACAAGGGCTAGGAAGCAGGAGGCACCCATTCCGCCTAGTGTTGGGAAATCTCCTGGTGGACTCTCAGGAGACTTTCTCTCTAGCTCAGGGCACCTGATCACTGAGGGATCCACACTTTCATTGCAGGTTTATCTGATAACCAACCACCCAGGCTTCTTCCCAAGCCCCAGATCAAGGGAGACGATCTGGACACAGTAAATATCATTAACATCATTACGCTTCCCTTGCTGGACACCTGGCCTCCATTTTCACACTAATCAAGTTAGTGTGTGAAAATTCGATTAGAGTAAATGAGATGTGCTCCACGCGGTGAGCCTATGACAGTCCATTTCAGCCGGAACAATTGTATCTTCAGGGGCGTCTTCAAATAGTTTGCTGAAATGTATTCATTTACACAGAAGGCAGGAGGCAGGCAGGATTGCCTTTATTTCTCCAATTAAGAACCTAGAAAACCTGGTGTCGGGCTCTGGGGAGCCAGCACCCTGAAGACTTTAGTTTTCTTCTTGGCACCAGTGTTTCTGGAAGCAGGTGGAAGGAGAAAGCATGAGAAGAAGAAAAGGGAAAGGATTCGTTCCTCGAGACCTCTGGGCTTCAGAGAAGTGGGGCCCTAGAGAAACACCTGGCTGGCCCGCCTGCCCTTCCTTCCTCCACAGCTCCCACTCAGAGACCCCTTCTCCAGCACCCTCCTCCCACATCCTTTCACCCCACATCTTCTCTGCCAGTTCTTCCACCCACCAGGGGCCTGTGGTGGCCAACACAGTAGACGCTCAATAAGAGGCGATCGAACAGAACTGAACCATTAGGGCAAGAAAGGCCAACGCCGTCTTAGGCCCAGCAGCCAGTGGAACAGGAGGGGGCTGGGGCCTGCTCCCTCCCAATCCATATTGCAATGCAGTTTGCCTAAGGTGAGGGCTTAATCTTCCATTGAAAAATAAAACAGTCGTCTAGTTGCAGCAGATAGGTAAAGACACTGACAGATGAACCCCAGCAGGAGCCTTCCTTCCCCTGCAAAGGCCTGGAAACCAGACCCCAGCCTCATTCGCCTCCTGTGCTTGCATGCCCCCTTTTTCCACTTTTCTGGGGTGTGACTTTGTTATTTTGATTCACGGGCACTGTGCAGTGAGCCAGGCCACCGCATTTCTCAGCCGGAGCCTCGTGACTCTTTGGGGGGTCTGTGCTGCCAGTCAGCTGCTCAGCCTCATCCCTGACTTCTACCCACAGATCCAGCAGCACCCCTACCCCTCGGGTGAGGCAACCAAAAATGTCCCAATGTCCCTGGGGGAGGGCTGAGGCAAAAGCAGTGCAGATGAGACCCACTGTGGTAGAGAGGAGCACCGACGTGGGCCGTTCAAGCTTCTGACGAAGGGGGCTGTTCCCCGAGAGCTGACGAATGTCTACAAGCCACAGGGCCCATTCATCGCACTTCTGTTGGATTTCCATTCGTAGGACCAATTATGTCTTTAATTAAACCCTTCTGTCTCTGTCAGACTCATTGGTGACAACAAAGTATGGATGGACTGAACCCTGGCAACCTGGGGGTGAGGTCGGGGCCTGTGCTGGTCAACAAAGGGTGGAGTTGTCACATGCTGTCACTCTGGAGCAGTGACTTCTTGTTGGGGGGAGCAGAGAGCTCACTGGAAACTCCTGGGCTTCAGGGGTGCTGGGGCTGCTGCGTCCAAGCAGACTCACATGAGGGCTGATTTTGGCTAAAGGGAGGAAAGGGCACTAGACAGGGGTGTGGGACCCACCCCCAGCAAACAGTCCCCATAAGTCCCTTTGCTGTCCCATTTCTGTGCCCTAGTCTGCAGGGGTGACCTCCCACCTACGATTTGGTCTATCCCACAGAGTTATGGCCAGGCTCTCTTTCAATTATTTATATAAAAGCACCTTGAAGACTAAAGAAACAGGGTGCAAATGAAAGGCCTTTTATTCTTTGTCTGGACCCATCCTGTGCAGACCCTGGACGGATACCAGACACTACAGATGGCATTTCCTGTTTAATCGGTGGGAACTCGGTCTCAGACAGCTTAATGGTCTATTAGTAAAGAAGGTGTCACCCTGTAGAGCAGAGTTTATCATCTGCCACTATTGATATCGAACAGAGGAGGGATCCTACCAACACGACTGAGAACAGATCTTCAGAGGCAGATTTTGAAGTGGTTTCTGTGCGTTGGACTTAGTGGTATGATTTAGGGAGAGGAAATAGAGAGCTTAAACTTTATATTTATTTAAATAATACAATTCTCATGAAAATGAGTTCGTTCTAAGGTGGTCGAAAGACAGAAATCCAATGTGCTGATGCTGCTGGACCGGGCCCCACTGAGGAAAGATGAGGCCATGTGGCACATTCCCGTAGCACTGAGGTCTACACTGAAGGCTTCCTACAGTATCCATGCTGCTCTCCACTGTGGGGCTGTGTTTGGTGTAGAACATGTGGCCTGCATAGCTGCAGGGGACATAGACCCCCAGAGGACTAAGGACCCTGGAAGCAGTCCCTAATACATTTCAGGTAGACAGGGGTGAGGAGACACCCCTGATCTCTCTCCCTGTGGATGGGATGACCCTGAACTGCATTCTGCACAGTCCTGATGCTCTGAACATCCCAGCACCTATGTTGTCTGGTTTACTGAGCTGTTTGTTACCAGCCTGTGATGAGCTAAGTTCTGAAATTGAGTTCAACGTTTGGAAACTGACAGCAACTTGGCATATTAATTTACGCCCATTGAAGCTGATGATGACTTAAGAATGAGGCTTGTGTTTTCTCATGGGCTTCTCATTGCTTTATTTTTTAGTATTTATTTATTCATTTATTTTGATGCTGAATATTGAATCTATCAGCACTTTACCACCAAGCTACACCCCAAACCTTTTTATATTTTAAATTTTGAGATGGTATCTTGTCAAATCCGTTGAGGCTGACCTCAAACTTGTAATCCTCCTGCCTCAGTCTCCCAAGTACCTGAGCTTATAGTTGAGCACCACCATGCTTGGCTTCTCTTATTCATTATATTTTACAATTTGACAAGAGAAATGAATTCTTCACATAGATACCAGAAAACGCCAACCCGCACTATCTCTGAGCAATCCGTGGTGGGACAGCACCTATGAGGGCTACAGCATTTATCTGGAAACACACACTCCTGGTGTTGGTCCCCCCACAACCTCTACTCCCCAACAAGTGTTTCCTGGGGTTACTTCCCAAATGTACCCCTTACCTTCAAATGCTCATCTCAGACTCAGTTTCTGGAGGAATCCAAACAAAGACACATAACTGATGTATGAAATTCCTCAGAAGTATATTTAAAACAGATAAATAATGTATTCTAAAATGGGAATATTTTACGTATTCAGATCTTTAGCTCTTCTTTGAAAATAAGACAGCATTGGGTCCATTTTTCTCCATGGTGGTACTCGGTCATGACCATGTTCCTTTTGGAAGAAGCATGAACTCTCTGGCTCTGCCAGGGTCCCCAACATCCCTTCATGTTCCTGAGGCTATTTTCCTTTTACCATTCAGTCACATCATCGTGTTTTTCTCAAATTACGTAAATATTTCCCTTTATCTCAAGCTCCATAGGACATGGAAACAGACAGATCAAAAGAGCTACATGTTTTGAAAAACAAAAATTGGAGAACACACATTTCTCTGAGTGAGTAAGGCGCATTCCTATCATGTTAGTACAAGGCAAAGACTCCCAACCCGAGCTCAGATGGTGGTAGCCTTCAGAGTTGGCGAACTCCTGCATTAGAGCTGGGATTTCATCTTCCACGTCCAAGGAAGCCACCCAAGAAGGCAGAAGATCTCCTGAGGGTGGCCAATGGGGTTGGGTGAGACTGATTTTTGAATGACATTGGGGAGGAGTGAGAGCCACAGGACCCAGCAGAGTGGCTGCTTCTGAAGTCACCCTGTCCACAAGGCCAGACTGGGAGACTGAGATGCTTGTGAGCGTTGTGTATGGTGGACCCTCATGAGGGTCACCTGAGGCCTTGAGGTCCATCTTCCCCTGCCCTGCAGAGTGGGATGTGGTGAGGTCCTCACTGGAGGCCCTGTACCTTCAGACTTTGCAAACACTGTCCATTGTTGTTAGGAACTTGCTAATGAGATCCAGGCTTCTAGAACACCTATTGTCTCTTCAGCCATAGTTACCTCGGATCTAGAGTGGAGTCATCAGTCACCCATGCAGAGGGGCCCTCCTGGTTTTCATGGCTTCTCTGCTTTGTCCCCAGGAGCTGTAGTGTTCACAAAGACACAGATTAAGCTGGACACAAAGGGAGGGTCCCTCCTCCCAGAACTTACCCTGACACAACAGCTTACTTTTTTGGATCCAGCGTAGGGATCCTTTCAGTTTGTTTCTTAGGGTCTCCTGTCACCTCATAAACATTTTGTGTCTCTCAGCATCTCTACAGGGACAGCCCCAGGGTACAGCAAGTGCAGGCCCTCAGCAGGCAGTCAGAGGCACCAAGGTTGTTTTGGGTCAGGGCACATCCTGAAGATGCCTGGGTGTGCCTGTGTGCCCAGGTGAAGCCCCATGGCTCTTTGTGCCTTCTAGAATAACTGCACAAAATTTCCAGGGTTTGTTTTACTACGAAATCAAAACAACCATGTTGAAAATGGAAAAAAGAAAGAAAAACCACCTACACACAATCCACTATCTTACAACAATGATTTAAATATGTATAATTAGCATATTTTATTTTTAAATTAATTAACTTTTCTTTTAACTGACAGAAGATTGTACATTTTTATGCAGGACAGGGCTGGAGCTTTCACAGCCCTGCAAGGGAACTGGCCTCACAACTTTGAGGATTCACTGTAGTGTCCAGAGTATTATCTTGAAGAATTATTTTCCCAGCCTTTCATTTCCTAGTCTTAGATCCAAATGACTTGTTTCCAAAAACCCAACCCTCCCTCAAATAACCCAAATATGGCACTAGAAAGATTTTTAAAGATGTGTCAAGTTTCTATTTCCAAACAGGAAAGGCGCCATCCAGGGAAGGAAGCTCAGTCTCCCTGCAGACCCATAGGTGGGGCTTATCCCTGTAGGGGCCTCACCCACACCCCAGCTGCAGAGGTCCCTTCAGTGTTCACCCCACAGTAACATTCACACAGCAGAAGGCTCCAGAATCCAGATGCTTTCTGCAGTAAAAGCCTGAACATTCCATTTTGATACAATTTAGAAGACAGCGTCTTAAATATAATTCTATCAATTCAACTAAATGCTCTCAAACTATAAGATCCACTCTCTGAAACAAAGGGATATGTCCTTCCAATCAATATAATTACATTTTAAAATGAGATTTTCAGAGTACTCTTTGCATGAGGCATGGCACTTGTTTCCAAATGCTTGATTAGGTTATTAATCTCCTTCCCTCCTTGGTAATGTACTTCAGGAGGCTACTTTATATCAAGTTCACATTAATGAGACAATTAAGATAATTTAAGATAATACATCATCTGCAAATACATGATTCCAGATCCCTGAGAGCATTGCCTAAGAAGCCCAAAGGATCTCAGTGCAGAAATGGTCCTCTATGATGGCACCATGAGTTCCATCATTCAAAGGGCTTAGATCCTTTTCCAACTTGGGTGTTTTTAACAGGGAGTTATTTGAAGTAGTTCTATCTTGTATTTCTCCTCTTGAGATTTTCTGAATTTCCAGAGACCTGAATAACCCACAAGAGAAGTTGGGAAATTAAATAAGAACATCTTTCTGAGATAAAATACTGCCACAAAAGATACCTGTGGTGATAGCAATCTGGAGGGTGGGCACCTGGGAGACACAGGGGCGCCTTTTGGGGTGGGGAGTGGATGGCTTAATACCTTTCAAGGATTCAACTATAGATAAAAGTCATTAAGATTTGTGAACTTTGTTGTTTGCACATTACACCTTAAATTAAAAGGTCAGATGAATAGGGAAAGAAAAAGAATACACCACTGATCACCGACCTGGGAAGTGGGATAGGATGTGGAGGAAGAGGACATTGGAAAGGAGTCCTGGAGGCACAGGACAGGATGGGTAATTCAAGTCTCTCATCAGGCCCAGCTACAAAGCTTTCAGGGATTGGTGCCATGGAAACACTGTCACCTTATTCAACAATTAATGATATTTCAAGATGGCAGCAGCCTGGAATTAAACCAGGTGTGGGTTCTTCTGCACATACCCATGACTCTGACCCTGTTGCTCACCCTCCCTCCACCCCCAAGCCAAGAAAGGGCTGGCTGCACTTCTCAGGTATTTCCATTTTTTACACCCCCCCATGTTTAATTTCAGCTAATATAGTTTCTTGTTGCCATGGTTAGTGGCTGCTGCAATTTGTGCCCCTATTAAATGCAAATTAGCCTACTTAGGGAGCCAGTCTCGGTTCTCAAGGACCTTCAGGGGTCTATCTTGCTGAGGCTTGGGAGGGGGCAGCCTGGAGAGTCTGCCTGGTGTTCAGTTCTCAGCTTTCACTGCCTTGCCCCAGACCCGTGGCTTCCAGAACAAGAAGGTGCCCCATCATGCCATTTTCTGCCGAGCATTTTTAGAATCTTCCTGGGATGTGCCATTGACATTTTTCTTTGTCAGAGTTGCCTTCCCAGGGGGACAGGTCTGTGGGGCTGTCTCCCCCAGGGACCATGACGGGGGTCTGAGTCCTCTGAATGGGTACAGCTGCTAAAGATGCCCAGTTAGTTCCACAACAGGGACCCATCTTGTTCAGCAGCATGTCCTCCAACACCCATGGTGACCTGGTCAGGGACAGTTGTTCTATCTGAATGAAGGAAGAAATGAATAAGTGAAGGATGGAGAGAGCCGGTCAGGCCCTGCAACTCAAGTCAGGCACATCATTTACTAACTGGGAAAAGGGCTCCCATAGGTTCAAGAAGGACAGTGTTTAATCATAACTAGGGGCTTGCAAGGGACATAGGCTTAGATGGAAACCAACTTTTTTAAGGTTTGCAGTACCATGTGGATGGCATGCATTACAACAAAAGGACACTGAGAGCTGGACACAATTCTAAGCATCTTGTACCTGTTTAATTGCTCAAACCATGGAGAAGCCAGGGCTCAGCAGTGAAACAGCAGGTCCTTGAGCTTGTGTGTGAGGAAACCATCTGAGTGCCTAGGCACACCTGGCCATGCTCAGAGCCACGTGTTGGCACAGCACCCCTCTCCAGCTGCTCATCCACTGGGATAAATGAAGGCCAGCAAGTGGATCTGAAATGAGCTCAAGGTAGAGTCACATCCTGCAGTCCCAGAGGTGCCCCATGCCAACCCTGATATCTGCCCCTGCCATCCTTGGCCATTGATGAGGGCTGTCCACCCGTGAGTGCTGGTGAACCACTCTGGGCTGTGCACAACTGCAGTTCTCCCCAGAACCGACTTGATGGATCTGCTTTATGGGGGCCTTAATCCATGCTGACTTGAGGTGGGGGACAATATATAATTACTGTCCTTCTGTTTTGAACCTGACAAGATTCGGCTTCCGAGGAAGAACTGGGACTCTGTGATGATCCCTCAGGAGGGATTTACTGAGCAACTACTACATGCAGGAGTCCCACCAGCAGGCAGGTGTTACAGGGACCCTTGAGCTGGGCCCTGTGAGCCCCACCACAGATAGAACCTTCTCCAGCAGTTTCCATTGCAGGGATTCTTGAAAAGATTGGGATACTCTTGCTTTTTCAGTGATTTTACTCATGCATGCACACACACACACACACACAAAAAAAGTCACAAATTACTGTAACTTGTCCTCACCGTTTTCTTATAATGTTTGCATTGCATTTTGAGACACATCTGTTTTGCTCATTTGCTCTGATGACTTAAACTCTAACAAGGAAGGTGCCTTGCAGCCTCCTAGCTGAAGGAGTAGAACCTTCTAGAGATGTACGCATTGTACTTTTGCTGTTTGCTTTACCCTTTCAAAGCTCCAAGCTTTGAGGAAAGGAGGCACGCTGACAGGAGGGGGGGGGCCTCACAGGCCGAGGATGAGACCCAGCAGGGAAGTCCCAGCCAGCCCCCTTGCCAGCATGAGGGTCCCTTCCCAGCCCAGGCCAGCAGCCACACGGGGTCAGGGTCCCAACCAGCTCCATCCAGACCCAGCAGCCCCACAACCATGACGGTCCCCAGCCAGTGTAGCTCGGCCCCTCTGGACTGCTCCTCAGGGTGGTACAGATCATAGACAATAAAATATCAAAGCGGAAAGAGGAGCTGGTTTTTTTCATTCACCCTTTCACCAAAGCAGCTAATAAGAATTATGAAACAATGTAACAATTTAGTAATTAGATCCAGGACACACGGTCTTTGTTAGGACAATGATCACTTTTCAGTAATACGAGAAAACCGTGAATCTTAGAGAAATCCTCTATAATTTCATTAAGGCCAGCGTCTTCCTAGAGCTGCAGCTGCTGAGGCGGGACATGTGAGAAGCCGATTCCAGGGGGTCCGAGTTCAGAAGGGCTCCGGCCACCCCTGCCCTATAGGACCTAAGGCACTTCTTGTTTTCTCCCCCTGTTGTTTTGAGAAATACGACAGAGTTCCCAAATGTGCTGATTTTATTAGGCCCCGTGGTGGCTGAGCAGGTCAGAGCCCATAAATGTTTTCCATTATCCCCCTCCATGCAGAGGGCTTTTTAATTCTTTTATTTCAGCTGCTTTGGGGTCATTGGACCATCCATTCATTCTTAGATTCCATGAAGCTAAATTACTTTAATTTAGCTTGAACTTAAATTAGAAGATGTGCCCATAGTAAAGCACAGAAGAAGCTGGGAAAGACTCGGTCTCCAGCTTGGGTGACACAACCTGTCACCTCTAACCCCAGCTCCCATCCTAGAGGGAGCTGTGCCCAACTCTTCTTGAGGCTCCTTTCCCCTCCCCACAGTCCATCCTCCACTGGCAGGGGGAGATCTTTCCCAAATGGAAGCCGGACGTGCCCCACAATCCCTGCTTGGTCCTCAGTGTTGGAACCAATGCCCCACAGAACCCCTGGGCTCCTGACAGGGCTGCCCAGCCCTGTGTCATCCTGCCTGGTTCCTCCCTCCACATCCTTGGAGGTGGTCACTCTGTCTCTCTGATGATGGGCCACCCCTCAAGCCACTAGGCTCCTGTATTAGCTGTTCTCGGCTCTCCTGCTCCAGTGTCACCTCCTGGGCAGCCTCTAGGGCTGCCTGCCACAGCACCATCTCGTTGCTTTTGGCTTTTGGGCAACCTCAGGTGCTGCAGCAGTGTCCCTGTGGCCTTCCCAGTCCACCTGTCTCCTCCACAACAGCCTTGCCTTCTTAGTCAAGGCCATCAGCCCTTGTCAGAAGGTGCCAACACAGAGGACGCTGTGTGCAAGTGGACAGCCGCCCAGGAAGTGTAGGAGGTGACGAGTGGCTAGTCCAAGGGGCACTGGTACAGGTGGGTCAGGGCTGTGCCACAAGGGAACTGTTACATCCCTGGGCCCTCGGGGAAAGAATGCTCAGTGGGAATGTGGAGGCAGGAGGGAGACCCATGGCTTTGCCTTCTGTCTGCCCTCCAGTGTCCGATGCCTCTATTGGCCAAATTCAATCCAAGGTCAGAGGGTGACTGTCCCATATGGCAGCCTCTGGAGTCAAGGGTGGGGTGAGGCTCTGTAGAGAACTCACAGAGAGAGAGAGATCACCAGGCAGAGAAAGACTGGAAACTTTGTGGGCCTCAGTGAGCATCCTGGGTTGAGTGTTTGCTGTGGCCAGCCATAGGCCTGGAGCTCTGGTCCTAAGGTCCCAAATCCTTGTCACCTCCCTACAAGGTGAACATAGATCAGCCCGGCTCTCTGGATGCAGAACTAGTGCCTTGGAGAAGTCAAGTCACTTTTGAGGTCTCTGAGCAGCAGCTGGCAGACCCCCTCAGGTTATTCTCCTGCTTGCTTCTCAGGGGTCTGGGCAGGTGTCCGGACCAGTGCAGGAGATGGCCTGCAGTGGGTGTCATAGGTGCACACTTGCTTACAGATGGAGCAACAGTGGGTGTTACAGGTCACCGGAAGAGCGGGCTCACCAGGCATAGCCCAGATTCAAGCAGTATCATGGAACTCCAGAGCCTCAGGTCCTGGTGAGGCCCTCCTCTGGGCCCCTGACTGTAGGCCACTCCCATCAGGGGAAAGGGGCTCTTCCTGCTCTATCTCCAGCCACTTGCTCTCTTTCTTCCTCAGTGTCCAGGCTTTGCAGCAGTTGGCAGTCAACATGGACACATCTGCAGCAATTGTACACCATGTCCAAGATCATCTGACTTTCGGGAAATCTAAGGACAAAGGCTAGGGCCCCTGGCCCTCCTCCAGTCTCCCAACCCCACAGATCAGCAGGCAGGGACCCCTGGAGGCTCCTGTTTCTCAAGGTCACCCAGTTCACTGCTGCAGAGCCCCGCCAAGAGCAGAGGTCTTCCCGGCCAGGCACACCCTGCCAAGTCACAAAGACTTTACTGTATATATTCCAGACAGAGTAGGAAGAAATTCAGGTTTTTCCATCCTGACAAAGTACTGTGGGTTATTTGCAAGAAGTCTGGGAAATTCCAGAAGTCTGTTTTCAAAAGACGCCCACTTGGCTGCCCAGCGTCTTAGAATAATCCCTTGTTCAGGTATGGAGGGCATGTGTCCTGTTGAAACTTCCAGACTCAACACTCAGCTCCTGGGGGAGAGACAGCGGGAGATTCAGCAAGTGTAAGACCCCAAACCCCACTGCCCTTCCATTGTCCCCCAAGATACCTGAGGCTGGCCCCATGGACCAGGCTTCCCAAGTCACCTGCCCAAATCCAGCACCCAGTGTGAGTTGGCATGTCCCATAGCACCAGTGTCTGTTTTGCATCACTTTAATTTTAGTTTTCTCAAGTTCCGCAGCCCCCCTTCTCCCCTCTAATGTGCCTTGGCCCTGCATGTAAACTCTGAGATCAAGTCCAAATTCCAGCTCAGGGATGTAAATGGCCCGTGTGATTTGAACGAGAGAGGAGACCCATGGCTGGTTGTTTTTCCTGGATTCCGAGTCACAGGTGGCTCCGCCAAGTGATTGGATTGGACTCTTTGAGGAGTCTATTCTGGCTTCTGTGCTGAGAGCACACAGGGCAGGACCACAAGGAGAAGCTGGTACCCTGCTGAAGCAAAGTTGTTAGTTGTGCCTAGAAATGATTTATAAAGGCACAGAAGGGAATTCTTAAAATAAACAGTGGAAGAAAACCTGAAACTCAAATCCTTTCCTCCCAAATAATTTAGACTAAAATGGGGATCAACACATGAAATATTTAAAAAGATAGCTATGGAAGAGCGTTTTAAACATGTAATTATAATGTCACTCTAAGTTTTATAACATAGATATAATTACTCCATTCCTAAAAGTATTTTTGTTCTTTTATGAGACAATTTTTACTTAAAACATCTTAAATACAGAAAAGTTCAAAGACTAATAAAACAAACACCAATGAACCCAAAGCCCAAACATGACAGCTGTTAACGTTTCTTCATATTGCTCCAAGTTTTATTTTTTAACTAAATAGAATTTCAGATCAAGAGAATTTTATGCTATGTATTTGCTACCTTTGGACCTCCACTTGGAAACATCCTCTGCCATGAACTTAGGTACCTTTCATACGGACATTATATTCCAAGATAAATGGCCTGCTAATCAACACTTTGGGCTCTGTAGAGTGCTGTCGTTTTCACACAGAGCACCCACAGATGACGTGCAAACACTTGGGCTCGCATCCTGCCAACAAAACTTTATTTATGAAGTGGTGGTGGACATACTGTTCCTATGGCAGGGTTTCATGTTGTGTGTGCATTTCAGTTTATATCAATGGGGCTGTAGTTTATTCATTTTAACTTCTGGAATTCTCTCCTATCCAATATCTCATTTTAGCTGGTTCTTTATTAATGAGCCTATAGATTTCCATTCTTATTTCTTAAAGACCTTCAATGTGACCAATCAGGCTGGCTGGACTCCACATAACCTCCTTAGATCTAAACCACCCCATGGACTCAGGGATGGATGGTCCCTGGTAAACTCAGGCTTTGGAGGACATGGGGGCGATAAGGTGAGCTTGCTCTTAAGGGGCATCTTCTCCTGGTGCCACCTGATTACAAGGGCTCAAGTTTCACCCTCAGTTACCAGATCTCCTTTTCCCTTTTCTTCTTTGAGCACTAGGGAGAGTGCACACCCCAAATAGGTAGGTCTTGGCAGAGAATTGGGGATTTCAAACTCAGTCACCTACAAAGGTCGGGCAGGGTGACGTGGCCAGAGCCTAGACCCTAGGCGAGGAATGGCCATGAGCTGGGTGACCAGGGAGCATGTGCCTGTCCAGCTGTGCTGAGCAGTGTACCACCGGGGTATGCTGTGACTGCAGGAGCCACCAACTTTCTGAAAGGTTGTGTCTGGGTTGTAATCTAAATTCTCCCAGTATTCCAATGCAGGTCACTCTGGGGTAGAAAGAGAGGGAGAGGGGGAGGCCTCTTCTGCATGCTATGAAACAGACCGGGCCAGTCCCAGCCTCTGGAGAAGTCTCGACCCCCTGGCTTAACCATCCCGTTGGGCGGGTCAGCTGGCCTCAGAGATGTCTCCTGTGCCCGTCTCTGCACAGGAGGCTTCTCAGGTACTGACCTGCTCACTATGATATTCTGGAACAGGCAGAAAGGAAGGCGTCACTACCAGCATCCTACAAAACCTCTGAAGGTCATGTACAAACCTGTCTTTTCTCCCCGTGAGACCCCTCGGCTTTGATTGAGGGCATGTGGTGCTTAGCATCCATGTGCGCTGTTGATGGGAACTGAATTCCTCCGCTAGTTCCACTGGGACATGTCCCCCAAGCACGCTGAGTGCGTGACTTGTTAGGCATCCAAGAATGACACTCCATAGCTTTCTTTTAAGACATTTATGACAGCAAGGCCTGCCCTTTCCCCAACCTCCAATAAATCACTTCTTTTCTTCCCACTCCTCTTCAACTGGGAGAAGTTTTTTGCAATAGTTTCCCATCATTTCCCCTTCTTTATTTTTGATTTCATTAGCGTCCCTGCCAGCGGCACAGCCCAGTGATCCTCCAGACTTTCATGAGCATCATTTTACATATTTCATTTAAGATCCCCCTCCAAAAAAACCTAAACAAATCAAAGACCTCATAGCACCCCAGGCTTTCCAGTGGACAGAGGGGTACTGGGTGCACTTCCTGGCTGCTCTGAGGTCTTCTTGAAGAGGCAGGGGCTGTCTTGGGGTGAACCTGTGCAGAAAAGCCTGAAACATCTCCTTTTCCTCAAGACTGACCAGAATAGTTTCTTCCAAGGATCCTGGATATGTGGCCCAAGCAGGAGGGTCAGCCAATGCTCAGAGGGACCAGGTGGACTCACCACAGGATAATTATAACCCAATGTTAGAAAAATAGAAACTGGAACGCCTCACAGCCTCAATGGGCAAACTAAGCTTTGCTTCCCACCATGGCAACCCTCCCCTGCCAGAACCTCGTCTCCACCCATCCTCACCTCCTCTCTGCCAGAGGCCCTTCCAGGGTCCACACAGACCAGACAAACCAGAATGCACACTCAGCACAGAAACGCACTTCCAGAATGGCCTCTGGAGTCTAACACTGACCCAGAAGAGCTCTTTCCCCTGGTCTGGGACAGGGGAGAGAAAAAGGTGGGACAGGAAGAGAGCACAGGGTCTGAGCAGGTGGCTTCCCTCCTGAGTTCTGCTGTGCACACGCCCCAGGATTGGGAGTCCTTGGCTCCAACGGGCTAGGAGAGGGGGTTCTCTCAGTCGATCTGGGGCATCACCCCTGAGGCATTAAGGAGGGCACAGGCCTCAGAGCAGGTACACCCCTCTCCAGTGGAGTCCTATGGCCTTGCGCAGTCCAAGACCTGAGCCTCAGCCCTGTCCCTGAGGCCACACTACAGCCTGGGGAAAGTCTTTTATTCCACTCACCAGTCTTCAGCTTCCTTATCCTACAATGAAGACTCTTAGGGTCCACCTGGAAGGGAACTTGTGGGCAGTGTGCTGCCTCAGTGACAAGAGTGGATCTGGCCACCACCCCAGGAGAGCTTCGGCATCAAAATGCACTGCTGGAGGCCTCACAATACCTGACTCAAATTGTAAACTCCACAGCTGTTGCAACAGACACATGGTACTGCACAGAAACAGACACAGGAGCAGTGGTGCAGACATATGACACAAGTCAAGCCCATGCACCTACTGTGGTCTGATACTTGATAAAGGTGCCAAAAAACATGCATTGGAGAAAAAATTTTGTAAGAAATAGTGCTGGGACAATAGGATATCTACATGTAGAAGAATGAAACTAGACCCTTATCTCACTCAGCACAAAACTCAACTCAAAATGGATCAAAGAAACTGCATCTCCTAGGAGACAATGTAGGGTCAACACTCTAGCATACAGGCACAGGCAACAACTTTCTTAATAGGACCCCTAAAGCTCGAGAAATAGTACCAAGAGTTAATAAATGGGACCAAATTAAAAATTTCTGCACAGCAAAGGAAACAATTAGGAATGGGAAGAGGGAACCTACAGAATGGGAGAAAAAATCTTTGCTAGCTACTCTTCTGACAGAGGATTAGTATTAGAGTACATAAAGATACACAACAAAACTTTACACCAAAAAATTAAATAACCCAATTAATAAATGGGCAAATAGAATGAAGCAGACACTCCTCAGAAGAAATACAAATGGCCAACAAATCTATGAAAAAAATGTTCAACATGATTAGCAATTAAGGAAGTGCAAATCAAAACTACACTGAGATTTCATCTCATTCCAGTTAGAATCTCAGCCGTCAAGAATACAAACAATAATAAACACTGGAGAGGATGAGAAGAAAAAGAACACTTTTATACTATTGGTGGGACTGTCTCTATGATGGAAATCAGTTTGGAGGCTCCTCAAAAGACCAGGCATGGAACTCCCATGTGAGTCAGCTCTACCACTCCTTGATATTTATCCTAAAGAATTAAAGTCACCATGCTGCTGTGATACATGCACATCCATGTTTATAGCAGCATGAATAGTAATAGCCAAACTATGAAACCAGCCTAGGTGTCCATCAATGGATGAATGGATAAAGAAAACATGGTATACATACACAATGGACTTTCATTCAGCCATAAAGAAAAATGAAATTATGTCATTTACAGGAAAATGAATGAAACTTGAGAACATTATGCTAAGTGAAATAAACCAAACTCAAAAGATTGAGGGTTGTACATTTTCTCTCATACGTGGAAGCTAGAGAGGAAAAAGAAAAGAAAGGTAATGGGGGGAGGTCCCATGAAAACTGAAGCAGATCAGTAGAGGAAAGTGCTAGGGGAGGAGCGTGGGGAGGGAAAAGGGAAATACTGGGGAGTGACACTGGCCTAATTATAATATATAATTATATTATATTATAATTATAATTATATAATTATAATTATATAATTATATTTTATGCATGTACCAATGTGTAACATTGAATCCCATCATTATGTACAACTACAATGCACCAATAAAAATGTGGAAAGAGAAGATTTGTGGCTTTACTCTTAGAACAGGGCACTATGACTCCCCTGTCACAGCACGGGACACAGCATGGGCGCCACCTGGGAAACAGACCCAGGGGACAGACTGCTTGCTGAGCACAGTGAAGGTGGCCTTGAGGAGGTCCCGACAGACTGTCCCTAGGCCTTCTCTCAAGCAGCCCAAACTGAGTTGCATGAGCAGTAAGATGGAGATTGCTCACCCACAAAAAAGCCTGATGTCGTGGCAGGAATCCATGATGGGGGACGATGGGAGAAGAGTGTGTGAAGCTTCCCCCAACCCCAGGCTCATCCGCCTTCCGTAGCTCTCACTGTCTGCTGGACACAGCCTGAGCACCTGAGGGGCTGCGGGGTGCTTGGTGTGTAGCAGGCACTCTGTAGATATGTGGGAAGTGTTGAGGAAAAGATGTCCTCGGTCTCCTCAAGGCCTCCACCATCTGCTCAAACTTGCCTCTACTTCCTCAGTGCCACCTGCCTGCTGGCCTTTTCAGAGCACCCCGGGGCCCTTGCCCCACACCAACACAGGTCCAAATTGGCAGTAGAAGCCTCTCTCCTGAGAGCCAAAAGCAGGTGACCCAGCTCCTTTCCCTGGGATGAATTCTGGTCTTGGATGAATTATGGTGCGTGATTCTGCAGTCCCCAGATACATGACCTCCACCCCAGTGCAGACCCCACCTTAGACTTCCAAGACAATACCCACCGCAGACACAGTAAGGTCTTCTGACACTTCTCAAAATATACCCCTTACTGTCCCCTCTGTAAGTGTCCTTCCTGGGGACCTCTGGAAGCAGGAGCCTCTTCAATGGACACAGTCATTGCTTCCTCCTTCTCTTTCTTCCCTACATCGGTTCATGAGATTGTCCTTTCTTCCCCCATTAGTTCCCCAGTTCTCTGCCATCCTGGTGACATCTTGAGCACCTGGAAGCCCATGGGTCAAGATCAAACTACCTTTAGGAGCCCTGGTGTTTCCCAGGCCTATGGCAGGAGGAACACTAAAACCCAAAACCAGCAGCAACAAGGGCAGGAGGAGCCCAGGGAGCCAGAGAAGGCTCTGCAGGAGGGTCATCACCTCCAGGGGACTGAGATCTGCCACTTCTCAGCCTCTAAAACCACCTGCAGAGCATTCCACAGGAAAGGAGTCTTGACAGACTGCCGAGGAGAGGCAACACCTCAATACTGCATGATTTTTACTCTTAAATGTGCACATCCTTTGGGGATAATATAGGCAATTTCTGAAACACAACCATAGCAATAAATTTCTTATAAGAACTTACTGTTAGATTAATCATTTTGTTGTTCAGCTATTATTGTTTTAGATTAAAAATAAAATAGACCATTTGCTGAGGTAAATTCCAGAGTGAGCACATAAAGATGGGCAGCCAGCTAGACATATTGGTCAGGGAAACTGGCAGGCAGGGTTCAAGATAGTGGCACCAGGCAGGAGGGAAGAGCACACTTGGTTGAGCCCTTACTATCTACCCCTAACCCTGGGCTCTGAACAGTCTCAGAGCTGTCTGGCATGAGACTTTTTAGTTAGTAAAGGAGAAATTTGAAAAGCCTGGCCCATGAAGGCAGGTAACCATGGTCTCTGGGGAGCTAGTGCCTCTGGGTCCCCACTGGACAAGGACAGTGTCCATTTCTAATGTTGACTCCTCCAGCCCTTTAGGATTCTGGAGACAGGCCTAGGGACAGGGGGGTTCCAGTTTCAGGCTGGCAAACACAATGCTCCTTCAGGGGCCCTCTCCGGTGTCTCATGGCTTCCTGATATCTTTGAGCATTATGCCAACACATCACCTTGAAAATTCAAAGAGCACCAAGCCACTGCAGACATGGAAGGAAACTTCAAAATGCCAAGGAAAGAAGCCAGTCCGAGAAGACTGTGTGAAGCACAGCTCCAACACCATGACAGTCTGGAAAATTCGAAATCAGTGGCCAAAGGTCCATGGTTACCCATGGTGGGGGCTGAATGAACAGATGGAAGAGGGGTCACTTTAGGACAGTGAAACTGCTTCATAGGGCACTATCCTAGTGGATACAGTACATTAGACATTTGTCCAAATCTACAGAATGTCCAATACCAAGAGTGAACTTAATGTTAACCACAGGCTTCAGCTGAAACAAGGTATCAGTATTGGTGGGTCAACTGCAGCAAAGGGGCCACTGAAGCAAGCTCGTAATGCTGGGGAGAGGGAGGGGCTGTGGGCACATAGGGGACTCTGCACTTCCTGTTCATTTTTCTCTAAATGTCCAGCTGCTCTGAAAATTCAAGTCTTCAGGAAGGTGCCACCACTGAGCTGGAGTTGTGGACCTCCCAGGTAGCCAAGTCATCCAGGATGATAGTAGACTTGCACCAGGGACTTAAAAGCTGTGTTAAACATCTTAAAAAATCCCCCATGATTTTCCCTGTGTGAAATATATTTAAGTGTTGAAATTTGCAACCCCCTGCCCCTCATCTGCCACCTTCCTGGCCATGGTAAACCTCCTGTAATAGCCACTCTAACTGAGCTTTCGTCCCTTTCTGGGTTTGAATTTACAGTTTAAGAATTTGCTTTCTAGGGATCTGGTAGGTTTCTCTATGACTCTTTTAATGTTTTACTCATAGCCTATAGTAAACAGGGATTTGCTCTGAAACCCAAGAATCCCAAGAACAGGTAGAATTGTCCATGGTGAGAAGTCTTAAGAGTTCTGCAGGAGGGGTGAACAGGAACATTCTGGATGCCAGAAATATGGAGTCTGGAAAAGGGTCCCAAAAGTGCCCATGTCCTAAACCTGGTGCCATGTGACCTTACATAGCAGCAGGACTCTGCAGATGTGACAAAGAGAAATAGAGAGAGCTAGATTTCAGGAGCTGCCTGGCTGTCTGTGAGGACCGTGATGGAGGACAGCTGACCAGGGCAGCGGGTGGCCCTGGGAGTTGGAGAGACATGGAACCTGCTTTCCCTGGAGTCTCCAGAAGGAGCCTGGTCCTATTGGTGCCTCAGTTTGAGACCTTCTGACCTCTAAAACTGTAAAAGAATAAGACTGTGTTGTTTTGAGCCACTGTGCTTTTTTATGGTCATTTGTGACAGCGACATTAGGAATTGAACACAGTGTGTCTACATGTAAGAACCTACTGAGGTCCACACTTGAGGCTGTGCCTCCAGCCGCCTGTGGTGGGCTCCATCTGTACACCTCAGACACTAGGGTCCAGATCATATTCTGTGGTGGCGCCATTCCGACCCATGCCTGGCACGCCTACCCCAGCTCAGCTGCGACCACCTGAGTTGTCCCCAGACAGAACCCATGTTCTCTGAAGGACAAAACGGGCTTTTGGTTAAGAACCACTCCCTCGTGAGTATTATGCTTCAATGTGAAAAAGTTTAATAAACTCCATGCAAAGTAAAGTAAAATAAAATAAACCTTTGGTTCTGCCCTAAGCAGAGCCACCGTCAACATGCTGCGGGGAAACATCCTGAGAACACACTGGCTTTCCTGTGTCTGGGGTGCACGTGGATGGCAGCTACCAGGAGGACGTGCCAGCCTCTGAAACAGCCTTCAGGGGCCTGGGTTGAGGTGCCCACAGGGGTGGAATGGTGAAGGGGCCCCTCAGCCTCTCAGCCAGGACCCCACCTCCCTCCCCATGTGCTAAGTGGAACCACATGATACAGGCAGAAGCCCGCCTGGGGCTGCTGAAACCAGAACCCTCTGGAGTGAGGCTAATTGAGTCTGGGCTGGGTGTGAGGCACTCGGGAGCCCTTGAAAGTTCCCAGGTGACAGGTTGGAGGCACAGAGCCGGGTGGCTGATTAGCTGGAAGGAAAACAGGGGTGAGATGGGACAGCTCTGGTAAACGCAACGTCCCTGCTGTCAGTTTCCCTCGGATCCCACACACATGGCTCTCACCCCCAGGCCCAGACCAATTTTTAGGAAATCTACCTTCCCCAATTACCTAATTGCTGCTAAATGACATTTAAAGAGCTCCATGAGGCCAGGCTGGGCTGTCCTGGAGTTAATTTTGCCTGCCCTGCTGGGGTCTCCCCCCTTTTGCAGGATGGAGCTGTGCCCTCAGGCCCTCAGGAGGAGGAAGGGATGGCGGTGTGGCTGACTTGGCGCAGACACCAGTGCCCCCCCACAACTTGGCTCATTCCCACTTGATTGGGGGATATCCACGGGGTCACCTGGGAATTCAGAGGGGCACCGACACCCAAGAGGCTGGAAACTCGGAGATAGAACACTTGATGCTTTGGGTGACAGCCCTTGGGAACAGGGATGGCCTGTTTCTAGAACTTTCTGACCCTTCTCCAAAGCAGCTCAAGATGGCACTAGAGTGCTTTCCTGAGTTGCCAGCAGCCAGACTCTTAAGGGGAGATCAACCCTCCTCTGGTTTTTGAGGGCAACAGAACTTTTTTCCAGGGTTCAGAGAGTGATCACAGGGCTGAAGAGAGGACTGTGGCCCCCGATCATGCTACATCAAGGGTCTTGGTCCTTCTTTCATTAGGTGTGAGCGGGGTCCATCTTCACACACCCCAGGCTGGCAGAGGCTGTGAGGACACAGTGACCCCTTCAGCTTTGCTTCCAGACACTTTGACCCTTCATGAACTGAAATGTTCTATCCCTCTTAAAGGGGCCTGGCTGGGAGCTTAGGGGTTGGGATCTGGGGCCAGGTTCTTATGGGGTATGACCACAGTGGCTGGCGGTCACAGTGTTTGCCCAGGACTCCATTTCTCTTACTCCTTCCAGCCTGAGATTAGATGTACAGAACAGCCCAGCTGCTGGGCAAGATATTCAACAGATTGTGGTCACTGTCCAACTTAGTGGAATCAAGGAAAAATGAGATCCTCACGATTATGAAGCCTGCTGTACCCTTGGCAGCCTGGTGTATGACCTTGGGATCCAGCCCCACAGGCCTGTGGACCAGCTGATGTCCACCTGGGCTCCTGGGTACCCTCTGAATCTCTCACCCAGACCCTGGCAAGACAGCAACAGCTTCATCATCTGCAGTCATCTGGCCAAGTCCTGTCTGGTGGGAAAGGAGAAGGGAAGAAATGTGCTCTACCAAAATGTTTATTATTCAGACTTCTTGGATTATTAAATGTTAAAATATATGAAAATGCAGATGTTGCTCTTTTTGTAATCCAAGTATGTGAGGTTTAGGCAAAAAGCCTTCATGGAGTTTGGCATCAGCTCTCGGGACATTCATTCTGCAGGGTGGGTTTCTCCTGACCGTGGCTTTTGACAGTTTTCCCAGAACCTTTAATTCAGGGAGGCAAGAGGTCCCGGCACTGGGTGCTGTAGATCCAGCCTTAGTATAAGGGGTGTCCCTAACCAGGCCTTCACAGGGTAGTCTCTGGCCCATGTGGAGAAACTGGGTGGTACCTGGCTGAGACTCCACACTCCAGCAAAGATGAGAAGAAGCCCAGGGCTGGGGTCCAGTGAGACTCACCGACTGCCTCAGGATGTGTCCCCGAGAAAGCCACCTATCCTCCCCTGTCAGTCTCCTCATCTGTGCAATGGGGCTGAAGATGCCTTCCTTGCCTCAGAGATCAGCAACCTCCCCCAACTGGAGACCAGCAGCACCCCAGGTCTGCAGACACCACCAGGCATCCCGGCCCTGCTGGAACAGGGCTGGTGAGGACTCGGCAAGCAGGCAGGGCAGACTCTCAAAAAAGTGCCTTCATGGGAGTGTGAGCCTCTAGAAATGCACCTGGAAGTGAGAGCACAAAGGAGATCTAGCCCAGGGGTGGCTGAGATTCAGAAACCATCTAGATGCTGCTCTGTTCTGCTCATGGCGGTCTGGCTCGTGCTTTCTATGTGGCTCTAGAATCACCTCAGTCCCAGCTGCTCTCTGGTTCCTGTTTGCACTCAGTGTCCAACATGCCTGAGGTGCTAGGTCATGAAGCTGACAACTGATTCTCAAGGTCCCTGTGCAAAGCTGCTCCCCCTGTGCAGACGTGAGGCTTCTGATGATTTGACCAGCTGGATCACGGGCCCTGGTCTCTCCCTGTACTCATCTGCATTGGGGCAGCCTCCTCTCTGAGTACCAGTTGGCTTCTGGAGAGCGGAAGGCCTCCTCCTCCAGACTGGATGATGAGGCCTCAGCACACTGGAGTCTCCTCAAGGCCCAGGTTCTGTCCAAGAGAGCTGGACCGCCATTTGCAAAGCCTTTGTCAGTCCAGGTGAAACACAACCTCCTTTTGCAATATTATCTAGGAGCACAATGCTCCCCATGTTGGGATCCTCAAACCTCCTTCCTTCCTTCCTTCCCTTTTTAAAACAAGTTATTTGTTCTGAGGTTGATTGGGCTCAGCCGGGTGATTCGCTCGTGAGGTCGCTCTTGGCTTGGCAGTTAGATGGTGGATGGGGCCAGAGTTGGTCATCTTAAAGAGTTCCTTACAACCAGCCCAGTCATCTCAAAGGCATGTGCAGGGGTTGGCACTGACCATAAACTAGGACTTCAGCTGAGCCACCCATGGCTTGCCAGGAGGCCTCTCCCGCTGGGTCTGCTGGTCTTCCTTGCAGCGTGATGCATGTGATTTGCCCCTTTTGAAGGTCATGCTGAGGTCTAGTTTCCCAGTATAATAGTGTTGAATAACAGCAGGTCTTTAAGAGCTGAGGGTTCATGGATGAGGGCTGGGTCAGAGGGTCCTCACTTTTGGAAAAAGCCACTCTCCACGGGCCTTGGAAGAGGCAAAGTTGGTGGTAAAGGGCTCAGAGAGCACTTTCACTGGAAGGATCCAAAGTGGGAGGTGAACACAGGTGCCAAGAAACCATGGTGGGCTGGGCAGCGAGAAAGGAGGAGGGCAGCAGTGAGGGGGAGAAACAGAAGACTTCCTGGCTACTCCCTCTGCTCCAAGGCTCTGTCATGTTTGGTAAATGCACTTGCGGGCAGGACTCCGTGGCCACTCCAGGAGGGCAGCAGCACCCATCACCCATTTGGTGATCACCTTAGAGGTTGGAATATGAAGTCCCAGATGGAGCCACAGTTTGTAATCCGTGTCCTCCCTGGGAAAGTTGCGAGATCTGGCAATGCTGGCCCGGTCCGGATGGTAGGAGTGGGGGAGCCAACAACAGCTGGGCCGCCTCGGGTCCTGGGGCCTAGGTCCAGCATGGGCCCTGAATCCAAGCAACAGGGGAAGGGTTGCCGATTTCCCCACAAACAATGGGGAGTCTGTCATGACAGGACACTTGGTGGTGTCAATCCCATCCTAATTCCAAAGCAAATAAATGAACTGGGAGTCATCAAGTGATGGCCAGGAAGACATGGGGACTGATGAAGGGGCCAGACTGGCCTGTTGCAGCTACCGCAGCCCAAACACGGGGTGAAAACAGCATCAGCCTCCTCAGGGCAGTTCTTTTGCTGAACCAACTACAATTTTTCTTGGCATTTTTTTCTAGATCATTCTTGATGGACACTCATGATCTCTCAAAAGCCACCTGTTAAGTCCACTTTCAAAAGTCAGCATCCCTTTTGTCTCTCATTTTGCTCCCCTTTTTCCTCTCTTCCCTCTCTGTCATTGAAAGGATTTGAAAATGGATATTGTAGGTTTTTAAAAATTTTTATTTTAATGTCTGCATCTCAATGGTGAGAGATTAATTTTAGAAAATAGCAGCTCCCCACCCATCATTTCATAAAGATACTATTTGGCATTTATAACCAAACGTGTGCCAACGAAACCCAACCCGCTCAAGAAATGTACATGGTGGATCACTGGGGAGGCTCCTTGGGTGGATGTTGCTCCATCGATCCTTTTCTGCTGGAGGCCCACCTCTGTCTTCTGTTTCCTCTCCTTCCACCCACTCCTCCCTACCAAGGTCGTAGGGGTTTGGAGTCAGAAGGCTCACCTCTAGACAGGGTGGGTACTCAACAGGCTCATTGGGGCGGGAGGGGAAACTCAACCAGAGCCCATCCAGCTTCTCTTTCCCCAGGCTGCCACCCTAATTCATTCCCTCATTGTTTCTTGCTGACAGTGAAAAATTGTGACCTTTTTTTTATTTTGTTCTTATCGACAGAAAAGGATGAATCTGCCTAAATAGAAAATAAGATTTACCGTGAACATCTCACGCTGCTCGGAAAAGGTGAAGCGAGGAAGACCTTTCCAATCGAAGCCTTTGACGAGCTCCTGTCACGGTGCATTGTCACTTAAGCCAGCTCTGAGCACCATGGTGCCCTGGACCCGAACAACGGGCATCATCACCAAGCTCTGAAACAACCCTGGATTTCTGAATCTCTATGTCCATGATTCAGCTGGGACCATCAGAGTGTGGCCAATAGAACATTCCCTCTCGGGGATGAATAAATGCTCAAACACTAGACAAGAGGCAGAAAAAAGAAACTTTTATGGAATTCATCACAACTCAGTTTAACCCCACTCAAATCAACTCAGGATCTTAACTCAATGCTCTTTTTTTCCCTTCTCCTGATTTTTCCTTATTTATTTATTTTCTCATCTTGAAGACATAGAACAATTCTCAGGCCAGAATTGTGGGTTGTGCCAAGCAGGGGGAGTGAAAGCTCCAGAGAACTCCTGTGCCCGGGAGAGAGGCCTTGAGGTCCAGAGGCGAGGCTTGCACGGGCAGCCAGCACATCTTCATTCCCAGTGTGGAGAGAAGAAAGGCCATCCAGCTGCAGGTCTGCCAGCACTCTGGGAAACCTGCTCTCCAGTGCTCTCAGCTGTTGGATAGATTTGGAATCAGAGGAAGGACAGGACTGCCCACAGGCCACTGAGGAAGACGCACTCTCTAGCTCTACGCTGAGGCCAGGACAGCCTGTCCCCAGGTAGACGGTCAGGCCCCACTTTCTGCATCTAAGAAGTATAGGGTTTGGAACAGGAGTTCAGACCATCCCCCTCTTGGCCTTGAACTTGGCTGAGGTCACATGGTAGTGAGTAGGAGAACTAAGACTCAAATGCAATAGATCTTCCTATTTAGGTAGGAGTGGGGGAGCCAACTACTTTGAGGAGTTATTACCTGTGAGGACCCACACTGGCCTTGCTCAGGATGGCTTTCCAGACCCTGAGGGAGGCCTTTCCAGTATTTCCAGAGACCTTGGAAGGCCCGGCATCATCCAGAGCCTCTCCTTCAGTCTGTGGATGAGAGAGGAGGTCTCATTTCTCAAGGTTCCCATGGATTCATGGTTCAGAGCCAGAGAGGTGCCTCATATTCACATTGATGTGTGAAGGGCTGATGTGTCCATTCCCAGCACACAGGGGTGCACATCTAGGACACCTGCCTTGTGGAGGGGCTCCTGCCCATTTCTTCTCGTGTTCCCCAGGCTCAGCCAAGACCAACATGGGTCACAAGCACTTCTCATTTGTAAGTGATTACAGAACTGAAACTTCTAAAAATAAACATTGCAGGATTCATGGCGAATCGAAAACGTCTCCTCCTTGAAAATGATTCTCGAGTGAAACCAAGTGGGAACAATTGTTCTGGGCCATCCGGGGGATGTCGAAGTTGGCAGCTGTTTCGAAGCTTGTTCTTTCTTGTGAACTCTGAAGAGTGGTAATTTGGGAATTATGCATTTCGTATCAATGACTATTACAGAACACAGTTTAGACTATTGTTTTAAATATCATGAGACTGGCTGTTTAAATATTTTATTTCAGACTTGGTGCCAACAGTCCCTACCGTGGACCCAGCTCCTCTCCCTCAAAGACTTCATGAGGAAGTCGAGTTTCTTGAAGCCAACATGTGAGAATCTTGAAAAAACAGCAGGCCGGCCCATAAGCAAGCCCTCAGATTCCTGTCAGCCCTCATGGGAGCAGAAGAGGGGTTCTGAAGGAAACGTCCAAACAAGACGTCTTCGAGAGCTGATACCACCAGGTGGCGACAGAGAGCTGACTTGGCGGACCTCTGGCGGTCTTGTCCACTGTCCATGGACAGGTCAAGTTGGGCATTCATTCAACAAACGTTCACTAAGTACCACCACATGGCTCACATTCTTTTAGCAACTGGAGACATAGCTGTGAACAGAACAGGCATCTCAAGCTGCTCATGAAAGCTGCTGTGGGTAAGGTCTTGTAAACTATGGGAAAGAGACAAGGAAGTCACTGGCCCTGCCCTGGCCTCAAAGAAGCTCACTTAGGAAAACAGCAGGACATAAACACAGGAGTTCAACAGCAGGAACACAGTTTCCCACATCTGCAGGAGCTCCCCATTTGGGTGACCTCAGAGGTAGCATCCATGATCACCCTTGGGTGGTGGTTGCTTAGTGACAAGGTTCCATCACAGCAGGACTCCCATGCACAGAACCACTGGGTGCCAGGAACAGCCTTCAACATGCCATATTTCATTCCATCTCCCAGCTCTCTACCACAGGGCATACTTAGATTATGTCTATTTACAGATGGGGACACTGAGGCTGAGAGGTACATTATGTGGTTACATCCCCCTAGTCAGCAAAGGGAGAGCAGAGTTGGACCTTAGTCAACAGCGTGTCCTGTGGGGTGGGCACAGTGTTGGGTATGTTAAGGTAGAGGAGCATGGAGTACCCCTTCAGTCCCTAAGCTCAGGACAGAGGTTAGAGACAACTCCTTTCCTTGGGGTTCCAAGGGAGCTCACTGAGCCTCTGACAGCTGGGCCTCCCGGACCTCTAGGAAGGACTGGCTGAGCCTCTGGAAAAGTCCCTTGAAATGTTGGGAAGGAACCGCCTGCTAGGAAAACAGAAGGAACAATGCACGGAGAGACCCCACAGCCGCCCTTTGGGGAGGGGACATCCTCTGGAGCCTGCCTGGAGCTGGGGCTGGGCCTGCCTGCTGCAGTCTGGCCAGTGACGGCCACGGCACTGCGCAGGCTGCAGTTAGGCGAGCGGCCGCGTGGGCGCGCTGTTGTGCAGCGAGTGAGCGTGCTGCGTGGGCGGCGGCGCCGGGACCGCTGGGGCGCAGAGCCGGTGCCAGGCGGGGGCGAGGGCGCAGCCCCTTCATCCTGCTTCGTGCTTTCCTGTGAGGCTCAGGGGAAAGGTCACGATTGTTATTATCGCGCCCGATCCATCAGCCTGAATAACATGAGGTCCAGCAGCAAGCCACTGGGGGAACCAGGGAATGGAGAAGGGACCCTGCGGGGGTGGCTGAGACCCCTTCCCTGACCCGGGCGCTCAGGATTTCTGGCTTGAGCTGGTGCATCCAAGTCCAGGAAGAGGGCTGTGGGAGGGGGGACCCAGGACCCTCTAGGCAGGGGCATGTGGCAAGGAGGTGTCCTGGGATACATGGGTGCCCTGCAGTGGAGGACAGAGCAGCCTCCTGGGGAGGAACGACCTGTCCCACTTGGTACAGTGTTGTTGATGGGGGAATTGGGGAGAGGTCTCGTGGCACAGGGCACTGGGAGGAAATGTCCTATCCTTCTATTAAGGAGGTTGCTGACTGCAGAGGTGCCCGGAAGTGGGGCTTTGGGCCTGGACAGTGACACAAGCAGTTTTCAGCCTGAAGAAAGTGTGTGTGTGTGTGTGTGTGTGTGTGTGTGTGTGTGTGTGTGAGAGAGAGAGAGAGAGAGAGAGAGAGAGAGAGAGAGAGAGACAGGGAGGCCAGGTGGCCTTGCTAAAGAGAACAGGCTCCTATCGTTGCTATAGAGGAGACCCCTGCCCCTTTTCCAAGAGAGGGGAGTGCCGGGTTCCTGGATTTGTAAGGAGAAAGTGTGCAGACTTCCAGCCCACATAAGGGTTAAAGGAGGGAGACGGCTGCCGGAGGTAGAGAGCAATAAACCATGATTTTTCCACCAGAGGGAGAGAGGTGGAAACAGAGAGGGAGAGAAAGATTGATTTTCTTCTTAGAACACACACACACACACACACTCACATGCATATACACATGTTTTTCTCTGTGCACAGAGAGACAGAGGAACATAGCTCAAGTGCCACGCACTCACCCCTAAATGCTCTAGCAGGGACTGAGCAGGACATGTGTGTGGTTCTTGGCTGCGGCAGAGGAAAAATTTCCAAGCGAGAAAGAGCAAGAGGGAGGACATTTTCTGCGAGTATACACACACGCACACACACACACAGAGTTTTCTGCAGGCTGTGAACCAGCACTGGTTTGTCAGGTGGTGGCCATTGGCGAGTTTGCCCTGCAGTGGAATAGTGGAGACCCTGTGCTTCTGCAAGTGTGTGTGTGTATGAGAGAGAGAGAGAGAGAGAGAGAGAGAGAGAGAGAGAGATGCCGAGAGGGGAGACAGAGACAGTGAAAGGGAGAGACTGAGAGGAATTTTTTCCTGTTTGGAAAACTAGCACACGTATTTTTCTACTAGCAGGGAAACAAATCAAGAGAGGTTTTGTTTTGGGTTCTGTTTTTTTTTCCTTGTAGCCACACATGTGTGTGAACACACACGGAATTTCCTTCTTTCCCAGCATGTTTTCATATTGTGTGTGCCGTCTCAGAGAGATGGGAGCTGTTTTTCTGGTGATGGAAAGCATTTGCGGGAGAACCAGGGTGAGGGGAGAACAGTTTGTGCTTGGAGGCCCGCGTCCTGCGAGCTGAGAGTCACTAAGTGTTGGTGGTTCAAGTGGTGCACGCTTAGTGGGAAAAGAGACAGTCTGCCCCTGTGTGTGTGTGTGTGCATGTGCGAGTGTGCACGTAGTGTTTGGTGTTCATTTTCTATCGTGGAGGTGATACAGGCATTTTTCTGCCTGCAGGAAGAAACAGTCTGATACATTGAGATCACACACACACACACACACACACACACACTTCTCTGAGTGTGGAACATAGGTGAGAGTGAGGTTTTATTTAGTGGGGGAAGATGTATTTCTGCCCAGTGATTTTTTAAAATGTGACTTTTCTGAGTGAAAATTAGAATTTTTTTTTTTGCTTAGAGATACACATGCATTTAATTTTATGCAAGCCAAGAAATAGTGTGTTTGTTTTGCAGGTAGTACAAACATAGAGAAGAGCCACACTTCTGCCTCTGCACGTGTGTTTGTGTGTGTGTTTTGGGGGAGTATTTTTATCTTTCTTGAAAAGGAGCAGCTCAGGGTTGGGGTACAGCTCAGTAGCACAGAGCAAGCCCAGCACCACAAAAGAAAAAAAAGGAACAGATATTTTTCTGCTTCCGGGAGTCAGCTCAAGTCCGAGACGCCTTTTTCTGCTTATAATCACAAACACAAACACACTTGCCTTCCGGCCACGTGTGTGTGTGTGTGTGTGTGTTTGTGTGCACATGCATACATGTGCGTGTGTGAGTGAGAGATTTTTTTTTTTGCCAGCGGCAAAGCTTTAGAGAGACACTTTTATGAAAGACAAAGAACATTTTCTGTCTGGAAATGCGTGTCGTTGCCTTTGCAGTGGTGGAGAGGGGAGGCCTCCCGCCGGGTGTGTGACAGACAGACAGACCAGATGCAATCACGTTTTTCTGCCTGGAAAAGGACACATAATTCTTGGCTTGCAAAAAGGCAGACGGAAAGGGAGCCATTTCACAGCCCCCCTCACACACCTTGCTTCCCAGTGTGGCCAGAGAGCTGGAGTGGCAGTTAACTCCCCCCCAGGTGCCCCTGCTTGTGTGGGGACTGTTCCCCTAGTGATGAGGTTCTTGGAGGACCAGGCTCAGGAGTGGGAGCTGTTTTCTGCAGACACGAACAGGCAGATTTTTATGAGGCAAGAATCAGAAGCGTTCACAGAGGGCAGGGGCCATGTGCACCCGGTCGTGTGTACATGTGTGTTACGCTTCTGGGAGCGTGCCTGGTGACAGTTTCACACATTCCTCAGGCCCCAGAGGCCCCTCACTGCAGTGGTCCCAGGGCGCCTGACCACCAGGAGTCACAGAGATGTTGGTTTCGGGTGTGCAGACTTCCTGGGGGCAGGAAGGGGAGCTGTGTGCAAGTGTGTGGGGAGTCCGAGGCAAAAGACACACGTGCTTTCTGTTTAGAGGAGATAGACAGTGGACAGACTTCTGCACACACACACACACACACAAACGTGCAACACACACACGCTGGGCTCCGCTGGAGGTGGGGTGAGCGTGCATGGCTCTCCCCAGTGTGGGAGAGAGCAAGGCGGCTGCGGGGCGGGCGTCTCTGAGCGAGGGAGGTTCATTTTCTGGTTATAAACACAGAATTTTCCATGAGCTGAGATATGGCGTTCCAGGAGGTGACGCCCGAGGGAGAACTGGAGAGAAGTGTGTGCGTGCGTGTGTCTCCTCTGATCTGCTGTCGCAGTGCTCTGGGAGGGGGGAGAGGCCTCCTCGGCCCAAGGACACACACAGCCATTTTCTGTGAACCAAGACAGAGGGAATGCTAGCCTGAACTTGAGGGGCACATGTGGGCAGGAGGGGACATGTGTGTGCGTGTGTGTGTGTGTGTGTGCATGCTCATGTGTGTTTTTCTGTTTGGAAAACAACAGGTCTTGCACGCACAGGGAGATAGACTCAAGCCAAACACTTGATTTTTTTCTGCACCAGCATGTGAGCGCACACACACACACATAGACACACACACACACAACTTTCTGGAATGAAGGGTGAGTGTGTCTAGGGTGCCTTTTATAGAGGGTGGGGGTGGCTCTGCCTCCTCCCAGGTAGCTCCTAGAGGGCCACCCTGAGTGAAGGACATGTTCTGATGACACACACTGGTGGCCCAGGAGCACAAGCCAACTAGGGGAGGAGAGTTGTTGGAGTGCAGGACCTTGACCAAGGGGTGTGTGTCCAGGAGGGTGTCCAGGTCCGTCCTCCAGCCTGGAGGAGTGTGCGCACACTCGGCATGCGGGGGACAGGCCTGTCTCTCCTTTAGGGCACCAGAGACAGCCCCTCATTGTGCAAGAGTGGGCATGGCTGCTCTGTCTTCCAGGACGAACAGCCCCAGGAGACCCTCCCCAGGGGACAGAGGAGGCCTTGCAAGGGACCCAAAGAAAGCGGGAGGAAGAGAGGGGAAGAGTTTCCTGGCTTTCAGAGAAAGAGATGGTTGCAGACAGAGCTGTCCTCCCGGTGCCCACACACGTGTGTGCTGACCTTGTGCAGGGGCGTGGCTGAGCTTGCCAACACTCTGCGTACTTCCTTCCCAGGTGTGAGTGGCCTGTGTACCGCTGAGCCTCAGAGACCTCTGCAGAGAAGTTCCTCAGAGGCATAGAGGACTCTGTCACCCCTCCCAGGGACATGCAGTATTTTGCACCAGGATTGGAGACTCTGCTTTCCTGCCACGTGCTTGGGTGAGGAGGGAAGGCATTTTCCATGTGTGGGGACAGTTTTTCCCATGTGGAGAGACACTACATATTCCCTCTCGTTTTAGAGAGGGGCCGACCAACACAGGAAGACCTTCGTCTCCAAGTGCACTCGCACCTCCTGCACGGGTGGAGTTCACGTGTGCCTGTCTCTCTGGTGCTGACCGAGGGAGCCAGGATTTCTGCCCGTGAGGAGGACTTGGGTGTCTCTCTGAGAGGGAGTGATCTTTGTCTCTCTGACACACACACATACACACACACACACACACACACGCACATGCTCTGCATGCTGAGAGACAGAGAACTGGTTATTTCTCAGGTGATGAATCCCTGAGAAGGGAGGTAATTTCTGTCTAGTTTTAACAACCAAGAGGGAGAATTACCTGACAGAGACAGAGACTGAGAGACAGAGAAACACAGAGACAGAAACAGAGGCCAAGACACAGACAGGAAGAGAAATAGGCAGAAAGATAGGCAGAGACACACAGAGAGAGAAAGACAGAGACACAGAAATGAGAGGGACAGGCAGAAATACAGGGACAGATGGACTGAGAAAGACACACAGAGACAAAGAGACAGAGACCCAAAGACGGAGGCAGAGATTGAGAAACAGGCAGAAATACAGAGACAGAAGAAACAGAGATAGGCAGAAAGGCAGACACTAGAAAAGAGACAGAGACAAAAAGACAACAGAGACACAGAGAGACTGAGATAGAGAGAAACAGAGACAAAGGGAGACAGAGACACTCCGAAGCAGAAAGACACAGCCCTGACCTGCCTGTTGCAGAGGGAGCTTGGGACCCCAGGGAGACGCGTCCCAGCAGAGGACTCACGTCCTCCCGCCTGCAGAAGGCCAGGGCTGCCCTGCACTGCAACACCTGGGGTGGGCTCTCTCTCTCTCTCTCTCTCTCTCTCTCTCTCTCTCTCTCTCTCTCACACACACACACACACACACACTTTCCAATGAGCTGAGAAATGGAAAAAGTGAGTGTGTGTTCCAGTCCAGCCCATTCTTATGTAAATAAAGACACATTTCTGCCTAGAGGTAGAGCTGAAGAGAGAGGCACCCTTGGGGGTAGAGAGAGAGGCTCAGAGAGCTGGATACAGGCACAGGCATGGGGTCGAGAGGAGAGAGAGACAGTAGGTAGGTAGACAGATGGACAGACAGAAGGGGAAGGTCTCTGGCTGCGAGAGAGGTGGGCCTCAGCTCTAGCAGAGGCCCCTCGCAGCCTGGGCAGCCACTTCCGGGTTCCCTGCCCTGCCCAGCCTGGACATGGCATGGGCGCCCGTCCATTGTTTCTTTGGGCCCCCTTTCATTGGCTGGAAATAGAGCGAGCACTGTTTTGCCAACCCTCACTTTTCTCCGCGACTCTGGGAGCCTCAGCTGCTAGCTAGTGGTCACTTCCTGTGAGCAAAGGGCCAGGACATTCTTCCTTTTTTAGTTGCAGATGGTCACAGTACCTTTTATTTATTTATTCTTACTGGTGCTGAGGTGGTCTCCACACTGGGAGTCCCTGCACCTGCCATGGGCGTGGAGCTGGCCCTGATGGGCTGGACCCTGGTGCTCACTGCCTTATCGCGCTCTACTCTTTGGACAGGTACCCGAGCTTGTGAATCAGCCCTGGGGCCACACTCACCCACAGCTGCATTCCCCTTGGCTTGCAGGGCTTTATTGAACTTGGCTCTGAGGCCTATGCCCTCTAGTCCTGGTGGTGTCCCTTTGCTCCCATGCATCACACTCCTGCCCGGTGACCTGAGTCACATTCCTTTCTCCCAGTTGCACAGAGGAGAACGGAGGGTCCCAGAGAAGCCGGGCAGCCGCTGGAGACCACCCTGTTCACAGAAGGCAGAACCTGGTATCTTGAGCTTGGGATTGTCATTTGGGGGTGGGACAGAACATTCAGTTAAATTTGAACTTCTATTGAATAATGAATATTTTTTAACCATGCAATATTTGGGCATACTTCTACTAAAAATTATTGTTGCTTCTCAGGAATTATAACTTAACTGGGAGCCCAGCAGTGCCTCCTCCTATGTGCTTCACCCTCCACTCCACTGAAGGACCCCCTGCCTTCTTCATTCTCCCACCCCACTCTCCCACTTGCACCCTTCTTCCCTCAAGGTCACAGAGTCCACGCTACCCCCACCCCTGCCTCGTGGGGCCGGGGAGGACCGGTGCTCCCAGGGGCAGGAGGCCTGGCCTTCTTGGTCCTTGGCTGAGTCTGTGGCTTGGGGCTCTCCTTGTAGTTTGACGCCCCCAAGGTGCTCAAATAGGAAATTTGCATGTGAGTGGACCGTGGGCGGTGACAGGGGACAGGTGACTGGAGGAATGGATGAAAGAGGGGCCATCGCTGGCCACAGGAAGTGGCAAGATTAGTAAGAATTAGAGGTGAAAGGAGCCTAATGCTCAGGCTTTGCAGAAGAGGGGCGCCCCCATACCCCCTGCTTCTCGGAGCCAGGTGGATGATGGCCCGTAGCTGATGATTCCCTCCCTGGTTTAACTTGTCCTAGATGCTGGTAGTTGGCTGGGAGGGTTGGTGCAGCCCCACCCTGGAGTCAGTGCCTCAGGGGACCTGACTCCACAGACCCTCTGGCTCTGCCCTTTGCAGGCTCCATAGCGGACAGAATGGCAGGGCTGCTGGCAGGTTTCAAGGAACCTCAGCAAGGCAGAGACACATTAATGAACTTTATTGTTTTGTCAAGAACTTAAAATTGTAGTTATTGATGTGACTTCATTTTAATTGCTGTAATAAATAATTTTTTGTTAAATAGGATATACAGACATATACCATTTATTAACAAAACAATTTGTAGTAAAAATTGATGTGCGTTCCATTGGGCCTTCTCTGTACTTCTTGGAAACCCTGATGAATGAACAACCCACAAACGCTTTCTGAAAAAGGATCTGTACAGCCAAGCGTGTGGCATTGTCAGGCCCTTCACCAGCATGGGGAGCCACAGAGAACCCTCTGGTTGGGCTGGAGTCTTCCTATCAATTCATCGACTGTGTGCTCTTGGGCAAATTACTTAACCTCTCTGTGCCCATTTCCTCATCTGAAATATTTAATAGTACCTACCTTTAAAAAGTGTCATTAGGATTTTCATGAAGAGGGCCATAGAGGCAGCTCAGCCTGCCTTTCTTCTGGTATGGAAGTTCTGACATTTCTGGAGGAATTAGTTCCCCTTATTGGTCCACATGCTTTGAGGATTAGAGGTGGGGACATACAACTCTGCCCATATCAGCCAGAATGCTCCTGACCACAGTGATTGGTTGAGAAATGGGCATGTGAAGCCAATTGTCCAATCACAGCTGATCTAAGTCTTCTGTTTCTAAGACCAGGATGAAGGTGTGGTCTTCTGTTCCCTGTGGGTTTGCAGTTGCAGGGGATGCCTGGGCAGAGGGTCTCCACACCGGCACCTGGATGATCAAAGCTGAGACAGTTCTCAGAGTCCTGCAAAGATGCTGGGGCTGCTAGATCATCCATACCTGAAGCTAGACTACCCCTTGGCTTTTCAAATATGTGAACCAGTAAAATCCAGTGTGAATTTTTCTTTCCTTGGGCAACAGAACAACTACTAACATACACACTTGGAGCAATGCCATATTCATGGGGGACTCAATAATCATTAATCAACAACAAATAAAACTAAATAAAATGTAAAATTTAAAGCAGCACCGCAGTCTCCCTCACCTGAGAGCTCCACCAGGAGAGGTGGCCCCTGAAACCCGGGGAGCTTGGTCCTATCGGGAGCAATGACCTGGACACAGAACAGATGACAGTTGAAGGCCCAGTAACATCAAGTGTGGAACTTAAACCTAGTTCTGTGAGTTGAGTGAGTTGAAAGACATTTCTGCACAATAAATGTAGGTCAGAGCTGGCTGGGGATGGAGGGAGGTTTCCTGAATTTTCTGTGGCCAAAAATACTGACTAGATGTGACCTTCTCAGTTACTGCGCCCCCAGACCCCTGGGGAGATAGCCCTGGACCCAAGAGCAGCTTCTGCTCCCACTTCGCAGAAGCAAAGGCTGGAAAGAGCGAAGCAGTGACCATCACTCCCCACAGCTCTGCTGGAGACTCCCACCACAGAATGGCCCCTTGTGTGGACATTGTCCTGAGAGGCCAGGGCACAGCTCCACAGGACACTTGAGACCAGAAGTCATCACTTTCGTTCTCACCAAAGTGGCCTGGCAGCCTGCCCATCACATCAGAAGGTAAGGTCCCCATGGCATACTTGTGCCCAACTTTTGGAGACCCAGCCCAGTGACTCCCTGTTGCTCCACACCACTGTCCCAGGGCAGTGGAGGCCTTTCATGTGTGACATGTGGCCTTCCTCTGACACTGCGGTGTGCACCCAGCCTGGATTGGTTCTTCGATTCGTGTTTCAGCCAGGGAGTGGCTGGCTCTTCACGTTCCTAATTCTCTTGGTGAAGCTCTGAGGAGATTATCTGTGCCTCCCTGGCCAACCCTGCACTTCCCATGCACAGAGGAAAGGAGGGGCCCAGTGGCCTGATTTCCATGGAACTGTAATTCTAGGGCAGTTGCTTTTCTTCTACCCCATCCTCCCCTTCCCTGCCACCAAGTCCCACTGGAGAAGCCAAGTTGCTGGTGGAAAAGAGGAGTACTCTGGAAATGGGGGGAGCTGCTCCAGATGTGGGGTGCTACTCCAGAGATGGGAGATAGCCACCAGAGAGCAAGAAGCCCCCTTGCCCTTTCATTGCCTGCTCAGAGATTATCATGCCCATCTTTATGTCTTCTCTTGTGCCCAGGAGGGGATTAGGGCCAGGGTACCTCTGGATTTGGCAATGGCTGAAGGACACTGCCATCTCCCAAGTCCATGGCCCTCAAATGCAGCACCTGTCAGATTTACCTGTGGAGCCTGTTTTAAATGTAAATTCTCAGGCCACACCTGAGAGTCCTGCTGAGTCGGGACTGTGAAATGGGCACTTTTAACACACACACCGGCTCAGAAGAGATGAGGTTGGGAGTTGGGAGGTCCGACCAGAGACAGAAGCCTTGGGGTTTGCCTTGTCCTGTGTCTCCTCTCAGGCTCCAGGGCACCTGTGAGCCTGGTTTCCCCTCCCACTGTGCTCGGCATGGTGGGAGACATGCATGGGCACATGAAGAGGGTCACCTGTCCACCATCTCCTGGAGACACAGGCCCTGGAGAAAGGGGCAGGTGTGAGCTCTCAGCTTCAGCCCAGAACCTACCTACATAGGGCTCCCTGGAGAAGGGCCTGAAACCAGGTCCTGAGCAGCTGGGCTTGGAGGCCAGGGAAGGGAGGACACCTTAGATGGTGGGGACAGCCTGAGGGAGAGGCCTGGACACTGATCAGGAAGGGCAGCCCCAGGAGGGAGAGGGCACACTGAACACAGTGTGGGGTATCTCCTGACTGGAGATGGGACCCTGGTTGGGAGGGTCTGTGTCCAGCCTCGGACTCCCCACTGCACCCCCACCCATTCCCCTGCCCACTAGGTGCACTGATCAAACCAGGCCTCCCATTGCCCTGGCCAGAAGCCAGCCTCCACCTGGGGTAGACAGAGAGCTCACCTTTCTCCAAGCCCTGCAGATGTCCACGGGCAGACAGAAAACACACCCCTGGACCATGGCATACCCCCGGCACAGCCACCGAGGGTCACCAGAGCTGGGGACACTGGGAAAGCAGTGAGGCTGGTGTCCGCCCTCCCTGGTGGGGAGGTGCAGGAAGGTGAGGCTCATAGGCCACTGCCCAGCTGTGGGCCCTGCTTCCAGAAAGGGCCGCTTCTGAGAAAGGCCCTGGCTTCACACACCCCCTCCCAGTGCCAGGCTCTTCAGTGCCAGAGGCAAGCTACTCAACAGAACACTTAGCAATTAATTTGGTTTCCAAAATGCTGGTCAATAAATCACAGAGATGGCTTCCCAGAACAGCCTGTTCCTTGCACCCAAGGAGCACAGGGCCAGGTCTATGCACCAAGGCAAGCGCAGTCTACACGGGCCTGGGTTCTGCCACCTCCTGGGCCTACATGCGCTCCATGTTAATCACCGTTACAGATGTGCATGCATGCACACGTATACATGCAGACATTTTTATCTTCACAAGAATAAATTATTTACCATGAAAAAGGTTGCAAACCTAATGCTGTAATTATGGGCTACGTCTGACCTTCTCAGTCACCTGCCAGGAAGAGGCAGGGTGGGCGGTTCTGCTACCAGACGGGTTAATTGACTCTTTTATTGAACTTGGTTATTAGCAAGCTCATCTTTCAGGGTCCCAAGTTGGCAGATGCAGGGATGAGACCACCCCACTTCCTATGAGGGACAGGGAAGTGCTAGGGAAAGGAGGTGGCTTTCCTGCCTTGGAGGTAACAGCTTGCCCGAGTACCTGGCACCCACTGGGTTTACAGCTGTTGACTTCCTTGGGTCTCTGCTCCACTAGGGTGCAAGCACCACCCCACCGCACCAGGCTTGCCTTGCTCCTGTGGGGTCTTCTGGGTACCTGTGTCTGGGGCTCACCCCCTAGCCAGGGCCCTCCTCAGAGCCTTGGCCTGTCACTTGTCCCAAGAATGTCTTCTTCCCATGGGACACTGACCCAAATTGAATAGTTGACTATAAATCTGGCTCTCTCCAGCTACCTCATACAAGTAAAAGAGGGGCCTTGGGTTGTCAGCCTGGAGCAGAGGCCAGAAATTGGTGGGAAAGGTTGTTTTGGGGAAGGGGGGGCTATGGATACTGCCTTGTGGCCAGAGCACAGAGGCCTTCCCCTCTACTCCATATGACCCCACAGTTCCCCAGGGAGCAAGTGAAGCATATGTGATTCCCCATGCTCAAGGAGGGTAAATGGCAGGGCTGGCCAGAGACCACCTGGTTAGGGGTAGCCAGGCCTGGAGTTCAACCCCAGTGCTGCCTCCAAGCATGCACTGACCTTCATTCCGCCTATCTTCATTCTGTCATCTCAAGTCCATTCTAGGAAGACACGCTTCATTAAGCCGGACCTGTCCTGGCAATCAGATCCACAGAATCTCAGCCTGGATGAGCCATACAACGTTATCTAACACCCACCGAGACCACATGCCCACCACTGTGGAACATCGTGGAGCCACCACGGAACATCGGAAACCAACAGGCTGTGGAGCTGGCCAGGCTGGAGAGGTGCCCCTGCATAGCACTGGCACATGAAGGGCACTTCGTAAGTCGCCCCTGCCTGCAGTGAGACACAAGGAAGGCCGTGGAGCTGGTCTGGGCTTGCAGTTGTCTTCTCTGGAACTCTCTCTGGTCCCTCCTATGGCATACCTCTCTGTCCTCCCGTGGCCACCTGGTTTGTGTCAGAGTCCTCTCTGCCTCCTGAAACCCCATCGGCTATTTGCCAACACCCTGGGTCTGTTTTGTCCCCAGCTTCCTGAGGGCAGCCATCAATCAGCCTAGGTTGGGTTGACTCTGATCCTCATCTTCTGCAGGACCTTGGGACACACTAGAACAGGACCCGGGGAGAGAGGAGCCTCCCCTTACATCCTTCCCCAGGAGGCAGACAAACCATCTTCCCTCAGGTCAGAAATTCTTTGTGATGTTCTGGCTCCAAGGACCTGATACCAACTTTCTGGTTAGGAGGAGACTCTCCCCATATCCATAATTGTAGCACAAAAGAAAAATCCTGGGTAGTAGAGGGCATGGGCTGAGGCAGTGTGACAATTTCAGTTGACCCTGCAGAGGATTTTGAAGAGGAAGTACACAGTGGGTGTCTATGTTCCTACAGTTCTGGGCTCTCCCCAGGACCATGGAAGCTGCAGAAGTGACCTGGGACCTAATGCTGAGTCCCCAAAGGGTGCCCAGGGCCTTGGATTCCAAGCACAGCCCTCGGAAGCTCCTTTGTCTGCTCCTTCCCAGCACCAAGGGTCTACGTGGCCAAGTTTGAACTATCAGGAAGAAATGATGATTACCAGGAACTAGTGAAATGCCCTAGAAGGGAGCCCAAGGTGGGCCCCCCACCATCATCGCCTGCAACCCTGTGTCCAGGACTCTGTGCAGTTGTGTGTCACACCTGCAGCAATCTGTGCCTGTGTAGCTAGCTGGGTTGAATCTGGCTGACTTTCCTCCCCACAGTAGGTTTCAAGGTTCCTGGGGATGGGAACCACATATACCTCCTGGCACACGGCTGATCTCTCAGCACAGAGAACAGTGCCTGGAACATGGAGGGTATTAGGTAAATATTAGGAGACAGGAGGGCACTGGAGGGAGGTGGGATGTGGAGGCTCAATGCCCCCATGCCTGAATCTCCCAGGCTCTAGAGGCCCCTCCGTGAAGATTGGGTAGGCTTTGAGGGGGATGCTAAGAAGTGTCCCTTCCATTGAAGAGGTCTGATTAGATGATTCAGGCTCCCCTTCCACCCCATCCCAATGCCAATATCCTAGAACTCTGCAAAAGGACAGGTCAGCTATCTGTGTTAGTAATGGGCATTATTGACAGGACCTGAGTCATCAAAAAAGTACCAGGTGGTGCTTCACACATCCTGATAAGGCAGGCAGAGAACTGCGCAAGGTGTCCGCAGTGATGGCCGTCAAGGGTTGCTAGGAGGAGCAGAGTGGGTTGGAAACTGTTGCTGCTGCCCTTGCCCGGAAAACTCACTGTCCAGAACACCCGCATCCCGAAAATGCTAGCCAGGCAGTGTTGCTGCCGAGCCTCCTAGGAGTTTTGCTGAGTTTGGACATTCTTAACCATGCTCACTTGAACTATTGATTATAATCAGCAGTTTCCCCTGCAGTTCATTTTTTTCAATAATGCTAATTTTACTAATTCATTATGTTAGGCCTGACAGTGGGTCTGCTCCTAACGTGTAATGAGCCAAATCATGAAATTAGATAATGCAGGGACTCCAGGCCAAGCCTTGCCAGCAGACTTGGCACAAAGCAAGAGAACATCAGACCCACCAGGCACGGAGACCTGCAAAGCCCTTATGCACACTGGCTCCAAACTCTATCTCAGGGTCAGAAACTTTCCCCATTAGGACAAATGAATCATCTTGATTTCAAAGTTCTTTGCATTAGGAAAACATTCCACCCCAGACTGTTGTCATTCATTCCGGAGTTAATATCCTGACACGTCAGGAAGTTGTTCGCAGTATCTAAATTAAATTCTTTCTTCTGAAGCTCAGATCCATTTCCTTCTGAGTAGACAGCAACCCGCCAGCCACAGTGTCCCTGTGATAAGAGACTCTCGGAGATGCTGAGGATGATCTGACCCAACCCCTTTCAGAAGGATGCCCCTTGCCCAGGGGGTCAGTCTCCTGAACAAGATCACATGGAGCCACGGACATGCGGCCTTAGAGGACAAAACTCTTGCAGTGCCTCAAAGTCCCACCCTAAGCCCACTCCCCACAGCCCCAAGGAGCCCTGAGGCACAGGCAGGACTCTGCCAAGGACATGAACAGTTTCACAGGGAAGGAAATTTCAGTGACTTTGAAAATGTATAAAAAGTTGCCCAGCTTCACTCAGCATGGGAACGATGCAAATGAGGTGTTGTCAATGCAAATGAGGCGTCCATCGGACAGGCAGGATGGCAGGGCTTGACGGCACCCTGGACGGATGCTCTGCGTGGAGGAGCAGCAGCCTTGAGCACTGCTGAGGAGAGAAGAGAGCAGCTCCCAAGAATCATAGCAACACCTGCTCAGATGCAGGCGGACACACCCTGGACCTGGCCAGCCCCCTTCCAGGAATCCACCCTATATACCCTCACTCCCACCCCAGATGCCAGAAGAAGGCAGCAAACAGGGCAATGGCTCAGTGAATGATGGTGCTCCTGCCCCAGAGGTCCCAGGAGTCCCCAGAGGGAGGACCTCGACTCAGGACAAGTAGAGTCCTTGGTGTAGAATTTCAGTTCACACCAGTTAGAGACAGATTTACTTAGGAAAGCAGATACAAATTCAAGATAAAATGTATCCTATCTCAGACATTTTGAGGGGTAAAGGAAGAAATACACGTTCAGAGGAAGATGTGAACCATCCCCACAGGGAGAGCCCTTTAGTGTGGGATGTTAGTATTAATGGAGGGACAGCTGCTGGGGGCTGGACTAGACATGGAGCCGTGGTGGAGCCACACAGTTTGGTGCCAGTCTTTCCAGTGTGTGCACAATGCCCTTGTGTTACTTTTTGCTAGCAAGGGCAGGTGTCAAGGGGAGGGGCTATGGGTACACGCTAAGGTCTTGGGCTGGATTGCTCATTTTGCATTTCCAAGGTTTACGGGTGTTTCCTTCATCCCAAGGGCTCATGGGAGCTTCTTAGAGGCTCAGTCTATCTTTCCTTTTCTGCATCCCCAAATTCCTATCTTGCTTCCATGCAAAGTTACAAGCCATCACCAAGGATGAATCCCATCTACCTGAACTAATATGAACTGTCTCCCAAATATTCTGTTGATGGAGAAAACAAGGTGCAGAAAAATGCATTTTAGATATCGCTACATGCATGGTACAGAAAGTTATGACAAGCCTGCAACATCCCTATGTTGGAGCATCCCAACACATCCCAAGAGGCATGTCCAAAAAAACTATTATCTATTGTGGCCACTGGGGAGGAGCCCTGGGAACCAGGAAGTGCTGCATTGTGCTGTGTATCTTTTGATATTGCTTGGAGTTGTTACCACGGCTTGCATTTCTCATGTAGCTCTTTCATGTTCATATCAATATACCCTGATGTGACAGTTGCTCATGGCTTTTAAAATCAGACAGGTCTGGCTAAGGGCAAGCAGGTTTCCAATCTACTGGCAGTAAGTCTTGACTTCTTCCTCTATGAAATGGGGAGAATATGGGTCTCATTAGGCTGCCAAGGGTGTTCTCTATGTGAAGCGCAGAACAAGAGGCAGCACCCAGGGAACTTTGCCAGCGGCCCAGCCTGCATGCAATGTCCTCAGACATCTGCATGATATGGGTTCTCAAGGTCAGGTCCAGCGGATGTGGGATCGCAAGGCCTTATCTGTTCCAGGAGCTTCCTGCTGGAAGTCTCCCTGTGACCTCCAACATGCACTCCTCCCCTGTGGCTGTGTCTCCAGTGTTCCTCCCTTCACTTCACGCCCAGGTAGTCCACCACGGAGGGCAGCTGGCCAGAACATTTGCAGAATGCTTTCTGGGGCTCCTGCACAGATGGGGATGGTGCTCACTGGCCCCTGACCTTGAACTCAAGCCACATCCATCTTCTCATCTTATCAACTTTCGACTCACAGCTTCCTTCAAACCCACTGCAATATTTCAGAATCTCCTAAATCCTCATTCCATGCAGTGTAGGATTGGGGGTCTCTGAAGTCTGGGAAGAGTCACCAGGACAATCTAGTTAAGAGAGAGGGACATGCTGCAGAGCTCAGGTGAGCGGTGTCACTGTCAGGGCTGGCCTCTGAAGGACTCAGTGCTTGCTTAGCCTCTGCCACCCTCTGCCAGAAGCTCTCCAAGAGAACACGGACTCAGAATTGCGTGAGGGACCTCAGGTTCCCACGCTTCTCAGTATACATGGCACACGTGTCGTGTGAACTCACAGTCACAGCACGTGGAAAACACCTTTGTTCTGTGCTTCCACCAGTGGGTCTGTGCTCTAGAACCTCTGCAGACACTCCGCTGTCCTACCTGATTGCGCCTGGCATTCAGTGTCCCTCAGCCAGGCCACACGCCCCCAGAAATTCCCCAGCTTCCTTTCCTCCATGAAATCTGCAGCCTCTGTCAGACAGACAGGCAGACCCACATACAAGCCCAAGCCCACACGCCACCCACACGCCACCCACATGCCACCCATGTGTGTCTGCACCCATCCACACACCACACACACACCACAATGCCATGCTGTTTGGCTCTACTCGGCATCTTTCTTCCTGTCGTCACACATGCCCCACATGTGGTTTTTGTCCCCAGCTCACTCCATCACACCTTCAGGGCTGACTTCTCGTCTCTCCTTTGCTAGTGGGCTTCTTGGCCTGTCCCTTCTCTACCTGAGTCTCACACAATGATGTTCAATTAAAACCCCGTGTCTCTGACTCTTTGGGTCAGTGGGCCTTGTGCAAAGCTGGGTCCCTCTTGCTCCTCCTCAAGGCAGCGTGAACAAAGTCCCTGGGGCTTCTAATTCTCAGACCAAAGTTTTAATCCCATGACTCTGGGTGATCTCGGGCCGGTTTCTCCGGTAGCCTCAGTTCTCTCTCCATAGCCCAGAGGTCCTACTTCTCTTCATGGCCATGACAATTAAATGGAGGAGTGAGTCCAGCCTTGTGATAAGCCATGAGGAATGGCTCTCATTGTCACCACCCTTGTCAGCCTCACCATCACCATCACCTTAAAATGGAGTGTTCTGGAGCCGGCTTGGTGCATCCTGCATGGGAGCCCCAGGGAGCTAGATGCAGAGAGGGAGCAAAAGGGGTCTATAGCCCAGTTTGCAGAGCTCTGGAGACCTGCCAAGGAGCTGCTCTGGATGGGGCTAGATTCTGAAACAATCCTGGCCTCCTGATTAAGGCTCCAACCTTTGCCGAGCCTCAGGATTTGAAAGCATGAGATGTTGAGGTCCAGCTGGAGGCGGCACAGGCCCCAGTGGCTGGGGGCTCGTCTTGCCAGGCAGCTGCTATCTTGGTCAGCAGCAGTCCACCCTCATTTACACACAGAATGTTAGCAAGAATAAAACAACAAGGTGTTGATACCACAGCACCATGGACTGATCTCAGCATCACCGTGTCAAGTGAAAGAGACCAGACTTGAGCAACCATGTCTGCTTCATCCTGCCCATGGGAAGGTCAAGAACAGGCAAAAAGGCCGGACGTGGTAGCACACAACTGTTATACCAGGAACCCTGGAGGCCCAGGCAAGTTCAAAGCCAGCATCTGAAACTTAGCAAGGCCCTGTCTCAAAATAAATAAATAAATAAATAAATAAATAGATAGATAGATAGATAGATAGATGGATGGAAAAGTCTAGAGGTGTGGCTCAGTGGTAAAATGCCTTTCGATTCCATCTTCTGGACACCCTCTCCCCCTCCCCCCTCAAAAAAAACACAGAACAGGTAAGATTCATTATGCTTTAGAGATCAGAATATTGGTTGCTTCTGTAGAGCCAGAGGTGGGGGAGTGGGCATTATCTGGAGAAGGAGGGAAGAAAGGAAACTTCTGGACCGAGGGAGCGTCATAGGTCTATGCATAGTAGAGTTCACAGAGCTGAAACTGAAAGTCTGAGCATCTTATTGAATGGGAATAAACCTCTGTCCCAGAGCCAGGCTTCCAGCCAGCTCCTGGGCCAATGTCATTTCCCTTTACATTGTACCAACTGTGCCAAAGCCCCAGGGGTATGTTCCCCTGTAGTCCAAAGGTCTGCACTTGAGAAACATATCCCTTATGCAGTTCACGACAAAAAGAAAGTCAAGAGGAATTTAGAGCTATTGCACAGATGCAGTTGATACTTGCAGAGTTGTTCTATATACATTAACCCTTCTGGATATTTTATTGCCTAATAAGGAGAAAGTTATAGGAGCCATTTCTCAGCCTTGGGATTCCTGTGGGAGTGCTATCTGGAGGCAGAGGAGGCCTTGCATTATCAGCGATAGAATGTTGTTTATGGGGAGAGGGTGCCCTGGACCCCTGGGTAGTAGTGTGGGCAACAGTTCCAGGGGGTCAATGAACAGGTAAGATTCATTATGCTTTAGAGACCAGAATATTGGTTGCCTCTGTAGAGCCAGAGGTGAGGTAGAGAAGCCGCTGCCTGCCCCCCAGGCTGAGCCTCCAGAGAAAGCACCACTCGTATCCATTGCTGAATGTTTACTTCTCCTGGCCCCCTTCACCCCTGCTGCCCCCCCAGCTCTCAATTTCATCCTACCTTCTGAGAATTGACAGAGCCTCACAATAGCCCCAGGAGAAGGGGTCACTAGCTGACTGCACAGGAGAGGAGGGTGAGGCTCTGGAACTCCAGGAAGGGCCTACAGGTTCACTCAGGGGAGAGGAAGAGCCAGTGCCCACACTGCCTGTCACCCCCATGGTCATTGCCCTCTGGCACTCTTCCCTGATAGTGCAAACCCTTGTCTTTCCCCAGAAGTCTGTTCAGGCCTGCCCCACTGTCTCTGCTTCCCCAGTCCACAAGGTCTCCAACTGTCTACCATGTGAGACTGTCTGCCAGTGAGACTCACAACCCCTGGGAGATTCTTAACTCCAGAAACCTCCTCCTGTGTTTGAGTTCTTCATAGCATGTGGTTCAGGGCTGAACTGATCTGGGGGTGAGTGGGGGAGGGATGACAAGACGCTCCATAATATGGATTGATTGATCGATCAGCTTGTGCCCTATTGGCAATCTGTTTTGTTTGTCTCCTGGGCTTACACTGTACCTGACCAGGTTTTTTACTCCATCAATTAAGGATGCTGTGTGAGCCCACCTTGTCAGCTAGAGATGGAGCGCTAAATAATGTTTAGCTTCTGCTTGTGCTGAGCCTGGATCCCGGGTATGAGGGGCCAGACTGAATGTCAAACGTGGGTGCAATGCAAATACCCCAGGAGGGCCTGCATAGATCAATGACAAGTGAGGTCATTAGCATTTGCGGGAAGGCAGCAGGCCCTAGGGGGATGAGACAGAGGCTTTTGCTCAACTACAAGGTCATTGTGCCTTCATCAATCTATCGACTGTTTTCATCCCCAGAATTAAACAATAAAATGTGTTGCCCAAGTCAGAATGCAGCGGTAAAATATCTTTATCACACAAGTATGGCTCCCAGCTGACAGCTAGTTGGAAGGGCAAGGTAGAGACAGATGGTTCTGGAATCTTATGCTTGTCCTGACCCTACCTACAAGGAATGTCCAGTCTGGGACTACTTCTTTGCCTCTAATTCAACACACTCTTTCCAGCTCCTCAGCCCTGCAGGGTTTGTGATTATTCTTCTTTCTTGATACTTTAAAATAACCATATGCTCAGGGAACCTAGTGGGGCGGGGTGGTAGCTGGCACTGCCTTTTGAACGGCCCAGCAGGCTGCCTCATGGAGCCCAGGGCCTGCCCCATGGGCTTTAGTTCTATCTGGACTTCCATCTTAAACCAAAGCCAGCATGAGAACCTGCCCACCTGGTCCTGGCAGCTCCCACGAGTAGACTACCCTCACTGTCACCCCAGGATGGCGCAGCCAGACCCCCAGAGAGAAACAGAAGAGTGCTCTTCCAGCAGCCAACATTATTAACTGACTGAACCAGCAAATTGGATTTATGATACTATAAATTAAAAATTATGCTAATTCTTCTTACAAAATGCCAACCCTAAATAAAAACTTTGATTCAAATGCATGCAAGGACAGTGTGAGAAAAAGCTCTAAGGAAAATGGGATCTGTGAAACCAGGGTTTGAGACAAGTTTCCCTCAGGCCAGGCTGGAAGAAGACTCCAGAAAGTCTTTAACCCAAGATCTAGCTGGGAATGTAAAGTACTTCTCAGTCTATCCAGCAACCCCTGGGGTGCAAAGTTAGCTGCTTTCCTCCCCGTGTCCGCCTGAGGTGAGGACCAGGACCAGCGGGCTGGGCTTCCCACAGCTACAGGCCTAGACCAGAACTAGGCCTGAGTGACTCTTTGGGAACCAAAATGATTTCAATGACCACAACTGGAGTTGTCCCCTGCACCTGTGGGTGTCTTAAATCCACCCTGAGTGCATGTAAACCCCATGACTCCCAGCCAGGTTGACTTCTGGGCTTTGGGGGTCCCCGCTGTTCAGTCCTGGCAGCGGCGGGTTTCTCCTTGGGTGACCTGGCTTGCAAGGGGGTCATTTTGATGTGTGGGGTGGCAGTAGGTGGAAGGTCAGCCCAGGGAGTAGGCTGTGCTGTGGGAAGGAGGCAGGGACAGAGGGGAGCACCCAGGTAGGATGCAGCAGGTAGATGCCTATGGGCAGCCTGGCTCTTTTCCTAGGACAATATCCCCTCGGATTCTACTGGTGAGCCTCTTTCTCCTCAGAATGGCCGGGGGCTCTCCTCCTGGGGCCTCTTAGGAGCGCATGGCCTGTGTGCAGGAGTGTTCTTTGCGTGGTGTAGCTCAGCACGGAGCCTGCTCAGGTCAAGGACCCACATGGCCAGGGCCAGAAGTCTTGGCTGCCAGTCACCATCCCCTCATGGAGGGCAGCCACGACCCTAACTGTCCCTGCGTGGGTTAGGGTTACTGGTTTTGCAGATCCACTAAATGGAAACTTGTGGCATGTCCCGTGTCCCTGGCCTCCTTCACTCTCCTTGTTTGTGAGATTCACCTGTCTTGCAAGGAATCGCAGATGGTTACTTGCTGTGGGTGGGCCGTATCCTGTCCTGTGAGTGGCCCTCAGTTTGTGTATACATCATGCTGCTGATGGGCGCCTGGATGGCTCCAGGTGGCCCTTAGGAATGGCGGAGCCCTGGGTGAGCAAGGGGACGTATGTGCACTGCAGGCTGTGAGTTGGCAGTGGAGTTGCTGGGCAGACCATCAGGCAGGTGGCAGTGGCAGAAGTCCCAGCCTGGCCCTCCTAGGGCTGCCTGATTACATCCCAGAGAGGCTTACGGCCTCCAGTCTCTGAATCTCACTCTATAATTTGTCACACTTTGTATATTTATTTTGTATATTTGAGACTCCTTCTCCTGCCGCGCCATCGCTCCTAAAGGTCAGGAGTCTCTCATGCCTTGGGGGTCCAGCCTTTCCTAGCCACATGTTTTCATTTTCTAACAATGCAACTGATAGGACAGCAGAATGTACACTTCCCACTGGGGCCAAAATAGGGTGGGGCAATTTGGGACAAAGCCCTGTGGACATCAGGCCTTGAGAAATGGCCACAGAAGCATCCTCCTGTTCCATGGGAGATTAAACAGAGATGACTTGTTTGGGCCAAGCAAGCTTGGGGGTTGAAGGTGTTGGGATAAAAGATGTCAAGTTTCACAGTTCTGAACATAGGATCAGCTCCATCCAGCTGAGAAAATCCAGGCAGAGGTTAAAACGTGGTTATTCAGCTATGTGCATACACAGAGGGCTGCCCAGATGCCAGCCAGGGGAGACTTTCTCTGGGGTTCGGCTCTGCAGCCTTGGACTCGAAGCAGGCAAAAGAGGCTCAGAGAGAGAAGAATGAAGAAGGACTCATGAGTGGGAAGGTGGGCTCTGTCTCCCACAAGGCACCCTGAAGCATCCCGCTCAGCAATGCATAATCTACGGAGGATGAAAGAGCCCAGGAATAAAATTGGTGAAGGATCATGTGGACAGAGCTGCTTGACCATTCAGTGGCAGCTGCAGACACAGGAGCTGGGCAACAGTCTCTTCTGCAGCAAGCTCACACCTACAACACCCTGAATCTTCCACAGAGCTAAGGGCAGTTTGCATGGTGTGATATCTATGGTGGGATATCTGTGTCCAGCCAGACCTAATAACCCCTTCCCAGAAAGTCCCCTGAAGTGGTCTAAACATATGCAAACAGCACCAGCGTGACGTTATGGTTTGGAGCTGCCCACCATGCTGGGTCTCTTAAATCCATCAGGCATCAAGTCATTGTCTAAAGTGCCTGCACCCTTTCCTCAACTCACAGCACTCCTAGAACAGGGAGGGGTCCTTCACCACCAGCTGAGGGATGAGGGAAGACTCTGCCGTGAATGATGGATCTGATGTGTGGGTGAGAAGCACAGGTGCACTCGGATGCCAGGTGCACTCAGCCACCACTCAGAGATGGTTTTGAAGACAAATAATCCCAAAGACAGACCCTTGGGACAGCGCCAGAGCCCTGCAGCCTGGAGCCTGTGCTACACCTCCATTGCCTTCTCCTTCCTCCCTCTGCCTACCCTTTTCTCACCTTTTTCTTTCTTTCTTTCTTGTTTTGGTACCAGGGGATGAACTCAGGGGCACTTAAACACTGAGCCACATCTCCAGCCCAATTTGGTATTTTATTTAGAGACAAGGTGTCACTGAGTTGCTTAGCACCTCACTAAATTGCTGAGGCTAGCTTTGAACTTATGATCCTTCTGCCTCAGCCTCCCAAGCCACTGGGATTACAGGTGTGCACTATCGCTCCCAGCCTTCTCTCACTTTTCCATGAGTGTTGATCCTGAAGGTACTTCTCAGCCCAGAATCTGTTGCCCAGAAAAACTGACCTAGACATCAGCCATCTGCCATTCATCCATCCATTCAACCTTCACTTATCTATCCCTCCGAGCCCTCTATTGTAACAAGCTTCCATTTATCCATCCAAACACCTATCTATCTTCAGTCCATCTATCCAGCATCCAAATACCTGTCCATCCATTGAATTATCCAACCTCTATCCTCAAACCAACTCTGTTTGTACAATTATTCAGCTCCATGAACATTTATCTGTTCATCCACTCAACCATCCAACTACTCATCCATTTTTCTGTTTGCCTTTTCTTCCATGAATGCACCCATCCATCCATCCCAAATTCAACTATCTATTCTGATATGGAACCGTCCAGCCATCTATCCACCACCCGCCAATCTAGATATTATACAAATATGTACTTCATACCCACTGTGTACCTGAAAATCTTCTGTGGATACAGCAGTGAACAAGAGGTACCCAGCCTTCCTAGAACATTTCTCTAGCAATAAAATCTAACCAATATTCGGTGTATATTTCATACCTGGCCCTGAAACACAAAGACAAAAAAAGAGTCCCATCCCGCTAAGGGTTTCTAGCCTCCTCGGGGGGACAGATGCTCAAAAAATGCTTGGCTCAGACATTAAAATGTTGAGGTTCAAGGCTGGGGTTGTGGCTCAGTGGTAAAGCACTTGCCTTGCATGTGTGGGGCACTGGGTTCAATCCTCAGCACCACATAAATAAATAAAATAAAGGTATTGTGTCCATTTACAAATAAAAAAAATTTTAAAAATGCTGAGATTCAGAATCTACAGGAGCATTGAAAAAGTCCTTAATCCCCATTGGGAAGTTCCAGAAAGGGCAGGAGGAGGGAGCCAGGTGGAAAATGCAGTCCAGGCATGGGCATGAGCACGGGCACACTGCTTGGAACCAGGGCGGCTCATGGAGGGAGCAGTGAGCACCAGGAGGACAAGAGAGGATACCGCTCAGCCATAAGCCTTGCTTGGCACAGGGTCCCAGTCAGATTTTTAATGAAATGAAAGAACCTTAGAAGATGCAACAGTCTGACCATTTGCAGAATGGGACAATGGTGCCAGTCTTAGGGCTGTAATCAGAATTCTAGCTCTGGAAGCACCTAATGCATAGTCGATCATTAGCAACATAAATACAATGTAACAAAGCAATCATTGATGCTTCGTTAGTGGATAGCTTCATCATGCTCATGACTCAGTCACTGAGAGTGACACTTTCTGCACCCTTCTATAGAAGGAACTCTCTCAGGGACCCCTGGGGGGCACGCCGCTTTTTGCTGTCTCTCTCTATAGCACAGGGTCTGAGAGAAGCCAGTGGCCCTCCAAAAGGAAAACTTTCAGGGTTCTCGGAGGACTTGCGCGTGCCTGGCCTCGTGCAGCTGGGTGGGGAGGCCGTGGGCGTGCAGGAGAGAGGGCCACGGCCCCTCTTCAGAAGCGGAACACGTTTCTGTCCCTTAATGATGCCATTATGGCTGTCACCCATGAATTTCGCTAAAACCTTTTGGGAAATTGTTTATATTTTCAGCTGAATGACCTCTTGGGGTAATGAGTTTCCATAACAACTAATGGGTGTCCAGCACGCTTCCGCCCCGGGCTGGGCCCTGTGTGCTCTTTGATTCCCAGCAGCAGTGGCTGATGGCAGTTCAAGTGGTTCCTGTTTGCTGCCTTTGTGCAAATGGCAGGTGGGTCAGGTGGGGGCACCCGATGGGCTCTGGCCCCAGGGTTGTCAGTGCACCCACCACATGCCAGCCCACAGTGGGGCTGTGTTCAGCCTTGCCCCCAACACCCCCAACAGGAGCCTGTCCCAGGCTGGGGTAGGGATCCAGCCTGCACCTGTCTGGAAGCTCACAGGTATCTGGACAAGACAGAAGCACCTAGTTCAGTGGGCATATTGTAGTGAGACCGAGGGACCAGCTCAGAGCACAAGAAAACAAACAGATCAGAGAATACTTTTGTTTCTACAGAGCCCCTGAGGGTGGAGAAAGAGAACGGAAAAGTTTTGGAGACCCTGACAGGTCATACAAATGGAAGTACCTGTCAGGACAGAGTGGCTGGGTTCTGACTGGCAAAAAAAACATGTTGCCAGCAAGCCCAGGAGGCTCTGGATGGCCCCATGGTGGCCAGGTCAACATGGCTAGGGCAGGGAAAGCTGGGTTCAGTTTCCAGCATGGAGCGCTCCCAGGTGAGGCGCCTTGTAGGGGCAAGGGGCTGAAAAATATTTTAACTGTGCAGAGAAGAGCTGATGGACAGATCTTAACGAAAGCTCAGAGGGCGCATGTGACGGCCTGGGAAGCACCGAGCAGATCTCCAGGCCTCAGAGACAGCTCGGTCTCTGACCTTTAGCTAGAGGAGCTGTTTTCCTGGCGCCAAATTCCTCTGGTGCCCAGGCCACAGAAAAGGTCCAGTGGTCGCATTCTCTCCTAGGGCCCTTCGGCTGAACTCTGAGACCTTGTGAGAGCAGTTATCTTCCTTTTGAATCTGGAGGTACCCCTAGAGTGGAGGGGTTCCCCAGTACCCGATTCAGCTGCGGGAGGGCCCCTTCCTCTACTGTCAGGCCACAGACACCCCTGCACCCTCATGTGTGAAATGTGGGGAAGAAGGAGCGGAGCCCCGAAGGAGCAGCAGCTGCAGTCCGGGGCTGCACACGCATTCACTCACCCCTTCTAGCTCTCTGCACTGCCGACGGGGGCAAGTGCGCCTGAGCCATCGACAAGCCAAAAGAACAAAAGCCTGGAGCCAGACAGGGGCTGCAGGGAGGCTCACATAAAGCCATGTTAGAGGCAAGGAGAACAGGAGCTCTTTAATGGCACAACCTGGCAGGGGGTGACAGCTGGGCTGAGAAAGAGCAACGGGCTCCTTGTGGGCCCCCGGGCAGAGAAAACAGTGAGGGCAAAGGGCTAACCTGGAGAGTGCCAAGGGTTGGAACGTGGCTTAGCAGAGGCAGGAGGGAATGGGTGGCTTGGGGTGCAGGCAGGGACAGAGGAGGGCGCCCTTTGACCCATGTCCCCATGCTGGGGGTCAGTCTATGTGAGGTGGGAGCCCCTGGGGACCAGTCCACGTCCACAGTGGTGAAGAGAAGAAGTTGGGCTGAAGAGGAGGTGGCTTGGAGAGCCTGAGCTGTGGCCTGGCACAGCCTGCTGAGCTGTTCGGGGGCTGTGCCCAGGCACAGGGGGCCCAGCCTGCAGCCTCAGTGCCTTAGCCTGGCTGGGAAATGAAGGTGGGGGCCACCTTCTCAAGGCTACGCCAGGACTCGGAGGTCTCTTAGCACAAAGGCCAAGCTCGGCCAACAAAGGGGAGAAAGGAAGCAAAAGACTTTTTGAGCCTGTCTTAATTGCGCCCCAGCAGATTGGAAGGAAAGAGCTCGGCAATGCTGGAGGGGGTCGATGAGCGGCCTGCAATTGGGCTTATAAAAGGGAAATCAATTTGCACTCCTCCTTAGGAAGAGGCCGCATGTGGCCTGAATTACTCTTCTGGGTTATTTGGTTTTGCCTTCAAATCAGAAAATTGTAGTTATTACAGCCCCAGGATTGATTGGCGTGGAGCAGCCCAGGTCCGCACCTCTGCCTTTGTCTGCCCGAGATCTGAACGGAGAGTGGAGGGCAGCGCTCCCCACCCCTGGGGGGCATCGGCGAGGGCGAGGGGAGAAAGGGCAGAGGGCTGGCGTCTGGCGAGGGGCTCAGCAGCCGGCCTCCCTAATGCGTTTGAGTCATGATTCTTCCGGTTTGACATGTTGTGTACTTTCGAAGTTAAAAGGGGTCCGTCCGGGCTGCCTGCTAGAGTCCTGCAGCCCTGCCCCCCAGACAGCAGAAATGTGTGGGGCGGGGATGTCTCCACTGCCCTGCAGTAATTACCCATTGATCATCTTCAGCTTTACCCTTAATCCTCTAAGCCTCCACAGATAGCCCCTAATTCACAATCACCTGAAATGCTATTGATTTTTTTTAATTTAACTTGCAGTAAGTTTCCAGTTCCATTGCCACCCAGAGGGAAAGGGGTGACATTAAGCCCCCTCCCCAGAGCCTTTAAAACATCACCTCCTCCCTACAAAACACCCCTGTCTCTGGAGCACAAAACAGGCACATCTTTTCATTATTTATTGTAGCTCCGTGACCTTTTAAATTCTTAACAGTTCCAAGCACAAAGCCAAGTCCCGGGTGTACATTTGATTGGCGATCTGTTGTTAAGACCAAGTCATGGGATGTTAAGGAGAACTTTCCTTTTAGCATCTTGGGGCCTCACCACATCCCTGTCCCTAGTGGGGAAGAGGGCTTCCATTTGCCAGGGGTCCCCTGACCCTGGCTGTTCCCTGCTTCTAACCAGGCAGCCACATGCTTTCTGCCCACATCACCAGACTGGAAGTACTTGGAAAGCTTCCCCTCTCCAGGAGTCCCTGCTCGTCCCAGTCCATCGAGGCCACCAAAACCAGGGAAGTACTCTGGGAACATCATGTTTAGAAGAGTTAGATTAGCAAGAAGGCATTTTTGCCGCCAGCTGTATGTGTGGTTTTTCCAAGGGATAACTTCATCCACAAGTAAAATCTTTCCATGCTCAGCCTCTCTCATCGGAAGGGGGTGTAAGGAACCCTGAGGAGCAGGTGGAGTTCTGACTTTGCCCTGGCCAGGCTTGGCCTGTTACCTGCAGCAATTTCCCTAAGTCTTTCTACAGTTTGGGTTCATCTAGTAAAAGGAGAAACACACACCTCCGCAGGGTGTGAGCGGTGGTGCCATCTGAACAGGCGCCGTGGGTTGAGTGCAGCCAAGGGTCTGCGTTCATTGCTGTGTTGTGATGGACAAGACCCCACTGAGAGGAAAGCACAAGGGACCTTGCCATTGTGTTTGCCATTTCCTGTGACTCTATGATTATTTCCAGATTAAAGTGTCGGGCATGTTATGTTAAGGGCATGCATAATCAGAGCACTCATTTCAGGTTTTTAGTGAGAATTTCAGAGCTACGCCAGTGTCTAGCACTTAATGCCAAGCCTGGCATAGGTGTGTGCTTAATAAATGGGGTTTATTTTTAACCCCTTTGTCTATTGATTCAAGTCATCAGCAGCCCCTTCTTATTAGGTATGTCCAGAAAAGTCCCAATGGTGTTTGCAGAGAGGGCATCTATGGGGCTTGGCAAAAGCCAAACCTTTTTCTTTCATGCCGGTTCACTTCTTCTCAAGGCTAATTGTTGCTAACTGCACTGTTGGATTGCCAACAGAAGCGTCCACGCAAGTCCAGTTAGATGTGCTGACTGTTGATGGGCTCGGCAAGGTAGGCTGGAGGCAGACCCCACAAGCAGAGAGCAGGGTCCACAAATCAAGACTGATGGAGTCAGAATTCAGGGAGAAAGGCGCTGGCTGCCCGACGGAGGTCTGCTTAGAGTCTCCTTGTTTCCCCTCCCACCCCTCAGGAGCACAAAGCCCCCTGTGACTTTGCCAGCCAAGGCCATCTTTGTTGTCCACAAGCATCTGGGCCTTTTTGGCTCTTGGCCTCAGACATCTCCTTTTTGCAGAGAGCTATGACTGTGCTCTTGGTTCATGGTTGCATGGGAAGCACTTGCTCCTTCTTTCACGGGAGTTCTTCATGCTGATTGGTGTCACAAACAAAACCCAACTCCAATTTGCACTCGGATCCAACCATTGCTGTGTGACTTGGTGCAAGATCTTTAACCTCTCTGAGCCTCAGCTTTCTCTTCCACAGTCTGCCAATTAAAATGCTGACTTCCATACTAACATCAGGGGAAGCTGGGTGTTGGGGGGCAGTCTATGAAAACAAAATTGACCCAAATGCCTGCTTCCTAGGACCTCTGAAGTCTGGAGATGACAAACAACGTGAAGTACTTGTGTTCCCAAGCTTTATGCAGGAGAGGTCACAGCACAGCCATTGCTTCATCCTTACTCTGTATTTTTCTTTGACCTTTACTACACCTACATCCCAGATGAGGTAAACAGATTGATCCAGTGCCAACAGGCTGGTAGAAATGGAAGACTATCAATACCCTTGCTGCTGTGCAGAGGGAGCACTCTCCCACCTCAGAATTACAATCTCAGCCATAAAAACAAGTGCAGGTGGTAGTGGATGAGCCTCCTACTGCTTCTCTTCACCCAGGGCTGGAAGCCACTGTAAAGCAAGAGAAGGTGGGCTGGGCCCCAGAGTCCTGAAGCCTACAGGAACCCAGCTCAGGTCCCCTTCCTGGGCCTGGCCCCTCATTCTCCCTGGCAAGCAGTGTTTGGTGCTGTTGTGGAGCCCGAGGACAGTGGAGAGCAGGGAGCACCCTCCCACTGCTGAGCGCAGAAGTCCCCATGTGCCCAAAGGGCCCTCAGCAAGGGTGCAGGGCAAGTGTGAGACACACCACTCTATCCCAGGACACTTCCTGCCCGCACCTGGTCGCTGCAGGGACCCACCCCCAACGTCAGCCGGTGCCTGGCCTCTGCTGTGTAAACCTGAACCCTTCAATCAGTGCTGGTGCAGGGCTGCCCAACAACAGCATGGTGCCCATTTAGCAAAGTCACCAAGTAATCGAAAATACAGTTGAGCTGCCTAATGAGGCTGGTTGATCGGGTGGACTTGGTGGAACATCCAACCCAGTGGCATTAGCCTGGCGTGTTAATTAAAAGCGTGACACTTGAAGCACCATCCAAAGCACCTCATTAATTATTCCTTGAATCCAAAGGTCAGATGCACTGGAGGAGTTACAAGACGGTGATGAAATTGCTCAACAACGGGCCCTGGTGACAGCATCCTTTGCATGGAGGCCTCGTACCCACCCGTCACTTTGGTGGAGGGGGAGCAGCAGCCCTCTTTTCTGTGCACTGTGGCCTCAAATTCGAGGGAAGGACTGAGGGTGCCTGAGATGCTGGCTTCAGCTCAGCCCCATGCGTAGCATCATGTTGATGGACGTCGTTGGTCGGAGCGCTCGCTGTTGCTGGATTGGCCGAAGGGTCTCGTGCATTTACCTTCCCTCTGTGAGACCTGTAGGTAAGGCAGCTGGAGCCAAGTTTCCAAAGTTGGGAACCAACAGACGGGAATTCAAATCCAGTTTGTGCTGGAGCAAAAAGCAAGCTCCTCAGGAATATGAGAAGTGTGAGAGTTTGGGCAGGTTACTGTACCTCTATGGGCCCTTGTTTGCTCCAAGCTTAGACCCTGAACCCATGTCTGCTAGGTGACTCCATTTTTTGTTTCCATGAGGTTTTATTATGGTCTTATCTTCCACAAGCCTGTAGGGAAGGACAGAGTGGTCCCGACCTGCCAGCTCATTCATTCATTCACTCAAGAACCTGTGTTAATTGCCTGCTGAGTATCAGGTATTGTGATGAACACATCTCTTAGGCCCTCCCCAGGGCTCTCAGCCCTCTGATGGGGCAGTAGGGAGAAAGCAGTTTCCCAGTTAAGGCCAGATGGACACTCCAGCTCTGTCCCTGCCTCCCACCACAGCAGTACTGGAGACAGTGTCACTTATGTGTACAGATGGACAGAACCCATTGGGAAGGGAAGCCACCAAGGAGCATGCTCCTTGGCCTGCAGTGCAGGATCCAGACTGCCTCAGTGGCAACGAGGTGTGTGATTCCTGTCACTGCTCTGGGTGCTCCTTTGTTGATGTCCTCGGAAGGTTTTTGTAGGATATGCTCCCTGATTCCATTGCCCCAGGTTCACGTGTGAGACAATGCAAGAAAGAGATGATTGGGTTATGACAACCTTTGCCTAATCAGTGCATTAATCCCCTGATAGAGCTTAACCCAGTGGTCACTGTAAGAAGGTGGGGTGTGGCTTTGGTATGTATGTTGTTTATCTGTGGTAAGAGAAGTCACTCTGTGATGTCCTGAGCTGCTTTCCTCTGCCACACCCTTCCACCCTGATGCTCTGCCTCACCTCTGGCCTCAGCAATAGAGTTGGCCATCTGTGAATTGAGACCCCTGAATCTGTAAGTACCAAATAAACTTCCTCCTCCAAGATTATTCTTGTCAGGTCTTTTGGTCACAACCGTGAAAAAGCTGACTAAGACAACCCCATAACCTCCCTGGGACTCCGTTTCCTTGTTTGCATGATACAATGGAAATAACTACTGTTTTTCAGCATGGCTGTGTGCCAGCCTGTCCACTGAGTCCTCTCTGTGCTTTGGTTCTCTTGGCCATGCCAGAACTTTCCAAACAGGACCCACAGAGGTCAAAGGATGGGCCACAGCCACGCTGGAGGAACAGGACCTGAAATCGGTTGTACACAAAATCAGTGTCTCCATAATGCTCCTCCCCCAGGATGGGACAGGTTACTGAGGTGCTGTGCAGGACACCAGGGCTTGGCCATGAAAGGCTCCATGCAGCTTCCCTCCTTCCCCCTGGAGGCCGGCCAGGGGACATGCCTGCCTGTGTCTGGTCAGCATGAAGTGCACTGCTGATGACCTCACCCCACTGCCCAGCCACATCCTGGATATGGCCTTGGGGGAGTTCCCAGGGGGTCCAGTCCCAAAACTGCCACCCCATAATTCCCTGGATTTCCACAGCAGCTCCAAGCCCATCCAGGACCCTGCTGGCAGCCCAGAGCTACCTCTACCTCCTAGAGAAGCCCTGCTATTGCATCGTTCTCTTAATTCCTCAGAGGTGGCCGTGGTGCCCAAGAGCAGGTGGAGACAGGGAGCGGGGGGGGGGGGGGGGGAAAAAAGGAAGCAAAAAGGAGCAGGGTGGGGGCCGAAGAGGTACAGGGAGAGGAAGAGCTGAGGGAATGGGGAGAGGGCTGCATCCGCTGCAGGAACAATGGTCATCAGAGGAGAGGAAGCCTGGACTGGCCTGGAAAGGTGTTCATGGTGGCTGGGTGGGGAGGGGGAGAAGGCAGGGGTCAGGGAGGCTGCAGCAGCACTTCCCTTCTGACTTCCTGGATCCCAGAAGTTACCTGGCAAATGTTCCTGTGATTTTCTGGGGGCCACCCCCAAGCCCTGCAGCCAGCAGATAACACCCGTGAGGATGGGGGCCCTGGGGCTTATTTTCCTTTCTCCCTTGCACACTATTATTAATAACACTGAGTATACTGAGTAGAGTCACCAACCGTGGACGCCATGTGCTCTTGCCAAGCATGAAGCCCCTACATACTCACATCAGCATTGTCACATTTTCAGACAGGCCAGCTGAGACTCCATGAGTGCAGTGGCTGCCACCCAAGGTCCCATAACAAGGAGCAGCAGAGCTAGAGTTTCAGAGCCGTGAACACCCTTTGCAGTTCCCTTATTTTCTCAGAGGACCCCTCTGCACTACCTGGCGAGGGCATTCTGGGCGCTTGTGATTTCGGGATGACTGCTGACTGCAGGACACCCAACAGCAACAGCAGACAGGTGAGGCGTGGTGACTAGACCTGCAGAAGGGGGAGCTCTCTTCTTAGGAAGGGCCATGAGGAAGGCCTGCCCCAGAGGACAGGGGCTCCCCTGGAACAGAGGAACCAGGCCCGCCATGGCCCACAGACCTGGTGCTGGGAAGAGGTAGAACCTGCCCAGAGCACACGGTCCAACCTCAGCTGCATGTGAGAAGCAGTCAGAACCTTTGCACACTTATGCTTAATTGAGGAGGAAATGGGTTTTATCACAAAAGCATAGATCTAATTTTGCTTTTTAATTTAAAAAAAACCAACAATTCCATTTTAGAAAATCAAGCAAAAAGATATTTAGGCTCAGGCAAGAAAGAGCCGCTGGGGTGTCAGGGGCCTTCCAGGCAGAGAGCAGAGAGGAGCTGTGCTGCATCCAGCCCCAGCCAGGGACTGGGACAGAGGCATGAACACTCCCCTGCCCTGGCACCTCTGCATCTCAGCCACACTGTCCCTGTGTGGATGAAAATCAGGCCTGGCCCAGCCTGGAATCTGAATCCTGGCCTTGCCAGCAAGAAGGTTTCAGAGACCTGCTGTCTTCACCGGTGGGGTGGCAGCGCAAGGACTGCAGGAGGAGCTTCCAGGTCCAGAAGGGTGCAGGAGAGCTGGGGATGGAGAGGGACAGGCTCCTCCTGGCAGGTCCCCCCCATTCCGGGCCCATCTGCATTCCTGGATCTTACACTTACAGAGAACAGGGGACTCAATGATGCCAGGGCTGGGCATTGGGTTAGAGTGTGATTAGAGGCGGCTGCCTCCCAGGTCAGCAAGTCAGAATGCACAGCCGGCATGGGCCACAGGCAACACAGGGGAGGGGAGCCTGGGAGGGACAAGCAGCAGCCATGTTTTAGTCAGCTTTTTCTCTTCTATGACTGGAAGACCTGACTTATTTTTTTTTAATAAGACTCAACATTTTCATTTATTTTTTCATATTAACATACATTCTTTTTTTTTACTTTTTTTATTTGTTCCTTTTAGATATACATGACAGTAGAGTGCATTTTTGACATATCAGATATATATGGAACATAACTTCCAATTCTTGTGGTTGAACATGATGTGGAGTCACACTGGTCATGTACTCTTATATGAACATAGGAAGATTATGTCTGATTCATTCCACTGTCTTTCCTGTTCCTGTCCTCCCTCCCTTCCCTTCGTTCTCCTTGTCTAATCTAATGCACTTCTATTCTTCCCTTCCCCCACCCATTGTGTGTTAGCATCCACATATCAGAGAGAACACTGGTATTTTGGGATTGGCTGATTTCACTTAGCATCACAGTCTCCAATTCCATCCATTTACTGGCAAATGCCATACTTTCATTCTTTATGGCTGAGTAATTGCTCCATTGTATATAAATACCACATTTTCTTTATTCATTCATTTCTTGCAGGACATCTAGGTTGGTTCCAAAGCTTGGGTATTGTGAAGTGAGCTGCTGTGAACATTGATGTGTCCGTGTCATTATAGTGTGCTGATTTTAAGTCCTTTGGGCATAGACTGAGGAGTGGGATAACTGGGTAAAATGGTGGCTCCAGTCCAAGTTTTCTAAGGAACCTCCATAGTGCTTTCCAGAGTGGTTACCCCAATATTCAGTCTTAACTACAAAATGTGAGTGGACCTTTTTCTCCACATCCTCGCCAACATTTATTGTTACTTGTGTTCTTGATAATTGCCATTCTGACTGGAGTGAGACGAAATAGTTTAGTTTCAATTTGCAGTTCCCTATTTGCTAGAGATGTTGAACATTTTTTCAAATATTTGTTGATCAATTGTATTTATTCTGTGAAGTATCCGTTCAGTTCTTTTGCCCATTTATTGATTGGGTTATTTGCTTTTTTGGTGTTAAAATTTTTGAGCTCTTCCTATGTATTAGAGATTGATGCTCTATCTGAAGTGCAAGTGGCAAAGGTTTTCTCCCATTCTCTCTATTCACATTCTTGTTTCCTTTGCTGTGAAGAAGATTTTTAGTTTGATGCTATTCCACTGATTAATTCTTAATTTTACTTCTTGTGCTTTAGGAGCCTTACTGAGGAAGTCAGTTCCTAAGCTGGCTTGATGGAGAGTTGGTTCTAGTTTTCTTCTCGTAGGCACAGGGTCTCTGGTCTAATGCCTTGGTCCTTGAACCACTTGGAGTTGAGTTTTGTGCAGGGTGAGAGATAGGGGTTAAATCTCATTCTGCTACATATGGATTTCCGGTTTTCTCTGCACCATTTGTTGAAGAGGTTGTCTTTTCTCTAACATATGTTTATGGCACCTTTGTCTAGTATGAGAGAACTTTATTTATGTGGGTTTATCTCTGTATCTTCTATTCTGTACCATTGGTCTTCATTTCTGTTGGGGTGCCAATGCCATCCTGTTTTTGTTACTACACCTCTGAAGTGTAATTTAAGGTCTGGTATTGTGATGCCTCCTACTTCACTTTTCTCACTAAGCATTGCTTTGACTATTCTGGGCCTATTATTTTTCCAAATAAATTTCATGACTATTTCTTTTATTTCTATGAAGAACATCATTGGAATTTTAATAGGAATTCCATTAAACCTGTATAGCTCTTTTGGTAGTATGGCAATTTTGACAATATTAATTCTGTCTATCTAACATGGAAGATCTTTCCATCTTCTAAGGTCTTCTTCAATTTCATTCTTGAGTGTTCTGTAGTTTTCATTATAGAAGTCTTTCCCCCTCTTTTGTTAGATTGAATTCCAAGTATTTTTTTTTTTTTTGGCTATTGTGAATGGGATAGTTTTTCCTAATTTCTCTTTCAGTTGATTCATCATTGGTGTATAGGAATGTGTTTGATTTATGGGGGATAATTTTATATCCTGCTACTTTGCTGAATTCATTTATGAGTACTAGAAGTTTCTGGTGCAGTATGTTGAGGCTTCTAAATATAGAGTCATGTCATTGGCCAATCGGGATACTTTAAGTTCTTCTTTTCCCATTCATATCCCTTTAATTTCTTTCTTCTGTTAATTGCTCTGGCTAGAGTTTCAAGGACTATGTCGAATAGAAGTGGTGAAATAGGGCATCCTTGACTTGTTCCAGTTTTTAGAGGGAAAGCTTTCAATTTTTCTCCATTTTTGAATGATGCTGGCCTTGGGTTGAGCATATATAGCTTTTACAATGTTAAGTGTGTTCCCACCATCCCTAGTTTTTCTAGTGCTTTGAACATGAATGGTCATATTTTTGTATGTGATTTGCCAGTATTTTATTAAGAACATTTGCATCTATATTCATCAGGGATAGTGGTCTGAAGTTTTCTTTCCTTGATGTGTCTTGGTCTGTTTTTTCTTTCCTTTTTTTAAAATTTTTTGGTACTTGGGATTGAACTCAAGGGCACTCAACCACTGAGCCACATCCTAGTCCTATTTGGTATTTTATCTAGAGACAGGGTCTCGCTGAGTTGTTTAGTGTCTTACCATTGCTGAGGTTGACTTTGAACTTGCAATTCTCCTTTCTCAGCCTCCGGAGCCACTGGAATTACAGACGTGTACCACTGCACCTGGCTTCTTTGTCTGACTTGATATCAGGGAGATACTAGCTTTACAGAATGAGTTTGAAAGGGTTCCTCCTTTTCTATTTAATGGAGGATCCTTCTTTTTCTATAGGAGGAAGGTTGGTGTTTGTTCTTTTTTGAAGGTCTGTTAGAACTTGGCTGAGAATCCATCCAGTCCTGGGCTTTTCTTGTGGGTAGGCTTTGGATGGCATCTTCAACTTCATTAATTTAAATTGATCTACTTAAATTTTCTATGTCTTCCTGATTCAATTTGGGTAGGTCATATGTCTCTAGGAATTTGTCAGTTTCTTTGGATTTTCAATTTAATTTCATTATAAATTTTCAAAATAGTTTCTGATTATCATCTGTATTTCAGTAGTGTCTATTATGATATTTTCTTTTTCATTGTGAATTTTAGTAATTTGGGTTTCTCTCTCTTTCTCTTGGTTAGTTTGGCTAAGGATTTATCAATTTTATTTTATTTTTTCAAGGACATAACTTTTTGTTTTGTTGATTTTTTGAATTTTTGTTTCAATTTCATTGATTTCAGCTCCGATTTTAATTATTTGTTGTTTTCTTCTGCTTCAGGTGTTGATTTGTTCTTCTTTTCCTAGGGCTCTGAGATGTAATGTTAGGTTATTTATTTTGTGACTTTCTCTTCTTTTAATGAATGAGATCAATGTAATGAATGACTCTTAGCACTTCCTTCATAGTGTCCCAGAGATTTGATATGTTATGTTGCTATTCTCATTTACCTCTAAGTATTCTTTTAATTTTATCCCTAGTTTCTTCTGCTATCCATTGGTCATTCAATAAGTGTATTATTTAGTATCCAGGTGTTAGGGTAGCTTCTATATTTTATGTTATCATTGATTTCTAATTTTATTCCAATTATGACCTGATAGAATGCAAAATATTGTCTCTATTTGGTTTTGTTTGTTTGTTTGTTTGTTTTTGTTTGTTTGGTTGGTTGTTTTTTTTTTGCATTTGCAAAGAGTTGCTTTGTGGCCCAAGACATGGGCTATTTTAGAGAACTATCCATGTGCTGCTTAGAATAAAATATATTCAGCCATTGATGGATGAAATATTCTATATATGCCTGTTAAATCTCAATTATTAATTGCATTTTTTTAGTTCTATAGCTTCTTTATTTAGTTTTTGTTTGGAGGATCTATCCAGTGGTGAGAGAGGTGTGTTAAAGCCATCCAGTATCATTTGTGTTGTGGTCCATTTGATTCTTGAATTTGAGAAGTATTTGTTTATATACATAGATGCCCCATTGTTTGGGGCATAAATATTTACAATCATTATGTCTTGTCGATGTATAATTCCCTTAAGCAGTGTGAAATGTCCTCCTTGGTCCCATATGATTAACTTTGGCTTGAAATCTACTTTATCTGATATGAAGATAGAAATCCCTGCTTGTTTACAAGATCCACGTGAATGATATGTTTTTTTCCCAATCCTTTTACCTTCAGTCTTAAATGTGTTTGCCTGTGAGTCGAGTCTCTTGGAGACAGCATATTGTTGGGTCTTGTTTTTTAATCCTGTCTGCCAGTCAGTCTTCTGCTTGATGAGTTTAGGCCATTAACATTTAATGTTATTATTGAGAAATGATTTTTATTCCCTGCTATTTTGATTTATTTCTAGTTTTTAATTTGAATTAGTTTCCCCTTTGACTAACTATTCTTCTAGTGTAGTTCCTCCATTTGCTGGTTTTCACTTTTATTTTTCATTTCTTCTTCATGAAATATTTTATTGAGTATGTTTTGTAGTGCAGGTTTTCTAGTTGCGAATTCTTTTAACTTTTGTTTATCATGAAAGGTTTTTACTTCATCATCAGTTCTTGAGCTTAATTTTGCTGGGTATAGTATTCTTTGCTGGCATCATTTTCTTTCAGAGCTTGGTATATATTATTCCAAGACCTCCTGGCTTTGAGGGTCTGGGTTGAGAAATCAGCGGAGATCTGGATTGGTTTCCTCTAATGTGACCTGTCATTTTTCTCTGGCAGTTTTTACAATTCTATCATTATTCTGTATGTTAGGCATTTTTATAATAATGTGATTTGGTGTAGGTCAGTTTTAATTTTGTATATTCAGGGTCCTATAAGCTTCCTACATTTGATTTTCTATTGCATTCTTCATATTTGGGAGAATCTCTGATATTATTTCATTGAAATGATTGTACATTCCTGTGGTTTGTGTCTTTGAGACTTCATCTATTTTGATAAATCTTAAATTTGGTCTTTTCATGTTAACCTATATTTCTTGGAAGTTCTTTTCATGGTCTCTTAATATCTTTTCTCCATAGTCAATTTTATTTTCAAATTGTGTATTTTGTCTTTATTGACTGGAACTCTGTCTTCCAAGTGGTCTGGTCTGCTGGTGATGCTTTCTATTGAATTTTTAGTTTGGTCTATTGATTCCTTCACTTCAGTAATTCTTTGGCTTAATTTTTTATAATCCTCTTTATTGAAGAAATTTCTTACTTCCAGTAGTTTTTCTCTGAATTTACTCTTTGCATCCTCCTTTACCAGTTTAACTGTGTACAATTTAAACTCCTTCTCTGACATTTCTTCCACTGTGGTATTGATGGATTCTGTTATTGGAGTATCTTGGTTTGTTTGAGGCAATTTTTTCCCTTGCTTTTTCATGTTGTTTGCATGTCTACCCATCTACCAGTATGAATCTGAGGTAGTAGAGTTTCTATCCTGTGGACTTATAGTGTTCCTGAAGGTTTTCAGTACCTCAGTGTTTAGGGGAAGACAAATAACAACAAGCAATGCAAATGATATACAGCAGTAAACCAAGTAGTTCCTGCTATGGTGTCTACAATGCTAATTATCATAATAAACATAATGATCTGATCAATTATTGCCTACAGTAAAAACAGTAAGTTTGAAAAAGGGTTTACAATTTTGAATAATGGATAGGGAGAGAACACAAGTGATGTAGGATTTGATGATGAGGGAGGAGGAGAGAAGATAGAAGTAAAAAATTAAAGGTAGAATGAAAAAAAGAACAATAGAGATTGGCTGTTAGCAGAAGAAAAGACAGAAAGAATCAAGGGAAACAGATAAGTGACAGAAAATATATGTATAAAGTAAAAATTTTTTAAAATAAAAATAAATGAATACAAAACAAAACTGAAATATCTAATTGAACAGTCTTGTCCACAAAATACTGATCTATGAAAAGTAACTGGCTTCAAAAATACTAGAGCTGAGAAAAAACAAAATTAATATATATAAATGTTTATGAACCTTTAAGGTCACAAACAGAGAAAAGAAAAAAAAGATCTTTATAAAAAATCAAAGAACTGTTTTTGTTGGAGTTCAAAAGTTTTTCCACTTCCATTCTCAGCATTATTAGGTGGGGTTGTCTGGAGTGTGATGCTTGGTGCACCCTCAAGTTGGGACTGCTGGAGTGAGAGAGGTGATCTTGTACTCAGAACGCCTGGTGATAGGGTTTAGGCTTAGGTCTGCTCTAGATTCTTTGCTGAATGCCAGTTGACCTGGAGATTTTTAATCAGCACACTTCCAGAGCCCAGCAGTTGCTGGTCCTCACTGGAGGCCTGCACCCCAGTGATCTCCCCTAGGTTCCACTCTTGCAGTGAAGGAGGCAATTCTTAGTCCAGTTGTCTATCTGCTGTCTTGGTTTCATGCCCTGGAGCAGCTAGGAAAGCTACCTTCTATATTCTGCCATCTTGAAACCTTCAAGAATCCAAAAGACCTGACTTCTAAAGAACCACTTTAGAGGGAGAAAACTTTATTGGAGGGCTCATGGTTTCATCAGTCTCAGTCCATACAAAGTCAGCTCCATTCCTCAGGATTCCAGGTGAGGCAGAGCATCATGACAGAAAAGTGTGGTGAAGGGAAGCATCTCACATGATAAACAGGAAGCAGAGAGTAAGAGAATCCACTTGCCAGATACACAATATATACCCCAAAGGCACACCCCCAATGCCCACCTCCTCCACCCACACCCTACATACCACTTCAGTTACCACTCAGTTAATCCTGTCAGGAGATTAATTCATTGATTGGGTTAAGACTAATATAACCCAATCATTTCACCTCTGAGTGTTCTGAGTGTTCTTTTGTTGTCTTACACAAAAGCTTTTGGAGACACTTCACATCCAAACCATAGCACCACGGTTCTAGCTCAGCTTATAATGAAGTTCCCCTCCACATTTCCCTTGGCCAGCAAATGTGCCATGAGTCTCCCCCAGGGCTGCTGAGGTCTGAGTACATGCCCATGTGTAGAAATCCTTCTGAATGAGACCACCTGTCCACATTAGTCCCCACAGGGATGCCATTGCTCCAGGCCACAAGACCTATTCAGCTTCTATTCAGCTCACACCCCTATAGCCCAGCTGTCCCTGAGTGAGTAGCACACAGCTCTGCACATTCTCTGACCTTTCCATCTTTGTTAAATGGCTCCTTGACCCTTTCTCCCCAGCCTACCCGGACACCAACCTTAGTGCCATAAATGTCCATGGTCAAGTAGGGACAGTGGCAGGTAAACAAGAAGGCATAGGCTGAAGGCTCAGCTGGTCCCCAGCTGTACCCACTGCTCCACTGTGCCAAGTCATATGGAGATGTCAGCAGATCTCCCCATTCTCCATGGAGGCTAGCAGTCCGGGGTTCACACGCCCATGGCCAGTTCACACTGACTTTGTTTTGATGGAAGAGGAGAAGCTCCAGCAGGTGACTTCTACCTGGGCACGTGTGACACATACCTGCCTGGGGCTTACGGGATGTGGAAGGGCCCAGGGAGCTGCTGGAAATGGGGGAAGAGAAAAATATAAGGAAAACCAGCTTGTGAGACTCTTTAAAGAAATGACCCGCTCCCCTATCGGCAGGAACAGAGAGGGCATACTGGGATTAAAGCAGGAGACCCCAGAGTCTCTTAACTAGAGCTGCTCAGGCATGCAGATGGTTTGTGTTCTTGGAGGACAGAGGGACGGACTTCACCCCCAGGCAACATGCCATCAGCTCTGCCATCATCTCCTGGGAGCAAATTATTCATAACTTAGATGAATTCCTGTGGTGCCAGCTCTGAACCCCTTTGCCAGTCGCACACTGATGCCAAGACTCAGGAGGATGAACAGTTCCTGTCTGGAGACGACGGTGCAGCATCTGCACCCCTTCAGGTGAAAGATGTCCAGAGAAGCACCACACCATCATTGTCACGCTCCATTAGGTAGAACAAGTTGCAACCATTCCAGGCCCTCAGGATTGTGAAATGCTACATATTCCAGAGGAGATAGAGCCATTATTCTCATTTGCTTTTTTCTCACTTTTAAACCTCAGTGTCACCTGCTATGGCCTGAACTAGAGTTTCCAGCAGACTCTGGGTTGGGTCCAAGCTCAGCAATCCAGCACAGCCCTACCCCAACTGGCCTGTACCAGCCTCCCTTGGCCCTGCCGCCCACCTTGCCCTCAGGAGGATTGGGCCTGTCTCTCCTGGGCTCTAATGCCTGTTGCCGTACTCACTGGACTAGGTGCAAATGTTGGTGTTAATTTGATTAACCTGTCTCATCACGATCACCAAGGACTTCTTGGAAGACTCACTGGGTATCCCCAAAAGTCTCCTAGAGCCACATGATGAAGATACTTAGTGATGGGTGGATGGGTGAAGAAGGCAGGAATGGAGAAAGGGAAAATGGGTGGATGATTACCAATAATGAAGCAGTGATTATCAAATTCTAATGTGCAAATCCCTTATCTCCAAAGTTAAAATTGTTATAATATCTGAGTTGGGGACTACTATCCCCCCACTTTATAGATAAGAAGGCTGAGGTTTATGGAGGTGAAACAACACCACCCCAGTTTCCACAAAGGCTTGTCCCTGGAGCCACAGCCTCAGCCACCTGTGCAGTGGACACATCCTTATCCCATGGAGCCCTGTCTAGTGAGGAGGTAGGTGGCACTAAAGGTACAAGTACAGGATGAGATTTTTGCTAGCTTCCACTGAGAGCAGCAAATGAAGGAACAGTGTGGGTGCAGGCAGAGGGGGAGGACAACATGGGTCTTGGACTGACTATTGCAGAGATGATTATTTGCTTTGATTGGCTTGGGTTGCTGAGATAGCTGTAAAGCGATGACCTGGTCCAGTAAACTTGCCAAGACTGTTCCCCCTGGAAAGGGCAGCCCATGGTGAGGAATTCCCTATGGAAGCTGAAGGCAGCCTGGGGCAGCTCTTCTTTGAGTTTCAGACTTCAACAACATTGGCAGAACTGGGCTGTCTCCTGGTGGCCATGAAGGACCAAATCTTTAGCTTCTTTGGTTTGCTAAATGGGTTCTCCATTAAGGGGTCTCTGGCCAAAGATTCGGGGAGGAGAGGTGAGCTTGTATTGATTTCCTGGGTTGGGCCAGGGTCTAGGGATTCCCACTGGCCGAAGACAGGGTTCCAAAAGGTGCTTTATTCTTGTGGAACCCCTGAGCCATCACATCGACTTGCTGAGTGGTTCCCATGGCCAAGCATCCTGTGTGAGCGATCGAAGGACTTCGGGTATTTGGGCTGTGCTAGCTGCTGAAAACTCACAAGGGTGGGGTGGAAGACATGCACCAGCTCCACAGGCAGCCAACACGTCTACACGCAGGCAGTCAGAAGTTGTCCCAAAAGTTAAGGCCTCGAAGGGGACAGATGTGACGTGGAGACAGAGATCCCCTTCCAGTCACCCATGAGACACCTGCAGCCTCAAGCAGAGTCAGTGTTTCCAGCAAAAGCAGCCTTCGGGTCCTTGAGGAGTAACCCAGGCCACCATTACCATCGAGACCCACACATCAGAGGTGTCACCTACTGCAAAGCAGGTGTGTGACTAGACATGTATGGGCTGTTTCATCTTGTGCAAACATTCTGCTTCTGTGGTTTGATCAGGGTCCTGTGCTGATCAGTGGAGAAGAGCACCAGGGCAGAGCACCTGGTGAAAGGGCCATAGTTTACTGCACCCCGGGGTTTATTTCACTGTCCCAGCCCCTGTCCCACCATGGTGGCCACTGACTGTCTCAGGACCAAGGCTCCTTGGAGAGGTAGCTTATGGAGAACTGGGACACGAACATATATGGCAATCTTGGCACATCCGTGTGCAGACCATGAGGAAATGCTGAAACTAAGGAGAGCAACCACTCACACGTGGAGAGCTTGTCACAGGGACACAAAAGCCAAGGAGAGAGTGCCCAGTGGTCAAAGCCAAGGACCTGCACAAGAAGACACATAAAATATTATCAGATCATAACCTGGAGTGAGAACATATATCCAAGAGACCACCCGACTAATCAACTGCATAAATAAATGAATTGGGGAGTTGAGAGAGGTCTCTCATGCAGAAGAATTTTCCAGATAGTTTATGCAGCCAACCCACCCTCAGGGAGGTAGAAAATGACTGCCTTCTTTTCACAAGCAGCTACTCAGTGACCTCCTTCCATGGTAGGCCATGGGGCACCTGACCTAATCAGGGGGACAGCAGCTCTACTGATGCTTCACCCCAGGGGATGAGGAGCTGGTTGACTCTGTGTGGTGGTGAAGATGCAGGGAAAAGCATCGCAGGCATTGGAACAGACAAGACTGAGGCAGGAGGAAGCAGGACCTGTGGACATAACAGTCAGAGGACAGGAACAGGATTCAAATTGGCCTAGCTGCCTCCTACCTAGCCATCAGGGAGAGGATCCTGCTTCTGTTTTCTTCTTCCTTCAGGTCTAGAGGAGGTATGGTGTGCCTTGTGAGAGTCCTCTTCATAGCAGTCATTTCTGGTGATTGGCTGTCTCCTGACCAGACTGGACACCCCCTGGCCAGGACAGGGACCTCATCCTTCACCACTCTCTGTTGAGCAGAACCTGGGTTTTCTCAGAAATGCAGGGCCAGCTTCTGAATTTGCAGGGCCCAATGCAAAGCAAAACCTGGAGAGCCCTTTGAAGGATTTCTAAACAGTGACAGCTCAGTCATAAGCCCAGTGTAGGGACTTCCGAGGGCAGGGACCCATGTGAGGAGTTCTGGTTACCTGCCTCTAAAGCTGCCCTCGCTAGAATTGTGAGAAACGTGCTCACCTCTCCAAACTCAAAGAATGGGCTGAGTCAAAAGGTAAAGGGCAAGATGGGGTGCCTGGAGGTCAGCCACTCCAGAGCAGCTCTCCGGAGCACAAGATCCCATCCCTGGGTCATTATGGCTGAGTACCATGTGCTACACAGTCTTCCCAGGCCTCACCTAGGTGCTACCGTCCCCTGTGGGTTATTTAAAGAGGTGTATGTGTGTTGCCCGCACCTCCCTCAGCTCTCTGTGGCAGGAAAGTCCTCTGGGGTCATGCACTCTGGCACCCACACGGCTCTCGCTTCTTTACCTAAGTTACTGCTTCGCAATTGAGGGTTTCTCAGTTGGTCAGGCCGACCCTCCCCACCTCCTGTGGGTCAAGGGCTGTTCAGGTGATGGCTTTGGATCTGCCACGTCCACAGGCTATGGTGATGCTTCCTAACTCTCCACTGTGCTCCCCTCCGGCTGCCTTTCTTACTTCCCAATTTATACTTCAGCCTAAATACTGCAACCTGAAGTGGACGCGCCACTTTTGTTTCTCATAGAATGAATGTACTTGGGCCAGTCCCTCTGCCCCTCAGAGTCCCTGTCCTGGCCTGTGAATTGGGCCCTGCTTAGCTGTCTGTGCCACAGGATGAACTGACAAAGACCTAGTGGCTTGAAACAGCACCTAGGGGAAAACCCCCAGTTCCCCAGCCCCGAAGCCCAGGTGGGTGTTGGATTCTCTGCGCAGGTTCCCCTGAGGCTGACATCAAAGAGTGACCAAGCTGATTCCTTTCTGGAGGCTCTGGGGATAAATCTGATTCCAAGCCCATTCCGGATCTCGCAGAGGCAGGCTATATTCCCGTGTCTTTGCCTACAGGGCGTCTTTGGGGGGCATCTCTGCTCCTCCAGGCTGTCCGCGCTCTAGGGCTGGGTAGGTGGGCCCTTCATCTCCAAACCAGCAACCATGGTTCTCTCCAGGCCAATCTTCTTCACATTTTAAATCACTCTCACTTCTGTCTCTGACCTCTGACCCAGACTTAAAGGGCTCATGGGATTAGGTCAGGCCTGCAGATAATCCCTCTTTTAGCTGATTACTATCCTCAGTTCATCTGCAAATCCTTTGGCCAAGTAAATGGAGCCTAATCGCAGAGTGAATTCCCATTTTACTCAGCACTGTCTGCCCTCCAAGGGAGGGGACTTCACAGGGCTCATGTCCCAGGGAGAAGTCCTGGTAAACAGAGGAGGGGCAGACCCTGGCCCATAAAATCTAACTCACCAGGGGTTTTGTTTTGTAAAGGTCAGGGCAGCGTGTGTGAGGTTTCATGGAAGAGTCCACTTGGCCATGCTACAGTTGTTGGTCCTACCCTGTCCCACATGCTGTGTGGAGGTATCTTGAGGAAATGAACACTCATGACCACTTTAAAGGGATCACACTTGCTAATGTGAATGGGCTCATCCACCACCCCCTGCCCCAACCCAATGAATGCTTAAGAACAATAATTGAGGTTTCACAGATAAAAAGGAATTCTGTTTCAAGATTGTAACAAGAAAGTCCTGCCCAAGATTCCAGGCCACCAGCTTGACCTGCAGGTTTCAGACTTGCCAATTCCTTCTCTCAGGGATGTGTGTCCTTTGGGGTCTTTCTGGGAAGCCTTAACTGACACCCGTGTATAAAGCACCTGGCTCATACATAGTGGGTTCTTTGTGGCTGCTGAGTGCATGTTTTCCAGTGAGTTCAGATTGGGTTGATCGAGAGTCATCATAGGCAGGACCCACGGTTGGCCCTGGGGAGGGCCTCTGTGTTGGAAAGGCACATCATGGCCTCTGATCTTCGAGTTCATGGTCAAATGTTTTCTTCTACCCTCAATGAAACTCTAAAACACTTAGTGAGGTGTCCAAGCTTGCACAGCCGTTAGAGGCAGCACCACGGCACTGGGGTGGCTCAATGGTGGAGGATCACTTAGTGTGCATGAGGCCCTGGAGTCCATCCCCAATGGCAAGAAAAAGAGAAAAGACCTCCCTCCACCCAAAGTCCATGATCTTCATATCTCTGGAACACCCTCTTGTTTCCTTGACTCATGGCTAAGGGTGTTTACTACTTCACGTTACAGAGGGCATCTCAGGAACTCAAAGACCACACCCATCAAGGGTGCAAAAGTAAAAATTTGCTTGAGACCAGTGGGGCACCCTGTTTATCCAGGGGGGCCTGGGAAGTTTGTTCAATATGCTCAGCTGCCCAGGCACTCAAAGAGTTGTAAGGTCCCTGAAGGCTTGGCTGCTAGTAGAGAAGGTGGCAGACCTGGGCGTCAATCACATGGTGCTGGCTCTGCAGGATTGCAGGATGCTGGAGTTAAAGGGTCCTCGAGGCTTCTGCTGAGATTTCAAAGAAGGCTGAGAGGCTAGGCAAAGTGCAATAGAGTTGGAGTCCTGGGGGCACCCCTGAGAGAGTGAAGCATGGTGATGTGAGAAGGCAGCTAATGCTGCAGTGAAGACCCCTGAGATTAAAAAATGCCAGTATTGTCCACCAAGGGAAGCTAAAGGAATTAAGCAGAGACAAACCAAGTGAGAGGCCCTGGGGCTGCAACCAGCAAAGCCATTAGGGCAAAGCTATACAAGCCCTTTGGAGAGACCATCAGGATGCCATATGCTCCAGATGCTGGACATAGAGCTATAGGACTTATTTGCCAATCAGATTTCAGTCTTGCTTTGGTTCCATCCCTTGTTTGTATGCCCCTATTTTCTTCATATGGAAATGTTTACTCTGTGCCTTTGTATATTGGACACATGTGACTTGCTTTGATTTTAACGGGAACTCATGCTGAGAGTTTACTCTGAGTCTCAGAGGAGACTTTGCAGTGGCCATCAACCAGCATTGATATTGTCCCCCAGGGGACATGTGTTGATGTGTGGGGTCATTTGGGTGTCATAACTGGTAGGTGCTACTGGTATCTAGTGGGTGGAGGCCAGGGATGCTGCCAAATACTCTCAGTGCCCAGGGCAGCCCCCATAACGAATGCCCCCACCCTCACTGTCCATGGTGCCAAGGCAGAGCACCCTGGTCTGCAGGCAGAGAGGAAGTTCAGCTTGTGTGTTTTTACCTCACAGGACCAAAGTGTGGCCTCAACAGCTCCGTCTAGAACTGAATTCCTCTCCTGTCCTTGTTGTCCTCATCTGTGCTATACAGATAGCTGTAGTCCCTGTAGGATTGTAATGAGATTTCAGCCAGATGTGGTGACCTAACAGCACAATGGACACCCACCATCAGGGAGGACCATGTCTCCAAGCATGGCGCCTTGTGTCTGCTTCCCACAGGCACAGCTGACCTCCTCAGGGATGAAAACGGCTAGAGGCAGAACAGATGCTGCCACCGAGACCCAATGACATTCCAAAGCACCTGGTGCTTGTGGGCTTTCCGCACACTACATCCATTCACCAGGGTGTAACCAGCCCAGGAGGCCACATGACAGAGCTCAGGCCAGCTGCCCAGCCACTTGTCCTAAGTCACAGCCACCCGTCAGGTGGTGGGCCTGATGTGGCAAGAAGTGCCCAGTGGCACTTTATTTGAGAAAGGAACTCTGAGGCTCTGTACAGCAGAAGCTCTGGAGCCTTCTGGGAAAGACCAGAGCGCACCAGAGCTCAGTAGCTGTCAAACTCTCCTGGCAGGAGATGGGAGAGATGGTGCCAGCCATATATCTCTCCTCAGTAGGATTTTCCCTCCAGCATGCTGGTGATGGCCCGAAGGCCTGGTTGGGACAGCAGCCCTCCCTTGGGTAGTTCCAGAATTACTTCTAGCCCCTGTCACCTCTTGCCTGGCTGGGGTACTGTCCCAGTGCCCTGGGTCTCTGCGGCCTCCATGTAAACCAAAGCCTCTTCCTAAATCATGAGCTCATCACCACCCACCCCCCATTGCTTCAAAACCAGGCCTGGCTCCTCCACGTCTGCACAAGAAGCCCTGGCCTTTCTCATCAGGCCCAGCATGATCACAATCCTCTTTCTCTTGTTGTTTCCTACCATGATCTGATGGTCACATCCCCCACCAGCCACACACACACACACACACACACACACACACACACAACTCCCCACCCCTAATTCTAGACACATGTGTCCTGCTCTCTGGCTGCTGGTTCCCTGTGTGTGAAATTCCCTCCCTGACTTGGGCAAGCCTTTCAGTCCTTTGAGGTTTTGCTCAAGGCTTTCATTCCCCAAGAAGCCTTCCTGCTACCTTCCCACAATATTGAGGCACAATAAAAACAGGGAGTTTGTGCCAGCTTTCAAAACCCTCACATGCATCGCCTCATTTAACCCCTGCTCAGTTCACAGATAAGGAACCTGCATGGAGAAACGGAGTGACTTGCCCTGGGTCACACAGCCATGGACTGCAGAACCAGGTCTTGCTCCATGCCCCTCTGCCAGCCCTCGGGCCCCTTCGCCACACTGCTGTGGTCTCTGGGACAGCTTGTCATCCTTGGGCATCCTCCACACCTTGTCTCTGAGAGCTCTGATGGCCCTGCGGCAGGCTCTCTGGGGCTCTATCCACAGGAACAGATTCTAGAAGGTCCTTCATCAGAGCCCTAGGCTGAGCTCCAGGTCAATGGATCTCACGTAACTGTCGACAGGAGGCCCTTCTGGCTGGAGGGTCCTGGAGCCGTTTGAAGGACTGGCTAAAAGATGTTCCTTTCATCGTCCTTGTCTCCCCAGCCACTCCCTGGCAAGCACAGGGCCTTACCATACTGGGATCAGATGCTGCTCGCCAAAGAGGCCTAGACTCGCATGTTAGCGCAGTTCACACGGCCACTCCAGGACACTCAGCTTGACACAGCGACACTCCAAAGGTGCAAAGAGCCCTTCTTCAGCCCCCAGGAACTCCTGTGGAGGTTTAGAAGCCCCGGGTGACTTCTCTACATGAGAGGGGCACATGAGGTGGGGTTGGTGTGTTTCCTGGCAGAAGCGAGAGTGCACACCAAGCCCTTCTCACCTTCCTCTCTTCCTCCTCCTCAGCTCAGCTGATGACATGTGCCTGGCACATACTGCTCAAAGCACCCATTTGCTGTACCCATTTAGGTCTCACAGCCATCCCATGTTACAGATGGGGAAACCAAGGCCGAGAGCAGTCAAAGAACTTACCACAGTCACTTGGAGGAGAGGGGCCAAGCCTCCAGCCTGGTGTTCTCAGGCCTCCCTTTCCAGATTCCCCTGGTGAGGTGGTGCTCACTTGCCTCCGTCTCAAAAAAACCTGAAATCCTGCTCCTACATCTCAATGAGTCTTCTGAATGCCCCTGACCCACATGTGCAATGGAAGGAGACGTGCTAATAAAACCAACGGTCTGCGCCTGCCCTGACTCACACAGGTAGAATTTCTGGGGTCCCTGAGACCATTTTGATAGGTAGAGTCATCTTTGAACTCCCCCAACCTTTGCAGGACACTGTCCTTCCCTCTGCTTCCCAAACATCCTTGAGAAAAAGAACATGCAGGTGACCTGGCTACTGAAGAGGTGCCCCAACTGCCAGGGGCCATGTGGCAGTGGTCATCAGCCCCAGAACTTCTCCCTTTCCTCCGTCCATAAGGAGGATTACAAAGTACAAAGATGGACTTAATCCAGGACAGACTTGCTTGGAGATATTCACTATTGTTACAACATGCATTTTTTCCCTCTGATTTCAAAAGAACATTCTAACTTCTGGTTTCTCTGACCCTCAGACCCTCTGTTGATGGTCTGTAAATCCACTTGAACTGCAGCAAGGCCAGGGCATACAGACAGACTCTTCAGGGAACCGTCACCTCCACAATGTCCACCAGACTAGACTGTCAAGAAAGGCTTACTTGCCAGACTCCAAGTAAGCTTCCTTGACAGCGATCAGGGGACGTCACTTCTAGCTGGAAAATCTAGGGAAATATTAGACTACTGCTATCATTTAAGCAATGCTGTTTTTTTCCACATATTTTGCTATTTTAGGTAACGTTGCAATGTGTATATTTGTAATCAAAAGTTTAGAGTATGAATATTTTCAAGTTCTTCAATCATTTTGACGAACTGTTTACATAAGAATCTTTCCAGCTCACACATCTACCCGCACACCGTGAAAATGACAATTTCCTTGTATTGTTGCCAAGTTTAGAAAATTCCAAAATAAATTTTAGTACTCAAAAATTGATATTTTTTTTAATTAGGGAAATAAAGGGCTGAGCCATGCCAGAGAAAGGTGTCTGTTGTGCTTCAAGGAACTGCATCCCCACAATTTAGAATTACCAGACAAAATATAGGACACTGCCAATTTGAATTTCAGAGTAACAATGAATAACTTCTCAACAGTGTCTTATTTATTGCATGGAGCATCCTCATACTAAAATTTTATTTGTTATTTATCTGAAATTTAAACTTAATTTGGTTTCCTGTATTTTTATTTGTGAAATCTCTCAGGCCAAACCCAATCATCATCTACTTTTTTTTTTAACTTAAAACAACAGGAATTCATTTGCTTATAATTTTGGAGACTGGAAAGTCTAAGCTGAAGTTTCAATAGAGTTCAGATTTTTGTAAGACCTTCCTTTCTCGCTTTATTTTTTATTTATTTTTTAAACATAAACTAGTACATATCAATGGGGTAGCATGTGATTTTTCAATGCATGCATATATTCTGTCATGTTTAACTCAGGTTGAACATCTCTGTCTCCTCAAACATTTATCATTTCTTTATGAAAAATGTTCAAAATCCTTTCTTCTGGCTTTTTGAAATAACATCGCATTATTACATAGTCGCATACTGTGCAATGCCACACCAGAACCCCTTACTCCAGTCCAACTACATATGAATCTTCTTTTCCCACCTCTTCCTTTCTAGCCCCCACCCCTCCATGATGAACACCTCTGTTTGCTAAGGCTGCCCCAGGGCCTCCTCTACAGGATTCACTTCCCCCCAGAACTGACTACCATCAGAACTGACTACCCATCCTGACCCTAAGTGCTGCTGAGTATGACCTCATGTGTGGTTCCACGTGACAAAAACCAAGAGAACGTCGTCTACCAGAAGAATCGCTGGCAATGACCTTATTAATTTATTACATAAAGCAGATGGTCCGGAAGGACAGGAGAGGGGTTGGCATGTCTCCTGCTCTCAGTATCATGCTCTTAATTTGCTTTTTCATAGATAATTCAAAAAGAAGATCCAATCTACGCTCTGTCGGAACAATTATAAACTCTGAATTTATGGAGTCCACATCCCCATTTTGCCCACTTGGCGCTCCAGGTGCATAAAAGTTGACGTCAGAGGGTGATTTAATTGAGGCATCAGTGAGAGTGGCTCAGGATCTGCTGCTCCGGGCCTTTTGGTAATTAACCCTGAGCCTCTGGGAGGCTTCCAGGCCGAAGGCCGCCTCCCTAATCCTTCCAACAAATGGTCTCTTTCCATTCCTCCCTCATGTTCCCCAGAATTCAGTGGGGAGAAGGCTGGGCCCCCATGAGGACTTTGGGAGAAACTTGGTAACTGGAGCAGGTGGTGCCACCTGTGGCCGGCTCCAATTCCAGGACCACAGCTGCTGCCCAGCTGCAGAGACCCAAATCCCAAGGTTTCCCGAGGATTTTCCCACCATCTGGGCCCAGGAATTCCCATGCCTAAAAGCCTCCTCACGAGCCAGTGTCCCATTTCAAATGTTACCACTGTCCTCAGAGGGCTGCTTCACAGCCCATTCTTTCCCTGAGACAATCTAATCCTCTCCCACCAAGGCCCCCACTTCCTCTGCAATTATGTCCCATCTGTCTTCCAGAAAGGACTGTCCATCAGAAGAGGGGCTTTATCCAGCCTCTTCATCCAACCTTGTTCAAAAAAGGCTTGGAACCCCTCCAGTAATATCCTGTTGCCCCTGGCTGTCATCAGGACTTTATTATTCAAACAGTGGAAAGAAGTGTTTCTAAGTTCTGGAAAAAGCCCTCTTCCCACCCTTGGACTGTCTTGGGTTACTCACCGTTAGCTACAGAACAATCCAGGCATTCGACACCAGCAGGGGATCAGGGAACAATTTGATTCCTACAAAGACCCCCAAATGCCGGCCAAGATTCCTTGCCTTCTAGTCTTCACCTCCTCTTCACTCCTCTCTCCTGGAAAAAAACTGGCTTGCATCATCAATTAGCTCATTTCCCCTCAATACCAACTTGGCGCTGGTCTCTGGACAAGAGCTGTAATATTGACTGATGTGTACTGCATGTGTTCCGTGTATCTAGCACCAGGACAAGCCCTGACGTTCACCATCTCAGTGACCAGGAAGGTCCCACAGTGCTGAGGGACCCATTAAAGAAATTGGAGCACACAGAGGTTAGTTCACCTGCTCAAACAACAGTAGAACAGTTGGTGAATCTCAGAGTCACAACCTGGAGCCCAGGGTTTTGCTCAGAGCCATCAAAGCACCCAATGAAACACCAGGGGCAGTGTGTGCACACTGATCCCACATGACCCAAGCTTGGAAAACGTAATTTTAGCAAATGTGTGTTTCGCATAATTGTCATTTGACATAAGAGCAAGGCAACATTCATTGCATTGTATGGAATAGATGAAATTTGCGTAGAGCCCTGCTAGGCCTAAAATTTTCTTTGAAATAGGAAACACAAAATTTAGAGTTGCTATTCAACTATGATAAATACGAAGATGTTAACGCCGATTCTCCCCCTCGTTCTATATCCACACCCTCATACGATGACTTTGTGGCTCCCGCTATCTAGATTGCTCTTTCAATCTGGGCTGCTTTGTGACTTGCTTTGAATAATGGAATATGGGAGAACCTGGGCCCCAGAGATACCCCATGTTTCTCTCTCTCTCTTCCATCGCTCCACCATGGGGGTGAGCCCTGGCTAACCTACTGGAAGATGAGTGATTGTGGAATACAGCCTCGTCACCCAACCAAGGCCATGCTAGGTGAGCCTCTCCCTAGTCCAGCCACCAGCTGCCTGCAGACCCACAAACAAACCCAGGAGGTCAGCCAAGCAGAAACACTGCAAAGACCCCTGGGTTTAGGGATGGAGTTATTGTTTTTGTAAGTAACTGAATTCAGAGATTATCTACCACAAAGCACTAGCTAATATACAAAAGCGTTTTGCTTTCTCTCTCAAAATTGACTATGAAAATTTAGGCAATACCTGGATCCATGATGGGAAGGAACAACACTGGTGGCCCAAGACTATTCCACAGCTCAGATGTGTCCTTGTAGGAAAGTGACAATAGCTTAGGAGCCCTTCAAGGGCCTGTATTTTCAGGCTGAAACACATGGATTCTATTGGCTCTGAAATATAAAACAAAGCAAAGAGAACAACCTTGCATAACCATTAATAAATGCCTCATTAAATCCCCGCAAAACCCAGGATTCTGGTAAGTAGTCAATTGTAACTATTTATTTTAATCATGTGTATTGAGTTAAAATTTAACACATATAATCCAAGATTAATTTATCCCTAATAAATTCTGAAATTTAAAAATTGTAAGAAAATTCAAATCATTATCTTTACTCCTTCTATAGAGCCACAATTCCCAGAACTTTGAAAAATAAATTAATGAACTTTTCAAAGAGTTTTACTATTTCCTTTCCCATAAGTAATAGTCTAGCATGGGATATGCATGCATTTGCAAGTGTCCAGCGTGCCATGGGCTGTGACCTCTGAAAATGACAGTGCCCAGGGCCTGCAGGAGTCTTGGAATAGCTCTAGAAAAGATTCCTCATTTTTCACACGGAGGAGCTGAGAGCTTTGGAGCTGTGAGTGCCCTGGAGGAGAAAGCTGGATGCTGGTCTGAGTGAGGAGGCACTTATCAGATGGCAGAGTGTGATGAGTGTCCCTGAGGCCAGCAGCACAGCCTTGTTGGGGACAGGTGTCCATTTGTCCAGCAGAGGAGCTCTTTCTTCTCTGGGCTGTGTGGCACCCGTTAGTCACCTAAGAAAATTCTTAGACCTCATCCACCCTGGTTCTAAGCAAGTTCTGTTTGCTTGCTTTTCCATGAGACTCTGGGTCCCTGGAGGCAAGGACCATGTGGGGCTCATTTTTGTGTCAATAAGTGTTCATGGTAGGTAGCCAAAGGCCAAGCAAACAATGGATACCAGCTTTACCCTTGGGAGAGAGTAGTGGAGGGGACAAGTAATATGCAATAATGACGATGTGGGCATACACACGATGACTAGGGATGAGCGAGCAGAGAGGCCTCCAGCCTGGCCCTCCTCTCCCCTGGCTGTTCATTCTCCCTTCCTCACCCCTGCCCCACAGGAACCTCCCAGGCCAATTCTCTAGGTTCTCTATGAGGCCAAACTGGGGATTTGCTGAGGATGAAGACTTCAAGGGTAGGACGTGGGAGGGTCCTTAAGGAGGTGTCAGACAGAAGGCACAAGCAGAAACCTGGGTGTGGGAAGTCAGCAAGAACATTTTCCCAGTAAGGCTGATCTGTGCTTCATGGGAAGGGCCAGTTTCCCCCTGACCACTGGCCTGCCCCTTCTTGTGATGGCTCTGCTCTGAGGTTGGAGCATCGGGTGACTGCTCAATTGGCATGATGGTGATGTGGATTATAGAGCACAGAACAGCAACACTTTCAGCTAGACTGGGCAGGGATGGCCCAGGAATTGGCCCAGAGAGTAGGGGTGTGAGGAAAGAACATCCTAGACAAAAACATGGTCTGAGTGAAGGTCATGAGATGAACAGGAACTCAAGAAGCAGCCAGGAGTCTGCATGGCTGGCCTTCGTCTTAGGACAGATGAGCAAGGGCCGCATTACATGGGGCCTTGAGGCCACAAAGGGACCACACTCACTGTATCTCAAGAGAACCTGGTTGATAGTAGATTCTACAAATGGTGTTTATTTCTATTACTGTTTCTCCTCCGTGCTGGGGGTGAACCCAGGAGACACATACGTGCTAGGCAAGTGCTCTACCACTGAGCTACATCCCCCTGCCTTAGCTTTGGTTTTTGAACTCTGACTTAATATTTACCAAGAGAAAAGGAGAAAATTCTTAGACCTCATCCACCCTGGTTCTAAGCAAAGGTCATGTTTAAAACCTCCTGAGCCAAGAGGAAGTACCTCTGTTATCAAATAACTTTGGAGAATACTCAATAGCAATTCCAGTGTATACTGATGGTTCCTTATCTCTAACATATACCTCTAAGCAGGGCTCCTTGATCCCACGTCCCAAGGTAAATCAGCTAATTACTCGGAAAATATTTCCCCTGGTATTTGATCCAAGCAACTAAGTGAATGATACTTAAGACAGTTAAGGTTCAGCTTTGAAACTCCAGACCTGTGACCTTGGGAATGATGGGAATATGGTCACAGAAAACAGTCTTTGGTCAGCCCTGTGATGACATCACACATACTGGTGCTGACGTGCACTGCCTTGTGATTTGGGAGTCGGCCTTCTCCAACACTATCCAAAGAAGAAGGCAACTTTTCCCACTGAATGATCTCTTGCCCCCACTTCCAGCATTAGACTGTTTCTTGGACGACAGAACATGAAGGTCCTTGGTCCTTTTTAGTGAGAAGCACTGGGAAGACACACACTTAGAAGGAAGTGTCTGGAGAGGCCCATCAGGATGTGAATCCTGCAGGAAGGCTGCAAAATAATGAGACCCAAGATTCCTCTCAAGAATCCCTTGATCCCCTTAACTCAAGTCAGGAATGATTTCTTAATCAGCCTCTTAGGTTACCAGGCACTTGCAGTGGGAATTTGGTGGTCTCTGTCCCTCATTTTCCCTTCTGGGAAGAACATCTGGACTTCTTTTGGGTCCAAGGGATGAGTGAGTATCAGAGTCCAGCCTAGTCCTTGCACTGTAACTTCCTAGCCCAAGGGCTGGTATGGGACATGTGACCCAGATTGGCCCAGCCACAAAGGAGTTAGGATTGCATGGGAGCAGCTGGGGACAAGGCTTTCTCTTTGCAATTGGACTTGATGCAATAAAAGCTAGTAATTAGTGGATTTTATAGTGAGTTACAGGAGGATGCCCACATCAGAATTGTTACCCAATTACATGAACTCAAGCAGCCAGGAGGGCTTTGCTGAGAGGAAATTGTATTATTGCATCAAATCCAAGTGTGAAAAGAGTTGGTCCAGAGTCCAAATGTTACCACAAACTAAGAAAGTCCCCTTCCCATCCCTCCTTGGACGCATGCTTTCTTGTTTCTCTTCAGAGGTCTGGCTTCCTTTGCTCTCTGTCACCAAGGACGAGTCTCCTTCTGTGCTCTGTGTAGGAGGCAGAGAAGCGTTGCTTCTGGAGGCGATCCCTCAGCCTCGGTTCACTGATGCACTGTACTTCTAAACTCCTGGAAAGGACAGCCTTTGTAGTCAACTGGGCAAAAAGGAAAGGACAGCCTTTCCAGGTACAGCCCAGTTTAATCAGATACGGCCAGAACAGTGACATCATTATAAGCTTCATCACAGACATTCAATCTGTGAAGGGGACTTCATAGGTGTTTTCACCCACCAGCATACGGAGCCCACTTCTAGGAACAGTCCTTCAGATTGACCCATGCAGGTATGAAATGTCCATCGTGGGTTAGTCACTGTAGTATTATTTGTCATAGAGAAACATTGGAAGTAGCCCCACTGTCCATCAAAAGGGACCTATTGAATAAACTTTGCTGTATCCACCCACAAGAAACCACATGATCATAAAATGAATGTGCTAAGGTCTGCACTTACAGGGAGAACCTCCTAGATACATAAAAGCAAGATGCCAAAACAAGGGTGTGTTTGTGGTGTAAAAAAGAATAAATATTTTCTCTTTGTTCCTGGTTCCTAAAAAAGAGCTCCTGAAACTTTTGGAGTTTCAATCTTACATATGCTCAAGAAATGACTCCTGGTGGGACAGATATCTTTAGGATGGGAGTGGTCACCAGCGAGGCCCTGATTAGCAAGTGAGAACTTTCTGTTCCATTCCTGGACTTCTGGGGTAAGGTCAGTCACCAATGAGCAACGATCTCATCAGTCATGCCTGTGTCATGAAACCCCCTAGACACTGGGGTTCAAGCAGCTGCTCACTGGGGAATATTCTGCAGTTCTGGGAAGCCAGTCCATACACCTGGACCTTCCTAACTACTCCTCGTGGCTGCTCCCAAATTCTGTCCTCTCTCATGCCATGGCACTCGCACACAGAGCACTTTCCTGAGCCTTGGGAGTCATTCCAGTGAATGGGGGGTGGCTTGTGGAACTTCCCAAGTTTGTAGTCAACTGGGCAAAAAGGTGGGTCACATGGGGCCCTCGCTTGTGGCTGGTGTCTGAGTGGGAGCAGCATTATGGGTGTGAAATTTTAACTAGCAGGGTCTGACACTAACTCCAGGCAGAGAACATCAGAATCAAATTGAATTTTTGGACACCCAGTGGTGTTGGAGAATTGGTGTGGAAAAACAGCACGTATTTGGTGTCGGGGAGGAAAAAAATAAATAAAAATCATGTACACACCTTCGACGACAGAAGTAGTGTCAGAAAATAACAATGTCACATGCTAACTTTTGTGTAGGCCAGTGGTGAGAAGCTAGGCTAGGTGCTAGCATTTGCTCATATTTGGACATGAAACAGGAAAACATCGACTAGAGAGCAACTCAAGTGATTGTCTGGGGACAGACATGAATAGGGTGGCAGGGCTGGTGTGGGGGTGGGACTTCCACATGTAGGATTTTGGTAGTTTTAACTTTTGAGTCATGTGAAGTTTTTACTTGTTGAATGTTTTAATTAAAAATATCTTCTTCATAAATGTATTACCCCAGCCTTAATTCCTCACTGTCCCCTGCATTAGATAATTTATCAGTACAGTTAGGACAAACCCCGCTCTGTGCTGGGGGCGGCCAGGGCTCTCAGTGCTCTGGATAATCTGAACATAAGGCCTGTGTCAGCACTGAGATCGTGGGTTCTACTGAGAGACTAGAAAGAGGGCACACGCTTTGGTGAATGAGAGTGCCTCACCTGTGACCTGGGCTCCTTGGACACTCCTCGCACACGAAAAGCTCCTAGTAATGACCACTCATGGGTCAACCAAGGGCTAGCTTTTCTAAGGGAAAACTTGCTCCCCAGATAACCTAAAATATCTACAAACAACAGCCTGGATTTTCAATGTTGAACTCACTCATACTCACAATGAGGGGAACAAAATTAAAATACACAGGCAAAGGAGAAATGAAGAAAATATGCACTTTAAGTGAAATTCAACTAAAGGCACTAGGAGAGGCCACAGACAGGCAGAGTAGAATGCTGGGTGAGAAGAACAAAAGTCTTTCAGAAGTAAAAAAGAGAGGGGCTGGGGCTGTGGCTCAGTGGTAGAGTGCTTGCCTGGCACACATGAGGCACTGGGTTCAATTCTCAGCACCACAGAAAAATAAAATAAAGGTATTGTGTCCATCTACAACAACAACAACAAAAATATCAAAAAGTGTTTTTTTAAAAAAAGAAGTAAAAGAGAGGGTCCCCTCAACTGTTCTAATTGGTACAAATTGAAGGGAAAAATTAAAACCCCTGACTAATCACTTTCCACTGAAACTGCAGAGCACCAAGGATAAAGAGAGAAAGAGAAAACAAAAAGTCACCAAAAAGAAAAGACAAATGATCCACCAAGACAGAGCAATTGTTCTTGGAGAAGTTTTCTAACTGATACCAGAGGAAAACACAATAACCCTCTCAAACAATGGAGGATAACAGCTGTTAACTTCCAATTCTGTCACCAGCAAAACTATCACTGACAAATTCCAAAGTAAAAATACTTGCAGATAAACAAAGGTATAGAAAATTCACTACCCAGGGAATATTCTGCGGCAGGGGCTGGCAATTGACAGCGCACTGGCCAGACTTATCCAGTGACCATTGATAAGCCAGGCTGGATGGAAAACGGCCACTTCCATCAGGTACATTGACAATGACTGTTCTCTAGTAAAAAAGGAGGGTAGTTACAATAGGCACCTTTTGGTGCAAAGTGTCAGAAGTGTTGACTTATACAAAAATAGTGAAATGTTCACTCATAGTAACATAGTATAATAAAATACTTGAATAGCAAAATATTTACTATTTACATAAAAAAAACTTTTCCCACTCAATCTGGGCATGTGTGTCCATCATTCAACCTACTTTTGATTAACAACTGTGGTGTGGGGGCCAGCCCCGACAGACACAAGGTGAGATGAACTCATGTGCAAGGAGGGCTCAGGTGCCTATGGTCTCTCGACACCACACTCACCTGCTGTGTGAGTTGGTGCCTAGAGCCTGGGTCCAGGGGCATGTCTAGAAAAAAAAGAACCCTTTCAACAGACCAGTCAGCCACTCTTTGGTTCTCATCCATTGCAAACAGGGAGCCACCTCAAGCCTGTTCAGGTGGTTCAAAGGTCACAGGGTCAGCTTAGGGCTCTTGTGTCTCAGCCATGGTCATGCCCCTCACTGCTGTCCCTGCTGTACTCCAGCCATGCCCTGGCTTCCCTCTGCCCCTTGGGGTCTGCTGTATCTCTAGATCTTTGTGCAGGCTCCACCCTTTACCTGCGCTTCCTTCCCATGTGGCTTGGCTTGGCTAGCTCTTACTCCCCTCCCTGAGAAGTCTTTCCCCAGTCCCACACTGGGCCAATACTCTCCTTTTGGCAAGATAACTCCTATTGAGCAAGGCATGTACTAGACACTGATCTGATCTGGGTGCGTCTCCACCCCTTTCCAGGGAAGGCACATGTTCAAAACCAGGATGGCCAGAGGGGACATTTGCTATGCAATTCAAATTAGAGTGTGAGGCAGAGAGAGCCCTTGTTGAGAATACCCCTTCATAAGAGTAAAAGGAAGCTTGTGAACAGGCAGTGATGGTATCTCACAGAGGGTACCAGTGCCCTGCATGTGGTGCTGAAGGCTGAGCCAATGCTCAGAGCCAAACTTGATCCTGGAGGCTCCTGCCAATCACATAGATAAGTAGGGATTTATATGGCTTCACGAGGGATATCAGCCCAAGTAAATATGGAGGAAGAAAAGAAAAGGAAGGCAGAGAAAAAGGAGCTCCAAGTTCATGTTCACGGAGTCCCACAGGATTCTTTTCCTCTGCCATGAATTCCTAATAACTCTGCCTCTTCCGTTTATCACCTGGCTCTTGTCATTTGTGCAGTACAACGTTCTGGAGTGCCAGAAAGATGGAGGCTCACCTAGCAGAAGGGTGATTGTGTTCTTTTACTATGGCCCTGACAGCTACTAATTTTTATAATTTCCCTGCACTAAATACCTCCCAGATCTCAATGATTCTGAGCATTCTGCCAGCAAAGAGAAAGGAAATTGCATGTTCAAGAACAGAAGGGCCCAAGTGCATTGATAATGTTCTGAATAGCAGGTAACTTGATTTGCTTGAGCTTTAGGATACTTAAGAAGCCACAGATATGAATTTGGGGATTTGGAGAATTTGTGTTTTTCAGGGGGGGGGGGGTGGGGAATCAACTATCCTAATGGTTTCTATAATCGAAAGTACTTTCATTACTTTGGAGTACTTTCTAAATTCCAACATGGGCTTCCACGAGAAACTTTTAGTAAGAATAGGAACTAGAACTGGCTTGGGGCAAAGTTTGAAGCTGTGGAGATTTAACATCTTGAGAAAACTGTGAGGTAGCCAGACCAGGATCACACCTATGTTGTAAATAAGGAAACCAAGACTAGGAGAGTCTAAAGCCAGTTCCCATAGGAGTTGGTGGCAAAGCCAGGTCTCTGGATTCCACAATCTACAATTTTTTTTTGTTAAGCTTCCCTGACTGGTCACCTGGGCTGGTGAATGGGATGCAGGCTCAGAAGAGCCCCACTTGGTTTATTGCTCTGCTGCTGCCATCTTAAAATCCTTGATCCTTTTGAGCTGGGGCCTGAAATATCTGCAGCTGGTCCTGCTCACAACTCCATGGACTGTCCCTCTACTGCTCCACCCAGATGCCAGGGAAGCCCACCACTTCTGGAGCTCAGACTGCTCCCATCAGCTTCTAGAACTTTTAGGCTGCCCTCCTTTTCTCTTGGCCTCCACAGCATCTCAATCGGTGGGAGGATTCTAGGCCCTGTTAGTACCTCAGATGAACACCATGTCTCCTGCTGGGTGATACTCCACATCCTGCTGAATAAATAAGTACCCAAGTTTCTCCATTCATCAAAGTCAAAACTCTCCAAAGTGAGTTTAATTAAAACAAGAGGCTCTTGAATTTTCTCAGATTAGATAGTGATCAAACTACTCAGAACAGAGGATCCTCTTTGCTCTTGGTCTGGGTCTTTGTCTTTGGCCCATTCTCTCCCTTTGAAGGTCTTCAAGTCTGGATCCGGAAGGGGACAGGGAGACAGGGAGGAAAGGAAGAGAGAAAAAGAAGAAGGGAAAATGAAGAAACAGCCCAACCCCCAGAGATGTTTTATAATCTCGAAGGCTTAAACACATTGCCCACAGAGGTCACCTCCAGCTAATTCTGAGGATCTCCGAGCAAGAACTCTCGTGTCCCTCCCTGGCATCCTGCAGGGCCAGGGAAGAAAGCTCTCCATTACTATGAAGGCACAGTGGTACCAGGGGAAGGCGCCAACACTCTCCCCAAGGCTCCTTCTTCCTGGCTGCCTCGAATGTTTTATCTTCTTGGGATGATTCCCCAAACTCCATTCCTTCCTTAATATCCAAGCAGCCCCCCATCTTGTCCATAATTGACTTTAGATGGATTCTACTTCCCAAACTATAATTCCCTCCCAGCCTCTCCAGAGGTCCATGAAAAGTTGATGTGTAACCATGCATATAACAACAGTAAGGAAAAACGCACAAATCAGAGCAAACTTTTAGGTTTTTTATTATGCATTTGACAGTATTTACTGAGTGTTGGTACAATGAGTGAATTCCTCTCCCAGATACCATCTTGTACAGTGCCAGACAGCACATGCACACTTAAAAACGTAATTCAAGCTCTAAGGAATATGAGTTTGGATTCAGAACACAATTGAAAATCTATATATGTACAGTGACTTTACTTTTAACAGATCCCATAAAAGAGCTGGAGGAGAGAATAGTTCCCCAATAAATAATCGTTTCTCTTAAACTGTACAGAATTCCTCCAGTAAGTTGGTCTCCTGCACTCTCTCATGATGGATACGCACCTTACTCCTAGAATAAGGGATAGATGGAGGCTCCCCCAGAGTCTCGTGTCCAGACAAGGCCAGCACTCCACCATGAGCCATCTGAACTTCCCTGGAAGGTGCCCTTGCCCCTACTAACAGGTAGCTTCTCCTTGTTCTACGGCCCATTGGGAGTGATACCCTCCCCACCTGCCCAAGTAGACAGCTTTCCGTGGCCAAGTCACAGCCCCTCTCTCACTGTGAGCCCAGCACAGCAGAGAGGGCGCAGCTGCAGAGATCTTGAACCACCAGGCGTTACAATTCCCAGTTGTTGCCAATTATATAGATAAATAGGAATTTACATAATTTGCAGTTTGTGTTCATGGCTTATTTTGAAACCACTCTCCAAAGATCCACATTTATGCATGAAAGCAAATACTCCTCCTAATAACCTGGAGCTGGGGCTGACTCCACAGCCAGCTTCTTGCAAACCAAGCTGGAGAACTCTGCCGCTATGGGCCTAGTGTCTAAAAGGGACATGACGTCCAGCCTATGGGCCAAGAATGAGCTCTGTGGAGCCCAGAGTTCAAAACCATCAGACATCAATTTCTCCTTTTCTTCTCACAAACATCAGAGTTCCTTTTTTTCTTCCTTCCTTCCTTTCTTTCTTTCTTGATACATACTTTGATGGGTACCAAGCACGGCTAAAAATTTCTGTCTCAGTCCTACAGGCTTCAAACTACTGTGTACCTCTGGCCCAGGCTCACCCCAACTCCTCGCCTCCTAATTCAGCCTGCAGCCTTCAGAGGTTGACATGCCCTGGCCACACCGGCCTTGCACATCTACTACAAGATGGACACATGTTTACATTTGCAAAGAGCCTGCCTGGCATCCACTTACTCTCCAAGAGGAGTCATGTCAAAAGCCAGTGAGTGACTTTCCAGCTTGCCATGCCTCTCCAAAAACAATTTCCTGCCTGAAACAAGAGCCGAGGGCGTCTGGGCCCAGGCACATCTGGGATCATTTTACCCATTAGGGAAACTGGGGTCACTTGGATTGGGGCATTCTTGGAGTAAGGGTGTATTGTCAACTGGGGACTCTTTGGGTGGGTTTTCTGCCCCAGACAAATTCACCCCTTGTCCCTAAAGAGGTGGAAATGTTAACTGTGGAGAGCAATGGCTCCTTACAGGATGATATAGTGAGCAGGCAGGGAAGGCAGGGAGGAAGTCCACGCGGAGAGCAAGCATCCGTGGCGGCCACCTAAGGGCTCCGTGTTGTGTCTGTCCTGGACTTCAACCTATCGTGAGCAAAGGGGGAAAAAGAAAACAGAGGTGTATTACTAAATAATAAGGGCTTTCTCAAGCTGGAAAAGGTAACTTCCTCCTGCCCCGTCTCCAGCTGTTCCCTGGCATGAACCACCCCCCTCACCAGAGCTTATTGGCATTTCACAGCCTGCAATCTGAGTGGGAAGGTGTGGAGGGAATAGTACCGCAGGTTGGCTGCAAAGGAGCCCTCCCGTAGCCTGGTCCTATGGCCTGGTCCCATCTGGGCTGATCACCAGATGAGGATGGTAGAAGCTACTACTCTGAGAATGGATATAAACGTCACCAACTCAAATCTTGCAAGAATACAGGACTTTGGCTTGGTAACTGCCTTTCTTCCCAAGGAAAGCTTCTTACAGGGCTCCCTTATTGGCTGTCTGTTGGGCCTTTGCACTTCCTGTTCCCTCTGCCCAAAACATAGCTCCCTCACTCAGCCCTGTGGCTCACCCCTCACTTCCTTCTGTTCCCAAGTCACCTGGTCTGTGATCATGTGCCTGTCCATCAACCATAACTTGCAGCTGCCCCAACACCTCCTATCCCTGCTGACTCTCCAACCCCTCCTCTCACCTGCACTCCCTGCTACATCTGAGTTTCTTAAAGAAGTCCCTCTCCTTGGTCCCCTTGCTATGTCCCCCACATCTAGAACAGTGCCCATCCTGCAGCAGGTGCTCAACAAACCTTTGCAGAATGAAGGCATGAGTGAATGAATACATGGTTTCACGGTGGGTGATTTTAATCACACTCATCCCCACAGAGAGAAGTTTTGGTTTGGGGTCGGGGGGAGAGACAGGATAAAGAACAAAGAGGCCAAGTGGGAGCCTGTTGGGGTCTGACTCACTCTTCTGGGACTCCCCACCACCTCCGCCCCCCTCCTCCCTCACCATTTTTATTATGGATGCTGACAGATCCCTCTCCGGGCCCCTGAAAGTGATCTGCCACCAATTTAGAGAGTCTCCTGTATCCTGAGCATGGCTTGACTTCCCTTGATCAGTCCCCGTAGGCACCGAAGCCACCTCCAGGCTATCATTATGAACATAAATTACCATCCATTGCAGATGTGCAGGCAAGTCATTAATAATGATTTCTGATTGATAGAATGACAAATAAACCCGGTCTGGCTGCAGGAAACCCTCAGGATTTCTCACACAAAAAAGACAAGCAAGCTAAAAAATAATAACAAAATGAACTAGGGAATCTGGAGCTGCTGCCAAGCTGAACTTTACTTTTGTCCAGGATCAGCTGCTGCAAAGGAGACGTGCTTTTTGGAGGTGGGGTGGGGGGAGTCGTGCTGCTACAAAAGCAGAGGGAGACACTGGCCTGAGCAGGCCAGCCTGCAGGATCCCTGAGGATCAGCTGACTTTCTCAGGCCCAGTAAAACCCACACCGGACATCACTGCCCTGGAGCTGAGAGGGATGCAGAGGCTGGCTCTTAAGACTACAGGCAGCCAAGGTCCTGAAGGACAATGACTGTCCACAGCTTCAGACTGCCCGCCCCCAGAGTTCACCAACGGAAAATCACTGTTGTCTCTTGTGGAGAGTGATGCCACAGAATGGAATTAGAGCGATGCCACAGAATGGAAGAGCAGTGTCTGAGATTGGGATCTCTGATGACCTCCTGGCTCTGACATACTTGGTGCCTGGGAAAGTTTGTATGCAAAGGTACAGGATGCCTAGCTGCTATGGTAATGTCCTCCATCAGGAGGCACTGTGCTAGAGTCTTATCAGCCTTGACCTTGATCTCAGACACTCAGCTCCTGGGAATAAAGGAACTTTCTTGCTAGATAACCACAATGTTTCATCAGCTCTGCTGCTTCTGAACCTACCTGCATAACAGTAACAATGGACTTTCTTGAGAGCTACACAAAGCTCCTAACATTGCACATTGCAAATGTAGAATAAGTGCATAATGTTGCTAACTCTGTAACTTTCATGAATACAAAGAATAATGCTTGCAGAGTCTTTAATTTGATTAATGAGACATAGATAAATAAAGGTTGCTGGTGTAATTCTTTAGACCTGCTTCTCCATCAGAGAGCAGCACTCCACCTGATCCCAGCTTTATCTTCAAATCTGAGTCCATGAATCTTATCTTTCTTATCGTCCTTCACCCTTCTCTGGAACCTGCTAGATTGGCTGCACTGTTCGCAGCAGTCTGTGGATAGAGCCCTCACCCCAAGTTCTGGGGTCCCACTGGCCACCCCCCAACACACCCTCTCCTCCATGAAGGGCCGCACCCCCATCTTCACCTTTGATGCAGGCCTCCGCGGGCCCCTCTGGCCCTCTCTTTCTCTTCTTCGTCTGGGTTTTCTGCTGTCCTGGAATTTCTGTGGGGAGAAGGCTGGTTTGAATGAATCAACCTGCATTTCCAAGTGACTGATTTCTTCGTGTCAAATGATGACCTCCTCTTCCTGCCAACAAGCCCTTAGCATGTGCCCCAAGGAGCATATCTCAGGCATGATTTCTGGAGGCTGAGAGCTTCATGGGCTGATGCCTAACCAAGTACAGCATCCACTCAGCCCTGCTACTCATCAGATGTTCAAAAACACAGAAAAGGGAAGGAAATGGAGTTAACATCAAGCTTTCTGGAGAGCAATCCTGGGATCCGACTGCTTTGGTGCCTGCCCTGCCCTGGGGGCACCCTGTTCAGGCTGCTTTTACATAAGTCACAACACCCCTCACTAGTTATGGGCAGGGTTGTTGAAGGGCTGCTATGTGCAGCTGGGTTGAGTCTTGGCCCAAAGTGAAGAGAAACGGTAGTAAAGACTGTTAACAGGAGCAACTGTTTCATGAATACCTGGGTAGAGTCTGGGGTCTGCTCACTGACTCTATTAGAATGAATGCACGAGCTTCTCTAAGAGGATAGAGCAGACCACAGGGTCTCGAATTCAAGGGCCTCCAGACAACGAAAATGTAACCCAGGCAAATGAATCCTTCACACCCCTTGGAAAGTGGAGCAGTGAGACCTGAGGCCACGGGTGCTGTTTGCGAGGAAGCTAAAACTATGCAGGGCCAGGCAGTCAATTCTTCCACCTTTTATGTTGAAAAATTATTCTGATTTGTCTAAAGTGCTGCTCAGGCCAGAAGACAGACAACTGAGCCCTGGCCTGAGGGCCTGGTTCTCCAGGGCACTGAGTGCTGAGGAAGCCACACCACCCGCCCTTTGGAAGCTGAGTGCCCACAGCCTCTGGACTCAGTCTCTTCTTTCCCTGGTCCCAGGACCACAGCAGCCAGGGCTGAGTCAACCTACCTTCAGGAAGCCCCTGGTTTGGCCTCATCCCTCAGTGACGTGCACCTGGGAATGAGCGCTACTGGAGGGAGTCATACCTGCTGACGTCCAGGGTTTGTGTGCAGAAGCGTAGGCAGGCCTTGTCATCTATCCCCACACAAGCACAGCGTGAATGTATCCCCAGCGAGGGCTGCACACTCCCTGGGGACAATCCCAAGGATCTCTTGCCCCGGAAGCTTCCTCTGTAGTTGGACAGTCCATAGGGCACAGTTCGTCTGCAAAGCACAGAGGAGGGTCAGGAGAGTGTGCCAGGGGTCCCTGGTGTGGGGCATGAGCTGCGGCCTACTGGTGGGAAACTTCTGGGCCGTCCCAACCCCCAGGAAGAAGGGCCAAGGGGACAGAAAGTCAAGAGGACCAGGGAAGGTCAATGGTCTCAGCAGCCCAGCCCCTGGAGGGCTTGGGCACATGGGAGAGCAGGAGGCCTCATGGAGGGGTTTCAGTCCTTTCCAGACCAAACATGCAGGTGTTCTGCTCCCCACCTCTGGAAGCTTCGCCTGGAAGACTGAGAAGTGATTAAGACGCTGGCGCTCCCCGCCTACAGGCTCTTCTTCTGTGCCTGACTTTGGGGTTGAGCCACGTATTGGTCCCCATCTGCGCCCTTCACCTGCTGCTGGGCTTGGGCACCAGCCAATGTAAGATCTCCATACCTGTAATGCCCTGGTGGCTGCCCAGGGCCACCCCTGGTGGCTGAGCTACTGAGGACTTCTCCTGTGTGCACAGCAGGCCACAAAGGAACAAGAACAGCCTGGCCTCTGAACACTCGTCCTCAGAGAGACAAACATCAGAAGGGCTGCTCCCTGCCTTCTGAGAGGCACTGCCATGGCCTTGACAGGGCAGCTGAGGGTGGAACTGGCCTTGGCAGAGTCTCACTGTGAAGCAAAGACGTCTGGAATTGTCAACCACTTCTGTCCAGGGTCAGCTTTATGAGGGGGTGGCGTTCAGAGCCACAAAGATTTAAATCTGGTTCTGGAGTTCAGTGTACCCAAACTGTCACCCCTAGAGAAGAAAGAAGCCTTCCAGCTGAGCGGGGGGAAGTTCAGACATGTGTGCAATTCATCAGCACCATGGGCCACGGTCAGGGGCAAGCTACCAGGGACTCAAAGAAACAAATGTGGCCAAAGCCTCTTTTCCAAGGAGTCTTGGTTTTCCTGCCTGTCCCCAAAGGGCAGCCACCTTGGTTTCTCAAAGGGTGACCTGACATCCTCCTTGCATATTCAAAGTGAAACCTAATTGGATTTCTTTTTATTAAAAACGCAGGCCATGGAGCCTTTTTAGGGTAGGAGGCCAAACAGCAAGGCTGCCCCACTGTGACCAGATGCTCAGAGCAGGCTGGAGACCAGGGCTGAGGCTTCCGCCAGCCCTATTCTTTTTCTGTTCTCACCCCAACTCCTTCCCACCCAAGTGCCTTGAGAAATAGCAGAGCAGCGGCTCCCTGCTGACCGAGGCCGCCCAGCTGTTGAGCAGAGGAGGAGGGCAGGGTCCAGACACGCTGAACCTTCTCTCAAATCCTGTTCTTCTCAGAAATGTAAAAAGTGGAGAGGGGAGGAAAACAACAACGTGGCCATTGTCATGAGTCCAGATCTGGTTGAAGGTATGTTTTTCCAGTAACAGGACCACATTAAATCTCTAAGTGTTGACATTAAATCCAGACCCCCATTTCTTGGTGAAAACGGCACATGAGGAATAACAACGCTCCCATTTTCCCATCAACAGCGAGACCTGCAATTTTGAAATTGCTGTCAGCTGATTATGCATTGGCGGCTGCAGAACACTCTGAAGTGTTTTAAGGAAGGAAACAAAGCAACGCGGTGTTTGTTAATAGAGATGTGCTTAGCACTTCCCAGCAGCCTAGGCGAAGCTCTACTGAGCAAACACCCTGGCAATTTCAAAGAACGTTTACAGGGAAGCACCGCCCCCTCCCCACGATCTGGGAGGCTCTTAGGAGATGGCCAGATCTCAGTGGGGCCCACCAGAGCAAACACTTGAAGTTTAGAACATGAGTTCAAAATGGAGGCCCATCTCCCATCCATCCACAGATAAGCTATTAAATGAGAGTTCTATCCCCTGACCTAGACAAATGTGGCTGTAAAACACCTTGGAAGTCCAGCCTTGATTTAAAATTTGGGGACTCCTTGGATCCCATGCTAAAATACAGCAGCCCAAGGAGATCTGGCAGCTTTTCTTTCCTCCTACTCCACCCCAAACCAAGAGAGCCAAACCTACTCCCACACAGACACCCCAGGCTGTACCCCAAGCTCTGTCCATGCTCTACCCTGTAGGCAGCTGCTACTTGACCACCCCCATGGGCATAGGAATGTGGACCTGAGCCCTGTTCTGTCCTGTCAGAACCTAGAAAATACCTGTGCAGACCCCAGAAATGGGCTTGGGGACATGGTCTGGAAGAAGGGGTATATGGCTTTCGGTCCCACAGATTCTCTGCAATGAGATGGGGGATGTGTGACCAAAGGAGGGTCCCAGGTGGCCCTGTAACTCAGAGAACCAGGTCAGGAATGTTCCTTAACCAGGTCTAAGAGTTGCTTACCCGTTCCTCCAGAAGGCAAGGCAGGTTTTTTACTTCTTTTATGCCAGCCAGGGACCTACCACAAGGTTGGGCAAATAAAAACTATTGAATGAGCAACTGGTAGCCAATTGTGGCACAGCTCTAGTCTGGGCAAGACTGGATTCTTTCCACCTGAATGAGTTCAATAACCATAAACATCATTACAAAGTATCTCCACCATCTGTTAAGTAACAACTGCACACATAGTGTTATTTTCAGTGTGAAAGGCACACTTGTGTCTGTGTCTCCAGGAATTCACATGCTACTGGGGTATGAAAACAGAAGAAAAATGTCAAGCCAGTATGTACAGGTACATGCAAGGTACACAGAGTGCAGAGAGATTACCTGGTAATTCCATTATTAAGTTGTAAAGCACTTAGGTGATGATCACTCCACCCTCTCAACAGTTCCCTGATTCATAAAAGGATTATTGGACAAATGAAATGAGATACTACATGAAAAATACTTAGTAAAGGCTTGACAGTGCATGAAAGTTAGGGATTATAGTTATTTATTTGGCCTGGGAAATCATGAGTTTCATCAAGCAGAAAAATTCCATCTACCAGGCCTGTGTTTGAGATGTGTGACTAAGTAATAAAGAAGGATAGTAAGGAACCAAAGGCCATAAGGCACAGCAAGGTCATTCTCTGCCACACCTCCTTCTGGCAGGTTCGTCACTCACCACTGCCTGTCTAATGCACTCACCTTTCAGGTAGAGAGCTGCCATTTGTCACCATTTCCTGAACAGGGAACAGGGAAGATCTAATGGTGGAACTATGAAGATGAAGGTAAACTGGCTGAGATCTTGGGACCAGCATCTCTACCCAGCTAAGTTAGCCTGCTGTTTGCAACGGGGTTTAGAATACAATTCTTTAAAGAGATAGGCAGCTCTTCTATCCATTAATGCTTCTGATATAACACAGAGCTCCATAAAAAAATGTAAGCAGATGACATAATGAAAACACTACCGGCCCTCAGTGCACCCATGCATTCAATGTCTAGTGCCCTGTGTATTTGTGCAACACTATCCCTCCGCTTATGTGCTTGGAACATTCATTATTTGATTAGTGGTGGTTTCAGAGTGATTAATCACAGTGCTCCTCACTTGCCAAGTTTCCCCAAACATCACATACAAATGCTATTAAACTCCCATATTCATCTTTCATCTGTAGCACAGGGAAAGCACTTTGTCTCTACAAGAAGTTTTTAAATAAGCAAACTGACTTTTTCAAAAATATTTTCTGTTCATAAGCTCTGTGTTGTTCTTTCCTAAAGGACTTATCGATCTCCATCTCTCTGATCAGGACACTGGCTGCTGTGCATGGAGTTCTCAGAACAGACACAGGTGTTCACAAAGGCCAGGTAGGAAGTAGCAAGGGGTTTAAATTCTTAACAAAGTGTATCCAACTGTCATTCCTCTCAAAGAAGCCAGTTTCCATTTCTTTCCACTGTCATTAAATGGAATTTAACAAATATCTGCTGAAAGTTTCAGCATGCTCACTGGAGTAGTCCTGGTGAACATCACCATGAACCAGACAGACCAGGGCCCTGTGCACACACAGCTCTGTCCCGTACACAGCCTAGAAAGCTAGCATTTTCTCAGCTTCAGTCAACCATTTTCTAACTTATCTTGAATAACCGGAAGCCATGCTGAACCCAGCTCCAGATCCCAACACATCAGCAATCACCTGGAGCCCACTGATGCAAGACCCCATTCTGTCCCTGTCCCTACCTCTCCTGATGGATTATTCCAGTCCTCCCCTACTCATTTTGTCATGTGTCTAGTCCTCATGGTCATCTCGGTTAACAACCACATAAGCAAGTCAGACAGGTGACAGGATCTGTTGACAAGATTGCTACTCCTCTCTTTATAAATGCAGTTACTGCAGTTTTAATTTAAAAAGCCCAAGTTCTGGCCAACTGTCTCTGCAGCAGGTGGGGCACATTCTCCTCACACTCAGATGCGGGTCAGGTTGATGATCTGCCTATTCTGATGCACATTTTTCCTTATTAAGTGGAAAATCAAGGTGATAAGGAGCCACTGTGTGCAGAATGCAGGTACCACTGACTGGCCAGGGGCAGATAGTCAGGAAGAAACTCCAGCTGCCAGGCACCAAGGTCACTGGACACCAGCTCCCACCACCCCCTGGAGAAGCAACTCAGAGATCCTAATATGCTTTCTAACCATGCCTGAATGCAGATTTCATCAATGTTCTTCCTTAGAAGACACCACTCACCAACTTCCCCAAGTTCAGTCCTTCTGGGCAAGGAGGACTGTGTCTGTCACCTTCATTCACCACCTCTGAAACATAACCAGTCAGTGCCAGTGGATGCTTAATCACAGCCCTGTGATCCCTGTGCCCACCTACTCTGAATGCCTGGGGGTCAGAAAATGCTCAGGAGCTAAAGACCCCGCTCTTAAAGACTTACAGTAGGGCTTCTCTACAGCTGAGGCCAATGTTGGTTATTTTCGTCTCTTAGAATCCAGCCTCCCATTCTTCTTTTGGGAAGAAGACCCCATTGTGTGAGGTCCCTGAGACTGACCACTAACTTGCCTCATTCCCTCACTAATACCACCTGAGGACTGGTCAGGTGACGAAGCTGGGCCAGTCAGACCTTCTCTCCCAAGATTCCTGAATAAAGAGACTCAAGGTCAGAAAACACTCAAATTACTATTTGCCAGGCGGCCCCACTCAGCTTCATCCATTGGATTGAACCCTTAAAGCCCCTCGTCCTGTCCCAGGACCCCTCCTCCCTGGGCCTGAGCTTCTTCCTTCCAGTCTGAGGGCATCCTGTAGCTTTCCATTAAGCCTTTTTCATGTATTACTAGCCAGATGAGGCGTCTGTTGCTTGTGACCAGTGAGCTCTAACTGGACCCCAAGTTCATGAGAAGGCAACCATGGTCTCAGGTCTGCAGAGATTTTCTTTACTGAAAACAATACCAAAAAAAAAGGGCACGTACAGAGTCAAAACCCAGCAGGCCAAGCTGGCTGCAGCCCTCTCCTTCCAACTGTGCCCACTGTGAAATGTCCACTAGGGCTCAGGCTGTCCTCCATTCCAAGATGCACTGAGTCCAGCTCCCAGAGCCTTGGTGGGCCACCTCAGACGTCCTGTCCTCCACCGAGCCCACTCCTTTCCCCTCATCAAATGCTTGTGTTCTCTGAGCCAGGCCTTCTGTGAGGCATCAGGCCCCCCTCCAACTTCCAGGAAAGGAACCGGGCCAGGAAACCAGCTCCTTGGTGGCCTCAGTGTACAGGCAGAAGGCACACATGCAGGGTCGCGCATCAGGGTGGCATGCTGGCTGTCCACAGCTTTACTTCCACCACAGAAACCCTCACAGCTGAAGGTGGAAGAAGCCAGTGCTCACCCGGCCACCCCCAACAGGGAGAGTCTATCTCCCACAGCCTCGGAAGGAGCCAAGAATTCTAGAATATTCTGAAATCTTGGAAGCTGTGAGCAACGTGCTGTGGGTCAAGGGATTACTTTTCAAAAAGGCATTCCACCCCTCACCCCCTCAAAAACTCTGGGAATATTCAGGACTTGACCATTTGGGAATGTTAATAGAATCATATATGTTTTCAAAGGGACTGTTGAACACTGGCCCTTAGACTTCAGACCTAGAGCTCAAGGCCACCGTTCCTGTGAATGGCAGTACCAGTCATTGCCAACACAGTCCCTCTGCTCTGAATGACTTAGAGCTCATGCTCCTTCCAGGAAAACCTCCAGGGTGTGCCGTGGGTGTGGCCCAGCGGGGCCCGGCCTTGGCACCATCCTCTGGGGCCATCAGTGCAGGGATTTGTCCAGCTGGAATCCGGGACTGGTGCTGCCTTGTTCGCCTCTGCACCTAAATGTCTGCTTATGGTGGGCACCCAGCAATATCCCAGCATCTCAGTAATGCATATCTGTTAAGTGAAGAAAAAACTTGGGTCTAAATTTGCCACCATTTCTAGGCCATCCCATCTCGGAGTTCTTGGCTGATTGAGTGGATTTCTACCTTTCCACCCTCAATTGACCCATATTCGAAAGTTTTCCTGCAAGGAGCACAGTCTCTAGACTCCTGGGAGTGGAGGAACTGTGTCTGGTAATAACTGGTGCCACCCCATGCACCCAGCAATGAACAGAGAAGACCCCCACCAATGGGTGAACCACAGGGCAAAAACAGAGACCACCCTCAGCAGGCAGCACCAGCTCCTGTCCAAACTGAAGACTTGCTCTCTGGAAGTCCTGAGTAGGCTGGTGACAGGGTTGACGGGTCCTTCAAGGGCTCCACCCAGTTCTGAATTCCACCTGGAGAATTCCAACCACCCTCACCATCACCAGCATCGCCACTGCAGAAGGACCTACCTTCACTCCAGCAAGAGAACGGCAGCTTGGCCTGCCCAAACTGTTTACACTCTTCTTTGGATAATTACCATATGATTGGGCTCTAAAATAACCCCAAAGCCACAGAATTCACAGTCCTCAGGCTCAATGAACACAGTCCTCCTGAGTGTGGGCACACACATGAAGGAATGTTTGGAGGAGCACCAAGGGCAAAAGGAAAGAACAGAAAAACACCTGGTTTTGTCTTGTGCTGAGACATCTCCAAGAGTGACAGCTCAAAGGAAAAGCAATAGAGAAACAAACTCCAACAGGCAGAAACAAAACCATCAGAGGGCTCCTCCAGTCTGGCTGGCTCCTCCATCTGCACTATCCAAGTGCAGCAACAAGCTGGGCTCGAGTTTCTCTCTCCAGCCCCCTGTGACCCTGAGGAGTTCCAGGTTGCATGTAGACATGAGCACCCACTTGGCCAGCCCAGGCTCATTATAACTTTATGCAAAGCTGCAGACAGATGGGCCTCAAAGTAGCTGCCAGCAGTGGAAACAGACGGGGTAAAACAGGGAGCAGGTATTTTTGTAAGGACGGAGTATTTAAAGGGATAAAAAAGAAATACAGACACAATCACATATCCCTATAAGTAATAGGCAAGAAGCAAGAGAGGCCAGGCTGGTGAGTTGTCAGGAGATTCCATGGTCAGGATAAAAAGTCTTGGTGCTCAGACTTGCTCTTGCCATCAGAAGGGGAGCAAGATATTCTCCTCTGCTGTCTGATTGTGTGCAAGACCGTCTTGGCCACTCCGATACAGCAGCTTCTCTCTCCAAGAAGCCAGGGTCAGGATTAGGGTGAAGCTCAAGGTCTTATTATAAATGTTGAGATTCTGAAGATTATTCTTTGCAGTCTTTTTGGAATTTTGGAAATACTGTACTAGAGTGTTCTTATTTTCCCAAAGAGGCTTTGGGGACTTCTGAGAGTTTGTCCCAGAGAGTCCCTTGCTCACCAATCCCTATTCTTGGTACTACAAAACCCATGGAGAGCAGATTAATAAAAATCCAGAAAAGATGCACAGGCCTCTGCTTTCTCAATTACTTTTGGCCAAGCTATGCCACACCTCCTAGGCTGTGGGGCAAAATCCCCATGTCTACTGGTGAGCCACCTCTGTCTCTGCATGATTCTTACTAATTTTCATGAAGCAAATCTGTTCTGGTTTTTAACTTACTGGGCTGGGGATCAGGCTGCCATATTCCAGAGTCACTGTGTGTTAGGGCGTCCCACTGAGTCTCCTGAGAAGAACAAAAAAGAAATCCAGGCCTCTGCTTCCACTCCAGAGAGATGCCGAGTTCTGTAGAAGTACTTGGCTTCAAGTCTCCAAGCAAGGGCAGCAGAGGGCATAACCAGATGCCCCCTCTGCCTTTTTGCTCCTGGCAAGCAGGCTGTAGAAGCACCCCAAACTATGTCAGACCAAGCATTCCTTCCACAGTGTGGCCCTTGTCCACTGTCCCCAGTCATCCTCTGCATTTATTTTTCTTCTAAGTACAACTGATTTCTATCCCGAAGGGGGCAAAAATGTGGGCTCAGATATGCATGTGTGCCTGGGCCTTTGTGTGTGCGTGTCTGTGTTTCTCGTCTTCAGAAACTCTATTTTCCACCAAAATGTGACATGGAATGAGAACAGGTCGTTTCCTTATGTGAAGCAGAGCTGCTGCATTCCCCTGTCCCCTGGAGTCTGAGATGGGCTGGACGTACTGAGACTCTGCAGGTCCACGCAGGAGGGAGAGCTGGATTTTGAAGCCAGGTGGTTGCAGCCACGCTGCGGAGCCTCCTTAAGGGAAGCATTGTTTGCCTCCCTGCTTCCTTTGTTTTAAATTCTTGCAGGAATAAACCACACCAGAGATGTCAGGGGACTTTCATCTGCCTTCAGATTTAAGGCCAAGTTCCGAACTGCAAAATCCCTTTCATCTAGTAGAAATCCAAACGCTCTGGCAGGGTCACGCAGGGTCACAACCTTTTCCTACCAAGCTCTCTTGCTTCAATGCAAACTGCCTTCCCGCCTCAAGTAGGGGTCAGCTGCATTCCAGTCAAGCCTCTCTTTGCTCTCACACATCTCATACTCACTCTGGAGCTTTCGATCTGTGGGAATCCAACAGAAGGGTCACCTTGTGAGGTCTGACCTTTCCAACAATCTCTGAAGTTTAGCCCCAAGGCCCTCACATTTTAAAGCACCTTGCTATCAAATGTTCTAAGAACTATGCTACTTGAACTCAAAAACCAAGATCCAGAAGTGTGCTAGATTCCCAAGGAGGAGACAGACATAGGTACAGGAGAACAAACTAACCAGCAAAGTCAAAAGTGAGCAGACTCACCATCTGACGGGACCTTGGGCTTAGTGTGGCAGGCTTCAGGCCAACACCATCTTCCAAAAGTGCATCACAGAATCATTTCTCATAACCCCCTGTTCACAGCATTTCCTGGGGACACTTCCTGGTGACTCCTTGGCTGTGGCTCCCACTTCAAGCAACGATAGGCAAGAGAGGATATAAGGGTCCCAGGACCCTGTGGGGTTCTCAGCTACAAATGGAAGCCCCCTATTTACTCTGCTAGGCTCACCCCACGTGAAAAGACAGGACAGCCCCTCCAAAGATGTGCCCACAGGAGTTTAAACAGAGAATACTGTTCAGGTCGTCTCCACTGCCTGATGCACACCCTGGAATTACCCCTTCACTCCCCATACCCCCCTGGATTTGGCAGGGGGTGCCTGAACCAGTAAACTCAGGGAATACCATGTCCCATTCCTCAAACTTCCAATTACTTACCAAGGCCAGAGAGAAGCAGTAGGAAGTTGCAGAGGAGGGGCGGGAATGGCAGGACTGATCCATCCCACCTGGAGCAACCTTTGGCCTCAGGTGCCTTTATCAGGCTTCTTATCAGCAACAGAGGCAGCCAGGTGGCCCTCTCCAGGGTCTGCAAGGCTTAAGCTAATGGAATGCCACTCCACTGAGTGCCAGGCCTCAGAGTAGCCGGGAGGACTGTGATGACAGGGTACAGGCTTGCTCTGGGGCACTCCAAGAGGACTGGCTGGGTGGCCTTCTGAGGCTGGCTTCAGCAGCATTTGAGAGAGAATATTCTGCTCATTGGTGCCCTCCAAGTGCAGAATGGGATGGGTAGGAGGACCAGCTTGACCCAGAGGGCCACTGCCACCTGGGGTTGTGCTGCATCGTCATAGCCAGCATCTTGCAGACCTTGAATGTTGACCAGATTGAAAGCACTGTGCTTACCACTCTCTGGGTACTTTATGGTGTCACCATCATACCTTCACTCATAGGAGACCACCAATCCCCCTGCTATACAGGCAGAGAGACTGAGGCTCCTAAGTGACAGACCTAGGACTCCATACCAGATCTGAACCCAGAGTCTATGCTCTGACCCATGACGACGGGTCTACACCCATTGCCAGAATCTGGATGAGGGGCCCAAGGCCCCCTTCTCTCTAAACACCATGAATCTTTGAACCAAAGGGTCAGGGTCAGTGTGATTTGAGCAGACTCATCTCCCATTCCTGCTCAGCATTAGGGACAGCACAAGGCAGCAAGAGCACAGGTTAGGTCCTGAGAAACAGTCATGAAAAGTAAAATCCCACCCCAAGAATGGAGCAGGTAGGCCTTGAGTTCCTCTCCTCCCACTTCTCCCTCAGACAAGCACCCTCTGTATCCCAGCATCTTGCCATTGGGACCAGCTTCCCAGTTTGCTGGACAGGCACACTCTTATCCATGAGAGCCACCAGGAAGGCTGAGATAAGGGGAGTCACACAACTCAATCAGTCAACACTGCATCTCCAGGATACACCTCAAGACACATGTTGGACCAAAGGCTTGGGCTTGAGACCACCTTCTCTCTCGGATCCATAAAGATAATCTTGCAAAGGAGAAATGATGCTATTATTTATAAATATAAATGCATCTAAATATATTAACTATCACTATCACAAAGAACAAAAACCACCCGAAGCGGTCAAGGATGGAAGACTGTGTCTTTGATCCATCCTTGGTCCCAGAGCCCAGCCCAATGCTACCCCAACAAAGCACCCCATAAAAACATGATGCATGCATGGATGGGGGGATCACCTAGGACAGCAGCAAGGCCCAGGCTGGAGAAAGGTCCGCAGGAGCCACTGAGAGGTTGGATCTCAGAGTCAGACTGCCAGGCTCAGGCTCTGTAGCGGTGGGCAAGGGACTCAGCCCCTTGTAAACTGGGCAAGACACCAGCCTACTGCCAAAGGATTGTCCTGAAGATCGCTGTTGTGTGCTCAACACCCACATCACCACTATTATCAGAATCAGATCACTCATGACACTTTCCCAAAACTGTGATGGCCACAAAGACTTGTCCCTCTGCTTCAAAGAGCTGCATCTCTTGCAGTGATCCTACCAGGCCTGGCACACAAGACAGGATGATTAAAAAAAAAAAAAAAAAAAATATATATATATATATATATATATATATATATATATATATATAAATCGTAGATGAACACAATACCTTTTTCTATTTATTTTTATGTAGCACTAAGGATTGAACCCAGTGCCTCACAAGTGCTAGGCAAGCACTCTACCATGAGCCACAACCCCAGCCTGACAGGATGACTTTTATTGGGATCCAATGTGCAAGATGCTGGGGTCCCAGTCCACCCACACCACTAAGAAGTTCTAAAATTTGCAATGTCATTTCTTGGAAGTGTGTTAAAATGCCTTTTTCAAAGAACACAGAAGGCAAGGCTAGAATTTATGGTGATGCTGCCTTTTTGTGGTAAATACATAAAATGTAAATCCAAATGTTTTGTTAATTATTAGTTTCATTATTCTACTCTTGACTTCTTTGGGGAGGAAACCAATGCAAAACAAATGTTACTCCTGCCAGATTGAATAAATGTGGCTCGCTTCAGAGCACCTAGGGTAGCCGGGCTGGACATCCTAGAGGGAATGACCAGGCCAAAGAACTCAAGGAGACCTGAGGGTCACTGGCCTATAGCTGTACTGGTGTCTGCATCTTACAAAGGGGATGCAGAGAGTTGATGGCACCTCCCACCCCAAGGCCACTATCACAGCCATGTCTCAAGGGCAGAGCTCCTGGATACTGGAGTCAGGACTGCAATGGAGGTTACAGATCCCATGTTTCCACCAAAGCCATGATTTTGAACACCCTGCCCTGCTTTTTTTCACAAATGCATTCCTATTTGCCAGTCAGGTGGCTCAGATTTTTGTTTGGAAAACATGGTCACTATCACAGCATCACAGTGCTTTCCTTGTGTGTCCACAGAGGGACTCCGATGGCCCCTATCTTCAATGCACACAGCAGGTTCTGTGCTGGGTGTTCTGAACCTCAGTCATCATTTGATTGACTGGCTTTTACTCTTTAGAGGCTCAGAGGGGCTGGCTGCTATAGGGCATGGTGAAGATCTATGTCCCTATGATGGTTAATTTTATGTGTCAACTTGGCTAGGCTATGTTGTCCAGTGTTTGATAAAACACCAATCAAGATGTTACTGTGAACGTCTTTTTCTTTTTTGTGTTTTTTGTTGTCGCTGTTGTTGTTTTGAGAGTGGGGATTGCACCCTGGGGCACTTAACCACTGAGCCACATCCTCAGCCATTTGTATATTTTATTTTGAGACAGGGTCTTGCCAAGTTGCTTAGGACCTTGCTAAGTTGCTGAGGCTGGCTGGAACCAACAATCTCCTGCCACAAGCCTTCTGAGCCACTGGGATTACAGGTGTGGGCCATCACGCCTGGCACATGAAAGTCTTTTTCAAACATCATGAATACTAAAATCAGTAGATTAGGCAAAGTAGATCACCCTCCATCATGTAGGTGAAACTCATCCAATCAGTTGAAGGCCTTCAGAGCAAAGATCTGGGGCCCCGAAGAGCAAATTCTGCCTCCAGGTTGCCTTTCATCCCAACACCGTTCCATCAGCTCCTGCTAGAATTTCCAGCTTCTGTCCTGCAGAATTCAGAACTGCTTGTCTCCTGTCCACATAGGACAATTTTCTGTCTCCGTGTGTGTGTGCATACACACACACATCTTGTCAGTTCTGTCTTTCTGAAGGACCTGCCTGATACAGTCCTGCGCTCCCTGGCAAGATGCTCATGCTTTCAAGTACACTCACAGAGGCCAGCCCCACAGACAGAAGCACACACTAAGCACGTGGTCTTGCTCACCACTTCTGCCCATATAATCTTATTTCTCACAGATGCTCCATGACAATAAGATGCTATGTGTTTTTCTCCAATTAAAATTTTTGGTTTTATTTTTGTAGGCCGTGGTAGGGACTATTTGGGAATTGTAGGGACTTGGGGTTTCTAACATGGCCAAGCAAAATCTTATAAAAGTGACACTGTCCTCATTGTTTAGCTGTGATCTCAGCTGCCTCTGTAGGGCCACAAAGTGCAGTTGCCAAGGGACAAATTTGCTTCTTCTTTGGGGTCACGGGTATTGGGGAAAATATGATGGAAGTTACGGGAAATGCATCCCAGAAAAACACACGTTCCCATACACCACTGAGCGACAGGCAGGCTCTCTGAACAGAGCCACATGCCCTGGATGGGGAAAGCTCATGGGGGAGAGAGTGCTGTAGACCAAAACCAGAGCAGCAGTGCGAGCAGAAAGAACAGCGGTGGGCAGGGCTCAGCCAAAGCCAGCCAGCATTAACTGAGTTCCGCAACATGCTGGGTGCTGAAGGAAAGGGCTGACCACACCCAGGCCATGGCAGGAAATGGGAGAACAAGGGGGGCTCAGCTCTTTTGTCTGGAAGATTCTCAAGAGTCTCTGAGCCCAACCTAGAGTTAACTCTCCACAGGGAGATGCAGAATGGGTAATTCTCAACACACTCCTGCCAGGGCTTCAGGGCCTCGATGGCACAGATGACCACACTCATTGAATGATCCCTCTCTGAGGATCTCTCAAATGTCCTCCAAAAACACAGCAGGACTAAGCTCTATCCCATGTAATCCAAGGGGCCGGAGCGAGGGCACCAAAGGCAAAGGCACCCACCATTCGAGGCTCTTGGTTAGGCCCAAGAGTCAAGGCTCCTCCTGGCTCCAGAGCAGCTGCAGGGATGGGGGGCAGGCCACATCCTGGCAGAGAAGTCTGGAAGGTGAGACCCAGATGTCTGCTTGGGAAGAAGGATGGGGACCCTGGAGAGGCAGGACTGGGACAGCAACTCTGGGAAAGACCCCATTGAGTGTAGGCCCCTGTTTTCAGCACCTTCCAGTGATTTTTCAGATTCTTCAACATCCCTCGAGGCCAATGACCCCCATCACTGGAGCCCGGTTTCTCAAATTGCAGTCTTGACTGAGATACAGCAAATGGACCTATCTACACATCAACGGGGTTTCAAGAAGGGAGTGGGGAGGGAAGAAGCAAAGAAGAAAAGGCAGGAGGAAGAAAGCCCACAGGAACATCTTCCCTCCAACATTTCATTTTGTCTCATTTCAAAGCGTGCTTGTGTCTGGCTACTGTCATTTTGTGTCCTGGACAGCTCACGGGACACGAGGACACTGGTTGTAACCCTCTCTCCCGATGTTTAGAATGAATCAGAGGAAGGGGAGCAGAGAAGAGGTAAATCAAACTTGGGGAAAAAGTTACCAAGTTGCCTGTCTTACAAGACAATTTGAAATTCTGAGACAGGATTTCTAACAGCATGAGGTGTTTATGGAGCCTCTCAAATGTGCTCAAGGAATTGGGCTTAGACAACGGGAAAGAACTATGTGGGCTCCAAGTGCTCTCCCCTGCTCTGTCTCTCTCTCTCTCTACTGACTTTCTTCTTTCTCCTTCTAGATTCATGGTTTGGGATTCCAGCCAAACCAGGACTCAGTCCCACCACCCACCACTCAGTGCTTTTGATTCTGTGAAGCTAATCCGGTTGGACCATGACACCAATCAGATAAGAATCAGAAAAGACAAGTGTCAGGGTTATGGAGGCTCTAAGAAAAGGGGACCCTGATACTGTCTGAGAATAGAAGGTGATCGATGACAGCTAGACACGCATCTCTGTTATCCTCCCATCTCCCTATTGTGGGCTGATGGTCCAATTCGTACAGGAACCTCAGCAGACATAGCCAGACAAATGAATCATGCTCTCAGCTGCATCAGCTTATCAGTCACAGAATCTGTGAGAATCAGAATCAAAGGCCAATGTGCATCCCTTGGTCCAAAAGGAAGGAGAACATTGTGAGAGCCACAGCAGAGCCTCAGTTGGGGAGGGGCCCTTCTAAGCTCTGGCCTGTGCCGGCATCCAGGTAGCTCACCAGTGGAGCCAGCCCTACCTGCCATTCTGGCTTAGTGGGGTGATTCTCAGGCCTACCTGGATGGGGCTAGAAGACTTGTTACTTGGTTGAATGCCACTGGAATACTCAAGATTACCCACACTTGCACTCCATCCTTGAAGTGTCCAGGTGGGTAAGTGAGCCCCTCAAAATACCACCTAGAGGGCTTCAGGGCTAATAGGCTTGGGAATAAAGGAAACCATGAGGCACAGGAATGGAGATGCCTTCAAACTTAGTGCAAAGTCATGGTTGTTGCCAAGGGTCTGTATTCACAACCATGTCCAAGTTCTCAGCCAGGAATCCCCAGCAGGGTGCAAGAAAAAGCCCCTGAGACCCCAAGAACACCAGGAGAATGGGCTTTAGCAGCATCTAGTCCAAGGCCCAGATTCTAGAGATTCGGAGAGCCATGTCCAGGAGGTGGTGGCCAGAGCAAAGTCAAGGTCAAGCCCTTTCTACTGTTTGCATAATGGTATCTACAGCAGGGGCTTCCAAATGCTGTGTTCAGTGAGAGAATGAGGGAGACATCAAATCCTCCCTTTGCCTGGGGAAGGGCGTACCTCCCTGTAGGGTGGTCCCACCCTGCTGGGTGCTAGCTAAGAGTTCTTCAAGACTGAGAAAAGGAGGCCCTCTGGGACATGAGCCAACCTGTGAAAGACCCATGGCCCAGAAGTCGGTAGTGCTGCATCCAGCCTCCCTTGGCATCCAGGAGGGCAGGGGAGGAGAGGAACCCATTCTACCTGGAGGGGCAGGTTCTTCCAAGCCACCCCCCCTCCCCCCCCCCACCTTCCCCAGTGAGCATCAGGCAGCTCTCTAGGAACTTTAAACCCCTTGGAGCCTGGTGGGTTCAGGAGCAGGGACAAGCCCCCTTAGCCCCTGAGGCAGGAAATAAACTTTGAGGGGGTTCTTTGGTTCAGAGAGATTTCTCAGGTATCTAATCCCCCTGGCTCACTCATTGCCCCGGGGAGAGATGCTGACCTTCCATGGGATCACAAACCTAATATTAGGTTTCTACCAGCCAGACCCTCAGAAAGGATGTCTGACCTACAGACAGGCCCTGGGCTGGCAAGGGATCTCAGGAGGAGCTTAGGACTGTGCCAGGGCAGCCTCTGGGGCTAGACTGTGGTGAGACAGGTCCTCCTAGGGATGTGCAATGTGAGCTGGGCCAGACTGTGCTCCCCCACCTCAGGGCAACTCACTCTGGAGTGTTGATCCAGATGATGTCCAGGTGGCAATAGTAGACACACTCCTTGTCCTTGTAGGTGAAGCACGTGCAGCGCCGGGGGCGGTGGTGCACAGGGCCACCCTCTGCCTGTTCTCCAGACCAACCGGGCCCCTGCTTCTGCCCAGGACTTCCAGGATTTGTCCCTTCACCAGGGTCAGCCACAGTCTCTTCACAGTCACCCTCAGATCTGGTTGCAGGGGGCAGCTGGGGCACACCAGTCCTGCCAGAGCCCCCAGGCTGAAGGCAAGGAGTGAATCCTGCAGGAGGCAGATTGAGGGGCTCCTGAGCTACAGGTACAGATGTTAGTTGCACTTTCTCTCGTCTCCAAGCTACACGAAAAGTTCTGAAAGTTTGCAAAGCTATGTGCACAGTTCCTGAAAAGTTTGCAAGTTAGTGCATAATGAAAAACTTGCAAGCTATTTTCACTCTGCAAAATCTGCAAGCTATTTGCACTGGTTGAAAACTTGCACGCATTTTACACTTTCTGAAAACTTTGCAAACGTTTTGTACAGTGTCTGATTAGTTTGCAAACTTTCTGAAAAGTTCCCAACTTCATGAAAAATTGACTAATTCTCCGGAGCCTGTGGAGTAGTCCTTGCTTGCCGCTTCTGCCCTCCAGCCTGCTTGCTCCCAATCACCTCCAGGGATGCAGTTAGCTCTCTGCAACACAGAACCCCCTACTCCCCCACCCCCCACCCCCGCCCTGCTCCTATTGTGTGCGCTCGCGCCAGGAGAGGCGCGCAGCCCCGCCTGCTTACCTGTGGCTGAGGTCACTGTGAGCCCGAAAAGGAGCCACAGCCCGGGCTCCATGAACCCCATCAGGCACCGGAGCACCTTGCCTGGAGGAGGGCCGCCTGAGGCCGAGAAAGGGTACTGGGGCTGGGCACCGCTTTCAAGTTGGGCGGATCACTGTCTGCGTCCCAGGCTCCGGCCAACAGTTGGCTGCTGCGGTCACGAACTTTCAGAGTGCGCTGCCCATCCCTGCGCAGGGCTGGCGGCTGTGGGCTCGGGCTTTTCTGGCTCCGCACCACCCCTTTCGCCTCCCCGCCCCCCGGAGGGGGCTGGAGCTGCGGCGAGGGGCCTTTGAACCCGGGGCGCACCGGGGGTCGCCTCGTAGGCACTGGGGGAGTCCGCTTGGAGCTCAGCGGCCCTAGACGCACCCAAATCAGAGAGGGGCGGGGGCGGGGCGCGATCCGGTGGGTGGGGTGGGGGCCGGGACAGCTGCCGGAAGGCCACCGCGCGCATAAGTTTGTACTCGCACTCCCCGCCAGCTTGCTGTCCCAAGACCCGCAGCCCCAGATAGCAGCCCCCCACCCCAAGAGCAATAAGATGATAAAAAGGCTGCGCATAAAGGGTGTTATCTTTTATCTCAGGGTCTAAGGGAAACATTTCTCAATGTTCACCTAATGACACCCTACCCTTGCACAGGGTGGACTTGCCAAGGGGCTGGGTGTACTTTACACTCGTGACTCATGGGCACCGAGTCACCGCAGCTGGCACCCTACAGTTCAGAGTGGTAGGTGGGGCTGTGGTCCAGGAGCAAAGTCGCAAAGACTCGCGGTTAGGTAGCGGTTCGCGGTCCCAGGGAGCCGCACTGCTCACCACCCCTGCACAGGCCATGCTCCCTCATTCAGCAAATGTCCACCCAGCATGAGTGGCCCAGGGAAGCCCCTTGCTTCCTTCCTAACTGCCAAGGCCCACTACCAGAGGCTCGCCCCAGCTCCATCGCAGTACTCACATCAGGGACCCCAGGGCCTCTCATTTCTAGGGCACCTGCGGTTGCAAATCTTTTGACCCTCCTCTGATAGCCAGTGGAGTTGAATATCAGCCCTGCTCACCCACTGGCCCCAGTGACCGGCTTCTAAAAGCTCTAACCCAGAAGAGGTAACCTAAGGCAAGTCCTAGAAGGCACTATGAATTCTACCCAGCTGGCTGTTGCCTCCACACACTGACTCTGAGCTCTGTATCAGGCCATGAGGAAGCCAAACCAGCCCTCCAGAGAGACTCCACGGAGCAACCTGCACGGAGAGAAACAGCCTGGCAGCCGACAGCCAAAGCCAGCCACTGGGAACAGGTGAGAAAATTGGAGTCCCAGCATTGAAGAACTCCAACTGAGGATTTGTTCATTTGGATGAGGACAACAATATGCCATAATGGGGGTGGCTAACACTCAGCTGGAGTGAACTTGTTGATGTAAGCAAATTAATTTCCCTAAGAAGAACTTAGCCAGTTCTGCCATGGCTGATCTACCTGGTGGACTGTGGGGAGGAAGGCTCAGCTCCTGGGCTGCTCCCTCCTCCAACTCTGTGGTAAATTGTTGGCCATCACCTTGAAGCCACAGAGGAGGGTGTGGGGTCTTGGGAGTCCAATCAAGGAGTCAGCAGGTGTGGCTCCTGGTGAGGGCCACTTTCTGCTTGCAGATGGTGCTTCTCATGGCATTCTCACAGAGGGGAGGGGGTGAGAGCTCTCCCTGGGGGCTTCCACCAAAGGGCACTAATCCCATGGGGAGGGGCTCCACCCATGACCTCACCACCTCTCAAAGCTCTCACTGCCTAACACCATCACCTTGGGATTAGGATGCATCAGATAAATACGAGAGGGACACTCAGGCCATATACTATTAAGATCTCTTTCCTTGGAATTAATGTCTGTCTCCTACAAAATAAAAAACTTATTGGACTGAAAGACACTGGAATAATAGAAAATTCACTAGTTAGCTAAAAAGAGGAAAGCAGGTGGCAGTGTCCTGGCTCGTCCTGACGCAGGGTCGGCCAGCCTCGGCTCTTGGAGTCTAGAGCATTCGTCCTCACTGACACTAAGGCAGCAAACTTGGATGAGCCCTCCAGGCTTCCGTAGGTGTGGCCAGCTGGAGTGGGCCCTGCCCTGGGATCTCTGATGTAGGTGAGATAAGGAAGTTTAAGGATAGAGAACCAAGGTACTGGGTATTAAGACCAGAGGACAGTGCACAGAGACAGAGTGTGTCCCACTGGATGACCAGAAGAGGCAGAATTTTGATTGGTCCTGAAAGTGACCTGGACACCATGATTGAACAAGTGCCCACTGTGAAGTCCAGCCCCAACAAGAAAGGAGGGTCTGCGCCCTTTCCTGCCCTCCTCAATCCTTCCAGCTGGGCTCAGGAGAATGTCCAGCTGGGGTAACTCTGACATCTCTGATGAGCTCCTACTGGAGTGGGGCCGCAGGCAGGGGCTTAGAGCCCTCAGCAGGCTGGGGATGAGCCAGGGTTTTGTAGTGTTGTTTTCATTGCGCTTACTTTTATGTTTATCTTTTATTTATGGAAAGTAATTTGACTTTCCTCATGTGGTAGAGATAGAAATTCCTTTCTAAATTAATTTTCTTACGTCAAAAAAGTAACCTAAATTAAAAATATGAAAATTCATAGTAAAGGTGGTCGCAGACTAGGAAAAATCAAAAAACTGGTTTTCCCGTGATTGAAACCTGGAGCGTGTAGATTTGAAGGGTAGGGGCATTGAACTAAGCTGGTGGGGGAGGGGGTCTGTTTTGATAGCAGTGTCCCTAAGGCAGAGGAGAACGGGCACCAGGATGGGAAGTCACATTGTTCTTGAAGATAACCCTCAGGGCCTGTGGAAATTAATAAGACACTGGTGATAAAGTTGAGCAAACTAGAGGTACAGATGAACTTCAAAATTCTAAACTGGGGGTGACTTTCTGGTGACTTTTACCGTAGTGTGGAAAGGCCCAGAGGAAACAGGCAGCCATTCCTCTCCACCTCATTGGTGCTGACTTAGGAAGTCAGAGAATGGGCTGATCTACCTGGTGGGCTGCAGGGAGGAAGGCAGACGGCTCAGCCCCTGGGCTGCTCCCTCCTCCAGCTCTGCGTTTGTTGAATTGTTGGCCACCACCTTGGAGCCACAGAGGAGGGTATGGACTGCTTTTCCCACCTAGTGCCCACTCCTGGCCTATAGTTAACATCCGTCTTCTTTTTGGAGGACCCACCCACCCTTTGCCCACATAGCCATGGTTGCAGTTCGGGTGGGACCTCAGTGCCTCTGAAGTCTGGGATTTCACTGTAGGCTGGTGACTGACATTTAGCCTGGGGACCTATTCTACCCTCCTGGCTACTGAGTTGGCAGCACGTGACCAGGCTGGACCAATAGAAATCAGTTTCAGGACTTCCTCTGCAACTTGAGAAAGAGATTCTGTATTCACTGGAATTGTTGAGGAGAGAGACGATATAGTTAAAACTACGGATGGCCACCTGGCCATCCTGAGAGAAAGGCCCCATCTGAGGACAAACCTAACGTAGAGAAGTGGGGTCAAGAGATGCAGTCTGGATTGGGGTCCTAATGCATCATTTGGGCATCCAGCTGAGTGATTGATGGTAACTCATAATTTCATTTATTTAAGCTTATTTGAGATCCCATCACTTTCCACTGGAAAACTCTGGCCTTCAGAACATTCCCGGCTCTCATGGACTCCAGGCAAAGATGCCTACAAAGGAAACATAATTCACTGATTCGGTGACCAGCTGGTGATAAGGATTTTAATCATTGTTTGACTCAAAAACTTTAAAGTAACTGACCTGCTATTGCACAGTTGTTAAATGGATTCAAATTCCTCTCTGTCTCATTCCAGGGACAGAGTTCGTAACCATTAGACAGGGCTGCCCCTTGAGCTCAGATTCTGCGTGTACAATGGTTCCTGCTTTCTCCTGGGTGCAGTTCCTGTGTCATTACCTGTCCATCCGTGGTGGAGTCTCACTATTCCCACCGTCTCTGATGGAAGGTCATGCAGAGGAGCCAAGACCAGGAGTCCCTCCTACAGAGGACACTAACCATAGTCTTTCTCCTCCACCAAAGCCTGCCAACATTCCTTGATCTCCTTCATTGCATCTGCTGAGCAACATGGCCCCAAGAGGAACCAGATAGGATGCGTGTGAGCCCCGGCCCCGTGCATGGTTTGGTCACCAAGTTTATTTTTCATCCACTTTTTCCGAGTCGGCAGATGTGTGTCTGTTACTTCAAGACTGTGCCTCGCGCTGATATTTTGATTCAAAACCCAGCCGTGAAGACTGCTGCAGCTGAGCCCAGCTAAGCGTCCCTGCAAGTCGTCCCTTCATGTGCTTTATGACTCTTTTGAAGATTGTTTTCTCTTAAGTTTAGGGGATTTAAGGGGCAGTAACAATACAGTATGTAGTTTTCCATTGTCCCAGAATTTCTTCCTCCCACCCACCCTGACCATCGGACGCTTTGAACTTCCTCAGAAACAAGAACAATTAAGTGCTTTTCCACATTTCTCCTGTCTTAGCAATGCACCCCAATCAGCACGCAGCTCACTGTGAGTCACAGGAGGAGGCACCACACTCCACATTCATTGCTTTAAAAAATGACATTAATTGTAATGAAAGTTTCTGGTGAAATAAAATGATCATGATGCATTCTGAGCTTAAGCTCTGCCAACTACCTGTCAAGGCCTAAAAGAAACCATCTCACCCCCAAAAGAAATCTGTTAGCGAGTCTAACAATAATCGTTCAAGAGAGTCCCCAGTTTTTCTCTGTTTTCTGTTCTGGACATTGGCTGTTGTTGGCTCCTGGATGTCCTGTCCCTGCATGTCTGGTGATGAGCCACCTCTTTCCCTAGGGAGCTACCCCTTCCCATCCTTTATCCGCAAGGTTTCGGTGGGGCTCCAGGGTCAGACTTGTGAATCTGGACTAATCAATCAGAACATCATATCGCCTTTGAGATAAGCAAAATAATGGTCCCCCAAAAGTGTCTGCATCTTAATTCTTAGAATCTGTGAGAGTGTCACCTAATATGGCAGAGGGGACTTTGCAGCTGTGACGAAGGATTTTTTTTATTAAATATTTATTCTTAAGTTTTAGGTGGACACAATATCTTATTTTACATTTATGTGGTGCTGAGGATCGAACCCAGTGCCTTGTGCATGCTAGGTGAGCACTCTACCACTGAGCCACAACCCCAGCCCTGTGATGAAGGATCTTGACATGCAAGATTATACTGCATTATTTAGGGGGCCCCAATGTCATGACAAATGTCTTCACAAGAGACAAACAGGAGCCTGGTCAGAGCAGGATATGTGACAACCAAGTACAGGTCAGAGTGACAGGGGCCCCTAGCCAAAGAGAGCAGGGGCCCTCTGGAACCTGAAAAAGACACAGAAGTGGGTCGTTCCCCATAGCCTCCAGAAGGAACATGGTCCTGCCAGCTGCTTTGCCAGACTTCTGACCTCTATATTGTAAGAAAATACAATTGTATTGTTTAAACCAGTTGATGGTCATTTGTTAGAGCAGCAACGGGAAATTAGCACAACCTCAAATGTGGCCCAGGGATGGGCCAAAGCCACACAGCCAAAGTCCTGCCAGCCAGAACCAGTGAGATTTGGTTGTGGGACTTAGAAGAGGGGACCTTCTGCCTCTCCATGGAGTTGCTGGGAGGACCAGGTGGAAATCCAGAGATGCCAGCAGCCATTGAGCTGTGGTTCCCAATGGAGCCATCAGAGTAAGGAGAATTGGAAGGGAGAAGTTGGGAGTGAGGTGGGACTACGTCATGAATCCCTGGATCTGGCATGGCTCTGCCGGACTGTCACTGTTAGCCAGTCTTTGCTCAAATTAAGTTTCTCCCACTTTCACTCAAAACCATCTTGACATGGCTGATCTCAACCTATCGTGGTGTTGTTGGTTGTAGAGAAAGCCATGTGAGTGCAGGTGCCATGCAGCAGCTGCCCTGGTGGCGATCCTCAGGGCGACAATTCTAGCAGGTGAGACATGAAAGCTTGTCCAAAACCCCATCCTGTGGGGGTAGAAACTCTGCAGGGGGTTGGGGGCAGGGGATCCCCCAGCCCTGAAGCCATGTTTTCGATACCCATCAGGTGCAGAGCTGACCAGAGCCTTGAGGCTACCTGGCAGGAGTGGAGCAACAGGCTTGCAGGGGGCTATTTCCTGATGGAAGGGCACAGAGATTCCATTCTCATCAGCACCAGCCCTGGGGGAAATGTCTTGAGATTTGTTTTTGGAATTTTCAGCCCATGCTTGGTGCCCATTTTCCTTGGCAATGTCTCCAGTTCCTCTTTCCCGTCCCTGTGAAAGGCTCCCAGATCACAGGCATCCCTGCGCAGGCACATGTGCCTGCCCTCCTCTCAACTTATCTCAAAGAGCATGTGTGCACTCAACTGGCACCGCTAGTGCCTCAGCACAAGGTGGGAATTCCAGGCATCCCAGCAGATTAAAGGGAGGATGCTTTTGAACAGGTTAAGTCAACATGCCACAAAACACACCTGCCTGTTTTACCTCCTTGAAGTAGCCTCGACTAGTATCAAGGGAATTTTTCACTAACTGTATCTTTGTAAGTCTTGTCCAGCAGTGGGTTCTTGAGGTCACCAAATGCGACCATTCGCTGGATTTGGAAACTTGACTGCAGCAGCTGTTGAACACCTTGCTCTGTTTACAGGAAAAAAAAAAAAATATATATATATATATATATATATATATATATATATATATATCTCCACTCAAGCACTCAAGCACTTCTCTATTCCTACCACATTGCATGGAATCCTGCCCAAAGCCACTTCAGAGGCCAGTTCAAATGCTATCCCTTCTAGCAAGTTCCACCTGATTTGTCTGTCTTAAAGGAATATGTCGTGAACCTCATTGCTGCTCAAATACTTAAGACTTGCTGCAAAACATAATGGTAATGCTCGTGGGCTTTGAAGTTAAACAGACCTGGATTAAAATCTTCACTCTTCCCCCACTTGCTGAGCTGAGTGACCTTGGGCAAGCCCTTCACCTCTCTCAGTGTTTTCATCTGTAAAATAGAAATAATGATAGTTATATACCTAGGAGGGTTGGTATGAGAGAATGTAGGTAATGCATTGAATGTAGGACCCAAAACAAAATAAACATTTAATCAATGTTACCCAGCAATGGCTGCAGATGCAGAAATCCTAGTTGTGTGTAAACATTTTTCTCCCCCTAGATCGGAAGTTCTTTCAGAGTGGTGCATAACTTATCTATTGCCACAACCATGGGCATAGCAAACACCCTCAAAACATAGTGATGCTCCACAAGGCCCCTGCTGGCTGGATAGCCCTGTGATGTCACTACTGGCTAGATAGCCTTGTGATGGTCACTGAGTTCACTCACCTGTCTGGTAATTGGCTGCTGGAGGGTTCAGGGTGGCCTTGATAGAAAGAAGAATTCTCTGCTCCACGTATCTCTCATCTCCAGGAGACCAGCCAGGATGACCTTCCCATGGCAATAGAAGGGACTTCAGAGCCATAAAGCCCAATGGACGGCCCTTTACAAGCCTGTCTGAGACCATCATTTGACTAAGCTCTTGTGACTCAGGAGGGCACACAGGTCACAAGGTAAAGGGCATGCTAAGGAAGGTTTGAAGAATCACTTGCAATCTACCACGAGTAGGAAATGAGGTCCTACAACAGGCCTAAAATGATATCATGAGCTTGAGGAATCCACTTGTAAACAAAGGTTGGCTGAGTCCAATGTGAATTTGCACTCCACACCTAAGTTGCTGGTATCAAACTTCAGAGTCTGTGGTTAAAATAGAGGCATTTATGGAGTACATAGGTGATACATTGTTGTTGAAGTTTGTGGGTTCCCTCCCCCAAACATCTGGCTTCATTTCCTTATGTTGGAACCACTCAAACTTTTGTTTCCAGGATCAGAGTAAAAAGATACTGAACTTGCCCACATTCCTTCTTTTCCTCCCCACCTAGGTCTCCCTCACACCTGGGGGACAGCTCAGACTTGGAAGAGAAGTAAGGAGAAAGGATTGGGACAGGGACAGGAAAGCCATCTGGATGCAGGCGAGGTGGGGGAGCACTCACCGGGAAGCGGCTGCCTGACCTGGGACTTCTAATACCTGGACTGGACATCGGACTCTGCAGAATTTCTCAAGCAGTGGCACAAACACTTTTTCTTCTGAAAGAAATTTCACAATCGGGTTTTTAATGAGCTCCACATTTTCTCGTGTGAAAACGATTTCCTTCAAAAAGGCAAGAGAAGCCACCTCAGCAGGACGCAAGTTAAACAAAGGAGTCATGCAAAAAAGTCTGGAAGTCATAACTCAAGTTCAGAAATCCAGGGAGGGCAGGGTTTGACCTGATACCTTCTCCGAGCCGTGGAGCACTGAGACAGCAATCTCCTGCCTGAGCACGGTGATGGATTGGGGAGGAAATGGAAGTGGTTTGGCTTTTTTTTTTTTTTCTTTAAATCTTAGGATTAGACTTAGTTTGCAGAGATGTCAAGAGGAGTCTCCATGAAAATACATCGGAAGGGGTTCTACGGTGGCCCCTTTATTTGTTCACTATTCACTAAGCACCTACTGAAGCTGGGCACTGTTCTAGGTACTGAGTTCACTCACCTGAGTTCACTCACCTGTCTGGTGATTGGCTGAAAGTGAGAGCAAGATGGCACCTCTGTGCCTATTGCCACAAAGACAAAAAGGCAAAACAAATGAAGGATCAAATTGGTGGCAGATCTGGGTGAGTGCCATGAAGAAGACAGGAATAAACATGTTGAGGAAGCCCAGCAGGCGGGGAGGACACCAAGCCACGTGAGTGGAGACCCCAAGAGGTGAAAGAGAAGGCCTCTCCCAGAGAGGCTTCCAAACCAGGGGATTCACCCCAATGTACATGGGGCACAGTCTTGGAGGGATGCTTGCAACATTAACATTTTTGAAATAATGTGACATGCTTGTGTGGACCGCCACCATTCCTAGGGTTTTTGTTTTAACAGAAGTTAAGCTACAAAGTAAGTTAAATTATAAATGTATACGTTTTACCAGAGGCTCCTGCCCATCAAATTTTCTGAACAGGTTCATTCCCTTCATTCACTCTCCAGCCATCTCAACAGCTCTCAGCAGCTCCATGCCCCTGGCCAACCTCCCTGCTGTGGTCACCATAGACCATCAGCCAGAAGGGAGAGGTGCCTGGTGACACTAGTGATAAGAAAGTTCCAAGCCTTTTCCTCACTGCTATGAACCATGACTCCTGCCTGCCAGATGCTGCCAGGGATCAGCCGAGCCCAGGAGAGAGGAATCCATCAATCACCAGCAACTCCCAGCACTGTGCTCGGTGCCCAGGGCATACTGAAGTGTGACAGTCCTCTTTGCACTTGGAAAGCCAGGGAATTGTTAGAGAAGAATGTGAGACAGAGGCAACCAGAGGAGAGTGGTGGAAGAGGCTGGGCATTCAGTGGGGGAAAGGCCAAGCTCAAGAAAGTCCTGGGACCCTGGGGCCTCCACTGCAGTCACTAACTCCCACCCCAGGCCTCCTGCCCTAGCTGGGCATTCCCCCACCACCATTTACTTACTGTTGATATTTTACTCAGTAACATTATTTTCTTGAAGTTTTTGCCATAAGAAGAGACGGCAGCAGTTACCCAAATGGAAGCCAGTCTTGTGTGCTGTAAATAGAAAGCAATCATAAAATTAAATGTAGTGAAAACACAGAAACCCTCATCAGCCATCTAACTGGATACTTTGTGTGCCCCAAACCCTCAGCTCTTGGCTGGAAATCTCCTTTTTCTGCTGGGAGGAGTTGGAGACACGGTGTTTATAGAGGGAGACTGTCCCAGAGGTGACCAGGACTACAACAGGAGAGAGAGCGGCCTTGTCTCACAGGTTGCAGTTCAGCGTCAGGTGCAGGTGCCATGGGGAAAGACGCCATGCACCACTCTCCAAGTCAGTTTCCTCCTTGGAAGAGGGTCACAATAATGACACCTCCTTGCTGGTTCACAGGATTGTGGGGGGATTTTAAGTGAAATGACATATGTACAATAGTATATACCTCAAAATAACTCTACAAATATAAGCTGTCATTTTTGCTACAATGACAATGGTGACAATGCTAATAATGATCAAGTGGAAGGCCTGGGATTCCTTAGTGTTCCTCCACAGATGCTGAAGAGTTGCCCCTTGGTGACTGAGCTGTGATTAGACACTGTCCCTGCCTTCTAAGAGCTTAGACTTTAGCAGGAAGGCAGCAAAATGTCAAAGCAAAATGCCAAAAGTGCCCATGGCTGGAAGGCCAAGTCTAGGGCCTTAGAATAGGACAACCCAACTTAGAGAAGCCCCTTCCAAGTTCACCTGGTGGGTAGAGATGGAGAGAGCCACAGAGAGGGAACATTCTGTCATGCAAATGAGCAGGGCTGAGCAGCCAATGGGAAATCAGCCCAGACATGTGGCTTTCCAATGGGGCTACTTCCAGGCAGGCCCAGGCCTGGGCTCTCCACCCAGTGCCCCTCCACTCTGGGCGAAGGCCAGGCTGGACTCACCAGGTGAGGGTGTAGCCATGCAGGCCTGTCTTATACTGGTTCCAAAGGGCTGTCTGGGCGTGCCTTGCAGTTGCTACCAGCCCTGTTCCCATCACCCAGGGACATTGCTCCTCAAGCAAGAGCTCCTGGATAACCTGCTGACCTGCTGACCAGAGCTGTAGCTGGGCACTACCAGATACCCAGCACGTCTACAGCAACACTAATTTTAATAAATCAATAAATAAATCAGTCCTTTTGCCTAAGTCAAAGAACTATTTACAATGTTAGAATCTGTTTCAAGAAGACTGAAGGTGTCTGCAGGCAGCCCTCGAAGATAACTCACCTCCAAAACACCTCAAAGAACTGGACTTTGGCTCCCAACAGAGCTCTGAGGAGCAGCTTTCCACCTGAAGCTATGAAGGGTGATGTCAGCACAGGAGCAGCAGTTTACCTTCTCAAGCCAGGTGTGTGGCAGAGGAAGCGAGTTCTGCCAAGGCATAGAGGAGTCATGGCCTGTGATTCCAGTGAGCACTTCTGTGCCTCATCCCATGTCACTTCATGTGTATCCCACAGGGTAGGGGCTCTTATGTCCCCTTTCACTGTCTGGGGAGCTGAAGCAGGGGAATTAGGCCATAAAGCTAAAGAGACAAGACGCTGGGGCCAGGAGTGAGGTCTGCCTGATGCCAAATCCAGGCATTTCATGACTTTCTCATGTGTCCTCCTCCACGGTCACACAGCTTTGTCCTTCCATGTCCCCTCTGATGGGAGGGGAGATCCAAGAGTGCCAGGTGCATGCCACTGTCATCTTCATGTCCCCAGCATCTTCAGCACCTGGTAGGTGTTGGCACGAAGTTCACCAAACCAGTTTGCTCAACTGAGCTGACATCTGCAGACATGAACCAGGAGTGTTTGTTGGCAAGATGCACTCTAACGCCTGGGTTCATCTTAAACGGAAGGGACTCCATCCCCTCCTGGAGCAGCAGGTAGGAGGCCTTGGGGACCTGCATCTGACTCTCTACCTGGAGCTGACTCATCATGGGCACCATCTCGGGAGCAGAAGTCAGATCATTTGGGTGGGATCAATAAAGACCCATGGCAATGCTGTGACTATGTGAGGGTCTCTTGTCACCCTCCCTGCTACTGCCCCCAAATGCATTTGCTCAGAAGCAAGACAGACCTCCCAGAGGGTAGCTATATATCCTGGGAGCTGAGGGGTACAGCTACAGTGCAGCTGGTATCTCTGGGGTCTGAGGGCTCCTCAACTCCAACAGCCTGAGGCTTCCCCAGGAGATGGGGGAATGTGAAACATGAATCTAGACTATTTAAAAGCACATTCACCCCTTGGTAAATGGCTGTCGGATTTGGCAGTCAAGTTCTGAAGGGACTCTGGACTCATTCATTCACTCACATGTGTGCTCAACACAGGAGACTAGCAACGGTGTAGCTCCCAACATGGAGCTACATGACCTTGGAAAGAATGGCCATTGGTTGTCATAAATTTGTGAGGATGACCAAGGTGATCAGCCCCTGGCATTGCAGGGAAGGGGTCCTGTCCCTGGAGAGCAGAAGAAATAATAGAAGAGCAAAGAAACTGGGGGTGGGGATGAAAGCAAATGGCAGGTGCATGAACTCACCAGACCCTAGAGCCAGAGTCCAGGGTAGCCTGCAGGTGACAGGGGCACAGGAAAGCCAGTCAGCAAGCAAAATGGGACACCCGGGTCCTTTAAAAAGGAATCTACAGTAGAGGAAAGAACAGATTCCAGTGCGGGGGACAGAGGCCCTGACAGCCCCCAAGGGCACTACAGACACCCAGAGAGCTCTGCCATTATTGATCTGACATCTCAAACCATCTGTTTCTCTGTGTACCAAGTCGAGGGAGGGACGGCAATCCCCTGCTTCTCATTCACTCAGCAAAAACACCATGAGCCCAGCCCCACAGCCTTACAAGGAAGCAGGGCCCCAGCTTTTAAGATGCTCTCAGTTCTAGTGGGGAGCACAGACAACACACCTGCAAATGACATGAATGACAAAGTCACAGGCTGTGTCAGTGTGACAAAGGAACCAACGGGGTGAGGCAACAGGGAGGAACTGGGAGAGGCCATCTACCTCTGGTGGTCAGCAGAGACCTCCCTCGGCAACAGATATTCCAGCGGATCCCAAAAATGGGAAGGAGCCAACCATCAAGGAAAGGTTTCCCGCAAAAGAAACACAAGGGCAGAGACCCTGCGGGGCAAATCGGGCTCAGCAATGGTGGACAGAAAGAGGGGCAGGAAGTGAAGGCTAATGTCAGTGCTTTGGGCCACCATAGCAAATTACCCCAAAATTGGTACTTTAAGACAGAAACTTGCTCTCTCTCACAGCTGGAAACCTGGAACCCAGGTTTCAGCAGGCCTACACTTGCTCTGAAGGTTCTAGGGGAGAAGGTTCCCAGCCTCTTATCCATCTCTGGGGGTTCCAGGTATAGGACAGGATCATTCTGATCTTGGCCCCTGTCTGCAATGACCTTCTCCCCACTGTCCTTTTTCTTCCTTTTTCTTGCAAGAATATGTCTTAGGATTTAAAACCCACTGTAATCTAGAGTGGTTTCATCTCTTTACTGCACTAATCTGCAAAGGTAGTTTTTCCAAATAAGGTCACATTTATAGGTTCCTAGTGGAAATATCTTTGGAGATACTACCATTCAATTCACTACGGTCTGCATTCTGTTGCCCCCCAAAAATCATCTTAACGCATATTGACTTCACTGCCCCAAACTGACTGAAAAGTGCAAAACACATTCCCCACCACAGCATCCCCAAAGTCTCCAACCATTACAGCATCAACTCCATGTCCCGAATTTCAACCAAACACCATCTCAGATCGAATCACCCTAGGTGTGATCCATCCCAGACAAAATGTCCCTTTAGCTGTGGACTTGTGAAGCTAGGAAACAAAGCATCTGCTTCCAAAATACAATATAGGAGGCAAAGACAGTAGCAATCCAAAGGCGAGACACAGTGCCAAGGAAAGGGGACACCTAGGCCCCAGAGAACTTAGAAATCCAGGAGGGAAAATTCCATGAGGTTTAAAGGCCTACAGATAACCCTCTGGTTTGGGGCTCCATCATAAGGGCCAGGGACAGTCCTCATGGCTCTCAGCTCCTCAGCCCTCTGAGGGCATGTAAAGAGTGGATGGTATTGCTTAAGAATAGGTGCAGGAGGCCACTTGAGATGCCCACGTGACCACACAGGAGCTGGCGGTGTTTTTGTCTGGGGTGCTGTAGCAGGAACAGAGGACCGCGGTCTGATCAGATTCAGAAACTATTCAGGGGCAGAGCCAGCTGGGTCTTGTGACAGGTTGACATTGGGAGGCAGAGACGAGTCTTAGAAAGGAATCAAATGCCTTCTAGGATTTGGGGTGGAAACTTGGGAGTCAGGCATGTGTGGAAGCGTTTTGAAGGGTACGTTCTGTATGAGTTCAGGGAATTCTCCACGTTCTTATAGCCACTATCACTGCGGAGTAGGAGTCTGTGTGAGCAAGATCGGAAGGTCACATCCCAAAAGCCTTTCCCCAGCGCTCAACCGCTTCCTCTCGTTTATTCTGTCTCCGCTTCAAACTCAGAGCACAATTCTCGTAGAAGAGTTTCGGGAATAAGGAGAGTTAGTTTTGGAAGCCTAGCCCATCACCCTGGGTGCTCCCCTCCAGGCACCCACTCCCTGGGAACATCACATGGGCCAGGCTTTGGTGAGGAACCCATCACCCAATCTCACATCAGGCCATCCAACTCTAGTCACACGTCGTTAAGGTTTGAAAACATCTTAACGCATATTGACTTCACTGCTCCAAACTGACCCAAACAAAAGGAAGTGAAACCTTCGGAAAAACAGATGCATGTGCAAATGCACAAATGGTGCACACTCCTCCCACTTTGAGGGGACGGGATGCTCTGAGCTGCCTGCTTTGCTTTCAGATTTTAAGAAAAGTCAAGAGGTGCTGGTCTCCACCATATTAAATTCTCGCTCTAATTTTCCTCAAAGCCTTTCAATAAGGAAAGCTTGATAATATGAGTGGTCTTGATGGGCTTCCTCATCTGAATGTTAATAAGATAAACTGAAATAATGCTCACCCCTTCTTACGTGCCCGGCAGCAACGTCCACTATCAACCATGCAGAGCAGCCAGGAAGGGCACTTAATACCTGGTTTACAGTGAGGAAGCTGAGGCTCAGAAAGGCCCCAGGACTTCACCACATGGGTCTGGAGACTTTCCCTCAGGAGCTGTTAGAGGTGGGTTACACTCCGAGCTTCAAAATGTGCTCACCTGGCAAGAACATGGGGCCATGAGGCTAAGACCTGTGCCAGTCCAGAGTTTAGATTGGAAGGATAATAAAGATCCAGGAAATGGGACTGAAAAAGAGAATTCTACCGTGATTCAACCCCACTGGGCCGCTGCTCCCTCTGACGATAGGGGCTTACATATCCTGGTACTAGTGGCCACACTTGTTATCCAGCAGCCATTATCCACAGAGTCAACCAAACATGGAATGAAAATATTTGGGGAAAAAAATGCATTTTGTACTGAATATGTACAGGCTTTTTTTCTTGTCATTATTCCCTAAGCAATACAGCATAACAGATTTCCATGCAGCATTTATGTTGTAGTAGGTATCATACATCATTTAGAGATGATTTAATGTATGTAGGAAGATGTACATAAGTTATATGCAAATGAAGTAGGACAGATGAGGCTGAACACTGGAGGAATTAGCAAGAAGCAGGTTTATTGGCTGCAGGCACTCCAGAGGGGGTTTTCGACTAAAACAAATTGTCCCTCAGAACACAGGGTCTAGAAATTCTTTTTACTTTATACCCAGTGGCGGCGTGGGGCGGGGGGTGGGGTGGGGGGGGGGGCTTGAGATGTTCATTTTTGCAGGGATCTACATAAAAGTAATTTTTTTTCTTTGAGTTCTCAGAAGGTGCCTATTGTTCCCTTTCTTAGAACAGTCATGGATTTTACAGATTATACCACAAAAGCAGAGTACATCCATTAAGTCCACGGTTAAATTTAGTTTTTATAAGACAGAGCAGAACAACAGGAAATAGGTGTCTAACCACAGTGAGCCCTTTTGCAGAGGTCTTTGCTGATATTTTGTTAACAAGAACAATTGTGGTGAGGGTCTCTGGAGAAGCTCAAGATGCATTGGTGGAGGAAGGGGTGCCACTACACAAATACTACATAGTTTTATATAAGGGACTTGAACATCAGAGTTTGGTGGTCTTAGAGGCGAAGGAGAGTCCTGGAGTCAATCCCCATAGGTACTCATAGTCTGCCTATGACATGCCCAGGGTGGCAAGTATCAAATAGGAATCAATGTAAACTCATTTAACAGGTCACATGAGTCAATAAGGCCTGCCTGATTACATTGATCAGATTAATCCTAGCAAATAAAAAAGAAAGCCGCTAGGCAACACCAAGATACAAAGTAATAAGAAAATCTGGGCACCATTCTCAAAATGTTTGTAATATAATGTAGCAACTAGACAGGCACAGAAATGACATAGACCCCATGAAAACATGGAAAATCCAAAGAATGCCTGAATACAGCAAAAGTTACTAATGGCAAACCAAAACGTAAGCCCTCACATAGCTGGGCAAATTATTCTCAACAAGGTGCCAAGATCATTCCCATGGGAAAAGGACAGTCTTTTCAAAAACTTGTGCTGGGTCTCCACATGCAGAAGAATGATATCGGACCTTTACTAATACTACATACTAAAATGAACTCAAATGGATCCAAGATCCAAACATAAGAGTTAAAACTATAAATTCTTAAAAGAAAACACAGGGAAAGCTTCATGGATCTGGCAGTGACTTCTTGAATACGGTACCAAAAGCACAGGCAAAAAAGCAAATGGCAACTTGACCTTCATCAGAATTAAAAATGTTTATGCATTGAAGACAGTATCCACAGAGTAAAAGGGCAGGGCCCAGAACGGAAGCGCTTGTTTGCCAGTCAGTCATCTGATAAGGGATTAGCATCCAGAATATACAAAGCACTCCTGAAACCCAACAACAGCTGCAAAAAGATTTTTTAAAAAATCAAAAACCTGGAATAGACTTTTCTCTGAAGGAAGTAGATAAGTGGCCAATGAGCCCATGAAAAGATGTCCAATATCACTAAACATTAAAAGATACAAATCAGAACCACAGTGAAATATCCCTTCCTATCCTTCATGCAGAGGAAAGAAGGGAGCGAGGGAGGGAAAAAAGTGGGGATGAGGATGTGGATCAGCGGGGGCCCTTGTCCGTGGCTGGTGGGGAGGTAACATGGTGCGGCTACTATGAGAAACAGTCTACTCATTCCTCAGAAAATAAAAATGTCCCCAAAACACAGAGGGACATGAACAGGTATGTTTACAATAGCCTTCTTCACCACAGCCAAAAGATAGAAGGACGAGGGAGTGGACCAAATGTGGTACACGCATACAATTCACAAGGAAAATTCTGGCACATGCTACAAGATGGATGGACCTTGAAGTGAAATAAGCTAGCCACAAAAGGAAAAGTATTGTATGGCTGCACTCATAGGAGGCACTTAGAGCAAAGTCGTAGAGACAGAAAGGAGAGTGATGGGTGTCAGGTGCTGAGCCGGGAGGAGAAAAGGGAACTAGCACTTAATGGGACAGAGTTTCAGATGAAAAAGCCCTGGGGGTAAAAAGTGGGACTGTTGTACAACAGTGGGGGTCGACTCAATGCTGCCGAGCTGCACGCTCAGAAACGGCTCCATGACAGATAAATTCTGGGTTATGTGTCTTTTATCACAATTTTACAATTTTAAAAACTGAAGCTTTGAGCAGGTCTGGGGTTGTGGCTCAATGGTAGAGTGCTCGCCTCACATGTGTGAAGCCCTGGGTTCAATCCCCAGCACCACATAAAAATAAATAAGTTAAAAACTGAAGTTTTAAATGGAGGAAAGTGGGAAGCTCCCCTTTCCTTAAAACGAAAAAACAACAACAAAAAGTTCCTAATGGTGGTAGTGACTGAGGTGGTTTTCAGGTAACTGTAGTCCAGAGCCAGATTGATATCAAGGGAGGTCCCGGGAGCCTTGGAAAAAGCAATCCATTTCTTCCTCCACACAAGGTATAAGTGGTTGATGGTGACCCGCTCAAAATCTTCCTCCCACAAACTCTTGAAAGGGGAGGGGAAACTGAGCTTGTGACCCCAGGTATGCCCCTGACATTCCACCCTTGTTCCTTTGGCCAGCTGAGCCCAGAGGCACTTGGAATCTGATCCCTGTGCTGTTTGAGTAATGGGATAGCTCAGTTGCAGGGTCTCCAAAGGAGATTTAGGAAGGGATGAGGCAGGAGTTTTGCAAATAATACAAGTTTTCTTCAAGTGAAACAGATGTTCCAAATCTCTTTTTAAAATAAGAGGAAGGAGAGAACAAAGAGGTCCTGTGGTTAGGGAATGGGAGGGCACACCCCGGTGCCACACTCCTGTCCCTTTCCATTCAGGAATGCTCAGTGGCCTTGGCTCTCCATGAACAAGAAACAGAGATGGTGCAGGGGGCTGTGGTCCCCACTATCAAACACACAGAATTTTGTTACAGAATAAACTCACTCTTTGGGAACATTGAAAACTGAGTCATGTTGGCCTCGAAGATGCAGTGAGGCTAATCTCCTAGGGGCCTGGTCTCTGGGCTACCCAGACCATCCTTGCCTTCAGAAAGAAAAAGGCATTCATGCCACTTCATAAATGCAGTTCCTTTAACAGTTTTCACATCCTTTTGGAAGGGGATCACCTAAATTATAATTTTTAAACTTTTCTGTCCTTTGAACAGAACCAAGCTCTCTTTGACCAGGTGGTGTCTCTTGAGGGAAATTATAATTTTAAACACCAATAGATATATACACGAAGACTTCCATTCCAGCTTGGATTGTGTTTGAAAGAAACATGTAATTTAATGATCTTTTTTGAAAAAATATATTTCAAAATGAGGAATTCTTTTGATGTTCAGATAAATTAAATGATAAATTGTTCCAAAGAGAGTTGTCAGTTACAGGAGACAAGATTCTTCTGTATTTACACATTTCTTGTGTTGTTTGACCTAAATGTTCTAAGTCCATTAGATTTCCTTGAAAAATCTGTTTTAAAATATATGTTTACATGAGTTCATCGAGGCAGGACCTCAGATCAACCATTTATTTGATCAAATCATTTTAAAAACCTGACATCTTGAGCAATTGGGTCTGTTGTTTTGTTTGTCCTACATTGGCTAATCAAATCAATTTAAAATCAATCTTTCATGTGTCATTGAGGAATATGCGATTATCTTCTCTTAATATCTGACATTTTCTCTTGACCACTGCCCTCCCTCTTCTTTACCCGAAATTTGTGTGTTTGGGATGGAAAGGAGGGAGATGATGAGATGACTGGAAACTTACCTTAGGAGATTTTTGGAAATGAAGGCCAAGACTGGAGCAATGAAATGAAAGCTGAACTGAGGAGGAGCACAGTCAGCTCTATACTTTCAGCTTTGGTTTTTGTCAAAGGTACATTTCCACAACACCCGAGAACTCTGACACTTTTCTAAGAAACAGAAGCACATACATATATATGTTTATGGGAAAGTTTGGGTGAGCGCAGGCCATGTCCAATTGGTGCCTTTGTTCTGCCTCACAATAGATTATGAATAAGATTTCATGGTCAGTAAAGCCTTAGACACTTGGGGAAGCAAGCAGTGGGTCTCAGGAGAAAACACTTACATAAACTAGAAGGGAGGCCAGAGTGGTATCTAAATAAGCTTTGCAAAACAATAACTCTAAAACAAGCTGAGACCAATTCTATGGAATAATGAATGTTTAAAGCAGTCCAGATTCAACCAAGGACGTGAATGGTTAGGGAACTACATCCCATGTCAAGAGCCAATTAAAAAATAGAGGTGCGGAAGGTTTGGCCTTGAAGGTCTGCTCCCTTCAGTTAATGTGACCAGAAGCTTCCACTTTGCAGGGCCACTTCTAAGATTTCACACTTGAAAAGCCAAGGAAGGAGAGCATGCGTTCCAGTGACAGGACCCAATTAATTATAGGGCCTGGTGTAAACAGCCAGCTGCATACCTTCAACAGAGAACAAATTTGTCATCTCAAGGGGAATTCAGTGTTCTAAATGAATAAGTGCAATCATGATGATAAGCAAACTTCTACCTACACCAACCCCCTCCATCACTGAGGGAGGAAGACGGACAGGATGCGACTGTGAGCCAGATGGGAAGTGTTCATGAAGAAACGAGCAACTCCAAGCAGACCTGTGGGTGAGCAGGGACTGCAGGCCTTGGGTAAACACAGCCAGCCCTCCTCCCAATAACTTCTGGAAGGTAAACGGCTTTGGTCAGTATTAGTATCTGCATGTGAGGATTGCAAGCCTCTGATAAACCATACTGAGCATGAAGAACAAGATCTTGACTTTCTCATCTGATTTCATCTTATTCCATTTTGCTTTTTGGTGTTCTTATCTGATCCCCAGAGGACCTCTTACTGTAGGTGTTTGGTACATTCTTCAAAATGAGATCTTGTAGGTGTGCTTGCACCAGAGGTCCTCAACTGGAGTGATCTGCCCCACCAGGACAGTTGGCAACATTGGAACGTTTGGTTTTCAGAACTGGTGTGTATGTGGGATTTTGTTGGCTACTGGCATCTAATGGTTAAGGCCCAGGGACATTGCTAAGCATCTTACTGTGCACAGGACAAAGAATCACCAGGCCCTGGAATCGCTGTGCCAAGGTTGTGGAACCTTGACCATAGGACCATACATTTTAGAGTGTCCAGAGGGTCAGACAACAAACCTTTACTAAGCAACGTTTGCACACTAGGCTTGGTGCATACTATCCAGAGGGGGTTCTGGGCTCCAAGAAATTAAATCCCATTCTCAGGGGCTCAGAAGAACAGTGAGGCCACTGCCCCACTAATTCCCAAGCATAGCAGCAACCTTCTCAAGCCATTCATAGCTCAGTGCTCCCATACACGCTGCTCAGACAGCCCCCATGCCTGCAAAACTCAGGTGCATCTCCTTTCTGTGCGCATGTCCTTCTGAGGACAGGGTCTGCTCCAGGCAGAGAACTTCTGTTTTGCATCTATGGAGAAGGAGGACATAATGAGTTGGGGCTCTTTGATTTTCTATTGTTTTGTAGACCATTTCTAGGACTGGTTAACATTCCTCTAGGCTGTGAACTTATCCCTCAAAAATCATGGCAAATACAAATTCAATTTATACACAGCATAACATAAAACTCCTGGTACAAAATGATCCTTTCCTGCAGTCCTGCTGATCAGCATAGCTCTGGGAGGGTATCTGGTGTGCTTTCAACCGTTTCTAAGTCCTAAGAGTCTAGGCCAAGCATAGTGCTGAGCTACCATTTTTCTCTTATCTCCCCAAATAAAAAATAATTGGTTTCCCCTAATATCCATTTTTTACTGTGGCTCCAAATATGCCAAGAGCTCTTCAACAATTAGGAAAATGGGACCAAAAGGTCTAGAGCATTACAAAGAGGAAGAGTAGACTTCACTGCTCCTCACCAGACAATGGAAACCCCTCTGAGTTGGAGCAAAGACCCAGGAGACAAAGCACAGACAGTGTCCCCCACCGGGGGCCAACCTGGGCGACAGTCTTCACCGATATGCATCCAGTGGAAACTGTATTTCAAGTACCCACATGGTCATTCTGTTTCCACTTCAGTATAATATCCAAAAAGTTCTGTGAGCTCTGCAACACCTTCTTATAAAACAGCCTCTGTGTCAGATGGCTTTGCCCTACTGGAGGCTCCTGCTGGTATTGGGAGTACACTCACAGCAGGCTGGGCCAAGCAAGGACGATCTAGGGTTCAGGGTGTCCAGTGCACCCTATGGGTGCAACAGACATGTCAACACCCCATGCACTTTCCAGGGGTCGTCCCATCACGAGTCCAGGAGCATGGGTACAGGGCAATTTCTAGATGCCTTTTAAAACCACAAAGTTCACTGATTGGGAACAAAATCACTGAACTGTTTCCTGGGTGATTTCAGCAGGGATGGGGGAGGACATGGTGGATCCGAGCTTCAGGGAATCACTGACCATCTTGCATCGTGGTTGCAGGTGGGTTGATTGGAAATCACCGATGGCTGTGGGAGATGGAGGAGAAGATTGCTCACCCTTCACCACCAACCCTCAGGCCTAGAACACCTTCCATCCTGGGTGTTTTATACTCCAGGATGAACCGACAAGAGCCATCCCGCTGAAAAAAGCAATCAGAAAAACAGATGAGGCCCTTTCCACCTTTTATTCAAAATGCCTTACATTTGTATCGAGCCTCCTATTTTTTAAAGTTCTTACTACCATAAGGCCCTCCAAGTCTTACAGCAGAAGACTGTGAACTTCCAGGGGGCTGGGACATGGCCTTTGTCTCCACATTTACCCAAAGGTCTTAAACATCAATTTAGGTTAAAGAGAGTCTGGTGAGCAAGGCCAGTTGAATACTGCTGTCCCCACTTTATGCACAAGGGAACCAAGAATGGGACCCTGAGGAGGGAGTCTTCACAGTTGCATGGAAAGTTAGCAACAGCTGCTGTGGGTGTCCACCCTGGCCACACAGTCCCCAAGAGAGCTGTTCTGCTGTTGCAAAAGGCTCTTCTCCCTTCCTGTGGCTCACTGCTGTCTGTAAATCTATCCCTTTGTCTCCTGGGCTATTCATTCCTGGCCAGAAATTGTTATGTCAACTCAGACCCATGTTCGCACATGCCCTGTTGCCCACAGTGGGAGCCATAGTTACCTGCAGAGACCGTGGCTCAGAAGTAGCTGAACAAAGCACAGTGATAAGAGCAATGCTATACCAGAGGTGCCGGCATCGTGGACACCCCAACTGCAGGTCTCTTAAGGACAGGAGTCTGATCTGATTCATTCTCATCTGAAATTGACACGTGCCCTGACCAGAAAAACCCTCCATAACCACCTGCTCAACAGTGCATTGTTCTGTCCTCGTGTACTTGCTCTTCTGAGCAACTGACCTGCATGACATCACTGACTCCTCAGAATTCCCCTATAGAGTCAAGGTCAAAGTCCCCACCAACAGCAGGAACCCTTACTGTGGTGTGATGAGGGGGGTGCATCAACTCTGCCATCTTCTTATCCAAAACCCATGAGCCTAGTCTAACGAGGAGGACAGCAGACAAACCCACATTGAAGGATGTTCCATGAACTTCCTGATGGCGTCCCCTCCAAGCTCTCTGGGTGATCAAAACCAAGGCGAGTCTAAAAAAATGTCGCAGAACAGAGGAGCCTGAGGGTATGTGACATCTGAATATAATAGGGGGTCCAGATGGAATCAGAGAGCAAAAGTGGGATACTAGGAGGGAACTAGTAACATCTGCATGAACCATGGGGTCTGGTCAGTGGGGAAGCACCAAGGCCTGCTCTGTGACAAGAAAGCCACAGGTTGAAGGCACAGGAGTTGGCAAGGGCACAGACCACAACCAAGAAAGGCTTATGGGAATTCTCTGCACTGTCTTTGCATCTTTCTGAAAATCTAAAAGGATTTTAAAATGAAAATTAATTTCAATAAAATCCATTTGCTAAATAATATGACCCTCTGGGGTAGATGCTATCGTTCGCCATAATGGATGGGTGAGGAGACTGTCCCGAGGAGTTCCAATCACTGTCTCCTAACCTGATTATCAATCTAGCAATTTCTCAAACCCTGCTCTCAAGCTCCTGTTTACCCCAGGGCTCCTGAGAATTACATCATGAAAGAAGATTTCAAAGAGGTAATTTCTCTGCTCGAAGTATGAGTGACCCAAATCACTCAGAGGGAAGGGGAGAAGTGGAGGCTGCAAGGCCGGGGCACCAAGCCCCTGTGATTAAATCACCACAGCGCTCCAGGGAGCAGGCTGGGAGGCTGATGTGGAGGGCGGTGCCGCTGCCTCCGCAGAACCCCCACAAGTCCTGGATGTCTGAGTGGGTAGGAAATGGTTCCAATTCAGCGGGGCCTGGGTGGCAGGAAATCATCTGGAATAACCCCTAACACCATAAGGACACCAAACTTTGTGATCCTCCAGAAAGTCAAAGGCCCACAGCTGCTTCCAATCAGGGAAGCCGACTTCCATCCAGAGCCCCACATTCTCACACGTCCCCTTGCTGGCTCTTCAAAGCCAGCTCCCTCACCCCGGCCCAAGGAAAAATACACACACCCTGTCTGCTCTCCCCTCCCCTCCTCCCCCTGCTGACACTGTGGCATCCCACACGCCCCGCCTTACCCTCAGAGGTTTCTCATGAGGCTCCTCCTCCAGCCCCCAGTGACACCTGCCCCAGTGACATCAGGTCTTACAAACTTCCAAGGCTGCACCTGGACGTGGAGGCTGGTGGTTCTTCCAGAACATTCACTTTCCCTCTCCCTCTGGGGCCAGGCCACCTCCACTCCCGTGGGCTGCCTCATGTCCCAAGTTCTGGCACAGGCTCCCACCTGCCCTCCAGTCCTGGTTCACCTCAGGCCCAGGGATGCAGGTCTCAGGGACAGGAGCATCAGCGGAGCAGGTTGGCCAAGGATTTGTCACTAACAGAAGAGTCTCAAGTGTGTGATGTGTCCCAGATGGCTTGCCAAGTCCAGGTCGGCACCTCCTGTGCAGAGGGCGTGCCCACCTTGGCCAGCCCTGTGACCACAGACCTGAGCAGCTGGTGGCAGCTTGGTGCACAGGCGCCCAAGGCCTCTCCTCTGTGCTCTCTGACACGCCATTGTTTCTTCTTCATGGTGTGGACACATGGGCACCCTGTGATTGCTGGGACACGCTTTCCTTTTAGGACTCGGCCCCTTCCCTGCCACACTTATCAACCTGTTGCTTCTTTTAAATGCTGCAGAATGTCCCGCTGAATGGAGGCACCACGGCTCATTTGACTTTGACCTCTGGAGGAACATTTAGAGTCTTCCCACTCTGTTCCTGCTGCCGAACAGTGCTGTACCCTAGCATAAATATCTCACTGTGCTTGTGAATGTGTTTCTTTAGGACAAGTGTCTTGCAGTGGACACAATATGGAAAGGGAAAGTGGACGCTACCTCACTGTGGATAGACCTTGAAGACCCCAGCCTTGCTCTTCTGGCAAGTGGTCACCACCAGATGAAGGCTGGGGATCATCCTGTGAAATCAGAGCATGGGGCTGGTGACCAGTGAGACCCCCAGTATGCTGGGCCAGCTCATCCTCCCAGTCCACAAGGCTTCGTGGGTGTGTCACTGGAGAGGGGTAGCTATGACCCTCACTTTACAGATGAGAAAACTGAAGGTCAGGGATGGTAAGTAATTTGCCCCAAATCATGCAACTGATATGTGGGAAAATGCGGATTTGGCTCCAGTCCTGCCAACTTCTGAGCCTGGGTCCGTCACCTCCAACTCTGCCTGCCCTCGCTGGTGTGCCTAGAGTCAGGTGGCTTGCCACAGTTCCCTCTACTCCCCAAAACTCTGTTAAGGTCATTCCCATAAGATCAATTGGAAATCAAAGGAATTGGTTGGATGTGAGGTTCTCTTCATCTGGTTTGAATTACATGAAATCAGGATTCTGTTGATATTTTTCCCACTGTACTAGAAGACAGTGATTATTTTCCTTTTTTTCATTTATTTTCTTTCTCCATCAACTTCAGCTACTAAATCCCCCTCAGCAGAACCTTCCTGATCGTCCTGAAATTGCACAGGATGAGGAGGATTTGCTGCTTCCTCAGCCGGGGCGGGTCAGGCGGCCCCGAGGCAAGAGGCTTCCCAGTCTGCTTTTCGATTGTCTTGTCCCTAATGTTTGGTTTGGCAGGAAACAGGGATGGCTCCTTTCTGGGACACCCTCATTGACAGGCCCCCCAGAAACTCTTTCACTGATGGATGCCCCTGAAGCCAGTGACAGCCTTGTCTTCTACCACACATTCTGACGGTTATACACAGTGGGAACAAGACTGCAGGCCCATCCTGGCTCCACCTCCCTCCCTGCCCTCCCTGGGGCTTCCTTCAAAATCTTCTCAGAGTTTCTGGGCTGCTGAGAGGCAGTGGTGAGCAGCCCCTCACAGGAACAACTGACAGACACACTCCACCTTTCCCATGCCATGCAGAAAGGGTGCCCTTCCAAATCCCACTTCAACAAGGACACACTGCAATCATCAGTGTCATCCTGAGGCACTTCTAGGAGGCAATGGGAGACTTCGTGAGTCCAGTTGGGGGTGGGGAGGAGGGTCCTGCATGCAGAGAGTGTGGCTGCACTGCCTAGTCACTCCTTGCTCAAGGAGGTACCGTGAAAAAAACCAAAGCCCTAGGATGTGACACATAAAAGGCCTAGTTACCCTCCCCCCCACTGAGACATGACCTCCTCCGCTGTCAGCAAACTGAGGCATCCCACAGGTTGCCCTGCACAAACCCACGGGAGACATTTACCCTGCCGCTGGGAGCATAAGCAACTGGGACCTCCCAGGGCAGTGGCATATCTGAGCTATTATAGGTAAGGGAGACACTGGCCACATGGATGGATCATAATAGGACTTAAGGGAAACAACTGAGGAGGAGAACAAGATAAAGAAAAAGGCCAAAGGTGTGAATTGTAAATACATGCAAAGTTCATCTGCGGTGATGGAAGTAGGAGTGATTACTTCAGGTGGGAGAGGGTAGTATACTGAGAGCACCCATGTTGCAGCTGCTGGGAACATCTGAGTCTTGACCAAATGGAGGCTGTGAGTACAGACATGTGAGGTCCATCAAGACACACATCCAAAGCGTGGTGTGTGTGTGTGTGTGTGTGTGTGTGTGTAGGCATACAAAGCAGTCATACAACAAATGGCTAATGCGGTTATTTGCATGGTGATCACCCCAGCCAATGGCTCCACCCCGTTAGGAGTAAAAGCAATGGCATTCATTGAACATCCCCAAAGCTGATCCTGTGTGGCTGCATTCTCCAAAGCCAGTTTGGAAAAGTTTGAGTGGGAGTGCAGAAAAAAAAAAAAGAATGTGAAATAATAATAAGGATGTCCCACCAGGTGTTTCTGCTCAAATCTGGAGTGTTTGTCCCTGATTTGGGACACGGTGGTAATTAATGAAGTAAGAGACCCACGCTTTCTTACCAATTCCAGTCAGGAAGAAACGCCATTCCACACAGTTGTCAAACTTGAAGCCAAGGAGCCAACAGCAAGGCCTCGTCAATCACAAGCATTATGCAAATGCAAGGATGGCATTATCACCATCCTGGGTGCGAAGGTCTCCGGTGATATTGATGATTTTTTTCTATAACAGATCTGGGCTGAATTAATAATTCACTATGCTAATAAAACAATGAAATTCAGTTGCTTGTGTCTCAAAAACAATCTCATTTCTTCCCATGATTTGAATGGGGGCTTTTTCCCCTTTCCTAATTTCTTTTAACTAGCATTCCCCTTTTTCTAATCTAATGGACTTCTATTCTCCCTTGTTGTGGGTTAGCAACCACATAACAGAGAGAACATTCAGCCTTTGATTTGGGGGGGACTGGCTTATTTCACTTAACACGATAGTTTCTAGATTCATCCATTTGCCAACAAATGCCATAATTTCATTCTTTGTGGCTAAAGAATATTTCATTGTGCATGTGTACCACATGGCTCTTTATTCATTCATTTGTTGAAGGACACATAAGTTGGTTCCATAGCTTGGCTGTTGTGAATTAAATTACTGTGAACATTGATGTGGTCATGTCACTATAGTGTGCAGATTTTAAGACCTTTGGGTATAGGCTGAGGAATAGGATAACTAGGTAAAATGGTAGTTTCAGTCCAAGTTTTCTAAGAAATCTCCATACTACTTTCCAGAGTGGTTACACCAATATTTAGTCCCACTAGGAAAGTGTGAGTGGACCTTTTTCTCCACATCCTCGCTAACATTTATTGTTACTTGTGTTCTTGATAATTACCATTCTGACTGGAGTGAGATGAAAAAGGATAGTTTTAATTTGCATTTCTCAGTTGCTAGAGATGTTGAACCTTTCTTCATGTTTTTTTTTTACCATCTGTATTTCTTCTTCTGTGAAGTGCCTGTTCAATTCCTTTGCCCATTTATTGATTGGGTTATTGTGGGGGGGGTAGTTTTTTTTTTTAGTTCTTTGCATATCCTAGAGATAAAAGCTGTATCTGAGCTGCAGGTGGCAAAGATATTCTCTTATTCTGTAAGCTCTCTCTTCACGATCTTGTTTCCTTTAGTGTGAAGAAGCTTTTTAGTTTGATACCGTACCATTTGTTGATTCTTGATTTTACTTCTTGCAATTTAGGAGTCTTATTGAGGAAGTCAGTTCCTAAGCCAACATGATGGAGAGTGGGTCCTACCTATCTCTGTGTCTTACATCTTGTTCCGTTGGTCTTCAATTCTGTTTTGTACCAATACCACGTCATTTTGTTACTATAGCTCTGTAGTATAATTTAAGTTCTGATATTGTGATTCCTCCTGCATCACTTTTCTCACTAAGGATTGCTTTAGCTATTCTGGCCCTCTTATCTCTCTTATTTCTCCAAATGAATTCATGATTGTTTTTCCTATTTCTGTGAAGAACATCACTGGAATTTTAATAGGAACTGCATTAAACCTGTATACCCCATTTGGTAGTATGGCCATTTTGACAATATTAATTTTGCCTATCCATGAACATGGGAGATTTTTCTATCTTCTAAGGTCTTCTTCAATTACTTTCTTTAGTGTTCTGTAGTTATCATTATATAAGTGTTTCACCTCTTTTGTTAGATGATTCCCAAATTTTGTTTTGTTTTAGGCTATTGTGAAAGGGATAGTTTTCCTGATTTCTCTTTCAGCTGATTTATCATTGGTGTATAGGAATGCAATTGATTTATGGGTGTTAATTTTATATCTTGCTACCTTGCTGAATTTGTTCTAGAAGCTTTCTGGTAGAGTTTTTTGGGTGTTCTAAATATAGAATCATGTCATTGTTAAGTCGGGATGGTTTGAATCTAGGAAGGAAATCGCACACTCTTCCACAGGGTGCTGACACGCAAGACCCTTGTGGATGGGGACTTCACACCCCCCACCGTGGCACCACCACATGTTCCCTAATTGCATCTTTCCCAGGGTGAGGTGGCTCTGCTCATGTAACCTCCACATGACTGCAGTTCTACTCTGAGTGTTTTCTCCTCTTGGATGCACCAGGTTGTCATTTGAAATTCATCTGTATGAATTGAAAGCTACCATTTCCTCTTGTCACACATGAAGCCACCAAGCAGTGGACTCAGTGGCGATAATAATCTAGCTTTCCCCACCTCCTGCTCCTAGGTTTGGAGTAGAAGTCAATTAAATTTCCACCTTTAAGTTTCCTGATGCTCCAAAGCACATTATTTTATTCAATCTGTCAGTAATTTCCAACAATCTGGTTAAAAAATCAAGTACAATCTGTGCAGGTTTTTCCCTGCTCTGTCTTTCTGGAGGCTCTTTCTTCCCCAGATGAAATAGTTGTGAGGTCTACACAGTGAGGTTCAGGGCAGCTCGCATGTCCCCATGTCTGTGGGTCTCATTTGGAAGAGGGCTGCTTCTTCTCCAGCTCTGTTAATGCATTGTGGCGGACAAGTCCCATGGGAGGGGACCACAGCTTTACTTTCTTTGCCATTGTGAAAATTGAGTTGTCACAGCATGAGAGTGGCCATGTGACAGTTAGCCGAGGGTTAGCCATGCAGGCCAAAGCAGGTAACAGGACACTGGGATGGCAAGCCCATCTTGGCTACCATGGGCTTCCTGCTGCCTTTAAGCCACCCGAAGTTGAGGTTGTTAAACGTTCTTGGTTCTCAACAGTTTCCTTAATTAAAGACCAGTATGCACCTCCCGCTCCCAGGCGCGGAGGCCTCAAGTGTCATCTTTGACACTTTGAAGACAGCACATTTGAAGAGCTTTTCCCCACGCGCTCCTTGGCGGATGCGGACTGTTTTTATAAGTACCAAATAAAAGGCAACTAATACACACTGACCCATGAATCGTTTTTTTTAATTAGACAATCTCTATGGGGGAGAGCTCAGCTACTAATTGAAAAGGTTAAGCTTTTCAAACTTTAAATCTGTGTTAAATAAGGATGGAGAGCGCAGAACAAGATGAAGCAGCCCAGCCCAGCGGGTGAAGAGTGGGCCCTGAGCGAGATCACAGCAGTCACAGCCCAGTCTCTCCTCTAGCCAGAAACAAGCGTCCTCCAAGTGTTCCTCCACCCTCCTCTGAAAGGAGAGAATGAGAGAGGGGCGGGGCAGGGATAGAGACTCCAAATATGAATCTAAGCTTCTGGAATTTTCTGAGAGCCCAATTCTCTTAGATTCTGTTCTTATGCCAGAAGAGAAGCGTCTTTCTCCATGAATCCCACAAGACACCATCGGCGGCAGACATTTGGAATCTTCTGGATGTTAAGTGACTTTTCTCTTTCATCTGTCTGTTCAGATAAAAGCAAAATCACGTCAATTCACTCTGTCTGCTTCTTTATTAGAGGGTTTATGGACCACAGTTCTCAAATATTGTGGTTGACTGACCTCTTCAGAGTTTCTTTCACAGCCTACGTTATCCCATTAAGATGAGCTGTTATGAAATCACAATGGTCCACATCAAGGGGTCATATGGAATTTTGTGCCATTCTGAAAAGCTCTCCCCCTCCCAAGCAGCATTAGATGTAGCTTTTTAAATTGTTTTAAATCTCAGTTACCTCCCATTTTCAGGAACAATACCAACCTTTCAGGCAGGAGTGTGAATTCAGGTTTAAACCAAGGCCAAAGGTGTAGCTCAGCGATGGAGCTCTTGCCTCGCGTACACAAAGCACTGGGTTCCATCCCCAGTAGCATGAATAATAATAAGAATAAATTTTAAGCCAATTTCTCACTTTTCAATCTCAGACGAACCTCATTCTGGGATCCCCAGAAGATGTCAACTTCATAGTCATAGTGAATAGGGTAAACCCATCTCAACTCCCCCCACCAAGTCCTCCGGACTGACATCCCTGCAGGCTTCTCCCCCATCTGCGATACCTGGGCCACATCCCTGTCCTTTCAGTCCCTCCAGCACGGAGCATGCTTCACCTGGGAAACCTATTCCCCTCTCATCCCAGCTCATTCTTCAGCATCGGCCTAAAGTTTCCCTGGTTCTGTGGGTTCCCCCAATGGATTTCTCTCTTCTTAGCTAGTGTATTCTTTTTCTAGCATTTATCAAGTTGTAAATAGACCCATGTAATATTATGCTTAATGGCATCTTCTCTACCAGGCTATGCCTGGCAGATGGCAGATGTTCAATAAATATTTGTTGGATGCCAGGACGGAAGGAGGAAGGAAGGAAGGAAGGAAGGGAGGGAGGGAGAGAGGGAGGGAGAAGGAAGGAGGGAGGGAGGGAAGAAGGGAGGGAGAGAAGGCAGGAAGGAGGGAAAGAGGGAGGAAGGGTGGGGCCTTAGGTGGATCCTCACTGTAGTGAATTTGTAATGGGCCACCCAGATCCCCTTAGTGGCAGACTGCAGGCCCAGCTGCTGGGAGGGCTATCAGCAGGCAGCCCTCAGCCTCTGGGCCCTTTGGGAACTGCTCCATCTGCAGGGAGCTGCCTCTCCCTCCATCCATGCTCTTGGCCCACCTCCTTTGCACAGGTGTGGATATCAGTGGTACTCCCTAGTCAACATCACACATGCTGACCTCTACTTCAGTCTGTTTGCAGGAGAACCCAACCAGAAACACTTATAAACCCGAGCAATGCTGGACCATCTCCTTGTAAATGGGTGCCCCTCAAGGGCTAGGATAAACCAGCCCCAAAGTCAGGTTCTGGGGGGAAGCTCCACATGACATTCCCAGCTGTGCCTAAGTTGAACCACAACACTACTGGGAAGTGCATGGAAGAAAACAGACTTTCTGAACCACTATTGGAATCAGCAATGAGACATCTAGGAGTTACTTTTACATGAGTGAAAATGACTTTAAGAACAGGAAGTCTCAGAAAGGGTAGCCTGGTGCCTGGGGACATACCAAATATCCAATAAATGTTTGTTGAGACAATGAAGCTTTTTTTTTCTCTTGTTCTCTGTTTCTTCCCTAAGAATTTAAAACCAGAAAAAGATAATAAGACGAACACATTCAGCCCCATGCAGTTATTTTCTCCAAATCACTTGTTTTTAGCACAAAAGGGATAACTACTTGTGATGTATTTTTCCATTATTTTCTTTGTGCAGGAGGTTTTTAAATTAATTTATTCTCTTTCTGCATGAGGTTGTCTTATAATTGAAGATGTGAAGTGCCTGTCTTCCAAAGGCTTTCTGGTGATGTCTTTTTGCTGTTAACGTCTTCTTTGTCTGTGCCTGTGATCCCTGCCAAATTGCCCACGGAACATCGACTCCAGTGCATAAATTAGGAGACCACATAAGAACCGTGCTCATCTATTTGAGTCTAAATGTCTTAGGAGAAAAGTTTTGTTTTTGCAAAACAAACACAACCAAACCTTGATTAACTGGAACATTTAGGGGATGGGAGAGTCTGGATAATTTGATTATCAAGGTAAGTTTCAATTAATCAGAAACTCATCAATATTTGCAAAACTTGATGCAGAACATCTTTATAAGATATGCTGTTCTTTTTTTTTTTAGTTTTTCTTTTTAGATACACATACCAGTAGAGTGTATTTTGACATATTGTACATACATGGCATATACCTTATTCTAATTACGATCCCATTCTCGTGCTTGTATATGGATTTCACTGGTCATATATTCACATATGAGCATGGAACAGTTATGTTCAATTCATTCTACTCTCTTTCCTATTCCCATCCCTTCGTTCCCCTTTTTCTAATCTAATGGACTTCTATTCTCCCTTGTTGTGGGTTAGCAACCACATAACAGAGAGAACATTCAGCCTTTGATTTTGGGGGGACTGGCTTATTTCACTTAACATGATAGTTTCTAGATTCATCCATTTGCCAACAAATGCCATAATTTCATTCTTTGTGGCTAAAGAATATTTCATTGTGCATGTGTACCACATGGCTCTTTATTCATTCATTTGTTGAAGGACACATAAGTTGGTTCCATAGCTTGGCTGTTGTGAATTAAATTACTGTGAACATTGATGTGGTCATGTCACTATAGTGTGCAGATTTTAAGACCTTTGGGTATAGGCTGAGGAATAGGATAACTAGGTAAAATGGTAGTTTCAGTCCAAGTTTTCTAAGAAATCTCCATACTACTTTCCAGAGTGGTTACACCAATATTTAGTCCCACTAGGAAAGTGTGAGTGGACCTTTTTCTCCACATCCTCGCTAACATTTATTGTTACTTGTGTTCTTGATAATTACCATTCTGACTGGAGTGAGATGAAAAAGGATAGTTTTAATTTGCATTTCTCAGTTGCTAGAGATGTTGAACCTTTCTTCATATTTTTTTTTTACCATCTGTATTTCTTCTTCTGTGAAGTGCCTGTTCAATTCCTTTGCCCATTTATTGATTGGGTTATTGTGGGGGGGGTAGTTTTTTTTTAGTTCTTTGCATATCCTAGAGATAAAAGCTGTATCTGAGCTGCAGGTGGCAAAGATATTCTCTCATTCTGTAAGCTCTCTCTTCACGATCTTGTTTCCTTTAGTGTGAAGAAGCTTTTTAGTTTGATACCGTACCATTTGTTGATTCTTGATTTTACTTCTTGCAATTTAGGAGTCTTATTGAGGAAGTCAGTTCCTAAGCCAACATGATGGAGAGTGGGTCCTACCTATCTCTGTGTCTTACATCTTGTTCCGTTGGTCTTCAATTCTGTTTTGTACCAATACCACGTCATTTTGTTACTATAGCTCTGTAGTATAATTTAAGTTCTGATATTGTGATTCCTCCTGCATCACTTTTCTCACTAAGGATTGCTTTAGCTATTCTGGCCCTCTTATCTCTCTTATTTCTCCAAATGAATTCATGATTGTTTTTCCTATTTCTGTGAAGAACATCACTGGAATTTTAATAGGAACTGCATTAAACCTGCATACCCCATTTGGTAGTATGGCCATTTTGACAATATTAATTTTGCCTATCCATGAACATGGGAGATTTTTCTATCTTCTAAGGTCTTCTTCAATTACTTTCTTTAGTGTTCTGTAGTTATCATTATATAAGTGTTTCACCTCTTTTGTTAGATGATTCCCAAATTTTGTTTTGTTTTAGGCTATTGTGAAAGGGATAGTTTTCCTGATTTCTCTTTCAGCTGATTTATCATTGGTGTATAGGAATGCAATTGATTTATGGGTGTTAATTTTATATCTTGCTACCTTGCTGAATTTGTTCTAGAAGCTTTCTGGTAGAGTTTTTTGGGTGTTCTAAATATAGAATCATGTCATTGTTAAGTCGGGATGGTTTGAATCAGGGTAAAGGTAGCGCTTCCTAGTGTCCCTTCCTCCTTTATGTGTCTTCTTCACTCCTGCATCCTCCTGCCTATGGCAGACTTAAATTTCCCGGCCTGTGTTCAAAGAACAAGAAGATGGAGTAGTCAATGGGAAATCGCCACTGTGTTCTCAAAGTAGTGGGAAAATGGGGAGTTTGCCCCGTCTGTGATAATGAGATGGGTCTTCAGGAAAAAAGGGATTAGGCTGAATTACTTTTCTAAGAGTCTTTCTTTCCTTCCTCTGACTCCTGATGAGCCATTTTCATTTGTTTACTTAGCAAACATGAGTTAATGCTAAGAGCAGAGCCCTGTTCCAATGACAAGAAGCACCAAGATGAAGAGACCATGGCCCTTGCTCCCAAGGAGATCCCTTCTGGCCCAAATCATAGCTGTTTTATTTCCTAGCTCCTCAGCCCCAGCCCACCCAGTTTTTTATTTTAATAAGAGAAAAAACTTTTTGAGTAAGTTTTTTCCATGTATCTTTATACGTGTGTGTGTGTGTGTGTGTGTGTGTGTGTGTGTGTGAGTTTAAGGGGCTACTTTCAAGCAAATATGTCTGACTAGAGCACTAGCATTTGTGGTTCACATATCATATAGACAAACAAGACTGGGTATTTGGCCTTTAATTTACAAGGGAGTTGCAAGGCCTCAGTCCTGCTGAATTACATCCCATTGCATATGGAACACACACTGGAGGCAGCCAGATCTCTGTGGTCAAGGACAGGGCTTAGTCTCTCTGTACCAGAAGCTGCACAAATAAAATCTTCATTTCCCTATAGAAATCCATCCGCTGTGCACTTACACAGAAAGATAATTTACCTACTTCTGGGCTGAAATGGCCATGAACTAATCCCAGGTTGCTCATTGGTGAAGGGCATTGAGTGTATCTCTGGCAGAAACTGAGGGAAACTGAAAACATGTCTGTCACAGCTGGAGACAAAGGCCCCAGATGCCACAGAGCAAGTTTTTCTGCCTTCACAGCCTGAAGATCAACAAGCTGTCACCAAGGAGGAGACTTGAAACTTGCTCTCTGTGGCTGTTAGTGCAGCCAAATCCATTTGCTTCACATTTTAAAATATGGAAGTGGGTCTTTCAACAGAATTGATAGCTGTGTGTGTGCGTGAATCTGCTATCCCTGTGTGTTGTTCTGTGTTCACCAAAGGCCAACCAACAAAAAGTCAAAACAAAAACAAAGAAAAAAAAAATCACACGATGAGACCTTATAGTATTACTTCAAGACTAAATAATGAGATAATCCTTTGATTTGAAATGTTAGTTATTCAACTGTAAATTTTGACTCAAGAAAGCTATCTGTATATCTACCATTTTACTTGTTGTCACCAACTCTGTTGACTTGGAGAAAAAGTGAGACAGAGCTATGCTTACTAGGAAATAGAACATTGTAGAGAATTTAATAATACGTGTACCTTCTAGATGAATTCAATGTTTCCCAAAATGTAGTGAGTATACCATGGTGGTCTGAAGATGATACTGAAGTGGTGCATGGAGAAACAATTTCTAATAGTTTTAATGGATCATAACACAAACTAGAAAATATACCTAACTAGCAAATTAAACTTGAGATTTCACAGATATTCTTGATGACAGCAATAATCTCTTCATTAACAGAGATTATTTGGATAATAGTATTAAGTAAATAATATGACTACACATAGTCTGTTGATATATATGGCAAAAAGATGGTTCTCAAATGACTGAAATTTGGAAATAATGGATTAATTTATTACTATTATAATTTGATAGATTAGGAAAAAAAAACAATTAAGAGTCCTCAATTAGTGTATCTGTTCCTTCCAAGTTTCCACTTTTATTCCCAATGCATCGTATCCCTGTTGGGTTCAAGTGGTTTCAACCGATATATACCCAGAAGAAGAATATTGTGTTGGGATATAAAATAAGCCTACTTATTCTTGCAAGAAGTACATGAATTACATTTGCAAGGAGGCACAATTTTGATGTAAGTATGTTTTCTCTGTTGATGAATAAAATTAAATATCCAAAAAACACCAATTCCGAGGGGGAAAGTTTTGGATTATTGCACTGTGGATAGTGCCCTCATGTGGCTTCAAAGTTTAGCTACATTTAAGAGTTTAAAAACACATTTCTAAGTTACAAACTATAAAATATGGCAGATAATGACAAATGAGACACACGGGAGAAAGAAACAGCACAAGAAAATGTAATAATTCACCATTATCTAATCCTTTTGTTGAGTGGAATGGAATACCAATATGGCGGACAGGGTGTCTGGCCAACTTGTTGGAAATAATCAGATGTCCAAGTCATACAGGATACTGCTTGTGGTGGTTTCAGTTAAAATATTAACAAAACAGATAAGACATTTTCATTATAAGTTTTATTTTTATCAAAACAAAATAATTTAACTATATAAAGATGGAAATAAATGTCAACAAACAACCAAGAAGCCAATTGCTTCCCTGATTATGGACAGTCAATAGAGTATTAAGTCCTGACAATTTACTATGCATGTAAGATAGTGAGTCATCCTCCAGGACTCCATACAGCAAGGGCTGATGGTTTTCCCTGACTCCTTTTCTTCCAGTGGTGAAATAATGTGCTCAAATATTCCTATACTTCTTTAGACCAAATTATGCACATTCCCACGTAAGTACAAAGCATGGGTGCAAAGAACCATACAAGGTTTTCTAGATCCTGACATTGGTAGTTAATGAATTCTGAAAGATAAGGACAAGAAATGTAGTGTTTCAAAATCCAGAGTTTCTCCCACGCACGAACTATGGCAATAACCACTGCAGTGAGGAAAGATACACAAGCTTTTCTTGCTGCAGTAGTAGAAATATGATCACCCATAGGCCAGGCAGGCCATTTTCTCCTCCCCATATTAAATTATGTCTAGGGAGTTGAGCAGCAGCATATTCCCATCATGATGACAGTTTCCATAACTATAAAAATCTGCTGCACCAGGCAAATTTTGTGCAAAATGCAAATTTCTGTGCTGGGGAAAAAATGAATAATGTGATCATTCTAAGTAATGAATGTAAATGCAAGGAAATACTTTTTGGCATAAGACTGCAAATCGTTTCTTTCATGCCAAGGACTGTGGTCAAAATGCATTTTCAAGATTACTCTTCTGATCTCAGCTTCAGAAGTGGGATTTTAGGAAGGGAAATTGTAACTTGCTCTAGGTCACCCACAAAGGTATTAGCCACATTTTGGCTAGATTTCAGAGATACCACCCTCCCCCTTCTATTTTGATTTCTTGGCAAAGGAATCACATGTCCTCCTGGTTACTGTGAAGTGTGAACCAAAGAGGATTCACTTCATCTAGAATTCCGAAGGTTGGCCTTACCAGGAGGGATGAGCTATTCATCACAGCTTATAACCAGGAGGATCCAGTTTGCCCACCAAAAAACATGTGAATTTAAAAGTCAGGTAAAAATTTATATTGCCAAGGAAGGAGGTGAGGCCCCTTTCCTTTAAACATCTGAAGAAGTGAGACGTGGCTGGGTGGGAATAGAGTTAAAGAAATGAACTGGTAAACACTTCAAGCATCAGGAGCTGTAGCCCTGGCTTACCTTGCCTGAGAGCGAGGCAAAGAATCTGAAGTGTCCTTCACCTCAGCCCATGCCAGCAGCCCCAGAGCTATTCTCCATTGAGGAAGCTGAGGCACCAATTGATTAAGACCCTTACTTGAAAATAAATGCACAGCACTAGGGGGAAAAAGAAACATCTGATCTTTATACTTGAGTTTGCATTGTGGTAAAATAAACATCTTTTCTGAACATCATGCAGTATGTACCCATTCAGTATGAAAATAATTATCAGCTGACAATATTTAAATTTTATTTTCAATTGTCCAAACTGGAATACAGGTTGTTGATGTTACCCTTAAAATGTATTCCCGTGGTTGCATTTCATTTTAAGAAAACCCATAGGAAAATTGGGTTTCTAAAAATCAGAGATCGGTTTGTTGCTTTCTGAAAGAATTCTTCATTAAAAACAAAAGAATCAAAACTCAGCTTACAATGTCTTCAATAGCCAGCTCTCCTAGTATCATTCAAAAAAACATTTCTGATTTTTTAAAAAATCCATTGAACTTTTTACAAATTCATGTTAATACAAAGTAAGGTATATTTGGGAACACTGCCACCAACTAGCTAAATAACCCTGTGAAACAGAACTATTTGGTCAACTGCCTACCTCTGAGGGACATAGAGGGAGTTAAAAAGATGAAATCAGCATTCCGCCATATTGGATCTAGGTTGTGATATGACAGCCATTCACAGTGGCTCACAGAATGACAGAGCTTCCACTGTGATCCTGTGGCCAGTACTATTTGGACTTTTAGCTTACTAGGTCCTGAGATCTAGCCGACACCTCAGCAGCCATCCAGGAAGGAAGGATCTGGAAAATCATTCCCTTCCCCTATTAAGTGCCTCCAAGACAAAGCAGACAATTTGGACAACAAATAGGTTTTCTTCCACTCACACAGTAGTGTTCTGCTTTTGCTTTTTAGTATTTGGATTATAAACCAACATTTATAAGATTGGTGACATCACACCAAAATCCGGAACTCTGGGAAAGAATTAAATGAAGCTTTGCAGCACTACCGCACCAGAGGTTTTTGCTTCTGTTCCTCGTGATTGTCACCCAAATTCTCACATGCAGAACCCCTAGGGCAAGGCTTCCATGAAGAACATCTCCAAACCATGGAGCCCAGGCATGTTAAGGAGAGGACAGCTTCTCTGTCATCCACTTTCCCCAGGTTTGTAATCTGGAAACACACTCAGCTCATCTTGTGCAATTCTCTTAATTTCATTTAGGGAAATGGAGGTGCAGAGAGGGTCTTCACCAATGTTTCCTAGCTAAAGACCAAGCTGGGAATTCACCTCTCTCTGTCCAGAGCTACAACTGCTTCCCTATACTACCTCTCCCAGGAAGTGGCATAGGCCATTCCCAGGAGTTGATGACCATTGCAGCACTTTTGCTTGGCTTAAAAATTACCCTCCATTGACGTCTAGCACCTATCCACCTCCCTTCTGATGCCTTCTTCTGAGGTTGTGATCACTGAGCTATTTGTGAATGCATATGAAATGACCACTGACATATTTTAAGTAACCAGGGGAAGCTGGTCCTTCATTGAAGTTTTCTATGAATAACATCAGAATTGGAAAATTCACATGAAGAGACTTGAGATGGGAGCACACATGGTCACAGGCGAGGGCTTGGCAAAGTGTGTTCACATGTGTGAGATGGTTTGCATTGTTGCTTTGCCTTTGAAGTACAAGATGTCATATGAACATCATTACATCAAAGTTAAGCCAAAAGAGCTCGGCTATAAATTTCAAATTGTACAAAATCATACCAAAAGCAAGTATAAAAATTTTATTGAAATGCAGCAGTATAAACCTCTTTAAGTTTTTCCTCTCCCATTTAAGGAGAGGGAGAGGAAGCAGGAAATCTGAGGCTCTGCTCAGTGGGCTGGCTGACGTAGACCTGCTATTTTCCTCTGCATAGGGGTGCGCTGGCTTGGAATACTGGGGAATTTTATCTGTGCTGTTCTGACTTGCACAATACAGAGGCTGATTTAATTTGACAGCAAAGTAACACCAAGCCCCCAAAATAAAATTACTGAGATGTAAAACAGCGTCAAAACTCCAATTAGTTTTGTATCCTTGAAGCTTCTGGAGGAAGTCTGAAAGGTTCCCGTCACGAGGAGCAGGCATCAATTCAAGCTGCACAGATTACTAAAATGGAACCCTCTAATTGAAATTGCTCAGAGCACAATATGACAAAAAGAATCAGAGGAAAATAAGTGAATTTTTCCCCCTCAAAAAATGACTCATTACAGAAAGACTGTTCTATTGACTTTTAACACAGCGTTCCTTTGCAAAGAGCTGGAAAAACTAATGGTCTCAGGGGTCTCACAGAAAAGGCACCAGGTACAAGAGCAGCAAGTGCGTGCGTCATTTGACCATAAATGAGCATTGACCATTTGTGCAACATTAAAGGATATCAGCACTTCACCAGACCATGGGCATTTTGAAGTATATTTACAGCTTCCACCAAGGAGGCAAATTACCTCGACCAAATCAGTTTTTCAGTACATCTGAATTTTGTCTCAGAATGTTGCCCAAGTCACACTCCCTTTTTTGAAGCCCCCCCCCCCATCATCCCATGTGTGCTCACTACCTGAAGCAAACCCTCCGCTTTGGAGAAGGGAGAAGTGGAGAAGTCAGTGGCCTGACCCCAGGTCCACCAGTTGGTCAGTGGGCCAACTGTGGCTCCCTGGGTGAATGTGCTCCTCTCAGAGTGAGGCAGTGGGACCCACTCTGGGCTTAGGCTGCAGTCAAGGCCCGTCTCTGTGTACGTGGAGCCTTCTCAGACGGAGCTTCGTGGCACTGGAGGAGCCTGTTAGGCCTGCCCAATAGGAACTGGGAAAGGGTGCAGCCAACTGGGGTTTGGAGCTGATTGGAGCTGGCTTGGAAGGAGCCCAGATGGCTTTCTGGTCTGCAGGTGTTTTGTAAGTACCATCAGTGCTTCTGCAGCTTAAGGACATTTTCTTGTGAAGCATCAACAGTCTTCAGCCAGGGACTTCATCTTGTCACGGAGATGTCATATCTCTATGACCAGGCGGTCTTCATCATCACTGCTGGAGTCGCTGAGCTCCACCCGAGTTTGCTTTCTCATTCCTTCCAAACTCCTCTTCCTCACGGATCTAGAAGGGGCCTCAGGGACTTCTGAGGGCTGCCCTGGGTTAGAAGAAACCCCACAGCCCTTCCGAGTGATCAATCCAGATACTTGGCATTTCCCACTGTCAGTTCCTATAGTGGGACAGGGGAAGGCCTTTTCCCCACACCCATATTGACCCCTGGAAGGAAAGGCCACCTGGTGTCTCCCTTCCTCTTGGTGTGAACAAGTTGAACTTAGTCCTAAAGCTGGTATTTCAAGATGAACCTTTCCTGTTGAGCCCAGGGGAACTGAGCCTACAGTCTTGTGTCCAGATGCAAGTTTTGCTGGCAGGGGTGTCTGTGATATGCCCTCGGTGATGGCTCTTCTGTCTGGGGAGCTTTGGGCCAGAGTTTCCCCTGCAGCACAGCTGTGCTCCTGAGGCTCTGCACTGTGAATGCCTAGCACTGTGTGACCTGCTGCCGCCCCCACAGAAATACAGATGGCAGCAACAGAGGTAGCAATGTCATGGTGGGGAAAGGTTCCTTTGGACTCATAAGAAGGAGGCTCTTGAGCATCAGAGGAAACACATGGCTTGAGATGTCCCGAGACTGAACCCTGGGATGGTGGCAGCTGAGCTTCCAGATATCCAGCCTCAAGACCTTTGCCACGAGATATAGGGTCATCCTTTGCCACTGCCACACAGGTGTCAACTTGCAGGGATAACTCTGACAGGGCAGCAGTGTCATGCTGCTGAGAACAGCCATCATGCTTGCCAGCAGATGGAGAAATATCCTGCAACAGAGTGCAAAGGAAAAAAAAAGAGGGAGAAAAGGTTAATTGGTACAAGAAAAAAACTAGTCAGAAACGTGGTCCTCAATGAAAACAAGGTCTCAAGGTTTTAATGATTCTTTACTGAGCGTGAACTTCAATGTGATGCCCTCAATAAGTTTCCATTAATAACTAATTGGAGCATTAACTCAAGTCAGGCTCCTTATTGATACAAAATAGGCTGCTGAGATTGCTATGTGTTTTTATCTAGCTGTGTTAAAAACAAAACCACTCAATTATCCACCCAGGCCTAAGCTTCCTGCTGGCCGTCCCCACAGCTCACACAAGGCCGTGTGATTTTATGGCACAATGTGTTCAGTGGATCCACATCAGCACTGCTCAACCTGTGGTCTGGGTCTGTATGCTAGTGGTCTTCAACATGCGGCCCCACGATCTGCCAGGGGTGACCTCCTGTCCCAGTACTGTCTGATGTACGGCAACATCTTCCTTCAGGTATGAATTACTAATGTCCTGAGGATTTGCAATAAACCATCAGAAATAATCCCAACTGCTTCACAAGCAGAGTCACCCTGTGTTTCAGGGCCAGGAAGCTCTAATGAGGGGCCCAGCTCATTTTGCAACAGCCAACAATGACAACAGGAAAAGGGGAGCCCTAATTCTAGACCACGGGCAGGCAGAGATAGCTCGAAGTCATGATTCCTACCTTCGCAGTCAATTTGTCTCTTTCCCTGACGGTCCTTGAACTTGAACTAGGAGAGGCGTTTTCTGAGATGCGGCCACAGTCATCTTCCTTCTCTTCTTCATTCCCATAACCAAGAGAAAATTCTGAAGTGGCAAGGTCTCCTTGCAGGTTTAGACCTGAAGACGGGGAGACATGAGTATAGACATCTGGCATTATAAAAGGCACAAGAAACAACTTCCCAAGAGCTGGTCCTTGTCTTCCTGTCACTTCCAGGTTCACCTCCCATCACGTCACTTAGCTCCCTTTACCTCTGACCAGTCCACACTCGGTCAGATAAGTCGTCTTCAACTTTTGTGGAGGACAGAAGTAGCAGCATCAGTTCCCCAAACAGTTCCCCATTCATTGTAAAGGCTACTTCATGTGGTGTTCCACTCCCTTCCCCACCACCACCAGTCATCTTCCTGGCCATATTTACTCAGATTCATTTCAGATCAGCTTGATTTATCTGCCATACAACAGGTGGCCCCAGTAGAAGCTTCAGGCTAGACTATGGATGACAGCACCCTGTGTACTTCATGACTTCCCATCAGGGCAGAGGTCAGCCCTTCCCACACCCTTGTCCACCACATCACTCTTCCCACCACCAACACCAACACCACACTTCTCATCCTCTGCCCACCATTCTGCAATCTGAGCCAGGCTTCGTTTGGGCATATAAACAGTGTCTAGGGGCGCACCCTTGACCCTCACGGCTGGGCACCTCCTGCCCAAGCTGCTTCCCTGGGAGTAAATAATAATTTTTTTTTCTCTTTTGCTTAGCTTTCGATGGACATATTACTAAAATCATTCCCCTAAGAAAATCAAGTGCCTAAGATTTCATTTCATTTCTTTAGAAATATCTCTATTGAGAGTCTAACATTCCCATGTTCTGGGCCCATAATAAATCTTGTTAGGGGGAAAGAAGGAAAGAGAACCAGAACCCATGGTGCGGCACTGTCAGGTTCTGTGTGAATATGATTCATGGTTCACCATCCTCTGGTGCAATGGTGTGTGCTTCCTCTTCTGGAAGCTCTGTGGCTCCCCTCACGCCCAGTGTCACTTGCGGAAAAATGGATGGAACAAGAGACCATCATGTTAAGCAAAATAAGCCAAACGTCAGAAGGTCAAGGGTCATGTTTTCTCATATGTGGAGACTACAGAGCAAAGGGAAAGAGAAAGGTGGGGGCAGATCCTGGTGTCTTCAGGCACCTGCTGGCGTGCCGTGGGTCCTTTCCATCTAAACCTTGTCCTTTGATTTTAGAAAAATATGGTTCATTCTTTCTTTTTTTAAAAAATTGTATTGTTTTAACTATCTATGCTTTATGGAAAAGCTAAATGAAACAAATTAACATATGCATTGCTTCAAATACTTATCTTTCTGTGGGTGTGGAGTGAGGACACCTAAAATCTACTCTCAGGAATTTTCAAGAATATAATGCATTGCTATTAACGATGGCCCTGTGTTGTTTGAAAGATCTCTTGGACTTATGTGCCATGGCTTTGATTTCCTTCTATTTTGTATTTTCTCTCTTGATAGAACTTCTCTTGTTAGGTTATTGTACCTCCTGCTATAATCTTTTCTTTTTCTTTTTTCCCCCATATTTTCTATATCTTTGTCTTCTTGTTTTCTTTTGGGAGAATTCCATCATCTTTTTTCCACATTTTTTTCCATTGGTGCATTCTAACCATACATGGTGGTGGGGTTTGTTGTTACCTGTTCACGCATGCACACATAGAACAATATAATTTGGCCAATACTGTTTCCCTGCATTTCCCCTTCCCTCTCCTCTTTCCCCTGGTCTCTTTCCTCTACTCTACTCATCTCTCTTTGATTTTCATGAGCTCTGCCCCCACCTTTTTTTCCCCTTTCCTCTCTAGTCTCCACATATGGGAAAACATGACCTTCTGAGTTTGGCTTATTTCGCTTAACATGATGGTCTCTAGTTTCATCCATTTTCCTGCAAATGAGATAATTTCGTTCATCTTTGTGGATGAATAAAACTTCATTGTGTACATAGACCACATTTTCCTTATCCATGCATCCACTGATGGACACCTAACTGGTTCCATAGGGTGCCCATTTTTACATTCCAGCTCATAAGTTGCTATTTCTGCTGTCATTCTTTAAATTTCTAAGGTCCTTTTCCATTTTCTAAAATTGCATCCTGTTCTTTGTCACCTTCCCTTTTTTCTCTGGCAACTCAGATGACAGCTTATTGCTGTGGCTGCTGGGTCTTGCTGCTCCTTGCAGGGGTCTCTCTCCGGTGTTCTTTCGTTTCAGTGTGTTTTTGTCTTTCTCTTCCTGTCACAGGCTCTCTTGAGGGAAGGAGCCATCTTCAATATTGGCCCATATTTAAGAAGTGGCTGTAAAAATCTATTTGGTGCTAGCACTTCATGGGTGCAGTTTCTCAACCAGGGGCCCCAGCGTCTGGCAATCCCCCAGCCCCGAGGGGAAGTAGGAAGCCCTGAAGCTTCTCTGGATCTTTATCGAAGGGTCCTCCTACCTGCTGCCTAGGAAGTGCAAGGCAGGCTGCTGGTCCCTGAGTCAGGGCTGGGGAGGAGGTATGGGGCTCCATGGCAGACTACCATTCAGCAGGTCCCTCATTCCCTGCTAGACTGGCTGTGCCTGGCATCCCTGAGGGTTGCTGGGGTCTGGGGCCACATGGGGTGACTTGATCATAGCAAGGAAGTAAGAGTGGAGAAAGTGATGGTGTCAAGACAGATTTTCACTCTGCGACACATCTCCAGACAGAAGTAATTAAGGGGACGAATCTCCAGACATTAATAATGATGGGGACATTCCTGTGGCCACAGTTTCCCAGGACAACTGCTCCACTTAAGCTCTGTCCCCACGGTGACAAAATGGCCAGGCCATTCATTCCATCCAACAGGAAGGCAAAACTAATTAGCAAAGAGAAAGTAATCAAATTGGCAATGTCTCCCCAACAGGTTGTTTGGGTTTTTAAGCTCAAACAGAAAGGGCAGAGCAAGTCAGACAGAAAACTTCTGGCTCATCTGAGAGCATGGAGGAAGAAAATCCATTGATTTAATTTGCTTTTGACCCTACAGTCTACAGAGAAAAGTGAGTTATCTCTAATAATTGTGAAAAATGCTGAAATAATGTCACCGAAGTGTGTTAAACTAATTTGGATTATTGAAGCAGGACACTAACTTGCTTTTAAACGAATGGCCTTTCCAAAAAGTCAGTCATGCCCTGGTCACATCCGAAGGCACAGAATGTGCTCCTGTGCCAGCTTCAGAATCACACTGCATGAATCACTTCCTGCGTCTTCAGAAATTACAGATGCCGCGTCGCCCTGCCATCTCAGGAGCACCGGCTGCTCTTACGCCATTACGTGGATCTCATTAGAGGAGCCATCTCTCACTGCCACTCGCTGCTGTTCTGTTCTTCCCCTGATTAAAGGCTGCGTTTTTAATAATGTCTCTCAGAAATAATTGCCACGCCACGTCAGGAGGAAGCAACGGCTTCAGCCATTACAGCAATTGTAAATTTAGCCCTCTTGAAAGGGCCATAGGAAATGTAAGATAATTAAAAAGAAAATGTGGCAAAGAAAGGATGAGAGCTTGGGACGTCGCTGCCCACTCCGGCTCAAACCTGCTTTCAGCTGCCAGAATTCTAGGCCTTGCTAAAATGCTAGTCCATGTACTACTCAAGTATCATTATCTGAAAATGTAAGTCATTTGAAACGTTTCTTTGGGCTTGTTCCCATACACCCCAACTCCATTACCATGGAGTCTACAGATGGAGTTGGCAGGGGCTAAAAGTGGGTGCCCGGCATCGGCCTTCTAAGAAAGCTGCCAGCATGGTCACAAAAGCGGGCACCATCTCCTTGGCTGTCAGTCCACTGGAGATGAACCTGTTTAGAAGGATTCCTGTCATTAAAGGATGACAACTCACTGGCGATTAAAAAGTGCGATTACTTAGAGAGCCGGGAGGTCTTTAAAAGCAATCACCTTGTCGACAGTACTTTGCTTATTTGTTCAAATATTTATGGAGCTCGTTTGTTAAGCCCATACTTTTGAAGCCCCCTTTTGACCCTGATTATTGAGCCTAAGCCTTGATGGAATGTTGATGGGGTGCCCCGAGAGAAACAAGCCACACACAGGGGGCTAGCTCAACAGTGGAGGAGGCTCAGATCCCCCTCACAGAGATGACTCTCTAATGGAGAAGAGATTCAGGAAGCAAAGAATTGCACAGAAAATCTACCAAACAAATATAGTGAACACTATGAAGGGAAAACCAGAGGGTCCCGACCCAACCTATACCATCGGGAAGGAGGGAAACCACACTGGCCACACCGCCATCAATCATCCTGAGCCGGAATCATGTGTTCATGAGATTATTCTACCCATTTTACTGCCCTCTGTATACCTGGTGTTATCATACAGTTGGCAGTAAGCTCTTGGGTTTCTGCAATCCTGTTATAATTTTTTTTATAAAACCTATTTAGGAAAAAAACATGACTAGGAAGAATGGTAGAGAGAGGCTTGTTCCTCTCAGGGGAGCAGGATGAAGTTCATGACAATCAGAAAGCAATCAGTGCCTGGAGGTGGGCCACCGAGGCAGCTCCAGACAAGAGCCCCAGGTGGGCAGGCCCAAGAGCACCAAGGAGCACATTTACCCACGCAGCCTGGGGCACTCTGCGCCATCCTAATGTGATCTTTGGAAAGTTTGCCTCTAAGTAATCATGACCAAATCTTCCACTTCAGCAGACCACTTTTCTTAGTGACTCTCATCTCCTTTCTATTCCTGTGATGAAGGGCGAGCAGAATGAGTCCTCTCCCTCTCCAACAACCTCCACCTAAACTGTGTTGAGGGCAAAATGGTATTTTAAATCTTGCTCTAAGTTAAAAATTTGATCATGTCCAGACAATAAGAGCATGGCCTTAAAACACAGAGACAGAGAAGGATTCTCAAATCACGGAAAGAAAAATGGAGACAAAAAAGAAATACTGTTTGAAGCATGAAATGCCCAGACTGAACCTAGACACTCTGTATTATGCGTCATCATGTTAAAAGTTTCTTGTTGCTGGGTGAAAATTGTCTATGTGGGCCTCTTTTCTAGGATATAGTCGATACCCCTGAAACAGCTTCTCATCGCTCCTCAAGATTTACACCCTGGGATGAAGGAGAAATTATTCTGTTTCAGCAATTTCCAAGCACTGCAACTTAACTAATAGCTTTGGGGAAAGAATTAATACTTCTCCATTAATTCTAACGGGAAAAGATACTGGGAGGTCATTAGAAGAGATGGAGATGTCCTGGCAGAGAAGGGGAGCCCGGGGTCCCTGGCAGCCCGCTGCTGGCCCCAGAAACCCCTGTGGGGGGAGCTGCAGGGCAGCAGGCAGGTGGCTGGCCACCTGCAAAAGAAAAAATGCAGCAAACAAAGGCGATGTCTACCTTTGCACCAGGGACTCGTGGTACTCCTCACACGGTATTTAGAAAACCAAGTCGTGTGTGTGTGTGTGTGTGTGTGTGTGTGTGAGTGAGAGAGAGAGAGAGAGAGAGAGATACTAGGCGAAGCTTCCACCCCAGAACCACCTGCAAATCCACTTGTCCTGCATCTCCACGCTGCAGATGAGAGGAGCAAGTTTGGACCACTTCGTCCTCTGGATGTTTTCTGCTTGGTGAAGGGGGCTGGCCAGAGACATTGCAGAGTTAGCTTTATCTCAGAATTTACCCAGGAAAGTGCATTCAAACCAGGGGTTCTGATTTAACCCAAAGTGATAACTGGGGACTTTTTGGGTGTCCTGACTCAGAGTGTGGGAGTGGGGGTGTCTCCACCTCTCCTGGGTGAGCCCCTGGGTGCTGATGAATATCCTGTAATGCGACTGAGTTTTCTGGCCCCAAAGATGACCGACTTGGATGCTGCAGGAGCCAGGCGAATCCCACCCTTGGGGGGCTCTGGGGGCAGCAGGGAGCATCCTCATGCCCAGACTGAAGGGGCCCCTGAGAGAGGTGGTGAAGGGACCCAGCCTCCTGCTCAGCACAGCTGTCCACTCTGCAAGAGAAACTAACTAGACATTGACATTTGATGTGATTTTAAATATTAATAGCTAATTTTCAAAACCACCACAACAACTGTGCTACCCGACATTTCCGTGTCCTGAATTTGGCCAATGAGAGGCCAGTAGGTTACCCATTGATTATTTAGGAAACTCAAGTGCCTCAGTGACGGTGAGAGCAAAGCTCTCCCCTCTTGCTGAGGTAAAGCTTCCTTTTTAAAATACCATTTAAGAGCTGGGATTGTGGCTCAATGGTAGAGCCCTTGCCTACTAAGGCACTGGGTTCAATCCCCCCACCACATAAACAAACTAAACAAAATAAGCGTATTGTGTTCATCTACAGCTAAAAATATTTTTTAAATACTGTTTAAAAAACATTTATGGGAGAGTGAATCTGTTTCTGAACAGCAATTTGGTAATATCTTACAAGATGAGCTAAAAAATAATGATAAAGCTATTGTTCCATCAATTGTTCCTTGGGAAACTGAGCTAGAATGTTCTCTGCAACGATAGCAAAAAAAAAAAAAAAAAAAAAAAACAGCAGGAATCAACATGATCATCTGTCAGCAGAGGAAAGGCTGGAGAAACGAAGGATAGTATATCCAGACTGTGGGAGTTTATGCCAGTACTAAAATGATCTATGCATGTGTTGGCCGAGAGTTTTTTACAAGGTACATGAAGAAGAGTTGGTGATTCCTACTGGGGCATTGTCCTTTTCTGTTAGAAGAAAAGAAAAAAGAGTCTGTCCATATTTGCTTGCATGTGGAGAAAGGCGTAGAAGGATGTGCACCAACCTAACTCTGGTGGCCTCGGGTGACAGAGAGTTGTCAGACTTTTCTTACTGTGTCTTTGCTGTTGTATATGTTGCAACAAGCATGGTATTACTTGATACCATTAGTGGGTCAGAAAAAAATAAGACAACTTATGATAGTGCTTCCAAAATTTGGACTGTAAATAATAAAACAAATTCCCAGGATGTGTCCAGTATGTTCAGGCAAAGCTGAAGTCCAATGATGGGCTGTGGATGTAGCTCAGTTGGTAGAGTGTTTGCCTTGCATGCACAAGGCCCTGGGTTCAATCTCCAACACCACAAAGAAAAAAAAAAAAAGTTCAGTCAGTCCTCTTACTGAAACTGCTGATAGAAGAAGATAAGTCTCCACACACTGGTAACTAAAGTTCAGTTTCTTTGGCAGAGAAAAGCTATGAAGCCTATGAAAAGAAGAGAAAGATATTTTTCAATCTCTAGCTGAACCTAGAGTATTTCTGTAATTCCATTTTTTTTTTAGTTTTCCTTCTTCTATGTAATCATTTGAATCTTCTTTTTCAGAAACCACTCTTCTCTAAGGTTCTCATCTCTGTTCTCTTTCTTTGATGAAAGGCAATCAGTTTGAGAACACTTCACTTACCATTTTCTAAAAAAAAAAAAAAAAAAATTTAGTGGAAAAGTGTTCTCAAAACTTTAATCATGCCCAGACAATAAGAGAATGCTCTAAACTAAAGAGAGGACAAATTGTGGAGAAGAAGGGAAACTAAATGAAGGGAGGAAAGCTAATATTATTTGAATTCTTTAGTGCCGAAATTAAATCAAGAGAATCTACTTTATGGATCATTAATTTCAAACTTTCTTAATCTAAATGAAAATTGTAAAGAGAAAAGTTCAGGCTTTGGAATATAATTGATGTGTTTAAGCACTTGCCTCATCATTTCTTAAGATTTACACCCTGGAGAAGAAGGTGTTATCCTGTTTCAGCAATTCTGTAAGCAATATTACTTAACTAATGGCTCTGGGAAAAGAATATCTCCCTATTAATTCTGACAGGAAAAATAATGGTACAGAGCCATTAGCTCTAGTCGAAGAGGTAGGGAGGGAGCTGGTGGAAGAGGGAGCCCTGGAGTTCAGGCTGCCATTTTGTTTTTCCCTGGGAAAAAATTCTGAGGTGATTTGAGGCAGAGTGCAGGACACAGGGATAGAGTGGGAGCCCCCACCCCACCTGTCCATCTCCTCATGGCAGAATGACACAACGGTGAAGTCTGAAAGAAATCCCCCTCCTCTAGTTACTCCTAGAGAAGTATACCACCATCTCACACCAGTTTAGGTCCTCTGTCTCTTACACAGTTAGGTAAACATTTCACCTCTAGGAGGACATGTTGGAACAGTTCTTTATACTTAAAAAAAAAAATTTTTTTTAAACGAAAGACAGCTAGGAATTTTCCCTAAACTATGTTGTGGGGAGGAGCCCAGTTAAACTATTTCAGTCATTTAAAAGTTTAACTATGTGCAGAATTTTAAAAAGAGATTCCAGCAAGAAGGAAAATAAATGAGGCAAGGTGAGAAAAAAAATCAAAGACCTTCACCCTGGCCTTGCCCTGGAATTGAGCACAGGTTGATAGTGAATCATTTAAGGAGCTCAATTCTATAGCGTTGATGCAGTACACACTTAGCTAAAGAGAGAAAAATTAGCACATAATTATACAATGACTGGTATTGCGGTAAATGCCGCAAAGAGATGGGCTATGAATCACAGCTCAAGGACACCTAATCTGGCTGGAGTGTCACAAGTGGACAGCCTGAGGAATCTCTAAACTGGCCTACAGGTCCCGAGGCCTCAGAGAGGAGCAGAAAAACACCTCCACCCAAACCAGCTACATGCCAGGGCATCTCTCCACAGTAGGTTTGTCTCTTCAAAGTAACCACACATTTTATTTCAGAAACAATTTTTCTTAGTGGCACTCAGTTCTTTTCTCTTTCTCTGACAAAAGGCAATCTATTTAAAATTTCCCTGTCAGAGGTTTGTTTTGTTTTGTCTTGTTGGTTTTTTGTTTGTTGGTTTGTTTGTTTTTATCTTCCTGAAAGATGGGTAGTGGAAAGTCACATTCAAAAATCAATTCTTAAGTTCAGGTTACTTTGTGCCTGAACCACTGCCTGTTCCTGAAAGTTAAGGAGCAAAAGAAGACCCATGAAGAGAAAAATAATGCCACACGTTCACGTGTCCTTGGAAATCTACAAGTCCAAAACTGAAATCAAGAGTATCTGATCTCTGAACTATCATTTCCAATGCTTCTCATTACTGGATCCAGAAACAACTGCCCCTTTCTCCAAATGTGATTGAGGTGTTAGGGAAGGTTCATTTCTCCACAAGTTTTGCATCCTTAAAAAGGAGAAACCAGTCCATTTCACTGATGACAGCTGGGAAGAATGAGCTTCCCTGTACTTCCTCATGAGTCCTGAGAGGGGGAGAAGTAGGCTCCTATCAAATTAGAAATGGTATGAGAAAGAGAACATGGGTCCCTTGCCAAATCTGGGGTTCTGATCAACTTAGGAAAAAGAGACCAAAACCCTCTAGGTTCAGCCTCCATGGAAAGGTCAACGCCGAGGAAGAACCTAGACTCAAACTGAAATTAAAATCATGAAGCTTAATTTGTTAAGAAAATCAGACAAGAGGATGTGTGGGGGGGGGGGCTATTTCGTTTCCATAACGTGTTCAGGTACAGATCCGGTGGAGCTCGGGAGGCTTTTCCCACTGCAGACCTCCTACCCTGGAGTTCTCTTTCCCTTTTGCGTGGTAGGGGAAAGGTTTGGGAAGCTGAACACTTTTGTCCACTCAGACATTTCTTCCAAACAATATTAGTGGAAGAGCCAGTTGAAATATCCTAGCAATGTAGAGGGATGGAAGGTTTAAACACCGCCTGAACACAAGGGGTCCCAAATAAAGGGGGGAAAACAAACAAGGTCCAAAATTACTCTTTTAAAATGTCCATACCAAAATCTACTGACTTATTCTAGAAGTGCGGTTTACTTAATAATGAAAGAAAGTCAGTGGGGTGGACTATGGGATATTTGAAATGCTTTCTCCTCTCTTCATCTTTTCTCAAGATTTCCTCCTCCAAAAAAAAAAAAAAAAGAGAGAAAAGAAAGAGTCCTTGGGCGCCCGCAAAGCTTCTGTAAGGCGTCTGGAATGGTGTTTTCTTAGCAAAAGCCTGAACATGGTTTCTATGGATTCCAACAAGAAATACCGGAAACAGTCTTGAGTTCTTTCAGACTGAAACAGAGAACAAAATCTCCAGCGCCAGCTCAACCCTGCTGAGAAAATGGTGGGGACTTGAACTCCAAGGTCACACTCAACTTGGAAGTTGAGGTGGGAGGAACAAAGGGGAGAGAGTCAATAGGAGGAGATGGACCTCAGCCTACAAAGTGCTATGAATTCTCTCTCCTGTCCTCACATCAGCTTTGGAAAAGGTGTCCTTTGTGATACGGATCTGGAATTAGAAAACATTCTCACTTCAGGAGCACTCTGCCTGACTCCTTACCCCAGTGTCTTCACACTTGAAAGTGAAAGCGCACTGAAAATTAAAATTCAACTCCCCCCAAGCCCAAAAGCCCACCTAGAAATACAGTAGGACTACTAACAAGGCGGAGGAAGGGGAGAGGGCCAGAAAGTAACAGGTGCCTTAGAGATCACCTGTAGCCTGTGAAATGCATCGGGAACTCTGAGTTCTGGGCTATTTTTTTAAGAGCAGCAACTGACCTAGGAGAACCACCTAGAATGTCCACTGGAAGGTTTGTAAAAACTAGAAAGGTCTTTCCTGATGGTTTCTACCCCGCTGCTCACAAAAGGAGTCCACTCTGCAGTCCTACAAAAGCACAGGAGAGGAAACTGTGGTTGGCAGCTTCTCGCTCCCATCTGCAGAAGAACAAAAACAGGTCACATACCCTGAAAATCCCAGGGGAGCAGGCTGCAGAAGGACGAGAGAGAGACGGACCCAGAAGCTCAGGGTTGTCGGGGGGGGGGGGGGGAGCAGGAAAACAAAGATGCAAACCTGCCTGGAGGGGAAGGAAGGCCACTTCAGAGGTCACCCCTTCCTTGGCAATTCCTAGGCTCCCACCCAGCACGGTCTTAGGCAGGTCCCAGTGGTTGGGGCCTTGGGCACCCAATGATGATACTGTCAGCTTGGGGGATTTCTTGGGGGATTTCTCCAGTGAGAGACAGCTGGGCATGTGGGATAACCTTCCCGGGATCTCCTCTCAGTGGAAGTCCCAGGGTCTGCTCAAAACACAGAAAGAGAAACTAACCCAAGTGTGAACAACTGAGGTCCAGTGAAGAGGGATTCCAGGCTCACGGAGCTCAGGTGCTGTCTAGTCAGGAACCCTTCCCCAGCTAGCTTTAAAACATGTTATTACTAATTCCAAATCAGAAAAGAGAAGCCCAGCTTAAATGGTCATGGAGTAAACCAAGCCGATGGTTTTAAGCCCCTCACACTGTCCCCACGACAGGAGAATAAGGAGAGAGGCCTGACACCCCGCAGAGAACCATTCTGTTCAGTTTTGTCATTCAGGCTCCTGGGCCCCTCGTGAACATGAACAAAGGTAGAACAGGCAAGGAGCACGTGGCAGCAAATGGTCACTGGAACAGCCACACACTCACCGGAGTTTGCACGTCTCTATGCAAAAACAGCCTTCAAACTTCTACACTGAGAAATTATGAGTCTACTTTACCCCGCGTGCATCCCTCTCTCCACAGAGGAAAACAAGGCGATCCATTTTCCTCGCAGAACCTCCTCAGATCCCCTGCCCTGTGTGAGCGGCTGTCAAGTGTGCTTCATTATTATGGAAGTTCTCTCAGGGAAGGAAATCCATACCCAACCTCTAATAAATACAGGGGGAGGGCGGGAAGAGATGAAATAGCATGAGCTAGGTCATAAAATTTAAAATAGGGTTTAGAGTAAAAATGTGCCCTGCACAGAGGCTCATGTAGATCATGGCTCCTGCGTCTATTTTGTAAGCCAGAAGGGTGCAGCTCTGATGCTTTGTCTCCAGTCTCAGAGAGGAAAGAAATTAACCCCTTTTCTTCCACATATTGGCTTTGGAAAGAAGGAGTATAAATGTGGCTTTTTAAGGTTGGAAAAATAGAGAGTCAGGACCCTGGCTGCCCTCCCCTCATCTCCACTGAGACAGAGCCTGGGGAAGGAAGTGCCTCACCGAGCCCAGCAGTCAGGTGCAGGGAAGCAAAGGAACCAGAATGCACAGATTCCAGGCACATGGGGTGCAGGTTCAGGATGCCCAGTGGGTGGGAACTAGCCTCATCCCTCTACGGGGCAACCAGCTTAGTCTTGAAATAACAGCCCAGAAATCAGAAGAAGGGCCCCAGAACAGCTGGGCAGGCGTGGGCGGGAACCCAAACTGACCAGAATGAAAATTTGAAATCAGATTTGAAATGTCCAAGCATACAGAATCCCCCCAGGGGGACCATGACCGAAAGGGTGATGGTCTGCCCCTCCACAGCCTGGACTCAGGAAGGGTTGCCTGGTAAAAGATGGGGGTGCCTAGTTCATTTGAATCTCAGACAAACAAGGGGTCATTTTAAGCATGTCTTATGCAACATTTGGGTCAGACTTATGCTAAAAAATACATGCTTCCCTTGTTTATCTGGAATTCAAACTTAACTGAGAGTGTGCAATTTTTTCTGCTAAATCTGGCCACCCTGCCTCAAGGTGGAGGGCAGGGAAGCTGACTGGGACCCGCTGCCCAAGGGAGGTCTGTCACTCCACCTCCGCCTGGCTCCGGCACTGTATCTCTGGGGGCTGTTGACCAGGGCTGGTTGTGGGCACAGCCTTGATTTAGGATTAGTAATTATTACCAATAAAGACACCTTCCTGTAGGGGATGGGTCAACTCCTAAAGATCCCGAACATGGGGTTGACCCTGAAGCCTTCGCAAGAGAATAAGTTATGGGGGCTCCAAGAGATTCTGGAGACAAAAATCACAGGAAAAAAGCGAGACAGAAAGGTACAAAGAGAGAACAGCCTCCCACGGCCCTTCCGTCCTTTTTAAGACAACCAGAAAAACAACCTTCAAAAAGTCCATTTTGAAAAATCATTCGTCCATCTGATCTCAAAAATACTCTCCCGTTCTCTCCATTATCGAGAACCCAAGGCTGTCCCTTTTCTCTCCAAATGGTCCGTAACCACTAGGAAAGACTATTAAGTCTAGTTCATTATTTTGAAGGTTGTTTCTGGGTGAGAAACCTGAGCTGGCCTCAGATGAATGCGAGAGGGAAGGGACACAGGAGCGGAGGTGGCTTGGTGCAGACAACAGCCTCTGAAGAGGCGTTGTGTTGAGGCTGTCCTCTGCTCTGAACAGGGCGCCACTCTCCCATAATTGCAGGTTCAGGGACATTTTCCAGATGAGAGTTTTGTTATGCTCCTAACTTCTCCCTCAAGATCTGTGAAACGGAGGGGGAAAAAAAAGAAAGGGAAAAAAACCTTTTCTTCTCTTGTTAAGCTGGAGGGGAACAAAAGGGCACCATCTTGGCTCTCACTGTTCAACTTGTCTGTAGGCGGACTTCCGTGAGGGGCCGAGTGGGCTCACTCCACCAGGAACATCTCTGCGGACCCCTGGAAGGCCCAGGGCCAGCCAAGCACAGCCCCTCGCAGGGGGAGGAACAGCCTTCCATGCCCTTAACTCCTCCTGGACCTGGAGGACCACAGCAGGAACCAGAGGGGCAGAGTGGACCGAGGGGCTCACACTGGGCCACGGCAGACAGGCACTGGGTCACCGTGTGGCTGCATCTAGTCAGAGAAAGTTACCGCCACATGGCCAGAGCCTCTTTGGAGGATCCCGGACAGGCCCCAAAGGAGGAAAAAGTCTACAAGGATGTCAAAGGGACTCAGGAGGCCCAGACACATATTGAGAAGGGCAGGGACTGACAGATGGCCAGCGTGAAAAATTGGTTTCCAGTGTCCTTCCCGTCAGAGACATTTTTAACCTCTCTATGCAAAAACAGCCTTCGAAAATTCTATCTTAAAAAATTATTAGTCTATTTCCCTCAGAAATATTTCTCCCTGCCTAGGGGGACCCAAGGCCATCCGTCTTCCCACGCGGAGCCTCTGCAGCCTCCTCTTGCCGGAAGACAACCTGGAACTCGCTCCTCTGTTATGATGGTTCTCTGAGGGGGAGAAAGCCGGGCTCACCTGCTAATAAATACCGAGAGGGGGTGGGATTGATGAAATACTCCAGGATAAATAATAAAATTTAAAATAGGCTTCTGTGCAGAAACAAACCCTATGGTTCTTTTATTTATTTATTTATTTTATAGGTAACATCTTTCCTCTGATTATAGGCTCAGGGTATATTTTCTCAGTGACGATTCTAATGCAGTTCCTATCAAGTATTTTCAAGAAAAATATGAGTAATTTACTTTTCCAATAATGGCAGAGACTGTGGTGGACTGAGCTCACGAGGCAGCTCTGAAAGGGCCTGGCCTGACTGTGTTCCAGAAACGCTAATTAAACCATGCATCACAGGGACGTGAGTGGGTGAGCGGGGAGACCCCGGGACAGAGGGCAGAGGCTGCCTCCAAGGGAAAGCTGTGCAGGAGCAGAGGAGGCGTCGCTGGATGTTTCCAGGAGAAAAAGCAGAACTCTGTGGGTGAGAAGCTGACGGAGGAGAAGCCAGGCTCACCAACAGGTGATCCAGGTCAGCATCATCAGCCACAAGTTGAGCTAGCAGCGGGGACGAGGGCAGGTGTGACGAGGCCTCCTCAATGCCCACAGACCCCGCCAAGTGGTGACAGGAACACCACACAGACCCCCGGATGCTCCACTGTGCTCCTCCAAACTATGATCAGAAAGGAAAGTGGAGAAGTAGTCACAGCCCAGAGGAGCCATGAGGGATGTCAACTTAATGTCACATGGAATTCTGGGGGTCCTGGGACAAGGAAAGCTCAGGAGGGAAATTAGGGAAATGTAAATAAACCACAAAGTTTCTTTGGCCATAATGTATCAATAGTGAGTATATCAGGGTATGAATCAGCCCAGATGCCCAGGAAGAGGGACTGGAGTGGAGTAGGTGGGAACTCTCTATTACCTTCACAACTTTACTGTAAATGTTGCAAAATTAGAAGTTTATTGAAACATAAAAACCCACTCAAGGCCCTGTGTTCTTGGAAACTCCGTGCAGACTCCCTTCTCCTGGGGGAGACTTCCGGGGACCGCTTCTTTCACTTCTATTGCTTGGAGTGTCTCGGAACCTAGACTGATTTAAGAACCTTCTGGAAATCCACACTTTCACCCTCTTCCCTCTGGGGAGGCTGAAGAGCTGTGCAGGGACAGCTGTCTCAAAACCTAGACTGATTTAAGAACCTCACCCCCGCTAAGGGCTCTTCTGCACGGAGGATCTTTTCCCTCTCAGTAGTCCTTGAAATGAGCACACCTGTGTTTCAGTTCTCTCATCCCCACTTCCTCAACAGTCACCGGGACATAATGCCTTCAAGACAAAGTAGCTGCAAGCAGAGCCCCTGCAAACCCAGACATGCTGCCTTTATTCAACATTATTTAGAATATCAAGGCAGAAACAGGACAAGGTCAAACAAAGTGGGGGCCTTGGCCCCACACACCCCCAGCACTCAGGCTCTGGAGCCAGTTGCCAGGCTCAAGTCCTGTCTCTGCCACCTGTGGACAATGGCGCCCAGGCAGAGGTCACTCCCTCACTGGACCTCATCCATACAATGGGCTGAATCCCAGCCCTTCCAACAGGACAGGCTGAAGAAGTGAAGAGAGTAGATACCACAGCACCAAGCTCATATCTGGGGCAGCCTCCAGCACAGGGGCCATTGCCCTCCTGCAGGACCATCAGCTTCACTAGTGGCCTGTCCCAACCACCAGTGTCCCCAACACCTAAAACAATGCATGCAGTACATAACAGGTGCTCACTAAAAATCTCTTCAATGAGCTTAGTGCCTGAAAACTAGTCAGTCTGATCCTAAAGCCTGCATTCCAGGTTTTCTTTCCACTCCATTCCACAAAATCCCATACAGGACACCTGCTTGGAGATGTCCCCTTCTGCACGACTGTGGATCCCGTGGGAGAGTCATGACAAGGTGACCAACAGCTCAGCATCTCAGAGGTCCCTGGTCTGGAGCCACTCAGGGAGAGTTAACAGCTGGAATGGCTTAACAGAAATGCTCCTTTTCCAATTAATTCCCAGCAGTCCTTCCCTCCCACCCCCCATGGGTGAGATCAATAATGATGTGATTCCCCTCCACTATTGTCACTGATTATAATCATATTTTAAAACCTCAATCTTTTTTTGAAACTCCATTTAATGTCAATTTGCATTCATCAGGTTTTTTTTTTCCCCTTCTTTAAAGAGGTAGTTTTCTTTAAAGGCTAAATATGGATCTTGAAGGTAACAGACCCTGTGTCTGAAGGCACTTTAAGGAAGGAACAGATTGCAAGGTCCACTCTAGTAGAGTCTCAGCAGAACCACATGCTCTTCCCAGGGGTCAGTGGGGCTGCTGGGAGGTCACCATAGGAGTATGTGGATTACCAGAGGCTCACACAACTTTGTGGGGTGGTGCCTTTGTATAAATCAGAGCACGGAGTTTCCACGTCATCCCAAAGCTCAGCGTAGAACAAGAGACTTCTTCAGGGGTGACCATGGGAAAGGCAGCAAGGACTCCATAGAGATGACAGGAGAGCAGCAGCACAGGTTCAGCCTGGAGGCTCCCCACTCAGGCCAGACCTTGGTCCTCATCTACCACCAGGTGGGGGTATGCAGGGAGTGGAGGGGCAGGGATGCAGTTTCTCACCTTCCCAGGCTGATGGACACCAACATGTGAATTTGCTGTGACTCTAGAAGGGACGCCCTAGCTTCCCTCAAACTTGAATTCACAAATTCTGTCTTTTTTTTTTTAATTTTACATTTTATTGTGCTGGGGAGAGCAATAATGGATAAGATCGCCCTACTTCTTGGAAAGGTGCCTGGTCAAGACACAAACAGAAGACTTAACATTAAAATAGTACCTGGAAAATAGCATTGCTGGTCTGAATACTGACTAAATTATTCTAAGGGAAATAAGTATGTTCTTTTTACAGGTCTTGCTTATGTCTTAACTCATACCTATTTCTGATCATTTTTCTTAGTAAGTCTTCTTTCTTATCAGGGTGCATTGCTGCTCTGCTAAAACCTATCCTTCCTGGTTTCCCTTGCAGTCAAGCATAACCAGGTAGCTCAGTTCTGGCCAAGGAGATGTGAGAAGAAGTGATAAATACAATTTCCAAGGCATGTCATTCAAGGGAAAGTGTATACCCTCCTTTTCCCTTTTTTCTACTGATTGAAATGCAGATCTAATGATAGGAGCTGGAACAGCCATTCTGAACCACACAAAAGGAAAACCTAGGGAGAAGAAAGCAGAGTACCAGGATGGGAGGAGCCCAGGTCCCCATACACCACAGAGCCACACATGAGACCCAGATGATTTACACCCAATGGTTATTTATGAAACTTCATAAATCTTTTTAAGCCCATTGCTATTTTCAGTCTTCATGAGAGAAACCTAAACTTTATCATACTTCATTCCACTGCCATGGGAAACATTTGATGTGAAAGCGTCAACTTTAGCCTAGTTTCTAAATGTTGTTATCCCCCATGACCTTGGCAAATGGTCCAGACCTGCTGACCACCATGCATTAAGCCTTCACCATTTTGCCATATCTGCAAGTTATGAGGACCAGGGATCAGCAAATGACAAAGGACAAACCTCACCCCCCCACACCAGTTTTTGCAGATGAAGTTTTTGACACACACCCACGCTTGTCAATTTACATATCGGATGTTTTCTGCCCGCAGTGGTGGAGTTGAGTCATTGCAACAGGAAGTGCATGCTTAGCACAGCCAAGAGCTGTCTCTGCACAGCCCTGCTTGGTACTGCACAGAAAGAGCTAGCTGACCCCAGTCCCATGCAAGCATCACCTAAAACGTTTAATGATTTCTCCTTGTTGCTTAATTAAGATTATTTTTTTAATTAATTAATTAATTAACTGGGATGGCCTTGGATGAAAGCTGTAAACTTGCTGGGCAGACCCTGCACAGCCTTTGCACTCCCCCCCTCCAGCTGCTCACAGTCCCCCTGACACTCTTCTCCCTGCCCCCTGTGCTGCAGCCATCATGCTCCCCACAGAATGAGTGGTGTAGGGTGAAGGCAGGGTAGCAGGAGAGCAGAGGAACCTGGGTCACCTGTGAGGTCCTTGGCCAGTGGGGATAGCCCAGGATTCTGTCCCTAGACACCTGTTGTATCAGCAAGTCCCTTGTGAGTTACTAGCTCCTTGCAAGTGTTGCCCAAGTGGCTTCACATGCCCCAAAGGGACTGCATGGTTGAAGGATTTAAATAAAATAAAATAATAAAAACAAAAAATAAAACCCAGCCTTACTTCTCCACCACTCTGTATTCTCACCCTTTGTAATGGGACTTTCAAGGTCTCCCATCAGGAGGGGGACTCGATTTCCGCACACCTCGGATCTGTGCTGGCCTCATGATTGACCTCAGCCAGCAGAATACAACAGATGTCATACCATGTCATGATTCAGAAATGAGGTGTCTCCCTAGGGCTCACGTGTGACAGGATGTAAGAGAGTTTAGAGGGGAAGTGACTGGGTCATGAGAGCCTTGGCCCCATGTTTATTTACAAATCACAGTGAGCATACCACTCCTGGGGGTTTCAACTCTATGTCTTTTCTCCCTCTGCTTATATTAAAATAGTCTACCTTCTCCACGTCCAACCAAATCCCACTTTGCTTTTGGAATGGAGCCCCTCAGTCTTGCAGGAGTCGGAGGTCCCATTTCAGTTCCTTTTCTGGCGCTCAGAGCACGTTAATTTAAAAGACTTGGTGTAAGACAGGTACACCAAAAAATTTCCCCCAAAAGTAATCCCTCAGAAAAGAGAGATGCCCTATAACCAAATCCATACAAAGTCTCCATTGTGCAGGGACAGTTCCCAATATCACACAATGGTTTGACAATTATGTTTCAACTTAACAATGGTGTGAGAGGGGAATGCATGCAGGTTTGAATCTGAGTCTTTTTCCAGGATCCCTCTGCGGTACCTACTGTCAGGATCCTGGGTGGCAGCAATCGGCACTCACGCAGGGAACGACCCCTCCTCTGCTGTGGACGGTTGAGCTAGCTGCTTGGCAGGTTGGGGGTACCGACGCATTTTGGACCTTGGATACTTTCCGCTTACGGTGGGTCTCCCAGGAAAAAAAAATCTCATGGTAAATTGAGGATCATCCATATTTTCTTTTGAATTGTAAAACACTGTTTAGGAAAGTACGTTAGCCTGAAATCAGTGCTGGTTTAGGTCACTCCTAGATTGACAAAATTAATTTTCAAAAAAAAGCTAGGAAAGGGCTAGGGTTGTGGCTCGGTGGTAGAGCACTTGCCTAGCACATGTGAGGCACTAGGTTTGATTCTCAGCATCACATAAATAAACAAATAAAGGTATTGTGTCCATCTACCACTAAAAAAGGGGGGGGGAGGAGAGGCAGGCAGGACCTTGAACACACATGTAATCATCATTCTCGGGCATTTGAGATACAATTACAAGCACCAGATGTTGTAAACAAATCCCTTAAAGACAGCAAAGCAGAATGTGTTTACATGTGGAAATTGCAAAGGGGCCCCTCCTGGAGAAATGAAAGCCACTGCCCCAATGTCATGGAACAGTTCTGAGCTGGCATCATGCTTGGATTCCAAATGCACTCAGTCTCAAAGTGCCGGGATGAGAGTGAAATGCCGTGCTCTGAAAACCCTATTAGATGACTCAGACCAGTGGTTCTAGTGATGACAAAGACGTTATCAAAGACGCTCATTACAAGTTCAGCTGGAGCTGTGTCGTGAGAAGCAGCAGAATAAAAGGTGTCACAAAACTAATGGTTTATGTAATAGGTGACTTAAAGGGACGTAGGCCACGAGACTAATGTACCAAACATCACGAGGAGACATGTGCCCCAAACTTTCTGATCTTTGTGCTGAAACGGGGCTAGCCTTGTGCTGGACCTAAGTGGTAAATACCTGCATTTTGTGATTTACAAGCAACTGGTTCTTGGGTTCCTGTTTTAGCAATGTCTTACAGGTATCCTCCTTGAGGAACTTGGAGGGAGAAAAAGGAATGGGGAGAAGTTAGGCATAGATGAGTAGTGCATGAGGATGTGCATGAGTAGCTTGACATAGACATTTGCACTCTTCTCTGGACTCAGCCTCCCTCCTCAGTGCCCCTGCAAGGAGCATCCAAAGTGGGATCCAAAAGCATCCCACTTTGCTTTTGGAATGGAGCCCCTCAGTCTTGCAAGAGTTGCAGGTCCCATTTCAGTTCTTGGTGATGAGCCTTCACCCCATTTCTCAAAGTGCATGATTTCTACCCACAGGGCCAAGGAGTCGATTCAGAGCCAGCTGTGAAAACCAAACCTCACTAGACCAAAGGATGCTGGAGCACTGATCAGAGATCTTTGCTGAATGGGTAGGGTATAAGCCTGGGCCGCTGGGGACCACCAGGGGCCTATTGATGAAGATGACTCAGAAGGAAGTCAACTCAGATTTGAGAAGTGACACTCAGAGCCAGGCCATAATGCTTAAGTCTCCTGATCCAGCTGGAGCTACCCTAGGCTTTTTCATCATGGAGCAAACCAATTCTCTTTTGTGCTTAAACCTTTTTTGAGTTGGATTTTAGTCCCTTGCTACTGAGAATTGTGACTGATACCAAAACATCCTCCCAGCTCTTAAGACATTGTTGTTTCCTTGTGCCCCAGGTGTCTGCTGACTCCCAGCTTGAGTGGGACCATATTAAAAGTGGAATAAAAGATTTGCAAAATGTCATCAACTGATGACAGACTTAAAATTCAAGGCTCGATCATCTGCTCCTCAGCCCTGGACGGCATCTAAGGTGCCCACATTGGAGAGGCAGTCATGACTTTGATGGAAGAAGCCAGTCTTTTCATAAGGAGGCACTGCCCGCCCACGTTGATTAATCTAGTCCCCATTCTTCTCAGCAAGCTAATGGAGAAAGCATTGTTTCCTTCCTTATCTAACTACCCAGATGACTGCTTGGTGACACCTCGAATTTATTGAGTGGCAAAGCAGGAAGCAAAAAAGAAATATGCCCTGTGTCCTCAGAAGCTTCGAGAGACTCAAGCTGTTGGGAGTGAAGACAGTCCTGCTAAACTGGCAGCGGAAGATCCGAGAAGAGATGGGGAAAACAAACAAAAAACCAAACAAATGGAGAGCCGCCTCAGGCTCTTCAAGGAGACAGTGGAACAAGCCAGGCCACCGGCACTCTCTGAGCTTTAATGCCAAGTATCTTACAACTGACTAAAATGTTTCCCACTTCTTAATTTAAAAAAAAAATCAACAATATTTATGCTTTGAATCTATAATGAAATGTTACTTAAATGAATCAAAATTAATTAAAATTAGACACAACTGAACACAACAGGCAGGGATTAATGAGTGGAAATAAAGAGCTTTTCCCTTGTGCTTGGCAGTATGCAGCACTCCCCCCCGACTGAAGAAAGAAAGAAAAACCCATGGAAATACAAACCTCACAGACACAGGGAGCAATTTTCAAAGGAAAACAATTGCTTTCATATTAAAATGTACAAAACCGATTTGTTTTGAATCATTAACGTGTGGATTTTTAAAAATCCATAGCATCATATTTAATGCTTTGACCAAAGGAAGTGGGAACACACGTCCTCGGTCCTTGGGGGTCTTTGTGGTGTGGCTTTTGGAATCACTGTAGTGAGTGGTTTCTGCTGTTTTCTCTGTAAACTTGGAGGCCCTTTAAAGGTGCGAGGTTTGGGACACAGGGAGATGTGCTTGGTCTACCCTCAGGAAGCCTCAGGTGAGCCTGTGCCCAGTGAGGAGCCACCAGATGCATGGAGGCCTGGGTGGAGGAAGCTCCCTCAGCCAGGGCTGTGCCAGGCACGGGCAGTCAGGTCTACCGAAGCCATGGGACACTAAGAACAGACTGGAGTCACAGTGTCAGGGCATCAGGGTATGTCATCAGGAGGGACCGAGGAAGCATGGGTTAGGGCTGGAGAGAGGAGGCAACAGCAGTGGACCTCCAGGACTCATGGGGAGCCCACTGTGCCTCGGAGAGCCAAGGGGTGCAGAGTGCATGGGCTGGTGGGCTGCTGGATGAGCAGAACACTCAGCTGGGGTGGGGGGCAGAGCCTCCAGAAGACATCGCTCGGCTGTAGGAGCCCTCGGTATTGTCCCAGAGAGGGAGAGAAGGACTTGTGTTTCCCACATCCATTCTAACCCCCACCCCACCACCCCACCCCACACACACACACACACACAGAGCTGCGGTCACACTGGCTTCAACACCTGGCTCAAGGGGCCTCCCCGGGGCGCTGGGGGCAGGGAGAGGTAGCAGCCCCCTCTGCGCGTTCCCCCGCCCCAATCTCCCCTTACCAGCTGGTAGGGGAAGGGTCTCAAGCTAGCTGTGCTGGGGCCCAGGTGCGCATGGATCACCCTTAGGTAAAAAACGGGAGATTTTACTTAATGCAAAGCTCTGTTCCCGGCTCCTCTACGAGGGAACTTAGTAAGCATGAGCTGGCACCCTGCTACCACCTAGAACCCGAGAGCTACATGTTGCAAAAATGTTGTTTCAAATTATATGTTCTGGGGGCCCCGTTATTATCACCCCTTTTTTACAAACGGGGAAACTAAGGCACGGAAGAGCCGAGACGCGTCTCTGAGACGACAGGTGGGAGGACTCGGACCTGAGCCGGGTTCTCCCGCTTCCCGGGTTCAGCGTCCTCTCCGTGCGAAATACTGCAGCCTCTCCTGGGCAGCCGGCTCCACGGCTCTCCTTCCTGCCCGTCTGCTTCGGAACATCTGCTTTTTAATATTTTTTTCCGTGTGCTTTTAAAAAACATGGCTAGTTTGGAACGAGAAAAAGAGCGTGTTTCCAAGTTGGAGGGCATAGAAACATCTCGCCCCGCGCAGAGCCCGGGAACCCGCGTCTTGCGGCGGAATCCTGGGTTCTGCTGTGCACCTCGCCGTCTCCCCGGGCGGCGAGGCCCCGAAGGGTCCTTCAACAGCCCGCTTGCCCTTCCTTTCCTTTTCCCCCATCTTTCACGTTCGTCCCTGCAATTTCAAATAAGCCCCCTGACTCTGTCCCAGCCTCCCCGAGACCCTGGCACGCCTGGTGCCGGCGGGATGCCGCCCTCCTCTGCGGGAACTGGTTCTTCCTCCCGCGCATCTGGGTGGGATGCACTTGAGAGCAATAAACGTTATAAACGGGCGGGGGTCGCCTGCGTGCTGAGACGCGGCAAGGGTCGCTCGTTCGGCAGGGGTCCAGCCCACGTCAAACAGCACCGAGGCTCGGGGGTCCACTTCCGGCTCTCCCCCGCGCGGGCTTCAGCCTGCTCTCCTCTGGCCATCCCAACTCCCCAGGGCATGACACAAAAGGAGGTGAGGGTTTCGGCGGTGGGCGCAGACCCCGACCCGCCGCGAGGTCCGCAGCGGCTGAGCCCGGGCTGCCCTTCTCTCAAACAGCGCTAGGGGGCGCCGTTGAAGCTTGAAAGACGATTTCACATCAAATACAAAGTCATGCTTCGCTTTTTTTCCGGGTAATAAATTCACAGAGCTTGTTTTTTAACCCCCACCAGAGGTTAAAATAGTTTCATAAAAAGTTTTGGTAAATTCATGGCTAACTTTTTGAGGTTATGTGAGGTTGTTGTCAAAAAAATAAAAAGAAAGGAAAAGAGAAAAACAGCCTTTTTCTCAGCTCATGTAAGAGCCGGAGTCACGGAGCCGTGAAGGCGGATGGGAGGGGGGCTTGGGCTTTGTGTTTTTCCAGAACAGTCCTCGGAGAGCTGAGGCCCCCAGCCCCCCCGGATGCGGGCCTGCGGGGCCGGGGGCGGGGTGGGGGGATGCGGGCGGTTGCCCAGGGCCCCCACTGCGCCCGGACACCAAGCTGCCGCATAGGAGCCGTGCTGCACCACGGCTACCGGCTGCTTTCTCGATCTTTCCATGGCTCTCTGCCCGCAGTCCGGGGGGCGAGGGCTACTCAAGGCGTTTTTTGCGCATTTCCCCCTGAGGGTAGGTTGGAATAAAGCAAAAGTTACAGTCCGTGGGTAAGGGTTAAAAAAAAAAGAAGAAGAAAAAGAAGAACTTTTATCAGATTGATAAGAAGAGACAAGAGGAGGCAGGAGGAAAACAACGCAGTTAAGGGAGGGGGCGTCGTGCATTAACTATGATTCAGAGACTCAAACGCACCGAGTTCATTTTTCAATCTGCCTTTAGCTAGGGGAGAAAAATAAGGAAATTATAGAAAATTGAGAAACAAACATCTCGGAGAGTGCTTTGCACCCGGGGGTGCTTAATGAACACTTAATAATTTCAAACTCTGGTACTTAGAAAAATGGCTTTTGTCCGTTCCCGGCACGCCAGGTGCCTCATAGCAAAAACGGAAAAGCTGAAAATGATCGCTAATGTCTATGCAGAGGGTGGTACAAACATCACTTTTTCATGTCTCTGAAGTTAAATAAGCAGCCAAGATTTGAAAAGTTCTAGCAGAGGAAAAATCCTGGAACTGAACTTGCATTTCTTTTCTTCAACGTATGAACTTGGACATGACTCCTAATTAGGATGGGGCATGGCCATGACATTCACCTCCTGACCCCTGGGGCCATATTGAAAATCAGATGAGGAAAAACATTTGGAGGAAACTCAAAATGTGGAAGCAGGAAACATGCTTGTTGTTGGAACAGATTCTCCATGCCCCAGCAGCGCCAGCATCCAAGCCTGGGGCAGAGGCCGGGGGCGTGCATTATCTGGAGGAAGAGAGGGCCCCAAGCAGAGCAGGTTTCAGGGAGGCTGGGATGGGCTGGGGCTGCAGCTCAGAGGGCCACTCTGGTTCCAATCTCCCCACAGGAGGGACAGCACAGTGTGCCTACAGCTGAAACACAAGCCTTCTGAATATCCTCTCCTCTGAGAAGATGGGGCTCCAGGGCTCACCAACACCCTTCCCTTGGCTTCTCCAAATCCTGGGTGAAAACTGAGCACACCTCCCTGCCCACTCAGTGTCCCTCATGCTTCACACAGTGAGCTCACACCCCATCTCCTGTAGTGGGGGGCCTCTCAACTACCTCTGAGGCAGATGAGCTAGGCTTCACCAGCCTTCCAAGGGCCACAGTAAATAATCATGAACTCAGAACTGCACCCCCATTTTACAGATGAAGACCTGAGAAACTAGGAAAAGTCAGGACTCAAATGAATTTTTCTAAATCCCCACATGAAATCTCTTGCCCCGGACCACCCTCAGCTTCGAAGGAAGTTGAGAGGGGCACTTGCTTTGCAAAGTCAGCTGCGCCAATTGATTGCAAAGACTTTGAGGCGCCCGGGCATTAGAAGGAGCAGATGCTCCTGTAAAAATAAATGAAATAAACAGAACCATGTTCTCGAATTCTAGGTAGAGGTTGAGACCTAACCTCTCCCTGATTAAAAGGGAGATTAGGAAGGGGGTAGACAGGTGCCAAATGCATATTTAGCATCAGGCTGAGACTTTCTCCATGACGCCATCAAGAGGCTTAAAGGGATTGAGATGCCAATTGCCTTCTGTCACTTAAGGTAGGCAGCTGTACCACCTGGGGTTACTTCCCACCCCCGGGCTCACTATTGGTCACCCCATCCTGCCTCACCTTAGGATTAATCCTAAAGTCTCACCTTCCTCCCAAACCAAAGGGTTTTGCCCCCAGGAGGAACAGGTGCTAGGTGGTGGTGGGGGGGGGGGACAGTAAGCTCTGTTCTCTCTTTCGAGATGGTTCATGAAAATGTTCCCCATTTGTGCCCAGTAGGCAAGCCTGTTGGCTCTGTGCCTGAGATCCACATTTCCCATCCGGCCTTGTCCCCTGAATTCAGCAGCTGTCTCCAGCAGCTCACATAGGAAAATTCTAGAACAAGACAGGTTTCATATGTAGCTCTCTGCTGAGAAGGGGCTCTTCCAGCCCAAAGGTGAAAATCATTTTCAGAAACTCTTTCAAAAGGAGACTCCCCCTCATCTCAGGCTTAGGGCTGAAGATGTTACCCCCCCCACACACACACACACACCACCACTACCACCACCACCCTAGAAGCTCTCTTTTAACATAAACACATCTTTCAAATCATCACCCTTCCACCTCTCTGTGAATGGCATTCCCACCTGGTGCACCCACTGCCCAGCTGAGGGTCATCAGGGCACAGGCGGTCTGCCCTCCCTCCTCCTGTGGGCACAGAAATCAGAATTCTGAATGGGTTGCTCCATTTCTACAGGAATCTATTAGTAATTGCCAAGGGGAACACTTAGCATTTTAGATAAATAAGTAAATAGTAGTTAAGTGCTGTGTGCCTCCATTTCCTGCAGTTTAGTGCGTATGGCAAAAATTTCTTTACGATCCAAGGAGGGAGACAAGGAGGACAGAGAGTGCCAGCTTTGGTCCCTGCAGGCCATAATGCTGCCCCTGCAGCGGGCGGGCGGGCGGGCGAGGGGCCTCGGGCTGGGAGCCTGGGGAGCGCGGGCCCTCCTTGTTCTGTTCCTCTTTAGGCAGCTCTGCCTGCTCCCTGCAGCCGGCCCTGTCAGCATCCCTCCTTTGGAAGCCAGCTCACTGCGCCGCATCTGTAATGACTTGTTTACCGGTCTGTGCCGGCTCCCCTTGCCAGGCTGGGCTCTCCCAGAGGACAGGGGCCATGTCATGTCCCCATTTTTCTGTCCCCTGCGCCCACACATTGCCTGGCATAGAGAGGCCCTAGTAATTGCCCGTGAACCTCAGGCTGGGTGACTCTGGGTCCACCGCCAGTCCCTAAGCTCCTTCGCTTTTTCCTCTCTTCAGGGGCTGTAGGGGCTCAGCTGCTCCCATGTACTTGCTTCATTACATTAAACCAGGAGAAAGAAACAGTTCTCAGTTTACATTGTGTTCTGCTGGGGATCATTGCTCCTTTACTCCTTATGGCTATAGCAGAGGTGGCCCCAACCCCTCCCTCGGTATAAGGGTACCCCAGGCCAGGCCTCTCAAGGGCCAAGGGCCAGTGAGATTCAGTTTGGGGACTTGGTTTATGGAAAGTGACCAGCTCACATAAACATGGAAAGATGGGTCAGGTCGAGAGTTGCCAAGAAACAGAGGGAAACTGAGTCCTGCTGACATCCAAGGGAACTCTGGATCCAGCCAGACCTGAAGCCATCTCACTCTCTGTTATGTGAGAGAATTATTTACTTATTTACTTTTCTTACTTTCTTTTCCAGGCAAATTTGAATTTAGTCTCTTTTCTTCCCAACCCAAAGAGTTCTTCATAACACAGGTATGAAGGACTTAAACTTCCGCCTCCAGAGCAACATTTCAAAATAAGATAACAACCAGGGTATCTGGGAATAATAAGAGCTTTAAAAAAGAAACATGCTATCATATTGATAGTCACAGCTCCGTGAGCCTTCTCATTTTATCCAGGGAGTCTAGACTGTGGCCCCAAATCCCACCCTAAGCCAGGAGGGGCTGAGAAATTCATCTCTCTGGCTTCTGTTTATCATGAGGAATGAGGACGCTGCTCAGCCTTTGACGAAAGCTCACATATTGCTGTTTGCTTTCTGAGTTCCCAGGAGGCCAGGCTTCTCTGAGCTTGCTGGGAGGTAACTGAGTAACACTTGGGGCTCAGCAGCCTGCAAATCAATTAATCTCTTTTGCAAATTGCTAACCGGTTCTAATGAATTGGCTAGGCACAGAGGAAGTCCTGCGTGGCTCTGTGTCCTTTACAGTGACAAGACTCTCCCAGAGCAGGCTGAGACATCGTGCCTCTGCTGAGGAACAAATCTATTAATATTTGGAGAGAACATCAAATTGTGCCCAGTGGACTTAAAGTTTGGTCAAGAGAAACTCAACTTCTCTGTGAACTAAAAAGAAAAATAGTCTCATCGACTCTCCATGTTCTCTCTCCCTGGATGTTACCTGTGCCAGAAGAGGAGCAGACCCCGGGAGAAGCAAAGCAGGTGGGCAGCCCCCAGGCCACCCCCCATTGTGGGGTCAGAAGATGAAGCCCCGTGAGACTGGGGAAAGGGGGTGCTCTAATGCTTCTTCTACTAGAAGAAGCTAAAATCTGAGACCAGTTCAGAGTCTTTTAAGAAAGGTACAACATGGTGCTCAGAGACCCCTTCTCACAGTGATTCTCCTCCAGGGTCTTCCCCAGAGGGACCCTCTGCTTGGGCTGAGGCAATAGGAAGCATTCTACATCTACCTCATGTAGAATGAAGCACAGGAGACACTCAGTCTCCCAGTCAGCAGAGAAGAGTGACATCCCAAAACCTTCCACCCAGAGGCTCTGTCCCTGGTCCCCAGCTTGAAATAGATGGGCAGTCAGGGGTATGGAGTAACAACCTCTCTTTGAGTAGAAATGGTGCATTGTTCAATGTGATACACAGGGGTCCCTGGGGTTCCACCACTGTAGGTTGAGCAGTTCTATCTGAAGAGGGTGGTGGGCTGCAGATGGGGCCACGGTGGGCGCCAGCCTCACCTACCATATTACAATGTATTGGAAAAAGATCTGTCCATGACCACAAGTATTGTTCCTCTGGGTGGAGCACCACTTTTTCCAAGCTCCTTTTAAGGGTGAACAGGTTTGGCCACCATCAGCAGCCTTCTTGTTCCTGCTCTGTCCTCCACCGCCCTGGTACCTTGTGCCAATGGTGATCTTTGCAAAACCCAAATGTGATGATCTGCCCCTGCCCTAATCGTGCCTTGGGTCCCCTTTGATTTCAGGAGAAAGATCAGGCCCCCATAAAGGCCTGGGGTCCCTGCAGGTGGCCCCCAGAGCCTGTAAGCCCTGGTTGCACAGGCCATCTCTCACCTTTGGGCACATACCACCCCCTCGGCACGGGCAGCTCGCCTACTGTGGGCACCCACACAGTACCTCAGAACTTGAACCTGCACTTCCAAAGCTGTGCTGGGAATGCCACCCCAGTGAGCCCAAGAAAGAGGACTCTTCAAGGAGGGCTTGGCAGGATGTCCCTGTGACCCCTGCCATCAGCTGTGTTGAATGTAGGGTTTAAAACTATGCAAGGCAAAGTTCTGCTGGAGCCTACGGAATACTAGATCAGCAAAAGAAGCCCAGGACCATCTTATGGACAGAGAAAAAGGGACATAGAGGAACAGGAGAGCCCCAGGAAAGGGACCCCCAAGGGGGCCAGAGAGAGGCATGATCTTAGGTGGTTCACAGGCACAGAGTTAACTAAATCTAAATGGCACAGTTGCCAATTTTATGTTACTCTTCTGATTATGGAAAGAAGGAAGCCTTAACTGGACACCGACATGGCTGTGAGGTCTCCCTGGCTCTCCCGATCTCTTTCTAGCAAAGGGAATGTCCCTAGAGTTCATGGACTTCAGTTCACAACAGATTCCCACTGGAATTTATTGACCCAAGTACACTGCGGTGTTTTAATCTTTGTAACGATCCCTTCATGGCATTAGGTATTGGCTTTTGTTTTTAATGGTGGCAAACATTGATTTTATGTATTTAGCTTTCTGTAAGTGACCGAGTAGGAAAAAACCAGTGAGTAAGTTCACAGGCGAGCGACCGATGGGCACAACGGGGCTGCTGAAGGGGGTCGTGAGTGACATGAATCCATGCCAACGACCACCACACTCACCAAGCAGGCACCAATGCCTCTCTGAGCCTCAGTTTGTCTGTCTGCACAACGAGAATGAAAGTTATACAAGTTTGTGAGGGGGTGAAATGTGGATGAGCTTCCTAGATTTTTGAGAGTTTTCTAAAACTTCCCTTGGAACTGTGGTCCCGAACCTCACGGTGTTTACTGTTATAAGCCACGCCAGCTGCAGGAAATTGCAAAACCATAAACTCAATGTAGTTCTTATCGTTCAATAAAACATCTCCCTCAATCAATATGACTTCAGATGTGTCATCCGGGCACAGGGCCATGCTCGGCTCTTCTTCAGTGTTCCAATTTTAGTCTGTGTACCGGGAGAAGCGGCACGACTTCCAATGTGCCCAGCAAAAGCCCAAATAATTAACCTCAACCACATCAATGTTCTCTGTTCAGTTCCACAAAATGCGTTTCTAAGGAAATGTATAAGAGCACTCTTTATACCACGGAATGTTTTAATGTATCCCAGCATCGGAGTAAATAGAACCGGTCTCAGTTAATGGAACAGGTCCTTTTAACACAGGGATTTCAATAATAATAATAATAAAAAGCTGGTATGTCATCAGCCAGAAAGAGATGTGCATTCAAACACAAAAACAGGGCAAACCTAATTATGAGATTCTTTTTGCAGCCCAGGGTCAATAACTGTGATGTCAAGAGAACTGTAACGAGGCTGTGTACAGAGGGGTTTTGAGCTCTCAGAGAGAGAACATTCCCCCTCCTGGTCCCAGAGAACTGCCATGCTGGCCTTCACCCCACCGCCCACGCTCTGGAAAGAGAACACTCATTCAGAGCAGTGGCCTCGTCCGAATTGTGTACCCACAACAAAGGAGAGTCGTGGGGGCTCTTGCTCAGGTGGGGTCAGCTCTTTGTGTGGATCTGTGGGATTTCAGTGGCTTTCTCTAATGGAAAAATAACACAAGGGCACGTGAGCTGGCACAGGCACGTGCACCACAGAAGCAAGGCTGCTTTCTCCAGTGAGACCCTGACTAAGGGAAGAGACAGTGAAAAGAACATTTCAAGGCAAGGTTTGCGGGGGACTTTCCCCAGCAGGTAGAAGGGGTGGTCTTTGGCCACCTGGTGCCAGCTGGCTCAAGTTGGCATGGAGCACTCACAAGGAGGCAGGGAATTGTACCCATGCCCAAGCAGGTATCTTCTGGTGTTCCAGGTGAGGGTAGAAACCCCCCTGGGCCCCATGGCCCTCCCCTGACCCAGGCGGACACAACTCCATTACCTTGCTCAATCCCCAGCACAACAACCCAATCCATTAGGATGCCAACACAGTTTTAGAGGTTTAATGCTAAAACCAAATAGCTCCTGCCTGGCAGCAAAGCAGGAGCACTTGAGAATCTCACGGTCCTCTTCTGTGGGAGGCGTGTTCCTCTTCAGATGGACGGCCTTTTTGCTTTCCTCCTTTTATCTTGGTGGGCCTCAAACATAGTGTGTGTGTGAACACTTCTGTTAAGAGTTCTGCACACATACCCTGATGGTGGATCTGCGGGATTTTCAAAGATAATTGTGACTCCAGATGATTTTTGCCTTACAGACTGGCCTTGGAAATGAGATCCACCACCTTTGAAACATGGTCCCACTCCAATGTCATAGAGGATTCCGGGCTAGAAAACACATGCTCAGGGCTACCTTCATCTCCCCAGAGCTTTCATCTACAAAACTGGGGTGGCATCAGATGATCTGTAAGATTGAGGGTGGCGATTCTATAAGCTACAAGGTCAGCTGGGCAACCTGGGTACAAGGCAGCAGAGATGCCTGTCAACTTGATAAACAGTGTCCTAATTAACTCCGATCATTGCAACTAGGGGACACTAGGTAAAATTAACCCATCCACATTGGGGACCAAAATTCCACAATAAGTAGGAGGGAATTAACATCTGAGAATTTGTCCTAAAAAATCAATGAAAACAAAAGTTGTGAAAATAAGCTGTCACGCCCACAAACATCAAATCAAAATGAACCCTCAGCCTCAGGTTCTGATGGCAAGCTTTGAGCTAATTGTTGTGATCAACTAGAGTTCATCATATTGATGAGGACAGAGTACATTTTTACACAAAATTGTGGGGTGGTCCAAGCAGCGGCACCTCACTTCCTATTTATTTTCATAGCAAGAACTTCAAGAAGGATTTTTTTTTTCACCAAAAAACACATTATAGCACTTCATCGGTTTTCCAGGGACTTTTCATTAAGCCTGGGGCAGCCACCTCCCTCTTGGAGTTGTCACCCTGCCTCGTTCTCTCTTGTTCATTTGTCACCCAGTCTGACTCTGCCAACGAGTGTGAATCACACAGGTTTCCAATGGTCAGTTCATCAACTTCATGTCTCTTAACATTTGGTGGCCAATTTACAGCAGCCCCTTATCCACAGGGGACATCTTGCAGGAGCCCAGTGGCTGGGGAACTGTAGACAACACCAAGCCCCATATAAAAACTCTGCTTTTTCTTATACATACCTACCTACCATAAAGTTTAATTTGTAAATTAGGCATACTAAGAGATCAACCATAATAACACATGACGAAATAGAACCACAATAGCAACAGACTGAATAAAAGCTATTTAAAACTTCCAAATGGCTTATTTCTGGAATTTTTCATTTAACATTTTCAGACCACAGTTAGTTGATGGCGGGTAATTAAACAGTGGAGGGTAGAGCTGTGGGTCAGAGGGGACTCCTGTATATTACACTGTGAAAATTAATGTGAAGGGCTTGTATGGATGCTATGGAAAGCAGAGAGAGTGGAGGAGGTCTGAATTTAGATAAGGGTCTCCTATGCCGTGGTTTAGCTGGCACACCTCCCGACTGGGGTATCCCATACAGACAATTTAGAGTCTAAGGCAGATGCTTGCTTTCCTTGGGACATTCAATGGCTTCATATACAAGAGCCAGTCCCTTCAGTGAGTGGCCCCCAACCCAGTGCACACACAGCCTGACACTCCAGTGAATGTGGCCAATGAACAGCGTTCTTTGAAACCGTGATATGAAAAAATCAATGATATGCCTGCACGTTCCACATTTAGCTGGGGTGCCTGGTGAGCCCACAGTGCTTAGTAACTGAACAGAAAGTTCTAGTCAGCCCCGTCGGATCCCTTGTTGGAGACTTGGCCAGGATGGTCTACTCGGTTTAGGTTTAAGAAAGAAAACACGTTCTCAGGAGTGTCTCATGGGCTCTAATTAATGTAAAATCTCATAAATTAGGTCTTTATCCTTCATAACTCCTCTGGCCTTCTGCTTGCAGATGACTTCACCACCGAGCCATCTGTTAATTCCAATGATTAGCACCAAGCTATTGGAATAGTTTGGAGAAGAGAGAAATTAAACATCTTTTGAAAAAAAAACATTTTTTTAAAAAACATCCTCTCTCTCATCTTCCTAAGTTATTGACAGGAAGAGTCTCCAAAACATAAAGAAGACCAGAAAAAAAAATTGGTTAGGACATATTGCAGCCCCTGGACACAGATGTTCCTGAGCACTGTTTGTAAATGTCTTCCTCATCTTGTTGGTGTATCCGGGCTGAGATTGATGTTTTTCCTACCTTTTAATTGGCCAATCCCCTTCCCCAAAGGTCATTGTCAATATCTTTGTTGAACTCCATCAAGCTTCCCAAGTTACAGCATCACGGGTCACCTAGGCCAGATCACGCCTCCCTGTCCTGCAGTGGGAAAGCGGTCATCCTCCCTCACCCCCAAACACACACACACAGAGTGAAGGGACTCTCCAGCCGGGGGTCGGCTCTGATCTCCCCTCCAGGACCTGCCAGGTCAAAGAAGCTCCAAGCAAGTTGTCTGTAAATGGGGGCAACCAAGGCCCAGCTTTAGGTTCCTTTGAAGTCACAACACTTTGTCTTCAAACACCCAGAGCCTTCGGAGTGCCTGTCACTCTGCTGTGAAATATTGATATTGGCAGGTGGTGGTAATAAACTCCTCTGGCCCCTTTGGTTTCCAGGCGGCATTTATTTTGATGCACTCTTTCTTTTTCCCTCGGACTCCATGTCCATCACGAGCTGTGGACCCCAGCTTGCAGGCGGCACGATCAGCCTTCCCTAATCCCTCTCTGACACTTCAATAAGGAATGGGAGGTGATTAATACTCCCCGGGCCATGGCTTCCAACACATCTGCAGGCTCCTCCTGCCCCTCAATGCCCATTCTCCCCGTCCTTTATAATTGCTGGAGTGGGAGGCCTTTGAAAAGGGGCACCAGGGACACAGGCTTCTAGCTCAACCTGCTGCTCAAATAATAAAAATGAAAGCACAGACATTTGTCACCACTGAAGGCTGTTTCCTGGGCATTGTCACCTGCGTGGGCAGGGGGACCTATGCTCCCAACAGGAGTTGACGATGGTTGGCCCCTGCTTTCCTATCTCTATATTCAGGTTTTATTTCTGTTGAGGTATGGACACATTCCTCACTAGGACCCCACCTTGCTCTTGGGATCATGGTGTGACAAAGCCATGAAGTGCTGGTATCAAGACAGGAAATGTATAGAAACTAGTTCCCCCAAAGGGAGGGAGCCTCAGGACCTCTGGGGCTCTTCCACAGGCCCTGCTATGTGGGCACAGGACTCTGCCCTGAGGCTTTTAAGGGGAAGAAGGGAGGAAAGGACAGTGAAAGGCTATCTGCGTGTCTCAGGGTTTCTAGGTCACCCCAAGCGAGCCAGGTGTGTGCACCTGATAGGAAGAGGCAGCGCCTGCAACGGAAGCCGTGTAGGATCTACCACCGAGGAGAAGCAGACAGAGCAGGCACCACTTGCTTTGGCCCAGCCCCGTCCTATGGCTGTGGCCAGGGGGTAAAGCTGTGTGCATATCCACACCAAAGGCCCTGCCATGCCCAGGCAGCCAGCCACAGGTCTTCTCCCTAAAGGGAACTGATGGGTCCCACAGCCATCAGGAGAGAAGCTACTAGACTACTGCTCCCCAGAGTGTGGAACACATCCTGCAGGGGGCAAGAACATGTCTGTTTTTATGGTTTAGGTTTATAATTAAGGTTCTGCAAAAACAGCCGACAAACATTGAGAGCCCGGATGATGCACACTCTTGTACATGCCATGTCCATGTCGTTCGTTTAGAAACACACTTTCAGATCATTTTCACTAGTTTTGATGGGGAGAAATCATAAAGCAGGTTGAATAGTGCCCCCCAAGTCCTAACCCAAAGCTCCTCCAGAAGTGGCCTTACTAGGCAAAAGGTCACTTCTATGGTTGGTTGATTGACTTTGCAGAAGGAATCAGTTCAAGGTTCTCAAGATGAGACCAAGTGGGATTTAGTGTGCAGCCTAAATCCAATGACACAGAAAAAGTCAGAGGGAGGTCTGACCCATGGTGACACAGGGAGGAAGCCATGTGGAAATGAAGCCAAGACTGGAATGATGTGACCACAAAACAAGGAACACCCAGAGCCAACTTGGAGAGGAAGGGAGTGTCCTCCTCAGAACCCCTGGAGGGTCTGGGAGGCTCCTGGACTCCAGACTGAAAGAGAATAAGGTTTAGTTGCTTCAAGCCACCAGGTGTATGGTGATTTCTTACAGCAACCTAAGAACCCCAGTAGAAATGCCCAGTAGCTGCTGCCCGTTGCACAGGGCCTCACACTCCCCCTTCCCTCCCCAGAGTCCTCCCTAGAATCCTCCCCTCTGGCCATGAGCCTGCGTTTGTCCCATCCCCGTCTAGAAAGCCCCTGCCTTGTTCTCCCACACCCAGCTTTCCAGAAGAAGCCCCCTGTCCCCAAAGAGAACTTCCCCTGCGTGTCTCTCCCCCAACACACCCACAAGTGGCCTGGTCCTCCACTGAATAGCAAAGACCCTTATTATCAAGCGTCACACTGGGCACTGCACTCAGCATAAGTTACACAGCTCCCCTGACCTCTCAGTGAGTCACAGGAGGCATTGGTCTCTGATTGTATGGCTGAGGCACTGGACAGGGGACAATGCCATACCGTCAGAGACCCCACATGGAAGCTGACTGGCCACAATGTCATTCCCAGTAAGATGGGAGCAAAGGAGAGTCAGTTGGTTCTCCTGGCTTCACCCACCATCCCATTCATCAGAGCAGGGATTATCTTCTTCCCTTCCCCTTCAGGGGCACAGTGAAGAGCCCAAAAATGGAAATAGAGGCCGCAGGAGTTTCCTGGATGAAGCTGTCTTTAAGGTGCTGGGAAGGGAGCTAGTTGGTGGGGGACTTCCATCATTTGGGTCAACTGGCAGAGTGCCAGATGGTCCAATGAGATCCACACTGGGACCCACTGGAAACCTCCCTGACCTACAGAGCTGTGCCTGCCACCCTGCCAGTGCCTCAGCAGGTGACCTGTCACAGCTGTCACTATAGTTCCACACCCGCCTAACAGAAGATTCAAGAACTGGACTTGATGGAAGAGAGGTGAAGGCAGGGTCCATGGAGACAAAAATCAAGGAGCTCACCACGGGACCATGATACCCATGGGGCTCCCCTCACACATGGGGCCCCCATGCCCCAGAAGTCCCACCCAACTCCTCACCTTCCAGGGGCTCTGAGCTGTGACCTACCATTCAGAGTGCCAGGCTGCACCTGGATGCCCAGTGGTAGGTACAGGTGGAAAAGGCTCTGAGAGAGAGGGAAGTGGGCACGCATAGTGTCTAGAAAGCACAGAGGTGACACTGATGTCACCTGCCACAGTCACAGGAAGGCCCCGTGACAAAGCAAAGAGTTGCACTGTGTTCTTTGGCACTTGGTGTGGGAGCCTGCAGTCTGGGGCTGGTGTGCAGAGCAGCATTTGGCCTTGAGGCATCTCCGTGGTTGGGGTAGGGGTCACCAGGCAGAGCCCAGTGTGAGCGCCATGGAATAAGGAGCAACACGATGCAGATGAGGGCGAGAAAGAGCAGCGCTGGGCACCTTGAGTGCACTTCCACCTCCCCTCACCCTATTCCCCATGGGAATAAGGACCTTCACATTCCTTAAAACATATCTTTTGCCTTTACAACTCTCCATCCAACTACTAGAGCAAACACTTGCCTTGATTTAAATTCTGGGTAACAAAACATTGGTCTTCGTCCTCCACCACCACAGAGGGTTTGGGGGGCTGACGAATGGAGGAAGGAAGGGGAGCAAGTGCCCTCTGCCTGCAGGGGCCATTGGAGCTGCCCAAAAGTGGAAGAGAAGGTGCTCCACACACGTCCCCAAGACCAAAAACCTCAGTCTTCAGACATGGTCCCGGGGCAGGCTTTGAACCAAAGAGGTAAACATCAGTCACAGAAGGATGGTAATGCAGTCACCGCTGGCCAGATGGGGCCTGCAGCCTCTCACAAATGGTCTTCATCTTCTCAGTTAACCCTCGGCAAGCAAGGCCCAGGCTGGGCTCATTGCTGCTGGGAAGAGGGGACACAGGGGTCCAGAGAAGGTAAGTGACTTGCCCTGGTTCTCAGCCTTTGCAGCTTAGAAAAGCCCCTTCCAGGAAGCAGCCTCCAGAGCTCCCGTACTTTCCTTCTGGGCGTGGGGAGGGCAGCTCTCCCTGCCTCCCAGGCGATCATCTCAGCAGTGGCTCTCACAGAACCACTCAGATGTCTGGTTCCTGTTGTCCCAGGCTCTGGAGGGACTCTGCTCAGTAAGGACCTGACTCCAGGATGTGCATGGACTGGTCAGTGTGGGAGGCTCTGTCTCCTCACGGTCCCTCTCATTATCTCACAGACATCCACTTTGACACTGTCCCTGCTAGAGCTGGGCTAGCTGCCATGCACCCTACATTCCAGCCATCTGTCCAATCTGGGTTCACTTCCAAGGGGAGCTTTACCTGAGTTCTTGAGGATCCCATGTGGCTCTGGCCCCTCCAGTCGGAGACGGGGACAACTTCTTCTTGGCACCCATGGGGGCTTACGCAGTCTGCTGGTTCTCGAGGGAGCACGGCTCTGCCAGAAATTCCCTTCGTACCTGCAGGACAGAAAAGCACACGTGCAGGAACCAGCCTGGAGAGCATGTGCCCCACAAGTCAGGGACAACCCTGGGAGAACTCAGCTTGACTCTCTCTGGTCAGCTTGGAGCAACCCTGTTACCCGCAGCCCTCATCCCCACCCAGGACACAGGAGGGACTAAGCCATATAGTGCTTCATGAAGCTCCCACATCGCTGAGTCAGACTTTGGGAAGGTCAGCTGCTATGAGGAAGCCCTGAACTGGTGGCCTCCCTTATTGCTGAACAGACCCCCCATGAAGATGTTCTGTAATCTGCATTGACCAGTGTCATGGCCACTAAATCCTGTGGCTGTTGAGCATTTAACATGTAGTCAGTGTGTCTGAGAAATCAGGCTTTAAATTTTGTCATTTTAATTAATTTAAATAGACACAAGTGGCAGTGACTACCACAATGGACAGCACACGTGTAGAGGTCCATGAGGAGGAGCTCTTCTGGATTATGTGATCTTGTGGTCCCCCAAACAAAGTATTCACCTCCCAGAGGGAGAAGGTGTGAGAATCCAGGGCTTCTATTCACACTTACCCTCCTCTGAACCTCATCATTCCCACTGGAACAAGACTTCTGAGATGCACGCTATGTATCGTGATATAGAGGAAAATGTTTGCATAATTTGCAAATGAACAAATATGTACTTATTAGGATACAGGCTCACAATAATCTACTTAAAGCAATGTGCAACCCTATAACATACCATCTAGTCAAGCACCCCATCTTGCAGGCAAAGGAACTGAGAAGAGTATCTGCCATGTGCACTAAGCTCTTTTGAAAGATCTGTGTACTGCTTCGAGCTCCCTGGTCAAATACAAGAACCCACTTTGTTTACAAGTCTCAATTCACAAGAATTAGACTCCCATGGTTCTCAGAACCTGCTAGGGAGAAGGTGAGGAAACCTGCATGGCCACTTGCCTTTGTTTATCTGAGCTGCTGCCTGGATGTGGCCACAGTCTCCTGATCCCCAGGGCTGCCTGTAGAATGTTAAATAAGATATGCAGAATGTGTCTTGTGTGTTGGCTTTTCCTGGCAGCAACAATGAGAGAGAGGCTTTGTGTCCAGACTTGCATGGTTTCTATGGGACAAGCTTGTCTTCACTTCCTGGGGCAGGAACTGTTACTACCCAGGGCATTTAGCTCCTTCTTTGAAGCAGGCTTCCCTGCTGGTCAAGACCACAAGTTCCAGAAAGATCTCTCTGAGCCAGATTGGGAGGAGAGGTTAATCACAAAGCCTAATCCAACTGGGGTTTCAGCAGGGATGAGTAGAGAGTGATTTCAAAGTGGTGCAGAGACAAACGGAGAAAGGGAGGTGAGTCATGTGCAGAGAATTCAGTGCTGTAAGTCACCTTTGCCTGAGTCAGCAGGTGACTGCCACATTCCTGAGGGTATTAAAGAATGACACAGTTTGGTTTGAATCCATCCCATTTGTTGATTCTTTTTTTTATTATTATTATTACATGACAATAGTGGAATGCATTACACTCCTTATTACACATATACAGCACAATTTTTCATAACTCTGTATATAAAGTATGTTCACGCCAAATTATACCATTATACATGTACTCTTTTTTTTGCATTACAATTCTTAATACACATATATACCATAATGTTTCATATCTCTGTTTGTATATAAGGCATGTTGACAACCAAATTCAAGTCTTCATATGTGTATTTTGTATAATGATGACCCCATTTGTTGATTCTTGATTTTACTTCCTGCACTTTAGGAGTCTTGTTAAGAAAGTCAGATCCTAGACCAACATGGTGAAGATTTGGACCTATTTTTTCTTCTATTAAGTGTAGGATGTCTGTTCTGGCCCCTGAGTCTTTGATCCACTTTGAATTGAGTTTTATGCAGGGTGAGAGATAGAGGTTGAATTTCATTTTATTACATATGGATTTCCAATTTTCCCAACACTGTTTGTTGAATAGGCTATATTTTCTCCAGTGAGTGTTTTTGGCACTTTTTCTTTCCTTTCTTTTCTTTTCTTTTTAAATATTTTTTTAGTTGTAGATGAATACAATATCTTTATTTATTTATTTTTATGTGGTGATGAGGATCAATTCCAGTGCCTCATGCACGTGAGGCAAGAGCTCTACCCCTGAGCCATAACCCCAGCCCCTTAGCACCTTTTTCTAGAATGAAATGACTGTATTTATGTGGGTTTGTGTCTATGTCTTACACACTGTACCATTGGTCTACATGTCTGTCTTGGTGCCAATACCATGCTGTTTTTGTTACTGTGGCTGTGTAGTGTAATTTAAGGTCTGGTGTTGTGATGCCTCCTGCTTCACTTTTCTCACTAAGGATTGCTGTGGCTACTCTGGGTCTCTTGTTTTTCCAAATTAATTTCATGATTGCTTTTTCAATTTCTATAAGAAATGTTACTGGGATTTTAATAGGAATTTCATTAAATCTGTATTGTGCTTTTGCTACTATGGCCATTTTGACAATGTTAATTCTACCTATCCAAGAACAAGGGAGATCTTTTCATCTTCTGAGGTCTTTATTGATTTCTTTCTTTAGTATTCTGTAGTTTTCATTGTAGAGGTCTTTCACCTCTTTTGTTAGATTGATTCCCAAGTATTTTATTTTATTTTATTTTATTTTTTGAGGTTATTGTGAATGGTAGAGTTTTCTAATTTTCCTAAATCATCACTGATGTATAGGAACGCGAAACTAAGAAGCTCCTTCTCAGCAAAGGAAATAATCAATAACGTGAAGAGAGAGGCTACAGAATGGGAGAAAAACCTTTACCACCTGCACCTCAGATAGAGCATGAATCTCCAGAATATGTAAAGAACTCAAAAAACTTAACACCCCCCAAAAAACAAATAATCCAGTCAATAAATGGGCAAAGGAACTGAAATGTTCACAGAAGAAGAAACACAATAGATCAACAAATATATGAAAAAAATGTTAAACCTCTCTAGCTATTAGAGAAATGCAAATTAAAACTGCTCTAAGATTCCATCTCACTCCAGTCATAATGGCAATTATCAAGAATACAAGCAACCACAAATGTAGGCGAGGATGTGGGGGAAAAGGTAAACTCAGATATTGCTGGTGGGACTGTAAATTGGTGCAACCACTATGGAAAGCAGTATGGAGATGCCTCAGAAAATAACTTGGAATGGAGCCACTATTTGACCCAATTATCTCACTCCTTGGTTTATACCCAAAGGACTTAAAAATCAGCATACTGCAGTGACACAGCCACATCAATGTATATAGCAGCTCAACCCACAATAGCTAAACTATGGAACCAAACTAGGTGTCCTTCAATAGATGAATGGATAAAGAAAATGTGGTATTTATACACAGTAGGATATTACTTGGCCTTAAAGAAGAATGAAATAATGGCATTTGCCTGTTAAGTGAAATAAGCCAATCTCAAAAACCCAAAGAACTAATGTTTTCTTGATAGGCGGATGCTAACTCACAATAAAGAGGGTGGGGTAGGGAAGAATAGAGTTATTTTGGATTAGGTAGAGGGGAGTAAAGGGAGGGGAGGGGATATGGGGTAAGAAGGAGAGTAGAATGAATCAGACATTATTACCCATATACATATATGACTACATAACTGATGTGATTGTACATCATGTGCAACCAGAGGAATGAGAAGTTATGCTCCATTTATGTATGATGTGTCAACCTGCATTCTACCGTCATGAATAACTAATTAGAACAAATTTTTAAAAAGTAAATATGAAAAATCATTTGAAAAAAAATGACATAGTTTGAGCCACAGGGACTCAGCTCAGTCAGAGTAACTGTAGATTGCAGGGATAGTCCCACCTGAATCCGTATCAAATCAAGGTGGAGAGTTCCACCCTGAATTTACATCAAGTCAAGGTGGAATTTGCTTCCTTTTGCCCTTGGGGAGAGCAAGGTGAACCTTGGTGTTATTTTCTAAGCAGTATTTTGGTTTAACTCAGACAGGGTCTTTTTTTTCTCTTCTGGATTCTCTCAGAAGGCTCTCTGTGCAACCGCTGGGGACCTCAGCCTGGCCAGGCAACTTCTGCACAGTGGCCTTCATCAACAATCAAGCAAGACTCCCAAGGCGTGGCTAATGCTGGTGACCCATCAGACACCTTCCCCAGGCTGCACATCTGTCCCCCTGTTGTCCAGGGGACATATTTGCCCCTGCCTCAAAAGGATTGTCTTGGCCAGTGTGAGCCAGTGTTACCCCTAGGGGAGTTTGTATGGAAGACTCTAAGCCATTGATTGACCAACTGTTGCAGGACTTAATGGATGAGCTCTTTACCTCTGAGCAAGAAGCTGGCCTGGTGCAATTCGTGCCCAAGTTCCCATGGGATCAGGCCTTTGTTCCTCAAACTCACCCAGGTTTGCCTCCTCACACCTCCCAGGCCTCCTAAGAGCCCCCTGGCCTAGGTCCCAGGAACCCAACCTCAGGTGTTGCAATGTGAACTCCCTACTTCCTCTGGTGAGACTGCACCATGGAGTCCCTTCTGCTTCTCACATTATCTCACGGCTTTAAGATCAATGCAGGTTTGTGTTTATGTCTAATTTGCCACTTTGAGCTCTTTAGTAACCTAAGTCTTTTTTAATAAGCTGCCACTTAAGGTCCAAGATTTTAAATTCGACTTGTTGGCTCCTCTCGCCTCTGCCCACTGTGTCCCTTTAGGTCTCGGATGGAGCCTATGTGACAGGCCCTCCGGAGCCCAGTAGTCACCTCTGTTCACAGGCCTCATGGACACGGAGCAGGAACGAGCCTTCTTGCCCGGTCAGCCCAGCAGAGGCCTGAAGCCTAGTCAGCCAGGCTCGCCAGGTCAGGGACATCAATTTTGACTGGAGTTCAGTGGGAAATTCAAGAAAGGAGGTAAGTGAGGCTTCTATTGGGAACTTGGAACTGGCTGAAATCTATTTGCCATGCTGCTACCCTACTCTCTAGGGAGGGCAGATGGAAGGCGTGGTGGGACACAGGCCTGACTCACACGCATGTGCTCTGGGGAAAGCTGGTGTTCTCACCCTCTCGCTTCCTCTCTGGACTCCACGGGGTCAACAAAAGCCAAGGAGTGGAGTAGAGGGTGCACAACCCGGCCCCTGCACCCACACAGCAGCACCTGGGCTGTACAGCCAGCAGGACACAGGACACAGCCACAGGTGGAGAGGCCACGTGAACTGAGGCCATGTCTGCAGGGCTGGCCTCAGTTCACATCACCTTGGAGGCTGTGCTCTCGTTGTCAAGTGTGTAGGCTCATCGACAAGGAAATGGTGCTATGATTAAGAACAGGCCCTGGGCTCAGACAGACAGACTTCTCTCTGGGAGGAAACCCACCACACAGACCTGTGCTTGGGGCCTGGCTTCTCCCCATCATTCTCCCTTTGGTGACAACTGGGTGTTCAGGGTTGCAGTGTGCCCTTCTCCCACACAACCTCCAGCCACCCCCGTGCTCATTTCCCTTCACCTGGGGCGCCACAGCTCATTGTTCCATTTGCTGGAAGCTTCCGGGAACAAATCTCTGAGTGTTTCATGCTTCGTACGGCACTGTACACAGTTACAAATTAATCAATAAAATCTAATTCCATGGTCCAGCGCTTGCTTGGGGCACGGCAAACGCATTTTGTGAGCACTCTGAATCTCTATGCCTCTAGTGAATGTCAGGGCAATTAGGAATCCAAGTATGAATTTTCCATTTCCACTCTGAAAATGTACCCTGCATTTTCTAATCCCCTTCCTTTAACTCATGTAGTTTCATTAACGAAAACAGCCATTTTCATTACAGTGTGGTATTTGGAATTGGCAAAAGACAAAGAGATAAATGAAACAGAATGGAAGGCCTTGAAATAAACTCCAAGTGTAAACGGGAAGCCAAAATGTGGCAAATACATGAGGGGAAGTAGCCTCAAGCAGGGTCTGCAAGCTTTTCAAGCAAATTCCAGATAAATATTTTAGAGTTAGCAGGCCACGTAGGATCTCTGTACAAATTCGTATTCATATTTATATATATATATATATATATATATATATATATATATATATATATATATATATGTGTGTGTGTGTGTGTGCCTATGTATATGTCCTCTTAAAAACAGAAAACCATGCCTTTTGAAGACATGTAAAAATAGATCAAAAGTCATGGTTGACCCACAATACATAGTTGTTTTATATATATATATATATATATATATATATGATTATATATATATTAGTCAAGTGTGTGTGTGTGTGTGTGTGTGAATGCATATATACTCATATAAGAAAACAGAAGAGAATATATTTGTATATTTGTGATTTAGGGAGATTGAGAGTAAGGAGAGACTTCTTAAGTAAGACCCCAAACTAACAGTTACAAGGGAAAAGGCCAGTCCCTGTGAATACATCGAGGTGCAGGACTTCTTGCCAGGCGTGGTGATGTACATACACACTGACACGGGGAGACAAGGTCAGCCCCAGGAGTTGGAGGCCAACATGGGCATCAGAGTGAGATTCAGTCAAAAAAAAAAAAAAGGAAACCAAACAACACAACTTCTTAATGACAAAAGAATCATAGGCAAGATTTTAAAAAGAATTCCATTTCCAACAGTAGAGTGAGCTAAGTACTCAGATTGAATATCACCCCCACGTTCACCCTTCTATTGAAAACAAATGAAAATGCAGATTAAATTGTAAAAATTTTGTAAACATCTAAATGCATTGATTTTTTAAAAAATATTTTTATAGAAGGTAAAGGGAAAACTGAGACCTGGATGGGCAAGCTCGCCTTCTCTTGGAGGGCATTTGTCTATCATCAGCCCAGAATGTGCCCAGGTGAGAGTAGAGTAGAAGACAACCTCCGTTCCTGCTTAGAGCTGAGCCCTCTGAAGGTCCTTGCCAACCCATGGGTAAACTAGGGCTAAATACTGCCACCCCACTGCCTGCCCAACAGACCTCAAAAACACTCCCAACTCAGACCTTCAACTGAGTGCAGGAGAGAAGACTCTCTTGTTGATTTCAGAAGGATAAAACAGCCGCACGTGGGCTTGCAACTGAATTCACAAGGCACAGAAGACAGGAAAAAATCTAAAGCCAGGAATTTCATTTAAAGTGGCGTCTGGTAGGGCCCCCAGGCACCTAGCAGAAGCAAAACAAATATTTACCGCAGAAATCTATCTTCAACCCAGTGTCAAAGTTCCAAAAACATCAGCTCACAGTTCAAAAACCCTCAAACAGACAAAGAACCAAGTTACCTTAAGAGGAAGCTGATACATAAAGCCGAGCCCCACGTGCGGAGATGCCACATGTAGGCATTAACAAACGCACAATAGTAAGTGTGTTTAAAAAAAGAAATTGAAAATAAGAGTAAAGACTAAGAGATCAGAATTGACAAGCAGATTTGAAAATAATGGAAATTTCTGGAAATAAAGCATATTATCCACTAACAACTGAATTTAAAACTCAGTAGAACAATAGAAGCAGGGGTGTCAATTAAGAGGCTGTTGCAATAGAGGCTGGGGTGACTTGGGCTTAAGATGCATGATGGCAGTCTGCTCACCACCCCAAATACTGCATAAACTGGTGGCCAGTGGCTTTGGAGCAGTCCCTGAAAGGAGAGGAGCAGGTGAGGTATGCCTCGGAGGCCCCACTCATTGGTGGGGAAGCTATCTAGGTCCAGCAGCATTTGTTGGAAAGAGCAGGTGTGTCCCCACCACTCCTCTTTAAACCTTTATGAAAATTCAATTGACCAAATACTTGTGGTTCCTTTCCCTACTCTCTATTCTATCCCATTGATCTTGGTCTATTCTGATGCAAATACCACACTGTCCTGACTACTTTAGCATCATAATAAGTCTTAAAATCAGGTGGCCTAGTCCAGGCAGCATGGTATTCACATTAAAATGGGCAAATAGATCAACAAATGGTGCTGAAACAATCCATCTGACATCTTAAGAATTATATAAAATAGATGAAAATGGATCATAGGCCTAAATATAAAGCCTAAAAGTACAAAGCATTAGAAGGAAACAGGAGAAGTGACCGTGGTTAGACACACATTTTTAGTCAGGGCACTGAAAGCAAATCAACAAAAAATAATTTTATCCAAATTAAAGATGCATGCAACTTCTTTAACCCTGTTAAGGAGAGGAAAAGACAAGCCATGCCCAGGAAGAAAACAGTTTCAAATCACATGACTGGGAAAGGACTTAGAATATATAAAGAATTCTCAAAACCAACAGTAAAAAAATAAACAACTCATTTTTTAAATGGGAATAAGATTTGAACAAAGACTTTACCAAAGAAGATAGACGAATGGTAAATCAGCACACGAAAAGGTGCGCAATATCGTCAGCAAATTCTAAGTATAAGGAGCTACTGCTACACACCTATTTAAATGACTGAAACTGTAAAGAATGGCCATGCTAAGCATCACCAGGGATGTGAAGAAGCTGGCACTCTCCTTCACACACTGCCAGTGCAAATATGGAAAGTACACAGCCTCTTTGGAAATCAATTTGGCAGCTTCTTCTGCTTCTTTATTTTATTTATTTATTTATTTATTTATTTATTTATTGCAGAGCAGGGGATGGAACCTAGGGCCTCACATGTGCCAGGAAAAGGGAACGGTGCCCCTTCCATGTGGCCCAGCCAGTCCAGGGTCAGGAGCTTCCTCCAGAGAGGTTAGAGCAGGTGTGCTTATACAATCTGAATATGGGCATGCAGAGTTTCCTTTGTATCAGTCCCAAACTGAAACAAACCAATGTCTGCCAACAAGTGAATGAACAAACTGTGGCATGTCCTCCCAGTGGCACACTGTTTGATAAAACAAAGGAATGACATACTCAACAACATGACAAGTCTCACAATAATCATGCCGACTGAAAACCATGAGGCCAAAACAGAAGAACAGTATACAGTGTATACATATGTATGTATGTATTCCCATTTCTATAAAGTCTAGAAAAACAAACTAATCTATAATGACAAAAAGTATATCAGTTGTTACTGAGGATGGGAGGCAGCCGGTGGGCAAGAGGGAAGAATTACAAAGGGGAAGAGGAGACTTTGGGAGGGAATGGGTATGTCCATTATCTTGAGAGTATTTTTAGTTTCTCAGGTGTATACATGTGTCGAAACTTAGTAAGCTGTATGCTTTAAATAGGTGCAATTTATTAAAACTCAATTATATTTCTTTTTTCTCAATTATATTTCAATAAAACTTTACAAAAAGTAATTCAGTAGATTAAGAACACTAGCAAAATTTCAAAGATACTTCTGAACAAAGTATCCAGATTATAGCAGAAAGAAATAAAGTTGATAAAAGTAAAAGAGAGATAGATGAAAGATAAAGTCTAAGATACATTATTTCAATGCTTCAGAAACAGAGGAAAGAGAATGGGGGGTGGGGGGTGACAGTGTTTGAAGACTGACAGCTGAGACTTTTCTAGTGAGATATGAATTCACAAACCGTAAAAGCTCCCTGGATTCCTAATGGAATACATAAAAAGCCATGTACACCTATACACATCAAAGTAAAACTGTGGAACACCAAAGATTAAAAGAAGATCTTAAAAGTGGCCAGAGAGAAAAGACTTTGAAAAGCAGAGACGTGGCTGAGAGCTGAGTAATAGCTGACTCCTCCAATACCAAATGGAAACCAGGGGCCACACCATGACGGCTTTGATGTGCCCAGATGAAGCTCAGTCACCCCGGAACTGTGAGCAGCAGAAATATTTTTCAACAACGATGATGAAATAAATGTATTTTCAAGCTAATAAAAACAGAGAGTGCTTTCTCACCTCAAGAAACCCTAAGTGATATGCTTTAGGCAGAAGGAAACATTCCCAGAAGGAAGGTCTCAAGTTCAGAACAGAGTGAGAGGGTGAGATGCGGAGTACAGACAAGCGCATCACAGTGGACACACAGGAAACCTACCTAGTGTCTCCAACAGGCAAAGAGCCCGTACAAATCTGAGGCATATGTAGGATCCTGTGAAGCATGTCTGTCATCAAAACCTGACAACAATGAGCTCCAATGAGCAGTGATGGACCTCACCCTAGAGGTGAAAATCCCCAGCGAAGACAAGTGGAGGGTGGCCTGTGTGTCCTCACACCATAGGATCTTCAAAAGCATAATGCTGAGCTAGAAAGTCAGGCTGATGGATCCTAACTGCTGCAGGTTTATGATGTGCTTCAAATGCACAAAGCAATGCTCTAGGTGGTGATGAATACATCACTTTCTAGATGACATATGAAATCATGGATTGACACGATTTTGAGTGAAGTACATGAAACTACCTCATTATTTTTTTGATTTTATTTTCCTTTTCTACATATTATATATAATGCATATGGTAATGATTTATTTATTTATATTCAATTTTTTATTTACTTATTATATTATATATAATACCTGCGGTAATGTTTCATTTATTTTATTTTAAGGCTTGGAGGAAAATGTGAAATGATGTTAATGTTTGTTAATTTTGTTTTTGTCATTTGCCAGAAGTTTGGTATTTTTTCTTTCTAAATTTCCCCATATTTTTTTATTTTTCAAAAAAAAAAAAGGAAAAGAGAACAGATACTCTGATGCATGAATTTTATCATTCATGAGCTCTGGCCCACTGGGAAATCTCTGCTGCAGGATTTCATTTTCCATAGAAATTAAGACAACTGAAGCAGAAACGGCAGACACATAGATACGCAGACCCAAGACACAGGTTCTTTCACTCTCTGAGGAGAGAACGCAAGTGGCAGACCATGACTGATCGGTGATAGGCGCATCCATAGGTGATGGAGAGGTGATTGATGGACATAGGCAGATACTCAGATGATAGGTGATAGCTGGATTCACAGGTGACAGATGATTGATAGATGATAGGCAGAATCCTAGATGATAGATAATTGATAGATATTGGATAAATAGATGATACATAGGTGAAATACAGACAGATAATTGATAGATGATAGATATAGGGAGATGGGTAGATAGATACCTGTAGACATGGGGGTGGTAGATGGATAGATAGAGTGACAGACAGAATAATGCCCCCACAAAGGTGTCCATGTCCTAGTCCCCAGACCTATGAATACATGACCTTATATGGCAACAGGGAATTTATAGGTGTGTTTAAAGGACACTGACCTCACACTGGTGATTATCCCGGATTTTCCAGTTGAGCCTAATCTAGGTAATCACAAGAGGGCTTATCAATGAAAAAAGAGGCAGAGGATTGTGTCTGCGGGGAGGATGAAGCACAAGAAGGAAGACCTGAGCTACCAGCGGAGAGGCTGAATCCTGTACCCAACCCAAGCCAACAGACACAATTCTCCCCCAGAGGTTCCAGAAGGGTGCAGCCTGTGACACCCCAACTTGGATCTGGCAATCTCCATGCTGGAATATTGGCCCTCAGAACTCTAAAGTAATTACTGAATGTTTGTCATTAAAACAACACCCTATGTCTGGCGATGTGTTATATCAGCAATAGAAAACTAACCCAGACAAGCAAGCAGGTGTACAAAGAGGCCCCATACTTCATCAGGAAAATATTCCTGTATAGTTATCCACAAAGTCAATGCATATGAAACAACTCCTGTGTCACTCTTGACTTCTTTATAAATCAGCCATAAACTACCATGTTAAAAGTGGGTTTGGGTTGGCTTCAACATGCAGAGCCCTTCTGAGGAGCAGAACTGAGCTACTCCTTGTGTGGCCTTGAGCATGAGTGTGACACACTGGCAGATGAGGGGCCCTTTCAGCATCATCCCAACGCTACCACCCAGAACTGGGCCCCAGCTCCAGGCCCTCTGAAGGACAGCCATTTCTCTGAGAGGCTCTGATATCCAGGCAATTCCATCACCAGAAACCTGATGACCCTTGAGGCTTCTGGGAGTCCAACAATGGCAGCTCCCTGGTCACATCTGCACAGGCCAAGTGAGACAGAACCAGCACCTTGGGAGAGGTGTGTAAAGAACCATTTCCCCTCACCCAGGGTCATCTCCCGGACCCTGTCCAGACATTAACATCATAAGTCTCAGCATTGCTTCTGAGTGGCAAGGATAGAGACACTTGGGCATGATCCTCTCTCCGCTAGCTATGTGAGCTTGAGGAGGCCACTGTGGCAGACACTTCATCTTGTGTGCTCTCCTTGCTCTCCTCAAGGGTGGGAGAAGCTGTGACTCGATGCCTATAAAAGATGGCAAAGGTGAAGGTACCTGGCTGATGTAATGAAAGTCCCTTATCAATTTGCTGTAATTAAAGTCCCTGGGAGGGCTTTGCCTACTCTGGGGAGCCCTTCAGCAATGGGTTTAGAGATCAGAGACCTGAGGCTGCAAAGACCTTCTGTCTCTGCTGCTGACCTTTAAGAAGCAAGCTGCTGTGAACCCCATGCCTCAGAACTGCAACCTCTGCCCACAATTTGAGGGAGTTTGGGATTACAACCTTCCCAGTCAGGCCTGCAGATGAGAGCATGGCCCAGTCCACATTTCGATGCGGGCCTTGTAGGACTGCAGCAGAGGACCCAACTGAACCATGCCCAGGCCTCTGAGATAATAAATGGGTGCCATTTTAAGCCACAAAGTGGTGACTTGTAACTTGTCATAGAAACCAGCGTATCCTCTGAACCACACAGCTCTTTATCTGTAGGATGAACAATGGAAATCTCTCTGCCAGAGAAACTTTTTAAGGATCACAAACAAGAAAAAACTTCTTACAATCTGCTCCAAATGTCCAAAGTTGTTGGAAGGAAGACCACAGAATTGGTGCTTTCTTCATCTGCTTCAAGGTGGATGACCTGCCAGGTGCTGCCAGGTAGCACAGCGCTCCTTGTGAGATCAGGCCAGCAGCCCAGGCCACCTTATGCCTGTCTGAGGGTTCTGGCCTCACTGGGAGCCAGTGTGGCAGCCTCTGCCTGAGACAGTCATCCCTACCCACTCCTTCTGCCCCGAGGTCTCCCTTTCTTGCTGGTGTTGGAGCTGCAAAACAATAGTCTTGAGGGGTGTGGACACATGCCCCAGATTTGGGCTCACAGCAGGACCCTTGACAAGCCTGTCCTTCTCTCTGGGCCTCACTTCCCCACCTGCACAATGAAGGCATCATCAATCTACATTGGTTCCACCTTTTAACCGAAAAATAAACAGCACTGAACCGAGTCGTTACCACATAACAGGCCTGAGTGAAGGGTCCCTGCTCCAACCTGGAGGCATCTTCACTAGGAGCCTCTTCAGTCCAACTCCCATGCCAGTGCTTTGGCCTGAGGGCTAGCTTGCCCTAACTAGCTGTGTGGCCTCAATGCATGTCCCTCCACTTTCTGGGTCTCCGTTCTCAGAGGTGAACATGGCAGCTGTGTGTTTAGTTCCCTGTGTTGCATGACATGCTACCACAAATCCAGCCACACACAGCATCACCCATGACCTCTCAGCTCCTGAAGTTCAGGTGTCTGCGCCCAGCTTACTTGCATTCTCTGCTCAGGATACAACAAGGCTAAAATCAGAGGTTAGCCAGGCCACATGCCTTCCCAGAGCTCAAGGTCACCTTGTATGCTCCCTGACTATTAGAACAACCTGCTCAGCTGCAGCTGTGAGAACGAAGTCCTCATCTTCTTGCTGACCATCAGAGGGGGGCTGCCCCGGCTTTCTGAGGCCACCCGCCATTTCCACCAACAGGCTACTTTGCCCCTTCAAAGCAACAGGAGAGCAACAACTGCACTTCCAGGTTTTCGGATCTCTTCTACTTCTGATCTTCACACCCTCTCTGGTTAGTTTAGATCTACCCATACCCAAGAAGAGGGTGATTCAGTGTGTGCCCACTAGGCGGTGGTAATCTTAGGGACCATCTTAGAATTCTGCCTCCTGCACGCCCCAACGAGGCTGTTTTCAGAATTAAATGGGTTAATTATTATATGTGAAGAATATAAAACATTGGCCTGCACATGGGGCCATCTGCTTAAGACTGGAATTCATGTCTCTGTAGCCAGCTCACTTTGGGACCCACAGTTCTCCTCTTACCCCAGCCTGCTTTATTTCATGGTTATTTCCATTTACCTCCATCCCTCACTCCCTTCCTGGACCAGGAGCACCTTGAGAGAAGGAACCATATCCTACTTTGTACACTCCAAGATGGTCCCCAACTCCTTCTGGTTGTCACTTCCCTCCTATGAGGAATAGGGTTGGCCTGGGTTACAAATAGGATATTGCAGAAACAGCAGAAATGTGACTTCCAAGGCCCTGTGGCTTCGCTATGCCCTCTCTGATCTTTGCTCTAAGCAGCTGGTCATCATGCTGGAAGGATGCCCCAGCTATCCATGGAGAGAATACACGTGGGGTGGGAGACTGAGGCCTCCTGCCGGTAACCAGCACCATGGGGGAGCCAGTCGAAAATGAGTCCTCCAGCCCCCATCAAGATTTCAGAAGCCTGCAGACCTAATGGGAACCTTGACTGCATCCTCCATGAGGGACCCCACACCAGAAACACCAGCTAAGCCACTCCTAAATCCTCAGCCTACAGAAATTTTGAGAAATCACAAGGCTTTCTTGTTCAAAGCCACTGAGTCTTACAGTAATTTGTTACATAGCAATAGAGAACTCGGGTAGCTCTCAATCCGTATTCACCAAGTTCAATTAATACTGAACACACAATAATATCTAACAGTCTCTAGTGCCGGTCACTGCTCTGAGTGCCGGGGACACAAAGGCTCACGCTCTGTTGGGAACTGGCTAGTGGGTATCCAAACAGGCCAACGAAGACAGTGGGATGCTGGAAGGAAATCCAGCCAGACAATGGTAGGAGAGCAGAAGGGAGCCGCCCAGGCACAGCTATGCTGCTGAGACAGGGCAGGGCAGCAGGCAAGGAGCCAGAGGTGGGCAGGCTAGTAGAAGTAGGGGAACCAGCAAGCACGATGGCCCCCAAACTGGAATTAAATGAAAGGACAGTCACGAGCCAATAAAGGAATAGAGGTGAGTGACTCAAGATTAACCAATAATGTTTGGTAGATACAAAAATCTCCATCCTCATTCCACATACTCGGGGGCTGCCAGATGGAGCTCTAGGTCCTCACTCAAACCTCCTTGTGCCACTGTACCCTGTCCCTTCGTGTTTCCTCCACAGGCTCTTGCTGAGGACCTCCCTCTCCCACAAAGCCAACTGTTAGAGCAAGATCTGCAAACCCAAATGCCTATGAGGGCCAGGTAGACAATGTAACTGAGATGACAGTGGGGAGAGGTGGGGATTGCGGCAAGCTGGAAAGCACATCTCTCTCCCATCAAGGGTGGCCAGTGCTCAGCCCCAGCCAGCTGTCACCATGCAAGAGGCAGCTCTGGTGTCTTCAGAGCTTCTAACAGTCAAAAGGAGTGAGAAATCCAGATTTTTGGTGAAACTAGATTTTTACTATGTGGCTAAAAAGTGTCAGAACTGGCCTAATGAGGTTCTTACACAGCATTTGGCCCCACAGCTGCTTCTGGCTCTGCCAGGCATCCTGGAGAGACATCTCCAGGCCTCTGGGGGCACCAGTGTGGGGCTTCCCAGCCTTCTTTTGGAAGTCCCCCTGGAGCATCCACATGTGGGCAGCTGGCAGGGGCACACTGACTGTGGAATCGATGGGTTGAAGTCTTGGGAAGGTACAACCATCCAGGAGACCCCTCCCCCGCTTCCTCTCCTCACATCTTCTGCATTCCTGCTGCTGCCTGAGACTTTGGGCTTGTCAGTGTCACTCAGATGTTAGTGAGAAGCCAAGGAGAGTAACAACCAGGTGCCAGCATCCCAGAGATCCCGGAACCCACAGGCAGCTACTCCAGTCCATCAGCATGCACATCCCCTTCCTCTGAGGACAGCATCCAAATCTTCCCTTGGGGGACTGCCCCTCCTCAGTCCACCCATTTAGGTCAGGGCTCATGGTTAGGCCTGGAAGCCTGTGTCACAAGGCAATGGGCCTTCTGTTGTTTGGGCCACTCTGATTTGGGCTTCTATCACAAGAGCCTGAATGACCCATGGAATAAAGGATGTGTCCAAAAAATGATGGACATTGGGAAGGACAGGACGTGAATTGGCACAGCATGGAGATTCCATCCTCTTAGCAGGCTCCAGGGACGGTGTCACCTTCATCACCCTTTAGCAATAGAGAATCTGAGGCCCTCCCCAGAGCTGTTGGGTTCTACTTAGCACTGCAAGAAAATTCCAGAAAACAGGCAACTGGCAAGCTCAAATCAGACCTCTCTGAGTCGTGGTTTCCTCTTGAGAAAGTGAGGCTAATGATGAGCCTGTCTCCTAGAGTTCGGGGTGTGGCGAGGAGGACTAGGGAGAAGGCATGAGTGCACAGAGCCACTGTGCCTGGATCAGCTCCAGCTCGTGGTCCTGCAGATGACTGGAAGGAGTTGAGCACTCCAGCCCCTGAGGGTTCCAGCAGAAATGGGGGAGAGTTAGGAGCTGCAGTCACCGCTGAGGAGCACATAGACTGGGGGTTGAGTTTGGTTAGATCAGAGAAGGCCCAGAACATTCAAGGGAGGGACCTGTCATACAGATATTAGGGTCCTGGTTCAGAGGGTGGCTTCGAGAATAAGTAAGGGCAGAGGTCGACCTGGTCACATGGAATGGGAGAAAAGGAGATCATGGGGCAATGAGCCCAGGAAGGCTCAGGGGGTGGACATAGTAGGGGATTAGGGTTGGCAGAGAGCTTTCTTTTTACCTTGTATGGAATGGGAAGGATTTTGAGCAAAGGAGCAAGATGACCAAATAATGAGATGAGGGAAGAGTGGTCTTAAAACCTGCCATCCTCGGGCTTGCATTGGTGGGTGTGTGCATGGATATGCCTCAAAGAGAAGGCTGGGGGCATACTCCCAAACACGAGCAGCAATTAGCTCCCAGGGCAGAAAACTAGGTTGTTTTATTGTCTTCCCTTTGCTTATCTTTATTTTCTAATTTTTCTGCAAAGGCCATACATTGTTTGCATAATTTTTTAGAAAGCAATAAAAGCTATAAATAATTAACATGCTTTCTCTTCAGGACTTAAATTGGATGGAAGTGTATCCAACCCAGTTATCTCAGATATTTGCTATATTCCTGGTCTTAGAATGTCACCACTGAAAACCATACAGATGGCAAAGTATATGGGCTGCTGGGAGGACAACTCAGTCCTTCAACTGTGCAGCTCCATGCCCTGTGAAGCTGGAGCTCTTTCTCGGAGCACAGAGATGCTCTCTGAGTCCCATGTCAAGTTCTCCTTGAGCTTAACTGTGTTGTACTTCGGGCATGTGCGGAAAGCATGGAGGAGGCCACAGTCCTACCTTTTGGGGTTGATCTTCAGCCTTTTCTGCTTGCTGTTCCCACGAAATGTCTTCACCCTCCTGCGAAACAGTCCTTTCTTCCTTTCTGGATCAGATGGCTGGTCCTGGGACCTCATTCCTGGGACTATTGGGTTGGAGAGCTGAAAATACCAGGCATGTTGGCATGACATTACTCAAAGCCCTCGTGATGGGCAGCCCTCAGGGGTTCTCTCTGCAGATGGACGTCTGTCCATGGACATGAAACACAGAAATGCTACATGGACAAATGGCCTAACTTATATGGGGACTCAACAAGGTGATGGCAGGGTGTGCCTGAACACATCTTCCAGAACCCACCGGGGCTGACTCCACAGAGGAAAGTCCAGCTTCACATGGAGCCTGGGGCCACCAGGGCCCATTTCCCTCCTGAGTCCCTCTCCTCAGGACCCTCACACTGATGGGAAGGAGAAGAGCCAGACTGGACCTTGGATCTCCTCAGTTCCAACATGTTTCTCCTTGACCTGCACCCTCAGGGTGACAAAGATGCCACCCCCCACCCCAGGCTCCACCCAGAAGGCAGGAGAGCTGGCTGCAAGCCTGCAGTCTCCAGTATAGTGATTCTTCACTTTGAAATTTATCTTTTTATGACTTTCTTTTGTTTTGCTTGCACTGGGGGCTTTATTCTTTCCTGCCCTGTATGTGGCAGCCCCACCTCCCTTGGGAGCAGGCCAAGATATTATCATGGACAGCGCTGCTGCAGGAGGGACAGGGGCTGCTTCACCCTCACCCTTCTCTTTAGAGACCCTGTCTATGGAGCATGCCGTCAGCCCCCAGCCCAGGGCGAAACTGGGAGTTACCTGAGGCGTCTGCACCAGCTCTCCTCCTCCAGGGCTCCTCCTGGTCCTTCCTTGGTTGCTCACAGGCAGGGCGTCAGGACCTGCATCTTGGAGCCTGCCCCCAGGGAAGTGGAGAGCCTCGTACACTGAAGCGGCCTTCTCCTTCTGCTCCATGGGCAGAGGCAGGCTGCGGCTCAAGCAGCACCATGTGAGCCGGGGCTCAGCTCTCAGCGAGGGGAAGGGGCTCTGGGCCCCACAGCTCCTGGGCATCCCTAAGTGAAGTGACAGGGCCCGTTCTGGCTGGCTCAGAGACATACCCTGGGGCCTGGTGAGAGCCCTGAGGAAGGAACCAGGCTGCAGGGAGCAGCAGGGGGTGCGTAGTGCCAGTGGCTCTGAAGACAGGCCTTCTGGGGCATGCTCATGAGGGCCCCCCAGGTCCCCACTGGGAGTCCACAGATTCAGGACACCCTCAGATGTCCTGGACCTTGCCAAGGTACTGCCCATGCAAAGACGATGAATGGCGTGCACCTCACTTCCTGCATCCTGGGCCACGTGGGCATCACACGAGGGGGTGTCCGGGAAGGAGGTCATTTCCCAGGGGGGCCCTGTGGTTGAGCCAGGAGATTCCCTGGCTGCTGGCACTCTGCTGTCTGTCCCTTCTCTCTTCTCCCTTCCCATCTGAGACTCTTGTCCTCCATCTCTTGGCCTGGACCAGCTGGGGTGCTCCAGAATGCCATCTGCCCCACCTGAGGTTGGGCCTGAGCCTGTGCTGAGGGACCAGGGTGTCCCCAGTCCTGGTCCAACAAGGGATGCTTGTTCCTCAGGTGGCCCAATTGTGCAGAGAGAGTCTTGACCCTGCTGTGGCCTCTGGGTGGCAAGCAGTGCCGAGGGGATCTCTCCCTGAGGTACCTTAAGAAGGTACTTGGGGGGAAAGGCGCCCTCTGCCAGAGCAGCAAGGACACCAGGAGCCTGAGGTGGAGTACCCAGATGGGAGTGGTGGCCCCGGTCCTTAGCAGCAGCAAGCGATGTGGGCTCCTTGTCCCCTGGCCCTGCCCAGCTTGGGGAAGCAACAGGAGCAGTTGAGGAGGCATCAGAAGAGTCCAGGGCTTCAGCCACCAGATGGGCACTCCCATGTGTCCCCCCTGGCATCTCCCCATGGTCACCATCCTGCTTCTGACATGGCACGGAGGAAGCCTGCACGGGACCACCAGGGGTCTCTGCTCCCAGGGGTCCTGGCTGCTCCAGGGGCCCCTGCTCATCCACCTTCAGCTTCTTCCTTTCTGAGGGATGCTTGTCCTCTGCAGGCCAGGGCTCCCCAGAGTTACCACTGGGCCGTCTCAGGACAAGTTGGGTACAAGGACCAGTCTCCTGCATGCCTCCCACACCCGGAATGCCCCCTTCCACTTTGGAAGCTGGCAAAGCCAGCCTGGGCACTCCTAGGTCACCTCCTTGGAGTGGCCCAGGTGCTGGAGGCAGCTGCCATCCTGTTTCTAGCCCCTCATTTGGAGGAAGCAGAGGGCTCCTGTTGCCTGAATGGGGTGATCCTCTGCTACTGAGGGTTGGGGAAGACGCTGCCCTGGGCTGGTCACTGCCTCCTACTCTGGCTTCTGCCTTTCTCTGCTTAGGAGGCTCAGTCTCCAAGGATCCCTCAGGGGCTGGCAGACTTCCCCAAGACTCTGGCTTGGCCTCTGCAGAAATACCCTCAAGGATGGGAGTCCTGCTGTCTTGGGATGGAACTGTGCTCTCACCCCCCACTGCCTCCTCCTGGGCAGGAAGGGCCGGGTCTGTCCCACAGCCCACTCTCACCTCCCTGGCTTTCTGGCCTCCCTGGTGGCTGCTTTTCACTTTCTGGTAGAGCTTCCTGAACGTCTCGTGCCCATACATCTGCCACTTCTCCTGGGAGAACATCTTCAGCTTCCGCTGGCCACCCTTCTTACTGGTCGGTCTGCCCTTCCAGCTTGCCCCTGCGGCCATGACAGTTCTCTTTCCACCAGGGTCCTCCATGAGGGCCGGGGTGTCTCCAGGAAGGGCACATGGCACGTCTTCCACGGCAGCCTGTCTGACCAGGGCCCGGGGGTGGCCACTGGGGACATCTGCCAAGGTCAGCCCAGAGCGGCAGCCCAGCCGGGCTGGGGTGGGCCTGGGGCTCAGGGGCTTCTGTGTCCTGGGGCAGGCATCCTTCAGGGCCCGCGGCTCCGGCCATGTCCTGGAGCCCTCAACAAAAGGCAGTGAATTGCTCCTCGTGATGGGGACATATTCCACAGTGGTGGACAGCTGAGTGGGGACAGAGTGGAAGAAGAGGGGCCGTAACTTGTCCAGAGGGGTGAAGGTAGAGTGGGCGGGGCTGAGGGCCGCCCTCCTGCGGCCAGGCTCCAGGGCCCGGATATCAAAGTGGAAGGAGTCCTTGTAGGTGTAGGGCATGGGCAGGTCAATGCTGCCCTGCTTGGACAGGACGGTCTTGCGGGGCCGCACGTGGTCCAGCTGGGGGTCGTCCACCACAGCCTGGTTGTGCGAGATGAGCTGGGCGATGCGCTCCTCCAGCCGCTTCTTCTCCAGCTCCAGGCTGCTCCCTGGCACTCCCGGCTCAGCCCTGATGCCCCCAGACCCCGTGCCCAGGCCTCCCTCCCCCTCGGACTCGGCGCTGTGCTCCGACAGGCTGTGCAAGGGGCTGGAGGGGACAGGCGGCTGCTCGGCACTGTCCGAGCGGGACAGGTAGCCTGAATCGGTACTCTCGCACTTCCTCAGTCGGCCCTCCGGGACCTTGGCTTCCCAGGGCTTCTCGGAGGAAGCCTCCTGCTGCCGTTGCAGGGAGCACGACTTCAGTTCTGGCAGCTTCCGCGGGGGCTGCATGCTGGCCAGCAAGATCCCAGGTGACGCCATCTGGGTGGAGTCCAGAGAGGTCTCTCTGTGGGCAAGTGTGGACCCTGGACAGGAAGCAGCTTCCGCCTTCACACCTTGGTTCTTGGCAACAAGGGACAGAGGGGCATCTGGGGAGAGGGGTGTCTCTGGTGCTCCTTCACCCATCCTCTGGTTCCGACTCTCCCCGCTGCCATCTGCTGTGGAGAGATCTCCAACCCTGTCCCCCTCCTCTGGGAGGCTGCTCCCACCCCCGTCAGACTCCAGGGATAGCCGGGAGTTGTTGAGATGAGTCTGTGTCCGCCTGTGCTTATAGAGGTTACTCTGGGTCTTGAAGGCGATATGGCAGGTGGCACACGGGAAGGGCCTCTCACCCGTGTGGGACCTGATGTGCTTCTCCAAAACACTGGGCTTCAGGCAGTCCCGGCCACAGTGTGGGCAGAGGTACCTGCCGGCATTCCGTGACTTTCCTGGGCTGCCCAGTGTGGGCCCCAGGCCTGGGGACAGGACAGGCAGGGCACCCACAATGTTCACTGTCAGTGTTGGGGCAGCTGGCTTGCCTGCCTGGGTGGGGCCAGGCCCTTCAGGCTGGAGCAGGGGACTGAGGATGAAGGGCACACTGCTCCCATCCAGGCTGCCTGTCACTAGAGGGGCTCGTGGCTGGAGGCCTCCAGGAGGCACCGTGTGGTACAGTGGAATGGGGAGGGCCTTCAGGAGCACGGTGGAGGGCAGGCCCTGCTCTGGTGGCAAGATGACAGGACTCAGAGTCAGGTGAGGTGAGGCCTGCCCAGCTGGGGGCCCTGGGGGCCCAGGTGCAGGAGCTGGCTGGTCCCTGGCAGCTGGGGCAGAACAGTTGGACTCTGGAGCCTCCATTCCACATCTCTGAGTGGGCCGGGATGTTGGGCAACCTGTGGGTGACAACCACACTTTACCATGGGAACCTCTCTTCTCTCCATCACTAAGCCCTCCCTAACCCCACGGGCATTTCCTACCCCTTTGAACCCTGACCACAGTCCCCAAGTACTCTTGTCCCCTGGTAGGAAAGAGCAGTCCCATCATGCCACCAACACATGGCACAGGGGTCATCAACCTGGTCTCTCTGAAGCCTGGGTCTTATTTAACATTTCCCAAGGGACCCCCAATTTTTGCCCTCTTTAGGCCCATGGTGGCTGGTCACCATCACCCCCTGGCACTGGCACAGTGTCCACGCAGAGGAGACACTCGGAAAATGAGCCAGTTTCATGAGAGAGAAGTCAAGGTCCTCGACATCCACAGTCATTAAGTTGCGTGACTTACCCAGGGCTCAATTTCCAGATCTGTAAAATGGACGGGGAATCAGGCCCTTCCCCCACAGGGTCTCTGAGCCTTTGATATAAGATGAAGACAACAAGGAGAAAGGTGGGCCATCGTGGAGGCTTGCCAGATCTCCCAAACAGAAGCATAGGACTCTCAGTTATATTTGAATTTCAGGTGAACAATGCATAATGAGTATGTCCCAAATATGCCTGAGAATTACTCTTAGTGTAAGTATCTCCATGGTTCATGCTTGTACTGAAAATTGGATTGTTGACCTGAAATTCAAACATAACTGGGCACCCTGTGTTTGACCTGGCAACATGCCGGGAAAAGGAGCACTCCTCAGCCTCCCGAAAAGGCTAAAAGGTGGAGGGAGCTTCCAAAACCCTTCGAGATCCAGATGGGACAGAATCAACTCCCTCTAAGCAGAAGGAGCAGCTGAGCAAACACCAGGGAAAGGAATCAGAGGGGCTAACTCTGCTCTCAAACCACCGAGGGAAAGCTAGGTGTACAGGGATGGTGGCTGGAGGATGCTCGAGGGGCAGTCTACTCCCTGGGAGCCCCACAAGCACTCCATCTCCAGCTCAGCTCCTCAAGAAAACCTCCCAATTCCAGCCTTTACCAGGCAGATTGTCTGAGCAACATGTGTTGGACGTGGCCACTGGGTGGGCCAGCTAACACCAGCACGAGCTCAACAGAGTCAGTGGTTCATTTTTCAAAGATCTTGCAATCCAGTTGTCAAACACAGCCCTAATTAGAAGCCAAATTATATAAGCTTACAACTAGGTGAATTCTATTAACAAGAAAGATACTACCACTGAGTGTCTACATGCGAAAGAGCAAAGTCACCTCCACCTGGGGCCATATGCAAAGATTCATTCAAAATGGATCATAGGCCTAAAGAAAGACCTCAAACTATAAGACTCTGAAGAGAAGACAGGGTAAAATCTTGATTTTAGATCTAGCAACAGGTTTCTAAGATAGAACCTAAACCACAAGCAGCAAAAGAAAAAACTTGGTAAATTTGATTCAAAATTAAGGACACTATCAAGAAAGTGAAAAGATATAGAATGAGAAAAAATATTTGCAGATCATCCATCTGATATTGGCAGAATGTGTAAAGAACTCTCATATACATAAAGAATGTATAAAAAACTCGGCCACAAAAGGACAAATGACCCAATTGTAAAATTAGCGAAGGATTGGAACAGACGTTTCTCCAAGAAAGATACACAGTTGTCCCAAGAGCACAGGAAAAGATGCTGAATATCATTAGTCATTAGGGAAATGAAAACAAAACCACAGTCCGATATAACTCTACACCAATTAGCGTGACTAGTAATAACCATAAACCGAAAATAGAAAAATAGCCCTGTGCAAATTCAAGTGTTGGTATAGATTTGGAGAAATGGGAATCCCAAACGCTGCCAAAGGCCATCAAATGCCATCGCTGCTGAGGAACACGGGTTTGGCAGTCCCTGAAAAAGCTAAACAGAGCTGCCATGTGACCCAGCATCTCCACTCCAACGTGTTCGCCCCAAAGAATCAGAAACAGGCATTCAAAACAAAGCTTGTTCAGAGTGCCCGCTCCTGGTAGCTCCACTCCACACGGAGGGGAAAAGTGTCACGGCATCCATCAATTGAGGAGTGGGCAGGTCAGATGCAGCAGAGTGTCACTCGGCCACAGGACAAAAGTGACACCTGCTGCAAGGAGGGAGCTTGAAACGTCCAGTGAAGAAAACGGAAGGCCACATGCAGTGTGAGCCTAAGTTAAAAAAAAGAAAAAAGAAAAGAAAAACAGAATCAGAAAATATTTAGGAACAGAAAACAAATCACAGTTGTTGCCAGAGGATGGGAAGAATGAGGAGAGACCACTTAAGTGGGTAGAGGGTTTCCTTTAAGGGTGATGAAACTAGGACCGAGGTAGATGTGGTAGTTGCACAAAACTCTGTATATAACTAAATGCAACTGAGTGGTGCACTCTAAGATAGTTAGAGGGTGGATCTAAGGTCATGTGAGGTTTGCCTCAATAGAAAAAGGTCCTGTTTGAATACAAACATTTTAAAAGGTACTCCCTCTATCAGATAAAAGTGGTCAGGAAAGCAAGTACTTTGGACTTCTGTCACAAAAACATCCTAGACTGGGTGGTTTGAACAGCACCCATTCTCTGTCCCTCCCATGGACCTCTGCCCAATGTTGGGGATCTCATGGCACCATATCACCTGCAAGAACACGTGGCCTCAAAAGACTGGAGAGCTTATAAATTTTGAAGAAAAGATTTAGAAAAGGTCTTCAGAGATTAGTAGGTGGCTACCAGACTCGGCAGAGCTGATGGAATGGGATAAAGTTTTCCCTGGGATGCTGCCCTTTCTACGGGCTGAGGAACGAAGAGCTTCCTTGGCTCTAAGAACCATGTCAGTAGGGCTGAGCCACTGGGAAGATCAGATGAAATCATTCATGTGAAAACCCGGAGCGCTGTGCCCGGCACAGGATAAGTTCTCAATTTATTTGAGTGTTCAATAACACGCCATAATATTTTGAACTATTAAATAATGGATCCTCCCCCACCCTATGTTCCTCCTACCCCTGTCTCTTCCCCTGTCAATCACTGCACCAGTCTCCATCACCTCTGGGAAAGGATGAGTCTCAGGTTGGATTCCTGAGAAAGGGATTCCATTCTTGGGGGAAGGGACCCCGGGAAGTAGGGGAGTGGGGAAGGCCAGCTCCAAGTGTGCCACAGACCCCCACCTGGGCAGCTGGGGCAGGTCCCACAGGGGAGGGGAGGGGAGGGCCCCAGTAGGTACCCGTCCTGGCAGTCCCACCTGACCACGGAGGGCCTGAAAAGTGCCAGAGCCCTAAAGGCTGCCCACAGTGGGCTCCGAAACTGACTGAGGGGACGGATGGGCGGGGCTGCTGGAGTCCCTGTGGCAAGCAGAGGAGCCTGAGGAAGGAAACCTGATGGACCGCAGCCAGTTCTTCTGATGCCCAGGCTCCGAGAGGCCGGCAGGGAAGTGAAGGGAGGAGCAGAGTGGGAAGGGAGGGGCGCTTCCCCTGCGCCCCAAGGGGAGCAGAGGGAGAGGTCTCTGGGAGCAGTCCCCAGCAGCCCACAAGAACAGGGCCAGCACTCTCCACACTCCAGTCCCTGCAAAAGGGTTGGAGGCTACCCACAGAGTGCTGCCCCACAGTGCCTTCCCAAGCACCCACGAGGGGCCCAGGAGGACCAGAAGATGAGCAGAGGAGATACCGTTGAAGGGTCCTGAGGCAAGACCTGCCAGGGGAGCTGAGGGCCAGCACCACGTGCCCCTGTAGGTGACAAGAAGGCTGAGGCTGCAGAGAGGGAGCCTGCATCCAGACCCCAGGTCCCATGGCCACCAGCCACCTCTGCAGCCTGTCCTGTGCTCACAACACACAGAGGCATCTTTTTTTTTAAAAAAAATATTTTTTTAGTTGTAGATGGACACAATACTTTTATTTATTTTTATGTGGTGCTGAGGATCGAACCCAGTGCCTCACACATGCAAGGCAAGCACGCTGCACTGAGCCACAATCCCAGCCCCACCAAGGCCTCTTAGTAACAGCTGATACTGTGGCAAGATGCTGAGCCCACAGACACCCTCCTCCTGGGGGTGGGCATGTGGGGCAGAAAAACTCCAAGGGCCACAGCTGATTTTGGTCACTGTGAATGAACCAAGGAGAAGGCAAGGCAGAGTGTGTCTGTGGGAACCCTGGGAAACTGAGAGACAGGGTGAGATTCAGGGAAGGATCTGGGCAAAAATTCTAGTCACCTAGACTCAGGGACAAGCACTTACCCTGCTGCTACCTGAGACTCCCTTTATTCTGACAGTGGTGCGGCTCACCCCTCCCCCAACCTCCTGCACACTGGTCCTGCTCTTTGGTGCAGCTTTATGGAGGAGAGGTCAGCAGAGAGGTGAGAGAAATGTGAAGGAAGGAAGAGACCTTCCCAAGCTTTCTTCATCAAACCCAACCCAGAGGTGGGCCTGGGTGGGGAGAGAACAAGGAAATGCCACAAATAGGCTTTGGGAATATGTGTTCAGGGTCCTGGAAGAGAAGGATGTGGAGAAACTCACTGAATAGGTGGAGCCTTTGGGAAGGAACAGACAGGGTGCGGAGACAGCAGCTGCAGGTACAAGATTCCCAGGCCTCAGGTCATTCTGCACCATTGTCCCCTGCTTCGTCACCAGGCTGTGGCTTGTCCCTTCCCTGCATAAGCTCCTGTCTTTCTAGAATACCATTACTTTAAAGGGGAACCTATGCCCATGATAGTGTTAAAGTGCTTATGCCATTGAGTGGGACGCTTAAAAAATGGGTAAAGAGGTGAATTTTATGTCAATTTTTTTTTTACTACAAGTTTTTAAAGTATGTACAGAGGAGGGAACTGTCATTACACAATGAGTGGAAATATACATTCACACAAAAACCTGCCCGCAGACTTTATAGCGACTTATTCATAATTGCCCAAACACGGAAACAACAAAGGTGTCCTCCGGTTGATGAATGGAAAAACAAACTTTGGAAACCCAGACAGTGGATACTTATTCAGCAATGAGAAGAAAGGAGCAAGCTAGCCAGAAAAGGCACAGAAGGACCTTCAGTGTTGGTGCTGAACGAAGAAGGCCTGAGAGGCAGAGGGCTGCGTGGCTCCAAGGCTGCGACACTCTGGAGAAGGGGAGACCAGGGAGACAGTGAAGGGATCCATGATCTGGGGCGTGGAGGGCACTGAGCAGGCTGTGCAGAGGGTCTTTAGGGCAGTGAAGCCACCTGCACAAGGCCGGAGGGGAATCCAGTCACTGCACATGCACCACACCCATGGAGGGTACCACAGAAGAGCGATCCTAATGCAAAGTGTGAACTTCAGCCACACACCAGTGTGACACCAGTGTGACACCAGCTATGACCAGTGCAGCATGGAGGGCGGGGTCAGCATGGCACCAGGGAGCGCTGCACTGTCCCTGCACTTTCTATAGACCTCAAACTGCTCTAAAAGAACTAAGTCTCTAAACTTTAAAAACTTTCTAAAATTCAAACAAATTTTAAAAAGAGAGGGACACATTCATGCTCACCAGCAAAGAAATGCATGTTTTTTGTTTTTGTTTTTGTTTTTTACTGGGGATTGAGCCCTGGGGCTCTTAACCACTGAGCCACATCCCGAGCCCTGTTTATTATTTTATTTTGAGACAGGGTCTAAGTTGCTTAGGGTCTTGATAATTTGCTGAGACTGGCCTTGAACTTGTGATCCTTCTGCCTCAGCCTCCTGAGTTGCTGGGATTTAAGGCATGTGCCACTGCTTCTAGCAAATTTTTAAAATATGCATCTGGACGCCACCTTATATGGTCTCCTACATTGAGGACCACCTCTCTAATTTAAGACCTTAATTTGGGACACCCTTGGCCTAGACCTCTCAGATAGGTGGTCTCTTTCATCCTTCTGGAAACCCATGGCTGGGCCAGTCTGGCGTCCAGCTGTTCTGGCCCAGGTAAGGCACTGCACAGCAGGACTGAGGGGAGGCATTGAGGCCACCTCTGATGCCACGGTCTCTGTGAAGGCCACACACCCACCAGAGGACCTCTCCAGGCCTAATTGTCGCCAGCGGCTCTGTCTTGTGGTTGGTAGCACCCTCAGGCCCGCCACAGGGTTGCCACCACTGCTCACACCCACTCTTTATGGAAAGCCCTCTGCCAATCTCTCCTCAATCAGCCCAGGCATGTTTGGCCTGCCAGGAAACAGACTGAAATCACAGTTTACGTGGTGTACTTGAGTGGGTTTTCCCATAGGGCAAGAGTGTCCCTCATTTTCTCTGATTCTAAAAAGGCCTAGAGGGGTCTCCACAGCAGAGGGTCTCTCTGAGGGGTAAGCCTGCCTGGTTCTAGATGCAGCATGTCCCAGGTGCCCAGCATGCAATTCTCACCAAAACTTCACCCAAAATAATTCCACTTGGTGACAAAGTCATGTTTTGCCTAAACAAATTAAGACCCTGAGAGGCCAGAAGAGAGTTTACAAAGACATGATGTGCAGAAAGTCTGAGCAAGTCAAAGGAAAGGAGCATCTCGTGCAGTTGCTTGATTTCTACATGCTAATTATGTGGCTTCCCTGCAGATGGTCGATAGTTTGCAGTTGTTTGGAGGAAAAGCCTGATGACAGCGGCTTGGGCCCTGTGGAGCCCTGGGGAGGTTAAAGGGAAAGTTTGGGTTCAAATCCTGGTTTTGCCACCGGCCCACCATATGGCTCAGCGAGTGCCTTTAACTTCAGGATCTTTCACTTGCAAAATGGGGTCAATGAGGACTGAACACATCATCCCCATGGCACTTACCACAGCGAGATGGCAGTGATCCTGCTGAAATTGTTAATATCATTTTGATGACTCCCTCTGGACATGGCCCTACCCTTCCCATCACTTCCGATATCCCAAGGTCCTAACAGCCACCACGAGTTTCTTCAACTTCCCTCAGAATCATTGGTCACTGTTTCAGGCCTGTTGTCCAGGACAGCCTCTCCCTCAGCTGGCCTTTACCTCCTGTTTTCTCAGCCATTTCTTTGAAGGGCCTCAGCTCAGCAGTGGTTTTATTTTAACATATAGCAAAAGTTCTTCCTTTGCTTCTTGGGTCAGTCCCACTAAGCACTTGCATGATTTTTGACATCAATTTTAGGTCAGAATTTTTGCTAGAATGCAAGAGAGAGAGAGAGAGAGAGAAGCCCCATGATGCTGAATGGCAGAGTAGCTCCAAAGAGCTCCCAGTGACCCAGAGAGCTCACAGCACAGGGTTGCCTGGAGTGGACGGCATTGCCTGCCATGCTGGATCTCATTAGCTGGGAATATGCAGGAATGCTCAGGAACTCACTTTGATGAGCATTACATTTGATTTAGTAAATTATTTCAAACAAAAAGTGAAAGTGTGAATCAGCACTCTCTGGGATGACACCAAATGGAGTATATAACTTTTTCAAAAGCAAGGTGACTATTTCAATTCCGTTCCCACCTATTGAAAATGTATTGTGAATTCATTCTAATGTTTATTGAGCACCTATTGGGTGCTGGGTCCTGTTTTGCTTGGAACTGAGGGACTTCCTTGAATGCCAGACTTTACATTTTTAAACCAGTCAAGTCCAGGGGAAATTAGGATGAGCCAGCTTCCCTAGGGGTACAGGACACCAGTAAATGAAAAAGTTTGTATTACAGAATCTATGTTCCAGTCAGAGATACAGACAAGAAACTGTAAAAATAAAGTTGTAATATATTGGAAAATGATGGTTGTCATGGAACAAACCAAGCAAGGTGAAGAAGTCTGGGACTCTGATGAAGGAATGTGGGTGTGGTCAGGAAGGGAGCAGAGGTTGCAACCTTAAATGGGATGGGGTACTGTGATGCTTCTTGCTTCACTCTTCTTGCTAAGGATTGCTTTGGCTATTCTGGGCCTCTTATCCTTCCAAATGCATTTCATGATTGCTTTCTCTATTTATATGAGGAATGTTTTGTGATTTTAATTGGAATTTCATTAAATCTGTATAATGTTTTTGGTAATATGGCCATTTTGACAACCTTAAGTCTTTCTATCCAAGAACATGGGAGATCTTTCATCTTCTAAGGTCTTCTTCAATTTCTTTCTTTAGTGTTCTGTAATTTTCATTGTATTGGTCTTTTACATCTTTTGTTAGATTGATTCCCAAGTATTGTATTGTATTGCATTATATTGTATTGCATTATACTGCATTGTATTTGAGGCTATTATGAATGGGGTAGTTTTCCTAATTTCTCATTCAGAGGGTTTGTCACAGAGCAATAGTAACCAAAAAAGCATGGTATAGGCACAAAACAGACATGGTACAGAATGTAGACCAATGGTACAGAATAGAAGACACAGAGACAAACCCACATAACTATAGTTATCTTATATTAGACAAAGGCACCAAAAACATATATTGGAGAAAAGATAGTCTCTTCAACAAATGGTGCTAGGAAAACTGAAAATCCATATGCAACAAAATGAAATTAAGCCCTATCTCTCATCATGCACAAAACTCAACTCAAAGTGGATTAAGGACCAAGGATTAAACTAGAGACCCTTCACCTAAAGGAAGAAAAAGCAGGCCCAAATTTTCATCATGTCAGATTAGGCCCCAACTTCATAAATAAGACTCCTACAGCGCAAGAATTCAATCAAGAATCAATAAATGAGATGGATTCAAACTAAAAAGCTTCTTCTCAGCAAAGGAAACAAGTAAGAACGTGAAGAGAGAGCCCACAGAGCGGGAGAACATCTTTACTACACGTACATCAGAGAGAGCACTAATTTCCAGGATATATAAAGAACTCAAAAAACTTAACACCAACAAAACAAATAACCCAATCAGTAAATGGGCTAAGGAGTTGAACAGACACTTCACAGAAGAAGAAATACAATCCATCAACAAATATATGGAAAAATGTTCAACATCTCTAGCAATTAGAGAAATGCAAATCAAAACTACTTTTAGATTTCATCTCACTCCTGTAGGAACGGCAATTATGAGGAATACAAACAATAATAAGTGCTGGCCAGAATGTGGGGGGAAAAGATACATGCATACATTGCTGGTGGCATTGAAAATTGGTGCAACCATACTGTAAAACAGTGTGGAGATTCCTTTGAAAACTTAGACTGGAACCACCATTTGACCCAGCTATCCCACTCCTTGGTTTATACCCAAAGGACTTAAATTCAGCACACTACATGGACACAGTCACATCAATGTTTATAGCGGCTCAACTCACAATAGCTAAACTGTGGAACCAATTTAGATGCCCTTCAATAGATGAATGGATAAAGAAACTGTGGTATATGTACACAATGGAATATTACTCAGCATTAAAAGAAAATAAAATTATGGCATTTTCAGGTAAATGGATGGAGTTGGAGAATATTATGCTAAGCGAAGTAAGCCAATCCCAAAAAACCAATGGCTGAATGTTCTCTCTGATAAGCGAATGCTGATCCATAATGAGGAGGCAGGGGTAGAATGGAGGAACTTTGATTGGGCAAAGAGGAGGAGAGGAGGGGGACATGAGGGTAGGAAAGATGGTGGAATGAGATGGACATCATTACCCTAGGTCTACGTATGACTGTACATGTGGTATGTCTCTACATTGTGTACAACCAGAGAAATGAAAGGTTGTACTCCATTTATGTACAATGAATCAAAATGCATTCTGCTGTCATGCATACCTAATTAGAAAAAAATAAATTCAAAAAATAAAATAAAATAAATGGGATGGGCTAAGTCCTGCTGGCACCTAGAGAAAAGGGTTTCAGGTTTTCAGGCAATAAAAAGACCTAGGCAAATGCGAACAGCCCGAGCAAGGGCTCTGAGCGGGGGAAGTGCCTGGATGTTTGGGGCATGAATCCCTAAACTCAAGGAACTGCATTCAGAGATGCTAACCTGCTCGACAGCATTTTGTGATTCTTTTAAGGCAGTTTTTATTTCCTTGAGCTTCTATTTCCTCATCTGCGAAATGAGGAGAACTAAGTCCAAGTATGAAGTGGCCTGAAATTACAAGTACTAGCAGCACCATGTTTAGTCAGATGACAAGTCAGGAGCAGTCTTGATTACTGTGTGATGATTTCTCCTCTACGCTAAGTGGAGAAACAGGCTCCAGGCCTTATTGTGCTCTGGAAGACAGGGCTAACTCATAGGTGGGAACCACTACCCGGGATTGCCCTCCTTCCTTCTTGAGTATCATGTTTAAGGGACTGTCTCATATCCCGAGGCTGGATCTCCCCACTACAGCCTGGCCATGTTGAAGGCCTGTCACCAATCCTTGCAGCTTGGAACACATAATATAAAATGCTACACAACACCCCAATTCACAATTGTCTGGTGGGCTATAAACAGATTTGTTTATGATGTGAAATAATGTAATTCAGAATATTGTATTGTGATGGTGATTGCTTCATATAATTACAATAATTAGCCAGGAAAACAGCAAACAGATGCAATGCTGAATTCAAAGAAAGGTAAGAAAAAACATCCCCAACATTGACGTGACTCCCAGTGCTACCCCTGCTTCAGAAACAAGGTGTGGATGGGTACTCTGTGCAAAGATGGTGTGCACCTCATCACAACATGCATGGCCCATGGCATGCAGCAGAGGGTTTCAGACTTACAAGGTAGGCATCTAGGACAAAAGGTGACACTCTAGTTGCAGAAAGAGGCAAGCAACCAGGTCCCCAAACCCCTCCATCTCCACAGAGCCACCCTGCATTGACACTGGTTTCACATTCTATTTACATACAATAAAATGCACTCCTTTGGTGTATGGTCGAATGACTTTCAACAAGCAGCCCCACAATCAAGACAGGAGAACACTGTCAGCTCACTTCTCCCCACGCCTCGCTGTGGTGGGCCCCTTCCTGCGCCTCCAGACCCTGGGGCCACAGAGCAGTTCTCTGCCCTATAGGTCTGCTTTTTTCAATGTCATGTAAATGGCACTGTGGACAAAGCAGCTGGCTCCAGCCGGCTCCTGTGGTTTAGGACCATGCCCTTGAGCCCCCAGGTTGCCATGAGCAGCAGCAGTCCACTCTACTTGCCCACTGCCCTACCTGCTGGGCATCAGGGCCAGGCACACGGGGACAGGACAGGGCACTCCTCTCTGTCTTGTCAGAGAGACATTCATGTTCGCCGACTGGGATTACCAGAGCTACTACCCTCCCCAGGCAGCAGTGAGGACCTGGGACCGGGGTCAACAGGGGCCCAGTGGGCATCTGAGCTTAAACAGCCCCCTTCCCCTGCCAGGGCAGAGTCCCCGGAAGCTAAAACAGAAGGCTTACTAACCCCAGCCTCTCACACTCAAGTGCCAGTCACATGGGGAGAGAAGGAGACCAGACTGACTGATGCCCACACCAAGGTGCCCATGTCGGAATTGTGTGGCAGAGGAAAGCAGCCATCGAGGCGGCACTTCAGGAAACACGCACAAACACACTCAAAACACATGAAAAACGGGGAGCCCGCCAAAGAAACAGAAGGCCAAAGCAACCGAAACTTCAGAATAAAAATATTAAAATCAAAAAGTCTAGAAGTCTGTAGATTGGCTTCCCAGCAAAGTGGAAAGGATAGAAAAGAGAAATCAGAGGGACTGAAGACGGGACAAGAAGCCACCCATCTGAGCAACGAAGACAAGGGTGGGAAAGACCGAGCAGGGCCTCAGGCACCTACCAGACCAAGCCAAGAGCGGACACTCGCCTCGCCGGAATCCTTGAAGGACAGAGAAGGAGGCCAGAAAGTGTAACTGGCAAAAGACATGAAGTACCCTTCCAGGGAGCTGAGTGACTCCCACCAGGATGAGCCCAAAGAGACCCACACGGACACATAGCCTGACGGCAGTGAGGGAGGCAGCACCTCCATCATGGGGGAGACGGCGATGGCCACAGCAGGTTCCTTCTCAAGACCAGAGGTCAGCAGAACAGGGGACGATGCTCCCCACTGGCCGAGAGTAAAGAAACATCAGTGCGAAGTTCTGCATCCAGAGAAATCTGCTTCCAGAATGAAGAAGAACCAAGATGTTCTCAAATAAAAAGAATTTGTCACCAGCAGGTCTACTACCCACAAGGAATGGCTCTCAAAACAAAGGGAATAATAATAGAGGTGACCCGGAACTTCAGGAGGGAAGAAGAAAGTGGAGACTGGGGCGAAACGGTGTTTCCTTTCAAGATTCTAAATTATATTTGGTGGTTGAAACAAAAAAATTATAACGCCATCTGATATAGCTCTAAGTGGAAGGAGAGGATCTGTTTAAGAGAATTGAATATTCAAGATAATTTAAGTGGGAGCATCAAAAGAGGTGGAATTTCTACACTTCACCCCAACTGTAAAAGAATGACCCAGTAGACAGGGATAAGTCACATACCTATACACCAAGTCATCCCTGGGTATACACAGGAGATTGTTCCCAGGACCCCCCAAGGAGACCAAACTCCAAAAATATTATGCAAAATGACATTGTATTTGCATAAGATCTATGCACATCCTGCCCTGTACAACACGGCTGCTGGGTAAATAGTTGTTACACTGTATTGTTTAGGGAATGATGCTAAGAAGTCTGTAAGTGCTCAATATAGGCACAATGTTTTTCAAATACTTTCCATCCACAGTCGATTGAATCCACAGATGCAGAACCTGTAGATATAATACAGTAGAGCAACTACACAGTCGGTGGAAGGGCATCCTGTGGAAGCTGCTTGAACCCCAGCTGCCTAGGGGATCCCTCCGCAACTCACAGCCTAAGATGTGACAAGCTATCTGCAGCTAAGACATGACCTGCCTGAGGCCATGAGTCCACATGGCAACTGCCCCCTCAACCAGCCCCGCTCCCTTCCGTGCAGCCTGGGATCTCTATGCTCTGACCTCACTGGTGCCCAGACTTGCAAGTACACACCCCATCACCACTTGTCACTGTCTGCTCCCCAACTGCCCTCCGGAGGCTGGCAGCCTGCTGGGAGCCATTAGCCAAGTAGGTATGACAATTTCCTTGCCAGCGTACCCCATGTTGCTGACATGTTGCAGTGACATTGAATGTAGGTGACCTTGCTCAAGGACCAAGGCAGATTAGGGTGTTCCCGGTTTTAAGATAATCGTGTTTAGGGCGTTCCCAGTTTAGGTTCCAGGTTTAAGGTTTAAGATTATTCCTGCTGGGAATAGGGCGTATCCTGCTGCCTGAGTTCCCCTTGAGTTCTCACGGGATTTAGACAGTATATTTTGGAGATAGAAGCCCAGTGGAGGTGGATTTGGGAAGAGAACGTGGATTTCCCCAGACGGCTGGTGTGAGTTCGGGAATAAAGAGTTGCTGTTTGAATCTACAAGCTGTGTGGTGGCTCGTGATTGTGTGCCCAGCCAGACTGCGGCATTTGTGCCCAGCCAGACTGCGGCAGCAGCCATTCGCCCAGCACCTCCAGACCAGCTCAGGTAATCAAAGGCTCAGCTTTTCCAATAGAACTGAACCCCTCCCAAGTTTGTCCTTCCCAGAACACTCTCCCTTGATCCCGGGCACTGCACAGGGTGTCCTTGTGTTTTATGGTTATTATCTTGTTATGGTTAATCGTTTTTACACTACACTTCCACAGCACAACATACCATGCAGTCTACATCTCCAAACTGGACACAGACAGGGTCAGACCTGATCCTGGGAGCAGTCCCACTAAATGTGGGGCTTGGGGATTGATTTGGCCTTGGCCTTGGACCTGAGCATGATGCTGAATTCCTTGCCAATAAGAAACACAGCTTAGAACCCTTGGCATGCCACAATATCACAAGTAATCCAGCTACCACCTTCAGTCATTTGTGATAAAGCCACAGTCGGGGCACATGCCTTGGGTCGTGTCTTACTCCCATGGACCACAGTGATGACGACTGTAAGAACTGTGGTGTGAAATGGATTCCTTGGAGAGTCCTTGAGCATTTACAGAGAGAAAATGACAAGCCCAGGTCCCTTCCCACCTCAAGTCACAGTCTGAAAATCAGACAGCTTCTGTGACAGCCCTGAAAGAATCTTGCATTTTCTGCACCTGCAGGACTGACTTTGCTGGGCCCCAAACACAAAATTTAGTGGTGCAAGTTGCTGAATTAAAATGACCATTCAATATTGGCACCAAAACAGACATGAAAACCAATGGAACAGAATAGAAGGCACAGAAACAAACCCACATAAATACAGTTATCTCATATTAGACAAAGGTGCAATAAACATACATTGTAGAAAAGATAGCCTCTTCAACAAAGGGTTCTGGAAAAACTGGAAATCCATATGGAGCAGAATGAAACTGAGCCCCTACCTCTCACCCTGCACAAAACTCAACTCAGCGTGGGCGAAGGACCTAGGCATTACACCAGAGACTCTGCATCTACTTGAAGAAAATGTAAACCCAACTCTCCATCATGTAGGCTTGAGACCCAACTTCCTTAACAAGACTCCTAAAGCACAAGAAGTAAAATCAAGAATCAACAAATGAGATAGTATCAAACCAAAATGCTTCTTCACAGAAAAGAAAATAATCAAGAACGTAAAGAGAGCGTCTACAGAATGGGAGAAAATCTTTGCCACCTGCATCTCAGACAGATCATGAGTCTCTAGGATATATAAAGAAATAAAAAAAAACTTAACACCAAAAAAATAAAAATAACCCAGTCAATAAATGGACAAAGGAATTGAACAGATACTTCACAGAAGAAGAAATATGGTCAGTCAACAAATATATGAAAAAATGTTCAACATCTCTAGCCATTAGAGAAATGCAAATTAAAACTACACTGAGATTTCATCTCACTCCTGTCAGAATGGCAATTATCAGGAATACAGGTGACAATAAATGTTGGCGAGGATGTGGGAGAAAGGTAAACTCATACATACTGGTGGGACTTCAATTGGTGCAACCACTATGGAAAGCAGTAGGGAGATTCCTCAAAAAACTTTGAATGAAACCACCATTTGACCCAGCTATCCCACTCCTCAATTTATACCCAAAGGACTTAAAATCAGCATACTATAGTGAAACCAGCACATCAGTGTTTATAGCAGCTCAATTCACAATAGCTAAGCTATGGAACCAACCCAGGTGCCCTTCAATAGATGAACGGTTAAAGAAAATGTGATATATATACACAATGAAATATTACTCAGCCATAAAGAAGAATGAGATTATGGCATTTGCTGGTAAATGGATGGATCTGGAAACTATCATGCTGAGTGAAATAAGCCAGTCCCAAAAAACCAAAGTCAACTGTTCTGTCTGATATGTGGATGCAATGCACAACGTGGAGGGGAGTAATAGAAATTCATTGGATTAAACAAAGGGGAATGAAGAGAGGGGAGAGGGATGGGAATAGGAAAGACAGTAGATTGAATCAGACGTTGTTTTTCTATGTTCACATATGAGTACACAACCAGTGAAACTTCATATCATGTACAACCACAAGAGTGGGATCCTAAGTAAAATAAGTTATACTCCAGGTATGTATAAGACGTCAAAATTGGTGTGGCCGCCTTGCCAGACCCTCAGTTTCATGCGACAGCTGTGAAGTGCCAGATGGCTTCAGGGGTCTCCTAGGTGGGTTGGCAGAAATCTGGATGTGAGGGTGACCTACATTTAATGAGACTGACATGCCAGCGCTTCCAAGGTGCTAATCCAAAGGCAGAGCTCCATAGGAGGACTGGGCTAGAGGCATCACACGCAGCCTTCACCTCCACCCCAACTCCTCAGGAAGACTCAGGAGCACCTTCTTCCCCAGAGCACTGGGGAAAGTGCCCACCTCCCCAACCTCTGTGTCTGCTCCTTCCTCAGGCTCAGGAGGGCACAGGGGATGTCATCATGGAGAAGGGCTTCCTCGTTTCAGGGTGGTACAGGGATCCTAGAATAGCAAGGACCAAGGAGCATAACTCATTGTCAAAGGCAAGATGGGCCTGTCAGCCACAAGGCAATGCGGACGTGACAGCAATCAGACTGCCCGGCTCACGGACACCTTCAACAACAGCTGAAGGACCGTGGCATCCCTAGGACTGAATGGGTGGGCAGCCCACCAGGACATCACTCGATCTACACAGTTATTTGCTCCTCAGTGCAGGGACAAGTGAGCAAAGCCAGTTTGCAGAACTGCAGGCGCCTGGTTGAAGGGAAGCTTGGATCCCCTTGATGGGGGACCCTGAACTGGCACCACCAGGACACACTGCGAGTCTGTCTTCCTCTGCGCCCCCTGAGGGACCCGCGGCCACACACCAGGATGACTGACTGGAGGAAAAGCAGATGCTCGGAGTCTTCCCAGATCACCAGATGCCCGAAGAGGTCAAGAGCCAGAGCAGCTGGGGCTCTGCCTGAGGGCAAGGTCCACGCGGGATGGCACGTAAAGAAGGCCAGAGACGTGAACTGCGACCTCACATCTAATCACACAGCCGTTAAGGCCGCCGGGGCCGCTTTGCACATGTTCTCTGTGAATGGCAGACGAACGAGTTTATTTACCTACACGACTCGGTCTCCACTCCATTCTCCTGTTTCCTACTTCCTGTTTTTAAGTTTTACACATGAGTTATCAGAGGCTCACTTTACAACTTAGTCTTCAGGGAACAGAATAATTGGCGAGACTGTGAGTGAGTATGAAGAGCAATGTATACAGTTGCCACGGGACACAGGGACTGTCTTCTCATCATGAGGACAATGAGAGAGTCTTCACTCACAGGGGGATGGTGGCTCTTGCCACGTAGAAGCAGAGAGCCGTTCTGCGGCCATAAGGTGGTTTGAACGTGCAGAACAGGGTGCGCCTGCTGCTGAGTGGACGAAGGGACGACTGCGTCCCTCGCAGGTAGATCTCCTACCTGCTCCACTGTACCTGGGCGCACCTGGAGTAAACAATGCAACTCCCTCTGCTCTTCTCCTTAAAGTGAGCACAGTGCTAAGTCCTCCCAACAGAAAATGCCAGAGGAGCACTGCAGGACGGAACCTGAGCTCCTGTGCAGCCCTGGCCGTCTGCCTGTGGCCCAGAGCTCCATGGGGATCTGACACTCCTCTGCAACACCAGCAGCCCATGGCGCCTGCCAGGGCTGGAGCATCCTTAGTGACCAGCCCCACTACCCAGTCCTGCAGCTTGCAAGCTCTGAGGACTCGAGAGGGCTGGCTCCTACCTCCCCTTAGGACTGTTGCCTACTGTTTGCCCAGCAACTCCACACGGAAATTCAGTCTGGACAAACTGACCCAATCCTCAGTCACCCAGTGGCAGATCACACCTTCTTCCTTGAGACCTGAATTCCTTCCACATTCACCTTGGGTACGCTCCCAATCCTGGGGTACCAAATGCAGTTTCCCATTTCTCATAGTCATTTTTAGTGTGGTTAATCACTCTTATCATTATACCACTCTTGCTTAAACTTCTGGGTAGCTTCAACTTCCTGATTGGATCTAGACAGCTACCCCAAGATAGACCATACCCAGGTCGTCAAATAACATAGTCGAATTTGGAGAATGGGAATCTCACAAAGTGTGTTCTCAGACCATAGTGGGATCAAGCTGGAAATCCGTCACAGAAAGATAACAGGAAAACTCGGAATACTTGAAAACTGAACAACACGCTTCTAAATAATCCATGGGTCAGGGAAGAAGTCTCAGGAGTAATAAAAAAGATACGCTGGTGTAGGAGAACAAAAGTACAACAGCTCAAAATTTGTGAAACACAGTTAAAGCAGGGTTGGGAGGGAAAGGTGCAGCGCTGTGTGCCTACCTTAGAAAAGACAGAGTTTCCAGTCAAAGTTCCAAGCCCTGCGCCCATCGAGTGAAAGAAAGAAAAGCCTGAAGCAAGAAGAAGGAAGGAAATAACAGAGATGGGGGAGAAATCGATACAATTGAAACAAAAATAATAGGGAAAAATCAATGAAAGAAAAAGCTTGTTCTCGGGCAAGATTGATAAAATTGATTCAGAATCTCTTCAAAGACAAATGAAAAATTAGAGAAGACACAGACTGTCGATAGCAGGAACAAGCCAGGGGCCATCACTACAGCCCCCTGGGCACCGGGAGGCTCAGGAGGAAGCCGCTGTACTACTGACATCTGACAGCCTCCATGAAATGGACCAGTCCTTCAAGAAGCACAAGCTACCCAGAACCCACCTAATCTGAAGCAGATAGTATGAATAGCACTATAACTCATCAAATTGAACCTGTGATTTTGAACTCCCACATCAGAAGTCGCCAGGCCCCGATGTGGAGAATTCTGCCCAACTTTTAAAGAAGAGTCAACACCAATTCTATATAATCTCTTCCAGAAAACAGAGAAGGAGAGAATGCTTTCAGTTCATTTCAACAACCTAGGTATTATCTTGACACCACACAGTATGAGAAAGAAAGCACAGGCGGATATCCCGCACGAGCATAGATAAAAAAGCTTTCAGAAGGTACTAGCCATAGGATTCATATTCTATGATATGAAAGAGTTGCACACCATGACCGGGGGCTGCAGGGGTGTGTGCAGTGCAAACCACCACACCAGCCCAGTGAAGAGAAACAATCAACAAGGGAACGCCTCTGAGAAATTGACACCCTTCCTGAATAAATATCTCTGAAAAATAGCCATAAGCACAGGCTGAGGCAGGAGGATGGCAAGTTTCAGGCCAGCCTCAGCAAGTGAGCAAGGCCCCAAGCAACTTAACAAGACCCTGTCTTAAAAACTGGGCTGAGGATGTGGCTCAGAGCCCCTGGGTTTAATCCCTGGTACTTAAAAAAAAAAGAAAGAAAGAAAGAAAGAAAAGAAAAAAAGAAAGAAATAGCAACAGGGATCCTCTTAATGTGATAAAGAGCATTGACATGACCATGGAGCTAACATCACATACCGTCTTCTCCCCTGAGATGACAGCAAGACAGAGACACCCATTCTCCCTGCTCTGATCCAACAGGTCCCTGGAATTCTAGGCAGTGCAGTAGGGTGGGGAGAAATGCAGACTACAGGGAAGACATGACAGCAGAGGACCAGCAAACCTGCCCCGGCTGGCAGGTGACTTGATTGTCCCTGTAGAGAGTCCTGAGGAATCCCCACCCCTCCCCCAAAAAGCCCTCCTAGGACTAATAATTGAGGTCAGCAGGGTACAAGATCAACACTCAAAAATCAATTGCATGTCTAGAGCTAGCTGTGAATCATTGGAAACCAAAATTAAAAACACAATGCCATTTCCACTCACTCAAAAAAAAATAAATAAAATACTTAGGTGTAAATCTAGCCAAACATGTGCAGGACTTATATCTTGAAACCCATAAAACACTGATGAATGAACTAAAAAAAAAATAAACCCTAAATAATAGAAAGGCATATTGTGTTCACAGATGAGGAGATTCAACATAGTAAAAATGTCTATTTTCCCCAAATTGATATACAGACTTCTTGCAATTTCCATCAAAATCCCAGTAAGGTTTTCTAAAAAGCTAAAATTTATATAGAAAGGGAAAGGAACTAGAATAACTCAAACAATTTTGAAGAAGGATAATAAAGTGGGAGAACCAGTCTACCTGATTTGAAATTTATTATAGAGCTACAGTAATCAAGACTGTATTGTCAGAGGAATGGACATAGGAATAGATCAGCAGAGCAGAATAAGAATAATAATAATGAAAGAGAAATTGAGCTGCATAAATATGCCCAACTGACTTTTTGACAAAGGTTCAAAGCAATTTTTGTAGCAAAAGTGCAGCCTTTCAACAAAGGCACTGGGGCAAGTGACTTCCATTGCCAAAAGCAAAACTGAGAGTTGACACCTAAACCTCACACCTCACATGCACAAAAGTTAACTCAGATGCAAAACAGGCTTGAATATGAAACGCAGAACTACACAGCTTTAGGGGAAACCCGTAGGAGAAGATGCTCCGAATCTAGGACACGAGAAGGAGTTTCTAGACTTGCACGAGTCACACAAGAAAAATTGATAAGTCTCACCTCATTAAAATTAAAACTTTTTACTATGTAAAAGTCCCTGCTTGTAATAAGAGAATTAGAGAACACTGGCCGTAGACCTGGAGAAGATATTTGCAGCAACAGATCTGTCAAAGGACGCACATCTAGAATGTAGAAAGAACTGAGTAAGAGTAAAGACTAAGAGTGAAAAAAAAAAATCCAATAACAGTCCAGTTGGGAAATGAACAAAAGACATGAGAGACAAATCACCAGAGAAGATAAACTGATGGCAAATGACACACCACCAAAAAACGTTCACCATCGTTATCTACCAAGGAAATGCAACTGAAAACCACGACGAGACATCTCTGTGCTCCTTTCAGAAAGCAACCATAAAGAATGCCGGTGAGGACGCGGACGTGCTGGGTATGTCCCTGCTAGGAAGTAAAGTAGCACAGCCATCCCAAGAGGGTGCAGGTAAACATGCAGCCCGCCTTCACCCAACATCAGTGCTCCTGGAAATTCGCCCCAGAGCCAAGGAAACATGGACACAGGAACACCTGTTTGTGAATGCTCAGAGCACTGGCTTTATGATGGTCCAAGGTGGGAGTCGACCCAGACGCCCTTCAACAGAACTTTCCTACAGTGAAATACTACTCAGCAGTGAAAAAAGAACAAGCTGTTGACATGGATTTGAATGAATTTCCAGAGGAATTATGCTCAGTGAAAAAAGCCAATGCCCAAGGGCTGCGCACGAAACAATGCTCTTGAGATGACCAATTCCAGAACTGCAGACCAGATGGGTAAGTTGTTGCCTGTGCCACAGATTAGGGGGAGGGAATAGATGGGAAGAGCAGGAGAAAGTCAGTGTGGCCCCGGGGTCCTGGCAGTGATGGAAATGTTCTGTACCTTGACTCAGTCACTGTCAATATCAGACTACAACTTGAAGATGCTATCACGGAAGGAAATCGTGTAAAACGTACACGGGGACTTTGCTTTTTTTCTTCCTCCTGTATGTGAATCTACAATTATCTCAAAACAAAGAGGCTATTTTTTAAAAAAATCATAAACAAACAGAATCAGAACAACATTCTCAGTGTGAGTTAATGTTATTTGATGCATAAGACCTAAAACCCTGCCCTGGCCATGGGCACCTGGCCCCTCTGGAAGAAATACCGGCTCTCACAGGCCATTTTCCTCCACCCCATTTCATTTGTGTCAACTCACTTTTTGTCCACATACACTTGTGTTCAAAGGCAGCTTGTGTTGCTACCATACATGGAAACGCTTCAGAGCGGCTGCCAACCAGAAGTCATCACAAAGAAGGCACAGCTAAAGAGACACACATGAGGAGCCAGCACACAGGGGCCAGCCAGCCCTCAGGTCAGGGCCCCCACCCCATGCCCAAGCTACAGCTGCAGAATTTTCTCAGTGTGAAGTTCCAGAATGGTTTGGCCCCTCTGCCGCACCACCCTAGCAAGGACAGCAAGGGAAGTAGAGCCCCAGGCCTGGGAGACAGGACCCACCTTTGCCCCTTGGCTACCTACAACCCCTGTGACCTTGAACAAGTCACTTCTATGCGCCCTGCTGTTTCCCTTTTCTCACAGTGGGCTCTCGTTCCTTTGTTGAAGATCAGAAGAGTCACAGATGTGAATATTGGCACAGGGCGGGCTCCCCGTGAGTCTGCCCCCTCATCAACCCCCTTTTCCAGCTTTGGTCTCTGCGGACATGCTGCTGCGCTGCCTGCCAGGAGAAAGGTCTCTCTGGCTGCTGACCCCTGGCCCCTCGCCGTGAGCTCATTTCCCCAGGCAGCTGTGCTGCAGTCAATTCGGTCCTTTCAGGTTGCCCTGCTCACGTGGAGCACCCCCCCCCCATGACTGGCCCCATCCCCAGTTTCCCAGCCCATCCTCATGGCTTGGCTTCTGGGGTCTGCGGTTGGTATGAGCCTGTGGTCCTGAATACAGAGTGTAGGTGGTTCCAGGCACATTCCTTCAGACCGGCCCTGATGCTGACACTTCGTCTCCCCACCAGCCATGGTAATCGTCCTCTAGGTTGAATCCTGTCCTCACTGCATTTCAGCAGATAAGATCTCTGGTGTCACTCTTACAGAAAGATTTGCTACGGGAAAGGAGAGACATGTTGCCACTCAGAACCTGGCTTCCATGGCTTATCTGAGATTCTCTCCAGCCCTCAGCTATTTTGGAGGCTGGGAAGCCAAATATGTGTATAAATACATGGTTCCTTGGCCCCTGTAAATCTCACTAAAAAATGCTACCCTTGGGTGACTGATTGGCGCAGCTGCTATAAATAGCATGTCTATCAAATACCTTGATAGTCAGATTATACTCTGTTTAAAACTCTTGTGCTAATATAATGTATGTTGTTAACCAATTCACATCTTCAATGTAATTAGGTCCATCATTGGGGGAAAAAAATACAGCTTATAAAGCACTAAATTTCCTTACAAATGTATTCGAGTTTAGCAGAACATGGATTGTGAGCCTGGTTTCTGACAGCCATTATAAATTGCAGTAAATATTTTGACAAACACAACAGTGGTGGTAGGCACACAGGAGAATTACTGAACTGGGTCAGACCCAGTTTTCACGTAGCATTTCTTTTTAACTGTGGGTTTGGAGACAAATATATCATTAAGAACACAGGGTAAAAGAGCTTGTTGGTTAAAAATAAATAAATAAATAACTGGCCCCTTCTGTATCTGTGCCCTGGGGCAGTCACCTACCTTCATAAAGAGAGGTGCATTTCCAACCAGAGACACACCCGTTCAGACCCAGACGGCCTGGCCCAGTCTAGAGACAACATCCACAGATCCAGAAAGGACCCCAGGCTGGCTGCGCAGAGGAGAACTGAGCTCCAGGCGCCTCGCCACACTCTGCAGGGGACTTGCTCCTCTTTGCTGAGAAGGTATCTGGTGTTCTCTACCAGTTCCTGCTCCATGGGCAGCATCTCAGAGCACAGAGAGGTTCCAAGCACCTTAGAAAGTAAAATAAAAGAGAAGGGCCTCCCAGTGCTTGTCCTTTGAGTCAACTCCATGTTTAACTGAGAAAAGCACCATTTTGGGTAACCTGGAAGAGACTCGAGCAGAGATGAAACTTGTCGGGTTCAGAAAAAGGAAGTCAATTATTGTCTATACGTTACTTTATGTGACAGTAGCAACCCTTAGAAAACAGGAAGAAAGAGAAGCAGAGACCTAAAAAAAAAAAAAAAGTACAGACACAGCTCAGATCTTTAGAAGTGTGGCTATTGATCTAACAACCTATGAATGGAGGCTGCTTCCCGGGAAGGTAGGTGTACAAAATATTGCATTAGAGACGAGACTGTTCTGCACAGGTTAGTAAGAAGGAGAGCCAGGGTGTGCATTTCCCTGGAGATGGGGTTAGCAGAGCCTCCACTGTAACTCTGGAGGTTCCCAAGGGCCCAGAATGAGCATTTCCATTGCAGGTGGCTAGGCAGGGGATGGGGAGCAGCCATGGTCACTGGGATGCTGACTTTATTAATAATTTTGATGTTGTGCTCAATATAAATTTATTTGCATTGATTTCTATTTTAAAACTTTGTACTGAGTTATGATCTGAAGGATGAGCCTCTGCCTTTAATTGTGCTCTCAAGGGGAGTCTCTGCCTCTGCTGCTGGCTGGGCTCTACTTGCTGACCTTGGAAGGACTGAAGACGCGAAGGACAGAGTCAGAGAGTTATGAAAAGGGGAGATGATACCAGAAAGGGGGGACAGGGTCTCCCAAGCAGCTGCCAAGCCCACTCCCCGCAGGACCTGGCCAGTTGTTCCCTGGCCTTTACCAAGGACATCCTCAGGAAAGAATCTGTCTCCAGAACTTTAAAAGACTTCCGTTTGCCTCTCCTTCTAAGTTTCACTGGGAATGTACTTCATTGAAATGAATTAATGGAAAGGTTTCCTGTACAAAGCTACTTTATAAACAAAGACTTTGGAGTGGTCTGATTAAAAACAAAGTATCAAATATGGACCAGAAAAGAAGAATGTGGGCTTCCGGTAGGCAGGACAATCTTGAGGCAATAAGAGGGGGACAATCTTGAGGCAATAACAGGGAAACCTTGAGAAAGTGACACCAGAGTCATACCTTGTAATTCTATTTCGATGAAATGTCACAAGAGGCAGATCTGTAACAACAGAAGATAGAGCAGTGGTTGCCAGGGTCTGGGCATTGGGGGGGGTGGGGCAAGCCGAAGCATGTGCTGGAGGGCACATGTTTCCTCCGGACTCTTGAAAGGGCTCTGGAGCAGATCACCATGAGGATGTGTGGCCGCGCTAACCACTGACTGCACTCTCACATGGTGCACTTTCGAATGGTCTTGTGAGTTGTGGCTGAGTATTAAACAAATGTACCCTCGATGTCTCTAAGCACCACGATGCAGTTTGACCGACACAGAATGCAACAGATAGCCAGAGAGTGGAACGTCAGGCCACAGTCACCAAAAAAAAAGAAAAATTACTTTCAAAGAATCAATTCGCTTTCTCAGGCCTCTTTTTCTAAGGAAACAAACAAACAAAAAAAGATAAATAACTTTCTTGCCAAGAGCAAGGCTCTTTGGCAAATTGCAGTCTGTGAAGCTGCTCTTTAAGACAAAACTCTGATGCAGCTAAGTGGACAAGCAGCCAAACAAGAGAGGACACCAGACCCTGTTGGGAAGCACACGGGTGGGAAGAAGGCACACTCAGACAGGCCACAGAAGCCTCGCGGCCTCACACCACGTGCTGGCAGGAAGCCAGCAGGCAGATGCAGGATACTCCCTTGTCTTTGGGGGGAGTTCAGGGCTCGGTCCCAGGACCTTCCCCAGTGCCACATGTGCAACCAGGGGGCAGAAAGTCACCAGCAGAGCCTTGCCAAACGGAGTCACCTGGCATGTTTGAAAGGACAGCTGGGACAAGGGCCCAGCACAGCCTCACATGCAAGCAGGGAACTGTGTATCACCTCTTGCTGCCTGGGCAGCCACGTGGGTGACAACGGTCAGACACATCTCCATGGCTCCTCCAGGGCTCAGCCCTGTCGCCACAGCCTGCTGCTGACCATGCTCTCCCCAGAGACTGGTCTCAAAATATGTGATAAATAAATGAGCAGGGTGGAGGAGGATGAATGTCCTTGTTCATTTCAGCATGAGCCTAGGGGCCACAGCCACAATTAGAGGAATTGAGACCTCCCAAGTCTCTCACGACAGATAACCATTGTTCCCATGCTCAACATATGGTTCTGCTTCTGGATCCCTGCCCTTGCCCTTTACCCTCTCACCAGCAGCGTGAGCGCCTGTCTCTGCCCAACACACACCCGTGTGCACTGCACCCCCTCACCTCTGCCAGGCACAGTCAGCCCTGGCCAGACCCCTGCCTTCACTGACCCAGCCTGGGGAGCCTTGCAACCTACACAACAGGTGGAACCTGCCTGCCCGTGGAGGGAGGCCAGGAAGGCTCCAGGCCCTGGTCTACACTCCACGGAGGAGTGCTGGTCTGCCTGCACACGTACACTCACTCAGCTTCACCTTCAGCTGGTTCCCTCTGGGGGTCTGGTTCCCCTAATGGCCTCTGCACAGGTCCCTCCATTGTCAGAAGAGGCTCCCCATCACTCCTGCATGAGGAAAAACGGCATTGTACCTGTTGAGCCCCTTCAGGAAGGAGCACTCGACAGAGGCTGTCCTTCTCCTTCTGTGCATATGGAAATGTGGAACTGGATGAGCACCCCTGCGATTATCTGGCTGCACTTCCCATCCTTCGGGCCACTTAACTGATGCTTGTTTTTACTTAAAGCTTCGTGCATCCAGCCACTTTTTGATTTGTCTATGGTAATGGGGGTCAAGGATCAGCTGAATAATTGAAATGGAAACTTCATTCCCACTGAGGTTTCTCTCCTCTCCACCTCCTGCCTTACCCTCAAGCTCCCAGGCCAAAAGAGGGTCACTATAGGGGCATAAGGGGTCCTGGGCTGTACGTCCCCATCCCTACACACCCCCAGGACTTTGCTTCTAACTTGTGGGGGGGCGGGGGTGATAAGTGAGCCCTCCGCTCCCTGTGGCTTTGCTCTTAGCCCAGCTGTGTGCCATCTCCATTCATATTTATGACACTTTCCTTCGAATTGACTTGCTTTTATCGTTTAATTTGCCCCAAGCTGTAGTACTAGTTGATATGATAATAATATATTTTTGTGGTATCCATTAAAATACCTCGGTAAGTATTGCACTTCTTTTAAAAAGCTATATCAAAAGGCATCAGTGAGCCCAGCTTGCCTCCTAGAGAAGGGCAGCATGCATGAAAGACAGAGACACGCTCCAGCCTGGCGGCCGCTGACCCATACACTTCTCAGCCATGACAGATGCCCCTCGAGGGTCAGGGGGTGAAAGGGATGTGGGAGCTCCTCACACACTTTGCAGCTTTTCTGTAAATCTAAAAGAATTCCAAAATAAAGTTGACCAAAAGGAGGACCAAAAAAAATAAATAAATAAAACAAAACAAAACCCAGTGCCTCTTCAAGTTAAAGAAAGAAGGTAAAAAGTGAAAAGGAAACAATAACACAAAAGCCCTCCTGGGGTTTGCCCACCAGTCTCGGGACCAGATTGCACTCTGAATTTTTCGACAGGTTAAGCAATGGGACAGGCTGCAGGCTGCGTTTGGGCTGGGTTCCTGGCCCAGACCCCCCTCTGGGGACAGCTGAGGGAGGAAGCTGAGTAACGGTGCTCCCTGTGGCCTTTACCAGTGGCTCAGTGGGCACAGGACGGACAGGACTCTGCCAAGACGCTGTCCTTGCGACTGCAAGACAGTGTCCCCCAAGCTGACCACTCTCACCTTCTTTGCCCTGCTGCCTCCACTCCTCTCCCAAAACATCAAAGGCCATTTGGGAAATAAATACCCCAGGGCCCTTTTGGATCAGTTCCTGTCACGTCAGGGCCACAGAGCTGGCTCTATCAAGCCGGCTGTGGGGGGCAGCAGGCCTGGCTGCGGCACTCTTGGGAATGGATGGGGTTTCTTGTGCCTGACAGTCTTTCCGCTCTGGGAAGGGCTCCCTTCAATGCATTCCTGAGTGACCGCTGTGGGTCCAGCTCTCACAGCACACCCTGTGCTGACAGTGCCCAGGTGACCCCGGGAAAGCCAGTGGCAGGCCAGGCATTATGTGTCCCTAAAGTGGACACACGATGTTGCTCCTGAGCTCATGACCACACGACCTTTAACCCCAGAGTTAAAACCAAAGCCCTTGCTGCCACCTGGCCTGAGCTTGTTGCTGCCGCCCGCTGCTCTGTAGGTCCATTCTTCAGTCCAGAAGGAACAAGTCGTATTTTAACTATAATGACCAAGGCTGGCTCCCCTATCTCCTCCCCCAGAAGTTCCCTAAGTAAGGAGTTTGTTTTCTTTCTTTTTTTTTTAATTTTTTAATTTGTTTTAATTAGTTACATGTGACAGTAGAATGCATTTATGTACTTTGATATATCATACATAGGTGGGATATAATTTCTCATTTTTCTGAGTGTACATGTTGCAGAATCACATTGGTCATATAGTCACATACATACATACAGTAATAATGTCTGTTTCATTCTACTGTCTTTCCTATCCCTACATCCCCTTCCCTCCTCTCCCATCACTTCCCTCTACCTAATCTAAGGTAACACTATTCTTCCCTAGTACCCACCCACCCATACCCACCCCTGCCTTATTGTGAATTAACATCTGCATATTAGGGAAAATATTTTATCTATGGTTCTGTGGGATGGGCTTATTTCCCTTATCATGATATTCTCCAATTCCAACTATTTACTGGCAAATGCCATAATTTTACTCTCCTTTTAAAGCTGAGTAATATTCCATTGAGTATATATACCACATTTTCTTTATCCCTTCATCTACTGAGGGATACCTGGGTCAAATGGTGGTTCCATTCCAAGTTTTCTGAGGAATCTCCGCACTGCTTTCCATAGTTGATGCACCAATTTGCAGTCCCACCAGCAGTGTACGAGTGTGCCTTTTCCCCCACATCTTCACCAACATTTATCGTTGCCTACTGTATTCTTGATGATTGCCATTCTGACAGGAGTGAGATGAAATCTTAAAGGAGTTTTGATTTGCATTTGTCTAATTGCTAGAGATGTTGAACGCTTTTTCATATATTTGTTGATTAATTGTATTTCTTCTTCTATGAAGTGTCTGTTCAGTTCCTTAGCCCATTTATTGATTGGGTTGTTGTTGTTGTTGTTATTATTATTATTATTATTATTATTATTTGGTGTTAAGTTTTTTGAGTTCTTTATATATTCTAGAGATTAATGCTTTATTGGAGGTGCATGTGGTAAAGATTTTCTCCTAATCTATAGGCTCTCTCCTCACATTATTAATTGTTTCCTTTGCTGAGAAGCTTTCTAATTTGAATCGATCCCATTTATCGATTCTTGATTTTACTTCTTGTGCTTTAGGGGTTTTCTTAAGAAAGTCAGATCCTAGGCTCACATGGTGAAGATTTGGGCCTATTTTTTCTTCTATTAGGCACAGGGTCTCTGTTCTAGTGCCTAAGTCTTTGAACCACTTTGAGTTAATTTTTGTGCAGGGTGAGAAATAGAGGTTTAATTTCATTTTGCTACATATGAATTTCCAGTTTTGCCAGCACCATTTGTTGAATAGGCTATCTTTTTAACATTCCAGTGAATGTTTTTGGCAACCTTGTCTAGTATGAGATAACTATATTTATGTGGGTTTGTCTCTGTGTCCTCTATTCTGTTCCATTGGTCTATAAGTCTATTTTGGTGCCAATACCATGCCATTTTTTGTTACTATAGCTCTGTAGTATAGTTTAAGGTCTGGTAGTCCTCTTTCACAACATTTATTCAACATCATCCTTGAAACTCTAGCCAGAGCAATTAGACAAAAGAAAGAAATTAAAGGGATACAAATAGGTAAAGAAGAACTCATAGTATCCCTATTTGCTGATGACATGATTCTGTATCTAGTAGATCCAAAAAAATCCACCAGAAAATTTCTAGAACTAATAAATGAATTCAGCAAAGTACCAGGACATAAAATCAACACCCATAAATCAAACACGTTCCTATACATCAGCAATAAATCCACTGAAAGAGAAATTAGGAAAATTACTCCATTCATAACAGTCTCAAAAAAAAAAATAAAATACATGGGAATCAATCTAACAAAAGAGGTGAAAGACCTCTACAATGAAAACTACAGAACACTAAAGAGAGAAATTGAAGAAACCTCACAAGATGGAAAGATCTCCCTTGCTCCTGGACAGACAGAAATAACATTGTCACAATGGCCATACTACCAAAAGAGTTATACAGATTTAATGCAATTCCTATTAGAATCCCAGTGACATTCTTCATAGAAATAGAAAAAGCAATCACGAAATTTACTTGGAAAAATAAGAGACCCAGAATAGTTAAAGCAATTCTTTTTTTTTTTTTTAAGGAAAAAAAAATCTTGGGCTGGGGATGTGGCTCAAGTGGTAACATGCTCGCCTGGCATGTGCGGGGCGCTGGGTTTGATCCTCAGCACCACATAAAAATAAAATAAAGATGTTGTGTCCACCGAAAGCTGAAAAATAAATTTTAAAAAAAATTCTCTCTCTCTCTCTCTCTCTCTCTCTCTCTCTCTCTCTCTCTCTCTCTCTCCTCTCTCTCTCTGTTTAAAAAAAAAAATTTTAAAAAGAAAAAAAAAAATCTAGACCTGATGGGGAACAACACAGTAAGTGAAAAGCCTGCCCCACCCAAAACTTGCGGGGCTGGCACATCGGCCGCAACCATTAGATGTATTTTTATTCAGGAAAACAATATGTTTTCAATATTTCAATAAACAGACTAAAACACAGATTTGTATATTAGCCTCTGCCAGCTGCCTTCCTGAGCCAAGGATGCTTTTGTCCTTGTGAACCCGAATGATGGCTGTTCCTCGAATCCAAGTGCTGGCCCAAGACCCTGGCCCTTCCTGAGCTTTGCTCTTCTTCTGCATGTCCTCTGACTCTCAGCCTAGCTTCATTTCCAGCTGTCTGTCCTCTGGGTACTTTCTTCCATAAGTCCTCTCAAATTCTTCTTGGAAATAGGCAGAGCTCCAATAATAAGCCTCCAAGAGCAGAGTTCCGAATCCCACCCACACCCTAAGGAGAGAGCCAGCTACGTCCTACTTTTCCTTGAGCGCAAGGACACCAGTTCCCACTCCCAACAACACTTGTTTTTATTTTTATTATTTTTTTCCCTCTCTTTGAAAACTACTTCATTGAAGTATTTATTCAACTTTTTAAAAAACATAAGGAAACCTGCCTTCTCAGCAGCATAGCTGGACCCCGAGAGTGTCGTGCTAGGTGAGGTAAGCTGGACTCAGAAGGTCTCAGTTGCCTGTGGAATCCAAGATGGCAGGGAGGAACCTGGTGTTGGCCAGGAGTTGAGGGGTGCAAGGAGCAAGCGGGTGGTGGTCAAAGGCACAGAATCTCAGGACTCAAGACGAATTAGCTCTGGAGACCTACTATGTGGCAAATACCAGGAGCTGGCCGTAGTGTAGACCACTTAAAGTCTTCTGGGAGAGCAGATCTCATGTAAAATGTTCTTACCACACATCTTAATAAAGGATGCTGGGGTTAACAGGGTGACGGGGATGCCCATGGCCTTGATGGAACTGCTCACAGTTACATATGTACAACTTCTCACAGGACTCCATTTTCAGTGCTAGGATTTAAGTCTTTGGCACCAAGGAAAGGATGAAGTTTATCTGCACACCCTCCAGGTCTATCCACCTCACACCACCAGGCAGGGGCTTCCCTATCGAGTCTTCTAAGGCTAGACCCTGAATGAAGACTTCCTGATGGGGAGAATTCTCCTCTTCCCTCGGGGTCCCCAGCTTATCTCTTAACAGTGTCCAGAGGTGGAGACACTCCTGAAATCCCAGCCAAGGGTGCTTCAGGGATCATCGAATTGAGCAAAGCCAGGTGCACCGCGGTGCCCTCCCTCCTCCCACACTCAGGGTGGACATGGCTGCTTGGCCACAGTCCTCTTCCCACAGTTGCTCATCCAAGACCTGCCTCACCCGTGGCCTCCAGGGCCATCATTCCCTAGGAGGCTTAGCACCTGAGCTAAAACCAGTTTGCCACTCCTTGTTCTGAAGACTATGGAGCAGGGAAAGCTGACCAGCTCGTGGGCGAGATGGGAACCGACCCACCACCAGAACACCAAGGTGCAGCTGCTGCTTTCACAGCACCACGTTCCAAGCAGAGGCAAGCAAACGCGGACACATGTGCACAGGTGCACGTGGACGAGAGCAGCAGAGCATCATGTGCCTGGCCTCGCCCACTCTCCCGGCAGACGAAACGGCCCAGCTCTATCCAATCCGTTGCTTCCTTCCTCTGAGAGGATTTTGTCTTTACAGACTGTTCTATCATCCTTTGTGTAACGCATAATCAAGATAATTGGAGAGAAAAACAATGACAAAAGCCAAACAGGCAGATTCTAAGCAAAAAAAAAAAATAGTGACAGAAGTCACAATCCCTCCCAGGTGTCAGGGAAACTGCGTCCAACAGTTACTAGTTGGACAAATAATGATGAACTACCAACCCAGGTCCCTGCTCTGCTTGAGGCCACAGGACCAAGAGGAAGGGGATGATGAGGTCACTGCCCTCCTAGGCTGACACTCCCTCCATTTTATATAAAGATGGCACAAGAGGAAAATTAGACAGTGACAAGCACTGAGCAGGGGGCTGAGAGGGCACCTTCTCCACCCTGGCAGACCAGGAAGACCCAGCATGGGGATGTCTGAGGGCAGAGGGGAGAGGTGGACGGAGCAGTGAGAACAGAGGTCTCAGGCGCTCACTGGCCACAAGGTCAGTGGGTCTGTAGGGCCACAGCAAAGAGGACAGCGCAAACAGGGAAGCCAGATGGGATGCCGGGGACAAGTAACTGAAATCAGATTCCAAGTGCATGGGACCTGACACAGAGGTGGGGCAGTGCATGAGAGAAATCCAGGGGTCATAACCAAAGAACTTTCCACATAATTCTATGAGAAGAGAGAAAAGGGGGTGGAGAAAGAAAGAAGAAATTAAGATTAAGAGACTCTAAGGAATATTTGATGTGGATCATGCTTCTTCATAGAGCTCAAGAAATACAAGCAAGTCAAGTACTTGAGTTATCAAATGGCGTTCTGTTCACTGCTTCAAATCTAATGTACAGAAAACTGCTCAGAGACTGGGCCATGTGAGTCCCAGTTCCCAAAAGGCTACGTATGCATTCTAGGGGCTTACCAAGCTGCATGGAGACACAGTGTGTGCATCCTTGGAGAAGTGCCAGGCTCTGGATGCATCTGTTTCCCCAGCCCTGAAGTGGGAAAAACAGACCCAGGCCTTACTCAAATGTTCCACCCTCTATAGGGTATGACCCAGCCTCCAGGTGTTGGGAACCACAGACACCTCTCAGGTCCCAAAGCCCCATGCTCCACCACTGGGGCCCTTAGGACAGTGTATTGTCCTGACTGGTTTACATGTCAGTCTCTCCCACCAGACTATGTATTCTCTGACAAAGGAGACAAAATCTAACTTTCTTAGCCTGGCTCTGAGTAAGTACTTGGTAAGCAATTACCAAAAGAGATCTCTTCTCTGCTGGGAGAACAAAAATCGTTTGCGGCTTTTTCAAAGAAAGAGTCTACTATTGTAGAAGAAGTAGTGGGGCAGTGGTTCTCTCTCAAGACCACAAGGCCAAAGCCTCATCCGCCCTGTCTTTGACCTTCTGGGGTTCCTCCTGATGCCCCCTGCCCCACTGTCTCACCCTTCCTAGCGGGTGCTGGTGGCCCTTGGGACAGTCAAACATGCTCTCCAGCCTCGCAATCAGGTCTTGGCTGCGGGAGGCCCAGGCTGCCTGGGCAGAGTCCAGCACAATTAAGCACTTCACCTTGTATGCCTTGGCACTTGCTGCTCAGTGAAGCAATCCACTGCTCCTGCCAAGCCCTCGGCTCCCCAGGGATCCACCCCATGAGGATGCGCCCAGCCCAGTGAGGAGGGCCAAACAGAAATCAGGCCCTGACCTTCTCAAAAGACAGGCAGTGTGTCTTAAGCATGCTTAATATCTTGTTGACTCCTTCCTGTTCTCTTTGGGCCCAGTTCCTCAGGATTTGGCTCTGATGGAAAGAACTCAGAGCCCAGGGGCGGGAGCCAGTGCACATGTTCTCTGAAGCAAGGGTGGTGGAAAGCCAAGCGGGATGTTGACCTCAGGAACAGGGTCTAAACAAGACACCAGTGAGGCCCTGAGAGTGTTGTGCTGAGGACAGTGCTGGTAGCCAAGTAGGATTTAGGTCAAAGTGTACAGGCCGCAGTTACCTACTTTAACCCATGCCCTAAGCAAAGCCATTTCTACCATTGCCAGAGGGACATTTTCAAACACAAGATTACATGCACACGTCCCCCCTCTGGTTAAAGCCTTCCAGCAACCCGCTACTCTTGAGATAAAGTAATGTCCCCTGGCCACACTGGTCTCATGTGCACCAACCTCACTCTACCTCCCAGCCACTTCTTGTCACACACAGCCCAGTCGCGCACTGGCCTTTTAGGTCCTTGAACTCCTGTGCATGTCAGGGTCCCCAGAGAGCCACACTCATAGCCCTAAGTGCTCTTTGCATTCTCATTACCTCTTAATGAAACTTCCTCAGGGAAGCTTCTAGACACCATGCCCTGACCAGCTCAGAAACCCACCAGCCCACCACAATCATGAGTAAACTATCAGATACAGCATTGCTTATTTAATGTTGTTTAATGATGCAGTTTACATAAGGTCAGGAGCCTTTCTGTCTTGTTCTATGCCTCACATCCATGCTCAAGTGTGCATGGATGGATGGGTGGATGGATAGATGGATGGGTGGGTAGATGGGTGGATGGATGAATGAATGAATAGGTGGGTGGGTGGATGGATGGTGAATGGACCTCCCAGTCAAACTGAACAGCCCATAGATTCTCCTTCATGGTATAAACATGGCATGAAGGAGAATCTGTGGGCTGTTCAGCGTGGCATTTCCTTCCTTCCTTGATCCATATATCCAAAGCCTACCCATCCATCAAAGTGGATCCCAAAGATTGCCTCCTCAGCAAAGGCCTCAGGGTGCACTTCCCAGCTAGACATGATCTCCCCTTGTCCTGAACCCTAGCATCACAGTCTCTGCTACACTTTCTGAGTGAATCTTTACCTTCCTCACTAGAATGGATTTAGCTTGATTCACTGAACTGTAAGATTATCAAAGCTGAGAGCTAACACCATTATTATTATTATTATTATTATTATTATACAAATAATTATCATACTTGTTGGCCAGTGAGACCTCCAAGCCATGTAAGAGAAAGACACCTTTCAAATACCGCATTTAACAGACGAGGAAAGAAGCTGGTGGAGGTGACCACCAGGAGATCACTCAACAGGAGATCACCTTGCCCCGCCAGCATGTTCTACCAGGGAACCATGCTGTCCTTTAGCAGCATGTGAAAGAGGGAAGGCAAGGCAGCTCCTCTCCAAAGTGTCCCCTGGCATGGAGAATATCTCCCTATACCTCAGCACCAATGCTGGAGGCCAGCTAACTCCCATAGGCCAAATCCCGAACTCTCTCAGTTGCAACTGCTACAAATCTCCATAGAGGACTTTTCAAAATAGTTCTCCCATTTTAGGAATCCCAGGCCCAGGACAGGGTCTTCATGCTATCCTACCTCATCCTTCCCCTTCCCGCTGAATCTACTGACCAAACCGAAGAGCGAGGAGTTAGTGGCAGCTAGGAACACGTCTTGGCTCTGAGTCTCACTAGTCAAGGGGAAGGGCCTTCACCTTCCAAACCTCAGCATATTCAACCATGAAGTCTGGGAAACACAAACCCCGCACTTGAAGAATTAAGTACAAGGTGCTTAAACACCCAACCACTGCTGACAAGGCCTTTATTGTGGCAGGATTATTCACAAAGTTCTCCTGTCCTGGGGCATCTCATCAGGAGGATGCCCAGAAAAAGGGATGCTTCCTTCTCTTCAGAGAGAGATGCCAAAAGCTCAGGAGGGGTTATCCCAGGAGACAGAAACCCTGTGGCTTGCTGGGAATACACAGATCGCAGTGGCAGGTCACGCACACATCAACACGCCCCACAGCCTCCTGCATCCACCTCCACATCCACACCGAGAGAACACACGTGTGTGCATTTGCCCCAGCCCACGTGCACGGGGAAACGTGGGCCTCCGGGGCCAGCATCCCTCAGCTTCTCTCCCTGCCTCCTCCCCTGCCCCTGCAGGAAGCCCATGGACGGCTGGGCTGGAAGCTGTGCTCCTGGGTCTCTCATCCAGGTAAGGGAGCTTGCCAGGAGGCCAAGTGTATTTGCATATAATTTGCATGTGTTGACACAGCCCTTCCCATCTCTGCGCAGAGCACTTCCAAGCTAACCTGTTATTACTGCTCCTCCGAGCTCACGCTGCATCCCCACCCACCACCAGCAATACTCTGCCAGGAGACAGGCCCAGAGATGGTGGAGCTTCGGAGACTCACAGGGACCTCCCGGGCCTGTTTCTCCCCCTCGACTACAAACAACAACACACCTCTACTGGGCAGACCCAAAGAGAGCTTCTCATGCTCAAAACCCAGCCCATGCCCAGAGCTGAGCAGTTGCTGGCACACAATAGGCTGTTTATTCCTATCAGAGGACAGGAAGCAAGGCTGGACAGAGAAATTCTCCCTAGCACTATGCCCCGATGTTGCTTGAGGCTCACAGGGAAGGTCCCCTGTGCTCTGGTAACTAGTGGCAGCAAGTATATAAAACTATAGGACGCAGGGCTGGATGTGAATTTCAAGGGAACAGTGAACTTTCAGGGGAAGTCTGTCCTGTGCAGTCCTCCCACAGTGAGAAGGTGTCCGCTGTTTACCTGAAAGTCCAGTTCTAACTGGGAGTCCCAGAGCACGTCCAACCACACTACCTGGACCCAAGGCCCGGAGGCTTCTGTTATCACGCACATCCTGTTTTCTCGCAGAGTGTACCTCCGCTCACAGGGCACGTCTCTGCTACCTACACGTCCACTTCCCAGTCCAGGGTAGGAAGGGAGGGTGGGGGTCCCTGCGAGGTACATTGAAAATTGCCAAGGGGAGAAAGAGGGAGAGGGAGACCAGAGAGAACATGTGTTTCCTAATTTAGTTAAAGATCTCAAATCTGTTCCCCTCCGGTCTCTGTGAGGAGCAGTGTTATCGCTGCGAACGTGAGGCCACGCTTCCTGTGGTGAAGGGTATGTGTGTTTTCATCAACAGAGCTCGTTTCTAGGGTTCCTTTCAGGATGTGAGGCTCACGGTGGGTCGCAGAGGAAGAGGCGAGCACACAGGGGGGCCCGTGGGCCAGGCGGCTGCAGTCCTGGGGCTGGAGCCAGGGTCTACCTGGAGAGCCTTGGCCCCACGGCCTGAGGGCCTGCACCAGCCCACCGCCCAACTTCCTGCCATAACAGGTCCACTGGGACCCTTCCCAGAGTGCACTGGGGCAAACGGGCCTTGCCAGATTCTTTGCCTGCACTGGGGGCCTGTGAGGCTGGACAGAGCTGGGCACCTGGGTTCAAGTCCCAGCTCTGCCACTCATTTGGAACCAATACTGAGGGCACCAGGCATGGGTGTTAGATGGTGTGGGGTGAGAGACCTCTGGGGATGATCCGCTCTGCACTCCAGGGCCCTGCCTTGCCAGGCTCTGCACTCGGGGGAACAGGTACTTCTGAATATTGATGTGCTGCAGCCGATGACCCCAGCAGAGAACCTGAACTTAATCCAGGGGGGGACTGCTTTCCCGTGAGAGCTTTTTGAGAGGGAAATCTTGTCTTACAGTAAGATCAGTGGACGTACTGTGGAGTATAATGCAACAGACTTGTATTTTTAAGATAAAATACAAAAAGTAAAGTGTGTACGACTCCATTTTCTGCTCTCTACAGTGGTGATGGAGAGGGCAGTCCCAAAGAACTTTTGCAAAGACAGTGCAGGGACTTGAGGCAAGACCCTGCACAGCCACAGCAGGCCAAGTATGACCTTCTGTGGGGACATTAATTCCCACAGAGACCAGACCCAGCGATTAAGTTTCCTTTTTGAGGTCCCGTTCATCAGACTCCCGTGTGCATAAAGAAACCAGGAAGCAGAAAAGGGAGTCTCGATTTGGGGCACAGAGGAAAGTGACGGATATTCTGTTGACTTCCTAGTGGCCTCCAGGTATCAGACCTCCAACAAAAGACAGTGGCCTAAAAGCCATTTGCCTGTGTGGTCTACCAAGATGGGAACCCCTCCTGCACATCTGTGGCCACAGGTGTGACCAGCCTAAAAGGGGGCGAGACCCCCATCTACCAGCCCTGCCCTTCGTGGACACAGTGCTCCTGTTTCAGAACCCCCCACACACTGTGCCCATTCACCAGCTGAAGCCACCCAGTGAAGGAGACTGTGAGCCATGGCCAAGGCACTTGGGGACAGTCAGAAGGGCAGGTGCACCTCAGATACATGGTCTGAGATGGGTGGGCTCAGGACCCCAGATCGAGCTATCTGAGTGCTAGGCTCGAATCACTTTGTGACCTGAGACCCAAGGTCAGTGCCCTGCCTGGGTCACAGCCTCTGTTCTGTTCCTTATTTTCAAGAACTTTTTAAATTTGTGGAGTTAATTCTTCTCAAGGACCTGAAAATCAACTCTGCCAATGGTCATCAGAGCTCCTCTGTACCCAACAAAGGGTTCAAGACTCTGCGGGAACTCTCCCAGCCCACTCTGAAGAGCAGGACCCTGTCCAGGCCGCGTGTCGAAGGGGCCAACCAGAGGTGACATATGAACTAATGAGACTGTGGTCAGCCCTTGACGGTGGCACTGAACCAGGGACCCTCGTGGCTTCAGGTAATTCTAGAATAGTCGGAGACTATTTTAAATGATCTTAGTGTATGGAGGTCACCTCTAATGGTGCCACTGGCCTGACACTCATGCAAGTGCACAAAGCAGTGGCCCCAGTGTGGAACTTCCACTTGGCTTTTGACCTCCTCTCTGCTCAAGCTAGCCACTACCCTCTGTCCTTACCTCAGAACAAAGCACCTTCCTTAGGATCCCTCTTTCTTGGACATTGCTTTTCAGACTGACCGCCTAATCTCTGAATAAGAACAGGTTTTGGGGGTGCCCCACACACAGTTTCAGCCAACATCCACCCAACCCAGTCACATAGTTAGTTCCTGCTAACAGCCTATTGCTCTTTGTCTAAGCTATGTTGGAAGATGCTCCCTGGTTATGAAATCTACTTTGTCAAAGTCAACCTCGTTTGGAGATTGGAGATTGGGGACCTCATTCTTCTTCCTAGCAGTGGTAGAGTTGCCCCCAAAACCTTTTTTTTTAATTATTTTTTTAATTCCAAGCCATGATCTGATGTCTTTTTTTTTTCTTCAAATTTCAGCTTATACAGCCTCTCCTTTTTGAAAAACAAAGCATAACAATTGCAATTCTCCCTTGGCCAGTGGCCAGACATCCAAGGGCTGGAGCCAGGAGATTAACGGATACACCCGGAGAGGACAAGGTCAGAGGGCAGAACAGCCTGGACACGTGTTTGTATCAGAGACCAGACCCGAAGGGCCAGGGAATGCCTGTGCTCAGGACGGACACCTCCAGTTTTGGTGACATGCTAGGGCCCTTCAGAACCGTGTGTGGAACATGCCTGTGACATTAATTAATGCCAGGCAAAATGTAGCAGCAGATCTTGGAAACTAAAAATAGATCTTTGCCAACTGATTCATCCCCCGACTGCACAGAACTCGGAGCCTTTTTCTCTGCTTCTCTTCTACATGAACGTTACGTTATGGCCTTTTTCCTTTCTCTCCATCTTTGTTGTTCTTCCTTTTCTTTCTGTCCTTCTTGTTGAAAGGTTTCAACCTTCCGGAAGTGATGTCCCTACTCAGCTACCCTCCGACCCATAAACATGCTTAATAAGCAAGGAAATCACTTCTTTCCTGACTCCCAGGGTTGTAAGCCATGTCATCTGTACTTAATATTTTCCATGCGGATGTCTCTGCCCGTGGCATCACACAGAGAGCTCTATAGCTTCGTTTCCGATTACAGTCCCTTCTATTTTAAACTTTGTTGATTTCTACAAGGAAGGAAGCCTATTTCATACAGATTAGCTGGACAGCTGGGTCTGATTGCTTCTGATTACCGGGCTTGGGGCCACTAGGGAAACAGGTTTCCCAAAGCCCCTTGGATGGAGAAGCATTCCATATGGCCCCCACGGCGTGGGTCACCACACACTCCAGAGAGGAAGAGCCAGCAGCCTTGGTTGGGAATCAACAGGTCCAACCGAAGGCGGGGTCACACCTCCATCCCACTTGGGTGTCGGGGGCTGTGCTGGAAGGTGGAGGGGGTTTGGACGCCCCCGGGTGGGAAGCTCTGCGGGCCCTGCATGGGGGCTTGTGTCAGAGACAAGGGCGAGTGTCGGGAGGGGGCATCCACCACGCTTGCCTCATAGACTCACTCGGAGGCAGCAAACCAGGCTCAGTGGTCAAGACCCCTTCACCTGGCCTTGCATCCCAGACCTCCAGGTGCACAAAGAAATCACAAAGTCCTCTCTCACCTTTCAGTGGTCAGTCCACAAGCAGGGGGGGCTGCTGCTCTCTCCCGAAAGCCGGTGGCTCCGATGAGGCAGGAGTGCTCTCCCTGCTCGTCCCATCTCTGCCTTCTCTTTATGCCTCCTCTAGAGAAAACAGAGTGCTGGAGGTTTAAAAAAAGAAGAACCGTGTGTGTGGAGGGTGGTGGGTGTCGGGGGTGCCGGGGCGCTGGGGGGCGGCAGGGGGACACCGGGGGGTAGGTGAGCAGCCTGCCCTGGTGTGGGTTCGGGGGTAATGGCCGACGCTGGTGAGATGGTTTTCCTGCTGGAGCTGAGCGCCACGGCAGCTCTGTGTGGGCGGCAGCAGCTACACGGCTGGGTTTCAAACCATTGCACTGAACATTTGCAAACAGATAAAAAAAAAAAACAAAACCATTGGGTACAAATGGAAACTTCTGCTTCCCTTCCTCTCTCTTCACTCTCTCCACTTCACCTCTCTTCTTGAGTTTCTGAGGAGGAGAGTGAGGGTGGTCACTTCCCCTGCAGGGACCCCCCAAGCCCTTGTTTTCCAGCCACACCATCCCTGTGGCCACCAAAATGCACAGGTAGGTCAGTTCTGAAGATTTGTGCCCACTGCTTTGAGAACGTCCAGTCATTTGAGGAAGATACCCTTTCCTCTGGAATCTCCCAGAGTCTAGCTACTGAGCGCCAGCCAACCCAAAGAGGTTTTGGGTGTCCGTAGTTGATGTTCTTTCAGGTTTCCTAGTGTCAAAGCTACCTGAGAACCAGCCAACATGACTAGGGTGAGGTGTACCTTCATTTCTGGATGTGGCACTTTCCCCAAAGAATGTTCTGTGAACAGTGGAAGGAAGTACCCCATGGATAGCAGAAAAGGGGTCTGTGGTCAAATTCCTCAATGTCTCGTCCCACACTGCTCTGGGTCATCACACAGCACTCAGCCAAGAAAGACTGGGAGAAGTCCTGCAATACAGAATCTTGTTCTACTTGGTTTAATGCAACATTCTCACAATGTGGGAGACCTTAGATGAAAGGGTCCCCTCTTACCAATGATTAGAGCACAGCACACTCACACCAACCAATGTTAGCATGACCCAAATCAACCATCATAGCCAGAGAGGACAGGAAAAGCTCAATGCTAAGAATGGGAACGAGGCAAGCTTCACACCTCAGGGCACTCTCCGTTTGCATCAACACTGGTTGCCACATGGAGTTATCAATGAACTTGAGACTTTTGGTCCTGGTTCATGAAAAGAACATGGACTGGACCAAGATGTGGGAGTTTATATCTCTCATTGTTACGGCAGCTGTCACTCTGCCTCCTCTCCACCCTAGTGGGCCTCCAGGGATAGGGCATCCTGTGACGGAGAGCAGGAAGGGCCTCCCTGGCACTATGAAGATGAGAAGAGAGGTCTTTTAGTGTGAGGCAGACATGCAAGATACCAGCGCTGCAACGGGGAGCTACTGAACGGTGGCATTCATACTGAGATAACTATCAGGAAGGAAGCAGGAAGCAGACAAGGAGAGGTGAAGACAGAGAGGCCCCCTCCTGGGTTTGGGGCTTCCACGGGCCATCCACACAAGCAAGGTAAGAGACTGACAGACCCCAGCCCTACAGTACACCATCTCTGGGCCCTTGGCTATGGCCCCTTCACATGAGCCTTGGTCTCCTCTGAAAATGACTTAAGTCAACTATTGTCACCCAAAGGTGATTTTGCCCCCCAGGGGATACTGGGCAGTCTCTGGAGACATTTTAGTTCTCATAACTCCGGATGGTGCTAGGTATAGGTATCTTTTGGGCAGAGTCAGAGATGCTGCTGACCATTCCTCTTTGCACAGGACAGCCCAGCCACAGACGAGGATACAGCCCCACTGTCCCCAGTGTTGAGGTAGAGAAGCCCAGACTAAGTGTCCGCTCCCTTCTCCACCTGTGGATCCCAGATGAGACAACATGCAAGAATTCTATGCAAAACAAAGACCAATAACTTTCTATTTGGTAAGAAAGAGACTTCCATATCCTTTAAATGGCATTTACTTTCTTTTTAAGTGATAAGACAGAAACAAAGTAGAACAAAAACTCCCTGCTTTAGACAGGGAGAGAAAGAACTGGCCTGACCAATAGATGCTCTAAGCTGTATAATTTTGTGGGGGAGGGGGTGGAAATAATAAATGAAAAAAAGGAGGAGGAGGATGAGAAGGAAAAAGAGAAATGCCTCTTCTTGCTTAAGTACATCAGATAACTTGAACTCTGTGTGAACAGAGTGGAAAGGGTGTAGGAAAGAAAGCTCTAGAAGCTTGCCAGCACTCAGGCAGGTAATCACTTGTAATTAGAGCATTTTATAGAATCCTCTAAAGAGGTTTTAAACAAAGCTGAAAATTATTTGTTGACCTTCTCTCTGAAGGAGGCGGACGGTCACGCTGACCACGCTAATGCATCCAGCCTGGGTGGGCTTTTTCTTTTAAGGAAGTCCTCAGCCAGCTTCACCACAGCCCTCGGCCCACAGCAAATTATCAGAGGAAAATGAAGAGAGAACGTGAAGCTGGAGTTGAGGTGCAGGTGACAGCAGATGACCCCGTTTCAGAGTGGACAATCTGGCCGCATTTCACTCTGGCTCCCTCCTGGGTGGGAGAGGTCCCTGGTAGATGGAAACATGGTGGGGTGAGGACAAGGCCCAGCCCAGGAGGGAAGGAAGAGGGCAAGTTGAAGAAACACCAGCAGGCCTCCTGGGCCAGCACTTTATGGAGCCCTAGGAACAAGTCAGTAAAGAAGAAGCGACAGCACAGTCCCTGCCTTCTCAGAGTTCACAGTCAATCAGGATGAAAAGTCAAAAATCAAAGAGTGATAACGACAAAAAAATGTCCAATTCCGCCACTCACTGGGTGGTGATTTGAAGCTCTACCACATACTAGGTGCTATCCAATGAAGGAAAATGTAGGTAGGTGGATCACCATCAAAACCCACCATGAAAACATAACATACTATTAAGCTCCAGCCTTAAGGGTGTGGCTCACTCAGAGCCCTAAGGCCAAGGCCACCTCTTTTTCTAAAGGACTTGGGAAGGGCCAGAACCCAACGACCTGCTCTTGGTCTTGGCTAACACCGTTGGAGAGCTAGGTCTTCTGTTCTATGACACTTCTTGTAGGAGGTGGGAGTTGTCCACAGGGAGGGGACACAGCCAGCTCAACCCTGGGCGTCAGGCCTCCTGAGAGGAGGCTGTCAGGACCTAGGACAGCTCCGGAGCCTGGTAGTCTACTTCCTCATTCTTCCCAGGCCCCTGCCAGGGCAGAGGAGTGTGCCACTCCCTGCTCCTGTTCCCACCCACAGGACTGGCTACTCCCTCCACACGAGTTACCTACTTTCTGCTTGTTGGGCTCCCTCTTGGTCCTTCTTCCACGTGACTTCTGCCCCATGCCCACTGCCAACCACTGACTTTCTTACCCAACACTCAGCTGTGCTGAGTGAGGGCCTGACAGTTCCCTTAGTCCACATGGAGCCTCACAGTTAGGCAGAGGCTCCTAGAGCCGACTGTGTAGCTGCAACCAGACTATAGATGACTGCTGGGGGGGGAGGGGGGAGCACCAGCCACCACTGACCCTCTAGCCAAGGGTCAGGGCCAAGTGAGCCTCCCCAGAGAAGCACAGCCAGCTCTCAGGACCTTCCAGTGCTGGGATGCTGGGAGATGAAGAGCAGATCAGTTGCTGATTCATGAAATCATTAAACATGGTTCATAGATGAAGTTTTTAATTATATTTTCATGTTAATGTGCTTTTGACAGTACAGATCTAATATACCTAACTCATGTGTTTCCTTTTTAAGTAAGATTTTAAGCATCAATTTAAAGCATTGACTTTACTCAAAAACTTACAGAAAAACAGTAAAGGAACTAGAATAACTAAAATAATTTTTAAAAATAATGAATTTGGAGGAATGACAGTACCAAACTTTAAGATTTACTATGTAGCAACAGTAATCAAGAGATTAAACACTGGGATCAATAGAATCAAATAAAGGACCTGGAAATAGACCCTCACAGAGGTGCTGGACTGATTTAGCAAAGGGACAAAGTTACTTCCGTGGAGGAAGGGTAACCTTTTCATTGATGCTGAAGCTGTTGGACTTGGAAGGTTACAAGAGAAAGAGAAAAGTTGTAGTAAACCTCACTCCTTATACAGAGCATGAGTCAAATGGATCGTACATTTGAATGTAAAACCATAATAATTTAAGAGAAAAAGACAGAACAGCTTTCAGATTTAGGATTCAAAGAGACCTTCGACATAATATCAAAAAATAAATAAATCATAAAAGAAAAAATCATTAAATTAGCTTTCATTAAAACTAAAAACCTTTGCTCTGCAAAGTCTGTTAAGAAGACTAAAACAAAGACTTTAAATTGGGAGAAAATATTTGCAAACCACATATCCAACTAATATTCAGAATACATCAAGAACTCTCAAGACTCCATGGTAAACACACCCACAGTATCCAATTTGAAAATGGGCAGCAGATATGAAAGGACAGTCCCCAAAAGGGACACACAGATGGCCAAAAAGCACGTGAAAAATGTTCAACATCATTGACCATCAGAAAAATGCAAACTAAAAACCATGCTGAAATATCACAGCATACCCATCAGGTGAGCTAAAAGTGAAAATGCCAACAACACTCAATGCTGGCAAAGTTGTAGATAAACCAATCACCCACACTTTGCCGGTGTGGACATAAAATGGGACAGTCACTCTGAAAAACAATTTGGTGGTTTCTATAAAATTAAGTATGTACGTATCAGACAACTCACCAACTGCACTCTTGGGCATATATCCCAGATAAATAAAAATGTATTTTCACATACAAAATGCACGTAACAACCCAAATGCCTTTCCACAGGTAGGTGACAAAGTAAACTGCAGTACATCCAGACCATGGGACACCACAGAAAGCAACCAGCCATGATAAACTCAACAACTTGGGTGAATCTCAAGGGTGGAGTGGAGAAAAAACATCATGTATCAATTCAATATGTGCCACATTCCCCAGAAGATAGAATTAGAACAAGAGAAATAAGTGTGCTTGCCAGGGTTAGGGATGGAAATAGGGTACCACAACGAAGGGGCCTTATGAGCATCTTTATGCCCAGGGACAAGTCTGCAACCAGATAATGTCCAGGGTCACGCAACCCTATACATATGATAAAGTGCTGTAGAACTACACACACACACACACACACACACATGCAGGTCTGAATAAGTTCTGCAGCACAGCTCACTGTATCGGTTTCCCGTATCGGTTTCCTGCTTAAATACTACACTCTAGTTCCATAAGGACCTTATCATTGGGCAAGCCAGATGAGGATCTATGGGACCTCTCTGTACTGGAAATTCCTGTGGGTTTATAACTTTTGAAAAATAAAAGTTTCATAAAAGGAGAATATTAAATAATAGTACAAGTGATTTGTGAATACAAAAAAAATTGTGATGGTGATAGGCCTGAGATCTGGGATTGCTGTTTCTTTAGGTGCTGGGGACCTGGTACAGCCAGGAGCATAGTCTCTGGACAGCCAAGCCTTAGGCACCTAATGGGTCCTGGAGGCAGAACACCAGCTCTTCTCCTGTCCAGGTTAGATCAAATTTAAAACCACAGGAGCCTCTGGGTCTAAACGAGCCAACTCTCTAACCTGCCGGAGGCCTTGTTTAAACTCAACTGAAACTAAATTGAATGACACAGCAGATGTCTTCGTGACAGGGCAGCCTCAGACGAAAATGCCACATTTCATCAGCCCTAAGACGCACACTTGCAAGAAGAACCATTATTTTTTGTTCCGCTATGAAAGAAAAATATGCAGCCAATTAAACCGTGACACAATGCTTTCTTATCACTTAGAGTTTTTAATTTTACTTATTGAAAGAGTTCTTTGAGACTTAATTAGACAGATTTTTATCACATATTACTATTGTGCATACATAAAAATGAAAATACAAGTGAAATAAATTGGTTGTTATTCCTCAAATTACTTCACACCCAGGCCAACTCCTCCGAGCTGCTTGCTCAGCTCCGACTCATCAATGACTGGGTTTTTTCCACGCTCTGTCATCCCTGCATTCATCCGTGCACACCAACGATGTGGCATTTCTTCCCAGAACCCAAAAAAGGATGAGGGGTCGTGAGCACTAGGCTCTTGAGCAGGCTTTAAAATCGGGTCCAGGTTTTCTGCTTTGTGTCATCTTTCAGCAAAGTGGCTAAACATGTGATCCACAGCCATGATGTCTGGAGGAGCTAACACACTCTCCAATCCCGCATTCTCCTCCCGTGTGCTGACAGCGGCCTGCGACATGTTAGTGACGCATTCGCTGCCGAATGGAACTTCAGGTCTGGGTGCAGATCACTGGCATGTCCACACACACAGGCATCCAACCACGCCCTGGCCTGATTGACACCATGCCCCTAAGACCCTTTCTGATTCCAGAAATGCAAACACGGGAAATGTTGTATCTTAGAGTTAATGAAGGCGAGTAAGATGGACAAATAAAATAATGTCAGAAGGGGACAAGGGCTTCAAAGAACCTAGGGCAGGACATACAAGTGAGGAGGGGTAGGGCAGGGACAAGAGGACTTTCTGAAGAGGGAATGCCTTCCAGAGGCATCAGCCACAGGAAGGTCAGGGAAAGTGACCCTGACTGTCCATCAGGGCTGGTTAGATCATTCAGAACAAACAATCCCCAAGTCCCGGTGGCTTAAGACCATAAAGGTTTGTTTCTAAGTTATGCTTCGTGTCTGTAAGTGGGAGGAAGCATTTCCTCACGTCAAGACCCAAGGTTGATGGAGAAGCCACTGTCTGGAAGCTCTCCAGTTGCCATGGCAAAGGAAAAGGAAAGGGGGATATTCCTCAGGGTTCTGGAACCTTCTGCCAAGAAACAGCACCTGTCCCTTCTGCCTACGATGCCTTCGTTACTAAGGACACGGAACTTCTTTGCGGGTGGGGAGCTGAGTGCACCCCACATGCTTGTGAGCAGAACCAAAAATATTCGGAGAACAGCGGCAATGATGACCACACAGGCAGAGAGAAGAGGGGCCCACAGGAGCCTCTGGGTCCAAATGAGGCCCAGCGGGAGGGCAAACAAGGGCATAATAGGTGCACAGGGAGGACAGTGGGCAGAGGAGACAGCACCCTAAAGTGGGGAGGCCCACCCCCAAGGCCAGGTGCACCCTGGAAGCAACAGTTTCATCCTAACTATGACCTTAAATGTCTGCAGGCAGAATTAAACAACTAATTGTATAATGAGGTGGTTGAATGACACCTAATTTCCACAAATGCTTTTGTTGAGCAAACATCACAATACCAGAATGTGGTTTTCAATCATTTAATTAGTCTTCCAAAATGCTCCAAAATCGGTGCTAATAACAGTTTTAAAATAATACATTTAATGTGTCCTTAAATACATGACTGTGTCACAGCATTAATCCTGCAATTCAATACACTGAGTAATTGATACACATTTATCACCTGGTGTTTGGATTTTGAAAATAATGCCTCTCTGAACACAGGTAACCAACAGTAAAGTCCAAAGGACCTTTGGGATTTTCTCTGAGATGACCTGAGAGAAGGGGGCTGGGACCTTGATACTGAGGGGTGGGACAGACAGGACTTAGGCATTAAAATGAAGGGCTGGGTTTGTCAGAGGGGGCCTCTAGCATGGTTAGAGTAACACAACTGTGCCCAGAACATATGGGCAGTACCAGGCTCCCTGCCTGGTGCCATTTGCTATGAATGCTCCGTTGGCACTATTCCCACTTGGAGGCTTCAGGTTGACTGCGACTTCAAACTGCCACTCTGCACAGGAATCCCAGCCCCTGCATGAACTTAACTGAGAGGGAGGGAAAGGAAATGCTTACCTGGTGGCATCTCAGCTTTGAAATCCCTAGAAAGCTTGAGAAATTAAAGGCTGGCATCTGAGGTTGACCCACTTTTTGGACCCAGGGTCATCAAGTAACATCTCAGAACTCACAGTTCCCCACGCAGACTTCACTGGTGAATGGCAGTAAAGAGAGATGGGTTGCACACAATATTGGGAAATGCCAGGCATTTTTATCGTATGCACAACACTTCATTGAGCCTTCAGGAAAAAAAAAAAAACATATCAAAGGCATGCTGCGTGTGTAATGTGTCAACCACCTGTAACTGCCCATCTTGGGATAAAAGTTTTGGCTTTGTAATGAAGACTTAAAACAAACAGTGGCTTAAGCAAGAAGGGTGCTTACCTTCCCTTTATGCTACGGTCACAACACAGGCAGTCCAGGGATGGCTATGGAGCCACACAGGACCCAGGCCACTTCTGGCTGGCTGTGCTCCCTCTAGCAAAGCCCTGGCCACATGGTCCAGGATGGCACACACAGTCTCCCAGAATGGACAAGGAGTGGGATGTGTGCGCATCCCTCAAAGGCTGGACACGGAAACAGCACAATTCATTTCTGCACAAGGCTCTTTAGCCAGATTTTAGCCATCAGATCACATGCAACTTCAAGAAAAGTTGGAAAGTTTTTTATTTTCTATATGATCAGTGGTAGAGCACTTGCCTAGAATGCTCAAGCCCCTGGGTTCCATCCCAGCAACACCAAAAGATAAAAGTGCCTGTTCTTCATGACGTTGTGCAGCTAGAACCAGGTATGCTCACTGTGAGACTGAAAGGAAGTGGTGTGGGGCAACTCATAGCCCAAGCCTGGTTCACCCCAGGAACCTGGAGCCTGGTGGGTCAAAAAGAATATGATTCAACTCAACATTTCATTTTAGAATGAGCCAAACACCTGTCAGGATGAAAGCTTGGAGGAAAGGAGAGATTGGAAAATCAAGAAATCAAAAGGGAGCTACAGTATCTACCACAAAGCATCCTTACAGGCTAAAGGGTAAACTTGCATGCACCCCAAGGATCTGGGCAGCAGAGGGAACCCTGGGCTTCAGGGTCAGAGGACAGAGTTGGGGTTCTGCCCTGCCATTTACTTCTGGGCAAAGGTGGAAGGCAGAATTCTTCACATTTCCCCCCAAAATTTTGGACCTCCAAACTTTAAGCATTGCTGCAAAGGGACATTGCAGATGAATTGGGGTCACTAATCAGCTGAGTTTCAGATAAGAAAGTTATTCTGGATCATCCAGGTGGAGTCAGTGTAACCACATGAGCCCTTCAAAGCAGAAGAGTGGGCAGGAGGCAAGCCAGAACAGGAGGGAAGACAGGGCCACCTCATGAGGACCTGACCACCACTGCTGGCCTTAAGGGGGCTGTGAGTCAAGGTTACAGCCTCTAGTAGCAGAGCATGACCCCCAGCCCCAGCTGGTAAGAAAACAAAAGCCCCAATCGCATGGAGGCGGATTCTGCCAGCAACCTGAACATATTAGAGGAAGACTTTCCCAGAGCCTCTGAAGAGAGCACAGCCTGACGGCTTCTTCACTTCAGCTTTGTGAGAGTCGAAGCAGGAAAGCAGCTGAGGCTCCCTCTACATGCCAGCCCTGTCCTTGGTGCTGGGTCACAGTAATGAGCAAATGGGTCAGGTCTCTGCAAGGAGATACAGACAAGGGGTGAGAAAGTAACGAAATAAGCACATAAGACCAACTGGATAGAAGGGGGCTGTGTTAGTCCATTCTCTGTTGCATAACAAAATACCTAAAGCTGGGTAATGTGAAGAAAAGAGGTTTCTTTAGATCACAAGTTGAAGGTCCAAGGGCCTTTGCCAGCATTGGCCTGGCTCTGATGAGGACCTTGTAGAGGATGGCATCTCAATGGCAGGAGCACTTGCAAGAGTGATCAGCTGGTGAGAGCAAGGAGAGGCCGGGCTGCTCTTTATGACAATCCTCAGAAAGAACTAACAGAGGTCCCACAAGACCTCATTTATCTAATTTCTTCCAACTAGGCCCCATCTAGTAAAGGTGATACCATCACCCTGGGGACCCCACTTCTAACCACTTAGGGGACACACAAACCATATCTAAGTCATGGCAGGGCCTTTTAGGTCTGGGTCAGGAGAAGGTCAGGGAGGATTCTGGGCATTGTCACCTTTACTAGAGGGCTCTGGGACAGTGTGGATGCCACTGGGAAGGTGGCAGGGAGGTGACTTCCAACATGCCCAAGACATTTCCTGGGGACCACGAAGGTAACTGGGATGTGAGCTATCTGCATGCCAGAGTGCCACTCGTCCTGCAGTGGCTAGGGCCATACCTCATGGCTCTGGGACCTGAGAGTGGGCAGAATGGAAGAGTGTGGGATGAAGGAGGAGGAGCCAGGGATCAGGCTCCAGCTAGTCCTTGCGGTGAATATGCATCTCTGCTGTGAGCCCCACCCTGTCCCCCAGGCTGGGAAGTGAGAGAAAGCAGGAAGCAGAGCTCCCTAGTCTCCACTGGCTCCTCGGCTTGGACAGGGTGCTAACTGCTCCCTTTCAGCCAGCCTTCACCTGCCGCTTGCTGTGTGCCAGCCCTGCATTCATAACTGTAAATCGACTCTTTCTCTTCCCTCTTTCTTCTTGGAAACTGTCAAATCGAGGCACTCGTGGGGCCACCCGGCCGGCCCACAGGCAGGGCTGTCTGACTGCATGGAGGTACCTAGGCACAGATCAGCATTAACATATGCTGCCTTAAATCATCTCAAAAATTGACTTTGGGTGAGAGTTTGACAGGTGAGGTGTGTTTTCTTACTGGAAAAACAAGCATAGCAACTGCCGGAGGCGACCCCATGGAAGTCATGCGGCACCAGAGGTTGAATAGGCCCTAACAGATCAGTTGAGACACTTCCAGCTGTGGTCAGCAGCATAAGGGGCTGCTGTCTGGCCTTAGAAGAGGCAGCAGAGCAGGGCCTCAGTCCCCTCGTGGGCCAGCGAGGCCAGAGAAATAGCCTGTTAGACCCACTCGGCGCACCTCCTTCCATTGTGGGCTGCTGGAGATCAGGTTGAAGTATGCAGAGGACGCAACTCCCCATTTAGGGACCCAAGGGTTTCAAATGAGTATAAAAAAGATAAAACCCAGTTGGGGGAAAAAATGGGCAAAGATGTTTCCAGAAGATGTGCCAACGTCCAAGTGGCAAATGAAAAGATGCTTCACATCTCTGAGCACAAGGAAAACAGGTAAAATCAGGATGGTGTTTCTATCTACCAGACTGACAATGACATGGGTGTTGCCAAGGCCCGGGTCCTGGGGTTGGGGAGCAGGATGCTCCTGCCCCGCTGCCGAGCCTGTCGGGTGGTGAACTTTGTGGAGAACAACTTGGCAATACTGGCACACAGCGATTAATCGCCTAGGAATTTTCCCTGACAACATAATCAGACAAATTCACACTATATATGTACAGGGTAGTCTGTTGAAGCCAGACAATGACCAAAAATATATATATATATATATATGTCAAATCTCCAACAAAAGAAGCATGGCCAGGCAAGTGATGGACATCCACACAATGAGAAGAAATGAGTTACTTTAAATACCAATACGACACCACACTTTTTTGACTTAGAAAGATGTCTCTATCACATTATTGGGCAGAAAAATAGCGAGTTATAGAACAGCACAGGATGATGTTCCCATTTATGCAAAATTGCTCATACAATGGGGTGTGCGTGTGTCCGCGCAGCAAGACACTGAGAAGAAGTAACCAGAATGTTACCCCCACATGGAGAGAACCAAAGGGATCTTAATTTTCATCTTATGCTTTCCTGTGTGCTTTGAATCCTTTACAATGATCTTGTATCATTTTTATAATCAGAAAAAGTACAATAAAAACAGTTTCCATTTTAAGAAGAGAGAGAAATTAATGAGGCACAAAGAATGCGAGTCTGAAGAACTCGCCTCGCCTGGCTAGGAGATAAGCCCACCTGCGGGCTGGAGAGGAGGGCTCTGTATGGCAGCAAGCCCCCGGCCGGTGCTGCCTTGCACCTCCCATCCCACATTTCCCAGTAAGCTCCTGCTGGTGCAGAGAAGCAGCCTCCCTGATCCAACCTAGATCCCTCCCCAGAGGGACACCCATGGAACGGAGGCCTGTGAATTGAAGGAGGAGGGGCCATGGGCCACCACTGGGTGGAGGGCAGAGAAGGTTCGCTTGAAGTCCCTCTGGGCCAAGGCTTCTGGTGCCACCCCTCTTCTGTGGGGTGAGATTTAATGACCAGCTCTCCCAAGGACCCTGAGCCAGTACCTGTGAACATCCATGTCCCAGCTGGAGCCTGGGCTTCATAGCAGACAATTGGCACAAGTCACCACCATCTCTAAATTTGTGGTCCTGCCCCTCATGAACATCAGCACTCTCTCTAGAGGAGAATTTTAAGTATAGAAATGATGACCTTGGGCATTGGTGGTCAGGGATCTGCACTGTATCTGGAAGGAGGGGATGGCAAGAGTTGGGGGAGCAGAGGGAATGTCTGTCCTGAACCCCAACCAAACAGTGCACCCCCAGAGCTGCTAGGTCAGTGCAAGAGCCTGGCATTTCCTTCCCCTTGCCCACACGTGAGGTGTCATGTTTCTGAGCACCTATTGTGCACAATGCAAGTCCACACCTGTTGTTGTTGTTTTTTGCAGGGGGGAGGGCTCACCACAATTTGTGGTGAAGGTATTACCAACCCTTGCTTCAGAAGAGAAAACTGGGGCTCACTGAGGTAGATGACTACTGAAGTCACAGGGCCAATGTCAGAGCCAGGTGTGCCACTCAGATGCAGGATTCCCAAGTCCCAGAGCAGAGACCAGAAAACCTGGGCCTCAAAGAGCCATTTATAATCCCCTTTAGACTCCAAAGGTATGAGAGACTCATACCAATCAAGAGTTTGGGGCATTTCATCTGCAACAGCTCCCAGCACAAGAGAAAGTAACTCGCATTTCAAAAGTGCCCTTGTGCATTCAAAAGAGCCAAAGCACACAGCCTCTACCAGCCCGATTATAAAGCCTGATTTATTCATTAGGAGGGAAATGAGCCAAAGGCCCCAAACATATTTTTCTGGCGCTCGCTCAGCAACATGTGGGATGGAAGGAGGTGCGTCTGGGGGCTGTTTGCTCAGTCCTGGGCCAGACACCAGCACCCGCCAGCACACCCTGGAAACTGGGGCCTCCATATTGGGGAGACCCACATTATCTCAGGGCTACGATGGTTCACAGCCCACTGGAAAAAACACAGGGAGGGAAGAAAGCAAGGCTGAGACAGAGTTGCGTGTCCAGGCCCCGCGTGAATGCCACGCCACTTGGAAAACCCAAGACCACCTTCTCCTAGCACCTGCCCCCGCATGTTAGCAGCCCTTTCTTGTTAATAACAATGTTAGGTAGAAAGGACTCTTCTGTCCTCAATGACAAATGGGGAAAACAAGGCTGTGTGGTTTGTTTTTCTCTCTATGCACACTCCCAGCACGCGGGCCATTGGCTCAAGGTCCCCATACATTGAAATCTGCATAAGGTCCAAGTCTAGTTAATAATGTAAATAGTATAAATGTCCTTCCACAGGGGAATGGTTAAATGGGGTACATTCATATCTCAGGGTACCAGACAGTCATCAATAAGGAGCAGTGAGCTGTGCACGCAAGCATGGTGAACACGCAGACCACCTCAAGGACTTCACGCAGAGTGGAAAGAGAGGCCTTGCACACAGTGCCATTCAATGTATGTGACTTACTCAAAATGACAAATCATAAAGAGGGAGGGGCTGTTCATGGTACAGGGTTAGGGATGGCAGTGGATATAATACCATGATGTCTCTGCTTAAGAGCACCACCACCTGCCAGGACAAGTCTGCAGCTCAACCACACTCAGGGTTCCATGTACCCTCGGCCCAGGGAAGAGCATCCTCCAGGGATGAGGAGTGGCCTCGGATGTAGATGGAAATGGAGGACCACTGGACACAAGGGAACAGTCAACCCTGTGAAGAGTTGATCCAGGAAATGGGTGGAGGGGCAGAGAAGACATGGGATCAAAACTCGAGAGTTTCTTGTAAGCTGATGGAAATAACAGCGAGTTCTAAACACCTTGGGAGGAGGGCTGACACTGGAGATGGAGCAGGAGGGGCAGTGGAGAAGTTGGCAGAAGATGGGGACATGGGCGGTGGGAGAAACTGCGCTTCCTAAAGAAATCCATATTGGTTTCCAGCATGGCCGGTGATTAAAAGTCTTCTCACGAAGTGTGTTGTGCAGACCAGGGATGTGAGCATAAGGGACACTCAATAAATATCTGTTGATGGATTGATTTTCAAGTGTGGTTCCCGCTGAAGCAGATCTCTGCGAGGTTCATCTGTGATTGGAAGGTCTCCTTGCATCTCCTGGAGAGCAGAGGCCCTTCAACACCGCTTGCTCACTCCAGCCAGCCCTCAGCCTGGCCTTGGTTTCAATTATCACTTCAAAATTGGTGAGGCTTGAATTAATGAGATTTCAGTGCCTTCATGGCTCCAGATGAAAATCAATGCTGTACCCAAATGCCAGTCGATGAACAATAGTTGGGGGCGGCAGAAACTAATAAACAGCTCTCTCCTATTCTCCTTTTCCAGGCCGGCCAGCCCCCCATCTCTCTGAGCTTCTCCCCAACTCCTTGGCAGTAGATGAGATTGCAGGGCCTTCATTCCCAGCACCTACTCATCTTGAAGGAAGAGAAGCCCATCACTGTCAAAACTAGGTTCTCCTCAGTAAGGCTTATTGAACAAAAAACATCCCACCAGACTTCTCAAACTACTGGGCACCCCCATCTAAGGCAGGAATGGTCTGGGCTGCAAGTCTGGGGTTGATACCCAGATCTGCATTTCTTTTTCTTTTCTGTTCTTTTCTTTTTTCTCCAGTATTGGGGGTTCAATTTGGGGGTGCTCTACCACCAAGCTATATCTCGAGGCCTTTTTTTTTTTTTTTAATTTTGAGATGGAGTCTTGCTAAGTGGCCTAAGACTGTCTGGAACTTGTGACTCTCCGGCCTCAGCTTCCCAGTCTCTGGGATGACGAGAGTAGGCCACCTGCGCCTGGCTTCAGAGCTGCATTTCTAACAAGACTAAGAGTGCCAGTGCCACAGGTCTGAGGGTCACTAGAAAGAACTGAAGGATCTGCAGCTGAAGTCAACACTGCACGAAGGTGGAACCAGCAAGGACTTCTCATTATCTCATATACCAAGAGGTCTGGCCGCAGGGCAGGGCCAGGAATAGCAAATTCAGGGGCTTCACAGTTCCTTGCAGAGACCCTTGGCCTTTCTCTCTTCAGACCAGTACCCCAGCCTGCAAGCTTTGCCCCTAGGCTATCAAAGTCCCAAGATGGCTGAAGCCATCACAGCGTCACACCCAGTCCTAACAACCTGCACCCCAGGGAAACAGCCACATCTGCCCTGAGCCCCTCCTCAAGAGTTGATTTTCCAAAAGCCCCTGACCCCAGTCAGAGCAGGGAGATGGCCAGGACTACTATGTCTAACTAGAGCCCCCTGCCTGGGAGGCTTCACCCTCCATGCGTTCATGGCTTGAGGGAGGCTGGTCACCCACCTGCAAGGACAAGGAGTGGCCAGGAATGAGAGCCCCCAGGGCAAGAGCCCCCAGGGCCAGCCCTTTCCCTGGGGGAGGTGAGGTTCTCAGACTTATCTCAGGTGAGGTTCTGTGACTTATCTGAGCCTTGTTGACTCACTCTAATCTCCGTGTCCTTTGTATGGCCTCCTCCTTGTCAGGATGGTGCATCCAGGGGCAGAGGGGACACTCCTGAACATGCTGTACCCACAGAGGTGACTGACCCCCCTGTGGAGCCTGCTTCTCCGCATCTGTAGTCCCCACTGGAGGGTTCAGGGTCGATAAAGCCAGATCCACAGCCAACTGTGGCTGCGGAGCCTGGCTTAACACAGACTTGGATGGCTAACCCTGAGACAGATGGCCAGTCGGGTACACAAAAACAAACCCTACGTGGCACTGGGGGATGTTGCCAAGGGACAAAAGAGGCAACAATTTTATTCAGAATCAGAATCCATACCCAGCTGTGCCTGTAGCCAGCCTGTTCTAACACGAGGCCAGACAAGGCCACCAACACAACAACCATTTGTCTTTGCCAGTGGGGCCTAAGGAAGGACCCTGGAGGCTGAAGTTAGAGAACAGACAGCCGGCCCACTGTCTCCCTCAACCTCCTGAAAGGAAGCAGCCATAGGAGGAGAGTTTATTTTTCTCGAGCTGCTGGAAGTTCACCTGACGTTGCCACCAACACAGATTATTTTGCACCGGACACCCTTCCTCCCTCCCTCCCCACTCCCCACACCTGAACCAACACTGTTCACCTTCAGTGAACAACAGCAAGGCAAAGGCCTGTGCACCCCGGCAGGAGGGAGCCCTCCAGGAGAGGCTTTGATAGTCTTTCACCTGCACCCCTTCAGATGCACTATGCATAAGCTCTGCATGGGGCTCACCTCACGTGTGCAAATAAGAAATGGGACCAGAACCCACAGATGCTGCTCTTAGCACATGCCCACCTCAGGCTTTTATCAGAAGGTGAGCGCCCTCGACAGCTTCTGGCCAATACTGGGAAGACCCCCTGCTCTAGGAATTCAGGGGTAGCCCACTCCCCTCACAATATTGACCTGGAATCACTTCCACACACCCTTCTGCATCCTTCTTCCTCCTTGCTGAGCAGATTAAACCCAGGTGCTCCCAGGTGGACCTATGAGCCCACCTCTGCTTCCCCAGATGGCATCCCCAGGCCCTGCCTCGCTGCTGGCTCAGTGTGGTACCTCCTGAGGCCTGTGGCCTCTTCCTCCTCATCATCACCAGGCCTTGATCACATGAAGGCTTGGAAAAACCTCCTCCACCCCTCTCCCCAAGCCTTTCAGCTGGAGCTGTTTGTGTCTGAGATGTGTCTCTGAATATGCAAGTGGGTATTTGCTCATCACCATGAGCAGGAACACCCTGCACGACTGGTGACCTTCTCATAAACAGACACCCCAGACATCCTTAAACCCAACATCTGGCCATCTGTGTGGATGTGCCACCCCCGGGGGCAGATGCAGTCCAGGGAGCTGAGTAGGTGCCCTCCAGCAGAGCCAGGCACTTCCTGGGGACTTTGGGCAAATCGTCAGCCTATGGCTTGGCTTCCCCCCTGACAAAGTGAAAAACATGAGGTTGGTGTCCCCTCCTGCCTGTCCAGCCAGGTTGCAGGGAGGAGGACTTGGAAGCTGTGACTTCTTTGAAAGTTATAAACTGCCGCATCCAACCATAAAATGCACCTTAAAATGTGCCATCAGCCTCTCCCTGAAGATGCGGGATCCATTGGGCCTCCCCAGTATGACTTCAATAACCCTAAAGAGCAGAGGCAGAATGACATGATGACAATGGGAATCATCGTGAGCAATCTGCTGCAAACCTCAGCTCACCGAGCCCTGCGCCGTGTGCTCTCCACACTTCCGCTCAGGGAGCTCTCGGCACCCTCGAGGCTGACGTGACGGCAGCCCCATCTTCCAGACAGTCTGGGAGGCCAGGGGCTTGCATAACATCACAGAGCCAGTCAGTGTCACTGGACATGTACTGGGACTTTTACTCCGTCTGACTGACTCTGGGGCTGAGTGTGACCCACTAGACTGGACCCAAATCCTCTCGTCCTGTCTGACCTTCAGCAATCTGCTCCTTCCTTGGGCCTTGGTTTCCCTCCCCATGGAAAGAGGGAAGGAGCAAGGAGCGGGATGCCGTTAAGCCCCCTCCAGCTGGGGCAGGCTCTGATCCTCGGAATGGAACTTGGTGGAGAGCAAATTGCAAACTCTTAGAGGAAGCACTTAATGACTCCCGTTTCACGCTGCTCTCTGGCTGTGTGATTTTCTCCTGCTGTGGGGATGGGCCGTGAAAAGGGAAGAGCTTCCTGTTGCTCACTTTATAGCTCCCAATTCAGGCAGCGCTTGCTTCTAATAGACTGTCAACTGCATGGAGGCAAGTTGTTGGTGGTGGTGGTGGGGTGCTTTTTTAAAGTTAATTTCCCCCTCCTCCTGAGTCTTCCTATTTTTTATAGTTCTTTGCTTTCCCAGACTTGGATTTGCAAGCCTGTTGTCAAGGCAACACTAGGTTTCTCTCTTTGCACTCCAGTGTCTCAATGGGGGTATCCATGGCAACAAGAATACCTCATGCTTTCAAAGTCAGTGACCTCCCAAAGCCTTGGGACTTGTGGAGTTAAATTGTGTTTGGACAACTTTTTAGTGCCCAATAAGCCTAACTGGTGATGTCTGTAACAGTCAGCTTTTGCTGAGTAACAAACAATCCCAAAACTTGGCAAGATCATACAGTAAGCACTTCACATGGCTCTGAAGTTCAATTGGGTTCTCCAGGTCTCAGCAGGGCTTCATCTGTCTATAGCAAGCTTCCCATCCTGACTGAGCTCTCAGGTATCTGGAGCTATGGACTGGATTGGGATAGCCTCACCAGGAATGATCAGGGTTTCCTCTACAGGGTTCCCAGACTATAGCAAGCTTCCCCAGGCTCTCCACATGGAAGCAGTAGGTTTCTGAGGAGCAGGATGAGCCAACAGAAGCCCATGAGGCTCTGGAGACGTAGGTCTGCCACTGTCCTGGCAAAACCTGCACCATATCCCATGGCCAAGACCCACAGCAGGCGGCCAGGAAATAGACATCTCCTCTTGATGGGAAGAGCTGAAAGTCACATTGCTAAGAGCACAAGACCAGGAGGGACAGAGGCTGGCAGCCATTTTTATAAACAGTCCAGCATGCTGTCCCTCCATGTACCCATACTGTACCATGGAAACTCCTGGGACCTGAGCTTTAGTAGCCACCAAGTAGCCTTGGCAGAGATGGAACATAGGCTTCAGAAGCCTCAGGTCCCCCTGCCCCCTCCATGAAGTATTCTGGGCTCCCTCTTTCTCGGGCTCTGCTTCTGTCTGCATCTGTTGGTCGGTCCACTTGAGCCACACAAACTGAGAACACAGTGAGCTCCACAAGAAAACGGAGATTCCATCACCAGGAAAAGGGACGTCGTGTGCTGGGCAGCCCAAAACAACAGATGATATGGCAGTCCTCCCCTCCCCGCCACCAGCCAAGAAGCAGGAGCCCACGCTGGTCAGCAGTCGGCCCTTCAGCAAGAGGAAAGAGGGGATTTCTTATCAGATAGACTTCCTCCTTCTGTGAACCACTGGCAACTTTCAGAATTCTATAAAACTATTTTTAAAAACAAATTCGAGAAATCTCAGCTGCCCTCATCCTAGACCAGGAAGCAGAGGCAGCTTTCCTCTTGGTCCCAGGACCACGGGCTTCCTGAGCAAGGAGACAGGTATTGAGCTCCACAGCGTCGCATGGAGCACCACTGCCCAGGCAGGGTCTGCCAGCAGCCCAATCAATGATGTTGGCAGAACCCCACAGCTGCACCCTCTCCAGTGCTCTGCCAGGGCTTGCCTCACTTAGCACACATTAGCTTCCTGTTGCTCACGATGGTTTTGGTGGCAAGTGACAGAGATCCAGTCTAGACTGGCTTATTTCCAAGAGGAATTGATGGACTCAGAAACCTGAGGTGAGGCTCCCGTAGGTGAGTACGCATGTGGCCGGATCTGGGGTCCTGGGGCAGCAGCCCTATCTTTCTCTTTCCCTCCAATATGAACAAGATCCCAGTTCATAGTGGAATGTCCTGGCCCCACCACAGAGACCCCCCAAGCGTCTACAGTTGTGCCTAGGGCCTGGTGCATGCTGGGTATACGCAAAGCTAGGAAATGAAAGATTGTGACAAATGGGCTTCTTCTATGTCAGAGCTTTGGGGGAGGCGCAGCACCCCCACTTGAGAACTTGAGAGCCAGTCTTTGTGCCATTGGTTCCAGCAGGAAAAGACCAGAGAGGGCCTGGGCCAGAGGCGAGCAGTCCCCTTGGAGACCAGGAAAGGGTTAACCCACCGGAGAGCAGCATCTGCCGGTGGCCCGCCACCATCTGCACCTGCCACCCACCGCCCCGCTCCCCACTCCCTGTGCGTCAACAGGAGTCAGTTATTCTTCACTGTTTGGCCTTCAGAAAGCAGAATCCCAGTATCGAGTTTCGAGTTTCGGAACAAGCCGCCTGATCCCTATGAACCCTGCACCTGCTGCTGTTCTGGCCCCCTCGCTAATCCCGGTGATTCATCCACTTCAAAATTCCCGCTCTCCTACCACTGCTGGAAATGTCAGGCACCTGGCACCGCACCACTAATTCCCCAACCCCTATTGTTTTGTGTTTTAAACAGAGACAAAAAAGATTCTCCCAGCATGGAGTCGCGAGGCCTGTGGAGGAGGGTGGAGGAGGACACCCAGGACAGAGGCTCCACAGCTTCCTTTGTATTAGTTTAAGGCAACTTGTAAGATGCACCAGGACAGCCACGATTGATTTGATTGATTTACATTATCTCACTCATTTGTGAAAAAACAGGGGCTGGAAATTGCCACCTGGTGTAACCCCTGCACAGCTCCGCCTCTTAGCCAAGACTTAATGAGAGAAAGCTCATCCGGCCTGTGTTAATAAAGCAGCTTTTTCTGAAATAGGCTTCAGATCAGCAGCAAGTTCAACGAGTACCAAGTTGACGAAAAAGCAATATGTCAAAATTGATCCATTGCCTGTGATTTTAACACTCTCGGATCACTTTCTAATTCACAGACCTGCTGGTTTTCTGTGACGATGCTCCATTTTTGTCAAAATTTAATAAGAAGAAATTGAACTGATAGGGGCTGGGGCTGTAGCTCAGCGGCAGAGCCCTTCTCTAGCGTGAGTGAGGCGCTGAGTTCGATCCTCAACACCACATAAACATAAACAAATAAAATAAAGGCATTCTGTCCATCTACAACTAAAAAAAAATTAAAAAAGAAATTGAGTCGATAAAAGAAAGTAAGAGACCTGGTCACCCCATGGTCAGGGGGCATTTCACCAGCTGCTTGATGAAGGTCACTTCTGGCCAAGTTTGAAGCTCCTTAGGGCTCTGTTTGCTTTGCTTGGGGTCCCCTTGTCTTGTGATCCAGGTGCCCCTCACTCCACAGTGCTCTGAGAAATTCCCAGGGGATAATGAATAAATGGCTGTGGGGGGATTTGCAGGCAGGGCTCATTCTCCATGTTGAAGCCCGTGGGCAAGGGCTACTGCATCCCTGGTTCCACTCAGCAGGAAGGAGATGTTGCCAGAGTGCTAAATGGATAAACCTATCTTAGAAGGCTCCTTTGGTGTCATAGCAAGTAGTCTCTGAGCTGCTAAATGTGTGCACCCCACATTCACCATGTTGAGCTACCCTAAATTAGCCCCTAGAGAGGGAGCAATTCCTGAGATTGTGGGGGAAATCTAGGCCTGGGGTCGGGAGATAAAGCCTGGGCACAAGGCACGGCCCTTTGGGTACTTTCTCTGTATTTCTCAACTCGTCATTCTCTACAGGTCAACAGATCACATCAGTCACTGTGCAGAGGTGTGCATTCTTTGGGTGCAGGCCTAGCTCCACCTGCTTGGCTCCCCAGCCTGCAGCACCATTGGGTGTGCTTCTATGCTACTTCACCCCACGTCCCCTCTCTGAATGGGGTCCAGAAGCCTACACTGGGCAAGTAATGGTTTCTAAAAGCATCTTCTCCCATTTTCCTTTCATCTCTCGGGTCATCTTCCCCACCAAGAGGGCTGGCAGTTCAGCACTGAAAAGACCCACCATCATTGTTCCCAGCGAGAGCAGGAAGCCTGTCACCATCCCCTGGAGTCAGCTTGGGGACACACTCCTGCAGATTTTATCTGGACATCAACTCAGAAAGCTTCATGCCACACTGGGGAACAATATCCTCTGAGGATATTAAGGAAGAAAAACAATCTCTTAGTGGAACATGGAAGTTAACCCCCTGTGTGGCCTGGAGCTATGGCTATTTGTGACCACTGATCAGCAGGCTGGAGGCAGCTATGTCCTCACTACAGAAGCTGTGGGGTGAGTTTGGAGCAGTTTGCTTCACTGGAAGCGGCACATCTTGACATCTCACCCTTTCTCGCAAACACTGAGGAGCAGGAACATGGAGGGGGAAAGGCTGTTGAAGTATCTGTCCCTGTAACAATAAGGTGTCAGCTCCCCTGGATAGCCAGGTCCCCTCAAAGCCAGCTTGAAGGTGACATTCACCACAAGAACCTGGAGAAGAAGCAGGCCTTCCTGGGACATGCCACCTGGTATGGGCTTTCAGGAACATCTCTGCAGAGCTGGGCCTCTCTACTTAGCAGGGCAGACCTTAGAAAGACCCCCCACACCCCCTGTCAAAGCTGTCACCCATCATCTGCTTCTAGAGGGTGCCCAAGCCCACTTCAACTTCTCCTTCCCACAAGCAAATTAATTTAGAAGCTTGAAGGTGCAGTATCTTGACTCCTAACAACAAAGACCTGGGGTTTCATCCGTTGTCAAGGCAACAATAGCAGTTTTCTCTCTGACTCCTTAATGCCTAGATTTATGTTTCCATAGTTACGAAAATCCCTAGTTCTTCAAGGTAACAGACTGGTCTGCTGAAACTTTCAGGGATAGGACTGTGGCTGATGGCCACAGCCAACCATGAGCACCAAGACACCTGCTCCCCCGGCCCAGGGCTGTTTTCCACAGCACTCCTGCCCTGAGAACTCTGTAGCCAGTAGAGACCCCTCTAGCTACTTCCTGGGCCACTCCAGGGCCCTGAGAGGTTAGGAAGTTAGAAAGGACCCAGGAAGTAGAGGTCCCCAGGTGGACCTGTCAGCCCCACTGCTGCCAGTACCACCAGAAAGAACTCAGTTAAGGAAGCTGCCCCAGAGGCTTGGCTTGACAGCAACATGGGCACCGAGACTTGGGAGTCCCCAAGACATCCCTCTGGGACTGCACCCAGGGCCCCACCTCGATGTCTAGAGTCCAGGAGTTCTCGGCCTCAGGTTCAGCTGGGGATCAGCTCACATGGAACTACATTCCAGGCTTTCTCCCAGATGGGCTGGCAGGGCTTGGGTATAGCAGTTCTCTAATAAATCATTTCCTTTCCACATGGACGGCCACATTGGCCAGGCCCTAGAGCAGAGTACACCAAATGAAGGGAATACAGAAATGAGTCATGACATTTTTTAAATTATAAAAACTCTTCCATTTTATTTTGTTGTTTTTAACTTTTCATTATAGAAATGATCAAGCCTACACTAAGGTAGAGAGTGATAAATCCCCATGACCCCCCCACCCTCCTTCAGAGATCTTCAAGATTTGGCCAATCTGTTTTGTCCAATGCCCCCCCCCCAACAGGTTTTCTGGACAATGTTAAGGCAACTCCCATTAGCACTATTAGATTATATATCAATTGAAGATTTTTGTTACATAACCACAACACTATTGTCACACCTAACAAAATCAGCGAGGGTATCACATGACATCCAGGCACGGGGCCTTCCAGTTCAATTGCAGGGGCAGGGATACAGGTGGTGCTGGGCACTTGTGATTGTATTGTGTCGTCACATCGAGCACCTCGCTTTCTGAGATGCTCAAGTGGCCCAGTGGGTTGAAGCACTGTCACTTGGGTCATTCCATGTACGCTCCCCATTAACCTCCTACCTAATGATCTTAACAGCATCAACAGCACAAGGACTGTGGCCTAGAGGTGTTAGTTCGTCAGGGTAGCAAAATAATGATGCTCTGCTTCTCCTGTGCCTTCTCCATCCGTTAACTAAAGTTCTCCTGTAAAGATCCCTCCCTCATCAACCTTTCGCCATGAAATGCAGCTGGAGCAGAAAGGCAGTAGAAATGCTCATTTCTTGTCCTTCGTTTTTCCACTTCTAGAATAAGTTGGTACCTGTCAATTTTCAAGAGTGACCAGTAAGTCGTGGTTGGTTGGTTGGTTCTGGACACTAACTGGTTTGTTTCCATCAGCTGCCTCGTTATTTTGCTACCGTCAGCACTGGAAACACCACTTTGTTGGCTCCTGCCTCTTCTGCCATGGTCCCAGTCACCACTCAGCTTTCTTGCTCCTTGGCACAACAAAAACCTCTCACGTCCAACTTGTGCATTTCTCTGAGGAACTCTAGTTCATTTTTGGTGAGAAATGGTAATTAGAGACCACAGTCTAGATGTTGTGACGCTCAGTGGCACTGTGTTAGTCATTATTTCCACCACATCCCCATGGACAAAGTTAAGAAATAGGTGAGAGGTCATTTGTTTTTGTTTTTGAAAGAGGAAAAAAATGAGTTCATACTGACATTTTATACCAATTTTAAGACTGTAGGGTTTTTTAAAAAATATTTATTTATTTTTAAGTTTTAGGTGGACACAATATCTTTATTTTACATTTATGTGGTGCTGAGGATAGAACCCAGTGCCTCGTGCATGCTGGGTGAGCACTCTACCACTGAGCCACAACCCCAGCCCCAAGACTGTAGGGTTTTATTTAACTTCTTTGTATTTTAGATATAGATAAGATAGATACACATGCATATAGTAGAGATATAGATATATCTATATTTTTACTGAATTTTTTGGTCCTAAAGATATTAACATCATTTTCATTACCTTTAACCTACATTACCATATAATAGTTTCCAAGTAGTAGAGGTACTAATATTATTATTGCAATAAGACTTATGAATACAAGTTAATATTTCTTTACAGTTTCTTTTAACCTTAGCATATTATTTCACTAGGGATGAGCATTCAAATACTGTGTGTGTGTGTGGGTGTGAGTATTGGCATCAATTTCATATTAGATTTATTTACTACAGTTTTTAGCAGTTGCTATTTTTTAATTTTTAATTTTAATTATTCAAAATATGTAAAGGTCAGGGTCAATTCTATAAAATAAGACATATTCTCACAAATCTTATTTTTACTCTATTCCCTCCCTCCCTCCCTATGTAGATAGCTATATAAAGCAGTTTGTTTATTTTTTTCTTATTTTTTTACTCTTTTTTAAAAAACTCCTACACCACACGTATACACTTTCCTTTCTTACACAAAGAGAATACCGCTGTTCTGCACCTTGGGGCTTTTTCTGCTCAACTATGCACACTGGGACCCCTGTGCAGCGATACTTACAGATATTCGTCTCATCTTTTCAAGAGCACAGCACTCTGACCGTGGCTTGCTCAGCGTGTCCACTATGGACAGACATCTGATCGTTTCAAGCCTTCTTCTCTTACAAAATAACACTTTGAAACTTGTGCCTCCCAAGAAAAATGCACCTTTTTAATTGCTCAACCTATGGTTGAACTGAAGGAGACCAATGACAAGAACTAGTCTGATATTTACTGTAAAAATGTTACAGTTTGGATAAATTGGAGATGTGACAAAAGAATTCTGGGGTTGGGGGTGGCATTAAGAGGCAAGAGCTCAGACTTTGTAGAGACCCCAGAGTCACCATGTCCCAGTTGTGGGACCCTGAATAGGTGGCCTGTCCGCTCCCAGCCTCAAGGGTAGCAACTGAGGTTGAAGGTTGTAGACCGCCTGCCTCATGGTGATGCGGGACTTTCTGTTAAGTGAGGTGTTCTGCATGCACCCCTCACCATGGAAGTGTTTGACAAATTGTTTTCAGCATTTTTTAATTTTTAAATCTTTTATCACAGAACAAAGAGATCCCAGACCAACAAGGAAGTTGCTTTATAGTATTTAGCCATATAATCATTGCAGACTTTATGTCAGATTTTTTTTTTCAAAAGAATGGGGTGCAACCCTTATATGAAGTTGTTTTTTTTTTCCTGTGCTGGGGATCAAACCCAGTTCAATTACTTCATCACTGAACCACGTCCCCATATGAAGCTTTAAGAAAGGCTTTTCCAGTCCGTGTGAAGCTTTTTTTTTTTCTTTTCTGGGTTTAAATAGGCTTTGTTTCACCCAGCACAGTGATTCTTTAGAGTTCAAAACTCTAACAAGCCATCTAAGCATTGATGACCTCTGATCCCATTCCTCATTCTTTTTTATTTATTTATTTATTTATGTTATTTTGTATGTTCTTTTTAGTTATACATGATAGTAGATGTATTTTGACGTCTTATACATACATAGAGTATAACGTATTGTAATTAGGACCCCATTCCTGTGGTTGTACATGATGTATACTCATATATGAACATAGGACAGTTATGACGGATTTGTTCCACTGACTTTGCTATTCCCATCCTTCCCCTCTTCCCTTCATTCCCCTTCATCTAATCCAATGAACTTCAATTTTCACTGCCACCTTTATTGTGTGTTAGCATCAGCATATCAGAGAGAACATTTGGTCTTTGGTTTTTTGGGATGGGCATATTTCAGTTAGCATGATAGTCTCTAGTTTACCAGTAAATGCCATAATTTCATTCCTCTTTATGGCTGAGTAATGTTCCATTGTGTACATATACCACATTTTCTTTATCTACTCATTTGTTGAAGGGCTCCTATGTTGGTTCCATAGCTTGGCTGTTGTGAATTGAGCTGCTACAACCATGTGAACCTTTAATAAAAATTGCACCAATATTACTTAAAAATCATTTATTAGTAAACTGTATTGGTGCAAGATTGGGATACACAGAATATTCATGAATATACACTAAAATTAAATAGTCCAAATCAACACACATCATTTTTTTTGTGACAGTTTAGCAAACAGTCTTCTGATTTTTTTTAAAAAAGTTAAGCCAGGCTCAGTGGCTCACACCTGTAATTCCAGTAGCTCAGGAGTCTGAGGCAGAAGGATCATGAGTTCAGAGCCAGCCTCAGCAAAAGCAAAGTGCTAAGCAACTTTGTGAGATCCTGTCTCTAATAAAATACCTGGGGAGTGGCTCAGTAGTTGAGTGCACCTAAGTTCAATCCCCAGTACCCTCGCCCCTCAAAAAAGTTAATACATCAGTTGTTATTGGTTTGTGTGTTATAGTCAAAATAATTGAGAAAATGTACAACAGCTTGTGAAGTATGGACTTGCAAATTTTAATGTTCTGTGTCCACAGATTTTGCGCTGCTGCCATTTAGTTTTGTTACCTGACGATGTCCTCTGCGCCACTCCCACGAGATGCGCTTACCAGAAGCACTGTGGCCTCTAAGCAACCACTCAAGAACAATTAGCTTTCAAGCAAGTGCTGAGTTCCAGGATCCCAATCTGCAGTGCTCAAGGGGACAAATGCACATCCATGTGCCACTCTATTCACCTCTCAGTAGCCTGACAAGTGGAATCAGACCACAGGGTGCTTATGTGGGGAAAGTCAGAAAACGATTTTTGAACTGAAAAGCCAGGGTGGCAGCCATTACTCAGGGGGATGCAGCGAGCAAGGGTGTGGACACATGGGGACAGACAGGGTCCACAACTCACCCCGCACTAGCTGGACGAGCCCAGGAGTGGTAATGACAGGACACTCATGGTACGTGCTCCCAGAAGCCATTTCTCCTTTCTGCTCTCATTTTGGAAGTAGAATCATCAACTTTTTCTTTCTTCCTGCAGCACTGGGCCTAAATAAAGATTGTCCTTGCCCTGCAGTTTCTTGGCCTCCAGAAGCCACCGGTCACCTCTAGTCCTCCACCCCTTCTTTGGCTGACGGACCACAGCCAAAATCCTGGGTTAATGAGGGCAGCTTCTGTCCCCTGACTTGCTTCCAGGCCAAGGCACATCCAACCAGACCCTCAGCAGAGCCTGTTCACACACAGCCCTGACCTCAGAGCAGCTGTGCAGCCCCAGCTCAGGAACATGTAACTTTCCAAGAAAGAAGGAGGTTCCCGCCAAGGACAAGCATCCAGTTGTCCCCTCGGCTGACCTCCGTGAGTGCTGGCATGAGGAGCAGTCCTGAGGAGAGCTGGCCCAGCCAGAGGAAAATGCGTTTCCCCTGGTTCTCATGATCCTGCGAACCGTCTCTGGGGCTTTCGGCTGGGCCTTGGGAGCTTTCAAGGTCACTACACAATCCAGAGGCCACGTGGACAGGGCGTTGTCCCAGGCTCAGCAAAGCAACAGGAGCACGTGCGTTCATAGGTAAAGGGTCTTGGTTGAGTCCCCAACACCCAGAGACCCCTAAGGGTCTCAAGCCAGGCCCTACCAGCGACTGGGTGATACACAACTCATCCCTGGGAAGTACCCCTTTGGGAAACACTTACCTAGAGCTGAGGCCGCCTTCTTACTCCTCATCCAAGGCCAAGATTTATTGGTACTTAAAAACTGGAGGGAAGCAACACTCATTAAGATTTAACCCCAGAGGTTAGGGTCAGGAATCGGATCAAAGTAGAATCCTTTGTCCTGTGATCTGCGAGAAATCCAGACAAGTAAATGGACAGTTACCTTAGAGTGTCCATGCTAGGAAGGACAGGATGCATAGGGACTCCTAAGAGGGACAGCTGGCATGGTTTTGAGAAGGTGGGGGGGAGCAGTTCAGCTGAAACCTGTGGACAGGACCTAGCAACATCTAGAGGCCCTAAGCAACTGAGCGAGAACCTGTCTCAAAATAAAAAGTTTTTAAAAAGGGCTTGGGGGGCGGTGGTTAGAGTACCCAAGGGTTTGATCCCCTGTACCCCTTCAAAAGACAACATGCAACACAGCGGGAGGGAAAGGTCACAAGTGCTGCAGGGACCTTGGGTCTGGTGTCCTTGAGCTTTCACTCTATCCTGAACTGTCCACGCTTGGGCTTCTTGTGCAGGAAGGTGAAGCCCTGTCCTGCCGGGGCAGCTCCTAGCTGGCATTGCTGTTGCAAAACCACCTCAACCTCTAACCCCATGCCCCCAACAGATACATGAGTGCCGGGTTCAGGAGAGAAAGGAGAATCCTCCATGGGCTGAGTCCTGGTCCAGCGAAGAGCCTGGGCTACTCATCCACAGTGTTTGGATGGCAAGAGAGGATGAAAGGGTGGCTGTGGCTAGTGAGGGCAGCAAGGCTAGGCCCAAGGAAGGGCCCCATTTCCACACCTGGGATGACTGCGGGCACTCCACCCAGCCCCCAGCCTCAGACCTGCCTTCTCCGCCCAGGGAGGGAGAGCCCAGACCTAGACTGCACGCTTGTGTATTGTCACTTGGACCTTAACAAAAGCCTGGGGACTTCAGGATAAAGTTGGACCTATGCTTTGTGAGTGGAGTTGGATGACTGTGGGAGGGAACGGGTCCAGGGCAAGGACCAGGGAAAGCATCTTTTCTTGAGAAGAAGGAGTCGGGAGGATCCTGTTGGAAGGATGTCCATCGGAAGGATGCTGTCTCCTCGGAAGTGCCTGCTATCTCCCTGACCTGAGGAAAGTGGAGATGGGAGCCAACACACAAAGACAGTGACTATCTGGGGCCCACAAACACACCAGGCCCTGGGCTGAGATATAGCTCAGTTGGTAGCGTGCTTGGCTTGCATGCCCAAGGCTCGGGGCTCAATCCCCAACACCAAAAAAAAAAACAAAAACCTACACACACCAGGCCCAGGGTCTCCTTCCACTGCCTCTGAAGTTCTGAGCCATCGCCTGGCTCCTTAGTCCCTCTCACTGTGAGCCTCAAAACCCCAGAATCATAACAAAAACCAAAAGGGAAGAAAAAATGAAGCCAACAAACCAAATGAAACCATAACCGCAGGTTTGTGGTAAGACCCAGAGAAGCTGAGGCCAGGATGAAGCCAAAAACCATTGGCACATCCTAAAATGCCACTTGTTCACATCTGTCCAAGACCCTTGACCAGCCACCAGGCTGGAGATCCAGGCTGTCCACAGAGAAAAACTCTGCAGGACTTGACTTGGCAGTCCTGAGTTGGGGCCAAATGACGTCCACCTTCACCTTGCTGGGATCACGAGGTTGTCGGTACCCAGGAGGAAAGGCCCACAGTGGCAGCCAGATCCCAAGGGCCCTGGGGAAGAGAACTGAAGGAGACCATTGCTTCCCCACAGCAGCATCACTGAGAATGGCGCTGGGGAGCGGGGAGACAAGGAGCCTTCCCTCCTGGGAGCACTTCCCAAGGAGCTGGCAGCCCAGCCTGCTGTTTTCCCAGTAAGTTTCACAGTCCTTTTATTTCATACCATAGGCTCTTAAGAAAACACACAGATGGAATATGCCCAGTTAGGTCTGAGTTAGACGTTATCCCACAGAACATTATACTAAAGGCTGGGATCATTTATTGGAAAAGGAAAACTTCACAAAGGTTACATTCACAGCGACAGGTACTCTCAGTCGTATTTGATTGGCACATTGGTTTTTGAGAAAGGCATGAGACTCCAGCAACAAGGGACCTAGAACCATCCTTCAACCTCGGTGACACTGACATGTGTCACAGGGTGAGCTGGGCACCCTAGGGTATTGAGAGCACCCCTGACCTCTACCCACCAGATGTCAATGGCAGCCTCCCCAGAGCTGAGACAATGCTCCTAGACACTGCCAGCTGTCCCCTGGAGGGCAGACTTTGCCAGTGCAGGAGCATTGGTCTAGAAGCCAGTCTGACCTTGAGCAAACCCTTTCACCTCACAGCGCCTCACTCTCCCCATTTGGAAAAAAAAAAAGCCCCAGAGCTGCCCTGCTGGCTCTGGACTTTGAAGAAGGTCAAACACGGTCATGAAGGGACATCTAAAGGGCCATGTCCACAGAGGCTATGGGAGTTCTACCACCCACTACCTGGAAAGTTTCTACTCTCTACAGTTATTCATCTATATCCTGGAAGGAAACATGAGTTTCAGTAGCAGAGCTCAACTTATTACTGCATCAGAACTGTGCTGGTTCCCTGTGCCCAGCACCCCATAGAGACCACATGAGAGCCAGATGTCACCCTGCATATATAGGGGTCTGTATAACAGGAGAGGAACCTGGGAGTTTCTATGTGAAGACTACACACTGAGCCTTGCCAGTGGAGACGGGCCTCTTGCTTCCTGGTCTCTTAAGATCCTTTGAAATCATAATCTTATTAAGCAAGTCTTTTAGGGAGAGGAAGAAGGGAGTCTCTTCCCCAGATGTGAGTGTTCCACTTACTTCCTGAGTGGCAGATGGGGGCTGTGAAGTTCGGCCATCACCCCATTCATCACTGTGAAGTTTGGCAGCCCTCTCCATACAGAAGCAAGTACCCACCTCTCACAGCACCTGAGCCAGAATCTGAACAGCCCCAGGGCCCTCCCCTCTCCCTCATCCCTCCAGCCAAATGGTCCCTTCCTATCCATTCTACAGGAAAGCATGTTTCATGCCACCTGGTCTCACTTTGTCCTAAAAGGGGCCACCACCCTCTTCTCAGCAAACTGCTGCCTTCACAATCAGAGGGTCCGTCAACCCAGATATCAGTAATATTTGCATGACAGCCCTAACCAATCGGAAGTTCAACGTTGGTCAAATTGTACTAAATTCCAGTTAAACAGGAGGATTAAGTTAAAGAGAACTGAGCTGGGGTTGTGGCTCAGTGGTAGAGCACTCGCCTAGCACATGCAAGGCCCTGGGTTCCATCATCAGCACCACATAAAAAAATAAATAAATAAAATAAAGATTTCATGTTCAGTTACAACTAAAAAATAAATATTAAAAAAAAATTTAAAAGTTAAAGAGATCGATAGTTCAACGGGGTGACTCTATGTGATAATAGTATAAAATACACCTGAACATGTTAGGAGAATAGATCCTGAATACTCTCACCATAAAAAAGATCCTGAGTACAGGAGGTGATAAATATGCAAATTATGTTGATTTATTCATTGCACCATGTTTACATATATAAAACGTTACACTGTATACATAGTTTCTGTTTGTCAAGTAAACCTTAATAAAACTTAAAACAAATATACAAATGAAATATACAAAGAGCTCTTAAAAGTCAACAACAAGAAAACAATCTGATTTAAAAATGGGCTGAAGACTTTACAGATGCCTCTCTAAAGAAGACATACAGATGGCAAATAAGCCCATGAGTAGATGCTCCCCACCACGTGTAGTTAGGGAGAGGCAGGTTGAAACGACTACAACATGACACCCCACCCCTGTCAGCATGGCCAGTTCAGGACTGGTGAAACCACACGCCAGTGCGGATATGCAGCAACAGGACCTCTCCTTACCACTGGTGGGAAAGCAAAATGGCAAAGCTACCTTGGTAAGACAATTTGGCAACTTCTTACAAAATAACATACTGTATGCTCCAGCAGTCACAGACCTGGGTGTTCACCTATGAGTTGAAAACTTTTGGCCACACACAAAAAAAGCAGTTCTATTGCCCAAACTTGGACACAACCAAGATGCCCCTCAGTAGGATAAAAGTAACTGTGGTATATCCGGATAATGGAATATTATTCAATGCGAAAAAGAAATGTGCTGCCAAGCCATGAAAGGAAATGGAAGAAGCCAACGTGAAAGGCTGCGTATGGCACAACTCCAAGCTATGGCATTCTGGAAAGATCAGACCACGGAGATAGCAAAAGATGAGTGTGAGCCAGAGGTTAGGCAGGAGGTAGGATGACTAGATAGTGCACCAGGAGCTTAGGACAGTGGAAGTACTCTGTATGAATGACACCACAATGGTGGACGCATGTACTTGTGTCCAGACCCATGGGGTATATACCAAGAGCAACCCCAATGCAGATTATGGAAGTGGGGTGATGACGAGGTGCCCAGGGTCCTCAGTGGTAACACACATGCCACTTGGGCTGGAGGTTTTGCTAATGGGGACAGCTGTTCAGATGCAGGAACATGAGGGTATGAGAAGTACACTTTCTGCTCCATTTTGCTGTGAGTCAAAAACAGATCTAAAAAAAAATCAAGCCCATTTTTTAAAAAACCAATATCAGCTTATAAATGAACCAAAACCAAATATCCAGCCGGCAAACATCTATAACCATATGAGCATAAAGTCCTCAAAGTTGTTTGCCATTTCTGATCTCATCCAAGGACGTCAAATGCTGGGAATGTAAATTAAATGTGGATTGGAGTCAGAGAAGAGAATTCACTGGACTGAGGATGACAAACAGACAAAAACAACAGCAAGGATATAATCTGCCCTCGAGCTCGGCAACCAACCCAGACAGGGAAGGATTGAAGCTTCACAGTTCACTTACCTGCCCCAAAATTCAGCCCAGAGCTGAAGAGAAATAAAAAACTGGGATATTTACTCCTAAATGTTTTTTTAAAGGCCAGATTTTCATTCTATAAAATATGGCAAGAAAAGATAACAGGGTGATTTTCCACTCCGGTAACTGACATTGGGAGGAGAGAAACATTCATTTTTTTATTGGTTTCTCATTTGCTCCTGGTGGTGCTCTTGAACCTGATGGTGGGGGGCTTTTCGATACCCAGGCATGAGGCATAGATGTCCCCAGCTGCCATCCAACACCATGTGGAAGTTACAATTATTCCATTCTGCAGAATTGATATCACACCTTGTCTCTGGAGAGCTCTAGGCAGTATTCAAATTACATTTAAACCCCAAATTAAAATTTTAACTATAAAAAATAAGGGGATAAACAGGAGAGAATTATATTATAGTATTATATTAGTGACAATATGGCTGGGAGAAGGAAGTGGATTTTCCATATTGCCATTATGCTCAATGCAGTGCTGTTCCCATCAGCGCCTCAGGAAGCATATGGCCCATTTAGGGCCTCATCTCTCACTCACATTTATTATGGACTCACGGATACCAGCCGTTCTCCAAGCCAAGTCACTAGAGAGTGAATTCCTGTACGAGTTTTCCTAACAGTGACTAATGCAGACCTGCAATTTTCAACTTGCCAAAAGACATTTTTAATGAGAACAGAAAAGGGCACCTGGCCAAGCTGAGAAGAGGCCCACCATGAACTTTGTTCTTTGCTTTTCACCCAGATGTTCTGGTTCATGAGGCCAAAGCCTTGTTGGATAGTTGTGCCAAACAGGGGTTTCCTTTTCCCCTCCAGGACCCCGTTTCCCTCCCACAAGCAGGGGCCCTAGTACTGTTTCAAGCTACCGAGGTCTTTGGAGCAGCGTTGGAAAAGACTGAAGGACACATTTAAAGGAGAATTTGGTCTCAGGACTGATTTATGTAAAATAATAAATGGTGCCACTTGGCTGTTTATAGAGTTAGAGATAAAATTAGATTCTAGACAGTCCTTCCTTGTGTACATGGGGTAGCTCTGATGGATTACTGCCTCCATATGACTTAGGATAACAGCCGCTCATGGAAATTTACAAGGGGCTCCTTGAGAACACATTTTACAGCCACATCCAATAATTCAGAGGATATTTTGGATTCCCCAAATGACTCAAATTTAATTTGAGAATAATACTTGAAAAGAGTAAGCTGGTGAGAAGTACAGAGTGGCTGACAATTTCGAAGTAACTTCACTCTCTGTGGCTAAACAGAAATCATTTCTACCCAATTTCTACCCAGTCTTACCTAAACTTCATACAAGTTTAGCCTGACTGCACTTTTAAAAAGAAAAAAAAAAAAGTTTAAAGCCAGGTGCAGTGGCCCATGCCTATAATCCCAGCTTCTCTGGAGGCTGAGGCAGGAGGACAATAAGTTCAAAGTCAGCCTCAACAACTTAGCAAGGCCCTAAGCAACTTAGCAAAATCTTATCTCTAAATAAAATATTTTTAAAAGGGCTGGGGGTGTGGCTCAGTTGTTAAGGGCCCCCTGGGTTCAATCCCTGTACCAAAAAAAAAAAAAAAAAAGGTTAAAAGGAAAGCAGCAGTGACCATGGACTTGAAGATGGGCATTTCATGAGCTGGCCAAGAAGTAAGGGGTTTGGGTTTTAAAAAGCTATTGCCCTTGACCTTAGGGGTTTTGATTTTTCATAAGAAGTTAGAAGAAATCAGACAGACCTGAGCGTCAGTATCCACCTATCCTTTCACATCTTCTTCGTCCGATGGGAGCTGCCATTTGACATCAGTGAGCTCCGTTGAGTCCATTATTTTATATAACAAATGCTTCTTGGACAACTATGAACTTGGCACTTTGGTAGTGCTGAAGATAGGGCATCAGGAGCCATCCATGCTCAAAGCTAATCCATAAAGGAGGGTACAAAGTGCTCTCATGGAGGAACACAGAGGGATGAGGACAGCCTCCCAGAGTGACAGGTGACTAAACTGAGGCCCGGAGGAAGAGTAAGCTTCCCAGGCAGAACTATTGGTGGAGGTGGGTACAGAGGTCATATTAGCAGAGGGTTAGGTTGATGAATTTCAGGCAGAAAAGCAAAAGACTCAGATGGCCAGATTGTAAAGTAGGAAGGGGAGAGGGGTAAGTAATGAGATTGAAGAATCAAGGAGAAGTCCGGAGATAAAAGTCCTGTCCCGCAGCCACCTGTGGACCTTATGGCAACACTGCCATGTGGTGTCTGCCCAAGGAAGCTTGCAGGGGCATGCCCACCAGTGCCTGGTCAACACAAGCCAAGGTTATAATTTTAAATATGTTTTAAAAGTAAAAAATAAAATGCAAAATGGATTTTAATGATGTATTTTATTTAATCTGCTATATCCAAAATATTTTTGAATTATTGTGAAATTTTGTATTTGTGTATGTTTCAAAACATAAGCACATGTCAATTTAAACCAGCTAACATTCAGTATGCAGCAGCCGCCTGTGGCTAGGGGATGACCGGCTCCAGGCCATCAGGCCCATACCTTCACTGTAGTCCAGCTGGCCGGCAACAGTAGCCAACTGTCCATGGAGAACTGGTACCATGCTAGCCACCATGAGGAGCACCCTGTGCAATAGAGTACAATGGTAGTGCAAGTCCCCAGGTGGCAGCCTGGCTCCAGTGCTTACTAAATCAGACCAGTTACTTAACATCCCTGTGCCCCAAACTCTTGCTGTAAAATGGGAATGAGAATAATATCCATTGCTGGGATTGTTGGGAGAATTAAATATATAATTACACTCCAAGTGCCAAGAAGAAAGACTGCCTTGGTAAGTGCTGTATAAAATTTTGCTGTTATTCTTATCCCACATCACATAGCCTCTTAAGAGGTCAACGAGACAAAGGTTGAAAACTGTCCATTGGATTTCCAGTTAGGAGTTCTTGGTAACCATACAAGGACAGTTTGACATGACTGGCAATGAAAGTCAAAACCAGTAGACGAGGGAATGAAGAGGGAGATGAAGCAGGCAGTGGGGACATGCAGATCTCCAGATTCACTTAAAGTTCATAATGTCTTCAAACCCAGATGAAAAGCACCCTCTGCACTGCCTTATCTACACAACCACAAATTGAATATCTGCAACCGGCCTCAGCATCCTGAACACGATAGCATTCAATAACCAGGGTGAATGGGACCACAGAAGCCCTGCGCAGAATCAAGAGCACTAAAAAAGCATAGCAGAAAAGACAGGCACATATCCACGTCTGCACAATAGGAGAGGCGTAAACAGAGATGGGCGGATAAGGACATACTGCTCCGACTCATAGGTCCTGGCTATCTGTGCCTGTGCCCTTTATTCTCAGTGCATCAAAGGAAACGTTTAGCAATGAAATGAAAACCTTTTATTAACTTTTAATTTGGAAAAAAATTTTTAAACTTATATAAAAGTAGGAAGAATAGTACAAAGAGTTCCCAATACCCTTTACCCAGATTCACCAATTGCTAACATTTTACTATAGTCATTTTGTCATCAATTCTCTGTCTGACCATTTGAGAATAAATTGCATACTTCATATCCCTTTATCCCTAACTACCTCAGTTCCTAAGAAAAAGGACAGTCTCTAATATAATGAAAATAGCATTATCAAACTCAGAAAATTTCACATTGATAAAAACCTCTTATCTTCTGTTAGAACTAAGAGTAAAGAATGAAAGAATAAAGAAGGAGAAGCTTTGGGATTAATGCACGCAGCGCCAACTGACCCACAATGCCCCTTGGAGCAATTTCTTTTTGATCCAGTATCCAATCCAATACCATACCTTGCATTTATTGGCCCAGAAATAACTAACTTTTCCTTTATTAATCTGAATATTTGGGACCTCAGCACTTAATATGCTGCACCCATAGATTCAGGAATATAATTTAAATTAAGGCAGCTTCCAGGGAAACCCAGATCCTAAAAAAGAGTTGAGAAGATAGAAAGAGCTCACAAAAGGTGTAACTGAGGACCTACTGTGTGCAAACCACGTGTGTGCAGGCATTGACACGGCCTGAGGCCTTAGATACACCAGCTGAGCACATGATGCCCCTTTGGTCCAGCATCACAGAAACATGGAAATAGGGCCAAAAAACAGACCCAGCCCTGAGGAGATGCGAGTCTAGAAAGGACAGCAAACAAGCGGACAGATGATTTCAATACGAGGTGGGAATGTCATAAACATCAGGAAGCAAGTGCTGTGGCCTCAGAGCGTGCTGCCTACGTGTTGTGCTCTGGACACTCGGGGCTTGCACCTCAAGGTGTCACAGAAGTGACACTGTTTTGCCCTCTAGAGGGCACTCTCCCTCTCATCTGCCCACTGTCCTTGTATGCAGCCCATGTTTCTTTAGGATTTGCTGCAATTTGAATGTGTCCCCTAAATTCCATGTGTTTGAAACTTAATCCCCAAAGTCATATGTCAGCGGGATTTGAGAGATGGGACTCTTGTGGGTGTTGGGTCATTAATCTACTCATGAACTGATGGATGGATGGGTTGTCACAGCAATGGGCTTTGCCATGAAAGCAAGCTCTCTCTGTCAACTTACTGCACTGCCTTACAATGTCCTCCTCTGCCTATGAGGCAGCATGAAGCCCTCCCCATAACCAGCAGATGCCAGTGCCACACTCTTGGACTTCCCAACCTCCAGAATTGAGAGTCAAATAAACTTCTTACATGCTGTCAGGCAGTTTATTATAGCAACAGAAGAGAAGCTGGGTGCTATAGCGCACACCTGTAATCCCAGCTATCTGGGAGGCTGAGGTGAGAGGATCTCGAGTGCAGGGCCAGCCTGAGCAATGTAGTGAGACCCTGTCAAAAAAAAAGAAAGAAAGAAAACACACACACACCAGAAAATCAACTAAGACAGGCCTGTTCTGTGAAATCTCCACATATCAATCCCACAGCAGGCTCTTCAAGTTTCAAAAGCCTAGACCTACTCAACTGAGATCAAATAAAGGGTCCAAATAATGACTGAAGCACCCTCAGCAGGGCATACACAGCACAAGAGCATCTCCAAGACAGTTTCAGCAAGAAATTGAACAACTCCACAGGGGGAAAAAAAGAGCATGTCAGAGTTGAGGGCAGGTGTTCATAAGCACAGAAAGGGAATGGAAGCAAAGCACACTCTCGTGAAAATTTTAGTGTTTGTCTCTCAAAACCCCAGAAAATCATTGATCCTACTTTGTTTTGAGAGAAGAACATTGTTGAAAAGCATTTCACCCTATATCCAAATCATTTTAAATTGCACGTGGGATACAGTGGATGGAATGCATTTCAAACTGGAATATATCCCTGAACTCTTCCTACCAGAGGGAGTTGTCATGGTGGATGGATGAAGGAGAGGAGCTGTGTTCTGACACTTCCTGCAGGCACCCTGAGTTACGCCCCTGAAAGTAGTGTCCTCTTGCAGCTGGTCCCAAGAAAGCAGAGATTCCAAGTATAAATGCTGGTACTGGGCAAGTTGAGCAGTATAGCTGTAAGTTACCCTGCAGTGTGTCAATGATTGAGCAGGGCTTACCAGGTTCTACACAAAAAAAAAAAAATTAAAATTTGAAGTGTTCATAACAAAGCTTAGCACTGAGCAGGGAGCAGCTTTTAAAAGCACAAGAGGAACTTGTGGTGAAGGAATTTACACACGGAGGTGGTGGCTGAACCACTGTACACATTTGCCGAAAGTCGTGACACTGAGCACTTGTAGAGGGGACGTTTTGTTGTAACAAATTTTATCAATAAGCCTGCTTTTTTAACAGGGAAAAAAGTAATTGGGTCAAATGGATTCTGCTGTCGTGTATAACTAAAAAGAACCAATTTTTTAAAAGTAATTAGGATATTAACAAGAAAACCCCCAGAACAGGGCAAAGGTGATGTTTACAGATGGCATATCTGGTATGGCTCTAGTTCCAGAATGTACAGAGAACTCTTACTACTCAGCAACAAAAAAGAGAAGCAAGAGTGGGTGAGAGGTGGTTATTCCTCCACAAGTTCAATTAGAATCATCACGTAATGCTGCAATGCCTCCCAGGAGTAGAACAGGAGTTCGAATGAAAACTCACCTATGAACGTCCATGTTCGGCACTATTGGCAGAAGCCAAATGGTGCATGAAGATCCATCAGCCAAGGAACAGATGAACAAAGCATGGCATGTGTGTACCACAGAGTATTATTAAGCTCTACAAAGGAGCGAAGTGGGGCTGGGGATGTAGGTCAATGGTAGAGCACTGGAGCTCAGGGTTAATCCTCAGCATGGAAAAAAAAATCAACAACCAAAAGGAACAAGTACTAACCCATGATTCATGAAAGGAAAACTCAAAATTTACGCTGAGTAGAAGAAGCCAGACACAAGTGTCGCATGTTTCTGTGAAATATCCAGGATAGGTAGATCCACAGAGACCCTGCAGACTGGTGGTCACCAGCCTGGAGGAAGGGAAGAGGGGGACTGACTGCCCGAGGCCGACTGAGCTTCCCTCACAGGTAACGAAAGAGCAGAGCCAGAGAGAGGAGGGATCGCGGGGCACGGTGATGACACCAAATGTCGTTGTGCCGTTCCTTATAAAACGGCTAATTTTATGCTATGAGAATTTCACTTCAATAATAAAACTGTTTTTTAGGGGAAAAAATCTGTTATTGACAAAAATCTTTCTAAAATCATGTTGTTCTGACCTTTTGTGTGGAATACCTTAAGAGACAAGCACTGAGGGGTCTCTGTTGGGCCCATCCCAGGGACCAGGAGACACCAGAGCAGGTGGTCAAGAGCCGTGTTTGCAGAAGACACAGGAGGCCTCAGGAGAAGTAGTGGGAGGAAACTTGATGACTTACTGACCCTTGGACCAGAGGCCCCAAATCCTCAGTATGTCTTAAAACTCAGCACAAGGCGCTGCCCTGGTCTGGGAACGCTCGACCATTCTCTGCACTGACCACGCTCTGGCTGTGACTTAAAACGCAATTGTCCTGGTCCTTAGAACTACCCTTCAAATGTCCTCCAGCTGACCTCTGGGAGTTTGGGGCCAGTAACTTGGTGGAAAGAAGTAAAGAACTTTGAAAGCACAAACTTTGGAGCTGGGGTTGTAGCTCCGTGGTGGAGCACTTGCCTCACATGTGTGAGGCACTGGGTTGGATCCTCAGCTCCATGCGTAAATAAATAAGAAAAGGTCCATTGACAACTAAAAAAATATTAAAAAAAAAAAAAAAACTTTGTCTACTGTCAGGCAGTCGACAAAGCTCTGTGAGCACGACAAAGCCAAACTGCCCAGAGAAAAAGGTCTTCAGTGCTCCAAAGAAAATCAATCCTCAGTGCAAGAGAAATGTGGGGACAGAGGCAGATGAGAGATGCACAGCACTGGTCCTCACACCCCTCTCTGGGCCTTGGTGAGGCCAGCAGGAGCAGTACCCCAGAATGAAGCCACCAAAGGCCTTATAAAGTGAGAGGAAGATGCCAGGGTCCACCAGAGACTATGGTCTGACTGGCATCCAACAGCAAAGCAAGAAGAGCTAGGAAGAGTGGACTCTAGGGCCGGGCCAGGTGAGGACCCCAAATGATTACCACTTCACCTATGACCTCGACTTACTTCCTGGGCTTAGGAAATTGGGATCAGTGAAGACATGTTTCCCCCAAGAAGTGTGGATCAACAGATTTCCTTCAAACTGGAGAACGCTCTCGGCTGCTTGCGAGCCTGCATATCCCACTAGGGTGGAGACACCAAAGAAAGACTGTCCCAGGCTGGAAGGAAACACTCATCCTTTGACTGACAGAGCTTTTAAGACTTGGAGGCTGTCGTGAGCGAAAGATAGACTGAAATTACCAAGAAACTTAACAGGAGTGAACGTAGAGACATGGGTTTCTTTTCTTTCTTCCTTCCCTCCCTTCTTTCTTTTAAATAATATTAAAGGACAAAGCCAGCGTGGTAGATGGTATGAAATGGCCACCAAGTGCCAGACACGTGACAGGCTTTCTCTCAACTCATCTTCATAATAATCCTGCAAAAGAAGCAATTACAAAAACTGAAGCCCAAGACCATGCAGCCATTGGCTCAAGGTTGCTTACTCTAAGTCGGAGATAAAGTCACTCCAGGTGCCCAGAACTGCAAAACACACTCTTGGGTTTCCATGGATAGTCACTTGTGGAATGAATCTTAACCCAAGATCAATTCCTGTGCAAAAGACCTGGGGCTACCCTTGGCTGTAGGTTATCCAAGGCTGAGTAAATAGAAGACGACATTAACTAAAATACAAGTTTGCAGATGTGGGGGACTTCAAGGAGTCCACTGTGCTTCAAGGAGCCAGTTGAAGACCCAGGTTTGAGAAGGAACGGAGAGCCCTCAAGCTCACCAGTCAGCTTAGGGTCTCTGGAAAGAGTTTGAGGAATCTTTACCAATCCAGGAGTCCTAATCAAGGAGAACAACCCCAGGGGAAATCTTAGAAACAAGGCGCCCCCTGGTGGTCCTCTTGACCAGGGACAATGGCCTGTTCCAGGGCATTCTAAGCCATTCGTTTTATCTCCATTTTAAATTTGTTTTATCTTATTTTAACCTTTAAAATTGTTTTTATCTTATTTTAACCTTCCTAACCAATATCTTGTCTTGCAGGGTGTATATTTATTGACAGTTGTACCCCAAGTTTAGAAGTTGTGGAATTAAAATTTTAACTCTATAATGATGAGTGTGCCTTCCTACTGAAGGGTGGGTTGCGGGTGGGGAAGAAAGGAAAGGAAAGGAAAGAATATTCAGGCCCCACTCCCCCTTCTCCAACGCCAATGCTGTCACCATGCCTTCTTGATGGGGAACCCATGGGAAAGAGGTGAGCACATTCCAAGTGGGGCGAGTCATTTCTTACAAGTCACTAAAGTCGTCTTGGCAGCCCAAGGGCACTCTTCACCTTTGAATTAGTGTCTTATTATTTATATTATCTGCCCTATGTCCTATTTGTTCTCTGCCTCATTTATTTTTATGAAAATAACTTGCCGAGTCTTTAGTTCTGATGAATGATTTTGCTTATTTGTTTTTAAGCACTGATCAGTCACAAGTTCTAAAATAAACTTGTAATTTCTCTTGAGTCTAGAAAGGAGAAGTTAATTTGCCAATTCCCTCTAATCAGTGATTATTAAAAATACACATAAATTGTCACTATTCTGAATGAGTCTAGAATCCAGGAGTTGGCAAGGGCCAGAGAGGCACCAAGTGCTACTCTCCCCTGCTGGTCACAGGCAATAGGTTAATGAGAGGCTGGCCGGTCCAATGCAGCTTCATTTACAAAACCTAGCTGTGGATGGTGGCTTGCTCATCCCTCATATTCTGAACAGTATTCTGCCATGGTTGCCTTTCATTCGGAGAACACTTCTGGAATGTACATGCCGAAACCGTCCAGTAGCAAAATGGAATTCACAATTTCATTCCTATCACACTGGAATTTACGTGGCGCATTATTGACTATTTGGTGAAGAATATTTCTAAAGAAATTGACTAAGTACTAAAAACATGGTTACATCTAAGTAAGTCATTTCAGTTGTCTACCTTGTCACGTGGAATATCAATCACTTTTGTAAATTAGCAAATATTTACTGGCCTGATTGTTTTTTAGTTATCATGCAGTTAGCTTCCTAACACATATTGAAAAAAATAAAAAACAACTTTCTCTACTTGAAAGAACTCTTCCTCTCTCAGGCAAAAGTGTGGTTGTTCTTTCAAAGTTTTAGACAAGTGCATTTTTTAAATATTTTCATTCTAATATCCATCTTGTTCATATGAAACCTTCTAAAGAATGGCATGAATTTTATTAGAAGGCTTATGAGATTTCTGGTTGACATATGCTTGCCTTATTTGCATTTAATTTAATTGGAGTTTTGAAGGAAATGCTGTGAAATCAGATTTAGTGTCTTCGTGCCATTTGATATCTGTTTTCTATCCACTTGCGGCACCAGTAACCAAGGGGCTTATCTTTGAAAGCAGTTTATAGAACTGTATTTTGATGTTTTAAAAATCATATAAAGGATAAGACCCCAAAATAAAAACTCATTATTTGTATCTTTGAGAATTTTCTTTTTAAACTTTCAGTTTAACACTATTTAGTGGAATCTTCATTTATATAGAAGATTTTGCTGAGACCCCATTTTCCCTTCATGATAAATTGGAATGTCTTGATTTTGAACTTGCGTCCTACCAAGTGACCCAATTTCTTTATGAATCTTATGGATGGAGCAGCGGGGTAATCTTGTGTGTCAAGCAGATTCGTTTTTTAAATGCAATTATGCATTTATTCTGCCTTAGGGAAGTTCCAGCCTGACTAGTCTTGGACCTGACAGTGCAGGGTAGAGCCATGAGAGCCACTGGAAATATGGAGACAAATGTGCACAGTGCTCTGTTCCTAGGGTTATCTTTTTCAACAACTCATGATATTTCACTGCAAGAAATATCAAAATGAACTGCATAGAAAAAAAATGGCAGTGTGCTCCATGTGGAAATAAAAACTGATGTTGCGAGGGATGTCCATACTTTCTTTTGTGTGAAAATCTTGTTCTCAGCATACGCCTGCAACTTAGAAAGCTGGTTGTGCAGCCCATGCATGTCCTAGAAAAAGACAGGGGCTCTGGAACTATCTTTTCATCTTTACCTGGCAAGTGTCATTTGAGTTTCTAGTGAGACATGGAATGATCGATTAGTCAGCCCCATCTTCCAAGGGGAATCTGCAGGAAAGGTTAAAATCTAATAAAGAAGTTGCCATTTGTCTTCAGGTGATGTTTATGTCCCAGAGCCCAGAATCAATTTCATAACCAGCAAAAGCCACAGATGCTCCGAAGAGATGCAATAATGTCTCCCTCAGACACGATCAGATAAGACTGCCAGGCCCCTCACTCTGCTTCTCAGCAATTAGAGCAAAGACATTTCCACTTTCTTTGGAAACGCCTTACAAATACAAAGCAAGATGAAATAAGTTACTGCCTAAGAAGGAGTGTGTGCGCAAGCACACACACACACACACACACACACACAAAATGACAAAGCACTGGAAGAAGGGTGACTGCCCCATTAGAAAAAGTACAGAACCCTGTTTGTGAGCACAGCTGCCATGCCAAGTTCCAGCCAGGCCGGGCGACTTCAGGCCACAGTCCCCACCAAGGGTAGCCCCAAATCCCTGCCAGGGCCCAGCCTCCTCTTGCCTCAGGGCTAGAGTTGCCTTTGGCTACGATGTAGCCCCACCAAGACCATTTCCAGCATGGCAGGCAAAACAATTAACTGTATGTTTCTTAATTACATTTTGAATGATGGCAACTAGAACGTCTTCTCCCTGGTGAAGATGATTCGTTCTTCCCTCTCTGCATTCCACCTCCACGATCTTTGCCATGTCCCTGCGCCATCACCACCAGTCCTTACTTTCTTTTTGCCCTTAATAAACTTACTTATGTTACCTAAAGGGATTTATTTTAAAAGGGACCCTTCTGAAGTTACCATGAATCGGGAAACTGGAACCACTATCCTGGGTCAGAAAGCCCTTTCCACTCCTCCTGCTCTCAGTGTCCTCAGCCCCTCTGCCAACCTTGTCCTGCTCTGAAATACTCTTCCCAGGATGCTCATTCCACCTCAGGACTTCCCTCCAAACTCACTCATGTCATCTGCCCCATGCCCATGGAAAGAGGACTCAGGCAGGATACTCCTGCTCAGTTCTCCATGTAGCTGAAGGTGCTTCAGGAAAAGCCCTCGATTCCTAAACACCAGGTGCTTCCAGGCCTTCCACCCAGCCTCCCCAAGCCTCTCTTTGGACATGTAGGAAGTCCCATGCTCCTTCTCCTGCCTCTCTGCCCTCCTCTCCCCCTGGATTTAGGAAGTCCCCAAGAACCTACACTAGGTCATTGCTATCCTAGCCCTCCTTGCCCTTGGGACAGAGTCACAGTCTCCAAGTTTCACTATGACCTCAGCCAAGTTATTTATTTCCCTTGGAACTCAGTTTTCTCTTCTGTGAGGGTAATAGTAGTGCCCAAAGCATTGGATGTGAATCGCCTAGGGCATGTAAAGGGCTCGGTGTTCTGCCCAGAACTTCCTAGATGCTCTGTTAGATGTGTGCCTGTATCCACCTGCCATGACGTCACACTGGAATCCACACAACTAACCCTTGACTCTGGGAGAGGCTCCAGTGTGCATGTTCAACTTTGCTCAGATGTCTCCTCCCGGTGCCATGTTCAGTATGTGTTTACCGAGCGCCTATGTGCCATCGCTGCGTCAGGCAGACAGTCCCTTTTGTGGCCTGAGATTGGGGCCAGTGCCCCTCAGTCCAGCAGACACTGATCGTGTGGCCAGGAATGTGGTAACTATCCCTTAAAGACCCGAATGAATGAACAAAACCCTCTGCTGACAGCTAGGAAAGGAGATGTGATGAAAGTCAGTCACATCTGGACAAACAACCGCAGATGCAGACAGGACATGGAAAAGTTGAAGTGACTTACACAAAGTAGGAAAAGTGAAAATCTTTATTAAACATTCTACACAACCAGAAAAGCTGAAAATTTTGAACTGCCTAGAAAGAGCTCGTTCTTTCATAGAATAACTCAGTCTTAATTTTAGTAATGCAATTGGTACTTACTTGATTTCCCTGTCTTATACGTTTTCATTGCCATCAAGTTTTCTTAAAGCATGAAAATAACAGTATTTTCATTTGGGTAGCTTTCTTTTAACAATGAAAGATCTGAAGTAGTAGTAGGAAAATGGTAAATAAAATATCCTGTTTTATTTCATCCTGGTTAAATTGATCACATTTTTATATACTCGATGCACAAAAGAAGGAGCTTTTATTAATGATTCTAAGCAAATTGTATTTTATTAAAGGAGCGCTTAAGTGCACTGTGTGGGTTTCCTTCCTTCACATGATGTTTCCTATAAGTACATTTCTTTTGAGTGCTTTCAGAAGTCAAGTAACTTAATTCTGTTACCATAATCGCCTCAATATTATCTCAACTAAGAGGTTTAAGTCTTAGAACAGAAGCGCAGTGGAGCCACTTTGGAGGGCTGACTTGTTTGTTCAGCATGATATATCCGGCTTTTCACTGTTATTGTGTTTCACGAGACATAATTGCCTGATAGTGCAGATGAGCTCATGGAAAAGCTATCCATGTTATTACTGGACTCTATGGAGGCACTTTGTGAATCAAGAGACATCATCCTGATTTTCATTCCTATTTTTATTATATTTTCTGTGCAATTTTTTTCTTAATACAAAGTATTACATACTCATTATGAGATATTTCTAAATACAGATAAGGAAGGAATTAAGTCGAACATAAGCTTACCATCTAATCCCCTTACCCAGGGATTATTATGATGGCTTTCTTTTCTTTTCTTTCTTTCTTTCTTTCTTTACTAACTTACTTATTTACATTTATGCTTGTATATCTGTGTAATTTTGCAGTGCCAGGGATCAAACCCAGGGCTTCCTGCATGCTAGGCATGCACTCTACCACTGAGCTACATGCCCAGCCAACAATCCAACGACTTAATAAATAAATAAATAAATGAAAGTTTTTGTAACATGTTTCGTAAAGCCTTCTAGGATTTATTTTGTGTATGTGAATATACAATATATATACAATTGCATTTATATTATGTACATATAAATGCAATATATACATATATATCACATATGTAAGTACAATAATAAATTCCTATATTCACTGTTTGTTGTCTACTCTTACATTTTTTTCCCAATAAGTTTGTGGTGAGCATTTTCCCTCATCATGAAATTTTCTTCTCCACCATTGTTCTCTTATATTAAGGGAAACGTTCACATAACATAAAATCAGCCATTTTGAAGAGAACAGCTCAGCATCACTAGCACATTCACAGTGCTGAAAACCATCACCTCAACTAGCTCCAAAACATTTTCCTCACCCAGAAAGAAAACCTCCCAGCCCTGGAAACCACTAGCTGACCTCCTGTCTCTAGGACCCCCAACTCTGGATGGCTAGCTGGCCGCTGTCTCCAGGCCCCTGACTCCGGATGTCTGGTATAGATGGAATCATGCACCGTGTGGCCTGTGGTGTCCATCTTCTTTGCTAGCTTGAGGCATCAAAAGTTGTCCCCACTGCAGCCGGGTCAGGCCCTCCCCTCCGTTGCTTGGCTGCACCACGAGGTGTGTGCCTCCATGCCGCTGCCCATGGACCTCGGAATCCTTCTACACTGTGGCTACTGGGAGTGGCTGCTGTGAACAGCCATGCACCAGGGTTCACTTGAGTCCCATTTTCCACCTTTGGGTATCAGGGTGGAGGTTAGGATCATTCTGTTTAATATTTGGAGAACTACCCAACAGTTTCCCACAGTAGCCAAGTCAGGTTACTTTCTCACCAGCAACATGTGAGAGTCACACGCTTTCCAATTTTTCACCAAAATTTACTTTTTTCTGACCTCCCTTCGTGCCTGCATAGCAGGCCAATGTGTGCAGATACGATTTATTGGCCTGGTGCTCTGTGGTGGCCCTTTAAAGTAGCCAATCTCTGTTTTTATATGCAGTCCAAGGTGAACATCCTCTAACATAAATTATACACAAATTCATTATCTTGTCTCTAATCTACTGCCAGCCTTCTGTCCCCATGGATTCTGTATCCAAGGATTACACTCACCTCCGATCAAACATATTGGGGAAACAAATTACATTTGTCCTCAACATGTGCACTCTTTTTTCTTGTCATTATTTCCTAAATAATACAGTATAACAACATTTACACAGCACTTGTCTTGTACAGGTATTATGAGCAAGCTGGAGAAGATTCAAAGTGTATGGGAGGATGAACATAGGTCATATGCAAATGCTGCATTATTTTATATAAATAACTTGAGCACTGCAGATTTTTATACCCGCTGGAGGAGTCCTGGGAATAATCCCCTATGAACACTGAGGGATGACTATATATTTCCAAAAGGGGATTTGTTGAAGCAAAATAAACTAAGATTTTGTATGTACGGACAAATGGTCTTCAATAAACATTGATCCAATTTACATTTCCTATCATATTTGTCTTCATTTTTGTAAATTACTGATTCCTTCCAAAATACATAATAGGCTCTTTAAATAAATCTCACCCACATTAGCTCCTGCTGGTACTGAGCTTGTGCAAACCTTTGTCATTGAGTTATGTACATGAGTTTTCCCCATCTTTTAGCATATAACCAATATCGTGCTTTAAAATTATCTGAAGGGTGCAACACATTTGTATGAAAAGCCCTTTAAATCATGACAGCTCCATTTAGGAGCAGTCCAATATAACAGTTGGGTCATTTGGATTCCACCCTTTGGATGTGAGCAATCACTTACTGTTTGGATTAGACCCTCAAGCCAGGCAGCCCACCGAGTGGCCAGCACGCCTTGCTGAGCAGTCTCGGCTGCACTTCAGACAACATCCGCTCTTCTCTAGCCGTGCGGCCTGGCCAGTGCTGGGTCTTCAACCTTCTGTTAAAAAGATGACAGTTACATGTTAAAAATCATTAAGGTAACAAGATCATCATCTTCAGTGATGATTCAGATTCCTCTTCACGGCCTCCAGTTGTTTTTGCAGTTGCTGACTTTTGTCACTACTTACTGAAGAAGGCTCATTTAAAGCATCTTGAAAGTATTGCCTATGGTTACTAATTGAAGAAAAGATTCCTATGGGCAAGATGAATGGCAATTTAGCTGTTAAGTACTTTTTGTTGTTTCTAGGTATAACGCCTAAATTACAGAGCAGCAATTTGGTTGTGCCCACTTCCATAAAAGCAGAACTTAAAACTTATAATAATGGGTTTTTATTTTATTTTATTTTTTCACAGTATGACTTAGGTGGATACAGCACAAGTAATGCAAGGCCTTATTTTTAAAAGAAAGGTTTGTACTGGCTGAAGGAGTGTGCAGATACACCGTCACGGGGGCTAGTTAGGTGCATTAAAATAACTAACTCACGAAAACTGGGAGAAAGGAGAAGCTCTTAGGAGGTAAATTTTCAACCTGAATGCATAGTACAGACAATCGTTATGATCATAATTTCAAATAATTTCTGCCCCAGAGAGAACACTTTTCATTTAGTGTAGGAAACAGGACGTTAACGTGTGTGTGTGGGGGGGGGTGCTGGGGGAGAGCCACCTACCTGGCAGAGGCAGCCATCGCTATCTCAGAATCTGAATCCACAGAGGCCCTGCAGAGAACTGAGATTAGACAGTAGGCAGTGTGCAGTTCGTGGGTTTCAACCTCTGGGACCTAATTAATAACTCACTACTTAATAATTAATTTTCTGGTTTCTATTCCAAAACATTTGTGTTGAAATAAAGAACAATTTTCATCCTTTACATTTTGAGGTTTGGGGTTTTTGTGTTTTTTTTTGTTTGTTTGTTTGTTTGTTTTTTAAGTTTCTCATGTTTATGTTGTCAATATGGAGTGGTCACATAAAATAATGATGTAAGCTGCTTCTACTTGAACAAATTATATAGATCTTTTTAGGTAAATTTATGTGGGGGGAAAAAGGGGGCGGTTATTTGTGGAAAGAGTTTGCTCAACCTGCCTTTTGTAAAATCATGGTTAACAAAACAAAACTTCCCTCCCTATCCAAGAGGACATAGCTGTCCCTCCCTTTTCCCCATCCTCTCCTTCCCCCTCTCTGGCTCTCTCTCTCCATCCCAGGAATGCCCTCACCTCCCGGCTTGTGAGGGTGCAGATATGTGCTCCCCATTTCCTAGCAGCTGGGGTCTGTGCAGACACCTAGGCGAGGCCTGTTGTGTATTCCTGTTGGTGACCGTGAAAGTGTAGAGAGAGAGACAGCCAAGAAACAGACGCACCTAAAGCTCACTCAGTGTGACAGCAGCAGAGTTAGGGCCACTGTAGGGCCACAAACAGGTGGGTGTGGTGGGAGATCCAGAAAGATGCCTGATGACCCCTTCCGCTCCCACAGCACCAGCCCACTGTCCTGAGCCTTTCCTTTGGCTGTTGGTATCCTTCCAATAAATCCCTATCATCTTAAATTAATCAGAGTCAATTTCTATTGTTAGTGATCAGAACCCTTGATTGACAGAGTCCGTATCTTAGCTTAAACTTGAAATACAAATTTTGAGTTTGTCACTGATTTTATCTATTAATAGAGAATAAATTTGAAATTCAAATTCATTAAATATTTGTGGAGGGACTATTGTTTAAGGTATTATTCTGAAGAATAAAGAAAGCCTAGAGATATCAATTTTTCCCCCATGGACTCAAAACCTCTTGAAGACAAATACACATATGACCTCACTGTAAGGCGGGTGACAGGGGCTTAAGAAATGTGGTCTCTGAGAGGGCGAACCTCTCTACAGACAAGAGGAGGCTTGAGCCTGCCGCACAGCACCAGGCTTGTCAGAAAATATTACATTTTCTTGTCTAGGACCATGACATGCTAGAACTCATGGAAGTGTTAAAAAAGTAATACTTTCTTGAGATGACAGAGTAATAAATCAGGGTTGGTCACAAAGGCACTTGCCTGTACTCTGAGCTACTGGGAGGCTGAGCCAGGAGGATCACAGGTTCAAGGCCAGCCCAAACAACAATGCAAGGCCCTGTCTCAAGATAAAAATGATAAAGGGCTGACAGTATAGCTCACCAGTTTCCTAGCATGCGCTGGGTAGAATCCCCAGAGCAGGAGGAGGAAATCAGAGAACCCATGAGCTGACCCCTCCAATCTCCCTTGGAAGTCCCTAGAAACAGGACCCCTGCCCCATCCTGTCTGCTTGCTCCTTCCCTAGCAGCACCCCTGGCTCAGGTTCTGGGTGGTTCCTGAGCTGAGGGTGGAGGCACCGAGCACCATGCCAGATGCCCAGGTGGTCCTGTGAAGAGTGGAGCCTCTTATTTTCACAGGAAGATGATGTAGATCAATGAAAATATCAGTGGTTTCATTTAAAAATATTTAGCTAAAGGGCTGGGGTGCAGCTCAGTGGGAAGAAACGTGCTCGGCGTGCACAAGACTCCGGGTCCCATTCTCAGCACCAAAAAAAAAATAAAAATAAAAATATTAAGCTGACTAAAATGTAAAAGCTCTTTGGGCAGGATGGACTTAAAGCTGAGTGGCCCATTTATGTGCCATTAAGTGCATTTTTTTTCCTGGTAGCATTGATATCATTTCCAAAGTCCTCAGAATCCTTAAACTCTGAGCACTCTTCTGCCATGCTCTTCTGGCCACCCCAAAAAATTATAGACATAAAGGGAAGACTCAGAAAACCAGAGCATGAAGAGTTGGAATTTTCTGTGACTGTCCTGGGCCCGGGGCCCTGCCCTCTAATTCTGCCTAACCACTTCACAACAGAGCACGGTGAAAGTGAAACGAGGTCTCAGCACTGATTTCCTATGGAGAGGAGAGAAATATTTTTGGAATAATTGGCAAATTGTTTCCATATGTTACACGAACCAAGAGAACGTATTGGATAGTCTATGTTTAAAATTTTGATATTCTCAGAAGACCCTAGATTTCTCTTGTGTACATTTTTTCAAGTAAAATTTTAAATGTTTGCTTTAAAGAACTGTCCCCCTAATCAAGAGCTTTGTATAGTTGCTCAGGCTGCACAATGCACATCTAAGAGGGTGATATTTACATTCTGGACTGACTTAGTGTACGATATATAAGGACACAGAGATTCTGGGCCTCCCAGAAAAATCCTGGTACATCAAGGGAAAGATCCATCCGGGTAACCCACACCTGCACAGAGAGCTCTGCACAAACTCAGGAGCATACACATGGACACACTCTGAAGGAGCAGGTGACTGCTCCCACCCCCATTGCACTTGTGTCCCCACATCCTGCCTTTTGGGTAGGGGAAAGGGAACCAAACTAGAATGTATGGCACATGTGTCCCCCCTCTGCACACCACCCCTGCTCACAGTGCAGACCTCAGCAGCCTGTCCCCAGAACCCTCTCTAGCCTGTCCATCCTCAGGGAAGACCTCAGCCCTCAGGAGACTGAATGGTCTAAGTGGGGACACCTGTCCCTCTGCCTCCACCCCACCTGTCCCTGAGTCTCCACCATGCTCTCGTGCCTCATGAGCAACAACGTTGTGTGCTTGGGAAGAATCTGCCTTTCCCACTGGAGGGCAAAGTCTGAGAGGCCGAGTGCTATTGCACTTTGGTCACTCTCTAGTTGGCACCTAGTAGGTGCTCAAGAAATGCTGGTGGAAAGTGGGGACAGTTATCTCAGAGCAGAAGAAAACCTTAAAAGAATCCACTGTAGGATCTTCTTTCTCCTTCCTTAGAACTTTGTGATTTCTCCACAGACAAAAAAATCTAATGGGTGCCCTCTTCATGTAGAAAAGGTGTTTCTGATGAACAGAGTTGAATGATGCAAGTATGGGCCTGGAATAAAAGCTAACCTGCTCACCTCCCTCACAGAGATCCATTAGTGTCGCTCTCTTTTGTAAAGGAAGACAGGATGCAAAGAGCACTCAGCCTGTTTCTGAAGGCTTTGCCTTTGAAGTCTTGCTGCTCAAGTAAAATGTCCATCTTCCACATCAGAATCGGCAACGGAAATGCAGAGGATCTGGTTTTTCAGAAAGGTGTTATAAATTAGTAAGTAGAACATTGTTGCAAGTTGGTAAGTGTGAATCAGTCTTCATTATTTAGTGCTCTATTTTTCTGTTCTAATACCCTCTCATTGAAAAGACACCAAAGTGAAAAATCCATTGTGTGATCTCTTCAGGCTCCATAGGTGCATAAGAAGATGAAACAAATAAAGCCATCGGGGCCTTCCATTCCCTGACGTTCACTGCTCTCACACTGCGTTTCTAAGAAATACAGTATTCTTAAACTATCCGAAATGTCTTGCATGTACTTAGAGAAGAAATGAAGCCATTTTCAAAATTACAGATGAATAAAGAGCCTACTTTTTCATTAGAGCTTGACAATGGAGGCTGCATTCAAAAGGATTTTAAAATGTATCCCAGAGCATTCTGTTCAAGTGTTGGAAGTAGGTCCTATGGCGTTTGCAGGAGGTAATTGAGTGCATTATCCTGTGATGGTATTGCTTGTTTAAATTACGGACAGCATGGTCATCAGTGATGTGTTATGGTCAAGATAACTCTGCAATACATACGTTGGGTCAATTTCTGTTATTATGGAAGTCTACTTGAAACTCCAGTGTCAGTTCCTATGAGTCAGCCAAGTTGGATACTTTGTTTCAACAAGTGCTATGAGTCATTTGAAATTATGTATCATTCATAAGCAGAAAACTTTTTAAATTCTGTTGTATCCCACCTACCTGTGACATTTTGATTCTCTATAGAGTGGGAAAAAAAACAGTATACATTGTAATTTGGTGTCTATTTTTCAGGTAATTGACTTAATAAGTTGAAATGAAATCGTGTGCCACCCAGTTTGCATAAGAGATGGAGAATTAAGCAGAAACTTTCTGGGAGCAGCGGCAAAGTTCAGCATGGTAATTCAGAAAGCTGTTTTTTCCCCTGGGTAGGGCAGGGCTGTTAGAATCCCAGGCAAGTTTTTCTCTCTCAAAAACACCACAGTTGCTCAAAATAAAGTATGTGCAATGCATTTATGCTGGGTTTTAAGCTTACTAGCGTACCCTTGGGGGACCGGTGTCTGATGAGGAGGGGCAGGTGGTGGGGTGCACTGTGACCTTCACCTGAAGGTACTGCAAATTTTACCCAATTTGTTGGTGTACTGCTTCACTAAAATTGGCTTGATTTTCATTATTTTAAAGAATTCATAGCTTCAAACAGTGACGCCAGAGTAAATACTAATCGATGCAAATAACTTCTTGGCAGAGTGCAGGAGAAGAATCCCACCCTTTCATTAGAGTGTTTTTGAACTGAGCCTGGTTGCCCTGTCTCTGTGACATGGAAGGGTGCATACATTCCTTTGATTTAAGCCGCATTACGCAGCCAGCGGCTCATTTGCATTCTGTGTCTGCATCTTTCACATCCTCATTACCCACCGGTGAGACCCCTCCCATTCTTCCTGTGGAAACAAACGATGTCAGTGAGGAGGCCCTCCCCTGGGCTTTCTGACAACCTGTGCTCAGTTCCTGACCTAAGAATTCTATTCCCTAAGCTCATCTTTCCCTGCCCTTACCTCTCCCACCCATCACCCCCAAAAGGGAGTTTATAAACCCCTCATAGCAATTCCATCTGCTCAGTAGATTTCTGTGACATGCAAGGCACACCTCATTTTTCTTAAGGTAGCATCACAGTGTGATCAGGTCTTATGTGACCAAACATTAAGAAAGCCCTAAATTAAGAGTGTCCTTGGAAGAAGCCACTAGGTAAAAGCAGAGGAAGCATCTTCTTCTCCATCCAGTCAGAAGACAGGAGGAAGCCTTGCTCTGTGGGACTGTGAGAGCCATGGCTGTGCATGGACAAGAGCAAAGGCCTCGCAATGCCAGGAGGAGGATGGAGTCTGGGGCCAGGGAACTTCCAGGCATTAGTTGTGTGACCTTTCAGGTCTCTGACCCTGAACTGTGGCTGCAGCTATGGCCATAACTGAAAATTAGAACATGATCAATGACCAAATAGAGGTGGTGGCCATGAGGAGGGATAGTACCTGTGTTCAGCCACAACAGGTACCTTGGGGGAAAGTGTGTCATTTAGGAAGTAAGGAATGCAGAGGGTCAGAATCATATTGTAGATGCAACACAAACTGGCTGAAAAGAGTGGGGTATTTTCCCAGGCACAAAAGTTGAAGAGGTACCCAAAATTTCAGTAATTAAAGTAAATAATACTCTAATGTAGTAGATATTTTTAAGTAAAATGACTGCAAAAAAAAATGCCAATGATGACATCACCACTTAATCAAAGACAAATATTATTGACTTTCTTTCTTCATGGCGCTGGACCAGGTATGTCTCTGCACCATGACATGGAGCTCCCAGGGTAAAGGCTAGACTCGCCAGTGGCCATTTTGCCGCAGTGCAGAGAGCTCACTCAGGTTAGGAAACCTCAGAGACGAGAGCAGAACCCAGAGGTCAAGAGAAAAAGTCATGAGGTCAGGTCTGTACCTCCGAGTCCAGCCTGGCCTGAGAGTAAGATCTGCTGGACTTTCTGTGAAGCAGCCACATCCTGCTCTCAACTTAGCCAGTTTCAGCTGGATTGGGGTCCTTCTGGTTGAAAGGACTGGAGGACTGGCTCCCATGTAGGCAGCCAGTCCCTCTGGGGCTCGCCATTACCCAACACACAGAGCATGGCTCTTTAATTGCTTGGACCTTCCCAAGTAGTTCTCTTTCAGGATTTTAGGATTCAGTATGGTTTTCTCCTTCATTCCCTCCTCTAGAAAAATCAAATGTGCTTCCCCTGCACTTGGCCTTAGAGATACCTTGGAATGGCCCTCCAAAATTGTTTGAGGACCATGATGTCATTAAATGTAGTTTGTTTGTAGTAATGGTGCTTCTTCTGCCTGCTTTGTAATCATAAATACGAGACCCCTCTGTGTTACACAATTCAACAAATTCTGTGGGGTAACTGTGGCATGGAGCTAATCATCGTGGATAGGATTTAAAAAAAAAAAAAAAAACAATTCTGAAGGGCTAAGGGTGTGCCTCAGTGTTAGAGCAGTTACCTAGCATGTGCAAGGCCCTGGGTTCAATCTCTACCAATTGGGAGAAAAAAAAGGATTGAGTGTTCAAAATCTTGATTAAATAACCTTTGAAGACAAAGCCCATTTGTGTTTTAGAGACCAACCTAGACAAAAGCTGACCAACCAACCCACTAGGGAATAAAAGGTAACTTTAAAGTTGTGGGTTTCATTACCTGGTACTCAGCATCCCCCAGCCCACACAACCCATCTATTTTTATTTTCCAGGTTGCTCATAATTGTTAATTCAGTCACCCCGCAGCATTGAACCCCAGCTCTGCATGGACAGACAGCTCCTGCTGCCTGGCGAGGAAATCGGCAGTCAGCATTCCCAGGACAGTTGGCTCGGCTGCCCGGCTGGGCCCTCACAAGACCCTTCCTCCACCCTCTCAGGGTGCAGCTGGGTCCAGGTTCACTTTCTCCCCTGTGACTTCTCAGAAGCTAAAAGGACTTTTATCTGCTCAGAGCATCAACTATACTAATAATCCCTCCCATCCATCTCGACTTTGACTATATGATTTTCTAATCTTCGCAAGCAAGCTAAAAATGAATTCCATAAATTCACTGGGGTCAAAGTTTATGTCCCAGTATATTTTTGTTCCCATAGCACCAGAATTAGAACTGAGTATCTTGAAGCTTCTCAGCAAATCTTTTGTTCGATTAGGAAGTGGAGCTCTTTTTTATTTATTTGTTTGTTTTGCTTTTGTTTTGTGGTTGTTGTTTTTGAAATAGATGTGTTCTAGAATAATACGTACAACCACTGAACATTCACAAACCTAATCATTTACCAAAAAAAAAAAAGACTCCCACAGCTGTGTTACTAAAGTGAATCGTCACCTCCTTGTTTATCTTTTATGCACATCTAGCGTTTCATATGGTATTACATCAATAGCTTCCTCCTGTGATGGAATGACGTCTATAAGTGATTTAGGCATTTTCTAAAATAGCAAATAACTAATCATAAAGCACAGATTGGGAGAATGTGTTTATCCCAATGACAATTTGCTTTCATCAAATGTTTCAACTGAGTCCACTTTTGAAAGCACATTTGACTCCTTCACAGGTTGTTAAAGGGAGCCCAAACCTTCAGTTTCCTCATTTTATTATGTGGAATATTAAAATGAAAAAAGTAAAAGTTTCCCTAAATTCTGGAGTTGCACCAGGCAACTCCACTGGTACATGTTTTTGAAAATATTGGTGGAAAGAAAGTCACGTGCAACCACCCTTGTTTTATCTTTCAAAAGAAAGCCTCTCCTTAAAAATTAGAATTTTTGAATAGGAGGCTCTGAGCAGTGGGAGTTTAACTGACAGTTCTTGATTCATTTGTTATTGAGAAAAATAAGGAGCGCGTCACATGTGAGGAGTTCCGGGGTGCACAAAAAGAAGCAATCTCGTGGAGAGGACAAGGACAGGACACAGGTCACACAGGTGGCCCTTCCTCAGGTGGCAAAGGAAAAAAACAGAGGAGGCCTCTGTCACATTTGTCGAAATCAAACACTCTTAAGAACCCAGTGAACTGAAGGGGCATGAGTGGATAGTGTGTGTGTGTGTGTGTGTGTGTGTGTGTGTGTGTGCACGCACTTCATCAGTGTGTCAGGGCTTCCAGAACAAAGTGCCTCCAATTGAGGGTTTAGATGGAAGTCTACTGCCTCACAGTTCTGCAGGCTATAAGTCCAAGGTCAAGGTGTCTGCAGGTGGCTCTCTTTGAGGCCACAAAAGCAGCTGCTCCAGCCTCTCTCCTGGCTCCCACTCCACAGCTGGAGTCCTTTACATTCTTCACTGTGTAGAAGCGTCACCCTGATCTCTGTTTGGTCTTCACATGGCATTCTCCGTGTGTGTGTGTGTGTGTGTGTGTGTGTGTGTGAGAGAGAGAGAGAGAGAGAGAGTCCAAATTTCCTATCTTTATGAGGGATATTTGGCTTAGGGCCCACCCTAATGACCTCACATTAACAAGATCATCTGAAAAAAATCCCTTTGTCCTAATAAGGTCACATCCACACTGACTGGAGCCCAGGACTTCAGCACCTTTTTCGAGGGACATGGTTTAATGTACAACAAAAGCATTCTACTTCTGGAAAGGGCTAGATAGTAAGTGTGTGGGGCTGTGTAAGCCAAGGGCTCAAAATGACTCCCCTCTCCTGCAGTAACACAAAAGCCAACATAGAAAGCATGTCTGAGGGTGTGTGGCTCTGTTCCAATTATTCACGGACAGTGCAATATGAATTTCATATAACCTCATGTGTCAAAAGCAATTTACTCTCCTCTTGATTTATTTGGACCATTTAAAGATATCACAACCATTGTTAGCTGTTCACATGGGCAGCTGGTTGGATTTGGTCCTTGGGCCATAATTTGTCCACCCTGCTCAAGAGCCTGGAGCACATTTCTCCCTGGCTTTCATATTTTCACTCTAAAATTCACTAGCAGGACACCAGGAAGCAACAATCTAATCCATGTCTATCATTGCCCACAAAACAAATTTCAGGGAGCCAGTACCCTAGGCTGCTACAGCCCTGAGAACCATCCTCCAAGAGGGAGAATCAGCCAAGAGAAGCCTCTGACTGCTCAGAAAATGGAAATAAACACCTTGCTCAAGTTGAAAGGGTATTTCACATCAGGTAGCTAGAGACGTTTGGGGGGGAAATGTGTGTTATCTCCCATTTGATGATTGTGACCAAACCATATGTAGCATCTGGGAAGAAGACGAAATTGAAGCAAGTAAAATGGACATCAGAAATCTTTGATGTGAAAAAAAATTATTTTGCAAGTTTGATATACTGTATTTGAGTCTCTACTAAGAACAATAACTGAAGTATTTTGTGGTGGGCAGGAGGACTTCTTCCTCTCTGGGTTTCAAGTCTGGCTGCCTTCGCAGCCCCCCTGGGCTGAGAGGGAATGAGATGGAGCCACCTCCCAGCTGATGCCCAAGGCCCAGCGCTTGCCCCCGCCCCCCAATACCAGAATGACTAAACAACCACTGACGTGTACTGGGATCTGAACAAACCAATGTGAATTGATCCATCTGGAATAGTTCGATGGATATTTAACTCTAGTCAATATTTGGCATCATGTGAAACCAGAAATCAATTGCCAAATTTTGAGACAACAATATTTCAGCAAAAAATATCTTGACTGTAATAGTCAAGATATATCAATTTTGACATTTTCAAGCATCGTTTTCCTGTTTTATTTGTGGCTGATGTCAGTAATAATTTAGAGAACCATCAGGATCTTGAAACTGCATCTCTAAGTAGCTAAAAAGCGATCACACTGAGCTCTTTTGCATTTTTTTAAAGTAAAAGACAGCGGTCATGCCCCTGTGGAACTGTTTAACATACAAATAAATATATCTCCTAAGATTCTTTTTCATTGAAATAAATAACTCCCAGTCAGTAGCGTGCCCAGATCAGAAGGATACCACTGCAAAAGCCCTTTAGCGAGCATTCTTGCCAAGGTCAGGAGCCAGATGTGGATGGACACCACCTCTACTCAGTGTGGTATCAGAAAACACAGCCAGTACGATAAGCTATCTGATTCATCCCAATTCATACAAAAATATTCTATGTTTTCATCCATTCTTGTCCATCTTTGTCTATTTTCCTTAGCATGTTTACCATAGGGATCATATTCTGAAGTCCTTGTTTGCCAACTTTAATATCTAGATAATCTCTGCTTCTATTGACCCTCTGGTCTTTTTGATGATCAGTCATGTTCTTTTTTCTTTTGTCAAATAATTTTTTGTTTTAGGGCAGACATTGTGGGTATTACATTTCAGAGTTTCTAGATTATATTATCTTCTTCTAAAACATGTTCCTAAAAGTATTTCTGAGACCAGGCTTGGTGGTGCACACCTGTAAACCCAGCAGCTCAGGAGGCTGAGGCAGGAGGATTGAGGGTTCAAAGCCAGCCTCAGCAATTTAGGGAGGCCCTAAACAACTTGGCAAGACCCTGTCCCAAAATAAAATATAAAAAGGGCTAGAGATGTGGCTCTGTGATTAGACCTCCTTCACTCAATCCCCAGTACACATCCTTCTCCCCCAAAAAAGTATTTCTGATAAATGGAGCAGGGTGGCTCAATAATCCCAGCAATATGGAAGGCTAAGATGGGAAGATCTCAAGTTGGAGACCACCTGGGAAAATTAGCATGATCCTGTCTCAAAATAAAAATAAAAAAGGCTGAGGGTGTAGCTCAATGATTGAGCATCCCTAGCTTAAATACCCCCACGTACACACACACAAAGAATCTTATTAATATTTTGTAATCATGAAAGTAAAAAATCTTGCTCTATCATACATGCAAGATGATTTTATTTATTCTGAACCAAATGACATCTTTAGCCACATTAAAGACTGAAAATTTTCACCCAATTCTTAGATTCAATTGTTCAAAATGTTGCTCTTAAGGCCACCTCATTGTTAGATCATGCTCAAGTATTGCAATCCAAGGGCTCCATCCAGCAGCTGCCTGCCCATCACAACTGTGCTCTGAGCTTCTGAATACTCTGAGAAGAAAGGGCAATGCCCGTCTTTTACACCACGTGACTCAAGACCTGGCTAGCTCCTGAGAAATTATGACACTTTACCTGGAGACAGAATTGCCTTCTCTTCCCACTACTCCATCACAAATGAGCTTGGTGATAATTAGAGAACGGGAGTCGTCACCTCTATTCATGCAGTCAGATTCTTGCCTTTCTTGATAGCCTTATAATTTTCTTTAAAAATGTAATGCAACCTAAAGTATTTTATTTATCATATTCTTATCACTGAGAATTCCCAGCTCAGGTTTCCTTAATGTACCAGTGCTATTGTCCTGTAAATGGAGCTGGATTTTCCATACAACATTTGTTACTACGTTCTGTTGCTTCAAACCTTTAGAACTGAACCAAACAGGACACATTTACACCTGCAGCTGCCCCTCATTTATGACTCATTGAGGGTGGGGATTGAGGGTAGATAAAAGATAAAATAAAATATGCTTGCTTTCTACATCCCTTTGTTGCATGATATTTAATTCTACACTGATGCTTGTCACATGAATAAACTGTACATGAAATGAACCAGGAAAACCCAAGTGTGCCTCATTAAAACCACCATCTCCACCTTCACCTCACATTTTATGGCAACAGCTTGGTAGTATATAAAGACTAACAGCAGGACCTGAAAGTGAATTGTTTTTTATTATCAAGTGGCTCCAGGTTAGTTAAGGGGGGGGGGGGGGGACAACAGAACCTCTAGCCTCTTGGATTTTTGATCTTCAAAAAAAACTACAGCAAATTTTATTAAAAGACTAAAATGTATAATTGTACTTTAAAGAACTACAGTATTTAATTATTGGCTTTGCACGATTTTTATAAGTAGAAGCTTTGTATTCAGTAGGTAAAGCTATATCTACACTTCTCACCTTTAGCCTGTGAATGACTAAAACAAGGCAGAAGCCCCATTTCCCTAGTGATTATTGTTTATGTCGCAGAATTGATTTTGCATTTTAAACTGCAGATGTGCTCTGACTAGTTATTTGGTATTTATTAAATGTCAGCTGTGTGTCCAGCTCTGGGATTGTTTGAATATTATTTTCGTGATTATATGTCTGCATAGAATAATTGAATCAATAAAGAATTTAACCACGTCATGTATAGAATTCACCGACAAAGACTTTCTTGGGAAACAGGGGATATTGTGGAGCAGTTAACTAATATCTTTCTATTTTCTATCAAGAGAAGAAAACCAATTTGGTTAATTAAAGTGGGTACTGCTCAAGTCAGGCCAATCTGGCAGCTGGGCTCACATGATAAACAGCCTGGCCTTTCCAGTCTGGGCACGTTACATAATCACAATGCACTCTTGGGTCTGATTTTCTTTGGGGTTCGTGTTGCCAGCTTCAGCAATGAGGGCTCGGTGGTCCACATCCTTGGATGCACAATCCTAAATTATTTTCAGAAGGACATTTCAGAGAGAGCCTAGGCTGTGCTAAGGCAGAAGCTGGTCGGCCCACCTGCAGAGGCTGGGGCAGTAGGGAGGGAGTCCAGCGTCTCTGCTGTTCTCCCTTCTCTGCTACTGCTTTTTAGTCTTTGTGTAGAACATGGGAAGTCCACTCCAACTCTTTTGGTGAGTTTCTGAATACTTGGAGCACTTCTGAGTCTATTTTGATTTGTAACTTTTGCTCTCCTGGAGGTCGGGTATAAATTACTTGTTCTTTTACAAAGCAATATAACCTTCTGTCGTCGATTTAGTTTTCTCCCCACAGAATCACTTTGATTCATAGAAGAGGTTCACTATTTTTAAAGACCGACTTTGGGCTGACGTCATGATTCCTGACCTGCGTCTGTCTCCCATGGTGCCAGAGCCCTTGGCATCTGCACCCTCCTCCACACTCTCCCCTAAATCTTGGTGACTCATGGTGCCATTGTGTAGCAGTCATCCAACACCCACGCGGATGCGGGGCCTTGCTCGGTCCGGCATGAAGCTTCGTGCCTGTCTTCTGTCTCTGGAGAGGCTAGATCTGCTGGAGCAATTTAAGAGACCGTGGAGAGGAAGAAAGATAAGGCGGTCAAGCAACACTCCAGATAAATTACCAGCCAAAAAGAAAACACAGTGAAATTATACAAGGCATCAGTGTTTGTGGTTTGGGAGTTAGGGAGGCTGTGAGAGGAATACATAAATATGTATTTGCCTTTTGGAGGAAAGCAAAGCCAAGAATAAGGACAGAGACAAGGGCAGGGGACTGGAACCACAGCCCTCCTGGTCTGAGTGGCTCCTTGGACATTCCTCTTTCCTGGTCCCCAGTGGGTAGAGCAGCTGAGAGCCCAGCTCCCAGTGGGATTGATCCTGTTGCTTTATCTTGCTGGAAGGAAAACCAAGGCTGTGCACATAATTCTGGCAGTGTTGGATTCATAGCTATGCATATTAAATGTAATCATTCCAGAGTAATTTTCCTCCATTTGGGCCTTTCAGTAAGAACACTTTGTGTGCCTTGAAAAATCTGTGCACCTCTGAGCTCCACCTGAAAACAGGCTCTCGGTTCTGACCTCTCACACCTTCTAGCATTCCACCTTCCCACTAACAACACAACGGCATCTCTTGAAATATAATACTGTCCGCTAATTTCATGTCCACCCTCACAACAGACATGGAGATGATTCTCCCCACTTATAATCAAGCACAGTTCGTGTTCTCTCCTAGCCCTGGGTCAGGCTGAGCACATGTACGCGTGTGTGAAAAAGCATTAAGTATGCACTGGGAGCACTTTATTTTGCCCCTAAGTTATGTTGCAACAAAAGAATTAAATAAAATCACCTGCTTTTTTTCCCCCTGCACAGCAGCCATTTTCTTTCTGGTTGTTATTTTGTTGCTAACACAATATTTTTAAATCATTAAAGGAATTTTAAAAATTCATCCAGGATCCTTCTACTGTAATAAAAATGTTGTTTTTCGCTATTCCCTCTGACTCCAAATGTGTAATTCTGAAGTATATACTGTTTTGTATTCTGCTTTTGTTCCCCACGTAATTGTATATCAAATATTTCTCTGTCTTTCATGGTTCTCATAATTTTCCATATTAATGGCTGCAAGCTCTTCTGCAGAATGATTACAATACCATTTGCTTCGACACTCCTCTTATACTGGGCATTTAGGTGACTTCAGATTGTTCATTAAAGCAAATTACCCTCCTGTAAACAGATTGTTCATTAAAGCAAGCGCTCAGCCATCCATCAAAGGAGGCGATGTTGATTTCATCCAGGGCTCTATAGAAAGGACATGAAAAGGATCACAAATGTGGGATCTCCTTTGAGGAGCACTAAGTGGGCTCTGGACAGTACAGCTAACACCATCTACTGTGGTGTCTGTTAAGGTATAGCAAGCCCATCCCTAGATTCCAGGATCCGGCAGCAAGGGAACGGCTGAGTGGGTTTGCCTTGATTTCTCTGAATGGCCAGCCCCCTCAGTCAGTGCCTGTAACTACCAAACCCAGAGGCTGAATGAATGAAGAAATGCATAAATGAGCACATTAGCTCATCTAACTATCCCAACAAACTTGTGAGATAAGTATCATTGTCCTATGTTACAGATAAGGAAACTGAGGCTCCTGGACAAAGGAACGAGGTGCCATAGAAATGTGGAGCTTCTCAGTTTGCATCCGTGACACTGCGCTTACCCCATGATAGGACCCCCTGAGGCCTACGTAGGATGAGCCCAACTTTGCAAATGAGAAAACCAGGCATCAGAGAGACATTGATGGAAGCGCATCCAGCTTCCAAGTATTAGAATCTGAATTCAAACCTGTAATTTCCAACTCAAAATTCCATGTTCCCTTCTGTGCACTCTGCTTTTTTCTCACATGTGGGATTATGGGGCAGAAAGGCATAAATGTCCTTATTATTCTGCTTTTATATTTGCCGACATGTATTCCATTTATTTACGTTGAAAAGAAAATTGCCTGTGCCCTGCACCTTCACTGGTGTCACCAACAGCCTGCCAGCAACAAGGATGTGTTGCGACAGTTCTTCTAATGTGGACAGTTCTAACAGTGCCTCATCGTCCTCTTGCTTAGTATTCCTGTAATTAGCAACAAGCCCACACCTTCTCAGGTTGGCTCTGGCAGAAACCATCTGCTTGTGAACTGTGTCTCCATTCATCCAATTCTCTGTTACTCTAAAATTGAAGTGATTTCTCTAAATATTAACCCTTTGTCATATTGATTCCCACATTTTCTTCCAAATCATTTTCTCTTTTTGGCTTTTTTTCATTTTATAAAAATGGTATCCAGTCATAATCAAGTGACTGGTGTAGTTGGGTTTGCACAAGGGAACACTGTTTCCATCATAAAAAGGATGATGTCCTGCCTCTTGAGCCAGCCTAGAGGGAAGTGGAGGTCATCATGTTAAGAGAAATAAGCCAGGCACAGAAAGACACATACTGACTGGGATGGTGGCCACGCATGCAATCCCAGCAGCTCAGGAGGCTGAGGCAGGAGGAATAATGAGTTCAAAGCCAGCCTCGACAATTTAGCAAGACCCTAAGTAACTTAGCAAGACCCTGTCTCAAAACAAAATATAAAAAGTGCTGGGGATGTGGCTCAGTGGTTAGGCAACCCTGGATTCAATCCTTGGAATAAAAAAAGGGGGGGCTGGGATTGTGGCTCAGCGGTAGAGCGCTCGCCTAGCACAGGTGGGACCTGGGTTCAATCCTCAGCACCACATAAAAATAAAGGCATTGTGTTGTGTCCATCTACACCTAAAAAATAAATATTAAAAAAAGACACATACTGCATGATCTCTTTTACATGTGGCATCTAAAATGTTGATCATAGATGCTGAGAGTGAAACAGAGGTTACCAGAGGCTGAGGAGAGAAAAGGGAGGGAGTGGGGAGGAAATGTTGACTAGTAGGCACCAAGTTATGGTTGGGAGGAAGAAGTTGTGGTGAGGAGATTGCAAAGGTGTGCTATCTGCATGGCCAGTGACTGTGGCTGCCAGGAAGGAACTCAGATTGATTTAAACTGGTTTAAGCATTACATCACGTGTAGTGGAAACATGCCATGATCCCATTGCATTAACCAGATTTAAAATAAATCAAAAATTTTTGAAGTTTGGTTTCTTTGTTGCTTAAGTCCTTAGAAAGTCTGGGTACAGTCAGATTTCTTAGATTCAATGTACTAATGCAAGAGTTCAGTACAGGACAGGGCAAGGATCTAACACACATTCCCCAGTCCCCTGCCTCCCCGAAGGCTGGTAGTGCCCATGCTACACATGTGGGAGGACCAGCGCCCACTCTTTCCTCTTGGGGTGGGGCACCAATGCTGCACCTGCTCTTAATATTTTAAACATCACCTGGACTGTTCTCAATACTGTACACTAAATAACCCAGCCTTTCATCACATTTTTATGATATTCTCTCATAAATTTAAATTTCACATAATCTTTTATTTACTTCTGGCTTTTCTGTTCTACTGACATTTTTTCATATTCTATTGATTTATTTCTCTACTCCACTTGGGTCATCTTTTAATTATTACAGATTTATAATACAATTTTATATCTGGCAGGTAGATTCGAGTATTGTGACACCTGAAGTTTAGACAATCTGTCAGGGAGTCTCATAAAGAAGATATATTTAGTTTTGTAAAATTTAAAAAACTTTACCAGGAGAACTAAGTACCAGAGTGTCTCCCTCCCAGGCATGGCAGGGTCTGCCTGGGCTCCTGGTAAACCCACTGGGCTCCTCTGCACCTATTTAAATTGTTGACATTTTCATTTGGTCATTCTTTTCTAATGAAGTTTATAATTATTCACTTTAGAAATTTATGTTTGTTTTGCTTAACAGGGCAAATAGTCCTCCAGGGCTTGTCAGTGGACAAGGGGAGAATTACCATCTTCAGAAAACCTACTCCCCTCTAGAACACAGCACAGCCCACATTCCACCAAACCCTCCTACGAAATTCCAAGTGACCCTCTCATTGTTTTTCACATGTCTGTCCCTGTTAAGCTTATTTCTAGGGAGTCTGCACTCTTCGTCCTCATGATTAATGGGTCGTCAATGCTGGTACATAAGAGTCCTATTCATTTTAGAGATTTCTTCTATATCCAGCAACTTTTAGCATAGTTATTTATGTCTTAATTTGAGATTATATTTTATTAAACAGATATCCCAAAACAACATTGAATTAAGGCAGGCCCTTAACTTTATTCTGCTTTTAAAGACATCTCTAGGGCTCTTCCTTGACTATAGTATTTTTTTATACCTTTATTTCATTTATTTATTTTTATCTGGTGCTGAGGATCGAACCCAGAGCTTCACATATGCAAGGCAAGTGCTTTACCAATGAGCCACAACCCCAGCCCCGACTATAGTATTTTTTCATTAAAAAATAAACTTATTGGTATATTAACAAAATATATTTCTAGTCCCTTTTTTAAAAGTTCCATTGGAATGTGGGCTGAATTTTGTCATGTTACTTTTTGACAACTCTGGAAATGACAATTCTGGAAATGTAGATCTTCATTTAATTCATTGGTGCTTTGTGGTATGTGTTCGTAATTGAACCATCCCTGCATTTCAGGAATATGATTTCTTTTGTAATCCAATGTCCATTTAATTCACTGGTGCCTTGTGGTATGTTTTCATAATTGAACCATCCCTGCATTTCAGGAATATGACTTCCTTTGTAATACAATGTCCATTTAATTCATTGGTGCCTTGTGGTATGTTTTTGTAATTGAACCATCCCTGCATTTCAGGAATATGACTTCCTTTGTAAACCAATGTCCTTTGGTAGATTTTATGTAAGACCTCTATCTGCATTCCTGACATTGGCTGGTTGTTTGGGGTGCTTCTCCATGGCAGGTGTCTACTAAGTGTTTCTATCAGAAACACTCTTTGTAATATAGTATTATTTACTAAAAAATATTTATGAAAATTCACAGCAGATTCAAAAAAGATTTTTTGGAATCTTCACAGTTCTTTGATGACTTTCTGGATTTATTTTCTTTCTTATTAGTCTATAAAGATTCATCTTGCATCAACTTACAGAACTTTCATTTTGTATGATTATACTTAATAGTAGCATGCTTATAAATACCTGTTTCTTATAACTTTTATTTCTGTACAGTTTCAATCTCCTTTTAATTCCTATTTCCTTTTAATTTTATATGTTTTTGGTTTTTCTGGAGTAGGTTTGCCAGACTCCCACCTATTAGTAAATCTTCAGGGAATAAACTTTTGCTCTTTTTCACTGTTTATTTTCTTGCTTTCCAATCTATGACTTCATCTTTTTATTTCTTCCATTGTGTTCTTTTCTTCTCTAAGGTGTTATATTTAATAATTAACTTACTTTCTCTTTTTTATTTAACAGTAAAAACATTTAGCACTTTCATTGAATTTTTCTCTAAGCATTGATTCTGATTAATTTTTATCAGTATTACTATTACTATTTTCTAAGTTGTCTTTTCCTGTATTCTTGATTTTTTTATTCTCTCAGTTGTTTTTTAGAACAACATTTTAAAATATCATGGTTATTGGTAATTTTGCTTGCTTACTCTTCAGGCTTTTAATTTCTAACTTTCGTCGTATTTGGTTAGAATGTAAAACCTCTGGTGAAATTATTTATTGAATTTTAAGAAAAGATGTAAATGTTTGAGTAATTCTAAAGAAATATGTCTCATTGGTAAACTACAAAATTTTTTCTACTTTGCCCATTGTGGTCTTGATGATAAGTACTTTCCTGCTACCCTCTAAACCTTTGTTTGCTTCTGCTTGAAGGTCTTACATTCTTCATTTTGTGTGTTATGCTGTTATGTTATTTGATGCATATAGATTCAGTTATTGTATCTTCAGTATATACTGCATCTATCACATAATATATTTTATCTTTATTTGTTTGATGTTCTTATTGCCACCTTTGCTTTCCTATACTTACCATCATTACTATATCTCTACTGAAACTTTTCATTTTACGTTGTTTGTGAGACTTTTGAAATGTATGCTATTCATGAAAAATATGATATTGAATTACATTTGGAAATATTTTGGAGAAGATTTGCCTTTTAAGGGATGGTCCACTTGGTGTTTTTCTTTTAATTTCTTTTTCCTTCCACAAAAAAAATTTTAAAATTTTGGTGAATTTGATTTGCCTAAATAATCATTTTCATAGCTGATACTTTCCTTTGTTTTAAGACACTGTGTAAGCATTTTAAAGGAATTGAAATGGGAAATCCTGGCACTTTTTAATACCATCCTTTCAAAAGAGCACTGCATTGTTTAATAAAATTTAGGCAATTCCAAGTTTCAAAACCTCCTCTAGCACAAATACAGCTCTCTTCCTGTTCAAGTGGTGCTCTCTAGTATTCTATAATTTTTCCTTGCCTCCCCTGAAATGATGATTCTTATCACAGAGTTTTTAATTCTAAGACTCTTCTGGTACAATACTTTTATCTACTTTGAATTTTAGATGGAACAACCACGTTCCTTTTTTGCATCAAAAATACTATATACATACCTCATTTATCTTCCCCCTCAGTTCCTCTACACAACTCCTGTTTTCCATGCTCTTTAAAGGTTTAATAAACCATAGCATTTTATTAAGTCTATTTCATGAAGAACTTTGAGAAAATAATGTTCCAAAAGCCAAGTCCATCTTTTTAATGAGCACTTTATGAAGTAGGCTTTCTTTAAAGGTCACAATTACTCTTGTTCCAATTATAATATTAGTGTCCACGTGAGCTATTGAAATATCACCTCCATTTTCTTCTAGTACTTTCTCACCTATTCTGAGGGGAAATTTGTCCTGAATAAATGATAAGCATAATTTAAAATTTCTTCGTGCAGCACCAATTTCTCAAAAATGTCACACCTTTAACAACCATCATCAATAATGATACTAAATTGACTCTTATGAAAACCCAGTTTTATACCTATTAGTATATATGGTCATGAAAAATGAAAAATGGTGGGGGAGTAGAGAGTACACAGGAAATCGATAGTAATCAGAAAGAAGGACCAAAAGATTAATAAATAAACACCATTCTTTATTAATATTGGAATTTTCAGCATCGGTGCACCCCCTACTGACTGAAGCCCAAATAAGGCTGTTTTAAAATAGCATTGAATGCATGTCATAAAAATAAATCAACAGAGCTACTTAGGAAGAGTATTTATTAATTTCCTTCCTAAGAAACTTTGTTGGATCTTCATTAGCTATAGAGTGCAACCTCAACTCAGTAACCTAGAACTCAAAGCTACTCAACATATGAAAGAAATGTGTTTATTATCTGCTAATCCATTCAGTACCTACCAGAAAGGGAGGCTGCAAGGATGGCCAACACTGAACCCCTGTGTCTTAAATTCTCATGGGGAGCCAGACAGTGGCAAGGAGGTCAGTATGCCTCCCTCCTCTCTTCCTCCTGGAGGCCCACATCACCACACTAGAGCTTTGCTGCCACCCGCCCCCTGCCCAGGCTGCAGTCCCCTACCATCCCTCCCTGTCCCCCATGCTCTTCTTTCTCCTTACAATTTGCTACTCCCTTTCCCTCCCCAAGTAATGCCACTTCTGTTCCTTGTGATCCAACCAGTAAATCATTATTTGAACACTGGGTTCTTCTAACTTTACATTACTACAAACAACTCTGTAATCTAGACTTTTCTCCAAATTTCTGAATATCTCCTTACAGTAGATTCCTGTACTGGGAATAACAAGGACAAGGAGGCATATTTAAAGATTCTTCATAGATATTACTAAACGGAAAGCTTGCTTTGGGAAGTGGTGTTGGTGGCTTCTTGTGTCTTCAAATGGCATTGGATATGTCTGAACAAGACTTACTTCTCCAGAAAGATGGTACCAATGTATACTTTCAACAGAAGTGCATGAAAGTACTGATTTCACTTTATATGTACCGACTTTGAATAAGAACTGTATTTTGACTTGCTGAGTTGATAGTCCAGTAAAATAGTATAGTGTTGTAATTTGCATTTAGTGGCTCACCAGTGTGATAGAGTATTTTTTACATTTATTCACCATTTGCACTTTTTGTCTTTTCATAACATTTTCATTTTCCAAAGTTTTGGTATGTTTTTAATGGTTTATACAAGTGTTTGTTTTTTTTTAAGAAAGAAAATTGACTCAATGCTTCATATTTGTGATAAATATTTTCATACTATATTTTCCTTGTCATGTTGTTTTTGATGTTTTCTATGCCAGTGAATTCATTTTATTGATATGGTTGAATCCATACGGATAATTAGACTTTGAGTATTTATCTCTTTGGTTAGGCAAGGATTGATCGAGATGTACAGCCTGAGATAATCTGACTTGCTACTCTCTCCAAATATTTCCTTGAAGGTCACAGTACTATTTGTGTACTAATATATCCTTTCCCCAAATGCATATTTTAAGGTCAAGTTTAGGGTAATACATCTCTTTCTGCCCAGTTTTGCTCAGGATTGCACTATTTTAGCCACTGTGGCTATGTCAGGTTTGGGAAAATCTTGTGTATAAATTCTATTTGCCTTTGCAGAACTTTCCTGGCGACCCTCACCTCTTCACCCTTCCAAAGGACCACTGCAATCACTCTGTCAGGTTCCCAAAGAGTCCCAGGGGGACTGTGATGGGAATTTCATTAAATCCATTTAGGAGGAATTGACAATATCAGAATGTCCAATCTTCCTGCCCCAGGGATCATGGAGAGCATTCTCGTTCCCCAGTTTCCTGTTCTGCTCTTCTGAAAAACTCTGAGTCTCCTTCCCTAGGTCCTATACATCTCTCATAAAGTTTTTCTCCCTAGATAATTCATGTTTTGTTTTGTCCTAATGTTTATAAGGGATTGTTGCTGTTATGAATTAAAGGCATTGATTTTGTATTTACAATTAATTTGGGGTAAAATGTAAAAGGTATTATATTAGCTTTTCAAATAAATTAGTTTTCCCAAGCATAATTTGAATAGATGTACAATCAATGCACTGTGCCAATTACATAAAAAAATGAAAATCCTGAATGCATTTGGGGCTAGGGCACCACTGGCTGAGGCAAATCACAGAAGTTATTTGAGGATCTCATCTTGTTCAGACATATCCAATGCCATTTGAAGACACAAGAAGCCGCCAACACCACTTCCCAAAGCAAGCTTTTCCTACTTCATTACTTGTATTGAATAGACAAGTCTGAAGAGATAAAGGACCAGAGACACAGATGATGGTCTTGCTTTCCTGCGTTCCAAAGATCCTCAACATGGGGATTCTGCTGACTCTGTTTCCCCATCTGCTGGGGTCCAAAGCATTGGGAAGAAAGTTCTGGGTAAATTTAAGGTCCTATTATTATTATCAGCCAACAGGACTCTGGAGCCATTTCACCATTGTTATCACAGCACATGATCAGAAAAGGGGCATATTTTCCATCGGAGCTCATGTTTCAGTCCTGACTCTTGAGCAAAGTCCTTATTTTCCCTCTTCCCAAGTGGTTACAGCACATGCATTTGTCAAATATTTCTCTAATGAAAAATGGAAGTGGAAGGAGCTGGGTGGATTTTGGTACATTTTGACATTAAACAAACTTGCAGCACACAAGTAAAGCAGTACTCAGGGGCTGGCTGGTTATTTTCTAATCAATCATTCAGGCACTTTTTCTAATAGAGCCACGCACTGATTTACTAAGGACATATGGCTCAACATTTTTTTTTTCTTGGCCTTAGGCCCAAGCAAACAGCTGGTCTCTCAAATGAAGGCAGTTTGGGCTGTGGGCACACACCTCCCTCCAGACCTGCCCTCTTCGCTCTGCTTGGTCTCCCTAGACATGGCCATGGGACCCATGGAGCTGGAGGGGCACTGCTCAGACTTGGGCACCTACTGTTCTCTGCCTATACCCTTGTGTTCATTCTGATCTAGGGACCTTCATATTGCACCTCTTGAGTTTCAAATTCTGGTAATTGTCCAGATTCATCAACTGTCCATGCTCCTATTGACTCTGATAAATAAGAACAGGTGTTACCAAATGCTAGAGCTTGGCTTCATTTATTCACTCAACAAAAGCTTACTGAACAGCGACTGTGTAACAGCCCTGTGATAGAGACTCAAAGGATGCATCTGTGAATGGAGTGGTCTACTAGATTTTCTCTGTATGCTGTCTCTGGCCAGAACTGAGAAGGTCCAAGTCCTAGGTTCTTGAAGGCTTCTGGGTCCCTCCAATCCTAAATTGGTTTGCTCCCTAATCTCAAATATTATCAATTTACTTCATAATTAAAAAAAAACTCTTGGAAAATTTTTAACTGATGTTGGAGCATCTTAACGTGAATAAACTGTCCTTTCTTTCTGCAAGTGGAGAAGCACACAGAAGGCTAGAAGGGACACAGTTTTGATTGGTTTGGAAGGAGATACAGGGACACACAACTGGGATGGAAGTGTATATCCCTGGCTGGTCTCTTCCTATAGTTGTCCAACATGGCAGCTGGATGTTCAAAGGCTCAGCTTGAGCATTGCTGGACAATTTCTGGTTTCCATCTTGGACCTGCTAGGCCTACAGACACCTGTCTTCAGATGCAGACCAACCTCCTGAGCATTGGAAAGGAACCACTGGATATGGATATTACTCTTGGGACCTTACTCAAGAACCTTCTATCCACAGGTGTTAAGTGCCTCACTGTACTCCATAGTATCAGGCCTCCCTACTGGGGCTTCAGGATAAAAGAATGTGTTTGGGGTTTTTTTATATAAAGGGGCTCATCTGACCCTAACAGATGATTGATCCATGGCAGACAACTGACTTTCCTTCTACCCTTCTACTCCTTTGTGCTTCTTTTCAGTACAACTCTTAAAACATATAAAAAGCCACAGATTCTGCACTGTGGGTCTCTCAGGAAGACTATGACAAAGCAAACCACTGGATGCACCCCAAATTCTGTGAATAGAGTCCAGGAAGTACTCACTGCACTTCCACTAGAATATTAACATGCACCCACCAACTTACAGAATGAATAAGGGCCACCGTCAGGTCTCACTCAGATTTTGAAGAGCAAAGCTCTGTGGCTGCTGGCCTTGCCCTTGGGAACCTGAGAAACAAGAGGGGCATATCACACAGGGAACACAACTGGGATGGGTTGTTGTCCTGTTACCCTCATCTGCCTCCATGAGCTAGAGGATCAGATTTGGAACTGGATGGAAGAGACCTGACATCTCTTCACCTCTGTTTTCTAGCTGTAAGTCAGGAATAATGGGCCCTACTTCCCTTTTGTACAAGATGTCACTCTGGCAAACAAGAGAATAGACAGAGTGTACTCTGAGCTACTTTGGAGAAAGGCAAGATATTTATTAATCCCAGAATATGCTTCCCAGGCACTCATCATTGAATGAGCCGGGCCTGGGGTTTGGAAGAGGTGACAGTTTGATCTTTTGAAACTGTAGGCAGCTGAAGTGCTCTCAGGAAATGGATTGTGGCTATAATTGTTCTCTCCCTCCATGTTCACACCGTTAGTTTCTGAAATGTTATATCTGAAAAGTCCCCAAGATAAAGTCGAGCAAGGATAGGCCACACAAAAGGAGCCATCTGAATCACCCAGGCCAACGCACAGCTGCACACGAAACTCTGGTTCCAAAGTCCCCTGTGGATGGGGGCACTTGGGAGTGGAACCCCCTATAAGGCCTAAGTCTGGTCCATTTGCCTCCAGCAAAGACAGAGAACTAATTTGCCTCCAGCCAGATGGAGAGACCTGTCAAGCTCCTCATCAAGAGCCAGGCTCCATCCCCTTCTGTAATCCTAATTATGCTTCTCACAAAGAAGATGAGTCCTTGGATGCACAGATTGTCCCCCTCCCTCTTGATGGCATGAAAGACATGCAGTCCACTGGCTATATGGGCCATGGTCACCAAACAGCAGGTCACTATCTGAGTGACTTCAAATAAGAGCATCCTTTATGAGAGAAAACAAAAAGAAAAACGCACCTCCCACATATGCTCTTCCAAAGGCTGCTTTTAGCCTTCTTAAGACTTCAGGTGCCTGGCAGTGGGCCACCGACCTCCTCCCACCCTTCCATCTCCTGATATTGCAGTAGGGACCAAACAATGTCAATTAAGTGAATATGAAACACAGGTTAGAAGAATTGCTCATACAGAGAATGTAAGATATGATGACATTTTTATTACCCCAGTAAGGCTTTCTGGCCAAATGTTATACCCTTGTGTGTATATATGACAGTCTTTTCGCAGTAAAAGCTTTTAGCACAGGAAAGGGGTAAAGCCAATTTTGATATAGACTACCTGGTTATGGAAGACTGCTAATAAAGCAAATTGATTTAGCTTTAAGAAATTACCCTTAATTTCTCAGGATGAGGAATTACTGGAAAAGCCAAGCCCTCTCAGGAGGAAAGATTCATTTCTTATGACAGGAATTTAGGAATAACTTGGTTAGGTATTTAGGTAAACAGATAACAGAGGAAAGACTCATATAGACCTGAAGTTCTAGACAGTTACCTGACTCTTCAATTGTTAATGGGAACAAAATTGAATTTGACTCTGGATTCTCATTAAATCAGAAGTGACATGCCATTCCCAATGGGGCAGTGCCCTCTGCAGAAACCAGCTGTGGGCTCCAAGCACAGCCAGAGGGCTCAGAGGCCTCCTAGCCCTCCAGCTTTCTGGTATCTTCTCCATGGCCAGTCTCCCTAGGCAGGAAAGACGAGGAACACTGTGGTCTCAGCCTGAGTTGTGTGGGTCACTTCTCTGAGTCATTCTATGGTCACACAGACTGGCTTTCCATTGCATAAGGGCCACTTGGATCACAAGGTGAAAATGTGTGAGAGCTCTGCAGGAAGGTTTCCTAAAGATGGCTAGAACCCACCCCCTTCACCTCTGTCCTTGCTTGTTCCCACCCTAAGTACTTACTGTGTCTTTCTGCTAATTGATCTTCCCATGTAGTCCTCGCTTTAGGAGTATAAGAAGGCACTCATTTTTAGTGTGAAATTGGTACCCCCCAAAAAAACACTGAAAGTGAATCCACTCAAAACCAAACACCAAAATTTCATAGTTAATAATAATGACAAAAAGTTGAGACTTTATCCTGAAGAATGAGATACAAAGTGATGATAATAAATTTATACACACATATACACATGTGCATAAATTATGATATATATGTATATATATGTGTGTGTGTGTGTATATATATATATATATATATATACACACACACGTACAACACCGATTAAATTGGTAACTCTATGCTAATTCTCACTACATAGAATGAATGAAGCACTAATTCTGGCATACTTTGCCCACAAACTGAGAAGTAACACTACATAATACGTTTGATTTTCACAGCCCAATTACAGTGGTGGCCATTTCTGCAGAAATATTCAAGGACTTGATTTGTTTTCTCTAGGGTCTCTTCCAAGCCCAGTTCTTCAAATCATTGCTGTCTGATCTGCTTTTTCTTTCGGGGTCATCCCTTGTTGATTTTCTTTCTCAAGTGCCAACTGCCTGAATTCTATTCAAAGTCTTCTCCTGCTAGTTTGGTGAACTCTGGAGAAGTTCTTGAACATCGCTCTCATCAATGTGATGAAATTCTGCATCTTTTCCAAGAGTTTTGGTTTTACAGATGAACATCTAGTCTCGGACAACCAGTGTGAGACACCAGCAAGCACCTGGGTTTGACAGATGAGGATCTGTGCTCTTACTTCCCTGGGGGCCACATAATGACAGCAAGGACTCAAAGTCTGAAGAACAGCAAAGGAGGACTCTTGACTCCCTAACAGTGTCCTTCCTTCTCACTTCAGACCACAGGTGCAGACATGGACACACACCTGCGCTGGGTCATGGCATCATGAGGGCTGTTTAAAATGCAATGGTCTCATCGCAGCAGGACCGTGCTTTGGGCAGAGCTCTGGGAAAGACATCCCACAGAGACACGGGAACTGGCGCATTTGTACAGAACCTTAAAATGTGAGTAAGGCTCTCCAGGGGAAATTCAGGGAAAGCACATTCTGGCATGGAAAATTCCATGTTCAAAGTTCAAGGATGTGGAAGTATGTAGCGAAGACAGAAGATAATGATGTAGCTGTAGGGTTCAATGGATTTGGAAATAGAGGAGGAAACAGAAGCCAGACAGGTAGGCTGGAAGATTACTCTTAGCCATACTCTAGGGTTCCTACACCATGACACTATTGACTTTGAAAGCTATATTCTTCATTGCTGAGGGGTACTGTCGCTATCCTAGGCCTTGTAGGATGCCAAGCAGCCTTCCTGGCCTCTGTCCCCTAGACACCACAGCACCATCCTGACAAGGAGTAAAAATCTGTCGTGTCTCCAGGTGCTGCCCAGCAACCCCTGGGGAAATCCCCCAGACAAGGACAGCTGGTGCAGTCAGCTCTGTAACCACAGGCACAGCCTGGAGTGGATGACCAGTGGTTATCTGTGCAACAAATTAATGAAAGGAACAAAGGCCAACAGTGAATTAAGAAGAGAAGCAGGACCAAGGGGAACACAGTCATTTCAAAGAGGGAGGGAGGGAAGTTGAAGGAGATCACAGGAATACAGAGATGAAGGTCGTTGTGAGAGCCTCAGAGGAAAAGGTGGTTTGAAGTTTGAAGAGAATGGATAAAAGTCAAAAGAGCATTTCAGAAGTGTGCAAGTCAGCCCCAAAGTGAGACCCACCCCCTAATGAAGTACATGAAAATACACCCAGGAGCTCATAGGGTTTATACTTTTATTTTAAGAGTTATGTACTTCGCATATATCAGAGGGGAAACTGGTATTCTATTGACAGCACAGTAGTTACATAAAATTTCATTTACAGCAAATTCATGAAGCTATGACAAATCAATGTTTCCTCCTATGGATTCTCTCCACTGACACCAGGTGTGGGAGTGAGGGGGAGGAAATCCTGCAGAAGACCTTTCGGTGCTGACAGCCTACCTGGAGATGAGGTCAGATCCCCAAGGCTTCAGGCTCAATCTCTGGAAACTGCCCTCACTCCAGAGGCCAGCTCTAAACGGGGATTCCCACCAAACCCCCTTGGTTTTGGTGACTTGTTAGGACGCCTCACAGAAATCAGAGAAACATAAGTTTATCACAGAGGAAACCATACACCCAGAGGGAAAGATACATTGGACAGAGTCCAGAAGGGCCAAGAGCACAGGACCTCACCCTCCTGGCATGCAACTGTGTTCACCAACCCAGAAGCCTATCAAACTCCCGAGTTGAGAGCTTAATCTCCAGCTCTACACAGCCTGGCTTGGAGACAGATGAACAGGGTTAAAATTCCAACCCTCTAATTGCTTAGCTTTTCTGGTGTCTGACCCCCATCCTTAGGCTAGCTGGCCCTCCACTCCACTCAAGTCACCTCACTAGTATCAGTTTAGGAATTATCTAAAGGACTCATTGTAACAAAAGACATCTATATCAGGAAGTTTCTCAGGTTTTAGAAGCTCTGTGACAGGACCAAGGGCAAAGACCAAAACAGTTCTTTTTAGACTAGACTCCTCCTTATCCTCTGGGGATATGTTCTAAGAACCCCCAGTCAAGCCCTGAAACTATGGATAGTGCCCAACCCTCTATACTAGCACCAGCAATGGCTGACAGTTGATCTGATCTGATAACTGAAAAATTTATTTGTAATGGGTGGGTGGGCTATAAAGTATGGATACAATGGACAAAGGGATGATTTGTGTCCAGGGCAGAACAGAAGGTGGCATGAGATTTCATCACACTACTCAGAACAGCACACAATCTCAATCCTACGAATACCTCTGGAATTTTCAGTTTAATATTTTCAGATCACAGCTGACCATGTTTAACTGAAACTGTGGAAAGCACAATCGTGGATGAGGGTAGTTTTCTGTATATGACACTGATATGTAAAAAGTTCCAATAATGGAATGGGTGGCCTAAAGATAGTGCAAAAATCGTGAAAATGAAAAGTGAGTGAATGAACTTTGGAGATAAAAGGAGCTAGTTAGAACCATGACTGCCAGCTTCCCCACTAGGCCTGCCTCTGCTATCTGCTAACACGGGAGCCACTAACATTGGTGCTTCCATGTGAATCTTCTCTTACCACTTAATGATCCCAAACCCACAACCATCTCCTCCTCTGAGGTCCAGGAAAATGCCCCTCCTCCTCTTCTTTAAGGACTGAGGCTGCACAACACTGGATCTCTGCCCTCGGCACAGCCCTCCCTTCAGGTATCAATTACTTCTTGACTCATAGTTCAGCTTCTTAGTCAATTGTGAAGCTTCTTGCAGGTAGCAGTCACATCTGCATTCTTCCTCTCAGGATCACAACCGGAAGGGAGTGAGGATAGGTGTCATCCCTGGGACAGGGCCAAAAAACCAGTTATGCAGTTCCAAATCAGGTTAATGACCTGCTAATGACTTTTCTCTTTCTGTGAGAGGCATTGTCAGTAACATAGTGTTAAAGATCTAAAAACCATTCATGTGCTTCTTGTGTGTCTCTCAGGTGAGATAGTATCAATAAAATCTTGCTCTCCAATGTAAGAAATGGTGGTATCGTTTCCACCACAGAAAGAAAAGACATTTGGGTCCCAGACCTCCATCCTGCCATACCTTCATCCCCATCACTTCAGATGTAGTACGTAAAATCAATGGACTGATAAAATGTGTGTATGGGAGGGATAGAACAGGTGTCACTTAACTTTCATGACTCAAAAACAAATCTTGAAGGGGGGGTGCAGAATAACATTCTCTAAAATAAATAAAATTGGGATGCTGGATGGCAAACAGCCTCATGGAGCTCCAGGAATAGCAGGGACAGGCTGTTCTGTGCTGGTGGTTACTGAACCAGTGTTTTTAACTCCCAGTGACTTTAACTTCTCATCTTAATCAAGGCTAAGGCACTCTCCACAGTCCTTAACACATTACCTTCCCAAGAAAATCACTCTCGGTACTGTAGGGTTTGGGGCTTTTTTAATCCTAGGTACCACAAATTGAACTTAGCAACTACCCAACCATATTATTTCCTTCTTGTCTAATGTAACTTTTCTGTTGTTTTTTATATGTATTATATATATTTCTGTTGTTTTATATATATATAATTTTTTTTAATTATCCACCTTCTTAAATTAACCTTTTGTTTTTAACAATCAAGCAAGCCAGGAACAAGAACATGGCAGTACTTTATAGCCTAGCTTTAAAAAAAAAAAAACAGGTGTAAAGGTTGCCCTCCACAATCATCATTTCAAATGGTAAGTTGTCCTTTTGGAAGATACAAGGTTGTGTGTAGTCACTGGGGGTCTCAGGGCTGGGAAGATTCCTCCTGAAAAGTAAGCCTGAAAGTTCCTCCCCAGGGCAAGGCTCACCTTGAACGCAACCATAAGCCACCCCCTCAGGCCCCTCACTTCTTAGTCATTGCTTTAAGCCACAAATGACTAGTTAAGTATGTACAATGAACCCTTGCACAAGCTGCCAAGAGCCTCGTGGAAGTCAAACTGATACGCTAGACGATTTCGTTAATTCATCCCAAAAGCAATTATCACCCTTTCCAATGATCAATGAGCCCTTCCTAGGAGGGTACCGAGACTCATCACCCAGCAAGAGAAGCATTCAAAGGCTCCCTCCCAATGGGAGTAAAACAGGATGACCTCAGGGTGACAAGAGCCTGCCTGTGGGCGGGCTTCCTGATGCAGGTGGAGGGGCGCAATGACACCACCCGACGGCCACGCGTGTCATCCCCATCGCAGGCAGTTGGTACCCGCACCGTGGAGGACTGCGGGTTGGCTACAGGACTTCGGTGGGCACGCCAAGAAGAGAGGACGAGGTCGCCTTGACGAACCGCGCCTGCGCAGCACAGCCACTGCCGAGCGCTCGCCGCCAGCTCTGCGCCTGCGCGACGCACCCCCAGGGGGCGGGGCCCGGCTGCGCCGGCACGCAGCGCCCTCAGGGGGCGGAGCCCGGTTGCGCTGCGCGGCGCTGAGGCTTGGCCTGGCCGGGATAGGGCGCGGGGCCGCGCGTCTGGACGTCCTCGCGCCGGGCCCGACGGCGCCTGCGCGCTTTGCGGCCGCCGGGTGCGGGTGGGGCGGGGTAGTGTGGCCTCATTGTCCCCTAGAGTCTCCCGGACAGGACCCAGGCCACCGGCATCATGAAGATCTGGACCTCGGAGCACGTCTTCGAGTAAGTTCGGGCGGGCGCGGAGGCCCCTGGGGAGCGACGAGCCGTGCCCGCGGGCGGGGCAAGGTCACGACCCCAGCCCCCAGGCCCCGCCCCGCCGCGCCGTCTCGGCCGTCGGGGGCTCGAGGGCCTGCGCCGTCGGTGCGCTGGCCACAACGTGCCGTCGGGTGACCAGGCACCCTCGTGCCAGGCCCTGGGCGCACGGCCTAGCGCTCTGAGGCGGAAGTGGGAGATGTGGCCCCTCTGTGGTCTGCCGGGCTGGCAATAGCCAGACCCCAAGTGCCTTCAGACCCGCTGTGCTTGTCCTGAACTTGCAGCAGCGGAGAGGCCTTACAGTAGCGCCAGGTGAGGCCTGCAGTCACCTCTGCACGCCCCACACAGAAGAACCACCGGCATAAGCAGCTGTGCGCTGTTTTCCTAAATAAGTGGTCAGGGCGTTATTCTAGGGCTCTGTTGACTGATCTGCCCCTCGCGCTGGTGTGAAAAGCCACCTTGCCTTGGACATTGTGGTGATTTATAGACTGTCCGCTCTCCTCCGCTCATCTTGCTGCTATTGCCACACCGTTTTCATTATTGTAACTTTGTGGTGTTGTCTGATTTAGACATTCGAGTCTGTGAGTGTTTCTGAGGGCAATTTTAAAAGAAGTCAACACTTCTACACTGTGAATCAGGCCCATCGGAACGCCTGTTTATGCAGAAAGAACAGAATGTTAGAACCAGACGGAAGCTTTCTTTTCTCCCTGAAGTTTAGAACCCACTTGTGTGAGGAGGAAAGAGACCACGGTTTTTATATTGTAGTCTTTATAGTATTCTTGAACCTGGCCATGTCCTCTAGTCCACTCAGCCTCAGGGTGCTTGCCCAAGTTGGAATGCTTCAGAAGTGCTTGGTACTGAGTCTGGCTTTCAGAACTCCCTTCTCCCTGGTCCTCCCTAAACTTCTCCTCACCTTGTCCCAGTTCCTATCTCCACTCCTGTCCTCTTTCTCAACATCTTCCTCACATTTTCCCTATTCGTGTAAATGTTGAGTGAGATTCAATTGTTGGCCTGCCTGTCTTCCATTTCATTAGTAAGATTGTACTCTTTCTCTTTTTGTCGCAGACCTCTTAAAGATTCGATGAAAGTTCTTGGACCTACCTTCTAGAAGATAGGCATACTCAAATAAATGCTCTCCATGTTCCAGGAGGAGGAGCAGCAAGCAGCTCTGCTCTGCCTCTTCTCCAAATAGTCTGAGCTGCTCAGTCAAGGTGCCAGCTGATACATGTTCATGGCGACCAGATCTGTACCTTGATCTCCAGCCTTTCAGGAACTTCCCATTGTTATTTTCAGGTGTCTGCCATTGCCTACTGTCCAGCACCTCTTCAGACTCAACATTCCTGAAGTCCAAATCAAAATTTCCTCTCACAAATCTTACCATTTTCATGTGTCCCATCTTCAGGATGTTGCTGTCACACCCACACCCAGGTTCTCATTCTATGCCTTACCCATCCTTGATTTTCCAGCACTTCCTCTTGAGGTCTAGCTTATGGTTGATGTTCAGTTGATGACTTCAACATGGAAGAATGCCTAGTATGTGCTAGGCACTGCTCTTTGGACTGGTTACATTGTAAATAGATCAAGATACTGTTGCCCCAATGGAGTTAACAATGTCCCCACCTTTTTTTATTTTTTTATTTTATTTTATTTTGGGGGGGGGGGGTATAGGGAATTGAACCCAGGGGTGCTTAACCAGTGATCCACATTCCCAACCTTTTCTATTTTTTTTTGTTTGTTTCATATATCATATATATTTTTTCTATCTTATTTCCTAAATTGCTTAGGGCCACACTAAATTGCTAGGGCTGGCCTCAAACTGGTGTATTCCTTAGTCTCCTAATCACTAAGATTACAGGTGTGCTCTACCACACCCACCTCATTTTATAGGTGAAGAAATTGAATAGGACTCTAAGCCATCACTAGGTTCCCTTGACTCCATTTTGGTGCTATATTTGAATGTCTTTTAGTATTAGATCTTTTTCACATAATTATGTTAATACAATTAAAACAATTGTTGGAAGATTGTAATATGCAACCTTTATAAAGTTTGAGCAACTTTGTTTCATAAAGCAGTCTTAGTTTGAGCTATGTCAACATCGATGTTTTCAAGTTGGCTAAGAGCACAGAGATGGGCAAAATTACAAATAATGCATTACCACCCTGAAGCCATGGAGTTATTAATTTTTTAGAGAGGGTGGGAGGAAGAGATAAGCACATGGAAGCCAGCTCACCATGGTATATGACTAGATGGACAGGGAAAGTGTTCATCTGATTTTCATTTTAGATAGTTGCCTTGGTGATAATCAGAGTGCTTGGGCTATATCACTTCCATTTCTGGGGCCTGTTTAGATTTATGAAGCTGTTCCACTTACATATCTGCATTGATTACTGAATAAGGCTTGAGATTAAAAACAGAATGAGCTTAATTTATGCAATATTATAGAGAAAATGAAAACATTAAAAAGCATGTCACTGATTGTCCAGGGTTCTGAGAAATCAATGGAGTTGAGGTTTCCTGTCTGTTAACAAGATGTAGTTTTCAGTCTTGAGGTCTCTGAAATGAATTTTTTACCTGTTTTACTTTTAGAAAAATAAGAAGTAATGCTGGGTGATTTATATCAGTCAAGTATGACTTGAAACATCATCTCCAGATCTTGTCTTTTTCCTTCAAACTAAGACTAAAGCACAGATAGATTGGGATTGGCATCGGTCAAGCAGGTGGTCCAGACTACCTTCAGTACTAATGGTAGTTGACACAGACTTTTTGTAAGAGGGACATCTAGAGTAGCTAATTCACAGAAGTTTGTAAAGAGCTAATATATATCACATTTTGAGTCACTGAAGCACCTGTGCCTTTTCAAGAAAATAAAGACTCTGCACGTTCTCAAATGACATGGTATTGTTAACTACTTCAGTCCTAAGTGATAAGAACTGCCTATTATGTTAAGAGAGATTATTAGAAAATAGCATATTGGGGGCCAGAAGAACATTTTATAGTATTGAGTGACCTTTTCAAAACAGAAATCAGAATCACTTCTTTGAGGAAAATAATGGATATTGACTGGAGGGGACACTGTTTTATATTAACGTAGAGAAATTTTTCATAATTAAATCAATAAAGTTTTGGATCTTCTGTAATTCCTATAAGAATTTACAGTGCCTAAGTTCTTTTACTCTTATAACTTCATGGAATTGTGGTCAAACAAAAGAATAAATGGTTTAATGACTAGTTTTAGCCATGCATGTTAGAAGTGCACACCTGTAATCCCCAGCTCCTCAGGAGGCTTAGGCAGCACGATTGCAAATTCAAAGCCAACCTGGGCCACTTTGCAAGACCCTGTTTCAAAATAAAAAATTATAAGGGCTGGGGATGGAGCTCAGTGGTAGAACACTCCTGGGTTCAATCCTCAGTACCACAAAAGGGTGGGAAGAGGCTGGTTTTGCTACTTGTTTGAGAACATAATTTTTAAATACATTTTTTATGAATTAGTGGTTCTTCCTAGAAACAATTTACATGTGAAAGTGGATAATTGTAAATAGAAAAGATAAGAAACTACACTTTAATTCTCTGTAGATAATTTGATATTTATAGACATCAATTATATTTATATAGCCTGTGTTCTAGAAAAATACCAAATTCTGTTCACATTAAAAATGTAGATCAAGCTCCCAAAATCATCATTCAGTCAGTGTTCAGAAAATAATTGTCCCTAGGTAAACTAATTAGATTTCCAATATAAAGAGTGATTTGATAAGTTATAAAAATTGTTTAATTATCATGCATATTTTTAAACGTTTGATTTTGGATTTGTGTTGGCAGCCACCCATGGGAAACTGTTACAACAGCTGCAATGCAGAAATACCCAAACCCTATGAACCCGAGTGTGGTTGGAGTTGATGTGCTGGAGAGGCATATAGATCCCTCTGGAAAGCTGCACAGCCACAGACTTCTTAGCACAGAGTGGGGACTGCCTTCCATCGTGAAATCTGTAAGTGTGCCCGATCCCCGAGAAGTGTGCCTGCAGTGCAGAAGTTTCCTAAAACACATTATAATTTCAAATAGGTTGTGGGAGCAGATTCTGAATATCATTTTTGCATCAGTTCAAATTGTATTATAATAAACTTGAGTTATGAGTGTATAATGAATTGGAAATATTATTACAGTCTTCATGAAGGCGCCCGATAGAACCTTCTGAAGGGAACCAGCTGATGCTGTATAACCTAAAAGGAGTTTATTCTGTTCTTTCTGCTTTTGCCAGCAACTTGAGACCAATAAAATGTAGATATAATGGTCCAGTCATGACTGTTAGGTGACAGTTGCTGTGGTTAATAATAGGCTGTGCACATTAAGGAGAGTGTTCTAGGACTTAGCATTGCCATATTTGTGCCATAGCCTGGTACTCCTTCCTGTATAGTGGAAACAGTTCTAGTCAGTTACAAAAGAGTAGCTTTAGTGATGCACTTTAAGCAGCAAGAAATTAGAATGCCATTTTATCACAGTGTGAGAAAACTGATGTGGCAAATGGAGCCGGTTTTCTGTACAGGGTCTGTCTTCACAGAAGGCAGGTCTACTCAGAAATCTTAAGTATACATTTTTCATCAGGAATATACTCATCCCCTATATACAAACCACAGCATTAGGTGACAGGGACACAGAAGTGAACAAGAACAAGAAGCAGGCCTGGGGGGTCAAGCGCAGGAAGTAGCCCTGGTGCTGCTGGGATCTTCCACAGCAAGATGGTCATTTTGTATCTGGAGCATGAAGCTGTGGGACCTTTCCCATGGAACACTTAAGGAGATACTGACAGGTTCTGGGGCTCTCCCTCTTCTAGATGCCGTGTTGCCCCAAATCTTCTGATTTCTGTATTTTGTTTGCTTACCTTGGCGGTTTTGGTGGCATGCCTTAGATTGCATGCACTCTCTTAGGCTGGTTCCTGGCTGCCTTTAGGAAAGGTTTTGGGGTATAGCAGTCTTGTCTCATCTGTAATGTGTGAGTTATTGTTGCCCTCCAACAGTTCTTCTTTCTGACCTTTGTTACCTCCTGTTTTTTCAGAACAGATTTTGGGTTAAGCTATTGTAACACATTTATACAATCAAATAAAATATTGATACACTCAGTAAGAAATCCTTCCTCCTCTGATTACTAATTCTGAATGTTTTTCTTAGCTTATTGGTTCAGCAAGAACCAAAACATATGTGCAAGAACATTCTGTAGTTGATCCTGTAGAGAAAACAATGGAACTTAAATCGACTAATGTAAGTCTTGGCTCTCTTTTGTTTTAATTTTGAACTGTTTGGCTTAATTTTTTGTTGTATAGTTGATACCAGATGGATGTGTGCAGAAAGTCAGTACTTGGGAGCTGAGGTCAGCACTGCTCAGCTTTGCAGCCTTGTTGCTCTAAAGGTCCCACCTCTTTTTAGGAGCTACCATTCAATAAAGTGAATGCAGGATCATGTGCATATTATTATTATACTTTTCTTAATTTTAAAAAATAAAAAGTAGACAGCAAACAGTGAAATTTAAGTTGTATTCATAGAAAAATATCAAAGTTTATTTGTGTTTGGCTTTTTATTGTTTTGTATATTTAGCTAGTAAGATTTTGGTTTATGTTTTGATTTGGGAAATATTTTTAATCTTTGTTTCCAAAATGATTTACTTTTTTATTAAATATTTTTTAAAATTGTTGATGAACCTTTATTTTACTTATTTATATGTGTTGCTGAGAACCAAGGCACTGGTGTCCCTCACATGCTAGGCAAGCGTTCTACCACTGAGCTACAACCCCAGCCCCATGATTTGCTTTTTATCCCCTTCTATAGATTTCCTTTACAAATATGGTTTCAGTGGATGAGAGACTTATCTACAAACCACATCCTCAAGACCCAGAAAAGTAAGTAAAAATATTTTTGACCAACATACTTTACAAGGAGTTTGGGTTTGTTTGTTTGTTTGTTTTGTAATTTACTAAATCTTTTTAAAGAGGGCAAGTTGGGTCATCTCACACTGTGCATGTGTTTTGTGGCAGGACTATTTTGACTCAGGAAGCCATCATCTCTGTACAGGGAGTCAGCCTTAGCAGTTACCTGGAAGGACTGATGGCGACCACAATATCTTCTAATGCTAGTAAAGTAAGTAGACTGCTACTCAATGCTTGATGTCCCTGGGTTCATTTCTAGAAGACCTTAAGCTGAATTTATTTGTCCTTGTAAGCTGACTCTCAGCCACTTTGTAGTCAGAAGCCAGACAGGTTTCTGGAGTCTAGTGTGCCTGGGTTTACATGGCAGGTTCTATCCAACCTTTCAACCTTGAGCAATCAAGTGAACTTTTCTGTGCCTCAGTTTCCTATGATTGCCCATCTTACAGGGTTGGCATGTGGTAAATGAGATAACATATGGAGCGTGTGTGGCCTAAGGCCCAGCACATAGAAGTGCTTAATGATGTGTAGCTGTGTGCAGTTTAACTGCTGTCCCACAACTGTTCTTTATTATCATCGCCTTCATCAGTCTTTGATGTTTGCCTTCTAATCCATGAGATATAGTTAACACTACATACATATTATATGTGTTTTAGATATAAAAGAGTTCAGTTTTTTCCATCACCTTCAAGAACCAAGTTTTGCCCCATCAAGAATCGCTCTCATTCAGAGTGCATTGTTTAAAAAAAAGTAAATTTTGGGAAAGAGTTGATAATGCACTGTTCTTTAACACGTTTAATATAGTCATGCAGCAGTCAGAGGTACTCAGAGACTTTCTCTGTGCCAGGCGGAATACTAGGCTGGACTGGGGATAACAGCAGGGAGCAAAGCAAATGTGGTCCCTGCCCTCACTGAGTTAAGCAGAAGGCACTGTGAATCTCACAACACACATTTAGGAAAGGGAGAATAAGGACAGGCAGGAGAGTGTGTAGTGATGGATATTTCTGCCAAGCGCTGAATGGAGGTGGATTGTGGGATAAGCCGGGAAGAGCACTGGGGTGGAGGAACTGTGTGTGCATAGGCCCTGACAAAGGAATCATGATATGTTCCTCCTTCCATTCTTTAAGGAATTTTGTAGAGCACCAGGCAGGAAGGGGTGAGGACGGAGTTAAGAACCAGATCCTTCAGGGTGTGGTACAAGACTTTAATCTAAAATTTAGATATGAAAAAGGGTTTGACCACTCTGACTATGAAATGCATAAAACATGCTGTCATTTAATTGTAGATTATTTTGAGAACATCTTTTGCATACAAAATAAAAATCAGTTTATGGGTCAAGCCGGTTGCTCAAGGCATTTGATATTTGGTAAATAATATTTGAAAAAAGAAAGCAAGAACAAAAACAATCTGTCCTTTTGGAGCTTAGTTATGCTCTTAACACTCCTTGTTACTTCCTGTTGTACATACCTTTGCTATCACTCAGTAACACTAAATGTGTTGGATTTTTTTTAAGGGCCGAGAAGCAATGGAATGGGTAATACATAAATTAAATGCTGAGATTGAAGAGTTGACGGCTTCAGCAAGAGGAAGCATAAGGACACCAATGGCGGCGGCGGCATTTGTAGAAAAATGATAAAGTCAGTATAGAATATCAAATCCCCAGGTCTCTCCAAGCAGACAGTGTATTTATTTGTTATTTAAAAGTACAACTGTATTTTAGGTAGAATTTTTTTCTAATAATCTGGAGTAAGGCTGTGTGACTTTTGATCAAAACAAAAAGATACAGGACTTTTAAAATCCAAGGGATCATCTGAGGTTATTGTGGCTTGAAATGACTAATTTCTAGGGTTCTAGTATTTATGTGAAATTTAACAATTTTTTTTTTTAAGTACTCTGGAGAAATAGATATTGACATTGAGTCTCCTTAAAATAGAATTTTAACACTTTTCAGGCATTGGAACTGTACCTGACTTTGGACCAACCCCAGAGCCAAGCAAGCAGAGCCTCTCCTCATACACACACATTCACTTTGCTAAAACAGACTAGCACACCCTGCATGGGGGAACTGACTCATTAAAATAAGAATTTGTGTAGTTTTAAAAGACATTAAATTGTATAAAATAACTTGCTCTGCTAAAAACCAGTGTTTTGATTTGGTATTTAAATGATGTTTTTGGAGTAAAAATCATCACTAAGTCTAATATATGACTCCAACATAAATAATATTGTATTATAGAGTACTGTGTTGATTTGCCAAAGTTTTGTAACTTAGTAAAGGTATTACCTTCCTTGGACTTGTACTTTATGATTTAGCATGCTGTACCGTGGGCTGGTTATGTTAACTAAAAAAATAAAGTCATTACCTGAGTTTCGCAGCACTCTTAAACAGAACACTTAAACAGAACAGCTGTTCACATCTTTTAGCATTTCACATTTGCCTAACTTATAAATTGCCATGTGTCAAAATCATGGTTTTGTAATTGCTAAGGCATGATATGTCAGGTTATTTGAATATAATTACTTTTTGAGGTAATTGTGACCACAAAACATCTTTTTTACATGAAAAGCTGTACATCATTTGAAATTACTCAAATGATGTCTTGATGTGAGGCATAAATCCCAGGTACTTAATGTTTTTAATAATATGGTGCCACTGTGGGGGTGTGGGGGCGTTTGGGGAGAAAAAAGAATAATGAAAGGTGGGGACAGAGTGGCCCAAACTAACCACTGAGCCAATTACACTGCAGGTTTTATTAATGGGATGTCCTTATTTTTGATGCCAGAGGGTGGCTGAAAAAGTGAAAAACAATCCAATAAATGTATTTTGTTTAATATTTTGTAGCAAGCAGTTTGAATCACTAAATGATATCTTTGATACTTGCAGTTGTTGCATACAAAATATTTTGTTAAAAGGTGATGAGCTCTTGCCTTTATTTTACAGTGCTTAATGAGATCACCTTCTATAAAGAGACCAGTTAATATGTGTACATAAAACGACAGAAAGATACCAAACTTTTTAAAATTATGTTTTTCTATTGAAAATACTGTTTAGCTAAAGAATTCTTGGGATATTTGTAAAAGCAAGTTAAATCCGATAAGGTTTCTGATTATGTTTTTTTGTAACCGGAGATGGTTTTTACAACTGAAATAACATTTCAGCTAAAGAAAACATTGCTAAATATTAATGTTTCACAAAAAGTGACTTGTATAATTTCTGTTATACTTTTTCTGAAAAAAAAGATGTAATATCTTAATGGAAAACAAATTTTTAAAATCTTTATTTTATCCTTCGTTTGGTTTTTTTTTATTTTGATCTAATGATAAAATCCTATTTTCATTTTCCAATACAGTTAGTTTCATCTTTTTAAATAGCTGATAATTTGTTGATTTTGTTAAAATATAATCACAGCCAGCAAATTCATTGAAGAGGACTGAATTAAATAAAGTATTGATGACTGCAACTCCTGAACTCTTGAGCATCTCATAAAAAAATGAAAGAAATTAAAAACTTTTTATTAATAAAATCTTTCTCTGGACTGTGGTGTTTTTCTTGATTATAACGTGTTTTTCGTGGTTGAAGGTGAAGAGCAACTCCTTGAAGGCCAGCACACCGGCACCGAACTAACGGGTCGCACCCGGCTTTGCGCGGTACCTACGACCACAACCCGTTCCTCGCGCCCCGGGCGGGGCTCGGCGCGGTCTCGCTGTCCACCGCCCGCGGGAGCCAATGGGCCAGGCGCAGCCGGTCAGCCCGCCCGGGGATTGGCACCCGCAGCCCGGGCCGCGCGCCCTCATTGGCTCCAGAAGGCAGAGGGGCTTCCGCGGTGGGGCTGCGGAGGCTGGGCTATATGCGGTGATTGGCAGGTCCGCTGGCCCCGCCCCTTCCGCTTCTCAGGCCTGACCTTCCTGCCGCCCGTAGCTGAGCCGCTACTGCCGCGTTTTCGCGATTCGACCCGACGCGCCCCCTCTCGCGACATCATGGTGGCGTACTGGCGACAGGCTGGACTCAGGTAGGCCCGGGCCTCTGGAGGGAAGCGCACGGGCCCGGCGCCAGAGTCGCGGCGGGGGTAGCCGGCGCGTGGCCTGGCCCTCCCCACCGGCCTCCGGGCCTCGGCGCCGCCGCCAAGATGGCGTCGCTGTGGACAAGGGCTGCCGGCCTACAGGCCCCGGAGGATGCGGACGCCGGGGGGCGGGCCCGGCGCGGGCAGTGCACCCTAGTGCATCGGCTGCACACACGGACAGCCCCGCAGCATGCCCTCTTTTGTTACCCCTTGACCTCGGTGTCCTTGTGGAAAAGGGTGGAAGCCCCCTCTGAGTTGTTCAGACCTGCAAAGCACAGTGGTGGCCTGGGGGGGGGGGGCGTTCAAGTGTGCAGCGGCCGCCCCGTGTGCAGTGGGAAAGTGGGAACCTGTGGTCCTAGTGACACACCTTGCGAGTTGGCTAGATTTGAGTAGTGGTAACTTCCCCAGCTACTGAGTAGCCCGAGTTTCCTGACGTGGTAAGGTCAAGTAAAGTACGATGAACTTGAAAAACAATAACAAACCATTTATTAAACCACCTACTATGTGATCCAAGGTTTTTCACACTTTGTACCACCCAGACCCTTTCAGGGCAGGTATTATTATTCTTTTATTCTATTGTTTTTACAGGTGAATAAACAAGCTGACAAGGGCTGAGCAGCCTGCAAGTCACCCAGTTAGTAGGAGTAGAAGCAGGAATTGGAACTCTTTACTTCTGACTCCTAAAAACAAGTTCTAAGACATGAGCAGTAGCTACCACCATCCACTTCCTGTTTTCAAACAAAGTGTGAAAAGTGACCAGCATCTTTTGGGAAAATAAGATGTTGCTAGAAATCCAGCTACCAAACAGGGAGCAGATAATTTAGATATTCTGCTAGAATTGATGGTGTTCTCTGAGGACTTTTCGTAATTTAGAAACCTTGATTAGGAGATATTTTCAATGACAGGCTTGTGAGAGACAGTCTAGTATTCTCAGGAAAGCCTTTAAATATTTATCAGAGAAAGAGCTGTTTGGGTTCAAGATAGTTTTTTTCTCTGTTAATTATAAATACCTTATCTTGTAAGAATAATACAGTTAAACAGGTTTTAAGTAAAATGGGAAAATCATTTGTGTTGTATCCTCCAAAAACATTTTGGTCTGATTTTTGGTTGTTTGTTTGCAAGTCAAACAGCCTACAAGTCACCCAGTTAGTAGAAGTAGAAGCAGGCATTGGAACTCTGACTCCTAAAAACAGGTTCTAAGACATGAGTGTCACCCCTTCCCCCGTGTTGTGGGATTTTTTTTTTTTAAATATTTATGCCCCTTTTACTGTAAGTTAAAATCATGATCATTGAACCAAAAAAAATCAGTTGCTCTTTTGGCACATTTCTTTCTTTTTGTGTGTGTGTAGAGGTTTCCTTTGAAATTAGTTTTAAATCCAATTCTGCAATAATGTCCGACTAAACCAAAATTAAAAGTTTAGGAAAGAAACCAAAAACACAGTAACACAGCTGTCTGGCAGGATTATTGATAATTAACATATCTTCTCTCATTTTCTCCCAGCTACATCCGATACTCTCAGATCTGTGCAAAAGCAGTGAGGGATGCACTGAAGGCAGAATTCAAAGCAAATGCCGAGAAGACTTCTGGCAGCAGCATAAAAATTGTGAAAGTAAAAAAGGAATAATCAGTAAGTTATGGATTTATTTAGAAGAAGAGTTGCATCTTAAATTTTTAGAGCCACATAAAAATCAAACTAATTCTAGTTCGGGCTTCTGTTCATTTTTTTAGTCAGCGCATTTCAAAGTTAGTTATTGGAGTAATAATTTAAAATATATAGGGTGTAGAAGTACTGTGGCATGATAAAAGGATGTCCTTTTGGGCCCTGACAAGCAGAAGTAATTGGCATATTGATTTTCAGTTCATTTAGCAATGCTTAGGTAGAAAGCCATCTTATTTTAATTAAACCTGTTTCATTTGTCTGCACAAAATCAAATAATTTGGAGGATAAACTCCTCACTTTTCTAATTGCTATTGGAGTTATGTAACAGTTCAAGAGCATGAAAAATTACAGCTCTTTGCGTTTTTATTTCCCCCACATCTGCTAATGTCCTCACAAATCACCATTTCCTGAACATAAGGACTGCGAGTACAGCAAGGGTCCTGCTGTTTTACTGAGCAGTAAAATCTGCAAGACCCTGCAGTGAATACTGTTTTGCTGAATTTATTATGCTTTCAGACTGTTTGGTTCATTTTAGTTCTGCAAAGATGTTGGTGATGTAAAGTTTCATTCTTATGCAATAAAAAGACAGTTCTGTACAGTTGATAAGTTCAGGCGTTTGTACTCCAAACTATAAAAGTGATTTGATCTCTCAGCCACTTTCTTGACATTGTTATTTCAAAGATAAGGCAAATTATCAAAGCAGTGTTTTTCAGATTGAATTTTCTTGTTTTGCTTTTAAAAAGCTGCAGACACACTGTAGCATAGAAGTGTGGTAGACATTAACCCTTTGGCAACTCATGGATACAAGCAGTTTCACTTGATGGAGCTGTCTCCTCTAAGCACTTTTCATTCTCATTTTGAATTGGTAGATATTAAGAGTCTAGAAATGTGGTGTTTTGAATTGAGTCCTTTTTTAGGGGCTGTCTAATCTCCTAAGTTCATAGGAGACCTAAGAATATCACTTAGTCTATACAGTAGTGCTGTGCCAGACACTGCATCTGACTCCTGTGACTTTGCTGTGTCTTTGGGGTCAATAAGTTCTGTTCAGCTCAGCAGTGAGGACCCTCTCCATCAGCACCAGGGATATTGATGTCTTTAAAAGGCAAAGTAGTTCCTTTCTTCCTAGGCAAGTGTTAGATTTATTTATTGGGGAGTGCCAGTTGGGTGAGGCCCTGCACTCTTAAAAGTTATCCAGGGATTGCACCTGCAAAGGGATTTGCAGCCACAGTTAAACATTGACGGTTCACTATGTGAAGGTCCTTTCTGATATTTGTGTTGGATGTTTAAGAAAAGATACAGAACTGGATGGCAACTGTTGCATTTTCTTTTTTCCTCCTAGACCCTGACTAAAGCTTGAAATGCTACATTTTCAAGGTGAAGAAGTATGGGCACATATTATGGCAAATTAAAATCATCTCACTTCATGAAAAAAAAAAAACTGTCTTGTTCATAAATTGACAATGCCAATAAATTGATGTATGGCTCACTCTTATTGTTGGCTTTTGGTTTCTGTCAAACTTTTGTTTATAGAAACTACACAAATACATGATAAGGGGAAAGGGCATATGTGATATTTAGTGACCAAAGAGATACAGAAAACACTTTTTAAATGTTGCAAAATAAAAGTTCTGTTTTTCATGACATTAATTGGTGATTGAAATTAGACATTGCCATTATAGCTCTGTTGTCCCTAATCTTTGAATTGCATAGTCACATCAGAATAATGGCTCCGTTGTCAAGCAGGGTCTTCATCCTTTTGTCTAGACAGAAGTATCTCTAAGTGCCGCTTAGCCAGTAATGGAAATGAAAGTAATTACTGAAAGCATACATTAAAAGAACAAACACTAAATTGTAGCACTCATTTATTTATTGTGCACTTAAAACCTATACAGAACTGTTAATGTTACAATTTAATCACAAAATGCACTTCATATTGTTTTATAAATGAGTCTATATTTTAGTAGCATTTCTCATAGGAAATGAGGCAAAGCTGTTCAATACCTGCTTATTGAGATCCAATGGCCAGGCTAAAATTAAAATCTTGAGATTCTTGACTACAGGTCTGAGGTATGATGCTGCAGCAGTTTTGTGGTGTTCATTCATTCATTCATTAAATATTTAGTGAGAAAGAATTGTTGCAAATTTGGTTTTTATCTTTCTATGAAGCTTGGAACACTTGCCTAACTTCACACCATTGCAAAATTAACTGTAAATTTTTACTTTTTGGAGAATGGAGAAGTAAAATGGAACAGGAAATTTTGGAACACTTCTAGGACCAATTCTCACCATGGCACTGAAGCTGGTGATAATTTATCAGGGCCGAGGACAAGATGATGAAAACATCTTTGGTCTCAGCTTCTGGGAATGACCTTCGACACTTGACCTATAGTTTTATTGAATTCTCACTACAGCATGCAGAAAGGAGCAGTGGATTGAGTGGAAGGGGGTATGCAGCAGGGGAGAGGCCCCAGAGTCTGCCAAGGGCCTGTCTTCCTGCTGTTAGGAAGTTAAAGCATCTCTCTTCAGTGCCAAGGTCCCCAGGGTTAAGGTAGCAGGAAGCATCTTCCATTACAGAGGATAGGAATAAATGAATCACAGGCTGTCGGGCCTTTTTAATACCAGACAGATAAAGTAATAGGCAAAGGAGTAAATTATTTCAAATCTAGTGATTAGAGACCAGTTATTTACTGGGGAGGCAGAGGGGATGGTTTAGAAGTAAGACTGAGGGACAGAGCTTGTAATATGGAGAGAATGTAAAGAACTGAATAAAAGACAAAATCTGTCCAGCAAAAAATTTTTTGATGCGCTTTCTGATTTAAAAAAAAAAAAAAAAAAAATTGAACATCAAGTATTATAATGAAATGAACTCCCCAAACCCAAGACTGCAAGGAAACTGGCAGGACGACTATACCAAATGATGTAGGGACCCCAATCAGACTGAGTTGTGGGTAGTTCACAGACCAGTTGGGTGATGTTAGAGGGAGTCCAGTCATAAACTCTTGTAGTGGCCTGGGGTGTAAAGTGAAGGAATTGGACAAGCTCTAAAATTTTATAATTCTGCTAGTTCAGTCTCTTGAGAAACCAATGTCGCCGTAGCAACCGTAACCACTAAAGGAATGAGTTCTTCAAAATCAGGAGGGATAAATTTCTCTCATTTCTAGTTTGTTGTTGTTTTAATCTATTTGTATCATACAGAGGAGTGGGATGGTGAGATGCATTTTGAAATATTTTTAACTACTCAAATTAATCAGTCTGGGTGGTTAGGCTCTAAGAAAAGGAATTTATTTAGTTTGAAATAAAGCAATTTAGCCATTTAAAATTGAATTTTTTTGTACTTTAATGATTACTATTGAACAAACAAAAAGTCTTTACAATAATATAAATCAACAGAACTTTTTTAAAAAGATCTTAAGTCCATATCTTCTCTTGCATCTATTTAATTGCCTTTTTAGATTTGAGAAAGAAAGTGCCAGAGGAAGTGTGTGTGTAAATCTGCCATAATCACATGCTCCAAGTCTTTTCAGCATCTGGGAAGGTTATTAACTTAAAAGAGTGCATATATGTAGTTTCTTACTAAATCTAGTGCTTCGCAAACCACACACAAGTAAAATGTTTTAAACCATTGTTTTGTGCTTTTTTAATTTTGTAAATAGAAGGCTGTGAGAGATGCCAGTGGCAAGGCCTAATTTTCTCTTGGTATGTATTTTAGTTATTTCCTCGAGATGCACACAGAAAAGAGTGACATTTCCCGGAATGAGCAACTCGTCCATCCACCTGCTCCATTATTATTGCCAATAACAAAAGCACATCAGGAGATGGGAACCCAGTTGCCGGCAAGTAAATATTTCCTAAAGTCAGTGTCAGAGTATTTTCCCATCACCAGTTATGCATGGTCCCATAATAGAGCTCAGTGGTGATGCTAGAAGGCCATTAAGACCTTCACAGTATGCAAGGAACCACAGTGCGGTGTGTCAGAAATAGGTAAACTGTAATTAAGAAGTTATGGATGATTTGATTACGCTCTTGTGTATTTGGTTCTGTTGTAATGTGAGCAGATTAAAATCTTGTGATGGTTAAAGCTGTGTCCTTATGCAAACATTTATGGCAACTTCTGCAAATTAATTTGAACTGTAAAAGTTCCCTAATGAGACAATGTCCTCTGTAACCAAGAAGGACACTGCAGCCATTTCTGCTTAATTCCTACATTTGAGTGGTTGCCGAGTATGCAGCGTGCCCTTTCTCAGAGAGCACAGAAGCCACACAGCGTTTTAGGGGCTGTGGGAGAAGGGCAACTACTGAATAAAACTGGAAAGCATGTTTCCAAATTGCCTATAAAAGGAAAGCCAAAGATAATGATGAATTCCTGAAATCTAATACTGATTAGAAAGTTAAAATGGATGTGTGTGTGTTTTGAAAGCTAATTATTCAGAAATCAGAATCAGAGGATCAGTGTGCTTTAGTTGTGTTTTTCACTCTCTTGTTTTTCTGTTTTCCCTTTCCAGTTCATGTGTTGAGGTATATATACACTCTATGCAGTATACTAGTGGATATTGGCACTTTCCTGAGCCTATAAATCACCATATGCTAGTGGTCACCTGCCTCTTTTGGAGGCCAGCAACAAGGAAGGCAGGATTCCAGATAGTGTTAGTGAGGAAGACAGAGACCAAGGTGAGTCTTGGCTGCCCTAGGATGCCAGGACCTGACAGTGCTGCTGAAGAGTTAAGAGTGAACCGCACAGGCCTCCTGCAAACCTACACGTGCAGTCTGGTTGCCTGGCTAGGGCTAGGCCTGAAGTCAAGACTCAATACACTTTAAAATAAAGGAGGCACGCTATGGTGTTTTCACTTCACTGTTAAAAAAAAAAAAGAAAGAAAGAAAAGTAAAAGAGAAAGATAATAGAGTGTGCATTGACTATCAAACCACTCACAGTGCATAACTGGGCAGAGACCCTAGTGCCTATTAGCCTCCTCCCCCCAAAGTCCCCTCTGTAGCTGGGCTACAGTGTAAGGCAGCCATGGAGTGCTGCAGGAGAGAAACAAATCTTTGGAGAAACTTCTGTGAGTGACTCTCCTGCAGCATCTGTCCCTGCTAAGGGTCCTTCTCCTCTGCTTCCGTTTCCACCTGCTCCATCACCTCTTCACTTTCTTCCAGATTGGCTTTGGCATCTTGAAATTGTTGGTACTCGGACACCAAATCATGAACGTTGCTTTCGGCTTCCCCAAACTCGTTGATGTCCATCCCTTCACTAGTGTACCAATGCACAAAAGCTCTCCTTTTGAACATGGCTGAGAAATGCTCAGAAGCCCTGCTGAAGAGCTCTTGAATGGCTGTATTGTTGCCTATGAAGGTGGCCGCCATGTTCAGCCCCCGGGGAGGGATGTCACAGACAGCCACCTTGACGTTGTTGGGAATCCACTCCACAAAACAGCTGCTGTTCCTCGTCTGCACGGAGAGCAGCTGCTGGTCCACTTCCTTTGTGGACATCTTACCCCGGAAGATGCAGGCCACTGTCAGGTAGCGGCCGCGGCGTGGGTCACAGGCAGCCATGGTGTTGCGGGCATCAAACATCTGCTGGGTGAGCTCCGCCACGGAGAGGGCCCGGTACTGCAGGCTGCCCTGGGCGGTGAGCGGGGCAAAGCCCGGCATGAAGAAGTGCAGGCGAGGGAAGGGCACCATGTTCACAGCCAGCTTGCGCAGGTCTGCATTGAGCTGGCCCGGGAAGCGCAGGGAGGTGGTGATGCCGCTCATGGTCAAAGATACCAGGTGGTTGAGGTCCCCGTAGGTGGGCGTGGTCAGCTTCAGCGTGCGGAAGCAGATGTCGTAGAGTGCCTCGTTGTCGATGCAGAAGCAGGCATCAGCGTGCTCAATCAGCTGGTGGATGGACAGCACGGCGTTGTAGGGCTCCACCACCGTGTCCGACACTTTGGGGGATGGCATGACGCTGAAGGCATTTAAGATCCGGTCTGGGTATTCCTCTCGGATCTTGTTCATGAGCAGAGTGCCCATGCCGGAGCCTGTGCCCCCACCCAGGGAGTGGACGACCTGGAAGCCCTGCAGGCAGTCACAGCTCTCACTCTCGTTCCTCACTACATCCATGACGTTCTCGATCAGCTCGGCTCCCTCGGTATAATGGCCCTTTGCCCAGTTGTTGCCAGCCCCAGAGTTACCTGGAAAGAAGAGGAAGGGGGCGTGATGTGTGGAAAGGGCACCTGTAGGAGGCATCCTCATTTCTGCCCGGTGGAATCTTCTAGAAAAACCTACCATGCACAAAGCTGTCTGGTTGAAAGAGGGCTCCTAATCTGCTGGATCGGATGCTATCCATCGTCCCAGGTTCCAGGTCCACCAGGACTGCTCGAGGCACATACTTCTTACCTATGTAAAGCAGCAGGAAGATGTCAGCAAACTGATGTTTTTCTAGAAATTAATATTTCATCAAGATGAAACCTTGTAATCCTGGTCCAAAAAACAAGGGTGTTCTAGAAAGGGGTCTTTGATAGTTCAGGATTTGAGTACCTCCTGTAGTATCTTTCACCCCAAAAACATTTCACACATATCTGTAAAATACCCGCCCCCCCCCCCCACACACACACACACACACAAACAAGGAAAAAAAAAAACATTTCTCATCTTTGTTTGTTGTATTGCTCCTTCCAATCTGGATGATTCTATCGTTTACCAACATTTTTGTAAATTTTTGTTTGTAAATTTCCCTTTTTAGGAAAGGAGCTACTTAATCTGCTTGTGGTCTGGGTGAGTTCCTCTCCAGTCCTGCCTCTTGAACAGGGGTGGGGACCCCACTCTGGAGATTCAGCTGCCTGCCTGTCTGCCTGCTCCAGGTGGGACAACACTCATTTGATGCTTGGATTCCCAAAGCCTTTGCTCCTCTTCTGTCTGCTTCCTGGTTGTTGGGCCACCACCAACTGCAGCCCACCAGCCCTACCGTAGGCTTCGTTGTAGTACACGCTGATTCTTTCCAGCTGCAAAGCAGATGCCCCAAGGTCACTCCCAGCACAGTCGATCCCATGTTCCTCACCAATCACCTCCCAGAACTGAAAGTAGGAGCAGGGTTAAGTCAGTATAGACAAGGATCTGTGAAGGCCAAGAGGGCATCAGAAAGAAATGGAGCTCTTGGACTTGTTTCCCTTGGTCAACCTAACCCTTTTCATAAATGACCAATTCATAAATGACCAGGGAATTTCTTGGTTTTTGCCTGTACTAAGTATAAATATGAATATTTTTGAATTTTATGCCATCTTGAACTCCTGCAGTAAAATATCAAACACATAAAATACTAAATTGGATTGTTCTATTAAATTCAGGCTATTGCTAGGCGTGGTGGCCACACCTGAAATTGCAGAGGCTGAGGCAGGAGAACAATATGTTCAAAGCCCACCTCGCAACTTAGCAAGACCCTGTCTCAAAAATAAATAAATAAAAAGGAAAGGGGATGAGGCTGGGGTTGTGGCTCAGCAGTAGAGCACTTGTCTCACACCTGTGAGGCACTGGGTTCAATCCTCAGCACCACATAAAAATAAACAAACAAAATAAAGTTATCCAACTACAATTAAAAAAATTATATTAAAAAACAAAAAGGATGGGCTGGGGATGTGGCTCAAGCGGTAGCTCGCTCGCCTGGCATGCGTGTGGCCCGGGCTTGATCCTCAGCACCACATACAGACAAAGATGTTGTGCCTGCTGAAAACTAAAAAAAAATAAATATTAAAAATCTCTCTCTCTCTCTCTCTCTCTCTCTCTCTCTTTAAAAAAAAATCTCTCTCTTTAAAAAAAAAAGGACTGGGGATGTGGCTCAACGGTTAAGCATCGCTGGGTTCAATCCCCGGTACCATAAATAAATAAATAAATAAATAAATCCAGGCTGTTGGACACATTGCTTCATAATTTCACATCAGACAACATGTCTCTACTTTCACCTTGTAGTGCTCTGAGTTACTCAAGTGTGGATTCCATTAAGTGAAAATGAACTGAATTCTTATCAAATTTCACAATAATATCTCATTTCACTTTGGAGATTTCTTTCATGAAGTTTTCCCAAAAGTGCATAACCAGGACCTTGTGCACAATTTTAAGTAATATGCATTTTTGATGATCAGGCATGCATGTGATTCAAAATTATGCATTAGCTGTTGTCTTGCAGCTATGGATCATTCTGCCCTTCCAATCACATGTATAGTATTTGTCGATGTAGCTACATACCCTGTTCTCAATATGGAAGCCATTACTAGGTGGCCCCTTTGATGACCTGGAAAAGCATGTGTTAAAGTGCAATCAAAACATACTCATTTGTCAAGACCTCCTCAAGGGTGTTTTCCCAACTAAGTTTGTAAATGACACCTTGACTCCAGTCATGGTCTTAAAATAGGCTATAAATAAAAATTAAATAGGCTCTATTTTATAGTAAATTATGTCATGGTCCTGGGAGTGAAAGAGTGAATACACTGAAGTTCTGAGACACCACAATTGAATGTGTCTTAAAGTCTTTACAGCCCCAAGTAAGAAGTCACTGTTGGATTCTAACCACTGGGCAGCACCACCCAGGCCAAGAGCTTACCCTATCTCCACCATGCACTTCCTCTCCAGGGCCTCTCTCCATGTTATCTTGCAATGTCAGAGCAGGGGGCTCCCCATTTCTGTGTTAGCTATGAATGTCTTGTCACTGTGGCATGGAAGGACCATAACTAGTATTCCAGCTGTAAAATTCCCTGCCCTCAGTTTAAAAGACCTGCACTTAACAGACCTGAATTCATAGCAACCTTTCTCAAAATAGCTAAGAGGTGGGACAACCAGAGGGTCAGCCCATGGAGAGATGATGATCAAAACTGGTAAAGATTGAGGATGTTGATGCTTCGTGAAATAAGCCAGTCACGAAAGGACGAATATTAGATGGTTCCATCTAAATAAGAGTGGTCAGATTCACAGAGGCAGAAAGTAGAACATTGGCTCCCGGAGCCTGGAGGGAAATGGGTTTAATAGGAACAGAGTTAGTGTTTAATAGGGACAGAGTTTCAGTTCTATAAAATGAAAAACATTTTGGAGTTTGGATACACAATAATATGAAGATACTTAATACTACAGAACTGTACCAGGAATTGTTTTCTTAACTGTTCACTTTGTGGGATGTATATTTTACCTAAAAGCTTTTAACCCTCTTACTTTTTGAGACTGCATAATATTCCATGATATGGATAGACTACATTTCATCTATACATTCATCCATCAGTGAACATTTGGATTATTTCTGCCTTTTGGCTATTGTGAGAAATGCTGCTCTGTAAAAAGTAAGACCTCCTAATGGAAGTGTTTTAAAATCTTACTTTTAATGCAATTCATTCTAGTAAAAGTAATTTTCTTTTTGGACTACTAGGGATTGAACATAGGGCCTCACATATGCTAGACTACCCCTCTACCACTGAGCTATACCCCAGTCCTTTGGGGCTTTCTTTTGAGACAGGGTCTTACTAAGCTACCAAGGGTGTCCTCAAACTTTCAATCCTACTTCAGCCTCCTAAAATGCTGGGATTATAGGTGTGCACCTGGTAGAAGTGATTTCAAAATAACAAAGAGAACAAGTTATCTGGGTGTTGCAGAGTACAGTTGTTTATACTACAATGAGGATTGGAAATCTTGAGCTGAAACACCTGTCTTTTTGGTTTTAGCCAAATGAATCAGGTATTTTGTAGAGAAATTTAAGCAGAAGGAGCAGAGGAGAAATAATCCAAGTGTTCACTAATGGATGAATATATAGACAAAATGTGGTCTATCTGTATCATGGAATATTATGCAATCTCAAAAAGGAAGAGGGTTAAAAAGCTTTTAGGTATGATAAAATATCTCATACCTCAAAGAAAGTATTTTAATTATTTCTTCCACTATACACAAAAACTTTATTTTGGGTTTACCTCTTTAATTTCCTGTTGCATACTAAATAAAACAATTTTTTCTAATAGCATGAACATGGGAGGGGAGGGAAAAGACACTGTAACAATAAGGTCTAAAAAACTTCCCAACAAATTTCAAAATCCTCATTTGAGACAAATTACTGTTGTTAGAAATAATAAGATGATAAAAGTAAAATGGTGGTGGTCATACCTATAATCCTTACAACTCAGGAGGCTGAGGCAAGAGGATTCCAAGTTTTAAGGGTCTCAGCAACTTAGCAAGGCACTCAGTAACTTGGTAAGACCCTGTCTCAAACAAAAAGATAGGGGGCTGGGATGTAACTCAGTGTGTCTAGTCCCCAGTACCAAAAGAAAAAAATATATAAGTGAAATGACTGACGGGAATTACATACATGAAATTGTGGACCAAATTAGCATTAGTTAAACTAATCCTCTCAGCCTTTAATAGTTTCTGTGTCTCTGTAACTAAAGATCTGTTTAATAAACCAAATCCTCAGCAAGTGCCTGCATCTGCAAGGACACTGTCTCCCTGCCAGCTGGGGTATTTATGGGTCTGGGGGACCTGGTCAGCAGTCAGCCTTTACCTACCTTGGCTCCAATCTGGTTGCCACACTGGCCGATTTGAATGTGCACGATTTCCCGCATCCTTGCTTTGAACCCAAGGATCAGCTCTTCTTGAGATGCTCAGACTCCAGGAGACCCACTGTTCACCAGCGAGAGACGGCTGTGACTTTGATCATTGCAGGGATGAGACCAGCTTTCAGACCACCCTTGCAGTTGGCCCAGGGGTGTGTCCAGTCCACAGCCCAGCCCTAACCCTCTCAGCTCTTTGCCTATCAACCTTCCAGATGGGTTGTCCTTCCTTTCCTGACAGAATATTGCCCAGTCATTTCCCAGAGCAGGAGTGCAAGATGGGGGGCCACCTCTGTGTGGTGCCTGAACTGCACCTCACAGGCCTTGCCCTGGTGGCGCCTGGGCACTGGTGCCAGCTCTGATGCCTGAGCATGATGATAGCCAAGGCTCCCAGCTTGCTGCGGTGGCTGGGACCACCTGCACAGGGTCTTGCCTGTGCAAGTTATCAGTTGTCTGAACTCAACACTTGACCTCGTCTTTGGCTGAATTTCCCAGGGAGTGATTTGAAAACCACTTGTGGTATGTGGTAATATCCGAGGGAATGTGGGGGGATGGTTTTTATTATTTAAGTTTTGAATTTTATTGTTAATGGAAAAAATAATTAGTACTTATGTAGTAAAATGATGATGAACTTGACCACCATTGGAAGGTGACACGTGGGTCTTAGAAGCTCAAGAAAACTCCATTGAGAGAGAAAGTTCAGAGCCACTGCTTGGCCTCCAGGCCTTTCCCAATCTGACCCCAGCTGTCCTCCCAGCCCCTTTCCAGTCCTTGGTCCTTACAACCCCGTGCTATGACAGGACCTGGGAAAACATCCCACAGGACAACGTGACATTGGATTCAAAGTAAGAAGTCCATGAGGCTGTCCCTCCATGTCCCAACCAGATCAGTGACCTTACCAGAGCCCAAACCTGGAGTACTTGCTCTCAGTGGCCCATACAGGAGCTGTGCATCCTTTGCCCTGTGTCTAGCCTGAGCCCTGTACTCTGTGTATGTCCCATAGGCCTCATGGGCCTCAAGGTGCAGGTAGGAGCCCACACAGGGAGGTGACCAATAAGGGAGTCTAAGAGCAGTAGCCTCTCACTCTCAAAGGAGGTTAATCCAGGCATAGAAGGATCTGGGCTCCGAACCTGAGGAGCAGCCCAGACCTGCAGCAGGGGATTTGATCTGAGCATGCCAGGTCCAGCATGTGGTCCTCCAGATTGATTTAGAGTGTCCATTAAGAGCACCATGGGTCCTGGCTTCATCCCACAGAAGGGCAAAGGCCACTCTGAGGACTCTTGTCAAAATTCAGACACAGACTTGACTACTGGATGATATTGCGCCCACCTTCTGTCCTGTGACTCTGACCACAGCACAGTGGGTGTGTGTGTGGGAGTCCTCCTTTCCAGGAGGGACCACAGTGCGGACCACTTGAAGGTCAGGTCGTGACACTGCCAGCAACTCACTCTAACACAGACCCAGTAATAAGCCCTCAACCTGGAGATCACAGGAAAGCAAGGGCGGCAAGGTGAATTTCTTCAAGGTATAAAGTTTGCACTTTTGCAACATGACTGTATGGTTCAGATTTCTTTCTACTCAAATCTGAATCACCACATGATTCTTGGATGCTTCTGGTCCAGACACCCACCACCCAGAGGTAAAGAGAAGAACGTGTAAACTCAGGAGGAAGAAACCCATCTGTGTTCCTCTGTATTCCTGACAAATTAAGAAATACACACAGAGGCACAGTTCAGTACCCTCAGAAGCTAGCCTGTCCTCCATGCCAAGCCTCCCTAGTGGTAGGCTACTCCACTCGTCCCTCTCAGGGGGCTCCCCTGCCTGCCAGACCCTCCAAAGCCCAAAAACAGCTCCATGAGGGTCTCATGGCTGCTCCTTCTCCAGAGACCCCTCTGTGTGCCCAGGACCAGAGCACTGAATGACCAGTGGATGACCATGGGCTCTCCTGTTTGCTAACTGCTTAGACACGTGCCTTATCTCCCTACCAGCCGGGGAGCTGCCGGTGTCATGTCACCTTTGAGTCCCCAAAGTGCCTGATACATAACAGGGCCTCAGTAAATGTTTGTTGAGTGCACACTGGCAGCTGGGTGAGTTTGAGCAGTGATGTTCAGAATGGCAACTTTTCTTAGAGCCAATAATGTATTTACACAAGAGTATGGCCTTCTGATGGCCGGTGGGGACACAGCGCCCAAGGACTTTTCGCGCCATTCCCTAAGAGATGATCTAGGCTGGAAGTATAAACTGATCCAAGAAACCTGGCCATCAGGAGTAGATCAGAAGGGAATGCCCTCAATGAGCTATTATGGGAAGCCATGGATGGGCACGGCCTCTGAGGCAGAGCTGCTGAAAGGGGCTGTGTGGCCGCATACCGCCTCGCTGCAGGGACCACTGGGCTGGGCCGGAGGGCAGTTTTGATCTCCCTGGGTTCACTCTTGGCTGTATGCGCAGGGCCCAGTGTGCTGCCCACCCCTCCCCACGGCGCATTCCTCTCCGTCTCTTGGTCTCTCCGTTTGCTTAGGGAGGGAAAGGCCAGGTTTCCAGATGGGAGCTTAAAAAGCTTTTCTGTTAATGGGGCAGTTGGCAAAAGGGAGAAAAGAGAGGAGCCCTGTTTGCTTTGATTCCTGTATTGCGGGCAATGTTTGTTCAGTCTCGGCTGGTGCTGAGCTTTGGACACTGGGCTGCAGAGAGGATGGGGCGGGGAAGTTGGCAGGTCCCCCGGCTGAAGCCCAGTTCCGCCACTGAAGGGGCCCATCTCCTCCCGTATCCTGGGTTTTTCCATCTGTAAACTAGATAAGGGTCCCCGAGTCACAGTCAGCTGTGAGGACCGGGCATGCTAGCTGACCCCGCACACCTGGCAGCTGGCAGACTTCAAGCCAGCCTCGGCTTCACTTGAAGACAGGCCTGTTCATCCCACACCTGTGGCAGGACTGCCTCCTGGCTAGGCTCCTGCATTCAGGGTGACAAAGCCTGGGCACAGCTGAGGTAGGGAAAGCAGCCACCTGTGAGGCAGTCATCCTGCCTCTGCCCTTCTTGTGAAGGTACCTGTTCTCCTGAGGAAGGAGCCCTCCTGTGACTGCCAGTCTGCTGCAAGCCAGCGAAGTGGTGACTACCTAGTGCCTTACCCCAGCCCCAGAGGAGTAGTCCTTTCCAGGACACATCCCCCCGAGGCCTGCTCCCCTGCCAGGCTGAAGGCACCTGACACCCAGCCCTGAATTATGTCAAATAATGAGAACAGGCCATCTCTGATGAATGACACCACTGTTTTCTGCCCCCAGATATTTTCTGGCCACAACCAAGACAGGGTAGCACTGACTGCTCAAGAGCAGAGCTTCCCCAGGCATTGCCCACAAGGCAGAGGGCCGGGGCAGAGCTCCACACACACATGCCGGGCACCATGCACACCTGGGTTGCTGAATTACAGTGTTTGCACATGACTCAGAAGCAGAAGCCAAGAAACCTGCAAGCCAGGGCCAGCCGCACATGCCCTGGACACGTCTCCTCCCGCGGGCTACTGCAATCGACCTCCACAAGAAGATTGGCCTCTTCCTAGATGACACTTGGTTCTATTATGGGAATAGAACTATGAAGATAAGAAAAACCAAGTGTCACCCAGAAACCCCCATCAGCCCCTTCCAGACTTCCCCTAGAAGATGTCCCCAGGGGTCAGATGGTGCATCCTCTACTTGGCAAAGGAAATATAATTAGGAGAAAAACAGAGTTCTCAGAGAATTCATTGAGTTCACCCACCCTGATCTTCTACTTCTGAGTGCATTGAAGTTCCTTGAATAACTCAGAGAAGACTGTTGAATTATAGTGTTTGCTTGTGATTCAGAAGCAGAAATTTTTCCAAATGTCTTAGCAAGAAAATGACATCTGAGGGGCCATTATGAGTGACTCAGCGGGTGTGGGCAGCCCCCTAGATGAGCTGAGCTCTACTTTGTTGCACTCTGCCTCCATGTGTGTTCTCTTCCTGAAAAAAGAAAGTTCTAGGAGGATGAATAAGTAACTTCAAGAGGACAGGGCTAAGCCAGGCTACTCAGCTCCATGGAGAAGTCCTCCACCTCTTTGTCCAGCTGAAATGTCTGTGGTGCCCACACCACACAGGGCTCACTGGGCCACTCATCTTCCCAGCCCATCCTGCAGCCCCAGACTGTGGAAATGCTTGGCTGTCTCTTAGGCAGCTTGAAAACCAGCCTCCTGAGCTGTGCAACTCTGACTTACAGGAGAAGACACGACCCACCACACACACAATGCACCACTTCCTTTGAACTGCTGTACCCCAAAGATGACAAACATATGGACCCTCTCAATTATCTCTTTCCCATCTCCCAAGATGTGCAACTACTGATAAGCAATGTTCTGTGGTGTCAACAGAGATCAGTATAATACCTGTGAGCACCTGGAGTCAAAATCAAACAAAAATATATAATTCTGCAAGCTCCATGGGTCCAAGAAGTCTGTTGTGTGAGTCTCAGAAATTCATTCATTTGTCAAGCAAATATTAGCAGAGTGCTGTTTGGGAGACTTGATGTTCCTTAGAAAAACACAAAGTGTGGGCCTGGCCCTCCAGGGGTTTGGAGGGTGACAAGAGCACTTGCTTTCCATCCTGCTGGACTTCATGCACTTCTCTGCCACCATCTGTCCCATGTTTGGCCTGCACACCACCACCACTATTATCACCACTACCACCACATCACATCATCATCACTATCACTACCACCACCATCACCACCACCACCATCACCACCACCACCCCATCATCACCATTATCACTACCACCACAGAGATAGAGACAGAGACAGAGACCCAGGAAGGGAACTGACTTGCCAAAACCTCAGGCTAATGTGGCAGAGCCAACCACAGATGACAAGTCTTCAGACCCCTTTATCCAGGGAGACAAATCTGAGGTGTCAATTTGAGGCATCAGGAGGCAGTCTGGCCAGATGGCCTCCAGTCAGGCAGCCATGCAGCCTCGATGCTCCTGGCAGGCCTCACCTCACCTCTGGGCTGCATCCTGCCCTTGCTCTCACCTCTTCAGCAATACTATGGCTTCATGGACATTGGCTGTCCCCTCTATAGCCACACTAATTAGCCTCCTTCCAAGCTGTCCTTCCCACAGCCACCAGAGCCCAACAAGCCCCCCTGAAACTAGTGACAACCCAAACCTTGTATATGGCGATATGTTCCTTCACATGAGACAGAGATTTGAAAACATCTGAGCCAGGAGACGGACGAGGAACAGGCGAGAAACGGACGAGGGAGCAAGAGAGAGGGGTGAAGGCCCAGCCAGGTAATAGAGGTCTGGCACCCATGCACCAGGGGCAGCAGCTGCCATCCCTGCAGCCTGCTGTCTGACAACCCTCCTGAGACTCCCCATGAGCTGACTCTGGGTCATCACATCTGCCAGACATGTTCACATGCCAAGGTCTGCTTATGTACTCTTCCCTCTACATAAGAAGTATCCTTCCAGCTCATTCCATGGCTGTGGCCTCATGATTCAATCCCAACTCATAGGATACCTAGAGAACAATCCCAGAGCAAACTCCCCAGAGGCCCCAGTCACTAGGATTCTCCGTTTTCTCAACTTCCAAGTACTTTCTACTCTTCAAGCTCCTCTGCCTGCTCCCTCTGCAGAATGCAAGCTGCTCACAGGCAGAGACCTGTTCACTGCTGCATCCCACAGCTGAAAACAGAAGTCTGGCACATGCTAGATGCTCAACAAATTCATGCCGACAGCCCAACTTTAGAGGGCAAACAAATTCTACCGGGTGAATTACAGTTCACAGGTAAGTGGGCCACACACATCCATGCCAGGCTGCAGGTGCCATGTACCAGCAGTGATGATGACAAGGCCCACCTCATGAATGGGACCCTAAGGAGCTACCCCCACTCCAGGCACATGTGTGCGTGTAGCAGGTCACTGTGCAACCAGGCCAGGGCATGATGCACCATGTGCCCAGGGATGGTGGCAGGATCCAGAAGGTTCACAAGAAGGCCTTCACCTCCTAGGAGTCTAGGAGCTGGCCTGAGGCTCTGGCCAGGGACCGAGGAGTGAAGAGGCTCTGGTGAGGAAGCCATCATGCCCTGCAAAACCAGCTGGCCACCAAACATTGTCAGCAGCCATCAAAACAAATGCCGTATCCAGGATGTGGCTCTACTCAGGAATGTGGAATAATAGGAAATGTCTGCAGCCTGCTGGTGGGAGCCAGACAACAGAGCGCAAAGGAAGAGGGGAGGAAAGATGTTGAGGCCTCTCCACAGTGAACTAAGACTCATCTGTATCCTCCTCCTTAGGCTTGAAGGTGGGCTAGATCTGGCCTACGTATGAAATGCATGTGTTGTTCTTTTTGAGGATGAGGGGTAAATCAACTTTATTTTTAGAAATGAATAGACTTTTGTGTCTGGCCTTGCTGATCATGTTTGCCAGAAAACTTGATGGGATATTTAAAAAAAAGTCTACATTCAAATCTGTACCTAAGACCTCATGCCAAATGTAGGCCTTTGACCTCGCTAAAGGCTCAGTCTTCCCACCTGTGAAATGGAGCAATAGCATCTTACTGCCCCCACTCCCTGTGGCCACCACACACACACACACACACAGGGTTGTACCAAAGCCTAAAGATGATTACAGAGTCCTCCAGAATATCTGAATTGGCCCCGCCCTCTACTCTTAAGCTCCGCTGGGAGCAAGAATGACTCAGGTACCTCTGAAAAGAAAAATCCAGGGCAGGTGGCCAGTTTCTCAGGCAAAGAACTTTATAGTGGTTTCTGGGAGACACCTAGCTCCTGAGTGTCTGTTGGCAGAGGCTAAGCTGCAGGCAGAATGCACAACAGCCTCGTCTGAACGGCTGCTGGAAGTAATGCTTAGGCAAGCCAGGCCTCCTGGGTACAGAGTGACAGCCCTGCCCTGGGCCTCCTCACTTCCAACCCAAATGAGATGAGTCACAATCCACAAAGCAACCTCAGTGGCACCTGAGTGGTGTCAGGTGAGAACACACCTTTCAGATTTCCAGGAGTCCCCAGGCTGCCAGGCAGGTGAGTCTGCCCTAAAGGGAGAGAGCCCTAGACATCAACTCAACCTCCAGGAAGGATAAATGCAGCCACAGGCCCTGTCCAGCAGGTTCTCTAAGTATGGCCCTCCTCCACCTTGGTCCCAATGACCTTCTCACTTCATCCATGTGTCCTCCGGAGAACTGAGACCCTTCACTAATAGCTACACCAAAATTTGAGTCGATGGGTTGGTGGCTGCCCCACAACAGAGCAGTCTTGGGAACCTCGCTGAAAGGACCACCCAAGGCCCAGTGGTCAATCAGCTGCTCAGAGCAGGAAGGTGGACATGCATTTACCAGTCAGAGCTGAGCTTGGAGGGAAAGAGTCTTGATGTTCTGGGCTTTGCTGTGACTGGCCTGTCACAAGGGGCTGACAAAGCAGACATTGAGGGAGTCACAGCAAGTCTCACTTCCTTCCTCTTGGCCTGAAGAATCACAGATTCAGTGTGGGACTCCCTGCCCTACTCTCCTGGGCTGCCCTCCTATCACTGAGTTCTCTATTTGGGAAACTCCACCAGGTCACAACTTGTCAGTGTTGAATGTCCTGTTCCTTACAGCCTGAAAATGTCCTTCCCTTACCAGCACTGAGATTCCTCAGATAAATGATGCCTTGTGACTTAGCCTTAGGGTGCAGGAGGGAGAACACAGAGGCCAGACCCCACAGCAGGGTAGGCAGGCAGGTAACACTGCTATCACAGGCTGCTTCATTGTTTACCAGGCCCAGAGAAAAGTGAACCTAGTTTGGTGGTTCCCTCACCCCATTGCACCTGATGTGGGGCCCTTCTGAGCTGGGGGCTCTGTGTGACTGCTGGGGTCACATGTCCATGTTGTAGGCCCTGACAGTCCTTGGAGCATCCCGGACTTCTCAATGCCATACAAATGGAAAGGCTTGTAACTTGAATGTGTTTCCAAGCAGTGTTAGGGGTGAGGGCTCTTGGTGTCACAGCCCAGGTGGCAGAGGCTAAGTCCGGAGTAAGTGTTTTCATCAGGAGCCTCCTGTTTTCTGTGTTGTAGAATGTGTGGACTCTAGCATTTGATCCTACAGTCTAGGTCTGGATGGGTCCCCACCACCCCTGTTACCCTAGTAACAGTGAGTTTTTAAGCTCTTCTTTCTTTTCTTTCCTCTTCTCTCCTTCCCTCTTCCTTTTCCCTAACTTTCCCTCCCTTCCCTCTTTCCTTTGTGTGTGTGTGTGTGTGTTGCATGTTGTGTTGCTAGCGATTGAACTCGGGGCCTCAAGAATGTCGAGTTCAGGTTCTACATTCCCAGCCTCAAGCTCTTTCTCTAGAGGAAACAAAGAGCCCACCACTCCAGCAGACCCCTCCTGGAGGACACTGCAGGACCAACAGAGCCCAGACCTCTTCCTCCTGTGAATCACCCAGTTCTCTTCAGTCATCAAGGCAAGAGAAGCACACTCCCTTCCCCCTCCTCATATACCCAGAGGGCATAGAGGCCAAACCCAGTGCTCCTGCTGGGGAGAACTGACCTGGGGAGGCAGAAAGTAAGTTCACCTACTCTCCAGTTCAAACTGGAGAGTTTCTCCTGGGACCTTGAAAGAGCCTCACCCACCCACCTGGCTCATTACTGTGACTTCTCAAGTAGACAAGACCTAACAGAGCCCCATGTCCACACTCTTTCTCAGTGACCACTTTTCAGGAACTAGGCCAGAAATTGAGGGCTTTTAAGTTCTGCCTGGCCCTTGTCTCTGACAGGAGGTGGCCAGCAGGCTTTCCAGTCCTGTTGGTGTTTCCAGGTGAGGTCCTGAAAGCAGCCAGCAGGCCAGGAGGCAGCCATGACCATTCTTGATTCCCACTAGACATAGGCAGAGGAGGGCTGGCGTGTCAGGAGTGTGGGAAAGGTTGAAGAGCTCTTCTGAGGACCCTGTACCAGGAACCTCATATCAAGGCCTGGAACAAAATGCCTGGGTCCTTCTCCTACCAAATGGAGAAGGCCATTTTGTGACTTGCTGAGGGTGATCACCGCCCACGGGAAGTAGGCGGGAGGGAAAAACTCTTCAATTAAGAAAGGAGTCCTGTGCGTCCCACTTCTGCTTTCTGATCCTCATTGGTCTGTGGAGGACTTGGTTAGCAGGAAACCTTTCCAAGCATCCTTGGAAGCCGGAATGCAGAACTCGTGATTTATGTGCCTAGTGAAATTTTCCTTTAGGGGCATGCTCTAGAAGGCTCTGGCCTTTCCTTCTCTGTGAGAGATAATCATCTCCCCAGAAAGGCAGTGGGTCTCTGGGAAAGGGAGTTCAGAAAGCCAGATCAGGACATGATTGTGTAGGAAAGGCGGCCTCTTCCCAGGACCTGGGGACATCCCTATGGAGCGATGGCCTAATTGGGATGCTGGGGGCATCTATCCAGATCCCTGGTCCCAGGAATCCTGGACTCGGCTGACCATCAAAGTTGCAGTCCCCACCCCAAGGTACCAGGACCCCAGAAGTGAGTTGTTTGACAATAGCGCGCTCAGTTGAAGCCACTTGACTACGCTGTCGTAGGTGGCTAGGTCAGGTCTGAGGTCTGGCTCCGTGACCTGGTACATGACCCCCGAGTTCAGGTGACCGGAGCCAGGAAGGGAGGCTCTGCCCGCGGCTCCGCGGTGGGGCGGGGCGGGACAGCAGCGGCGGGACAGCCCCGCCCCGGGGGTGTGTCCGCCGCCGCGCCACCTTAAGGGCCGGGCGGGGCGGGCGGAGCGCGTGGGTCCCCGAGCCCGGCGCGGGTCGAGGGAGCAGCGCAGGGCGCGGAGGGCAGCATGGCGTCGTGTGGCCTGGTGCAGCCACTGCTGGTGCTCGTGCTGCTGGCCGGCGCGGTGCGGGCCAGCCTCTACTTCCGCCCAGGCCAGACCTGCTACCGGCCACTGCGGGGAGACCAGCTGTCGCAGCTGGGACGCAGGTGGGCTCGAGGCCGTGCCTGGGGGAGGGGAGGCCCATTGGCGCGCTCCCCAGTGGGGGGCCTGCTTCCCTGGGGTTCTAGGAACCAAGGTGCCCTGCCTGCTTAGGCTTTGGGAGATCACATCTGCCCTTTTGGGGGATCACACCCAGCTGGAGCCCCTCCTGGCCTTTGTGTCTTGCCCCAGCACTTGGTGTTTCTTGGGGAGCCCTCCCCTTCCCTTAGTTTTGAGGGTAGCCTGCTGCCCTCACATTCCAAGGGTGCTGGGGCCTGCTGGCGTATGATGGGCTTCCCTGGTGATCAGGCCCTCCACTCTCACTCCCACATTTTGGGAAAGGGGAGAGGGCCCCAGGAGGACGGCCAGTATGGCCCCTGGTGGGCTCCCAGCTACCCCAGGAGCCCTGGTACTCACTTGCTCTCTTCCCAGGACATATCCCCGGCCGCATGAGTACCTGTCTCCATCTGATCTCCCCAAGAACTGGGACTGGCGCAATGTGAATGGTGTCAACTATGCCAGTGTCACCAGGAACCAGCACATCCCCCAGTACTGTGGCTCCTGCTGGGCCCATGGCAGCACCAGTGCCATGGCAGGTAGGTGGTCTGGGGCCTAGGGTTCCATGATGGTCCTGGCAGAGGGTAGCTGCCACTTGATTAAGGGCCAGGAGCACCTATCCAGGCTGCCTCCTAGTCGGCACAGGCAGCCACAGCCCAAGGTTCCAGAGGCCTATGATTCAGAGCCAGGAATGAGTCTGGACCTTTGCCCTCTACCAAAGTGACACAAGCTGGGTCATTCTGTGGGAATCCACTATGGGCCCACTTGAGGCCTCTAGGTACAGGCAGGAGTGGGACCGAAGCTCAGTGACAAATGGCTCAGCCATTGAGAAGGAACCAGAAATGCGACATCACCAAGCTCCCAGCCTGGCCTTGGGGACATGGAAGTGAAACTGTGCTCAGAAGCAGTTAATATTTGAGATGAAAAATGTCCTGTGGTTGAAATATTGAGTATGGCTACAGCCCCTGCCCTGATCTGGTCACTGCTTCCAGCCAGCCTTCTGGCTACTGGGTGGACAAGGAAGGTCCAGGGCAAGGAGGGAGATGGAATCTTGGTGTCCACCATCCTGAGGGCCGCTGCACCCTGGCCTGGGAGAGGGGGCAAAAGCTGGGAAGCCCAGGTGTGCCTGGGGCATTTGGGAGGGGCCTTGCCCTGCGGCCTGAGTTCCAGGAACCTGGATTCCACTGGGGCAGGCCCTCACCCTGGCTGGGAGTTGACAGCAATGGCTAGGTGCTGTCTCCTCCCTGTTTGCTATCTCTTTGGCCAGGCCTGTTGTAGGTGTGGCTTGTGTTGAAAGGGTTAGTGACATTGTGGCCACTGCTGCTTAGGAAGCTAGGGTCAGGACTCATGTGGAGCATCTTCTTTAAGCCTCCTAGCAGCCATGATGGCTCTGTTTGACAAGGAGGAAGCTGCAGAAGATGTCCATAGTGACAGCTGGGATTTGACCTAGAAACTCGTCTGGGGGTAAGGTCTGGACTCCAGAGCCCACTGGCTATAGCTGTGGCATCTAGCAGAGACTCCCTTGGTGGTCCAGCCCTGTTTCTGTTTGGGAACTGGTAAGGAGCCCTCTGGAGGCTGGAACATATTTCTGACCCTTCAAGGAAGAGGAGGAAGGGAGCAGGTGGGCCAAGGTCCCTCCCTCTGACTTAGGTAGAGCCAAGGCCTTAAACCCTGAAGGATCTGAGAGGCGTGGGCCAGGCTGGTTGGTTTTAGCAAATCTGGAGGCAGAGGATCCGGATAAAGTCCAGGAGAGCACCCAGTAATGGCAGCCAGCTTTGGGGAAGTGAAAGGGACTTCTCTGCAGAGCACAGGGTGGAGTCGGGGGAGAAAGAACTAGAAAGGTTGCCAGTGAGAGGTCATGTGACAGGATACACATTTGTAGGACATTGCAGGGCAAGGAGGAGATGGGATGGCTAGAGGCAGTTTGTCCCCTCTGAGATGGCACCTATCCCTGGCCAAGGCATCAGCCCTACATTTCCGCAGTGGAATCTTTGTGCAGATTGCTGATTCACTCTTCTCCTTAAACTTTTAACATCAAGGCCATCAAGGCTATTGCCCTTCTTTCACTGAGAAAATAGAAGCTACCAGAGACTTCTTTCCATGGGGTCAAGTGTCCAAGCCTCTCACTGAGAATACCTGTCCCTCTCGAGGAGGTCATCCTTCATCCCCTTGAGGAAGTTCTTCTATCTCAAACAAATGAGTGAAAAGCCCCTTGACCCTGCTCCACCTCCCACCACCCTACTCCTTGGGCTCTATAAATATCTGCACCCCTCCACTTCCTCTTCTCATCCTGAGCCACCCTGGCCCTGCTACCGTCTCCACCATTCATGCCATGGTTGTGAGCTGCCATGAACAGAGTGTAGTCCCCAGGCCACTGCCTTCCTAGAACACAGGCCGCCCCACCCCCATGGCTGGCTCTGCCTTCCCACTGAGCCTTCCCTTCTCATTCCCCAAATTCTGAGCATCAGTTCCCAGGTCCAGCCCTTCTCCTGGACTCCTTCACTTTCAACTGCCCAACACCCTCTTTCTCGGATTCCTGCCACCTCCAACCAGAGGCAGTCAATGGCTCGGAGCATCTCACTCTGCCCACCACTCCCACCCACAGTGCCATCCTCCTGCAGCCCTCTCCACCATTGCAGGGGATACTTATGCCAAAGCCTAGAGGCCACACACCACCATGGCCCCTCCGCCCTTGCTGTGGGCTCAGCTGCTACAGCTGCCTGCTCGACCCAGTGGATCATGTTCTTCAGCTTGAAACCCTCTCATGATTTTGCTCAGGTAAAAGATGAAATCCTTCTGTGAACTACCAGAGCCTACAGCCCAGCTCTCTAGGCCACCCTGCTCAGGTCGAGGGGGAGCCTGGTGCCTCTCCTCCCTGTTTCCTTATCACTCCTGCCCTCTCTCCTTGGCCGGCTGTCCCCTGGCCCGCCCTACATACATGCTATCATGCTTCTGGACCCTCCCCCACACTGTACACTTTGCTCAAGTTTATCTGTTGGCTTCTGGCCTCCTTGTGTGCTGTGAGCCCTGGGAGATGAAGCTTCAGTCTTTTCGCTCCTCTGTGCCCCCAGCACAGGGTCTGGGCACAGTGCTTTGCACACAGCAGGTGTGAGAGCCCTCACTGATGGCCCAAGATGGGGAGGAAGTCCAAAGATGAGGCACAGGCCAAAGGGAGGCAGCAGCCAGTGTGGGGCACCTGCTTCTACCCCAAAGGATGGGGGCACCCCTGGTGGACAAAGGAGGGTCTGAGTGTGTGCAGACCCATCGCTGAAGGGTAGCTGCTATAGGCAGAAGAGGGAGTTTGGAAGAGTCCTGTTCTCGGGAAGGAGGCAGGGAACCTGGGCCCATGGGCTTTGGGAAGCTGGGAATCTACTCGCCAGTGGCCCAGGAGGTACATTTGTGGGCACAGAGACTTGGGCTAGGTGGTGGCAGGATGAGCTTGCCTTTTGAGTTTTTCAGCCCGGTGGATTATGGGTGGGGGGATCCTAAAAGGCCCAGGCCTGGTCAAATGAGTAGACCTATGGAGCCAGGACCAGTGTGAGCAGGAGTCTAGAAGGTGACATGAGGAGGTGGCACCCCAGGGGAGCTGCACGAGGAAGAAAGAGAGATTTGGGCCAGGCGGAGGCTGCTGTTGAGCCCGTGGTAGCTAGGAGAAGGGCAGGTGAGGCTGCAGGAGAGGAGGGTGGGCCATAAGGAGTATTGTGGTAACCTAGTCCTGCAGAATGGAGAGCAAGATGATCCTGATTGGGTAGCCTGGGTCCTCTTCTGGGAAGGGGAGCAAGTTTTTCAGCCCCAGTTGTGCCCTCAGTGTGTGAGCCCAGGCTTGTGGCAGCCAGGGCTGCTCAGGCCCCTTGACTCACCATGTGCTTGGGTCTGGATCCCCCCTGGCCTTCCCCTGGACTACATCAGCCCCTCCCTGGGGCTACATCAGCCCCTCCCTGGGGCTCGTTCAGTCCCTGGGCTGCACCTGCTCATGGAGGTGCCCACCTTGGTCCCTCTCCACAGGGCTTTCTGACTCTCAGCCTGCCTCATGTGGCAGCCGAGGCATCCCTTCAGTCCTTCAGCAGGTGTTTCTTGAGGATATACTGGGCTGACCTGTGTGGACAGGACAGATCTGGCCTTACCTGGTGGCACTTGCAGCCAGGCGGTGCAGGCAGACACCACAGTGCTCCAGAAGGCCAGGGCAGACCTCTGGAGAGCCGCAGCTGAGCTGCGGCCTCCACAAGGAGGTGGGCATGGGAGCGAGCCTTCCAGAGACATGCAGCCTGAGCCCTGAGCATGGGCTTGGAGGCAGGATGGTGGGCAGCACCCTGTGGCCTGACCTAGGCCTCCAGTGCCAACTGGGGAAGTGAGGAGGGTGCTGCTGAGGGCAGGTGCTGAGTAGACCCTGACCTTCCAGATCGCATCAACATCAAGAGGAAGGGGGCGTGGCCCTCCACCCTGCTATCTGTGCAGAACGTCATTGACTGCGGCAATGCTGGCTCCTGCGAAGGGGGCAACGACCTGCCAGTGTGGGAGTATGCCCACTTGCACGGCATCCCTGATGAAACCTGCAACAACTACCAGGCCAAGGACCAGGGTAGGCCCTGCCCACTCCCCCGCTGCCCTGTCCCTCTTCCCTGGGAGAGTGTACTGTAAGCCCAGGCCAATCCCACCCTTGCGATGCTGTGGCTGGAGTGGTGGGGAGGGGAGGGTCAGCACCCCCGGTCTTTGGGGAGGACTTGTTCCCAGAACCTGTGCCAACCTCATCCAGTGCTGCCTTGAACCTAGTAGAGCTATGGAATTCATCATTTTTGTGGAGACCCTCCCTTGGCATGGGGAGAGGTCAAAGGACACCCTCCCAATTCCCGGGCCTCCAGCCTTAGACCATGTTTCTGCTGCGGTGAGGCCCTGATGTGATGTATGGGTTCTGACCTGTGACATTTGGGTAGTTTATAATAGGCCTTGCATGGAGCAGGGCAAGTGCTCCTGCTCCACCCTGTGCGGGGTGGAGCCTACTCTCCAGGAGCTGGGCACAGAGAGCTGGTAGGGAAGCTGGCACCCAGAGCTGGAGGCAGGAGGTCTAGCAGTGGGTCTGTCAACCTGGTCCCTGCCCAGTACTCCGGGCCATGTGTACCCAGATGTGCCTGCAGCCAATGGGCACTTTGTGGGTGAGCAGAGCAGGCTGGCCCAGAATCCCCAGAGTCGACACATTCCTTTTAGGCTGCTCCTTTCAGAAACCAAAGGACCCAAATGCATAATTGGCAGGTTTAAGCCACCTGACCCCAGATCTCCCTCACAGCCAGAGCAGAAAGCTTTGGAAAACTCAGAAGACATTTGAGACAGGTGCAGGAGGAAGGAAGGGGAAGGAGCCCAATGCTGTCCCCCAACCCTGTGAACGCTGGCTCTAGTGTCCTGTACCCACTGAAGTGGCAGGAATACTCAGCCCCACCCAGGCCAGCGGGATTCTGTCTCCTTGCTTCCTGGGCCAAACTGCCCAAAGAATTTTCTGTCCTGGTTTAGTAAACCCAGCAGGGTCAGAGACCCCAGGGGGGACTTCCCTGTGGAATCAGATAGTCCTGGGGCCCTTCCCACCCCACTGACATCCCCAAGCCGGTGTTGTCCAGCCGAGGCCAAGTCGCTCTGATCCCACCTCTCCTGACAGGTGGCTGGAGCACATCAGAGACCTGAGTGTTTGCCATAAACAGTCTTGTCTTTGTATTGGTAAATGTGGCTGCAGATCCACCATTTTCCGGTTGTGCCAGGCCCTGGGCATTTGGTGTTGGACAAATTAAACCAACAATTTAATCCTCAAAGAGTTTACTGTCCCCGGAGAAGATCTGGACAGATGTGTAACCACAACAGAAATAGGCAACAACAAAGTGGTAGCCAGGCAGGCTGAAGACCGGGCAGGGTGGATGGGTGAAAGTACAAATGCCCAGAGTTAGGGAACATGGCCATCATGCCTATGAGGTGGAACATGGGCACACCTTCTTATTCTTCTTTTCTAACCTAATTGTGGGTATCTCTCAAACCAAAATAACAAGAAAGGGGTTTTGTTTTGTTTTTTTTTTAACCATATGTAATGGCATATTTATTCACTAGCCAGCAATAGAATCATCTTGTTGAGTTTTAGTATTTTGATTGCACTCGATTTCAGCTCTGAAGTATTGTGGAAAGGTCCTCTCCTGGTCTTTACAGAGAGGAAAAAGCCCACCCAGAGTTCCTGCTCTATAGTCAAAAGTTGACCTCTCTTCTCTTCCCTCCTTCCACCCTTCAAGGAGGGTGGAGCCCTCCTTGAAGCTCTTCCATAGCAGAAAGAGGAGATGATCGGTTCCTAGTAATGAGCAGGGCACTGGGCCTCCTGGTTAGCTGGGCAGTGAGGAGAGCCCCAGGTTGACTGCTTGCTCTCACCCAGAGTGTGACAAGTTCAACCAGTGTGGGACCTGCACGGAGTTCAAAGAGTGCCACACCATCCAGAACTATACCCTCTGGAGAGTGGGCGACTATGGCTCCCTCTCAGGGAGGGAGAAGATGAGGGCGGAGATCTACACGAATGGTCCCATCAGGTGAGTACAGGCCGCCAGGTGAGGCTGCGCCAGGTGTACCAGCAGGATTGTGTACCTGTGTGTCGATCATGCTTCCCGCCCCACCACCAGTTTTACTCCCTAGTGTGAGCTACAGCCACCACTTTCACCTTTGAGAACTTCTGTTTTCTCAGAAGTAAACCCCAACCAGTGACTGATCTGCCCCTCATGGGATTATTGTGGGACACGTGGGGGTGAGAGGCCCAGCTGTGGTGACAGCTGTGGTGTTCTGGGGCTTGAGGACGCAGCCACAGCAACTCAAGTCTGTCCAGAACCACCGTGTGGGGCGGGTTGGATTCACCCCTGGGGCAGCAGGCTACCTGCAGCCTCTTTCTGGGTGAGGTAATAACTCACTGCTTGCTCTCAGCTGCGGCATAATGGCAACAGAAGGGATGGCCAACTACACTGGCGGCATCTATGCCGAGTACCGTGACAAGGCCTATGTGAACCACATTATCTCAGTGGCCGGATGGGGTGTCAGCAGTGACGGGACCGAGTACTGGATTGTCCGGAATTCCTGGGGCGAACCTTGGGTGAGATGTTTTCACTTTATGGTTGTACCTAGAAAATGAGGCCACACTTCTCACCCATGCCTGTTGACCTCTGACTGAGCACTGTGGCCTGCAGCCAGCTAGACCTCTTGCTCCAGCCATCTGTCAGCCACAGCTCTGGGCAGATGCTTCTTGTGTAGGGCCATTCCTGTTCTATGCATTGTCCGATGTTTAGCAGCACCCTGGGGCCCCTACCCACTAGATGCCAGTTCCTCTTCTGCCCCCCAGTATGAGACACCAGAACTGGCACCAAAGTGAAGTGGCATGGCTGGGACACCCCTGCCAAGGATGCAGTTGGCCACCTTCCTCCTTCACAACCAGGTCATTTTTTCTCCTGCCAGTTTCAGACTCTCCTTAGGAGTACTCTGTAGGTTTTTCATGAATACTTTTAGGTTGGGTCAAAGATCCAGGGGGTGATAACTGCCAGAGTTTTTATTTTTAAAACTAATATTAGCCATTAATAGCTTGATACAGAAATTCATTATTATGAAATGGAGGAAAATGGTAAATACAGAAGTGATGAAATCAGTTTGTTTTTTTTTTTTAATTAAATAACTACAAGTGGGGATATTAGTAGGTGGATAAGTCATCTGGTCTAAACAGTCAACATGTTTTGTTACATTAATTAGCTACTGGCAGGGGGCCCTTGTGTTAAGTATTAACCAAGTGAATATCTCATACAAGGCATTTTTGACAAGGGTCATGGGAAAGGGTGCTGGGTGGCCAGGCAGGCTGTCTGGGTATTTTGTTCTGTGGGGCTGGGCTGCGGGGTGGAGGCCAAGGGCCTGGTCTGAGTCTGGAGCAGAAGGGTGGAGCCGGAGACCATGTGCTGAAGGGGTGACGTGGGGGCCTTGGCATCTCGCAGGGTGAGAGAGGCTGGATGAAGATAGTGACCAGCACCTACAAGGATGGGAGAGGCGCCAGCTACAACCTGGCCATTGAGGAGTACTGCACATTCGGGGACCCCATCGTCTAGGGAGGATGCCTCTGGAAGAGCAGTTCACGGGAGTTGGGATCCTGTGCGCAAGTTCGGTTAGCAGGGCTGGGTGATTGTCAATCTTGGACACTGGTCACCAAACTGAACATCTAGAAGGGTACCTGTCGACCTGAGAACCATGTGGTACTGGCTAAGTGCACCTTGAGGAGGGCTGACCGCTGATGACTTAAGTACCTGCACAAGGTGGTTCCAGGCTCCATCTGCCAAGGCACAGGGCCTGTTTTCTTCAGCAGGGCGCTTGGTATTTTGTGTTTAGCAAGTGTGGTCACTAATATCACATTTAAGAGGTAAAATGGTTCAGACTTTTTACCAGTTCTTAAATCATCTTGGATTCAGTGTAGGGAGGGAGGTGGTAATTTCAAATTGTCCAAGTGATGAATAAACCGTCTGGTTCCACCCAAGGCCCAGCAGGCCTTATTTATACAAGCACCCAACATGGGACCTGCACCTTATAATTCAGCACAAAAGCTTTTTAAAAATTTATTAGCAAATTTAAACAATTACAATAAAACATCAACTAACCAATTGGGTTCTTGTGAGAAAACTTAGTCAGCCTTGAAAAGTTGTTCACCAGAGTCTCAACTTCACAACTCCCACCACCCCCAGGGCCAGCAGCAGGTTCATGCGGAGGCAATGTGGAGGGAATTGAGCACTGGACTGACCATACGGGGAGGAGATGTCACTAGCAGGCTCTCACACTGCTAACACTTTGCTTCTAAGGAAGTCATCCACCCCTCAGCAGATTCCACATCCAAGGTGCTGGCTGAGCTGCAAATGGCAGCTTCTTGAGAGGGCTCTCCTCAGTGGAGCCTGGAAAACCTGCTTCAGCTCTGCAGATGCTTCACTTAGTTCACCATGATGAAGTTAGACTTGCAGTGAGCTGAAACCAGACGCACACAGTCACTGGGTTAGAAACAGAAGGTGCAAACTGACACATACCGATGTAGCCAGAGCAGATCTACTGAGACCTTACCGATAAATTCTGTCACGGGGTCATGTTCGCCTTCTGTTTTGATGGTGCCCGCAATGCTGCCATTTTCCAAGATGGGGAGGAAGAGCTGCACAAAGTCAGAGGTGTATGGAGGAGCGATAACATCCAGTACCTACGAGGGAAAACAGGGCTACTCTGCCTGCCTGGCCAACACGGGCATTGCACCAACACAGGTGAAATGGCACTCTTGAAACTATCCCTGCCTCCCCCTTTGGCTTCCCTGGTGACACCATTTTCCAACACTAAGGCAGCAGGGTGGTAACACAGGGGAAACATGTAACACAGTTCCTGCAGGTAGGAGGGCTCACAAAATTGCTATCTGTCATTGTCATCACTATGATTATCAGAAAGTACACTTCTCAGAGATAGGTACAAAATGAACTAAATTAAGCCATAAAGGACACTGCTAGTGTAAAGAACATGAAACACGAAACCAACGGTGCACTGCTGACCTCAGTGACAAAATAGCGAATGAGTGAAATGTCAGTGTCCAGCTTCTCCAGACACTTTCGGATGTAACTGACAACAGGAAGTACATAACCTCGACTCAGCAGGTGAACCATCCTGTCCAGCAGTGTCTTCTTCAGCTCAAGCTGCAGAGAAGCAGGCCAAAAGAGTAGGTCAGCATGGGGTGCACCCCCAGTCCCCACGTGCCCCGGTGCCACTCACCTGCTCCATCACATCCAGTTGGGAGTGCTCAGTCTCGAAGAGCTTAACAAGCAATTGCAGGACCTGGGGGTGCAGGAGCTGGTGGCAGGTGCTGATCTACAAACAGGTCATGGGGAGCCTTGCTGAGCAGTGTGGTCAGGTCGCAGGGCTCCCTCACCATGCAGAGAACCACTCACTGTCACTGCCAGCACAGGTAGCTCATGGCTGCTGCTGCTAGTCCTGTGCTGGACCCAGGGCCAGCAAACTCCTCAGCCCTGCCTCATCCTTCCCATGACACTTGACAAAACTGAGACATCTATGCAGTCAATGAAACTAGGTCCTTAAAAGGAAAATCCTTGTTTAGGATAGAAATAGCTAATTTTGAAGAGTATGTACTAAACACATCAAAAAGATGCATATGACAACACACATGCAAGACAGAGACATTGCACACCCAGGCAGCCCTCTGCCTCTCACCTCATCTAGCAATGCCAGGTGCACGGGAGTATGGTCAGTCTGCAGTTGGAAGTACCTTGGTTCTGACACGGTCCAATCCACCCATTTCAGCACACCCATTGCTACCACTGGAAACCTACAGGTAAACACAGCAGAATGCCTCCTTTAAACCAAAGGTGGGAAAAATACCAATATGCAACAAGAGCATTAAAGGGGAGGAAGCCTGAGAACAAACACAGACCGCCCCTTCATCTGTGCTGCCAGGAGCTGCTTATTAAAGGGGTGGCCTCTCCAAGGTGCAAGGTGAGAAGTGGTCTCTATCCTCAGCCCATTCAACCCCTTTGCTAATGGAGAAGAGATGGTGGGTGATGCAGAGACCGCTGTGTCTGGTACATGGGCTCAAGTTTACCTTAGTTAGCAAACCCCTTTCTTGGTTCCCATACAGATAAACAGAAAGATTCAAATGCCTAAGAAGACGCATGATTTCCAGGGCAAATCTATTTACATAAGTGCAGAGTCACAGGTCATTCGTTTCTATCTGAGCAATACTACGTTAGTCTTAGACTTCTGCTATAGATGAGCCCTTTTTTTTTTTTTTTTTTTTTGGTGGTCCTGAGGATTGAATCCAGAGCCTCATGAATGTTAGGCAAGGGCTCTATTGAGCTACATCCCCAACCATTTCTTGGTTTTTTGGAGCCAGGATCTAAGTTGCCCAGGCTAGGCTTAAACTTGTGATTCTCCTGCCCCAGTCTCCCAAGTAGCTGGGATTACAAGTGTGCACCACTGCACCTGGCAAAAATGAACTTTTCCAATTCCATTCTTGTAATTCCAGGTGGTCTTCCTTTCACTTAGTTTAATTTGTGAAATTACTTCTATTAAACAACCAAAAATGACTCATACTGTCTATACATGTTATTCATGCTCTCTGTATCTGTTTACAAAATAAAATAAAACACACAAGTATCTCTGCAGCTTTTGTTATGTGAGCTTTCAATATGACAACAAAAGCCACCTCCCCCAGTGATTTAGTTTGGCAATCAGTTTCACTGCTCACCTAATACACTGATAAAGTGTACTCAGTTCTGCCACGAGTTCAGAGGCCCCTTTGTTCTCATTGCAACACAAATTGTGAACAGTTTCCACAGCCTTCGACGTTGACTTCAGCTCATCTTTATTGATGCTCACTCGCTTATTCTGAAAACACACACAGGTTGGTGGATTCTGACAGCACCACAGCCTTGTCTCCACATCCCCTGCCCTATCTGTGAAGTCAGAAGTCAATTTAATTGTCAAACTTCATGGTTGTGCAGAGTACAGAAACTGTAAACCAGTGAGAGCCGTGTTTGTCTCTGGCTTAGGGACCTGTTTCACTTTTTTTAGTCATACTTCACATGACAGTCTAAAGAAGTATTAAGAGGAACATTTTCTTGAGATGTTTAGCACTTTCACCATCAGTAAAACACAAGAAAAGACATGTTCTCTGTTAGGCAGGTTCAAAATTTCTTGCAGCCCAAATTACCCAATAATACCCAAGCAAAGGAGGACCCTTGTCTTCTGAAAGGCTGACAGTACCTTCTTCCAGGTCTCAACCACACTTGCTGCATAGGCCAAGATGTGGATGTACTTGTGTTTGTGATCCTGGTTGATTCTGGCCCCCGGTTTAAAGAGTGACTGCATGAACAGGTCCAGGAAGGCTGGCACCCGGATCTGGGGAGAAGCACACACCAAGCACAGTCTGGCAGGAGAGGGTATGCGCACTTGCAGCCACCTGCAGAGTTCCAGGCAGCACGTCTAATGGGCATGAAGGCTGGGAGTGGGACGGGGAAGGACAGAAATGACAGCAACGTTTCAAAAGGCATTTGCACTCACTGCCTTAAGAGAATCAGGGAAACTTAAGAGACTTTCCAAAACAACCCTGCCCTGGCACAGAGGGGACCCCACCTTGCTATAATGAGAGGTAACTTACCAGTTCAACAGGAGGTGGGTCCATGCTTGTGAACATCTTAAACAGAACAGTGATGTCTGCAGGGTTCAGGGCTCCTTTAGACAGCATGGCCCCAAGGGCCTGGCAGGCCCGGGGGTAGGAAGCAGCTGTGCCCAAAGCCAGTGTGATCTGACTGGCATCATGGCCTCTTGACAGAAAAACCACATAGCCTGTCACTAACAATGTTAGGCAGATTTTTCTTTCTCGTTCTTTTCTTACATTTAATGTTCTAAACCATTAGGATCCATTTTGGTTTTTGTGTTATTCACTTGTTTATTAACTGACCCACCCATGGAAACAATGTTTAGAGCAAACTGGAAAAGAATGATTCTAATGCACCTTACAGACTTGATAAAGAGATTCATACTTTTTAAATACCTTGCTAAGACTCTAAAAATAAAGCTAGGAAGATATAACTTTGGTCTGTAAGATACAGACTACAATATAATAATCACCGAATAACTATTTTAGGACTACTGTTATTTGCTATCTGTGAATCCCAGCATATAAAAGCAGAGTCAATTAGAAGTACACTCAAGTACCTCACAAAACAGTCTTCAAAGCAACACTTTGGAAGGCAAGCTCCCCACGTAGGTTAAAACTACCCTGACCACCAGCTCTAGACAGCAGGACAGAAGGGGCAGGAAGCATGGCTGTGGACAAGGGCCGCGGGGCTCTATGGAAGCAACAGACAGGGGTGGGGAAAGCAGAAGCCTCACTTCTCCTGAGCGAAGCGCTGCACCTCCTGTGCCACCCTGCGCACCGCAGAGCCGCCCTGCTCCTCTTGGGCCAGCACGGACATCATGGCCTGCGCAAACAGGTACGTGTGCTCCCCGTGACACACCATCTTCTAGAATACAGGAGGCAGGATGGGGGTCTCAAGACCACAGCACTGGCAAGTGCAGACCAAAGTTCTCGGGCAGGGAACCTGCTTTCTGGCAGGTGACTTTGGACCTGGAGATTCTCCACAGGGAAGGGATTTTCATGTTTGGGAACCCAAACCTCCCAACCAGCTGCTTCAAATCCAAGATTCACAATGTAGAGAACTTACAGCAAACTCAGGGAGATTTTTTTCAAGGTTTTCTTCCCCTCCATCCAAGATGGTGGCTAGAGAGGTACGGAGCACTCTGGAGAACACTTCCAACTGCTGGCAGGCAGTGGACACACTGGTGATCTCCCCTTGGTACCCCGCATCAGAAATCAGCTGCCACACAAAAACAAAAGTAGGTGTCAGCACCTGGTGACCCACCTTTCAGCACTGGGCTGCTGGGCAGCATGTGCAGCAGGTAGAACAAGCAGGCACTGGTCTCAGGTCCCAACCTTAACTCTGGTCTCTGCTTTGCCACAATCTGGGCTGTGACCTGGACTTCCCAGCCCTCCCAGGTCTTGATGCATAAAAAGGAGTGATTGGCCAGGTGTGCTTAAAGGCTCCTCGGAACACACACACTATAAAATGTCCCTGCTAAATCCTAAAACACAGTCAATGTTGATCTAAAACCACAGGCAGAAATTTTATGCTCCCTTCTTCAGGGTAAGGCATGCTGAAGTGCAACGATGGAGACCTTTGTCAAAAACGGTCTTCACAGACAACCGACCAAACAGACATCAAAAACCACCCTCAATCCTACATACTTTCCCCTGATTCTAAGACTCTTCCTACCTTAACAGTAAAGTTAAGCATCAAACAGTCTGGATGGGCTTCAGCCAGTTTGTAGAACAGATCTCTCCATGTGGTATGTGCAATCATTTGTTCAAGCCAAGCTGGGGTCTGCCGACAAACAGACAGCAAGGTAAGACGTCTGGCATTAGCCCAAGAGAAGTCTGTTGCATAAACAACCCCAGGACATTCCAACTGGAAGAGCCGCCACTGGCGTCCAGCTGTAGAGGAAGCAGACTCAGGGCTGGTTGTGGCCGCAGAGCTGTGAGGCAGGACAGCCCCTGCACACCCACTCTGCTTTCACAAGTTCCCACTCAACATTAGCACAAGTGGAAGAGAGCTTCCTGGGAGACATCCGAGAGTCCTGTGGCAGCAAGTGCACAGAGGAGCTGCATCGCATGCATGACTGACTCACGCTCAACCAGCTGCATGCCCATGGCAGGACAGAAGACACAATTTAAATAGCACAGGAGGTTCTGTCCAACACCACAAGTAGTGGCCACAAAAATATCTCTTGGCTCCTACTGTGTGACGGATGGGGGCGCTGTTCTCTGAACCCACCATCCTGTCTGTGTCAAGGCCAGGCTCTCCATGACTGTTCCCAGCCACCACTTGAGCACAGAGGGCTTCACAGGCAGGTCTGTCATAAAAGACACAGGCTTGTGTATCCAGCAACTAAAACTCTAGAGACATCTCGCTGGCCCTGCTGGGACTTCCTAAAAGCTGCACTGCAGCCTGAGATTCTTCCTTCCAACCTCCTTCATGCCTTTTGCCTTCAGGGTCAGTCCTGCATCCCAGCTCCCCCAGCCTCCTCCAGCATTCATCTACTTTTCTACCTGGGGTATCTCCTCCATGATCTCCTTGCATGTCTCATCCAGTCTCAGCACATGCTTCTTGGAGGACCCACAGGAATTTGCCCCCTCCCAGAGCTGTGCCTGGAGTCAGCGAGGATTGGGAGGTGAGAACTGGCTGCACCTCCTCTTGGCCTTGGCACCAAAACCTCCCACATGAAGCACCTCAATGTGCTGAGCACAGCAGAAAGAGTAGTTCAGACCACACTACCCAACTCGTGTACTTACGTGATACGCCACACACCACTCCATACACAGAGCTAGGAAAAGGCCCTGGGATGCACCACCAGACAAAGAACAACATTCCTCACCTCTCCTTCTTCAGTAAAAATAGAATCTGCTTTGCGGGGATCAAAATGTTTGATCAATAAACTCTTCAGGTGGTTTTCCACAGTTTCCTGGACCTGCACGGGCTCAACACCTGAAAGAAAACATAAGACAACAGCACTCGCTAAAGCCACTGCACTCTTGCAGAAAGGGCCAACAGCCACATCTCTCTGAACCAAACAACACAGAATTGCTTGTGCCACTTTTAAAGGCAAGACTTTGGACTCATTAAAAAGTTATTAATTCTACTTGCTAGTAAGACCCAAGAAGGAACAGAGCAGCATGCACCACATGGTCTACCTCTGCCTAATGGAAAGGAGAATAGCACCTTCAAACCCTCACAAAGTCCAAACAGACAGGGATGGCAACAGGAAATGCTGTCCCATGAAGGAGAGCAGATGTGGCCAAGAGGCTCGCTTGAAGGAATCACGACAGTAACACATCCATTTCTCTCCAGACACTGCTTACTCAAGTGACCATCTAGACGCAGCCCAGTGGATCTACAGTAAGACTCCACTGTGATCCTATGAGCCAGAAGCCACAACCACAGCCAACTCCAAAATGACCTATCACTCACTGCTTGCTGTAACAGGCCTCCTGAAAATGATACACCAAATGTACAGCATGTCATCCCTTAACTCTACAGCAGGGCAGAGAAAGCTGCTCAACGGGAACTCCTGCAAACCTCAACTGCTGGATTAAACATAAGAGTCAAACAGGTGAAAATGGCTAAAAAGTTCAACTCCTACTTACACAAACATTAAAAATCAGGAATTCAAACAAGGCACTGCTGATTCACTAGCATAATACTGATGCGAAAGCCCATTAGAGAGGTGGGGTTGGGTGAGAGCAAGGACAGCACCTGTCTGAATGAGCCACTCAGCTAGCAGGTTCACAGTCTGGGCCACAGCAGTGTAGTTCTCAGATAAGAGCTGGATGACATTCTCTGGAGAGCCTCCTGCCTGAAAATACCTGAGAAAAGCAAAAGAGCCACCACCTCATTAGAGCAGACACATGTGAGAGGGGATGAACAGGTAGGTAAGGAGGAAGATAATTACATTTAAACATTTTTTAAATGGCAAAGGGGACCCTAGAAGCATTCTAATCCAAGACCACATTCTTCTCATTTTACTTGTCATCATCTGGTTCTTTTAGAAAATTCTTTGAACAAGCCCCTCCTCCCCAATGCAAACACTGTCGTCGCATACCTCTTCAGAGTGTTGAAGATAGAGGGCTCCATGATATAGTCCCGGGTAGAAAACTTATGAAGGCATTCCTGCTGCACCTCTGCATCATCCTCTCCTTCTCCAGAATCATCCTCCTGTTGCTGAGAAAGGCCAGGAACAGGGTATATTTAATATTAATATCCTGAAATCTCACTTGTGCATTATGAAAGTATCCCACACACAATTTCATGAGTCTCATAATGTAGCCAGGACAAGTGGTAAGTAGCCATGAAAATGGGATCCAGAATCACCCCAAGTGGGACATATGACCACCCCGCTAGCAGACTGTGTGCCAGTCATCAAGTCACTAAGCCTCTCTGAATAGCAACTCCCTTTGCTAAACAAAGACATCTCGGGTGCTCCTTCCTGGTTGCTGATTTTTGGAAGCATCAAGCCTAACACCTGACATTTAGTAAAAGTTCACTAGACATTTGCTATTATTATTGTTTTCACCATGATTATTTCACATATGCCATTTAATCTTTACCAACAAAGACTAACAAGATTCTCGAGAGCACGATCCATCAATTTGTGGTTAGAAAAAAATCTCTGACTTCCCTCCTATCAGCAGCAGGCCTGGCCCTGGACTCTAGTCCCACTTCCAGGTAGGAGCACAGAGGCAGGATGCTGAACCCAAGGGCAAACCAGACTGCTTCACCTGCTGATACACGTGATGATGGGGACTACTGACCCCAAGTCTGTCCAGTTTTAATACTGTCACCCTAACTAACAAGCAGGAAGCAGGCAATTTCTGAACATTTACCCTGCACTAAAAATGTGCTCATCATCCCTGGGACCTTAGAAAATCAGACAAGATGTAGTTTTTTTTCCATGGAAGGAGTTCACAAACTAAGACAGCTAACCAATTCAAACATAATGGGATAAGAACCGGGCCAGGGATCAGTGAACTATGACCAAATGTTGCCTGCTTCCAGTTTTTACATAAAGACTTACTGAAACACATTCATACCTATTCTATCACATTTTGTCTATGACTGCTTTCCCTTTACAGCCATAGAGTTGAGTAGTTGTGACAGAGCCCCACACAGCCTCAGATATGGATTGTCTGGCTTTTTACAGAAAAGTTTGCCCACCACTGTTTGGATTAACATCCTGGGAACAGTGCTCTGAAGCAGACACAGCCTGCTGGCTACACTGGAAAAACTGGGGAGTCTTCTCTCAGACAGCATTGGTGAGGGGACCTGTGAGGAAGGCTGGACTTCCCTGAGACTCATCTTCAGATGTCTGCATTCTTGGGCTTCTACCCTGGCCTCCCACTTCCTCATATCTCTTGCACCCTGCGTGTCTACATTGTGGCCTGCATCTCTCTCTTGGGCTCCACAGTCAAGTGTATTGCAGTGTCATATAATTCCCATTCCATGCCCATTAGGACTCCAAAGTCTAAAACTGACCTTGTCTTACTCCCAAAACAAATCTTCCCACAATCCACCAGAAACCTGGGAGTCATCCTCAATTTCTCCTCCTTCACCCCAGCCCACCCCACATCCTCTCACAAAGACCCATCAACTCTATCTCCCATATATTGACCAAATTTGGCTCTTCTTTCCATATTTATTTTCCACTTATTTTTTGTCTGCTTACAGTAGTAATCTCCCTATGCCTTTCCACTTATTTTTTGTATGCTTACAGTAGTAACCTCCCTATGCCTTGTCCTTCCCCACAATCCACTTTCACACTGAAACCATAGTGACATCCATAAGCCACAAATGTGACGTCTCTCAGTTGCTTAAAGTTTCCTATCTCTCTCTGGGGGAAAAAAAAAAGAAAGAAATCCAGGCCCTAGAATGACTTTGGCCTTCCCGCTGTTCACTTGTCCAGTCTCACCTCTTGCCAACCCCCATGTGCAACCTGTAGCCAGACTCATCTATTTGTCAGTAGCTCTTAGCTCCTACCAGAGAAGCCTCCTTACACACAGTCCTGCCTCTCCAAACCACATCTGGCATCAAGTGAACAGAATTTGGGTCACCATCTTTCCCAACTTTAGTATAGTCACAGCTGTAATGAACATGAAAAAACATCATCAATGAAATTAGGGTAATGATTATAGCTGGCCAAACATGGGACTACCAAACCTTCATCAGTGGGGTCTAGGCCTGGCTCGAAACTCCCAAGTGCATAAGCTAGAGCAAGTAGCTCACATGTTCTATTTACAAAATGATGGAGGACACAGGCCTAGATGGCCCTAAAGTATGCCCCAGTTGCAACACCTCCCTATGCCTAAGTCTCAGTCCTTATGATTCAAATGCTCAATGAGAACAAGATGTACCAAACACCAACCCACTACCAAGCTAATTAATTCAGACCTTATATTTCTCTCATCTGGCCTTCTTCAGTGGTTAGCATACTGATGAAGTGGAAAAGAAACAAAGGGCTTGGATCCCCATTCCTTTATGTTTTGGGAACTTGAGGAAGTTAAATCTTTTGGTCTCTCTTTCTTCACTTAGGAGATAAACAAAGTAATAGCCAACTCATAATCTTGAGTGTGGAACGCAATATTGCATGAAAGCTCCTAGCTCAGGCTCCTAATAGCTATACGTGACTGCTCCACTAAGTTCCCAATGTTGTGGGATGATCCAACATGTGGGCTCTACTCACTTTACACCCGGACTAAACTCTTGAACAAGCTTTACCGTTGAACATCTCTCCAAGGCCCTCTGGAACCTGCTCCCTACCAACTTCATGCCCCTGTTCCACAGGGTAATTAACCACAGAGGACTTTCTTCAGCTCCAGAAACACACAGCTCTCTGCATGTCCAGTGCCCTGCTGAACCACTTAGTAAACCTCACTTCATGGTTTATTCCTTCAAAACTAATCTTTATTCCGGTTTAAAAGGCAAATTCCCAGGCCTCACAGTACAGTCTAGAGAGCCATGACCAGAGTAACCTGGGAAGCTTTATGTCAATCATGGGCCTGGGGTGGACCTTCTCGGACTTCCCAAGTCCCGGGCTCCCACCCCACCCCTGGACCGTCCAGGCTGCAAGGTTCGGCCTGTCATCTGGTCCAAGGAAAAGTGAAATCTGCCCAAGCGCTTAAAGGCGCGGTCGCCCAGCGGCGAGACAGTGTGAAGGCGCCCAAAGTTCTGCTTTCTCCCCAGGACTCGGGTTTAAGTTCGACTTCGAAGACAGCAGTGCGGCTCCCGCTTCCCGCCTGAAGACCGCGCCCCCGCTGCATGGGGTGGGCAGTCCTCGCGCCTGGCCTCGCCTGGCCACGTGGCCGCCCCGGGAAACTGCGGCGGGGGCCGGGCCGGGCGGCGGGGGCGCAGGCTGGGACAGAGGAGGGCTCCCGCGGCCCCCAGCGCACGCCCCCAGAGTGCCGGCCTGGCCCGCGCGGGCTCAGCGGGGGCGGGGCCGCCGGCGGCAAACGAGCCTCGGCGCGGGGCGCCTGGTGCCCCGCCTCACCTGGCCGCCATCCGCCTCGTCGCCCCACTCGGCCGCGTTCCCGAAGTAGTCTTCGGCCATGATGGCGCCTGGCGTGGCCCCCGCCATGCTTTCCGCGAGCCGGCGCGGCGCATGCGCGCGGTGGGGAGGACGGGAGGGCGCAAGCGCGGCTGCACGGCCCCGCCCCCGCAACGGCGCGCCTCGGCGGGGGGAGGCGGGGCCTGAGAGGGGAGGGGCGGGGCCGAGGCACAGCTGGGGGAACGCCCCCCGGGTCCTGGAGCGCCCGCCAGCCTTCTTGCTGGACTCCTTGCTTAGCCCTACCGGCTATGGCTTTTGGTTCAGAGAGCACCAGTTTCCTCTTCGGACAACTGGGCACGAATCCATCAGGGACAGTGTCTGACCCGCCAAACTAATTTCTTTTATTATTGGCAAAATGTACGAAATGCAGTGTAAAATAGAAATTTTAATATATTTTGAGTGGATGAGGGACTTTCTAAGGCAAAAGTGCCAGGACGCTTCAAAAGTCAAGATTTGGCCTTTGAAAAGTGGCACGACTCCTTGTCGTTGCTAAGGGTAACCAAGACAGTGCTTTTATCGGGCCTCAAGCTCGGCTCCTAGCAGGTGGTAGGGGATCCAAAATGAGGAACAGATGATAAGCAGAGAAAGTTTTGAGCCGGAGATCAACACCTTCAGCTCTGGGTGCTTTGAAAGGTAGTACCAGTGCAGGGAGGAAAGAGCGCTAGAGAAAAGAGCCCCAGAGCCTTGACAGGTGGCCTGACTACAGAGCGTGGGAGGGTCAGGAAAGTGCGCTCATTCTTCTTTTATCCACTCTGTGAAGGTTTGCTAAGTGTCCCCCAAGGGCCAGGCACTCTGCCACCCTCTGGAGCCCCATGGTCCTTGCCCTGGGTGAACTTACATTCTATTGAGTTAGCTGAACAGGAAACAAAAGAAATAAGGACAGGAGGTGATGGGTGATAGTACTCTGTGATGCTAGAAGACACTTTCTTGGGCTGGTCTAGAGGCCAGAGTAAGTCACATTCGACCTGGGAGTCCTGTGCTGAAACAGTTGGGCAAGGTGAGACCCGGGAAGCACTTTCAGAGTGTGGAATTGTCATGGTTAAATCTCGGCATGTATGCTTACAACAGAAAGGCCACTAAGACTGGCACCTTGACAAGGTGAGCAAGGCAGGCAGAGCCAATTTCCAGGGCTGTAGGTCTTTATTTACCAGAGTACTTGCAAGGACTTAGTACAATAACTTACTTACTGCTAAAGCACTGAGCACATAACTAGCACACAGTAGTTGTTTAATAAGTGTTAGTTACGATGACAATGAAACGTTTGGATATTTTGGTTTCCTTTTTTATTTTTATTTATTTATTTATTATTTTTGCAGTGGGATCAAACCCAAGACATTGCACATGCAAGGCAAGCACTCTGCTATTGAGTTAACCCCCAGCCTGAAGGTGTATTTGTTTTGAGGGGCTGACAGTACAGACATAGCTGGGTTTTCTAAGCTGTTTCTCATAAGCAAAGAAGATCTACAGAAGGGAGCAAGGAACTAAATTAAGAGCCTTGATGAGAGATAATGACTGAAAAGGGGCCAGGGCTGCTGCTGTGAGTAAGGCAAAGACCAGAGGCTGTGGGGAGGGGAGAGGAGCTGAGGCTGGGGAGGTGCTGCTGAGACTCCCAGCCTGTGTGCCCAGGGATGGCCCACTGGTGACAATGTACTCAACAGAAGGGCAGGTTTCTGCAAGGGACAATCATGAGTTCAGATTGGGATGTGTTGAATTGGAGGTATCAACAGAACACCCATGGGAAGATGTCTTGCAGGTTGTTGGAGGTGGAAGTCTGCAGCTCCAATTCAGTGAATCCGGCTCCAGCTTCAATTCACAAGATTAAAGCGTATGAAGTTAATGAGTGCCCCTGCTGTTGGCTTGTTTCAGTGTTCATTTTCATTTGCTTTCTGAAAATGTTGGTAGAATAGAGGGCTGTTGAACTCCCACTACTTCTCCTTTTAGATTTTGTTTTAAATGGTACCTGAATTGAAAGCAGACAAATTAATATATGTATAACTAATTGTACCTACAGAATCTGGGATTATTTAACCACCTCTCTCTCAACCAAAAGGTTACTTATTATTAAACGGATTAACAAACAACCCGTAATGAAGGCATTACATTCAGTCTAGAAGTCACAATGATTTGGAATAATTGGATCTATAGATCTCACCTCCTGAGATACTGTTGACCTGTTGTTTTTGAAAAGCCTTGTCTAGAATGTCTAAATTAGCTTGCATTACTTAAAATAAATACTCTAAAGCTATTTAAAATATTTTCCTGTTTAAGAAAAAATCAAGTGGAGAATTTCCATGGAAATGAAACGTTGGTTTCATTTAATTTATTCAAGAAAGATTTACTGAGCACCTTCTAGGTATCATATGCTGGGGCATAGCTGAACCTGGACAGAGCCTGTGTGATGCCAATGGCAGGAAAAAAAAAAAAAAGAAGCGAATTCATCTTTGATGATAGAAGTGCAGAGTCTTCAATGGGAGATCAACAAGAGACTTTCCAGGGAATGATGTTTACATCAAGACTTTTAAGACTTGAATCTGGAGGACACACAGAATATAAGGTACAGTGGAGACATTACAAGGTGACCCTAAAAGAAGATGATGGTAATGCAGACATCAGAAGGGGGAAGGGGGAGGGAGGGAGGCAGGATCCATGCAACCCAGAGATGTGCAAGAGTTATAGACTTGGTCCAGGGAAATAAGTGGACAGGAAGACTTTTATTTATTTATTTTTAATATCTTTGTTTTTATTTATTTACTTTTGTATGTGGTACTGAGGATTGAACCCAGTGCCTCACATATGTGAGGCGAGCCCTCAGCCACTGAGCTACAATCCCAGCCCCGACAGTGAGGTGACCCAGTACAGGTTTACTGTTCATTTCAGATGCCCAGTACATAAAGGATCTCAGAGAAGCAAAGTCAAGTTTGGGAGACTAGTTAGTACAATGCGATGTCCACGTGAGAATTCATGGGAATCAAGATTAAAGCAGGCTTGTGGATAAACTGAACATACCTGGGAGAGGCTTAGAAGCCTAGACAGATGGAGGTTTGAAGGGTCTTTCCTGGTGAGTGAGTCATAAATACCCAAATCTTTAACTTCTTCATCTTCTGTTCATGCTCCAGCCCACTTGTCTTCTGTCCTTCATACCACTACCACCATTTTTCCATGTCCAAAGAACTCTTCTCTATCTTCATTCCATTTGATCTCTCCACAGTTACTGACTCTTGAGATGACACAACTGACCTTAAAATATGACCTTCCTCTGTACCTGCAGCTTTGCAGTCTGGTTTTCTCCAGATTTTGTTTTAAATGGTACCTGAATTGAAAGCAGACAAATTAATATATGTATAACTAATTGTACCCACAGAATCAGGGATTATTTAACCACCTCTCTCTCAACCAAAAGGTTACTTATTATTAAACGGAATAACAAACAACCCTAATGAAGGCATTACGTTCAGCCCTTCCTTGTCAGACCTCTGCCCTGTTGTCCCTCTTCCTGTTCTCTGGATTTTACAGCTCCTAAACCTTGGATATGGACTTCTTCTCCACTTCCCTTCTCTTCCAGGGAGGCCTCACCCATCCCATACCTTCAAATCATCAAAATTCTGAGAGAACTCCTTTTTTTTTTTTTTAATTTAATCTCCAACCCTCCTGTCTCCTCTAATTCCAGACTGGAGTTTAACTGCACTGACTGCCTCTTCACCTACTGTCAGGATTCTCATGCACATCTCAATAACTCCATCAGCACCACAAACTCCATCCTTCTGCTGTCTCTCCTCTCAGGTGGCCATGGGACCAACAGCTCCAGGGACCTATATCAGATGCCTGGAAGTCATCCCTAACATCTGTTCCCCTCCACTCCCACCCAATCCAAAGACAAATCCTCCATCTGATCAACTTGTAAAATATTTCCAGTCTATTCATTTCTCTCCATCTTTACTACTACCATCTTCGTCTGGGTTCCTACCAGCTCTCACACTCTCTCTTACATCCCCCACTTTGGAGGAGGCCAGATGCCAACTTGTGACTAGCCCTATGGAGAAACTCCCAGCAGGAAACAGAGGCCTCCAGCAGGTAAGGAAGCAAACACGGAGGTGGATTCTGCGCCCTCCCAGTCCAGTCCCAGCTGACATCTTGTTTATAACTTTCTGAGAGGCACTGAATCAGAACCAAGAGGTAGGCTGCTTCTAAATTTCTGGCAAACAGAAATTATGACATAAATAATAAAATGTGTGTTTTTCAAGCAGATAAATTTGGGGGTAATTTCTTAGAGCAATAATTAACTAATACAGTTTTATGAAGTATTCATTTAAAACACAAAGGAGATCATGGCTCTCCTGTGCTTCCTCTTTCACCCAGAAAAAAAAAACAAACCATTTTCTCATGGCTGGCATGATGACAGAGTGAGGTCAACAAATTCTGACCTCAAAAGCAGCAATAATGCTGGACAAAAGTGTCAAAAATGGCCATTTCAGACCTCTGCAGATGGACCAAAGGCATCCCACAAGCTGAGAAGCACTTAAAACTAGTCAGAATTACAAATTTTAAATAAGAACAGCATGAATCTATGACATTTTTGCCTGAGTATGCTCCTATTCTTGAAAGCAAAAAGGGAAGTATGATTAATAAATGACTTCTCATCAGAAACAGTGGGGACAGGAGCAGTGGGATGGCATGGTTAACATGCCAGAACAGACAGAGCTGTCAGACCACAGCTCTGCACCCAGCAAGTACCAAAGATGAAGGTGAAATAAATACAATGTGAGATAAACAAAAATAGAAAGAATTTGTTGCTTCCAGGCCTGCTTGTAAGAAACACTAAAGGAAATTCTTCAAGCTGAAAGTAACACTACATAATAACTTCAATTCACAAGAAGAAATTGAAGAATGCCAGAAATGGTAAATACAAAGTCTCTTTAAATGGGTTCTATTTATTCTGCTGCATTTAAATACACACACACACACACACACGTATAATGTTGGATAAAGCAATAATTGTAGCACTCTCTTGTTGCTTTAATAATAGCAAAAGGGTAGGGGGGAAATGAGATGTATTGAAATAAGTTTCTATATTTTACTGAAATTAAGTATTATTTTAAAGCATATTGTGCTAAGATGTGAATTGTAATCAGAGCAATTATTAATGAAAAGACTCAAAGGATAGTAAAAAAAAATCAACAGATAAATCCAAAGTGGTTTGTAAAAAAACACGTTTAACATAAAATAAAGCAATAAAAGAGATCAAGAAAGCTGACGTGAATAGAAAAGCAATGGCATAACGGCAGTACAGACCAGGAGTTTTGTTAAATATGAATGGTCTAAAGACCCCAAAGGCAGAGTTAGGCTAGATGGAAAAGTCCCATCCAACAATGTGCTATCTATCATGAAAACACCATAGATTCAAAGACATAAATGGGCTGATAGCAAAAAGATGGAGAAAAGACATACATCCTGTGTGGGTCAGTTTTTCATCACTATGACCAAAATACCCGACAAGAACTGCTTAGGGGAGGAAATGTTTATGTCAACAATTTCAGAAGTTCAGGCCATAGTCAGCCAATTCCGTTGTTCTGGGTCTGAGGTGAGGCAGAATATCATGGCAGAAGGGCCTGGCAGAGAAGAGCTGCTCAGCACCTGGTAGCCAGGAAACAGAGAGAAAGAGTCAGGGACAAGATACAGTTCAAGGCCCTTCCCCCAGTGTCCTATGTCCACCATCCATGCCCCATCTGCCTTCAAATTATTAATCCATGAAGTGGAGTAATCCACTGATGAGGTTCTAGCTCTCATAGTCCAGTCTTTGCATCTCTGAACATTGCTACATTGCCTAACATATGAACTCTTTGGAAAACATTTTTAGAACCAAACCATAACACATGGAAACAGCAGCCAAAAAAGCACTGGAGTTTCTGTACCAATATTAGACAAAATAGAGTTGAAGAATTTAAAGACAAACCATAATAGGTGGATCATAAATGAGTTAGATATAATAATGATTTTATGTGCATCTATTAACCTCTGTTGATTAACTCAGTGAAGCAAAAATTGAATTGAAAGGAAAAACAGCAATTCAACAATAACAGTTGCATATGTCAATACATCACTCCCAATAATTGATCAGCAACTGGAAAAAAAACAAGCAGAATTGGTGAGATTATAAAATGATGAAACAGAATGGAAAGCAATATGACAGTTTCTCAAAAATTAAAAACAGAGCTACCATATAACCCAGGCGTCCCATTTCTAGGAATGTATTGAAAAGAAAGCAAGGTTTTGAAGATGTTTTCATGCTTATGTTCATAGCAGCAATGTTCACAATTACCAAAAGGTGGAAATAACTTGAGTGTTCATGGATGGATGAATTGATAAACAAAACTGGATATGTACTTTCAATGGATTGTGATTCAATCTTTAAAAGCAAGGAAATTCTGAAACCTGTGACAACATGATGGATGGACTTTGAGGACATTATATTAGGTGAAAAAAAGCCAGTCACACAAAAAAGCACTGTATGATCCTACATAAATAAAGCATCTACAATAATTGAAACCATAGAGAAAGTAGAATGGTGGTTATCAGGGATTGGGGAAAGGTGAAGAAAGGGGAGTACTTGTTCAATGGGTATTGAATTTCAGTTTTGCAAAACAAAAAAATTCTGGAGATCTATCATGGCATGTGGATATACTAAACTCTACTGAACACTCCAAAATGGTCAAGATGGTAAATTGTGTGTGTGTGTGTGTGTGTGTGTGTGTGTGTGTACGCTCATACACACATGTGTATTTTCAGTCTTAGAGGTTGAACTCATGGATACTCTAACACTAAGCCATATCCCCAACCTCTTAATTTTTATTTTGAAACAAGGTCTCACTAAGTCACTCAGGTTGGTCTCAAACTTGCCATCCTCTTGCCTCAGTCCCCAGAATCACTGAAATTACAAGCATAAGCTACCACACCTGGCTATATTTTGTGGTTTTTACCACACTAAAATATCAACACTGGTATGAAGATTTGAACAACACCATCAGCCAAGTTGACCTGATATTTATGGAAAACTCCACCCAAAAGCTAACGAAGATATATGAAAAAAAAAAAAAAGCATACAGGACCTTCTCCAGGGTAGATCCTAACATACATCATAAAACAAACCTCAATGAACTTTAAATATTGAAGTTAGACAAAATATATTATCTGGTTGCATTCAAACTGCAATGGAGATCCCCAACAGAAAGAAACCTAAAAAATCCCCCAAATATCATAAAATTAAATAACACTTCTAAATAACTCATGAGCCAAGGGGAAAAAATCACAAGAGTGTGTTTGTGTGTGTATGTTTATACACACAAATATATATTTTCATTGGGTTAATCAACAGAGGTTAATAAATGCACATAAATTCATTGTTATATCTAACTCATTTATGATCCACCTATTATGATGTCTGTGGATGGATGAGTTGATAAATAAAGCTGGGTACGTACTTGCAATGTAGTGTGATTCAATCTCTCTGAATATATATATATATATATATATATATATATATATATATGAAGATTTGATATATATGTATATACATACATATATTCAGATATGAAGATTTGATAAATATTTTTTTCAGAGTGAATTTAAAGCAAAAAATTTAATATAAAAACGTATGGGACAGCCAGGCGGGGTGTCACACACCTGTAATCCTAGAGACTTGGAAGGCAAAAACAGGAAGATTGCAAGTTCAAAACCAGCCTCAGCAACTTAGTAAGGCCTTAAGCAACTTAATGAGACCCTGTCTCAAAATAAAAAAATAAAAAGGGCTGGAGATGCAGTTCAGTGGTAAAATGCCCCAAGGTTCAATCACCAGCACCAATAATAATAATACTTTGTATGGAACATGTTAAAGTGTACTTAGAGAGAACGTTATAGCTGAAATTCCTATATTGTTACAAATAAAGGTCTCAGATCCATATCTTGAGATCGCACTTCAAAAAATTTGAAAAAGAACAACAAAACCAAATTCAGCAACATGTAAAAAGGATTGAGGACCATGACTAAATGGAATTGATCCCAAGAATGCAAGCTTGGCTTAATATCCAAAAGTAAATTAATATAAAACAACATATTAGTGAAATAGAAGACTCCTCTATCTATAGTCCTTCAGTGGACATTTCACATGCCATGCGAAAATTTTGAAAAGGTGGAATTAGTGAAAGAAAGTTGAATCCTTGGCAACTTGATTCTACTAAATAGCATAAAGCAGAAATAAGGATGTAACTTTGGAGACAAGGTCATGAAAGGCTTTTTGGCTTCCTCCTTGCTTTCTTGGACCCCTTCCTCTAGGAAAAAGCAGTTGTCCAGGAAGAGACCCATGTGGAAAGACACTAAAGCCTCCTGTGGCAGTCTGGTGAATGAAAATCTTGGAAGGGGAGTGCCAGCCCTGATGGAGATCTCATCTGCAAGTAGCATTCCCCGACCCCAGTAGGACTGCATACTCCTGCAATGTGAAGACCTGGAAAAGGTGAGATGAGTGAAGAAAGTCGAATCTCTCACTGGAGACTTCTATAACCCTTCCCTCCACAATTCCCATGCACATTAGCAGCAGGCCAAACATAACTATGTGAGGGAGCTCTGTGAAACTTCTATGGGCAAGACAAACCTCCAGGGCCACGGAACAAAGTGGAGGAGCATTGACCAGGGTTGGGTTCCACTGGCCCACTTCTGCAGAGCTTCATGATCGTTGACCCCTGAATGGATCATAGGTCACACAAAGCTGTCATTGTCCATGTAAAGCATGTGCAAAAACTGGGAGCTGTTCCACTATACTAGTCTTTCCTCCTGCACCTCATTGTAATCTGTCCTGGTTGCCCAGGAGTTTACTAAGAAGTCCATCCAAGGCATCTTCATTACTCTTTATTCAGTCTGCAAGGTTTTTCTCCCGTGTTATGATGCATCTGATATCTCTTTTTGGTTCTTAAAGACTCTCCTTGCTGCTTTTTCAGCCAGCTCCCAGTGGAGTCTTCTTGAGCCTTCTTAATTTGGTCATCAGCAGAGATGAAGCTCACTCTCTGCTGTTTCTTCTTTCTGCAGGTTTCCACCTAATTCCCAGTTGTTCTGCAGGGCTTAGGTTCTTCCCTATGCTGTTTTGTGCTGTAAGGCTTTAGGGTTGGTCAGTTAATGTGTATAAGGTTGGGGAATGTACCTAGAAGGAAAAGGAAAACAAAAGCATATTCACAGATCTCACCTCCTACGTAGCTCTGTCAAGAGCAGATTTCTCTTTAGTCTCTCCCTCCTTTCTCACCAGCACCCCAAGTTTTCTTGCACATGTCTGGGTTGTCAGCCAGGGAACAGGTGGAGTTTGTATTCAGAATTCTGGCTCTTCTTCAGTGGATCTTTCACTCAGGACTTTCTGTGATCCATTGCCCAGCTTGAAAATGACTTTGGTGATGCTGCCTTGAGTCAGTAAGGCTGCGGCTTCCCCACAGATCTCCCCAGCTGGTAGCTGTGTTGTGGGACAGGAGTAGCTCAAGTCAAAGAGCTACAAATGCACAGATTTTTGCCTCTAGTGGTTGGGTTTTAAATTATCCTCTTCCAGTTCCTGTCTGGTTTTGGACATTTTTGGTGTCTTTAAGTAGTGAGGATTTTTTTTTCCATTTTATTCAGTTTTTATACTTGTTATATACGGTTGAGTTTGAGTGAATGTCTTGCCCCTCTAGCACTACCTCATTCTCTTATCTTAGCATATGTCAATACTTATTCTGTCTATTCACTGTTATGGTTACCAAATGGTAATTTTTCTAATTCCATTGTACTCTCTATATTTATTAATTGCTAAGGATGATCTTCCTTCCCTGTTGCTTATACCAGTTTGGCATCAGTATTATTCGCAGCTCATATTTGTAAGTGGGGATGCTTTCAAGCTAATTTCCAAGTCTTCCAGACATGTCTCCATCTTCTGTGAGCATGTTCTTGTCTTCTGGACAACAAAGCGTTCCAGGTTCCCTGCACTTGTCCAAGGATCATTTTTCCAAGGAGCCCTCCTGGTTTCTTTTCCTGAGGAGAATAGCATTTAGAAACTAAGATAAGGTCACTAGGTTTGCTCATTGATACTGAGCACTTTCAGCATCTGGACTTATACATGTAATTATAAAATAGTGAGAGAATATATAAAATGTATATAAGTGTGGGTTTACACACATACAAAAAGACATGTTTGTGTGTCTATATTATGTCCATAGTATTTTAACATATTCTTTTGACCCTTGCACTTTAGTATGTTGATCTAGAAACTTTTCAGATTCAAATTTAATTTTTTTTTAAGCTGAACTATTTCATATTAGTGTTGTGTGGTTCCAGTAGGAATCATGTAACATCTATTTTTTCCTCCTCTTTCTTCTCCCCCTTCTTTTAGTTATCAATCATTTTTGTCCTGATTGTTAATTCTATAAGGGTTATGGCAGATTAAAATGGTCACAAATATTCTGACATGATTTAATGCAATTCCTGTTAAAATTTCAATGACATTGTTCATAGAACTATAAAAAGCAGTCATGGCATTTAGAAAAATAAGAGGCCCAGAATGGCCAAAGCAATCCTTAGCAAGAAAAATAAAGCAGGAGACATCACAATATCAGACCTTAAGTTATACTACAGATATACAGAGCTATAGTAACAAAAACGACATGGTATTAGCACCAAAACAGACATGTAGACAAATAGTACAGAATAGAAGACCCAGAGACAAACCCACATAGGTACAGTTATCTCATATTAGACAAAGGCACCAAAAACATACATTGGAGAAAATATAGCCTCTTTAACAAATGGCACTAGGAATACTGGAAATCCATATGTAGCAAAATGAAATTAAACCTCTCTCACCCTGCACAAAACTCAACTGTTATGGTTTGGATGTTAGGTGTCCCCCAAAAGCTCACCTTTGAGATCATGCAAGAAGGTTCAGAGGAGAAATGATTGGGTTTTAAGAGTCTTAACCCAATCAGTGATTTAATCCCCTGATAGAAATTAGCTGAGTGGTAACTGAAATGGTAGGATGTGGCTGGAGGAGGTTAGATTTGGGGCATGATTTTGGGGATATATTTATATCTGGCGAGTGGAGTCTCGCTCTGCTTTCTGATTACCATGTGAGCTGCTTCCCTCTGCCACACTCTTCTTTCATGATGTTTTGCCTCACCTGGAGCCCCAAGGAATAGAACCAGCCTTCTATGGACTAAGACCTCTGAAACTATGAGCCCTCAAATAAACTTTTCCTCCTCTATAATTATGCTGGTTGGATCCTTTAGTCACAGCAGCAAAGAAGCTGACTAAACCATCAACTCAAAGTGGATCAAGGACCTACACATTAGATCAAAGACCCTGCACCTACTGCCTACTAAAAGAAAATGTAAGCCCAATTCTACCATGTCACTTTTGAAACTTAATTCCTCAACAAGACTCCTAAAGCACAAGAAGTAAAATCAAGAATCAATAAATGGGGCTGGGGATGTGGCTCAAGCGGTAATGCGCTCGCCGGGAATGCGCAGGGTGCTGGGTTCGATCCTCAGCACCACATAAAAATAAAATAAAGATGTTGTGTCCCCCAAAAACTGAAAAATAAATATTAAAAAATTCTCTCTCTCTCTTTTCTCTCTCTCTCTCTTTAAAAATAAAGAATCAATAAATGAGATGGTATCAAAATAAAAAGCTTCTTCACAGAAAAGGAAATAATCAAGAATGTGAAGAAAGACCCTACAAAATGGGAGAAGATCTTTGCCAACTGTACTTCAGATAGAGCATTAATCTCCAGGATATATAAAGAACTCAAAAAACACTAAAAATCCACATAACCCAACCAATAAATGGGCAAAGGAATGAATAGAACATGCACTTCATAGAATAAGAAATACAAATGTCCAACAAATACATTAAAAAATGTTCAACATCTCTAGCAATTAGAGAACTGCAAATTAAAATTATACTGAGATTCCATCTCACTCCTATCAGATGGCAATTATGAAGAATACAAGTAACAAAAAATGCTGGTAAGGATATGGGGGAAAAGGTACACTAATGCATTGCTGGTGGGACTGCAAATTAGTGCAACCAGTATGGAAAGCAGTATGGAGATTCCTCAGAAAACTAGAAATGGAACCACCATTTAACCCAATTTTCCCCACTCTTTGATATATACCCAGAGGTCTTAAAAATCAGCATACTAGCAGACGCTGCTCCTGCAGACACCACTGACTTGCCCAGAGGTCTCTTCTCTGGGAACGGCCTCAGCTACCTTGGATGCTACTTCCAACACTACCTCTATAGTCGTTGCCACAGAACCAGAGGTCTCCTGTCAATCAACTGCCGCCTGTACCTCTACCACCATCATTGCTGACTCTGATTCTGCTGCTGCTAGCCTGAAGTCACCTGGATATCTTCTTTCTGGATGCTGCTGCCCTTGCAGCTGCAACCACCTGCTGCTGCTGCCACAGAACACACCGTTGCCCCAGATGCAACTAAAGCCAGCATTGCTTCTGACCCCTAAAGATGGCCTGGTGATGCTGCCCCTACAGCTGCAGTTGTAGCTGCCGGTGCTGTTGACACACTGCCTAGTGCCAAAACTACCACCACTACCACTGCTACCACTGCCTAGAGGACTGCTGCTGGGGAGACTCCAGGTTTGGTTTCACATGGCTGTTCCCATTTTGGGACACCAGCCAGGGCCTGGGGCCCAGGTGCCAGCAGGTTTACCACCACAAGAGCCTCCTCTGGGAACTCCAGCCAGGATCTGCAGGTCCATTGTGGGGGTGCCTGAAGGTTTGGAGGAGCCTGGGGTCTCTTTGGAGGAGCCGGCTGAGAGTGCTGGTGGCCCCTGTCTTGCTGCTGCATCTCAGGGTTGCTCCTCTGCATGAGTGTATCCCTGGTGGTCTCTCTGCAAGTAGGAGCAACATTGAGATCTTGAGACTGCAGTATGGCCAAGCCTGAGGTATCTGAAGCCCAGATCAGTGGGATAGAGACTGGGTTTGTGAGGGCTGATCTGGGTTTGGTGATCCTGAGAGATGTCAGAGATAAGGCTGAAAAACTGTAGAATGCTGACAAAGACAGTTCAACTTTCCAGCGAGATATATTTTTATTTTTTATTTTTTGATTCACTAATCTCTCTACCATATTTGGAACATGATGTTTTTTATGCATCAGTGTTTGGAGGACAATGAAATATGAATGGTGTTTTGCATTTTTGTTGTATTTTATGTCTTTTTTTCTCTTTGTTCCTATTCTTCCTCTCTCTTGTCTCTTTTCTTGAATTTTCTTTCCAACTTTTCTCCAACCAACAGCCAATCTCTATTGGCTCCTCTTCTATACTTCCAGTGAATTTTTACTTCTAGCTTCTCTTTTCCTCCCTAGCAAATATCAAGTACTATACTACCTCTGTTCTCTCATCCACCATTTAGAATTGTAAACCATTTTAACAAATTTTCTGTTTATACTATAGAAAGTTATTGAATTCCTCATTTTGATATAATGGGAGAAAGCAGTAGACACCTTAGTGGGAGATATTAGGTTAAGGCTATATATTGTGTACACTGGGTGCTGTTGATACTGGTATCACCATTAAAGGTGAGGCACTGGAAACCTTCAAGGACACTATAGGTCTACAGGTAAAATTTATGCTGCCTTAGATCCATACTTCTAGATGAGAAAACACACTAACAACATGAAAAAAAAAAAAAAAACAAGGGAGTAAAGCACCCCCCAAACAAACCAAGATGCTTCAACAACAGAAGCCACTGATAACACAGTAGAAGAAATGTCCAATAAGGAGTTCAGATTATACATAGTTAAATTGATATGTGAAGTAAAGTGTAGTATAAGGAGTGAAATCAAAGAAAAAATACAGGAAGTAAAAGAACACTTCAATAAAGGTTTAGAGATTGTAAAAAAAAAAAAAAAGTAGAAATCCTAGAAGTGAAGGAATCAGTAAACCAAATTATAAATTCAATAGAAAGCATCACCAACAGACTAGACCACTTGGAAAACAGAACCTCAGACAATGAAAAATATATACATAATCTTGAAAGTAGAATTGACCATGAAGAGAAGATGGTAAGAAACCAAGAATTATGGGATGACTTGAAAAGACCAAATTTAAGAGTTATTGGAATAGATGAAGGAACAGAGATACAAACTGAAGGAATGCATAATCTTTTCAATGATATATTAGCAGAAAGTTTTCCAAAATTAAGGAATGAAATGGAAAATCAAATACAAGAAGTTTACCAGACAAAATGTACAAATGTACAAAATTACAGCAAACCCACACCAAGACATTATAATGAGAATGACTAACACAGAAAAAAAAAGATAAAAATCTTAAAGGCTGTGAGAGAAAAAAAATAAAATTACTTATAGAGGGAAACCGATTCGAATTTCAACCAATTTCTCAACCCAGACCCTCAAATCTAGGAGGTCCTAGAATAATATATTTCAAGCTCTGAAAGAAAACAGATGACAAACAAGAATTTTATATCCAGCAAAATTAAGTTTCAGATTTGAAGATGAAATTAAAACCTTCCATGACAAAAAAAAAATTAAAAGAATTTACAGTTAGAAAGCCTACACTACAGAGCATTCTCAACAAAATATTCCATGAGGATGAAGAGAAAAAAAAGTGAAAACCAGCAAAGAGAGGATTTAAACTAAAGGGACATTCAACCAAATGAGAAACAAAGACAAATCAAAAGCCAGAAATAAATCCAAATGACAGAGAATACAAATCATATGTCAATAATAACCTTGAATGTTAACAGCCTAAACTCATCAATCAAAAGACATAGATTGGCACATTGGATTAAAAAGCAAGACCTAACAATATGTTGTCTTCAAGAGACTCACCTCATGGGCAAAGACATTCACGGGCTGAGGATGAAAAGATGAAAAAAAAACTTATCACTCATATGAATTGTGTAAACAAGCAGGGGTTTCCAGTCTCATCTCAGATAAAGTAGATTTCAAACCAAAGTTAATCAGAAGTGACAAAGAAGGACATTTCATATTTCTTAAGGGAAGTATATATAAGCAGGACATATTTCCCCAAACAATGGAACATCTATGTACATCAAACAAACACTTCTCAATTTCAAGAGTCAAACAGACCACAATACAATAATATTGGGTGGCTTTAACACTCCTCTCTCACTACTGGACAGATCTTCCAAACAAAAATTAAATAAGGAAGCTATAGAACAAAATAATACAATCAATAATTTAGATTAACAGACATGTATAGAATATTTCATCCATCAACAAACATATATACTTTCTTCTCAGCAGCACATGGTTCCTTTTCTAAAATAGATCATATCTTATGCCACAAAGCAACTCTTAGTAAATACAAAAAACAGAGATAATACCTTGCATTCTATCAGACCACAATGGAATGAAATTAGAAATCAACAATAAAATAAAAATATAAGCTTCTGTAATGAATGGAGACTAAATAATACACTATTGAATGATGAATGAATAGTAGAAGAAATCAAGAATGAAATAAAAAAAATTCTTAGAGGTAAGTGAGAACACTGATGCAACATATCAAAATCTCTGGGACACTATGAAGGCAGTAAAAGAGGAAAGTTTATTGCATTGAGTGCATTCATTAAAAGAATTAGAAAGTCAACAAATAAATGACCTAACACTACATCTCAAAGACCTAGAAAAAGAAGAACAAATCAACACCAAAAGCAGTAGAAGCCAGGAAATAATTAAAAATCAGAGCTGAAATCAGTGAAATCAAACAAAAGAAACAATTGAAAAAACTGGTGAAACAAAAAGTTGGGTTCTTTGAAAAACTAAATAAAATAGATAAACCCCTGGCCATGCTAATGAAAAGAAAAAGAGAGAAAACTCAAATTACTAGATACAAGATGAAGAAGGAAATATCACAATGTCTGAAATACAGAAGATAATTAGAAACAATTTTGAAAATTTATATTCCAATAAAATAGAAAATATTGAAGACATCAACAAATTTCAGGAGACATTTGACCTACCCAAACTGAACGAGGTCATACATGATTTAAACAGATTGATTTCAAGTAATGAAATAGAAAACACCATCAAAAGCCTACCGACCAAGAAAAGCCCAGGATCAGGTGGATTCTCAGCCGAGTTCTACAAGACTTTCAAAGAAGAATTAACACCAATAGTCCTCAAAGTATTCCATGAAATAGAAAAGGAGGGAACTCTTCCAACTCATTCTATGAGGCTACTATCACCCTAATGCCAAAACCAGACAAAGCACATCAAGGAAAGAAAACTTCAGACCAATATCCCTGATGAACATAGATGCTAAAATTCTCAATAAAATTGTGGCAAATTGCATACAAAAACATATTTAAAAGATAATGCACCACAATCAAATGGGATTCATCCCAGGGATGCAGGGTTGGTTCAACATACAGAAATCAATAAACATAATTCATCATATTAATAGACTTAAAAACAAGAATCATATGATTATCTCAATAAATGTAGAAAAAGCATTTGATAAAATACAGCACACCTTCATGTTCAAAACACTAGAAAAACTAGGGATAGTAGGAACATACCTCAACATTGTAAAAGCTATATATGCTAAACCTAAGGCCAGCAACATTCTAAATGGAGAAAAATTGAAAGCATTCCCTCTAAAATCTGGAACAAGACAAGGATGTCCTCTTTCACCACTTCTATTCAATATCATCCTTGAAACTCTAGCCAGAGCAATTAGACAAAGAAATTAAAGGGATACAAACAGGTAAAGAAGAACTCAAACTATCACTATTTGCTGATGACATGATTCTATATACAGAAGATTCAAAACATTTCACCAGGAAACTTCTAGAGCTAATAAATCAATTCAGCAAAGTAGCAGGATATAAAATCAACACCCATAAATCAAATGCATTCGTATACATCAGCAATGAATCATCTGAAAGACAAATTAGGAAAACTACCCTATTCACAATAGCCTCAAAAAAAGAAAAAACCCTGGGAATTCATCTAAAAAGAGAGGTGAAAGACTTCTACAACGAAAACTACAGAATATTAAAGAAAGAAATTGAAGAAAAACCTCAGAAGATGGAAATATCTCCCATGTTCCTGGATAGGTAGAATTAATATTATTAAAATGGCTATATTACCAAAAGCGTTATACAGATTTAATGGGATTCCTCAATTCTGCTGGTCTCCCTTGTATTGTAAATGGTACTTTAAACTTTTTCATTTTCTATTTCTTCATCGCTATTGTGTAGAAATTCAATTAGTTGAATCTCCCTTGCATACTGTGACCTTGCCAAATGCACTGACTAGTTCTAGAGGCTTTTAAAAAGAGACTCTTTAGTACTCCGTGCATGGAAAAACATGTCATGGGTGATTACAGAGTCTTATGTCTTTATCACCAATGTTCATGGTATATATATTATTATCATTAAAAATTATAATATTTATTATTTTTAATTCTTGTTTGAATCCACTGGCTAGGTCTCCAGTGCAACAGTGAATGGAGGTAGCAAGAGAGAACCTCTCTGCTTTGCTCCTTTTCTCTTGGTGGTGCTGGGGGCTGAATCCAGAGCCCTGCACAATCTGAGCCCACACTCTACCACAGAGATACAACTGATTTCCATTGCGTTGTTCTTGATTTTAGCAGAAGATTTCAACCTTTAACCACAAAAATATTAGTTGTACGTTTTTCATAATTACGCTTTATCATATGGAGGATGTTCCCTTCTATTCATAGTTTGTGAAACATTTGTTTTTCATGAACTGATGTTGAATTTTGTTAAATTATCTCTTTTGCTGCTATTGAAATGTTCACATTCTCCCCCATTCTTTGGTCAATTGAATTACATTAATTGATTCTTGAATGTTGAACCAATTTTGCATTCCCAGATGACCTCCTGCTTTGTCCTGATGTTTTATCCTTTTTATGTGCTGCTGCAAACCGTCTGCTAATATTCTGCTGAGGACTTTTATATCTGTGTTCATGAGGGATAATGATCTGAAGGACGTTTCTCTGTAAGGTTTATTTCTGGTTTGCATATTTGGGTAATGGCTCATAAAATACATTGGGAAATAGTTCTCTTCAATTTCATGGAAGAATATGTAAAAATATATATATATATTATTTCTTTTCTAAATGTTTGATAGAATTCACCATTGAGGGCACTTAGGCCTAGAGTTTTTCCTGTTGGAAAGTATTTTGTTCATTTCAGTTCTAGGGACTAAAACCAGGGGTGCTTTACTCCCAGTGTTTTATTTTGAGACAGGGTCTTGCTGAGCTGCCCAGGCTGGCCTCCAACTAGTGATCCTCCTGCCTCAGCCTCCCTGAGTAGCTGGGATCACAGACATGTTCACCATGCCCAAGCAGGATTTACAAATTTTATCAGTCTTCCAAGGAAGCAGTTTTAGGTTTGACTGATTTTACTGTATTTTTTTTCTGTTTTCAATTTCACTGGCTTCTGCTCTTCACTGTTTGCTTTTTCCTACTTGCTGTAAGTTTAGATTCATCTCTATAATTCCTTGGCATGGCAGCTGAGATCACTGACTTGATACTTTCTAACATACATATTTAATGGTATCAGTTTTCCTGAAGCACTGCTTTTAATTGAATCCTACAACTTTTGATAAGTTGTGTTTTATTTCAATTTAACTCAAAAATATTTTTAATTGCTCTTTTGACCTTTCTTTGATCTGTGGGTTATTTAGAAGTATTCTCATTTCCAAATAGTTCATAATATATTTGCATTGGTTTCTAGTTTAGTTCCTTTGTATTGAGAGAACATACTCTGTAGGTTTGAAATTCTTTTAAGTTTATTGGAGTCTGATTTAACTTGGTGTATATTTCACATGCACTTGAAAAAAATGTGTACTCTGCTCCTGTTGTATAGAATATTTTATAAATACCACTTATGTTTCCTTTATTCATAGGGCATTTTAGTTGAGCTTTCTGTGTAAAATGTTCCCACTGACAAGGAACTCTTGCTAGCCTGGGTTATTGGCCCAATCCTGGGGCCAGAAGGGCAAGATGCTCTGGATGGCGCCCCCTTCAGATGATGACAAGGATCGCTGTTCTCCAAAGGCACTGGAGCTGCTGTCCAGGCAAAACTCAGAGATAATCCATGCTGTTCACTCACTCTCTGAATTTCAAGTGTCTGAGCACATGTCACCTGCACAGATGCCTGCTTATAGTCACGACATGTTCAAGGTTAAAAATTTCTCCATATGCACCTCCTGAATAACTCACAAATCTCCTTTATTTTTCAAGTGAAAATAATACAAAGCCATCTTCCATCAAAATGCAGCTTGAAGCCCAGTTTCTGAGTAAGAAATGCATTCCCTTTGCTCCTGTTGAAATATCACTCCTCTGGCTTCAGTTAGCTATGGATGGGTGATGAATGCATCTGCCCATCCAAAGATACCTTGGTGCAGAAAAGCCATAAAAATATCTCCTCAGGGCAGCTATTACTTCTTGCCTTCCTGGTCTATGAACATGATGCTTTCAGTATTGCAGATCAGTTAGCTATGTTTAGTGTCCGTTGGGACCAATTTATGCTCCAAGGTGAAAGAAGACTTTGAGAAAGGACTATAAGGAGAAAAATAAAAAATTTTTTAAAAATCGTCTAGTATTTTCTCTTTGTGGGTGGGAGAAAATGCCTTTGCTCAATCAAAAGTCCCTACCAGCGATGGGGATATAGCTCAGCTGGTAGAGTGCTTGCCTCTTGTGCACAAGGGTTCAATCCCCAGCACCACCAAACAAACAAAAAAGGTAACTGTACTGATTTTCTCCAGTAAGCTGAATATGGGTGCAGAGCTCAAATCCAGAGTCAAAGAAACCACCTGGGCAAGTTGGTGCCAATCCAGAGGCATCCTGGGCAGTGGCTGATCCAGAGGGAAGGCTGTAGAAATCACCAAGCATTCCCCTTCTGAGTATTTGATGTTCACAACAATCTGTATTTTCTCTGAGGTAATATTGCTTTTGATTGCTACTTTGGAAAGAAGGGGAAATTTCAGGGTCTTCCTCTTGGCTCTGACTACCATGGTGGTACTAACTCCATACCTTAGCAGACCGTGAGAAGGTTATGCTAACACTGAATAAAACTATATTATCTACTTATAACTGAACTGGAAATAGCCTCAAGATGGGCTTATCATTGGCATGGTGGTGCACACCTGTAATCCCAGCAACTTGGAAGGCTGAGGCAGGTGGATTGCAAGTTCAAGGCCAGACACAGAAACTTAGCAAGACCCTAACCAACTTAGTGAGACCCTGTTTCAAACATAAAAGTGGGGGCAGCAAGGGGACAGGGACTGAGGATGTGGTTCAGTAATAAACATCCTTACATTGAATCTTCACACCAAAAAATAAAAATGGGTTTGTCATGAGTGGACTTGATCATATGACTCCATTCTTCTTTAGATCTGCATAGATCACAGACCTCAGTCTTAAAGATATACCATGGTAATGTTCAAGGTTCTTAGGGTCCTGATAAGTAGTATTAACTTTGGGGTCCAGGATGTAAAAGGCTGAAGGTCCGACCATGTTCATTCTCCCAGGGCACATTTCTCTTTGAGGAATGTGAGGGAAAAACCCACAACTTGCCGTGGTGTGTGTGGTCAAAATACCCAATGAGAACAACTGAGAAGAGGAGAAGTTTCTTCTGGACTCATGGTTTCAGAGGTTCAGTCCGTGGTCAGCCAACTCCATTGGTCTGGGTTCAAAGTGAGGCGTAAGGGCCTGCTGGGGACACATCAAGACGGGGGAGTTGAGTCAGTGAGAAACACAAGAAGATTCAAATTCATCCTTCCTAATTCCTGAAGTGGTTGAATTCTTTCCTTTAACCTGTGCCAATGTGTCTCTGGCTTTGCCACGTTGTCTTGCACAGAGCAGCATTCAGAACACTAGCCAAAACAGCAAACTACTAATGCTGCCTGAAAGAACACACCTACGCCAACAGATTTATCCCACAAGAAACTCACCTCAAGTCCATCTCATGGGTCATCTGAGACCTGCAACTATTCACACTGGCAGATTCCTGCCCTTCTTTCATTTTCCCACTTTGATGATGCTGTCACTCCCAGGCCTTGTGGCCTTTGGATTCGGTTACTAGTCAAGCAGAGATTAGGGTAGAAGGGCATCCCAGTGCATTTCTCTCCTTTCTTGTAGAGGAGGGGTTCTCCCTTGGGGGAGAAGCCCAGTGAGACGTGTCTCGGCGTGGCAGCAGCTGGGGGCTCTCAGCACATGGCTGGATGTTTTCATGCCGCTTACGTCTCTTCAGCCTTGCTTGCTCACTTGGCCATGGCTCTCACCTTTGGTTACAAGCAACCGTGTTAACCATAAGCTGTAGGGTCCATTTCAGATGGGTTTGGTTTCTGTGATTCTTGGACCTGCCTATTATCAGTTGTAGTTGTTTAATTAGTTGGAAGAATGCTTTGGAATATTATTCCCTTCTTTGAAGCAAGTACTTTGATATTGGGCCACTAATACTCTGCTGTGGAGTAAGTGAGTGTTCACGGAAGGAAATGCTACTTAAATGCTTCTGCATTTTCACTCCCTTTTAATGAGCCTTAGAATAAGATTGAGGGGGAGGGCGAGGCTTATCTATACTATCCTACTGTTTTATTGAGAGGAAGTTTGCACAGCATCCATTTCTTTAAAGCACACAGCTCCATGGTTTTAGTACATTCAAATTCACAAGGTTGTATCACCATCACTATTATCTAGTTAGAACATTTGCATCACTCGAAAAAGAAATCCTGCTCCCATCAGCAATCACTCCCCATTCCTCCCTTGCCCTATTATTCTGTTTTCTCTCCCTGTGGCCTTGCCTCTTCTGGACATTTCATACAAATGACATCACACAATATGTTTCCTTTTGTGTCTGGCTTCTCTCACGCATGATGTTCTCAAGGCTCCGCTGTATTGTAGCACAGATCAGTTCTTCCTTGGTTGTGATGGCTTAATTGTCTTCTGTGCATTCAGATGACACGTTTTGTTTATCCATTCACCAGTTGATGGACTTTTCGGTTGTTTCCAGATTTTAGGTATTATCCACATGAACATTTGTGCACATGTTTGGGTCTTACTTTCTCCGGGTATACACCTGGTGCTGAAATTCTGGGTCATGTGGCAAGTGGCTGCACCGTGTTACACTCCCTCCATCAACCTGTGAAGATTCCACCTTCTCCACTGTCCCTGCCAGCACTTGTTACTGCCTACCTTTGATTACAGCCATATTAGTGAGCATGAAGTAGAGTATGTTGGCTTCTATATAGACAGGAAGAAGAAAGAAGGAAGTATCTGTATGTAACTGCTTCTATGTACCTGTAATAACTCTGGAAGATTATAGGAGCAATTGGCAGCCCGGGTTTCCTCTAGAGAACTGGGCAGCTAGTGTTCACATGGGAGGGAGATTTTATACTATCTACACCCCTCTGGTTATTAAATTCTACACCATGTGCAAATATTACCTATAAAATAAATTAATTGATTTCAGCATAATTTTTTTTTAAATGCACTCATTGATTTATAGCTGGGATTGGCTAACTATGGCTTGTGAACCAAATCTGGCCTGCCACCTGTTTCTGCTTAGCACATGAGCTAAGAGTAGTTTTTACATTTTTAAATGATTGAAAAATAAAATAATATTTTGTAGCACATGAGAATGGTATGAAATTCAAGTTTCACTTTCTATGAATAAATTCTTACTGGAACACAGACCTAGTCATTTGTTTACATATTTCCTATGGATGCTTTGATGCTACAATAGCATAGGCAGGCGTGACAGGGGCTGTATTGGGCATTCTGATTGCATTAAACTGCTACTTGACGTAAAAATGCTGCAGTTACACAGTCACAACTGAATAGCATTTTTAGTGCCACCAATGTTGTCATATTCTAACTTTTTAAAAGGACTATGAATGCATATCCATGTCAAAGCAAGAAAAGACAGAAGTGGATTCTGAATGTCACATTTAAACTTATGAGTGTGCATTGTTTTTTACTTTTTTTTAAGAGAGAGAGAGGTAGAGAGAGGTAGAGAGAGAGAATTTTAATATTTATTTTTTAGTTATCGGCGGGCACATCTTTGTTTGTATGTGGTGCTGAGCATGCCAGGTGAGCGTGCTACCACTTGAGCCACATCCCCAGCCCCGTGTGCATTGCTTTGTTACCAAATTACTGGGAAAAAAACATTGTGTTTATTGTGCAATGACATAATAGCTCTATTAAGATGTGTCCGACATGTCAACATTACAGATTATATGTGGCAGAATTTCTTCACAAAAATTAAAATTTAGAATCTGTTCCAAAGTAAATCATCGTGTGTTTCACTTGCTACCTAAGAAAGAAAGCCTTATAAATGGTGAGTTAATGAAATGATATTTGATTATAGTAGCTAAATAAAATCTATCCAGAAGAATTTATTTATGAATATTAGTCATGCATTGAGAATAGTGGTCTGAAGAGTTTGGGATATTAGGACCATATCAACAGTCCATGTAGGCTTGGTGCACACCCATAATCCAAGCAACTCCAGAAGCAGAGACAGGAGGATCATAAGCTTCAGGTCAGCCTCAGCAACTTATTGCTACTTTCAATGGCATAGTGAGAACCTGTCTCAAAGTAAAAATAAAGGACTGGGAGGTAGTACACTAGTAGAGTGCCCCAGGGTCCAATCCCCAGTAACACACACACAACTATTTAAAACAAGGCATGTATTAATACTCAGTTGTTCATTTGAGAAATCTATGCTAAATTTGAAGTCTAGGCTAAAGAATTGGCTTCTATGAATAGTCTACATGGAAAAACAATAGGAGGAAATATTTTTAAAGATGTTGAAGAGTCAAGCACTGTGGTGAATGCAGATTGTCCCAGCATTTGGGAGGCTGAGGCAGGAGAATGACTTGAGTCCAGAAGGAGTTCAAGACTGGTGTGAGCAACACAGTGAGGTCCTGCCTCCAAACTCTAGCCAGATCAATTAGACAGAAGAAAGAAATTAAAGGGATACAAATATGAAGAGAAGAACTCAAACCATCCCTATTTGCTGATGATGTGATTCCATATTTAGAAAACCCCAAAAATTCTACCAGAAAACTTCTAGAGCTCATAAGTAAATTCAGCAAAGTAGCAGGATATAAAATTAACACCCATAAATGAATTGCATTCCTATACATCAGTGATGAATCTACAGAAAGAGAAATTAGGAAAACTACCCAATTCACAATAGCCTCAAAAAAATATATGGCAATCAATCTAACAAAAGAGGTGAGACTTTTACAATGAAAACTATAGAACAGTAAAGAAAAAAATTGAAGAAGACCTTAAAAAATGGAAAGACCTCCCATGCTCCTGGATAGCCAGAATTAATATTGTCAAAATGGCCATGCTAACACAAGCACTCCACAGATTTAATGCAATTCCTATCAAAATTCCAATGACATTCTTCTTAGAAGTAGAAAAAGCAGTCATGAAATTCTTTTGGAAAAATAAGAGACCCAGAAAAGTCAAAGCAATCCTTAGGAAGAAAAGCGAAGCAGGAGGCATCACAAAATCAGACCTTAAATTATACTACAGAGGTATAGTAACAAAAACAGATACAAAGACCAATAGTACAGAATAGAGTACACAGAGACAAACCCACATAATTACAGTTATCTCATACTAGATAATGGTGCCATAAACATACATTGGAGAAAAGACTGCCCCTTCAACAAATGGTGCTGCGAAAATTGGAAATCCATATGTAGCAAAATGAAATTAAACCCCTATTTCTCACCCTGCACAAACTACATTCAAAGTGTACCTAGGCATTATACCAGAGACATTGTGCCTACTAGAAGAAATGTAGGCCCAAATCTACATTATATTGGCTTAGGAAGTGACTTCCTTAACAAAACTCCTAAAATGCAAGAAGTAAAATCAAGAATCAACAAATGGGATGGTATCAAACTAAAAAGTTTTTCAGGCAAAGGAAACAAGAACATGAAGAGAGAGCCTATAGAATGGGAGAAGAATCTTTGCCACCTGCATCTCAGATAGAGCATGAATCTCCAGGATATATAAAGAACTCAAAAACTTAACACGAAAAATCAAATAACCCAACCAATAAATGGGCAAAGGAATTGAACAGACACTTCACAGAGAAAAATAAATCAGTCAACAAACACATGAAAAAATGTTCAACATCTCTAGCAATTAGAGAAATTCAAATTAAAACGACACTGAGATTTCATCTGACTCCAGTCAAAATGGCAATTATCAAGAAAACAAGTAACAATAAATTCTGGCAAGGATGTGGGGTAAAAAGTACACTTATACCTTCATTGCTTGTTAGAGTCTGTAAACAAGTCAAAATAACACCTGGCATTTTGCCAGGGGAATGTTAAAGTTCGTAAACAAGTCTGGATGGTGCCTGGCAAAATGCCAGAGGGAGTGGTTTGAGAAGTAACAAAAGCGAGCCATTAAGTGTGGAGATTCCTGATTGGTTGAGTGCTGTATCTAGTTTATGTTAATTAGATAAGCTGTGTGGAATGTATAAATACTGCTCCTGTCCTGCAATAAACGGCTGCTACTCCTACTGTATCAAGGTACACAAGTTATTCGTCACCCCCCGGTTATTTTGCCCAGCCAGCCGGACTGCGGCAATTGCTGGTGGAACTGCAAATTGATACAGCCACTCTAGAAAACAGAATGGAGATCCCTTAGAAAACTTGGAATGGAACTTCCATTTGACCCAGTTATCCCACTCCTTGGTATAAACCCAGAGGACTTAAAATCATCACACTACAGTGACACAGTCACTTCAATGTTTATAGCAGCTCAATTCACAATAGCTAAATTATGGAACCAACCTAGGTGCCCATTCAAGAGATGAATGGATAAAGAAAACATTGTATATATACACAATGGAATGTTACTCAACCATAAAGAAAATTGAAATGATGGAATTTGCTGGCAAATGGATGGCACTGGATACTATCATGCTAAGTGATGTAATCCAATTCCAAAAAACCAAAGGCAGAATGTTTTTTCTGATATGCAGATACTAACTCACAATGGTGGGGGTGGGTATGGAATAATATAAGTAATTTGGATTAGACAAAGGAGAATGAAGGGAAGGGAAGGGAAATGGGAATAGGAATCAGACATTACTATCCTATGTGCATATATGATTATATGACCAATGTAATTCTACATCATGCACAACCAGAAGAATGAGAAGTTTCACTCTATGTATGTATAAAATGTCAAAGTACAATTTACTATCATGTATATCTAATCAGAACAAATAAAAAATTTAAAGGAAGAAAGAAAAAATCTTAAATTTCTCTAATTGCTAGAGATGTTGAACATTTTTTCATTAAAAAACTGCTAATTCAGTACAACTGGAAGTGGAATCCACTAAGATGTGTTACAACTGTTGGCAGAAATAATGTGAAAGTGAAATAGCATTAGCTGGACAAACACATAAGGCTTGAATAAAATAACTGTATTGTTTTCAATAGGTACTTTGAGGAAAATATTTGAATCTGTAAAATATATCTTGAACCAGGACAGTTAGCAATGTACTTTTCTCTTGTGGACTTAATTGTTGGTCCCATGAATTTTTGTCAGAAATAGAAGATAAATATCCTAATTTTTCCTACCACACAGAGGGATTACTGAAGTTTTGAGGTTTTATCAAGATATTTTGAGCTCATGGCCAAGATTTAATTTCTGCTTTTTTGGTTTTGTTTCTTTGTCTGTTTAAGTACAACATCTCTCAACCATTAATGTAAAATAATAAATGACTTTAGAAAATAGATTTTACTGTGGACTTGAATTCTCATACTAATATTAAAAGGCAAGATAGTGCTTACATGCAAAACATATACTGTGGTAAAGGCTTTTTAACACGACTGATGTTGTTTGAGTCACAAATTCTATTAAGCTGCTTTAGAGTTCCTGTATTGTCAAAGTTTAAACAAAAGAAGATCTTCTTTCTTATACAGATGTCCAGTGAACTCATATTAGGAGCCCAAACTACAGTTGAAGCAGTGGTTTTTAGAACTTGATGTATATGGAAAGGAAATTTACATACTTCAAATATGAGCTTCCACGTGATTATCAACTCAAAGTGATTAACATGTAATGCAACAACATGCTCAAAGGCAAATGTCAGGAGAATAATCTTATAGAATTTTTAAAATGCTTGCATTTGATAAATATGCTCAATTGAAATCACAGTTTTTTCCCAAGGAACAGAAACAATGTCTTTCCACCCTTTTTTCTAAGTGTTCATCTTCAGTTTTAATTTTGGCGAAATGTGAAGCATTTATTTTGAGCTAAAAATAAAAACTAATTTCATACTATTTAGATGTTTTTATCTTGTACTTATTATTCTCATTTTAAGTCTTTGTGTTATTTGAAATTTTGTTGATGGATGTGAGGAGACCCAAAGGAAGAACTTTAGTTTCTGTTAGAAACAAAGAGAAATTTTCAAGAAATACTTGAATGTGGAAGATCTCAGAATACACAGTATAGGAAATTAAAAGTTGCATTTGGAATTCTTGACTTCCCTATCAGCAATTTTGTCTTCCAAATTAAAAGCATCTATAATCATCAATATAGCTACCAAGGGCTAATACTCATTTTTTTATTAAAATGCAAATGGATTCTGTTAAAAAGAAAATAAATCATAGGTTTATGGGTGATAGCAGTTTTGGCAGTATCTTTGTGTAAAGATATTTTCAAAGATAAAATACATAAAATCTCATTAGAGATCAGCATTAATAGATAAAAACATTTCAATTGATTATGATGATAATAACTACCTTTGATCCCTGATTAAACAAAATGTTCTCTCACACAAAAGAATTCCCTTCTTTTCATAAGTAGAATTATAACCAAAAAAATCATGTTTATTACTTACTTATTTGCAGTCCTGGAGATGAATCCAAGGGTACTCTACCACTGAATTACACCCCCAGTCCTTTTTGTTTCTTTTGACACAGGGTCTCAATAAGTTGCCCAGGTTGGCCCCCAACCTGTGATCCTCCTTCCTCAACCTCCTGAATTGCTGGGACAATAGCTGTGCACCACTGCCCCAGTTTATTTATTTATTTTTTTATTTCAACAATTAATTTTTTTGCATTTTGTTTTCTTTTGCTCTTGTTATGTAAATACCTACATAACGTCCTTGAGTTTGCCCAAGAAGTCTAAAATACGGGCCATAATTGTAGCTCAATGGTAGAGCACTTGCTTAGCATGTGTGAGGCACTGGGTTTGATCTTTAGCACCACATTAAAATGAATAAATAAAGGTATTGTGTGCATTTGTAACTAAAAAAAAATTTTAAAAACCTAAAATATTTAACAGGCACATTCTTACAAGGTTTACTACAGTGAAATTATTGAAAATGGCATAGGAAGGACCTTTAAAACTTCTCTAACTGAGTGTGGTGGTACACACCTGCAATCCTAATGACTCAAGAGGCTGAAGCAGGAGGTCTGAAAATTCAAGGCCAGCCTTGGCAACTTAGCAAGGCCACATCTCAGAATGTAGAAAGGGGTGAGGAGGTATCTCAGTGGTAAAGTTCTCCTAGGTTTGATCCCCAGTATTGAAAGATAAAAATTCTCTCCCCTAAAGTAGTCAGAATCGACATTTTTAGAACTCTAGAAATTAACCAATGGCTTGTAGCAATCAGGAGAACACTTATTTAGGAAGTAGCTAAATATTGATAAGAACAGTGGTCTTTGTGGCTTTTGTGTATGTGGTGCTGGGGATTGAACCCAGGGCCTTGTGCATGAGAGGCAAGTACCCTACCAACTGAGCTATATCCTCAGCCCTTTTGTGACATTGTTTACTTGTCCTGTTCTCATTTCCCCCTCCCCAATGTGATAGCTTTCAAAACCAATGGCCTGAAGAGAAAGGGGTTGGAACATTGTCAAAGCCTCATTCTGGTGGTTCCTTGGAAAAAACCACTTGCAAGACTGTCTTTGCTGGTCATAGCTAGGAACTTGCCTGGTGTAAAAAGTCTTTTCCTTAGTGGTATTTATTAGAACAATTAAAGGCAATTGTTACAGTTCATGCCTGTGGAGGCCATGGATAATAGTTGGTGCAAACAATAGGCTAACCAAAAAGCTCAAAAGGAAAAACTGGAGAATCAAATATTAAGAAAACCACAGGGGCTTTGAAAAGCATATGCCCAGGGCTATGCACAGAGCTCAGGAATGAACTAAGGAGGCTCTCACTGTCATTTCTGACTCACCTTGAGGCTCTGCTCAGGAAGTGAAGGCTGAGGTTTAATTGTTTAAGCCATGCCCAACATGTACAAAAAGCCCCTTAGCAAAGGGGCTTCATATTGCTTATGAAAATTTAAGGAAATCTCTTTTTAATAATTAGCTGACCACTAAACTCAGCAGAGACTTCAGTAGCCATCTACATGATAAGATTTTCACTCAGAAAAATAACAAATTAACAGCAACATCAACAAACTCTGGAGGAAGGGAGAGAATCTGATTTCCAGAATTGCCACATTATATTATTTTAAATGATTAGTTTTCATTTTAAAAAGTCATGAAATATTCAAGAAAAGAAGAAACTATCGCCCTACACACACACACACACACACACACACACGCACACACACACACCAATCACTAGGCTTTCTATTTATGTTCTTAATTGTTTCCCTTGTTGTGAAAAACATTTTTAGTTTGATGCCATCCCATTTATTGATTCTTGATTTTACTTCTTGTGCTTTAGGAGTCTTACTGAGGAAGCCTTTTCCTGAACCAATATGATGGCATATTGGACTTACTTTTTCTTCTAGTATACACAGGGTCTTCGGTCTAATACCTAGGTACTTGAGCCACTTTGAGTTTTGTGCAGGGTGACATAGAAGTGTTCAATTTCAATCTATTGCATATGGATTTCCAGTTTTCCCAGCACCATTTGTTGAAGAGGCTATCTTTTCTCCAATGTATGTTAATGGCACCTTGTCTAGTATGAGATAACTATTTATGTGGGTTTGTCTCTGTGTCTTCTATTCTGTTCAATTGTTTTTCAGTTCTATTTTGCCAATACCATGCCGGTTTTTTTGTTACCATAGGTCTGTATAATTAGAGGTCTGGTGTTGTGATGATGCCCCTTGCATTACTTTTCTCACTCAGATTGCTTTGGCTATTCTGGGCCTCTTATTTTTTTCAAATGAATTTCATGACTGCTTTTTCTATTTCTATGAAGAACATCATTGAAATTTTGTTGGAAATTACATTAAATCTGCATAGCACTTTTGGTAATATGGCCATTTTGACAATGTTTATTCTGCTTATCCAAGAACATGGTAGGTCTTTCCATTTTCTAAGGCCTTCATCAATTAGAGCATTAATCTCCAGGACACACAAAGAACTCAAAAAAATTAATACCAAAAAAAAAACAAATAACCCTGGCTGGGGTTGTAGCTCAGTGGTTGAGTGCTTGCCTCACACTGGGTTTGATCCTCAGCACCACATAAAACAGACAAATAAATAAATAAACAAAGCAAGCAAGCAAAGATATTGTGTCCATCTATAATTTTTTTAAAGTTCCAAAAAAGCCAAATAACCCAGTCAATAAATGGGCAAAGGAATATAACAGGCACTTCAGAGAAGAAGAAATACTAATGGCCAACAAATACATGAAAAATGTTCAACATCTCTAGCAATTAGAGAAATGCAAATTAAAACTATACTGAGATTCCATCTCTAGTCAGAATGGCAATTATCAAGAATACAAATAACAATAAATGTTGGCAAGGATATGGGGAAAAAGGTTCATTCATACATTGCTGGTGGGACTACAAATTGGTGCAACCAATATGAAAAGCAGTATGGAGATCCCTTAGAAAACTTGGAATGGAACCATCAATTGATCCAGTTATTCTACTCCTCAGTTTATACCCAAAGGACTTAAAATCAGCATACTATAGTGATGCAGCCATATCAGTGTTTATAGAAGCTCAATTCAAAATAGGCAAGCTATGGAATCAACCTAGGTGCCCATTCAAGAGATGAATGGATAAAGAAAATGTGGTATATATACACATTGGAATATTACTCAGCTATAAAGAAGAATGAAATTATGGCATTTGCTAGTAAATGGATAAAATTAGAGAGTATCATGCTAAGTGAAATAAGCCAGTCCCAAAGAACCAAAGGTTGAATGTTCTCTCTGATATGTGGATGCTAACCCATAATAAAGGAGGGTAGAGAGGGGAAATATAGAAGTTCATTGGATTAGACAAAGGGGAATGAAGGGAAGGGAGAGAGATGGTAATAGAAAAGACAGTAGAATGAATCAGACATAACTTTCCTATGCTCATATATGAATACATGATCAGTATAACTCCACATCATGTTCAACCACAAGAATGGGATCAAAATTGTTATGGGTTGCACCCCATTACATGAATAATATGTTAAAATACAACCTACTGTCATGTATATCTAAAAACAAAACAAAAGCAATCACTAGAAATGTTCCTGAAATTGCCCATATAAATCCTTATCGATATCCAGCAGGCTTTTTTGAAGAAATTGAAAAGCTGATAGTAAAATCCTTATGGAAATGCAAGGAGCCCAAAATAGTGAAAATAATCTTGAAAAAGAACAAAGACTTTTTAATTTAAAACTTACTATGAAGTTACACTAATGAAGATTGTGCATCACTTGCATGTGTGTACATCAGTGGAATAGACCCCAGAGGTCAAAGTTAACCCACACATTTATGGTTAATTGCTCATTGACAAGGGTGCTAAGACAATTATCTTTTCAAAAAGTGGTGGTAATGATGATCTCCATCTCTAAAATAATAAAGTTGGCTCTTTACCTTACACCATATATAAGAATTAGCTTGTTGTGCATGGTTATGCACACCTGTAATCCCAGCAGGTCAGGAGGCTGAGATAGGAGGATGGTGAGTTCAAAGGCAGCCTCAGCAATTTAGGCAGATCTTATGCAACTCAGTGAGACTCTGTCTTTAAATAAAAAATACAAAAAGCAAAAAAGAAATAACAGTGGGAGGGAGGGCATGGAATATGGTTCAGTTGTTAAGTGCCCCTGGGTTCAATACCCAGTACCAGAAGAAGGAGGAGGAGAAGGAGGAGGAGGAGAAGGAGGAGAAAGTTAAGAATTAACGTAAAATTGATCAAAGACCTTAAAGAAAAAGCCAAGTCTGAGAAGAAAATACAGATGTAGATGTATGCTGTTGTAATCTTAGATTAGGCAGTAGTTTCTAAAATATGACATAAAGTGTAAGCAACTAAAGAAAAGTAGTCAAATTGCACTTCCTAACAGTTAAAAATTTGAGTGCTTCAAAGAATGAAATTATGGCATTTGCTAGTAAATGAAGTATCAATAAAGTGAACACACAATCCATAAAAAGGGACAAAATACATGCAAATCATATATCTGATAAGGTTCTATTATACAGAGTATATGAAGAACTTTCACAGCTCAACAATGAGAAGACAAATGAGCGGCCAGGAGCATGGCACTCAGGAGGCCACGCTCATGTGAGATCAAGCAGAACTTGTCTCTCTGGGCTTATTTCACTTAGCATAATGTTCCCCAGTTTCATCCATGTTGCTGTGTCAGGATTTTGTCCTTGTGCATATGTGCCGCATTTTCTTCATCCATTCACCAGCTGGTGGACGCTTGGGTTGGTCCATTTCTTGACTGTGGGGAAGAGAACCGCAACACATACCGGAGTGCAGACAGCTCTTCAGTAAATGCTTTTCATTTCCTTTGTTTCTACACCCAGTAGTGGGATTGCTGGTCACACAGTAGGTCTGTTTTTAATGTTCTGAGAGAGCTCTGCACGACTTCCCATAACGGTGGTACTAACATTCCCAGCTCTGCGTAGGGTCCCTTTCTCCAGGTCCTCGGCAGCACTTTCTGTCTTTTGCCTTTTGGATAATACACTTTTTAACTAGAGTCAGGTGGGACCTTATTGTGGCTTTGGTTTCATGACTCGGATGATCAGTGATGCTGAGTATTTTTTCATGTACCTGTTGACCATCTGTATGTCTTCTTTTGAGAAATGTCCAAGATCTATTGCCCATTTTTAAATAGGTTGATTTGTTTGCTATGGAATTGAGTTCCTTATATACTCTGGGTATCCACGCCTTGCAGGATGTGTAGATCCTAGAGACTTTCTTCCATTGAGAGCTTCTCCTCACTCTATCGATTGTTTCCTTTGCTGTGCAGAAGCATTTTAGTTTGGTGCCATCTTGTTTGTCTGTGTTTGCTTTCATGGCTTATGTCTTGGGGTCATATCCCAAAAATCATTGCCTGGACCCATGTCATGGAGCTTAGTTCTACATGTCAGGTCTTTTTGTCAATTTTGAGTTGATTTTTATATCTGCTGTGAACTAAGGCTCTCATTTCATTCTTCATGTGTATATCTACTTTTCCAAACACTGTTTATTTAAGAGGGTGTCCTTTCCCCATTGTGGGTTTTTTTTTTGTTGCTGTTTTTTGGGTTTTTTTTTTTTTGAAGTGTGTATGTGCGTGTCATCCTTGCCAAAAATCAATTAGTCATAATGTGTGGGTTTATTTCTGGCTCTCTGTTTTGTTCCATTGGTCTGTGCGTCTGTTTTTATGTCAGTACACTGCTATACCTTTGTAGCACATTTTGAAGTCAGATAATGGGATGCTTCTGGCTTTGTTCTTTTTGTTCAAGATTGCTTTGGCTATTTGGGATCTTTTATAGTTCCATGTATATTTTAGGATTCTTTTGTCTATTTCTATGAAAATTCCACTGGACTGTTGATAGAGATTAGACTGAATCCATATATCACTTTGGCTAGCAAGGACATTTTTAACAATATTAAGTCTTCTGAACCATGAACATAGAATAGTCTTCTTTAATTTGTGTTCTTCAATTTCTTTCACTAAGTTTTTAGAGTTTTCAGTGTACATAACTTTTATCTCTTTGATGACTGTTATGGCTTGAATAGTTATGGTGTCCCTGTGATAATGCAGGAATGTTCAGAGGTGAAAGTTATTAGATTATGAGAGCTGTAACTTCATTAGTGGATTAATCCATTTGATGATTATTAATCTTAACAGACTACTAGGTAGTAACTGTAGGCACATGGGGTGTAGCTGGAGGAAACAGGGTCACTAGGGGTGTGCCCTTGAGAACTGTATTTTGTCCCTGGCTCCCTGTTCTCTCTGCTTCCAGGCTGTCATGAGCTGAGCAGATTTTCTCCTCCAAGCCCTTCCACCATCACGTTCTGCCTCATCTTGGACCAAGAACAATGGAACCAGGTGACAATGCACAGAAGCTCTGAAACCCTGAGCCCGAAGTAAACTCATCCTTCTCTAAGTTGTTCTTATCAGGTATCTCAGTCACATCCAGAAAAAGTTGACTAACACAATTAGATCTATTCCTAAGTATTTCTTTTCGTAGCTGTTGTAAATGGGGTTGTCTTCTTGATTTCTTTTTATGGCAGTTCATTGTTAGTATACAGAAGAAACACTGCAGATTTTTGTATGTCGATTTTGTAGCCTGCGACTTCTTTTCCAGTTTGGAACCTGTCATTCTCTCCTCAAACCTCTGACTTCACTTCCCACCCACCCATCTTCACCTGCAGAGGAAAAACAGAGGCCCGGGCACAAGTGGTGTCCCTTTCCTGCCCCTGCGGGTGCACCCTGGTCAGCATCCCACTAGCTCTTGACTGGCTCAACAGTTTGGGGATGGAGCCTTTAGGATTTTCCGCATATTAACTTACATTGTGTGCAAACAGAGACCATTCAACTTCTTCCTTTCCATCTGGATGCCTTGGATCTCCTTCCCTTGTCTCCTTGTTCTGGCTGGGACTTGCAGTTCTCTCTGTTGAGTGGAGTGGTGACAGTGGACATCCTCATGTTCTTAGAGGAAAAGTTTCAGCACTAAACATGATATTAGCTGTGGGCTCCTGAAAAATGGCCTTGTGTTCAGGTATATTGTTTCTACTTAATTTGTTGAGTTTATATCCTGAAAGGATGTTGAATTTTATCAAGCTTTTTCTGTACCTATTCAGATGTTTATATGGTTTTTGTCTTTTATTCTGTTAATGTGTTGTATCACATTTTTTTGATTTGTATACGTTAAATCATTCTGGCATCCCAAGAATAAGTACAACTTAATCATGCCAGTTGGTCTTTGTAATGTGGTTTCATTGATGATTTTTGCATCTAGGGTCATCAGAGATATTGGCCTATAATTTTCTTTTTTTGTAGTGTCCTTCCCTGACTTTGGTATTGCAGTGATGCTGGTCCTTGTAAAATGATTTAGAAGTTATTGCCCTTTCTTCAAGGCTTGGTGTTAGTTTTTCTTCACATGTTTTCTAAAATTCTGCGGAGACACCCTCAGACTCTAGGTCAGGGGTACTTAACCACTGAACCATATCTCCAGTCCTTTTTATGTTTTATTTTGAGACAGGATCTTGCCAAGTTGCTTAGGGCCTCTCTAAGTTGCTGAGACTGGCTTTGAACTCATGATCCTCCTAACTCAGTCTCCCAAGTCGCTGGGATTATAGGCATGCACCACTGTGCCCAGCATGGATTTTTCTTTGATGGAAGACTTTTCATTACAAATTCAATCTCTTTACTTGGTTTTAGTCTTTTCAAACTTAGTTTCTTCATGATCCCATCTCAGTAGCTTTTAGAAATTTTCCATTTCTTACAGGTTATCCAGCTTGTTGGCCAGAAGTGTTTAGAGTGGGCTCTTTAAGCCTTTGTATGTCTGGTATCGGTTGGAATGTCGTCTTTGATTTCTGATTTGCTTGAGTCTTCTTTCCGTTTTTCCTTGTCTTGCTAGAGGTTTGTCAATTTTATCCATCTTTACCAAAATTCAACTCTTAGTATCACGTTTTCTTAAAATTGTTTTTATATTCTCTAGCTTATTTACCTCTGCTCTGGTTGTATTCCCTTCTTCCTACTAACTTGGGGATTAGTTTGTTCTCCTTTCTCTAGTTCCTTAAGGTGTGACACTAGGTTGCTTGTGTGAGGTTTTGTTTGTTTTTGTTTTTTTGGTACCAGGGATTGAACTCAAGGGCACTTGACAACTGAGCCATATGCCCAGCTCTTTTTTGTATTTAGAGACAGAGTCTCACTGAGTTGCTTTAGGGCCTTGCTAAATTACTGAGGCTGGCTTTGAACTCATGATCCTCCTACCTCAGCCTCCCAAGCTGCTGGGATTACAGGCATGTGCCACTGCACCCCAGCAGATCTTTCTTCTTTTTTAATGCAGGCACTTGTCACCATACTCTTCGTTCTTAGAACAGCTTTTGCTTAAGCCCATAAGGACTCGCTTTCTCATAGACAGCTTCTTTCCACTGAAAGCTCACAGGATGAAGGGGGCAGGCAGCTCTCTGAGGTCACTTTCACAAGGACACTAATTCCATTCAGGGGGACTCCACCCTCATGACCCAGTCACATCCCAAAAGCCCCACCAGGTCCTAACACCAATTTCTACATATGAATTTCCACATATGAATTTGTGGGTGGGGTAGGGACACCAACACTCAATCCACAACAGGGTGCTTTGAATTGCAAATATCAGAAACCTTATTCAAAGTACAGTAGCCAAAAGAGGAGATTACCTGTCTCATATAACCAGGGAACCAAGAGCTCACATTACATGACTGACACAAGCCATGAGAATCATGGGGATTCTCCATGTATCTCCTCTCTCCTTCTCTTGCTCTCTGGCACATGTGGGTGCACACACGTGTGTGTGTGTGTGTGTGTGTGTGTGTTGCCTCCTTCCCTCCTGTTGCCAATAAGTTTTCCCCTTGTGCCAAAGAAAATGGCTGCCAGTGCCCTGCATTTTCCATTCTGCTATGCCTATGTCCCCAAAAGCACTCTGGTGGCTGTGCACTATTCTGTTCTATGGAATTAGCATACTTTATTTAACCCATTCTCTATTAATGAATATCTGCCTAGTTTCAAATATTTCAATATTCTATATGATTCTGTGATGAAAATCTTTGTAGCAGTAGGCAGGCGCAGTGGTATATGCCTGTAATCCCAGCAGCTCTGGAGGCTGAGGCAGGAGGTAGAGCTGGGGGTGTGGCTCAGTGGTGAGGTGCCCATGAGTCTAATCCCCAATACAAAAAAAAAAAAAAAATCCTTCTGATTTTGGCCAGTAGAACAAAGCTGTTTTTCAGATAACTTCCTAGCAGTTGAAATGCTGAGTCAAAGTTTATACATTATTTTCCCTGTCCCATGTTGATTTTTCTTCTTCTCCATGATCTCCATCCTGTCTCCAATGCCCCCATTACCCGTTGGTCACAGGTTAGCAGAACCCTGGGCCTGGAATGACCCTAACTGCATACCACGCCTACACCTGACTTGCTAGGTTTTGGGGGAAAAGCCTCAGCAGATTAACCTGATTTCCTAGCAATTCCTGGTCAACATCAACCAAAGGATCGATGCTCACCCTTCCCTCTTTCATTCTCGCTCTGCAGAGATGTTTGGAATCTTTCCTTCTTTGCTTGAAGGGTGGACTCCACAGCCCTCCCTCCGGGTCCTGCTTGGCATTTGTCTCTGAATATCCAGAAAGCAGTGAACTCATCATGCCCACAGACTCGAGCCACCAACCATCCAGTGAAGCTGGTCTTTTGCCTACTTTCCTGCCCAGGAGACTGAGAACCTCACTGTCTTTCCCATACACTGCTGCAAGCCCACGGTATGATCCTCGAGATGGCCCCCTCTAACTCATATCCCATCCATCACGATGCGAATTTTTTCTCCTTTTTCCATTTTTATTTGCCTCATACAATCGCCATCATCTTTTTTCTAATTACTGCAGCCCCTCCCAGGTGACTCTCTTTTTCTAGACTCTGCCCTGATCCAATTACCACACCAGCGTCAGAGGCATGGTCTAAAGTCCCTCTCTACCCACACCATGCCCTTACCAAAAGCCCTTCAGCCGCCTCCCGTTGCTCTCGGAAGATGCTCTCGGAAGATGCTCTCGGAAGATGCTCTCGGAAGATGCCCTCGATCCTGAACTGGCTTTTCCGAAGCTGCCTACCATTCTAACACGTGCGGGCCCAAAGGTAGAGCATAAAATGGGGCTCCCTGCCTTCTTCTCCTCCGTGGCAGGGTCTCAACCTGCAAGGGACAGACACTCCAGCGCCCCCACCAGGTTCTGTCATACTACACCCACGAGCAGCTGCCCTCTGGTCACCTCTGGGACATGCCAGGGCTGGCTGCTCTTGGAAGGGAGGCCTTAGGGGAGAAGCCTGGAACAGGCGGGGACTGTTTGGACGGAGATTCCAGGGTCTGGGGTCTCTGCTCTGTGGCCTTTGAAAGTACACAAGGCCTAGAGGGCACATTTGAGGATTCCTTGTCCCCAGGAGGGCATCTCGGGCCTCTGTAGAGCGATGGCCACTTCTGCTCTCAGGGAGGGGTGGGCAGAGCAGGCAGCACTTCCCAGGCCGACATTGGGAAGAGAGGGCACGGTTAAGGGGTGGGGTCCCAGAACCTAGGGGGCTGCTTGCCCCTCGGCCACCTCGCAGGTGATGCTGCTCAGCAACCAACCCTCGTCCTTCATAGAAGGTGGGATTTGAAAACGCAGCGAAGCATAGCATAGCGTGAGATGTATATAATTGAATGCGTGATGGGTAGCCTTAGGTCAGCTCTTCCATGTGTAATCATAATGATATGGAGTACACTGTACATATTGAATACATGTAGTAATAGAAAATGTGACATGATATATAACACGTAGCAAAATGTTTCATATTCAAATGTATAAGCTAATATTAAAATATTAGTATAAAATATATTTGAATTTAAATTATATTGACATAAAAGAAAAATTATGTTTATTTCAAATGTATAAATGTGAAATATTTTAAATGAAAATATATTCTAAAATAATATAAAAATTTTAGAATATTATATATATTAAAATTTAAAGAATTTTTAAGCTGAAAGCTTTTCCTCTAAAGTCTGGACTAAGATAAGAATGCCCACTTTCACTGCTCCTTTCAACATTGTACTAGAAGTCCTAGACAGAGCCCGTAGGCAAGAGAAAGATATGGAAGGTATGCAGATTGCAGAGAAGGAAATAAATCTATCACTGTTTGCAGCCACTGTCCTATAAAGAGGAAACCCCAAAGATTCAAAAAGTATTATAACCAACAAGAAATTCAGCGAATTTACAGGATACAAAATCAGTATACAAAAATAAGCCATATTTTATATGTTAACAGTGAACCATCTGAAACAGAAATCAAGAAAATAATTCCATTAACAATGGCTACAAAAAATACTTAGAATTACATTTAACTAAGGAGGTGAAGTCTCTCTTCATGTTGTGAAACATTGATGGAAGAAATTAAAGAGGACACAATAAATGAAAATATATCTTATATTCATAGATTGGGAAAATTAATGTTGTTAAAATGTCCATACCACCCAAAGTGATCTACAGATTCAGTGCAATCCGAATCAAAATACCAATGACATTCTTCACAGAACTAGAAAAAAAGCAGTCCTAAAATTCCCAGGAACCAGAGAAGACCCCAGATAACTAAAGGAATCTTGAGCAAAAGGAACAAAGCTGGAGGTATCACAATATCTGGCCTGAAAATATACTAAAAAAGCTATCGTAACATAGATAGCATTGTATAGGCATAAAAATAAACACATAGACCAGCAGAACAAAATAGAGAGCCCAGAAACAAATGCACATATCTGCAGTAAAATGATTTTCAACAAAAATGCCAAGAACAAACAATGAGGAAAAGAGGGTCTGTGTAGTAAATGAGGTTTAGAAAATTGGATATTCATGGGCTGGGATTGTAGCTCAGTGGTAGAGCACTTGCCTAGCACATGTGAGGCCCTGGGTTTGATCCTCAGCACCACAAAAACATAAATAAATAAAATAAAGATATTATGTCCATCTATAACTAAAAAAATTTTAAAAAGAAAATTGGGGGGCTGTGGTTGTGGTTCAGCGGCACATGGAATGAGCTGGGTTTGATCCTCAGCACCACATAAAAATAAACAAATAAAGATATTGTGTCCAACTATGACTAAAAAAAATATTTAAAATAGAAAACTGGATATTCAATGCAGAATGGGACTAGACCCTTACCTCTCAATAAAATCATCTTAAAATTAAATAAAGACTTATTCCAGGAACCAAAACTATGAAACTACTAGAAGAAAACATGGGGGGCAATGCTGCACTACATCGGACTGGGCAACGATTTTTAGGGATGAACTCAAGCACAGGTAACAGAAGAAAAATAGACAAATGGGATTATGTTCAACTAAAATACTTGCACAGCAAATAGACAGCAGAGTGAAGTGACAGCCTTCAGAATGGGAGAAAATACTCACAAATACTCATACATCTGGCAAGAGGTTAGTATCCAGTATTCATAAGGAACTCCAACAATTCAATCGCAAAAGCAAACAACCCTCCCCCAAAACAAAAACCAAATAATCTGATTTAAAAATAGGTAAAAAAACTAATAGTCATTTCTCAAAAAAGACATAATTATTGCCATCACTTATTATCAGAGAAATGCAAAACCACAGTGAGGTATCACCTCATCCAGTTAGAAAGGTATCATCAAAAAGACAAAAAAAGTGTTGGCAAGGATATGGAGAAAAGGGAACCCTTACACACTGTTGGTGAGAATATAAACTATTATAGCTATTATGGAAAACAGTGTGGAGGGTCCTTGAAAAATTAAAACACACCTGCTCTGTGATCCAGCAATCCCACTACTGGTTATATATCCAAAGGAAATGAGATCAGTATGCTGAAGACACCTCTACACACCTATGTTTAGTGCAGCATACTAGTATTTGGAATCAACCTAAATGTCTACCAACAGATGAATGCATAGAAAAAATGTGTGTATGTGAAACAGGGCACTCTTCAGCCATAAAAGAAGGAAGTTCTGCCATTTGCAACAGCATGTGCTGTACTGGAGGCCATCATGCTGATGAAATGATCCAGGCACAGAGAGAGAGGTTCTGTACTATCTCACCCTTGTGCTGAATCCTAAAATGTTGATCTCACAAAAGCAGAGCATAAGAGCAAAGAATGGAATACTGGAAAAGGCAGAGGAGATGGTCAGTGGCACACAACTGGAGTTAGAAGAAGTAAGCTCTGGTGTTAGCAGTCCTGTGTATTTCTGAGTAGCCAGAGAGAGAGGATTTTTTTTAATGCTCTTGCTACAAGGAAATGATAATGTGTAGGGTGATAGAGATGCTGGTTGCCCTGATTTGGTCATTACCCAATCCATGCATGTATTGAAACATTATATTATGTCTCAAAAAAAAATAAGTATAATGTAATGTAGTATAACAGCATAAATCCTACATAATTCAATATTTAATGTTGTATCTCCTGATACATGGATAACTATAATACATAAAATATGTGGTGATAGGAAAATATAATAGTGATAAACTATAATAAAATAGTGTAATATAGTATAACATAAACTACATATAATATAATATGTAATGTCACTTATGTTTAAGTAAGTACAATATAAACTATTTTATAGAACATATATGTAGTTAAATGTTGGTGATCTGTAGGGTTGAAGAGCACAAATAGGATTAAAGCCTCATGGTCATAGTGAGCACTCAAACATTTTGATGGAGGTGGACAGATCAACACTCAGTAGGTATAATCTCTCACTGTTATAGTTGTATACAGTCTGAGTATCAAAGTACCTGAACAGTACCTGGCACATGGTAGGCTTTCCACCAGCATCAGCTCTTATAATTACGGTCGTGCAGTATATGAGTATTAAAATACTTATCACCATGCTCAGTATGAATATTAAGTTTCTATTATAATACAGAGTAAATGGGGGGATTTCCTAAGGTATGCAATCATGTTATCTGCCCACATGACATAATTTCTATTTTCTCATATTTTTAATTCCATTTTTTGTCTAATTGTTCTAACCAGCACTTTCAGAACAAAATTAATATTGGTGAAAATAATCGCTGTTTTTTTTTGTCCCTGACTTCAAGAATATTAAGAACATTGCTGAATGTTGGATCCACAGAATATAGACTCACACACACAAAGTGATGTTAAGAAAGCACCCTTTGATTATGATTTTGCCAAGGACTTTAAACAGGGGGACCCAATGCTTTTAAAGGCCACATCAACCCTCCTCAAGCTGACAAACATCTCTTCTCTTTTGTCATTAACGTGGACAGTCATGTTGGCACATTCTGTGACACTCACACTTATCCTTTGCATTCTGTGGTAAGCCCTGCCACTGTGGTCGGAACCCTGTTGCTATTATTTAATTCATCTCTATAAAGAAATGTGTCAGCATGAGGGGAAGGAGACCCAAAATGCCAATACTATTTTCAGAAAAACCAAACCAACACTCCAGCCTTGGCATGTGGCAAGGATCCCATGCCACTGAGTTCCTGAACCAGCTTTCCCAGAGGCAACACTGCGGTGGGTGCCAAAGCAACTTCACTGGATTTGCTTATTTTGAGGGCATTGACCCAAACTGACTCTCAAAACACTAATGAATTTAAATGCTTACAATGGAGATTTGGACTTCAAACAAATGCACTGAATTTTCTCTGGGAAGCCTTGATCAGATGTGTGGATTAGTGAATTCTATGGCCAATTGTCAAATTTCTCATTGAAAAAAAAGGTGACGAAATACATTTGTACTTGAGGAATGCAGGTGTAAAACAAAACTGTTTTTATACAAGACTCTGAGCTTTGCTTTTTAAAAAACCTGTTTCACTGAGACTTGAGCGTTAGTCGAGTGGTCTCACCTCATCCCGGGCGCACCCCAGGAACTCAAAAAGCTTCACTATTACTGTAACTATTTAATCAAATAAAAGCCTTAAGGCAAATGATAAGCTACTATTACAATTTCAGTTTATTGCTGAAACTATTATAAGAATATTTGAGCCTCTATAGGAAGATAATGGAAGTGTTTATAGTGGTAGATGGAAGCAATTATAGAATTCCATATGGGGTGATTTCTCAATTGGTTGTACAATGAACTATAATTTTATGGTAAAGGTTTAATGCTTTGTTATCTTGTACTGTCGCTTTGAATTTAACTTGTATTACCTGCTGGTTTTTAGATTTCCAGTTACTAATTAAGTAAAGGACTCTTTTGTGTAATTCAGTCATTTCTGCATTCAATTCTTATTCTTAGAGACAAATAAGTGTTTTCCTAGCTAGTCCAGTGACAGTGATTCTCAGAGAAGGTGAGAAAGCACTAGTATCTCTCTAAAACTTTGCAAACTAGCAGTCTGGTCTCTCTCTCTCTCTCTCTCTCTCTCTCTCTCTCTCCTTTTAACAATTTTTCTTTGGGAACCCCTATTTCTTTGATGGGTAGGTTTTTAAAGTTAATCTCTTAGAGATTTGGTACTAAAAGGGTTTTCAGTTTGGAATTAAGGTGATTTTAGTGCAAAATGATCTAAATGCAACTAGATGGAAGTTTCCCCAAAGGGGAAAGGTCATTTCAATCTCAAGAGGCCAGGTCATTTCAATCTCAAGAGCCATCAAAGAAATGTCAGTGGACCCTGTCACCAAAAGTGACTTGATAATTGGAAACAAAAGACAAAACCAAGGGCAAAATATTTACCAAATGCAATCAATGTGTTTTTAAATGGCCCTTCAATTGTTTGCTGAACATTACAAAACCTGAAGAATGTAGTTTAGAATGCCCTCACCAGTCAGGTACTACAATATCGAAGGATCCTGTTTGCTAGTGATCTATTAAACTCTAAAGCAAGCCCTGTAGAAAATCAGGGACTAAATGATGAACAAACACAAACACATTCCTAACCTGGGATCTGGGGCTGTGAGCAGATCCGAGCCCTGAGTGTAATTTTCCATTTCTCAAAGTCATTCTTCCCTGAAACTCAATTTAATGAAGATTTTCTATTTCCTTCAAGGCATCCTGGTCTTGGGAAATAGGCTCAAGACACACACACACACACACACACACACATATGGCTTCATATATTTTTCTTTATTGATCTCCTCTTGGAAAAAAGAAAAGAACTAACTCTCATCTTTGGTTCATGGATCCTTATTTCTGGCCGCTGAGCTTAGTTATTCTTAAACTCTGAAGCAGCAAGGGGTATGGAGGACTTTGTAGAGAGAGGGGAGCCAGCAGGATCCAGGCCACTTACAAGAACCACACAGAAAGTTCATCAGTATCAAGAGAAAGTGATGTCAACTCCTTCCTATGTAAGAGCCGCCTGCCCATGAACTGAGCATCCTGTCTCAGCATTGAGTAAGGGGTGCTGGTCTGTCATCGCACTCCATGCTCTGTGCAAGTGGCCTCCCCCTGTGCTCAGCAAAGAAGTTTGCTCTGGCCCTGGACTTGGGCATTACCCAATGGGATTGGACAACCCCCCCTTTGAAACCTTATCCCCTGCCTTATTTTGTAAAGAACATTCCATCAAAACTCCTTTGTGGGGGGGGGGGCACTGGGGTTGTGGCTCAGCGGTAGAGTTCTTGCCTCACACGTGCAAGACTCTGGGTTCGATCCTCAGCACCACATAAAAATAAATAAATGAAATAAAGGTATTGTGTCCAACTACAATTAAAAAATAAATATTAAAAAAAACAACAAAAACTCCTTTGTGTGTTCCCCCCCCCTCATAAAAATGCCGGGTGCATGTTCTCTTTTCCAGCGCTTTCCACTGACCCTTAAGGTCGAAAAGCCATTCCACCCTCAGTATGAAAATTACTTCTGTGTCCTGTGCTTTCCCGCTGTTTTCTTAGCTTACTGTTGCGGCCAGCTCTTTTGAACCTGGCTCATCTCATCAGCGCAGATCTCTGGCGAGACTCCTATTGCTTCAGGGAGCTAGTTCCATGGTTCTTCACACAGAGCTGACTGTGCCCCTCACCACGCCGGGCTCTGTGGATACAGTACATCCCGTATTTCAAATCCTGATGTCTGGGTTTTATCCTCATTCACTCACTCCCCACCTCCAACCCTAAGTCCCACCCCTTCCAGGAAAATGTATAACATAGGTTTAGAAAGGGAGGAATCTGATACAAGAGGCCAGATACCTCTAAGTGCAAAAGATATCAAAATCCTTAATGACAAAGCACATGGTGCCTCAGGCTGTGCTGAGATGCACCAGGGCCTCCCCTTGGTGGGGCCTGGGACCCTGAGCCCACCTTCCCTTCTCCACCCACTTCGCACCCTCCGACTTGTCCACCCATGTCACTCCCCATGGATGTCATCTCTACCACATCTTCCAAAGTGAGGCCTTCATTGCCTCCATATGGGTTTGCTTTAGGTAGGCCTTGGGACCCTGGGGACCCTCTCGACCATTTGTGGGGCCACCATTCACCTGTCACAAGTCACCCCTGGAGCCAGTGTCATCTGCCCCGTTTCTTCTGGTGCCTCAACACCTAGCTGGGTACCCTCCCTCCAAAATAAATAAGGGCTGGGATGGTAGTCAGTGTTACTAGAGCATTTGCCTAGCATGTGCAAGGCCCTGGGTTCCATCCCAGTACCACATAAAAATAAAGTAAAATGTAAACGTATAAAAAATTAGAATAGTATAATGTATGCACTTTTCGGTTTCATTAAGTCTTAACTCACAGTTGCTGAATCCCCTGCACTTCTCTTCCCAAGTCCACATTCAGTGACATTCTGCTGGGAATTTGAAATCCACTATGATGGGAGGATGGACTCAGTGGCTCTTCCATCCTCACCCCCAAGAGCCCGGTGTTAAACACTTGCCAGCATACCACTGCTCAACTCCCATACCTGAATTATTTTAGAACATTATATTATTTTGATTCAGTGGGTACATCTAAAAATAAGGACTCAAAAAATACCACGAAACCTGTGTCACATAGTAAAAAGTTGACATTATTTTAGCATGGTTAAATGTCATTGTTCAAATTTTCCTGACAACTTTATATTAATTACTTTACCCATGATTTATTCAAATCAGCTTTTCAAATATGTCTATACTTGCAATTAGTAAAATCAAGTTTGTGGAAAATGCTAGAAGACACATCCTAATTTCTTTAACAACTAAATTGAAGGGGAAAGAAAGAGGGGGGGTAGGAACCCATGCATTTAAACAAGATTGGAGCAAGTCAAGCAAATGCAGTCAAAGACCCATCTGAGGAACAGATCTGATTTCTCTCAGTTTACCTCACATGCTATTGCATATTGATCTTATAAACCTGTTCTTTGCTAGACCTTCTCCTTTTTTAGTAATTATTTGTCTTTGGAATTTTTTGGAGGAGGAACTTATTATATTTAGTTAAATCAACTGCAAAAATGATAGTTTCTCCTCTTCCTTTTGAATTCTCAGGCCTCTAATTGCTTTCTTTTATTTATTGAATTGGCCTATATGTCCTTAACACATAATATGTATAATAGGGTATAGTAATAGCATGATGATATGAGGTATTCTTGTCTTTCTTACTTCCTGATCCTAATAGTAGTGGAAAAGCTTAATGAGGTTCCTCATTAATTAAAATGTTAACTTTTGGAGATTTCACATATTTATAATATATATTGCACTATGTATATTACATATAGTTTTATGGCATATATGTAGAAAATATATATATATATATATATATATATATATATATATATATATATATAGTCATACTGGAAAATATCCAGTAATTAATATTTGTATTGAAGCTCTAAAATTTAAATGAACATCCAATTTTGGCAAATATCATTATATTTGTTATTATTAATTCAACCTTGAATTCCTAGAATAAGTCTTATTTGGGTATGATGTTTTATTTTTAAAAATTGAAACACTGGATTTTTGTATTTCCATATAAGAAGGTATTAAATGTAGAAATGTAATATTGTATCCTTGTATTTTAAGATATTTACATTGATTCATAAGTGAGGTTAATCTGTAATTTTATTTTTGATGTGTTTTGGAATCAGTGTCATACTTCATAAAATAGTTTTGAAATTTTCCTTTTACTGTGCTCTGAAGTAATTTAAGTAGCATTGAAATTATTTGACCTTTCATGGCTTTGTAGACTTCCCCTGTAGGGGCTGGGGATGTAGCTCAGTGGTAAAAGTGGTGAAGCCCTTGCCTAGCATGTGTGAGGCATGGGGTTTGCTCCTCAGAACTACTTAAAAATAAATAAATAAATAAATAAATAAATAAATAAATAAATAAATAAATAAATAAATAAATAAATAAATAAAGGTATTGTGTCCATCTGCAACTGGAAAAAAAAAATTCCCCTGTAAAACTATCTGGTCTGGTGCCTTTTTACTTTTTCTCATTTAAAAAGAATTTTAAAATGCATTTTACAAACTGAAAAGTATACAGTGATAAATATACAGATCAATACATTTTCTCAAATGAAGGTGTATACACACACGTGCGTGCTTGTGCACACGTGTGTGTGTGTGTGTGTGTGTGTGTGTGTGTAATCAATCAACATTTAGAGAGAAAAGAAAAAAACCCCACAATCCATTAGCACCTCAGGAGTCTCCCTCACATTCCTTTGGTCAGTGACTAACATGTGTTAGCCTGAAGCTATTTGCACAGAGCTCTCTAGGCTCTCTTTTTTCCCCCTATGGCAATTGATCTACTTAGATTTTTTTTTTTCCTCTGTTGGGATCCCTTTTAGTAAACAGTATTTTTCTGGGCATTTGTCTATTTCTTTTTGGTTTTTAAATTATTGATATAGAATTGTGCAAATTAGTCTCTTATGATTTAAATTTTGTTTTACTTGTTATCTTCTCTAATCCCTAACCCATAGGTATTAGATATGGTTTCCAGATGTTCTGTCAAGGTGTGGGCAAATGGATACTTAAATCTAAATGCCTCCATATGTGGTGTGTGTGTGTGTGTGTGTGTGTGTGTGTGTGTGATGTTATTGCAAAGGCAGTTTCTCTTGTATCTGTCTGTCTGGCTAGCTGTCTGGCTATTCATCTAGCTCTCTAAGTGTCTATGGAAGGGTATCTTTGAAAGGCTGACAAAAGGGAGGTTTGGCCATGTTGTCTGTTTCCTCCTTCTTCACCCTGGGCTATGATGTGATACCATCTTGCAATCACAAGAGTGAAGCCAAGAGGATTGTGGAGGCTTCAGCTCTGTTTTGGAAAAGCTGCTGAAATAATACCAGGAGCCACCTGCCTCTAGAATTCTTGGTCAGTGAGATACAAACTTGTGTTAGTCTGTGCCACTGTAAGCCAGTACTCTTATTTGCAGCCGAACACATTCCTAAATAGTACAGTAATAAAAGAGGCAAATCCAGAAAACTCTAGCTGTATAGCATACGAATGTTAAAATCCTAGATAATTACTTTAGACAAATAAAATTCTATTCTGAAATAAAACCTGGTTTGCACTCAATTTAAGTTAGTGCTTATTGCAGTATCTTTTTAATGTGGCCCTCATTGAAAGTATAACTTCCTGGGATGACAGGAATGTGCCATCAGGCCTGGCTACTACCTGAATTCTTCTGGTTATTTGTTTGCTAAATGGGTGTGACCTTATGAAAGCGGAACTCTGGTGGGCTTGATAGATTTCATATTCTCCATGCATTTGTTGAAGGAAAAGATAAACAAAACCATCAAAAAAAAAAAACCCTATGTAATAGGAGAAAGTCGTTGACATAGAATGGCTATAAGGCCATTTATTTTAATATAATTTGCCCAAATTTAAATAAATGTGGAGGCAGAAAAAAAAATTCTAGACCCTCCTCATACTGTGAAGGGACCTAATGGTTTATTATCATGTTTCGATTTCCACAAGGTCAATAATGAATAGTCATTTATATTTGGCTTACACACCTTAAGGAAGTGTGACACAAATTGTTACCTTTAGAACAACATGTTGCTTTGCATTTAAATAGAGATTTAAAATTCAGCTTAATTTAAAAAAAAATAGCTTCATGCAATCAGAGATTTAGACAAAACTCTTTGTATTTTTCTTTGTGAAGATTCTAGAATTTAGAGTTTTGACTCAATATTAAACAACTATAAAAGTTGTTTAATACTGAGTCAAAAAGTAGAGGTAAACAAAATAATATTAAATAGATGGGATAAATCATAAAGCAGGGAGGCAAGTCTCAGACACAACTGAGGGCTTAGAGGGTACCCAGTGACAAAGGCCAGAGCTGTGGGGAGGGGAGCCAGGCGCATGCTTAACTCGGAGCTCTGAGGGAAGAAGACTCCACCCTACCACCTGGGTTTGGAATCCCGTGATACCCTGCAGGATTTCCCCTTGGGTCACAGGCCCTGGAGTCCTGACAACACATGTCATGGTGGAACATCAGGAGATCTTTTCCTCTGCCTTCCCACATTGTCCAGGACAACAGCATGGTATCATAATCAAAAGCATCTTCCTGCTTGCTGCCCTTGTCTCTTGGGCCTCTTTAGGCCTCTGTTTTTCATTGGTAAAGTTGCAGCAACAGCTGAATCTATCTCACTGAGCAGTGACTGGCACATAGTAGGCGTCTGATGGCTGTGATTTTATTGTCCTCTTTCTAGAAGAGACCATGATATCTCTGCCAGTGTTGACCAGCAAGATGGAGTTCTGGGATCTCATTTTCCTTGGGAATTGTGTTTTCTCACTTTGATGCTGTGACATGCTTGTGTGGTTTACAAGAGATTCCAGAATTTCTATGGACAGGGTGTGTGGGTGGCCATCTTGGAAGAGTGCCTGGGGCCGGGGGATTGAGCCTTGATTTTCCAGTCAGCATGGTCCTTATTTAAAAGTGTTTGTGTAGCACACTGGTCCTGTAGTTGCCTGTGATTGTTGTAGCTAGGTGTTAGTTCTGTTTATTTGGGAGCTTATAATGGATTATGGGATTTGGTCTGGTCTTCTGAATATATTTTCATAGCTATCCCCAGTTTTACCTGGATTGTATATTTACTGGGGTAGAGAGGGGACTTTGCAGAATATGGGAATTGGTGGGTTTGTCAATATATGTGCATAGCAAGCTCTGATTTTTACCTGGATTGTATGTTTAGGGAGGGACTTGGGGAATGATGAGAATTTGTGAGCTTGTCAATATATGTTCACAATAAGCCCTGGTTTTTTACCTGGATTGTGTGTTTACTGGGGTGGGGGAGAATTGGGGGAATTATGGGAATTTGTGGGTTTGTCAATATATATGCATAGCAAGCACTGATTTTTACCTGGATTGTGTGTTTACTGGGGGGGGGGGCGCTTGGGGAATTATGGGAATTGGTGGGTTTGTCAATATATTTGCATAGCAAGCCCTGATTTTTACCTGGATTGTGTGTTTATTGGGGGTGGGGTGGGTTTGTCAATATATGTGCATAGCAAGCCCTGATTTTTACCTGGATTGTGTGTTTATTGGGGGGGGGGGGTTGTCAATATATGTGCATAGCAAGCCCTGATTTTTACCTGGATTGTGTGTTTAGGGAGGTACTTGGGGAATTATGGGAATTTATGAGCTTGTCAATATATATGCACAGTAAGGCCTGGTTTTAACCTGAATTGTGTGTTTACTGGGTGTGGGGGGGAATTATGGGAATTTGTGGGCTTGTCAATATATTTGCATAGAAAGCCCCGATTTTCACTTGAATTGTATGTTTGGGGGGGGGGGGGCTTGGGAGAAATATGGGAATTTGAGGGCTTTTCAATATATTTGCATAGTGAACCCTGATTTTTATCTGGATTGTGTTTGGGGTGGGGGATTTGCGGAATTATGGGAATTTGTGGGCTTGTCAATATATGTGCATATTAAGCCTTGATTTTTGCTGTTTCTTTGGGAGGCTCTTGAGACTTATTTTCTACCAACATCTACATGGTTAAGTACAATTATCATGTGGGATAAATGTTACATAGGCTTTGGAAAGGTTTACGGAGATGGAAGTGGGGGTACTTGCTACTTCTTCGGCCCTCCTTGGGGCTCATAATCAAGGTGAACTACAGTGGATGATGATCATGGCTGGGACTGTTCTGATCTGGAGAATAGAACACAAAGTGGATTTGGGGCTTGGGTTACAGAATTTATTTGACTCATGTCCCATTTGACCACAACAGAGGACACAGTGGGGGATACTAGGGTCTTCTTCCCAACATTCCAGGGCACCACACCAGGTCACTATGGGTGACCACAATCTTGAAGGACAAGTCTGGGGTATAGTGGACTTCAGGTTCATGCCACATTCCAATTGGGCTTCATTGTGTTTAACATGGGGACCATGAGTGCTGATAACCACCCACCCCTTGTAATAAGTGTGCTTTATTTGTATTTTCACTGAGTGATGTTCCACATATTGAGATGTTTATCTCGTTTTAAGTAATTTACATGTTGATGGACTGGTCCCATTTTTTCTGATGCTTTTGCTTATTTTTAAGAATTCTTTATGTATTAATCACCCCTTTTACAGTCTTTTACCAAACTCCTTCCCCCATATTTATTATGTGATTTTCATTTTTATATAACCACCTCCCCTGACCCCTTCTGGCTTTTAGGTCTTTGCCATGCTTAGAGAGTCCTTCTATAGACCAAGATCTTAATTGGAAAACTAGCTATTTTTAAAAAGTAACTTTTAAATTTAGATGTCGATAACAGATCCACATCTAATTCATTCTGGTATGCGGAGTGAGGTAGGGATCGTTTTCCCCCCAGCAGCTAGCCCACTGTATCAAAACCATTTCTTGAATAATTTCACTTCCCCCAACTGACTGGAGCACTGTTTTCATATTTCACCACATAATTTAGTCCATAACTGATTTAAAAAAACCTAACATTTTTTCGAGGGAGATCAGGTAAACAGGCACACCATGTGAGGACGATCAGAGTGTGAGTTGGCAGCAATGATCAAAATGTGATATTCCTTGACATACAGTGTCCCAAAGATTAAGTCATTACTCCCATTTTAGTAACTTGGGGCCTGTACCTCAACATGGGGTTCCAAACTCCCAATGAAAAGGCCAAGTTTAACCCTCAAACCATGGGAACTGCTTCAGATTGCAAATAACTCACAGGAGTCATTTCTTTCTTTGCTCACATTTAATTTTTATTTTGATTTTTTTAATGCTGCACAACACAATATTTATTTCATTTATTTCATTTTTTATTTCATTTGTTTCATTTATTTCTTTATTTCTGTTTGCTGCTTTTATTTTAGTTACTGAAAAGAGAGAGGGAACTTTTGTGGCCTTTTTTTCTTTTTCTTTTTCTGTAGGCCGCCTTAAGCTTTCTAAATTTGGAACATCTAAGCAAGCTGAAGGGAAAAGGGGGTTTCGCAAAATCACTCGGGGAAAGGAAAGGTTGCTTTGTTAATCATGCCCTATGGTGGGTGATTAACTGCTTGTACAATTACGTTTCACTTTTAATTAATTGTGCTTAAGGCTTTAATTAAATTTGGGGGTTCCCTCTTTAGAGCAGCTCGTACTGACGAAGATGCATGCGCTGGATGATGTCGCGGCAGTCGTTGAACACACGGCGGATGTTCTCAGTGTCCACAGCGCAGGTGAAGTGAGGATAGCAGTAGTGGCGCCCATCTCCACTAGCAGTGCTGATTCTCTGTGGGCACAAGTGCAAGGTCCAGTCAGTAACCCTCTCCAGGAAACTACACTGCCAACCCAAGGACAAGTATGACAAGTATGGACCAGCTGCCCGTGTTAAAGAAACCAAAATGCGATGAAGGGGTTTGAACACCCAAAATGGATGCTGGTTGGGAATTATTGAAAAGAAATGGAAGAACTGGATGGTTTAATCCCTACGTTTGGAATTAAAAAGTTTATATCTGTAGAAAAGAGTGAAGACTATAGAAAGCTCTACTCACCAGAAACTCATCTCGAATGAAGTACTTGGCCCGGGTCACGCGTGGGTCCTCTCCGGGCTCGGGAGTAGCTATAAAGAATGGAGATATTTTATTAACTAAAGTAATAAAAAGATAAGAGCACAACTAGGGTATTAACACCACTCTAGCCCCTTAACTTCTCAGCACTCTTGATTTCTCCACCCAGATAGGCTTTTATGCCTTGAGTGTGCCCACATCAAACACGGAAGACACACACGTACCATCCTCAGGAGTAGTGTAGCGAGCAAATTCTGGAAAGTAGTCCTCAATCTTCGATTTTCCAGCAAGGACTTTCTCAGCGAGCAGATCTTGCTTGTTGAGGAACAGAATCACAGAGATGGTGCGCAGCCATCTAACAGAGAGAGGGGTAAGTTTAATGCTGGGATAGTGCAAATCAGGGTTTGAGAGCAGCCCGGGAGCTCCAGGGCAAGCAGGGTACTTGTCCCAGCACATACCTGTTGTTCCAGATGCTCTTGAAGAGGTTCAGAGCCTCCTGCAGGCGGTTGGTCTGGTTGTCCTCCCGAATGACCATGTTGTAGCTGCTGCTGGCCACCACGAAGATAATGGCAGTCACATCTTCAAAGAGAGAAAGAGCAGTGAGAGTTAGAAACAGAAATGACCCCTAATAATTACAAAAGCACGTGCTCTTGGAGTGCAGTGCCCACCACGGCCATCCATACCATTGAAGCACTGGATCCACTTGCGGCGTTCATCCCGCTGGCCGCCCACATCGAACATGCTGGTGGAGATAAAGGACATCTGGTTATTTCTTCCCAAAGAGACACCACTCAACTGCCAGAGGGCATGTCAAGAAACCACTGTCTCCATTTGGTATAAAGAGGAAAATCCACTCACTGGAAGTTGACTTTGTCCACCTGGAACTTGGTCTCAAAGATTCCAGAGGTCAGGACGCGGCAGCGAAGCAGGTCCTAAAACAAAGCACGGGTCAATGGATCTCACCAACTCAACAGAAATAATGATTGTCAATCTGGAGTAAAAATCTTGAGTAGCCTGAGATGTGGGCTCCAAATCTTCTGACTGAAAAAGCTTACATACCTGGTCACTCGGCACATAGTCGGCCTGCTTGATGACATCAATCTTGTCCAGAAAGCTTAGAGGAAAAGAGAAGATACATGGTGATGTTAAGGGAGCTCACACCAACTGGCCCACTGTCTGTGTCCTCCACAAACCCTGGCTAAATGAAACAAATTGTCCCTAAGAGATGATAGGCAGCCCAGGACAGTAGTGGGGGCTTTGTTCTTGCTTCTAGCTTTTGTCAATCAGCAGGGCAAGGACCCCAAATGAGGCCTATCAGATCCTATAACTTTTCATAAGACTAGCCAAAACATTTTTTTCATTTTCAAATTGTTTGGCACTGGCTAAAATGGCAAATTGTCTGAAAATTGTATACTTCCATATGCCATTCAGCTTTTTAAAAAATGTAATGTATGTGAAGTGGCATACTTAGAGCAGCAAGGACCTTCCCCTCAAGGGCAAAGGAGATTGTTACTCAGAATCTGTCCTTCCTTTTTACTTTTAAGAATCTCATTGATTAACGAGAACAAAAGCCACTGGCACAAAGGGGCCCTTCTTGCCCTCGCTGTGCTGAACAGGAAGCAAACACAAAGTTCCCTTCCGATCTGTGATGTCCATGATATGCAACACTCCAGATACTGAACTTTTAGTTTAAAAAGGTATCTTGCCTGTGTTGCTTGACTGGACACATGTTTAGGGAAGTTAAATTTTCCAAAATTGGGGTAATTTAATTAATATGGAAAATTGATGTTGGAACCAGTTTGGGTTTTCTTTTTGGGGGGAGTGGAGGTGGGAATTGTTTTAAAGTGGGCTAATCAGAAAAGAATCAGGAAGGGAAAAAAGACTATTTAAAGAAAACCCCTAAGTTTTTCCCCTCCTCTTTCCCCTTCCTTTTTACCAGTTTGGAGTTAGTCTGGCTGGGAGGATATACTAACTTGCCCAATCAATCTTATATTACAGCAGGGTCCAGAAATAGCTCCCCAGCCACCCTGGCCTCCAGCATGTTGCCATGGCAACAGAACCACAGTTCTAAAAATAGATCCTCAGCACCAAATCTTGTGAGAAGACATCTGGAGTGTGGCCAGCCAAACTCCAGCTCAACAAACAAAAATAGGCAGCTTAAGAATTGGGCACCGCACCAGGGCCTCCGCTCCAACATGCAGGCGGTTAAACCAGAAGCACACTGGTCACTACTCTTCAAATCATCCCCTTAAGGGAGGATGTTTAAAAAGTTGAGTGATGTTGTTCTCTTTTTCTTAAAAAAAAAATTCCCATAATCTGAGCAAATGGTGCCATTTTCAGATAAAGTTTCAGGAGTAATGTTGCATTGTAAAAAAAAAAAAAAACAGAAGCCGAAAACTTTTTTAAGTGATGTGACCCAAAACAAACAACCTGGCTAAACTGCTGTTAATTAATGAAATTGTTACATGGCCCCTGCCCCCAGTATTCACAACTGGGATGCCTAAACCCTCCTAATCTGGTACCTGTACTTAACTCCTGACTTGGATCCAAAATACAAATCACAAACAATTCCAGGATTTCCATTTGTTTTGTGTTACTATAATTAGTGCTTCCAGCTTTTAGTTCAAACTTTTGAGAAAATCAGGCACTTTGTTAAAGGAGGAGTGGGGGCTGGGGGCTGTGAGGACTGGCCATGATGGACCGTTTTTCTGTTCCTTGAAAGAATCTCTCTCTTAAAAAAAAAAAAAAAAAAAAAAAAAAAGTTTGTTTTTTTTTTTTTTAAATGACCTGGACCACCATATGCTTCCTATGCATGCACAGGATGAAGAAGGTCGTAAAGCATTTAAAAGGCAGCTTTCCAGATGTACGGCATTAAAGGTGCTGGGAACAGCAGGAACAGCCAGGCAGTTAGCCACTGCCAAGAAGCAGAGGCCTGTTTTTGTCTCTTCTGTTCTTTCTTATGTTTTTAAATTGTAGTAATAAAAGATAACATTTTTACATTATCCAACACATGATAGCTGCCCTATTTCCCTAAATGCTTAGAGGTCATTTCAATTAATTACTTCAAGCTAATTAATTATGAGCACCATTTTATATAAGTAATTATCATTTTGCTCTAACAGGTATTAATTATTGATATGAAATAGTGCCACTACTGCACTAAAAATTGCAATTAAGTGCTTTGTGAAACAAATGATTCAGACTAGAACTTCCTAACTGCTAGTGAAAAATTGGTTGGCTCCTATGAAAAGAATCATGGGAGTTTCAGGTTTTTACAGTTTTTTTTTTATTGTTTCCTATTTTATGTGTGGATCCCAGAAACTAAGAAAGGGGCTCCTTACTACTGGGCGCAGTCAATCAGCTGGTACTCGTTGGAGCGCTCATAGCAGGCACGCACTCCCTCATCCTCCCACAGAGCCTTGGCATGCTCGTAGAATTCCTGAAAGTGAACCCAAGAAAGCATGTTTAGAGGAAGCTGTGAGTGTGCACCAAGAACACTGTTATTCAAACTCTTGAGGCCATAGTTCACTGTGACCCACGCTTGCCTATATGTGGGCAAGCCCATATAATGACTTAATGCTCATCAAGAACTTTAATTTAGCATGTTTAACATATTCAGAAGTCCGCATAGTTAATTCCTGTTCTCCTCTGGTGGTGAATTACTGATCTTAATAAATGTGAAAGGTAACACGGTTGAAAGCGAGACTGTCTCCCTGGGCACTTTACCTATGCATCCCACAGTATCTAAGGACATGTCTAGATTAATATTTGTCATCTTCAGCACAGTTTTGTTGGTCCTAATATGTAGACAAGGGAATAATTAAGCCTGTCATAGCTCAGGACTATTTCCCTCATAAAAATTCACAATCTAATAAGTAAGAATTGAGGCATCAAAGGTGGCGTTCATTTGTGGGGTGGACAAGCCAGGATTGACAAGGGGCGATAAAATTTTGCTCATCCACCTTGAACAAAAGTCTAATGTTTTTTTCTTTTTCCAGCATTAAGGATATGTTTGTGATTTACTTCCTATGTGTGTGGCCATACTCCAGGCTGGGTATGGGGCCTGTCCCTGATGTTCTTATAGGATCAAGTTACTGCACAGGTGAGTGGAGGCAAGGGCTACCAGGCAGGGGTGTGGCTTACAGGTGGGAAGTCAAAGTCAGGCACGTTCATCACGCTCAGAATGTAGTCCACTCTGAACTGGTTCTCAGGGTTGGCCAGCTCCACAGGGGGCACCAGGTTGCTCATGGCAGCCACGATGGTCTGAAAATGATTGAGTAAAGCAGTCAGGGGCACAGAACTGCATGTGTGTGGGGGGGTACTAAAGAGAGCAAGGGGGTACTAAAGAGAGAAGGGAGCTACACGTACTTCAATGGCCTCCTTCAGGTTGTTTTTGATGTCCTGCACCTTGGTGGCCTTCTCACTACAGTGGGATTAAAAAGAAAAGAAAATCATATTGCATCCCGCTGACCAGGGGTCACCTTAATCAAGATACTCCAACTAAAAAGCATAGTATTCTGTTCTTCAAGGAGTTGTGGGTTCAGATCTGTGCAGACTGGAGGCACCCAAGTAAATCATAGCGTCCCAAACGTGCCCCAAGGACACATTGGATGGGAGTGATTGGCAAGTCAGCACCTATAGAGATCACCATCAGCTGTACCAGAGGTTGCAGGGGTTATCTGCTATTCCAGATTTGGCTCCGTGGGTTTGCAGCCCCCACACCACACACCACCACTTCCTAAAAGGCTCCTCCTACTTGGCCCTTATCAGCATTCTTCGTGGGGGTTGTAGGGTGTACAGGTCATCATGGGGTTTGACTTGGTATTCTCTGGGTTGCTACTGACAACCAGCAAATGCTAGGGGTGGTGTTAATAATCATTAATTACAGATTCCAGGGCTCTGCAGTCCTACTTATTTATTTGCAGCCCTGTTATTTATTTAAACAGTTACATGTCTGTCATAGGGAGATGTTATTTTGGGTACTGCAGCTAACAATACTTCTAAGTTTATAATGTTGTGCACACTGGTCCGCCAAGGTTATCAGGAACGGAAGACCTCCCCCTCCCCAAGTCCTAATAATGGTGGTAGGGGGTCTATGCCAGTTCCTGACATGCAGCCCATTGTGGTCTTTGTGGAACTGTCTGTATTCAGAGCCACTGGTAAAGGCCATAACCTTTGGCTGTTGTGGTTCCCTGACAGAATGTTATTTTTTGGTACCAGATTACATTGGCCCAAATATTATATATCTTTTAGAAACTGGCCTTCAGGATAGAAGGCACAGTCAGGGGAGATGCCCAAGCGTTTGTTTTTAATTGTATTGGGGAATGAACGCAGGGGCATTGAATGACCAAGCTACAGGTCCAACCCCTTTTATTGAGACAAGTCCTTGCTAAGTTGATGAGGCAGGCCTGGAGCTTGTGGTGCTCCTGCCTCAGGTTCCCATGTCCCAACTTTTTTTAAGGGTCAACAAAGCACCTTCTGCTACGGATATGACATCTAGCCCTGCCTTGAGTGGGGGGGGAAGGAATCCCAATGTGTGCAGTATCCACTGGGCATGCGGCCCTGGGATGTGACACAGCGCCACATGCAGGAAGGTGCTGCAGCCTCACCCTCTAATGGGGAAACTGAGGCTGAGAGGAATCCTAGTCAGAGGCAGCAACTGGGGATAAAGCTACTTTTTCTTGCTGCTTGCAATTAAAACAATGAGATTCCCACTTTTTGAAATATTCACTTGATTGGTTCAACAGAAGTCACAGAATGGAGACAGAAGTGAAACAAATGACTCTTCCAGAGTGGGACAGAAAATTAAGGCACAGGAAATACAAAGGGGGATTGATAGCAACTGCAGCCAGGAAAGGGTCAGTGGTGCTGCAGGTGGGAGGGGGCACGCGTGGGCCTTGTGGGGGAGGGGCTGGGCAGGGTCAGAGTCACATGCATTTTAACAGGCCCTCCCCCCAGAGAAGCTGTTCTTTCCTTTTTCAATGAGATTCATTTTACTTTTTGAACAAGTATTTATATATTTGGGGGAGTGGGCCTCCATTTTGTGAATGATCTCAAAATTCACCCTTAGACTTGAGCCTCTCAGATGGGCCCTTACATACCCTTAGACCTTGCTAGCAAGGTCTGGGGTGCTGCTCTCATCAGCAGAGGGGAGCATCTTGTGGGAGGGGAGGTTGGCACCAGGAATTCGACAGGATCCACTTCGGTATGGAGAGAATCAGACCCCAGGGGTGGAAGTGGTAGCAAGGTGTGCGTTTTAGGCAGTCTTGCATAAACCTAGAAGTTGCCCCAGGCCCCTGGACTCTTAAAGCTCCCCCCCCCACCCTCCATATTTGAAGGGAGAGTCCTGACCATTCAGTGGGGGCTGTTCTGCTTCAGATGTATGGAATTAATGATCATTTCTGAAATTATGAATTTTCAGCGTTGGTGTTAGTCTAAAATCAGTTATTCAGACGTTAGACAGTGAAAGGACATGTGTTTGACATCCCTAATGTTCATGCTTGAATTCAGAATTTACTTAAAACTGCCAAGGACAAACCCACCCCCACTTATTAAAAACGGGCTCCCTGTCATTAGTACTAAATGCCCTAAATCTCTGGGTTGAAGGTCTCCCAACAGTAAGATGAAGTGTGTTTGGATTAAATTTCTAAATCCATATACAGCAAGAGAAAAATACTTCCAGAAATGAGATTCTTTCATTCAGTTTGATATTTTGGTCTAAGTAGTAGTATGATAATTGGAAAACTTCCAGTCTTAAAATACGGATATTTTGAGAACGTGTTCAGTATTCATCTACGTATGTGAATAGGTGTGGGAGTATATCAAGTATAAAACAGCTAAAATAGAAATCTAAAATCTAATTCGGGTGTGTGATACTAAAACATAAAATTCTTCCATTGAAGCAATTACTATGTAGATGGAGATGTTACACTGGGGGCTGGCAGGTTTATCATCATTTATACTATCACTTAATGAATTTAACATTGATTGTGAGATTTGGATAAAACTCCTTAAATGTCTCTAAACTACTTAATGGCAAAATATATGCCAATTGCTAGAATTCTAAGTGACTCAACAGTTGGGACTAGGGCTAGAAATGCTTTCAGGACGTTGATGCCCTCTCCACCTCCAATGTACAGAGATTAGTGGGGTTAATGTTATTTAACAGGTCCTGCCTACCTCCAACTAAGTGGTAGGGGAGGGGTATGCTATACTAGGTTTCATTCAGTTCTATGCCTATCTTTGTGCTTTTGTGGGGAAAGACAGACAAAAGAAGAAAGACAGAAGACAGACGCAGGATACAGGGATTGCTGAAACATGCAGAGAACTTTTATTTGACACGAATGTTAATACTTATATTTACTTGTAGAACAGTCAGAGAGAGACGTGCAGGCAAGGTATTAGTAGGGTTCAAGGATTTAGCACAACATCTAGTACACAGTAGATTGTTCAATAATGACTTGTCATATTTCAGATGCCAACTTTTGGTACAGCAGATTATCAATCAGTTTCTATATAGGTGCCTTTCAATAGTCATTCTATTACATTTTTGCCAATTAAAGATTTTTTTGTTTGTTTGTTTTTTTTTGTAGTTATCTTTAAAGGTCAGGTAGTAGGTGGGCCCCCCCCTCCCCCCAGACAACAGAATAGTATTCTTATTAGAGGTTCATAAGACCGAGCAATTCCAGCATGCAAATTGTGATAGGAAAGGCCGGGAAGAGGAGAGACTGTAGCCATCATCTAGGGATAATATATTCTAAAAGAAACAGATGAACAAACATGTGTCAGTTACTTTGTCCCCAACCCGTGTCCTTTGCCCCTCCCCGCCCTGGCCACAGAAGCTATTTCTTTGAGATGCCCTAGGCTAAGTCAATTGGACCTATATGTTCTCATGAGAAATAGCTGCTCCATCCCTGCATGCTGAGTATGCAAGCAGAGTTCGTGTGGCTCACCTAGCATGCGGAGGCTTGTGTGTGTGCATGCGCGTTGAGATGGTATGGGATGCAGAAAGCAAAATGGAAGAGATGATGGTAATGGAAAAATGGATGCCATCATGAATATCCTTATCTACCAGCTAATGTGAAGTGCCTTGAATTAAATTTGATTGTTTTTATAAAGGCCAGTGGCTTCAAGATGATTCCTAACAATGAATTGCTGCTAAGTGCCAAGGCATTTTTCAAAATTAAGAATTGTATGGCACGGCATATTTTAATAGAGGAAAAAAAATTTTTTTTTTCTTCCAGAGATCTGAAATTTTAAAATCAGACCAACCACTGGACGGACAGAATTTAATAGATGCATTTTGAAAACAAGTAGTTGATTCAAACAGAGAACTGGGGGGAAATAAAAACCATATGGAAAAACATCAGTTCTCAAAATTCTAAACTATTGTCTAAAGCTAAAATCTATAACTTTCCCCCAGCTGGATCTAATTATACTTTAGAAATGCTGAAAAAAATTATGTTTTGCACTTCACTTGTTAAGAAGTTGTCTACACGTTATTTGCACATGTATACCAAGATGGCTGATGGCCCTTAAATGATTATTTTCTTCCCAGGTCTGTGCCCTCAGTTTCCCAGTATGATCTTCATGTTTGTTTTGTTTGTTAAAAATTTTTTTCTGTTTTTGAATGTGCCTACCCATCGCTGTTGCTCCTTGCAGCCTGCGGGTCCTCTTCGCCGCCCCTTTTAAAGAGAGATTGAAAGCTCACCTAGTCTGCAAGGCACCGCAATTTCATACAACCCACACAGCCTCTCCACATTCTTAAACAATCAGCCAAGAGCAAATGCAATAATTCGCGCGCCATCCTCCCGTTAATTCTTAGGTCGCCTTTCTGGCTAAATCTGAATGTCTACTGAGACTAAAGGCCGTAGGGGGAAGAATTCCACACCTTCGCTGCAGTATTAACAGAGCCCTCTGGAGACTCTGGTCGGATACAGGAGGGACAGATAATTATTTTCTTGTGCTTTCACTAAATGTACATGCATTAGGGAACTAAAGCAGTGATTTATCTCAGTATTCTTCTGAGAATATGGCAGCTCAGAAGGCTCTTAATTCTCCCAGGTCAGAATCTTCAGTGTTGTATCCAAACATGCAAAGGCATAGACAGTGGAGATTTTTGTCCATTATTTCCTGGTGCAAAATTAATAATCTTCCTTCATGCAGTGAGAGAAACTAGCAACTACCTATACAATGTTTATATTTATAAATAACTGTTTCTTGTAAATTGTCACCAACTTCAATTGCCTGGTTGAAAAAAGGAAAACCCACCCCACTACCACCAAAAACAAAAACTCAAAATTAAAAAAAAAAAAAACCAAAAAACCAAAAAACCCAATCTTCATCTCTTCATCAACAGTAGGAATTGCTCCCTGAAGGCAAAGGCGGAAGGGCAGGATAGCTGAGCCTTCGGCGACATGTTTTATAATTGATTAGCTTAGCTCAACCAACACTAATGATTTTTTTTTTAATACTAAACAGTTAGCTTTGAGTTAAGAAATCCATATTTGATCTCTATTTCTGAAGGTCAAATTAATATTGTTACTCTCAAAAACATAATTGGCACAGCAGCTTGTGGACAGTTAAGGCAAATTTAATACCGCAGACTACAGCTAACAAAGTACAGGATTGGCAGGAGGGGGTGAGAAAGGAAAAAAAAAAAAACAAAACCCACACCAGGCAGACCACCATTTAGGGACAGAGGTCACCATTTCCTAAGGAATTCCTAGTTTAGAAAGAGCTGCATTTGTTGCAGTACAACAGTGAGGAAAAGCAAGAGAGGAAGCTTTAGCTGCACTAGGTAAAAATGAGGTACTTAGACCCCCATGAAGAACACCCCGGCATGTCACTTTCGCATGCTAAATTTAACATTATCAGGGATCCACTAAGGAGGCAAACTGGGAATGTCTCTTCCTCTTTTCGAAAAGAAAATAGAAAAGAGAAGTTCTTGTTTAGAAGCCTCGTGTGTGCTACACTGGTTCACTTGGGGGTGTGTGTGGGGGTGCCATTCTGTAAAAAATTAAAAAATATTAGGGAAATCTGTACAATAATAAAACCACAAGTGAATTATTTCAAGGAGACTTCTCTTCCATCCAACTCAAGCTAAGGTAAACAGTGGCTGCTGCATCTTTTAAAATGCTAGCCATGTCCAGCTTTAATCAAAATATTTATCCAGAGGGCGCATGGTGAAATTATTTTTGCTTAACTAGTCTCATGAAGAAGCACCCCCCACCACTGCAAGTTGCAGGAGGGGGGAAATTTAGGATAGACTTTTCTTTAAATTACAAATATAAGGCTTGAAGTTGGTTTTAGGGGGTTTTGTTTTTTTGTTTATTGACAGGATGGCAGTCTCCACTGGCAGGGTTTTACTCAAGGGTGTGTCAGGAATTAATTTCAGAATTATGTGAAAGTGACTGACTTAATAGCAATAGAGATACATATTCATAATTCATGACTATTCTAAAATATAGGTAAACTTGTCCGTCCTTCCTTTCTGCATGCTACTCTTCTGAATTCAGGGTTAAAGTATAAAAAGCATCTTAAACTAAAATGACCATTTCTAGGGGTGATGTCATCTTTTCCTAAGCTCTGATTATTTGATCTCACAAATTCTAGAATTTTCCATAAAGAACCCCTTTGGCACTCTGAAAGGTTACAAAGTTCACCTCCATTTCCCAGTGCTTAATGCGTAGCAAGCAGTGGGTTTTGTTTTTTAGGGGTGCGTAAACTAACCTAAACTGCCCCCTCGACTCAATCTGAAGTGAACGCAACTGAAGGACAAACTTTCAATTGAAAGCATGTTGAGGAGAGGGAATGGGGCTGCTAACCAGCTAGTAATTGCAAACTAGTGCCTTCAGGTGCTTGTGATCTGGTGATTAACTGGCTTCACGGGAGTGAAAATGGACCCCATCTGGGGGTCTGGCAAGAAAAAACCCAAACTCCTGATTTATTGAGTATTCCTCAGTTTGCGTTCTTCATGGAAGCAGGACCCCACACTCACAGAGTCTCTTATAAATACTGTTTCTCTTTTTAAAAAAGTCTATTCTCACTGAAGTATTGCTCATTGTCGTATATACCTCAAGACCTGGAAGGACATTTCAAAGGCAAAAATGCCCCTTGAACCAGGCGGAAGATATAGCTCCCAGCCTTTCCATCATTTGAAAACTCCCTTTCATTTCTTTAGGTGGGAGTATTGATATTTAGTAAAGGAAACAATTATTTGCCCATAATGTCAATTCAAAAGGGGACAATTAAAAAAAAATTATCAACAAGGGCGATCACTTCTTTGTTTTACATGAAGATATTATTAAAACAATGTTTTGCTAATAGTTAAAAACATCCTGGGTGGATGATGAAGCTGAAATCGGCTGGGGAGGAGGGGATCTCTGCAGTGGTCAGCACTAGCTTGACAAGGGGGCCGCGGAGGACCCGTCAGCCATGTTGGAGTCACTGCAGCAGAAGCTGCGGCAGACAACCTGGCCTCAGGGACGCCATCAAGGGCCAAGTGCCATGAACTGTCCTCTGCAACCAGGCATACTTTCCCAGGACAGAGAGGTGTCTTATATGAACACTGGTGCTTTATTTTTATTACGATTATTATTATTACACCAAAGATTAAGGGGGGGGGGAGTCCTCAAGAGCTCTTAGGATTTTCTAATATGTAAATTAGAAATAAGTGCAAATTAGGTGTCCAGCTCCAAACCTACCTATACTGCAGCCTAAAGTTAGTATAAAATGTGTCACTTGTTCTTAGTGCCCTTACACAGATTTGACACTTACTCTCCATTAAACCCATTAACATGCAGGATCCTCATTTGCTTCACAATGGTGCTTTTACCAGATTCTCCAGCGCCTAGAAAACGAAAGTAAGTCTCAGGTTAAGAAGGAGGCATCTCATACTTTGGGCAGGGAAAGGACTGCAGTTTTTTGTTTTGTTTTTCCATAGAAGCAACACAACAACAAACACAAAATAACAGACTTGCAATTTTCCTTGACATTTCGACGCAGAGAAAATGAAATAAACATCCAACTCAGTGTCTACCTGCAGTATTTCACCATCAGAACAACAAACAAGAATTAAAGGTGGTGCTGTTTTAGGTTTTTGTTTTGTTTTTTGTTTTTGTTTGTTTCCCTCCTTTTTGGTTGTTTAAAAAATCGTGGGGTGTTGAAGGCACAGGCCAAGGAGAATGACGAAATTTTGTCATTTGAGGAGGAAAAAGAAAATTGAAGTTAAAACTGTGAAACTAAATTCTTGAAATGTGAGCACTGACTGGCAAAATGGCTCACATAAATGTATGTGAGCCACATAATTCATTGTTTGTCAGATGTTTCATGGTTAAAATACCCAGGATTTGCAAACAATGCCCAGACACTGCAGTCTCCCACATCACGTACAGATGCAGCACTGCCAGCCCGAACATGGCACAATGCAGCTGCCTTCCATGCAGGGTCCCCACCCTTGGGTACTTAAAATCCAAACTTAAAACCACAATATTACATTTTATCCACTTATTCACCCTCCTCTCCCCCCAAAATGTTATCTTTCCAAATATAAATTCTCTTTGGATATAACCACCCTGTTGCAGAGGAAAATGGAAGACCATCAATTATCTGTCATCTTCTCCAAAAACACATTTTAATATCAAATATAGCACTTGAGACCATATTAGCATTAGGTCACCTGCAACAACAATAAAGAGTAATAAAAGGACAAGACTTTGATCATAAGGAAAAATAATGCCTAGAAACCACTGAATTTCAAAGACTCTAAGCCCTTCCCAACTAAGCAGGAAGGGACACATGCCTCCATTTTAAATCACCTTTCATTTGTTGAAAAATAGCATTTTATAGGAAAAAATGCACATTTCTATCAAGCTAGAGGAGGATTGCTGCTGCTATTATTATTATTATTATTATTAGGCAAATGCACACTCTCCACCAAATCCCAGGTGATAATTCTTTGCCCTCCTCCCACAGAAATCTGTGTGGTTTTTAACCCTTTTTCTTTTTAATTAATTGTTTTGCTTTAATACCCACATAGCAAAGCATTCCTCCTTTGCTTGCCTTTCCACAATGCTGTAATCAATTATCTGTAAAAGTTAAAATTCAAACATTGATTTCAAAGTAAACACTATCTTAATGAACATAACTCTCATAAATTAAAATATAAAAAGCACTATTAGGAGATTTCATGAAGAGAATACATAATATTAATCAGGAACTCCAATGTTCTGATTTCAGAACTGCTAAAAAGTGTCAACACTTATCTTACAGGGATGAATAGATCTGTGCCTCAGTTTCCACATTTATGAAATTAGAGAATCGGGCTAAAAATTACTGTACTTTTTTTGTGGTTCTGTTAATTTAATGACATGGAAATTGGTGAATTAAGTTATAATACCAGGATTTGGAGCATTATGTTGTTTGGGGGGGGGGGGGGGCGTTATTTAGTGAAACCCACCATTTTAAAATACAAAATGCTGTCACCTGCCTGGGCTACAGATTTCTGTGCCAGAGGCTATTACTGAATTGTGACAAAATATAGCCATGTAGACTAGGATACCTTAGAAAGATGAGCCCACAGCAAGGTAAGGTATGCTCAGAGTTAACAGTCTCAAATTAAGTGGAGACTTTGTGAGCACTGCACCAAAGGTGTTAGAAATTTAAGGTACCATTAGCATCACACTTGACTTAAATTAGTATTCAGATAGCAAGATCCTATTCATGGGAAAAGATTCTAGACTTTTCCAGTTTTATACTTTGAAATCAAATCATATGCATATTAACATTCACATAGCATAAGTCTACCTTTAGAAGTTTGAGAAGACACCTTCACATATGCACCATTTAATTACTGAAATTGCAAATGCATTAACACCAAAGAGACTTATTTTCACTTAATTAATAATTTACTGCTTTTATAAATCTGGACCCAGGAGAACAAAGGTGTGACCCATCCAAAGAGAGCAAACCAAACACCACCAGGAAAAAAAAAAAGAAAGAAAAAGAAAAAAACAACAGGGCTTTTTTTACATTGTGTTTTTGATAATCAAGCTGTTTGTTGAAATGTGACCATGAACTAGGTCTTAACCTAGCCAATCCACAAATTTATTCAGATAACTAAATAACCAAGGAAGTGGAAAACTTCCATTCTAATTAACGCTTGTGTAATTCTTCTGGTCATTTCAACAATTTTTAAAATGCTCCCCCCCACCAAAGCAGCACCTTAAAGAAAAAAGGAGGAAAGGCCATCTCCTCACAGTGAAGGATCCCCCCCCCGCCCCGCTCCCCCCCCCCCAGGAAAAACCGCAATCAAAAAAGAGAAGAAAAACCAAACAACCAAATGTCACTTGACAAACAACTAATTAATGTCTTTTCATCTCTCCCACCTGGGAAAAGTCTTTCCCTTAGAGCGCTCTCAATCCCCTCCCCCCTGTAAAGGACAAATTTTTTAAAACGCCATTTCCAGACCAAGAAGCCATTTACAGACAAATGTCATTTTCCAGTTTTATCTGATTTGTGAATGTCTTTTTTCCTTTATTTTTTTGACAAAGCACTCTCAATGTGGTCAACTAACAGGAAAATGTGTGTGTGTTTTTTTAATGGTTTATTGCGAGGGTGGGGGGCGCTGCTGGGGGGCAGCTGCTACAATTAATTCTCTTCTTTGCTTTTCAAAAAGCCTGCAAGTCTGGAAGGGAAAAAAGGTCATACTGTAAAATGACGTGTCATTTGGCTTCATTGGGCACTTTGCGTACTATCTTTTTTTTTTTTTCTTTTTTGTCTTATTTTATTTGATTCTCCTTCTCTTCCTTCCACGGCCAGGCCTGGCCCAGGACACGTCTGCTCCGCACACAGTCGGTCCTGTCCGAAACGCACCAAGTCGCGCCCAGCGGCCGACGCGCTCCCTCCTCCCCTCACCCCCCCCCACTCCGGCGCCACGACTCGCCCGCGCCCCCTCCCCCCCCCACTGCACCACCTTTACCGCTCTGGTCCTTTCGGAGGGGCTGATGTCACTCGCCCCCCCACTCTCCTCGGCCACTTCCCCCGCCAAAGCCTCTCTTTGGCGAGGCCCCCTCCGCCACCACGGCGCCCCCCAGCGTCACCCCCTCCTCTTCTCGCCCCTCTTTCTCCCCCTTGCCTTCTCCCAACAAATCACACACCCTACGGAGGCGGGTCCCCCTCCCTCTGCCCGCCACCCCATTTCCTGTCCCCGAAACCCTCTTTTTGTCGCAGTCTCAGGAGCCCCGTGGGCCTCCCCCTCCCCCTCACGCACCGAAGCCCCTGGCGTCGTGTAGGCCTCGCGGAAAGAGAGAGAAAGAGAAAGAGAGCAAAAGAAAGAAGGGGGGGCGAAAGAAAGAGAGTGGACGGGCCGAGGGAGGGGGACCCGCGCCGCCACGTCCCCCAGTCCCATTTTGGGCCCCCTCCCGACCGAATCCGCGCCCGGGGGTCCCCCTTCCGGCCTCGCCCCCCACAAACAGAGCCCAAGAGTGGGCGGCGGGCCCGGGAGCGCGCGCCCGGGGCGGGGGGCGGGCTCGGCGCGCGCGGCCTGCGGGGCGCCCCTCGGGGCCCCCGGGCCGGGCCGTAGCCGGCGCCCCCCGCCCCGCCCTTACCCAGCAGCAGCAGGCGGTGCGTGGCCCGGTAGACCTGCTTGTCCTTCTGCAGCTGCTTCTCGATCTTTTTGTTGGCCTCGCGCTGCGCCTTCTCCTCGTTGCGCTGGTCCTCGGTCTTACTGTTTCCGAGGCAGCCCATGGCGGCGGCGGCTGTGGGGCGCGGCCGGGCTGCGGCGGCGGCGGGGCCGGGCGCGGGCGGCCTCACGCGGGCCGAGAGGGCCGGGGCAGCGCCGGGCGGGCGGGCCGGGCGCGGGCTCGGCTCCTCGGCGAGGAGCGCGCGGGGCGGACTGCGGGGCGCGGGCCGCGCGGACGGGCGCAAAGGGGAGGGTGGTGTCGGTCGGACCGAGGGGCGCGCGCAGCTCCCCGCCCCTCGAGCCGAAGCCGAGGGGACTGATGGCCGCCGCCGGGCCGAGGCGGACCAGAGCAGGAGCTGCGGGAGCTGCTGCCGCCGCTGCCGCCGCCGCCGCTCTTATTGCCTCGGCCCGGGCCCGCAACCGCCCCGACCCAAATGCGGCGGGCGGGGGGAGGCGGGGGGAGGAGGAGGCGACGGCGAGGGGGGTGGAAGGAGGAGGAGGAGGAGGAGGGCTGAGGAGCAGCCGCTGCAGCGGCGGCGGCAGCGGGGAGGGCGGGAGCCGGCGGAGGGAGGCGTCCCCCCCGGGTGCCCGGGAAGGGGGGTCCCTCCGCCCGCACCCAGCCCGGGACGGGACGGGCCAAGGAGCCGCCCCCCCACCCCCCTGGCGCGGGCCCAAGTTGGGCCCTGCAGAGGGGAGAGAGGGGGCGTCTCCGAGCCAGTGACGACCCCTCGCACGACGCCAACGCTCCACCCCCCGGGCAGTGTCGCCCAGAGGCCCCCGAGGCCGCTGCTCCCCCTCCTCCCGCGGGCGCCGCCGAGGGGCCGGGGTGGGCGGAAGGGGAGGGAGCGCGAGCCCGGACTTAGGAAAATTTCGAAAAGAGAGAGACACTGAGAGAGCCAGAGAGCAGGGAGTGTGGAAAAAAGCGAGGCGAGCACGAACCAAAGAACGGAGCAACCAAAAAGGAAAATGTGTTCACACACACACACACAAATACTAATAAAAATCCACACTACACAGCGATGGTGGTGTCTGGTGGCGGTGGCGGGGGGTATGGGGGTCTGACTAGATGAGCCGCTCCTCGCGCCCCCGGCGCCGGGCGCCATTGCCCGAGCCGAAGGCTCCACTGGCCCCAGAGCGCCCGCGGCCTCTGCGTTTGGTGCGGCCGCCCAAGTAGGAGAAGAAGGCGCAGCCCAGGAACACTCTGAAGCAGCAGGTCGCCCCAAACACGAAGCCGCAGCCACGGCCCTGCTCTGTGCGCTTCTGCAGCAGGAAGTTGAGCACCCACGAGGGGCTGCGCACCGAGAAGACCAGGAAGACCACGAGGGGCAGGTGGGCGCTAAGTGCACCAGACTTGAGGGGCCCGGGCCGCCACACGACGCCCCCAACACGCGGCGCTGCGTAGTAGGCGTCGTCCTCGTCTCCGGAGTCAGTGTCCCACTCGGCCCAAGCCCTACTCGTGCCCCCGGCGGCGGCGCCCTCGCCGCCCCCGGCGGCGCCCTCCGCGGCGCCCTCGTCTTCGTCTGCGGCGGCGGCGCCCTCGGGGCCTCGGGCCTCCTCCTGGGCTTCTGGCACCTTCTTCTTCTTCAACATCTTCTCCAACTTCTTCCTCTCCTTCTCCTTCTTCTTCTCCTCCTTTCTCTTCTGCTCCAGCAACTTCTTCTCGATCTTCTTGCGCTCCTTGTCGGTCAGAAACTTCTCGGGGGGCGCCTCCCGCGCCTGGTTCTTCGGGGTCTTCGCGTTCTTCGGGGTCTTCTCGGTGTTCCCGCTCTTCCGCGGTGCGAGCGGCTCTGCTAGTGCCGCAGCCGCCGCCGCAGCTTCGGCAGCCACCTCGGCAGCTGCTGCGGCTGTCTTCTTCTCGCTCTCCGCCGCTCGGGCTTTGAGCTTCATGGCCATCTTCAGCATGGTGGCCGGGCCACCTCGGGGAGCCCGGCTCGCGTCTGGCCCGGGTGCCTTGCTTGCCCCCGGCCTCGGGCTGTCCGGCCCCTGTGCGCCCCGTGTCGGGGGGCTCAGCTGCGGTCTCCGCTGCGCTGTCCTGGGCCGCGGAGTGCGGCTGCACAGGCTTGGGGCTGCTAAGCTACCTACCTAAGAGTTAGCGCCAAAAAGGATGAGCAAACGAAAAAGGGGCGAGAACAAACCAAAAAGCACCCAACAACAGCGAGAAACCAAAAAGCACCAAGAAATGTCAAACAACTCAAAAAAGAAGAGTGCAAAGGCGCGATGGCACGAGTTTGCAGTTACCCTCAGGCGCTCCTGGGTTTGGCTCTTGGGCACGCCAATGGAGAAGAGAAAAAGAGAAAAGGAGAGAATTGGGGGATGCCGGGGAGGCGCGGGGCAGGGCAGCAGCGCCCGGGCGCCCCTGCCCTGTCCCAGTCCCGGTGGCTCTTGCCCGCGCCGGGCGACTCGCACTTCCTCGGGTGGCCCCAGCGCTCCCCGACTTACATGTGAGTGAGGTGCACTCACACGCAAGGCAGTGCCTGCCTGCCTGCCGGCCGCCCGCCGCCGCCCCGCGCCGGGACAGGGGTTCGCTCCAGCCGCGGTGCCGCAGCCCCGAGCCAGAGAGCTAGAGAGCTAGCGAGCGCCGCGCCGGGCCAGCCACCTGACACAGCCCGCTCCGCGGTGCCGACGCGACTGAGTGTCCCCGCCGGGGAACGGCGCTTTCTAGCCGGCCTGATGACGCCCCAGCCTCTTCAGAGGACCGACCCAAAGCAGCGGCCCCTATAAACCGAAGGGGAAGCGCGAAAAATCGGCCCACCGAGGACGCGACCAAATGTGCCGCGGGGCGGCCCAGGGGTGCAGGCCGGTGAGGGGGCGGCGCTGGTGTGCATGGGGGGCGTGCTGGGTGTGGGGTCGGGGGGCACGAGCGCCCACAAGGTGGTGGGCACCCGACCCCGCCTCCCAAACCTGCCTCCCAATTTTCGGTGAGTGGTGTAGCCCTGGGCGGCGTGCAAAGTGTGCGACGCGGCGTCGCCTGCCGCGCCTCCTTACCTCCAGCCTCTGCCAGCGCGGGTTGCCCCCCACCCTCCCGCGCTTGGCTAGGGGCCGCAGCCCCCCTGGGCTCCTAGTGCCCAGGGGGGCTCCGATCCTCGCACGATAGGTGCCACGTGCGCGCAAAGCTATCTTCCTGGAGCAGCAGGCGACGACCGACACGGAGGCCAGGAGCAGGCGGTGGTGGCGAGAATCGGGCGCATGGCGTCCTCCAGGTCCTTCAGGTGTGAGGGGCGGTGGCCCCGCTAGGGCGCCACGGGGGTCTCTGGAACAGAGGGAAAAATCGTTTATTGAACACAAAACTTATTGGAAGATTGTTTCAAAACTCGAAAATGTCCTGTCCGCTCTCTGGTCTGCATTCTAGAATGTAGTAGAGAGAGCACTGGGTTAGGGTTAGGAGCACTTAGTTTGTATCCACTGGACCTGGGCCCGTTCTTCCCAGAGCCTTGCTGCCCCTTGGGCGTCTACTTGGGTACCATTCATTTATTCATTCATTCATTTAATAACTTTGCCCCATGCCCACCTTATGCCCAGATGAGTTGGTGAAGCAAGTTGGTCAGGTCGACCCGGCCCGGGTTGTGAATGGGACACAGCCCTACACGCCACTAAAGCCAGATCTGCAGAGTAACCACAACCTCTCTTCCAACTGTAACTTTTCTTTGACTTCTAAAAGAGTTCACAAAACTTGTTTGGGGTGGGGGCAAAATTTTAAAAGAAAGTCAATCTACAAGTGCAAACACAGCAAATAGTCCCCAGGTATACAGGGGGTTTGCTGGATGCTTCCAGAGGCCTTGGGCAAACTGTTGGGTATAGTTTTAAATTAGCTTTTAAAATAGAAAGAAACTGCTAACCAAGCCACATGACAACTGAGGTCCTCCTTTCCCCCAGTTTGTCCAATTCAAAATAAGAAAAGGTGTGATAGATAAAGATGTTGCATATTATTTTGCTTGATCCCTTCAAGTACACCTCTGCCCCCAGATTTTTTTTTTTAATCAGAATTTTTATGGATCTTAAAGGACAACAAGCAATTCAAAGTCACCACAGAATTCTTGGAATTAAGAACAGGAAGACAAACTTAGCCCTCAGACCCTCTCACTTGCAGGCTGGCCCTCCCTCATGGGTTCTGCCGGTCACTGACTTTGTCTCAAACTGCTGAAAAGTTGCTGGCCCCACTGCCAGACATATACCAGGTCTTTGTCACACTCTGATTATCACCCTCTCTCCATGCAAAAATATATCGTCTTTTGAGAAAAGCTCAAAGGAACTACTGTTCCAGGTTAATGCTTTTTCACCTAAACAAAAACAGATTAAAATATTTAACCAATACCCTGGATGTACTCATACAAAATGTGACAGGAACCTTCTTTTCAATGATTTCAAGGCTATTTGGAAAGATCATGACCCGCTCTCATTGATCAACTCCATTAGCACCTACTTAAAGACAAGGCCTAAGTTTTACATCTTCGTATATTAAATAAAAACTTCTTGGTTGACTTTGATTCATTGACTGTCATTTTTTAAATTGATTAAGACTTGAGAGAGGAACTGGCCAGAAATTTTTGTTATGCTCCATTTGCTCAAAAGCATCTTCCTTCCTGCTTCTAATGTGGCAAAAAACAAATACATTATATTTAAAAGGCACAAGGTAAATAGTAACCAATACAACCTTGATACTTAATGCCAGTAAGCTACACAGTTATACAATGAATATAATGAAGAGTCTCCTTATTGGAAGTCCCTGAGTTGGGCTACTGCCTTCCCTTTTTAGATAAATATCACATCTGAACTTTAAAAAGAGTGAAACTATCCCATGGCATACAGCAACACATGTTCTAGGCAAGGCACAATTGGGACTATTGTCCTAGAAATGTGTAACGCAAGGTCAGGAGTTATTTCTTCTAACTCCTAACCTAGCAAGCTATCCTTGAAAATAAAAAATAAAAAAAATAAATAAGTTATAATAATATATAAGTGAAACCTACACTAACTATGGATCGACAAATAAAGCATTTACTTTGTAAATAAATGGCAGCAGGTGGAATCGTGGGTTTACAGGTAAGCAAATGACACCAAGAGTTCTGAAACACAAGCTGGTCTGTGGTCTGTTGGGTTTTCTGTTTTCACTTGACACAAAGCAAAAGAGGAGATTTTACTTAACTGGTGTGGTCAGCTGGCACTATCTATAGTTTTTGGTCTAGTATTTGACCTAGCCAAACTCTAATAAAAGTTTTATTTTATTTTTTTAAAGTTTTTCCTTGGAGGTTAATATGTGTGACTATGTCTTAAGAATTAGTAACTTATTTGGGGTCATTGCCATTTTAAGTGCCTAGTTTATGTGGTGAGAGTAGAGAGATCCATTAACATAATTCTTGTGCTGTCCAGTCTAGAGAGTTTTCTGGTGAAAGGGCCCCTCATTTGGCTCAGGGTGAGAATGGAATGTATGGAAACTTGAGGCTCCAGAGAAGGCTAGAAGGCCAGAATGTCCTCTGTATAAAATGTTCAGAGAGGACACAGGTCCCTCCCTGGCTCAGGTGACTTGTTTCATGCCAAAACCACCAAGTTGAGATAATAACACATCCCTAACCTAAAACACTAGATCACTTAATGATACAACTTAAACAGATGGTGTCATTCCTAACAGAAAGATGGCCCAGCAACATTTCTTTCCAACATTCTTATTTTACAGTAATGGAGTTTGAATTCTATAATCCTATGAGCTTCATATTTATTTACTGTGTTCCTTGGCTCCTATGCATCTCCTAAGTAAGAATGCCTGGTCTGCTTTTAGAAGCAACAGAATTGCTACAACATAGAATCTTGAAAATATTATGCTTAATAATGTAATTCAGTTTTGAGACAAGAGAGTTCTCCTTGGTCTTTCCTTTGTTGGGGTCATTGTAAACTATTTTCCGAGAGAGAGAGAGAGAGAGAGAGAGAGAGAGAGAGAGAGAGAGAGAGAACACACACACACACACACACACACACACACACACATAATACATATACCTAGGAAACAATAAATAGGTTTCCACTGAAACAGAAACTTTAGCTATAAGCTTTTAATAATAGTATTTAGTGCTTCCACGGTGCTTTCTGTCTTCAAAGTACATTCTGCACTTTAATTAACTAGAATGACTGAAACTGCTACTGCAAATAAATATTACTTGAAGCCCATGTCATATAGGAGATGAAAGCAGGTATTGTAAGAAGCATTTTTCTAGTCTCAGTTAATCCCTGCAAGAAGCTTCTATTACCTATGACCATAAGAGTTCCTTAAAAAATCAATATAGTGATCATCTAGGGTATTATTTTTTTCTTGTCATAGTCACTAGTTCATAAATTCAACCACAAAGTAAACTTAAACTTGCATTCAAAACTAAACATGATGTTAAACTTCATTTCAGAAGTCTTGAAATCAACTACATGGTCATATGAAATTTTTCTTAATATCCAACAATTAAAACTAATGTAGGGGTGCAGTGGTCAATGTGCTTAAAACCATAGCACATCTGCTTAAAACCATAGCACACAATATGAGGGTAATTGGATCTTTCTGAAGCCTTCCTTCATTGATTGCTCTGTTGATCCAACAATACTAAATAAATAACAACAGGAAAATCACCTGGTTCAACCAGACAGGTGAAGCTGAGGTTCCGACAAAATTTCCTTGGATAAGAGAAACTTTAAATTGCACTTAATGGAAAAATGTGTAATTTATAGTTTAGCTTCAGCTATTTCCCTGACTTTTTATGTTGTGGGGGACAGCGTCCCTAAAAGAAAGGCTGGGTCCTCCCTGCCAGGTGGCTATCCACAAGCAGCAGCCTGCTATTGCACTGTTTCCACTAAATTTCTATTTGGCCAAACTTCAGTGTTTGCTGGGGAGCCCAGAAGCTATGCCCTCACTCCCTTGCTTGAGAGAGTTTGGCAGCATGAATTGCACTCTGCCTGACTTGTGAGGAGTCCGCTCAACAATAGCAGAGCCCACATGGCACTGTGGCTTTCTGAGGTCTTTGAGAAAGTTACAAGGAAGAGTGAATCATGCAGCCAAAGCAACAAGCTCTTGCAACCAGGCTGGGGATCAGATGAAAAGGGGATGTTTTTTGCACTGCAGACTTCAGTTCTATCCATAGTCATGTCTAGGGTCTCTATATACTGCCCAGTACTGGGAAAACTGCCTCAGACCACTTTCTTGAACATTCTTCTCAGTTGCTTTAGTCCCTACTACCTTCTCAGGTTACAACTTCTTTTGTGCTAATTACACCAAAAAAAATTGAAAGAATGTCGTTGACTTTACAAAGAACACAAAGCAGACTTGCTTTATAAACTAAATATAGCCAATTTCTTTCAGAAGGCAGAGGACTCGGCCTTCAAACACTTTGTACAATGTGGACTAATTGCAGATGGCCAATTCATTTATTAGGATCCAGGCAACAGAAGGGCCAGTTACTGGGAGGACATGTTTAAAATGTGTGCTGCTCTGGAGGGATATTTACATGAAAAGAGAAGGTCTGAATGATGAACTTTTTTTTTTTCCAGCACTTAATCTTAAATTAAGACGTGTCTAGGATGACAAGTTAATTTAAACTACCATGGAAAGAGAAAAGAAATGGGCGCCACTGACCATGGAAAGCAGTACCTATACTACTCAGGTAAAAATATAAATGAAATGAAAAGAAGACCTGACTTCTCATTCTGGAGGCCTGCAGCTACGGAAGATGTTTTTCTAGCCTGTTCTCCTTATGTGAGAAATTGCCTTTTAAGAGAATTGACCAAGAACCGCAAAAAGTAATTAATAGCAATAACAATAATAAAAGGCAGAATTGGGAAGGGCACATTATCCCTATTAGCCAAGTGAATTATGGATCCTCTCCCCAACTCCCCAGAAATCCCCTAAGGGCTAATAGGTGAACAGTAGCAGCTTGGAATGATTTATTTTTTCTAAGGAACATTAAATACTGAATTGCTCATGCTGAAAAAATGCTACAGCTGTCATCCATGGGGCCGAATTTTGGACACTGGCTAGAGTGACAGGTGTACTCATTGTATGCCCAGCTTGGCTGAAATTGTGATGCCTAACTCAAATTTTTTCCCAATTAACTGGTGGTGACTCTAGAGCCAACCAGGAAAGAGCCTTTGCCGTAGGCACAGATGAACATGTGTGCTGAGGCTTCACAAAAATGTCAGTGTTGGGGGAAAATGGAGCTGAGGCTGCCTGATCAAAGAACAAGAAAATGGAGGTGGACCTGCAAGGAAAAGAGGGAAAAGAAATCTAATGTGACCAAATCCTCCTAGGTTCTAGGGTAAACAGGTCTTTCCTACAGTTGGACTATTGGAGGATTTTGGTGATAGAAGCAAGCCCAGAATTCTAGGAAATGTGTCACCAAAATTGGTATTATTAGAAGAAGGGACACAAAGCCAGAAATGCAGAGTCTAATCTGTAACATACTAATTATACCTATTTTTATCTCAGGGTTGTAATGACATAATACCAAGAAATAAAAGACTCTGGAAAACTGACCTTTCACCTATGGAAGATATGAACACCTTGAGGGTAGGGGTACAAGGCGAAGCTTTCACCAGCTCCCTATGGGACCTGAGGTGAGGAATCAGCAGTCACACACAAAGGTGGCAGACCTTCCTGAGAATGTGGCAATGGGAGGAGGGAGGTTGGGGCCGAACACCACACCTTGGGGTAGTGGAGCGATGTCTGCATACTGGCACCAGGTGGCTCTGAAAAGTCAGAGATGAGCCAAAGCACAGGGCCCTGGTCAGGAAAAGGAAGCAAGAAGGTGCATCTGGGTTGTGTCAAGTCAGGAGAGACCTAGAGGGAGCTCTTTGTGTTCACTGCATGGGCAACAAAGGCCCTAGACCCCTATCTTGAGTCAAGATGGTGCCAGATGGCTGAACCATACTAACGAAGTTGATATGCAACTTTGGGACCAAGAGACATCTGCTCTTTAAGTTAAATGGATTTTCCATTTACTTATACCTGTTAAGGGCAGCCCGAAGTCTAAAAGCCCCCAAATCAGTGTTACTTAACCCAGGCCACTGAGAAGCACACCTCAGAACAGATGACCTTAAGTTGTTTCAGCCTGAAAAGTGAATTTCTTAAAGTCTTCTATTAATTTTAACCAGTGATTATTTTAAATATACCATCGCAATAATGCCATGAGTTAGTTGAAAGACTATTAAAATTGTTGACTGGTGTGATCCTTGAGTAGACTCAACTATTTTAACTAGAGTGGAAAATACTTTTATATTTCATTAACTTTGCACATTCTTAAATGTGTTCAATAAATGTGTATTTCTTAACTTGGCAAAATTACACATCTACTAGATTTACTGGGTGGAGAGTAAAGAACGAATATAGAGGGGAACTCTGTCTAAAAAAACAAAGGAAGAAAGGGAACTAAGATAATGGTTAAAGAATAGAAGCCTACCACAAAATATTTAGTTTCTTTAAAATGGATGCCAAAGAAAGAAGAGATTTTGAGAGAAAAAATATAGATGCATAATTTCTAAAAACTGGAAAGCAAAACAACAAATTTGCAAATGAAAAAAAAAAAAAAAAGAAGCCTGAAAACCACAGAGAAACAAATATACACACACACCCCTGTGGTTCACAGTAATTGAACCCTTGCTAACCTTCCTCCCAATACCTGATGATTCTGTAAAATCAGCCAGCTGTCACTCTTTTCCTTTCAGAAACGTGTCATTGATTTGTCTAGCAAAGATCCATTATTAGAATTCTAAGTTCTGCTTAATGGGACTAGTATTAAATCTAAGTCATCAATTCTTGACCCTTTTTTCCCCTGGAATTCTCGGTGCATGCTAAACTGCTAAAAACATGTTTTCAGGGTATTGTGATTGCTAACATAAAAATAAAGGATCAAGACTGGCTTTGGAGGTCTGTACCCCAGAGGGAAGTGAAGTGAGATTGATCAGGAACAGTGTGCGGGGAACTATGAATGCTCTCCTTTGGAATGAGCTGTCTGCAAACAGAAACAACCTGCACAAGTGCCATAAAGCCCTTACCCCTCTTTTACCTCCCTCTTCTACCTCCCTTCTTCCCACCTGCCTGGCTTTTTACTGCATTGAGTGATCTCAGGCGGGGGCGGAGGGGGCAATTTTAAGAGTCCAAATTGTCTATGAAGATGAGGAAAAAGAGAAAAAATTAATTATCTAGTCTCAACATTGGTGACTTTGAGATAAGGATGGGGAGGGGTGATTAGCTTTCTCAAGGAAAGAAATCATGGACATTTTCCTTTTTCTATAAAAGAAGACTTCTCATCTTTATTTTTCACTAGCTAGATTGAGCTGGTTGTAACCTAAGACAAAATGAAGGTGGGTGGCTTCATCCTCCTTTAAATTCTAAGATGGCTGCAGGCACTACACAAATCTTGATTCGGATAATGATGTTGCTGAGGGTCTAGCCATAAAGATTCTTCTCCCCATTGTTTTTTTCTCTACGGCTGTGGCTGCAACTGTGGTAGAGACCTGCCTGCTCCTTCGTCCCCACCATCCCCATAGCCCCCCTGCAGCAACTTCGGATGGCTACTGCAGAGGGGGCACCTTGTCTCGGCATCTGCTCCCTTCCTCGCACTCACTGGCTTGGAGATCTGCTTCTGTGATTCCCTCAAAGAAGTTTACCTCAGCATTTGGGCTATGCTAGGGTAGCTTGGGGGCAGTGGACTGATGAGCTGGTGGACTCAAACATTCAGGCAAACTGGTTGATTTGTAGACAAAACATCCAGATGCTTTTTCATAATTGAACTTTCAACCAAACTGACTAAATGCTTTGGTGTCAAGACGATAAAAGCTCAAGTCAGAAAAGGGCACCAGAATAGGAAATGTGAAGCCGAAGAGCCCTTAGAAGAGCACGACATGCTACAGATTTCTAGCAATGAAAATGAGTTTTTAGGTTGTGCTTAAATGACTCAAAATTTACAAGAGCGAAGCGACAAATGAAAGAGTGGGTCTTTGGGGTTATATTATCCTTATTTATTCGGCTTTGCTGCTGCCAGGAAGCAGCTGAGAGCCCTTCTTTTCTGTGCACTATAGAATGTAAATGGTTTAAATTAAGAAGCCATCTAATCTCAACCAATATTAATTCTGACATGAAAAATGAGACCAGTTCTTCACACATGATTACAGTCCCTACTATCTCACATTAGCAGGTCACCTTACTGTTTCTCAAAAAACAAAATGCCTACTTATTTTTAATATGGCACACATCCTAAATACTTTTCTTATTTGGATACTGCAAATACAAAATCTGTTGACATGGACTTCCTCTGACCCCCAGGCTGAATACACCTCTATAACTGATTTTGTGTGGATTTCCCCCTCTTTCTCTAAACTACAATCCTTCCACAATGAAGCATCCAAGCAGCCTGAAGGCCATAACCAGGATGCCGCCTTGCAGCCTTCTCTCTCTGGACTGAAAAGCCAGCCTCAATATTGCTTTCCATGTAGAAAAAGGAAAAAAGATGGTTTCTAACATGTTTTAAAAGTGTTTTCCCCTAAACTGGTCCATTAAAATCAGCGAGATCACTGTTTCTCCACCTCTGTGACAGGCAGAATCTCTGTGCACGGGGACCGGGGACACATGTGTGATGGGACTTGGCTCGGGCAGAGAGGCTGCAGTTGTTCTGGGGAGAGAGCTGTTTGCCTGCAGTGCTGCCTCACCGGCTCCAGGACCACTCCTCCCTGTAAGACTCTGCAGATGTTGTATTCTGCTTGTTAATCCTCTGATTAAGTGTAGAAATAAAGTGGCTTTACTTGTAAATGTCCATAATTCACCTACCACAAAGCCCTAAGTCCCTGCTGTTTCATTATCAGCTGCCCGTTAATAATAATCAAAATTACAAGTGTCTTAGCAGCCTGGCAATTGAGTGAGGGGGAAAAAGGAACCCCAGAAAAATCACAAAATCACAACTGTTTGGGGAGGTTGCTGCACGGTGTGCCTCTAGAGGTGGGGGGTGGCAAATCCCGACAGTTAGGGTTGAATTCAAGGCCGGGGGGCTATCCGCAGCCCACAGAGCTTCTAACATAGTCACTGCGCGTACCTCGCCACCACACAAAGGCAGCCGAGCCGAGCGGGCTCCAGCCGCCTCTCCTGCTCTATGCAGTCCTCGGCAGAGGCTCTCAGCACAGCCTGCAGTCTCTGCTGCATGCAGGAAGGAGCCCTAAAACTGGGAAGGGAGGCAACAGAAAGCCCCAAATGATTCACCTTCTATGTCTATTTCTTCCTTTCTGTTCTCTTCCTCCCTAGGATCCCACAGCTGCCTGATACTCTTTCCTTACTTTCTCATTCCAGAAGCCAAGCCTCCTTCCAGCTCTGAGAGTGTCTAGGATTCACTTTTATTTCTCAGACATACAAAAAGACCCACTGGAGCAAGCAAGCCACTGGTGCCTATGCCTGAGACTAGAATAAGATTACAGATCAGAGATGGAAGGGGATGTGGGGGCCTTCCCTCATTCTTGCCTGGGTTGAGTGTGACCTCTTCACATCTTCTTCAGCTCTTTCCACAGCACTAAAACACTGCCTCTGTATGTTCCAATGTCAGTCCCCAGGCCTGCTGGCTTAACTCTACCTCTAGCTCCAAGGCCCTTGAATGTCCACAAGAACCATGCATCTGATTTAGCACCTGACATTAAAGAACATGATTTCAACAATGGGGTGTTGTGAAAGCCCTCTAGCCGGGGTTGCTGAGGTCTGGCCTGTGGGTGGGAAGCACATCTTCCTGCCTCCTGAGGGGAAAGGGAGTAACCAGCACCAGCAAGTTGCTCCTCTTTGCTCTTCAGGCCCTTTCTGTCACAGCAAGGTGGCCCGAAGACCTGGCTGGTGCTGTTCGGAGGGTAGGGAAGGTTTGGATTCCCTCCAAGCACACCCATCACTCCTCAGTGACAGGCGCTTTGTACTCTGCACCCCACATCCCCTTCAGAGGTCCCCTCCTCTCCCCTACCACAAGCCTCTCTGTAAAAACCAAACCATCTTGTTCTTTCATCATAATTAAAAAGCTGTCAGGGAAATGGCACAGCTGCTTTGGCTGCTGTTGAAATGACCCTCTCTCCATCCCTCTTCCCATCACTCACTGGCTAAAGTGGTCCTTTTTTCTGCTTAAAATCAGGCCCTTTGGTGATGGGAATTGCAGCTGGAAGCAGAGCATTCTAAACAGAATCCTAAGCTTGGGAGGATAGGGAGAAATCCGTGTTTTGCGCCGGCCTCTGTTGGCAGCAAGGTGCTGCCGAGGCCATTTTCACCGGGGAACCGGGAACCAGAACCGTGGTGGTGCTGCTGCCGCGGGGCTTCAGCTCCACGCAGGGTCTCCTAATTACAAGTCACTGTCAGGGCACACGATTTAGCAAAACTTAGAGGCTGACTCTCCCTGCTGACTTAGCTAAGGGATAGGAAGAAGGTATTTTGAAGGAAGTGGAGAGGTCTGATCTGGAAGATAAAACCCAAGTGCCTCTCATGCTCCGGGAGAGCTGTGACTGCTTGTCTGGTGTCGTGGGCAGCCTGCCTGCTTGTGTGTGAAATAAAGCCATAACTTATATGCATAGCTGATCACCCTGCTCCTAGATGAGTGTCACCAAGCTGTACAAGGGGCATGTTTGCTGTGCACAGTGGACGCTGCAGTATTTAGGGGTCTGTCTGGAGTTTCATCTCATTTCATGACGCTGTTATTCTAATCCCGTTAGCCAAAACCGAACATCCTGAAAGGCATGTTTCAGGTGGGTAACATTAAAAAAGGCAAAACAAAAGAATCTACCTCCCCCAGCAATATTGAACTCTGCTGTTAGAACTCATGGGACATATGCAAATACATATTACTAGAGGGATTCATAATATTCATCCTAGCCTTCAACTGCTTTTATTTTAAGGAAACCTATGTCTGGAGCTTTCAACATTAGTTTAATTTCCTTTTCCTAAAGACCATGCATCTTGGAAAGGCCCCTTTTAAGCTACACTGGGGAGCTGGATTGGTAGGCTTCTGGGTTCCTAAAAGGGCATGCCAACATCTGGAAAGGTAACAGCAAACCAGGCCTCCCTCCACTGGCTCACTGGCTGTTCAGACAGCTCCCAGCAACTCAGGACTGAGGTGTGAAGTCAATCCCAAGGCTGCTGGGCACCAGTGTCTCCCAGGTGACAACCACAGGACAGTGGGGGGCTGATTGTTCAGCAGCTGTGTGCTGGTTTGATCCCCTGTTTCCTTCTCCCTACACCCCCGGATCTTTCTTTTTATTTATTTTTTAAAGAAAGCAGAGCAACTATACAGTACTCGTGCCTCTTTTATTTCCTGACTGTTCTGTGTGTCACAGCCCTGGATGTTGAGAAGCCTGGGGCCTGTTGTTACCGGCCTGAGCGGAATGAGTAAGGCCGCGCTGAAGGGCAGCAACTGGGACCCAACTGCCATTCTTGTGGGGGTATTCACTTGCAGAAGCAACACCAAGGGACTGCTGCTTTGGGGGGATGCAGGGGTCCCTGTGTCCTGGGTCACAAGGAGGAAAGCCCACTTACTGAATTGGGTGTGCTGGGCAGACATAGCCCTGGGCAGAGGAAAGGGGAGTGTGGAGGGCAGGTGACTGCCCCCAAAGCACTCTCCCCATTCCACCCAATGATCTCTTTTTGAATTTTCCTCCTAAAGACCCCGTTATTAAAAATGTGACTTGCTCAGCTTTTTACCTCACAGAGCTCTTTATTAAAATGCAAATGTCCCTTAAGAGTAACCCTCTAAGCCTTTGCCAGCTAATGGGATTAACTGAACAGAACACAGCCCCTGCCGGGAGGTAAGGAGGCCTGGGGCCAAACCTCCCCTTCTCAAATTGGCCAAGGACTCATCCCTAAGCACCCTGAACACAAGATTCAGGCATTTCTCTTTCAGTTCCCTTTGGGGGTGGTGCTTTTCAAGGAGAAGCCAATTTTTAATAATGTTACCAATCTGAATTTCACTCCTTGTTGAACAAAACTCATCTAGGAGTACCTTCAGTTCAGCCATTCACACAAAACAACTTTCCCTGATTTGTTTATAATATTAAAAAACCTATCTGTATATACGCATGCATATTTTAAAAATATATAAAACTCATATATCATGTGCTGAACAATGCAGAGGTGTATAGATAAGATGTCACTCCAAAGATAACAGATGAGTATCTGTGGATGGGAAACTGGAAATAAAATTCTGGAGACTAAAATTATGCTGTTCTTTCCACAGACTAGGAATTAATGAGTATCTGAATACAGAATATGTCTGTTTCAGAAAACAGGAAGAGAGGCCCAGAGCTCAGCATCTAAGAGGGACTGCGGGAGCTAACATAGAGGAGTGAGGCTAAGCTGGAGGGCTGGAGCTAAGAGAACATTCTGGTACTCCAGGACCTCTGCCTGCAAACCTTAGACATTCCCCATCCCACCAGCAGAGCCCTGATCCTTGACATGGACAGAAGATCCTATGGTTAAGTGGAAGAATTTGGACCCACCTGCTAAGGGAATTTCAATTTAGACCTGGAAGATTCTAGAAGACATAGTTTGGCTCCAGATAGAGAAGAAATGAAAGAGGGAAGCTGAAAGCAGCTCTCAGTACCATCCCTAAGCTAGGCTCTGGAACCCCTTCTGGAAGCAAGGCCAGCACCAGAACCTCTCTGACAAGGTATCAACAAAGGCCAAGGCCTACCCTGTAGCTAGATGGCATTCGTCACTGCTGTTCACTGCTGTTCCTGTTCAGACTTTCAGCCTCAGACTGGCATGGAAATTTGAATGGCTGTGCCTGTCAAATGTCTAGACAAGGTTGTTTGTTTTGACCCAAGTAGATCCTTCTGGGTTTTGTGCATTTTAATTTTCAGTACTCACAATAATTTTATGTAAGCTCTGATTTGGTTTGCTCAGCTAGGTTGGAGATCTCTTGAAAGCTGATGAAACATGTCTTTTGACCATCATTCCATCCTCTTAATTGTTGCTATCTACTCTCAGTATGATCCCTTTGTAGAAACTGACCACCCTCCTTAACTTCCTAGCTTTGGTTTTGACTGTGGACCAAGAAGGGGGCAGCAATGTCTTACACTTTTGTCTTCCCCATTGGGAGGGGCACATGTTGTGAACTCAACTTGTGTATATTGAATGAATGAATGAATGAATGAATAAAAATGCCCAAATTAAGGCAAACTCACCAGACCGGCAAGGACTCATCCTCCTGAGAGGCGTAGCAGATTCTTGAGCAGCTACTGCGTGCTGAGAGGTGCTACTAGAGAGGCAAAGAGGAAACAAGGCTATTTTGATTTATAAGTTAACTAAAAATTAGGAATAACTTATCAGTGAGGGAAAATGGGTGCATGTGTGCCACAGACTAGCCAGTATTCCATGCTCTTTGCCAAGTTGGACGTTACCCTCTCGTGCGAGAAACCTCAGACCTGCCAATGGTCAAAAACTTGAAAAAGTAACTGTGACAACTGTTTTCATTTGGAACTATGATGGATATACTCTTTTCCTAAATCGGGCATGTCATTTTATTCTAAATTTCTATTAAACACTTCCCAACACTATTTCTTTCCTCCTTCCTAAAGAACCACCATGACCCCTGACTCCCCAGTAATTCCAGATGTCACACAAGGCCCATTGTGTGACCATCTTTGTGGTGAGGTCTCTTTCTTGGCTATTAGAACAGCAATTGTTTCTTCCTCCCTGCACTGGCCCCTAATTGGCTATTCTACTAAGTCTCAAAGCAATACAAATTCTGCTCAAATCAATTATCAACACATTTCTAACTCCTGGCACTGGGAAAGAGAGGGAGCTTTTCCTGGTCTGGGAGGCTCACCCATGAGAAGGAGCTGAGAGGGTCAGCCTGGGAAACCCCTTTGGCCCCTGTGGCTGTGCTTCAAACAAAAGCCCCCAACTTCAGAGAATGGAATCCTATTGTAACCATCCAGGACAGGATTTTTATTGTTTGTTTGTTTGTTTCACTTGAGCTTATGAATAAAGCACAGGTCACAAAGAAGCAGCTGAGGCAATATCCTCCACACCCATGCTGCTCCAGATTTGCATCTGGCTGAGCTGCCTCTTCTGCCTCATCCCCTCTTCCCTTCACCTTCCCTCATTATCTACCCTCTCTAATGAACATACTTGTTTTTCAAGGTGAAAGAGTAGAAAGAAAAGAAAGAACGAGAAAACAATAAGAATTTAGCGTAAAATTCAAAGGATGTCCTGTACTTCAGAGATGTCCACTTAGTATACAGTTTGCCTTTAACCTAAGGCTTTGGCTTTGTTTTGTTCTGGGTGATTATTTAATAAAAAGATTCATGAAGATTAGATTTATTTTTTAAAGGACAAAAAGGTCCATTGTGTGTCAGATTTCTTAAAACAAAACAAAACCACTAAGTGGGATAAGGATGTGAAAACACTTGGAAAAATCAGATTGTGGGACAAGGGAAGGGTATTCCTAATTTCAAAATAAGACAAAAATGAAACAATCACTTTATGATCAGCAGAGAGGGCAATGGCTAGAGCTGAGAGGACTCAGGTGGCCCCATCCTGTTCTCCTCCATGGCTCCTAGAACCCACATGGCCTTGTGGGGTGGTGGGACAGGAAGGGCTGATGCCCCACCACCTGTTGAGCTCCCCCCCCCCCCACTCCCATTTGGCAATTCTCCAGCTCTGCCTAGAGCAGCTTTAGTTATTTGCAATCTGATCCTCTCTAGCAGACTGCAAGTTTCTAGAGGGCAGGAAACCCATCTGGTACTTAAAGCTGAACTTGGCAAAGGTGACTTTTCACCTCTTTCTTTCTCTTTGTTCCTTCTTTCCCACTCCTTCAAAACTTTCTTTTTTCACCTCTGGGCTTATTTATCTTTTTCCTTTTGTACCTTCTCTTCTCTTTCTTTCCTTCTACAATTAAGAACAAATGGAGTTGGTTTTAACTTTTCCCACCTCAGTAAAAGGACTGAATCAGTCAAAGACTGTAAGCAACAAGGGCGGACCTGGGTGACTCCTCAGGAAACTGGCCTATAATGTGTGTCTGGGGCAGGCAATGGGGTGGGGGTGCTAAATACAAAATTTTTTACATACCATAGTTAATAAATACCCTTCTTAAAAACATCCATACGTGTGGGTAAAGAACATGAGATAAGGAGAAATAATCATAGCAGGATAAGGGCAGGGTAGGGGGATTTCCTGTAATATTTATAATGTCATTTTAACAATAAATACAATTTCTAGAAGAAAAAGGGCCAGGCCCAAGTGTGGGTTCCAAGATCTAGAGGAAGAGAAAGTGGGCAGTCTGGCCCCATGAAGGAGAGTTCTAAGTGGGTGTGGTCCCCTACAAGAGAAGATTTGGGCATTTGGAGGGGGGACTGGCAAAGAAACCCATCAAATAACAGAGCAAAGTTCCCTGCCCCCCAAAAGTCCAGGATAGCAGGAATGGTGTTAAAACCAAGACCCCAGGGACCCAAAATGGAGCTAACTCCAACTCCAAACACCCCAAAAATGTGGGTCTCTTTTTCTGCCAAGGTTTTTTCCTACATTTGGTCTAGAGAATTCTAAGTGGTCCCCACTTTCCTGTGAACACAACCAGCTATTCTAGCTCTCTGCTGACCTCTGGTGGGGAGCAGCTCCATTGGGCCAGGGAAGGTGCTAGAAAGAGCTGCCTACCTGTGTCCCACCATCTACCATGGCACCTACATGGGGGTGGCTAACCTGCCTGAATCAGAATTCAGGGCCAAAAAGCAGGAGCCCCCCCAGGAAGGGTGGGAAAGAGGATAAAAGGAAAAGGTAATAATACCTGTTCTTGGAACCAAGGGATTTAGGCCCAGACGCATCAGCTCCAGCTTCCCTTTCGCTGGAAACAAGAAGCCAAAGGGGCCTGCCCCAAGTTCAGTGAGGTACCCGAGATGGAGAGGGGGTCTCGTTCTTGGACAGGGAAAATTAAACATCACGAGAATATCCTGGCATGGCGGAGGCAGGGGGCTGAAGTACTAAGGAATAGGAGGTACTGAGGAAAGGACAGAAATTCAAATTTAGCCTTGAAATCTCAGAGGCCCTTAAAAAAATTTCTGTAAACAGGCATTTCATATGTACCCAAATTCTACTCCCTCCTCTGCCTCATCTTCCCACAGGGTCTCAAATGCTCCCTCCCTAGGGAGGCTCTTTGGGTTCCCCAGATGGAAGCAGGACCTCTTCTCCTTTGTCTTTTTTAGCCCTGGATTGTGGTGGGAAAGAAAGTTCCTTGCACCTCTGCTCCCAGTGAAAGGGACCAGGAATTGTTAATTATTTACCAAAGGACAAAAGATGGTCCCACTTTGATTCTTATACAAATCTGCCACTTTGGAACAGATACTCATAGGTGTGTGGGGGTGGTGTGGTGTGTAGAGGTGGGGTGGCGTGTGTGTGTGTGTGTGTGTGTGTGTGTGTGTGTGTGTGTACTGACAAAACTCTTCTACTTAAACTTTTCACACACACACAAAGAAAAGTTTTAACATAAGAGGAAAACTGGAAGGGACCCAGGAGACCAAGAAATTTGCCCAAGGTCTCAAAGTGGTTCCCAGCAGAATCAGGGCCAGGAACTGTGAATTTGGAGGTCACCCCCTACTGTGTTTTCCTGCAGCTAACTAAGGTCCACAAAGCCACTAATTAAAATACCAGGATCTGTCCTCAGATAAATTGCTCCATTGAAACCTTTAAAGAATACCCCAGGCCAGAGGATCAGGGGCTGCCTGCTTCCTGGGAAGGAGGATCAGGGAGGGGGATGTGCAGCTGAGCTTTGGGCGCTGGCACAGGGCAAGAAGAGTTCTGAAGAGCTAGGATCTCAACAGTGAAAGCCGAGCGCCATCTGCCAGCCATTTCTAAGAGTCTGGCTTTATTTTATTGTTTCTAGTTCCCACCCCTGAATAGTTGGTTTTCTCATTTCTTTCCATTAAAAAAGAAAGAAAGAAAATAAAAGAAAATGTATTTCTTACCAGAAAGCCCCTTCCCTAATAAGGATCCTATTAATAAAAAAAAAAAATTCAGGAAAGGGGAGGTGGAGGGAGAGAGAGAGAGAGAAAGAGAGAAGAAATATGAATGAGCACAAACCAAGAAAGAAAAAGTAGGGAATTCCTCAGGAGGCTGATTTCTGTCTCCCCATTTCTGAACTTTGCAAACTACTGAGGAAGATGAGGAAAACCCCTTTTCCACACAAGGTAACCTGCAGGTCCTCCTCCTCCTCCCAGCAGATTTGACTTCCTGTTGGAGCTGCCTTAAAATCTCAAGTCAGATCTTGACATGGGGGATCAAAGTTGTGGGTGCCACCTGTCTGTCTGAGTCTTGGACCAAGATGGATGCAGGAGTTTAAGATCTGCTCTCCACCTGAGAAAGAGTTTCTATCCTGAGTCCCCTTCCCTAGCTCTACCTCAACATCACAGAACTTTATGTACACTTGTGTATTTAAAAAGTTGAATGCAGAAGCACACGCTGGCTGCCCCTTGGACCATCAAATGTAGGCCCCTTCTCTGACCATGGCAGAACCCCAGGAATACTCAGCAGAATCATCATAAATACTGTCAATACTTTTAAGAATCAAAATTTTGCCTTCTCTAGATGTCACTTGGCAAATGCATGGAATCATAGAACTAAGTGCTAGAATCACCAAGGTCATAGGGATGTGACTCCCACCCCCAGTTTCTAAGCCAGTGCTCTCTTTCCACTATCCTAGAGCCCCCAAAAGTTGGGCAGCCTCTGTTTACCTCTTTCCTCATTGATTTGACTCTTCCCCACTGGGGAAACATGGTGTAATCACAGTAAGCTCAAAACCCAAACTACCCTAGAACAGACAATTTCCTAAGCGTTACACAGGTACTAGATCCCATGAGGGACTTTGCCAGAGCCTCCCCCTTGGAAAGGGGAGCCCTCCAAAAGTGTCCATCTGAAATCCTGCCTGCCTGGCCATTTGTTTTGCAAAACAAAATTAGTTACTATACTTTCCTTTTTAACAACCAAAAAAAAAAAAAAAAAATCACATCAATTCTTAATTAGAAATAAGCTACAAGTTTTCTGGCAATCCACTTCAAAAAAATTTTCCCCTAACGTCTGGGGCATTTGTTTTTGGGTTCCGCCTGGAGTCTTCTAAGCATTTCCTTGGAAAGAGATTGTACTTGGTCCCAGGCAAAATGTCAAAATCAACAATCTGAAAGCTTGCCTTGAATAACTTCTAGTACTCTGTAATAAGGAGGTATCATAGTTAAGGGGCTCTTTGCTCAGCTGAACCTAGGGCATAGCAAACTAGTCTGAAGACAAGATTTTATTTCAAATAATCCTTTTAATTTCACAAGTCCAATATGTAATTTGCCAAACTAACAACCATTTCTGCCCCTAATCCTAATCCTAAAAGCTAGGGCTGGGTTTGTGGCTCAGTGGTAGAGTGCCTGGAGCCTGGGTTCAATCCCCAGCACCACAAACAACAACAACAACCCCCTCCCCCAAACAAAGTGTTTAAATCCATGTGCCTCTGTGGAGTGGAGAGTGGTTACTATCTTTTATTTTTACTTTTCTGGCCTTTGCAATGAAGTTAGAGGTACAAATTCCAAACTTTCTAAGGGAAAAAAACAAACAAAAAATAAAAATTAAAAAAAAAAAAAACCTGTTTTAAAAAGATTAGGGCTGGAGTTAGCTCAGAAACAGGGTGTAGGTTTAGCATTTGTTAAGCCCTAGGTTCCATTCCCAACACCAAATAAAATAAAATAAAATCCTGATGCATGTGTAATAGCTGAATACTCTGTTGAATAAAGACCACATGGGGGCAAAAATAAAATATTTTCGCCTTCAAATAGAATAAATAAGTAATAAGTTTCCTTCCATAATGGTTATTTGGGAGAGTCAGATTAGTTATAAGTGGGTGGAGGTGTGGGGAGACCACTGTTTAAAATCACCATTTAGTCCTATTCTCTGATTATGCTAAGAGATATTGGGCATAGAACCTTAGATGGGAGAAATGGGCACTACGTTTTCTTTCTGAAAAAATTTATTTTAACTTCTTCAGTATAGTCATTCAGAGGCATCCTTCCACTGTCCCAACTACCAGTTAAAGGTGACAAGTCACCTTCATATGGTAGGCTGGCTCCCTGTGGCCTAGGAATAAGGAGATCCAGCAAACAGGGTCCACATCACAGCCTGACTCCACTCACCCACTGATTAGCTGAGGGGCTGACTTGGCTGACCAGAGTCTTAGATCAATTTATAGCTTACTTCTTTGAAGTAATTCCCTGGCTAACCTTCTCTGAGATTTCTGGAATTTGCTTCTACCCAAGAATGTGGTCGCCAAAGTTAAGTATGAACATTGTCAACTGGTTAGAACTAACTGGAGGGACAATCTTCCCTCTGAAGACTTTTGTAAGATGTGGAACTTATGACACCCATGACCTCTAACTTCCCCTGAACTGGGTGTGGATAATGTTGGTGCAGTGCTTCTCAACCAGGGGTGCTATTTGGCTATGAATGAAAACAGTTTGTGTTGTCACATGTGTGGTGGTTGTGGGCAGTAGGGTGGGGTGTGTCTGTGATTGATGTCTAGAGGGCAGAGATGCTGCTAAATGTCCTACAGTGCATTGGACAACCCTACCTCCATGATAAAATGTTAATGGAGCTGCTTGGAGGACCCCTCTATCGAGAAGAATCCCCCAAAGTGCTCCTAAAATCCCAGCATATAGCTAACAGAGAGAAGTCACAGCCTAAAAGCTAAAACCTGAGTCTGATTAAAGATATGCAGCCTATTTAATTTGGGGTTCCATCCTGGGGTGGGAGGAAGTGGTGAATGTGAATTAGGACTCTTCCCCATCTTTGCTGATTCCTCTTGTCCCCTCTCCTTTGTACTATAGCTGTGTCACCTTTCCTTTGTCTTATACTGTCTCACCATCTAGTGGCCACCTGAAATACCAACTAACCTTCTCCATCTCTAGGCCCTTCTAAAGCCAGTCATTAAAGCATTCATATTTTGGTGGCAGTGGGCAGAAGAACCTTTGAATGATGTATATAATAAGTTATAATAAGTTAATTAAATGTCCTTCAGCAAATATACAGGAATTAGATGGACACTTCCTAAGATATCAAAAGCCCACTGTGGGGGGAGAAATCAAGGGGCCAGTTATAAATAAGGTATGCCTTTTTTAGGTGGAGCCCATAGGGCTTCTGTTTAAATTCTCTGGACACTTGTGGATTGCAATAGATAGGTGCAGATTACAAACAGTATGTTTTTGAAAGGATGTGTTCAAGTCCCAGCAACTTGAGTAGGTACTTACACACTTCTCAAGTAAGACCATCTATCCTTGATAGATTTTTGTTGTTGTTGTTGTTTGTTTGTTTTGTTTTGCATCAACTAAATCAACCAGTTACTTTTACAGCTCTAGAAACTGAGGCTCGGATATGGGGGTCCCAGAAGTCCAGGGACTTTGGATAGATACTAGCTAGGATGCAGGACACTTGTGCCTATTTCCTTTGACAAAGGTGTATTAAGCAGCCCTTCTTGGTTCCCAGACTGTATCTCAATGCCTGGCCTTAATGTCTGTGTATCATCATAAGCATTATCGTTTTCTGTTTGCTTTTTCAAAAATCCCTCAGCTTCAAACTTACCTGGATACAGGTTCCCTGTAAAAAAAACTTCATAGTAATTTACATATTAGCAATCAGTTTGATACAAGACAAATTACTCCTATAGGAAAGAGGAGAGAGGTGTTGTGATCTTTTGATTGAGTGGAGAGGCAAGAACCAGAGTGAATCTCTTGCTGGCTACATTCTGATTTCTTTGCAAGAAGTGGCACTCCCTTGGCAGTGACACTGAGCTTGTGAAAGCTTCATAGTGACACTTCTGAGAAAGTAGGTACATGAGGTTTTTCTTCCCCATTATCAACTCATTAGAGGAAATTTAAAGTACTTACTCTGTCCCCCACACATAATGTGTGACAGTGTCGGAAACATTGACTGACTCATCATAAATTTGAAATCGAATAGCAATTTATAGTACCTTTATACCTCTCTCCTCACCCCAAATTGAATCATTAAAACACACTTAGTAAGATCCGATGTTCAAGGTCTGTGGGCAGAACTCCACAAATCGGAATACTTGTGAATTCTCTTGAGGTTTAACAATTACTCTGCAAGGCATCTGGGGTTTTTACCTCTCAGTAAGTACAGCAGAGGCACCCTCCCCTGTCACAGGCTGCTTGTCTAACAATCTTCCCTTGTTACAACTCCCAGTTGTCACATGTGTAAGACTGCTTAAGTCATTCTAACTGAAAGGTGTGTGTCTTCTACTTGTTAGGGACCAAAGCACCCAATGCCTCAACAGTGTGTGTGTGTGATGATTGACAATATAAAAGAAATGCATTTTCTGTGTGGTTCCCTACCTCTTTCTTGGAGGTCTTGTCCTCTTCAATTCCCACCGTCTGGCCTTCGTCACCATCTAGCTGCTGGGAAGGAAACTAAAGACGCTTTTTTTTTTTTTTTAAACGTGTAAAAATCATAGAACAATTCAAGCTCAAGTCCTTGGGATAAGTCACAGTATTGAACTGATTTACAGACAGAAGCTAATAATGAGCAAGAGAAAGGGGAAGGGGTAAGCAGGGTAATGGGTGAGACCTTCTCAGGACTAGTAAAATAGCTATCCCTTCGTCTCTATGCCACGTTGCCCACCTGAAAGTGACTTCACTTTCAATCATAAATTTGATAAGGTGCCATTTGTCCACTGCTTGAGTAGAGCTTCATTTACAAAATGTTACAAAGAGTGTACTCTGAAATGTAGAGACAGAAAGGGAGACAGAGGTTCCTGCTACTTCTAGATCTTGGAAGTGAACAGTCTCCTGTGAGATACAGAGTAAAGCTGAACCACACCCTCACCTGTGCAGGGAGAAAAAAAAAAATCAAGGAAGAAAAGAAATTTTCTAAAAATAACACTTAATATTTGGGGGCCAGTTACTGAGCTGAATATCCTTCAAAAGCCTTCTAGAGATTTCTCCAAAGTCATTTCATGTCTGGTATCTTGCTTTCTTTTTAGAGGAATTAAAAAAAAAAAAAAAAACCAAAAAACAAACTCCTCCCAGTTGTTTTGGAAACCCGCCTTGTTCAAGGGCCAGGTCTAGCCCTACCGCATGGCCAGTTGGCATCTGAGATTCCCACTGGTCTTTCTAAGTTGTGAAGAGGCTCCTTTGGACTTGAAGATTCCTCAGTAGCACTCCAAAAAGGGAGCCATTTTTCTCTCACTCCCTAAAGAGAGCTTGATCTTATCAAAGATTCATCTAGTCCAATTCAATGAAATCTGTTATGGTGGGTGTGAGGATTCATGTTCCTATTGTGGGGGGCCACCAGGGGTAGAGAAGGTTAATTAGATTCACCACTGCTTTTAGTTCCCTTTGGTTGCTTTAATTAATGGTGAGACCCTGCTGCATCAATTGGCTCTGTCCTTTCTATTTCGAAAACTCCTCCTCCTGAGAAAGTTAATATTAAAATGGGCAAATAACATGTCAATTTTGCAATTCATTAAAGCCTTAGAAGGGGCAGGTTAGGTTTGGGAAGAACCCCATCTTTGCTTTAGACAAACAACAAAAACCAAAACCCCAAGAAATTTAGAAATCAATTTTCATTTGCTTTTTATGTGTCTCCTAAAAGGTATTTTGTGCAGAGGCATTGGAAGAGCTGCCATTTTACTGGGGGTGGGATGGGGTGGTGTGTGTGTGTGTGTGTGTGTGTGTGTTTGTTTGTGAATTTCAGAGTGGAAATTGACTCTGAAAAATGGGGCATGCTGGGAATTTAAAATCTGGTACATTAGGTTATTTTCTCTAAAAAGAAATTTATTTTTGTTTAATATCAACCTTTCTGCATAAACAAAGGTAATTTCTTTCTAAATGGGAATTATCCCTGAATTAAGAGCAAGGACTACTTTTAAAACAGAAAAAAACTATGAAAAATATTATGCCATTATTTTAATAGTCTCATTAGGTCCAGAGAGTTCTAAACACCCTAATACTGCACAGGTAGGTATGTAGAGGAGCTATGTGTAAAAGCAACTGCATTTTATTTTAAAATAATAATTATTACTATTATTGGAAATAATATTTATTATTATTATTACTATTATTATTATAATTGGAAACCTGAGTAAAAAGAAAAGTTTTAGACTCTGCTAAAGAAAACTACTGATGAATTAAAAAAAAATCTGCAAATAAACTAAGACTGCAGTGCTGCCATGCTGGCAGATGAGTTCAAGCAAATGTGGAAATTAAATATCACCATAGCAATGACAGGTATCTCAGAAATGGGTAGCTCACATTTCATGTACACTCAATGGACATTTATAACCAGGGATCTGGTAGGGCCTGGCTGTAATTCAGAAAGCAACAGACTACTAGACACCTGTCACTGACAAGGGATTTTAGGAGCACAGAACACATTTACAGCAATCATGCTTTACACTTAAATAATGCCATACAGCTTATTACCATGTTTTTGGTAAGCATTATGGTATCTGAAATAGAAACCTCAGGTCCTTTACTTACCTTTGAAGTCTCTGAAAAAAAGTCCCTGATATTTTTTCTTTTTTTATTTGACCATGAAATGGGGTCCTATTATGTTTTTATTGCCCAGAACTGTTTCAAAGGACTAATGTGCCTAGATAGAAGACTTTTAAAAATGTAAAATGCAATCTGAAAGTGTTATTATTATCATTACTAGTCACCAACAATATTGAGAACAGTGAGATTTTCACTTTCAAGTCAGGAGGGGATGTACAGAAAGGAGATAGCACTAATTCTCTTTGCTTAAAACCAGTTTTTCATGGTGGAAAATGTGGGAAAATTTAAAAAATTAAGCTATCCATATGAAAAAAATATTTATTATTATTATTTATTATTATTTTTATTGTTATTTATTTATTATTTTTATTTATGGGGATTTAGATTTTAAAAAGCAGGACAGAATTTCAGCCTCTGAGAAGCATGGATACTATTGGGGGAGAGAGAGAAGGGAAAATAATAAAGATCTCTTTAACTCTAAAATTTTGTAACCTGATAAGCCATGCCTTTCCCTCTGCACCAAACAGCTCAGTGGAGGCATTCTAAATATGGGAAATAGCTGTATTAAAAAAAAAAAAAGAAAGAAAAAGTAAGAATGCTTCTACAAGGTGGGCCGCACATCACTGTTGCACCTGGCAACATAAATAAATTATCATACAATTAATTGTGATTCACTGCATAAAGTGTCCTAGCAGAATGGCCATAATTATATATAGCATTTGCCTGTACAATTTTAATAAATGCAGCAGAACTGAAGAAACTGATCTAGTAGCCCTCTTCAATTCTTAAAACAAGGAGTCACTTCTGAATGAAGTTAAACAAGAAAAACAAAAAAAAGTGTAGCCCACCAAAATTATTTAAAAAGGCAACAAAACATGGAAATAATGTATTATCAGATAGAAACCAACAAAATGTTATTGGTTTCTATCTTTTTAACATTCTTTGTAATGAGGGTAAGGTATTTGGGCAATAAAAATAGGAAGCATATGCACGTAAACAACACATTTTTAAAGCAATGGATGAATATGAATGGCACAAAGTAGAAACCATGTCAAAAGATGACACCTGACCTGCATTTTCAGTGGTAGGAATGTGTGGATGTCTTGTTTCACGTGTTGGGACTAGAAATTTAGCAAAAAGTTCTTATCCTAAGTTTAACTAAGTCTTTATTCTTCCTCTTTGCTCTCTCCTCAGTCAATAACTCAGGCCCAGATGGGATACCTCTCTTGTCACTTCAGCAAGATGAAGCCAGCCTGCTGGGAAAGTAGCCTGGTTTGACAAGCTACACTGCTATGGTTTCAGGAAGCAGGTAACACAGGCCAGCTTTGGCCCAACGTATATCAGCTTGTTTTCTGTACAATGCTATATCCCAACTTGCTTGACTACCAAGACCCAAGGAGCAAAAGTATCCTAACATTTTTCCTTCTTATGTTTAATTTTTTTCCCCTGAAGACAAATTAAAGAGGAGTAAAGGGAAACTTCTAAAATTTTTAATTCCTGACCCCAGATATGAACAGTTTGCTGCAGGATTGATGGTTGCATAATGGTATGAGCCCCCATTCTTGAGAGGACAGCTTAGTGAAGATTTGCTAGGAAGAAGCTTAATTTCTCAAATATGGCAACTGAGGCTCCAACATGTAAGGGACATTGTCAATTTGCCAAGTAGGGGTCAGGTGGGCACCATCACTTGGATCTCCTATCTGTAACCAGTTGTGTCCCTCCCTCCTCCCAGTTCACAAGTTTGCTTCCCAGAACTAAGCTTGAAATATCGAAGTGGGTCTGTAATGGCAAAATCAGTACACTGTCATTGAAGGTTCTGTGGCTTTGGGATATCTGAAATTTCAAACTACTTCCTTTTTATGTTTTTGGGTGAATGATAATGTCATTGTTTCCCCAGGAAGGCATAAATAAGATGATAACATGGAAAACTGTGATTTGCAGGAGACACATAACAGCAGCACAGTTATGTCAATACTGTCATTAATAAAAACCATCACATATTTTAAAATATTTAACAAACAAATGTAGCACAGCATGAGAAATTGTGATCTTGAAATCCCTTGAAAGGTCTTAGTAAACACAAAAGTTGATTATGGAGCTTTACTTTTCAAATTTCATTTAAGTCACAGATTCAGACCAGTGTTAACTGATGCTTTACTTAACTGTGGCAAAAAGAGTTAATATCCCAGATTTGACATAAGTTGTCTGCAGTGGAGGGAAGGGCCTGTAGAGGGATGGGGGCACTGAGAGCTGGGGAAAGGTGGAGCGGGGGAGGTGAGGGCCTCCAGAAGCATTCTTCTAGATGATAGTATTTTAAGTTTAATCAACAAGACCCTTTTATTTATTTATTTATTTATTCAAAGCCTATTGGCAGAAGACCTTACCTGTAAGCCTTTTGCCCCCAGCTAAAGCTGCTTGAAAAAATTCACATGCAAACACATATCATAAGTCATAGTCACAGTTTTCCATACTTTGTCCACATACTTAAAATGCATTTGGAACATTTAATTTTTTTTTTTAAATTTTAATTGTATTTCAACACAAGACATTCCACTCCCAACACCAACTCCCATTTTTTTAAACCAAGCCCCTCCTACTGTATTCCTTGTATAAGTGTAAATGATTGGCTTACCTCGGGCTCTTCGCTAGTAAAAATAATTATATCATATTTTAAAAACATAGCCACGCCCACCCCCTCAGAACCAGTCCCTTGTGGTTTTGGATCTGGACTTGCCAACAGTGGGTTGTGTTCCCCCCGCCCCCTCCAGCCTCCCACCAGGTAAGGAGAGTGTGTGGAGAATACAGAAATTATGTTTGCAGCCCCAGAGCCCCAGATACCTGTGTGTCTGGTTTTTCAACCGTAAAGGCGGGAGGGTTTGGCGAACGAATGAGAAGTGAGGAAACGCTTAGCGCAAAGGGAAAAAGAGAGAAAGACATACAGGAAAAAGGTTATGGAGGCCCGCGAGAAGCGACCCCTCTTCCCCCGGCCAGCGGCCCAGCGCATTACCCAGGATGCCCCGCCACCTCTCCCTGCATTTTCGCGCCGCTCGCTGCAGAGCGACCGCGCACAGGTACCACTGGAGTGCGTGAACACGGAAAGTTTTTGCCCGCGCCATGGCGCAAATCACAAGACAGCCTGTTCTCAGGTACAAGTACACAGTCGGCGGGTAATTTGGGGGTGCTGGGGATGGGAACTGGGGAACACTTGAGCGTAACATGCACAGGCGGACACAAAATATGGACACCAACACACACCAACAACAAGCTGACTGAGTCAAAGCAGCCGTGCCAGGCGAGGCGGGGACGCGCCTTCCCCAATGACCCCAGCCCACCATGACCCCAACCAACATAGCCAGGGGAGACCAGAGGCCCCTCCCCGGCAGTTCCTGGCTCACCTGAAGCCCCCGCCTGTCCAGCTTACGGTCGCTGGCGCTGGCGCTGGCCTCTCCAGCCGGAAACGACCCCCAGTGTCGCTCGGCTTCACTTTTCTCCCTGGAGGGCACATACTTCGGCCACCCGAACCCACCCAAATCCCTCCCGCTCCCAGGGCAAAGTTAGGGTCCCTCCCTTGAACTTCTAGCAGGATCTTCCCGCCTTTGTCCGGACCCCTCCTCCCACTGTTGAGCCCCAAAACCCACCGGGCAACCCTGCCACCCCCTCCCCGGGTACCCTGGCGGCCCTGCTGCCCACAGGCAGAGTCCGCCGCATTACCTAGAAGCAGCAGGCGGTGTGTACACATGTAACCCATCTTCTCGCCCTGAAGTTGCTTGTCGATGAGCTTGCTGCGTTTCTTCGCTGCGCGCTTCTGGGCGCGCATCTCAATGGCTTCTTTGCGTATCTGTCTGCGCTTCTCTGCCAGAGATACCTTCTTGACCTTGGTGGGGCTCGTGGCAGCTTTGGGCTGGGGACTCTCAGAAAGACCGAAGCAGCCTCCGAAGGCTTGCACGAGGAAGTTGCGGAGTAAGTTGCGCCGGGGCTTTCGGCGACGGCGATTTCGGCGCTGCAACCACTGGAAGCAGCCGGAGGTCCCATCTTCGGACTCATCGCTGGAGGAATCGTCGTCGCCGATTGCCTCCTCCTCGTACCTGCTGCAGCCTCGGCCACGCTCAGCCCTAACCTGCCAGGCAGACGCCCGAGTAGGCCGCGGAGTAGGCGGGTCAGCAGCCTGGATCTCGGGGCTGGGGGGTCTAAGGTGATGGAGATTGCGTCTGGCCCCTGAGACATAGCCGGCAGTGGCTGCCCGGGCTGCAGCGGCTGCCCGGGCGGCAGCGGCTGCTCTGGCGGCAGGAGGGATACGGGCTGCAGTGACTGCCCTGGGGATTGGTTTTGCTGGGGCAGCAGGGACTCTCCTGGCACCAGGATCTTTTGGGGCGACAGAAGCTGCCCCGGTGCCCGGATCTGCTGGGGTGACAGGGGCTCCCTGGACATCTGGATCAGTTGGGGCTCCCTGGGCGGCATCTTTTTCAGCTGGGGCTCCCTCGGCGGCATCTTTTTCAGCTGGGGCTCCCTCGGCGGCATCTTTTTCAGCTGGGATGGCGGGAGCTGTCCCGGCGTCTTGATCGGCTGGGGCGACCGGGGCTCCCCCGGCATCTGGATCAACTGGGGCTCCCTGGGCGGTGTCGGAAGCGGCTGGAACGGCAGGGTCTGCCCCGGCATCAGGATCTGCTGGCGTGGCAGGGTCTGCCCCAGCGTCCGGATCGACTGGGGCGTCAGGGTCTGCCCCGGCGTCAGGGTCTGCCCCGGCGTCTGCATCTGCTGAGGCTGCAGGGGCTGCTCCGGTGTCAGGATCCGCTGGGTCGGCAGGGTCTGCCCGGATGTCGGGATCGGGATCGGCTGAGGCGGTAGGGGATCCGTCCCCTGGAGAGGGGACTTTTCCTTCCTCCGCAGCAGCGGTAGCCGAGCCTCCTTCCATCTCGGCTGCTTCTCCCTCAACTGGGGGTCTCTCTGCTCGCTCTCTCTTATCTGGGGCTCCGGAGACCTCGATGGGCGGGCCGTCATTCGCGATTGGGGGGCTGTCCATGTTGACGGGAGCGTCGTCGACCCCAATGGGGGCGCTGCCAATCTCGAGCGGGGGTCCGGAGATCTCCATCGGGGGGCTATCGACTGCGAAGTTAGAAGCAGGTCTGATAGCTTCTCCGGCTGGGCTGCCGATGGCGCCTGGGACCCAGAGGGGTGGCGCGTTTGCGGAGGGAGCGAGGCTGACCGCACTCGGGACCGCGATTGCCGTGAACTGGCTGCCACCGACGACTTGTGGGATAACTCGGGGGAGCCCGGGAGGTGGGCTGTCATCCCCAAATGCTTCTCTATCAAGCTCAAATGGCATAGTCTCCTCAGGGGGAGGGCTATATCCTCCTCTGAAGCCAGCATTTGCAGGCTGGAGGACTCTGGGCTCCTCTGGAGGAGCTCCAGGGACCCTTGCACCTGGGCCTCCCGGAGCAAGGTCTGGGACCTGCAAGAGAGGTTGGCTGCAGACTCCCTGGGTAGGCTGGTCAAACTCAAAGGGCATAGCTTCTTCTGGTGGAGGACTGTATCCTCCCAGGCCTGGTCTTTCACCCCTGAAGGTTCCGGGCTCCATGAGTGCTGGGCTGAAGGCCTCGAGGCCTGCAGGGGGCCCAATGGGGAACCCAGGCTGCTCCTGGGTAGGCCAGAAACCTCCCAAGCTGGGCTGCTCGACCTCGAAGGGCATGGCTTCCTCAGGAGGTGGGCTGTAGCCTCCGCTTGCTCTGGCTTCCTCGAAGGTCTGGTTGAGGCCCTGGAAGTTAGGCCTGGAGACTTCTGGGGGTCCACAGGCCTCGTCACTCTCGGTGGGGATGGGCTCATTGTGAGGCGATTGGGTCTCCATCTCTTCGGCTGGGCTAGGCCCAGCACCGGGGGCAGCTGCCCCTGGGGCCTCCAAGGGTGGTTGCTCGGGCTGTTCCCCGTTTTCAGGGGGGATATTGCGTTGTCCTGACATATTATTGCCGTCGAGGCGGTTGCGCATGCCCATAACACGGTGGCGGTCTCTTAAAATATATTGGGGCTCCGTAAGACGGAGCACCCAACCAAACTAGGGTCAAAAATTATTTTCAAAAATATCAAAGTACTAGTTGGAAAGTTCTCCAACCTTATTTTCCAACCCTTATGAGGTTGGGGACTCAGAACCTGGAATCCCTGACCATGGCAGAAGCAACTCAGTTCTTGCTGGTGGAGTCTTGACTCCTTCCTGGTCACTTTTATCCCCTCAGGCTGTCCCCTGGCCAGCCACCCCTTGGCCTACCCTTGTGCCCTCTTCTCTTTCAATGCTCCAGGCCAGCTCCGCCTGCTTGGATATGAGGAGCGTGCCGATTCGGTCCGAAAATCGCCAGTTGCGCGCTCTCTCTGCCACCAGAGGACGCCGGTCCCGGTGAAGAGCTGGATCCGACTCCAGGAGACCGCTTCAGGCTTCAGCAGCCCCGGACTTTGGGTAAGGGGGCTGATGAGCGCAGGCCTCGCAGGGATGTTTTGGCTCCTTCCTCTCCTCTCCCTGACTGATTTGGAGTCTTTCTCCTCGCTTCTCCCTTGGCCAGAGAGAAAGCGCTCCTGCGTTGCAGGACACGTGACGCAAGACGTGGGCCTCGGGATGCTGGAGTACAGGAGCTGAAACCCTCCCTCCCCAACTGATTCTCGGGGGGGGGGGGAGGGACTGCAGGAGGGTTTGTATCACCCCAGAATACCTTTGAACCCCTTAGCTGAACCCCCAGTCCCAGGCAGCCACAGATCTTGAGCTCCAAGTACGGAGAATGAGGCTGCAGATGTCTGGGAAGGGGGTATTAATGAGCGCATCGGAATGCGACAGGTGGTCGTGAGCCCACCAGAGGGGTGGAGAGGAGATGTGGATGAGGGGCTGGGAAGTGCGAACACATCATTTGTTTTGAAGACGTTCTAGGTTACTTTCTGCTGCTTTTGCAGCTTTTGTTTGTCGTTTGCCGAGACTGGCTCCGGTAAAGCACTTAAATATCCCCCAACCCCATCACGCTTTTGGGGTTTCCGGCAGTGGCCTCGGGTGGCGCAGGCAGGATTCTCCAGTTTATGTGGATGGTGACGCAGGGGAATAAAAGAGGGTCTTAAACGTGCATGACAGAGAATCTAGCAAAGCCCCCTAGGTGGAAGCTGCAGCCGCAATGATGGGGAAGATGGTGCGGGGCGCACAGTGAGACCCTACCCAGCTCAGGCCTTAGACTTCCGCATCCCGGGAAAGGGTTAAAAAGGGTTTTTGTAGAGGTTTATGGCCAATTTAGGGTGGTCTCAAAGACTAGAAAACGCTACGCGCACCTAATCCACGGTTTCTCAACTGAGCCGCGCCGGCAACGGCGGCAGCGATGCGCTGATTCCGGCTTCGGGCGCCAGCTACAGCTGGCTGCAGGGTCGGTCCGCCAGTACCTCTAATCAATCTCTAGCCCCCTGCCAGTCCCTCTCCTTCCGGGTATGATCCTAGAACACTCGCTTTACTTTTCCACTGTTGTAGTTTGCCGAGGTGGCACTAAGCGCGGCCACAAACCCAGCGCTCGCCCGCAGAGCTGCGCGCCCCTTCCGGAACCACGGTGGACTCCAAACCCACAGAGGGTAAATAACCACATCACCTGGTGGGCTCGATGCATGAACACACACTGCTTTGGGTCTGGCGTCTGCAGAGGGATTTGAGTCTGGGGGGAAATTGCCGCTCCTAGATCACGTAAAACCCGGCACGCACGCATCGTGGTCAGTCTCACTAGCAGGTGACAGGGATTTTCAAACCTCCTTCAGTTGCAAGAGTAGGTGGGCAGCGGGCAGGTGATCACCTTGCCTGCAGAATTCGTGGCGGAGGGATGCCAGATGAGTGTTACGCGAGGTGGGCTGCGGCAAGAAAGGCGCGCGGCACAGATCGCGGTACACGCGCCTCAGGCAGAGGAGCTACTGCACGGTCTGGTTCCGCTAAGTTTAATGTATCCTTCTTTGAACCAGGGTACCACCGCCACGGCACACTATTGCCCCTCTGTACCACCATCCACGTGGCCGCGCTGCACGGAGGAAAGCTGACAAAGTCGGCCTGTAGGTAACGTTTGGGGTTTCCCAAGGGCATAATGCCTCAGCTCGGTGGGTCTACACACTTCCTGATGGCAAGACTGAACTTTGGTTCAAAGTTTGGCCAACTACCCTCATGGTCGATGGATTAAGCATTTAAGGATCCACTGAATGGGCCCACTGGGTACCAACAAGCAACTCACTCCCCTACGACCCCAACACCGGGTCAGCTATTGGGCTGGGGTCACGCCAATCAAGGCTGCCTGGCGAATGAGCAGGGGGCGTCGGACCGGAAACCGGATATGGGTGGGAGGTCCAATAGGGGGCGCCGCGTTGGAACGCCCAAAGAGGTTGTGCTGTTGGGGTGGTTGGAAGCGGTTGGTGGGCGGGCGTACAGCGGCCAGGCCTGGAAGGCCACGAGGATCGCTAGCGCCGTGGGGTCAGTCTTTCTGATGCCACAAGTCGCAAAGGCCGAGTGAGGAGGTCGGGGGCTCCCAGGGGCCAACCTTTGGGTTCGCTAATGGCGGTAGCCTAGCCTACCCAACAGAGGGACCGCTGCCGAGGCGAGGCGAACACACTGAAGATTTCCAGGGCCTGGAGGTAGTGGGCCAGGACCCTGGGGAGAGAGCTTACTGCCCCGATGCAGAGGAGCAGTCCAGGATGAATAAGGAGTTGAGGCCCCAGGGATGCTGAGCCCTGCACAAGTGGAAGGTCAGTAGACGTTGGGGTTGGAGCCCCAGCGAAGCTGAGATGGGGACTCCAAAGGGATGGTTTGGTCTCGCCACACCTTGCGCCCACTTCCAGAGCACCATTCATGGAAAAACGGATTCAAGGTCTCATTGGCCTGTGGGGCCCCTTTGTTCCACATTCTTTCTTGTATCATGGTTCTTTGCTAGGGGAGTACCTTGAGAGGATAAAGATTGGGCAGATACCAGTCCCTCCTCCTAAGATACAGAGGAACATACAAATGAAAGAAAAGATCTTTAATTAAAGGAACCTTGAAAGTCGTGATGGCAAAAATGGCGTTTCAAATGGGTTCTGTGGAAGGACAAACACCTTAGCTATGAATAGAAGGGGGCGGGGTTACGTTTGCCTATTAGGAACAAAGGATCCAATGGTAGGAAACTTGGAGCATGGCTGGGTAAACAGAACAGGCCACTTTTGATTGCCAATCTGAGTTTATGCTGTCTACCTTTCTTCTAAATTTCAGACCTTTCCTCCCAAATAATGGGCTGTTAAAAATCTTCACCAGGCTGCCCATATTGGAGGAGTAGTGAGAGAGAAGGCAGGGCAAACTGGATTAGATCTCTCTCAGGATGCCATGAAGCACCCAAGCAAATACCTTTGAGGCTGTTTTATTAGAAGATGAAAAGGCATTGAAAGTTTTTTTGTCCTACAAGTGAGGAATTGAGCCAAGTTTTAGTAAAGGTAGAAGCAATGTGGAAACTGGGCCTGATGAAGAGAACAAAGGAAAGGAGTCATGCACCCAGGAGGCTGAGGGTGCCCCTGACTGTTAAGGGAGAGACCCAGACACAATGAAAGAATTAGGAAGGCACTTAAGAGGAACACAAAAGGTGAAGAAGTCAAAGATGGGCATTGGGATGATGGGATATTGGGAGTAGGACAAGAAAGTGAGGGGAGGACCTGGAGAGGAGTTAGTAAAGATGGTGGGTTGGTAAAGATGGTGGAACCAATTCGATTTCAGACATGGCAGAGATGAAAAAGGATGTGGCAGTCTGGTGGAGATTTTTAACAACCCATTATTTGGAAGAAAGGATCTGAAGTTTAGAAGAAAGGTGGAGAACCATAAACTCAGATTGGCAATCAATCTTCCTAGAATTTGAGATCACTGGATCAGAGAAAACTGTCCAGGGAAGAAATATATTTGGTGATAGAACAGTTGGAGAATTGGACAGGAAAAAGGGAGATAGTCCAGGAGAAAGCAGGGAAGGTTCAGATGGAGATGTGGGACCACTCCAAGGGAAGGGGTTTTAGAACCAGTGAGCAAACCTAGTTCGTGATTTCTCAGCCTCTGCACTGGTGACAGATATTTGGATGTGGGTAACTGCTGTGGTGACTGTCCTGTGTATTGCAATTTGCTGAACAGCATCCCTAGCCTCTACCCACTAGATGCCAGTAGCATCCCCTTAGTTGTAGCAACCAAAAATGTCTCCAGACTTTGCCAAATATCCTCTGGGGTGCAAAATCACCCCTGGTTGAAAATACTGTTATAAGCTGAGAAGGAACCCATAGACTCAATTTTAAGATAGATTAGTATCAGGAAGAAAAAATCGCAATATTTAAACCTGAAAGTCCCCCCCCCCGTTTTTTTTACTCTTGTTTATTTTTCTATAGAGACTCTCAGAATTTGAAAACCCCAGATTAACTGGATAAGTGGGGGCTGAGAGCTGAAAAACTTAATGCATATCAGTAGTAGGGCTTGAGAGACCCCAGAAGTGTGGGCAGATGTTTGAGGACCTGTCAAGACAGCTGGGTGACCTGGCTAAAGAGACCTGAGGAAACTGGTATGGTAAGAACTGGCTGATCTGCAAGTGGATTGACTAGGGGTCCCCTTGACCAGTTGTCTGTCTGATGATTCTGCTTAGGATTGGTGATCTTGCTGGCAACCCTACTGGGGTCATTGTTTTTAGAGCCAAAGGACCTTAAATGTATATTTCCAATTCCAAATGGATTTGCATCAGGTAAAGATAAATTTTTGAGATATATTAATAGGAATGAGGAAGTAAAGGCTGCTAATGGGTTCATGCAGCTAAGGAAGAGTAAGTCAAGAAGGCTAGTGTCCAAAAAAGGCTGAGGAGGGATGAAGGACAAGAGCTGTGGCCTGGTCCAAATGGGGAACTCGCTAGATTGAAGGACTGCATGAGATGGTGTGTGGATTAGAGGAGAAACTGGTTTGTTATCAAAGTCCAGGTGACAGTCTCTGGAAACTGTAGATTGTCTATATTTGATGAATTATAAAGAAATGGAAAATGGTACTCACGTTCTCATTAAACTGCATTTCTGAAGAAAGTTAAATCTTCAGTCCAGGAGGCTTGGGTGGCAAATCAGTGGCTTTTTGTAATAAGTAACCCTAAATGGAAAAAGGTGTTTCCCCACTGTCTGGCTTTCCTAGGTGTGTCCTGGCACCATTACCACCTGTTAGCCCTCTGTAATACCCTGGGCTTCCCAAACTTAATCTCTGTTCATGCCTGTGTGTGATATATATTATAATTAACAATTAATTGTGTTCATACTTATATTTTCGGCTTCCTATTCATTGCCAAAAGTACAAGGCACATCTAAGTTTTAAGTAGCTGTCAGCTTTTTTGGTTCATTCCTATAGCCAAGAAAGAGCATGCCAAGTAGAAAAGGGTCCCTTGAGAGGAACAGGGCAGGAGGGGAGAGAGGCTTCTCTGAAGCCCACTCATATTAGTTGTCATTGGGCTTCTTTAAAATAAGAAAAAGGAGGCGGAAAGATAATTTAGGCAGCTACTAAGTTCCTCAGTCTTCCAGTGACAAAGGTTTTCTGTGTGCTGAGTAGCAATAAGACTTTGAAGCTGTTCAATTAATTACTGTTCAATTAAGACTGCTGCTGCTATCCCTTGCCTTCCCAGCATCTCTGCTAGCCTTGGCCGGCGGAGGCAGCAGCAGCAGCAGCATACTGCTTGCTGTCTGCAGAAGGGGCTGTGTGACCAGGCTGTTTGAGGCAAATGCCAAATAAAGGAAAGATGCCTCCAGTGGATGAGGCCAGATACTGGGTTGGGGCAGATGCACAGCTGATGATAAAGGTAGTGAAAACAGTATTTATGCAAACACTTCATCTGCCTGGATGAAAAACCCCCACCATAAATTCAGACCCCCTCACTTAGCGGCCCTCTTCACAGAAGGGCCATCAAATTCTGCCTCAGTTGGGCATGCTACTGTCACCTGACCACCTGTGCCTGTGCAGTAAGGTCCACACATATTCTTTTGTCACCTGAACTGTGTGTGGATTGCTTCTCCAGACCAGATGATGATGCAGCAGAGTTTTTAGGGGAGACATAGACATTCCAGAAAAGATGACTGGCACCATAGGAAGGCAACCAAAAGGAGGAAGGGCAGAGGTAGGGGGTGGGCATGGGGGGGTGGGAGGAATCCTGGAAGATAAATTTGGCTTTAGTGGAAGCTCTATTTAAAGTTTCTGTAATCTGTGGTGGAAATTCCAGGCACCCTGGGGGCTTCTGGGCACCAAATGCTATTTGGATTTAAGGGGAATGGTATATTTCACCTTCTCATACAACCTCAATTACCCAAAACAGATTTTTCTAATGAATCTAATTGGGACAGCAACATAAGCCAGGACACTCTGAAACCAGCGCTCTCCTAGGGTAGTGAGGTGGGGGGAGTGTGCTTGTCAAGGTTGGTTGTCAGCCTTGTGGGCATGTGCCCCTTACATCCTTCAAGTTTGAGAGTAGGGGCCTCAAAACCAGCCCTTCCTGACCCAAAAGCCAAGGTTTAGGGTTTGAATTATAAAACAGGGTTCCTAGATTTTAAGTCTGTGTTTGGTCACATTTAAGATACTTTTATGAAAACTTCCCTGCATCTATGCAATCTTCAGAGACTGAACCCAGGGGTGCTCACCACTGATGCACATCCCAGATCTTTTTATTTTTCAGGCAGGGTCTCCCTAAGTTGTTTAGGGCCTTGCTAAGTTGCTGAGGCCTGCCTTGACTTTGTGATCCTCCTGCCTCAGCCTCCCTAGCAGCATGCACAACTGTGCCCCACCCAGGTGAGATCTTAAGACATTGAAAGGAGACAGAACTTAAGGATGGCTAATCTGAAATCCTCATTAATGGCTTTCTAATGTCTTTGGCTATTAAAAATGTTCTTCCTAATGTTGAACCCATCTATGCCTGGCTGCACCTTGTCTGATCCCCTTGCCACCAGGTATTTGAAGCCTGCCATATTTGAAAGTGCCCAAACCTTTATCTCCCCAAGTCTCTCTTTATTCTTTCATACAACTTTTTATAGCCTTAAAATGTACTGGCTTTGCCCCCTACCCCATTTCTAAATGTACTCGTTCTGCCCACATCCTTCCTGCTTTTTCTCTCTGTGATCCCCCAAACCTTTTCCTCTGTCTTCTTCAAATGTGTCCCCACATTACTGCCACTACCTACCCTCTGTCCACAGCCTGAGTTTACCCTTGCCTCTCTGATAGCTGTGTCCCTGGCTAATTTGTAACACACTCACCCTAAAATAGGCCCATAGAATAAACACCCAGACCTTGCCCACACTTGAAGCTGGAAGGCAGCCTCTCAGTTCACCCAGAATAGTCTGCAGACGGAGGGTGCCATGGCGCCAGCTCCTCTTGGGTGTCCTGCCTCTGCTGGCTGAGCAGTGTCAACAGGTGACAGTGGCTCTGCAGTGCAGACTCTTGGCCTTGAAGGAACTAAGTCACTAGACTTTTACTCTGGCCTTCCTGCCATGTGAATTAACGGGCACTACCCTTGGCCCAGCGCATCAGGGGGCTTCTGAAAACAAAACTTTGATTTTTTTTTTTTTTTTAAAGAAAACAAATACTGGGGAAAATTCATCAAATTTTGTAAGTGGGGGAGATGTTTGCTTTGTTTATCCCATGCACTTGCAATAGAGCCAGATTTGGCTTGTGTGTGTGTGTAATGTGCACACAAAAAAAAAAAAAGAAAGAAAGAAAGAAAAAGAAAAAAAGGCTTAGCTATTGCCAGATCCCACAGTACATAAACAGGAGCATAGTGTATCTGTGATATTAAAATTTTATGGTAAGGGGACAACTTGGAAAAAAAAGTGGTTGAGAAAATACCTGGGAGGGAAAAGGTTGTGTTTACGCCATTTTCCAGGTCAAGCCTAATCAGGACACTTAAACTATTACCAAATAATGTCTTCAAGGCTGTAGACACTTGTGTTCCCGCAGCATGCCACCTTTCCAGGTGTCCCTGTCCTGCTACAGCACCTACACGGTGCTTGCATTCTTCTGCCTGCTTTGCAAAGCCTGTTTCCAGACTAAGGTCCAGGAGAGAAGGGGCATGTGCACGTGTACACACACACACACACACACACACACACACACACACAAAGGCTGCTCAGTAGGATGGCCAGTTTTTTCTCAGTTTAGGTATTGTACACAGTAGAATTTTGCATTCTTTTCCCTGCTCCTTTAAAATATTTTTGCCACTAGTTGAAAAGCAGATTTGATAAAACTGATTAGATCAGGCACATACTCCCCCCACCCCCTACCCCAAAAAAAGATTTCTTCACAGCTGGTGCTTTCTGTTTGATCAACTTTTGAAATTCTGGGCTCCATTAGTGCTAAAATCACTGATGGAATCAAATTGAACAATCTAGGCTTCTATCAACCTGTACACATTTGGATCTGAAAGGGATAAAGGAACATTTCATTTAAGTAGTTTATTTTAGAAGAAACTGAGGCAGAGGGGTGCTGGGTACGACCTAAGCCACTGGGCAGGACCAGGACTAAAGCAGCCTGGGCTAGCCCAGCACCTTTTGCTTTTTGTTTAGATCCCACTGACTAGGTTTGGGGATTCAAGATTTAGGAAATAGAGTCATTAGTGTCAAAACCCCACAGCAGGACAAGAAATTCCATCTCTCATTCTGGAACATGGGGATTAAAGATGTAATTTGAGCATCTCCTCCCCGTTGCTGGGCAGTATTTTAGAGGAGGGCAGTACTTGCTGGCATATGACATCATTGGCCTCTGGAAGCTAATTTGATTTTAGTGATTTGTTTTTTGTGATAGGTCACCTTCCTGTTAAGATGCTTTCCCCACACCGTGATTTCTGCTCAGTTTCCTCTTAATGGCTTCCCTCTTATTGAAGAGCAGCGGTAATACAGATAAATTAAGAAAAACTCATGCAGTTGTTTTTTTTTAAATTCATTCTTACCAAGTTTCAGCTTTCTTCCTTGTTAACCCTTCTCTCACAGCTGCTAACAATGAAGGCTGACAGCTGAAGAGCTGTGAGCAGTTCCAGCGGAAAAAAGCTCCAGTGCATTAAAGAAACATCATCTTAGAACTTAATGCCAAACTTTAAAATTATCATTTCTGATAAACATAGATTAATAGTTTTGTTTACAAACTTTTAGATGTAAACTTACATTATCAGGTTTTGACACAACACATTTGAACATTGCTACATAAATTTCCATTGCAAACGAATTCAATTAGAAGAGCACCTTCTCCCCTCCAAGCAGAATTTCCATTAAGCAAATGATTAATGTAATAAAGGAAAAAAATCCTGAATGTTGGGATGTACCATCATATTTAACTAGCTTTATTCTGTCCGTGTTCCCCTTCCCTCTCTCTCCATTAGAAATATTTGGGGCGGCACTTGGCATCTGGTCAACTAGAAGTTCTCTTTTGAGAGCCTGTCCTCACCCAGCAGACCCTACCTGTGTGGAAGGGTCCATTCAAATGCTAACCTGCACTTACCAGGGTGAGACAAAGGGCCAGCTGGGAGACTAGTGAGTTGGGAATGTTTGGAGAACTTGCTAGAAATGTCTCTGGAAAAGGAATCCTAGTGCCAAAAGTGGGCTTCGAGTGTGTGTTTAGCAAAAGCCTCTTCCTATAGTGGGTTGTGTGGGCTTCCACCCCCCTGGTTGGTATACTTCTTGGTTGCTTTGTTTGGTCCAAATGGCTTTTTTACCCTGAAAAGGCAGTGGAAGAGAAGAAGGGTGGGGGAGGGGACTGAGGGGGGATGTTTGCGGTGGTTAACAGATTTTCACAATTGGGTAGTAATTCATGGATCTTCTACTTTGACTTGGATAGCTTATGAAAAATATTGTCTGAAAGATGCAATCCTAAATTGGGGACCGGCCACCCATGTATGAACCTGGTGCATTGCTTAGAGTTAAGGAAGCCAGCATCCCTGCCCACCCTCCCCCCTTTCTTTTTAAATCAGAACAAGACTTATGTAAAGCATGAGCTAGGCACCAAAGACCTTTTGAAAATTAATTCATTCCACAAACAGGCAACATGCTAATTTAGCGAATGAAAAAACTACCTCTGCAGAGAAACATGTCACCCTAGACTACCCAAACTGTGAACATAGCTCCCACCTTAGAAAGGAGGCAAAGCCGAACAGAACTCCTGGCTTCTCTTGCCTGTTAACTAGAGCCCTTTGTTTGGCGAATTCAGGCTACTAAGTCATTATCAGATGAAAAGCACATAAATATCACCATAATTGTTTATGTTAAATAAAAAATTTCAACTTAGGGAGAGTTCCATTTATCCTAGGCAATTTCATATTTTCAAGACAAAAGCAGGGCACCGTGGCCCTTCTGCGGGTACTCGGAATCCCTCAGACTTCTGATATCAACATACTGCCAAAGTAAATCCTTGCAAACAAACTGCCTTCCCGATCTGGCGTCATTAGTCAGCCCTGCATAACCAAATTGTGGGGCTGCGATGCCTTCCCAGGGCAGAGGTTCTGGAAGGAAAACCACTTAAAAAGAGTTTTCCTTCTAGCAGTATCCCTTTTCTTACATTTCACAAGCCATCAAAACGCTTTATTTCCCCGCAAATGATTCCTATTAGAATCACTCAAGCCCGTGCAAGAGCAGACGCACGCGCGCACGCCAAAAAAGAAAAAAGAAAAAAAAAACCAGTCTCCAAATCAGGTGAAATTTTATAAATACGTGTCACTTATTAATCCCCCCACCCACAAACACACCCCGACAGGAGAGAAAGGCATACCAAGGTGTGTTGCCAGATTGCCGCGGCGATCACCGGGGTAATTTCCCCCAGGTTACAAATTCCAAACTTAGCTCTACCCGATCAAAAATGGCCGGAGCGCGCCGCCTCTCCTCCCCAAAGGCTGCCGAAGCCGCCAGCCCCTGCCCCTCTCAACGCCCAAGGACTGGCGTGCCGATCCAATACCTTTCCCCAACTTGGCTAGGACCACGCTCTTTGGGGACGCATTGTACGATGAAGATAGACGCGACCCCCCCCCCCCACTCCAGCCTGTTCCTTTTTCCGCTTTACCTTCCCTCTCGCGACCACCTCGCGGATCTCAGCCCTTCTCTCCCGCTTCTAGGGCCATGCGCAAAGAGCCTAGGACCTCTCCAGACAAGCTGTGCCCAGCACCGCCGTCTTCCAGCTGAGCCAAAAGATTGGAGATACCCCGACGTGACCAAGCCGGCGCTACCTACCCTGGGAGCCCATAGGAACACCCCCAAAGACCCCTGCATCTCCACTGCCTGCCCTCCAAGTACCAGTACTCGCCGGAAGGTGCGGTCAGCGGAGAAATTGACTCTGGGGCGCACAGCAGGTGCGCACGCTCTTTTCCAAGATCTCCGGTCCCGCTAGCGCTTGAAGGCAGGCGGTGGTGTCTAAGACTGGAGCACCGCAGAAGGGGGGACACAGGCGCCGAGGTCCCAGGGCTCCAAATTGGCAGCCCTGGGACCTGGGTTCCAGGCTCCGAGCCTGTTAGGCGCGGTGAGCGCCTGCGACTTCCCTCCGGAGCCGGCAGTCTCCGGAGTTTTCGCCCAATCCCATTCTGGTTACTTTTCTCACATTGCAACAGTGTCGCTACTGCGCGGCAGCTCCTGAATCCGGAAAGTTGGCGCGCGCACCTCCGAACCACATTTCGGGCGCCCGCCAAAGCCAACTTGTTTGACACTAATCTTTCTAGAAGGGAAAAAAAAACGCTTAAAACAAGTTACTTACCACTGTCCTTTCGGTGCGCAGCTTGAAACCTGGGGTGCGCTCAGTATTCAGTCACCCGTTCGGCACCCTCGGAGACCTCAGGTTGTCTCCAGCGAGGCGCAAGGAGTTCCCCGCTGTCAAACAAGCCTTAGACCACCGGGGCGGTCCCAGCACATTGGGAAGATCTGGGAGCACTTGTCTCCTCACCCTGACCCTCCGTTCTGGTACTAGCCTGCTCTCTTCCCACCTTGCCCCTAAGCTGGCTTTTCCTTCTCTCTCCCTTCCTCCCCGCAGCACCCACACTGCCCTCAGGTTCCCCAGTTTAGCCTTGTGCAACTAACCTGAATCCATGAAAACAAGGAGAATCTGGACGACGTCCTCCATTAGTGACGCCGGATGGGGATGGGTCCCCTTCTGGAAGGGGACTCCGGGGACCTGTCGCGGCGGGTGGGCTTTCTTGGCTTGCAGCGGCGCTGCTGCTTCTTCTCCTTGGGTTCTTCAGACTCTTCGGGGTCCCTCGTATCCTTGTCCTCAGGCTCGGGCTCCTCCCCCTCGCTGGGGCTCTCCGACTCCTCAGTGGTGGGCTGCGCGAGACTTGGGGAGGCGTCGGAGCTTTGCAACTTCAGAGCCTGCAGACGCTGGGTGAGAGATTGGTTGAAGGTGGAGCCCTTGGGCACTGCGGGGCCGCGCTCGTCTTCCGGCTCGGTCTCGGGCTCAGAGGCGGGGGCGGTCTCAGGCTCGGTCTCGAAGTCGGTCTCAGACTCGATTTCGGACTCGGTCTCGGTCTCGGTTTCGTAGAACTCTTCCTCGTACTCTAGGCACTCGGGGAGAGACAGCTCAAGCTCTGCCTCCTCGTGCTCGTGGTCAGATTCCGATTCGGGGGAATCGGGGTATACCTGGGCGCTGGAGCGATGGTGGGCGTTAAGGAAGCTCCGGCGCTGTTGGGCGGCCGCGCGCTGCTGGGCGCGGGCGTTGGAGGTGGCAAGGGCGCGGAGGAGCGCGATGGAGCAGGAGAGCCAGAGGAGAGCGGTGGCTGCCCGGCGGCCTATGGGCGGGCACAGGTCGTTGTAATTATGGCGAGCTCGGCGCCACTGCTGAGCCCGGGACCTCCGATCCATCCTCTTAGGCGCACAACGAGAAACCAACGCGCCCTCTGGCTCTGCAGAGAGCGGCTCCGATGCGCATTGGCTGCTGCAGCCGAAAAAAGTGCACCTTCCGAGGTGAGAAGCTGGGTCCGGAGGTCCCACTTCTACCTCGGGTGTGAGGAGAAAAACCGAAGCACCTACCTTCCTGACCACTTAAGAACTTTCTAAAGCTCCGCGCCTCTGCTTGCCTCTCCAAGCCAAAAGAAAGAATGGGAAAGGGGAAGAAAAAGGTCCGTCTCCTCCCAGGCTCCTCTCGCTAAGTCTAAGACTGCAGTCTAAGACCCGGGAGAGGTGCCTCCGCTGGTCCTCTCGCCTGGGAGAGGAAAGAGGAGACTGAGGCGAGGAGAGATGGGGCGGTGAGGATCTGCGAAGTTGCGCGCCCGGAGTTCTGCCGGGCATGTGCAGTAGAGAGGTGGGGGCCGCCTCCCCGCGAGCTGCTCTGTGGCGCGGAGCTGGTGGCGCAGACCCTAGTGGGCCGGCAGGTGGCAGGAGGGAACCTTGTTTGAAAGGATTTGGGCAAAGCAATGGGCGGGGGGCCTGATGAGTACCAACCCTTGAACCACCAAGCAGGCGAGCTAGCCACAGGTTGGAGGACTTGGGTAGCTGGGTCTGGATTCTTCTTGGGGTCAGCCCCTCTCCCCACCTTCTCAATGAAGTGAGCATAACCTTTGAGCAGCTAAAAACCAGACCGCAAAAGTGCAAATTTCGGGGCGGTTGGGGGGCCAGGAATGAGGGGCCATACGTGAGTATTAATGATCCAGCCCCAGGCATTTTCCAAGGGCTTAATAGTTTGAGGATGGTAACCTCAGGCAGTCATTAATCATGAAACCACCTTTGGCAGATCTGTTGTAGTGACTATAATTAGAGAAGCTTCCAGAAAATGTACACTCTGTGCAGTCTGAAATGGCTAGTTACTTCATGGACAAATGAATCTCTTCCTTAAGAAAGCTTCCCCCACTCCACCCACCCACTGCCGCAGTCTGTAGACCCATGGTTGGCTCCTGGTGAGCTGTCCAGGGAAGGTGTTCTGGATCACTAAATGAGGGAAGGCTTTCCTGCACTCTTGGTCAGTCTATACAACCAGTTCTTTGTCCCTGAGGTCCTCTTCAGGGAGCTATCAGATATCAGAATCCTCACTGGATACCCCTTAGAATTCATTCAACAAATACTCATTGAGTGCTCAGAACATGTCAAGCTCTTGTAGGTGCCAAAGGCAGAGTAGCAAATAATAAAAGTCTTGTATTAAAGAGAGGATATTGAGGATTGATATGCTATTAATCAGAATATTAATAAATCATTCAGAATCCCTTCTTACCAGGGCTGGGGTTGTGGCTCAGTGGTAGAGCGCCTGCCTAGCATGTGTGAGGCACTGGGTTCAATCCTTAGCACCACCACATAAAAACAAAATAATGTGTCCACTTAAAACTAAAAAAATAATTTTTTTTTAAAGAATTCCTTCTTACCACCTTCCTCCATCATTGTTTAATTCAGCTTGAATTCTACATGAAAGAGGAAAAAAAAAAAAACAGATCAATCAGAGCATTAGGGCAAGGGGGCAGCCAGGCCCACCAATCATGGTGTTGAACTCTGAAGGCTGAAGAGTTGGAGTAAGCTAGTCCCACTTTCCCAGCCCTGGAAAATCAAATGAGCTCCACAGGGACAGGAGGACATCCCTGTGGTGGGGAATTCTTTGAGTTCCATCTATAATGTCACTGCTTCTTTTGGAGTACGTGTGTCTTCAGCCTTGCCCTTCCTGTTAAATACAGAGTGCTGCTTTGCCATGATGACAAGGCCAAAGGAGATAAATCTCAGAGCAAGACCATCTTCCTGGAATCCATGATATGTCAACAAGGGTGCTTCACTTGAAACATGTGTCATGGGCTAGGCTTTTTTCTCCTTGAGTCAATGGGGGACAACTGGAGGAGGAAGCCCTGCCTCTCAGCATCTTCTGCTTCCCTTTTGAGCTGGTCCACCAGGCATTCCCTCCTGGTGCTCCTTTCCAGGACTGAATACTCACCTGTACCATGGGATGTGAGGGATTGCCCTCACACCCTCCACGCCAGGCTTGTATTAAAGCAGCCAGAGGCAGAGCTAAGACCTTAGTGAGATTCTAGCCACTGCTTTTGATGGTTGTTTTTCGTTTCTGCATCGTGGCTGCATCTATATTGCACCTCTTGTTCTAGATGTCAGTTTGTAGCATTAAAATACTGATTGGTCTAATAAAGTGCCATTGATTTGGCAAACACCATAAAAGGACCGTCATCCGGACTCCAGTTGTGCCCCACTCAAACACTCTGCAGAGAAACTCTGGAGGGTTTTATTACTACACATGCCAGCATGGTTCTAATCATGTGGGTATTATTATGTGACACTAGACCAGGGGCATTTGGAGCTGTATATTTCAAATCCTGATACCCCACCTTGCAGCCCCGACTAATGGGGGATGTTTCTAAAGGGTCTGCTCATGTTGACCTACCACTTTCTTTCAGTTAGCATAGCTTCACTAACAGAGTACAAAACATAAAGACATTGGTCAAGCTGATTTCAGGGCATGTTGAGGGAAAAAAAATCAGAAACATTTGGGTGCAATAAAAGCCCTTTCAATGGCAGCTAATGCCAGCTGTCAGCAGTGAGGCAGGTTAGGATGTGTTCATGTGCATGGGTAGTCCTTCATTCTTTAGATGCAGTGCTTTATGCCTATTAGGAGATGATGGACCAGAGCCGACTCACTAATATAGATACACAGAGATCACCTGCATTATTAAAAAAATATGAATTATATAATACATATTTTTGGACAAGTCTCTGCATTAGCAATGCACTTTCTTTGCAAGATGCATTTTAATCAGCAAAGGAACATTTAACAAAACACTGCATTTTCCATCCCCAGTCATGTATAGCTACAAATATGTTTTGGTGTGCATTCAACACAGACTCCAGGAAGAACAGGGGACTACGCTAAAATACTGTTCCATCTTGCACTTAGTGCCGAGGTCGAGCAAATGGATCTGTGCAGAAAATGCTCTTTAAAATGCATTACGTGCATGACTTTAAAAAGTGCTTGCTGCAGAGTGAATTTCAAAAAGGACCAAGTGGGTGATGAACGACTTTGGCTGTTACCAGGCTAAGGAACAAGGGGCTCTCTCTGTCTTTCGGTAAATAAAGTGTGGTCGTGTATTACCTTCGGGGCTCTGCCGGGGGGAGTCTCCTAAACCAGTTGGACAGGAAAACGCAATTTCCAGTTCATTACAGTATCATACAATAAGGTTTTTATTTGGATGAATTGTGAAGAATATTGTCTTCAGCCCGTTAAAGATTGTTGTGTGGAAGAAGCTTTAAGAATTACTTTATGTGGCTCCAGAGGGCAAAATTAGAACCGATGGGTGGCATTTACAAATAGTTTTTAAGTTTAGCTTAGCCCAAGGAAGAATATTTTAACAGGCAGGACACTGAAGTGGAATGGGCTGTCAGGGGTTGCTGGTTCCTTGTCAGAAGCAGTGTTGAGTCAAAAGGACAAATGACCACATGTTGGAGATGCTTTCCACAGGGCTCCTGAGCCGGTTGTCTGAAGCTTGTCATTGTCATATTCATCTCAGATCTGATTCCATGCAAGCATTTGGGGCTATGGAGTGGGGCAGGGCTCTACCAAAGGATAGTCTTTAACTCTTGTTTGTTTTAGAAACATTTGAAAGTGCTGGTAGCTCAGTGACAGAAAGGAATGTTTGGGGGCAGTTCAAGATACCTGCACACAGGTGGATGTGGATGTACCCACAGCCTGTGGTGGGGTTCTGCAGGGCGCTGAGACTTTCTGCTCCATAGTTACTTGTTGGAACAAAAACGTTGGTCGAGTCCATCTATTAATTACATGGGTCCTCTTTGCCTCCCCTCCTGGAGCTGTCTCGGAAATTACAAATGAAATTGGCTATTTAGCAATCATGATTGAGTCACTTCCATGACCAAGACACTATTCCTGGCATTGTGGGGAGATGGAAGTAATTGAGGATGAGCAATTCCTGCCATCCAGCAACACGCATATCACTGTGAAATGCCCCTGAATATTAAGAACAGACTGCCAACAGGTGCAGAATAATAAATTTCACACCAGAGAGATACATGGGGGAGGGAAGCTGAGTAGCAGTGATTGGGATCAGAGGTACAGTTCATCTGGTGGTTTTCTGAAAGAGGTGATTTTTTGTTTTGTTTTGTTTTAAAACCAGGTTGGAGACTTTGAGATTTTCTTTTTGTTTTATTTTAGTTTTTTAAAAGCCCATGAGAAGAACTGCTTTCAGTCCACCTGTTCGCATGTATCTACCATGTGCAAAGCCACGTGTTGGTCGCTCTGAGAGACAGAGATGAATTGCATAAGATTTTAGAAGGCTTGCAGGCTATTGTCATAGGTCCCGTGGACACCAAAACATTTTCCAAGACAAGACTCAAGATAAAGAATTGCTCTGCCTGGCGAGTGGGTATAATCGCTCTTGAACATGTTTTTTTGGACAATCATTGGAAAAGACTATTTTTGGAGATGGAGAGCTTTTCAAACTTTCCTTTGGATAGAAATGAATTCAGGGACTTTGAAGTACTCCCCACCCCTCGCTGTGGCAATCAGCCAGAAAGGCTCAACCCACTGAGGCTTTGGCATGGGCCGCCCCTGCTTGTTCCCTAGGAGGACTGGGTACAATACAGCACATTTGGCTCTTCTCTCCAGGGTGCTGTTTTGCGTTATTTGGATTGTACTGATCTCAGTTGACTTTCACCAGTAGAAGTGGTGAAAACCTCTAGTTTGAGTTCATGATTTAGGGGGGATGCTGCCTAGAGCTAAAAGCAAACAATAGGGGGAAATAATCATCTTTCTGCTATGGCTGGGCTCTGTCCAGGCCATTGTTGGGATTACAATGCTGTGTTTGTACTGTCCTTTAGAAAGGAAGACAGGATCAGCAGAGCTCCAGTCCTGCATGCAGATCATTAGGGGTATCTTCTCAGGAGTGCCCTTTCCTGTCCTTTCACTTTATGCTCTATCAGGTTATCCCACTGATGTCACACCTGCCTCCTTCCCTCTCTGTGTTAGGGGAGGGGCAGTTTCTAGAAGTGTCTAGAAGCTCCTCACTTTTGACCCTAGAGCTCAGCTTTTGCGTGGCAGCTGGTTCAGCCTCTAGACTGACCACTTGCTTTGTTCTATAGGAATTGGGACTAGATTCTGCCTCCTGAGACTGGACTTAGACTTAGCTTGTCTGGTTCTTTCCTATGGTTGGCTGAGACAACCCTGTCCAAAGATGAGTCCAGCTTTGGTGATTTGGGCCTCAGATGTCTACCTTTACCCTGTATAGTATCTTCTGCTTGGAGCTCTTGGGCCACTGATTGCAAAGGGCCACCCAACAATCAGGAATGTCCTTGATGTGTGTTTTATCATCTGTCCCACCCTCCTGGACATTTCACTACCCCCACCCCCCACCAGGATGAACAGAGAGCCTCCAAGTTGTTTTCATCTCATCTGCTGAGGATCTGACTCACTCTTCAGCCCTGGGGGGAGGGAGCTAGGGAGCTTGAGCCCAGAGAGAAGAAATCCTCAGTGGTGTCATGGTTCAGGCGCACGCTCAGAGAATCCTTTCAGCTTGAGCTCTTCAGACTGTGATTAGGCCAATTTTACATGTCTAGTCGCTGAGGCTCTGCTAGATTGGGAGTGTTTCTGTATGTGCAGAGTGGAGTGGAGAATTGAGGCAATTATCTTCAGGCAGATGAATCTGGGCCCTGTAATCAGTCCATCCCCATAACCAGGGAAGCGGCCTCTTTCACTGTAGCTTTACTTTGAGTTAAAGAGGATTCTAAGGTATTTGTTTATTATTTTCACTTGGCTTTGTTTTTCCAAAGGCAGTGTGCTGAACATCCGGTCCTGCTCCAAACAGGTGTTAGGGTGTATGGCTTCCTTAAGTCTTAGAATACTGCCAATATGTGGGGCATTGTTTGGGATGTGTTTATTATAATCAGATCGGGTCCACAGCAGGGTACATTCTAGCTGGCCTGCCCTCTGCATTCTTGAGGTGGACACTTGGTTCCACTACATTGTTTTTCTTTATCTTTTCTTGCTGTATGCCTAAGAATCCTGAGGTGTAGGGCCAGATGATAGACAAGATAATCTCCATTGCTAAGATGATGTGATGCCCAACAGGGCCCATGACTGGCATCGTTGCACATGATGAAACCTGGAGAATTGAAGCACAGGTCTTCCAGAAGTAGAAATGAGAATGCATTGTAGGTTGGCAATGTCTTCTGGGCTCTCCCACCCCTAGTCTAAAAATCATAAATTGCAAGCCTTTTGTTGGTCTAGAAGTTTGCTCATAAAACTACCCTCAATTCCCTCTTGACCCTTGAGGGGAGGGATGGACAGAGGAAGAGCAAGAGAAGACTGTTCATTTCTGAACTGTAGAGGTCCAGTTGGGTTTGAGCCACATGAGCAGTCATCTTTATTTAGGAGGCACTAGCCTTGTGTGAAGTCCAGGTGGTGCTTCTGGATGCCGGGCAGAGGTGATGCAGGGCCTTGGTGAAAGAGCTGGGCAGAAGATGTGTCTGCCACAGCCTCCCTCCCACATCCACTCACACTCATAGACAGCAATATGAATTTATCTAACTACCAAGGTATGCTTTAGATTTTAACTACCCTAGGAATGAAGGGCTTGGGATGGATTCAAAAAGTTTTTTCTTCTTTTTTTGTTTCAACACTGTTTATCTTGTCCCTTTGAAAATTTCTGATGTTTCTAAATTATTTTAAAAAATAATTTAAAAAATAAAACATAGCTCTTTTGGTCTACAATGGAGATGAAAGGGTTTTAAAAGATAGCTCTCTGTCCTTGGCATCTTTTAGGTTTGTATTTTTTTTTTTTTATTGTGACAGCTCACAATAAAAAAAAAAGTAGGTTTATTCCTACTCTGTTTGTGAAGTTGTATGTCTTTCCCAGTGTTTTACTGCAGTTGGTTTACAGGCTCACTGATCACGTGTGTGTGTGTGTGTGTGTGTGTGTGTGTGTGTTGGGGGATGGTACTGGGGGTTGAGCATAGGGGTGCTTTACCACTAAGCACACCGCAGCCCTTATAATTTTTTTTTTATTTTTTGTTGCTGAGGCTGATCTGTAACTTGCTATCCTCCTGCCTCAGCCACCCGAGTTACTGCGATGACAGGTGTGGCCACTGCACCCAGTGTATACTGTATTTTAAACTCTGCAGGGACCCTCTTATTGCATGTTATCTCAGAGTGTGGCCCATTTGATTTTCTATATGAATTTTAAGAACCATTTTTATCCAGTTCTATAATGGTTTTGGTGATTATTATTATTTTTTTGTCTGGAATTGCATTCAATCTGTAAATTAAATTGGGAAATATTTCTGTCTTTTCTGCAGTTAGTGTTAAGCTAGAAGTATGGTCTCTTCATTTATTCATGTCTCTATTTCTTCCATTAAGGATTTATTTTTTCTTTATGTAATTTTAATGTATCAGGTATAACTTGGTAGGTGACTATATCTCAGATATATTTCCCGAGTGTGTGATACTTTTGTTGCATTGTGAATGAACTCTCTTTGTTTCATTAGATTTTCAGACTGTTTATTATGTATTTGTAGGAACGATATTGATTTTTGTATATTTTTCTCATCTTCTGCTACTTTTAGAATAGGTTGTTGGTAAGGTAGCTGCCCTGGCACTCTGTGCAGGGTCCAGAGGGTATCATGGAGGGATTATTTCATGGGGAAAGACCCAAATGCTGGTCCATGATGAAATGAGGGAAAGAAAGATGATACAAGCCAGATTTATTCAGGGAAGGAACTAATCTTGATTTTGAGGCTACATAAGCTTCTTACCTTTTAGGATTTTGGCATTTTATTGTTGTTAGATGGGTTGTAGATGATAATTATGGTTTAGTTTTTAAGATTTTACAGGTTTTTAAAATAAGAAGTGCTTACGTAGATGGATAGATAATACATACACACACACACACACAAATAAAACTGAATTCTACCTTCCTCCCTAAAAGAATTCAGAGTTTTTAAAAATTTAGTTTAATTTTCAGTGTCTTTACTAAGCAGAAAAAAGGTGGTTGGCAATCCTGTGAGTCCCACACATTTCTTTTGTCTGAAATCTCAGAATATAGGAGGTTCCATTTCAATGCCTTGGGGTTTATAGTTTTGATATTCAGTAAATCTGGGCTTCTTTTTTTAATTTTAAAATAATTTTTGGTTTATTCTTTTGGCTTTTTCTAGTCATGTTGTTTAGTTAGATTGATGTTTTTTATTACTTCTTTCATTTTTCTCAAATTTCTTCATCCCTCATTTGCGCCTCACTGTGTTCTCTGAAAATACATGAAAGAGAAGAATCTTTAATACTTTACTAAATGAGAGGGATGGAATGGGGCCACCCTTGTATTGCTTCTGTTTTTAAAGGGATTTTCTCTAATGTCCTTTCTCTAAGAGTATGTAGGTGGGGCTTAAAATGGAACAAGTGGATATCCCTGTGAGAGGGATTCAGCAGCAAGGCTGGAAGTAAAAGGCCAAATGCCAGACATGGGAACCCATTGGGCCTGGATATAAATCTCTCCATTCTCGACCAATAACTTTTTCTCCTGGCAGTGAAGGTGATGGTAATAGCAATGATTGTAGTGGTGGTGGTAGTGGTGGTGGTGGTAGAGATGGTAGTGGTAATAAAGGCCAAAAGCCAAGAAAACCAGGGAAGAATTTCAAGAAACCCAGTCAGGCAGAAGAAGACTTAAAAATGAGATTGGAGAAGTAGTCAATTGTTGAATTTTGTCTATATGAATTTTTAGTTTTCTTTAGTGGTTCTTTTTTTTTCCAGTACTGGGGGTTGAACCCAGGGCACTTAACCACTGAGCAACATCTCCAGCCTTTTTTATATTTTATTTTAGACACAGGATCTCAGAGTTGCTTAGGGCCTTGCTAAGTTACTGAAGCTGGCTTTGAACTCTTGATTTTCCTGCCTCAACCTCCTGAGCCACTGGGATTACAGGTGTGTGCCACTGTGCCCAGCACTTTAGTGGGTTCTCAGTGGAAAGTTTTAGAAGTTATAGGAGTTTTATCTAAAAAGATGCCCTAATAACCACTATGGGTCAAATATTCAGATAGGCACCAGGAATATGGTTGAAAGCCAAATCAGACTCTCTTGTCTTCACTCAGTGTATGCAGTGGGATTTGGAAATGATGAATCACCACACTAAGGAGGGTCTTATTACAATCTGAGCTAAGGGCACTAAAAAAGAATTTTTTTTCCAAAGTGTACAGCAGAGGAAGCCGCCCTACATTCAGACACGTCAGGAAATACTTTCCTGAGAAAGTGATATGTGCACCCTTAAGCTGAGAACTGAAGGGTGAGCATGTGGTGGCAGGGGCTGGTGCCATTCCAAATAGAGGAACAGAATATTCGTGGGCCCTCTGGTGGAAAGGAGCTAAGTCTGTTAGGGAACCCATAGGAGGTCATTGGAGCTGGAGGACAGAGGAGATGTGTGTGGAGGTGGGCAGGGGTTACCACTCAGGGTCTTATCAGCCCAATAGGACAAAATGAAGTCTTTATGTTTTCTTGCCTAGCCTTGGAAGAGTGGGAACCATTGTGATGGGCAGAAAGTGTTGAAATCAGGTCATTTGTTTCAAAGACCTCTCTGACCCCAGCAAGAAAAGATGAGATTAGGAAGGAAGTCAGAGTTGGTGGTAGCTGGGATCTACAAAGGGGTTGATTCTAGAGATATGTAACACTGGTGGTGCTGAGAGTAGTTTCAAGAGCTGCTTAGGGAGTGGGTGCAACAGCGCACATATGTAATCCAGCTGCCCTGGAGGCTGAGGTAGGAGGATCACAAGTTAAAGGCCAGCCTCAGCAACTTAGCCAGACCCTATCTTAAAATACAACAAAAAGAACTTTGGTGTGACACCATGGTCTAGCGCCCCTGAGTTCAATCCCCAGTGTGTGTGTATGTGTATGTGTATGTAACTAGATAGAAGCCTGCCTTCCACTGAGCTAATGAAGGGGAAAAGAGACTCTAAGTTCTAGCATGTTCTGCCCGCGTTCTACCTTTGGCTTATGGAATTGAAAGTGGCTTTGTGTCACGCATGACGAGGCAACAGGTAGGTCAGGTGCTCATGGAGAAGCTGTTGTAGAAGCAGGAAAAATCCAGAGATAACGAGGGTACTGAGAGGAACGCCCCAAATTGAGTTTCCAGCTAAAGTCTACGTGAACAGAAGTCTTTCTTCCCAGAAATCAAGCCTCAGCCCTCGTTTTACAAGTGAGGAAACAGACTCAGAGCAGGGGGACCTACAAGTTTGTGGCAAAACCAGATTGTAGGCTGCATTTCCCTAGTCTTAGTTCTGTCCGGTTTGTTCATTAGGAGTGTAGAGTCTTCATGTGGAGTGGAAGATGAGCCATCGGCTCAGATGGCAGCCCTCTTGATATCAGATCTATTTTTTGTCTGCAACAGTTCACAGCTTCACATTCTTTTCTTGATCACTTTAGAACTGACATTCCACCGGCTCCTTATTAAAGAAAGAACTGGCTAGAAGTGGTTTGGAAGCTAGAAATAGAACTATACCATGCTCTTACTAATCAAGCCTGGCAAAGTCCACATGGCAGCTGGAAGGACTGGACAAGGTTAAAGCTAATATGGTTTGATGACACTCTCTTTTTCTGCTGGTTATTCAGAAATCCAGCCAGCTTCAAAAGTACCAGTTATTACTTAAAACTGTTCCCCCAAAACTTGAGAATTGTGGTACAAGAAAGGCAAATCCATTTTTCTCAAGACCTGTTTTCAAGATGTCTGCTTGTGGAAACTGTGACATCTACAGCTTCCTTTAGCTTGACTTCTTAATTTTTTTTTAAATAAGTGGTAGCCTTTAATATCTCAAAAGGAATAAGATGAAATAGTTTTTCTAAATAAAAATGTCAAGTCCAGGATTAATAAATACATATTCTAACATGAAAAGATTTTTTTAAATTATTATTTTACTATATAACAGTAAATACACCAGATTTCATTTTCTCAAATGGTGAATGAGACACTGGATGACTTTTTTCTTTGTTTTTTCCAAGAGTCTCAATATCATCTGTCTTTTGGAGAATTCAGATTTTTATAATATCTGTAAGACTGTCCCTGAGGATACCAACGATGCTTAGTAATAAAGAACATTTTTCTAAGTTTTTCTATCATGAATCCTTGCTCAAGGTGTTCAGCTTTTTCTTCTAATGTGGTTTTCAGCACTTGATCATGTGTTTCTCCATCATTGTGCACAGGATCTGGTAGAGGGATAGGCTGTGTGTGTTCATATGGGATATCCACAGAAGGGTGGTAGCATACTATTGTTCTGCCATCAGATGTCAAAGCGAGCTCTATTTTGCAATTAGAGTCTGGAAGAGAAGAAAATGTAGATTTATGACAAATACCAGATAAAGCTCCATTTTGACCTGGAAATAAATGTTTCAATAAAGTTCTCTTTGATATCACCCATTTTAAAGCTATTAGTGTTATGATTAGATGGTGATGAAAGATGTTCTGAAGAGCAACCACCTTTATAATCTGCTTCTAGGCACTCCAATTTTTATTCCAGGAGACCACCATGTTGCCTCTTTGACTACTCAATCTATTTATTATTTATCAGTACTGAGGATTGAACTCAGAGGCACTCGACATCTGAGCCACATCCCTAGCACTATTTTGCATTTTCTTTAGAGACAGAGTCTCACTGAGTTATTTAGCGCCTCACTATTGCTGAGGCTGGCTTTGAACTTGTGATCCTTCTGTCTCAGCCTCCTGAGCTGCTGGGATGACAGGCATGCACCACTGCGCTTGGCTTGACTACTTAATTGTTTAAAAAAATGTTTTATAGTTGCAGATGGACAGAATGCCTTTATTTTATTTGTTTATTTTTATGTGGTGCTGAGGAACGAACCCAGTGCCTCTCGAATGCTAAGCAAGTGCTTTGCCACTGAGCTATAGCCCCAGCCCTTGACTACTGAATTTTAATGCAGATTTGCACATATGTCTGTGTGAATAGCTTGTGTCATCTAATAATTCTAAAATACCAAATAGAGCTCAGGCTGAAGTCTGCTTTGTACCACTGTTGTAATCAGAGGCTCCATAAGGAGGAGAGAGGCTGGGAGCTGTTCCTGCTGTGCTGGTGGGGTTGGAGGCTGCCATGTAGCCTCCTCCAGCAGAGCCACATGGGGCCTTGGACAGGGAAGGAGTCAGTCTAGACTGGGAGCTGCTGGTCTAGGGGTGTGCTATAGTCATTGTAGGCACAGATTATAGTCAAAACTGAACTCAGAAGTACCTTAGAAATGCACAGTCCTTTAGAAATATTGACTCTATTTTTGCTCAAACTTGTTCCTTTCACACACTGTCATGATTTTTGCCATATTCCCATCATGTAAATATACTTAATAGTTTTCTTTAACTTGTTTTCTTTATGTGAGTGAATTTTTTTTTATTTTTAATTTTTTTTTATGAATTTTTTTTTTAAAGGAAAATCAGGCCACTGAGATAAAAAAAAAAAAATTGCCAACATCACCTGGCTTCTGGTTGCACATGAAGATAAATGCATAGTTCTAGAAATGGACAGTGTTTCCCCTCTCCCCTCAAGACCCATCCTGAGCACCACCTTGTTCTTGACCAGTCCTCCAGTCTGTTCATTGACATAGAAGAATGGTGCCTGGGGAAGATGTGAGGGATGGTCTTCTTGTGTGATAAGATATTTCCCACCGAAAGAGACAAATGAGGTTTGAATCTCACTATCCAACTATGCCCCTCAGCTGGGGAGTGGTGAGAGGCTTTGATCCCCACAAGCTGAAGCCTTCTGGGTTTTGGCAGGACCACGTTACTTGGAACACTGCTTCTTTCCATGACGTTTGCCTTCTAATAATAAGTTCGCAGGTGTAGTTGTCTGATCTGCCTTTACCATGACACTTTGCTGTCATGTCACATGTTCATGTTTGCAGATGTAGCTGGGTTGGCCTTGATGGTGGAGGGCCTCTCTAGCCTTGGCCTCAGTGGACCTGTGTCCCAGCCTCCAGCCAGCAGAAGCTCAGGCTCTTGGCTTCCTGAGGCAGGTTCTGCAGCTGCTCTCCAGCTGACTTCTGGCCTTTCTGCCAAGCAGACCCCACTCTCCTGTCTTCACTCTCAGTTTCTCCCAGAATTTGGGTGGGGTTTGGGGTGGGTCTTTCCTCCCTTTGTTCTCTCTGTGTTTGATATGGTGCCAGAAGAGCCTATGCCTAAAAGTACAGATTCATGCATATGGAAGATAATCCTTTCATAAAGTTCAAAAGCAGTCGAAACCAAGCCACCATACATGGTAGGACTCTCTAGATGAACCCAAGACTTCAGGTTTGCCTCTAGTAGTGAAGGCCATTCCGAGGATGGGGTTCTTTCAGTGCTTTCTGGGTCACAGAAGTCACTCTTTGTTATTTTTAAATACAAATTTATTTTTTTTATTTTTCTGCAGGGCCTCACACATGCTAGTGTTCTACCACTGAGGTACAGTCCCCAGCACCCCAACACTAAGTTTTAAAAGCATGGCTTCAGATTGTCTCTGTGGGTGCAGAGCATGGGATGGTTGCAACCAACCCAGGGCCTCTGGAAAATGGTCATTTCCAGGCCAAGCTGTCCCTGTTAGGTAGCAGGACTTTACTTGCTTTCGTTCTTTTTCTATAAATTAAGAGGCTCCAGGAGAGTTCCTAGTACATAAGGGACCCTTGGAAAGTATTTAACATTGTTTGCACATGCATATTTTTAAACTTGCTATGGAAATTTTCAGGCACACCAAGTAGAAAGGAGGTCAGTAGGCTTAGAGCATGCTGAAGGACTGTCCACATCTGCTTCTCTGCTGTCCTCTGCCCCCCCTTCCCATCTTTTCTTCCAGAGTCTTCTCAAATAAATCCCAGAAAGCACATGATTCACCTCTGGCATATTTGGACAATAGAGTGAGTGCTACCATTCTGGCTTGATGGCTTTGCCACACTTAGCCATTCATTCTTTCTAGGTCCTTTTGGGAAAAGTTGAAGCCACACTCTTTGCCTCCAAAGAAAGCATGTTTGGAAAACTAAAACAACTCTTGCCTTCTCTTCCCATGGCACACATCATTCTGCATTTGCCTGCACCTTTGTACCGAGTACTGCTCTGGGCCCTGAGAATGAAAGCCAAAATAAGGAACAGGTAGCCTTGGGCCTCTGCACAAAGGCAGGCTGATGATGTGGTTAAGGAAGAGGACACTTGCTTCAGTGAGCCCCAGGAGTTTCCTAAACCTACCACCCATCTTTTGAGGCCCCTTTCAAGGCCTCCAGATTTATTGTTGGCAATTGCCCCCATTGCCAAAGCAAAAGCAGGCACATTTTCAGTAGCTGGCGCCTAGACAGATTTCAGCTGTGCCCCTTCTGAAGGAATGCACAATGGGAACACATGGAGCCCAAACCAGTGCAATGGCAGTTGTCACCATCCGTGTGGAAAGATTTTGTCCTGATCAGCTGCTGGGCCTCTTTGCATTATATTAATAGCAGAACTATGGGGCTGCTGGGGTTTGAAGCCAGGGAGAGGACAGCTGTAGCAGACATCACACCATGCTCCAGGCATGTGCTCCTATGTCACGGGCACACAGATGGCCCGCACCTTGCCCTGCCGCTCAAAAGCCCCCTGAGCCCCTGCCTGCTTTGTCCATGTAGGGGCAAGAAAGGACTCGCGCTGAGGATCCATGTGACGAAGGAGCCAAATTAAGACAGGATGATTGGAGTGGAGAGCTCAATGGCCTCGTCCTGGGTCAAGAGTGTGCGGGTGCTGGCAGCATAAGGGTGTGGGGCCTGACGAGGCAGCTGAGGTATTGGACTTTGTGTGCCAAGTCTGGACAGATATTTTTAAATGTCACAGGCCAAATGGAAGCTCAGTTGGCAGAGAGTCGAGGGGCAGGGGGATTTGGAGGACACTACATGGCCATGCCTAGATATGGTCAGGAGAACTGGGTAGGATTAGGGCCTGGGAAGAAGCCCCGCCTGGGAAGAGGTAGCAAGAAGGAGCCTGTGAGTAAGCTGGCACCAGGGGCAGCTGGCAGGCAAGAGGGCAGGTGAGGGACATGAGCAGGTGCTGGGCTGGGGGCATGGGGAGCTGTGTGGAAGGCCAAGGACAAAGCTAGAGAGGAGAGGTCAAAGCCAAGCCCCTCACTTGGGGAATGGTGGGGATTATCCAAAGCCTGGTGGCTGGGCCCCTTTCTGGCTTCAGAGAAATGAGCGCCAGTCTAAGTGTCCGACTTTCTATCCCAAAGCCTCAGGGTAATTTCCTTAGCTGCCCAGCAGTTTCTTGACTCAGGCAAAGGGTCTAGGCAAGAATTGAGTCAAGAAAACAAAGCCTCCAACATGTTCAGGAATCCCTAGATGGTTGCTGCTATGATTAATAAATAGTCAAAGTGAACTTGTGAACAACTACCATTGTAGGAGGGGGTTTGAAACTGCCCCTCAAGCCGAGCCCACCCAGAGATTGGTGTGTTTCAAACGCATAGAATTTGTTCTAAAGTCTGAAAGATGATAACCACCATTGTTTAGCTGGAGGAGGTTTTACAAAAGCATCTGGGGGCTTGACTTCTGAACTAGCAGACCCTCCAGACTACTAGGGTCTGCCATCTGCCTGTACTCAGACAGCCATAAGCAAGGGGCGGCCGCCCCCTATCGGCAGCTGCTATCCCACCCCACCACTATGTCTGCCACCACCCGCCTGTCACTCATCTGATCAGGGCCTAACCTCTGTAGGCATTTGCACTTGTTCTCCCTGCAGTGAACTGGAGCTATTATTATCTTTGGAGGAACAAGGGCCATCAGAATTAGGCAGAGACCCAGCAACTGAGTCGTTGGCTGGGTCCTCCTTGGCTTTGTTGTGACATTGGTCTGGGAGACCTGGGCTCTTGGTGAGTACCAAGTGGCCAGGCCTGGAGAGGGGAAGGCCAAGAAAGGGAGCGTTGAACTGACACAGGGGCCTGGGCCAGGCCTGTGGAGCCAGCATGGTTGCCCAGTTCCCTCTTTGCACCCTTGGTAACCTGAACAGAAGCACAACAAGGTTAGGCAGTTACCATAGCAACGTAACATCTGTGCATCCCTGGGCCTCCCTCAGCCCCAGCTGGGTGGGGACTGACTTAGGAGGTTCTGAGGAGGCCAAGGCAGCTTTGGCTTCTGAGCCTTGTTTCTCGGGACAAGGGAAGAGGGGAAGAAAAGGGGAGTTTCTCTTGGGACTCTTGGTTGGGTGTCAGGCAACCCCTTGAGTTTATTCTGATTTTCCTGTTCTGTTTCCTCCTCTGTGGCAGTTCAGAGCCCCCTCTCACTAGCCCAGGCCTCTTGGAGGAAACCAAGGCAGTTGCACCTCACAGACAGGCCTTAAACTACTTCCTCTGCACAAAGGCTTAGGAGATCCCTAGGCTCCTGAAGCCAAGTCCCCTCCTGTGGGCTCTAGGGGACACTTTGCCAAATGCTTGCTACCCGTGCTTGCTCTTCTGGGTGAGAAAAGCCCTTGCTCTACAGTGCCTGCTGTGTTCTGGGCCTTAGGAAAATGTACTAATTCACTTCACTGTCATGAGTCTTCTAAGGAATGAGAGGCACAGGGAGGTCCAATAACTTGCCCAAAACCACACAGGTGGAAAGTGGTAGGTTCTGGATTTGAACTTGAAATCATTTGGACTTTGGATCCCACTTTCCAAAACAGTTCCCTCAGATGAAGTTTGGAAGCTGAGGGGCCTTCAGGAAGAGTCCAAGGTGGTGTGGGCCTGCCCTGTAGTAGGGGCAGCTGGTAGAAAGGCCCTGGGTGGGGTAGGACAGTTGACTGGGAGCTGTAGAGAAGAAGGAGGCCAGGGCCATTGGCAGTTTGAGTTTGAGTCTGGATAGAATGAGAAACAGGAAGACCAGTTGGCCCAGGTGAGGTCTAGCTGGGCTGGGTAGTGACATCGTGACATGTGAAGCAAGCGAGCTCTTTTTTGTGGTATATGAGAGAAGAAGAAAGAGGAAGCTTAAGGGTGGCTTAGATTTGCTGGGGAGTCTGAGCTGCCCCATACTGATAGTTGAGGGCCTGTTCACTGAAGCTGTTCAATTTGGAAAGGCTTCCTCTGATTCCTCTTTGAAAGTGTAGAAAAGAGAACCCCCCCTTTTAGGTACTGGGGATTGAACCCAGAGATGCTTTTTCACTGAGCCACATCTACAGCCCTGTTCATTCTTTCTTGAGACAAGGTTTTACTAAGTTGCCTAGGGCATTCCTTAGTTGCTGAGGCTGGCCTCAAACTTGAGATCCTTATGTCTCAGCTTCACAAGACACTGGGATTACAGTTGAGCACCACCTTACCTAGCTACCATCTTCTTCACCTCTCTGAGGCTCAGCCTATAATCAGCTGGTTATTTGCAAACTGAAGGACACACACAGCCTCAGGGTTAGGCAGTCTTGGAGAGCTGCCCAGGGTAGTGGGAAGACCACGGAGCCACTGGGCACTGTGGAAAGTTCTAGAGAGACAGCCTGGGGCATATACACAGACAGAAGGATGTGCTTCTAACAATTCCTTCCAGTCCTTCTGAAGCCATCATTCTACCATCCTCTTGGTCAGTGGTGAGTTGGCAGGGCCTCCTGTGTCCCCCATTTTTATTCTGTGAGGAAATTGGGCCTTATAGATGGTTAATGCTTAAGGCTATACCTCTGATCCATGAGAAAAATGGCAGGCTACTGGACATTACCAGATCAGATGTAGTGGCAGCTGGTGCTCACAGTGGCGACACCATAGAGAAGTCTCCTTGGCTTTCCTGGAATCCCTGCTGAAGCCATGGTCTCAACTCTGGGTGATTGATATCATGGGGTCTCCAGTGGGGCGCAAGGTGCCCGAGCCCCTTACCACTAGATGGCGCAGATGCAGTGATGATGCTGGTGAGCTTTTCAAATACCCCTTCTCAGCAGAACCATTGGGATGGGTTTTCAAGGACCCCTTTGCCTGGACACCTCTTGGACCCAATACCCTGTCCCAACTGTGCCATCTTGCTTTGAACTCACAGGCGAGTCACGTCACCTATGTGGGCCATAGGTTTATTGTTGAGACAGAGATAGATGGGTCTTCATCAGCTCTGTCATTTTGTGATGAACTCGGTTGCGAATCAGTAGCCTCATTTCTTCTCTTGTTCCCCACTTCTTGTCCCTATCTCACAGGGTCAACAGCAGTGCAATGGCTCTGTCCCCTTGCGCTGGCTAATCAAAGGATTTCAGAAAAGTCTTTCCAAGCATGACTTCTACTCTGGGCTTGCCCGGCTGAGGGCCCTGAAGAAGTGGACTCTTCAGTGGGTAAACCATTTGACTACCATCATTCACAAAGGCCTTAGAGATGGGGTTCCAAGGCTATCCTGCACATCAATGGAGAACACCACAGAGATTGCCTGTAAATGTAAGTTACACTGATGGCTGTTTGGGCTACTGGAAGAAAGATAAGTGAAGAACATTCTGAGTGTGTCCTTGGGAAGGGTGTGTGTGTGTGTGTGTGTGTGTGTGTGTGTTTTCTTTTATCTTGTTAATCCTTTCCTATGTGCTTCTCTTCTTTCTCCCCCAGCCCTTTCTTTTTCAGTGTCTCTGAAGCCTTGGGCTGCAGTGCCACCTTACTGCCCTGGCCTTGCTGTATAGTGCAGAGCCTCATGAGCACTTCCTCCATGGTTTGAAATAAGTGCTGCTTCAGCTTCTTCTGAATGGGGCATCACCTTTGCCCTCTGAAGAGTTTGGGGACAAGATCCTTGAGGTAAGGACTGATCTCCACCCTACAATAGAGCAATAGAGACAGCTGTCCTTGGGGCTTCTGAATTACATGGCTAGAGACATCAGACAGAGTCAAGGCACATCTCCCTGAGTGAAATCCAGCAAGCTGACCTCTTAGGAGCCCCTTGGCAAAGTTTGCTTTGGATTCACCATTGGGCTTCTTAGAGATGGCGTGATTAATTCATGGTGGGAACCCTACCACATAAAGCCATCTAAAATAAGAGGATTTGCTGTACTAGGTTACTGCCATGTCACATCAGGCAGTAGGTGGGAACTGGAGACCAGCTACTGTGAGCAGTGAGCAGCAGCGTCACCATGTACTGTTGCATATTAAATGAGCCCATCAGAGGTAGGCAGCTACCAGCTCACCCACCCATTTTGTCTTTGGGCCATGAGACACTTGGATGTGTAGCCTTTCCCCCCAAGGAGCGCCCTCCCTGTCACTCTTTTCCTAGCAGTCCTGGGAAAGCTCTCTTCGAGGTGTCTTCTGCCAGCCCTCCCAGAGTTCATCTTCCCCAGCATTCTTCTGAGTGCCCAGCCAGTGTTCTAAGGTGGAAGGAAAGGCCAGACTGATGGCCATCCTCATCAGGCAGTGCATCAGCTCTGTGGACCTGCCATATCAGCTGCTCAGCAATAGGGCACATGGGGAAGACACTCAGGCCTTGGGCAAAGGCGAGGCCATTTTCCCAGAAAGAACTGGCCTCTTGGTTTGCTTAGCAGTGAACTGACAGCTCCCTTGGTTCAGAGATAGGCAGGGGCTCTCTATCATTGTGACATTTGAGTTAGAAAATTGCTCCTAGGCTCTTCTCTTAGGGCCCCTGCAGAACATCATATAACACCCTCACCACCACCACCATCTCACATAAAGGTAACTGACAGAACCTTCAGAGAAACAAAAGATGTTGAGGATAGTTATCAGTGCCTGAGGACATGGCAGAGCTAGGAAGTTATTTTCATGGTGCCCTGAACCCGCTGCCAAGGCCCCCACAGCCTGTGTCCAGTGCACAGGAGTACCCTTCACCTGGGAGGGGGACAGGCTCATGGAAGGCAAGTGTGGACCTGTGCATTTAAGTAGAAGGGTTCAAGAGAAAGGTGCTGCCAGAGCCAGTGTCCCTGTTGGTGATCATATGAGACCTGTTGCGGACTGCTGTTGTGTGCCTGGGGCTCCTACAGGCTGCAAGATGGGGCAGGATGGAAGGCTGAGGACCCAAGGTGAAGTAGAAAGGTGGAATGTGACAAGCAAGGGCCCTTCCAGAGGGCCCCCCCTCAATCCTTTTGTGCTCAATTCAGAGGGTTGGGTGGAGGCTCTCCCGAAGGGCTCTGAGGAGCTGCATACCCACAGGCCTCCAGTCAATCTGTGCAAGAGAAGGGCCATAGACTCCTGCCTGATCTCCTGTGGTGACCCCACTCTCACTCCAGTCAGTCACCATGCACTGGGAACCTGGCCACACCCTTTCTGTTTCAGGTCACTGGTGGACCGTTGCCCTACACTCCCTCTATCTCCCTAAGGGTCTTCCCACTCTCCCTGTCACTTAGGGAAGCCCCCGACCATCTGCTCCCTACTCAGCTTCACAGCATCTGGGCCTTTCTCGCTCGCTGGCTGCTTGGTTGTCCACCTCTGCTGCCTGGACACCAGGGGCAAGCAAGATCGTGGTTTGTGGATGGTTATGTTGTCCAGCTTCTCTCCATGCATAGCACACAGTAGATGCCTAATAAATGTGTGTAAAAGGAATGGTGAATGTCTTTTTCTTTTTCTTTTTTTTCATTCTGCACAAAGCCCAGCTTAAGCTTGGTGGAGTCCCTAAAACAAGTGGGTGGTCCATTCTTATCACTTGACTTCCTCACTTTACTTCTAACATGGTTGCTGCTTGGGTTCTGGACAGCACCCCCCCTACCCAGATCAAGCCAGCCCTTGGCAGTTCTCATCACTGCCCGCTTTTTCCCTTTATAGCGCTGACATCATTCATGGCATGGTATTGGGTCTTATTTTCTTAGCACTTGTCTCCCCCTAGGTTAAACCCCAAAGGAGCAGAAGCATCTTAGAACAGAGTAGGCATTCAGGTAATTGGGTAGGCTGATGGGTTGGTGAGTGAATGAAGCAAAAAGTTCATAGACATGATCGAGGCAAGTGAGTTAGCATAGAAGTAAAATTGCTGATACACTTTGGCTGCAGAGGAAGTCAAGCAGGAGTCCCTGGGATGGCCAGGAGAAGTTAGGGTGAGGGGTATCCCCCAGCTGTCCTGAGAGCAGAAGTGCGGCAAGAGCAAATTAATTATCTACAAGGAAGTCCTTATACATTGCCAAGAACCAGCAGAATTCCAGGGACTCAAGGACCCCTTAGTCCATTCTCAAGCCCCCCTGGTCAGTGAGCTGAGGGAGCAGTTGAGGCTGAGCTCATGAGCTGCCTGCCGTATAGGGTGGTGTGGTCATGTTCAGGGCCACAGCTGGCAGCCTGGGAACTACCAGCTGCCCTGCCCCTCTGCTGGGACTCCTTGAGTTATACCAACAAGGCCTCAAGTCCTTCCCACCAGCCAAGGTGTTATGTGGAAAGACCTTGGATGAGTGGCATGAGAGGCCAAGGGCATGGAAAGGCCAAGAAATGAGGATAGAGTGAAGCCTGTCCCTTCCCCATCTGTGCAATGAGCAGACACTGAGTGCAGCTGAGTGTCGTGCTGTGTGTGGGGCTGGGAGACATTGGCTCACAGAGGCAACATTCCCTTCTCAGGGGAGTTTACTTCCAATAGAGGGGAAGTTTGGAATCAAGAAATTTATAAATTATCTCAGGGATCAGAAGGAAATGCGTTCTGTGGGAAAGTGGAGGAGGCAGGAGGGCGGGTTGCTGCTAAAGTGTCCTTCCCACTGGCATTCGTATGCACCAGGGCCTGTCCACCAAGACTCTGAGCAGCCTCCCCGGCCTCTGTTGCCTCAATGCTGGAAGCTACCACCACCATCCAGCTGTGACAACCAGAATGTCTCCAGCTATTGCCCCTTGTCCTCTGAGAAAAACCACTTTAGGGACGGGGTTGTGGCTCAGTAACAGAGGGCTTGCCTAGCATGCTTGAGGCACTGGGTTCGATCCCCTGCACCACATAGAAATAAGCAAATAAAATAAAGGTAGTATGTCCATCTACAACTAAAAAAGAAAGAAAAACCATCTTAGGCTGCAAACTGTCAGTCTCCAGTTAGGTCACATCAATTTTACCTTGATTTCCTTAACCATAAAGAAAAGGAAAACATAAATAAATATGTTCACCATGTGGCCTGTTGCCCTCTAAAACAACCTAAATTGTACTGCTCTGGGGTAGTTGAAATGTAAAGAAGTCTTGTGATCTTTCAAGGGTCCCAGTGGTATGGGGGAGTTTAGCTTAATACAGAGACTGCTAGGTGGACAAAGAAGTCATTCTCACTAGTTGTGCACAGAGGGTTGGTATCTGGTATGCCTGTGCACACACATAGATCTCCTGGCTCTGCCAGGGCCTCTGAGAGGCCTCAGAGTGATGATAGCACCCAGATTTTGGTTTCTAGCACCATTCTCTGATAAAAGGAACCCAGCTTTTAGTGGAGATAGTGATTCTAGCTGGGGCAGGACTATAAGATGAGCCTAGAAAATAAAAGAGTAGATGTGGCTGCACAACAAACAAAAATGAAGAGAACCTACAGAATGGGAGAAAACCCGTGGAATGAATCTGACACAACTTTGCTATGTGCAAATCTGAATAAACCAGAGTGAATCTCACCATCATGTACATCCATAAGACTAGGGTTCTTACTTAGAATAAGATACATTCCACACTGTATAAATATATCAAAATGGTTTCCACTGTCATATATAACTAAAAAGAACAAATTTTTAAAAATTAAGAATGGGCTGGGGATGTGGCTCGCTTGGCATGCACGGGGTGCTGGGTTCGATCTCAGCACCACATAAAAATAAAATAAAGATGTTGTGTCCACCAAAAACTAAAAAATAAATATTAAAAAATTCTCTCTCAAAAAAAAAAAAAGAATGGGAGAAAATACTGTTCTGACAGAGGATTAATATCTAGAATAAATAACTCAAGACACTTAACCAAGAAACAACCCAATCAATACATATACAAATTAACTCAACAGACACTTCTCAAAAGAAATACAAAAGACCAATAAGTATATGAAAAAATATTAACATCATTAATGGTTAGGGAAATTCAAGTCAAAATTACATTGAGATTTCATCTCACACCAGCCAGAATGGCAGTTATCAAGAATATAACTAAGGGTTGGGGTTGTGTCTCAATGGTAGAGCATTTGCCTAGCATGTGCAAGGCCCTGGGTTTGATCCTCAGCACCACATAAAAATAAATAAAGGTATTGTGTCCAACTACAACCAAACTAACTAAATCAAAAAATATTTTTTAAAAGAATATAATAAATGCTGGAGAGGATGCGGACAAAAGAACACTTTTGTTTACACTGTTGGTGTGATTGCAAATTAGTACAATCACTATGGAAATCAATATGGAGGTTACTTCCTCAAAAGACAAGGCATGGAACCACCATATGACCCAATTAGACCATTTCTTGGTTAAGACACCACACTACATGACACATGCATATGCATGTTTATAGCAGTGCAATTCACAATAGCCAAAATATGGAACCAGCCTAGGTGTCCATCACTGGATGAATGGATAAAGAAAACATGGTGTATATATACATACACAATGGAGTGTTATTCAGCCACAAAAACCAAAATTATATAATCTGCAGTAAAATGGATGGAACTTGAGACATCATGTTAAGCAAAATAAGCCATACTCAGATTGTATGTTTTCTCATGGAAGCTGGAGAGGAAAAAGGAAAAGAAAGGTGCGGGGTGGGGATTTCCTGAAAAGAGATCCGTAGGATAGAGGAAAGGGACCCAGAGATGGGAGGAGGGAGTGGGGAAGTGCTGGGGAAGGATATTTGCCAAATTGTTATATTGTGTGCCTGTACAAATATGTACCAGCAGTCCCATCATTATGTGCAACTATAATGCACCAATTAAAATGTGGGAAGAAAAAGACATGGGAGCATTCAAAAGGACATAGGACCCAACTGACAGCTCCTGAGGGTCAAAGTGGAACAATTTGACCAATAAAGTAGTATTGGATTATAACCTAACATTATATAAAGTATCCATGAGTTTATAGAGATAGCAAATAATTAAATGAATACACAGGTAGAAGGGACAAATCTCTTGTACAGAATAACTCCAGATAATTCAGTCTTAACTGAAGGAGATGGAACAACTGATCCCTGAGATGCTCAGTGGACTTGCTTCCCAGGAGTAGAGAATACTAAAGAGGTGAGGTCTGCAGTGGAAAGTCAGGGAGCAGCAGCTCAGCCAGGGATGAAGGCCAGTAACATGACAGTATGCATCTTGGGAACCATGCCATGAGAAGATGCTTCCCCTTGTTGTCTTCCTCCCTGAAGCCATCACTCCTACTAATGGTGACCTGACCATCAGACAACCCAAATGGAAGGACATTATACAAAATACCTGAGTAGGACTCTTCAAAATGGTCATGGTCTTCAAGAACAAGGAAGCCTCAGGGCAGCCTAAGGAGACTCAGTAAGCATATTCCTGTGAGATCTGGGACAGGAAAAGGGTGTTAGGTGAGAACCAGTGACCTCTGCCCGACGCGTGGAGCCCAGGTAGTCACTCACCCATATTGTTCCGTCAGTGGCAGCTGTGCATATGGCAAAGTATTGGGGAAGAAATAGAGTGGGGACAAAAGCTCTGGGTTGTCACTGAAATTTCTCTGTAAACATCAAAGTTTTAAAAGAAGTTTGATTTACATGTGGTATATATATATATATATATATATATATATATATATATATATATATATATATCCACATATATAACAGTTACAGCCCAGCCCTCCTGAGCTAATGGGCAGGCCTCAAGTCTTCCAGGTAAGATGGGCACTACAGAGGACCATAAACCTGGGCTGCATGTCACAACCTCCTCTGCTTGCCCACTGACCCAATGCCCTTGACCCCCAAGAGCAGGCCAGGGGATAGGAGAGCAGGAGCCAGGGGAGGCTGGGGCACCCATGATCCATGGGAAGGACCAGATGAAGGCCCCTCTGAGCATACAGTGGGGACTCTGAGGGACAAAGCGGCGGGATAGCCATATGGGAGACAGCTATGCCACTGCCTCCAACTGTTTGGTGTTTGTACAAGGAGTGCACACAGGTAGTGTGAACACAAATGTGAAGAAGCCCCAGCTGTGGCTGCTTGGGTGAGAGGACTGTCCCTCCTTTGGGTAGGGATGTTGGATATGCTGCCCAGGGAAGTGTTGCTGTCTAGGAGGCACCTGGAGCATCAGCTGGAGCTGGGGTTGCATCAAGAAGTCAGAGGGGCTGGGCACTGGGTCATGGTTGGGGGCACGGGAAGTGGAAGTGGGGGTGGCCCAGAACCTGTGTGATGCTTGCGCGTGCACTCCTGGACATTGTAGGGGAGCCTTGGCTGCCTCTGAAAGGAGGACTGCAGGGCAAAAAACATGCCTGGTTTGCTGCGGGCTGCCTGGTAGTGCCTACCCACCAGCTTCAGGTTCTCTCTGGGCCCAGCCCTCCTGGCTGTTGGCAGTGTTTTCTACAAGTTGAAAACCCAAAGTGCACTCTGGCAGAAGGAAATCAAAGGGGTCCCCATCTGCCCCCAAACACCTCCCCACCTCCTCTGAAACTTTGCTTTCTCAAAAGGCAGGGTATTCCTGTAATCCAAGGTGAACCTGGGCCAGCACCACCCTCTCAAAAAGAAAATGTGCCCGTGTGCCAGGCATTCACACACACCTGCTAGCGGGAGCCATCTGCGGCCTGTTCCTTCACACCTAGTGGGGACATCTGGGCCTGAGGTCAGCCAGGGATGCGGGGAGGTTCTTGGCTTGCTGCCAGGGTCAGAGGGTAAGTGGGGGGAGCTGGGCAGGGCCCATTGTGGGGGAGTGGGTGGGAGTGAGGACACCCCCTCCTCAGCTGTCCTGGGCCTCAGCCTTCCTCTAGGCAGAGTCCCAGCAAGGCCAGAGGAGGGGCCAGGACAAAGCCCCAGTGCCATTACATTGGCCCACCCCTTCCCACAGACCATTCCTCTGGGCCACTTATGACATAGGCAAGGGCAAGATGGACCTTCCTTTGTTCTTTGTGTGTGTGTGTGTGTGTGTGTGAGAGAGAGAGAGAGAGAGAGAGAGAGAGAGAGAGAGAGAGAGAGAGAGAGAGAGAGAGAGAGATTGGGGTTGAACACACGGCCTCATGAGTGCTAAGCAAGCACTCTACCACCCAGCTATGTCCCCAGCCCCTGGGCCTTTGGAGTTTAGGGCTCATGCCTGAGACTGGCCGCAGCTCAGTGCACAGCAGGGACAAGACAGGGAGTTGCAGGGAGGGGTTCCTGGACGAAGAGGTCTGTGAGGAGTGAGAAGATGGCATCCAGGAGGCCAGGCAGAAGGGAAGCAGGCCCCCTGAGGCCATGACCCTGCAGAGCTGCCTTCACCCCAGCCCAGGGTTTGCACAGGGGCCATAAGCCATTCAAGTTTTTCTCAGAGACAAATGATGCAACTCAAGTTGCATTCTGGAAAATTCTAAACGATTGTTTGAGGCCCCAAGTGGAAATCAAGAGATCAGCAGGGGTGGGGTTGTCCTGAAAGGTGACAGCACCAGGACCAGGGAGGAGGGGAGGGAGGGGAAGAAAGCCCAAGCTGCCCTGGCCCTGTTCGAGGAGCAGGGGAGAGCCAGGAGGCAGCACTGGGGGCAGCCTGTGACAGGAAGTTGTCTCCTCCCAGTGCTCTGCACCCCCTTGTAAAGCCCTAAAGTGAGAGAGCTTGACCAGCCCCTGGCAGCATCTCCGCTCCCATCCAGCCCCATTCCTGCTACCCCACCTTGAGGCCCTGCACCCCTGGCTTGCCCTGTCTCACTGGGTTAGACGTGTCACTGTCCTCAGCCGCAGCCCACATCCACGCTGCCGAGCGCCCTTTCTGCATGGGTGACTCACCAGAATTAATGCCCATTTGATTTTTACTATCAATTATGCCTCACATAGTTCCTGCACTGCGGGTGGAGGTTCTCCTCAGGAGAGGCTGGAGCCCGCTCCCAGGCCACTCAACCCGGGAAGCGCTGAGTCATGGCCTCTCCCACGCGCAGGCTGGCGGCATAGGCAGCTGCCTGGGCCATCGGGCAGGTGCTTAATGGATGCATCCCCCCCGAATCCACTAATGGGAGCTGCTCACCTCACTGGAGAGGAGGAGGGGAGGAAGCAGAGAGAGCATATGTTCATGTACCATTTGACTATGGAAGACTGTGTTGTGGAAGGTGAAAAACCATCACTCTAAAAATGGAAGCTTCCCCCCTTCCCTTCTTCCTTCAAATGTTTATTGACCGTGCAGGTGAGAAAGTGAGACAGTGTGGATACAACAGTGAGCCAAACGGGACACATCTCCACCCCATAGCTTAACCAGGAGACAGACAATTAGAAGACTCTGCTCAAGGGAGCAGAGCTGAGGCAGGGGCCCAAGGCATGGGGCAGTGTATGCAGTGTGTGCAGGATGCAGGGAGGAGGTGAGAGAGGAACAGCTGGCAGGAGCCAGGCTTGCGAGTGCCCCCTGGGGAGAAAGGCATGGGGACTACTGACTTCTCACCTGGGGGTAGGGGACAGCCCCATTTATGGATGAAGAAATGGGCTGGAGAGAGCAAGAGCTCCTGAAGTCACCTCTGGTTTTGCCCTGGGGGACCAGTGAAGGGAGGGGTTCTCTGCCAGGAGGACCTGGCACTGGACTGCAAGGTGGGAGGCTTGACATTACTGTTGTGTGAGGAGACAGGGCTGGGAGGGGGCAGCGAGAAGGGTTGCCATGTGTCCCTCTTTCTCTCCACCAGCAATGAAACCAGAGGCTGCTCTGTTACAATCCGACAAAACCAGGCTTGGGACCAGTCCCAGGCCCCAAGTGGACTCAACCTGCAACAGGTAGGTCTCAGTCATTTGCTTTTTTGTTTTTTGTTGTTTTTTTTAATAGAACAAGCCTTTGACTTTTTATTACTCAAAGAAGCTTCATTTTTTATTTAGCTTTCTGACTCTGTGCTTGTTCCTTCAACACTTTCACAATGAATTTCTGTTCTTCAAAAAGGAGAGCACGCTTGATCCTGTCACAAACACACTCAGCACGCATGGAGCCACCACAGGCCCTGCTGATGTGTTTTTTTGTTTTAGACAATCTCAGAAGGACTTAGGCCTCACAGCATGAACTCCCAAGTCTGCCGGGGCACACTCCACATACAGAGTTTGGTACTTTCCCAAACTTCTTTGTATAAGGGTACACGAATCTATTACTGGGATTCCAGACAGCCAAGTTCTGCTAGAGGCTGTACTGTACATGTACATGGGAAAGCCCATGACGGCATGGCAAACGCTGGGCCATCTGAGGGCCTCCAGATGCCATACCCTGAAGAGATGTTTTGCTTTGCTTTCAACATCTAAAGCTGAAAAGAAATCAATGTTTACTTGGCGGGGAAAAAGCCACCAAAAAACTTACTAGCATCTTAGATCAGGCAGACTCATGCTCATCTGTTTCCCAAAGGCTTGAATTAGAACCAAAGCCCACAAACAGAACCTCACGACTCTCTGGCAGACCCGCAGTGCTCTGTGCAGCCACCTGAATGCTTGGAGTGGACCATTCCGAGGTTCCCTCCTCACCTGCAGCCCTGCTCCCCCTGGAAGGGCGCCTGCCTTCTCCCATCAACTGAGGAAGCACCAAGCCAGGCACCTAGGGGCCCACTAGGTAGATTGAGGAAACCCCCTCCTGGGGATACCAGATCATGAGCATTGTTCTGTCATAGTCCCAGTTTGCAGGCAGAGAAACTAAGGCTCAGGGCACCTAAAGCTAAATATCAGAGCAGAGTTTAAAAAAAAAAAAAAAAACTTCTCCTTTTTTTTCCCCGTTATTATTATTTTTTTTCAATGCAGTGCTGGGATTGAACCCAGGCCAGTGCTCCTCCGAGTCACATCCCCAACCCTCAGTGTAGACCTTGACCCCAAGTGCTGATGCTAAAAGCCAGAGGATACAAGGTACAACCTTTACACTTCTGTGTCTCCAAGCAGAAGTTCATAGCACAGCAGGCCCCTGATTCCATTTACCTCGGTGGTTCTCAGCAGGGCACTTTTACCCCCGTGGGTATTTGGCCATGTCTGGGGACATTTGTGGGCATCACCACCAGGAGTGGGAGGTACTCCTGTATCTTGTGGGTACCAGCCAGGAACCCTGTCCAGCATCCTATAGTGCATGAGATGTCACATGCAAGAGCTAACCAGCCCCAAATGTCAACAGTGCTGAGGCTGAGAAACTCTGACTTAAGTAAAATGGTGGGGGTAAAATATATATGTGCCCGTGCCAGGGAAAGAACTAGAAAGATAAGCACTGACATGGCAACGTTTGTTTATCTCTTGGTGAAAGGATTTGGGTAATTTTGTATTTTTCTTTCTTATGTTTTTCTGTACTGTTTGAATTTTTTAAGAAACAATGTGCATGTATCATTTTTATAATCAGAAAAAAAGAGTTGTTTTCATTTTGTAAAAATAAAAAAGGGCTTCAGGACTTATTGATTCTGACCCAGCCCCCTCACTAACTAGCTGTCAGGAACAGCTCTCTGGAAAATATGTCTATGTGGAACGTGAGCAGAGCAATCCTTCTTGCATTATATTATAGGAATATAAAGTAACATTGTCCTGGAAAAGCTCTCTGAGCTCAGAGGAGAAAAATTGTTGAGAGTCCTGAGATATTGCTTATCTCATATATTTCCCCTCTGAGATGGTGTGTACATGTATGCTGCATAGAAATTGAGGAGACCTGGACTCAGCTGCTTGTGCCAGAGACCGAAACAGAGTGGACCCAGCGCACTGGCACACAGGTGCATGGCATGGCTGTTCTGGCCTCACAAAGACACATTTAATCCTGGGGTGGTTTTGGTTTTGACCCAGCCAGGGCTGGGTTTCTCCAACAGCACTCCCTCCTTGACATTCTGGTTGGGAGGGTTCTTTGTTGAGGGGTATGTTCTGGGCCTTACGAGATGCTCCGCAGCATCCCCGGCCTCTTCCCACCAGATGCTAATAGCAGCCCTGACAGTGAGTCGTGACAACCGGAGCTGTCCCTGGGGGATGGGGAGGATGGGGGCGGAACTCAGCCAGTGCCGACGCCTGGGCTCTGGCCTGCTTGGTGTGTCTGAGAGGACTTGGTAGAGCTGACACCGGCTCCTGCGTCAGGATATTGGTTTGCTGCATGTCTGAGTCACTGCCCATGTTTTCCATCTTCAGAAATCTTCCACTGTGTCTGCCCCTCCAAGATACCCCCCCCTCCCAGACCTGATCCCTGGCTGCCTGGAGCCCCATAAGTCCCCCTGCCACATCCCACCATCGAAAGAGGTCTGGGCCTGGGGCTTCAGTTTTCCTACAGAAAATGACAGGGCAGGCAGGAACCACAGAAATGAGCCTGCAAACACAGAAAAATAAATCCTTCATTTCCTGGGACTGCATAAACCCACTTACTAATTGCAAAAAGGCCCGGGGAGATGCTGCCGAGGCCACTTTTCACGCTAGCGCCTAAATCAGAACGAGAAGATGAACTTCAAATTGAGTAAGATAAAACCAGTTTGGAAAATCCAATATCTCACCTCCCTTCCTGTCTTTTTAAAAATCCATAATTCATAGAGAACCCAGTCGGCGGGTGTGCAGCTCAAACGGAATCATCCTTTTTCTCTACATACTGAGACCCGGAGAGCACTCAATTCTTGACATGGGAAAATGAGAACCAAGCCTCTGGGCTCACGTCCCCATCCCCACTTCCTTGCCACAGCCCTTCTAACCCATCGGGCTGGGAACATCATGAACACGTGCTGAACAACATTCTGGAACACATGCTAATCACACTGCTAGGAACCTACCCCGTGCTGTCTACACAGGCCCCAGAGATGAATATCCAGGTTAATCCATTGCAGAGCGGCTGGTAAGAGAAACAGCCTGGGAGCCACAAAGGTGCCTATTGTCACAGCTGGTGAAATAAGCCTGTTCCTCCCTTGCAGCAGGCTACCATGAAGGTAAAAGCAGAGCCAGAGGCTCATTGTTTAGAGATCTGAGCCACTTTCACTGCATTGCTGAAGCAGGCTGTGCAGTGTTTCTAGTTCATTGCCATCTCTGTTTATCACAAAGGAGAGAATGTATATGTGCGCTCTGTCTTTGTGTACCCAGTGCTATCCGCTCCCAGGAAGCCAGTGAGAGAGGCCTCAAGGACACTGCCCTGCACGCCCTTTGTTTGTTTGATTTAAAAAAAAATAATGAAAAGTAACACACTCTCTCTCTCTCTCTCTCTCTCTCTCTCTCTCTCTCTCTCTCTCTCTCTCTCTTTCTCTCTCTCTCTCTCTTAATTTTGGAGGAAAGTTACTGGGAATTGAACCATGGGTGTTCTACCACTGAATTAAATCACCATCCTTTTTTTTTTTTATTTTGAGACAAGGCCTCACTGAGTTGTTGAGGCTGGCCTGAAAGTTATCATCCTGCTTCCTCAGCCTCCTGAGTGGCTGGGATTACAGGTGTGTGATACCACATCTGGCTTGTTTTGATTTTTGAACCAGAAATTAGTGTTCAGAAATCAAACCATAAAACTTAATTTAAAAAAAATAACTGAAAACACTCTGCTAATTTATTAGGAGAAATTAATCTTTGGGGTAAGATGATGGATTCCTGTGAAACAAGCTTAAGTGTATCTCTTGCCCTGGGGAACCCAGCCCCTCTCTGGCTCTCAGAATTCTTCATTTTGTGGTTCCTTTCTAAGGATGCTTTACTTTGCTAATATTCTACGATGTTCTGGTGTCTCCCAAACAACTCATCATCATCCTCCAGTCCTGGGCCAAAACTTGTTCCAAAGCTTTTATCCCTTTGACCCATTTCCCAAATTGACATGAAGCTGGTTCCAATTGAGGTGCAGAGGATTGCTATGCTAATGAGCACACCTGGGTTATTAGTGTGGATTTTTTCCTCTTCGTAGCAAGTGGCACAGATTTTTCCATTCACTCTGGTAGTGTAAAATTTCCTTTTCAAATCATGTATTTAGATAATGAAAGGACAAAACAATATTAAGGAAATAGTAGCTGGACCTACAAATATGAAAAAACCATAGAGTGGAACCTTGGTGGCTGGAACTTGGGGTGCACAGCTCTGTACCCATCGCCCTATCTCCCCAGCATATCCACTTTACCTTCAATGACCAGGTCTCTTGGCCTCCTGGAATCAGTATGATGGAGAGAAGGGAAAGGATACGCATTTGCTGTGAGCTTTCATTTACTCTGCTGAGAGCAAATCAGGTGGGCGGGGAAGCAGCCTCCCTGAGCACACCATGCTCCCTGCTTGCTCTGGCCACCTCTAAATAGCAGCGATGACCTTGGCTTTCTATTCCATTTGAAAGTGTATTTTCCATTCCGTTTTAGAATGTATTGTCCACTCTCTGATGTCATCTATGCCTTAAGTGCAGCAGATCCTGAGCTGGGAAGCAGGGTCTTAATGAGCACCAGGGTTGGGCTGGATGGACACCTGCTTGCAGCCCTTTTTCGCAGCTATCACTGCTGAGTGTGGATTAGGGGAAAAAGCCACCGTCAGAAGATCTGTGGCCTAACTGAGTATCAGATGGGAGGGTGATGTTGCTTTATGGGGTACTTGGATGCAAGTGATCTCCAAATTACACTGCAGACACTCACAGGAGGGTGCCGGTGGAGCAGGCATAATGGTTTCTCCTAATTGGGGCAAAGAGAACTCCAGCCGAGCGGGCTGAGGGTGATATTTGCAGAGTCACTGTCACAGAGAAGCACATCTCCCAGGCTCCCACCTCTCCCAGGCTCCCACCTCTCTCATTTGCTTCCAAATTACCCAGAATGCAATACCTTCTTTTTTGCTGGGGATGGGGCGGGGCGGGGGTGGGGTAAACTGGGGTTTGAGCCCAGGGGCACTTTATCACTGAGCTGCATCTCCAGTCCTTTAAAAAACTACATTTACTATTTTGAGACAGAGTCTTACTAAGTTGTCCAGGCTGGTCTCAATCTTGTGATCCTTCCACCTCAGCCTTTGGAGTCCCTGGGACAGCAGCCATGCCCCACTGTACCTATCCCAAGTGCCTTCTTATGTGGTTATGGCAGCTAGCTACATCATGGTCTCCCTTGCAGGAGCTCTTTGGAAAACATCTAGCGTTCATTGATTTTCCTATGCTAGAGAGTCTAGCTAATCCTTCCTTCCATCTTTTATTTAGGCTGTGCACCTGAAGTGAGAGAGCCAGAGTTTCTAGCTGGTCTTTGGAGGTGGTTCTGGAAAGTCAGGAATGGCTCAGCCTCTTGGGGTTTTAAGATAATCCTGAAAATGGTGCTGGAGGCTGAGAGGGTGGAGCAGACACAGGTAGACAGACCTGTTCAAAGAGCTTAGCTACAACTAAGGAGCTGTGCCCAGCCAGTCTGACAGCTCAGGGCACCAAGCAGGAGAGCTGTGCCACCTAATTCACAAGGGCCAAAGGGGCTGCAAGAACCTAGGTGATGTGCCTAGGGTCACATAGATGGCAGAACACCAGGGCAGCACTTCAGGGTAGGTCTTTCTCCATAGGTGGGCCCCACCCCCAAGAGTGGGAAGAGGGACCCAGCATCCCTGGATGCCTGAGGGTGGCAGACTGGGCCTCACGGGGGCTCCAAACATGGGGCCCTACTGCTTGTTTAAATGCTTATCCCTTGGAGAGAGGCCTGGGCATGTCCAAGCTGGGAGTCCTTCGGTATCACGTTGGCCATCCTACATCCAGAGGAGAGGCAGGGCCTGTGGGAGAACTGGGGCAGAGGCTCAGGGTGGTCAAGCCCTGCTACCGCAGCTCAGTGGCCCAAGCTTGCATCTAGGGAGGGACCATGCCTCCACCTCCAGGAACTCTTGGAGCTTGCCTCCTCTATGCCCATGGCCATCTCCTGGGAAGGGGTTGGAAAGTACCACCCTTGTCTCCTGGTGCTGTTGGTTCAGCTTCTCAGCAGGAGCCCGCACAAGCCTGTTCCTGCAGATCATATGGGATGTGGCTGTGCCCTCCAGCCCTGGAACCTGCTCAGTATCTCCACTACCAGCTCTTGACCTCTCCCTGTTCTCTGCTTTTTTGCCCCAGTGCTTATGTCTGTAATATGTCTGTGGCCTCTGTTTACTGTCTCTTTGCCTGCCACACATCCGGTTGAAACAGACAAGACTGTGGCTGTTGTTGGTTAAAGACAGCCACACATTGCCAGATTCCCATGTTTTCACCTGCTCAGTCCTACCAGGATGGTCTGTGGTTCGCTCTCCACTGAAGCCCAGGGTTCACAGCCCAGCAGGCATTCAATAGGTGCTGTTGAATGAGTGGGCGGATGTGGCCCCTGGTTGGGGGGGCTGCCAGTCCCAGAGGCAGGACATGCTCTGAGCGATTCTGGGAAGACACGAGGCCTGCAGAGTCTCCAGCGGCCCTGCCGTTCCCCTGTGATCCTCCCACGCCTGTTCCCAGGCACAGGAAGACAGCAATTGTCAACTAAGATCACTGGTCTGCTAATGGCGGATGCTCAGGCAGCAGAGGGGAGGGTGCCAGGCCATCACCCCAGGTCCCCCTCCCAGGCTTCCTCCTGCATTCACACAGGAAGGCAGGACCATCACTCGCCATCCCTGATGGAGTGAGCAAACGTGGGGAAGGGCTCAGCAGCAATGTGGCCCCCAGTTGGCCATGTGTACTGAAGATGACCATTTTATACACCGGTGTCTAATGAAGGTTGCAGGTGAATGTGAATGGAACTAATGAGAAAATAATTATCTAAGCCGGGAAGCCGTCAAGGCTTTCTCTGCTAATGGAAATGAAAAGGGGGAGCGGGGGGCTATGAGGAACGCTGGCTTGTGTTTCCCAGAACTCAAAAGTTTTTGTCCCAGAAAGGTCTTAGGTGGGTGGGATCCTCTGGACTTAAGTGGGGCAAATGGAAAGAAGTGAACCTGAGGATGGAGGTTCATACCTCCTGACACCGAAGACTAGGAGGGACTGGATTAGAGGAAGATAGGCCGGGAATTGCTCTTTCCCCTGATCAAGCACTTTAGTATCAGGTTGAATCCCAATGTTGCCCCACCCACCCCCTCCTTTGGCTTTAAAAAAGGACTTGGTGACCCAGGAGGGAGCAGGCAGAAGGTGGAGAAGGCCGTGACCACAGAGAAGCTTTGGATCCCTCTCCTGAGGCCCACCGCCCAGCTCCACGCTCCTGGGTGAGGTTGTTGGATTGGTTTTAGAGAGGAGGGACGTTCCACCAACTGGATGGCGTCAGTGCCCAGAGCTTTCCAACAGTTCCAACTCTTTTGGCCATATGCACCTACCATTTCCAGCCATCTGGCTGTACATTTTGGTGAAGTTGCAGGGGGAGATAAGGCTGTAGGCCCAGCATCTGGGAATTCCACCCGCCTAGTCCCCAGGACTCCTTTGCATTTCCTTGAAGCCAGGATGGTTACAGAGTAGGAAGGCTGTACTGGTGATGATGCCAGCATTTTTAGGGGCTGCTGGAGCCAGGCAGATCCAAATCCAAGCCATTTTCACAGACCCCACACGGATTTCTTGGGGATCTAAATTGCACTTGAGCGTGCTACAGGAGAGGAAGGTCCATCTTCTCGTGATTCACCTGGCTCCAGCTCACCTGGCTTCAGGATCAGGTTTGGGCCTATAAATTACCCTCGTAATGTGGCACACACTTGGATTTACCCAGTTTAGCATTTTGTTCTCACTGAGTGGGTGGAGCTTCGTGGACCATTAAAGAGCTGGGTTTCCAGGCTGCAGACTTGCTGGCTTGGCATCTCCAGGAAAGGGGTCTGCCTCTGTGTTCTTGCTAAAGCGCCCTCTCTTCAAAACAGTCCTGGAGACCCTGGCCTAAGGGTATTTCCAAAGTGCATTCTTCACCGGGAAAGGATTCCTTGTGCTAGAGATTGAAAGGAACCAGTGGCTGGAATGGCTCTGGGCTTGGGTACAGGAGGCTTGGGGCTGCCTGGAGACTTGCTTTCCACACAACCCTGAGCTGCAATTATACATGCAAAGTGAGGCTAAAATTTCAGAGAAGTATCTGGAGAATTCCAGTCAGAAGAAGCACATTCCTCTGAAATACCTAGATAATGAAAGAAAAAAATATATTCATTGCATAAATTGCTCATTAATTCACTCCTCTGTGGGGGCACACGGCTTAAAAGCAGGCGCTTTGATTAATCCAAGCTATATTAATTTCTTACGATGCTTTTTTCCCCCTGTGCCTGAATCTCATATTTCTTTCCTTTAAAAAATCATAAATGAAGTTGTCCTCTGCAAAAGTGCATTTCAGATTTGGCTGGGCAGAATGAGCCCTATAGGTGGTGGAATCAATCTGGGTGTTCTTTTTCTTTTTTAAGTACACATTTTGAAATCAGATGCATTCTTTCCAGTTCACTGAAAATGCTAATTTTTTTTCCATCGCATTTCAAAGTTACATTATGTGTGGCTAAGTCAATAACACCCAGCACAATAGCACTTCAGAAAGAGTGAGGAGGGACGTGATCCCAATCAGAGGAAAGCCAGGGGATGGTTAATTTCAAAGACGGGCAACTGATTGGGGAAAAGAATCTATAGAATTATTTATTTCCTTAAAAAAAAACCTGAAAATTCAAAAACCACTTGGAAAGAACAAGAGTCTAATCCTGACAGGCTGATTTTTCAAGACCCCCTTAATGAAATTCCAGCCCGTCTGCTCTGTGCCCTCTGTGGGGCCACGTGAGGTATCCTGAACCTGGCTCACTTTCTTTTCCTCCCTTGGCTGTTCTGTGTTGGTTCAATGGATTGCCCATGTCTACCTGGTGCCTGAGAATCCTCTCTTCCCCAACCCCTTGGCTAGCTGCCTGAGAGGCAGGCCCAGCCACGTGGAAGCCTCTAGCAGGTGGGTAGAATCCTGCACTAGACTTGCAAGTCCCCCCCACTCCGTCAAGCTCTCACCAGATGGTCTTTTTATGCCTGTTGGCTTAAACCAGAGAGCGTTTCCCTCAAACCTTCCAGGGGATCAATATTAAAAGCTTTGTAATGCCTCGTTTTACAAAGCGCGCGGAGGGCCTCAAGCTGCCTGGTTAAAAACCCTTTACAGTAAACAGGGGCGATGGGTCAGTGTTATCTGTTTTCTGGAGCTTCAGGGATACTCCTTCCATTCAATTAACACAATGGTGTATTGTTCTGATTTATTCATTTAGGGAGCAGTTCCCTATATTTGGGATTTCATAGAGCAGTACAAAAATAAAAATAATTAGCAGGGAAAATACCACTTTTATTTTATCAAGAAATGGCATCAAATAGCAACCACTTTCTAAGGCCACCTTTCATAAAGAAGAGCATTTGCCCTCCCTAAGAACAACTTGAGGGAGAAGGACCACTTCTGAGAACTGCTGAAGGGCACACTGCTGAGTGCCCCCTGGGCTAGTGTCACTCCGCTCCCAACCAAGGCTCTACATGGTGTCCCTTCAGCCTCGAGGCAGCCTCCCTCTCTGACCCCTGCGTGGCCCTTCTCTTGGAGTGGATGGTCAGGCCAGTTCTCTCCAGGACCTCTGGGCACCCAGCCTGGGGCAGATCTTGCTGTGCTTCGTAGTGCTTTGCCAGCCAAGCACGCGGTCCAGCCCCTTTCATGTGGGAAAGCCAGACACACTTTAGACCAAGCCGGGACCATGCCACCCATCCAGTGTTGAGTCTGACAGCCCAGTGGCTGGCAAATGGGCCAGAGTCCTACCAGAGCAAATCAGTAGCAAATCAGCAAATGGCTCAAGCAGAGGAGAGTCATAGGAGGCCAGAGAAGTGCCCCATTTCACATCTCCTCCTAAAAACCTCAAAAAAGCTACCATCTGGGAACCCCACCCTCAAAGACCCTGACAATGTTGTGGCAGGGTTCATTTGGCTTCCTGGACCCTGCTCCCTCCAGGGAACACCCAACACCTCCTGCAAGTATATGGGGCACTGGTACCTACAGCCTCCCGCTGCAAGGGGACCTGAATGGCCCACCAGTGACGTCTATTCTATGCCTATCTCCAGCAGCTCTGGAGCACAGACAGTGCAGCTGAGGGCTTCCTTTTAGCATCTTCATTCCATTAGCTGGGGCTGTTTGTTCTTTTTCCCACTCCTACCGAGGAAAACAAGTTGGTAGGCAAGTTTTTACTAACACGTGAATGACTGATAGTCGCTTACTAGATTTCTCTTCCCATGATACTAGGACTGGTAGAATGGTCTAAAGTGGAATATAAAATTGAAGAGATGTGATAGGCATAGGCACCTTAGAATGTTGGAAGGACTTCTGCGCGGAGGAGGTCGTCAGCTTGTTTTCCCTCAGCTCCAGGAAGGAAGAAGATGTAGGTTATAAAGAGGCCTGCCTCCACTTACTGTGTGAAAAAGAATTGCCAAAACATGATAGCTGCTCCCTGACGGAAGCATGAAGTTCCTGACCCTTCGCCCCATGCAGGTCCTCGGATAGGCGTTTTGGGTCATTGTCTCATGATGCATTCAGAAAACACTCAGGGTCTTGCTGCCCAGTGTTTGGTGGGCACAGGCAGATGGCTCTTGAGGGAGAAGGATCACTTCTGAGAACCGCTGAAGGGCATACTGGGCCAGCAAGCATGGGTGCCCATGCTCTTGGGAGCCCACACTATGAGGCCCTACCCTGCTCTTGAGAGCTTCTCCAGGCTGAGTGTGGCCCTGTGGGAATGCAGACCCTCAGCTCGCCCTGCCCACCGTGGTTTGAGTCCCACGTCAGGCACCATCACAGTGTTCTAGAGAGCAGCACTCAGTAAGAAGAGATTTCTGTGATGAAGGTGGACATGGTCTCCGTCAGCGTGCCAGGAACTACAGCCCCCAGCCGCACGTGACCTCTCAGTGCCCCAAACTGCGGCCTGACTGACTAGGGAGATGATATTTTCTTTGACTTCGTTAAAACTTAAAATGGTAACACTTGATTCAGTTATTGGAAAACTTGAAAGCCTGTTTGGAATAACTAGAGTGTGTGAATCTGTCTTCCACTTTAAATTTTATGAAATCTAAATATGGATCAAGTATTTTCAATCAAAATTTAGCATCCAAATTGAGTTATGTTATAAAAGAAAAACTCACTGTAGATTTTGAAAACATGTGGAGAAAAAGGCACCACAATACTTTCTACATTTTCACCGTGTTGAAGTTATTATCTTTCAGATGTTTTCAACAGCCCCATGAGCCATGTGACCCTGCCCCTGCAGCCCTGAGCCACGGATAGAGGCAAGGGATTCCTTCTCGAGGGCTGCAGGGCTAGAGGCAGGGCAAGTGGACTCACTGGGGAAATATCCCACCCTTCCATTTCTGCTTCCTGGGGAGGGCTTCTTTATACCAGTCGGTCTCGTCCAAGGGACTCTATGGAGGGCTGAGGGTCTGAAGTTTTCCTCCAGATCCATCAGGAGACTGAGGTGCTATCCCAAACTCACAAAACAAAACTGATAACATGGAGCTGTGTCCATCCTGCACTGTGAGCTTGGGCAGTGAGGAAGCCCAAGGAGGGCGTTCTCTCATGGACATGATGGCTTCACGACCTCCACTCGCTTTCTTTTAAAAATAGCATGGGGATAATAGTAATAGCAAAGATCAGAGGTCAGCTTGCTGAGGGTTGCTGCCACGTGCATACTATTTCAGGTGCTTGACATTATCCTTCCGAATCACAGATGAGGGACCTAAGGGGGGGAATGTCACCTTCTTAAATTGTGGCAACACTAAGTGGTAAGTCCCGGAACTTGAACCCAGGCAGTGGGGTTCTGCCTTCACAGCATGCTCTGTTGCTTATTTAGGAGCTGTAACATATGTCCAGAGCTGAGTTCAAACAAACCACCATGGAAATTCCAAGCTTGGCGAGCCAACGTGGCCCCAGCAGGCAGCACACCTACAGATCTGACTGCGGCCAGCACACTCCTGGCACCCAACAAGCACTCGGTAAGTGCTCGCTTAATGAATGAGCCTGGCCCTGGGGAGCAACAACGAGCCTGCTTCTCAGTGCACTGCGAAGCCTGTGCCCATGCATCATTCATTGCTGTACTTCACCAGCGTGGGTTGAAATACTGAAGTGATGGGGGTGGTGAGGGTCACAAAAGCACCCTGGGGACTGGCTGGAGGGCGCTGCTCCTCGGCAGATGGGGGGCAGGGTTCCCAGAAGCAAATAACTTGCCCAAGGTCACAAACCCAACTCCCCTGAGCACTGATGAGAAGCTGTCCATCTTGGGAAATACAGTCTGTATGAATAATTGCCCAAACCACTCACTCCAGGGTGACGATACACCTTCTCACCTTGACAGGATGGAGCCCATCCTTCATCCTGTGCCTGCTTCTGTGCATCACCCTGTGACAGCAGCAGTGCCAGAGCCTAAGCAGCCCTGGAACGATTTGTAATACATGAAAAGGAAGTCTCAGACAGCCATCTCCATTCCCCAGAGGACGGCAAGCTGCAGATGTGGCTCAGCTGGGAAACCGCTCCGCTTCATCCCCAAACTGCGTGATGCATCCACCTGCCTGAGTTCATCTGCTCAGCCATGTGTAGATTTGCAATAGCTTTGGAGCTGTCTGCATCTGTGTGCCGAGCCCAGGAGCACCAGGAGGGCTTCTGCACCCTGGGGTATCTCCCCACGGTGCGTAACACTGTGCATGGACATTGCACACTTAGTAATGGCTTGCTAATAGCTGGTTCCATTTTTAATTTCACAGCTAGCTCTAGGAAGAGAGGAAACAGGGGAGGTAGTTAATATACCATCAATGAACTCAGCTAATTTCTTCCCTGCTATGCCAGGGTAGGATGAAAATCCCAAGGCCTGTCTCAGTTTTGCCCAGGACAGAAAGTCCAGAAACACAGACTCTTACTAGATTAGTCTAATAATAATAAAGATAATAAAAAACCAGAAGACCAACAACAGTCATACTGTCCATCTGTGCTTTAAGGCAGCCTCCCATATATTTCCTCTCTGAATGGAAGCCTCTTCACATTCCGGCGTATCAAAGTAAGACCATGAACCGGAGACCCTACCCTCCACGTGGATGTGGGATTCCCTCCCCCAAGCTGGGATTCTTTTCATATTTCAACCAAATAAGAACCTTATTGTGTGATATTCTGATGAGCTGGGGACTGTGTATTCCTGTCCAACAGGTTTAAGAGCCTCCCTCAGGCAGAGCCCTGCAGGTGATATATGACCACACTTTATTTACCAGCAGACAGACAGAGCCCCTTGTTCCTCAGCCTGGTAACAACCTGAGGTCGTTCATCACCGGCTCGCTCACTCCTTTTTGAAATTCACTGAGCAGCAGGCATCTCTTTAAACTCATGCACGTAATGCATTTTAAAGAGCATTTTCTGCACAGATCCATTTGCTCCACCTTGGCACTGAGCGCAAGATGGAATGGTGTTTTAGCAAGCACCTCCCGCAGCCTGTTTGGAATGCACATACTGAGATGTAAATGTGGCTGTGTACCACCAGGGATCCAAGGGAGGCTATGGTTCCACAGGGGCATGGGGTGACACCTCAGTGCAAGACTTGGGGCGTGGGGGCATGGAGACTACAAAGACGACAAGCAGGGTTCCCCTCCTCCAGAGAGAGGGCTCAGCTGCAAATGCACATCACTGGAGAACAGCCCGGCAGAGCCTCGTCCTGTGCTGAGGAGGTGCTTCCTGTGGATCTTGGTCTTGGAGAATGGTAGCTGGCATCTCTAGGTCTTGGGTCATGGCTCCAATTCAGGATGCTCAACAACAGCTGGTTGATCCACCAGACTTCTTGGAGTAAGAGTTGGCTGGAAGAATGAGTTGAGTCTCTGGAGGGAGAGGTGGTGGAAAGTAGATTCCTGTCCAGTGAAACAAATATGTGAAGTCTGTGTCTTGGTGTGGAGGAAATAGCTGCTGGGTAGAAAAGAGCAAGGGCCACTAAGGGCCTCAGACCAAACCAGATTCAGGATTCCTCCCCAAGCCTGGTTCCCTTGTGCACCTTCCACTCGCATCCAAAGCCTGGGAGGGCGCTTTCACATTTCCCACCCTTCTCCAGAACCCCCTGTCCCACCGGCCATCCCAGCGTGTGCTTCCCCAGCTCTCCTTGCATGTCTGCAATGACCCCTCCCTCTGGCCTGTCCGAATACTCTCATCCCCTCTCGTCTGTTCTCTGCATAGCAGCCGGAGACATGCTTCCATCGAGCTAACCTTGTCCCTTCTCTGCCTAAACCTTTCCATGGCTTCCCATTGCTCTTGGAATAAGGACCACTGTGCTTCACATGGCCTTCATGCTTCGTGTGACCTCCCTCTCCTGTCCTAACTGCTAGCACACTCCTTGCTTTCGGGGCTCCAGTCCCCCGGCTGCCTTCTCCAGCCCACCACCTCCCCTCATCAGGGGTCAACCTCACAGCAGGCGCGTTTTGTTCCCTGAGTACTCACAACGCCTTCCCAGCTCAGTCCTAGCTTCTCCAGAGGGCCTCCCTGCCCTTTCAGTTTCTGTACCTCTGTGTGCCTCTGGGCACAGCTGCCATTTGACACGTGTGTGTGCGATTCTCTAATGTGTGCCTGCTCCCAGCCTGTTTGCAGCAAGGCTGCACCAACAGGGGTTGCTCTGGTTCGTGACCGTACGCGCAGCGCGTCATGGGTTCCTGAACGAACACACGCGGGAGACCTTGAAAGGGCCAGAGAGCGAGACACTGCCGTCCACACCCCAGGGACTTGGAGTGCTGCTGACGTGCCAGAGGCTGCCGAGCGGTTGCTGGGAAGAGGAAGGGTGCCAACAGCCCCTAATGGCTCCTCAGGAAGCACAGTGAAGTGTAGATGAGACAAGAGACCGGGTCAGAGGCAGCAAGAGCCGTGGAGAGGCCATTGCGGCTTTGCCAAGAAGACCTAGCACAGGGTCCTGGCGGGAAGGAAGGGGAAGATGTGTAGAAAAGACTTTGGATTAGGATCAGGCAACGTGGAAACCACATCACCAGTGTACCTGTCGTCACCCGTTAACGAGATGGCCTCCCTACTAGCTTCTGCTTTGGCAGAGCAGGGTCCCCGTGTCCCATTTCTGGTGTCCTGACGCAAGGCAGCAGTTCCCACACCTCCCATCCAGCCCTCCCTGAAAAATCCCTCTCTCCAGAGCCTGGCAACGCCCTGCCCAAGGGAAATTGGTGACACCTGACCTTTGGTGCTACAGGAAGCACCCAGGGCCCAGTTCAGGCCAGAATTTGCCAACTCTTACACCTGAACAGAGGAGGGCCTTCTCAGGCAAGAACCCTGGAGCCTGACATGGCCCCAAGCCCCTCCAACCCAACCCTCAGATGCACAGTGTGAAACCTCTGCAGAAGTGGGAGGGCGTAGCATGTACCTTCCAGGGGACACAGGACAGCCTGGAGCCCTCTCAGAACATCCCACCCTGAGTGATGGGACAATTTGTCACTGTCACGTGTCCCTGGAGTTGGTGGAACACATTTGGGAACACAAAGGCGGATCCCAAACTAAGTCAAGTTGTGCCTCCCCTTCTCTTGAGGAAGTTTCCTTGGGTAAGAGAAATCCGAGTTGTGGGTGCTCACTGGGCAACTTTGAGGCTCATCAGAATGTCGAGAACGGAAGCACTCTGAGGGCAGGGCTGGCACTGCTCTCGAGCCTTCGTCTGCACCCTTCTCCCACATCTGGCAAGAGGAAGCGAGGCTCCTGAAGAGGGGCTGTCACTGCCTCACTGTGCTGACAGAGTGGAGACTTAGCGGGTGAGGGCCTGGTCCCATGAAGTCATGTCTGGCCACCTGGAAACTGTGCTCTTAACAGTCGAGCTGTAGTGAGACCCCAGTTTCCCCAACAGTCGAGCTGGAGAAGTCTCTGTTCTAGGGACTCTACTCATGGGGACTCTACTCATGGGATAACAGCAGCACCCCTCACCCCTTGTGTTGTCAAATGTCCCCTGGGGGCGCTGCCTGTGGTGGGGAGTCACTGTGCTACACTTTTCTTTATAAGAGGGACTGCAATGAAGTGAGGGAGTCCAAGTCCCCCTCTCCTAGCCTCACCCTTTCTGGGAGTAACATAGATGATTCTGAATGGCAGATGCACCCAGTACCATTTGCTGTATTTCCTCTCAGCAATGTCTTTGGATCATCTCTGCCCAAATCCATTTTGGCTCCCTGGAGGGAAGAGCTGGTGCTTGCCCCTCTTAGGTGGTCTCTGCAATGCCTAGCACAGGTTGGGCATACCAATTAATGCCTTCTTGAATGACTGAATGCCGTGGACGGCTTAGAGGGAATTTCCAGTGGCACTGGGCTCCTACAGTGGGGACCTCTGTATCATTCTTGTGGAAATATCTACCCAGAATTTTATGGACAGGCCCTATATGAGACTCTATGCATGGCCCTGTGATACACATTTGCTCAAGAGTGTCGGCAAAGGCAGCTGGGTCCAAAGACTGTCTCAGCCAGACTCGAAGGGTGCAATTTTGTTCCAAGGGAGGTTGCAGGTGGGTGGCAAGGCCAAGTCCTGATCGGGATCCCTTGTCCAGCAGTGTTGCTTGTGGAGCTTCCCCTTGTGCACTGAGGACAGAAGAGCCCTTGGGACTCTGAGCATCAGAGGCTCTGGGTTCCTCTACCTCTCAGCTGCCATCTAGGTGGATCTTCAGCAGTGTCATGTCCCCACAGTGTCAGATGTCATGGGCTTAGGGCCACGCAGCCCATGATTTGGTCCAACTTGCCATGAAGTGCAGTGTCCCAGCATGGATCACCATGGTGGGCCTTAGGAGGAGCCTCAGGGGCTGGACATAGAAACCCTTTCTTGGGGTCATTAGAACAATAGTGGGTACAGGGTGCATAAGAGGCTTTTGAGGGAGAACTGGAATGTTCAGAGTGACCTGGAGGCGGGTGGAGGCTCTTCCTGTTGAGTGCCGAACTCTGGGGCATGAGCTTAGGGTTCCTCTTTTAAGGGAGGAGAAAGAGATATAGGGTGAAGCCTCTCCAGGCTTTGCTGCCTGAGGCTGAGAAAGAACAAAGTGGTCAGCCTGCACCATCCACCTCCTGACTCGTCATCCTCAAGATGGATGCTCAGTGACTTTAAAGGATAGGCTTGGGTCAGAGGCCACCTGGACTTTCCCTAGTCCATGTGGGATGGTTAGAGGGTAGCTTTCACAGCTCAGAGGGGTGGAAGATCTCTGGCATACTGGATGAAAAACCTCCCGTAGAATTTATCAGCTTTCTTACCCATGATCTGGGGGACTTGACAGGAGTCCAAGGAGAAGGGGATCATAGTAAACTGAGCCTTCTGGGTCCCATGGCTGGGGCTACCATTGCCATTAAAAAGGACCAAATTCTACTTGTGGGAAAATAGTCTTGTGGGGGCTGGGGATGTGGCTCAAGCGGTAGCGCGCTCGCCTGGCATGCGTGCGGCCCGGGTTCGATCCTCAGCACCACATACAAACAAAGATATTGTGTCCGCCAATAACTAAAAAAATAAATATTAAAATTCTCTCTCTCTCCCCGCCCCCCTCTCTCTTTAAAAAAAGAAAATAGTCTTGTGGGTTGTGGTGAATCTTTGGGAAGGAGTGGGTCTCATGGCTGTGTCATGCGCTGGGTTGCGACTCCCTGTGGCACCTTGGGGAGTGGGGAGGGGGCTGTGTCTCCATGGTGCCCAGTAGGGCCTCTTCCCAACCTGAGCTATGTGCCCAGGGTGAGGGGCTGGCTGGGAGGGAAGGCCTACCTGGGGCCAGGAACGTGGAGCCATGGAGGAAAGTGGTTTTCCATTTCAGAAAGGCCACAACACTGGTCAAGGTCACAGGGAGATCTGAGGAGAGGCAGGGAGGCCTCTAGTCAGGGACTTGGGAGCCCTGAGGCTTGACCTCTGCTCTGGGCTTCAGATTCCTCCCCTGTGGGATGCGGGTGGGCAGGCGGCGTTCCTATCTTGGCACTCTGCACCCTGTGCTCTGGAGCATGGCCTGGGGATGTGGCCAGGCCTGGGTCAGTACAGGGACAGATGCGTCCCTGGCAGTCCTCCCAACTGAGCCCCTTCCCACTGAGCCACGGTGGCTCATGCACACGAGATGATGGGGCCTCCAAATGAAATAGAAACCTGAGCCTCACTCCAGCCCAGTGACAGGATGGAGGCTCGTGATTCATATCCCAGGGAGGCTGTGGAGAAGCAATCAAGTCATCGTTTGTTTCCGCTGCAGTATCTGTGCATTTTTATTTTGGCTACTATTGCGGCAGCAGGTCCTAGAGAGGCAGATGCTGGGGGAGGCAAAGGAAGAAGCTTGGGAGGAATCTGGGAACAGAGAGCAGTGGGGGTGCTGGACACTTAGGTGCAGGACACTTGAGCTTCCCTTGAGAGCCCCAGCATCCTAGGCCCAGGTGAAGGAGTTGTTCCCAGCCCATGCTCCTGGCCTCTCCTGGGCAGCCCTTTGGGTAGTTCTCAGAGGACACACAGGTGATGTCCCTTGGGAAGCCCAGGCAGGGCCCAACAGAAGCCCATTGTCCAGGGAGGTGCCTGGTGCTGGAACAAGGGCTCTGCCATGTTAGATTTTGTTCTTCACAATCAGTGTATCTGACAGGAGGTGCACACCTGGTTCCTCCCCCATGTCCCAGGGAGACGTGGGTCACAGAGCACTGATGTTCGAACAGCATCCAGAGCTGGCATTTCCATTGTTAGGAAGGCGATCTGGTCCCCAGCGTTGTCAACTCATGGCCACAGGCAGGCTTTGAGCCGTAGCCCCTCTCCTAAAGAAAGCCTCTGAGATCCCTTGGCCTCAGCCTTCTAGTTCCTGCTCCTGCACAGGGTGTGTGTGTGGCAGGTCTCGACACAGCAGATAGATTTGATGGTAGAGGCCCAGAAAGGAAACAGAGAAGCCCATTTGCATTTATCAATAAGGTCACACAGGCTTATCCACAACCGCCCACATCAACACTTCCCTCCAGATAGCCCCGAAGTTCCTGCACACAGGTGGACAGGAAGAGATTGATTCCCAATACCACCCAAGTCACTCAATACACAGAAAATTCAGCCATGGGCTTCTGTGTCCCACGCAGCGCACTTGCCCATGCACAGAACTTGCCTTTTCTTCAGGCAACTTAGCTAAAGCCACGGCCTCTGACTTTGTTTGGGAGTCTCATAAACACTGCCATAGACCCTCTTATGAGAATGATCTTGGGCTCAAAGGGAAGATTTCCAGTGGCAGATAGGATTTTGAACAGGGGCTCTTTTACCTCCAAACCCCTGTGTGGGCTGTCCAGGTTGGGGCCAGCTCCTGCCCTGGTTGGCTTAAGCCCTTGTCCATTTCTCCAGTAGCCCATAGTCCATTTAGCCAGGGGACCTGCCTGAACTATAGCTGTGCTACAAATTTATGGAGAAGAATCCTGAAGTGGCTTTGAATGGTCATGGTCTCTTAGTCAGTGTGGACTTACAGCTGTCCACACTGATCAGTTTCAAAGCGTTCATGAGTTTTTCAACCAAACCCTGGGGTGTCTGAAGAGGGGTGAGAATGTGGCTCCTGAAGCTCAGGAGAAGCAGACCTGAATTTTAATTTGCAAAAAAGGCCCTCAGTTTTGCCAGAGTTTATGAGCTTCTGGGATCAGGACAGCTGTCTACAGAAACCAGGCCCATGGCTCCCTGGGTGGAAACTTGTAGGGGAAATTCATCAGTTACTCACCAGGACTTGTCTGCTGAGCTTATGATTCCCCTATGGAAAACCCAGCACTACATGTGGCCATCTCAGGTCCCCCATGGGCTCATCATAAACAGCAAACAAGCTGGGTGAATGTGCTGGGAAGGGACCCCTCTGGTTGGTTCTGTCCTGCTTGGAGGCACCTATGGAGAGTGCTCTCCCTTCTCCAAAGTCCAAGGCAGGGGAATGCATCCTCCCAAACCATCAAGGCACTCCTGCTCTATTGGGGGTCCCTGAGCCCCAGGGCTCAAGCCCCATAGGGCTCTCACACCCAGTAGGGCTTCACCAGACTGTCACCAAATCCAGCTTCAGGTTGCACCCTGAGCTCAGGCAATGAGTCACACCAAGAGCACATGCCACAGATGGTTCTCCGAGAATGCTGGACTCCCTCAGTCACTTTCCAAAGAGCCCTGGCTGGACCTGAAGCAGCCCCACCTAAGCCAAGGTCATCCCTCCAAATCAATGCCATTTAACACTGGGCAACAATATTGACCCAATTGTATTGTACATCGTGTGCGTGTATGCCCATCCTGACTAGAGGTGGCCCTTTGCCTTCAACTGAGTCTCCCAGAGCCACTCAAGTACAGAGTGTCTCTTAGTAGATCTTCCATATGCCTATCTGCCACTCCAAATCTTGGAGCCCAAGCTCATTCTCATAGGAGGGTCTCTGGCAGTTTTTATGAGACACCCAAACAAAGGAATCCCACTATTACGTATAATTATCATGTGCCAAAAAATATGGAAAAATAAACAAATTCTATTTGGTTATCAAGAGAAAGGGCTACAGGGCTTGCTGAAGCAAGTCTCTCCATCAGTAGGACCCAGGGAACTGTTTCCCTTGTCCCCATCCTGGTCCTGTGAGATGTGCCAGGATGCTGCAGCACACAGCTTTTCTGCGAGCGTAATCCTTCAACTTAAATATTTTAATGAGCACTTTCCAAAGACGACCAGCCTGCGTAATATTCCCACTCAACAGAGAGGCACAACCGGCAGGTCCTGCTGGCTCTGCTCAGGAGAGAGCAGCAGGTCTACTCGCCATGCGCGGAGCCATCTGTGTGAGGCATTGCGCAGAGATGGCTGGAGTTAGAAACTGCATGTCTTTGTGGCACTGGCAGACAGGACAGGATGGAGCCTTGTCCTTCCCACTAAGGCCACCCGTTCAGAATGATGCTCATGTTGACTAGAGGTGGCCCTTTGCCTTCGACTGAGTCTCCCAGAGCCACTCAAGTACTAAGTGTCTCTTAGTAGATCTTCCATATGCCTAAGGATTTGCTTTTATTTTCATTTTTTACCATTCTGTACTTTAACTAAATTAAGAAGCTGGCTATGAAACTTGGCTTTTAAAGGTTTCTTAATTTTTAGACTGAGTCACTAATATGGTACAGTATTTCGCAGAATTCTTATTTTAAAAGGTGGTACGTTGCCAAAGCAATTCATTTCTCACTATGAAAAATTAAGCCAGAGTCTGCTGTCTTCTTACTGTGTGAATCTGTTTCTCCAATCACTGAGCGACAGCCCCACACCTTACGTGAAAAAGTACACAAAATACCACAGCTCGATTGTCTTTTCCCCAGAGACTGTAAAATATTCTCTCTCTTTCTGTCATCATCGTGAGTTTGTTTTTGTTTTTACCCTGATCTGCATCTCCAGGGTGGGAGCCCAGGGCTGGAGGAAGGAAGTGGTACTTGTGGATGGGGGTCCCCTGGGAGCCGGAAGCCACATCCAGGAGCTGGGTGTGCTTTTCCCAATAGCTGGTCCAGAAATGATGTGCCAGGAGGCGTGTGGCATGAGTGAACTCCTGCCATGAAGAGAGGACGAACCAGGGGAGAAACCTCTCCTCTGAGGCCACCTGGGTCCCCGTGGGACACCTCACTGAACAGGGTGCTGGGTGGTGTTTCAGAGTTGGACCAGTGGTTCTCCCGTGCAGGCCAGGTTGCCTTCCTAACAATATAAACACCATCTCTGGCTGTTTTTCCAACATAAACACTTTGTGGTCTATATCCCCTGTGACGGGAGGGGTCCCAGGGAGCATGGCCTGTCAGATCAAGGCCCTGCGAGGTCTGCTCCCTGCTGGGTCACCTCTTGGGGTCTTGCTTGCTCTGTCACGGTGTTCCAGCTCAGAGAGTGTTAATCTCATCCTCTAAAAACCTGAGCAAGAAACAGTGTCCATTACTGGTGGGACTGTTAAACAAATCATGGCGAGCCTCAGCACCATCATGCCGGGCAGCTGTTAAGAAGGCGCGGCTCTCTATACACTGGTATGGAATAAGCTTCAAGATATATTGCTGAGTGAAGAAAGCAAAGTGCAGAACACTGCGTATGGAATGTTCTACCATTTGTTTAAGAAAAAGATATATATACACACATGCTTGTCCATACAAAGCGCCTCTTCAGAGGATTGCAGAGGGAGCCTGCAGCGCTCACCTCGAGGGAGGGGGACAGCAGATGGAAGGAGAGTGACCTGCCACTGTGTGTCCTGTCTCACCTTTTGAATTATGTTTTAACTAGGTACAGGCACTGTCTACTTAATGTAACAAATGAACAAAATATTAAAAATCTATTAGGAAGTTTTCTGCTTAAATAAATGCAACGGAAAACTAATGCGTTTATAAACAGAACAGTCTCTCTCTCTCTCTGGCTTAAGGTAAGAGCTAAATTGCAAAGGAAAATGCATTATTCTAGTTTGATTTCTGGAGTTAACTGTGCCTGGAGAATGTGAGGAAAGCACAAACATAATTCCTAACAGTGCAGAATGAACCAGGTCAAACTGATTTTTTCGAAAAGACCGAGTCAGTCACTATGTCCTCTGTCCTTATGTCCCAGTGGCTTGGGCCTGGTCACTTGCAGGCTTCAGTGGGGCAGACAGGCACGTTGGTACTGGGGCCCTGATATTTCCATGCCTGACTTAGGACTGTAGCCCAGAACTGGACTGGGAAAAGGAGGCGACTCAGAGGAAGGGTGGTAAAGACCAAAGGACATAAAGCAGGGGTGGAAGGCCCCTGAGGTCTGAGGCATTAATTAGAAAGTTAATCCAAACTGTAGACTTGATTCAATAATGCTCTCCTCACATTTTTGTAGGGAGCAGGCCAAAACATAGTAGACAGCTGTCCCAGATGCAGGTGGACAGAATCCTTCCCATTCTTGCCCAAGAGCCATCCCCAGCTTTTTTTTTTTTTTTTTTTTTTTTTTTTTTGAAACAAGGTCTTGCTAAGTTGCTGAGGCTGGCCTCAAACTTGTGATCCTCCTGCCTCAGTCTCCCAAGTCACTGAGATTATAGGCATGTACCACCATGCCCAGCAAGAGCCATGCTTTCATTAGCTGGACTTGCAGATTCAGTTCTGAAGCTATCACTGCACTTTTAATGAAAACACAGATTTTAAATTAAGAGTAGCACAGATTCCTGGTGTCTGTTTTGCTTACTTGGGGAACGAACTCCTTATAAGTAATTTGGAAACATGGATGTGTTAGATTTAACTTGTGGTTGGGGCTGAAATGAGAAAAGTAGGGTGCTCAGGATGGCACTTGTATTCTAAGTCAATGCCAGTTTCTTTCCTTTTATCACGTTCCAATCTTTCTCAACTGTGAAGAAGAGTAACTATAGAAAGCCTTCTCTTGGGCAGTGGGTTGGTTGTGCTTCTTTCCAGTGCCCACTGCTGAGTGTGTGGTGAACAACTTTGACATGCCAGGTGCTGGGCTCAGCATTGAGGAAACACAGCCATAGTGGGAGTCCTAGTGACTGGAGAGTCACAAGTTCAAGGTCAGCCTGAGCTACTTAGTGAGATCCTGCTGAAAAAAAAGAAAAGAAAAGAAAAGGACTGAGGATGAGAATGTTGCTTGGTGATTCAATCTCCAGGACTGGGGGTAAAAAAGGCAAGAGTGTCTTCCAGTTTTCAGGGATCAGCAAACCAGAGCCCCTGGGTCACATCCAAGCCTCCTGTTTTGTAGGTAAGGCCATCTGAGTGCCGTCCACATCTGCTGTCATGCTACCATGGGTGAAGGAGACGAGTGGTAGGGCCCACAAAGTCTAAAACATACTGCGTGCCCCTTTGTGGAAACAGTTCTCCAATCCTTGGTCTGTAGAGGGCAACAGGAGTGTGCACAGGTGTTTAGGATATGGGAGATCTATGTCATGACAGAGAGCCTGATGCAGACGCTGTGGGAACCAAGAGGAGGGAGCCCAGCCTGGAACCCACGGCCTTGCAACTGGTCCTCAGGGGCATTGGAAAGCAGCATTAGTAAAAAGTCCCCCACTTCTCAGCCTCCTCTGCTTTCTTCTAGTTTCCCCCTCACTGAGAGCTCTTCCTGATGTTTCCAACAAGAAACTGACTCAAAGCCAGCTGAATGCTTTCTCTTGCCTCAGAGAAGGACTCGTGTGGCTGGAGCTTATTGATGGACAAACCACCTGTAGGTTTCCTGGAGCTTTGGGAAGAACCCAGGACTTCCAAGGTGTGCTCCTGAAACAACTCGGTGAAGCTCACGGCCTCAGTGGGTTTGGGGCTCATTCTGTAGGTAGTGGCCTTTGGAAGACATGTGCTATGGGGCTTTGGGTATCCCCCCACCTCCCCCGCCCCGCCCCACAGCTCACCTCTTACTGAAGGTCCATGAGTATGTATTTTTATTTATTTATTTATTTTTAGTACCAGGCATTGAACCCAGGGGCACTTAACCACTGAGCCACACCCTACCATTTTTTTTTTTTTGACACGGGGTCTTGCTAAGTTGCATAGGGCCTCGTTAAGTTGCTGAGACTGGCCTCACACTGCCTCAGCCTCCCAAGCCGCTGGTGTTGTAGGTGTGGCCACTGTGTCCTGCCCACAACGGTATTCTTAACTCCCACTTTCATCCTAATTTGAAATGCTCTGATCAACCCTCAGGTTCTGAGCTTTCTCACCTGTGTCCTCGATGGCTTCTGCCTCCATGGTCTGTGTCTCCAGTATACGCATGTGTGCCACCAGCCCACTACTGGGCCATGTGCAAAAAAAGGCATTCTGCACAGGAAATGTGGTGTGCCCTCAGTCCATGCTGCACACTGTGCCCAGGTGAGCCCCACTGCACACCAGAGCTTCTCCTTGCCTGGCCAGGAGCTCCTGGTGGGCAGCAGAGACTGAGTCAGGGGTGGGGGAGCCAGTGGCAGGGCCCAGGAAAGCCCTGGTCCATGGCCCCTGGCTGACTTCCTTCTGATGGCCTGTTGACCTGCATACAAGAGGGTAGGAGGGCTGGGGAACCTGTGCTCTTGGAGGGGAGGAGAAGACAGAATGGAGAAGCAGATGGAAGTTGGCTCTTATTACAGGGGTCTCTGGAAGGGCCTCTGCTAGGGCCAGGCACAGAGCTCTCCAGCCCTAGCCAGTGAGGAAATAGCACCAAGAAGGATGAAGGTGCTGGGAGGCTGCAGGTCCATCCTGGTCACTTACAGATGGTGCTCAGCAAGGTGCAGTAGTCTGCCTAGGGTCTAGAGTCCCAGCCTCCTTGATTTTAGCCCAAGGTCCTTCCTGGGTGGCCCTGAAGCCTGAGTCCCTTCTGTGGTCCACAGGAGGGGCAGACTAATTACCAAGTATACTCAGTGTCATTCTTGCCTCCCCTAGGCTATGGCAAGAAAGCAGAACATGTCCAACAGGCAGGTTTACCAGAGAATGGATTCTCTCCCTGCAGCCTGTGGACTGGTACAGTGGCCCAGAGTGTAAGGAAATGAGATGGCCTGGGTACCCTGTCTGAAGGTAGGGATGGAATAGTGGTGCATGATTATGGGTGCAGACAAATGGGGTTGTCAGAGAATTGCAAACCCCTTGATCTGTATGCCGGGAAGGGCTGGAAGAGACGAAGTGCCCAGCCTGGGCCTGGCACGCAATAGGCACCCGCTCAATAAGCTCAGCACCCATCCCTTTGTGGGGAACGTTACATTAAGTAATTGCTTTAGTGGCCAAGTTATATATTACCGAGATGAACCTGGCTCCGACTTATCATTCACTTTTACTGTTTTGCCTAGAGAGGTTTCCGTGGCAGCTCGGAAAGCCAGAAATGAATAAGGAGAGAGGTGACATTAAAGGCAGGCTGTTAGCAGAAGTGAAAATTAAACAACTCAGCCAAAATCGAAGCCTGGCAGTGCCTGGCCTGTGCGGATCAGGAGATTAATTGCTTCCCTCTGGGGCCCTTCCCAGTGCTGGGAGGTCAAGGGGATCTTCTCTTTTGACCCTAATTCTTTTGACTCAACCCCATGGCTTAAGGGTTGTAGCTCTATTTTCCAGAGAAAGATACTGAGGTTCAGAGAGGTACAATTATTTGCCCAAGATCACACAAAGAAGGAACAGTGCAGCTAACACGAGACCCCATCTCAGGGTCACCACTTGGCTGGTAGAACATCTCACCAGGGCATACCTGGGGAGCACCAAGCAAGCAGAGAGCCCTTGCCTCCCCAGCAAGGGAGAGGGCAGCAATGCAGGTACACCTTCACTCTCATTTGGCTTGTTAAAGGTTTTCAGCTCTAGAACAAATGGGGATGAGATTGCAAATAGAAGGAGGCTCTTGAAACCACAGTCCAACTTCATAGGGTACAGACATGGATGAGCAAGTATTTCAGATGTGAGAAATGGGGATGATGATAATAATAGAGACAACAGATATTTGGGTGTAGGGACACTGTTCCCCAACACCCTCCAAGATGATCAAAGCATGGCCAGCATTTTGACCAACTTGCTCACTGAATTCTTGCTCCACCTGTGAAGAAGTCCTGTTCTCAGAAAACAGGGCTCTGGTATCACAGGAGACAGGTCTGGGCTGCAAACTGTGGACTCCAACTCCTTCTCCTGATGAGAACCACACAGGCCAGGGCTCTGTCTGTCCAGACCAAACTGGGCTGAGGCCTGGAAGGCATGGGAAGGCCTGACCCTGCAGGTCCGTGAAGGACCAAGTTGCGTTCAATCCACACTGTTGAGAAGGCAGGGAAAGAGAATCCATTTCTAACAAGTTACCCATGAAGATTCATAACAAAGTTCTGTGAGGCCCTGGGGGCAAGGGCTCTGCTCTCTCCTGATTCACTGTGGGCAGACCTCCGTGATTCACTTCCTGGGAGTCCTGGAGAGCTGGAGCCTGATTACAGGACAGTTTGTGTAAAGACGTGTTAGCTTCTGTCAGTTCCCACTCAGTGCAAGACCTTGCCCCCAAAAGCTCATGAGGAAGGACAAACAGTCTTTCCAGATCCTCAAACAGAAGTTCTATTTAGTCTCTCTCCTAAATTGCTGAGGAGATGCACAGGAGGTCTCCAAAAGCCATGGGAGGCTGGGTGGAACAGAGAATCTCTATGCGGTCTGTGAAAGGCGGCCAAGAACCCAAGAGCTTCCGCCACAGATCAGGGGCCAACCGTCTGGCGTGCTGCATAGACCTCCCTCTTCATCTCAAATAATCAATGAGTGTTTTGCAAGTGCCCCGAGTCAAGCACATGGGGCATCCTCATGCCTAAATATGATCTAATAAGGTACTTCTATTCATTTCAGTGACATCTAATCAATAGGGAAAACACAGCATATTTATAACCAACAATTAGGCTTTCACTGAACTTACCCCCTCACTGCTCATCAACAAACACCCACTTTCAACCCCGTCCCCAAATCTGAGTCATCCTCATTCTATCAATCAAGACTTCCTGGGTACAGGGAAGATTCCATAGCATGGCTATAGCATTAAAAAAAGAGAAGTCACTGAGGATGATTTTTAAATTCGCACATCATGCAGCAAGATGGATTTCGGCCTTAGCGGGCAGCATTATGAGGAGCTGGCGGCTTGGAGGGGGAGATGTCCTTGAGGGGGTATGTTGGTACACACATTGTGTTATCTGGTAATATAATCAAGCAAAGTAAATGAACTCATTATGATAGGCTTTTTATTCCCGCTTGTCAGGAGTCAGAACTGTATGAAGCGTTCCCCGCCTCGATCAATTGGAAAATCGATACCTTGGTATTTGCGGAGAGCATCTCTTACAGGAAGAAGGGAAAGGAAATGTTTGGGAAGCGCTCAGGAAATCATTTAGGTCTCTGACAGCTGCGTCGGAGAGCAGACGCTCCTCCACACAGAGCTGGGGAGGAAACGAGCCCTTTCCTGCCGGTGGGGAGCTGGCTGGGCGGCACAAGGTTTCATGATCTGAACCTCGACATGACCGTAGGCCTGAGGATGGAGTGTTCCTCTCACTTGCTCAACAGACGGCCCTGGCAAACAGGCTTCTGTCCTGGGAGCCTTGATTCGAGTTTGTTTTGCCATCTTGGCCCAATGACTATGGAAGTGATGGTGAGTGCTTCAGAGTCAAATACTGGAGCCCCTCGCCAGCACCATGACTGCTACTGTCACTTGGGCCATCCTGACAACAGGCTGCTAAGAACATTGCAGTAATTCATCAACTATGAACATACCATTGGGCCTGCCCTGCTTCCTGGGTTGTTGGTCTTGTTAATACGGAAAGCAACAAACACATGTCCAACACAGAGAATATTATCATGAAACCCACGTTGGCATCACCATCTTTGACAGTCACCCTTCTCCCCAGACCATGGGTTATTTTTTCAAACAAAATGCCAAACATCATGAATATTTCTGTGTCAATCTCTGAGAGATACAGACTCTTCAAAAGACATACACATAGTATTATTATCTCACCTCAAAAATGAACATTTTCTTCATATCCAATATTGAATTTGTATCCAGATTTGATTTTCCCAATTGACTCATGACTTCAAAGAAACAGGGTCCAAACAATGTCCACGCATCACCCTGGTTACTTGATTGACATGTCTCCTTAGAAACTTTTTCTACCCTGAAATTTATTGATTGAAGGAATGTGACCAAATGCTATAGGATTTCTCAGGGTCTAGATTTTACTGATTGCATCCCCTGGTTTCATTTATAATGGTGGTGTTCTCATTCTATCCTGTCTTCTTTACTGACTAACCAAAAGACTTACAAAGAAGAAATTTCCTTCATCATTGATTCAGTCTCTGATACTGATAATCAGTTCTTATTTTTATTGTCTTATTGGCAGGGCTGGGGATGGAACCCAGGGGCACTTTACCTCTGAGATACATTCCTAGCCCTTTTTATTTTTTATTTTTGGACATGGAGCCTGCTGAGACTGATCTAGAACTTGCGATCCTCCTGTCTCAGTCTCCTGCATCACTTGGATTGTAAGTGTGCACCACGTGCCCCACTTCAGGTTTTTATTTTTAAAAAGCAAGATGAATATTTGCCTTTTTTATATCTAATGATTTTCAGAATAGAATATTGGTTCCCTGGCCCCCTCCCAGATACCCAGTGGGCTTTCTATGTGTCCACCCATCACAGTTAGCATCCTCCTGCCACTCAAGTTTGGCCAGCGGGAGCCCCCTGCCTTCTCTCCCTGGGGTCGTTTTCTTTTATCTTCCCTTGCCTTGCTTTCTGTTTGAATCTCAGACCCACAGAGAGCCCCAAGGGACTGCAGCGCTCACCGCAGAGCACAGTGCTCTCTCCTTATCACCTGTGGTTGACAGATCTGGCTTTGTACTCTCTCTCTGAGGACAGTCTTTAACAAATTGGGTCTTGTTATTTATCCAATTTGCTAATACATCAAGTGGTTTTAATGAATTTCTGGGCTATAGGGGTGCTTTATAAAAGCAATAAAGCAAAAACAAATTAACGAACCCAACTCCCCGCTCTCCCCAAATCCGGACAGCCTTCTCGCCCCGGGCCGGGGATCTCCATTTCCGTCCTCGACTTCCACTTGTCTCCAGTCGTGGAGACCTGTCTTGCATCTTTCATCTGCTTGCAGCTATGTTTTGTGGCTGCCCTCAATGCCACAGGGCAGCGCATGGGTTTCTACTCCCTCATCCAGTCATCTGCTTGATTTATTTGCTGAATCTTCTGCGGAGAAAAGCAATTGCTGAGGTCTGGCTCAGATGCTGTGGTTTCTCGTCAGCCCAAGGATTGCTCAGTCTCCCCTGTGCCCTGGGCTGTCTCCAGCTTTCTGAGTAGGTAACCTGGACCGTCTGCCTCCTTGCCACCTCTATGGGGGCAACCCTGAGTTTTCGCAAATGCTGGCTTTGCTGTGGACACTTGGGTGTCCCTGGGCAGGGAAACCAGGGCTCCTGTGCCTCAGTTTCCTTTTATAAGAGAACTGCCACTTGCCGATCGTAAGAACCGAGTGATCCCCGGTGTTCAGTGCCAGCCGGGCACTTGTCACCATAATGTACCCTATATATCATAGGGCATGCAGGGTGGTGGTTCCCTAGATAGGCCAACTGTCCGGTTTTTGGAAGTAGTTTCTAGCCTCCTCTCAACTTTTTAGAAAAGAAGTCCTTCCTTTGACCCTGAAATCATATCCGACATCTTAGTCATTCCATATAATTTGGAAGAAGCATTAATAGAACATAGACTCAATGATCTTTAGAAAAATAATGAAGACAAAAAGAAAATTGCTCCTTCCTTTACAGATTACCCACGGAGAACCACAAGTACAGAAATACATTCAAATCTCATTAAGTGGTTGTATCTCTCAGACTTTGCCAAGAAGCCGATGCCAATTTGTTACTCTTTGAGTCCTGCGGGTGTCTGAGTGTCTCTCTGCCTCGGGAGCCTTAGACTAGGAAGGAATTGAGAACCCAGCGCATGCCAGGTGCTGCTGCAGCCCTCCTTCTTTGCCAATCTCCTTTCCGATACATCTCCATTTCATCTTCTTCTAATCACCCAGCCGGTGCTCAGTGAAGAAATATAGTTACCAGGTTCCAAGGTCTCCATCTAATTAAAAAATGCTTGCGTCGGAGAGAATTTTAATTCATAAGCATTATTCTGATGGGGAGAGGGGGGCGTAGGACTTTCAATAGATGATTTAAAATCCAGAGATTTAGTGAGACGCTAAATAAAAAAGTGACGGCTGATTTGCAAATAAGAGTCCCAAATGTCATCTTCTGAAATAAAGGCCTTCCGAAATTTGGATTTGGGCGGTTAGAACTGGCCCATCGGAAAGGAAGCCTTGCTGGTGCTCCTTCGGGAGTCACCGCTGCTGTCAGGCCAGGTGCTCATCCTCTTCCTCCCCTTCCTAAGGGCAGACCCAGCTGCATGGGAAGGTGTGATGGTGAACCATGGCAACTGGGCTGCTCTCCTGCATCTGTTTCTTGACTTTCCCCTGAATTCTGCTGGTGTAAAATCCATTTTTCACTCGTTTGTGGTCTGTTGATGTGCCCAAGCACACCTGAGCAGGAAGACGGCAAACTCCCCTCTTGTCGGTGTTTGCAGCTCACCCATCAGGGTGAGCATCTGTCTTAGACTCAGAATCCATCCAGGTGCATGGAGCATGCGCTCCCACCCTCTGAACCTCCTGGAAAGGCCCATCGTAGGCTTGTGCTCTAGCAAAAGAGACACCTTTCCAACTGCTAGAACAGTCAACTATCCACACCCCAGAACCCCCAAACAGAAAACTTGATCTAGACCTCAGGCCACTTGCAAAAATTAACTTGATAGGAATCACAGACCTAAAGGTAAGACCCCAAACTATAAGTTTCTCTTAAAAAGCAGGAGAAAGTCTTTGTAACCTGGGAAAGTTCCGTTAAATAGCCCACAAAAGCCATGAGCCATAAGGGAGAAGGCCAAGATGTTTGACTTCATCAAAGGAAGTTTTAAAAACTTCCGCTTTTCAAAAGACTCTATGAGATCACTAAAAAGTAAACCGTAGATGGGGAGAAAGTATTTGCAAAATACATCTCACAAAGGACTTGCATCCAAAATATGCAAAAACTTCTGCTGCTGGATAAAAAAGAAAAACGGGCAAAATGTTTAAATAGACAATCAAAAAAGATAATAAGCATATTTTGAAAAACTGCTCAACATCTTTAGACATAAGGGAAATTCAAATAAAAAAATGAAAATGAGGGCTGGGTGTGATGGTGCACACCTATAATCTCAAGTACTCTGGAGGCTGAAGCAGGAGGATCCCAAGTTCATAGCCAATCTCAGCAACTTAGCAAGACCCTCAGCAACTTAGTGAGACTCTATTTCAAAATTTAAAAAAGGGGGGGGGGTTGGGGATGTAGCTCAGTAGTAAAGCACCCCTGGGTTCAATCCCTGGTACCAATGAGATACCAGTAGGCAGTTATGAGAACTGCTCAGATTGAAATACAACAAAACAAAACAAAAAACCCATGATACCAAGTGCTGGGAAGAACGCAGAGCAACGGGAATCATTCATTGCTGGTAGGGGAACAAAATGGCAGAGCCCTCTGGAAGACAGTTTGGCTGGCGGCTAAGTGCACACTTGTCATGTGACCCAGCCATTCTGTGGCTGTGGATTCACCAGATGACATGGAAGCAATGACATGGAAGCATGGTCCACACAAAACCTGCATGTGAACACTTATGGCAGCTCTATTCATGATCACTAGAAATTGGGGACAGCCCAGATGTCCATCAACTAACTGCTGAGGGATACACTGAGGCACGGACGTACTGTAGTGTGTCACTCAGCAAGTGTAAGTGGTGAGCTAAGGACATGTGCAATGACACGGGTGACCCACAAGTGACATGCGGCAGGATACCAGTGGTGAGATTCTGTGGAACAGTGGCTGCCGGGAGATGGAAGCGGGCACTGGCCAGGAAACTTAGGGAACGCAGGAGATGTCCATCTCTCAATGGTGGTGTCAGTCACAGGGCTGCGTGCATTTCTCTACAATTAAAGAACTGCAGGCCTAACAGAGGGGAGTTTCCCTAGCTGCAGTTTCAGCCCAATGAGCGTGACTTTACAGACCCCTCGCCCTCGGGCAGTGGCCCACTTGGTGCCAAGGTAGGAGCCTGTGGCTTCTCCTCCCCTTGCCTTTCTCTTGCCTCCTATGTTTCCTGTGTTTCTTCCTGTTTAAGGGGTAGGTGGGAGACACATGTGGGTCCTGCTGTCGAGTGACACCGTCTTTGCTCTTTACAGCCTCTTCAGTTTTCCAGGTTCCATTCCGACAGGTTCCATTCTGACATGGTAAACGTTGCTGTCTCAGAGCATCATTTCTGGTTTTCCTTGCAGTAAGGACACTAATCTACATCTTGGGGGCCAGAAGGCCTTGCTTGAGTAGGCATCATGTTGCACGGAAGCCACCTCCTCCTGAAGCCCAGGAAGCTCCTTGTCTGACCGACCACATGATGTCTAAACACCCACTGGTGTTCAGTGTGGCAGTGAAGACTGCCCTTTCATCACAGGAGAGCCCCCGCTTCTGAGGCTGCTTTTTTTCCATGCCCGACTCTCTTAATACCCTAATGAAGGGTGCGGCCCAAACCAATAATCATCTTAAAAAGTCTCTTTCAAAGATATGTTTACCAAAGGTGGGAACATGAAATACGATCCTCCCCACATCTCACAGGATGTAGACTTAATTTTCTAGAGCAGCTTTCCATGTTGGAGAATTCTGAACATATAGGGAATTGAGAGACCAAAAAGAGGAAGAATGCTTTACCAACCCAGAGATGGTGCCTGCAGGTCTGAGTTCATTCCTTGCAATAGAACGTGCGCCGTTTGCTAGTGTATTTGACAGGCGGTCACGTTAGAATCTACAGAGCAAAGGAGCTTGAAGCCTAAAGAACTGAGGGGTCTAAAAACTGAAAGGTGCCTCAAGAGATTATCTGGGTTGGTAAGACTTTGGATTTGCATGTGGAGGATGAAGATGGAGGACTCAGAGACCTGCAGCCAAACTAGGAGACACTAGCCTCTGGTGCTCACACTGGGATCTCCAGCTCAGCTGCTCATCAAGCTCCACTTAGCTTAATGGCATTGTTCTTTGGAGGTCTAGAAGCCTCAGCTCATCATTCAGTGGTCCTCATTGGCCTGAAACTTCTGAGCAATGGTCTGCAGGTAAACTAGCTTTTACAGTAATGATGACATGTGTGTGAACAGTAGATCTTGGGCCTCTCCCGTATCCTGCATGTGACACATCCCAGGACTTCATCCTCCTCATGGCCAGTAGGTCTTACTTTATGGAAAACTCTAGCCAGGGGGGAAGGAGGCTTCAGAAGTGACTGTGCTGATGAGGACACTGAGTGTGGGACAAGGGGGACGCTGCCGTGCAGTGGCTGCTCATACAACACAAGACACTTTTCTGTGGCCACTGGGTTAAACCCCTCCATGTTTGGGGGAAGATGGAGAATTCCATCTCTTGGGCTCAATAGCCTCATGCTGCTCTAGTGTGAGTGGTACACTTGGGGTGTCACCAAGGAGACAGATGAACACTGAGACTAGCTGGTGAGGGGCTCTGCGGGATGTGGCCGAAGCTGTGGTGAGACTTTTCCATGCTGCTTCTCTGGCCCAGGCGGTGTGCATGTATCTACAGATGGCACCTGCCTCCCACTGCTGGCTTGTCCGTGGCTCCTACCAGTACTGCGTGGCCAGGGGGCGTCAGCTAGATAGGTACTCCAGGACTTCCAGCAGCACAGCATGGTGCAGGCAGGGACCCAGGGACAGCAAAGAATCACCTGCTGGATTCAAAAAAAATGCAGTCACAGAACTCTGGTCAACCCTATGCCCACCCTGGCTAGCGCAGTCTTTGATGTGTGTGTATGTGTGTGTATGCGCGCGCACATATGCTGGAACCACTGAGAGAGGGAAGGATGTGGATGTAAAGGTAGTCCCTGCATAGCCACAACCTCTCAGCACACCCAACCTAAAAGTTACCTCCCATTCCTGAATCTCACCTAAGGCCTGGGTCACATTCCAGTGTCCCCAGCTAGTCCAAAATTGTTGATTGCAGCTCTTATCATTTTTTTAGAATCAGGATCCAGTCAAAGCTCCCCACCCCTGCATTTGATGGTTTGCCAGACTGCTCTCTAAAGGGCTGCTGAGGACCAGGACACATTCTCCCAAGGGAAAGGCCAGGGACCAAACAGAAAGGAGAGAGGGGGCGCAGCACTGAAGCCCTGCCTGGAGGCAGAGTGCAGGGAGGCCAGGAGCACCCTCCAGGCAGCAGCTTTGGGGACACTCCCAGTATGTGCCAAGGGCGCTTCCAAAACATGGGCCCTCAGCCATGCCATGAGGACCGGGATCCAGTCTGTTTAGAGAGGGCGGAGCCCTGGTTCTGCCCCAGTAACACTGGGATTGGCTTCCCTCTCTGAATGAAGGAAATAGGAAGTGTCTTGTGTTCCCTCTTGCCCCTGAGTGACAGCTTGGGTTGGCCTCTTTCTCTAGGTTTGTGTGAGCTGCATGTGGACGTGTCTTTTATCTCATAGACAGGCCCGAGCTTCCGGCATACAGCCAGTTTCTGTATCTTACAGGGAGGTCCTGAGAGGAAAGGGCCTCCACACCCCTGAGCACCTGCCCTGCCTAAAGGGGACACAGAGGCCGCCTGGGCATGAGTCCCCTTAGGGGACTGGTGGGGGGCAAGTTTCCAGAGAGGGGCTGGTCAACACAGTGTGACCCTCAGCACAAGGCCCTCACTGCCTGTTTCAGATGGCACCAGCCATTTGGGTGGAATGGGGGATGGGGAGTGGAGCAGACCTTAAGGAAGCACAGCACACTTCCCCAGACCAGAGTGGCTCTCCCTCAAGCACCCACCTGAGATTTCTGGCATCTCCTGCCTTCACACAGTGTGATCAGTGTGATCCCTGTAGACAGGTTCTGTAAAGCCCCAGAAAAGGGAGCAGGAACGCTTTGGGCCGCTGGTGCCTTTCTTTCCTGCTGATACAGCCTGAGCCATTACTACTTTTTCACGGTCACTGACCTGGAGACCCTTATGCCTTTGGCACAGAAAATCCCAGGACACCTAGGGATGGAGACAGCACACTTTAGCTCAAAGGATCACAGAATCTTAGAATCCTCAGACCACCTGACTCAGCTCTCCCTTTAAAAGAGGAAGAGCTAAGGTTCAAAGTAGACCATCTCTCTGGAGTTGCTCAGATGGCTGGGGACAGAGGGTTACCTTCAGCCCCTCCTCAGTCCTCTCCACCACACATTGCTTTCTCAGTTTGGCTTGTCTCCCTGGGGGCCTTTGATTGTGTAAGGCCATGAGACCTTGAGATTATATGGGTTTGTAAACCCAGAGGAAGAGCTCAGGCCAAAGGCCTTTGGATAAGGGACATTAATCCCCTGGCCATGAGCAACCAAGTAAGCTTAGAGTCAAGGGCCAGGTTGCCCAAGTTCTGGGCAGAATCGTCAGGTTAGCCCCACCCTGCCCTGCTCCAGGGGCTTGGGAACCTTTCTACACAGCTGCCGTCCCATCCCAGCCTCAGGCCTCCATTCTTGTTGAAATGTCCACCGGACCACCTTGCCTGACAGTCCCTCCCAGTGACAAATTCCTCATCTGATACTAAACTGATCATCTAACAGCCCTGGGCTGTTCTTCTTAATTGATGGGAGCCACTCTCTGGAGTAGACCTCACGATGCATTTTAACACTGTGCCAAAGGGAAGGGACAGATTCAATTTCAAGGGAATTATACCATTTATTTCACGAGTGCAAACCAATATTCCAGAATTCAGAGACACTATTGATCAACTGGGTCCCCTCAAACTCAGCAGCTTCCCCCCTCCCCAGGCCCTGGCCAGCTGCCGATGGTCTTCAGGCTGATCGTAAGTATCTGAGAGCACATGGTTTCCAGGGTTCACCAAGTGTTCTGTTCTCTATCTGTTGAGTCACTTTGGTCTTTATGCTCTGGAGGTTCACAGTCTCTGGGGAAAACAGAAGAGAAGGATTCTTTTTGAGCAGCTAGCGAGACCTGTCTCGTTAACGATTGACACAAGCTGTTTCGATGCCAAAATGGATAGTGACTTTTTCCCAACAGGATCCAGCAAAATGCTGCCTAGACTAAGATGATTTATTTGTTATTTATTTCTTTGCCCACACAGAAGTACCAGATTGTCAGCACAGTCTCTAAGCATGTTGAAACCCCATGAAGAAGATGAGACAAACCCCAAGTGGTCCCCATGACACGGTGGCCTGCCCTCCTGCCTGCCTGCCTGCTTTTCTTCTTCTCTCCTGGAAGCACACGTCCCTTCCAGAGGACCTGCCAATTCTGAAGGCTTATTTCTCTCTTTGATATAAGCATTACTGTTTTTTGTTCCTTGCCTTATTTTTGAATTTCACCAGGAGGAAGAGCATGCAACAAGATTGGAGAATGTGCCACTGTTTGGAGTGTGGGGCACTAATGAGCTAGAAATGTGGGTCAATCAGTGGATGAAGGTGGCAGAAATTGCAGGTTGATTCCTCTACCTTGAGGAACAAAGCGGCTCTTGAGTGTGATGAGGACCAGGCTTCTCCAGGGACAAACCATCACCTGCCACAATTCTTGGAAGGGGATGTGAGGCTGCTGTGGGCTCTGGCAGCTTTGGCTCTCTGTCCCCCAGCAGACCATGTGTCTTCTGGGGTCTATGCCTGTATTCAAGCTGTTCCTTGCTGAGAGTGGTACCCACTGCCCTACTACATGCCCCCCAGGTTATTCCAAGGAACACCCAAGGGGCTACACAGATTAGTCTATTTTCACTTAGTACGCTATTTATTTTAATGTACTTTAAGGGAAAAATATCTAGACCCTTAGTGTGTGATTTCAAGGATTTTCTTTTCTTTTCTTTTTATTTTTTTTAATTTTTTTATTTTTTGTGGTGCTGGAGATTGAACCCAGGGCCTTGTGCATGCAAGTCAAGCACTGTACCAACTAAGCTATATCCCCAGCCCTAAGGATATTATTGCTTAGGTTGAAACTTTTTAAAATGAATTGATCTGAAGTCAACTTCAGAAATTAAATAGCTTTGGAGAAACCCTGGTGTGAAATGGCTGGAACTGAGGCCGTGCTATTCTGCTGCCGGCTGGAGCACCCCCAGCCCTCCCCAGCCCACACCTTCATTTGTTTGCACAGTGGTCATCTGAAGTCACTGGACCCCACCTGTAACACTTGTCCTGTCTTCTCAGCCCTACTGTCCCTCTCATCCAGCCACCTGAAGCAGGACCTGTCCGTCACAGTGCATGGGACCTCGTCTGATGGGTCCAGGGTAGGGCTAGGGTCCCTTGGTAACTAAGGGGAACTTGGAGCCGAACGCGTTCCTTCCTCAGCCTTGGCTTTAGGGAGAAGGGCAGGCACTGAAACCAACAAAATGACCAAAGCATTTTGCCTGGTGGAGGAGAAAATGGCTTTCTCTGTTTGTCTTCAATTGCCAGGATAAGAAAAATCAAAGCAAAGCAAAAAGAAATTGCTGCTCTGCAGAGAGCCCGCAGGAGGCCTGACGATTTGGCCGTTAGCACACGCCACCTGCCCAGAGGGGACACCGTGAGAGGGGCCTTCTTAAAGGCTGAGATGCTGCTGCCCTGGGCCCCTGGAGGTGACTTGCTCCTATGGTCTTGAAACAGGGACATTAAACTGATCCCTCTGCCACCCAGGTGCCAACAGGAAAATGGATTTCTCCCCTCGGAACTGTGGTATAATGGAAGTGCCTTTTTGTCTGATGCGTTTAGAGTTGAGATTTGGAATCGTGCTCTGGGTTGAAATTCTGAATCCCACGGAAGTGGCAGAAAGGACCCTCCCCCATTTGCAAAACACAAGCACCCCAGTCAAGAAGTGTTCTTTTCAATTGGGCCCCGGTTCCCTGGGAGCAGGTTCTGGCGTTATTTATTTTAAATGGCTTTTCTGCCTTTCAGTTTTGAGATTTTTCAGAAAACATGACTTCCCCAAAGGGCCAGGTGGCTCAAGGAGAAAGGCGTTCCATTTTTTATCGGTCACGAAACAAATACAATATCTTTCTAAAGTTGTGATTTGAAATTGGGCTGGATTTTCTCTTTTCTTCGGTTTCATCACTTGGCTGTCAACTGCTAAGCGAACGCCATGTCCTCTGGCCATTTAGATGCAGGGTGTGATGTATAGCTTGACCTTCCTAATTGGGGGGCGCACTGTCTGAATTAGCGACAAGACTGAATTATGGTGCTTTTAAGAAAAGATATTCCATTTTATACTTTCAAATTCATGAAAGCATTAGGACTGGTCTCCCAAAGCATTGCTCAGGGAGGTCTCTCTGGGGACTCAAAGCACTTGTGAGCTTATGTGCTGAGTGGACTTGGAGACACGGGAAAACAGCATATTATTTTAAGTCCGTGATAGATTTCCTTTTCAGATTTTATTTGTACTAATTAATTTGCCCAAAGGAGTCATTTTGTAGGGAGGGGGAGTAACCACCCAGTGAACTGGTTCTGACTCTTCGGTAGGTGAGTGGCGCAGTAGTCTGGCGCAGCTCCTCGTTGGCATGAGCACAACCTGGCTCTGAGTAGAAGTAGATGATAGATTTTGAGTTCCGTCTGTCCAGACCATCTCAGTACAATAGAAAATGAGGAAGAGAGGAGAGGGTGGCAGCCTCAGGGGACACATCCTTCAGTCAAGAGGAAGGTGGGAGAATGACCTCAACTCCTTGGAGCACAGCCTCCAGAGGCACAACAGGTGGTGGCCAGGTGGGACAGCTGGCCCTGCCCAGAGCTGAGGCGCCCCGGGATCAGCCCATTTTTTAGGAGATGTCTGCTGTTCGTCTGATGAGGGTTGTGGCTAGGACACAGACAGTGGCTTACATTTGCCATTCAAGTCCAGGACTACTAGAAACAAAAAGTGTAGGGGCTGGGGGCCTTTCAGTGGAGGAGCACTGGTCTAGCATTCTTTTTTTTTTTTTTTTTAATATTTATTTTTTAGTTCTCGGCAGACACAACATCTTTGTTTGTATGTGGTGCTGAGGATCGAACCTGGGCCGCACGCATGCCAGGCGAGCGCGCTACCGCTTGAGCCACATCCCCAGCCCCTGGTCTAGCATTCTTGAAGGCCTGGGTTTGGTCTTCAGCACGCAAGAACAAAAACCAGAAACAAAAATCTTAGCTCCTCCTCTTATGACAGCAGAATGGCGGGTTCCCCCATCTGCCAAGGGCAGTCTTCTGTTGGTATCAATAACAACACACACACACTGTACTCTGAGCACCGGCAGCTAAGAGGGCCTGGAGCTGGGAGCCGTGGGTAGCCAGGTGGATGGACCTCGAGGGAAACAGACGTGTACGGGTGTCTGTGTGAAACACCAGTGCTGACACACCTTCCAGATCCAGCTTGGGACAAAGGCAAAGCTCTCTGGACAGCAATTACTTCCATGGTCAAATGTGCCAGGAAGGAAGAAGCCTGATGCATAGAGTCATATACCCACCAGGTGCCAGGGACATTAAACACATATCAGGTGAGACCTGCCCTGTGCTTGGCTGTGAGCAACAGGTGGTGCATTCCAGTCTTCTTGTGAGTGTCTTTTCAAGTGACCCAGGATGACAGTTACAGACTGTGGAGAAGAGGGAGACACGTCAGACCAAAATTCAAAGAAGACTTCCAGGGCATTTTTTTTTATTAGGACTCAAGCTGCCAGTTTCCACAGGAGATGCCCCTTCCCTCAGAAGATTTCTATGCCAAAGGGAAAATGTGCTTACGCTCAACTTGTGTGCCAAAGGTACAAGTGGCTCTGCACACAGTAGGTCAGACTTCACAGGACCGTTGGCCCAGGGCAAAGACTTAGCCTGGGTTTATTGGATTCCTGGGGACTATCTGGTGATAAATAATAGCCTTTGATAAGGAGGCCTGCCATCATGGTGCTCAATGCTTGTTTAATGGGATGGGGGTGACATTGAGAAATGCCTCCCTGCTAAGGAGGCACTGGTGCTCCCACCTGAGGATCCAAGGTACCTGGCAGGATGCTGAGGAAGGAGGCCAATTACTCTTCTGTCATAATGGACACACGTGAAAACCAAGTGGGCAGTGGCACTTGTCTGGAGATGCTACTTCATCTTTCGGGTATTGCAGGCAAAAGAGCAAATGATTAGAAGAAGCAGATCAGTCCTCTTCACTCTGCATTTCTGCATACGTGGGTGTCTCTTGCCTTCTTGTTATTTAGGGTTTCCTACGTGTGCATAGTTGAAAGTGATTAGTCAGAAAAATATCTTGAGGGAAGGGAAAGAATTCCATATGTTATTACTCTTTGCTCCTGTCTTCAGGGATCCATTTGAATTTTTTTTTTTTTTTTTTTTTACATTTTTGGCAAAGCCAGAACTACTTAAGGCAGACTTGAGGCTGTCACCCTGCTTTAGCCCTTTATCCCAAACAGCACTGACTTTTCCGGGAATAAGGAGAGAGATCATCCAGCGAAATCCCGTTTAGGGTTGACTTTGATGTTCCGATGTCTAGATGCAACTTTAAACATCTTTTAAATTCACAAACCACTCCTAAGAGCTTTTCTTTTCTAAAAGGAAATTACTTGGAACAAATATGACATCGATTTTCCATCTCCCTTGATTAGTCTCATTTGGTCTGATTTTTATTATTTAAGGCTTACCGACAACGAGAATATACAGTTAGCGATGGTTCTAATTAGATTTTGTGACCTTTAAGAAAGCAAAGGAGGCTCTGGGCCCGACGGTGTCTGAAACTGCCAAAGAACAGGGCAGGGATTTATGACTCTCTCCCTACAGCACATGACGCTTGGACAAATAGCTCCGCGTCTGCTCTGGGGATGGGGAGGCAGGACCAAGGAGGATGGGGAGACGTGTGAGAGGAAGAGGGCGAACGGCGGCGCCGCTGTGATGGTGCTGGCGGCTCAGAGTGGGGTTTGTGTGGCCACTTTGATCAACAGATGGTCAAATAAGGAACATTGGCGTCAAACAGTTCTAGCTTTTGACGAGGTCCATTAACAACAAGTGGACTGTGTAGAGCGATGAGGTCATGGGTGTGTATAGGAAGCATAGGGAGGCTTTATGTGCGGCATGAAGCGGGGGCATTATGAAGGTGGTCCGGAGCCCGGGACAATGAGATGTCTGCTGAAGGGGCAACTTGTTAGTCGGACCCACGGGGTGGGGGGCATGCATTTTCCAAGCCTTCTTTCCATAATGGCTGGAGCTTTGGAACACACTGACCGACCCAGAGAGAGATAAATATGCGGTCTGTCGGGAGGCCAATCTCCTGAGTGAGGCATTCACTGGAGAGAAGCTGGGGCCCTGACAAATAGTCACCAGAAGCCAATACAAATTAGAGAGGCTTTCCTCTTCACGCGGACCTGCTTTCCTAGCGTCTGGAATGACGATCAGGTGATTCAACATTAATGCCTGTAGTGTACCCGCGGCTCCCCCAAAGGTGCCCACAATGCTATATATGTTTAAGGCGGATCATAATTTCCACAGTCCCATCAACACGCCCGCCTCGGACACACAGACACCCCATTGGGACATAATGAACATTTACAGAAATGTAGATTGAAAACAGACGGGCTTTCCCAATGGATGTCTCTTTTATTTTTCTTTGGTATGATTCAGGAGGTGAGAAGCTGGCAACTCTCGAGTGCAGAAGAGGCCGAGGCACAGAATTCAGACGAACCTGGTTTGTATAGTGGCTCCGCCATCTCCAAAACTGAAAAAAAAAAAAAAACCTACGAAAGAAGTGTTAGTGACTCAGTGCAGATACTCTGCCAAGCTCACGCAGGGCAATGGGTAGACACCGTTCAGAGATCTAACACATAAAACCCTACTCTAAATGAGAAGTTGCTGAGCTCTCTGATGGCGTTCACTGACTTTCTGCTGTGTGGTAACGTCATATAGGAAATGGACTTCTCCGAGGGGCTGAGTAGACCCCCTGATGTCCTCAGAATGCTTCTTTCACTTGAAAATTCACAAGAAAGGTGCTTGCCCGAAGCTGTCCCCCTGGGCTCAGGAAGGACAGGCATGTACTCACACTGAGATGACAGTCATCACCCTACGATGGCTGGCGCTCATCGAGGGCTGACTGTAGGCCAGACACAGCCGTGATGCCAATCCTAAGTTAAAGATGGTAACAGAAAGTCTGAGAACTTTCGTAAGGCCCCTCAGCCAAGCAGTGCTGGTGTCTGGGTGAGAATTGGGACAGCACCCTCTCAGCACATGGTCAGTCCCAGACCGCCACACACTTCCTCTCCAGCACGCCCCTCTCCCCGCAGGTCAGCTCTTCCAGGGACTTCTCCGCCCATGAGCTCTCCCACTCTGCTAGCTGGTGTGGTCTTGGGCAAGTTAGTCAACCTCTTTGGACCTCAGTTTTTCCATCTGCAAGGGGAGGGTAGTTGGAGAACCTAAGCGAGGCATTGCTATAAGATCACAGGGTTGAATCCTGGATCTACGCAGGGGATGGTGCAGAAGACGTGCTCCACAAATGCTGGCCACTTCCCCTCTCCAGGTGTAGGGGGGTGGGCAGGGTAAGAACACTCAGAGATTAAAGGGACAGGGCTCCCCTCCCTTCCACCTGGCTCCCATCTGCTGAGTGCCCATTCCCAGCCTGGCAGGGCCTCTCACGCAGTACTCCTTGGTGTTATTTGGGGAGTGGATGGACTCTATTCACTCTACTCTTTAGCTCTAGGTGTGGCAAGTGAACAAAAAGCACCAGCAATGGACTTGTCAGTGTTTCCTCGGTTACTCTCATGGGTCATCGGCCGGTTGGGCTCTTCCCTGATGATGGGAAATGAACCAGCCACCCTGAATCCCCCTGGGAAGGTTCTTGCTCTCTCTCCGCAGCAAGCACAACCCAGAGGTCCCTCCAAGGGCCCAGTTCTCCTGGGTGAAGGGGCAGGTGATGCAGGGTGATACCATCGAGGCCTGGAGGAGCTGAGCTGCGAGCGCACCGTGGTGTCGCGGTGGCCTTGCAGGAGGCGCAGTGCGTGTGGCAGCAGGCTGGCAGCAAGGCAGGCAGGCCTGGCAACGGCCGAGATGGCTTCCCGATGATATCAATTTCTTTTAATTATTCCATTCCGACAACTTTGAAAGTCACTCCGTAAGCTGACCGGTGATTTATGCCTGGCATTAGCTCCCGCAATGCTGCTGACAGCCTCTGCCGCTCCCCCGGCCCCCCCCTCGCTGCACACCCGTGCCCGCAGGCTCCGACTGCAGCCCGCGGGAGTCACCGTGCTTGGCCACCTGTGTCCACAATTCCCAGAGAAGCCTTTGGGATGAGAGCAGGGGGTCCCCTGGGATCCTAGCTGGTGTCTGAGACGCAGGATGTAGAGAATGGTGTTGGAGCCGTTTCCTGTCGAGGAAAGCAGCCCTCCAGGTTTTCCCTTCCCTCCCTTTTTACCCTTATTTGCTGCCCTCATTCCCACCCCCTTAAAATTCTGAAGATATGAAATTTCTCTGTGGAGGAGAAAGGCCACACCAGGAGCAGTCTGGGATGCTGCCATTTCCTGTTGCCAGAGACCCTGCAGGCACCCTTAACCTGTAGAGAAGGGGACCAAGAGCAACCAGGTAGCAAAGGGTTACCTGGAACTAGACAGCCACTCCAGGAGGTCACCTGACTGCCTGATGAAGTGGAAAAAGAAATGACTTGGAAGATCAACACAGAAACACATGCAGTTTCGGCCACAGCCCCTCCCGGCTCCAGTAGGAGATGGAGGACCCCCTGACGATGGGGCAGTTTACCCCTGGAAGGGCCCAGGTGAAAAGGGCACCCCATGAAATCTCAGTCTTTCTGAAGGTCAAGACTGTGTTTTGTGGGCCAAGAACATTTATAGAGCTGTAAAAGGGATCATTTTTGCTAATGCCATGAAATTATATTCTGAGCCAAATAACAGAGGCCCACGGCAGGTACAGAAGTCATTTTCGTTGAGTGTGAAACCTGGCTTTTAAAGAAGTGGAAGGTGGCACTGGTTGATATTGACAGGGTCCCTTTTTCTGTACAATTTAAGTTATCAAAGGGAAGCTGTGACTTTGTAAAATCTGTCCCTCTAAAGAAATCACCTGGGAAGGGTAAATGAAGAAGGCCTCACGTGGACAACTAACGAGAGTGGAGAGAGAAGGAGAGATGCTGGGCCAGCGTCACCTGTCATCGTATACAGCACATTATGCACAGTGCTCTTGGCTAGGCCCTGTCCTAGTCACTGGGGGCAGAAGCAAAGAGGACAGCCCTGTAGCCAAGATCCATGCTCACCTTCTGCTGGGAGAGGTGCCCAGAGGGTTTGCACAATCAGTTCCTTTAACCATCTCGAGAACCCCAAGAGGAAGGTAGTATAATTGTCCCCACTTCAGACTAGAGGAAATTGAGACCAGACAGCTGTTCAACCTCATCCCATCTCTACCTCCATGTTCTGAAGACTTGGTGCTGTTGTGGGCACAGGTTTCCATGTGCTGTGGACTCAGTCCCAAGCCACCATGCTGTCCCAGTGCCCACCAGCTGGTGCCAAGGGCCACCTCTGCCCTGCAGATGCAACTCTTAGGCTGCTCAGAATCACCTTTTCCGGGGCCCAGGCTGTGCCTCCATGGCTGTTCCTGAGGCTCTTGGTCCAAAGTTGAGCCCCAGTCCAGCCCCCACTGGTTGGCAACCTGCCTCCCTCTTCCACCCCAGGAGCATGAGCCCTGGAGAAAGACGAAGCCCTGAAGGAAAGCCATTGTCCACCTCCTTTCCCCAGCCCTAACATCCTAATCCTTCTCATCTCCCAGAGAGGAGGATTCTCATGGGAGGTGTAGCCCCCTCTTAGCCTCTTCTGTCCCCTCCCTGAGCATCCCCTGTTGAAGCAGTTTATGTGGGCCAACACAGTCTCTTCCATTCCTTCTAGCCCCCCAGTGGGCTGGTGTCCTCCCCGGCCTCATCAAGTCACCCCATAACCCAACTTCCTCAGGGTGAAAGGGCAGGGCAATCCTCATGCTGTGCCTCCAAGGCTGCTCCTCCGTAATCCACCCAGTGCAGACTTCCAATGCGACCACTCTGGAGAATGGTAGCTGAATCCACAGCCTCCTTGTGACCCGTTCTCTGTGGCTTCTTCTCAGCCATCCCCACTCCTTCCCGTGTCTCACTCTGAGTTCTGGACACCCCTTGCCTGGCTTCTCCCCTGCATGGGTCCTGGGAGAGGCCTGCTGGCTTGGGGGCTCTCTCCCCAAGCGCCCTCAGCTTGGCATTGCCTCCTCTCCACCTGGCTCCCCCGTGCCCCCAGCATGGGCTTTGCTGGCCCAAGTCCTTGTTCTGAGCCTCCTAGAAAGTCTCACCAGCCCTCAGGTGCTATCCACAGAGCCCTGGGGCTGTAGTGAGTCTTTTTGCAGTCATGTCCAGGCACTGCATGCCCCGCTCTGTCATGGCACATCTCTGTGTGCCATGACATCTCTGGATATGCCCCTGTGTCCATGGCCTCAGTAAGACCCTTATTTTCCCTTGTCTGAGGAGTAAGTCTTCCTTACCTTCATCCTCTCCCCAGTCTACTCTTGATCCCTGGCTCATCCCAAACCTTCTCTCGTCACCCATTGGGTTCTCCAATGGCTTTGCCAACCCCTTCAAATGGAATCTCAACTCTCAGCCTGGAAGGGAGGTCCTTGGTAAACTGACAGGCTTTCACGCACTCTGAGCTCCAGTGCTCTTTGAATTCCCCATGATGTAACTTGGACCTGGAATGTGCGCGCTCCAGGCTTCTCTGCCTATTCCTACAAGGTTTCCACTCATCTGGAGACCTAATCCAGCTGTACAGCCTGAAGCTGCCTCTGACCTGCCACACCCTTGAAGTGACTAAGCCCTAGGTGCTGGGCCCTGACTCTGTCTTCATTGGGGCTTCTCCGGTCTCCCTTCCTGTGGTTACAGGAGGATGGAACATGCTGGATCTCTCTTTGGGTCTCTGCAGTCTAGGCCAAGGTCTAGGGTCTAGTACACAGCAGGCTCAGTCTCTGCTGGTAGACTTGCTAAACAAATCAATGCCGTCTTCATTGATCATGTGGGAATAAATCTTAGACCATCCCTAATGACTGCAAATTCCAGATGGGAAGACTGTGGAATCAAAATTCATGAGGTCTTTTTAAAAATTTTAGAATGCTCTTTGATGCAAATGTAATCGATTGGTCATCAAAGGTTTAAAAAATGATGTCCTTGAGGTCTAGGGAGGTCACCGAGATGGTAATGCACAGTTGCTGTGGGCTGACCAGGGGGGTAGACACAGGCAGAAAGATGAGAAGGGCCAGCCTGGGAAAGAGGCCTGGAATAGTAGCTTCCCCTACAGATAGTGGGCTGTCAATGTCAAGTGGCCCCCAACACCAACAGCATCCCACCTGCTCTATGCTGGCCATTCAAAGAACCAAGAAAACTGCAGCTCCGGCAGAAAAGCTCCCTTCAAGATGTTGCCAACTAGCAATCTGTTCCTTAAAAGGCAAGAATGATCTGTAACCCAGCTTCGGCACCAGCACATTTTTCTTGTTCAATTCGGCAGCCCAAATTGCTGTACTTGGGTTAGCAAGTTAAGCTAAAAGGTGTTATGCTAGACACTCTAGGAGAGAAAGCAATTGGTTCTTTGAATTTGATTACTTGTTTGAAAATACTTTACTCAATAGAGAAATTGTGAGCAATTGAGCTTTTTTGCAAATCACATATATTTTTTTAAATGCATCTAGGGAGTGCCCGTTAAATGGAAAACCTTGTGGCTGAGTGCTTTGGGAAAGTGAAAAATTGCTCCCTGTGCAGAGTTTGGAAAAATGGACTTTTTTTTTTTAACCTATTGGTTTTAGTCAAGGCAGGTCCACATCCGCCACGTCCAAGGCTGTCAGACAGTTTTTCCCAGGCTCAGGTCCGTCTCTTCCTCCCCACAGGATGCCCCAGGATGATGGGCTGGAGCGTCCTCTGACAGGGACCCTTCACACCTGTTGCAGCTGCCTTTGCCTTCACTAGGGAGCCACTGCCAGGACTAGGTGCTCTGCCACTCAATAGTCCCTCTGGACCCTGTGTCCTCTCAGTGGCTTTCCCCATCTTATCTTTCTTGGGTCATGCTTTAGAACCAAGGGATGGACATGGCGGAGGAGCCGTGGAGCAGAAGGCTTAACATTGTCACCTCCAGCACCCAAACTCTGGATTTTGGAGAGTGATCTTGCACATAGTAGGTACATAGTAAATTCTTGTGGGTTTATCCCAGGGACTCTGGCAATGTGTGCTTCTTTTTTTAATTTCCATTTTTTTTCTTTTTATTTTATATTTGCAATGTAGATATGATTTACCACCAGCTCTGGAGCTTTCTGACTTCAGTGCAACATTTGTAAACTTGATGACAGCCTGTCCATGAAATTAATTAGAGCAAAAGTTAAGTATCAGTCCCTGGGCTCTGCCACACCATTTGCACAAGGCCATCAGGATGAACTATTCCCCCTGGGGCAGTCACTGCTCTCTCCTGCTCCTGAGGGCTCTGATGGGGAGGAGAGAAAACCTCCTGGCTCTGGGTCCTTCTTCAGGATCACCAAAAGTGACCCGGAGACAGGTACCCTCCCACAATTTGGCTTCTTTTGAGTTCAGATACTCAGCATCACAGTTAAAAAGAAATATTTGTGTCGAAAAACACCATCAACAGCAATAACCGCCATTATAAAGAAGATTTTAACCCACTGGAAATAACACACATTGAAGTCTATGCTGCATTTTTTGATATAAATAGATTCTCCTAATTACAAATGAAACAGGCCTATTTTGATTTACTGCTTATACCCGAGTCCAGTAAAATTTGATTTCCCTGAAAGCAGTTCTAAAACTTGACTTTTAGTTAGTATCACTGCACAGTAGAGGATTCCATTTGGAGAATCCACGGGCTCCATCTCCCATGGGCTTCATCTTATAGGGCCCCTTTGGAGGCCAGGCCAGGCCTTGTCCCAGACTGCAAAGAGAGGGAGACTGGAGTTACATCTCCCGCCTCCAGTTTGTTCTACATTAGGAAAGAACACTCTGTGATACACACACGGTCTCTTCTCAGTCATTGTGCATGGCAGACATTACCAACCCACCCAGGCCCTCTTCCCAAGAGGTCAGGTGACACTCAGAGTCATGCCCAAGTTTGTTCTCAAGATGAAACCCACTTGTTCTCTTTGCCTCAAGCCTTTGGGGCTCCTGTCTCCATCTGCAGGGGAGATTTTGAGGTACATTACAGACAGGTTTGACAGAGAACCATAGACACAAGAGTCTGCGTGGGTTCTTTCATTTGGATGTGGAGCTGGGCTGGCTTTTCAACGGTCGAGACAGCTGTGGCTTGAATGTCGGAACTTTACCTACATGGCTGGCCCTCCTCAGTTCACATTGACTAGCAAAATATGTTTTTCTGCTTAAAGAACAGAGAGAGTGAAGTTGGAAAGATCATTGAGTCCAACACTCTAATTTTACAAACAGGCAAACCAAGAAGGCCTGGATTTGAGGCAGAATTGCAGACTCAAGCCCCACACCTGGCCCCTCCTGCACATGGAAACAAGGATTCTCCCTGGATCAGTCCACACTCACTGCCAGTGTTCCTACGGTGGATGTGCATGAACACATTGCTCCCTTCCTCTTCCCCTCCAGTCTTGTAGCCTCCTAATGGCTTCTAAAAAGAAGCAGTGGCAGCCGGCCCTGAGGGTCTCTCTTGGCACCAGGTTACTTATCCAGCAACAGAACTTGTGCCTCTGGAATCCGTAAAATGGAGCAGCGCTGCCTGAACAGAAGCAAAGCAACCCTGCATAGGACTGCACAACCAGCAGTTCACTTCTTGGGTTTGGAAAGCCTCCACTCTCCCTGAAGTTTGATAATCTATCAACATTAAAAGGATGGAACTTTGGATGACCTTTCCCTCTTGCCAAAAGAAACAAAGCCATTTTTGAGCACTTTCAGCATAAAAAGACAATCTCTTAGGATCACTACCCAGTGACTCACTTGTGAGAAGGGGCTGGCTGGGAGAGCCATCTTAATCTGCCTGCCATGCATCAAATTGATTTAGCAGGCAACAAATGTCAGGAGAAATTAAAAAGGGAGTAATCACTCAAAGAAATTAAAAAAGGTTGACCAGTGTTCAGCAGCATCATATAGGGGCCAGCTTCTGCATTCATGGTGGTTTCTGAGGTTTTATTTTCTTTTAATCTCTGCCAGTGACCAAACAATCCCTTATATTTGTGAAGCACATCAGCATGTACAAAAGCACTTTTTTGAGCATTGACTTTTATTAGGAATATGTGCACATGTGTGTTCATTAACATTGGCAATGACTTGTCCTGTCCCCTCTCTTCTTTAAGCCACTGTCATGATCGAATATTTTTCACAGTTTGGATTCTTTCCCTGGATTGCAAAGTGATGTGCTGGCAACGTAGGGAAAGGCCATTTTCTCTGCTGCCCATAACCAAGATTGAAAAAGAGGGTGGCTATGTCCTCTGTAGCCTCTACAGTTGCCCATGCTGGCCTCCCTCTGCTCCACCAGGAGGTACATCAATCCCAAAAAGAGAACCAAAAATTTATGTTCATGCCCTATGTGACATCATTTTCTAGTTCTTTATCATTTTTAATTATAAGGAGAAGTTGGAGCAACTGTCTCCTTTGTCCAGATGTGGAAACTGAGATTTCCCATTGCCGCTAGAGTCTCTTCCTTGCCCAAGGATATCACATGGAAAGAAACTGGCAAATAAAATGTCCTCACTATTTTGTTCTCAGTTTGAGGGTTATTAGCCTGTTTTTCATTACCATAATTAAACGCCTGAGGCTGGGTGCCTTTCTAAGTGAAGAGCAAATAATTATGGAAGTATGCCCTTCTCCCCTCAGCCAGCTCAGGGACTGCTCTTTCTCCTCTTGCCCCAAGTTGCACAAATCTGTCCCACATCACCTCTCTGGCCTTCCCAGACATCCTGTATGCTCCTTTGCTGTTCTCTCCTGCTTTCTTCTCATGGAAGGCTGGAGGGCCATGATCTAGGCTGAGGCTCCAGGCGTCAGTTTGTCCAATGCCATCTCACAGAAAACTGTGGGTCAAATTGATTTAGCAGGCAACAAATGTCAGGGAAACTAAAGAGGGAGTAATCACTCAAAGAAATTTTAAAAAGGTTGATCAGCCTTCATAACTATCACATGGGAGTCATCCCTCTTTTCTGAAAGGTAGACTGCAGAAGGGTCAGCTCTTGGCCAGTCCTGTGTCCTTTTGCTTTTGCTAAGCACTCACTGGCCACTCCTGCACAAGTGCAGTTCTAGGCACTAGGAGTGTCCTGTGAGTGCCACTAACCCTCTGCTCTGAGGGTGCAGAGGGTTAATCCCAAGATTGGACTGGCCAATGGAGAGTGATCACACAATCTTCTACCCTGTTCACTTCCTGTGACCCAATGCGCTCTCTGGTGTAGGAGTGACCTCTGGTCAACACATTTTGGAATATTGTTAGTTTTTGCTGTAACAATACCAGGCCCTTTAGGAGTGGGCTCTGTGGCAGCCAGAGAAGGAGGTAGCCCCCAGGCCCAGTGCTACCTATCAGCCCCTCTGTTTTGCAAGGTCTGCCTCCAAAAATGGTGTCAGGGCCTCAAGCTAGACCCCAGGCCTGGGGAGGCTGTGCACACTTTTGGCTGATGCTCCTCCTCCTGCCATCTGTAGGATCTAGTACCTCCCATCTCCACCCTCCAGCTGGCTTAGGGATAGGCGTGAGTTGGTGGAAACTGTGCAGGGGTGGTGGTGTTGGGCAGAAACTCCTCAGGCCACTTCTCACTGCCTACCTCCTCCCTCCAGAACTTGGAGCTGTGGGAGCAGCTGCTGCCTGACCAGGTTCATTGTGAGGGGATGATAAAAAGCAAGAGGCAGAGAAGAAAAGCAAGCAGAATGGCTTTAGGTGGTGAGTGACCACCCAGCAAGGCAGGCCTAGCTGAATCCCCACTCCCAGGAGTTGTAGTTACAACTGCCAGCCCACCCCAGGCGCTCTGGAAGGGGCAGAGGTGCAAGGCACAGAGGCAGGCTGAACCCACTTGTCCTGGGCCCAAAGACCTGGCCCCATAGGGGAGACTCCCATTAGGCCCAAATTAACTGCAGAGCCCAGAAAAGTGTAGGCCATTGAGGTCCCCAGATCTCTGCACTGGGAGGTGACCTGTTGGTCCTTGTTCCTAAGTCCATCACATACTCCCTCCCAACCCATGCATGGCTGCTCGTCCCCACCCCATAAGGCCTTCTTTTCTGGGGTTCTAGAACTTGCACTTTGGGATCAGAGACCCTATAGAGCAAGTTGCTAGCCTGGGCCAAGACATTGACAAATACCACACGGAGCCAGTTTCCTCCATCCTCAGTCTGGGGTGGAGGAAGGGAACCAGCTAGGGGAGGGAAGGGTGGTCCCAATCAAAATACCTTCCAGAAGAAAAGTCAAGGGGAGGCCGGTATCATTGTGTATTACCAGAGGTTCCCAAGACCCAGGATCCGGAGAAGACAGACGGAGTCTACTCAGGAAATTCCCATTTAACCCAAAGCCATTCAGCAAAAAGAATGGGAGAAACAGCTGGAGAAAGCCAGGAAGCTGGTCGTTAAAGGGTAATTAAGGGACCCTCATTCAGTAGCAGCGGCCTGGGAGAGCCAGGGAGGAAGCTGAGGAGGTGGTGGTGCCCCTCCCCCACTTGCGCAGACAAACTCTGGGCTGCAGGCAGAGCTGTTAGGGACAGCAGCGCCACGTGGAGACTGGATCCATGTACTCCTGCATGGAAGACCTGCGTGCACACCACAGGACTGGAGCTGGCCCATGTGGGAGCCAAGTCCCACACAGTCTGCTACTTACCTGCTGGTCCGTACCTGGGACTGCAGGAGATCCTGGAGCTTTGCTTTTGCCCAAGAGTTTTTCACTTCATGCTTTGGTCTCTCCTTTTATCTACCCAATCCTTCATCTGCCTAACAACCTTTGTCTCTATACCACCAAGCCTCCTTCCATCTTTTCATGCTTCACTTATTCCATTCTTCCTTTTCCCCTTCATATCGTCCATCATGTCTTGGTCCAATCACCCTTCCTTCCTTCTTTCATCCACCCATCCACCTATCCATCTACCCATGAACCCATCCATCCATTCACCCACCCCCACCTCCCCACCTACCCCCGTCCTGCCCATCCATAGGATCCACTGTCTATCACAGATAATCAATATGTACTTTGTGCTTCTCAGACAACTGCTGCTTCGCATCTATAGCATTTTCTCTCACAGTCACCCCGGGACAGGGTTAGGCTGGGGCTCAGGACCACTATTTAGTAGGTGAAGAATCTGAGACTCAGAAGTAGAGGGCTTCCTGATCATCACAGGTTGAACCCTAGACCCTGTACTTGTCCTACGGTGCCACTCTCTTCTCTAGTCTGCACCCATCTTGCCTTGGGTGAGTCCCTCAAGAATTTGTGGTTGTGCTGGAGATGGAGCATTTGGTCACCATGGCCAGTGCTCGTGGAGCTGGAGATTCACCAGGGAGCCAGCCATTCACCTGGAGACACTAGAGTAGCTTCCCCCCATGTTCTTTGCAAATGTAGATTTGAGAGGAAGTAGACATGTGTGCTGTCCCCAGTTACCCCATCTGTCAAACCAGGGAGTCAGCCATGACATCCTTCCAGATCCTTCCAACTGGCACTGAGGTGTGTTCCAAACAGGAGGGTGGCCACAATATTCCCCTGTCCTTACAGGACACTGAAGAACTGCCACCCCACCCACCAGTTCTTCCACAGCTCCCCCACCCCAGCCAGCCAGGATGCGACACATATGTCCTCTGGTTCCCAGGGTAGGTACTGGGATTTCACATGGGTGCTAGGCCTTTGGAGTGAGTGAGAAGCCCTGGCTCTCACGTCTTTCCTCAAACTGCCAAGCTCAGCACTTTGTTTCCTGGGAACCACTGCCCAGGACTCTGGATTCGTGGAAATGCAATTTCCCTCTGCTGTTGGGGGCGGGGCGGCCATCAGTTATCCCTAATAACTGGGCAGACGACAGCATAGCACTGCCCTCAGCCGTCTTAATAGCACAGAGTGGTCACTCTCTCTCTTTTTAGAATAGCAATTCCACTGACTCCATTACCGAAATGGCTCTTGCCTTCCGTGCCCTGTCCAAGTTGCTCTGTCGTTGTTTTATTGCTTCTCTGAAAAATCTACTAATTAAGGTGAAAGCCGGATACAAACAGGGCTGGGGCTGTGGTGCAAAGGACAGAGCCTTCACTAAGCTGGCTATAGGCTCTGCTCAGGGCCCTGCTGCCACCGCCTCCTCTGTCTAGGACTGGCAAGGCCTGGGCCCTCCCCGCAAGAACCCAGATGCCCATCAGCCTGGGTGGGACTGGAAGGAAGGACCCTTGCTCTAGTCTGTGCTCAATGGTTAGGGGAGGGGCAGTGGCAGTAGATGACCAGGGGCCCTCCAGCCAGGGCCTCCGGGAGCAGAATCCTGCCTATATGGAAGGGTCAAAGACAACCTCAGCCCTCTAGGGACTGAGAACTCAGCCACACACAGGACATACATGGGGAACAAACCATTCTCCCAGGGCTCTAAGCCAGCTAGAGAGCTGGGGTGGCAGGTAGATAACCATCCACTGGGGCAGGGTGGAAGCCAGGAGGGATTTCTGGAGTCCAGAGACGTTAGAACAAAGACTTGAAGGCCAGGTCAAGGGAGAGGCAGAGACAGGAACGCTCGCGAGCCAGAGGACAGGCAGAGAGAGCAGCAAGTGAGGGCAGCTCAGCCCCTCGGGGCCTCACCCACACTTCTGCCCAGGAAGAGAGATGGCAGCCACCTAGGAGGGGGCTCAGCTCCTCTGTGCCCTGCTTCCTGCCACCTCCCAAGACAAGGTCTCCCTCGACCCTCAGAAGAAGATTTAGGGCCAATCTTAACAACAAATCGGTCACCAAGCAGCAGACAGCTGAAGAGTAAGATTTTACCTCTGCCCTGTGGCTTTGGCCCCTTTGTCTTGCATGGATGAAGGAAAAGAAAAAAACTCACCTTTTCCAGTTAAGTCCAGAGGCCACCTACAAACCAGATCATTAGGGAAACGGTGGCTTTATTTATTTTTTTCTTCCTTTCACCCCTAAATGACAATTATTCTTGATAGAATAACACAGTTTTTCTCTCATCTTTGGGGTCCCAGACAGGTGAGTGTGGAAGCCCTCCCTACCCCACCATGCCCTGGTGGCCTGCTAGGGCTGGAGCCATCACTCATCCTGGGCTTTGTGGGATGTTTAAACCCGATCGTGTGGCTCAGCTCTAGCACCTGGGGAAACATCTCTGCCTCAGATCAAGTGTGGCTACCCAAACCCCACCCTTGGCAATTTCCTGACCAAACACTTTAACCTTCTCAAACTCAACTTGTCCCCAAGTGAATGAAAAGCTGACATCAGGGTTTACGTGGCCTTTCCAGAGCAAGCTTTGGAAGGATTTGGAGGTTGGCAAGAAGAACTAGAATGTTCCTCTATGTGAGAGCTCCAGAGTCGGCCCCTGCCCACATCTCCTCACAGCCCTCTCCAGCTACCTGTGCTCCTGGAAGTCTTACTATATCCCCACCTGGATGTGTTTCAAAAGTCATCCTACTGCCTGCCTTTGAAATGGGGATCAAGTAGGTATCAGACACAACCTTCCTCCGTCTTCTTATCCCTCTTCTCTTTCCCAAAACAATCCTATTCTGAGAGTATCCACTGTTTCACTCTGGTTGCTTTTCCAGGGTTAATTTGGTCTTTTAAAATTGTATACAAGTCTCGGGGAGAAAGCACCCAGGAAAACAATGCCACAGCATACATGTGTGCGCACCCGAGTGCAGGTGCTCGCGGCTTGCTGCCTTCTGACAGCCCAGACACAGAAGTGTGTCTACCACCCAAACCAAGAAACGAGCCTTGCCCAGGCCATCCTGCCCGTGCTGCGGCCCCGACTCCCCAGGGAAGCAGGTGTCCTGACTTCCAACAGCAAGGACCAGGTGTCCCTGTTTTTTAATCAGTTGCTCTGTTTTGCTTGTTTCAGGAGACAGAACACCAGAATAAAACAAATAGCATTTGTTTTATTTCCAATTACATGGCTAGAAAGAACATGTTTTAAAAATGGACTTTCTAAAGGGGCAAACAATATGTTACTTTTCCAAAAATGTTTTGGCATTATGTTAATAGACTTTTTGTTTATTATCTTTTTGCTTTTTGATTTATTTTGTTTTGTTGCAGATTTTTTTTTTTTAGGAGCAAATTTGGAACATTCAATGGAGTATATGAGGCTGTAATTACGTTAACTGGAGGCTGAAAAACAATGTGTGTATCGTGATTACTTCTTTAGGGAAGCAAAATTTACATGCAGGAAATTTACAGATAAGTGTACAATTTTATGAGTTTTGAGTAATGTAAATACCCACGTAACCACCACCCTAATGAAGACAGGCAGAATTTCTATTCCCCCAGAAAGATCCCCTGTGCCTCTTCCGGTCCCTGCTTGCTAGGCTGGACCATTCTAATTGTAACCACCATCTATCCATCTTCCCTGACCTTGAACTTTATATCTATGAAGTCAGAGAATATGTACTCATTTGTGCAAAATAACGTTTTCAAGATTCATCTGTGTGTGGTGTGGTTTGCTGTTTTTTCCTTTCCGTGCCAAGGGGTATCTCGTTGTATAAACACACACGGCCATTTCCTCTCCATCTAGGAAGAGATGCTTAGCTTGTGCCTGTTTTTGTGCACACACGTTCTCTTTTCTCTTGGGTAAACAGCTGGGATGAGCACCATTTTATGGCATGACCACGCTCTTTTGCATTGTTTCCAGCAATGCAGGACAATTCCTGGCGCTCCACGCCCCGTGGGCACCAGCATTTTGAAGTTCAACCGGATGAGCACCAAGTGGTATCTCGTTGTGCTTTCAGTTTGCAGGTCCCTGATAACAAATGACACTGACCAACTTTAAATGGGCTTCCTGTCCATTTGTACATCTTTTGTCGAGTGTCTATTCAAATCTTGTTCTGGTACTTGTTTGCTATTTCGTGTATTATTGAATTGTAGGAGTTCTTTAAGCATTCCGGATGTGAGGTCTCTGTTGGATGGATGGATTGCGAATCTTTTCTCTCAGACGATGACTTACCTTGTCATATTTTTAATGTTGACTTTCTGTGAGCAAAAGTTTTTAAGCTTGTTGAAGTCAAATTTGTCAACATTTCTTAGTGCTTTTGGGGTCCTTTCTAAGAAATTTTTACCTGCCTTAAATTCGTGGAGATAAGATATTCTTCTATGTATTCTGCAAGAAGCTTTCTGTTCTAGATTTTATATTAGGTCTGTATTCATCTAACTCAAATTAATTTTTATGTGTGGTGTGAAGTAGGATTCAAGGCTCATTTTTTAAAAACACATTTTCTTCATTTTTTCCAGTCCATTAGCTTAAAAGATGTTTCTTTCTCATCAAGTTGCCTTCACACCTTTATTAAAAAAAAAAAAAGCAATTGACTGAATATATATGAATCTGCTTCTGGATTCTCCATTAAATTCCTTTGGTCCCCTTGTCTATGATTCCATCGGCACCACACTCTCCTGATTATACCTTTGCTTACATTCTGAAATCAGTGAGTTCTCCAAATTTGTAGTTTATTTTCAAGATCGTTTCTGCTATTCTGAAAGCTTTGCATTTCCATTTTTTAAAAAAACATTTTTTTTTTGGTGGTACTGGGAATCAAACCCTAAGGCACTCCACTATTGAACTACATCCTCAGTTCTTTTTATTTTTTATTTTGAGACACGGTGTCACTAAACTGCCCAGCCTGGCCTCAGTTTATGATCCTCTTGCCTCAGCCTCCCACATCTCTGGGATTACAGGTGGGTACCACCATATTCAGCTTCCATTTACATTTATAAAACTCTTACTGGTATTTGGATTGGATTGGGAGTGTGCTGAAATTATATACATATAAAACAAACAAACAAACATGTAGTCCTGTCTGGGGAGAACTTGCATCTTAACAATGTGTTTCTCCAAGACATGTTCATGCCTTGTGTGCTACTTACAGAGATCTCTAATTTCTCTTAGCAATATGCTCTATTTTTCTACATACTGATCTTGTACATCTTTAAAGTTATTTCTAAGTAGTTTATGGTTTTGATGCTGTTAGAAATGAAATTGTCCAAAATTTTCATTTCCAATTATTTGCTGTTAGAATAAAAAATGCAATTGATTTTATATTTACTTTGGATACCATGATCTTTCTAATGTGCTTATTAGTCCTAGTGGGGTTATTCTTACATTTAATGTTTTCATGCAAACAGTCATGTCATCTAGAAGTATAGGGAGGTTTATTCTTTCTTTTCTACCTGAATGCCTTTTGCTTTTCTTGACTTATTGCACTAGCTAGAATTTTCATATAGTAGTGAAGAATGATGGCGAGGACAGACATTCTTGCCTTGTTCCCAATCATAGGAACAAAAGACTTCCATGTTTCACCCATAAACATGGTTTACTAGGATTTTAATAAACATCCCTTAACAGGCTGAAGAAGTTTTTTAGACCCCAAGTTTGCTGAGAGTTTTGGTCATGAATGGGCATTTGAAGTCATGCATGGATCATGAAGTCAAACGTTTTGCTGTGTCTTTTGAAATGATCCTCTGTTTTTGCCCATTTATTTTGTTGGTAAATTATATTGGTTGTTTTTTTATTATCAAAATATTTTCATTTTCATAGCAATGTGACTTAAAGCAAGTCTTTCTAGCAATAGAATAAAAGCTATTTAAGCTTTGGGAAATAACACTTATACAAACATTTCTTCCCATTTGAACTTTCGGTGCATTAACAGAATTGAACAATAAAAATCAAAGGACATAGGGCTGGGCTGGGGCTCAGAGGAAGAGCACTCGCCTAGCATGTGTGAGGCCCTGAGTTCGTTTGATCCTCAGCACCACATAAAGTAAAATAAAGATATTGTATCCACCTATAACTAAAAATAAATATTAAAAAAATCAAAGGACATATGCTGGACACATGACGTTATACATTTATCAAACCCTCCCAAAATTGAACAATACAAAGATTGAAACCTAAATATCTGTTGGTTTTAAATGTTATGCCACACTTGAATTCCTTGGGTGGGAAACATTTACTAATGATACAGTATCATTTTAGATATCACTGGATCCAACTTAGGGAATTTTTGTTTTTGTTTCATGAGGCCAGATATCTTGTGATTTTCATGTACGTCAGTTTTCTTTATCTGGGTTTTACTGGTTTTTCCAAGGTGACCTGAGCAGTATTTCCTCTGTTTTCTGGAACTGTTTGTGTTAGAATTGTACTATTTTTCTCTTTGTTGTTTGATACTACTCAACAGTAAAGCACTTGGGGCCTGAAATTTCCTTGTGGGAAGGATTCAATAAAAATTCAATCTCTTTAATAGACATTGGACCACTCTGAATCTCTTGTGTTTAAAGTTATGTCAGTTTTGGTAAGTTGTTTTTTTCAAGGAATTTACTTGATCTAAATGATTGAATTTATTGGCATAGAGTCTCTTACATTCCCTTATTATCCTTTCAGTGTCTATAACATCTAAAATATATCTATCTCCTCTTTAATTTTTTATATTGATAATTTGTGGACTTTTCCCTTTTTTCTTAATCAATCCTACCAGGGATTTTTACAGAGATTTATTGAAGCACTCTTGGCATATAATAAACTGCACATATATAAAGTATACAGTTTGATAAATGCTGACATACGGTGACTGCTGACAACTGCGAAACTGTCACCACTCAAGATAATTCATCCACAAAAAGTTCACTCATGTCTCACGAAAATTTCATTCTCCCTCCACCCCCGTTTCCATCCAGCCGTCTATCTGTACTCTGCGACTAGAGGTGTGCGTTCCCTAGGTACTTTGGCTGTTCTGGAAATTTACGTAGATCAATTTATATACTGTGTAGTATATTATTTTATCAGACTTCTACTCGCCATAGTGATTCTGGGATTCATCCATATTATTTCAGATATCACAAGTTCTTTCTTACGGCTGCAGAGTTGCAGTTGAAGAAATAACCACGACTGTTTCATTTACCTGGTCTTGGAGCCTGGCATTGTTCCCAGCTTTTGCCCATTAGAAATAAAACTGATGTGAACACTCATGTGTGGATAAATGCTTTCATTTCTCTTGAGTGAATACCCAGTAGCAGGATGATTGGATTGCATGGTAGATTTTTGTTTAACTTTAAAAAAATCCTATCCAACTCTTTCCAAAGTAATTGTAAACTTTCATATGGTCATACAGTGGATGAGGGTTCCAGCTACTCTACATCTTCTCCTGCATGTCATGGACAGCTTACAATTTTTTAGCCATTCTATCAGATGTGTAATGGTATCATGTTACAATTTTAATTTGCAATGACCTGCGGACAAAAGATATTGAGCGGCTTTTCGTGGGCTTATTTGGCACCTAAATATGTTTTTCAGAGAAGTGTCCACTCAAATATTTAGGTCAGCTCTAAGTTCTCTGCTTTATTATTGACGGAGTGCACAGGTTTGTGTGTTGTGGAGAACAGTGCTCTTGCAGTTATGCGTTCTGCAGATATTTTCTCCCAGGTTGTGGGTTGCTTTTGCCATTTCTTTTTTCTTATTTCGTTCTTTGATTTTTTTTATAATTTTTATTGTTGGTTGTTCAAAACATTACATAGTTCTTGATATATCATATTTCACATTTTGATTCAAGTGGGTTATGAACTCCCATTTTTACCCCGTATACAGATTGCAGAATCGTTCTTTGATTTTTAAAAGTTGTTTTATTTTTAATTGAAAAATAACGTTGTATATACTTCTGGGGTTCAATGCGATGTCACAACACATGTGCATGATGTTGAACTGTGGAGTCAGGCTAATTGACATAGCCACTATCTCACACATTCATCATTTCTTTGTGGTAACAACGTCCAAAATCTACTCTTAGCAATTTTGAAATCTATAACCTATTTCTATTAACCATAGTCTCCATGCTGTGCTGTAGATCACTAGAGCCTTTTTCTCCATCTAACTGGAGCTTTGTGCCCCACCCCCGCCACTGTGAGCACCTCCCTCCAACCCACTCACCCACCCTCCAACCCCCGGGGTCCCCCTTTCTGCTTGTCACTGCTGTGCGTTTGAATCGTGCCTGGGCTCTCCCTGTACCCTCCAGCAGAATATGTGTCCCTGCCTCCCTTCCCTTTGCCTGTATTCTAATGGGATTATTTATTTTTTACTGTTGAAAATTCTCCATGTATATTAGTCCTTTGTCAAATATGTGATTTGTCTATATATTCTCATAGCTTGTCTTTTTATTCTCTCAACATGGTCTTTGACAGGGCAAACATTTTACATTTGGACAAGTTTCAATTTCATTGATATTTTTCTTATTTGAATATGCTTTTGGTATCAAGTCTAAGGACTTTGCTCAGATCCTAAAAATTTTTTTCCTGTGTTTTTCTAAAAGTCTTTGCTTGTTTGATCTGAAGTCTCTAATCCACTTTGAGTTAATTTTTGAAAAGCAGTGTAAGATTTAGGTAGATGATCACTTTCTTGCCCATGGATAATCAATTGCTCCAACACCCATTGTCAGAAAAGCTACAGGCTGGCTCCGCTGAACAGCTTTCGTGCCATTGTTAACGTCGGGTTTGGGCCAGTTTTATTTGTACACCCTGCCTTTAATGGGCATTTGGACTGCTGCCAGTTTGACCACTCTGATGAGCGATACTTCTGTAAACACTATAATGCATAAAAATCATTTGTGGGCACATTTGCATAGCCCCCTTCTGGGTTCTCTGTTCTGCTGCATTGGTCTGTGCTTGTCCCCCACCAATTACATACTGCCTTGTGACTGCAGCTATAGTGCAGACCTCAATATTGGGCAGAATGATTCCTTGCACTTTATTTTTCTTTGTTATTGTAGCTTTTCTGAGGTGGGTACCTTTCCATATACATTTTAGAATAAGCATATCTATGTGTTTAAAATCTTGCTGGTATTTTGATAAGAATTCCAGAGATCAGGGGCTAGGGGTGTAGCTTAGTGGCACAGCATGTACTTAGCATCTGCTAAGCCCTGGGTTTAATCCTGAGCACCAAAAACCAAACACAAACCCAAAACTATTATGTCCACTAATATGGTATGTCTCTCCATCTAGTTAGGTCTCTAGTTTCTTCCCTCAGCTATAATACTTTTCAGCATAGAGATCCTCCACGTGTTTTGTTAACCAGATCCTTTTTTTCTTTCTTTCTTTCTTTCTTTTCCTTGCTTTACTGCAGTGGCTGGAACTTCCAGGACTCGGTTGCAGAAGACTGGTGAGAGTGGATGTCTTTGCTGTTGTCTTAAACTTGAGAAGGAAGTGTTCTGCCTGTACCATAAACTATGAAGTTCCGCTCAAGATCTTTATAGTTGTTCACTGTTGGTTTGAAGAAGTTCCCTTCTATTCCTAATTCACTTAAAAAAAATTGTGATGGGCACTGAATTTTGTCAAAGGCTTTTCCTGTTCATGTTGAGAAGATCACATGTCTTCTGTTCAATAGCCTGTAAATGCTAATTTCAATTTGATAGAGTTGATTGATTCTTTTATCATTAAACCAGCCTTGTTGAATTCCCAGGATAAATTCCTCTTGATCATCTTTACATATACTTACATACACATGCACACAGACACACATGTGTGCATACGTTTTTAGAAATATGCACATATACATGTTTATATTTACTATATGTATTTTTAAATATACATATTTTAATTTTTCTTGCAATTTGTAAGTGCTTCGTTGAAGATCTTTGTGTCTATTGTTTGCATCTACTGTTCTGGAGTTTCATGCTCCTGTAACGTGCTGGTCTGGTTTTGGTCTGAGGTAATGCAGGCTTCATCAAACGCATTTGGAAGTCCAGTCTCTTGTATTTTCTGGAGGAGCTAGCCTGGAATTGCATTTCTTCTTCCTCAGATGTTTGATAGAATTCATCACCAAAGCAACCTGGGCCTGGAGTTGTGTTTGTGACAAAATTTTAAAGTACAAATTCAGTTTCAAATTCTTCAAATTCAATTTCCTTAATAGTTACAGTGGTATTCAGGTTATAAATTGCATCTTGAGTAAGTTTCTGTGGTTTGTGTCTTTTAGGGAATTTATACATTCCATCTCAGTTGCTGAATTTATTGACAAAAAGTTCACAGTATTCACTCATCATCCTTTTCACATCTATATAATCTTTAGTGGTATTCTCTAATTCTTTCCCCACTTTTGCATTACCAGGAATTGAATCCAAGGGCACTCTTATCACTGAACTATATTCCCAGCCTCCACCTTTTTTATTTTTTTTTTGAGGCAGTTCCTCCCATGTTGGTGAGGCTGGCCTCAAGCTTGTGATCCTCCTGCTTCAGCCTCCTGAGTGGCCATGATTATAGGTGTGCCCCACCACAGCTGGCCCCTCTCTAATTCTGATGGTGATAATTTATATCTTTATTTTCTCCCTGAAAAAAATCTGGCCAGAGATTTATCAATTCTATTGATATAATAAAAATATTAGCTATTGCTTTGAGGGGTATTTCTACATTAATTTTCTGTTTTCTCTAGTATGTGGGGTTTTTGTGTTTCTAACACAAGCATTTAATATTTGACATTTCCTTTTAAGCTTTAACTGCATCTGGCCAACTTAAGTCATGTTTTAATTCTTATTTAGTTGAAATATTTTATCCTTCATCTTGTAGTTTCTTCTGTAACCCATGGATTATTTAAAAGGATTCCCTTTAGTTTTCACATATTTGGGGAATTTCCAAATATTTTTATTACTAATTTCAAAATTAAGGTCCATTGTACTCAGAGAACATTTTTTTTCTCTATTTCAATACTTTTATGTTTAATGAAGATAGTTTTATGGCGCAGACTATGAGTTATCTCAAATGTTTTGTATGCCCTTGAAAGGGAGGTGTATTCTGCTGCTATTGTTGATGTTGTTGTCCAAGTTCTCTGTGGCTTAACTGACTTTATATCTACTTGTTGTATCAATTATGGAGAAATGGGTTTTTTGTTTTGTTTTGTGGTGCTGGGGATTGAACCCAGGGCCATGCAAGGCAAGCCTTCTACCAAGAGCCACATCCCCAGGCCAAGGGATGGATATGGAGAACTGCGACTTCATGGCTTTTGAAGCAAGATGATTCTGTGCACAAATATTTGGGGTGACTTGGTCCTCTCAAGGAATTGCCCTTTGTTGTTATAAAATGACCCTCCTTATCCTGGTAGCATCTTTTGCTATTAACCCAATGTGATCTTTTTTTTTAATATTTATTTATTTTTTAAGTGTAGATGGACACAACACAATGCCTTTATTTTTATGTGGTGCTGAGGACCCAACCCAGGTCCCGCCCGCGCTAGGCCAGCGCTCTACCGCAGAGCCACAGTCCCAGCCCCTCCATGTGATCTTATACTCACGTTGCAGCCCCTAGTTTTTCCTGGTATTGGTACTGTGACCTCTCTGTCCTTTACCCTTGCTCTCGCCTTTGAAGTGGATTCTTGTGGACAGTGTGGAGCTGGGTATTGTTTCTGTATCCAAGCTTCCAACAGCCTCTTATTTTTAACTGGCGTGTTTAGACTACTTACATGTTTTTAGATTCCTAATTTATTTTTCCTTTGTCTTTCCCTCTTTTTTGTGCCTGGAGAGAGTTTCTAGGCCACAGCCCGGGGAGTGGGAAGACAAAGAGTCCAGGATCTCTGTGGGCCGACAGGCTGAGTGTGGAGGTTAGGGGGGCCAGGATGGTGAGAGCATGTGAGTTGGAGTTTCCTACTGAACCTTTCACTTAAAATATAACCCTTCCCACAGCACAGTTCTCTTCTCCCCTCCATACCATCCTCTACCCAATGGTTGTCGAATGGTCCACGTATGCCTCTGTCATACACCCACAGTACAATATTCTAAGTTTTGGTTAAACAGCCAGTTATTGTTGTTTTTTTAAATACATTAATTTTTATGTGGTGCTGAGGATGGAACCCAGGGCCTTGCACGTGTCAGGAGAATGCTCTACCGCTGAGCACAACCCCAGCCCCAAAGGACAAAACATTTTAAGCCACCTGTGTGTCTACCATCTTGGCTGCCTTTGGTCCCTTCCCTCAGCCTTGGTCTCGCCCACTGTCGTCACCTCCAGCCAGAACACCCTTTCAGAAAACCCTGTAGGGCAGGTCTGCAGCCGTGAATTCTGTTTTGTTGTCGTGGTTACTTTCAACATCCAGAAATGTCCCTGATTTATATTCACGCTGTTCTCTTATCTCCTGGTCTTTGTTGCTCCTGAGGACATAGTGCTGCTGGCACCACTGTCCCTCGATGGTGACATGTCTCTCACCTCTAGCTGCTTTCCACATCTCTTCATTTTGGCATTTCAGCAACACCCCAGAGTTTCGCTTGTTTCCGTCCCAGTTGTTTGGCTGATCATTTTGGACCTCCCAATTCTGGGAAGTTTCTGGCTATTTTTTCTTCCACCTTTTTCCCCCTGTTCTTTTCTCTCCCTTTAATTATATATATGCTAATCCAATTGCAATTGTCTGGCTGGTTGCTAAGGCTCCTCTCATTCTCTCGGGTTTCTCTTCTGTGTCACGCTGTTCACCTTTAACTCCACCGACCCTTTCTTTTGTTGTCTGGGCCATGGAAGTCCATTCAGTGAATTTTCCATGTGAGATGTTTTTTCACAGCTTTTCAGCTCTGTAGCTTCCATTTACATCTTTTTTTAAAAAATTTTAAGCTGTGGTAAAACACACATATGAGATTTACCATCTTACCACGTGTAGGTGCAAGCTGAGTGGCAGTGAGCACATTCACGCTGCTGCGCTGCTAACACCACCATCCACCCACCACCCACCCACAGAGGTTTTTTTTTTTTTTTTTTTTTTCATCTTGCAAAAACCAAAACTGTGTTAAACATGAGCTCTCACCCCTCTCCTTCCCATTCTCTTTCTGTCTCTGTGAACCTAACTGCTTTAGGCCCCTGACGTAAGTGGGATCCTAGTGGCGTTGGTACTGTTGTGATTTATTTATGTCACGTAGCATCTTGTGCTCAAGGTTCATGCATATTGAAGCATGTGCAGAATCCCTTCCTCTTTAGGCTGGCCATACACACACTGCAAGCACATATCACATTTATTGGTCCATTCCCCTGTTGGTGGACAAGTGAGTTTGCTTTCATCTTTTGGCCATGACAAGCAAGGCTGCGACAAACACGAGTGTGACACTGATTTTTAAAATTTGCATTTCAAATGCTGTTGTTAATACATAAAAATCAACCCATTTATGTCTGTTGGCTTTGGGTCCTGTAACCTTTGTAAAATCATTTGGCATGCTAGGGGCTTTTCCGTGAACTCCAACAGACATCAGAGTTTTCTATGTAAACAGTCTTGTCAGCTGCCGTAAGCACAGTTTTATTTCCTCCTTGTTAATTCTGTTGTATTTCTTTGGCATGCTTTAGAGAGCTTCTGGGGGCTTCCAGCTTGGGGCTGGGTAGAAGTGGGGAGGAGATGCCCTTGCTCTGCTTCTGATCTTGCGGGCAACTCAGTGTCAGCTCTGGTTTGTGTGCAGGTTCTCTGCAGGTTAAGGAAGCACCTGGTGGTTTGCTGGGGTGTTGAATTTTGTCAAGTGCTTTCCTCTCAAATACTGAAACGATCCTATGATTTTTCTTCTGCAGTGTGCTAATGTGGAGAGTCGCACTGATCTGTTTTCCATAAACCAGCCTTGCATTCCAAAGATAAACCCCACTGGTCATGATAGGCTACATTTTCATGTATTGCGAGGTTTTTTTTTAACTACTATTTTCTTGAGGATTTTTTTTTTTGCACATATATTCATGGGGTGTGTTGATTTTTAGTTTTCTATTCTTCTGATGTTTTTGGTTTTGGTATCAGACTGATGCTGGCCTCATGAAGAGGGCTAGAAAGTGTTCAATTCTGTGGAGGATCTTGAGTAGAATTGATATTATCACTTCCTTAAATGTTTAGTAGAATTTGCCTGGGAAATCATCTGGGCCTGGAGCTTTGTTTGTGGAAGGTCTTAAACTAAGAATGTGATTTCTCTAGTAAATCCGGCCACATTTAGGTTATCACTTTCTTTCTGAGTAAAGTTTGTGACATTGTATCTTTCAATGGACTGGTCCATTTAACACAAACTGTGAATTTATGGCCATAGAGTTGTTTGTACTGTCACCTTATACTTATTAATATTTGTATGTAGCATCTGTGGTAATATCCTCATTTTCATTTATGATATTTATAATCTGAAACATCTCTTTCTTTTAGTTAGGATGCCAGAGTCAGAGAGTTCCCAGGAGTATAGATTTTTTTTTCCAAAGAGCTAACTTTGGGGTGAATATATTTTTCTGTTTTCAATTATACTAATTTCTGCTCTTTATTATTTCTTTCCTTCTGTTTTCTTTGGGTTTAATTAGCTCTTGTTTCTAGTTTCTTAAAATGGAAGCCGAGGTTGTTAATTTGGTATTTCCTCTTTGGTCCATCAGTTGTTAGAGGTGCGTTGTTTAACTTCCAGATATTAGTGGATTTTCCAGATATCTTTCTGTGTTTTATCCCTAGTCCAAGTCCGTAAGAATATGCACTTTATAATTTATAGTTAACTTTTAATGGCACAGAATGTGGTGTCCTTTGGGGAGTGTTCCATGTGCACTTGGAAAGAGTACACATTCTCTTTGTTCTGTCACAGGCCCCACGAATGTAAGTGTAAGAAGTCCTCAAGAAAATAGTCAAAGAGCAGAGCTGGCGTGGTTGATGAACGGCGATGAGGTTTAGCTGGTTGTGTTCAGGTTTTCTCTGTCCTTGCTGATTTTCTGCCTACTGATTCTATTGATTACTAAGAAAAAAGTGAAGCTCCAAATATAATTGTGTGTTTCTTCCTTTAATTCTGTTTTTGTCTTGTGTCGTTTAAAGCTCTCTCATTGGAGAAAACACTGAGGGCTGCTATGTCTCCTCAGCGAACCGCTTATCTTGTCATCGTGGAATGGCCCTGTCTGTAACTGGTGATTTTCTTGGTTCTGAAGGATATTAACATAGCCCACTTCTGCTTTGCTTTGATAACTATCTGCTTGGCCTATCTTGTCTGCTCTTTGGCTTTAATCCATCAAGACAAGGGGCCAGCAAACTTTTTCTACAAAGGGCCAGCAAGTAAGTATTTTTGGCTTTGTGAACCACATTTGATTTCAGCTGCCTCCTCCTTCTCTTCACAACCTTTAAAACATGTAACATCCATTTTTAGAAAACAGGTTGTGGGCTCAATTTGGCCTTTGCATCATAGTTGGCTAATCCCTAATCTACACAAATAATTTTGAAGTGCATATTCTATAGACAGCATCTGTTAGGTCTTATTTTTTTTTTCAATCCAATGTGATGATCTTTGTTTTTTACTTTTTAAAAATTTGTTCTTTTTAGATATACATGACAGTAGAGTGTATTTTGAAGTATTATACATACATGGAGTATAACTTTTCTAATTCTTTATTTTTTAATCGCCATATTTAGACCATTTGTGTTTAATATGATCATTAATGTAGTTGGATTTAGGTCTACTATTTTATTTTTCTATCTTTCTCATTTTTCTCTGTTACTTTTTCTATCTCTTTTTAAACTGTTTGAATTTTTTTAGCGTTCCATTGATTCATTCTATCTGCTTTGTCTTTTTTGCTCTATCTCTTTGCATTACCTTTTAATTGTTGCTTTAAGGATCATATGTATACCTAGCTTTTTGGAATGTATTTAGAGTTAGTATTTTACCATTACATGTAAAACATAGAAATCTTATAACTAAATAATTCTCTTTATGTTGTTTATGTCATATTTCACCTTCTCCATGTTGTAATCATCATGTGTATGACATTTACGAACATTGATCTTTCGTGACAATATTATAATGCTTACTTTTTACAGTTTATACGTGTTTGAAGGTACTGTAGAGAAGAAAAGTAGTCCATTGTTGCTTATCCAGATATTTACTGTTTCTGTGATGCTTCTTTTGTTCCTGAAGCTCCGAGTTTTATTTTGGGATAATGTTCCTTTTGTGTGGATAACATCCTCCATATGTTTTTTAGAGAAGATCCCCCGGTCATAAATGCTTTTCATGCTTTTCTTCCAAGTATGTCTTTATTTTGCTTTTCCTCATGGAAGAGATGTTTGCTAGCTATAGAATTCTAAGTTGACAGTTCTTTTGTTTCGTAAGTTTATAGGTGTTTTTTCCTAGTCTTGACAACCATTGTTTCTGATAAGATATCTTCAGTCATTGTTCCCCCCACCTTGTAAAGTGTCCTTTTCCTCTGGCTTGTTCTTTACCTTTGTTTTCCCATGGTTTGATCATGATATGTCTGCATGTGGTTTCTTTGCATTTATCTGTTGGAGATTTGAGGGCCTCTAAGCTTTTCAAACCTACCATTTTACGTCTTTTACATATCTGGGAAAGTTTAGCCATTATTCTTTCAGAATTTTTTTCCTGTGCCACTCTCCCTTTTCTTTCAGGGATTTCGGTGAGAACGTTAGGTATTTAGGTATCGCCCCAGAAATTCCTGAGGCGCTGGTCTCCCCCTCAGTCTTCACCTTGGGATCTCTGCTGCTATCCAGTCGGACTCTACCCTTTCTCTCTTCCCCATTTCGCTGGGTGCCTACCCAGGGAATTCTTATTTCAGGTACTTTGGATCTTGGTTCTAAAATTTTGTTTTGATTCTTTTCTAGTAGTTTTTTTTTTTTAAACAATTTCCCTTTTAAAGAAATTTGCAAAGTTAATATAGAGCATTTCCGTGTGCTCCCCACCCAGCTTTCCCTCATGTGAGCATCTGTGCCACCGTGTACCAGGGTACACGGTGTCAGAACCAAGAAGCCCAAGTTGCTGTTGCTACTGATTACCTCCAGACTGTCACCAGGTTTCACACCTGGGGCCTCCCTCCCTGCTTTTCTAGGGTACCACATCACTTTTTAGTGATTCCTTTTTATAATTTCTTTTTCTTTCTCAAACATTGATTTTTTTCTATTTCATTATTTTTTTATTTGTTTTAATTAGTTATACATAACAGTAGAATGCATTTATGCACTTTGATATATCATACATAGATGGGATATAATTTCTCATTTTTCTGAGTGTACATGTTGCAGAATCATATTGGTCATGCACACAATAATAATGTTTCATTCTACCATCTTTCCTATCCCCACATCCCATTCCCTCCCCTCCCATCACATCCCTCTAACTAATCTAAGGTAACTCTGTTCTTCCCTAGTGCCCCCCACCTTATTGTGGATTAGCATCTGCATATTAGAGAAAACATTTGGCCTTTGTTTTTGTGGGATTGGCTTATTTCCCTTATCATGATAGTCTCCAGCTCCATCCATTTACTGGCAAATTCCATAATTTTGCTCTTCTTTAAAGCTGAGTAATATTTCATTGAGTATATATACCATATTTTCTTTATCTATTCATCTATAGAGGGACACCTACGTTGGTTCCATAGTCTAGCTACTGTGAATTGAGCTGCTAAAAAAATTGACGTGGCTGTGTCGCTGTAGCATGCTGATTTAAGTCCTTTGGGTATAAACCAAGGAGTGGGATACCTGGATCCAATGGTGGTTCCATTCCCAATTTTCTGAGGCATCTCCATACTGCTTTCCATAGTGGTTGCATCAATTTGCAGTCCCACAAGCAATGTATGTATGTGCCTTTTCCCCCACATCCTCACCCACATTTGTTGTTGCCTCTATTTTTGATGATTGCCCTTCTGACAGGAGTGAGATGAAATCTTAGTTTTGATTTGCATTTCTCTAATTGCTAGGGATGTTGAACACCTTTTCATATATTTGTTGATCAATTGTTTTCCTTCTTCTGTGAAGTGTCTATTCAGTTCCTTAGCCCGTTTATTGATTGGGTTATTTGTTTTGTGTGTGTGTATGTGTATTAAGGTTTTTGAGTTCTTTATATATCCTAGAGATTAATGCTTTACTGGAGGTGGATGTGGTAAAGATTTTCTCCCAATCTGTAGGCTCTGTCCTCACATACTACAGAGCTGTAGTAACAAAAATGTCATGGTATTGGCACCAACATAGACTTGTAGACCAATGGTACAGAATAGAGGACACGGAGACAAACCCACATAAATATGATTATGTCATACTAGACAAAGGTGCCAAAAATATTCACTGGAGAAAAGATAGTCTATTCAATAAATGGGGCTGGCAAAGCTGGAAATCCATATGTAGCAAATGAAATTAAACCTCTATCTCTCACCCTGCATAAAAATCAACTCAAAGTGGATCAAAGTCTTAGGCACTAGAACAGAGACCCTGCGCCTAATAGAAGAAAAGATAGGCCCAAATCTTCACCATGTTGGCCTCAGATCTGACTTCCTTAACAAGACTCCCAAAGCACGAGAAGTAAAATCAAGAATCAATAAATGGGATGGATTTGAATTAAGAAGGTTTATCTCAAACATTGATTTTTATTTTCCATTTATTTCAAGGTTCTTCAGTGCTATCTCATTAAGGGTGATTATAATAGCTGCTTTAATGTCCTTATCTGATCATTCCAGCACCTGGATCACCTCGGAGTTGCCATCTTTTGATCGACTTTCCCTTGAGAATTGCTCAAGTTCTCCTGGTTCTGGGTATGCCAAGGGATATCGAGTTTTTATCCTGGACATTTTGTTTGTTTTGTTATGTTAGAAGACTGAATGGTGCTCCTATGCTCTCCCTCCCCTTCCTCCTCCTTCTCCTCCTTCTATTGAGCAGGCCACGGGTCTGGTCAGGTCTCTTCTCCTTCTGTGGGGAGTGATCCAGGGTCAACCCAGCACTTGGAGCTTTGGCCATGCTGTTTCATGTGCCACCGAGGGGTTCGCCTGCATCTGGAGTGGTGGTGTGACGTCACCTGTCCCAGCAGCTGAATTCGATGCCCTCATGCCGGAGTGGGCCTTCTGCCGCCTGCGTCCCTCTGTGGACCTCCAGCCAGCCTGTAAGGCCTGGGGCACTTCAGCAACGTGGCTGTCCCCTCAAGCTTCCCTGCCAGGCTGGGACCCCCGCAGCTCCCGCCGCAGCACCGGCTGGTGCCTTTGGTGCTGGTTTTGTGTTGGTTGAGAGTCTATCCCTTCTGTCTGGGTCTTTCTATGGCCACTGGCACTGGCCCCCCTAGCCTCCTGCTAGGTGGACATTAGTACCATTTTCTCTATTTTTACCAGTGAAAGAGCTGAAGCTGGGAATGGTTAAGTCACTGGGCAGAGTGGCACGCCGAGGGGCATGGCCAGGACAGAGCTGTTGCTGGGTGGCAAAGCCATGTCTCACATCTTCACTGCAGTCGTGGGGAGCTGTGTTTTCAGGGTCAGATGCCCGGGAACCGCAGCCTGGGAACCGCAGCCCGAGCAGGCTTGCCCTCACCGACCTTCTCCTAGAGCCAGGGACACTGGCTGGGGTTTGACTTCATCTCAGCTGCTCTGCACATGGAAGTGGGATCCCTGGGGATATGTGAGGGAGGCACTGGCATCTGGAGAGCCACAGCCAGGGGCTCCTGAAGGTGCAGATCCTGCTCTTGTCTGCTCAAGAATCCTCAATGGCTCCTGCTGTTCTTACACCGAAACGACTCCCTCGGCAGCCTGCAAGGCTCCCGTCCACAACCCAGCCTACGTCCCATCCCTTCATCCCTCTCTTCTCCAACGACAGTGGCTTCTTTGCTGTTTGTGGCCTATCCCACCCCAGGCCATTTACACGGGAGATTCCCTCTGCCCAGGTTGATCTCTGCCATCTCCAGCACCACTTGATCCTCATCATTGCCCTCTCGGCTGGGCTATCTACTCCTCAAGGGAAGCCTTCCCAGCTGGCCTCCCCGCCACCCCCAGCCAGGCCAGGCCTCTCCTCAAATTGTTCCCATCTTAGGGCATGCCTGTGTTTCATGGTGGTTGTCACGGTTTGTAGTGTATTGTTTGGGGTGGTAATTTGAAGAGCACCTGTGCTCTGGGCAGATTACAAGCCCTGTGGGAGAGGGCCATCTCTTCCTGCCATTGTCCCTTGGCATCTGACAGAGGAGGAAAACAGTGGATGTTTGTTGGACGGATGGGCTAATAAAGAAATGCTTTACAGCCGTGAGGTGGGCACCTGCAGCTGCCCCTGCCTGGAGGCACATGGGGGCTCTTCATTAGGGTTGGGGTTAGGGTTAGGGTTAGGGTAGGCAGGCGTCTCCCAGTCTTGGGAGGCCATGATGTCTTTGTTTGGGGCCCTTAAATTAGCAACAGGAGCCACACGTGCGTGTCCTGTTTGGAATTCTCAGGCCCAAGTGAGGGATGGGTGGAGGAAACAGAGCAGAGGGGCAGAGCAGGGCACAGGCTGGGAGAGGCAGGAAGAGGGCCCTAGACGGCCGATCTGTGGCAGCCTTTGTTTTCCAGGGTCTGGGCTTCGATTTCCCTACCCCCTCAGGAATGTGCCTCTGGTCAAGAATGTGGAGGCATCCGGCAGGCACACGGTGTCTGACACAGAGAAGGTGGTCCAAACGCTCACCCATGCAGGAGAGAGCCTTGTGCCTGTCCCCTCCTGGCTCTGGAGGTGCCTCAACCAGGGTTTGCTGCCAGCCCAAGGTGGGACGTTAGCATATGACCAAAAGGCTCAGTTTCCCTGTATAGGCAGCATTTCACAAGCACGTCAGGGTGCCCACCGTGCAGGGAAGGGGGCTTACTGGCTGGCTGCAGGCCACAAAGCTGCAAGGGTGGTGGAGTCAGGGTCTGAAGCCAGATCTGCTGGGCCCAGGGCCTGGGCTCCCACCACACCCTATGTGCTCGTTGTTTCATAGACATCCGGCTCGCTGCCACAGGTAGCCATGTGAACAGTGCTGCTGTGGCTCTGGGTACACAAAACGCCCTTTGAGACCTCACTTTCCATCCCTGGGCGATGTGTGTAGAGGGCTTGCTGCTCCCTGGGGTAATTCTATTTTCAACGTTTTGAGGACCATTCCTCAACCCCAACCCCACCCAAGGGTTCCTACTTGTGTCCACACTGGTGTTTGTTGTGTTGTCTCCCTCTTTTCTTTTTTCACAGCGGCCATCCTAATGGGCGTGAGGTTGTACCTCGACATCGTTTTGACTTGTGTTTTTCTGGCAGTTAGAGACGCTGAGCTTTCTTTTGTGTCTTGTTGGCTATTTGTGTATCTTTTTCCAAGAAATGTCTGTTCCCATCCTTCGCCCATTTTTAAATCAAGTGTTTGTTGTGTTGTTGTTGTTGGGGTTTATGAGTTTACGTGTTCTGAATAGCAACCCCTTATTATATAACTGATTTGCAAGTGTGTCCTATTCTGCGGTTACCTTCTCCCTCTCTCGATAATGTGTTGATGCACCATTTTTTATGAAGTCCAACTTCCCTGTCTTTTTGTTGTCGTCTATGCCTTTGGAGCCACACTCAAGAAATCCCTGCCAAGTCCGATGTCATGAGGGTTTGTGGGGCCCATGCATTTCGTGGATGAGGAAACTGAGGCCCTAGCTGGGGCCACGTACAGCTCTCTAGGTGTTTGAGTGGTGACGAGCTCTCCAGAACTGTCTCCTGCATTCACCAAGACACACTCACCTGCCCAACGCTGCATGTGCCCCGTCCTGACCCAGGGCGGGGTGAGCAGTCTCCAAGGGCAGAGTGTGGGAGAGAAGACAGAAGTCACACAGAGTGCAGGCCATCCAGGCTGGAAGGCCCTGTCTCCCCTTGAGAGTCTGTTCTGGCCGTGTGGCCTCAAGCCTGTGCCTCTGTTGCACAGGAGCAGTGTCAAGGCATGTGGCCCAGGGTTCCCTGCACTAGCAGACCGCTGGCGCAGCATTAGCTCTCCTGGGGATTCCTGAGGACACCACAGGTACGAGAAAGCCTGCCCTGAGGTGCATCTGGGAGTTCTCACGCCTTCTCCAAGGGGGCTGCTCTGACTTCTCCTGGGAGCTGAGTTTCCAGCCATAGGCTTGTTGCCATGAGACAGATCTGCATTTCAGGGGATGCATGCAGGCCCTCATGCACGGTTGCATGAGGGCCAGCTCAGGCCATCACTATTGGGCCAGGCCCAGTATTGGATCCCAAGGAAATCCGCTCAACTTGCAAGAAGAAAGGGCGCACCTGGGAGGAGGGCTGTGGTGAAGCGGCTTCCCTGATAACTCCTGCATCTAGTACAGGGTGAGGAAGGAGGGCCCCAGATAGCCTGAGCCTCTTCCAAGCCAACGAGGGCCGGCTGGAGACTACCCGTGCTCATGCTGAATGAAACCAGACTTTGAACCTTTAAATTTGGGGGTTTTGTTCTCCTGACTGGAGTGCTCCCTTGATGGACCCCAAAGCCCTCAGGGCCACAACAGCATGGAAAGCAGCAGAAATGGCTCATAGGATGGATGTGGGTAGGCGTGGTCACCATCCCGGAGGAGTGCTGGCTTTTCCCCTGCCCCCTAAGCCCTGGGCATGGTCAAAGAGACCCCACACCTTGGGGGTGGACAGCCTGGGCTTTGGGGACCAATTTGGCAACAGAGGAGCATGAAGGACACCCACTTCCCTCCTGGACCCTCCCCAGGACCACATGGAAGACTGTTTTCTGGACCCAGAGTGGGGGTGGTGAGCCACAGGCCTTGTCTTCTGAGAGCCCCGCAATGACAGTGTCCTCTGTGTGCGTGGGGCTGGTATTTTTCCAAGGGCTTTTAAACGCATTATCTTGTTGGAGGCTCATCTGAGGCAAGGACTTGAAGCAGACTGCAAAACAACTAATTTACTGAATCCTGAATGGAGAGGAAGCTGAATGCAGTGTCTGTTTTTGCTGAATCTCAAACCAAAACAATCTTTTGTTAAAGAACAAACAAATAAACAAAAAAGCCGAACACTAATTCACCAGGGTACACAGTCTGATCGGAGGCTCTGGGTGGAGCCTGGCGGTAGAACATTCGGCAGCGCTTCCTGGGTGGTGGGGGCCCGTGGGGATCGTAGACCAGCTCCTGAGCGAGGGCATTGGGGGCAAGACAGGTCCTTCCCAGCAGCCCTCAAGCCCTGAACCGCAGGAGATGCTGGTGGGAGGGTGGGGGAAGGGCCCAGGTAGAGGACCCTGAGCAGGTGGCGAGGAGGGGCACTTTGGGGGCCTGGGGGCACAGGGGGCCCGCTGTGCCCGTGGAGGCGCTGTGTTGAGAACAGCCTGCAGGGCCTGGAGGCACCTTCATCTACAACATAAGCTGGGGTTTTGTTCTCTAGATGATTGAGAGGCCCATCCTCAGCGCTCTCTGGTAAAATCACTCTGTCTGAGTCGCTTCTTTGAAATAATTCTGTCTCCTCCATTTTCGGTGGCACAGAAAAATGAAGGGGAATCAATGGGCTCTTAAGCGCCCCAGGGAGGGACACAGTGTGGGGAGGCGAGAGGAGTAAGAAGAGGCGGTGGGCTGCTCTTGCTGGTGATGATGGGTATGGCCTGGTTCACCCAGGGGCACTTCCCTGGCACCCCTCGCCCCCATGAGAATTTCTGTGGAGTGTGGACGGCCTGCTCGGCCGACACAGCTTCCCATTCTACAGACTGGGTGGGCAGGAGCTGAGAAGCCCCCAAGTACCAAGCTCATTTTCTAGGCCGCTGGCTGGAATCCACAGTCAAGTGGACCCGAGAGGGCGTCCATGCTCCCGCCAGCGGCCCAACTGCTGTGACCCTGTTGCCAGGGCTCCAGGGGAGCCAGGGCAAGCAGCCGTCGCATCCTAAAGCCTTTTGGCCCCCAGGAAAGTAAGGCCTTTGGCTGGCTCCCACTTTCCCCGACACGGGCACGCAGGCCAAACCCTGGGCCTGCAGCTGGTCCCCAGCTGGGTCCCGGCCCTGAGGCTGCCTTTGTGTCCACACAAGGGAGACTGAGTTCCTCCCCTGCTCCTTGACCCTACATCCTGTATCCATGCAGAAGCAGCCCCCTGGCGGGGGGAGCGGATGGTGCCAGCTGCCCCAGAGAAGGAGCCTGACCACCTCGGTGACCTCTGCCTCCTCTGGGGTGTCTCAGGAAAGCCGGGCAAGAGCTGCCTATTGCAAGCCATTAAGCAAGCTAATGACCCGTGAAGGCTCCCAGCCCCTCCAGCCACTGGCCGTGCCTCCCCAGTGCTCAGGAGCCTGCTGTCTCCCCCTCACGTGGCCGCTGCCCACAACTACTATTATTGTGGGGGTGCGTTTTCTCAGACAGGATTGGGCCTTGGAACCAGGGCAGTGTATACAGCAGGCAGTTAATAAATATTTGCTTGAGGCCAGGTCCAGAGTCACCTTGATTTCCAGAGCTGTGGAGGGACCTGGGGTCCAGGGACGATTGGAGCAAGGTGGCCTGTGGGCTCAGGACACAGCCAGAGATGTGAGCCCTCCAGACCTGCAGTCAGGTTCCTCATTCCCACGACCCCCATGGAAAAGGTGGCTGCCACCTCCCCATTTGTCAGGACCTAAGTTCTAATCTCTTCCCCAGCTCCACTGGGGTGGAAGACAAAAGGTAGCAGAGACTTTGTCATCCAAACTGTGGGAACCTGGCTTCCATACCTGCTTTACTTGGGCCCCAGGTATGAGGGACAGACTCTGAATCCAGGATTGGTTTCCAGGAGTCCAGCCTACATTGCTTAGGATTGTGCTCAGAGCGAGGTTAGAGCCAGGGAAACACAGCCTGGAATGTACAGGGAGCCAGAACAGCCCTCCCTACAGGCTGTGGGACCCTGGAAGAGCCCTAAAAACCCATAGAGCCTCCACATTAGTGTATGCTGTGCACTCTCAGACAACCTGAACAGCTGAGCTGGACCTGACGGCCACCATCTTCCACCCCAGACTCCAGGGCTCTTGTCTGCAAAAACGGCTTGATTGGCTGGATCTCAAAAGCCAGAACTAGTGGAAGAAGCTGGTGGTGGCCTGAGCCTCCCTACCACAGTAGACACCAGGTCTGTTTTTAAGACATAGGTGTGGGAGAAAGAATGAGACAAAGCCAGGATGTGGTGTGGTCATATTTATTTAAAATTCAAGTGAATTCCACAGGGCCAGGGAGGACTCCTCTTACCCCACAGAGTGGGGTCCCTGGCAGCCAGTCACATCTTTCTGGGGGTGGGCTGGCTGAATGCCCCTGAGGTGTCACTTGGAGCGAGGGCCTGAGCTTTCAGCATGGAGCTGCCATGAGCAGAATCTGGGCCAGAGACAGCACAGGCAGAGGTGGGCAGCCTTTGGGCTCAGGTGGTGCTACGGGCCCCAGGGTGCAGGGGAAGCACAGTTTGCAGAAGCGGACAGAGGAGACCTGCAGATAGCTCGAACAGAAACAAACCCCAATGCTTCCACCCCAGCCCCTCCCTGGACCCCATCAAGCCCCAAGCTATCTTCTAAGACGTGGGAAGGAGCTGTTTCCGTTGCCACCCGGTCACACACAAAAACCAACCAAGGCCCATCTTAAGGTTTGATCTTTAAATTGCTTAAAATTAATCAGTGCAAAGTGAGGTAAAAAGCCTGGCCTCCAGGCCAAGGCGGGAGGCTGGTCTTACACGAGCCTGCGTCTCTTGGAGTCCCGACCCACGGTACCCTCCTGTGTCTCTGCCTCACAGCCCAGTGGGGACACCAGGTTCAGCAGGGGGTCCTCAGAGGCTCCACCGAAGAGTGCCAGCAGAAGAGCCACTCCAAAGCCAGTGGCTCGCTCACCCTGTGGCAGAGGGGGTAGAAACCCTGAGCTCCCACAGCCTCCTCCTGGCCCTGGCCGGCCAGCCTACCGAGGCAGGTTCCCCCAGGCCTTTTCTTGGTGAGGGGATCCTGGAGCACAGCCAGAGTCCTGGGCCTCCCAGTGGCGTCCTGCCACCCTCAGGGCCAATGAATGGGTGAGGCCTTGGGCACAACCCCAGGTGCTGTTCCTGAACCCCCAGATCTGCTCAGGATGGGGAGGAGTCAGAAGGAGTCCTGGGCTCCCTGCTGAGCATGGGGTAGCTAGGAGGGACAACACAAGGCAACCACTCTATTCCCAGGGATGAAGAGACCAGAGGTGGGGGGGTATCACAGCTGGCCGGAGGCTGGGCCATGGACAATGTGACCCTTGACACAGACTGAGCTCGGTCAGCAGCTCTGGAGACAGAGAGGCTCCATAAGGACAAGAGGAGGGGCTGGCCCAGGCCAGCAAGGAGGGGTGGGGCAGGGGAGAATCCTAGCAGGAAGCAAGGACACCGGGGTGGCCCAAGGCACTTACTGCATGCACTGGTGCGGCGATGTCCAGGTGGACCCAGACCCCAGGCCAGTCGAAGCCGATGTGTGAGGCAATGAAGAGGCCTGCGCAGGAGCTGGGACTGTTGTCACGGTCCTACGGAGGCCAGATGCACAGTGACCTCCTGCTCCCAGCAGCAGGAGGGGTTTGGGTAGCTCCCAGGTGCCTGTGTGGTCTCCCGCCCTGTCTGCCCTGTCCCATCATCCCTCGGTTGAGCCTCACCATGGCTTCGAGGAGGCCATGTGGCCAGCAGCACATGTGAGGGGAGGCTGAGGTCCAGCTGGAGGGCCTTAGCCACGGGCTGAGGAGTCAGCTCCACTCCAGGACAGGGGGAGCAGTGGGGGACCCAATGTGTTAACTGACTCAGACCCAGGAGTGAGTACAGAGCCCCAGACAAGTGGCAGGGAGGCCAGCGAGAGGCCCGTCTGCCTTGCGAACTGAACAGGCTCTTCCTGGACGTGCAACTGTACCCTGACCCACCTCACAGGAGCCCCAGCATTGCTGCTGCAGCTCCGGGCACAGTCTCCAGGGAGCATGAACCCCGTGGGGGTATGGCCTGCCCACCTGTCTGGGCATAGCCCTCAGCCTTAGACCTACCGCCACCGAGTTCTTCATGTCAGCCACGGCCGAGGTAAACTCGCTGAAGTGCAGCTCCGGGCAGTAGACCAGGGGGTGCACCAGGTCCCCGCACTTCCGGCCGGCCTTCACACAGGCCGCTTCCCACTCGGCGCTGTTGGTGAGCACGGCCGCATGGTACTTCCCCGTGGCGATGCCCTGGGTCAGCGTCACACAGGAGCAACCAGGAGGAGGGCAGGAGAGAAACACAAAAGACAAAAGAGGGACAGAGAGGCAGACAGGGAAACAAAGAAATCAACAGAGAGGTGTGAGAACCCAAAAGAAAGAAACCGCACTGTGAGCTGGAGCCTGTGGAGGACAGGCTAGGGGTCAGGGTCCCAGCTCGCCTCTTCACCCACGTGGCACAAACCCTCCTGCCACCTCAGCTGAGGGTGAGAAGTTTGATGCCAGCAGCTCCATCCCACCTGCCTTCCCCACCTCAGCCTCTCAGCAGCTACAGCTAAGCCTGGGGCACCCACCTGAGCCCCGGTCAGCGTGGCCATGTCCAGGATAATGTCTGCTCCAAGGTCTTTGCAGGCGTAGGACACGCCATCAGCAAGCACCAGCCTGCCCTCTGCGTCTGTGTTGTTGATCTCCACTGTCCTGGGGGTCAGCAGAGAGCCCACTCAGGAATGCAGCTCTCCAGGGTGACGAGAGGGACTCCCCTCTGGGACCACAGAGACTCCATTTATTTTTTCAATATTGTTTTAGTTGCAGATGGACATAATACCTTTATTTTCTTTAATTATTTTTATTGATACTGAGGATTGAACCCAGTGCCTCACACATGCTAGGCAAGTGCTCTACTACTGAGCCACACCCCAGCTCCACAGAGACTCCATTTAGAGCTCCTGGTCCCTCAAGATTCCCGACCATCCCCATCCTTCCCTAGGAGGCATGGACACCCTGTCCCCTACAGGGCAGCACAGATGGCATCATGGTGGAGTTCCTCCCACCCTGGGCTGAATTTAGGGCTGACTTGGCCTGACCCTGGGAAGAAGGCCACAAGTACACACTATAGGGTAAAGACAGCAAGGGATCAGGGAAGGGGAAGTCCAGCCTTACTTTCCCGAGTAGAGCAAGTGGATGTCATCAGGCCTCGTGGCATTGGGCCCCACTGAGTTCTCAGCCAAGCAGAACACAGCATGGAGGTTGTCTTTGAAGCCCTGGAGGGAGAAGTGGGCAGAGGCTTCAGATACAGCTAGAGGCTTAGGAGGGATAAGGCCAGCCAGGAGCTCTCAGACTCAAAGACGGACAGACAGAAGCTCCCAGGTGCACGGAAGGCAGCTCCAGGCAATACCTGATGGGATGCCACCTGCTCCACCAGTGCACTCATGGGTGCGTCTCCTGAGCCCCTGTCCTCTGGAACCTGTGTGGTCTGGCACTTTAAATCCGGGGTTTGGGGTGGGTTTCCTCATGACTACGTTGCGGTCATGTGTTCTAGCAGGACTCCCACCGGAGAGCTGTGTCCTTCTCGGAGCACAGTATCAGGAGGCACACCTCGACTGTGCCCCTGTTCTGGAGTTGCGCATGGCTACAGCAAGTGCCATGCTCCAATGAGCATGGGCCTCTAACCAGCCTGCTTCCCACTTGCTTCCTCGCTCCACTCTTAACACCTGTTGATCATTTGTACCTGAAAGAATGATCCCTGTGGTGTTGGCCAGATGACTTCCTATTCCCATTGTCCTCTCTATGGTTAGTGATCAGAATCCCACTGTAAGAAATGGTCCCTGGTTATTCTCCATTCATTTGCTGATCCCCACCAGGGTGGGTATGGGGCTTCCGAGGCTGCTCTGTGGGCTGAGTCACTACGTCATTATTTATCTCATGGCTCTCACTGAGGCACATTCCTTCTTGAGGCCGGCAGGAGACTGCAAACAAGGTGGACGGCAGTGTCCACATGGAGCCTGTGTCCAGGGCGCCTGTGGGAGGGGGATTTTTATCTACAGCAGGGCCCTTGGCCCCCCTTAGGTCACTGGCTATGGCCCCTGCAGGTAGAGGGGGACTGGCACCCCTCATGGCTGCCCACTAACGCATCAGTGTGAACTGCCAAGGGGCTTCCTGTGAAAAGGGAATTCAAACTGGAAAGAGTCTACCTGGGGCATTTTCCAGCCAGCCTGTCCCATGTGCCAGAGGGCACCCTGCTGGAGCAGCAGTCAGGGTAAATGGCCCTATGATCCCTCCAACTCTCCCACAGTGAGCACCCTACAGCTGGGCCGGCTCCCTGAGCTCCCTTCTGATACGCATATCTTCCAGGGAAGTGAGGTCTGGATGTGCCAGTGAGGTCCTGGGGGGAAGAAGGGAAGGGCCAGGCAGTAGGAGTCTGGTGTCACCACCTGCAGCCCAGCAGCTGCGCCAGGCAAAGGCCTTATTGAATGCTGGCCGCTTCCCTTGTTAGTCTCCAGCCAGCAAGGAGCACAGACACCTGCTCCTTCTCCAAATGCCCCCATCTGGGCTCTGCAGGACAGCAGTACTCACCTGTAAGCCCTAGAAGACCCTGTCCACGTGTGGCACTAGCAGGACACAGGCAAGAGCCAACCTGACAGTGGAGCAGGGACTCTGGGATGTTCCAACCTCTGGCATCCTGTACCTCCCATGTACCCACGGACCGGGCTGCAACGACTATTAGAGGGAGCCACCTAAGCCACATGGGAGGCACACAGAAAACCAGGAGGCCCCGCACTGGCCTCTGGCTCCTCTCCCATGCAGGCTACAGGTGGAACACCTGACCAGTCTGAGCCAGCAACTGTGTCAAGACCTTCTGGGTTTTTGTTTTTCAATTTTAAGTTTACCCCAAGGAACCAGCCTTCTCAGGTAGTGCCTAAGGGAGAAGAACATCCTGTATCTAGTGACACTAAAGGGCTCAGACTCTCAAAAGCTGCCTTGGAAAAGCTGCAATAAGGAGCTTATGCTTAGGACACCCAGGGCACACTCTGTTTAATAAGCATGTTTTACTGCTCTGGGACTTCTGGGCTTCCCAGGATGTCACCCAAGAGTGATCACAGCCAGCAGGCAAGGTCAAGTCTTGAGTTTCTACCAAAGTGAGGGAGGAAGCAGGCTGGGCATGGGAGTGGGGGAGTCAATCCTGGGGAGACATTTCCTAGAAGAGTGTCGATGCCCAGAAGGCTGTGGGTGGAATGACTGGAACACTTGGGCGGGGGGCTCAGCCCAGGGTCCGTTCTTTGGGATCATGCTTACTGCATGCCACGTGGCTTTAGGCCAGCCTCCCTCAATCCAAGCCAGGCCTTGAGTAGTGGGCAGGGTGGACCTGCCCTCAGGCTCTCACAGTCTGAGGAAGACATGATCATCCAGAGCAGCCCTGATAAAAGAAGAGAAGCTCTGGGACCCATGAAGGACCCAAGTGCAGAGAAGGGACGGGCCCAGCTGTGCAGACACAGGAGGGACCCTGGCTGGGGCTGGAGTGGAAAGGGCAGGCCAGAGCCCACAGGAAAGCCCAGAAGGAGCACCTGCAGAGGGTGGGGTCTCACTCACCTGCTTGACGGCAGCTCTGAAGGCCCCCAGGACAGCTGCAGCACCCCCACAGTCCCGCTTCATCCCAGGCATGGTGGTCTGCAGTAGCACAACAGTGGGGCAGGAGAGTTACTCATGGGGACATGCAGTCCAGCTGGCAGCTGCCCCTGCAGCCCCCACCCAACCTGCACAGCCCCACACAGGGCTCCCAGCCCACGAGGACCTGAGGCCAGGCCATGGAGCACGCCCAGGATGCATGACACTGACTCTTGAAGGAGCTATTCTCTAAGCAGCGGGAGAAAACGGCCAAGGACCGGGGCACCCTTTTGTTTCAGTAGAGTTTGGAACTGCCAAGTGGTAACTGGGTGGTAGGGAGAGCAAGAAGCCATCCAGAGCTCTGGATTCGCCCTGTGGAGCATCACACACACCAGCCCCACACTGATCCAGCCACCCAGCCCCCATGTCAGCCTAGGTCTATCGGCAGGGCCTCTTCATATCCACTTCTCCACCTGAATTGTGAGGAAGAAACCAAGGTGCAGGAAGCTTCTGTGGCTCCCCCGGGGATACTGGTCAGCATGGAGGGTCTGGACCAGGCTTCCAGGTGGCCATCAGAATTATGGTCCCTCCTGGACTCGGAATCCTGAGGTGATGAGCTCACCAACGAGCCAAATCGCTTGTGTTCTCCACACCTTGCAGGTTCCTGTCCCCACACACTTAGGGTAGGGAAGGCTGCTGCCCAGCCAGCACCCCGTACAACAGCCTGGCAGTTGGCATTTGCATGGCTCTAGCTCCCAGCAGCAGAGCCCTGGCAGAGTAAACCTCAAGGCTGCCGAAGGCTCCCCTGGGGGTTCTCCCTCTCCAGGCACAGCTTGTCATGGCAGCCTGTCCACTTGTCCTGAGCAGGGCCCCACCCTGGTTTCTGACCTGCCAGCCTGGCACACTCTCACACTCCTCTCAATTCCTGCCCCTCCCCGCCACCAGCACCTTCCTGGAGCCACCTCCACCTGGCTGTCTGCCCTTTTCTGCTGCTTCTCTGGGTGGGTGCCTCCTGTCCCTGGTCCCCACCTCTAGCTGTCAGCACAACCTGGTCACCCTAATGTCAGTGCATCCCATCAGAAAGGGCCAGCTCCACCTTCCTCCACAGTTCAACATCTCCTGACTGAGCTGGGTCCTGGAGCCCTAGGTAGAGACACGCCCCACGAGGATGGGAGAGCCACTTCCATAAACTATAACTGCGAGAGTGCTTACACACGTCTACATTTTATAGGTTCCCAGCTGTAATGACAAATTCATATTTTAAATTAACAACAGGTGCTCAGACATAAAGATTTGAACTTCAAATTCACTGAGTGATTCTTGAGCCCTGATTGTATTACACGAGTCTTGAATTTTGGTGGAAAGTATTTTTAGATATAAACTGAGCTGCTTTTATAATTGAGTGGAAATGATCCATCTAGCACTACTGAAAACAAACTGTCTTTCCGCCCTAATTGTTGGGCAGGCATGGGGCTGTATAAATGGAAAAACGGGGCCTTGGGTCTAGAATCTAACCATTTCAAAATGACCTGCACAGAAACCATCTCCAGACGGTTGTTCTCGGAACATCACATGTCCTCGGAACATTGCATGTCCTTGGAACATCGCATGTCCTTGTCACAGGTGCCACTGTGCCACCTCCCAATCATAGGCAGAAAACTGCCAGGTTCACGAATATAGCTCGATTGATTGCACAAAGTTCCACCAGCCCCTGAGTGTCCTTTCCATCTTTATAAAAGAAGCGATGTTCCTGGTGATGCTTAGAGTCATTCACCCTTTTTGTTCATTAACTAATGGTGCAGAAGTCCAGGGAGGGTTAAAGAGCTGGAGCCCCCCGCAGGATCACAGCCACAGCCCAAGAGAACGAGGAGTCACTGGGTTCCTCCCCAGGCCATCCAGGAAAAGAAATTTCACTGAGGAAGTCCCTTGTTGGAGCAGTGCAGTTGATTTTCGAGACCTCGACCCCAAGTGCAAGCACGATCACTATTCTGTGTGGCCAAGGCACTGCTGCTATGTCTGCCAGGGTGGCTGGTCCCAGTAGAAGCTCTGTGGCCTCTGTCTGAGAGAAGAGCTCTACCAGTCACTCTGCCCAGGGGCAACAGACAAGGGAGGCACTCAGATGGAGGTATCTGGCAGGTATTTTCTAAAGTGAACAAAGTGAGCTTCTCATCTCCAGCAAACAGCCAACACTGGTTATCACCAATGGTAACTCTTGAGTTCTCAAGCACAGATCAGAACCTTGGAAAACGTCCACGTGCCACTTGATGGGCTCCCCCTGACACAAGGATTTTTCTGATGAGCTGGGCAGTGACATCAGCAAACCTGAGCTTTTGAAAGTATATAGTTAGATGTGTTAAAATGTGGGGTTTCTACCTCCCTCTGTGAACCCATATTCTCCAAATGACCCATGCATGATATGACAAACACACATCTAGGGCTCAACAACTAGCAGATGAGAGCACAGAAGTGCACTGATGGCTTCAGATTTCATGTCATAACCAACCTTTAAGAAAATACCACTTGTCGAGTTTTGGTGTAATAGCAAAGAATGTCTATGATTATGTGACATATTTCTCCCTGTTCCAATCATAAAATGTGTGAGGCCAGATTTTCTTAATATATTATGAATAAAACATATTGCAATAGACTGGACACAGAGGCAGATACAGACCCCAGCTGACTTCTATTAAGCAGATACTAGCGAGTTGCCAAAATGTATGATGCTACCCTTCTCATTACATTTTTAAAAATTTTTGGAGTTTTTTTCATAAAATTATTCTGCTCATGTTAATGTATAACAGATTTGTGTTATTTTCAGATGAATTATAAAGATCTTTTACACATCTCAGTTTTAATTTCTAGCACAGTGATATTAATAAGTATTAATAGGTGTCACTGTCAATGTCAATAGTGTGCTCTACCAAAAAGTCTACTGGTTCTTGAATTTCAGATACATGATAAACAAAGGCTCTTTTGGTATTAATACTTTTTAAGAGTATAAAGGGGTCCAGAGTAACATCTGAGACTTGCTATTCCATGCTGATCCTCATTTGCCTTTGAAATCTCTGCAAATGAAATTGCAACGGTTCTTGCAAACTTGGGAGCTCTGCTGGCCCCAACCAGCTTGCTTTTTGAGAAGGGCAACTGCTGCACCATTTGCTCTTGAGATGGCCACTATGTTGCTCCCTGTGTTGAGTTTTGTACCAGTCCTTAGGTGAGGTTGTGAGTACCTTCAGGTCCTGACTTGAATCTGCCAACCTCTGGGGCCTCAGTGAGTAGCCCAGAGCCCAGCCTAGTAAGGCTCAGGAAAAACCCGACTCATTAACAGTTCTAAGTGCAGGGTTCAGGTGGACAAGTTCAAAGTGGATGGTCCTGGGCACTGGGCCATTCCATGTAGCACAGGGCCTGCACAGTACTCTGACCTTAGAAGGAGGCTGGGGCTGTCTCATTTTTGGAGAATGACCTGGAGCCATGGAAGGTACCCCATGATGTTTTCTCTTCTAGCTCTCCTGAGACCAAGGCCTTCCTGGAGCCACCTGTCTGAGGCCAAACAGGTGAGTTAGGCGCCCAAGGGAGCAGTTAGAGCCATGGGCAGGAGATGTTCCCAGGAAGAAACCCTGCGTCTTCCTCTGGCCCTCCAACAAGCCAACCTTAAGAATGAGCATCGGATCCCAGGAGAAGAGAGGCCACCCTCTGCAGGCCGGGAAGCAGTTGCCCAGGGCAACAGCAAGGGAGTATGGGTGCAGGGCAGGCAGCCAGTACCCGGTGGGGGTGCACGGCTTGTGCAGGATTTAAAAGTATTTGTGAGGGGCTCACGGTGGGCCTCCTTGTTAGTATAACTGAGCACTGGTGTCTCTAAGGTGTCAGTAATCAAAGATTCCTTTCAAAGAACACCCGTGGCTGGTCGAAACGTGAACAACTGCTTTGGCGTCTGCTGCATCTTAACCATGTCTGTGAAGCTTTGTGCCCGTCTCTTCCTCACTCGTCCCTGGGCAGTGCCCTCCTACAGGAGGTCACGCTGGCCAGCTGCACCCCTGCCCACCTGCCAGCCACTGGAAGATGGTTCCCTGGCAAGGGTTTTAGGGACTGGCTCTGCTGACTGGGGCCCCGGCTGGTCCCCTCTCCCTCTGCCATTCTGTCCACAGACACTTGAAAGCCGTTAGAGTGGATCCTGGGGAACCGAGAGCATGGCCAGCGCTGCAGTTTGTGGAATGTCCTGTGGGACAGGATGTCCAGAAATCTCCGCTGAGTCCTGTGGTGAGGACCTCAGTATCTGCACCTCGATCACCTCACGTGACCCAAATGCCTCACAATCTAATTAGCAGCATCGTTGCACCAGTGGTGACTAAAGACAGACAGGAGCTGGGGCTGCCTGTCGGACACGGATGAGTGGAGAAGGCTGATGTGAGGAAGGTAAGCACGGAGAAGCCGAGGCCCAAACACTCGAGCACAGCGTCCATTACAACAGACCAACATGGAGGCTTAAGTTTTTTTTTCTATTAAAAAATCCATTAATGAGAGGCTGGGGATGTAGCTCAGTTGGTAGAGTGTTCGCCTCACATGCACAAGGCCTTGGGTTCAATCCCCAGCACCATCAAAAAAAAAAAAAAAAATATATATATATATATATATACACACACACACACACACACAAATGATATTTAAAGTATTGTGCATTGCTGTTTTCTTTACTTGTACTGGGATATTTATTTTCTTTTTAATTTCTTTACTGGCATATTAATATGTATGGAATTCAATAAAAGAGTGTTCACTATTGGTGGGGCTATTTTTAAACCTTTATTATTAGTTTCATTTCCTGATTAGTCCTGAAAATAATTTTGTTTTTTTAGAGGAGGGATATTAAAAAACAATCATCCACTCCAGGTATTAAATACTTTAGGTATGCAGGAAGTACTCAACACAGCAGCACAAGTCTCTACCCTAAACACCAACCAACATTGGATCAATGTCAGGGAGGCAACAGGGAGTGGAGGGGCCTGCGGCAAACCAGGGATCCAGGATGTGCTCACGAGGTAGCCACCACTCAGCCCCGGAGGAATGTACCAGGTGAGAATCCAGAACTTCTGCGTTTACAAATGATGATGAATCCAGTCTTTTATGAGAACTTTTCCTGTTTTGAAGTGTTCAATTTCTAAACCATATGGTCAAGGGGATGCATGTGTGGGCCCTCTGGCTGTGGCCAGCACCTGAGGCCTTCTCTGGAGGAGCGGAGCTTGTTCTCTCCCCACTGCCCTTTTCTCTCCTAGGCCCTCTTCTGGGTCTCCTAGGGAGTCGAGGCACTCCCTTCCCAGTTGGCTCCTTCCCAGACCTTCCCTGAGAGCCCAGCCCAGGCCTGGGCACAGTGGCTGCTCCACAGTGTGCCAAGTCAGCTGCCCAGATGGACACCTGTGTGGAGAGTGCTGGCCACACAGGTGGAGGTCAGCGCTGACATTCCTCAGGCATCCGGAGATGCCCTCGAGAAGCCATATCACAGGTTCTCCGTGGACAGCCACTCAGCACATCCCCATAAGAAGTACTTGCCTCGCATTTGTGGAGCACCTGTTTCTGAGAGGCCCTGTTCAGCCCCGCCACACAGCATTCCCTCATGGAAACCTGGGGTGGGCCACGAGACACGGCGGGCCCCCCCGCCAGCTCTTCAGCCTGATCTCCCTGGCCCTGCTTCTCACCCTTTCACCATTTCTGTGGCTCCCCTCTGGCGACTGTCCAGGGTTTGCTGTTCCTGTGTCCTGTACCAAGTGTGAGCGTGAGCTCCAAGTGTCCCCACAAAACTGCTCCTTCTCAGAAAAGGAAAAGACTCATGGACTCCCTCCCTAAATCAGCTCAACTCTGAGCTCTGGGGAACCTGGCTACCTCCCTACGGCTGCTCTGGGGGAGCAGGATGAGCTGGCCTGGACCCAACCCTTGGACCCACCTCACCTTCCCTTTGATGCTGAGGCCCCCGGTGTCATAGACGATGCCCTTGCCTACCCACGCAATGGTCTGCGTGGCTCCGTCCGGGCTGTGGCTGAGGACCGCTAGAGCTGGGGGGTGCAGGGCAGCTTTGCCTACCCCATAGATCCCTGTAGGAGTAGGGAGAGGAGGGTGAGGTGCAGGCTGCACAGGCAGGGACTCCAGAAGGCCCTGGGCACATCCACCCCGGATACTGGCTCACAGATACTCCCCTGGACAGCTGTGCTGCCCTAGCCCTGGCCCAGCTCCCTCCTGCCCCAGCCTGCATGGGACCTGGGAGTGCAAAGTAGTTCCAATGTCCGAGGCTGCGAGTGATCCTGTGCAAAGTATCATCAGGCAAGAAAATCCACTGAGCAAAAAAACACTGTATCATTTCCAAAAGGAAACGAACAGGCTCCCAGAGTGAAATGATTCTTGGATGAAGCTTCAAGGCCACCTGGCCCACACTCATCCCCTGGCCCTGAGCCTGCCTGCCTGGGAAGCCTGTACTGCCTACCGCAGCCCACTCCCACAACCCATGGCTTGCTCACCCCCCAGGTTTACATGCCACTTTTCCCAAGAAAAACAGAACTTCCCAGGGCAGAGGCCCCATCCCCTGGTGCCTGGGCCACTGAGTCAAGAGGTCATGGTGGCTGCCGGACAAGCTCCCGCAGAACCCAGGGCAAACGCCACCTCTGAGAAACTTGCCCCAACCTAAGAGGCTTCTACCTCCTGGTTTGTGTATCTGTGGGTGCGCTTAGTGACCCCTCCACTGGGTGTTCACGTCCTGTGCAGTATGGGCAAGTCCTAACCAAGAGCACAGCAGAGGTGACAAGATGCCTCCCCTGGGATGAGATGACAAGAAAGCGGGCTCCCACCTCTCACTCTCCCTAGAGCCCAGCTCTGAGGGCAGCTGCCGTGCTGTGAGCTACCCGTGGAGAGGCACAGGACACAGCAGGGAGAGGCCCTGGGCCACGGAGGCATCCCCAAGTCCCCATGGAGGTGTGGGAAGCTGTCTATTGCCTCCAGCTGCCAGCTACCTTGGGGCTAATCTGTTTGGCAGCCACAGGTAACTACAGCATTGGAACCCCAGCCCCCAGCCCTGGGAAAGCCCCGGGGCAGCCCAGGCACATGCCTTTCTCTGGTTCCCAGGCAGTGGGAGGACGGCCTGAGCAGTCAGGGGAGGCCTCTGAGGAAATGCTCCTGCAACCGAGGCAGGACAGAGACAGAGGAGAGGCAGGACAGCCCCCACCGCAGGATGTCCTGGGTGGAGGATTCCCACTGGAGAGCCACCCACACAAAGGTCCTGAATGGGACGTGAACTTGTGTATTCGAGGAACAGAGAGGCCCTGCTGAGCTGGCCTGGGAGTGGGATGCACAGGGTGTGGAGGCTGCTGGAGGGAAGGACTTGGGCCTAGCAGCTTCCAGAATGTGCATCATAACCTGGACGGCTGCCCCTCCCTCCCTCAGAGATGGTCTGCTTCCCAGGTTCTGGCCTGGGCTTAGACACAGGATGCAGTTTGGGACAATTCACCATGTGACTCGCTGGCCCCCTGCCACCAAGTGGCTCTGGCTACCCACACCAGGCCCCAACCTGGGAGCTGCAGCCCGCACGCACCTCCAAAGCCTCTTGTCTTCAGCTCCTCATCGCGGATGATGGTTGGGGTGATCCCCAGCTCTTTTCCGACTCTGTTGATCTCCTGGACACGTTCACGGAAAAAGCAACAGCACAGAGACCATGAGGAGGCTGGCCTTAAAGCGAGGCTGGGGCCTGCAATGAGCCAACACCCATGTGGTGGGAGAGGAGCCAGCCTTGGAGGCCAGCGGCTGGGATTCTTGTGATGAAGGCGCACCCTCCACCCTCGCCAGCTCCCTGCAGTTCATGGCTGTGGGCCTGCTGGGGTCTCAAGGCAGGTCTTGTCCTCCCAGTGCCCTTTGCTGAGGCTGCGGCCTCGGAGCTGGGTGGACAGCATAATAACCTCATGGGAAACAGCCTCAGGATTCCAGGGCGAGGTCAGAGAGTGTGGACAGCCCCAGGTTTCTCTGCCTCTGCTTGGGGTCTGCAACACCCACCCCAGTTGCCCCCCTGCCCCCACTGTTTGCAAAGGCCAGGGACAAACCTCCAAGAAGGCATCGGTGTTCATCTCATTGCAGGGCATGTCCACAATGCGGGCAGCCAGCCGCACACCTTCTGTGGCATTTGTTAAGCACTAGGAAAAATGAAAAAGACTGTCACAGGGGCTGGGGACCTGGGGGGAGGGGGGAGAGGATACCCTCTCCTCATCCATTTCCCCAGGAGCCCAAAGGCACCAGAGGTTCCCAGGCACAGGAGACAGGTGGGAGGCAGAGGAAGGCCCATCTGCCCTCCCTTGAGACTGGGACCCACAAATGGAGAGTTCTACATGGTGACCACCCAGACCCCTAGCACTGCACAGCCCTGAGGCCCAACGCCCTGATTTCCTATTCAGGGTCCTTTCCAAAACCTCCATCCTCCCGCCGCCATCCTGCCACATCTGAAGGACACTGAATGCACGCTGGGCACAGCCACCTCTGGCCTCATTGGGTTCAGTACCCTTCCTTCACCTTCAAACTCCGGCCACCCTCCTCCTGTACCCACTCCCCAGTCACAGGAGGTGCTACCCCCACAGGGACCCCACGTGAGTGTCACAGGCTCCTGGGGGCATGCAGCTCCGACTGCCCTGTTCTCCTTATCACTGGACAGCATGCTCTGGGTACAGGGTTTGGGAGAGAGGAACTGGACTGAGCCCTACCACAGGGACCTTATGTGTCCACCCAGCACCCAAGAAAGCACTGGGAGGGGCCGGTGAGGAACACAGAAGCAGAGGTCACAGGGCCCAGAGACCTGCTGCTCTCCCACCTGTGCCCGCCTGCTCACTCTTGTCTGCCCACAGCAGACTCTGGAGGACCCCTGCCCCACAGTGGTTCCCACTGCCCACCCCAAGCCTCAGAAGCTTCAGGCAGCTGGCTGCATCAGGCCCTCCTCACTGGCCACAAGGAAAGGATATTAAGAGAAAAGCAGCACAGTGCCTGCGGGGGCGCGGGCCACCGAGTTCATCATCAGCTCCCCCAGGCCCTGCACGTCGCAGAGGGCAGGCGCGAGGTCGATTCCAATAGCCTGGCCACCGCCCCCGCCCTGTCTGCTTGCTGCTTGAGCCACTGCCTGTCCCAGGTAATTAAACCCCGAAGCCTCAAAGGTAGAGACCTGGGACTTGACAGCTCGGATATGAGATGTGCAGCCCTTGACGCCTGTCAGCAGCTCTTGTCCTGTCTGGGAAGTGCGTCAGTGCAGTAGCACTGGCCTCAAGGGAGGCAGCCGTGACCTTGCAGGCCCCACCAAGCTCAGCTCTGGCGCAAAGCAAGGGATGGCAGGGCACAGCACGCAGGTCTGTCTCCTTATCACAAGAGCAGGGCCATTCATTCATTCTGTCCACACATACGTAAGGACCTACTATGTGCCAGGCATCATCCTAGACTTTGGGGGTCCAAAGATGCCTGAGGGACTCAAGGGCAGCACATCAGGTGACCACACACTAATCCATGAAAGCATCAGACAAGTGGGCAACCACAGGACTCAGAGCCCAGGGGCGGGGGGGGGGGCGTTGAGGAGGTTCCCTGGTGAGGAGAAAGGAGAAGGCTGTGTAAAGGCTACAGAGTGTCACTCCCTAAATACATTTGAGAGGGGGAGGGAAAGGGGAATCCAGCCTGAGGTCTGCGGGATGGTGGGCCTGGAGCTCAGAAGAACTCCCTGGAGACAGAGGGAGCAGGGAACAGGGGGGGCCCAGAGTGCCTGACAAGACCCAGCATGGAGAAGGTAGGCTTGGAGAGGCTGGAAAGGGGGCACAAGAGGTTGTGGCAGGTTAGGAGAAATGGGAAACTGGCTCCCAACAGGTGGGGGCCTCAAGGACAAGGGACAAGGCTCTGGTCCAGCAGGCAGGACCCTTAAAAACATTGGCAAGGGGGAAAAACCCAGGTTTGGGTGGTGGGTAAATAAAGGGAATTAAGAAAAACGATTGGACTATGTCATTTAAAATTCTGGAGATGAAGAGAAAAAAGAGTTGATTCAATGGCAGAGACAGAAGCATGTTCCCTCCTTCTATGGAGGGGACATTACAGGGCTCAGAGAGGAGCTGCAGACAAAGCGGGGGGGCCGAGAGGGAGTCTCACCAGGCTGAAGGCGATGGCCTTCCTGAGACAGAAGTGAAGGGGAAGCTCTGGAGCAGGAGGCAGGTGACTGGGTCTGGCTGCTGAAGCAGGTGGCCCAGTGAGGCGAGGCCACAGCAATGGTGTCAGGGCAGCTATGAGGGACCAGGGGCTTCAGGTCAGGCCCATATACAGGCTCAGAGGCTGGAAGTGCTTCCAGCTTGGCCTGCAAAGGACCATCCTCGGGACCAAGTGGAATAACATCTGTATAAGTGCTCTGGGAAGGGTGACGCATAACGGGGTGGTTGTGTAAACCCAGCCAGAACAGAATCCTGAAAACAGCGCCTCCCATGTTGGACTCCCAGTGACTGCCCCCTGGGGACTCCCAGGAATGGCAGCAGCCCTACTGTCCTCCCCTGGGAGGGGGCGGCATCTCTCAGGTGGAGAGCTCCTGGGGGCCCAGGGACAGGGTATGCACCTCCAGACACCCACTTGCAGAGTGGACAATTCCACTGGCCCGTTGTCCTGTCCCACTAGGAAAAATTCCACTGTGACAGTCCTCTTCTCTGTGCGACGAGAAGCCCCTGAGCGGTGGCTGAACAGAGGGAAGGCGCGGGCCAGGGCACAGGCAGAGGCGAAGACATCTGGTTGCTCACAGACCATCTGCAGCACAGGGAGAGAGGCAGGTGGGGCCCAGGACCAGGGGGCTCCATGGGGCCACCCATAGCTGCTTTCTAGAGCAGCCCCAACATCAGCTCCAGATGAAGTCCTGCAGAATGGGTGCCCCAGTGATCCCATTCCTCAGGTGCCTTCAGAGTGATTTGAAGCACTTCTCGCTCCATAAGCAAAAGGATGTTGGCCACCAGCTTACCAGACACAGGGAAGCACGGACATGAGGCTTAGCCTCAGGAAATCTAGGCTGGAGCCTCTGATTGGCCACTTTCACTGACCTGGGGTAAATCACTTGGTCTCTTGGGACCTTTTACAAGGCAGGGACTGTGATATGAGGTCCCAGGGGCCAGAATGCCCTGCTGTCCATAGAGGGCCCTGAGCTCCCAGAGCAGCCCTTTTCTCAGAGGCACTCACCAGAATGCAACGATGGGTTCCAGGTGGCAGGCAGGTCCGCACAAGCCTGGTGATGAAGTGGGCGGCAGAGGGGCTGTTGTGTCTGCTCACCCTGGAGGGCAGGGCTGCCACGGTGGCGCAATTCAGGTAGAGGGGGCAGCTGTCCGTGGGGTTGGGGTTGAGTGTGGCCAGAGCGGCCTGCCAGAGCTAGATCATAGGGAGACAAGAGAGACCAGACTTCAAACAGCCGCGGGAGCGGGCCCTGCCTGCCTCACCAGCACTTCCCAGGCGCCCCACCCTGCAAGTGGGAGCTGTGTGTCCCTGGCTGGCACCTCCCACCCTCGTGGGATCAAGCCTGGGCCTGAGAGACGGTCAGGGGCCCCTCTGATTCAACACTTGGACACCAACTCGGTGGGGCTTGGCCAGTTTCCACTGAACGGGGTCAGGGGCCAGATGCCACGAGGAAGGCCGGCTCTGCAAGCCAGGCCTGCGCGTCCGTCCGGGGAACCAGGCCGGGAGGCGCGGGCGCAGCAGGCCAGGCCGGCGCCGGCGTCCGGGACCGCGGGGCCCGGGGCGGGCTGTGTCCGCGGGCGGGGCCTGCGCGCCGCCGGGCCTGGCTCCCGGGCGCATGGCGGCCGCGGCCCGCTCACCTCCTCGGTGACCCGGGGCTGCAGCTTCCCGCGGACGTGGCTCCAGGGCACGCGGTGTAGGTGGTGCAGTTGCCCGAGCAGCAGCAGGGGCCGGCTCTGCGGGTCCGCGTCCCCCGCGCTGGCCTGGAACTGCAGCCCCACGCTCGCCATCTTCCCCGCGCCGGCCGCCGGCCGCCGCGCCCCGCTCCGGCCCGCTCGGCGCCGCCCCGGCCCGCGCCCGCCCCGCCTCCCCCGCCGCGGGCCGCGCGAGACGTGCAGGGCCCGCCCGGGGCGCGAGGGGGCGCGAGGGGCGCGGGCCGGGGCGCCGAGGTTCCGGGAGGGCCTGGCCGCCGCCCCGCAGGCCCCACCGGCCTGGCCAGGCCCCGGGAGCGCGGACGCGGCCCTCGGCGGGGCGGCCCACCGCGGTCTTGGCCCCAGGCCAGCGCCCAACTGCTCTCGAGGCCTTGCCCTCCAAACAGTGGGTTCCTCGACGGTGACCAGACCCCACTTTGCCAGTCACACCCATGCACGTGAGAGGGGCGACGTGGACCTGGGTTCCCTTCCAGGCCGCTGCTTCTAAATGGTCAAGGAGAAATGCAGGCTCGCCCTGCCCGCTGGGGGCCCTTCCTCAGCCCACCACTTGTGACAGTGGGAGCAAGCTGTCCCTCCAGCCTTCTACCCAACTTGGGCAGAGGAGACCCACACCTGAGTCACTTCTCTGGGAAGGAAAGGCCCTCTGCATGGGTTGGGAGCACTTGCTGAGTGGTGGAAGGGCCCCTGGTGTCGGAATAGGAAGACCTGGTGGAGGCAGGGGTCCTGACTTCTACACGGTTCAGGGTTTTTTTTTGTTGTTGTTTTTGTTTTTTTGTTTTTGAAAATAGCCATCTGTTACCCCCTCTTCCCTCCGCCTGGTTGCTCAGGGCTGTCGGCACCCTTCTCAGTTCTGTACATCACTCCTCTTATTTTGAATTTCTTCTTCATCCATCTTGAAAACAAACAAAAAAGCAAAGGCAACTCCGTACATGATATTCCACCACTGACCTCCCAGCTGCCCCACCCCCCTTGTCATGGCCCAGGAGCCACCTTCCATCTTCCCTGTCTGCACCCTCTTGTCCTACTTCCCAGGAGGCTGGGCCACCCCCACCCCACCTCCTAGCAGCTACTGAGGCTGGAGTGGCAGCAGCCTGAAGCCAGGCCTTTGTGTCTGCTTTTGTCCTGCAGTGCCCAGCTCAGAGCAGGCATCCCCAAATAGCTGTGGAATGAGTGAAAGGAATTCCTTTGAAACCCGGGCTTTTCTGACATAAAAGTCAACACTAATTGGGTCTTATTTTCTTCAAAAGATTCTAGAGCAGCCGAATGTTTTCACACATTTGTAAAGGGTACTAAGAAAGGCATGAAGATCTATCACTCTTTTTTTTCTGTTTGCAAATACACTGCAGACAGGCGCATGGCACTCCGGAGGGGGCTGAGACAGCTGGGGGATCTGCCTAGAGGGTGACAGACCAGAGTGTGTCCCCATGAGCGAGGCAGGACTTTCCACAGGCCAGGCTTCTGGAAACCCCATGAGAAAACACAAAGGCAGAGTGTGTCCAGGGGCTATGAAGCCAGAGGGCAGAGCTGGAGCCGTAGGTGGAGGTGGGTGCGGGAGTCTGGTTCACTCTAACCACTTTTGCAAACAGAGGAGGGATCCCAGAAGCAATTCAGAAAGCCAGGTCTGGCAGTTTTTCTGCACAGGGAGTTGGGAGAAGAGAGAAGCTGTCAGTGGAGATCAGGTTGGAGAATTTTCCTTCTAGAATTCTCCCATATTTAAGAATAGACTGGATAACCTCAATGCCCCCAGGCAAGAAGGAACAAGATGATTCAATTCAACCAATATTTGTCGAACACTTATTACATACAATGCAAGAGGAAAATGTTGTACGATGGTTAGAAGAAACTATTTCTGATTCTCGTTTTAAGCCACTCCTGAATTGAAGAAATCCAAACCAAACAGAACGCTAAGGAATTATTCCACTTCAAATGCCTGCCAATTCCTCAAGATGCAGCTTGTGACAGATACAAATAGATTCCAGGAAAGTACTTGCCCCTTCTCCCTGCAGACTTCACAGGCTCTACATTAAACAAGACAGGCAGCACGTTGTTTAGATAATTTTTTATGAAGGTATAATCCACAACTTAGTATATATTTCACTGTCAATGAAAAATTTACCTCTATTTAATTTTCTTTGAAAAATGAAAGTTTAAAATAAATGAGCAGATCTTTAACACAACCCAAGGAGCAACTTAGGTTTCTGATGACTTGGGACCCATTCCATATTCTACTGGGTGTTCAGACCTAACTTAGAAACAGAGGAAAAGATTGGAAACTTCTGGAAGAAATCAGAGCATGGTTTCCGGGACTTATTAGGAAGTGTTTTTGGTATAGCTCTAGGACAGGTTTGTGCAATCACATCATGTAAGATGGCTCCAGGTATCTGAAATGTGCATTTATATGCTAATTTCATGCCAGAGTCCACCCACATAGAATCTAATGCCTGCTTAGACACCGCTGAGCTCCAGGAGGTTCCCAGTTCCATTATATCCACTATGAGAAAAGGTTTCATGATTTCTGGCATTTTCATTCCTCTCTTCTTACACTCAACATACATTTATTGAACATGAGTTTTGAATAGCTCCAGGCCTGATCAAACTTTGGGGGCTCACATGTACGTGTGTGTGTGTGTGTGTGTATGTGTGTATACGCATTCCCTCCCCAACACACACAGCAAACAGTGATAAAAATCCAGAAACTCAGCCACTAAGAGAAGGCCGCTAGAGAAGGCCTCATGGACTAGGATGAGACCTCTGACTTGGGTCTTAATTAGTTCCAGTGTACCAAGCATCTGACCCCTGCCTATGGAAACATTCACACAAAGTCCTGAAGTGGAAAAGGATGTCATCCATCCGGCACTGTCCAAAGCTCACATGGCAGGATATAAAGTGCACCCAAGCGGCTAAGATATACACTGAGCTGTAAAGTTTGCACTTGACCTTGCGGGTAACTGAAAGCCAGTAGCACCTCAGTCAGAACTAATGTGAAATGAGGGCAGGTCTCATTCCTGGTTGACAATCACCTGCTACCTAGTGAGCACAGAGGAAGCAGAGGCTGGGTCTCTCCGATGACCTCTCTCCATCACACTGTGCGGAGCCGCAGGCCTGGAACTGAGTCCCGACTAGCCAACCGGGACACACGTGTGAACCTCCTGAGCACTGCCCTGGGCAGTGGATGTTTGCACCTTCCCATACCACGTCCAGGGTTCCTGGACATCAGGAAGTGCCTTGGTTACATTTTGTAACTGGTGGCGCCAGACGTGCCACCTAGATTTGCACTAAATGTTCCCTGAGGGAAGGAAAAAGAACTCACTGCCATGAAAAGCACATTTCCCTAGAAAGGTTTTTGAAAGATTCATTAACTTATGGAAAAGCTGAAAAACTAGTATAATGAGCACTCGCATGCCCTTCGGCTAGATTCATTCATATACATATATATTCACCGGCACATGTGTATGTGTGCACATATATTTAAAGTAAGTTGCATACAGTCACCCCTAAGTGGCTCAGTGCATCTCTTAGGAACAAGGACACTGCCCACACATTCACAGTAATGTCCCAATCATACCCATGGAGATTTGACATTGACCTAATACTATCATAGTATACACCCACACTGAAATTTCCTTAATTGTTCCCAGATGTCCTGGATTCTTTAAATCCAGAATCCAAATAGAGATGAGGCGTTCCATTGGATGGCCAGGCCTCTGGTCTTCTTCAGTCCAGCACAATCCCTGCCTTTGTCCTTCCTGGCATTGACATGTCTTATAGGAAGTCTCACACTCAGGATTCCTCTGTTCCCTCCTGGTTAGATTCGGGTTCAATATTTTTGGCCCAATGCTTATTGCGTTTCCCTCCGTGCCTCATTAGTCATGGGTCCCCCATCACTGGCTGAGGCTGGTTTCTTGGTGTTAGTGGGGACTGCCAGAGCTCTATAAGATAAAAGTGATTTCCCCTCTTTATAATGGGTAGGACAAAAATCAATGTTCTATTTATAACCTGTGGGGCGACAGCTGGAGACCATTAGAATGTCCTGGTTTCCAGCGATCTTTCTCTACTCTTGATGATGACCTGGGCCTGGATCAAGTGATGGCTGCAACATGGTGGTTTTCTACTGTCATCCCTTCTACATTATTACCCTGGATTTCCTTAGCAAAGACCACTCTGCTTCCCCAGGGCTGGCGAGCTGATTCATGGAATTCAGTGTAAAATGAAAACGAAAGAGAATTAAAGATGGCCCCAGTAGGGCATTAAACCAAGCCCAGGGCCACATAACTGCAGTGGCTGCACACCCACGAAGCAGGCCCTGCCCTGGGATGCACCTCTGAACCCACGTGGAATTGCGTACGTGCCCTTCAGTGCCTCTGCTCTAGCGTCCCCATGCCAACAACCAGGCTAGCCCCCTGTCACCTTGACACCTTCTAATGGGTTTTGAGGACTTTGTTCCTTTCTGCAATAATAAGATTTGTTCCTGCCCTGGCCCAAATCTAGTCACCCATTTCTCCGGAGTGGGGAGTGCTTGGTCAGAAAGCGAGGGTATGGGAATGCTAGCTGCTTTTGGTCCTCCCGGGGGTCGAGGTCCAATAACAGCATGAGCTCATGATGACTCCTTTTATCCAACCCCACACAGGGCTCTTCCTCGCCTGCCCACCTCCCCTGCTTGTACCTGGGAGACGACAGGCTCCCAACCACCCTCTGGGTTAACACGGGTCCTCGCGACAATCCTGCAACTTTATCCTGGGAATGTATCCACTGGTGAGAACCTCATTTTCATGTAGCTTATCAAGTACATTTGGGCCCTCTGTTTGTATTCTGTATTAATGGTTTGCCATTTTCCTATTTTCTTTTTTGAATACAAAAGAACATTCACAGAGCTCAAGACCGGACAATGGAGTGAGCTGCTCGCCCTCACTTCGCCACTTGCCCTTCACAGGCGGCCACTGGATGAGCTTTTGGTTTATCTTTTTCTGTCTCTTTTTGGGAAAAATAAGATTCCACACATTCAGGGAGCTTCCACCAAAGGCAGCCTGCTGCTTGTGCCCTTTGGCACTTGGCTTGACAAGTGCATTTTGTGACCTCATCAGCAAGCTCTGCGTCTTCACTCCTCGCTCTCGTGGCGGGAGGAGAGCGCACAGGTTAATAAAAATGTACTAGCAGAACCATCTATTAACAACAAAAAGCGCTCCTTCGGACATCAGTTTTTAGGACTTCTCGATAAAAGGAGGGACCGAAGCCACGCTCTCAGAGTCCCCTGTCCTCCCAGCAGCCTAAATTATTCTCCCAGGAAGGGCACAGTGTAAAACAGCAATAACCCTCCTGTCTCGGGAACTGAATTCCTATTTACTTCTGAACACCAGCAAAATTATTTTTTAGTTGCAAAAGTTTTCAAGGGCGTATTGAAGACCTGGAGCCTTGGGATGCAGAGGCTGCAAGAAGGAAAAGAGAAATAATTAACAGACCAGACATGGCTCCACATTCCTTCCAGCGTACTCAACCTGGAGACAGACGGAAAAGCCAAAGCAGGGGGGAAACGTTTATTTGGATCGTGAAATCTTTGTCAAAGGAAACCCTTCACTTATAGATCCTGCTGAACAGTACGTTTCCGCGGTGCATTGAAAGTGATTCAATCTTCAGTTTGCGTCACATTTTTCCCAGAAACACCCCTGTGTTTATTACATGTCTATCTGTGGTATCTGAAGTAGATCTTTTAAAAAGAATCGTAAATCTGTTGCTGAGGATTTTGGCAGCTGAACAGTATAAGGAAAGGGTGGGGAGGCAGAAACGAACCAGAAATTGTTGGGTTTTTTTTTTTTTTTTGAGATGCAAAGGAAATTCTATATTTTTTCTTACTGAATCTGGAAGGTGCCTCATTTTGGTTATGGATGCAAAGTGCTACAATACACGAACCTTATGTTACAATGCAGGTTAAAATGCTAGCTTTGAGGTAAGATCACTTGTCCCTTCCCAGTAATTTACAAAACATGAGTGACATTACAGCTCACACAGAGCAAAAAGCATTCCAATCAGGCTCGTGGTTTTCCCAACATCTTCATAAATTCAGTAATACTTAAATATTACCTACAAAAACCATAAAAAGGCATTTTGAAGTCTTTTTCTTAACCTGTTAGAAGCACATAGTAAATATGTGCTATAAAAAGCACCATTTTAAAAGCTGAATTTGTTCTATTATAAACTAGGTAGCACACACAACCAGGTGGTGTCTGCGTCTCTTTTCCCTTTAACCAAGAGGTGACTTTCCATGTCTCAATACTCTTGGGACCATAGAAAGGAGAGTAGGTAGCTGTCTGCTGAGGTTCACACACTCATGGGTGGGTTCTGGGAATCAGATGGGCAGCCAGCTGGGGGTCCCTGCTTTGCTGGTATAGCTAGTGCGTGGCTGGGGACATGGGTGGCTCACAGTTGTGCAAAGGTACAAAATTTGAGCCTCTGCAAGGCACCATGCCAGAGCTGAGGCTCTGAGCAAATCTAATTATTAGCGTGAACGGAAGGTACTGTCATTGTTTAACTCATCCGACCTTTTAAATGGATAACCAACCTTGAGGCTTAATTGGATTTAAAAAAAAATCAATTTCTAGCCATTGCGTAGTGTTGAAATGAAGTGCTACATTCTCAGGCAAATATTAAATCAGTTTTGCTCAAGACTATTTCTTATTATTTACAACTTCATGATGACATTATCCATCTTGGTAAGCGTTTTGTGTACATATACACCTTTTATAAACAACCCCAAGCTCACGTGTATGTACAGCAAGTCACGTCACAAAAGAATCATTATTTTCTGTCCAGCAGCGGGCTGACTCATCGGCAGCAATCTCTTCACACCAATTACACAAAAAACTGAACTGGGATAATGACACACCACTGTTTGCAAATCTCTCTTAGCTGCAGCCTGGCCTCATCTTTGTAATAAGAAAAAAAAAAATCCTTGAGGAAGCTTTTTACCAAATCACATCTTGACCATTAAATCTTTCTTGAAGAAGGTCATTTAATTTTATGGAAAGAAATGAACAATTAAAATGGCATAAGCAGAAATAGTGCTGGTCTGCAAATTAGAGAGCTGATGATTCTAGTTCCAGCTCTGAGTTACACTTTCTGCGTGACCTTGGTGAGTCCTGCTGCAGACCTCAGTTTCCCCATCTGGAAAAGGGAGAGGCTTGGGGGTTTGAGTTGATGAAAATGGAGGTCTAGGGCTGGGGATATAGCTCAATTGGTAGAGTGCTTGCCTTGCATGCACTAAGCCCTGGGCTCAATCCCCAGCACCACAGGAAAAAAAAAGAAAACAGAAAAAGAAAATGGAGGTCTGTACTGGTGACCCATAGCTAAAGATCAGGCTAAAACAAACAATTAAGAAAAAAATGTTTGATTTCCTCGCACCTACTCTGAGAAAAAGACCCAATAGTGCATACCAGAGCCCTTTGCCCCTGTGAAGACATCTATAAAATGAGAAATCTAGTGATTACTAATGGTAGAATCTGGATGATTAGTTAAAAGCAATTATAGGATTACAGTTGACAAACAGAAATGCTAAACCCAGTGGTCTATTTTAACTGAGTCCGATTTCAATGTGCATTGTGTTGAATGGAGCCTCATCTAAAATGGTCCATTTTAGCCAGATTATGGAACGAAAGTGGAGGACCACACAATTATCCTGAGCATTCAGGACAGTCCAGAGAGCTAATTTGGACAATTGGACAAATGATTATTTTCTTTTGCCTCAATTGACCAGATAATTGTGTGTGCAAGTCTCTGCCATTTGGCTCTGTGGAATGTCTCTTTGTGTGGTAAGAAAACCCACAGACTGGTCAATGACAACCATCTGAGGTGTTGTGGAGTTGAGGACAAGATGCACACAGTTGGTGCCCACCGTCTAACTCTGAGTCCTAAACGGAAACCTCTGTGCGCCCACCCAGGGCCTTCATTAGCTCATTTTGATACCCATCAATTTGAAGGGGGCTGTTTTCCCTCAGTTTCAAAACAGAACTAAACAAAAACACCAGGCACAAGGTTAAAGGTCCCATCTGGGTGGTCGAGAGGATTTGCAGATAGAAAAGCTAGGGGTTTCAAAGGCGGGTGTGCACAAGGAGAGCTGCAATGCAAGGCTGACACTGGAGTGTGTGCACAGTGCCAAGTTCCAGGGTGCAGCTAACAGAAGAAATCGAAACTTCCCGTACTCATCAGTGATGTGCACCACCAAGAAGCAGGCATTCTTCCCTGCACCCAACTAATGACTGTCCCCTTCCCAGCAAAGGTCTTTCTGTATGGTTCCCATATGGTTTGATGAGAAAGAGGGACCCTGATGACCTGAGGCAGCATGTGGAGAAACACACTGGCCATTGTGTGTGGATTCAGGTCATGCTGGACAAGGGCACTTGTTTCTCTGTGACCTCACAGTGGTAGCCATCCAGGGAAGACTGCGCTAACTTTGGGTTGACTGGACAACTAAACATGTAGGCTGTTTGCTACACTCGGCAGAGTAAATCTACATCCAGCCTTGCTCCCATGGTCAAGGTGAGCATTCAGAGGGGATGAGTCAATGCTCCACCACCTTCAGGCCAGGGCCTAAATCTTTGGAGTTCTCTGCCCAAGAGCAACCTTCTGGGTTTTATCTGATTGGGCTGGCAAGGACTCCATTGGGAACATAACCCAAAAGGTTGCCACTCAGGAAGCACACACGCAGCCGAGCCTGCAGCCACCTTCTTGCCATGTCAGAATGAATGACTTCTTTAATGTGATCACCATTAGTTTGGACATTCTCAAATCTAGAGCAGAAGTCTATCCTTTGAGAGTGGATCTTACTCTCAGGCAGAGACATGGCTGACAAGCAAATTGGGCGAACTCTAATTTCTAGTCAAAGAACAGGGCAAGGGTATGGGGGTGGCAGCTGCTGCTTCTTTGGTCTCAGGATGAAATGCCCAGTACCAAGGACACTACCTGGACTGTGATATTAAAGCAGCTCATACCCCATCTTGATTCACTGGCAAACCTTCTGCCAGCAGTATCCATGTTGTAAGCCAGTACTTCCTGACAAAGGGCTACCCAGCCTTGCAAGGACCAAACAGTCTCGGCTTTGAGTCCAACTGACAAACAGTGTCCCTCAAGTTTTCAGTACAGCAGGATGGGAAAGGCGCAAGGCCATTTAGAAAATCAAGTGTCCCGAATCCTGTGTTTTAAGAATTACTTCAGGAACACTAGAGTTTCATGTGAAAATTTCCAAATGGTTCTTGGTATGTGTATAAAATGTTTTCAAAAGAAAAATAATTAACTCCTTTTAAGGCAGTTTCCCTTTTTGTATATTGGACAGCAAATAGATTGGTCCCTTTGAAAGCTTTCATTAGATAGACAGATTGACTTTCCGACACTCAGGCAAAGGCCTCGGGCACAAGATAAACAGTCACTAGCCCCAAAGATCACAGACCAGACCAGGCCAGGCGCTCCCCTGACACAAATGCAACTGAAGGAAACGGTAAACCCGCCATTAAAATTAATACCAGGACTGCAGGATGTTCTTTAATCTACACGACTGCTTTATTGTACAAAAAGTTTCCAGTGACAGTAAATTAGTTCTTAAAAAAGGACAAAAAAAGTCATTTTGGATAGAAGCATTTCACTAATTGCTTTATTTAAGCATACAAGAAAAAAAGTCTTATCTGACCAATTAGGTTGAAGGGTTTTATTACCTTTAAGAAGCCATTAGCTGGGATAAAACACTGCAAGCACTTGTGTCAAAACAAATAAATAATGCTCTCTCAATTAGCAAAGAGAGTGGTAAATCCGTTAAATTAGAGACACGTACTGCTTCATGTGGCATGGCCCAGCCAGCACCCACCACCACCACCAGAACCAGACAAACAAGAACAACAGACAGCAGTTTTTAGTTACAATCTCAGGGAAGACCATAAGCTTGGAGAACGGACACAACCACTTCCATTTGAACTGGCCCTGGACACTTGGAAGAGGGCATGTGTCCAGGTTAGGCCTGAGGGTCCCACAGGGCCCTTCCCAGGCCAGGGGAGAGTGGCCCGGGCAATCGACACCCCCAAGGCCCAATCACTGACAGGAGTTGTGGCCAGTTAAAGGTCCACCTCTTTGCAAGGCAAAGTGTTGCCCTGAGGTACCAGGCCATAACAACTGGTTTTCTCTTAACTTCCTCAAATGCTACTCATCCCCCTTACCCCTCCACCCCCCCCCACCCCCCCCGCAACAGGCTCAACAAAACACACAGTGGTTTGAGAACCAACAGTCAGTGCACAAGCTCTGGGGCCAGCACCTGGCTGGGCCTGTCCGCCTCTGCCTCCAGGACCCCAGTCACAGCAGCAGACAGCTGGGGCTTGGCCAGCACTGCCCTGGCTACAGGCAGAAGGGGACAGTTTCCCCTTCTCCAGGAGGTCCTGAAAATAAGTTCTAATCAGGTCTACTATGGTTTATGGGAGAACCCAAATTACCCTACTCAGGGCAATAAATATTTATAAATAAGTGGAGAGTCTTTCTTAAAGGGTCAATTTGCTTCAAGGGTTGCAAAGACCCTACCTTTTTAAAAACTTTTAACAATCATCAAGCACAGCCTCTGTGGATTGCTTCTGAGGCAACACCCCTAACTGGGAGAGCCATCCCACCCAACCCCGCCACCATCTGACTATGGGGTCCCAGAGGTCTCTAGAGTCCCACACCTTGGAGATGCGGGGGAGGCACCCATTCCTCTTCCTTCATAAACATCTGCCTGGGAACGGCAGGCACACCTGTGGCAGCCCCTCACTCCACCCTGCCTCAGAAAGAGGAAACCGGAGGCCGCCTGGAGGCAGACACAATGAGAGAAGGGGAGGCCAGGCCGGGGCTGGGTGGTAAGCCCACGATTTGTTTGGATGACTGGAGTCTATAGCTTTGAGTGTATATTTCTGGAAACCACTTCAAAGTCAATTTTAGAGAGGCATTTTATGTGACCGGTTCAAGTAAAATGTAATACATTTAATGGGGTCATGCTCTTCTTAAAAATTTTAAGAGAAGCAAAAACAATGAAAAAGCTATAAAAAAAATTACACAAAGGCCAGTAAAATTACACTGGTATCAATTAAAACTGGGCAAGTAAAACTCAAACAGCCTCAGTTTTCAGAGTTATCACTGCCCCCCCGGCCCCAGTTCCTGGAACACAGAGGGAGACACTGCAATGACACAGCGAGGGAAACCAAGTCCCACTCCCACGGGTGAGGGTTTCCCAGTTGCCGCCCTCGGGAACAGGACTACTTTCCCAGCATTGCTGAGTGGCAGCGGAAGAGCCCATAAATCAAACCACTGGTGGAAGATTTTACTTTGAAATGGAGTGATGTTTGGTTAATAATTTGAGATCCACTAATCCTAAATGGGGTGACCCATTTAAAATGGCCTCTGTGTAAATTCACAGTTCATTAGATGGAGTCTGGTTTGAACAGGTCATTATGTGGTTAGTATGTAAGTGATGAAGTGAGGACGGCCAGGGACAACCAGGACACACTGGCTCAGTCTGTGACATTCATGACACAGTCAAGCTTCCTCTTAATGGGAGATTGGTTCAAATCACCAACTTTTCAACTGAGGTGGTTTTGCTTAGTAACCCCTTTTGGTTTACAGTAGAAATGTGCAAAAATTTTAAATGAGGAATATTCTATTTACAATTAATTTAAACTTATGAAGCTGTTTTAACTGGCCCATCTAAATGTGTTAATTAACATCAATGATGGTTTCTTATTTTTCACACTTTGTTACTCTGATCATTAGCAGTGATGGAAAAGCTAAATTAAGTTAATGGGGAACAGATTATAAATTCTTAAAGGACTTCTTGGTTTGTTTCAACTGGAAAATATAGAGAGAAAGATGAAGAGGCATTTTTGCCTCTACTCATAAATTTTTGGTACCAAATTTCTTAAAAACCACATGGTTTAAAAAAAATTTTTCCAAAAATTATTTTAACATGCTGCTCAGACTTGACTGCTAAAAAAATAGCACGTAGACGTACCACACTGAGCAGCCACAGCAGTGCCAGAAACATTCAACTCACCTTCACTTTGTAAAAAATATGAACTATAACTGAGCACAGAACCAACCTCCACCCTGTCACAAGAGTAAAGGTCCTCGCACCCTGAAAGAGATGAAAACAAAGGCCCACTGCCCCCACGCGGGGCGCCAGTGCAGCGAGGGGCAGCGGCAGAGGTGGACCCTGCACCTGGTGCCCGTACAGTCCACGGATGCAGCTCTGCAGTAGCCGGGGGTGCGGGCTGAGCCCCCACACCCAGGAAATCAGCGCAGTGGTGTGAGAACCCTACACTGCTAGCGAGACTTCACACCCACGAGGACGACAATCAGGACGATGGTGACGACAAAGAGTATCAGGATCACCAACATCTTCCGGTTCTTCTTTTGGTACTGCTCTGCCTACAGGGAGAGAAGGAAAGAGACAGTCATTTCCCCAGAACCCAAACCCAGTAGCCTTGCTTTCTGGAGAGGCTTCTGACACTTTCTGCATAGCAAGTAGCAATGTGTCTGCTAAAGACCAGGCCACATTAGTCAACCCTCCCTTGGTTTAATCGTGGACTCTGGAAAACATTGTTGGGATTTGCTGTTAAGACAAAGGCTGTAGAGATGCCAAAGACTGTGCTTCTGGATCTGGGTGCACCTGAATTCCCCCCACTCTGGCTTCCTCAGCCTCATAGAAAGTCCCATGTCTAGACACAGGTGCATATCGCCTTTCCTGTGAAAGAGAATAGAAGGTACAGTTCCCATAACCAGGAGGTACAGAACAGACGGCTGAGGCTCATTTTCAACCTCCCCTAAACTTAGAAATAAAAAACATTATCCTCTGAAACAGAAATGGGTTAAATGTGCCCCATGGCTGTTGTGAGTAGAGCCCACCTGAGGCGAGCCCTCCCAGTGCCAGGTGGTACTCAGAAAAACGGAGGAGCTCCCAAAAACCCAGCCTGGGGAGGCCCATCTGGGAAAGCTCAGAGGGAGCACTACATAACCCAACATGCCTTAGGTGCAGAAATGCCAGCATGCCCCATGCCACTGCCCCTGACAGGCCCTGAGAAAACCTCTTCCTATGCAGGATAGGAAGGCAAGGGGCCAACATGCACTCCAGGGAGTACAGACCCCCTCCAGATCTGCAATCCCAGGTGGATGAGGAGAACTGGCGAGGACATAGTTTTTTCTGTCCCACCTCCATGCCCCCTGCCTTCGTCCTTGGTGAGCCCCCCATCCACTGGTGGAGCCCCTTCTCAACTGAGAGGAAATGGCAGGACAGTGAAGTGACTACTAAGGCTCAGTCATCCTCAGAGAAGCCACGTGCCAGGACATAGCTGCCTGATCCCACTGCCCACATGAGGCCTGAGGGACCAGGGTGCACCTCTACTGTCCTAATGAGTACACCCAAGCCTAGGGCCAATACCAAAAACATACCAGAAGGCCTCTTGCAATGAGGCAGACAATACAACCCATGAGGACATTTCTAGTCCCCCTAGGTCTGTTTATTCCTGAGGGGAGGTTCCCCCCCTCCCTCCAGTCCTTTTTAGAATGCAAAACATGCCCCACTCGTTGTTATTTAAGAAACTTCAAAAACAATGCATGATGCAGCAGCATATCAGAACCTGGTATCACACTGTGAAGAACTAAAGTTGATTTTCACTTTAATATACAGGGCTTGGCAACTGGGTTAATCTAATTACTTAAACAGCCTCTGCAAGGGCAGGGCATACCTCCCTCTCATTGGGTGCTGCTTTCAGTCCCTCCTGTGCCAGCCATGGCTAGCACCTGAGGCAGACTATAGACTGGGCGCTCTGTGAACCTGTCATTCGCGTTAGGTGGTCACCTGGGCTGTCTGGCAACTGGTTTTAGAACAATAATATCGTATTGTGTTAGTGAATTGGGAAAAGGCTCATTGTGTGGCTAGGAACACTACTGGGTCTCATAATACAAGGAAGTGGACACAATTTGTTTTATCTGTGAAGCACTATTATATTCCTTTAAAAGAAAACATGTGCACGTAGTATTCGTGGCATGAGACTTCTAAGATGTTTCCCACTGATTTTTAACAGAAAGAAATGAACAAATATCATGAAAACATCCTGAAACAGGCACCTCATCAGCAAAGAATGAGAGCACCAGCGCTCACACTCCCACAAACTCCCTCTTCTCCAGGTAATGCACAGACTTGGCGTGGTCAGCAGAGGGAAAGTGAGACCTCTGTTCTCTCCAGAGGGACTCTCCACCAGCAAGGGGGCCAGGAGTCAGTAGCTGCTCCCAGCCAGATACCCCCATAGAGAATAAGAGATGACTCAGGAAAGGAAAACCAAGTCCCTTCAGGATTTACTGTCACAGCAACATGTAACCCCAGACTGCAGCACTTCTGGATCAGTTAACTGCAGCAAAATGGCAACAGCACCCCACAAGGCAGCTGGAATGAAATGGTGGTGTGCGTTGACACAACCACAGAGAGCTGGCCATGCACTGGAATGCCAACAGTAGCCATGGTGGAAATCTGTGAATTCTCTCACAAACTCTCCAGAGTTGCTGACATTTCCTAAAAACTCCCAACCAATGGAAGATGATATTACCTTGTGAAGCTGTTTCAAGCCATCTTCGGTTTTGATACAGGACTGTTCAACATTATAGTCAATTCTATCAAGGACCGTACCCTGAGTAACAAAGGACAGACACGCAGGATCAACAGTCGCAGTGGGGGAACTGAACTTTGAATACAAGACGTGCAAATTTATAGACAGAATCTACCCTGCATGTTCTGACCACCTAACTGTGTGGCTAGGGGGCTCACAATGGAAGTGCAGGAGTTGACCCTCAAGCAACATCAGGTACTCCAGCCCAGAGTGCAGGGTTAGTTTCAATGAAGACTAGCTCATGGAAAAGAAAGACTTGACAACTTGAGGTTTTTGTTTTTGATTTTATTTTTTTGGATTTAGCCAATGTCTGATACACTGTATTCAGACTTACTAGGGATTTAAAAAATACAGAGTTCAATGGAAATAAGCTCTGTGCAGCAAAGAGACAACTTTGTTGCTCAACCCAGTCATGACTAGATCTGCTCACTGACCATTATATCTACAAAAGTGAACACGATTCTCCACAGGTCAGAGCAGAATACGGAAAGCTCCAACCTACCAACTAAAATTTAAAATCTAGTCTCAAAAAAAGTGTTTTTAATTGTTTAATTTCCTAGTTCCTATAGGAAGAAGGGGACACTGGGCTGCAGGGAGGGCAGGACTCTTATTGGAAACATGCTAGATCAGGAGAGATGGAGGTTCACTGGGAAGCACGGGAGTAATTAATGTAACTGGATCTTGTGTAGCCTGAACACTCCATTCTGCAGTTGGTTTCAGGGGGATCAGGACCCAAATCCCTGCTGGCAAGATAATAAAATGCCCTAATCAGATTTTAACGGTGAACAACAATTTAATTCTACTTGGAAGCTGGTGATTCTAAGCGCCATCACACAATAACCCGCCAAAATCCGAGAGGAAATCTTCTCTATTGCCAGAGTTAGGGCTGGGCTTGCTAGGTCCCCACAGTAGTGGGCTCATATCAATGCCCTGGGGCAGGGGCATGGAATATTACAACTTCTACTTATTTCTTTTTATCTGAAAAAAAGTTTATTAATATTTTTATAGAGAAAGACAGCAGCCAATGTAAATCATTTGTAAGTACATACCTACTATGTATATATCTGTACACATGCACACACAGAGCACAGTTCAAATCTTTCCCTGATTGAAATACAGGATTCAAAGGACTTCGAAGAAGGATGCACATCACAGCAGGAAACTTCACAGATGGGGAAGGAGGACCTGCATACCTGTTCTACAATCATGGCTCCTAAGTCCCTAAAGATCTCATTGAGGTCAGAGATGGACTGCACGATCTGACGTATATCTCGCTCCCGCTCCTCCACCATCAGCGTGTTCTGCTCCACCAGCACCAGCTGGTCGTCTGTGAAGCCCTAGCGAAACAACAGCATGGAATTTCCCCACTGGGAAAGCTATGGCACGCCAGCTCAGATATCATTTAAAGAAAACGAATTCTGAAAATATTTCTATAAAGCACACGACAATAAGCACTTATTTTTCCATAATAGGAAAGATCCAAATTCCCCCAAGCAGCGGGATCTATGGCACAGTCACCAAAGCAGGGGACATAGAAAGAAGCCCAGTCTGTAGCCATGCAAGGGCTCAGGGATGACCCTGTGCTTCCTTGGGTTCTTCCTGGGAAAGCGGGATAAGACTGCTTTCCTGACAGTTCTGGAAAGCAGACTACAAGGTATCTCTGCAGGTTCTGGAAAGGAAGAAACAGTGTGGCTGTTCTTCCGCCTGCTGAAAAGGCTACTTGGTGGACATGGGAGTCAAGAGCACACTGCATCTGCACTGCACTGCACAGGAGTCGAGGTCTAGGACAGGAGGAAACCGAGGAGTGCCTATGCACAGCAGTCACTTTTGCAGCCCCTTCACGTACCCGATCATACAGAGTATTATCGTCTCCATCATCCATTAGTGGTACTGATGTATCAAAAAAATGCTGGGATCTTTCCTCTCGATTCTTCATGCCTATCATAGATAGGAATCCACTTTACTCGAATATGTAAACCATTCTGGTTACTGTTCCGCCATTAAAAAGGGGAAATCTAGAGTAAAACTCAACAGTCAAAGTGGAGATCTCCTAGAAGCTTCAGAGAAGCAGCTCTGGGGAGGGGAGGAGGGCATTAATACATGCGAGGGTGTGCCAGCCTTGAGAGACCTTCAAGACAAGTCCCACTCTAGCTGTGCACAGCTCACCTGATGCCAAGACAAAACGACACAACCATCTGAGAATCTCTGAGTGAAACAGAAATGGTCACTCTAACTGCTATTACAAAACATTAACAACAACAACAAATCAATATTTTCTCTAGGAGCATTTCTATTGAGAATCTCAAATAACCCTAATCAAATTTCAGAGGCAATACAATTAAAATACAAATACTGTCAGTTGTCAGAGGGAAGGGAAAGAGAGGTGTTTTTGCTTTTGTTTTTTTAAGCATGTGGGGACTTTATTGGCTGGTTGCAATGGCAAAGTAAAAACCCCATTTTCAAGGTAAGTAGAATGAGGATATGACTGGCTTTGAACTGTATGGGAAGAAAAGGTACGCTGAACAAAGTGGTGGTGAAGGCAGGAAGTACTTATAAACTATTCTCAGAAGGTTTGTTAGGCATTCTCAAATACTTCAGTTGTTATACAAATATGTAGCTTCATGTGATGACAACTATTTCTTTTACCTATTTATGAGCAGTTCCCAAGCTTCAACAGCTAGAAAATAGCAATTTTTTTTCAACACGCTAGGATGATTTTCAAATTCCTCAAGTTTGAGATGGAATAAACGTTTGCTTAGATGTCAACTACTTTAGGATCCTCTGGTTAACCTGGGGAGGGGACCTCCTTTTGTTACAAAAAGCATGAATGGAAAAGGTACAAGGAATAAATAGAGAAAGAGTTACAAAAAAGAAACAAAGAGAACAAAAAGTAATTCTTTTCTCTAAGTCCCTTCAGTAGGGCAGGCAGCACTCACGTTTGAGGTAGCCCGACTGTGCATGCCGGAAGCTGGTGGACAGTTCCTGCAGGGCCTGTGCCAGGGAGGCAACCACATTGCGCAGCAGCCGCTCCTCCTGCTCCGAGCAGGCCCTGCGGGCCCGGCTGGGCAGGGCCTGCACAGCACGCTGGCACCTGTGGAAGAGCTGAGAGAATGGCCATGCTCAGGGCAAAAAGGCCTCTGCCACATAAAAGTGGGGGAGGGCAGTGCTGTGCCATGTAGCAGCGCAGGGAAAGCTGCCGGGATGGAAACCACCTTCAGCTTCACTTGTACACCCAGGAGGATGCAACTGGGTTCCCGTTCCCACATCCCTGTGCCTGTGGTGCGCCCCACACTGCATGTGACCTCATGCCATTTTTACCAGCTACTCTGCTATCACTGCCCTCTTCTCCTTTAATTCCCATGCACACACCAAAAGGCAGGTACTAGCATTGCTGTCATTCCCACTTTTATAGAATGGTGGAGTTAGAGGGATTCATGGAGAAACCAGTGTTCCCACGTTAGGATACTCCTCCTCTGAAAACAGGCATTCAAGAGATTCAAACAAATAAAAATACAAACACTAATGCTTAAACACAGCCCATGGTAGTTAAAAATTATTCAGATTTAACATTTTATAATGAATCCCAATATTGTGTATAATTATATATATCAAATTTTTTAACATTTATAAAAAAAAATTTAGCATGCTGTTTTTTTTCAATTATGAGAACTGTATTTTAACATAAATTTTTAAAGCACTAGTATATAAAAGAAATTGTATATTTAAAAATAAAGATTGAATTCCACACTATTCTGAATTTAATTTTTATTTAACTAATACATAGTAGCACATACTAACAATTAAAAAATAGTCCCCACATCTCCAGGTCACTGCACCCATATGTTGCTACCTGGTGGGCCTCAGGGCCTCTATAAGTTCCTTTGAGAACTTCACGCTTGGAAGTGAAACTCTAGAATGGTCCACCAGCTGGTTTAGAGTGGCAATACTGTGTGGCTTTTGAGATGGCCTCAAGGAGACTTGGCCTGGCCATCAACTTCCCAGGATCCTCCGTGGTCTCACCTGTGTGATCTCTTGGGTGGTTATTTCAATGGCGTGTTCCTCCTCACTGCTGTCATCCAGGGTGGGTCTGTTTAAATGCTTATCGTGAAGGCTGGCTAATTCCTTCATCTTCTGTTTAATCCGGCCAACATCGTATTGTATCTGAATAAATGAAGTCACCAGAGCTCCATGATGCCTGGCAGGTGTCTAGGCCACTGAGACAACTACAATCAGAACAGAGCTGGGCCTTCAAGTTACCCCGAAATTAAACATCGCCCTTGAACAACTTTTCAATTTCTTTCTATAATTCAGGTGGATACCACTAACATGAAAACTGAAGCCAAGGGCTGGGGCTATACTTCAGTGGCAGAGTGCTTGCCTCACACCTATAAGGCACTGGGTTCAATCCTTAGCACCACATAAAAATAAACAAAATAAAGTCATTCTGTCCTCCTACAACTACAACTACAAAAAACAAAAACAAAAACAAAACCCAAAACCAAAAAACAACAAAACAAACAAATAAACAAACAAACAAACAAAAAAACAACTAAAGCCAAATCATTAACACATACTTTTCTTGTGTGGTATGTAAAATGAATAAACCCAATGCTTAAGTATTTCATCTACAGTCACAGTAGTTTACATGGCAGATATCGTAAAACATGTTATTATTACTTTAAAAAAAATGAGATACTGAGAAACTCTCATTCAACTTACTTCATCCACTCCATCCACCCATTTCGGAGGTGACCTCTTTGTCACACCAATTGCTGCTTCTGGGTCTAAGCTAATGCCTGACACCAGTGCCATACGGTCATCAGCAAGCTACAGGAAAATAAATGGACATTAAAAATTTTTTTTGGATTCAATTTAGGTAAGGAAACTCTTCCTCCCTTTTAAATGTGGCTCCCTAAAGAGCTAAAGAAACATAGGAGTAAATGCACTTGCCTGTATTATAAACTTGCTTTTGACACTTAGGATTTGGAACTGTTTTCCTATCTTTTCATGCATCAGTTCTTAATTTCCTTGGGCATACTTGTGAACATGAATCTGACTTGATCTGGCTATAGAAATGTAATGAAAAAGTCAACAGAAGATCCTTAAAAGAAAGGCCTCTTAGTACCAAACTACAATAGAACGGCATGAACCTCAGCAATTAATGTGAACAGATACAAGTAAAAAGAAATCCTAGGCTATAAACGGAACTAATACAAAATTTTAATAGTAGCAAGGTTTACTTACATCCACTCAGCTTATTTTGTAAATAGTAATGATTGATCCAGTTATCTCAGTCACGAGATCATCAACCATGTGCTAAAGCATGTGAAAGAGCTGCCTGACCCAGGCAGTCACCCACAGGCCAGAGCAATGCTCGACACCCGCAGTGCAGTCTCACCGGTCATTTCTCTCCCCACTTAGAAACCCAGAGGCAACATTCTCCCTTATTTTGAAATGATATCGATATTCCTTTTCTTCTCTCTCTCTCTTGCTCCCTTTTTAAGAATGGGAAGAAATCGCAGATTTGCAAGGTTAAGCTTTTTTTTGGGGGGGGGGAGCTGGAGGCAGTGAATGGGTTGAAAAGATTTGGAGGTGACCTCTGAAGCTCAGAATTTTTAAATGGCAATTTCAGAAGATCCCAATGAAAATCAAAATATTGGAAAATGGTCTATAAAAAGGCCCTTTATAGATAATACTCTTGTAAATTTCTAAATCATACTGTAGAACTAGGTGAGGAATTTCTATTCCTTTCTCTCTTCCCTTCAATTATCTAAATTCATTTTTTTTATTCATCTGGCAAAAACTTATTTGCTTACCTAACAATAAAGAAGTAAAGACAAAATTTTAAAAACCCATAGGTAAAAGAAAACAAATATCACATAAGAAAAAAATCTAGATTAAAAGAACTCTTCAAGTAATAAGCCCTAAATACAGAACAGGGCTCACAGCAAAATGCCTAAAAGCAAACTGGTGTCTTGGCCTTCCAGAACCCCATGCCTCTCCAACCTGGCAGCCAGGCCCTGCCTTGCTCTGCACTGGGTATCCTCTGTACCACGGGCACCGCATCCACTCAGGAAATGAGTCTTGTGCAAGGACCACACACATACAGGACCAGACCCCAGGACTAGCCTAGAAGGCCATGGAGCAAGGATTCAGTCCACTGTATTGATCCAAGGCCTAGAGCCACAGGCCCAGGGTTGCCTCCATTCCTAAACAAATGGTGCATTACCCAAACCTGCACTGTCTGGGGTTGAAGTGGTGGACTCTCCATCACCTCCATTACCACCTTTTGTTTGTTTTTAAGAGTTCACTAATAGGAAATTTCACATTCTTTTTATTATTTCAATCCTCACAAAAACTAGGTGAGCTAGGAACTATTATTCCAATCTATAAATACAGAAATTGAAACTCAGAAAAGTAGCTTGCCCAAGGCCACAGAGCTATTATGTGACAGATTAAAACCTGGGTCAGCTGAATCCAGAAGACCCTTCCACCCTACAAGCTGCCAATCACTCTGGCAGGTCCATGAAATATAACTGCAATTTGCTAAGAAAATGAATCAGGACAAGCCATCAGATTAAAGCTCAACAAAACCCAGAACTTTGATTCATTCCCCAGCAACTGCACAGGCTCCATAACTGTTAGGAAAAAAATGGTCTCTTCTACCGACAGGCTGTGGAGCAGACACAAATGTGTCCTGCCTGCAGACAATCAGGGGCAGTGCTAGTGACTGCTCCACATTCCTGATCCAAGGCCACAGAGGGGCATCCAACTTTGTGAAAGGCAGAGGGACAAACCACATGGTCACTTAATGGCACACTGCCAGTGTGTGCTGAATAGGGAATAACTTATAATAACAACCTGAACTTATACTCCAGCTTTTTTTACTAAGCAAAATCTAAAATTGCCATACCTTTTGATAAGCCACAGATTTTCCACTATACCACTTATCTAATCTACCATATGTTATTATTATGCCATATTTCAATACAGCAATAATGATTTATGTATAATGATTTTGTTTCTATAATGATTTATAATGAACAAAATAAGTTGACCTGTTTACACTTTTACAAATATACATCAAGCTAAAATTTACCTGTACTGTGACTAATACTGTTTTATCTAAACAAAATATTGTAAACCACACATAACAGCTAAAGTGGATCCAATTCTTTTAAGCAATATTTATACAAGAAATGTGTTCTCCCCAAGTTAGATGTAAATCAAACCTGGGGCAAATGTACTTTTCTAAGGGTCCTAAAGAAGCTGGCTAATGAGGCAGTCCCTCCAGGAAAGCTTGGTCACCAGCCCACCCAGTTGGATGTGAGTGTTCCTGCACACCACATCAGTAGTTTGCCAATGAGAGAACAGCTCATTCTTTGGGATAGCAAACTTCAAATGGCCAACAATTTGTCCCCTTTTTGATAGCATCTACAGCCATAACTCACCATGATAGAAATGCTGCCCTACTGAGAAGAAATGTATCATTTCTTTTATCAGTACCAATTGGTAATGTACTATTATAAAAGAAGACAGGATATTTTGGGAAGGGAAACAATTGAGAATAAATGTCAATTACTTGAAACAAATATGAACATAAAAATACATTTTAAGTCTCAAATAGTCACCCTTTCAACTTCTAAAAATCTCACTTGCCACTTAAAAACACGTTTTCTTGTTTGCTGAAATTCCAGCATACATTTCCACTTTCAGTTGCCATCCTACTCCACACAGACCTTAAAAAACTGTCAATTTTCATTTTATTTATTCTTGCCCAATTTCAACATGATCCCCCTCTCTCTAAAAATATGATGTTGGTTATTAAAGCTTTTCTTAATTAACTTGTATTTCTTAAGTTAAAAAAAAAAAAAAACCACCTTCCCTTATTTTTTAAATAAGAAAAAATTGTTACAAAAGCTGTAGAGCAGGGTGTGGTGGCACATGTCTGTGATCCCAGCTAATCTGGAGATTGAGAGCATTGAGAGTTCAAGGCCAGCTTGGGCAACTTAGCAAGATTCTGCCTCAAAACAAAATAAAAAGGGCCAGGGATGTGGCTTAATGGTTAAGAATATTCCTAGCATGCTCAAGGTCCTAGATTTAAACACAAGTATGAAGGTGGGGGGAAGAGCTGTACTTAGGACAATTAAGAATTTAAGAATGCTTATCTCTTTAACTTGGGGTTGTCCTCCAAGAACCATGGAGTATACTACCCTAACCTGTGGAAATGCAGAAAAACTCCAGCAGAGGCTCAGATAGCACACTTAAGTGACTTTCTTACTAGTCTCATCTTTTGCCCTTGATCCACTTCAGATGTGGACATTAGTTCTGTTAAAGAGCACAATGTAGACAACTTCCTGATCTATGGAAGGAACATGCTCACTCCCTCTCTAAATCCCACTTGTGTGTGCAAGCTGATTTAGTATGCTATAAGATTAAGGACACAGCACAGCCTCCTAGGGATAGGGAAAGTCAGTAAGCTAAAAACTAAAACAAGCCCGGCCACAATGTACTGGGATCAGGACAACACTGACAACTCTGAGCTGCCCGGAAGAGGGCCATTTACCAAGCACAGAAGGATACTAAAGACTGCAGCCCAGACACTTGGCTTGCAGGAGGCATGTACACTGCAGAGCGGCAGCACCATCCTGAAACTCCAAAGCTAAAAGCCTGGCTTCTTGGAGGGGTGAAAAAGCAGAGGGATGAGAGAATTGAGTGTCAGCACTGTGTATTTTCAACATGTGCTGATTTAAAAACAATACTGTTCCAGATTATGAAATGACAAAATACTTTTTAAACTATAAAAATATAGAAATAAAAAAGTTGAGAATCACCCACCCTGACATTAAACATCATTAGTTTCACTGATTCTTTTTTCTTAACTAACCCTTAACCCTTAAGGAGCGGGGTTGGGGTTGGGGAATGGACCAGCCTGGGCGCAGGGACTTTCTCAAGGCCACACAGACATGACCAGAGACCTGACCCAGACACCAATACACCACCTGCCCCTCCCCAAGCTATGTGGTTTGGGGGCCTGACATTTATATCTTGTGATTTTTTTTTTAAGTCTCTATTTTGAATTTTAAAAACCCAGCCATTTGGGAGATGACTTGTCATAAGCAGATGAGAGGAGGAGGACAAAACAGAGGCCAGGCACTTCCCTGGCGGAGAGAATGGCAGTACTGGATCTCATCCTCAGAGGACATCTTGTTGAGCATTTTCTGAGAATGAAGGTGGTGTCTCCAGGGTTCTTGATTTGAGTAGGAGAGTGACCAACTGTCAGAGTGACCTACAGAAAGCCCTGGAAGGAACAGGCTCTGGTAGACAGAGGCCTTTTCTGTGGGGGCTCAGGCAGAGAGACACCAGGGTGAAGCCTACCCTAGCCCAGGAGGAGTCTGAGTAGACCATCCCAGTACATCCCAGCTCCTGGTTCAGCACCTGACACTTCACAGTGATGAACACACAATTAGCTGGATGAATCAGCAGTAAATGAATGGGATGAATGGATGAGGTAAATAAAACAAGTCATACAATTCTGGAAGTTACACTCCATGAAAAAACCTAATGGTGCTGGAGGAGGAGAAAAAGTGGCAAGTGAGACACACAAGGGGGTAAAGTGGCCACAGGCACCCCAGGTAGACAGGCAGGAAGGCACCCCAGGTAGACAGGCAGGAAGAGTTTGTCACACTTGCACTTCCGTCCATGAACAGAGAAAGGGCACTTGGGATCTCTGGTCACCAAAGGCTGAGCCTGGGAAAGGAAAAGGGCCCGCTAGCTCAGAGGGCACACAGGCAGTCTCTGAACTTGCTGACTGAAGAGGAAGTGGGAAAGGGAAGATGGGTTCAGAGGGCTGACCCTTTGGCAACCAGGGCCACCGTGTGCCTCCCATGCAAATGCCCCTTCACCCAGAGTCCTTCCTGTATTTGCTTTTGTCCCTCATCAGACATTGCTCTTGGAGGGTCACAGGTTTTAACCTTACCAACTGCTCAGTAAGGAGTAACACCTATTTTATATTACATTTATTTTAAAACTGCCTGCACTAAGAGCCTTAACAGTGCTGGAGTTTGGTCAGCAAAACCATCCATGTCCACTGCACCCCAGATATCCTTAACTTCATTGTGACCTCTCCCCTCTGCAGACCCAGGCTGGGTGCTAGCAGGGAAGCTCTTGAACAAGGCAGGCAACTCCCACCAAGGACTGGCAGCACCTGCTCAAGGAGCTTCCAGCTGAGAGTATGCTTTAACAACTGACAAAAGTCACCTGTGCACGTGTTGAATGCATCCTCCGCCCCAAAAAAGGGTGTGCAGTAGAAATGGAATGTCCCTTCCAGTCCCAGCTTCTCTTGGGAGATACTCACTGCTAGTGGTTTTGTGTGTATCTTTTCAGTTTTTTAAAGTACATACAAGCATAAATGTGAGTTATTTTCCTTAAAAAAAAAAAAAAAAGTGTGTGGGGTGGGGGTGAAAAGTAAGATTCACATTACCCACACTGCTTTGCCTGTGGCTTCCTTCCCACTAAGCAGTGTGGCCAGGAAGACAACTTGGGGACTGAGGACATCGTAGGATTTATTTAATGGGCTCCTAATGAAGGATATTTCAGTTGTGTACTAGCAACTAGTTAAGGTTTTCTGAATTTTTACATAAATCTTAGTCTATCAGGACCCCACATGTTCTGAAGGCAGTGGTCCTGTTCGCAGCTCACTGTACAAGTCTATAACTAAAACCAAAGAGCCCTTCCCCGCAGTCACTCATTGCAAGAGTCATCCCTGGTGAGAAGTGCCGAGATGGATGGGTGGCAGCAGTGTCATCTCATTTCCCTCGACCTTTCTAGGAGAGCTAGAAGGAAGGTGCCTGAGCACACACTCCCTCCACCTGCTGGGCGAGATGTAGCGCCCAGCTCCAGAAACGCATTCCACATGTCATCCCAGACACAACAAAGTAGGAAGATGTGGAAGACCCTCTCGGGGCTTCAGTCCCACCTCCCTGGGCTTCTGTCAGGCAGCATGTCCTCCTGTGCTCTACTTGAGCCATAGTATCACTCCCCTCTAACTTCACATTTCAAAAAACACTCAACTTTCACTGCTTCCAATGGTGAGACACCTCCCAAGAGGTGCAAATGCTGCCCCACACCTCCTTCTAATCACCAGCTCATGCAGGGTGAAGACACTCAACAAATCTAAGCATTACTTTGTTAGACATATTATAATCAAAACAAATGCTAAAACATATATAATGTCCACTAGCATTTTATATATGAGCAAAGACTTTAGGAAAAAGAGGTACTTTATAAACTAAAATCACCTCACATGCAAAAATATCCAAAACACAGTACCTCATCCAGCTCCTGCAGATGTGTTGTTGCCGTCAGGTGGGTCCAGGTAGGGAGAGCAGGAAGAAAGGCATGGGGCAGACAGACAAGGCACCAGCAGGTGAGAAAACAGGTGTTAAGCAACTCTAAATTGACTAAAAACAAAGATCCACTAGTCAAGGCATTTAAAACTGTTCCCTTCTGATTCTTGCTTTCTAAAAAATAAAAGCTGCATTAAGATATATTTTTATTAACTGTGGTTGCTTTGTTAAAGGAAATAGGATATAAGAAACAAATAGTTGTAAAAATTAAAATACAATGGAAATAAACACTTTGTTTTCACTAAAGTATACTAGTTAAACTGTTTCATAAATATCAAATATCACATACCATGCCACATTCTAAATTTTCTGCGGAAGATTAAATAAGAGAACAAGCTAAGATGTAATGTTACTGTGTCAAATAAATGCATATGTTAACATATAAATCAGCCCTGCAAGTGCAACAAAATTAAAAAATGAACAACCCTCAAAATTGTCTACTGCATTCAGCTATCTGAGCGACCCCATGTGTAAGGGCTCTACAAACAAAATCCCACAGACATGGCTTGATCTGTGGTCATGGAGAGCCGAGAAACCACTCTTTCCCGGGAAAACACAGGTGGGAAAATAAAAGAAAAATTCTCAACACTTGCTTGGTATGTATTATTATCAGTCTAGAAAGCACACAATCATCTATAAGGATATTATAAAAGCAAGCAAATAAGACAAAACAAAAGGTAAAGAAAGCTGTCTGTGAGGGGGAGCGGGGAGGGGGAGTTGAGCTTCTATTTCTAACTAAAGATTCTTTTTAGATCAACGTGGAACTCTATCTTCTGAATAGACAGTTACTAATGACAGATAATCTAAACAACTAGGTCTTTTTTTTTTACAGTATTGATCATGGAAATAATTAGTGGTGAATTGCAATAATCAACTGTGTTGATTTTCTTGTTTAGCAGTAAATTTAGAAAATTAAAAAAAACACACAAAATGTTCTCACTTAAAAATTAATAGTGCAAATGAAGTTGGTCTATCAGGACCAAAACACGATGACACAATGATAGCAATAAGATGTACTCAACCCACACTTCTTAGGTGGAACTTCAAGAGGTGACATTCTAGAAACCTGAAAACCTTCCTCACTCCTACAATTTGCTGGGGGCAAAGGAGAACGGTATTTATAAATACATGCCCCACACAGTAGTGCCAGAAGATACCGGGAGAAGAAAGTGTCAATGGAAATCTGATCTTATTTCCTTTTACTTTAAAAAGGAAAAATGTTTGTTTGTTTTATAGTTTAACATTTCCAGCAAGAAAGCATGACACCTTTTATCAATAAAACTAGATGCAAGCCAAAACCCTAAGCATGGCTGCTCCGGCCTCTTCCCGCTTTGCAGCATTTAATCTTTGAACAAAATATCATCGCAAACCCCGGTCAGGATCTCTGCTGTGCACTACAGCCTTCGATGCTGGAGAATACACACCCTGCTTTTTTGATTTCTACAATTACTAGATGAGAAGAGGTAAAACTGCAACCTGAGATTCTAGGGCTACACACAACTCTCTTCTTACAAATAAGAAAACTAAGCTTCAAAATGTATAAATGCATTGCCTAAGGTCACAGAGCTTGCTGATGGTTAGGATGGGGACAGTCCCAGTGTCCAGACCTCTTTCCGTGCCATCCTCGGCCTCTCTAATTTTATTAACAATTCAGGACTTATTGTAACAGCCAGCTGCCACAGCACAGGGATTAAATTCAGAAGGCCCTCTTTTCATAGACCCCCCCCCCATTTTGCTACTTAAAAACAGAAGGCTTTCAAAACCCCCCAGTCACAAAATTACCAGAACATTTAGTGAAGATCTGAATGAAAACATTGAGAATCACCACCAGGAAAAAAATCAAAATACAGCCGAATGAACACACGTTTCTACATATCTACACCTTCTAAATCTTTATAATGTCTAAATCTAAGTTTCTGACCTACCAATGGCATGAAATCAAGCAAATATTGAAAACTCCAAGTAGCATGTGGAATTTATAGTCTAAAAAACTTTCTACATAAAACTGAAAAATAAGTGGAAACCCATCTGTGTTTACTCAGGAAGTCTGGAAAAGTTGAGCAAAATGAGTTGGAAATACAGGTCTATGCTATAGTGATATTTACTTTATTTCCATTACTGCCAAAATAAAAGCTTGCTTCACTTTTATCCAACAAAGTACCCTTATTCTCAAGTAAGCCTCACTGCTCAAATGGAACCTTTAAAAGCAGAAAAGCAAATAGATCTAAAGAGAAATATACAATGATTTCATACTTGGATTCTAAAGACAGAGAACTGATTTTCCAACAGACAGCCTGGAATAGGGCTCAGAACCTTCACTCTGCAAGTTGGAACTGACTAGGGAAGGCCACAGAGATGAAAAAAGACTCTAGCCTACTGCAAGGAAAGAAATGCACCTTAACAACAAATCTTTACATTTTCCAGGGTCTGCAACCCGTGTTCTAGAAAACAGCCAGCACCAGTGTGGTCCAGGAGGTGAGCATAGAGCTCTAGCCACATGAGCTCAGTTCCACCCAGAGCCCCCCATTCATGAGATGGGTGATGCTCGGCCAACTTCCAACCCCTCTATACCTATACCCATACCTGTATCACAAGCACCTAGGAGGTGAGGCACTGTGAGGATGACATGAGGTTACTCAGGGAGAGGGTTCAGTGCAGTGCCAGGCACATAGTAAGCACTCAATAAAATCTTAGCTAATATTATAGTCAACACTGAATAAGGAGCTTAGATTTCTTTTACCTAGAGTTAATCCTTATTTTCTTCTTAAAGCACATATTTTATTAAACATAATGTGCTAGTTTCAAACTAAGACCAATTAACTCAAGCTTCCATTTATAGATTATGCATTATTTTAAAGCAGAGCATAGATTATGTGGTAAACCCTACCAATGTAGCTCCAGCCCTGCATTAGATTCATTACAGGAGATCAAAGAAAACAAAAATCCATACAGCATCTCATCAAATGAACAGCAGCTCAACTTCCACTTTCCATTCATTCATTCATTCATTCAAGACTTTACACTTTTTAATGATTCTTGAACTTGTACATCTATTTCAGTTTCCTTAAGCCAAACTGCCTGGAACTGCTTGTATGAGTGGCTATCTTAAAACTTACACTCAGCCGATACCACGTCAAAAAGTTATTTCTGCAAAGTATCAGGGCTACTTCTCAGGATTTTTGTCAGTAAACATGAACGGACAGCCACAACACTGTTATTGACTATGGGTTTTTCCCTTTTCAAAATACTGGGTGCTTTGGTTGGGAGAAACAAAACAAAACAAAAAAAGCTATGTGCTTTGGTTGGGAGAAACAGCATATTCAAAAAGAACTCGAGAAAACAACTGTTGAATACACAGGACTACTATTAATTCAAACTTCTCAATTTACAAATGAGGCAAAAGAGTAAGTCTGCTACAGAGTGGGACTCCCCTGAGTTCCCAGACTAACCATCCACAGCTTTTTCCTTTATTTCATGCTGCCTTGAGGCACAAACATGACGGGGTGCCCAAAACAGAGTGCAAGAGAACGACCCAACAAGTGTGTTTTCCTGAGACTAAAATCAAACCCCAGTCTGCTTTTAACAATTAGCTTTACTAATATTAATGCAACAAAATGCACTAATAAGTAGAATTTTGTTCAATTTGGGGCACTGAAATTTAAGAAAGATACAGAAAAACTAGACCTTATTTCTAGGAAAGAAATTAAACCATGCGTCTGAGCCGGGACTTCTAAACCTAGGGTAAAAAAAAAAAAAAAACACACCGGGGAACAAGGCTTCAGGGTCTTCATGCAGAAGGAGAAAGAGCCTTCCTATGACATAGATCCTAGGGGAAAAAAAGTAAAACTAGGACTACAGGCTGGGAGACATAGACGTCACTGAAGTCAATAAAGGAAAAGACGCTTCAGTAGTAAAAGGTTTGGAATGCCCGAGCCCCTGGAATTTCTTCCCGCTGTCACAGAAAGTGATGGGGCAAAGGCGGGCAGTTGTCAACAATTGGGAGATATTGGGCCAAATGACTTTTTAGTCCCTTCTGGGGACTTGAAGATTTTCATTTTGACACAGTAACAAAAGGTTTAAATTCCTGCTTATCTGTGACATATTTAAATTCCTGCTTATTTGTAACATACTTGCCTGAATGCTATAAAAAATCTCAATGCATATATAGGTACCTACAATAACCCCCACTACCAATGAACTTCTAGCTTTTTCTTCAAATTAGTATTCAAAGAAATGTGGATTTAAATTTTGGGGATAGTATTAGATGTGCTTTGTTTTGAGTTGTGTGTGAAACCACATACACACAGACGCCACTTTGCAATCAATTTCTGCAGTTTTCCCCTCAAACAGGGTTGTAAAAATCCAGCATTACATTTTTTTAAAAAATCAATTATTTGAGGTAATTCATTTTTAATTGTGCATAAGACAACAAATGCACCAAAATTAACTTCTACAGTTTTTATTCTAAGTAGGAAGTTAAAATTTCATGTTACAATTTCAATTTTTTAAATTAAGTTAAAGTCTTGTGTTTGGTTACTTCCCTTTTTAATTATCTAAGTTTAGATATACATATTTATAAATTGTCTCTTTAATTGTTTTATTTTTCTATGATAAACATATTTCTTTTAAGTTTTTATTTATTACTTTTCAAACAAAGTATGTAAAAATGGTAAAATATCCTCTAACATATTCATCTGTAGACTTCACAATTAACAGCATTTTGCTTTATTGGCTTCCTCTATTTTTGAGGGACATTGAGTATTTAAATAAGTAACAGCCGTTTTGACATTTCACTTCGAAACATTTCAGTAGGCATCTCTACTAAAATTAACAATTTTAATTAGTTATAATTAATCAGTATTTCTTAGAATCCCGTAAAACCTAGACCATATCAAATCCGACAGATATAGTTTTGCTTTTGTTATATGGCTTTAAAATTATCAAGTCAGAAATGAGGTTTTAAAATATTTGAGCTAGAAGTGCAGTGAGGAACACTGAAAATCATAGTTTTTAAAAATCACAGTTTTTAAAAAATCACATTAGCCATGTCTTTTTCTCCAAAATATTTATAATTTTTCAAATGTCCAGAAAAGGTAAAAAACGGCAATCTCTACATATATTCACACCTGGCTATATTTGATTCTGTGTGCGCAGAAATGGTTTCTGTGAAATCACCCGTAAGCAAACAGAAGGTGTAATACTTCGCCCTAAACACTTCAGAAATTGATGGCACACAATGTCTAATGTACACAATCAAAATTCACAAATGTGCTTTGTTTTAAAATTCTAACTTAGGCAAACTAATTCTGTTAGACTGCAAGATCTATTTTTTAGACTCTGAATTGACTACACAGATATTTGAAATGATCTGATTGTTTTTAAGGATCAGAAAAAGATTTTAAATGCTCCCACTAATATAGACATATAATATTTTCAATGGTGTGACATAAAAATATTTTTAATGTTCCGACTTAAAACATGTGTTTTTAGTTAGATTTAGAAATCTACTTTCAAGAAACTGAATTAGCTAAATATATCTGTACATTTCCCGACATATCTATTTTCCCAAAATTGTACACTTCAGTAATTTATTTAATTATTTTACTTAGTTTACATATTTTTTAAAAATTTTGAAATTAGAAAAGCATTTTAAAATGTGGTTTGACTCAGAAATGTATTTTTAAAAAGCACCCGTCTCAGACACCAGGTTTTTAAATCATCTCACTTAAAGATTAAAAAAGGAAAGAAAAAATTCTCAAGTTACACAAAGGTTCAGGGTGTGTTGAATTTTATAACTGAAAAATTTAAAATGATGTTTTATTAATTAAAAGTGAGACCCCAGAAGCATTAACACGGGTTTTAGTTCCGTGTTTTCCCCCTACAAAGAAGCATAAAATCAAGTCATTTAAGGAGCATGCAATTCTTCCTATTTAACATAACTAAAGACCCATTGAGGAATTTCATTCCTTCAGTTTCTGCACTCTATTTCTTGGCTTATTTCAGGACACTGTTTTCAAAATTAGCGCTAGACATAGTCTGTTTCTGTGCTTGACAGCTTTACATTTATTTCTGTATAATACCATTTCTTTCCTTTTATAAATGTAAAATGCCTTCAAATTCTCATGTAAATAAATAGAAACCCAATATATCCAGTCCTTGCTTTCTATGCTTTTTGACCAAAGTTTACATCCTTTTATTCCTGAAAGTGCACACATGGCTTAAAATCGCTTTTCAATGAGTAATATGGCTAAAGATATTTTCCACCACGACTTACAAAAACGAAAAACTGTCTTGGTAGACATGTCAATAATTACAACACTTGCCATAATTTTTCTATTTAGTATTATGGATAAATAATAAAGAAAAAAAATTAAAAGGTAGTACAGCTACTATGAGGTGAAATAAACATTGGATTTCAAAGCTCTCTTTCAAGCATAATCCCCAAGAATCAGATCTTGGGGGTACTGTTCCCCCATGTTCCAGTTGTTTCCATTCAAACCTAGCCTGGCTAGAGCAGGAAGCCCCCTACTAACACAAGCTTTATATCTTCACTTTTCAATTAAAGATATTACAGAGCTAATAATCAACATTATTGTTTGAATCACCCTGACCCGCCCCCTTATTTAAAAGAGCAGTAAACTGAGGCTCAGAAAAGGAAAGTTAGCCCCATCAAAAGCAACCCTAAAACAGTAATCTTTCTAAGACCTTGCTTTAAAAAAAAAAAAAAAAAAAAAAAAAAAACTCTCCTGTTAGGCTAAGTGAAGGTTCTGGTTAATAAAAATTTAAAAAGAACATGTGCTATTTTGAGGGGTTAATTTTCACATACACATCATGTTTTTTTAAAAAGTTCGAATGCAGGGGAAAGCTTAATTTCCTGTCTGGGAAATGGAAAATGAAGAGCCTCGCACCTCACAGTCGCACAAACATGAGCCCCCAGGAAAAACAGTGAAGCAATTATTCATAGGGAACATGGCCACACAGAGGGCTGCGAGGCCATTAAAAGAAAAGGGGTGGAAAACACACACACAACAACAACAACAACACAACTCCTTCCTCTTTGGGGGAAGGGAACTGTTCACTTGCAAAGATTTGGGTCTGCGATCCCGCAACTCAAGTCATTAGGGCCCAAGTGAAGCCCACCATGAGGGCGGGGGGAGCTTCAAACAAAACAAAACAAAAAGAAGTCTTCAGAAAAGCCTAACGCTTCCAAATCCAAGTGTTAAAACATATGTAAATTGGAAGCCACCGGTCTTGCAGTGACGAAGGCGGGAGGGGGGAGGACTGGGAGAGCTGCGGAAGTGAGAGGGCAAGGCAGAGGTGGGGCAGGGGCCTAGGACGGTTTCCTCAGCCAGGGTTATAGAGGCCCTCTGACCCTAGCCACGAGACCTTGCATTTCCGTATTATTCTTAGTCTTATTTTTCTTCTTCTTCTTATTTTTTTTTAAACAGAGAGACAGACAGAGACAGACAGACAGGCGGAGCCGCAGTGCACACGGTGCGTGTGTCGGAGAGGCCGCCAGGAGACTCACCGCAGCAATGCTACGTGAATGCAGAGGGCTGGAGGTGGTGTGACTACTCACTTGCTCGGCTAACAGCTGCCGGTTTTGGATGGAATTATTCCGCAACAACAAGAAAGCGTCGGTTAAACGCCTGGTGGCCATGTCTCACCCTTTGTGACCCCCCACTCAGGGTCCCCCCGCCCACTGATAGTCCTGATTGATTCACTTTCTCTTGGTCTGGCCTAGCCGGCCCACCCTTTCACAGAAGCCTCTCTTCACGAGGCCCAAAGCCGAAAAGCGCAGCTTTGCGCTCCGCCAAAGCGCAAAGACCCCTCCCCAAATAACCACCTAGGCTTTCCAATTGTCTGACTCCCCCTACCCAAGACCTGACTTCGATCTCTAAGCACTTGAATCCCCCCAATCCTTGCTTAGCGGGCCAACGTCCCAGAGACCCCACCCCAATCCAACCTTCGATCTACAAGCGTCTAACTCGCCAATCCAGCTCGGAAGTGGGAGGGCCTGAAGCCCCCTACCACTCTCAGTTGCTCAGACCCCCAAAGGTCCTGGCCCCCGGGCCCTAGCGCGAGTGCTGCGCTAGGCCCCGCCCTGACGCCGGGCGCCTTGCCCCCCCACCCGCGCGAGGCCCGCTCTATGTTTCTGTGTGGACAACCCGAAGCAGGCCCGAGCCCTGAACTACAGAGCGCCTGCAGCTCCCTACTCGGCAGACCGAGCTTGCCAACGCTCAGCCCGACCTCCTGACCCCTTCCTTTCCTGAGTGGCCTGGTCCTCCACTGCCAGCAGGCTGCCGGCCTCCAGGAGGTCAGCAGGGCCTGCCTCCCCGGCCTTTTCACGCCTCTTCTCCGGCTCCCTCCATCCCCGGATCTGACTGTAGCCCAGCCCCGGGCCGTTTCCGTGCCGTGGTCCCGGGTTCTGGCGTCCCCCCTGGCCCTCTTCCTGTCCGTCCCTCGCGAGTGCCCCCCTGCGACGCTCACAAGCTTTGCTTGCAACGTTCCGGGAGCGGGAGCTCCTTGCCCCCCTGTCCCTTGCCCCCCTGCCCCGGCGCGGGAGCGCTCCGCCCTCTCCCGGGGTTCTCTCGGGGCGCCCGGTTTCCCTTTCTCTAAGTGGGCTCTGTTGCTGAGACCGAAGAGCCGGCCAGTCAGAGCCTCGGCAAAGTGGCCCCCACGCTGCGAACCGCCGCCAGGGGCCTTGGCGCCCGCATTAGAGTGGAAGTTGTGCGGCAGGCAAATTTGGGCTCCAGCAGGGCCGCGCTGGCTGCGCGGAGCGGGGGCGGGAGAGGAAAAGTGGGAGACGACTGCCTCTGCAGGCCGAGCACGCTCCACTGCAGGCAGCGGCGCGACTCGCTCGCTCGCTCGCACGCTCTCTCTCTCACTTTTTTTTTTTTTTTTTTAACTCTGAAAAAAAAGATGTATCAGAAAAACAACCAGAGGGGGAAAAGGGGAGCGCGTGCTCCAGGCCGCCCGGGCCGCGCCTCCCGCAGCAGTCGGGGGTCGTGGGGGCACCCACCCTCTCAGCTGCGCTTTCTGTAGGGGGCACTGCAGGGTTGTGGTTCTCAGGTGGAAAAGTTCGCAGAAAACTTTGACTGCCCCCGCGAAATAAAGCCCACTTTGTCGTCTCACTGTGCCCGCCTGCCGGTGCCCGCCCAGCCGGATTCCAGGGCTCCGCGGGGCCCGAGCGCGGTGACGCAGGCAGGCGACGGCCAGGAGGGCGGGGGTCGCTAGCCGGGCCAGGCCCGGGGTGGAGCGGCCTCGCTGTTGCGTACGTTGACAACTTTCTCCCGCACGCGCAGGTGTCCCTAGCCTTCCCGCGGGTGAGGAGACCCGCAGCCAGCTTCCGCAGCTTCCGTCGGCCTGCAGGGAACGCGCGGGAACCGGAGTTTTTCCTCTAAAGGAGACTGTTTCTGTGCGTTCTTCGTGTAACTAAAAATTATGTAACAAGTATCTTTGAGGCAAATAACACAATGCATAAAAGAAAACCGAGAGTGCCAGCGATCAGGGTTGAGCGCATCGATGGCCAGGACAGGCTCCAGCCCAGCGCCGCGCGCCAGCGCTCACAGGGCGCACAAGGCACTGGCTCCCGGACCTTTAGCAAAGGTAAATCCGCCCGTGGCGCGCGGCAGTTCCTGCAGCGCCCGCCCAGCTGGAACTCGCAGGGCGTGAAGAGCCGCCCCTGCAAAGCACTGGCTTCGCAAAAGGCAAGCGGGGAGCCCTGCGTGGACTACTGGGATTAGTGGACCCCCGGGGAAATACCTGCCCATCAAGGAAGAGTTTGGTTGATTTCACCACCAAGATCTGACCCTAGTCACATGGCCAAGCCTCCTCCCTCTTCAGGGGACTGGTATTGGTAAATAACAGCTGGCCTTCTGCATGAACATCAGATTCGAGCCATGGTCCCCATTCTGCTTCATTCTCTCCAGCTCTTGTCCCCTTGCAAAGAATGGGCTTGTTTACTTGTGCCTAGAACGAGGCCTTCCTCCTACGCAGCACTGTGTTTTAGTCATCTTTGTACCCGCTGCCATCTCGTCCGGTTTGCTACAGGCTTGGGATAAATGCCTTTTAAATATGTACATGAATGAATGACAGAACCGAGATGTAGTCCCCAGACTCCCTGACCTTTACCAGTGACTCTAAGCCTGTATAGACCTTTTTTGTTAAGAAGGTTGGGGTGGGGGGAGAAATGTTGCGTTTTCATAATCCCTGCAATCCATGCCCTGCTTGCCTCTCTGGGGTTATTGTGAAGATCAAATAAGATAAGTGAAAACACTGTGTAAACTATCAGGTGCTGAACAAATATTACATAGGATGGTTATTCATTCATTCCCTCCATTCGGGAAGCTTAACTAAGTAATTCCTGGTATTGTGTTTCAGTAGATGGCGGTCATCCTTCCTGGTCAGTCTTAAATATTTATTGTGGGACAGTCTCGCTCGCACATTTGGGAAATCAATCAAGCTTCATTTCTTTGAGAGAAACGAACAGTGTTTGCACACATAAATAATGAAAGAGAAATCCTTTGTTCCCCCAATATCCACCTCGAGCAACCCAAGAGCCCAAGAGCAGAGAGAGGGGGAATTGTCCACAAGATAGGCATAGCACCCTGAAGGCCACATCCAGGCAAGGGGCTATGTGCATGAGATAGTGCTAAGTGAGAAAAGGGGCGCCCCTGAGTGGGTATGCACACTGTGGTCACATCCATGTACGCCCAGACCCACGTTGGACAGGAGCCGGGGAAGGATGTAAATCATTATATTTGAATGTTCCTTGGCTGTTTTATTTTCCTGTCAAGTGGCTTAAGCTTGATTTTTTTTTTAAGCATTCCCTCATGGCCAAGTATGTGTTTCCTTGGAATTGAAATCTAGGTTGATGGTTTTATATTTTAAAAGCTTTCATTGTGACTCATTCCTGGCCTGGGCTACGATTCTGTAATACTCCCCAAGCTCACAGAGCCTCCGTGTCCTGTTTCTTGGGCTTTGTACCCACTTTCTAACATTGCTAATGGATCCAAGAAGTCACTTTTGGGGACAAGTGTTTTATTGTGTGTTTGTCATTCTAATCAGTGCAGAAAGAGACCATAAACATGGACTTTTCCAAAAGAAGCCAGATGACAGGGGCAGGGGAAGGTTTTCGAATGCTAACAGGCCAGTGGTTAGACAATGACTGGGCAGTGGGAGACTCCTACCCATGGTGAGCAAGTGTCAGTGGGCCCCATACAGGCTGAACACAGAGTAAGCCCTCCAGCAATAGCCATGTGATTTATGCCACAGCAGGCTTGCTGTAGGAAGCTCAGGAGGGTGCTCCTCTTCCTCAAGGACATTGCACACTCCAAAGAGGAGGGCATGGTGGTGGGAACAATATCAGAGCACATTTTTGAGATCCTTATTCATGGCTTGGGAATCCAGATGTGTCTTCAATGTACTCTCATGTAGAAGAGGGCTTTGGATGGTCCCAAATGGACATCTTTTAACTTTGGCCTTTTGGGTGCCTGTAGAAGGAGAGATGGTTATTCTTTTATCAGAATGAGCAACAAAAGCCCCCAAGCCTGAGAAATGTCTCATTTGCCCAGAGCCGCCCCAACAAGCAGATTCAGAAGCAGGAGTTTTGTAGTCTGTCTACCAAAATAGTTCCTCAAACCTTGAGGGTTTCAACTTCAGAATGCACTTCTGTGCTGTCTTCAGCTTTGACCACCCCTCTCCCAAGCAGGGACTAGAAAGAGACATCAGTTTTGTTTTGTGTAGATCCCATTAACTTTTTACCCCAGACAATTTGAGTGTGTAAGCACAAAAATCTAGTGGTGACTGCATCTTGGTCTTGCTCAGACACAGACCTGAACTCTTACCCTCAAGAAACTGCCCAGCCCCTCCCTTTGCCCGAATTATGGTTCTCATCACGTGTGCTTTTCCAGCAGCTTCCAAACCACCAGCCGGCTCTTCCCCTCCATCCATCCTCTACCCTGCAGCCGCAGTGACCTTTCCAAAGCACAAATCTGATCATGTCACTGCCTGATGGAGGCCCCAGAACAGCTCCCTCTGGCCATAGCAGCTGATCTCCGTCAGTGCTCAGTAGAAAGCCAGGTGCTCCCCAAGCCACTCCACACTGGGCGGTTGCTAATGTGAACTGATGATGTTCTTCTCTTGGTTGGCAGACAACATTAAGCTAAATGATGGAATGGTCTCCCATCTTCAGTGTTTCTCCTTTACTCTCCTGAACCGTTGGTCCCTGCTACTTCAAGGGTGTATTAGAATACAGTATAGGACCAGCTTTGATTCATCCTAGGCACGAGCATTTCCTCAGGCTTTTCTTGGATCCACCCTTGCTGGTGTTCTGCACGCAGATGTTCCATTCTCTCCCATGGCAGACAGATGGAGGGTTGGCATCCACAGCTCTTCCCAATAGGCCTCACCCCTGTGGATTGCTTTCTCTCCAGGATGTGGCTCAAAGACCCTTCTCTGCAAGGGTGTGCCCTTCCCTTTCTGCTTGGGGAACACTTCTTTCCAGACTTAGTGCCACCCCCCGAAAAAAAATGTCTGTGGAATGCATGGACTGATAGGTCGAGAGCTGAGATTGGATATATTAAGTACCAGAGGACACTGGACAGACAAGACTTGAAGTGGGTGGCATGGACAGAGAGTGGTTCTGTCACCCTCTCAGTGTGGTTCTTCAACCACACCAGGATTCTTGCTGTTTAGGAGTCCACCTTAGCACTCACTGCCTCTTCCTTCCTGGGGTCTTCATGGGGTTCCTTATCACCACTCAGGTCCACTCTATGTAAGGCAGGCCCCTACCTTGCTCAGTATACAGAGGGGACTCTGTTGTTCCAAGGCCCATGCTTGGTCAACCTTGAGATTCAAGTAATGTCTAACATTCTGGCTTTCTGTCTCTGAGGCCAAGAAAGAGGCCTCTTTGGTAATAACACATGCCAGCAGGCATATCTGCATTCTCCCTTTTTGCTTTTTTTTCCAGGATGATGTTGACACATATGTACTCAAATAAATCAGCCTCCCATCTTAACCATCTCCCTTGGCAGGAACACTAAGTTGCTGTGCCAAGCCAGGGCTGGCCAGTATGACCCAACCCTTGAAATATAAAGGAAATCGTTGTGTTTTCATGCTAGCAGTTATTGACATGAGGCCAGCTCCTCAGTTTCTAGGTTTTTTTTCCCATGGCCATAACCGCTGACCTGCTCATGGTAATTTGTGTGATCCTCCAGTCCAGGGCTGGACTCTAGCCTTCTCCAGATGCTACTTTGTCACCAGAAGCCGCTCATTAGTCACATGGACATGCGCGGGTCAGGACACCTTTAGTTGCAAATGACAGAACTCAAATTAAATTGGCTTAAGTTTAAAAGCTAATGCTTTGGCACAAGTAAATAAAGAAATCTAGGCATGGCAGGATCCAGAGAGTCAACAGTACCAACAAGTCTGCCTCATCTCTTCCTGTTTGGGTTGGATTCCTCCTCAGGCCGACTCTCAGGTAGGTATGAGGAAGTGCCACGCTGGCATCACACACAGTAGCACCTTGCAGGAAGAGTGCTTCTCCTGCCCAATGGTTTCAACAGAAGTCCTAGAATTGACTCTCATTGCCCTGTCTTGGGTCACATCCCTGTCCCTGCCCCCTAAACTGTCACCAGAAAGGATTGACCAACAGACTGGTCAGGTCTTGGTTACATGGCCATTCAGCACTCAGGTCAGCAAGGGTCCAGCATCAGATCTACTCTGACAATATGAACCACAGCTGGCTTTTTCTGAAATTAGGGTGTTACAGCCCAGAAAGGGCTGTTGGTTGTTCAAATGCAACAGATTTCTGCCTCCAGCCAGTGCTCAATCTACCCTGTCCTCTGCACATTGCCATAGGTCTCTCCTTAAAATGTATCACCCTGGCTTCCAGAACTTTGTTTGTATCTTGTTCTCCTTCTGGATCTCGGTAGCTCACCCACCAAATGCTGACTTTATACAAGGTTTTATCCCAGCTATTTTGCTGTTACCTACCATGATTTCAGGGACCACCTGCCTCTGGCCTTCCCCTCCAAACTCCATCCTCAACCCTCACCTTCTCTCTGTGGACCTTGAGCTTCCAGCTAGCTGCCTGCACAGAGCTGCCTGGTTGTCCTGCATGTCCAGCATGAGCCACTGGATTCTGACCCAAGTGTGCTCCCCTCCTCAGTTCCTGATTGGTCACAGTGGTCCCCTAAGTGGAGCCTTCAGGACCATCTGTGGTCTTCAGTCCTCTTGGCTCCTGCTACCTGCTGACATCCATGACCAGATTGCAAAGGATTCTGCACTCTCACTGTGGCCCACGTCCTCTCCTGCTCCTCCTCACTGTCACTGCATGGCTCTTGTCACCTCTGTGGACCAGCTAGCTGGTCTCCACGTCTCCAGAGTCAGCTCCTGGCTCAGGAGGAGCTCTAAACCGTCACCTTTCTGAAAAGGTCACTATTGGTACACTCTGCTGAGAAAAGGTCTGCCTTGTCTCCCAGCTGTCTCCTGGGAGAAACTGGCCCAGGATTCACCTCCATAAGCTGGAATACACTCCCCCACAGTCCCCTGCCCAGCCCACCTCTGCCACCATAGCCCTTCCCCAGAGAAGCCGCTGGCCTTGGGGGGTTATCCTGGATTCCCTGACAAGCCCTTCCCACCCTCAGCCATGGCAGCACCTTTCCTTGGAGCACCTGTGTGGTGATCCCACCTGGACCTGTGTGTTGCTCTACTTTCTCTTCCCCAGCTGGGGAGCTGGTGGGGGCAGGCGTGTTGGTGAGAGTGGGCCTGCCCCCTAACCAGGAGCCATCCCTGAGCTCAAAGGCCTGGAGGGGTCTTGGGTTAATAAGAGGGTTGTGGACACCCAGGGCAGTAATTCTGACTTTGTGTCCCCTCTTGGCTAGTTCCCCCTCCCTTCAAAAGGCCAACTCCTCCTTAGCTGATGTCTAAGTCAGTTTGCACCTCCAGGTGAGATTGTCGGTGAAAAGCATGTCTCTGGTTCCTTCTTTCCCTTTTTTCCTTCCTAAGTTCAGTTCTAAACTTCGGTCAGTGTTTCCTTTGGCTCCGTCAGATATGACCTACCCACTCCACCTAAGGGGCTCCACAGCATGCTTCCGGTCTTTTTGATGGAAATGAAAGTTGATTGAGCCGGACTGTGTCCAGTCTTGTCAGGAAACACAGCTGGCTATGGGGTCTGGGTGCTCTGTTTCCTCTGGGAAGCAGTGGTTCCAGAATCTGGGGAGGTAAGTCACACGCCGGGTGTCTTCTGAAGGAGTGACTTCCTGGGGGAGATGCTTCAGTCTAGGAATCAGGGTGACAGGACATGATGTGACTGGGAGTCACTTGCTGAAATCCCAGACTAAGGGAGCAGGGCAAGAGAAAAGACTCCGTGAGTTCCCTATGTGACACATCTCCCACCATAGCAGTTAGCAGGACGGTGACTTTTAAGCCCTTGCTGATTCCCTGGGGACAATATCCAGCAGCCAATGACAGAAGCATCAAACAAGCCCCACATGGTGGGAGACACTAGCGCTGAGAAAGATGCTCTGCTCTCAGAGAACGTGCGTCTAGCCGGGACACAAACCAACAGATGGAAAACAATCAGTGAGCAATGGGGCTTGAAGAAATATGCCCAAGTGCCTACAGAGGCGGCGGCAGTCCAGAGAGGGAGAGGCGGTGTCTCAGGGAACGCTGCCTTCGTGGAGCTGTGAGGAAGACCTGTGCCTTGAAGGACAGGAAAAGGAGGGAGGGACCCCAGACTGGGACAGTGTAGCAAAGCTGGAGAAGCAGGACTCTGAAGAAAGCCGGAGGGCCAGCAAGCAGCGATGCCTCTGGAGGGGAGGGTGGTGTGTAAAGTAAGCGTGTGGGATTTGGAGCCTTGAAGAAGAGATCAGCATCTTAAGTCTGTTGTTCTTCGGATACACAGACATCTGTTGAGTTCCCACTGTGCGTCAGGTACTGCAAATTGTCTTGGTGACTCAGATGAACTTTAGGACACAGGGATAGCAGACACATCAATATCTTATGGCGAGTCTAGGTACAGTGTGCCTGGAAGCCAAAGAAAGGCAGCCAACCTGTGTGAGTCAGGTTTCTGTCACTGTGACGAAACACCTGAAACCATCAACTCATAAGGAGGAAAAGGCTGATTTTGGTTCACAATTTCACGGTTGGTTGGCTCCTGCTTTGGGCCTGGGGCGAGGCAGCACATCATGGTGAGAGCACATGGTGAAGCAGAGCCACTGCCCTCATAGCAGCTGGGACCAAAGACAGAAAGAGCAGGGGCCAGGGACCCAAGAGCTTCTTCCAGGACATGCCCCATAAACTTTACTTCCTTCTATTAGCCTCACCTCCTTAAGATGCCACTGCTTCCTAATAGCCTCACAGACTGATAATCAAGCCTTTGGCTTTGGAGGGTCATTTAAAATCCAAACCATAACACAACTAACTTCTAAAGATTTAGGTGAATTTCCTGGAGGAAGTGGCATCCCTACTGAACTACAAATCAGCCAGGCATAGATCTTGGCGTGTAAAAGGATCTTCACTGCAGTGCTGTTTATCTCCATGAAAACGGAAGCCATCTAAACATCCAACTGAAAGCAACCAGTCAAACAAATTGTGGCCCATGCCTGTGGAATCCCATGCAGCTATTAAAAAAAATAAATCATTCTATATATTTTAATTTGGAAAGATATCCAAGATACAGTGTTAAAAGGAAAAAAACCCACAAAATCCAGAATTTCACATAAGGATGTAAAAAATATATATTTTATTGGTATGTGATTAGGCCATCTCTGAAAAGAGACATAAGGAATGCAGTATAATAGCTGTTTCTTCAGTGAAGGGAGCTGGGAGGGAAGGATGGACAAGGCCGTGACTCAGCCTTCGCGTGAAATGGCTTCCAGAGGTGTTGTGCAAGGCTGGAGTCTTTCAAGGTGCTAAGGGTTCCTGTGGGGAGGTGGTGGCAAGGCTCAGGGTTCTGGACTAAGGGGTCAGCCCCAATGGGCCTGGGCTGTTTTGGGAGGGAGGTAGGGACTTGGAATAAGGATGAGGGGCAGCAGAGGCTGGATTTCACAGAGATGGATGTGCCAGTCTCAGGAGGTCCTGCTGGATCCCAGAGCCACCCCAACACTCCATCAATCCTGGCTGCTGTGGACCTGAGATGACGGCTGGGGAATGTGCTCACTTGGCCAGCCCGGCTGCATTTCTTGGAATTCTCTTTCTTGTGTATTTACAGTTCGGATGGGCCTCAAGGGAGCTTCTTGCAAGATGCAGAAGGCAAGGGAGACAGCAGCCATTTTTTGTGGCTGACACAATTGCTGCTGATCTGCTGACCTGGCTTCGTTGGTGTGAGGCAGCCTGAAGCTCTGCCTGCACCTGGGCCCGGCACCCCTCCTGCTGTCTGACTCCTGGCCAGGTGCATGTGCTCAGCTCTATGACGGTGGGCTCAGTGCTCACAGTGCTAGGTGCCCTTGCCACTGTGGTCAGGGGCATCAGTAATAGCCACAGAGTCCAGCGTGTGGTCCTGGAGCTCCAGCTAATGCATTCCTCCTGACAGTCCTGGGAACCTCAGGCCCCAGCAGCAGCCTCGAGGTTACTCCTTAAGGAGGTCCCTACACAGCTCCACAGATGTCTCAGCCAGTGTCCCTGCCACAGCCCCTCACATATTCACACCCACGGAGCTCCTGATTCTGCCTTTCTGGTGGATAGGCCCGTCGTAGGCCAGGTGCTGTTCCTGATTCTGAGAAGACAATGTCAAAACCAATGCCTTCCCACCCTTCATTTTCTAAGAGAAGGATCCAGAAGGCAAGCCACAGATACTGTGGTCTCTGAGAGGGATAAGTCCCGGAGGACAGGAAAGAACAGACAGCTTTGACAGGCGTGGGGTGGAGGGGTAGTTCAGGGAGGCCTCTCAGAGCCAGTGACATCATGCCCCAAAGGGCCGTGGGGCACAGCCATGGAAGAGCCTTGGATAGAGAGTGCTGTGAGGGCAAAGCCCCATGGTGGCCTGGACCCAGAGTCTTTGAGGAGCAGAAAGGAGCCAGGTAGGCAGGAGGAGATCAGAGGAGGGAGAGCTGCAGGCCAAGCTGAGGACCAAAGGCTGGCTCTGATCTTATTGGGCTTCGATGCCAAAGTGGGCCTGGATTCAATTCTCAGAGCATCCTGGAGTTCAGGCATCTTTCAAAGTTGGCCAGTTGGAAGACCACACGCGGTTTTCCTTTGAGCACCATGGATACAACACAGTCTTGTGTGTGCTCTCTTGAGAGAATGACTCCAAATGGAGGTGCAGTGTGAAGCTTCCATCTTAAAGGGTAGGATTCCCAGGCAGATGGGTGAGGCTCAGGTTCTTGGGACAGAAAGAGAGAGACTATTCTCCGGGATTGCCTTGGCTTGACTTACAGGCCTTTCCAGCCTCCCGCGTGCCAGGAGGGCCCAGCTTCCTGCTGGCCTGGCCAGGATTCCATCTTTCCAAGGAAACCAGACTTGTTCCCACTAGAAAACTCTTTCCAGGACCTCTGATAAAAACATCATGTGAAGTGGAATAGCTCACTTGGCCTTTCCTTGGGATGCCATTAGCAACCTCAAACACTTCTGTCTTGATTCAACACAATTTCCTACCCTGATCTGCCTGGAACCGAAGCAAAAGGAAAAACAGAAGAAAGCGAAAAAGAAAGGTGTTAGGAGTTGGGTTGGAAGCAAGGGAGCAGCCAGGCAGGGTGAGGTTTCTGGAGTCCAGCAGAGAGGAAACGGGACAGGAGACAGCCATGCCCAGGAGCTCACTGGTCAGCCCACGCGCTCCGACCTCTACTCCGTGCCTCCTGGCCTCAGCATCTCTTGGAAATAAAAAGTTTACTAGTTAGATGCCTAGAGATCATATAGCCCAGGGAAGGGAAGCTATTTGCCCCAGGCCACACAGCTAAGCAGGGGCATTTTGGCCTTGAAGCCAGTTCTTTACCACTCCTGAGTGCACCACAAAGAAACATTGCCATCTTCCCCAAGTCCCTGAGAAGAGCAGGACCTTATCCCATATTTGGTTGTTGGGACAATGTTGGTGTTCTTTCTGTCTTTGGGTTAAGAGCACTTAGATCTAGGTCCAGTTCAGAAATGGGGTGGACAGGTGTGGCAGGCCAGCTGAAGGGGACCACGTACACATGGAGGAAGGACTCAGGTCTGCGTGGAACTGTGCATTTCCGCTTAGCAGACAAGGGTCAGCAGGTGGACAAAGGCCTGGTCCGCATGCCAGCTGTGCTCTCCTCTCATTTTAAGACATGAAGCTCTGCCTTCAGGAAGCCTTCCGAAGAATGAGTAGATGCTTTGGTAAGCATCGTTGGCAACTTGCACTGGACTCATGGTCATCCCAGCAAAGGTCTCAGAACCGAGTCTCAGTGGCCTGAATTGGGTGACCAGTCATCAATGGCTATCTCCAGGGGACTGAGCCTCTGCCTGGCCTGAGCAACAGCTGGGCCAGGCTCTCAACGCAAGGGGTGCTTTCTCAGGGAAAATTGGGGCGTTGTCACCAGCACACCCTGGTAGGCAAGGAACAGTGAGCCCCACGGACCTCAGATGTAGCTTTTCTTATCTTCTTTTCAGAACCACGAAGAGCTGCAGGATTGTGTGTACCTAATTCATTTCTGTGCTCTCCTCACCCAGAGTGAGGGCTTTGTAAATATTTGTTGGGTGAAAGAAAGAATAAATGAATAGTAAATGGATGAATGAACCTCTTGGGAGATAAAGGCAATCCTCTCTGGGGGGGGGGCGGATGAAGCAGCAACCCCCGTGCAGTGCGGTCAGGGGTGGCTGTAAGCTTCGTGCTGTGGTGTGATTGGCCTGTGCTACAATCTCTGGTGGCCAGGCTGTTTGGACAGTGTGCAGGGTGGCAGCAGGCAGCACCCCTGCCAAAGGCGCTTAGGCCTGAAGTTAAAGAGGGTGACTGTGTGAGCCGGCATGCTAAGGACGGGGCTGTGAGCTCAGGGTGCAGCTTGGTGTGAAATGAGGGACTATTCCTCTCAAACGTGTCAGCCTTGGCCAGGGGCCCTGGTCCCGGAGAAACTTTGGGGCGGCAGATGGCTGTGGGCTGACAGGAGAGAGCCCGGAGCAGGGCAATTTCCTCCTTGGGAGCTGAGGCTTCTGCCATCCAGAGTGGAGCACTGACAGCCTGTTCTTTGAGTCAGGGGTCTGGGTGGGCTCCTGATAGTGGTGGGGATCTGAGGAGAGCTTTTCGGGCAGCCACCTTTCCCCACCTAGCATGCGTGAGGCACTGGATTGGGTCCCTAGCACTGCCCGGCTGGTGTCCCAGCCTGTCCTTAGTCTAGCAATCTGGGTTCTGGCACGCAGTGCTGGGCGTGTGTTGATGGCCATGGGACCAGCCAGGCTTCTTTGGTTTCCACACGGGAGGCCCCAGCAGGCCTTCTTCACTGGGACCACCCTGGCAGAGGGGCCACCATGTTGAAGTCCAAACAGGGCCACTCTGGGAAGCTTTTGATGCAAATCCCGCAGCCAAAGGCTCCACATGCAGAAGCAGAGTTTTCACCGCTCCATGGTCCTTCAAGATGAGAGGCACATGGAGGGTGACCAACATGGTGTCCCAAAGGACCAACTGGGAAAGAAACACCCAGGTCTTGGCACCCTGATTGAGTACATGGCTCAGCCATGCTTCTTGTTATAACTCTCAGCACCAGAAACAGGTGGAATTCTCTCCTGCCTGCCTGTCCCACAAAGAGGAAGTTTCAGAGCTCCTGAGACTGACCTGAGGTCACACAGAGGCACAGTCAACATGAAACTCATGCCCAGCTGGTTCCAGGGCCAACCTCCTCATCCCTTGGTCATGTTGATTTTGGTGGGGGATACTAGCATCACCCATGATGGTCTTAGGTCAGAGTCCCCAGGAGTAGCTCAGCAGAAGCACTGAGATGTTGGCAGAGCTGGTACTGTATGCCAGGCATCAAGCTGGCTGCTGGGGACATAACGGCCAACAAGACACAGGGTCCTGCCTCATGGCAGACAACAGACACAGGAGGGGTGCCAGGGAAGGCCTCTGGGAAGAGGTAATGCTGGAGCAGAAACCAGGAGTTAAGTTAAGTTAAGTGCAGGTTCCAGGGGACGAGGTCACAGGGAGAGGTACAGCAGGAAGGGAGGGGTGAGGTCTCCTGGGTGACACAGCTTCCTGGGGTAAGTGCACATGGGCATCTTGGGGCTCCAGCTCTGACTCAGAGCCTAAAGACTGAGGTTCCTGGGGGCAGAAGTTCCTCCAGGTTGGAAGCACTGATGTAGCCCTTCCAAGCTGCAGCCATGGAGAAGGTTCTGGGGCGGCCTTTCCTTTCAGGGGCGGGCTGGTGGGCTCCCATCAACTGGGTCGTCTCAGTCCCACATCCCCGTGGCCGCCTGCCCTGGCCACTGCTTGGAATGGAAGGATTGCAAAGCCCCTCTCCAGAAGTCTCTCCAGAGCATCTCCACGTGAGGCAGGCACAGAGGGCCTGTCGGGGGTCTACCAGGGTGAAACCTCCCTTCCTCCTCCCTTCCTTCCTTTTTGATTTTTTGGTCTCTCTAGGATGGGCCTCCAGTTGGGTTCACTTCTTTCCTCAGGTGGGGACAGATTGCAGGGACATCCAGGCTTTCTCTTCACCCATTTTTATTTGAAAGGTGTACCAGGGGGCTGGGGCTATAGTGCTTGGCTAGCATGCGTGAGGCACTGGATTAGGTCCCTAGCACCACCCAAAATAAACAAATAGAGCAAAGGCAGGCTGTCCATCTACAACTACAATTACAAAAAAGAAAAGAAAAAAGAAAAAAGAAAGTCCACCAGGCCTCGCATCACAGAAGAGAACAGGAAAGAGAGGAGGAAGTGAGCTCAGTGAGTGGCTGTCAGATAACTGTCCTGCCTTGGGAAAGGCCTCTCCCCCTTGGCCCCTGGCTGGCCTGAGCTCCAGAAGGGCATTCCCACCCCATGGGGAGCCCTGGGGACAGTGAACACCTCGGTGGCCTCAGTGACAACAAGGGACTCGAGGCAGCATTCTTTGGCCCTGGGCACAGGTGGCACTTGGGCCATCCTGTCACTCCCTGCAGGGTGCTGAGCAGCATCCTGACCTCTGTTGCCAGATGTCCTCAGCAGCCTCCCCCACACAATGCAGCCAACACTGGCTCCAGATATGGCCAATGTCCCCTGGAGACCTGGTTGACAACTGCTGGTCTTCTCATGCAGAGGCCCTAGAAGATGTCCCCTTTCTGCTCTGGTGGCCCTCCAGAGGCTCTGGTGTCTCAGGATGGAGCATGCTTTCACAGCCAGGAGCAGCATCCTTCATGCCAACTCTGACCTCAGACCACAGCCACAGAGCAGTGAGGGTGAGCTGCCACTCACCTGGACCAGGCACAGGTCACCCACGAGCCTTTTCTGGTTCCTCAGACAGGCAAGCAGAGGGAGGGAAGTATTGGAAGCCTCAGTGGCTGCTGCATTGTTCCTGTGGTACACAGGTGTGTTTGTGAGAATCTTGGGGACAGAGGGGTCTGAACATTCCCAGCACATCAGGGAGCACATGGTCCTAGGGAGGGCCAGTAGGACCAGCATCCTTCAAGAAAGCACTCTCTTAAGGCCACCCCAATGTGGTGGACACGGCCTGAACTTTACTTTCCTTACTTTTTCATTTTCCAGCTTTTCCCTTGGTTCTTGGCTCTGGAAAAAGTGGAAAAACATCTACAGAGAACATGCTGTGGCTATCTGGCTTGCAAGATGGAAGATCCCACAGAAACAGGAACCAGGGCCGACGTGGGGCCCACACAGCACACCCTTGTCCTTTGCAGGTGGGGCTCCATATGATAGTTCCTCATCTTAAGAGAGTTTAAGCTCTGGACACTGGGACCAGGACCCATTGGGTAGGGTCTTGCTCTGGCCTGCTAAGGGCGCTTTCATAGGAGTGCTTGTCAAATGGCACCAGAGCCCTCTTTCTCTGCTGGGTTAGGAGGCAGGAGCTGCCACCAGGGCATCTCAGCTCTAGAATCCTGCCTCTCGAGGAGGCCAGCAGAATTTCTTGCAAAAAAGCTCATGAGCTTAGACAGGTGTCTTCGTGGGCAGGGGTCTTGGCACTCCCAAAATCTAAGACAGTGCCAGGCGCTGTGCAGGCCCACAGGCTTGGAGAGATCAGCCCCTCTTGCTCCATTGGCAAGATGGTCTCCTTGTCTGGCAGGCATCTCTCAACCCCCACCTGGCAGCCAGATTCTCCTACCCCTCCCCTCTCGTATCTCTTCATCTAGCTTGCGGTCACCAGGCTATAAAATAACTGTGGAATAAACTGTATTGATCAAACAGCAAACATTTTTTAAACATCTATCAAGTGTATGCCACTGGACCTAGAAAGTGTTTGGCGCTTTGAGAGAGGAACAAGACGCTCAGTTATGAAGGATGGCAAATACATGGCACTCCTGACCCTCTCCTTGCCCATGTTCCTAGCAGACACTGCTAATCAATCACTGCACATGTAGCTTCAGAACACTGATTGACATAGAGCTCTGGACTGCTCCTCCTTGGGAAGGTCTTTTGGAAGTGGCTCTGGGAGATAAAAGGCCACCCCCTAGACCAGCCAGATGTGTCACATCGACTGTGGTGACCAGTGGCATAACAGACATCATGGACTGATCACTTATTCTCTTGTCCTTCCAGTCGCAGCCTGAATGGCTTCACCTGGAGCTCTCCAGCCACATTCTCTGGAAGTCTTCCCGAAAGCTTGGCACCTTTCATTTCTTTTATGTTTGTCTCTCCCCACAGGACATTACAGGAGCTGCCTGCTCACAGGGTGGCTCCAATCTTCAGCCAGGCATATTTAGGTACTTGATAAATATCTGTCCAAAGAATGCGTAGTGAATAAGGCTGCAGTGGCTGGTGGTGGGCCAGGGAGGAGGCAAAGATGGCAAGAGGCCACACAAAGTCCTCCAGGGAGCGGCACCTGGTCTCAGGTACTTCGTGGAAACCTGCTCATGACTCTCAGTTGCCCTTCACTCTTGCTTCATGGGAAACCTCATGGCAACCTGCGTCCCTGCAAATGCTGGTGGCCTTTGCTGAGGCTGCATCTGCATCTCCCCAACCCTGCTGCCACACCACTTCCCCAGGGAGGTGGTGGTAAGCACTAGTGGGCCATCCGGGGGCAATAGAAAGCAATCAAGAAATCTCCTACCTGGACATGGGAGGATATACCGCTGTTCTGCTCACACCGGCCAGGGCCTGTCCTGGAGGGCAGAAGTCGAGTCCAGGTGTGGCCAGCTCCTTGTGCAGGCTTGAGGGGAGGATCCTTCCTGCCTCTTCCAGTCTCTGGTGGCTCCTGGTGACCTTGGCCCATGGCTGCACCCCTCATGTCTGCTCTGTGGCCACATGAGCCTCTTCCTCTGAGTCTCCCATTCTCCCCTCTTCTCATGAGGACTTGGGACCCCTTCCATCCAGGATGATCTGAAGATATGTAGGTGATCAGTCTGCAAAGTGCCAATTTTCATACAAGGCCACTCTCAGGCCCCAGCTGGATATGGGCTCACCCTGGTTAGCACCAAGTGCCCTACAGGCAGCTCAGAGAGGCCAGCTTTGCTGTTATCCTTGGGGGCCATTTGGAGCCAATGTCACCTTGGATTCCCTCCTCTTCCTCCTCTTTAGTTTCTACGTGTGTGTGTGTATGTGTGTGTGTGTGTGTTTCAAAAATTTGTTCTGTGTTCTCAAAGGCTCATCAGGGCAAGGAGAGTGACTTTTTGGATCTTATGACATTCACTACAGGCTGACAGACGGGCCATTGTCCCTGGACTGGTGGCCCTAGAGGGAGATATAGGTCTCTTTCCTTCTGGGACCTGGGGCTAATCTCAGCTGTCCCCAACTCAGGCTTTGCTGGGAAGGAAGCTATAGAACAGACCCCATGAGAGTCACAGCCTCAGGCAGGAATGAGACATGACTTCAAATGCTCAGATTTGAATGAAATCATATGCAGCCTAGGAGATAAGCCTTCTCTCCTCATCCCGGAGTCTGGCTCACTGTCATGGAGCCGTCGATGGAATTTCTGTGAAGACTGAACCAGAAAGGGACACAGTGACCCACCTGCTCTGCTTCCTTCTGGTGTTCAGTGAGCAGAGACCACTAAGCCAGGGCTCATCTGCACAGAGCCCTATTCACGGCTGACAAACCAGCCGGAAGCCCTGACACAGGCTGAGGAGGAACTGGGCGGTGAGGGGAGGGTGTTGGGCAGGGGCAGGGAAGCTGGGCTGGAAGAGGACCAGAAGGAAGCCTTCTCTCCCCGTTCTACCTCCTAGTCCAAGCCACACTCCTCTGGATGACCGTGACACCCCTGGTGGGCTTCCCCTGTAGCTGTAGACATTTGCCACAGGAACCAGAAGAAGCTTCTGAAAATAACGTGCAGGAGATGGCACAGGTAGCATGGTACCCGCGGTCCAGTGGTAGTGTCCTATTCGAAATGACCACGGCATAGATCATATAAACACCTCTTGAATTTACCTGGACTCCTAGCCCCCCAACCTTCTGTGCTTATTCACCCCATCCTTTGGCCAGGGAGAGGCATTGCTGGGACGTGGGTGACACTTTCCAGCAGTCATCCCGCACAGATGGGTCTTTCCTTGCTGCCTGTGGATAGATACGTCTCCCTCTGCTCCGAAAGTCACACTGCTCTTGAGATCAAAACAACCACCTTCGCCCAGACATGGAGGGCTTTGAGGAAAGACAACCTCTCCCAGAGGGAATCAGTGCATCCCTCAGTAGGGAGTGGAGTCTACAGTTACTGAACATGCTCAGTAACAGCATGGTAAGCCGAACAGCATTAGCAATAATGGTGCCAGTACCAGTGGTCCTTTCTCAGGCACTTAGAAGGTACCAGTCTCTGTGCTAAGTTCCCCACGAGCCAACGCTTTACCACCCGGGAGATGCAGCCTCCTCAGAGGATGGTGAGATCAGGCATATCCAGGCAATGGATATGGGGACAGGGAGGGGTGGACATTTGTCCAGCTCTCTGGAAGCTCATGATGAGTTAAAAGGACAAGATATGGGAAGCCTCCTGGCTGATAAGGGCTAAGCAGCGTTCGATACAACAACAGAAGAGAGATTCCAGGCAGCGCGTGATTAATTGCGCACATCGCAGGGATGATAAATGTTTTAGCAACTCCAAGGAGGGAGCCATTTCCCCAAGTCAGGCACCTGCGGGCTGACTGTGCCCTCTCAGAGGGGGACTCCAGAGGAGGTCCATGTCCCTCAGCTGGGGTTGGGAGAGAGCCTTTTTCTATTTAAGGAACGGGCTTGACAATGGTTGTGCACTTGGTTCTGGGGAGCCTGCTATTTCAAGGAGACGAGAAGCCAGTGGAAGGTGAATACTTACCCCTTCAGCTGCCCAGACTGCTCCAGAATGCTCCATTTATCTGACATCTTCCCTCCAGAAGGGGGAACTGGAATGCAGTGCTAGCATTATGTGAAAAGAAGACACTGGCTTTGAGCCCCCAAAGCAGCTGGGGCATCTCTCCCTTGGCAAAAGGGTCCCATAGAATATTACAAAAACATATCACGCTCATGGAAGTGGTAAGACTGACAACTGTCTGGATTTTGCCCCAATTTCAAGAGGCAAAGGCTGAGAAGTTTCACTGAAGCTCTCAGGCTCTGGATTGTGTTCAGTTGGGGTGTCTATTAGGAAAACGAGCCTTTTCATCTCGGCTGATACCATAAATTGGTTCGTGGATGCCCAAGGCTTTATCCCATTCAATCGTGTTGCTCTCTAAGTGGTGTTAAGGCTGTGTCTCTGTGAGCAGGCTTATCTGACTGTCAAGAAACTCCAGCCTGGGATGGTGAGGAGCTGTATCTGCAGGCCTGGGTGAGATGACAGATGGACATTTCCAATCTAGGATGATCCAGGAAGGCACACACCTTCCTGGGCTATGGTGGAGCAGGGTGCAGCTGCCACCCAGTTTAGTAGGGCCTGCTCTGGGCTCTGGCTGTCCCCAATGGTGGGAAACCAGATGGCTAATGATAAATGACAGAGTGGGCATTTGTAGGGGCAGGCTGGCAACATCCAGAAACCCAGAGGGTTTCTGGAGCCAGGAGTGGCCCACAGATACGTGTGTTGGGTTGGGTGCTGAATGAGTCATATGTCTCCTCTCTCCCACCTTTACTGTCTCCCCATCTTCCCAGGAGTTTGAGAGTTTGGGGGCAGGGGAGTCTGTTGTTCCTTTAAATTAAATATAAGCTGCATACTTAAAGTATGGTCCCCATGGAGGGCAGCCCCAGCAGTCATTCAAAGACAGGCTCTTCAGGGGATGGGGCTTATGGAGAATGTATTACCAAGCATTTCATCAGATGTTTGAGTTGTTTGAGGGCCACGACATGTTGTGGGCCCCACCGGCATGGAAGCCATCAGGACAGGAACCTGGAAGGAAGAGGAGGAGCACCTTTCAGAGACGCTCTACGCTACCCAATGACGGAGCCACCGTGACAGATAAGTTCCCAAATGCAAGAATGGCGGCAGTCCCTTAGCAGCCCCCAAGGTCTCGCTCTGCTGCGTGAGACTTGCCCAGGCCACACAGACACACCTGGAGCTGCCAGTCCCTTTCCTTCCATGCAGGATGGAGTCCAAAGCCAAGAGCCTGGCCTCAAAGTCCTTCATTCCACAGGTTGGTAGTGACATAGCAAGGAAGAGCATGGTTATGGAGCGAGATGACTGGCAGGATACCAGCTGCCCATGCTCACTGCCCCTCTCTCTGGTGCCTGCTGCTTCTTTAGCTGTGTGAGCAGCTGGATGGTGAGTACTTTCCACGAATTCCTTATCCCGAGGCCGCATGGCCCCTGGGACCATCCCTGGCACCTAGTGAGACTGGGTAGCCTGGGTTCTTAGGCTCCCGTTCCAGCCAGTTCTGCACCCAGGGACATGGGACTTCTTAGCTCTGCTGCAGGTTCATAAGGAGCATCCTGAGAGCCAGGCCTCAATGACCTAGTCTCCCGTCACACTCTCCTGTCCCTCTTTATCAGCAAATAGAGTCCAAAAGTGGAAGAGGTTGACCAAGAAAGCAGTGTTGAGACAAGATTTGAGCCTCAGTCTCTGTCTTCTGACCCGCCTTACTTGTTTGTCTCCTAAAATACCTCACTCTCCCAGGACCTCTGCCACACGATGGCACCTGGCCCATCCCACTGTCATGGCCCACTCCATGGCCACCTCCATCCAATGCTATCTGTGTCCCCACACTGGACCCAAGCTGTCCTCCCCAGCTCTTCCACTGGCCTTGTCATGGGACAGGCTGGGGATGGGTCTGGATTCTCTCCCAGGGACTGAGCCCCACCCAGTGCTGACACCAGACCATAGTGTCAGGTGGCATCAGGACCTGGGGGAGTCTCATCGTCTTGGGTCATGCATGTGTACCCCACAGACTCCCAAAGCAGCTGCAGCTGCAGCAGATGCCCTGGGCCTTCAGAAGAAACCCAGTCCTCAGAATGACTGGGGCGGCCACAGCAGGGCATCCGCAGCAGCCTGTTCTTCTGGTGTCCGTGGAGCGTCTTGGATTCCTGCAAGGGAGAGAAGGAAGGAAGGTACCAGGGAGATGCCAGGAGGAGGACCAGAAAGGCAAGGAAGAGGGTGAGGGAGAGGAGAATCAAAGCTGGGTGGGGTCAGCAGCAGGACGACAAACAGGGAGACAACTGGAGAGATGCACACACGCTCCATCTCACAAGCACGCTGGGATACCAACACACAGCTCCAGATAGGCCAGCCCCAGCCAGCGTCCTGGGAGGCCATGGGTCGGCTGTAGAAGGGCAAACTGCCCAAGTTCTCCGTCAAGTGAGCAGGAAGGCCCAAGCCAGTGGGTGGCTTCCGCACCAAGAGCGCTGGGAGGACACAAGGAGCATTTATTCCCAGCACGGCGTCCCCATCAGAATGCCCACCAGCCGAACCTTTTAGAGCTTCTGCCGCTAATAGCATGATTTCTTTCTCTGTCATCAGTGGTAACAAACTGATCCATAAAAGGTTTTAAAAGTGCTACAAATATCTCCTCCAGTCCCCCGAAGTCAAGCTCATTGGGAGAAATGGCTGGTTTCATTCTCCCTGCACATTTGGGTGTCTGGATGTGGTTGAGGGAGTGAGCTCACCTTGAGGCTTAGGGCAGGATGGGCATCGACCCAGAGAGGGTGTGGGGAGGGCAGGGCAGGAGGCCAGCCGGCAGCGGTGGGTCCCAATGTGAGCTGGGACGGAGGTGGAGAAAGCGAGGCCCCAAATTTCAGTGGCACCCACTCCCAGTCTGGTTGGCATCTGAGGGCCAGGGCCTCCTCGAACTTTGCACCCTGAGTATCTCACTCTGGTCCTGACCCTGGGTAGGAGGCAACGAGCACAGGTGCCTGCCTCACTCTTCTCCTCTGTAAAATGGGATCACCTGCCCTCCTCAGGCAGCTACTTACAGATGGCACACATTGCACCCAGCACCGTGCTGGGCACCGGACGGGAACAGACATCTGTCTGCTCTCGGGGAAATTATGACCCAGAGGATGGAGGAGTCACAGAAGACCCACTGTGTTGCACAGGAACTCAAATTTCATAGGTGATCTCGGCTGGGTGGCCAGGGACACGGGCTGGTGCCAACATCTGCTGAGCTGTGGACAGGTGAGGACCCTGCACCTGCTGACAGGAGGGCAGGACAGAGGTGAGCCTTGAGCCATGGCAGAATGCCAGTGAGAAGGGTGGGCAGAGGTGACACAGCCCAGGCAGATGGACCAGGACCCTCCCCACTCCCTGCAGCCCACAGAGTCTGGACGTTTTCTGAACCACATCTCGTCCTGACCTACTTCCCCAATGTCCCTTGGGCACCCTGTTCCCTGCTAAGTGACGACAACAAATTTTTTACCCAAGCTAAAGAGTCATGCTGCTATTTCTTCTAGAAAATACGAGACCCTTTCCAACCTGGCAGACACTCTGCTATGTCTAGATGGAGGTCCCTGATGATGGGACATGAGTCAGTCCCCTTCACCTCCTGAGATCCCTCTGCTCCCTTCCATTGCCTTGAGGAGATCCCGCCTCTTTTTCTCACCTCCCTCCTCTTTGCCCTAGGGCTCAGCACATTCCTGCCCCAGTGCCTTTGCACTAGCTAGTCTCGCTGTTTGCAAGGTCCTTCTATAGTACCTGCCCCAGGTGCTTCTTTCATCATCCCGCTCGCCCCCCTGCCTTGCTGTGCATCCAGCCTCCCACCATGGCACATTTCTTGGCTCCCACGCTATGCTAAGCCCTGTGCCAGATGTGGAGGTGCAAGGTAGCGTGAGTTTGTGTTCCAGTGCACAAACACCTGTGGCGGGCCACTGCCGGCAGCCCCACGACAGCGACGAAACAGTCTGAACCCTGCCTCCCTCGGTGTGGCCTGGCTTTTGTTATTCATCTCTCGATCCACTGGACACTCAGCCTCATGGGCCCTGGGGCTGGTGTGATGTGACGGAAGGTTAGGATCATACCCATAAGAGTGACCTGCTGTGTAGGAGGAGATGGCCCTGGTGGCAATAGCCCCCCACTATTGCCACTGAGGTCCTGGGGCAGGCATGCAGGAGCCACCCCACAGACATGGATTCATCTCCATGGGATCTGGGCTGCTCCTCACAGGGCTTCTGAAGGAGATGGCCCTGGGGACAGCCACTGCCCTCCGACCTTGCTTTCAGCTGGGGAGAGTGACTGCGGCTCTCCCCTCCCCCCTCGAGATGGCAGGTCCAACAGCACCCAGCCGCAGGGGCAGGCGTGGGCGCTGGTGCGGGGGCTGAGCAGAGGCCAGCAGGGATTCTGTGCCCAGCGAGCGAGCACAGCCCCCACAGTCTGCAGCTCAGCCAGTGACTCACTCGGCTCCGGCTCGGACGCCCTCTGCACACTGATGAGACTCCAGAGTGACAGACGCACGGGGAGAATGGGGGAGCAGACGGAGGCACAGCAGGGTGCTCTGTGCGCACACACACGCACACACTCACATGCACACTCACACTCCTGCTGTGTCCCCTCCCTCTCCTCCTTTCCCTTCGCAGGAGTGAGGGCTAAGGCCACGGGCTTGAGCTTGGGTGACCAGGGTGGATTGGGGGCATGGTCTTGGTGCTCCCTGAGATCCTGGGACAGGAGCAGGTTCAAGGGGTGAGGTGGAGTTCTCGAAGGAGCCAATTCTGGGGTGATGAGGGGGCTTTCAGAGGGATGGAGTACAGCTGTGGTGGAGGGGAGGCCAGGCCCAGAGACAGCCGTGGCTCTGTGCTGGTTTCCAGCCCATGACGGGAGGCCCCCAGAACTTCCCAAAAGCAGTGTTTACCATGGCACAACCGAGCCACAGAATGAAACCCTACACTAAGACTGACCCTCACGGGGCCCCAGCCTTCATTTCCTCAAGCTCGACTTGGTGGTCTAGTCAGCAGTCCAAGACCACCTTGTGAAGCCCAGGGGTGTGACAAAGGCCGCCCACAGGGCTCCCGGAAACCCTGGGCCTTGGCCCCAGCACAACCCATTCAAACTCCCCAGGACCAGGGAAGAAAGGGGGAAAGGACCCTGACAAGGGGAAGCCTCACGTGGAGGTCTCAGACGCCCAAATCCAGGCCCCCTCCCCATGGTTGGCTGGCCAAACAGGCTCTTGGTTCACTGGGACTGTTCTTGCTCACGGATGCTAAGAGGGTTGGAGGGAACTCTTTCAAGGGCCACCCACAAGTGGGCCAGGTTTAGTAGTTGGATTTACTAAATATAAAAACACACTCACACATACACATGCACTAAGCTTAGTTCCTAATCATGGAAGAGACAGCAAGAGGAAAGAAATGGAGGGGAAGGAAAGACAGGAGTGAAAAGGAGGAGAGAGGACAGAGAAGTTCCTGAGCCTGTAAGGCCACAGCAAGCCCACCTCTCTGGATGAGCACCCTCTGCCGCTCCTGAACTCCACTTGCCCCTCTCTGCTCTGCCCCACCTTGGCCTTGCCTGTCCTCTGACGGGAAGAGAGGACTGTTGCCAAGAGTGATAAAAAAAAAGAAGGTTTGTGACACATATCCTCCAGGCCCCCAAAAATGGAGTACCTGCATGACCCAGAGACACTACTGTTTTCTGCCTGGGCTGAAAGTCTCACAGACCATGCCCCCAAAACACACATGCACACAGCATGACCAAAGGTGCAGGCCTCCCTCTGGACCTGCAATGGGTAAGAACCAGGGACCCGTGGAACCAGTCAGAGCCTGTGGTATCTGCACTTAGTATGAGCTAAATGGGCCAGGTGTGGTGGCGCCCGCCTGTAATCCCAGTGGCTTGGGAGGAGGCAGGAGGATCACAAGTTCAAAGCCAGCCTCAGCAATTAAGCGAGGCTTTAAGAAACTCAGAGATAACTTATCTCTAAATAAAATACAAAAATTGGGCTGGGGATGTGGCTCAGTGGTTGAGTGCCCGAGTTCAATCCCCAGTGTGTGTGTGTGTGTGTGTGTGTGTATATATATATATATATATATATATATATATATATATATACAAGCTAAATGACCTCATCCTGTTTATAAATGAGGAAATTGCCAAAAGCCAGCATCATGCTTAATGAGAAAAAAATGGAAAGCATTTCCTCAAAAATTAAAGAACAAGATCAGGATATCCACTTCTATTTCACATAATCCTTGATATTTTAGCCAGAACAATTATACAAGAGAAGAAAACAATCAGGGTACAAATAGGAAAGGAAGAAGTCAAATTATCACAGTTTGCAGATGACCTGGTCCTATACTTAGAAGATTTCAAAAGCTCCACCAGAAGATTTCTAGAGCTAATAAACAGATACAGTAAAGTAGCTGGATACAAGATCAACATACAAAAATCAATAGCTTGCCTAGACACCGATAATGAATCTGCTGGAAAAGAAATAAGGAAAACAATTCCATTCACAAGGGTCTCAAAAAGAAAATAAGAAAAAAGAGTGCTTAGGAATAAATCTAACCAAGGGGGTGAAAGACCTACACAGAAAATCATAGAGCACTGAAGAGAGAAGTTGAAGAAGACACTAGAAGATGGAAAGACTTCCCATGTTCATGGATAGGCAGAATTAATATTGCTAAAATCACCATATTAACAAAAGCAATCTACAGATTCAATACAATCCTCATTATAATATCAATGACATTGTTCACAGAACTAGAAAGAACAGTCCTAAAAATCATATGGAGAAATAAAAGACTCAGACTAGCCAACGTTTTTTTGTTTGTTTGTTTTTATTTACTAAGCAAAAAAAGCAATGCTGATGGTATTATAACACATGACTTCAAATTATACTACAGAGCTAAAGAAACAAAAGCTGTATGGCTCTGGCATAAGAATGGAGACACAGACTAATGGAATAGAACAGAACACACAGAGACAAACCCATACCAATGCAATCATCTGATTTTTGACAAGGTACCAAAAAATATATATTGGAGAAAAGACAGGCTTTTTAAAAAATGGTACTGGGAAAACTGGTAATCCACATGCAGATGAATGAAACTAGAGCTCTCACTCTGCACAAAAACCAACTCAAAATGAATCGAAGACCCGAGAATTAGACCAGAAACCATGCAACTCCTAGAAGAAAATGTAGGGTCAACACACCCAGCTTTCAGGGATAGGCAATAGCTTTCTCAATAGGACCCCTAAAGCTCAGGAAATCACGCCAGGAATTAACAAATGGGTGGCATCAAATTATAAAGCTTCTGCACAGCCGAGGAAGCAATCAGCAATGTGAAGAGAGAACCTAGAGAATGGGAGAAAACCTTTGCTAGTCACTCTTCTGACAGAGGATTAATATCTAATGTATAAAGAACTCAAAACCTTTACACCAAAAAAAACTCCCACATAACCCAGTTACTAAATGGGCAAGTGAATTAAACAGACGCTTCTCAAAAGAAGACATACAAGTGGCCAACACATATATGAAAACTGTTCAAAATCATTAGCAATCAGGGGACTGCAAATCAAAACTACCCTGAGATTTCATCTCACTCCAGCCAGAATGGCAGCCATCGAGAATATAAACAATAATAAATGCTGGGGAGGATGCGGAGAAGAAGGAACGCTTTCACACTGTAGGTTGGACTATAAGTTAGTAGGAGCACTATGGAGATCAGTATGGAGGCTCCTCAAAAGACTAGGCATGGAACCACCATGTGACCAGCTGTACCACTCCTCAGTATTTAACCTGAAGAATTAAAGTCATCTTGCTACAGTGATCCATGAAAGCCCATGGTTATAGCAGCACAATTCACAATAGCCCAACTACGGAATCATCCTGGGTGTCCATCAATGGATGAATGGATAGAGAAAATGTGTTCTGTATACACAGTGGAGTTTTATTCAGCCATAAAGAAAAATGAAATTATGTCACTTGCAAAAAAATGGATGGAACTTGAAAGCATTGTATTAGATGAAATAAGCCAAACTCTGAAAGTCAAGGATGGTATGTTTTCTCTCATGGGTGGAAGCCGGAGAGGCAAAAGGAAATAAATGGGGAGGATCGCATAGAAGGAAGACGGGAGAGTGGAGCAAGAGAACTGGGGAGGGAGGGGAAGGGAAAGAGGAGGTACTGGGGAGTGAAATTGACTGAATTATGCCATGTGCATTTACGAATATGTAACAATGAATCCCACTATTATGTATAATTATAATGCTCTAATTAAAAAAAAAAAAACGAGGAAATTGAAGTGAGGGAGCTGCTGGCTCAAATCCAGACGGCCACCACGTCCTGAAGCCAAGACACAGGCCAGTTCTGTTGGCTCTGGGCCAGCTGCGTTGGCTTCTCTGGCTGTAACAGATTACCACCAACCTGTAGCTCAAAACTGCACACATCTATTATCTTCCAGTGTCGGGTCGGAATTCAACACGCACATCGCTGGGTAAAGTCAAGGCGCTGCCAGGACTTCACTCTCAGGAGGCTCCAGGGAAGGTCACCTTCCTCACTCCTAGAGGCCTGAGCATGCCCTGGCTGGGGGCCCCTAGAACTCCCCCCAGGAACCCACTCCCTTGAATGCCTGCTTTGCTTTGCTAAGTGAAAAATTCCTAGGGTCTTGGCTCTGAATGTCACTGGGTGACCCAGTAGTGCCCAGAACAGAAACCCCCACCCCACCCCCAGGAAGGAGGGAGAAGAAGGGAAGGGCACAGAGACATCTTGCTCCAAGCCTGCCCTTCATGAGAGGCAAGCTAAACTCGGAACCAACACTGACCTTGGAGGCCCCTCTCACTTCATCCACATTCGGCCCAATCTCATCCACTCTGTTTTTAACTCCAACTCGACGCAGTCCCAAACCCCGCCGGTCTGACTGCTGTGGCTTGGACATGAAGTGTCCCCAAAGTTTCGTGTGTGGAAGGCATGGTCCCAACCTTTAACCCTGACCCAACCCAACCCAATTATAATCCGAACCCTAACCGTAGTTGCACCCCAGGGTCAACCCAACCCAAACTCCACCGGCTCTAGCTCCAGGAGGCCCCTGCTTGCCTTTCCCTTAGTCCCTCTCTTACTCTTCCTTTTTGTTCTTTTCTAGGAAATGACTGTGATTGTGACCCTCCGAGGGTAGGAAGGGGAAGAAAGCCCTGAACCACTTTAATGGGACTTCTTAGGTTTGGAATTTGGGGGAAGCCCACGCCTTCCAAATGTGCCATGCACTCCACTGTAGAGGAGTGGGAGCGCGGCCACCCAGCCCCTCCTGCCCAGGTCGGGAGGCGCTTGGCACACTCGAGTTCCCACACTGATAGAATGCAGGTCTCCAAACAACAGGAGCATTTACCTTGGCAGCGGCCCTGTGGAGAGGAGGCATTATCCACACAACAGGAACCACGGGGAAAGACCGGTGCCCCCTGCCCCGATGGCAAGCACGTGGAACCTGTGCGGGACTCTGTCCAGGGTGCCAGAGTCAAGGCCAAGTCAGTTGGGCTCCCTGCCCTGCCCACTGCCTTCCTGTCACCGCTTCAGGGGCCTGCCACACACTCCTGTCCAACTCGCAGAGTGCAAAACTGCCACCAGAGAGCCAGCACAGGGGCCTCTAGTGCATCCCCTCAGCCTGCCATTGGCTTCTGCTGGGACATTGTCCAGTGTTGGGACCAAAGAGCAGAGAGACTTGGGTTGCTGACAGGTCAACTAGTCCATTAACCAGATGACTTTTAACTAGAAAAGAGGGGGAAAGGGAGGAAGAAAGAGTGGGGGAAGGGCTCCTCCAAGACACCTGGATAAACAAAGCAAGGGACCAGTGAGAAATACTGGTGGGAACAGCAGGAACTCTGGAACCAACGTGCCGTGTCTAAGCATGAGGCCTCAGGTGGTCCTCTAATTTAGCTGGCCTTAGTTGACCCTGGTTTATAGGTCGTGGGAAGGCTGCAGGAGCGCCTGCCTGCACATACACGCTCAGCTAAGCACCAGCACAGTGGTTGTTGCAATGTGGAAGGAAGCCAGGAAGGCATGGCAGGCAGGTGGCTCTGCTGGCACCTGAGGGATATCGCCAATTCTTGGGGAAGGGATGTGCCCCCCGACCCCGCCGGAAGAGCTCTGTCCAACTAGGTTGGGCAGAGCAGGGTCCTGGCCCCTGCCTGTCTACAGTACAGAGCATTTTCTAGGACCTCAGATCTGAGTCCAGGCTTACAGCAGTCTCCACTGGAGATGGGACAACTGGAGCTCAGAGAAGATAGTCACTGTGCCAGTGCACTCCCATCATCCCACATGGACTGGAGGTACGTCTTTCTTCCTTGACTAGTACTTCTACTTGGAGATCCAGTGGGGGGAACACACATTGGTGTGGTCTCTGTGAACTTGCTGTGTCCAGTCCGGGTGCTGGCTATGGCCAGTCCCCCAAGGGGTCTACCTATGGGAGGCCTGGGAAGAGGAAAATTTCCATAGATGCACTCTGGCTCCATGGAGCCCAAGGGACTCCCAGGCCTTTCCCACACATCTGCTGTGATTACAGCCACCTGCTCTGTTCACCCAGATCTTTCTGCCCAATCAAAGAGTGGGTCTCTCCACAACCCTACGTACATGTCCCTGTCAGACAGGGAAATGTTAAGACAATGCTCCTTTAGGAGAAATGTAAAAGGTGGGGCCTAGATGTCTCCGATTCTTGCAGCCTCTGAGGCCTCTTGCAAAATTCTTCCCTGGGTCCTAGGTAGAGGTTCTGGAAGCTTCCCTGGAATATGGCACACACAAGGAATCCCTGCTCTCAAGGGTGCAAAAGGAGATGGCCCTGGGACACATGGCAGAGCAGTGAAGGGCCTGGGGGCTGTTTCCACAAGCAGGTCCTGAGGGTCTGTGGGCCCAGACCTGGCTGGGGAACTGGCAGGGCGGGTGGGGAATGAGCTAAAGCCTTTTCCACGTGGAGTTTGTGAGCCTACTCAAGGAGAAGGGCAAGACACAAAAGCAAATATGCACAAGGAATTATTGTTTGTGATGAGAGCCATGTGAAATTGAAACAGGACACAGGGACAAGGGGAACTGGGAGGGGAGGCTGGGTGTCCACCTCAGACCTGGTGGTCTGCACGCCCTCTTTGGGGAGGGTATGGTGGGCTGTGACTTGGAGACTGAGAAGGAGCCTGCAGGGCGAGTTCCAGGCAGAAGAACAGTGTGTGCAGAGGCCCCGAGGCAGGGTGCCTGGGGTACTGTGGGCAGTGGGTGGCCGTGGCATCCTGGGAGAGATGAGGGAGGAAGCTGGGCCCTTGGGCTTCTAAGATCTTGTTCTCCTAAATCAGCCTCCATGTGGCGTGGGGGTCCAGATAGGAAAGTCAGGGCTGACCATCTGCCTGAGAAGCCCAGTGAAGCTGTAACTCCCTCCCTCATTGTGTGGATCAAGTAGGAGTGGAGAGGGTGGGGGCTGGTGGGGGTGGCCCTGCTCGGGGTGCATGAAGGCTGGTTTTTCGTCATGGATACCTTGCTAGGAGGCCAGGATTCACTCAGGGCTGTTTCTGGGGTGCCCAGGAGCACCCAGCTGCCCCCAAACAACTCAAGATGCAGATTCCTGTGTGCAAATGTGTCACCTGCTGGCTCAATGCTCCTGCCCCAGCTGCAACCAACCCCTCCCCCAGTGCCAAGGACAGTCCCTAGAGGTTGAATCATTGGGCCCAAGTTCCTGTGCAAGTAATAATTAACAATTTCAGTAATAATAGTAGTAGCTCAGGTTTATTGAGTGCATGGAATTACATATACTACACAAATCAATTAATCTAATCTACATAGCAATTGCATAAAATAGGCGCTCTAATTAGCTCTGTTGGTGAGGAAATGGAGGCACAGAGAAGTTAAGAAATTTGCCCAAGTTCACACAGCTGGAAAGTGGCAGTCAGGAGTGTGGTTCCTAATCCCAACATTAACCATTGCTCTAAGACACCTGCTGTCAGAAATAACAGCACAATGGAAAGTCTCCTGAACCCCTGGTGCTGGAGTGTATTCTCTCTCCCAGGGTGCACACAGGAGGGGCTCCAGGGAATTTGCTGAATGGGGCCTTACATGCGGGCACCTTCCTGACAAAGGGACAGCTCTTGTCAACAGGAAAAAGCCAACATGTGGCCTGAGCACCCTGTGCCAGGGGCCAAGGGCTACCAGAGTGGCTCCATCATGTCCACGGGGCAGAGGGTTCTGCTGTGGCCAGAGAAGGGAGGAGGAGGAGAACAAGGATTCTCTGAGTTAATGACAGCGGAACTTGTGGGCACCCCAGGCACAGGGAGTGCTCAGCGTTAGCAAGGACTGTTATTGCTGCTCCCTGACCAGTATTAATCACCATGGCGTCCGGGTGCTGCGCTCAGCACTTTCCACGTGTGGTCTCCATTCATCCTCGTGGCAATCTGCGAAGTGCTGGCCTCTCTTTTCATCTCTCTATAGGAAGCTGAAGACCAGAGGGGCTCGGGGACTTGCTCCAGGTCACACAGGCAGTGAGCAGAAGATGGATCTGAACCCAGCCATCACCCTTCCCTACGTGCAGGGCTTTAAACCAGGACAGTGAGCTGCCCCCACGGTGCTGCTCACACCACTGCCTCACCTCAGGCCTCCTGTACAGGGAGTAGCATGTCTGCTTTGCAAACAGGAGGTGAGGGAAGGCCCCATCTTCCATCCCTTCTCAATTCGGTCTGCAGCAAGACACTGCCTATTTCTACATGTGTGGGTGGAAGACCCTGTGCACCCAGCTGCCCCCAAACAACTCAAGATGCAGATTCCTGGGCTCATGCTCACCAATGCTGAATTCTGAGCAGCTGGTGCCTTCCCAGGTAGGGATTTAGCCAGTTAAAATGCAGGACACCAGTTAAATTTGAATTGCAGATGAAAAGCAATTCTATAGCATAAGTATATCCCCAATATCTCATGGAATATCCTTATATAATAATAAGAGATTATTTCTTGCTTATCTGAAATTCAGATGCAACTGGGTGTCGGGCATATGTTCTGGCCACCCTTCCCCCAGGTGCTGTGGGGGCCCAAAGAACCAGAACTCTTCCTAGACCTGGACGGCCCTTTGGGGGTCCGCATTGGACACCCAGGAGCCAGGCTCCTAGCTGCCGCATGAGAACACAGCGAGTCCCTCCTGGCTTCCACTCCGTCCAGCGGCACCGTCTGGGGTCACCGCTGGCTTTGCACAGGTGCGGAAACTAGGCGCATTGGAGCAGGCCTGTGGGGCCCCTGGGAGAGGTTGGTGGAGGGCGGGCGGAAACCCAGGCGAAGCCCACGCACCAGGCAGGCCTTCCCGGTAGGCCCTGGCCATCTGGGCTCAGGCGCAGACACCTGGCGTCTCCGAGCGGGAAACCGCGCACCCTGCCCCGGTGGGACGGCTTCCCGCCCGCGCTGGCAGATGGCCGGAGGAGAAGGGCGCGGGCCGCAGCGCTCGGCTCACCCCAGCCCAGCAGGGCAGTTTCTGGGAAGGGGACACAACACAGACCCATGCTCCGCACTCACAGCCCTGGGGCTGTTTCATCTCAAGGAAACTTCAGGTTCGGGAATCTAATTAAGGTCCCTCCGGGCCTGTCTTGCAGGAAGCGTCATCTGTGCAGCCTGCTCACCCCCCAGGCGCCGGGCTGGGGCCTTCCTCCAGGCCCTCAGCACCCAGCTCCACCAACGCCCTCCTTGAGGCTGAAGGGGTCAGGGTCCGCCAATGTCCCTGGGTCCTGAGTCTGGAGGTCCTCAGCAGCTGCAAGGCCCAGGCATGGCGCGTCTTTGGCACCCTTGGATCGGTGAGGTCTGCGAGCTGGAGGGTAGCACCGCAGGTCCGTCCTGGGTGCGCTCAGTCACCCGCTGTTCTGATGAACCCAGGCCTCCTCGCGTGGCTCTGGGTCTGCTTCCTCCCCAAGAAGCCCCACGAAGGCAGCTGTCACAAGTATTTAGCTCTGGAACAGCTGGAGGAAGGTTCTCGGCAAATGAATTGAAGGAGAGGATGAAGGGCCTGGGGGAGCCTGAAGCAAGGCCCCTCTCAGATGCCTTCAAAGAGATCACCTCCTCCATAAAGAGGCCATCCCCCTTTCAGATAAGGTGACTGAGGCTCAGGCGGCTGCTCTCACAACACAAGTGACCAGGCGGCTGCTCCTTGAAAGTTGTGGTTAAGAAGATGAAGATAGGTGGTCACTACTCAGGTGGTCCTGCCTCTATTCTTTCACTGCCTGTATGATCTACTCCCAGAGGGCAGAGGGCTGATCTGTGTAGGTTTTTGTAGAAATGACCATGTGTGGCCTCTGAGTGAGATGGAGGACCCCAGCCTTGCCTGACTTTCTCAGAGGACTCCCTGGGAAAGCCAGCAGCCATGTTGGGAGGACACCCAGGTGGCACCTGGCCTCTGCAGAGCTGTTACCCCCGGCCAGCCCCACCAACCACCAGCCAGAGACTACAGCCCTGCCTAAGACCCTAACCACAAATGCCTGAGAGACCCCAAGGCAGGACGACCCCACTGAGTTACTTCCAAATGCATGGCCCACAGAGATGGGGTGAGATAATAAATGTTTATCATTTTAATTGCCAAGTTTGGAAGCCATTTGTCATGTAGCAATGGGTGATTAATACAATTGGGAGGAAATGGTTGCCAGACACATACCTGACAGCACAAATGTCCAGAATATATGAGGCGCTCTCACAACACAGTAATCAAAAAACAAAAAGCTCAAGAAAATGGGCAAAAGATTTGAACCAGCATTTCACAAAAGATAAATGAGTAGACAATAAACACATGCTTAACATCATTAGTCATTTGAGAAATCCAAATTAAAACCATATTGAGATATATCTACATGCCTATTAGAATAGAAAAAATAATTTAAATCTGACAATGCCAAATGCCGACAGAGAGAGCCACCAGAACTCTCCTTTATTGCAGGTGGGAATGCGAAATGTTGCAGCCTCTTTGGAAAAACCACTGGGCAGCTTCTCATAAACTTATTCACTCCATGATCCCGCATTCCCACACTAACCCAAGGGATATGAAAATTCACCTTCATGCGAGCGACCTACAAGTGAGCGTGCAGAGTGGCCCATTTGCGATCACAGAGGCTGGAAGCAGCCCACGTTCCTCAGTCAGTGGTGGCGTGGCCTTAGGGGAACGCACTGCCCACACACGGTGCAGAGGGACATCAGATGCACTCGGCTGGCTGAAAGAAGCGGACACAAAAGTCCATGCACCAACTGGATCTGTTTACATGTCATTCTGGAAAAGGCAAAACTGTAAGAACAGAAGACAGACCATGGCTCCTAGGGGCCAGACTGGTAGACAGGGAGAGCCCGAGGACAAAGAGGTGGGAGGGAACCTTCTGTACTGTGATCATATACAATTTGCTGAGAAAATAACTGCAAATTGTATATCTGATAAAAGACTTGCAGCTAGACGACATAAAGAACTCTTAAGAGTCAATAATGAAAATCTAAAAATGGGCAAAAATGGGCAAAAGGACATTTCTTTATGGAAGATACACAAATGGCCGATGAGCACACAAAGAGGTGGTCATCACCATGAGACGCTGCACAGCATACCCGATGGCTAGCATCAAATGTTAAATAATGACAGATGATGGCTCTCAGAGGAGGTGGGTAAACCAGAGCCCTTATGGACCGCTGGTGGTAATTTAAAATGCTGCTGCTATTTTGGAAAACAGTGTAGCAGGTCCTCAAATGATTAAACAGAGTTACCACATGACCCAGCAATTCCAGTCCTAGGTATATACTCAAGAGAAATAAAAACATATGTCCAAATAGAAACTTGTACATGAATGTTTATAGCAACATTATTCACAATAGCGGAAAAGAACCTGAATTTCCAAGAACTGACAACCAGATAAACAAAATGTGGTCTATCCAAACAATGGAATATTCATTATTCAGCCATAAACAGAAATGAGTACTGATACCTTCAACAACATGGCTAAACCTTGAAAACACTGTCCAGTGAAAGAAGCCAGACCACATATGGTATGAGCCCTCCAAAAACAAAAGCAGATTAGTGAGCATCTCGGGTTGGGGCTGGGAGATGTGGGAGAGCTCGGTGCCATGGGGTTTCTTTTTTGAGGTGATGAATATGTTTTGAAATTGACTGTGATGATGGTTTCACCTGCCTGTGAATATATTAAAAACCACTGAATAGTGCAACTCATCATGGGTATATGTGGATTCCATCTCAAAGCAACTGTTTTTTACAAAAAGAAAAGGGAAGGAGGAAAGGAGGGAGGGTGGGAGGAAGGCCTCAGGTTTTGCTGGGCTGAGAGGACACCTGAGCAAGGGGCCCAGCTCAGGCTGTGCCTGGGGAGAGCCCCTAACAACCCTGAGTCTTCCTGGCTAACCATCCATTTTAATGGCGGTGCTTCAAGATATCTTCACCCTGTGCTTCTTTCTCTGTGGAACAAGCAGCCCAGAACCCACAAATTTTATTTGGGGGGTGAATCTTGACCTCCACTGGGCCCCCTGGAGAGAACCTGCAAGACCATCCACTCAGGCCCCACTGCCCCCTGCAGACGGCACTGTGGGCCTGCGGGTCAGCAGCTCTGGGAGTGGGTCCACTCAGCCCCTTGTGTTCTAAGAATCCCTCCAGAAGAGACCGGTGCAAGTGGGCTCATGGAGTTAACCGTATTCAATCAACATGTATTTATTGGGCGCCTTCAGAAATGCCTGGGACTGCCACAGACCCCAGGGTAAAATGCAGAGGAGAACAAGCTACAGGGGGGTTGAATGGTGGCCCCTAAAAGACATGGCCTCAGAAGCCTGGACTATGGCTTTATGGAACAAAGGGTGTTTTCAGACATGATTAAGGTAAGGGTCTCAAGATGAGATTATCCTGGATTAAAAACCAAGGAAGGTCCAGAGCTACCAAACTGGAGGGCACAGGAGACTCTGACCAAGACCCTTCAGAAGAAGGCAGCCCTGCAGATACCTCCAGCCTCTGGTTTTCTGTGAGAGAATGAATTTCTGTTGTTATAAACCACCTAGTGTGTGGTGCTTTGTTACAGCAGCAACCAGAGGCTAGCACACATGACAAATAGCAGCTCTGACCTCACAGGGCTCACATCTGAGTGGGAGAGAGAGGGCCACAGGGCCGTTGTCTACAGAAAGGAGCTCCTGGCCACAGGGCCTCTCCATCCTCACAGTGAGAATGTGAGAGAAGCCATAGAAAGAGCAAGGTAGAAGTCACAGTTGGAACCCAATCTAAACCATCACTTTGGCCACAGGGGACAGCTGGGAAGTGCAGCAGGCGTAGCCTCACTCACGGGGAGGGATCTGCACTTAAGCAAGACAGCCCTAGCCATGTTCGAAGCTGCCAGCCACCCTGGGGGAAACCAAAGCTGCATTTAGGTTGTGAGTTCTAGGTGCTCTGAGCAATCAAGTCAGATGGTGGCATGACGGAGGGAGGTCATTGAATGGATGAACTGCGAGGGGGTGGCTGACAGAGGGTGGCTGGGCCACTGCTAAGGGCTGGTCCTACCAGCATCTCTTAGAAGGCCCCTGGCCCTCTCCCCCAGGGGTAAGCTCTTTCTGAAACAGTGGCCACTTGCCCTGTGGCAGACCTTCCCACCCCCCCACCCCCACCCCACCCCCGCCCAGGTCTCTCCCTGGTGCCTGCCTGGATCCAGTTTCTAGAACACAGCTCAGAGGGGTTTTCCACCCGCCAGATGGAAACTCGGGCTCCTACCCCACTAGAGGAACAGGACTGTGTGCTGGCTGTGGAGGGAACCGCGCTGGCTTGCAGAGCCTCTGGGAGATCATGGAATTCCAGCGGCCACAGCAACATCTCCAAGCCAACAAGTTGAATTATGACAGAGGGATTAGAAGCCCGTGGAAACTTGGAGGTCACTCATAAAGACACTGGAACATTTGTTTTCCAGCCCAGCCTCCCTTCCAGCTGTGTGGTACACTTGATCCAACACAAAGTGGTGCATATTCAAGTTTCTCCCCGGTTATAGTCCTTCTTGTTCTCGAATGATCTCTGACACCCAGTGGGCACTTTCCTGATGGCTTGGGGAGGGGGGGGGCAAGTGGCTGTGTGGGGTGAAGGCCCAGGCTTTTGTATCCTGCGATTTGTTTTCTCTGGGGAAATCTGGGCTGGGACGCTGGCTAGGTGGAGAGCGGGGAGCCAGGCCCACCCCGTGCCTGTCAGCTAAGTAGCCAGGCAGGCTGTGGAGACAGGTCCCTCTGCAGGAGCGGGAGCCTGAGATAATTGGCGTGGGGAGGGCTGGCAGAGCCTTTTCAGATTAGCCCAGCTACGGGGGGCGAAGACGCTGAGCTTCAGAAGCAGCCTCCCAAACTTAAGGCTATTAAGTTATTATGGCTGATCACATTCGAGGGGCCTTGGCTGGCAGGGCTCTAATTGGCAGCGCTCCTATGATTTTATGGGAACGGGGCTGGGACGCCTAGGGAAGGCTGAGATCACGGAGCAGAGCGCCCCGCCCGCCTGCAGAGGCCAAATGAGCCAGGCCGTGAATGATTATGCTGACATCGCAGTAGGCCCATCTGCAATCCCTGACAGTCTTTTGTTCCCAGCGGCCCCTCGGTGCAGCTGACCCGGGGTTCTTTGCAGGCTGCCTCCATTCGCAGGGAGGCGGGAGGCCAAGGAGAAGGTCAGGGGGCTGCGGAGGACTAAGTCTCCATCGGCCTCGCTGGCAGAACCCCTGCTTCCCCCCCCCTCCCCAGTCCTTCCTCCAGCTCAGAGATGGTGTGGGCGATGGCGTGGGCGGCAGCAGAAGCAGCAAGGTGGAGAAGCCCTCCCAGGCAGAGGGGGAGGCAGCCACCATGCTGGCCCTGGATGGGAGCAGCCGGCTGGACCCAGAGTTCCCAAGTGGGAGAAAAGGGGGCTTCACTTGGGTAGCATCCCTGCTGTCTCATCTGGGTTGAATGTTTACATGGAGCCCTTGCTGGGGCTTATATGTTTGGCTGTTGCAACAGAGATCCAAAATGATAGTGGCTCAAACAACACAGAAACCCATTTTTCTCTCCTATAAAGCTTTTAGTTCACAGACCAGAGTTGATGGTGAAGGACTCAGTTCCCTTCTATCTTGATTCTCTGTATCCCACCCAGCACATAGCTTCCAACTGAAGATACAAAATGGCTGCTCCTGTCCCTACCATTACATCTGCATTCCAGCAAGTGAGAGGGAATAAAGGGGCAAGGAGGTGAGAGTGCAATTTGGAAATGGTTCACATCACTCCCATTCCTATCCCATCAGCCAAAATCTACACAAGACCACATCTAGCTGCAAGGGAAGTTGGGAAATATGGTCTTTTATTCTGGGTGATGGTATGTCTGGGTGTATTTTGTTGATATGGAATAAGGAATGAGCTGTTGTTTCCACAAAGGAGGTGGGGTGAGGACCAAAGTCTCCAACCCCAGCCTTTGGGTGGGTCAGGTCCTGGAGCTGCAGGGATGAGCAGCTGACCGGTTGAGCTCATCCTTGACCCCTTCTCTCTTCCGGATGCTTGGCTGTGGGGAATATCCTCAGAAAACTGCACTTCCTGTGCCAGGGATCCCATTTGCTCTTTGGAGTACCAAATCCTCACCTGTGGACACCCAGGGTGAGAGCCCTGGTCAGTTTAGAAGATGCCCTCAGCCTGTGTGGAGAGCTCTGCATCTTGTTGGCTGCCCTGGCCCTAGGGGACTGCTTGTGTCTCAGTGCAGAGGCCCTCAATGAGCAATTGCTAAAGGACTCAAGATGTTTCTGGGTCACAACCGTGGTGTGACTGTCACTGTGCTTGATATCTCCTGAGGCCTCCTGAGGGCTAAGCAAACACCGTGTGGCAGTCCCCAAAGACAATGGATGGTGGACTCAGAGAAAACAGGGCCAGATGGTAGTGTTCTTGACACTGTGGGCCAGAAGAGCCCTGTCACCTCTGTAGCTCAAAAGCAAACTTGGGTGGTAGCAGATGAGCCAGGAAACCCCAGGAAATGTCTTTACAAAGGGAGGTGCAGGTCTAACGTGGCCGCTCCTTCACCTGGAAGCCAGAGTTGCGCTGGGGGTGGAGAGGTGCAGAGCACGCTTGCAGACTGAGGTAGGCACCTGGGAGACGCTGCAGGGGAGGACGCGCCTGGATAGCCCTCTGGGGTGTGGTCTGCTCAGTCCTCCTCTCCATGGAGAGGGACCCAGCAGAGCCAAGGGTGACCATGGCTAATGGGACCAGGGTGGACGCTGACCTGAGGGGGCACTTGGAATAGGGACTTGGTTCTTGTTTTATCTTAAGCTGAGCACACAAGGACACACATGGAGCTGGGCCGGCGAGAGAGGCTGGCCATAGGGAGCCCCGAATGACTGGCAAGTGGGGAGGGGCCCCAGCTCCCTGAGACCTGCTGGGACCCTTCTGCAGGCAGTGACACTTCCTGGGGACCAATCATCCTGCTGGGGCTCTCAGGCTCACACTCCAAGGGCTCATTTTTCTGAAGGCGCTTAGGACTTCTCCCGGCTCCATGAAGAATGTGGAATACTTGAAATTTCTACTCACACACTCCAGGAAAAAACACATTAACCTTTAAGAAGGGAATAATGGCTTCGTTTTCAAGTGACCTTATGGATTAACCCTCGACAAGCCCTTCTGGAGGAAGGGTGGCCCACGGCATGGACCTAGTGGGTGCAGAAGATAATAAAGTGGTGAAAACTGTGGGACCTTCTGGCTCTTCTGAACTAAGGCAGGTCACCGGGGACAAGCAATGATAGCAACACCTCTCCTCATGACTGCAGGGCTCTGAGGCTGTCCATCAAGGACCTCTGCTGCAGGCAGAGTCAAGGCCAGCTTCCTGGGGCCAGCAGAGTCTGAGCCGTTGGTCAGTAGGGCCATGCTCTCTGATGCATTGCTCTCCCACCAGCCGGAGGCTCCTTCCTCCTTACAGCAGCCTTCTCAGCCTGCTCCACGGACCCCCGCCCTGGAAGACGGACCCCTGGTCAATAAGTTGGAGGAAAGAGCATCACTGATGCTCCTGGATCTGCAAGGCTGATTAGCATAGAAGGCTCTGAGAAGCCCCGTCAGAAGATCTGTCTAACTTGGCAGAACACCATGATTTTCCAGGCAATTCTGGCCAGAGGGGCACCCCCCACACACACCAATTTCCTTTTCCAAATGTCTTGAATGACACATCTGGCAGAACTGCTAAGCCACAGAGTAGGGTTAGCAAATGCAGACACAGAACATACCTGCTCCAAGACCGTTTGAGCTGCAGAGAAGACCAGGCTCACTGACTGCTCTCCAGCTCCCCTGTCCGTTGGTCACACTCATGTCACCCCTTCACCCGCCCAGCATTCACTCATCAACACGGGTTTCTGAGGCCAGGCACTGCGGAGGAGCACCTCGGCTTCTGCCCAGCTTCCCGGTAGCAAGGCCCACGGGTTACAGAATACAAAAGGCACCTATGCCGTGCTCCTGGACATCAAAGGCCCAATTTGCAAAGATGCTTTTTGAAAATAATTATAGAGCAATTTTAAAAGCCTACCAAGAAGTGTCAACATTAAGGTGTTGAGAAGCAGCTTGAAAGAGGCCTGGGAGGAGGGCACGGGAAGACTGGCAGCAGGTGGGTTGGGGCCTGGCTGCACCCTCCCTATCCAGCTTTAGCCATGAGCTGCTTCTGCCCAGGCTCTGCGCTTGGACCTGGGCCTCCCATGTGCTTCCTTCACTTAACAGACATTTAGAAGGTGCTTCCCTGGACCAGGTGCTGGGGACACCAAGATGGACTGACCTAGTTGACATCTGGAAGAGCTGGGGAGACTGAATGTCCCCTCGTATCCCACGGGAGGGCTATGGTTCTGAGAGCCAGGCTCAGAGGTTGCTTCTGCCACCAGGCTAGCAGAAGACATCACCTAGCATCCAATGCAGGTCCCCAACCCTCAAGCCTATGCTCTCCCCACTGAGCCACTGGGCAGAGGGACAAGTTTCAAACACAACCGACTCCATTGGGAAATCAAAGACATGCCCAAGAGAGATCCGTGCTGGCCAGGGGCAAGCTAGACGGTTGTGTGGTACAGAGGAAGGGGACAGCGAGGAGGGCACTGTGGTGGCACTGCCTACCAGTAGCTGGATGGCAGCAGCTCCACCCTGCCTGCTTTGCAAAGTGAGGCTCTGAGCAGCTCTGGGAAAGACCACCCCCCCCCCCCTCAAGTTCTCTCCCACTCCTTTTCCAGAAAGCACTGTACCTTGGTCACTGTGCAGGAGCACAGGCAGCCCAAAGGCTGCAGGGGCCAGAGCTGCTCCTGTCGGCAGCTGCCTGGGCGGGGATGGCCAAGAGCAGTGCAGATGGTGGCTCAGGTGTGGCCCCGGAGCTGCGGTCTGTCCTCACACCTCCTGATTCTTCCAGCATACCCAGAGCCCCACGGAAGACCCACGTGAGGTCAGTTGGACGTTTTTACAGATCAGTTCATATGGGTTTGCTCTGGCTGCAGTGATAAATCTCCACAAGTTCAGTGGCTTAAAGCAATACAGATTCTTCTTCTTCTTCTTTTTTTAAACGAAGTTTTTAATAGCAATATTTGATCATGTTTTGTCATTTAGTATATTACAGATAGCAATTTATTTTTTCAATTTTTATTATTTGCTCTAATTAGTTATACATAACAGTAGAAAGCATTTTGACACATCATATATAAGTGGAGTATAACTTCTCATTATTCTGGCTGTACATGATGTGGAGTTACACAGGTCACATATTAATACATGCATATAGGGTAATGATGTCTGATTGATCGTACTATCGTTTCTATCCCCATAGCCCCTCCCCTCCCTTCATTTTCCTCTGTCTAGTCCAAAGTACCTCTATTCTGCCAACCCCCCATTGTGAATTAGCATCTGAAAATATTCAGCCTTTGGTTTGGGGGGATTGGCTTACTTAGCATAATACACTCCAGCTCCATCCATTTATATGCAAATGCCTTAATTCTGTTCTTCTTTAAGGCTGAGTAATAATCCATTTTGTATATGTACCATAATTATTTATCCATTCATCTGTTGAAGGGCACCTTTGTTGGTTCCATAGTTTAGCTATTGTGAGTTGAGCTGCTATAAATTGATGTGGCTGCGTCACTGTATTATGCTGATTTTAAGTCCTTTGGGTATAAACCTAGGAGTAGGGTAGCTGGGTCAAATGGTGGTTCCCTTCCAAGTTTTCTGAGGAACTTCCATATTGCTTTCCAGAGTGGTTGCACCAATTTGCTGTCCCACCAGCAGTTTATGAGTGTACCTTTCCCTCCACATCCTCACCAACATTTATTGTTACTTGTATTCTTGATAATTACCATTCTGACAGGACTGAGATGAAATCTTAGAGTAGTTTTGATTTGCATTTCTCTAATTGCTAGAGATGTTGAACATTTTTCCATACGTTTGTTGATCAATTGTATTTCTTCTTTCATGAAGTGTCTATTCAGTTCCTTAGCCCATTTATTGATTGGGTTATTTGTTTTTTCAGTGTTAAGTTTTTTTGAGTTCTTTGTATACCCTGGAGATTAATGCTCTATCTGAGGTGCGTGTGGTAAAGATTTTCTCCCATTCTATAGGCTCTCTCTTCACGTTCTTGATTGTTTCCTTTGCTGTGAAGAAGCTTTTTTAGTTTAATTCCATCCCATTTATTGATTCTTGATTTTACTTCTTGTGCTTTAGGAGTCTTGTTAAGGAAGTCAGGTCCTAAGCCAACATGGTGAAGATTTGGGCCTATTTTTTCTTCTATTAGGCACAGGGTCTCTGTTCTAGTGCCTAAGTCTTTGATCCACTTTGAGTTGATTTTTGTTCAGTGTAAGAGATAGAGGTTTAATTTCATTTTGCTGCATATGGATTTCCAGTTTTCCCAGCACCATTTGTTGAAGAGGCTATCTTTTTTCCAATGTACGTTTTTGGCACCTTTGTCTAGCAAGAGATAACTGTATTTATGTGGGTTTGTCTCTGTGTCCTCTATTCTGTACCATTGGTCTACGTATCTGTTTTGGGGCCAGTACCATGTCATTTTTGTTACTATAGCTCTACAGTATAGTTTAAGGTCTGGTATTGTTATGCCTCCTACTTCGCTTTTCTTGGTAAAGATTGCTTTGGCTATGATTTGGCTACTGCTTTTGGCTAACTCTTATTTTTCCAAATGAATTTCATGATTGTAAAGCAATACAGATCCTTTAGCTTACAGTTAGAAGTCAGAAGTCCTAAACTGACGTGTCAACAGGACTGCTCCCTTATGCAGGCTCCAGGAGAGATTCTTTCTCTTGGCCTTTTTCAGCTTCTAGAAGCTATCTTCACCCCTCAGCTCATGGCCTCATCCTCTATTTTCAAAGTTAGCAGCATGGCCTCTTCTAGTCCCTCTCTGATTCTGCTCTCCTCCCTCCCTCTTCCAAGGCCCTGTGCCCCATAGATAATCCAGATGACTCCCCATTGCAAGATCTTTCATCACATCTGAAAGTCTCTTTTGCTTGACCAGGTATTATATTCACAGGTTCCAGACTGGAGGCCATTCCTCAGCCACCAGTCTCCCCCTCAGGCTCTGTCCCATGACTATGGACCTTAGCCAGGGCCTGGGGGTCTGGAGCGATGCAGGCTGAGGGCTGATGCTATAGAAGTGAAAGAGGAATTTGCCCCTCACCACCTGCCCAGAGCTCAGGGGATCTCCTGGCCATGCAGAAGCTACAGGTTGCCTGGCTCCTCTTGCCTTGGACTCAGTTTCTGATCTGCAGATGGGGCTCATGACAGCAGCTACCTCAACAGCAGCTGGGAGGTAGGAAGGGGATGGGAGGAGCCACCACAGACATTGGCTGGGTGTGCAAACTGTCCTGTGCTGAGCAGTGGTTGCCCCCAGAGCAAAACCCTTCCCTGTGAGCTCCACGTCCTGATCCATAGACTGGGGGACTCATCCTGCCCCCCTCTGCAGGGCTGTGGAAGGCACCGACCTGGCAGAGCTGAGGAGAAGACTCAGGATGGCTCCTCAGTGCCCCTGTGATGGTGGTACTGTTTGCCCAGGGGCCCTGGGAGGTGTCCCCTCCTTCATCCCCAAACCACTGCCAGCCCCTTCTCCATCCATAATGACAGCAGCAGTAACCTGGCTGGGTATTCTGAGCAGCTGAGCAGTTGCCCGTGCCAGCCCCGCTGCCAGTCCTGCTGCCCCCGCTAAGTGCTTTACCAGATATCACATTCAGGTTCTCAGTCCAAACTGGAAAGGGGAGGCAGAGTCACTCCACTTCACATGCAGGGTCTGTCTCGAGAAATAGAGTGACATGGCGGGGGGGGGGGGGGGGGGTGAAATGGCCCTGTGGGGATTTGAGCTCAAGTTTTGACTTTTGATCCTGTGTGTTCCATACACATGCAGTGCCCCAGACAGCACGGAGGCCCATGGCCCCCTGGCATGGGTACGGCCGCACTCTCACATTCTGCACCTGTATTATGGACAGCCTGCTGCAGGATGCTGGGGGCTGGGGTGTTGATGAGGGGCTGGGAGTCAGGGGTGTGACAATGGCATCCAGAAGGGTCCACTAAGCACAGGCACTGCCTGGGAGCCCTCTGCACAGCCGGCTTGCCCTGTGCACTCCAGGACTAGTGAGGGCAACAGCTCAGGGCAGGGGCAGGAGGGGAAAGCTGAGCCCAGCAGCCCGCACGAGGAGCTGGGTAGCCAGCCTCTCGCCTCAGCCCTGCCTGGCTTGTTCCTCCCCCACCGGGCGCTGTGGCCCTGACACCACGGGGCAGCTCTGCAGGCCACTTCTGCCGCTCTCCGCCTTGAGCGGCATAAACACTGCAGCCCCCAAAGGCCAATCAATTGTGTCCGCGGCCCTTTGCCTAGCAACCCAGGCTGCTTGGAGCCTTGCTAGCGACCTGCCTTGATTCTCTGGCTGCCCCAGAAACATGCTCTAGTGTGCCCCAATGTCTCAGCTGGTATCTTTTTGTACAAAAAAGAATCACCCTTTCCTCTCCTGGGCCCTTCTTGTCTCCTGTCTGCCCAGGACTGTATGAGACACAGCCAGGCCTCCCAGTCCCCCAGAGAGACTCCTCAGGTGGAGGTGTTTATCACAGGCCTCCAGCCACTAGCCCTCTGCCATCGGCCCAGCAGACCTTGGTGCCTGCTGGCTCGCTGTGGGCAGCTGCTGAGTACTAAAAGCATGATGCACACCAGGGAGCAAATGCCTGGCTCTGTTGTGCCTCCCAACAAGGGAAGACACACAGCCACCACTGCCGTGCCCCAAGTCCCTTCCCTTGGCTTCGGGACAAGCACATGTGGACCAAAGTGCTCAGGGCCAAGCCACACACAGTTGCGCATGTGCTCCGCCGGGCGGCAAAGACTCCTAGGTCTCTTGGATCTCACTGCACACCCTCCTTGTAATCCTGGGCCTTGTAGGGACTATAGCTTGAAGCTCAGAGAGGTTCAGTGACTTTCCCTGGACTCCACAGCTAGTAAGCAGTTAAGTTGAGACTCCAGCTCAGGATACCTGATTCTAGAAATTTATGGTCTTAATCACTTAGTACATGGCCTCCAGATTCTAGCAGACTCAGAGAGGAGAGACCGTGCCTGCCCACAGACCAGGGGCCAGAGCAGCAAAGAGACCTGAACAGTGGGGCCCTGGTCTCCAAAGACTCCACAGTGCTCAAGGCAAGCAGCAACGAAGACCTGGGGCAGCCGGAGGACGCAGAGTGGAGTCGCCACCTTGACACAGACCCCAGCTGCACGGGTGCCCACACAGGTGCCCACACAGGTGCCTGCAGTGAGACCAGCCCTCGGCAGTGAGCGTGCGCTCCTCAGCGGTCTCTCACCCAGCCTGAGCGTCAGGGCCACCTCCCAACTGATGGGACTTTGTCCACCAGTCTCCACCACAGCTCTCTCTTCCCAACAGAACTGCAGGTAAAAATCACCCAATGGGTGTCGTTTTATTGATGGAAGTTACCAAGCATCATTAAGATCCATCGAAAGCGTTTTTTAAAACATTAAAACAATCGTTTTTTTAAGGCACTTGCTCTTCGACTCAGCCCTTCCACCTTCGAGAATCGGTTCTAAAGAAATCATTATGGCTGTTCCCAAAGGCCAAGCCCAGAGACGGCCACCGCAGCATCGTTTACAATAATGAAAAATTGGAAGCAGCCCGAACGTCCCAAGGAAAATCAGTTAAACAAATGACCACACATTCACACGAGGCAATTCCATCCTGCCCGCAAGAAGGGGGGCAGGAGAGTCGTGTTTATTGACAAGGAGCAGTGGTTATAATAGATTGTTGAGGGGAGCGGGAGTCACGAGGCAGCGTGTCCAGCAGGATCTTGTTCTCACTGAGAACGTGGGTGGACAGACAGATAGATAAAGGAGGACAGATGGCAGGCCCGTTATTGATAGCTGGATAGATGATAAGATAGATGATTGATTGACAAGGGATGGATGATGGATACTTATGATAAGTAGAGGGTAGTAGATAGAGGAAGGGTCCATAGTGATAAGACAGGTAGGCAGGTAGAGAACTGACCAACCAGAGAGGTCATAGATAAATAGAGATGATAGTAGCTGATAGATGAAAGGAAGATAATTGACAAATGATAGAGATTATAGGTAAATTATAGATTAATAGGTGATAGATAGATAGGCAGATAGATCCAACAAATATTCATTGTCCTATGTGTTGGGAACTCTGAGAGGCTGCCGTACGGAGCCTGATCTGCCGGGGAGGTGCTGCCGGGAGACATTCTACTTCTCTAGAGTGGGACCACGGAGCCCCAGGAGCACAGCCCTGAGACCCCCTGAGCTGTTTCTAGATTCATGGTGTGAGGTCTGGGGCGGGATTCCCACCACGTGGTTGTCACCGTCAGTGAAGGGTGTGGGTGGGGTGACGGAGTCCTGAGAGGAGTGGGGGGCGCAGCCAGACCGTCTTAGTCAAAGCCCGTACTCCTACCAGCCAGGTGAGCGAGCCTCTCCTTGGTCCACCCTCCCCACTGCAGGTTGTGGTGGGGACACCAAATGAGCCCTCGTGAAGGGCAGGCGGGGCCAGGTGTCATTTTCTGCACAGAAGCCAAGAGCAGAAGAATGCTCACTGTGCAGAGCCAGGCAGCTTGGACCTGGGTGCTGAGCCTTCAGCGCTGCCGTCAGCGACCCGAGAAACCTGGCAGAGGTGCCTGTCCCAGGTCCTCCATCCTCCCCAGCAACACTACAGTCACGTGGGGACAGGCCGGGAAGTCCAGGGCTAGCTGGGGCTTTGGCACAAGGTCCCCACCCATCCCCAGACCTGGGGAAGGACCAAGGCCTTGCCAGAGTCCAGCTATGGGGGATCACTGGGTCCCTCAAGCCTTCTAGCCTCACCCAGGAAATACAGGAAGCTGGGCACTGTGGATGGGGAGGCTCGAGGTCACCCTGAGGATCTGTGGTGGGCATACAGAGACCCCTCGAGGACCCCATGCAGACCTGGGGGCATGGCAGTCCTGGGGAAGGGTTCAGTGAGGGTGGCATGGGCTTTGGAGTCCAAAGACCCTCATCTGAAGTCTCAATGCCGACTTTCTATTTCCCCTCTGTGTGACCTCAGAGTCCACGTCCCTCCCACCCAACCAGGTATCCAGAGCAGCTCTGTGAGGGGTTCTCCTCCCTCCAAGTGCTCCAGGATGACAGTAGTCACTGGGCAAATAGGAAGGCACCATGCGGCTTCCTAGGCGCTCCTCCCCGCATCCAGTGCCACCATGTGAGCACCGAGTCAAGGCTCTGACAAGTCCTGCAGCAGCATGGGCAGCTTTCTAACTCGGCTTGACCCAGGGCGGAGAGCCCCTCTGCCCAGCCCCCAGCCTCTGAAAGGAATATCCCCAGCACACAGGCTCACAGACTTCCCCTCCATCATCATTCACGCTCGGCCTGTGCTAATCTTGTCTGCGCTGCTGCGAGTTCCGTAAGGGCAGAACACGAGGCCTGCTTCCTGCCTCCTGTGTCCTCCAGGCCTGGCGTCCCCACGGAGGGGAGGCAAAGCTCTCTGAGAAGCAAATGAATCAATTCACCACCTCTGGAAGCTGGAGTTGTATAGCTGGCTTGGGGCAAGTGGGGAAAGAACCATCCTCTCCTTGCTAGACGCGAGGCGCATGAATATTTAATGCACACAAACTTTCGGTACCGATGAAACATCAACCAATGACGTCAACAGAGCCTCGGCTGCTCATTAGAGCCGCGCGCCCCCGCGGCAGCGGCACCGGAGACCTGGCGCTCGGAGGCCGAGCCCTGCAGCCCCCGCGCAACCTGATCGGCTGGCAGGTCACGAGCTCAGGTCCCCCAGGGCCTCGGGCCCCTGCAGCCCCGCATCTCACCTTCACTGGTATATGATTATGGTCAACCGACCTGGGTGTGGTGGGCTCCCTAAATGACAGGGGTGTCCAAAAAGGACCTCCCTGGATTCCGGCTCTGCTCTAACCTGCAGAGTCAGACTCCTCGCGCCTCCTCCACCCTCTGCTCAGACCCTCCGCTCCAGCCCACCTGCACCTCTGCCCTTGCCGGCCATCCAGGGAGACCCTTCTCACCCCTCCGGCCTCTGCACCCGTCCGGCCTTGGGTACACACCCTGGTCGTGGGGTTGTTCATGGGTTTTCCTGTGCACAGCCTGATGGGCCTCCAGGGGGGCATCGCCACACCTGTCTGCCCAGCTGTCACCAGGTGCAAAGGAAATGCTGGGCGCACACCTGAGATGGAGGAACAGACATCTCTGATTCTGCCTCCACTTCTTGGGTGACCAGGATAGGTCAGGAGTCAATGAGTCAAAATTGCAAAAATGATCCTTATGGGAGTGTGTGTTCCTGAAAAGTAAAAGAGCAGAACTATAGCAAAGAGGGGGTATATTCTCCTGAAATGCTGGGCCCTGTTCTGAGGCCCTTGGGTATGTTTCAATAATTCACATAATCATCCCAGCAGCCCTCTGGAATAGGTATTATTACTATCATGCCAACTGCAGATGAGGAAGGGGAAGCACAGAGAGGTTGGTGTCTCCCCTGAGGTCACACAGCCAGGGCAGCTGGCCACAATTCAGAGGGGAGCCTCCCCACTTTCACACCCTGGGACCCTCAGCCAGCTGAGCACAAAGCCTACATTTATAGCCCAATGACCAGGAGTGAAATATGTCACCTGGCTCTGGGACCCCGCCTGTGTGCCCGCCACAGCTCTGGCCTCATTTCTCCAGGACTTTACGACCTGGCACGGGAACTGTCTTTGCTCCGTGGAGGCCCAAGGCCTGCAGTTTGTAAACGAGCAAAACGAGGGAAGGCCAGCTCAAGCGCAGGGGCATCTGCAGGAAGCAGATTCCTGGAGCGCCAGACACACGGGTCACCCGCTGCCACCTGGGCTCAGCCCCTCTGCACCACGGGGCACACTCGGGCCACCTGTGTGGCCTCCTCAGGCCTGTGGCACCCCAAGGGTTAAGCCCTCGCCAGTGCCCCGGCCCACCCCCAGGTAATGAGAGCAATGTCAGCAGAAGCGGCTGCAGGGACCCCACAGAGAAACTGCCCTGTTGAGCTTTTTAAATTAAATCTATTTATAATTTATACCCTGCCTGCTTCCAAAAAGGATTTGAGGTGGTTTACGATAAACGACACGTAAAATGAAAAAGGCTGTGAACTAGCAAGAGAAAAATCGTGATCACCACGAGGAGGGGGAGAAACCGCCCAACACTCAGGCACAGGGAAGTGGCAACGGATTCCTTGCTCAAGCTTGGCTCCCTGCATCCTGGCAGCTGAGGCAAAAAGGGAAACCACTGTGGTGGCCGCAGGGCTGTCCCAGGGGCTCAGGGAAGCCTCGGTGCTTCTGCAGAGGAGCAGTTACCTGGTGGGCAAAGGGAGGGGCTGGACGTGGAGTGGGGCTGCCCTCCCCAAACCGGTCTGTGTTGCTTCTTGTGGTCCCCAGGGGATGGCCCCCTTGACCTGAAGCACCAGCTACTCCCTACTGCTGATGCCCAGTCCCTGGGTCGCCCCATAGGGGAGATACCATGCCCAGCAGCCAGGCCTCCATTCCTCTGGAAAGCACCCTAATTTTATCACCTTCACCTGCTCTCAATGTGCACGGTGAAGGTCAGACTCAGCGGTATCCTCCGACACCAGGAGTGGGCATGTGACCCAAGATGACCAAATCCAAGTCAGCCCTGGAACTTTCACTGGAACCCTTAGGGAAGAGATTCTGGCCCAGGGTTTGCCAAGCTGGGGGACAAGAGCAGGGAGTTGCTATGGTCATCTCTGTCACCAATCAAGGTGACAGAGTTCAACATAGAAGAAAGCAGGATAGGAGACGCAAGAGGGTCCAATTCCCAATGACAGCTCTTAAGTACTTGGATCTAGCTATACCTGAAGCTGTCACTTCTGGTCTCTTCTGGTTAAGGAGCTATTAGTGTCCCTTTCCAGTGTGGACCTATTTGAGTTGCATTCTAACACCTTGTAAATAAAAGCCACACAATGAACTTGGTACCTCCCAACTCCAGAGCGTTGAGGCCTCTCCATCGCCCACCCTCCCAGCTAACTCCTACTCCTTTAAGTATATGGCCATACCAATTACAATGACAGGCAGTGGCATGCTGCACCCTGAGACTGGCAGAGACTGTCAATAGCGATCGTGTTCAATATGGACAAGGAGAGGAAGAGAGACGCCTCACTCCATGTGTCAGGGATCATGGCGGCAGTGTCCCTGACACTCAATGTGCGCCCCCGGCACCCAGCACTGTGATCTACAGAGCTCTCTGCAGAAGCGATGGGCCCACAATGGCAAGAACTTCAACAGCACCAGTTTCCATCAGTAGCAAGGCCCAGCAAGTTCAAGTGGAGCTGCCCTGGGACCTGGTGATCCCACTCCCTGATGATTGATGCCCAGGGGAATTTGTGTCCAGACAAAAACATGCACACGGATGTTCACAGCGGTCCCATTCCAACCGCTCTAAGGTGAAAAGCCAAAGGAGACCACAAACAAAATGTGGTCTCTCCCCACAATGGAATATCATTCAGCCATGAAAAGGGGTGAAGGATTGATACCTGTGCCAACACGGTGAACCTCACATGCTGAGAGCAAAAATCACCTGCCAAAGTACACACATTATAAGATTTAATCTGCACAAAAGACCGAGGACAGTAAATCCATGGAGGCAGAAGGCAGGTGCGTGGCTACCGGGCTGGGTGGGGCAGGTGGGGAGAAGGGTGGGGGCTGCCTACGGTGCAGTTTCCCTTCACAAGGATGAGGAATTCTGGAACTTGGAAGCAGTGCTGATTGCCCAGTAGTCTGAGGGCACCCAACACCATTGAACTACACACTTCAACATGGTTGAAAGGGCCCACGTGTGGTGTCTGCTTCACCACCATTAAAAAGTGATGCGGGATGGAACTTTAAAAACTAGAGCACTTTGTTTACAAAAAGGGACGTGGCCTCTGGATACAGACTCAGGGAGACTTTTGGGACACACGGTCGAGTGGCAAAGGCCAGCTGTGGAGGAGCGGTGTGATCTTGTTTATAGGAGAAAGCAGTTCAAACCCAGGATTCATTGGGACCATTTTGCTGGAGGGCAGAGGGGCTGCAGGGGAGTGGAGGGCGACCTTCCCTCGACCGCCGCCTGAGTGTCTCGTGACCCGCCTGCCCAAGGTGCTCCTTGAGCACATTTTGTCCTGTTCTCCCCATTTCCCCACCCCCACCCGGCTTCCTCCATGTCTCCTGGCCTTCTCTTGTACTGTGGGGTCCTTTCTAGGGAACTTTCTTCTCCTCCCCATCCTCCCCTTCCTCTGGGTCCTTTAATTGGTGTATTCCAGGATCAGCCCTCCAGGACCCCCAGCCCAGCAGGGAGACCAGCCCCCTAAGAGGCCACCTAAAAAGTGCAGAGGCCAGGAGGGCGCAGGTTGGCACATAAAAGCTGGCACCGTCTGCCACAGACCATCTCCTGCAGAGGGTGGCACCTACATCACCTCTCCAGTGTCAACCTCAGGGAAACTCTTTGGGTAGAAGATTCTGGAGAAGAGCCCCAGGAGCTCTGGGGGTTGCAGGCAATTACCTGGGAAGCCCTTCAAATACCAGAGTCCCAGGACTGAGCCCAGATCTGCTGAGTCAGAATCTACAGCCAGGTGATCCTCCCCCAGGTAAATGTGGGGAGCCCCGATGCCAGTCACCAGGCTCCCCAGCAGCACATGGTCGAGTGGACCTCTCTGCCCAAGGCAAGCCAAGCTGCCTGCTCATCCACGGCCCTCCTGACGCGCGCCCTGGACCAGGCGTCGCGGTAACTCATGCTGCACACTAGCTTTCCTGGCCCCTGGAAAAGTACCACAGAGGTACTTGAGAAATATTAATGCCGCAAGTTGAGAAACTTTTGAGCCAGATGAGGGGCCTCTGCATCAAAGCCAGAGCACGCTCCTCAACAGGGATCAATAACCTGTAGCGGGGAATGATTTGGGTTGGGGAGATGAGCGTGACATCAAATCCAAGGTGCCAATTAGCTGGCAGCTTGGGCCCCTGCCGGCAGGCCTGTGTGCTGGAGATGGTCTGTGGCAGACGGTGCGAGCTTTTATGTGCCAACCCGCGCCCTCCTGGCCTCTCGGCCGGGCCATTTAGCTGTCTAAATCAAGACATCTCTGTCCACAGCGACTGTCAGGTATTCACGCTCTGGGCCGTCTTGCTTCTCCTTGTAATCTAAATCTAATTTATTGGCCGAGGGACATAGGAACAGCAGGCACCCGAAGCTGGTGTGCAGGAGGCTGTAACATCCCCGGTCCCGCTGTCATAGGGCTCTTTATAGAAGGCATTAAGGGGAGTCTGGCTTGGAGCACCAGTGAGCCCTGATTAGTTCCTGCCAGAAAACATTGAGGTGGCAGCCCTTGGAAGTTTCCACGGGGACAGGGCGGGCTTGGCACTCCCGAGCTGGCTTCCCATCTGGGTGGTTTATAGGATCAGTGCTTTTGCTCCCTGAGGGCAGGAGCTCTGGTTTATAGGCACCTGTCACTGGCCAACCGTGATGGAAGATGTTCAATAAAGGTTCGTTGAACTCATCTGGACGGAATCGAAGCTGGAGATTGCTCTCCTGGCACAGGCTGTGACACAGGATCTCTGCCTCTGGAAGCCCCTGGAGCTGGCACCTTGCCTCTGCGAGAACCACTGGGGCTGGTTCCCTCACTCTGGGGACTCCGTTTCCACTTATCTCCTGTGGGACCAGGTAGTCCCCTGGGTATGGTCACTAGGAGGATATTCAGGGACCTTCCTGCCAGTGTTGGTCTTCCCGCCAGTGCCCAGGTGCACACGAAGTCCTTCACTTTCCCACCCACGAGTATCCCGTCTCCTGTGTCCAAAGATGACACGAACAGCCGGGATCGCTCCCAACACACTGACATGCGCCAAGGCCATCAACGGAGGCCCTTGGCCCAAATCCTACCCACCCAGCGACTGTAACAGTGTCCTCAGAGCCCTCGGTGCCCACTCAGCTCTGAGCTGCCTGCAGCTGCCTCTGTACTCCAGCAGCAGAGCCATGTAACCGTGACACACAGTAGGGCCCACAAAGCCACAGTGTTTATCACCTGGCCTGCAGTGGGGTTGGCCAGGAGAGGAAAACTAGGCAAAGAGGTGCAGCCTGGTAGAGGACTCCTGCGTCTGGGTGCCGGGAGGTAGCACCTGAAGTTGCCAAATGGCATTCTAACATGACCTCAGGAAGCTGCGGGCAGGCAAGGTCAAAGTTGTGACCTTCGTGTTGTGGTTTTCGTTGTGTAAACAAGGGAGGCTGTCATAGAGGGATGAGTCTTGGCCACCTGGCCAGGCTTAGCAGTTTTCTATACCTGTGGGGACAGAAACAGAAAAGAGCATCACTTGCCCACGGCCTCTTGGGCACCCCACGGGGGCGGGGGGGACCGTGCTCCAAAGCCAGTGTCAGGTGTCTTCTCAGAACTCAGGCCACCTTCGTCCAAAGCATGTGGTGGTAATTTCTCATATGTGTGTGGGCACCTTGTTGTCCCCATTTTGCAGGAGAATTAGCTAAGGCTGAGAAACAGGGCCTTCTCCCATGACCACAGAGCTAGCAAGAGGGACAGGAGAGGCTGAGAAGCCCCAGGCCACAATTGCACCTGGTGCTGGCCATAACTACCCTGGCCACAGGCAGCAGCCCAGAGACAGGTAGACAGGCCCTCCAGAAGCCTGGGTGTGTGCATGGGGACCCCACTTGGCCTGTTGATGTTCTTATAAGGGGCCAGACCACAAGGCGGTGAGGCAGAGGCTCGGCACTCGCCTGCAGGTCCCACAAGCCATCTGTAGATATCTGCTTTCACGAGGCTCCTTGGATGGCCTTGGAGAATTGATGGAGGTAGGGGCGAGGCCAGCCGTGTGTGCAGGAAGATGAACCTCCAACCTGAAGTGGCCGGAGGGGAGCAGCTGCCCTGGCCCTGCAGGAGCAGGGTAGGAATTGAGCAAGAGCACGAGACTGCCTCTCCCGGGGTCTCTCGGGGGAGGCTCACCCCGGGCCCCTTACTGAGCACACACTGGAGGCCAGCCCTGTGCTGGGGGCAGGGGCTGGAGAAGGGAGAGATGAGCAGGTGGCCAACTGCCCTCGGCAGCCTCGAGGTGGAGGGAGGGGGCATCACAGTGGCAGTCCAGGTGCCAGCCAGGCCAGGGTGCTCCGCACACACCTGGTCCTGGCTCCGCAGGGAGACTGACTCAAAGATGCACAGCCTATGGCCGAAGCTCATCCGGGAAGCACAAGGGACCCTCCCCTGTAGCTGGCATTGTTGACAGAACAACCAAAGCAGCATTAAAAGCCCCCCCTCCCCATCTCAGTGCCAAAAAACACCTCTTACACCCAACTTCCTCTCCCCTGTCTGCTCACCTCCCTTGGAGACTCTGAGCCACTTCACCTCCACCACCAAAGCTTCCTCCCACTGACCCACACACCCCTCTCCTCTGCCTCGATCCTTCCTCTCCTGATTCTATGCCAGGAAGGTTCACAGCCTCTCTCCAGGGAAGGGAAGGGGCCTTCTCACCTCCCACCCTCCCTCTCTCAGCTCAGCCTCTAAGCCCTGGTTCACAGGAGGTGACCATGCCTCAGTTTACCAGGCCAGTCCTGGTTAGTGGCCTTGCCCTAGCATAACTTTGAGTGACTCCCCGTCACCCACAGATCAAGGATCACAATGTGGTCTTTCTCTACCACATATCACCTCCCTGCTGAGGCCCATTGGTCCCCAAACCCTCTCTGATGTCACTCTCTTTCAAGACAGCCCCCCCACACACCCGTGGGGCTTCTTACTTTGAAATTCTCTGATGACAGAGAAGCTGATTTTTTCCACTTACGCTAGGCTTACACAGTGCTTGGGTCACAGCGACCACTGAACACATGGTAGGAGGGCACAGAGACGCTCAGATGATGGTGGACGGGACGGCAGTGGGGGAGGGAGGGATAAACACTGGGTGGGGTTTGCTGAGATTGATAAGTGGATGTGTGGATGGCTGGGTTGGGGGGTAGATGAGTGGACAGATCAGTGGCTGGGTTCTAGGGAAAACAGAAAACTATACAGCCATACAGATAAGGGAAGGTGGCGACCTGGGGGACGTTTCAGATGGTGGTGGTGATGACGGCCTGATCTCTTCAGAGGTAGACGCCAGTGGCCTGGACATGCTGGGTGAGGAAGAGAGACAAGCTTGTGTCCCCTGTTTGAGTTACTGGCCTGAGTTTTTGCTCCTTCCCTGAGGGGTGAAGTCCTTGCTGCTTCTGGAGGTTAACAGCCTGTTCTCAGGAAAGTAGGCTCAGAGCAGGAGCAGGGGAGTGACCCAGGCCAGCCCCAGAACCTGTGCACTGTGAAAGGCGAGTCCTGCCAGCCCCCTTGGCTCCTTAACCCAGGCCCAGGACGTACCATGTAAAGGCAACTGGAAAGCCCGGGCAGGTGGAAAGGAGCCAGCCTCTAACATGCTTGGCCCTGAGTGGAGAGAAACTGGGCTGCTGTGCTGTTTCATGGGACATGCATGACTGGGCCCCCCTGAGCCTCCGTTCTCTTATGTGTGAGGCAGAGATCTCAACAGTACCTGCCTCCCAGCCTGTGCAGAAGATAATGTGAGACAACGGAATACTCTTCAGCCATAAAGAAGAATGACATTATGGCATTTGCCAGTAAAAGGATGGAACTGGAGACTATCACACTAAGTGAAATAAGCCAGTCCCCCAAAACCAAAAGCTGAATGTTCTCTCGGATGTGTGGATGCTAACACACAATGTGGGGAGGAGGGAAGAATCGAAGTACATTGGATTAGACAAAGGGGAACAAAGGGAAGGAGAGGGAATGCGAATGGGAAAGACAGTAGAATGAATTGGACATAACCTTCTTATGTTCATATATGAATACACGACCAGGGTAACTGCACAATTATGCTCAACCACTGAATGCTCTGTGTGTGTGTAATATGTCAAAACACACTTTACTGTCATGTATATCTAAAAAGAACAAATAAAAAATATTTAAAAAATAAAAAAAAGAGAAGACAACACGAAAGAGCAATTGAATGTGGTCCCCGGCCACCCCTCCACATGTAGAGGGCAGTCCGGGCCTGCAGTAGCCAGAGCTTGTGTTGATCTCAAGTGCATCTTTCCTTCACCTCATCCATCTCATTGCTGCGCGCTCTATCTGTCTGTCTGTCTGTCTCTCTCTCTCTGGTTTGCTGAGCCAGGGGACCTGCATGTCTTGCCTGGTTTGTGCAGCCGGCAGAAGTGGGTGTGGGTGGGTCCCCTGCCATCTGACACTCCTCCACCCTGCCCTGGGTGGACCTGACAGATTTCACTTTCTGAGTTCACTCAGGACAGAGCTCAGCACACTTTTTCTGTGGAGGGCCAAGCAGTGAATTCTTTCAGCTTCATGGACCAGACAGTCTCCATTGTAACTAGAGATGTACCTCAACTAAGATGGGACTCTGTCCCGACAAATCTCTCCTAATTTGAAAATATTCTGAGTCAATGATTCACTGAACACACTTGACGCAGGGGGCACGGGTGGGCTTTCTGCAGCATGAGGGATGGGGAAGCAAAACACAATATCCCAAATCCCTGGTCACACAGTGTCTGTGGCTATTCCTGGCATCTGGTGGTGATTGGGAGCTGCAGCTCACAGCACATCATTCAACATCATGAGAAAATATTCCTATTTTTATCCACAGCCTGGAAATAGATCAAAATTCAGAATTAGAAGTATGATTTCTATTAAAGGCGAATTGGTCTCGTGTCATCACGAAGTCAAGAAATGGAAGCAAGACATGCCAAGGAAGCCAGCCCTGGGCGCAGAGGACACCAGGGACGAGGCGTGACCGGATGAGCATGGCTGTTCCAATAAAACTTTATTCACAAAGCAGGCACAGGCCAACCCTCCTCTAAAGAACGGAAGTCCTTAGCTGATGTCTGGCCTCACCCAGGTCATGGGATTTGTACATCTCTGGGGGTCAACATGGGCAAGGGTAGCAGCCTGTGATCCAGGGCTGTCCACGGGAAGTGTGAGGAACCCCAGGTTCCCCCGTGGGGGGTTCCTGAGCTGGGCTCTGGGACAGGCCAGTCTCTCTACCCTGCCATGTCCAGAGAGGTTTCCGTCCTTCTCTCAGCGGCTCTTAGGAAACATGAGCCATTCTCCTCGTGTTAGCAAGGAGCACAGTGGCTGAGGACTGAGGGAGGCTGGCCAGCTCCAGGCTCCCGCCAGCCACCATCTCCAGGAGAGCCTCCATCAAGGGAACAAACTTGATTTTCAGTGGAAAGCAGGAGGCGGGGGCATGTGTCCAGGGGGGTGCATTGCTTCTGGGCATCAACACTGAGGCTTCTTGTTCGTACTCTCTGGAAGGTGGGGCCAGGGTGAGGAGGCCACTCCACCACTGTGCCTTCCATATCTGCCCTTGCTCTACTGAGCTGGTGGCTTCCAAAGTCACCAGTATAGGAAGGAAGGGGTGGGGGAGGGGCACAGAAAATGGCTTTTTTTTTTTTTTTTTTTTTACTGTGGGCACATTTATAACAGGATTGTAACTGTATAATGTTATGGTATCATTTAACTGACATGTCTACTTTGGAATGTTTATAACTACCGTAAATCAAGAGACCGCCAAGCTGGGGCAGTGGCCACACGTAGACATTCCAAGGAAAACGTATAAAATAAATAAAACATTCACACAGTATCAACATTCCATTCCCAGCTAGAAAACGGAAAATGTAACAGCCCCTGTGCAGGAACAGGCACCCCAAAATGAGTTTGCTAGGAGGGCCATGGCCAGGGCCTCCTTGCTAGCTCTCAGTAAAGATGCCCAGGGGGAGGAGGTTGCTTGGCCCATCCAGAGGAGATGACTGACCCCAAAGAGCAGTCTTGGCCCGGCCAGGGCTCTCTGCCTCACAGTCTGATGGCAAGCCCGTTCCAAGTGTGACTTTCTGTGCTGGGGTTGAGGACAGAATCATAATAGGGCTGTTATTTCCCTAGTTAGGACTTCTGTCCAATGAACTTTATCTAAAGAAAAATAAAAGATCGGCCGTCTCCCAAGGCATAAACTTTCATAGATTTACAAACTCCTTTGTGACTCCTTTCTGACCTCAGTGATTTGGGGGGCATAAGCCACATTATGTCTTAACCAGTGGCTTGAGAGATGCACATCAAAAAGAATTCTGGCTGGGCAAACATCTGCCCCGGAACTCCTCGGCCTGGGGTGGAGACAGCGGCTCTGTCTCTTCAGGGTCCCTGGTGATTTTCTTAAATCCGCACCCCAGCTGCCTAACCACAGAATGAGAGCAATGAACCCTAAAACCAAGGGATTTTGGGTTTTGCTTTTGTTTTCTTTACATGTTTGCAAAACTGTTTGGAGCCGTCTCTTGAGCCTTAGGTACCTTTGAGGTAGAGTGGACAAGCTTGGGTACTAAAAACGATCAAAAGTTAAAAAAATTGGGCTGGGGATGTCACTCTGTTGGTAGAGTGCTTCCCTCGCATGCACAAGGCTGTGGGTTCCATCCCCCATAACACACACACACACACACACACACACAGTTAAAAATTAATAACTACCAAGGATTAGTCACGTCTTGGAGGAGTCGGAGGCAGATTTTCCTCATCCCAGGGGAGCATCTTTGCTTTCTAACAGCACTGGAAGAAAACGTCCCCGACATTTCCCCCAGAACATTCCAGAAGATGGTTTCAAGGAATATTACAGGCGTTCCCTTTTGTCTCTTTCAGTTCAGTTCTTCCTTGTTCATCGGCTCAGGTACATGGACAGACTGTGGATTTTCTGGAACTTGGATTTGTAAGGAAGAAGGGAGGGAAATGTATCCCCCCCCACCTCTTTGATGTCCTGAGAAGGATTTTCAAGGTTTAAATTTTAAAAAGCCTCCAAGCCCACAGCAGTGAGGCTTTGTGAAGGTCCGGCGGGGGGAGCAGACACGCTGATCGCACCCGGCCCTCTCCGCCTCCTGGCGAGCGGAGCTTCTTTCCCTGGACTCACTTTCAGAAAAAATAATGTCTTCAAACTCGTGGTCTAGAATTCATATTTTTCTCCCAGATGGAAATGCAGAGGACAAGTGTGGATGTTCAATAAGCCTGCCTTCTTTCTTGTGCTCTCCACCCTGGCTGGCCCTGAGAGTGTTTTTTCTAGGCCTTTGTGTTTCTTTGGACTGTCGGTCGCTGGAGGGCAGGGGTGTGATTGATGGCCTTGCCCTGGGGGTCCTCAGGTGACCACTCCTCACCAGGACTGGCAGAAGGCTTCTCCCCTCCAGCCTTGTGCTGGAGTGCCTTGTTCTCCCACGGAAGGGGGAGAGAGCCTGATTAGCATTCCGTTTCTGAACAGAACCGACAGGGATTTAGAATGCAGAATTCCAGATGTTGATATTTGTATTATTGGATCATAATCACATTTCAGAAAAATTACTGCCAAAAAGAAGAAGAAGAAGAAGAAGACGACAGCGACGACTGCTCCCTAGAAGTTAGATTCATTGTCCCTCCTTTGTCCTTTGTCTGCCTCCTTGCCTGGCCTCATCTCTCACTGATCCTCTGGTGATTTATTATTTCGGGGACCCCAGAGGGGACACAGCACTGCCTCTCTGTAAAGGTCGGAGGGTGAGTGAAGACTTTATCCGGGTCAGGAGTTGCCCTCGGACACTAAGGGGAAGCCCTTGAGAAGTCAATGCACGGCCAGCTCGAGAGGGTGGGTGGCTGAGCTGGGGGTGGGGGAGGGGTCTGGCCACATGGGATCCCTCCAGATGCAGAAAGTTGTGTTTTCATAACATTTAGAGTTCGGATATGGTCCTCATCCTCAGATGAGTCCTGGAAATTCAATCTCCATGGAATGATGCCTTATAAAAAAAATTATCTTCACAGGTGGAGGAGGGACCTCAAATACATGCACAGTGCCAAGGAGCATCCGTCCATCCCAAGGGGCTGGGTTGGAGCTCAGGGGCCGTGCAGAATGGCCAGCCACTTGGCTATAATAGGTAAGAAAGAAGCCCAAAGAGAAACTCCACATTGTCACCCTCATATTTCCAGAAAGTGTTCTGTGGGCACTCAGGAGCCCACAGGGGTTGTTGGAGGGGACCCTGCTGAATTCATAGCCCTACCCACCACGTCTATGTGGCCATGGACAAGGTAGTCTCATCTATGAGGACAGGAGCCAAGACCTACGCGTGCACAATTAATTCTAACCAGCAGACCGTTTGGCAAATAACCTAAGGGATACTTCCTTTCAAAGTTGTCCTCTAGCCCCCCCCCCCCAAATTCCTGCTGCTTCTCATAACGGGTCTCAACCAGGCAGCACAGCTGACCTGCCCAAGCCTGCTTGGGGTTGGATTTCTTAAGTAGGTGGCAGGAGGAGGTGGTGTGAAAGGAGATAGCTTCTGAAAATCATCCTTAATTCCAGGAATAAATGCCCACAGGACCAGGGGTGTAGCTCAGAGGCAGGGTTTTGTCTCGCACCTGCAAGGCCCTGGGTTCCATCCACAGCTCCACAGAAAAATTAAATGAATAAATGCCCACCAACACCCAGCCCAGCACCCTGCCCTTCCCTCCCAGGTAGGAAAGAGAGTTCAGGAAGATGGCCAGGGGAGATGGCCTGGGGTCTGCAGCAAGGTCCCTGAGTGGAGGCCAGCAGCTGTCACAACCCTAAGCAAGTCTTACCTGCCCAGGCCTCTGCAGGACACTGCCTGCTACTTCCAGTGCCCCACGACGTGGGCAGGGAGCAGGCCGGGCCAGGCAGACTCCTGTGCCCGCCTGTCTCCAGCTCCCCATTAATCTTTCCAAAGGACCTCGGTTTGGAGGGAAGGTATTAGGTGGCTCAGCCAACTTCTTAAAAACGTTACTCTTTCTTTACAGAATGTCAAGTGAGATTTCAAGGGGGATACTTCATAACCGAAGTATGTTTTCCTTAGGGCAATAAACCACTGCGTTCCCTCCGACTCCAGCCCTCCGACTTCCAGCCAAGCCCTCATCTGTTTTCCAGAGAAACAATAACAACAAAACGGAGGTGTTTTCTCCAAATGCAGGGAGGCCTCTCCCGGAGGGCACAGGAGAGTTGGGCTTCGGGCTTCACAAATCCAGAGCTGTGGCAGCGGGGGCGAGGGGGCAGCGGGGGCGAGGGCGCAGCCGAGTGGAGGTTTTCTGTCTGCATTTCTGGGAACAACCCCCTGGATGGCCAGGAGCACAAGCTGCTGCCCTGAGTCCTGGGTGACCCCAGAGAGCAAAGGGGAGAGGACACGGGTGTAGTGGGGGGAATAGGAACCACAGTGCCCAGCGGACAACTCTCTGTCCTGGGGACCAGAAGAGGGCAGCCCACCTGGGCCCTGTGAAAGACCAAGGGTCACTGGGAGAAAGCCACCCTGGAGGCACACAGCTGGGTACTGTGTGCTCCAAGACCAGGAACCTCCAGCTCCCCAAGGAAGACCCGAGGGAGGGGCACCCTGGTGGTGGGAGGGGACAGGAGGGGCTCCGGGAGGAGGAGCAGCCAGGCCCTCGCCTGCTTTCCACAGGGAAGTGGGAGTCACCCAAGGGCACAAAATGAGTGAGGAAGAAACAATCAGCTCCTGGCTGGTCCCTAACAAGCAGAATCCTATAAAAAAGAAGAAAATGGCTCTGGGGAGTTGAACAAAGAAGCCAGGCTATAAATCCACTCTCCACACAGCTGCCGCCGATTTTCCTCAAATGCAAATTGGATGCTGCAAGCGGCCGGTGATGCCCTTCAGAGACACCCAGTGCCCTCGGGAGAAGGACCTGAATCCTTAGCCCTGACCACAGGGCCAGATGGTCCGAGGCCCAAGACATCTGGGCCCCTTGGCCAGCCCCCGCCCCGGGCACAAGGCTGGCCTGGGGTTCCCTGTCTCGCTTCCCTCTCTTTCCCTCTCCTTTCGTCTCCCTGCCCACCACCCAGAAGCACATGTGTTCATACAGCCAAGATTTCTCAAGCAAGTCGTTATGCCCAGCCTGTGCCAAGCACCAAGAGTATGATAGTGAGCACATGAATTGCCCGGTCCTCACGGGGCTTCCAGCCAGGCAGAAGAGACAGAGTCGGTCAGAGTATCACACAGCTGTGTTTTGTATATTTGTTTACAGAGAAGGCCCAGGAGGCGTTTATGAGGAGGACTTGCCTGGAAAGGGACAGGGAGACGTCGTCCCTTAGAAGGGCACCTCTGGGGCTGCAGGGTGGCTAAACCCGAGGGAGGGACCAGTGAGGTCCTGGCTGGAGCAAGTGGAAGGAGGCTCCCATCTAAGGCAGCTGAGAAGAACCAGGAGGATGGGATTCCCCGTCCCCTTCCCTGGCGGCAGGTGCCCTCCTGTCCCACTCCTCACTCTCCCCACAACCTGGAAGGAAGGTGTAGGAGAAACTCAGCAACTTGCCCAAACTGACGAAGAGTTTGGGACCAGAAACAAGTCTTTGAGCCTCCAGAAAGTGGGTCCCTCTCACCCTCATGCCTGCCCCCATGACCCTGGCACTGGGCACATCACTGTGGGCTCAGATGAACCCTTGAGGGGACAAATGAAGGCCCAGCCTTTGTTCCTGGAGCACATGAGGTCCCCAGGCTCAGAGCTGGGGACAGTGGAGACAAAGGGAAGAAGCACGTGTGCAAGCCCTGGGAGAAACAGGCTCAGCCACCTGCCTGCTCCACAAAGCCACAGCCTCCGGGAGCGTGGCCCCGGGGGTGGGCACTTAACTCTGAGGGGGGTGCCATCAGCATCTGGGGCTTGCAGGGATACTCTGAAATCAGCACAGCATGGGCCAGGCCCAGCCACAAGGAAATCCCCTCAGCATTCTCCAAACCTCGGTGCAGCTTCTGCCATCACCGTCTTGAATGTCTCAATATTTTTTGAACAAGCAGCCCTGCCTTTTCAATTTGCACCAGATCCTGCAAGTTCTGTGGCCAATCTGCTTGAGAGGGACACACAGGGAACAAAAGAAGGACCCTCCAGGGAGGTGACAGTGCATTGGGACATGCTGGGGCTTCTGCTCTCTGCTTTCCCCACTCCTGGTGCAGCTGTGGGCAATGGGATTTCATGTCTAAGGGGGCATTCCGGGAGATATTGACGCACAGTTACCAGTGGTCCTTGTCCCCTGTCTGAAGTTACTACTCATTGTGGTCACTTAATTCCACTAAGGAAGGCTGAGCCTTCTCAAAGAGGGGCAGGGAGGCAGGCAAAGAGATCTCCAGACCTCAGAAGACCCCAGGAGCAGTGGGGGACACAGATTATGTCACCTTTTCTGCCTTCTGGCCCTGACTCTGCAAGGGGAGGGGGAATATGTCATGGTGCCCTGCCTCTGGTTAAGTGGTCTTCATTTGCGTGGGCTGTTTGCATTCAAATAACATTGCCCTGAGTGGGTACTTTAGCATGGCACTTGGGCACCCTGCCTTTTAGTGCCTGTTTGTGTGGTCAAACCAGTGCTTTGGCCTGGCTTTCACGGCCCTGCACAGTCTAGCATGAAATTTGTTTTAGAGCCAGTTCCCTGCCCTCCCACCAGGTTATGCCTGGACAGGTTCCCTTGAGCACCTGTAACTGGGCTTGTAGCTTTTCTCTGCCATCAGAACCTGTAGGTTGAGACCCTGTTCTGCCATCTCTTGGGAGTCCACCTGTCCTACAACCTCCTCTGTTAGTGCCTGTGCACAGTATGGTACTGACTTCTGGGCTCTTGGTTGATATGGTCAGCTTAGTGCTTAAGAATATTCTGGCATCCAGCCCCTTGGATCTGAATCCCAACACTGTGCCAGAACTGGAGACCCCAAAGTAAATGAGATTGACAGGCTCTGTGCCAGAAGACAAGATGAGGTAGCACTTGAAAGGGCATGAAGAAAGGAAGCTAGGACCATAGTCACAGAGATAGGTGGTATCCTTGCCTTTGTTAAGAACACAGCATTCTGAAAATGCCCTTAGAGGAAAAATTGCTGCACACAGGACATCAACTCAGAGAGAGTCCTATAACCAACATCACATTATCCAACTTCTTAACATGTCTGGAAAATTTTGATTGAATGCTGAACATCATGGTAATTACACTGTTGAGTTTCTGGATTTTGTTGTTTTCCTTCAAAGAGTGTTGAGTTTTATTTTGATAGGCAGATGGTAAAATAAAGACTTTGGGGGCAAAAAATTTCCAGATAAAATGAACTTGTGATTCAATTGGACCCTTTTGAGACTTGTTTCTAATCTTTATCAGGTGGGTCTAACATAAGCTTTACACAAGAAATTGTTTGGGGCCACTGCTGAGGTTTCCCTAGTGAATGCCCTGACTGAGCAATACAGATTCTTCACCATGCCTTATCTGAACTCAAATTCCTCCCAGCATCGTGTCCATCCCAGAACCTCTCAGCTCAGAGCTTCCGAGTCACTTTTGGCACAGATTCATAAAATTTCACCCTCTACATGTGCACCTTACTGCACAGCTGAGATTCAACACCTTGCAAATTTCTGAATTGCTTCCATCATACACCATCCCCCTCTATATAATTCTATCCCACACACTCTAACCACCTTGGCCTCCCCAAATTTCCTTGTGTGTCTGTCCAACTTCTCAAGACAGCCATATTTGGTTAGGATGCACCTTCCTGCTCCACAGATGGGAAAAGGGCTCCAGGCAGAAGCCAGGGTTTGGGGGTGGGGCTCTCCCGGTGTGTTTCCTTCTCTGAGTTTACAGGCCAGGCTGCCTCTTATCTAATGTTTGACAAGAGTTGTTTCAAATATTTGGTCCAGTTTTCTATTTACTCCACAGTGGTCAAAGTAGGCATCAATCTTTCACAAATGAAAATCTCATCATGCTCACAATTCTTACTGAAAACCCTCTTGTTGTTAGCATAAGGGCCAGCCTCCCCAAGGTCCTGCCCACCCAGCTTCTCTCTGTCCACTGCACCTCTGGACTCCACACTAGTGAAGTCCCTTACTTGTTATTTAGTTCTTGGATCAAATGCCTTTCCCTCAGGGGAGACTTGCGGCTCCCTGTAACATTTGGTCCCAATATCTTGGGCCACTCTTTTGGAGAGCCCACATTAGTAATTTTACACTCTGTGCAACTGGGTTTTGCTTATTCCGAAAGAGCGTGAGCATCTTGAAGGCAGTGACTTATCATTTTTGCTTTTCTTGCCCCAGTACCTACTAGGGCATGAGGCCCACCACAGGAGCCCAGTGAGGATTTATTGGAGAAAGAGCATCTGCTGCAAGGCCTCTAGCCTTTCCCCATTCCTCCTCCCCACTGACCTTGTCTTGGACCCTGAGCATCTTGGGCTTGGCGCACACTGCCTCCTGACTGGTCACCACCCTGGACAAAGCTTCACCTTTCCAAAATGCAGCCAGAGCTTCACACACTGAGGAGTGGCATGTCACTCCCCTGACAGCCCTAACAGGACTTCCTGTCACCATGAGGAAGGAAAGAGGAGAACAGAGATGTGACCTTTACAACCTCCCTCACCTACTCGCCCACGCCCCATCTCATACCTGGCCATCCACCCAGGTGACGGCCGACCCCCTGCCCAGCCATCCTTGCTGAATGACAGTGTCTGGCCTTTCCAGAACCATGGCCTTTTCAAGCAAGAAAGGTCCAGGAAATCATGGGTGCCAGAAAGGGCAGCTGGAAACCCAGGATGGCCCTGTCCCCCAGGGACCCTCCCCAGCCCCATAGGCCCAGCCCTGGAGATGGCCTTCCTTCTGTGGATGGCCTACCCAAGGGTCCTCACCCTGGCCCCACAGTGTGTGTCTATGATGTGGCTGACTAGTGCTGACACCTGGATCCGTGGTGGTCCCTGGGAATCCACATTGGATCCAGCACCGTAGACTTGCCATGTGTGCCAAGGCAAGAGGGTGACATTCTCCGTTATGAGCAAGGGCTTGGGAGCCCCCTGTCACAGCATATGGCCCTCCTGTGTCCTGTTGGGGTGACAGACCCCTCCTGTGGAAGCCCCTGAAGGGGTCTCCCCGTGTTCCCTGCCTCTACTGCACACATCACTATTACGACTTCCTTCCTGGTGGGGCCTGCAGGGACCCTGGGGGCTCCCAGGACAGTCAGGGGCTCAGTGCAGAGACCACGGACATGTTCCATGGAGTGGATGGAGCGCCTGACCTTGTGGTGGATGAGGCTGAAGAACTGGCTCCACCCAGGAGGGGACGTGGTACTGGTACTGGCCATTTGAGCATGGCACAGACCGCCTGTGCAGGTGACCCTGGACCCCTCCCCTCGTCCCAGCTGCTATTGGCCCACCTGGGTCAATGTGACCCAGGCAGGAGCTCAACTCCCCAGCCCCCGGGGAGGTTCTGGATGACCAGACAAAACAGAATTTCTCCCACACCCAGGAAGGGCAGGTCTTGGGGGAGAAGGCCATAAAGCACTGTGGAGCCTTCAAGAAGGGAGGCCATCATGGGCAGTATTTCAGCCACCTAATGGCCAGCACTCAAGAGATGCTGGCCATTAATCGGGCCCGGGAACGGCAGATACTATTTCCTTAGAAGCCCCCGGCTGAGTGATGCAGACAGCCAGGAAGTGATGGGTTGGGGACAGGGGCTTACATCACCAGCGCTCGGACTTGGGAACTTTTCCTTGAAGCAAATGATAACTTAATGAGGCGAAAAACTTGGGTGGTTTTGAAATTCCAGCACAACCCCCACCACCCCCTTCAGAGCCCAGGGCACCTCCACGCAGAGGCGGTGTGGGCTGCTGCGGCCACTTCTTCAGCCACCACCCGGGGCCAGAGCTGGGGAGGGCCAGCCGGGGACCCCGGAGACCCTGATGGGCAGATTTAACCTGCATGGCGGCAGCAACTGGTGGCAAAGGTGGCAGGATTGGGTCCCTCGTCTCCCCCTGTGCCTCTCGCCTTGGATAAACTCCACGCAGGTGACACCAGGGCGATTACCTGACTGCCATTTGAAGGCACCGTGACATATAATAAGCCGCTCAAACCATAAGTCAACATTTATCTGCAGGGAGCCACATTCTGCCCGGCTAGAAAAGGCAAATTTTCCAGATGAGAAGGACCTTGAAGATTTTCTCCTTCAGTGGTTTGCCTCCGCGCCGCCGAGGACGACTTTTGTTCTCTTCCCCGCCGGGCCTCATGTTTTCAAAGATTGTGTCGTCCAAACTGCCTTCGTTAAGTAATAATTAATTTGTTTCCCAATTGTTTAATTAATCAAAGACATTAATAACTGCCAACCTGAGCTTTTAATCAGCGTGTGTGGTGGAGGGGGAGGAAGCGGGTCCTCACCAAGCACCTGCCAGCGCCAGCCGCGGGCCTGGCCCTCTCCCGCCTCTCATCTTGCCCTCACCTAACCCATCCAAGCGAGGATGGGAGGACGTGGAGGGGCAGAGAAGCCTGTCTCCTTGTCCAAGGTCGAACAGCAGTCATAGGCAAAACTGGGACCAGTTCCTGGGTCTGTCTGGTGCCAAAGTCCACTCTTTCTTCCATCCCTTCACCACCTCCTGTCTTGGCACCTGGGGGAAGCACTTCTAGCTCAGAGCAAAGACAAGGTGTTTCCATAAGCCTAAAATGCCTCCTGTGCTGGGTCAAGACTCTTTCCAGGGAAGAAAGTCTGGCTCAAACTGACTGAGGAGAAACAAAGAGACGTAGAGCCTGATTGGCTCACAAAATAGAGTCCGAGGTGGGCAGGCTTCAGACATAGCTGGATCTAGGAGACCCAACTCAATCGTGTGCTTCCTCCTCTATCCTGTCTCTTGGTTCTGATTGCTTCTCTTTGTTGCTAGTTCCCATTTTCTCCTGCCTTAGAGTCCCTCCACTAACTCCAGTGCCCGCCCCCTGTGTCTAAGATGCATCTCTCCTTCAACACGATCACAACACAATTCTGATTTTTCCATTCCCAAATCTGTTTCTCCCCACCTTCCCCTAGCCTAGGAAATGGAGCCACAGCTACACAGCTACTCAAACCCACCTTAGAGGGCTCCTTTGTTCTCCTTTCTCCCAGACCCATCAATGGACCCTGCAGCCCCTTCCCCAAACAGTGCCAGTTCTCCTCTGCCTTCTAGCTCCCTGGTGCCTCACCATCCCCTGTGCCCCACCATCCCCAGGTGCCCACACACCTGTTCATGACTCACCAGTCCCCCAGCTTCCATACTATCCCACACCAGAGGGAGACTTTCAAATTAAACACGATTCCTCTCATACCTGAGTCTTCCAGTAGCTTTCACTGCAGTTAAAATTATATCAAAACTGTTTCCCCTGACCTGCAGGCCTGATGTGACCTGACCCCCGGACATCTTATGTGACTTTGTATACCACTTCCTGCTTTGTTTGAGAGCCGGTAGCCACAATGACCTTTCTGCTTCTCAAAATGACTCAGTTCCCACCTACCCCAGAGCCTTTGCACTGGATGTCCCTCCTCTAGCTCTTCCCTTGGCTGGCTCTTTGTCACAGCTCAAATGTCACTTCCTTGAGACACCTTCCCTGATCACCACGTCTAGCCCCATCCTCCCTGAATCCACCCTGTAGCACAGGGCTCTGGTTGTTTTTCCTGAACATTTGTCACAGTGTGTAACACCTGATGTATTGTCTTTCTTATCCACAAGAGCCCAGGTGCCTGGCTCCCTGGCTGCCCAGGGCCTGGGGGCCTGATTATCTGATTAACCTCTACTCCACAAGCCCAGGACCTGAGCCCCACTCCACGCTCCATAAGCACTGAATGGTGAGCAAGTGGCTTTGTTGGGCAAGTGTGTGTGATTTCTCTGCAGGGTTCCAAGAATCTCATCTCCCCTGGGTGCGTGTGGGGATTTGGACAATGTTGTGCATGGTAGAATGTTCTGGAAAACCAGTATCGAGGGCCCAGGTGCATATGCTGGGCAGTAGTTCCTTCCCACCCCAGTGCAGCTAAAGACGCTCTGGGGCCTGGTGAGCAGGCACCAAGATCACAGCTGTGCTCCAGCCTCTGAGCCCAGGCAGAGTCAAGGCTCTGGAACCAGCACCACAGGAAGGCAGTGGCAGGAGAGCAGGCCTTCGTAGCGATGCTCCTGCCAGTAATGGCAGCTGCTGTCCCTGAGACAGTCATCACACAGCCACTCAGAGACGCAGAGAAGTGGAGGAGGCAGGGAGGCTATCCCAGACTCTCTCTAGGAACCCTGGTACAGCACCCAGCTCTCCACACCAAGCCCCCATCTCCTGGGTAAAAATGCCACCTCCCCCACAAAGTCCTCAAGGATTGCCCTGAGGAGAGGAGCTGCTCCCTTTCTGAGCTCCTAGCAATTTCCTCCACAGAGAAAAATCATCTTCTATCCAAAAATCGGGTTCTGTATAAATGGGAGGTAGTCTGGTGTTGGACCAGAATTTCCCTGAAGACTTGCTGAAGGTCTGCCAAAGCCCCAGTGTTGTGCACAGGGTAGGGAAAGGCCCTCTGGGTAAGCGTCTGTTGGCTGGATGACCGCTTGCTTGGATGAACAGGCAGTGAGTGCATGGACGGGTGGGTGGGTGAATGGAAGGGTAGATGGGTGGAGAGGTGGGTTGGCAGGTGGATGGACGGTGGGTGGGTAGGCACGAGGGTGCATGGATGGGTGGTGGCTGCATGGATGGGTGGGTGGGTGCATGGATGGGTGGATAGGCAGGCTGGCAGGTGGATGGACAGGTGAGTAGAGCAATGGTGGGCTGATGGCTGCTGGACCACATGGCTGGCTGGCTGAGGAAGTGGCTGGACAGGTGATTGACTGGACGGGGGGAGGGCTGCTCACTGCCATATTTTAAGGTTGTCCTTGGTGACAACGATGCTAGCAGGGTCATAGCAGATGAAAGCAGTGTACCAAACCCAGTCCCACAAGTCCCCAAGCCGTAGCAATGTGCCTAAGGTAAGCATTCACACTTGGGAAGCACGCGTACCAACGCTCCCCCAGAGGGTGGTCATGGCGCCCACTGACACGGCGCCCCGAAGCTCTGCTCCGGCCGTGGCTTTTGTTAGATGTTGACGTCTTTTGCTAGATGTTGACTTCAGCCTTCGTGATGGACTCAGTCCCTCCCTCATCCAGGATTTTTTTTCAACAGGAGAATGTCATAGCAGGTGAGAGAGATGGTGACGACCCTGGGTTCAGGGTTGGGGCTGGGCGGCTGAGCGCTGAGTGGGGAGCACGCTAGCCCCTGGGAGGCCTGAAGCGTGGTCCTGCCAGCCCTCCTTCCTGGAGCCCAGAGGGAGGGAAGGAGGGGGTGTCGCCTTGCTTTCCTGAGCGTTCACGACCCAGGACTGAGTCATCGCACTTCATCTTCTCTTTGTTGCCCTGGCGAACATTCAGACGGTTTTAGCTGGAGGATGATACAATGCAGCAATGAGAAAGCGCTGCCTCTTCTCCTTGGAACAAGAGGTCGTGAGGAATCTGATCATTTTTCCTGAAGAAATCATCTTACATTTCAAAGCAAATACTCTGCCACCTCTCCCCAGTGACTACAGAGAACAAAAACTTAAGATGAGAAAACTTAGAAACGGAGGGAGAGATCTACCCTTCGGCCCCTTCCCCTTCCCTATCGGGGATGGAGGTGGCTGCCCAGACCCTCTTGGGACTTGGGATCCTGACTGGGCCTGTCCGCGGGGAAAACACGGAGCTGGCTCTCCCCTGCTCGGCACCCTTGGGTAAGGCCAAGATGGTGCCACCTCCCCCTGCAGACCCCTCGGGTTAGAGCAGCCATCTCCCTTCTTTCCTTCCTTCCGTGTGACCATGAAACCGAGGGAGCCTGCTGTGGCCCCAGATGATATAGTGTGTAGTTCTGGGGCTCCTCAGAGATGTCCATGCCCGCACCCCATAGCCCACTGCACTGCCCCAGGGAGAGGCCATGCCGGGCCAGGCCATTGGTGGTGGCTGCAGATATTTCAGTCCCATGGCTAGATGCTAAAGCCACGGCACCCACCCCATCCCGCCAGCTGCACCGTCCCAGCGGCCTGCAGGTGACGTCACACTTGCAGGACCCTTCTCTGTAATTAGGCCCTGCCAGCACGGCCTGCGGAGCCAGGCCAGAGGTCTTTCTTGGGGCCTCAAAGCTTGGGGTGCCCCCACCCTTTCCTAATTAGGTAATGACAGAGGGCGGCAGCCTCTGCCTCCCTCAGTGGGACCTTCTCGGGAGTGGCTTTGCCCTCCACTCCTTGGAGAATCCATTTTTAGCTCCTGAAACGTGTCTGTGGGCGGAGGGTTAAACACAAAAGACCTTCAAAGCAGTTACCAGCTCCCCCAGCCCCAATGGAATCCAAGGTTCCCTGTGCCTACCCAACAAGGCAGGGCTGGGGGACAGCGGGGACCTCAGTGCTCCTTTTGCCTTCTTCTCTCCCACTGGCCCCATGTCCTGCGGTCAGCCACTCGGCTGCCCCAGCTCCAGGCCTCGCTCATCCTGCTTTCCTCTCATGCCTCCTCCAAACCCAACCTCATGGCACCCTCCCAAGAAGGTCCCAGGGAGACACCAGTCCGCACCCACAAGGAGGGTGGGTTCCCTTTGGGCTAGTTCCCTCCAGAGTTCGCAACAGAGTGGCCACGTCATTTCAGCACTCTGTTAAGACCGGATCGATCTCTCTGGCAAAACCTCCTGCAACAGCAAAACTGCGGCCAGCAGATTATAGGAGGATTAATCACCCCGCCCCACGCCCCTGCGACATCTTCCACCTACCTCCTTCAAGCACAGTTAATCAAAGGGTACACCGAGCTTCCCCCGCCTGCTGCAGAAGGCTTTGTGCCTTACCTCTGGGGGAACCTCTTCCAAATCCCTCTCCAGGGCCTGCTTGGGCCCACTGAGACCCCCAGCCCTGTTGTCACACTGGCCCCCTCTGTTGACATCTCTGGGTTCCTGGGGGCCAGGAGTCTGGGTGCCTGGGCAGCCGTGTGCTCAGCCAGCTCACTCCTTCCACAGCTTCTCCAAGGCGGCTTGGCCCACTCAAGAGATTGGTATGGGGAAGGTCAAGTCCAAGTCAACCATGTTTCTTGATCCCCAAGACATTTAGAGAAGAGCGGAAGTTTCTACAGAGGACCTGGAAGGCTGCATTGTCCCAGAACCTCAGTTACCTCATCCGTTGAATGAGGGTGACGATTCTCTGCCTTAATAGTGGCTGCTGTAAATAAAGCCCAAACACAGCCCAGTCTCTCTAAAAGCTCAACGAGTACAAGCAAATGGTGTCCCTGTGATTATCAAGACAAATGCAAATTGATGCTTCCTATGGGGCAGAACGGGCGTTCCTGCAGGGGGAGAAAGGAATCGTCCTTGCTGGTGGATAAATACAGTAGCATCCAACATTCCCACAGATTTGGGGGGGTACAAATGAAAGAGCCTAAGAAGCACTTTCATGAAGTCGCGCTTCACCGCAGTGAGATCACAGTCAGGAGCAGAGCAGGCGCCACCCTGGGCTGCAGGAGCCCCATTCAGCCAGGGAGGAGTCTGAAGGTCAGAGAGGAATTGCACACAAAGACAGAGAGGCACCCGCCCATGCTGCCCAGGGACGGGCCTTGAACACACTGCTGAGGGAAAGCAGCCTCGGGAGGCCACCAACTGAGTCCATGGGAAATGTCCAACATGGACGACCTGCCGGGACAGACTAGAGGCTGCTGGAGAGGACAGGGGACCGGATGACTGCCAGAGGGCATGGGGTTTCTTTCTGAGGCAATGAGAATGTTCCAGAATATGGACTGAGTTAGGGCTGCACGACTCAATATAGTGAGAACCATTGGGGCTCCACATTTGAAATGGATGAGCTTGCACACTATGTGCGTCGCATCTGAAAGGAGGGAGATGTGTGTGTGAGTGTGTGTGTGTGTGTGCGTGTGTGTGCAAGAGAAAGAGGTGGCAAGATGCTAGCTCAAGGTCATACAGCCAGAAAGTCTTGGAGGCAGGACCTAGCCCAGGTCCACCTGTCCATCAGCAAAACCCTGGTACAATTCTGTGGCCCAAGTCTCACCAACAAGTCCCAGGTCCCAGCACGGGCAGGGGGTCTGTGCAGACAGCAGAGCCCACCTCCTCCAGTCTCCCACCCCACCATAGCCCTCCTTCTAAAGTGAGGAGCCCGTGATCCACTACCTGATCACACCCACAGTCTGAGGCTGTTAGCTCCCAGTGCATGGTACTTTCTAGAAGGCCCCCACCTCCACAAGCCCTGGCGTATCTGATCTGGCACAGACGACGATAAATGAACAGTTGCAGGCTGCCCTGTCTGGATGAGCCATTTTCTGAGATCATATGAACTTGCTTTTAAGTAGCAGCTTTTCACAGATCGGTTGCTATGAGGCACTTTATTAAAAACCACCCATTTGCAGCTAAAATCCAGCTCCAACCAAATCCAATTTTCGTATCTACTGCTTTTTTAGACATAATGATCAGGACATGGTCGCTGTTTCTATGGGGAAGAATGGATTCAAAGGGCTGTTTTTCTGTGTGTTTTTGCTTCCTTAACAGGCAGGTGGACTGTGTGCATTTGCCATGGCCCTGGAGACCCTCAATAGAGACCAAATATTTATGCTTTGTTAGTGCACAGGCATCCTCCGCAACGTTGCTTAGCGCTTGGGGCTTAGCCATCCAAGGTCAGGGGCTTGTGCCCCCCTAAACTGGGCCATTAGCTTCTCTCTGAGGTGAAGTCCCTGCCTGGTTGTGACCAACTACAGCCCACACACGAACCTCCTGTGGCCAGCACATATGACTGATCATCCTAGAGACGGAGAGGACACCAGTGGGTGGAAAACGCTCTGATGAGGGTAGAAAGAAAGAATGTGCCCTTTGCAGAGTGTCCTCAACAGGCCTCTGCATTGTCCAGCCGTTTTAGAAACCCAGAGAGAGTAAGCATGGAGCAAGAGGCAGGGAGAGAGTCCTCCGGGGGCTCGATGGCCGGCTCGGGTTATGTAGATGGGTGCTTATAGGAAAGGCTTCCGCAGTCACTTCACCTCCAACAACGTGTGGGTGCGAACAGCTCTGGCTTCCGAGGCTCTTGGGAGGGCCTTGGAATAAGATGCAAAGCTCTTGGCACAGTGCTTAGCCCAACCTGGACGCTCCCTCCGTGACAGCCACGTGATGAAGATAATGATAATTAACACGTTTCCAAGGCAGCACATGAATATTGAGTGTCTTTTCAACTCTTTTTTCCCAATCATCATTTGATTTAATAATTTGCAATTCACTTTAAGATTTGTTAAGAGGGTAGATCTCATGTTAAGTGTTCTTACTACAATAAAATTAAAAATTTTTAGAAAAGATGGATTTGAGTTGGAAGCTATTTCTTTGGGAGCCTTCTGTTTACCAAATCCTCCCTCTGATCTCTCTCCTTCATCTCCTAGGTTTGAATACATGTGCATTCAGTTCATAAATATTTGCAGAGACCTACTGTGCTTCAACCCTGCAGGGGAAGGGAAAATTCAAATGAGCAGGATGCAGATCGTGTCTTGGGGGCCCCCCGTCTCCTTGAGGATGCCGACAGACAGAAAGAGCAGCAAGCTTGTAAATAAATAGCAGGAACCAGCAGCAGGTCCAGGGGAAGACACTCAGGCTGCACCTTGGAGGAGACACTCCAGCCGAGAGAGCAAAGGTTAAACTACGGGGAAGAGTCATCCATGGGGACAAGGGGGTTGGAAGACACACTGCAGGGGAAGTGTCCACAGAAGCCCAGTAGAGGGTTAGGGTTAGTCTGGGGACCCAGGCAGGCTACAAATTTTGGGAGGGCCCCTCAGCCAGCAAGGGTGGACAGTTGAGGAAGAGCCCCGAGGGAGCCACACATGTAAGCAACACAGGATGGGTGATGTCCACTCCTGCAGGCCACTGGGGCTCCTCCCTGTAGGTTTCTCTGCCAGAAGCCCATGCTCCACTCACTGGGCACTTTTTAGAGTGGCTCAAACCAAGCCCAAAGTTTTCCATAGGGAGCCCCCAGGTTCTCTCCACCCGCCTCATACCACACCCGCCAGTCCCTGGACCTCTGGCAAAGGCCTCCTGCCTCCTCCCAAGCTGTGCTTCATTTGAAGAGCAGCCTTTGGATTTCAGTGTTTGGGGAAAATAGTTCACTACTTAAAATTAAAACAGCCATTGGGCTGAAATAAAAGTCTTGCCGCTGCCAACAACTTCAAAGTGGAGATGGAGGACTGATCTCAAGGCTTCAAGGCATCGTGCTGATGGCTTTGGGTGGGTACTGGCTTCTGCAGAATAATAATAGCAATTCTCCAAACAGGTTATACTAGCAGGACTCACCAGAGACACACTATGTACTAAGGTCTCCAGATGATAAAGCGGGTAGAAATGGCTTATTGCCATCCCCAACTTCACTAACAGAGAGCAGCCAGCCCCAACAGATCGTGGGTAATGGCGCCTGGTGGTCCGTGGATTAATCTCTAGACAGGACTGCCAGGAGAGAAAGCATTGCTCAGCCAGGAGGAGCGCCTAGCAATCTCGACGCTGGTGTGGACTGGATAATCATTTTATTTACATCGCCTCAGTGGGGTGAAGGGCCAGCTGGAATGTCCTCTGGGGTTAATGGACATTTTGGAAGACGTGAGAATGCAGTTTTGGCAGGGGAAGGATATGGGAGCCATCCGTTTCAACCCAGGGGCTGAGAGATTGCTTGTCCTCGGGACTGTTGAATTGTTGCTCGGTCATTTCTGAATTAAAGATGCATCTACTTTCTGATTAGCCGAGTTCAGCCTCTTTTGTGAAACTTCTCAGACAGTTTTATTCCCTGGTTACCTCCACATTTATTCTCAAATCTCTCCTCTGCGGAGAGGTTGGTGTCAGGGAAGAATTGATTCGGCAGCTTAGTGTTAACGTGATTTATCGATAGCTGTGTAAGATAGTATACAAATTTGGCTTATCATTTTGATGTATTGGCCATACCTGATGATAAGGTATGCATTACTATAAAAATAAACTCATTGTGGCTCCCGAATGCCTTCCCCCCCCCCTCTTTGGCTGCACAGCATTCCTGGGAAATGATTAATAAGATGTTTCACTTAAGTACCAAGCAATCCAGACACCGAGCAGAAGTACAGGCACCCGGATGCAGGAAAGCTTGAAATTAACAGGCAGCCATAGAAAGTATAAGATTAATTTCATTTTCTTTTCTTATCTTATGCTTTTATGTCTCTCCCTATATAAAAGGAGATTAATTAATCCAGGAACAATCTTTTTGTTGGCAATTTTATATTATGTTTGACTGCTTAATAGAAAGCGGATCTGCGCCGAGGCACGCAATGGAAAGTCTGTCCCGCAGGGCAAGAGAGAGAAGTCGGTTTTGAGCGGCAGCAGCACATTTCACAGCTACTGTCAAAGCCCCGAGCCTGGAGAGTAAAGCAAACAGCCCGGGCATTCATTCATTCCCCCATCCATTCATCCCACAGACGTTTCTGACAACTGCCACAGAGCCAGGCTGAGCAGCCACCCTCGTGCCACCTTCTCCTTGAGAAAACCTTTGGGCTGCACCTGATGATGTTTTTAGGGTGATTTGGAACCAAAATGAAATTCAGCTCAATTCAGTAAATATTTATTGAGCAGCAGCCATATGTTCAACACCATCCTGGCTGTGCGGGGAATATGAAAAGGGGTGAGACGCGGTGGCTGTCACTGAGAATCTCACATCTAATTGGGGAGATGAGATGTACACACAATACAAAGGCAATTATGGTAATAGTGTGCATTTAAATACCACTCTTCTGTTTACCCACATTTTCATATCACTCTCTCCTGCATTGCCGGAACCTCTTAGCCACTCGGGGAGGGAGACAGGGCAGATATGATGAGACTCACTTTGCAAATGAGGGATCCAGGCTCAGCGGGGTGGGGAGATCTGCCTCGAATTAGCCAGCTATACATGTCAGCAGCAGGACGCCATCCAGGACTGCAAAGCTCTGTATGGGGTGCCCTGCAGCTAGTCGACTCTGGGTTCAATGCCCAATGTGGGGCTGTGAGGTGCTCCTTCCTGGGACGGCATGGGTGATGTCCATCTTGCTGCAACTCCTAACGTGATATCCATGAGGAACCTAATGGTGGTGACAAAGAAGGGCCCCTTCTCCCAAGTATCCCCTTCTACAAGAATCCTATTCAACCAGAGGGAGAGGGCCAGACATCAGGGCCACTCAGCCATCCTGAAGGCACCCAGGGAACAGGGTGGCCAATTCAAAAGAACTGGGGGTCTCAAATCCATGCTGTTCCCATGATGCAGACCACCTTTAGACATCAGGGGCAGGCATAATTCTCAGGGTACCTGCCACACCCCTTAAAAGAAGGATCTCACCAGCCTCCCTCTTTGGTACTCAGCCTATTTGTGCTTACTTTTCTCCTTTTGCCTCTTGTTCCAAGTCCAAAGGACGATGCAATCTTTCCTATTCAGATCCATTAACCACATGGACCAATGGTAAGAAACAAAGTTTAGAGTTTTCAAAAATCTTTGCAGCAGATAGCCCCAGGAGTCCAATTGCAGGCTAGAATGTGACAAGATTCCTAATTAAATGTAATTAAGCATTAAGAGAGAAGCTGACATACCTCTCCCACATCACACCACTGTGTGCCAGGGAGTACCAAATGGGCCTGTCCTCACCCTTGGATAAAGGTACAAACTCACACCGGAGACCCTGGTGATGGTGCCGGGGAAACTGAGGACAGAGGGGCTTTGAATTCAGCCAGAATTTGCAGGGACAGGGGGTCAATGACAGAAACCCAAGGGGGAAGGGCATACCCTTTTGGGGTCATGCTGTTAGCATCCCAAAGGCCCTGCCACTCCCATGCAGTGTCACCTGGGGCAAGTTACTTTACCTCTCTGTGCCTTTTTTCTTCCTTTAGACCACAGTCCCATAATAGAAATACAATGCAAACCGCATATGAAATTTCTTATTTTCTAGCAGAGACTTTAAAAAAAAAAAAAAGGAAAAATGAAGGTATAAAGTTAAAAAAAAAGAATATAATCTTAATAACATATCTTATGGAACCAAATACGTCCAAATGCTATCATTCTAGCATGCAATCATGTAAAAATGTTAATTAAATGGGTGACATTTTCTTCTGGCCCTCAGTTTGAAGGCTGTGAGCGTTCTGCGCTTTCGGCTCCTCTCCTTGTGGACCTGCCACCCCTCAAGTGCTACACGAGCGGCTGCCAGATCTGTTGTGCAGGTACAGAAGACAGGCCTCGAAGCACAGTGTGGCATGTCATCGCAAGTTTTAAAACAAACAGGACGTGAAAGGCGCTCAGCAGTGCCCCTGCGTGTCATTAGCGCCCGGTAAATATTAGCTGTGGTGATTATCAGAAAGCCGATGACCAGACAGGTCATCCGGAAAGGACTGCAATCTACGGCTCCTATTGATGAAATTTCTCTTTCAAATCCCTTCCGTGAAAACAAGCCTGAGCCGAGCAGGAGGAGGGATTTCTCGGGCTTCCTGGTGCTACTGGGTGGGGGGCTGCTCCCGGAGCTCGCCCCAGGCGTCGGTGGAGCCCAGGATCATCGGACCCACCACAGCCAAACCCTGCTACGGTGGCTCCGCTCCACCCAGGTCGGGAAGCCGGCAGATGCATCCCCTCTCCTGGGCACGGGCTGATGGAAACCCACTCGCTCCATCACCCAAAGCCTTTAAATCAGCACCATTCCCAGCCTGACGCCAGCTACAGCAGGGTTTACGGTCCCCTTGTTGGGCTCTCTAAATTTTGTGGCCTTGGATTCCTAAGGCTTGTTCTTACCCAGCAATCCAAATAAAAACAGCACTATTGATCACACGGCATCAATAACGTCAGCCCTAAAGCTACTTGTGGACATCTTTAATTGTCTTGTCCCCTCCTATATCTTTAACTGTTGCCATAAGCATCTAGGAGACGGGCGACCTCGGGCTGGAGGGAAGGAGCCATGCCAGCATCAGACAGCAGCAGGGAGCAGAGCTCGGCTCACTGTGAATAACCGTGATGTCCCTTTTTGTGAAAATAAAGAAAGAAAAAAGGAAGAAAAGAAAACACTGGCTGATCCCTTCCCGGCTTGGTGTTGTGACTCGTCAGGAAATGCCCCCCAATTATGTCTAATTCCTCATTGTTCTCCCCTCAGCTTCACGACCCAGCAATTACACTTCGTTTGCTGTAACAGAAAAGTAAAGTGCCCAGCTGGCAGGCTGATCAGAAAGCTGACGTCCAATAAATTAATCAAGAAACGGGAGCGAACGCTCGTTTGATGTTTGCAAATCACACATGTGGATCTCCAGATGTTTGGACTTAATTTTTACCACCATAAAGACTAAGAAAGAGGAGATTGGGAGCGACTCCAACCACCAGGGGAGCCCTCTTTGCAGCAAAGCCACTGCTCAGCAGCTTCTGGAACCTTCCTCTCACCTCCACAGAGTGGAGAGACAGAGCAAGGATCCCCCTCAGAGCTTTAAACACAGGTCTTTCTGGGGCCTGTGCAAGTACGGGCTGTGTGGAGTGAAATTATCAGCTCTGAAATTCAACAAGAAAGCTGCAAAATCAAAATTAATAAATGCTTCATTAAGCACCTGCCAAATGCGGCAACGCAGCCTCCGGACGCTTGCTGGATGCAGGCTTCGTGATGTAGTAGTCATAAAAACTTCATTACAGTTGAGAAAACAGTTGCAAGAATTCCTAAGGATGCCGATTGGTTGGGGGGCAAATCACAGGTAATTGCGACTATGATGAATTACCCAACACCAGATAATTTAAGAAGCAAAACCATTAAACTCCTTTCAAATATCTTTATTGCAAATAAATTATAGTTAAAGTGTGGGTGTGTTTTAATTTGCTTGATTCGGTGTGGAGCAAGGTCTCCAAATGAAAGCCTGCTTAGAGCTAACAAAGGGCATGAGGGGGCCGCTGCCTCACACAGTAGGTCAGGTGGTCCTTGCACCTGCACGGTCTGGTAGCTGTGTCCAGTGAAGACCAGACACAGCATCCAGCGTCCTAAGAAGATGACACCAACTCTTTGGTATTGCTGTCATGCTCCAAGGGCCAGTGTCCACCCCCCCTTGAGATGAGTTCCCCATTTCCGACCCATCCTACTGCCTGCCCGCGGCAGAGGGTGCGAGCTGGCAATTACATGCTCGCTTAGGCAGTGACACTTGTGAGCAGGCTGGAGAGCTGATTAACCACCTGGTTTGCGGGCACAATTCACAGGGGCACCTGGGAGGCAGGCCACAATTACTTGTAGCATGGTTGCCCGGGCAGACGTGCGCACAAAGGCAGAAAAATGCTTCTCCAGTCAGAAGGGCTCCATCTCTGCCATCCCCAGGGGCTTGCTCCCCCGGCCAGAAGTCCTGGACTTTGAAACTCCCTTCTGACAGGCACAGCACCAAGGTGGCATTGAAGGGGCTCGGGGAATGCACAGCTCCCCAGAGGCTACCTGGGTGGTTTTGTCTGTTCCAACCCCAAACTGTCAGGAGACATTTTTTGGTCATCACACTGGAGGGGAAGGGGCTGCTAACAGCATCAGATATCCTACAATGCCCAAGAGACCCCCACCACACTGAGTAATCCAGCCCAAACGTCACTAGCAGCCCAATGAGAAACCCCACCTTCGAGAAACTTCCAGACACACTGAAGTAGCTTGCCTCTAGAAAGATCTTTCTGTGGACTGTTTACAACTCAGGCAGGCAGGGAACTCACCACTCCTGGGCAAACACCACACCCAGTTCCCCAGACAGGAGAGGCTGTGCGGGGCCTCCCAGGTCAGAGAAAACCCACTCTGTTGGCAACTCTTGGAACTGGATGTATTTTTGATGGAGTTACACCCCGAATGAGACTGTGAATCACCAACTCTCAAAGAGAAAGAGCTTCAACAAGAAAGAGCTCTTCATCCACGGGGGCCTGGGCCTCCCGTGTTCTCCTCAATAGCCGCCGGCTCCCGCTGAGGTCGCACCCCTCTTCTCTGTAACATTCGCTTCCTTTCACATGGGTTTCTCTTTGAAAGAGTTGGTTCTGTCTGGGGCCGATTGTAGATTATTCTTTCAAATAAAATAACATCAGAAGAGATTAATCATAGCCTGAAATTGAAAGGGATGGAGCCACATCCCATTGTGACCCTCTAATTTCCATTGTGATTGCCTGCCCAGCCTGGGATGAAGGCTGGTGGGGCTGGGTGGGGAGAGGTTTTTTCCAGGCCCTCAGCTCTGATCCTCGCTTGCTGCGGTGCTATGACAGCTCCTTGGATTTATGAATTGAGTGGCGACCTTATAAGTATTGGTTGGGAGCCTGGTGATGGAAACGGTGATAATGAACAGGCTCATCGGCAGCTACGCCATCAGCTATCATTTGGGGCTGTTGGTGAAATTGCCTTGTGCTGGCAAAGGTAGGAGATGAGCTCTCTGGAAACAATGACTAATTCCTGTGCTCCTGCGAGCAGGGTAGATATTAACTCTATTTTCCAGGAGATGAAACTAACACAGAAAGGTTAGGTACGGCTTGCCCTGATCCTCGGGGAACCGGCCCTGGGGTGGGAATTAGAACCCCAATGTTGTAGGCACCAAACGAAAGATAAAACCTTCATCCACATGATAAATTACAGTTTGAAAAATCCCTGCATCAGTGCCCAGGCTTGAGAGCACAACGTGACCACTGACTCGAATGAAAATAGGACCCAGCAGAAGGGAGGGCTGCAGCGGGGGAGGGGAGAGCAGGCACCTGCCCGGCAGACCCCAGGGACCTGGAAGGCAGGCCCTACTGTGAGGAGGGTCTGCCCTCCCCTCTGGCTCTTTTCCTAATTCCAAACACCTTCCTTGCAAATAGCAGAATCGGAGCAGCATCTTTGGAAGCCAAGCCCAGTCGGCCAATTCCGGGGCTCCCAGGGCTCCCAGCTCAGCATCGAGATGCATGAAAGACCCAAGACTGATGAGTATTCATTGCAAGGAGCAGAGCTCTGAAAAATGACCCTCTGCTTCCTTTCATAACTTTTCAGGAAACGCCACACAATTATCCTTTCTCTTCCCTCGCTTAAAAGTTGAACTGAAATTAATTTTTTTTTAAATGAGCCCAATATAAAAGAAAACCCTAATGCCTTGCACTGGGTAATTCTTTCTTGATTAAGACGGGGGCTGAAGAGAAAAACCAATGCCCACTAAGCTCATAATGGATGAGGACCCACATCTGAGGCTCTCACAGGCCTTGAGCCGTGTCTGCATGGGCTTTGCAAGCAGGGAATGGACATTCGGGGGCGAGAGCTTCCTGGTGAGAAAGTGGAATGAAGCAAAGGGAAGTGGTGGGACCTGCAAAGCTGAAGACACTGCTTCTTTAGCCCTCTAAGAAAATATCTGCAACTAATAAAAAAAAAAGAAAAGAAAAGAAAATATCTGGCAGCCCCTGGCTTACTCCACCAGGATAGCTGGGAGCTTCTTTCCTGCTCAGAATTAAGTCACTCTTTTTCCTAGTAAAATCTTCTCCATTTCCCTTTGGAGGCTCTTGGCCCAAGAAGTTCACATGAGGGGCCCTGAAAGAGCCACCTACAGCCGCCAAATACAGCTGTGCACTTGCCTGGGGTCCTCCAGCTATCCCATACCATGACCACCAAACCACACACCCGAAGTGGCATCTCTTTTGAATTTGCACAAAGGCATGAGCCGCTCACGCAGGGGGTACCTGCAGTCTGTCTGCCCAGAGGAGGTGCCGTCTTCAAAGTCATAAAAAATACCACGTAGGCTAGTGCTGGTCTGAACGATGATCAGGGTTGAAATCATTTTGACTTAAACTTCCCATAATAATAAGTAATAAGTAAATAATAAGCCAACAAATTCTGTTTTAATTTAATTTAAAACAATTTAGTTGTATAATTAAAAAAAAAAAGAAATTTTAAATGAGAAAGGCAAGTCCCTAAAAACGGCAAAGAGGAAACTTGAGTGTGTTTATCAGGGCAATGGCTTAAGCTAGGGGTAGCAAACTATGTCCTGCAAGTGAGCCAAACCCAGCCCTCAGCTTCTTTTTGTAAATACAGTTTTATTGGAACGTGACAAAGCCCACTCATTTCCGCATTGTCTCTGCAGCTGCCTTTGTGCTGCGGTGGCAGGGCTGAATACAGAAGTCTCCCCATGTCCCAAGGGGATTGTTTTCAGACCCCCAGTGGGTGCCTGAAGCTGGCTAGTACCACATCCTGTATGCTGCTGTGTTTTGTCCTGTGTAACACATCTATGGTAAAGTGTAACTAAGTAGGCACAGTAAGAGGTTAAAATAATAACAATGATAACACAACACTGTAATAAAATTGCCAGCACCGTGTCTCTTGTGCTTTGCGGCTATTTTTACATAGAACAAGGGTCACTTGGACACAAGCACTGTGAAGCCGACTTGGTAGCGCACAGTAGGGACACACGGGACCAGGGGAGGACCAAGTCCCAGGCAGAAAGGTGCCGAGAGCGCAAGACCTCCTCACACAGCTCAGAGCAGCATGTGATTCAAAACTTAAGAATTGCTACTTCTGGAACTTTCCATATAATGTTTTCAGAGAAGTTGACCATAGGTAGCTGAAATGGAGGAAGCAAAGCCTTGGATAAGGAGGCTAAGGGAGCTGTGGTTGCAACAGAGACAGCGAGACCTGCAAAGCTGAAGACACTTCTTCTTTAGCCCTATAAGAAAATATCTGGCAGCCCCTGGCTTACTCCACCAGAAAAGGATCTTCATGAGGAAATCTTAAATTGTCTTAGGAATAATTACATTGTTAGTAATGGTGTTGGTATTGTTATTTTGAAAAAATACAAACATATACACATATATGTGTGTATAGATATATATAAGCATATGTGTGTGTATGTGTGTGTGTAAAATAAGCAATTATTTTAAGTATTTCCAGCCTCGAGGAAAACACAAATATAAAGTCAAAGTGACCAAGTGATACTCCTGTCCTCTTAAACTTGGAATCAGTTGTGACACATCTCCCCATCCCTGTTTCCTAACTCTGTCCACTGAGCAGCCTAGGAGCCATGACCAGTGCGTCGTGGAGAAGCAAATGTCCATCCTGCCCCAGACAAGCTCCCCTTAGAAGAAGGGGGTTCCTTGGAACTTAAAATGAGCCTGGAACTTCATCGCCAGATCCTCCTGAGGACAGGAGGGAAGATGGTGAAGGGGCACAGAGAGCAACCGTAAAGGCTCTCACTGGCCAAGAATGTGACAATTTGAATATCAAAAAGAATGACCAGGGGCTGGGATTGTGGCTCAGCGGTAGAGCGCTCGCCTAGCATGAGGATGGACCCTGGGTTCCATCCTCAGCACATAAAAATAAATAAATGAAATAAAGATAGTGGATCCAACTACAACTAAAAAATAAATAAATAAATATTTTTTTTTAAAAGAATGACCATTGCAATGGATTAAAAAACACCAAATACAGGCTAGGGCTGGGGCTGGGGCTGGGGCTGGGGCTGGTAGCAGAGCACTTGCCTAGCACGAGTGAGGCACTGGGTTCCATCCTTAGCACCACAAAAAAATAAATAAAATAAAGGCATTTTGCCCATCTACAACTACAAAAAAAATTTTTAAAGACCCCAAATATGTTTTATGTCTGAGTTCATAAAGGAATCCAAATTAAAAACAACAACTCCCTCGTCACCTTTGGAGGTTGCCAGAGATTTAGTTTGTTATTCTGAAAACTAGTAAGTAAGATCTAAACTAGATTCTGCCTTTTCTTTACCAACTAAAATTCAGGATAACCACATGAAGTCACATTCTTCATAGAAAAATCCCAGCTAGTGACTTCAGAGGGAAAAGGACCTCTAACATCATATCTTGCAACCCCGGGAAAGAATGGATCCAGCTGAGGATTCCTATTTGCTGATAAAGTCACATCAGAGGCTAAGGAGCAGCAGATCCTAGAGGGATCAGGCTGGTGACCAAAGCCCCTGATCAGACAGACATCATGCCGACCTACAGACAGATTTCACCATCACATGCATCTTGGGACAGTGCCTGCAAGCTCACACCACTCTGATTACTGCTTCTTTTTTAATTGCCAAAAAATCAAATGTGAATCTCCTCAAACTTTGAGATGAAGAGAGCTAGCAACAGGTTTTTCTGGAAGCACAGGGGACAGTGGAACATGGTAAGAGATACCATGTGTATGTAATTGGCAAAATCCAAACAGAGGCAAATCCTATGGGACAGATGACATGGTTGGCAGCAGAAAAATAACAAGAAAATAAAGAAGGGTAGGGGACTCAATTCAGATTTCCAAAGACAAATCAGCAGAAATAATATCTGGTTTGCACCTGTATCAGGCCCCTGCACTTAATGATTCAGTCACAAATCTGGGTGCTGCTGAGAGGCATATGGCCTGTATCAACAGCTGTGGTTGGTGTCTACTTTTAAGTAGAGATCATCCTCAGTATTCTGGGACTTCCATCAGTCCGTGGGAAAGACTTTGAGGCTTCCCCGAGGACTGCGGCCAGCCTCCGGGAAGATCCCACCTGCTAGTCTACCCAGCAGATTTCTGACTTCCTGAACCGGAAGCAATTCCCCACCACACAAATATCCCATCGATTCCATTTGTCTGGAATAATCCTTACCAATACACCATCTGAACTTATCAGTGGAAAAACCAAGGTGGGGGCAGGTTTCCATGACTTGCTGGAGCCTGTTCTCAGGCACAGGCAGTGGGCTCCAGAGATGCACCCCCAGCAACCCGATGCCCATGAGGAACATGCCTCACTGCCTGAGCAGAGAGAAGGGCCCAGGAGCCAGAGCGGAATAGGGTGGAGGAAACACAGTCCTCTCCAGCCAAAGTTGGGTTGGAAATTCTTGCCGCAGTTGGATATGGGTTGAGCGGGGTCAAGGGTGGCAATCATAAGATCAATAAAGCATAACTTGAGTTTTTATTCCCCCTGTCGTGATGGATGAGGCCTTGGAAGCAACTGGCGGAGGCCTCACCCTGAGCATCTGAGAAAGATTTGTGGACACATTTATGTGAAGGATCTCCTTCCAGCTCCCACGAGTGTTTAAGTTGACTCGCTTCAAACCAAGATCAAAGAACAGGCTGGAGAGATTGTTTCACCGATTTGTATAAATCAGCCAGACAAACCGCGGCCTCGACAGCTACTGATGTTTCTCCAGTTGGAGGCAACTTGTTAAGAAACATGTCAGGCAGCCGCAAAACTCCTAGTGCCTCCTTGGGAAAGAAACACGGGAGGAATTGATGACTTGCCGCCCGACTCTACTGCGACTACTTCTGAACCATAATTGAGGAGGCCCCAAGGTCCACTTCTCACATATCCTTCAACCTTTCAGAACAGATTTGAGTGACCATTTTTAACACTAATGCTGTAGGTTTGTAGAGTTTTGAAATGGTCACAGGCGTTGTCTTGTTTCAACTTCATAACAATCCTAGGCGGCAGTGAGGGCAGCAATGATTTCTGTCGTCTTTCGATGAAAAATGGAAGCTGGAGAAGACCAGGGTCTTGCCCAAGGTCACCCAGACACATGGCTAACAAAAGTGGGACCAGGCCAGGGAGTGGCTCCCTCTGCAGCTCTCCTTCTTGTTTCCCCAGGATTCTGAGCGTCTTTGCAGGTCTGGCCCTGGGCTGGAGACTTCACCTTCTCTCTCTCTAAATGAAAGGTTCCTGAGCCACATCTTCTTTTGCCTTAGGATGACTTCCAATGGTGGGAGAAGAGGCAGATGCTATTTCAGAGAAGTTGGCCAGTGACATCATACACACACACACACACACACACACACATGCACATCGCCCAGAGTCCAGGAGAGAGACTCCCACAGAAGAGAACACCTCCTCTCTCAGAGGGGTGCAGCTGCTTTCCCCACTGCAAAGAGAGTCTTCACATCTAGATAGATGGACCTCTCCATCCATGGAGCACCTAAATCAGCCAAGCACTTTTTGGAGAGTCTGGAATAGATGACATTTGGTGGCCACTGTACAGAAGGTGAAACAAACTGAGACTCGTCAAATCTCTCTCTGAGATCACGTGGGACGTGAGAAGTGGGGGTCCGATCCAGAGGCCTGGCTGGAGCCCATGTTCCCCAGATCACACCTCACCCAGCCACGATGTAGGTGTTTGATAGTATTAACTTTGCTTCACATTATTCATTTATTCTTTGGAAATTTTTTTATTTTTACAAGAAGCTGGACTGCTTCAGATGTCAGTGGCTGGAGAGCATCATTGCTACTGTCCCTTCTGTGACAACAAAAGCCAATCAATAGGGTCCTACCAAAGACTCTGGTGCCAGTGAGCAGAGCACAGTTACCACATGGGACACGTCCACAGAGGAGGGAAAGCATGGGAGGAAAACCAAATGGGAGTACTAGAAATACAGACCACAGGGACCAAGAGGAAGGACGTTTTGACAGACCTGTTATGTTAGTGCATCTGCACAGTGAGATCACACCAGGGGCCCAAGGAGGGCAGATGGCCATGACCCGAACAGAAATTCATTGGGGAGCAGGGTCGTGGAGCAAGCAGCGTGTCCAAGGCCCCAGAACACAGCCTTCCTGAAGAGCAACTGGAATCCCAGAAGGAGGGAGAGGCAGAGCAGCCTATCTGAAGAATAATGAACTAATTGACATTCATAAACCTCTACCCAAGTACACCAGGGACAGCCACCAAAACAAACCACATTCCAGGCTGTGAAACTGAGGTTAATAATTTAAAATAATTGAAATTACACACAAAGCATTTTCCAAAACTAATGACACTAAACCACAGATCCAGGAAGCTCAGAGAACACCAACCAGGGAAATTAAGCCAAAACAAGACAGCAGAACCTAAGGGTAAAGAGACTGTCTCACAGGTGGGCATCAGAGGTGAGGGGAGACAGACAAGAACGACATTACACTTATCAGAAATCAGGTGACTCAGATGACAATGAAAATTACTTCCTTAAAGCAATAAAAGCACCAGGCATCAATCCCAAGTTTGATGCCAGCCTGTAGAACTTCCAAAGCTTGAAACAAAAATAAAAAGGGTTGGGGGTGTAGCTTGGCAGTACACAGCCCCCAGTTTCAATCTGGAAAAAAAATTTTTTTTTTCAGTTTTTCAATACTGGGAAAAAGAACTAAAATTTAAAAAAAACGATAAGCCCCAAACTTACCCCCAAATGTGTGTAAATGTGAGGGTCAAAGCAGCCCACTGCCTGCTCTTATGAATAAAGATTATATAGAACCAAAGTCCACAAGTTCATTTCTGTGTTGTAGTGAGTGGCTGCTTCCCCACGACAGCAGCAGGTCTTGGAGATGTCGTGACCAAAACCATGGAGCCCACAAGACCCGAAATGTTGGCCATCTATCCCCTCACAGGAAAAGGCCATCAACACCTGGTGTAGACAATCCCATCCAAAACAGGTGTGGCAAGGTTGTGGCAAGCGACTGTGAACCCTCCACACATACAGCACCAACGCACAAAGCCTTGAACCACCGCTGGCTGCCAGGCGCTTCCTGGGCAGACCGCGTGCGTCTCGTGGTATCTGAAGTTAGAGTTTATAATCAAAGATGCAGCTTGTAAAACCTAAGGCTACCACTAAATTTTTTTAAAGAGATAAAAATAATAAACCAATAGTGAAGGTAAAATGGAGTCATAAACAGGCGAGAAATAATAAACAGAAGAGCAGAGATTAATAGAATTGAGAACAGAAAAATGACAACCAAAAAATGAAACCTAAAACTGCTGCTTTGAAAAAAAGACAAAAAACAATTTAACAAATTTCTAACACCAGACTGAGCAAGGAAAAAGGAGAATAGCAAATTATCAACACCAAGAAGGACTGGGCATCATATTGCAAAGATTAAAAGATAATAAGGGTTGGGCACGGTGGCACACGCCTGCAATCTCGGCAGCTCCAGAAGCTGAGGCAGGAGGATCACAAGTTCAAGCCAGCCTCAGCACTGGTGAGGTGCTAAGCAACTCAGTGAGACCCCATCTCTAAATAAAATACGAAATAGGGCTGGGGATGTGGCTCAGTGGTTGAGTGCCCCTGAGTTCAATACCTAGTACACACACACACACACAATATACGTGTGTGTGTATAAATAAAATCAGGGAATGTTACAACCAACTCATGCCTCCAAATTGGCCAATTTCGATTAAATGGGGGGATGTGGTTAAACTTACCAATAGCCAAAGTTCACTCAAGAAGAAATAGATAACTTGAATAATCCTGTATCTACTAAGGAAATTAAATGTGCAATTTAACTTTGCAAAAATGAAAACACCAGGCCCAGATGTCCTCACTGGTGAATTCCTCAAAATGTTTAAGAAAAAAAAAAAAAAAGAATGGATTCCAAGTTTACACGTGTTCTCCCAGAGTATAAAGGAGGAGGGAAGACTCCCCGACTCATCCTATGAGACCATCATAACCCTGACAAGGATCTTACCGGAGAAGAAAACTGCAGACCAAAAACGCTTGTGGAAATGGAGAAAATCTTCAACAAGATGAAAGCAGGTCAAGCCCAACAATATATATAAAAGGACAACACATCACAAACCAGAGGAGTTCAATCAGAGATCACAAGGCCAGTTCAACAATCAAAAGTCAATCAATATAACTCACCATATCGGCAGACTAAAGAATAAAAGTCACGATAATCACATATAATGCAAAGAAAAGCATTTTATAAATGCACATTTGTGATAACAATGCTCAGTTTGATAAAGGGCATCTGCCAAAACCCTGCAGCTAACATTGCACATCATGGTAAAGACTGTATTCCCCAAAGTCAAGGACAAGGCAAGGGTGTTGACGCTCATCCCTTCTACACAATAAGGCCACAGGAAAAAAAAGGCATTCAGGAAGAAAAAAACTGCTCCTGTGCATAGATGACATGATCATCTTCACATAAATTCCAAAGAATCTGTTAAAAAGCTCTTAGAAATGAAAAGTGAGTTTAGCAAGCTCCCGGGATTCAAGATCCATATGCAAAAATTATTTGTATTTCTATACAGTGGCAATGAACAATTGGAAATTGAATTTTTTTGCACTAAACCCCATGGAATAGTTAGGTATGAATCTTACAATATACATGCAAGCTCTACGTGCTGAAAACAAACAAACAAAAGATAAAGGAAACCAAAGATCTAAATAACTGCAGAGAGGTGCTTTGTTGATGGGGCTTGAGACAATACTGTCAGGGTGTCAACTCTTCCAAACTGATTTTTATTGACAACACATCTCCAATCTAAAATCAAGCAGGATCTTTTGGTAGAAATCAACACATTGATTCTAAAGTGTAAGAAAAGGCAAAGAAAGAATAACCAAAACAATTTTGAAAAAGCAGAATCAAGACAGAATAAAATAATATATTTTAAAGAATAGAATTACATTCGATGGCTCCCAGACTTACTGAGAATGTTGGGTGATCCATAAAAGGAAAAAAATGATAAATGATGCTTTATCAAAATTAACACGGTCTTCAAAAGACGTCATTAAGAAAATTAATAAGAAAGCTACCAACTGGAAGAAATGATTAGAGAGTGATATGTCTCTTCAAGAACTCGAGTCCAGAATAAGTAAAGAATACTCAAAGGCTGATCTCCGAAAATAAGCAAGGCAAATGAAAAACGGGCAAAAGACTTGAACAGACACCTCACCAAAGAAAATATATGGATTGAAAATATGCCCATGAAAAGAGGCTAAATGTCATCAGTCATCGGGGAAATTGAAATTAAAACTACAGTCTGATGCCACTACATACCCATTAGACTAACGAACCCCAAAATTTCCAACAATACCCAGTACTGATGAGGGTGCGGAGCAACGTGCTCTCCTCCACAGCTGGGGGCACAGAATGTCCCGCCACTTTGGAAAGGAGCCTGGCAGCCTCCTGTGGGTCCAACACATTCATCACACAACACATCAGTGTCCCACACAGACACTCACCCAAGAGAAGCAAGAACTCGTGTTCCCATGAAAACCCACCCGTGACGTGTGCAGCAGCTTTATGTAGCCGTCAAGTCTAAAGGTAACTCTAATGTCCCTCCACAAATTGTGACATGTCCCCACAGTTGGATGCTGCTCTTCAGTTCAAAGGAAGGAACTATGCAGCTGGAGGGACACCAGACACATCCTGCCAGGTGAGAGAAGCTAGACTCAAAGGCTATGGCTCTGCAATTCCATTTACGGAACATGCTGGAAACGGCAAAATCAGAGGAACAGAACAGAGCTCATTAGCTGCCAAGGACTGGGAATGAGGAGGGTGTCACCCCCAAGGGAGGATTGAGGGGTGACAGAATTCTGTTTTTCACACACGCGGTGTTCTAGTTACATGCTGTATACAGTCATCAAAATTCAAAGCTGTACTAAACAAGCTTGCCTCTCTTGTATGTAAATTATACCTTCAGGAAAAAAAAATGGAAGAAAAAGACAATGCAAAGTAGAATCTCCTGTGGCAAATGGAAGATATCCACTCCTTTTTAAGGACAGTAGAAATTAAAGGTTGGCTAGACATTGACCTGCTTGCTAGCCCCCAGACCAGCACCTCTCACCCTCATGCCATTGCCCGCCATGGGGGAGGTGTGCCTGCACCCAGCAGAGCCTGCTCCTAAATGATGCCACAGCTGAGAAGAATCAGTGGTATTGCCCCCTGCTCCACAGAGCCTCCAAAGTCATCCCAGCTATACTCACACGGAGCCTCCAGGGCTGGGGCCCACCGCCTTCTCCCAGAACTGCACCCCCTTTCCGGAGCACGAGCACTCCAGCCTCCTTTCTGAGCCTCCCTTCCCTAGCCTGCACCTTCTGCCACCCCCATAGCTGACCTCCCCCCTCCTCAGGGGAGCAAGTATCTCTAGAGCGTGTCTGCAGCCAGACTGGAAGGATCCACCTTTCCTGGCAGAAATGCCTACGACCAAGGACAGACTTTGAAACTCTGAGGCTCAGATTCCCACAGCTCCCATCACACTTGAAGAAAGGCCCATCTCCAGCCAGATCCCGCCTCAGGTTCACTCCCCCCTGGCTGGGGGCATCTGTTGATGAGTGATCCAGGGGTGTGTTTTTCTGTGCTTTACATATTTCTGTAAGAGAAATGTGTTTTACCTTGTAACAAACCGAAGAGAAGCAGGAAGCCTGAGCTAGGAGACCCCACTCGCGGGGTCGGCGGGGGCCCATCTGCACTGCTTGCCGCCCTCCAGTGTGCTCTGGATGCTTTGTGGACCAGCAACCTGAGTCCAGAGAGAGATGGAGACTGGCCAAGGCCACACTGGTGTAAGTGTTTGAGTGCAGCCAGAACTGCTTGTCGTACTTCCTTTCTTCCCCTCACCAGCGGGACCAGCACTGTCCCAGCCTCTTGGGCAAAGCTCTGCCTAGGGCTTCACCCACATCAGCTCCTTTTCTCAGAATAGTCACCCCATGCCTAGTTAGTGTGGTCCAACTAACGTACATCTCGAACACCAAAACCAGAGTGTGACAGTGTACTCTCTATGGGCAGATACCAGCAGACACCGCATCCTCCCAGGGAGCGGTAGGGCTGTGGCTTCCCATCCCGCCCATGCTGGGTGCAGAATGGCCAGCAGGGTGCCTTGCTCCCCTCCCCCACCCTCACAGTTCTCATAAAGGATAGATCATTGAAATCCACATACGCTTGGTTTCCCAAGAAGCCACACAGCTCTGGAGACTGAGCAGCACTCTATGCATTGAGGTGGGACACAGAAGCAGGCCACCCAGAGCCAGCCTGGGAACCAGCTTCCAGAGAATGCCTATGGTGTTCCAGGTCTGCAGGTGGGTCTGTCGGAGCCCACTGACATCCACCAGCTTCCCCGCAGGACCAGATCCAAGCAGCCTTTTTTGCTCCCATTTCTCTGGAGCCACCGTGTACGAACACAGGCACTGTGAGACGCGTGGTAGGAGAAGGTCCACACACACCGTGTGTGTCTCCACAGCTCTGCACCTACAGCCAGCAGGACCCAGAGGGAGGACTGGGACCACTAAAACCGAGGCCTCCCTCCAGGTCCTCCTACCCTGGGGGTGGCAGGACACCAGATTTTAGTTTGTTCAAATTGTTTGCAAAACCGATGGCATGTTTCTTAATTCCCTGGAGCGTTGGGAAGACAAATCAGAAAAAAAAAAAATCAGCCTCAAATTAATTTTCTCTCCACCGTCTCCAAACGAAAGCGAAAACAGAATGGATGCCTGTATAGATAAATATGAGTGGCTTAAATCGAAGCCCTGTGTCCCCTGTGGCAACTGTACAGTTCCCAAGACTTTTGGACACAGGCTCCTTTCAGCAGGCTTCCACAAGAGCCCCGTGCCAGCCCCAGAGGCAGCAAGTCGCAGGCACATCAAGTTCATGTCTGTCACCTGGAAGCCCAGTGGGACAACTCCCAAGTGGAGCTGGGCGGAGGCAGGTGCCTTGTCAGCCCCTCTCTTCGAGGGCACTTTGCCCCTCACTACTGTGCCAGGATGCACTTGCCTGGCCTTGAAGGATGGGGCCATTCTGCAGCGCAGGCTGAGCTGAATATCACAGGTTGCTGTGCTGACCTGCTTAAAGAAGGATAAACCCAGATAAGCACATAAATAACACCCTACTGCCGTTTATCATAGAAACATGTCCAGAGGGCGAGTGCATTAAGGAGCCTAAACACAGGTTCTCTTGTTATCTCATTAAGTCCATTAAATATGTAGGAAAGAAAATGCTTTCACGTCTTGGGCCCGGTTTAAACTGTCAGGGAAAAGATTAGAGTTAATTAATGCTGTGAACTCCGAAACTAACCGCCCGCCAGGCTCCCAGTGGAACCCAGTTCACACCTGTCACAGCTGTGAGTTCGGAAAACCTAAGTGGACACTGATATGCTCCCTTCCCACCCCGCATCCCTGGCACTGTGACCCTGGGTGCCCAATCTGTAGCTCACAAATCTGGATCAAGAATAAACCCCCATCTTGGAGACAGAAGCCGGTGGACTCCACACAGAAACTGTGCGAAGGTCTCTTGCTGGTGTGCCGGAAATTGCCAGGGATTCCAGGCCACAAAGCGAGACTGCTAAGTTGCTTCTGGCAAGTTGGAGAGAACTTATCAATTATTCATGCAACTGGATAAACAGGGATTTTATCTTGTAGCATGAATCAAGAGATAAAAATTCCATTTCAAGAGGAGGGGTGGAGACTAAGCCCCGCATGTTAATTGTAAACCGAAAAAGAAAAAGGAAGGAGGGTAAAAAATAAGTAAGTTCTGCTTGGGCTGTGCTGTGAGCACTTCAAAGATGTCCCTGTCCCCCAATCCTGCTTCTCCCATTCCCTGAGGCCCCCAAACCAGGCAGCCAGCCCGCAGAAAGCAGTCCTCTCCTCACCATGGATTCTGCCAAGCTTCCCCTCCACACGCACAACCCTGCATTGACTGGGAGCTCTGGACATCACCACCCCCTTGCTGGGGGCAAGGGATGTCCTGGAGAACCCCCAAACCCAGCACCTGTAGTTATGTCTATTTAAGATCCTTTTGCTGTCCCCAGACTGAAATCAAAAGCAGAAAAAAAGTTTACAAATAGCTACCTGACAAGGCTCACAACAAAACAAGCCAAATCCCACCCACAAGATATTTTGAAAAAAAAAATATATATATATGACTTTTTTTTTATCTTTCTGGGACCCCGCCCCACTCATGGCCTTGCACCTAATAGTTCCTTAAAGGTGGAAACCAACCAAAAGGTGAAATTGGGGGACTGGTGTTTTTTTAGGTATTGCATTTCATCATAGATTGGGATATATATATGATTTATAAGATATATATATATATATATAATCACACACGAAAATGCAGAAGAGAATATACATCTAAGTGTAGGCAGGGTTGTCCCCAGGTGACAGGAGCATGTGTGACTCTCATTTCTCTTTTTACTTTGTATTTTCCAAATAATATGTTAGGAGCTCTGTTAATGTTATAATGGAAAAGGAATGATAAACTTTGCACTATCAAGATTCTGTATCAGGAGCATGTACTGGTTTTTACATGGAAGACCAGTAATAAACTTCGCAATCGACAGTCTAAGGCCATGCAGATGAACAGTTCTTTCTTCCCCCTCCTCCAGCAAAGCAGGGAAATCCATCCCAACAGGCTTGCCCTGCCTTGGCACCTGCTAATGGAGAGGTAGAGGTGGACCCCACCTGAAGCAGCTCTTCTACAAACATGAGCAGGTGTGAGAAGCTGGGTTGGGTCATATCCTCAGTGGTCTAGGCAGAGTGGTGTGAAGGAAAAGCCAAGAGGAATCATGACACCCAGCCCCATCTTGGCACTCCTCAACCCCTGCCTGTGCCTCGGTTTCCCAGAGTCAGAAGTGGGGATTAGACTCTCTTTTTGCTTCTCTTACTTTTGGACTTCAGACACAGAAAGCTGCACTAATTGATGACCTTGGTCTGTGTTAGGACCCTGTTAGTCTCGTTTTCTTATAAATGTTTCTCTTCATCCTTCCTTTGCCTGTTTCTTTCTGCACCCTCTGAAAAGACATCCACTCAAATATGTCTGATGCGTGGCCTCAGACACACACAGAGGCATGCTCACACGTGGTGTTTGTGTGCAGTTGTGATTGAGCTCTTCCTCTAGTTGCTCCTTCACGAGATGCTGCACTTTCTAGATCTCTCCACATTGTTGAGTGTCTCCTCTGTTGCTCTGATAGCTGGGGATCTCTCCTTGCAATCCTCACGTGACAGACACTTGACAGGCCGCCCATCCCACCCATCCAGAGAGCACTATGATGACACACTTGGTGCCAGAGCTGCTGAGACCGGCCAGGGCGAGGGTTCAGGATGGGCCTCTCCTCCCACGATACACCCACAGAGCCATTTGAAGACAGGGACCTGATTACCTCTCAGGGCCTCCCAGCTCCTGTAGTGCAGAGCCCCAGCAGGGAGTCTCAGCACATGGGAGGTGCTCACCCACAGTCCACTGAAACCATGGGCGGTGTCCGCTCCCTTACCAAGGACCTACAACCACCAGCGTCACCCTAAGAGCTCTCCCTGCATCCCTTACCAGATTCTCCCCCAAACCCTCAGAGGATCCTCACTTTTTAGGCTCAGAGAGGGTGTCCACAGTCACGCACCTCTGCAGTGATGCCTCTTGAACTCTGTGAAATGCTCCATCCTGCTCCAGGCAGGCAGTGCTCCTCAACCTGACACCAAGAAAACCTTTTCTCAGCTGAATTTCCTTGCTTGTCGAGTAAAATGAACTGAGCCACTGAATTCTTCCTTCAACTGTCTGCAAACCCTGTTCTATCTGAAAAGCTCCAGACTCTCTGTCACCCATGAGCAGCGGGAACCAGCTGGGGGTCATGTGAACCAGACTACAGATACCCAGCCCCCACTGCTCATCAGGTGATCCCACAACTAACCAGCTCTGAGTAGCCACAGGGACAACACAGGGCCAGGGCATTAGTTAGAGGGCTGGGCTGACAGCAAACCCAAAAGTTAAAGAGAAAAAGCACCAGACCCCCAGGCAGACAAGGCTGGTGACATGAGAATAAGTGTTTACTCTTTGCCCAGCAAAGTTTAAGTACCAACCCACCATGTTGTCCTGTGGCTACTTATATGAGGCCTCCTTTGTGGGTAAGTGCCCTGAGTCCTCCTCAACTTAGGGGTTGGCAATCCAAGGACAAGCTAATAAATTACTGAGTGGATAAACTATTACTAATAATTAATGAATGTGAGGATAAAATCAACAAACCATTCAACTTGGGAAACCCCCAGAGAAATAATTATGATAACTACAATGCTAGACAACATCCACCCAATCTCCAACCCTTCTATCCATTCATCCATCCATCCACCCATCCATCCATCTACCCATCCACCCATCTATTCACCCATCCATCTACCCATTCATCTACCCACCCACCCACCCATCCACCCATCCATCTACCCATCCAACAATCCATCTATCCATCCATCCATCCATCCACCCATCCGCTCATCCAACCATCCATCCACCCATCCAACCATCTATCCATCCACCCATCCACCCACCTACCCATCCACCCATCCACCCACATACCCATCCATCCACCCATCTACTCATCCATCTACCTATTCACCCATCCACCTATCCATCCAACCATCCATTCATCCATCCATCTACCCCACCTATCCATCTATCCATCCACCCACACATGCATGATCCGTCCATTCATCCATTTACCCATTTACCTACCCATCTACCTATTCACCACCCATCCATCTATCCACCCATCACCAGGTAACCACCCATCCATCTATCATACTCATTCAGCCATCCACTCTACAATTCACTGTACATTCAAAATGTGTTCTTAAGTCCTCCAATGCCACTCCTCACAACACATAATAGTCAGATGAAGCAAGGCAGAGGCTGGTGAGAGGACTGATGGAAGAAGTTCCCAGGCAGCCCAAGAGGTTTCCACAGCCTACTCCAGGGGCAGCGGGACAAGAAACCACTCAGGACCCAGGTAGTTTATAGTCAGGCTGAGAAGCCAGACTTCCAAGCCCAGACAAGTTCTCATCCAGGCTCCATGGAGCACCAGCTCTGTGACTTCTGACTCCTCTTTAGAGTTTCAGGGTCTGAGAACACTGGATCCTGCTCCAGCCTGGTCCTCACTTTGTCCAGAGCCACCTGGGAGGCTGGCCTGAGTGTGTGTAGTTGTTGGATAACCAGGCTGGCACTGCTGTTTCTTTGATAAACAGCTCTGATAACAAGCAGAAGAAACAGCCTGTTTCTTAGCAGGATTCCTGGGGTGATCTTATCTTTTCATTGTACTTTTAAAGGGACAAGGAGCGGAGGAGAAGGAGAAAGGGCCTGTCCTCCATGCTTTCCCATCCACCTACACTGGACTCTGGTTTAGGTGGTTTATGGGGAGAGATAGGGGAACATGGAGCAGGAAGGCTGGCCTCCTCTCTCCCACTCCTGGACATCTGGCTCATGGTCACCCCCTCAAGCCCCTATATCTGACCCCAGTAAGACAACCCTGTGTCCACCCCAAGCCCCAGGCAGCTCTGATCACTTGGGGAGGCCCCCTGCATTTACCAGCCCAGAAAGGCCAGGTCTGGAGGTCAAATTGTGAAAATGCCCTTGGCTGTGACTTATGGCCAGCACTGTCAGGACTCCTCCCAGAAATGGCCTTAGAGTTGCTGCCACTTCAAATCCTCTTGAGTGATTATTCTGTATCTGAGAAAGAGGTCAGGAGCTGAGTGCGTGCCCCGTAACAAAATGCAAAGTCTGGACAACATAGCTCTCCCTCCCTCCCTCCCTTCTTCCTTCCTTCTTTTTCCCACTTTCTTTCTTTGTTAAAAATAAAGATATGTTCGAAGCCAATAAATGAGTCTCAGCTTTAGTTCCTTCTTCCTCACTCACCTGATCTCCCGTAACTCCAGGAGAGCCCGTTCAGACACCATGTGTCCACTTTCTCTGCTTTGTTTGTTTGGAGCTCAGCCTGCTACCTCGGTAGAGGTAGGTACCAGTGACCCACCTGCCCTGTGTTTCTGGGGCCTCACCTGTGAAGGGCAGAATGCCTTTGGAGCCCTCCTCACCATGGTGAGACAGAGTGCTCTGTGGAGAGACACAGCACAGGGATCACAAGCAGGAGCCCTCCTGCCCTTCAGCTGTGGGGCATCAGGACAGTAGTACAGGCTCTAGCAACTCATTTACCCATTTTGTAAAATGGGACTAATAATATCAGTGCTTGCCTTTCTCATTGGGTGACTTGGGTGAAAAAGACTCAGCCCCAGCCCACACCATAGTCTCAAGAGTCATTGGAAATTCCTTTCTTACAAATAACCAATACTCTATTAACACACACACACACACACACACACACACACACCATATTTTATGGAGAAGTTCCTATTTGTAATCACAGTGCAGTAAGTTCTACAAGTACGGAAAGATGACACCCCCACCCCTACCACACCGCATCAAAGTGACTCTGCACTCCCTAGGACAGATCATTAATACTTGAATCCTCGACTGTGCCTGAAACTTGGAAATGCCACATTCGGAAGCCCAGAGAGGGCAGTTTTCAGCAGTCATGGCCAGAATTACATGTAGTGTTTATACTATCTGTAATTATAAATTTTGCAAATTTAAAGACACATAATTTTCACAGTCATAATTATGCAATTACAAATAATCACCCTATACAACTCTCCTCTGGCCCATAAAAGTTATCTCTTTCTTATTTGGATTTAATGTGAGGCATGTGGCCACTGTCTGACGGAAGGTTCTCACCAGTTCTAGTTTCAGCAGGCCACCTTGAGCCTCATGCCACTTTTGGTAATCCACAGAAATAGGGGGAATTGTCACTTTTGAGAAGGAAACCGCTCACTTTCCTCACATTTCCAACTATATAAGATCACACTGTGGTCCCACTCTGTTGTATTTGCTGTTGCCTCTGGATAGCAGGAAAGCAAGGGTGGCCAGGAGGCCTGGACAGGGTCCTGAGGTGGATGGCGAAGGGCTCTATGACTCCCAGAGTATCGCTCAAGTTTCTGGTAAAAAGTCAAGGCAAGCTAATGTCCTAGCCTCTTCTGGGATGATCAGCACACAAAAGTGGCACAGATTAATTCGTGCAACCCCAGGGCACAGATTCCCCCACCCTGCCCCAGGGGAACAGCACACTCTCTTCTATGTCTCCCTATTCTCTTTTGCCCCCCCCTTCCCCCCCTTCCTCATTCTTCCATCCTTGATCCCTTTCACTCCCTCCTCCTTTTCTGACTCACTTCTTCCTTCCCCATTTCTCTCCTTTTCTTCCTTTCTCTCTCTCCCAGTTCACAGCTGCACCAGAAGCTGGTCCTTGGGATCCACAGGTCTCCCCGCGCCCCCCCCCACACACACACACACCACCATTCTACTTCAGCAGCAAGACCTCCAGGCCTGGAGGAGCAATCCAGCTCCCCCCACCCCATTCATAAAACCAACAAAGGCCAAAGTCTTCTTCCCAGGTGCCCTCACACCTATCTTTCAGGCTTGCCTGCAGAATAGGATGCCACCAAGGATGTCCAATGCGAGGGTGCTGGTAGGAGGAGCCAGTTTGTCTGTCCTCACGTGCCTTACCTCCCTGAACAGACTCACTCAGAGGAGGATTGGGAGGAAGTAAGAGGAGGAGGGGTGGGAAGACGCCTGCCCTTGTGTTTCCACACTGCCTAGATGCTCTGCGGAGCTGAGGACCGCTATTTACAGAGCGGCTGTTGGATTCTGGGCAGCAGGCTTGGCCACTTTCACTGCGCTCCTCTGCTTGCTGGGTTCCAAGTTAACACAACTTTTCCGAGAGTGTCTGGAAGCCTACACAAAAACTTCAGGGGTCCTAGGACCCAGCGGGACTTTAGAGGAGCTTTCCCGACCCCCACGTCCTTCCCCTTCCAGGGAATTGCTGGCTAGGGGTGCGCTTTGGCTCTAGGAGCGCACCACTCTTGCTTGGAGGAGTCAAGGGTTTGGGGAGGCCTCCTTGCCCACTGCAAAACTTTGGCGGAGGCAAGGGCCAGGGTGGGGAGCGGGGTCTGCCGGGGTCTGCCGGGGGTCTGAATGGCAGGAGGAGCTGCTCCAGAGGGCTGTGAGCGCTGCGCGGGTGAGCGCGCAACGCTGGGGGCTGTCTCCACCTCTTCTGGCAAGTTGGACCTATGAGTGCGCAGCTCCGCTTAGATCTCTCCGCAGCCCGGGAGGGTGAGCGCGTGTGAGAGCCGACAGGGGCAGGAGCGCAGGACCTTTGCAACTTTGTCTCAGGACCCAGCCTGGACGCCCGGGTCCGCTGCCGCCAGAGAACCCCGCGCCCTCGCCCCCTCTCAGTGCACGCGCCTCCAGGACTTCCTGAGAGCCCCAACGGGATGCCCGCAGCCATGCTGCCCTACGCTTGTATGCTGGTGCTTTTGGGAGGTAGGTGCCACTCCGCCCCCCTCACTCTGTCTCACCGCCTGAGAAGAGAAGGGAGGGAGAGAGCTCACAGTCTGACTTTCCCTGAGGTCGTAGGGACTGCTGTACCCCGCCTGGCTAGTGCTGCTGTGCTCTAAGCGCCCCTCTGCAGCCCTGCTGCAGAGGAGCCCAGGCAGGAGGAATTGTCACTCTGTGTCTTTGGGGACTGGCCTCCATAGGCCAAGAGCAGTTCCTTGTGTAGGGCCCCAGGGGTGCAGTCCTCCAACAAGTTGCAGAAGTATCCCAGGTCCACGGAGACCCCCCAGAGCCGGGGAAATCACCCCAGGTCACTCAGAGGAGTGCTGCTGGAATGGACCGCTGATCTGTGGACCTCGCGGTACTCAGCTTTGGAGAAGTTAGGGGAGGGTGGAGTGTAACTGGGCCCAGGTTGGTGCCCATCGGGCCTGGCAGAAAGAGTCAAGGACCCCCTGAAAAACTTAGTAGAAAAGACAGTGGCCTCCTGATGGCTCTTCATGGGGTGGGGACTCTGTAAATGCCACCTGAGTGTGGCATGTCATTATGGGGGCCCAGTCACTGTTGGCAAAAATGATGATAACAACAGCAGTTGTTGAAGTGTGGCTCAGCCCAGGGCTCATCCCGAGCATCCTCACATGATGAAGAACTAAGAATTTTGGCCCTGGAGTCAAACCCTCTGGCTTGGAAACCCAGATCAGCTTTATTTCAACCTGTGTGTGTGGCCATCAGCCCTATCCGTGTGTCCATCAGCGCTGGCCGCTGGCTGCCAGCCCTGTCTGCCTCAACTGCCTCCTTTTCAGATGGGCTCAGCAGACTCCTGCCTTTGGGGATCACTGCAAGGATTGCAAGAGGGTGTGCAAGAGAAGCCCTCAGCTTGCTGCCTGGCACCCCTGGGACCAATCAAGTGTCCCGTGAATGGCAGCCAGTTCCATGGCCATGAAGTGCTGCCCACACCCGTGGGCACTCAACTCCACCCACAGGCAGGGAACAAAGCCCACCTCTGGCACAGGAGCTCTTTGAGCCCAGGCTTTTCTTACAGCCTGGTTTCTTCACAAGATGTTTTGAGAAGATACAGAGGTTCCGTAAGGAAGGTCAAGGGAAGGGTGTGCTCAGTTTGAAGAGTTGCAGATGCACCCCTCAAAAGGCACATTGGTTAAGGGCTGCCTTCCCTACTCAGCTGGAAGTGAGAGGTCACACAGCTATCCTTGGCTACAAAGTGCTTATTTTTGGCAAAAATAGGCCTGAGACAACCCTGTTGACTTACTAGAAAGTCAGGACCGGAAGGGTATCCAGGGATAGCCAAGAAGAGTCCATGCTGGGTGTTGAGATGCGCGGACAAGGAAACCTTGTGTCCGTATCCACTCCTGCAGCACCCGGCCCCCAGCTCTCCCATGCTGGGGAACAGGGCAGTCCTGATTGGTAGGACACATTACCCCGGGAGCCGACATTCTCAGTCACAGTGCAGGGTTGTTGTCTTTGGCAGGCCCGAGTCTCTCGACATGCCAATAAAGTCACTGGAAGTTTACATCAAGGCTCTTGGGGAGTCCTGCTGCTTCATTCCTTGGTGACTTTTTGCTATAGCAGGTCAGACAGATTCCGCAGGAGAGCAGCCAAGAGGGCTCGGTCACCAGCAGGAGCCCTAGGAACCATTTTCCACGGGGTACTTTTGTCAGATGTCATTTTTGCCACTGGCTGCATCACAAGATGGCAAGATCCTCTTGCTTTCCTAAAAGGAAACAGCCCAGCTAATCCCTCAGCCACTTGCATCATTTGGTACCTGAGCTGAGGCATGTGAACTTGGTGTCCAGGTTCTAGAAGCTTGGAGTAGAATGGCACCCAGAGTGCCCTATCAAGGACATTCAGGTTGAGCACGCATGCACATGCACACACACACCCTCGCCAGGGCGTCGGGACCTCAGCACGACTAAGTGACATTTGGAACCAGAGTCTTTGTTGGGGACGCGGAGCTGTCCAGCCCATGGTGGGCTGTTTAGCAGTATCTCTGACCTCTCCCTGCCATCTGCCAGTGGCACCCCCTTCCAGTCGTGATATCCAAAAAAAGTCCCCAGACATTGCCAGGTGTCTCCTGGGGGCAAAATTGTCCCCTGCCAAGAGCCACTGGTCTGGTGTGGTATGGAGAGATTGACCCCAGTTGGTAGCTTTTCACATAAATCTTTGTCCAAATCAGCAGGTTGGGTGGACTTTGTTATTTTTGCTCTGAACAATCAGGAAATCAAGGGCACAGCGGGGCCCCAGGAAAAACAACACAGCCTAGGTGGTTTCTAATGGGGACGTTGATTTTTCCCATTTGTTCTCCCTCCATCTGTACTTGACAATGTCCTCGGGTTCGGGACAGGAGGGAGACTGCGGAACACCCAGTTACCCGCTGCAGCGAACCTGCCTCCAACCCAGGATGCCAGATGTATCAGGCCAGCTCTCCAGCTGCCAGCTTTGGTTCCCTCCTCAGTAATTTCTGGCTTTTAAAAAATCTCCTTATTCAACAATTTATGCTTGAGGGGGAAAAAGAGAAACCAAAGTTGTTTTTTTTTTTCTCACTTGTATTTTTTTTTCAGATTTTGGTCCTGTTTTCATCTCTAGCCATATATTTTTTGTGATTGCAAGTTATCATTTGGAGACAGATTAACTAGGACAAAATCACAGGCTGTACAGTAATAAATTAGTTGTTGATGCGGAGCTTCAAAACCCAGAATAAAAATGGGGAAGAAAATTAAGTAAAAACACACTTGTCTGAAAATTAAATATGAATAGAGATGGGTAATCATATTAATTATTTAAAACAAAATTATCAATGGAAACTTCATCTTGCCGCTTGGCAAGTCGCAAGCAAATCATCCCAGGCAGCTGTTTCACTTATCTTCTGACCAAGGCTGTAATCTCTAAATTCAAAATAACCAGCTCAAGGCAAATATAGCAGCTTCCTTGATTTCAAAACCATCTGGATGGCAAACCAGTTAGAAGCTACACATGAAGAAATATTTTTGCAACATATTGGGAGTCAACTGTGCTCATGAGAGCTGCAAGCCAGAAAGAACCCCTGTTACAATTTTTAAGATAGGGAGGTTCACTTTCAAGGTCAACATGGAGATCAGGAGCCTGTTGCAAAGGAAAAAGAGGCTGCAAAACTGAGTGAAGTTGGGGCATCTGAGCTGAGCAAGGGGCCTCTTGGGGAGGACTAAATCTGAAGGTGGTTCAGGGGCAGTTATGAGTTGTAGCTGGAGGTTTGGTGCTGTTGTTCCTTAAGTGAGAATGACTTTTGTGCAAAGCCAAATCCTGTCGCCACATGGATTATCAGATTGTTTCCAAAAGACCTTGATGTGGAAAAACTAACACCTAGGAAGTTAGATCCATGGCAGAAAGAAGAAAGGGACAGGCCATGTGGGAAGACTGGTCCCAAAGGATATCAGGCCCGCTGGAGTGGTGACCGGCAGGCCAGGGGCACTGAGGTGACTGGTAGGGGCAGACCGTCCCCAGTCTTCTGCCCGTGCACTTGGAAGTCAGCTGGCTGGGCTGAAACTAGCACACTTTGTGTGCTGCAGAGAGCTTGAGAACACTGTTTTTGGAAATACACTAGATCCCACCCTTGCTTCATGATGTTCCTACCTGTCACCTGTACCCACTGAGCCTCCCTGGGTCTGTGTCTCTATCAGTGAATGGGGAATGGTGACAGCTGTGGCCTTGGGGAGCTGAAAGGGTTAAGTAGGATTGATGCGTGGTAGGTATTTAACACCAAGGACTTGCTAGTCCCGTGCTGTTACCATAGCACTGACCCTGCTCAGAGCTCCCTAGACCCAGAGAAGGAGGAGACAGGGCGCTGCTGCCTTGGCTGGAGCTAGGGATATCACCTCATGTTCATTCCTGGTGGCAAGTGCCATGTTTTCTTCCCTCTCTGATGTCCTATGTGCCCACAGGAGCCTCCTTGGCTACTGTGATAATACCAACAACAGCCACAAAATTCCCTATTGTTCCCATGTAGGGCACCCTGAAGCTCTGTGGGGCAAGGCCCAGGCCTTTCTCTGTCACCAATGTTCTTATGTGAAATGCGAATACAGACAGGCAGGTGGGGGAAGAGGAACTGTCTGGAAGAGCTGTGTTCAGAGTCTCAACTTGGGGGACATGTATCGGGCTCCTTCTGCATGTGCCATTGCTGGTGTGCAATGGTGAAGGTGGAAGGACAGTCAGATGGATCCCTGCCCCCTGGGGAAACCAAAGTCAAACAGGCATTTAATCCTCAAAGGTGGAAGTAATTACAAGACTGAAGAGCTGCCTACAGAACAGGTCCAGGAGCATCAGGGAGGTTGAAGAAGGCTCCTAAAAAGGTGATAGACAGGTCAATTGGACCTTGAGAACAGGAGGAGGTGTTAACCGGGGCTAGAGGAACCTCCAGGTAGGAGCGCAGAGGCCTGACCCGCAGGAGGGCAGGAATGTGTTCAAGGAGAGAAGGCTGCTGGGCCGCGAGGGGCTGAGGCCAGGAGGTGGACCATGTCAGAGGTCAGCGAGCCAGGTCCTGGAGGGTCGTGGGGTCTGGGTGGCCTACAAAGGCAGGAATTGCTTACATCCCACCAGCCCTCACCGTTAGCACTCTAAGAATCTTGCAGTGGCCAGGTTGGTAGTTGTGATTTGCACTCATGTCACTAGGAAACAGGAAAAGAGTCTGGGTTTTATGGCCCTTGGATTGCTTTGCCAGTGAACTGCCTGGTCATAGGTTTCGCCCAGCTTTATACTGGACTCTGAACAGAATCTTTGTTCTTATTGATCTGTAAGTGCTCTTTGTACACAGGAAAGCAGCTGTCGCCTGTACATGCGCAGCTCTCCCCAGCTCGTTGCTTGTTCACCCAAGTTCCCAGAATAGAACTGCTGTTCCTCTTCTCATGCATGGTCACACCCTTGACACGTCTGCAGCCACATGTGGGCCATTAGCAGACGTGCACTTTCCCCAGAGGGGAGAGCAGGTGGCCAATACTCCTGCCATAATGTCCACTTTCAAGTATGTATATGAGTATGAGCTGCCTGTGTGTGTGTGTGTGTGTGTGTGTGTGTTTGAGAGAGAGAGAGACAGCGCACACTATACACCTCCCTGTGGTGGACGCTGTGTCAGGGAAGGGGAAACGAGCCCATGCACCCAGGTCATCCAGCCACCAAGCCCAGGGGCTAAGATTTGTGGGCCATTGAGTTTCATGCCTCAATTGCCCCCATCCAGGGAAAGTTCAACTCAAGTTCACATAAGGATCCCTCTCTGCAGCTTGTTGGCAAGAACATGATTTTTAAAGGGAAGTCCAGGCACCAGAAGCCACATGCTCTCAGGCATCTGAATTCAGGGCTTCCCCAGCACACCTTACTGGAAAGACTGCAATGGGACACTATAGACGTGCTGGCATGAACAGTTTTGTAAATCCCCAGTTAAATGCTAATCTGAGAGTGTTGAAGAGAGAAGGTCCTTATTTTCCACCTACAGAGGCTGCAGAAACACGGGGCCCTGGAATTCAGCTGCCCATTTCCAGTTCCAGCTGCCCACTAACTTGCCCGCAACTTAGTCCTCTGTGCCTCGGTTTCCTCATTTGCAAAGCCACAATCTCTCCATGCTTGCGGAGGCGAACATTAACCTTGCCAGGCACAGAGCAAGTGCTCAGTAGATGCCACCCACGTCATTTTTTAAGGCAACAGGACACTGCCTTATGGGTGACAGTGTTGGAGCCAAGCTATGCCGCTGCTTCACCCTAGCTGCAAGGCACTCTGGGACATGAGGAGCTTGGCTGAGAAGCAAGGGTCAGAAATGGTGGCTGGACTGGCCACAGCATGATGGAGGTGCGGAATAAAAAAGGAGATCATGAGCCCAAGTTCCTGCTTCCAAAGGCACAGGGGACTCGGGTTGCCTTTGCCTGAGGTGCAGCCAAAGGGTCCTCTCTGGTGGAAGGGGTGAACTAAGTGTTTCTGGGAAGTGGGGGTTGGAGAAGTCATGTGATCATTCAGTAGTTGATAGGTCAATGGAACAGAGTCAAGCAACACCCAGGTGCCCAGGAGGCAAGGAAGACCAGGAAACCAAAACCTGAACACCCAACAAGAGACCCCAGCTTCAACAAATTTTGAGGGAATTATGCACATGTAAATATATTTATGACATATTAACTCAAGAAACAGAGTGTAGTATATTTTCATTTGGGGGTTGTCCTTATTTTTTTAAGTACATAAAGAAAGCAAAAAAAAAATGAGTGATTCTCTCTGGGAGGTGGAATTGTGGGTGATTTCTCTCTGGGTCTTAAAGTTTTTCTCCTGTATTTCCCATAGGGTCAGTTCCATGTGGGATTGGGGATCCCAAGGAAAGAGGCTGGGTTTGCAGTCTCCCAGGTTAAATTAGCTAAAACTCAGCTAGAGAGGCTGATTAAGATATGACAGGGGCTGGAGTTACAGAAGTGAAACCTAGCCTGGCTGCAATTCCTGGTATCAGAAGAAAGATCACCCATACTGCTAGGGGTCCTGGGCTGGAGGAATGCTCTTAGGCAGGCTGTGTTCCTGAGGGTTGATCTGGGAACACTCAGACATCCAGATGTTTAGATAGGGTCCTGTGTCCTCCCTGCTATGTTGAGAATGGATTGCAAGTAACCTATCCTCAGTCTGGTGGACAGGACTTCAGAACAGGGAAATGGAGTTCCTGTAGGGTGATTGAGGCCAAACTATAGCTATGGGTAGACTGCTGTGAGCATCCACTGGGTACTGTTCTGATTGATTCCTGTAGGAGCATTGCATTCTTTCTTTACACTGTCTTGTCACTTAGGTGCTGTTATTATCAACACTTGAACCTGAGGAATTGGATGCTACTGGACTAGGGTGCTTCAGGGTTAGAAATCCTGGGATACTGAGGCCTGGTGGGATCTTGGTTGCTTAGGAATCATATGAGATTCTAGCTAAACCTGGAACTCACTGTTTCCTGATTATTGGTCCTGAGATGCTAATAATCTCTCTGTATGGTCAGCCCATGGGCACCCATTGCCCACTACAGAGATGAACCAGTGAGAGTGGGGTCCTTCACCAAACCAGGCGACACACCATACTTATTAGTTCCATGGACAATGGAGCCTTTGCCTGCCCCATCCCTCCCTCACCGCAAGCCATGGACTGCTTCACGCAAAATTGCAGTGAACAAGTTAGTGATGGTTGTGCCTACCCAGCCTGCAGGGACCTTTATTTAGCTACAGAACCCATCCCCCAGGGATGCCAATCCTGGGGAGCTTGCCAGTCAGGGGGCATCACCTCCACCAAGCAGGTAAATCTGTAGCTGTGCCCACAGGAGGATCGCTCCAGGACCCTGACTTTTAAAAACAATGAGCAGACGCTAAATGCGTTTACGCCTACAAGAGGTCCTGGGAAAAGCAGAGTAGGTGCTACCAGCTGGATTCCCAGAGCATCCTTTGGTCCACTGGGTACCCACGCTCTTCTGAGGAATCCTTTTTAGCCTTCAGGGGTCACAGGCGTCCTTCTGTTGCTTACATCCAAAGCATCTAATCAGTATGCCTCCAATGCCCATTTGAGGCCCATGCTGTCTGAGTAATTAGCTTAACAGTGGACATGCCACAAGCTTTCATTGTCCACCACACCCAGAGCTTGGGGTACAGTTAAAAAAAAAAAAAAAGCTGAATTGCCCTCCCTGAGCTTCAGTATTAAATTATACCGGGTGGGGGAGGGGCAAGCACTTTCCCAAATACAGAGAACAGGACATGGGTGTGTTTAGATTGGAATTAGCAATGACCACAGTGAAACAAAATTACTTGTTCTTTGAAATGTACAATTAGAGTTGTCTTAACATGTGTTTTTGGTGGTTGGGTGTGGTTTCTAGATAGTTTGAAACTGAAGTCTACTGTTTGGCCCATCAGCTTTAACCAAATTCTGATGGGCTCCTATTTCCTTTACAGCAACCCACAGTTACTGAAATTAAAACCGACTTGCTGGTGAATGAGAGGGTCTGGGCTTTTACCCGAGCAGCATTCCAATTTATTATTTCTCCCACACTCTTATAATACCTTTGCGTTTTTATCTGCTTCTTGCAGAGAGTCGACTCTGCAGCAGCAAAATCAATCTCAGAGAAACTAAGAACCTGCCCAAGTGAGTGACGGATGGAACTTTCTAGTAAACCCCATCTCAGGCTTCCAAGGACTGAAGGAGTCCCATTCATAATGGAGCCTCCAGGGTGGTTGGGGGCAGCCTGATTTTCAGAAAAGTCAGAGTCCCCGGTTCCATGTAAAGCCAAGTCCATTCCCACCCGGACTTTCATTATTGCTGCTGACAGGGGCCCAGGGAAGAGAGGTCAGGTCTGTAATCTCCCGAATCCAATAGGGGATTCAACCAGGACATGTATCACTTGGAGCAGTGCTAAGCATGTGCAAAAAAGACTTTCATTAGTAAGTGGCTGAAACGGATTCCTAGTAACATGGGTCATTTGCTTAGAAATTTCTTATCTTTTTTTAAATATTTATTTTTTAGTTGTAGTTGCACACAATACCTTTATTTTATTTATTTATTTTTAATCTGGTGCTGAAGATCAAACCCAGAGCTTTGCAGGTGCTAGGCGAGCACTCTACCGCTGAGCCACAACCCCAGCCCAGAAATTTCTTATCTTTTATTTTAACTCCCAAGCACAAAGGCAAGCTTGTTTTTATCTTCGGGATGGCTTAAATGAATGAGCACATGTTTGCTCCATAGATTCCTATAGCTTCAGCCTGATGGTGTGAATGCTCTCTGCTCAGGTGCTCAGCTCTTCAGCAAGCATTTAGTGGGTGCTGCCCACCCGCCAAGTGCCGCTGTATGTCCCAGGGACAAAAAGGATGTGATGTGGCCCTCAGGGGGGGTTCCTATTCCAGTTGGAAGGGTGGAGTGGAAAATAAGTCAACCAGAAAATGCCCAATGGGATAAGTGCTGAAAATGGTGATAAGAAGAGAGGTCAGAGAGGACCGAGGGGCTGCTTAGGGAGGCTCCTCCTCAGGAACCACGATGAGGCCCAGCCCTAAGAGATGGAAAGGAGCCAACCCCGAAGGTACCAAGTCAGGCAGGACTAAGGGCTCTGTGAGGCGAGCGGCAGGTTTTCAGTGCAAGGTCCTCCAGCTGCAAGGTGGAGAAGTGTCACTGGGAGGCAGTGACAGGGACTTGGTAGTGTTAAGAGGGATGGAGAGAAGGAGGCATTATCTCTAGGGTAACATGGATATGGAGTCAGGATGGTCAGGACTTGTGGGTGGTTTGGATGTGGAGGTTGATGCTTCCCGTAGTTGACATTACAAAGTGCCACCAGTCGGTGGCCTTAGTACAACAGGAGTTCTGGAGGCCAGAGGCTAAGGCCTCTTTCCTTGGCTAGGCTTCTCACTGCCTCCTTGCATGGCCAGTCCTCTGTGTGCATACATCATCCGTCTCTCTGTATGTCCAAATTTTGTCTTCTAATAAGGACATCAGTCCAACTGGCACACACAAGCCTCCCTGAAGCCTCATTTTAATTGCTTTCCCCACATTTTTATGGGTGCTTTGAAGTTGTACATGCTGATGGGATTTGTTGCTGCATGCTCATACATACACACAATCAAACAATATAATTAGGCCAATATCACTCCCCAGCCATCACCGACACCCACCCTGTGGTTCCTTTCCTCTACTGATCTCCCTTGAATTTTCATGAGATCCCTTACCTTTCTTTTCCTTTTTCTTTTCTGGCTTCCACATATGAGAGAAAACATAAAACCCTTCACTTTCTAAGTATCACTTATCTCACTTAACATAATGGTCTCTAGTTCTATCCATTTTTCTTGCAAATGACATAATTAATTTTTCCTTATGGCTGAATAAAATTCCATTATGTATATATACCACATTTTCTCTATCCATTCATCCATTGATGATTCCGTAGTTGGGCTATTGTGAATTGTGCTGCTAACCATGGGCTTTCATGGATCACTGTAACAAGATGACTTTAATTCTTCAGGTTAAATACTGAGGAGTGGTACAGCTGGTCACATGGTAGTTCCATGCCTAGTCTTTTGAGGAGCCTCCATACTGATCTCCATAGTGCTCCTACTAACTTACAGTCCAACCTACAGTGTGAAAGCGTTCCTTCTTCTCCGCATCCTCCCCAGCATTTATTATTGTTTATATTCTCGATGGCTGCCATTCTGGCTGGAGTGAGCTGAAATCTCAGGGTAGTTTTGATTTGTAGTCCCCTGATTGCTAATTTTTCATATATGTGTTAGTCACTTGTATTTCTTCTTTTGAGAAGTGTCTGTTTAATTCACTTGCCCATTTAGTAATTGGGCTATTTGGTTTTTTGTTTTGGGTTTGTTTTTGTTTTTGTTTTTGGTGTAAAGGTTTTGAGTTCTTTATACATTAGATATTAATCCTCTGTCAGAAGAGTGACTAGCAAAGATTTTCGCCCATTCTCTAGGTTCTCTCTTCACATTGCTGATTGCTTCCTCAGCTGTGCAGAAGCTTTTTAATTTGATGCACCCATTTGTTAATTCCTGGCGTGATTTCCTGAGCTTTAGGGGTCCTGTTGAGAAAGTTGTTGCCTATCCCGGAAAGCTGGAGTGTTGACCCTACATTCTCTTCTAGGACTTGCATGGTTTCTGGTCTAATTTCTGGGTCTTCGATTCATTTCGAGTTGGTTTTTGCACGGAGTGAGAGAGACGGCTCTAATTTCATTCTTCTTCATGTGGATAACCAGTTTTCCCAGCACAATTTGTTAAAAAGTCTGTCTTTTCTCCAATCTATATTTTTGGTTCCTTTGTCAAGGACCAGATGACTTCAGATGTGTGGGTCTCTCTGTGTGTCCTATTCTGCACCGTTGGTCGATGTGTCTCTTTTTATGCTAGTACCATGCAGTTTTTGTTACTGCAGCTCCATAGTCTAATTTGAAGTCAGGTATTGTGATGCCTCCAGCATTGCTTTTATGGCTTGAAATTGTATTGGTCATTCTGGGTCTTCTATCCTTCCAAATGCATTTTAGGACTCTTCTATGTCTGTGAAGAATGTCATTGATATTTTGATGTAAATGACATTGAATCTGTATATTGCTTTTGATAGCATGGTCATTTGGGTAATATTAATCCTGCCTATTCATGAACATGGCAGGTCTTTCCATCCTCTGAGGTCTTCTTCAATTTCTTTCTCCAGTGTTCTATACATTTTATTGTGGAGGTCTTTTACCTCCTTGATTAAATTTACTCCTAGTTTTTGGTTTGTTTGTTGTTTGTTTGTTTGAGGCTATTGTAAATAGAATTGTTTTCCTGATTTGTTTCTCAGTAGATTTGTCGTTGGTATATAGGAAAGCTATTGGCTTTTGTATGTTGATTTTTGTAACTTCCGACTTTGCCAAATTTGCTTATTAGCTCTAGCAGTCTTTTGGGGGAGTTCCTTTCATTTCTAGGTACAGGATCATATCATCTGCAATGAGAGATCATTTGACTTCTTTCTTTCCAATTTTTATCCTATTTATTTCCTTCTCTTATGTCATTGCTGTGGCTAGAATTTCTAGCAATATGTTAAACAGGAATGGTGAGAATGGACATCCTGTCTTGTCCCAGATTTCAATGGAAATGCTTTTAGCATTTCCCCATTTACTATGAGGTTTGTTTTGGGTTTTTCATACATAGCTTTTATGATGTTGAGGTAGACTTCCTTCTATTCCTAGTTTTAGGTTTGTTTTGTGTTGTTGTTGTTTTTATCATGAATTCATGCTGAATTTTGTCCAAGGCCTTCTCTGAATCTATTGAGATGACTAAGTGATTTTTGTCCTTATTTCTATGTATGTGATGAATTACATTTATTGATTTGTGCACATTAAAACATCCTTGCCTCTCTGGAATAAAACCAACTTGACTGTGGTATATAATCTTCTTAACATGTTGTCGTATATGATTTGCATTATTTTATTAAGTATATTTGCATCTAAGTTCATTAGGAATATTATTCTATTGCATTCTTTCCTTGATGTGTCCTTTTGGTATAAGTGTGATATTGGCATCATATAATTAATTTGGAAGTATTCTGTCCATTTCTATTTTATGAAATAATTTGAGAAGTATTGACATTAGTTCGGCATTAAAAGTTTAGTAAAATTCAGCTGAGAATCCATCTGATCCTATATCTTGATTGGAAGGCTTTGTATTACTACTTCTCTCTCATTGCTAGTTATTGATCTGTTTAGGTTTTCTATCTCATATATAACCAGTTTGGGCAGATTATATTTGTTTAGAAATGTATCCATTTCTTCTAGGTTTTCCAATTTGTTAGGAGATAAAATTTCAAAATAGTCCCTAATGATCTACTGGATTTCTGTGATGTCTGTAGTGATTTCTCCTTTTTCATCTCTAATTTTATTAATTTTTTTTCTCTTTTTCTTTTGGCTATTTTAGCTAAGGGCTTATCAACCTTGTCTATCTTTTCAAAGAAAACCAATTCTTTCATGGATCTTTTATTATTTTTATTCTTAGTTTTATTAATCTTGGCTCAGATCTTAATTATTTTTCTCCTTCTACTGGTTTTGGAATTGGTTTTTCTTCTTTCTCAAGAGCCTTAAGATGCATCATTAGGATTTTTTATTTGGGATCTTTCTGATTTTCTTACATAGGCACTCATAGCTATAAAGTTTCCACTTAGAATTGCCTTCATAGTGTCCCAGAGGTTCTAATATGTTGTATCACTATTCTCATTTGAATCTAAGAGTCTTTTAATTTCTTCCTTGATTTCTTCTAGCACCTATTTATCATTTGAAAGTGTATTGTTCAATCTCCATGTATTTATATAGTTTCTGTAGGGTTTTTTCAGGTTGATTTCTAATTTCTTACCATTATGATCTGATAAGATACAAGGAATTATAACAAATTGTTTTGTAGTTGAAAGAGTTGTTTTGTGTCCTAAAATATTCTTTATTTTATAGAAAGTTCCACAAGCCACTGAGAAGAAAGTGTATCCAACTATTGTTGAATGAAATATTCTACAGATGTCATTTAAGTCCATTTGATTTATAATATTATTCAGGTTCAAAGAGTCTTTACTGAGTTTATGTCTGGTTGATCTATCCAATAGTGAGAGAGGTGTGTTGAAATCACCCAGTATTATTGTACTGAGGTCTATGTAAGGGTTTGATTTTGAGTAGTGTCTCTTTTATATAATTAGTTGTACCCATTTGGGGGGCATAAATATTCATTATTGTCATGTCTTCTTGTTGGATTGTTCCCTTTACAGTATGAATTGACCTTCTTTGTCTCTTCTGATTAATTTTGGTTTGAAATCTGTTTTGTCAGATATGAGAGTAGGCACTTCTAGGTTCCATTCATATTGTATATTAATTTCCATCATTTCACTTTCAGCCTGTGACCATATTTGCCTGTGAGTCTCTTGCAAATAACATCTATTTGCATCAACATATAGTTGCAAATAACATATAGTTTTTTAATCCATTCTGCCAGCCTGTCTTTTAATTGGAGAGTTGAGACCATTTACATTCAATGTGATCACAGAGAGATGTTTATTCGTTCATGCCATTTTGATTTATTTATAACATTTACTTTGGTCCTGTATCTCATTGGCTTAGGAATTCTTCAAATGAACTCTTGGTTTGTTTTTGATTTCTTCTGTGTGGAGTATTATGTTAAGTAATTCTGTAATGCTGGTGTAGTTGTCATAAAATCTTTTAGTTTCTGCTTATCTTGGAAGGTTTTTATTTCTTCTTTGATTTTGGATGATAACTTTGCTGAATATAGCAGTCTTGATTGACAGATATTTTCTTTCAGGACTTGGAACACATCATCCAAAGCCCTTTTGCCTTTTAGAGTTTGTGCTGAGAAATTGGAAGTGATTTTGATAGGCTTGCCTCTAAAGGTGACCTGATGCTTTTCCCTTGAGGATTTTAGAATTCCATCCTTGTTCTGTATGTTAGGCATCTTAATTATAATGTGTCATGAAGAAGTTCTTTTTTGATCTTGTCTATTTGGGGCTCTGAATGTATCCTGTGTCTGGAGGTCCATCTCATTCTCAAGGTTTGGACATTTTTCTGTTATTATTTCCTTGAAGAGGTTATCAATTCCCTTAGCCTGCATCTCACAACCCTCCTCAATTCCAGTGATTCTTAAATTTAGTCTCTTACTGTTACCCCAGAGTTCTTGTATATTCTGATCTTGGTTACTTATTTTCTCTTCTTTAAGAGGCCTGAATGTTCAAGACTGGCCACTTTGCCTTCCAGCTCTGAGATGCTGTCTTCAGCATGGTCTACTCTATTAGAGAGACTTTCAACTGAACATTTTATTTGATTTATTGTGTCTTGCATTTTCAAGATTTGTTTGATTCCTTTTCAATGTTTCTATCTCCTTATTGAATTTCTCATTAATATTCTGTGCTGACTTCCCTAATTCATTCAGTTGTTTTTCTGTGTTCTCTTGGAATTCATTGATTATTCTTATAATGATTTTTTGAATTCTTTATCTGACATTTCATTCAGTTCAGTATCTTTGGGGTCAGTTGCTGGTGAATTACAAATTTTGGGAGGTTTCATGCTAACTTTTTTTTTCACTTTTCTTGTATTTCTGTGTTGGATTATATGCATCTGTTTGGATAAACAGATTTCTCTTCTGCTCTTATGTGTGGGCCTTTGGAGGGCATAGTCTTTACTTACCAAAGTGTCTAGAGTGATTTAGATTGAGACCCCATCATAGGTATGGTACCCACAGATTTTGTGTTAATTCTCTGTTTTTGCTGTAGCAGTGGATGGATATCTGTTGGTGGGATATGGGGGCCCCTCTCTGTTTCTACTTGAGGCCTGGTTGTTAGTTTGGGTTTTTGACTCTTCTTTGTATTAAAGTATAGCTGAAGACTGAGCGTCATTTATTTGTGGGTGAGATGCACTGTCTTTTGGTTGGGTTTAGTTCAACAATGGAGCCTCGACCCTGTGAATTGGTAGTGTCCCTGTAGGTATGCAGCACCTCATAGAATAGGGCAAAACAAACAGTAGTAACAACTGATGCAACCAAATACATAGCACCAAAATAAATACTCAGTTCCTGCTATGACTTCTACAACATTAATTATCATGAAAAACAGGAATGGTGGGGTCAACAATTATCAACAATAGAAACAATAACCATGAACTATATCTAGCTTTAAAGCAAACAGCAGGTGTCAACTGTGTCATCCATAGCAGTAACGATTTTATCAGCATTAATGGTGAGGGCAGAAATTATATAAGCCAATTCTAAAAGATACTAAAATACAGTTAATTAATGAAAAGAATGTGATAGACAGGTAAAAAAGAGTTTACAGTTTCAAAATGTGAACAGAGAGAATGTAGAAGAGATTTAGCAGGTGATGGTTATAAAGAAGAAAGAGAAAAAATAGGAGAAACAAAGTAAAGGGAGTTAAAAGGGAGACTAATAGAATTTGGCTGTTATCAGGAGAAGAAAAGAGATAAATGAAAACAATGCAAAACAAAACCAAAATATACCAACCCTAAAATCCTAACCCTCAAAAGACAAAGCAAGGAAAAATAACTACATGTAAAAAATGCTAGAAATGAGAAAAAATAAACAAATATGTTTATACATATAAGTCCCCAAACCAATCAGCACATCAAGAACACACACAAAAAAAAAAAAAGAAAGAAAAAGAAAAAAAGAAACAAAAGAAAGAAAGAAAATGTTTCTTAATGAAAAATGTCAGGCGGGGCAGTGGCCCATGTCTGTAATCCCAGCAACTCAGGAAGCTGAGGCAGGAAGATTACACATCTGAAGTCAGCCTCAGCAACTTAGCAAGACTCTGTCTCAATTTTTTTTTAATTTAAAAAAGGGCTGGGGATGTGGCTCAGTGTAAATGCCCTGGTGTTCAATTCCTGGAGCAAAAGAGAAAGAAGAAGAAAACTGATGGATTTGTCTCCACTGAAGTGGTCAAAATAGTATACAAGAATGGATGGTCACTGTCTATGCCCAAGTGTCTTTCTATTTCTTCTTGATCTGTATACTGAGACAGAGAGCAAGAGCCAGGGGTTGTCGACCTCTTACTGTTTTTGCATTACTTTCTGAGCTTCCAGTTGGAGTGGGCTGAGCCTAAAGCTGGGTGAAATAAGTCAGCTCTCCTTCACCTGTATGAGATAGGATGGGGTAGAAGTACTGTCAGTTGGAGTTTGGGCCACACAGACCAGAACAGGGCACTCCCAGGATGGGGCTGCTGTAGAGTTCTGCAAGTGGAGGACCAGTGGATCAGGCTTAGGTCTAATCAGGCCTCAGGGGCTTAGTTGGGCGATTTCTGCTCTGGACAGATTAGATCAATGTATGTAGAGGGCCTGGCAGTTGCTAACTAATCTCTGCTGGGAGTTGGTATCTCAGGAGTCTCCCAAGGATTCTACTCACGGGGTAGGGGAGCCAATCCTTCACCCCTCTGCTGGCCATGAACACAGGCTTCCCAGGCTTCTGGGGTTTAGTACCATGGGTTTACACCTGCCTCTGCAGATTCCCGACCCACTGCAGCTGGTCACGTGAGCTGCCACATTCAAAGGAGAAGTGAGTTGGGCTCCCCTTTGCTTTTCCTGTAACCGAGGCTCACTTGGTGCTTTGACTGTATCCCTTGTGGCTTTGAAACTTACATTTTTGTTGTTGTTATTGTTGTTTTTCCCAATCTTTTCTTCAACTTTTCCTCCCTGATCTTCTTTTCCCTGACCTTCTCCTTCCTGATCTCTCCTCCCTAATCTCCGAATCACCTCATCTGTTCCTGCGGGTCCGCAGAATCACAGCCTTTGGGACAGGAATCCCCTGTGTTTCTCCTTTGCTAGCAAAGCAATCAACCATCTTTTTCCTTTTTCTCAAAACTGTGTCCTTGTCATTGGATTGGCATCGGGGGACAAGGATGGAGCTTTCAGCAACATTCCCACTTGAATTCCCCTGGGTACAATCTTCTCTATGCCTGTTTCACTCACATTCTGCGAGGCCACATACAGGTACTTGCCAGGACAGTGTGGCAGTGTTTGCGGTGATCTCCTGGCTGTGCCGCGGCAGCAATAGCATGGCCATCACAAGATGGCTCCAGCTCAGCTCTACAGCCAGTTGAAGAACAGAGAGCACTTTCCAAGCACCAGTGCACAGTGCACTATGTGGGTCAGCTAAGCTCGGGTCTCTTTCCTGGTCTAGTTTTTCCGTGTTCTCCCTCCCTCTGTGCTGAGCCAGTGCCACTAGCATGTAACCAGCTCAGCTCCAGGTACTCTTTCTTCTTTGTTTAATGCACCCAAATTTCTGAGTCTCTAAGACACTCTGACTGTCCAATATTGAATTTTAGTGACATTCCTCTTTTACTCACCTCCCACTGAAGAGCAGTCCTCCTGCTGCTTGAATCCCAAGCCACAGAGCAACAAGGAACACCAGCTGCTTCTACTCAGGCATCTTGAATCGCCTCATTTTAACTTTATCCCATTTTTAAAGAGTCCGTCTCCAAAATACAGTCACATTCTGAGGAACTAGAGGTTAGCACATCAACATATTAATTTGGGGACGCAGCTCAGCCACAAACAGAGGCCCTTAAAAACTAACAAATGTAGAATTACATTTTTGAAGTCAACCACAATTATTCAAGGGAATAATTTGTCCAAAATTCAGGATCGTGTTCTCCTCCATGGATGGGGCAGAGGAGGAGCACCCAGGAGGCTTCGAACAGGACTAGAAATGTTCCGATTCATCCCAGGGGCCATCTTTAAAGTAGATGTTATAAATACTATTGTTGTATAAATGATGGATACATGACCTCTCCTGGCCATTGCATAGTTGCCACCATTGGTGGCAACATCCAAAAGCTGAGTTTGAGCAAGAGCAGGGGGTTGGTGAGAAGCGGGAAAGTTTAAAATTTCAGGAAAGGGCTGGCGTTGTGATTCAGTGGTGGGGCACTTGCATAGAACATGTGAAGCCTGGGTTCAATCCTCAGCACCACATAAAAATAAATAAATAAACATCCAGGAAAGGTAGAATTTTCTGGATATTGTGACAGCCGACAGGGAGCTGACAGTAGGGTTTGCCTGGTAGCTTTTGGTGGCTTCCTTGTTCTAGATGTTTGTGTCTAAATGGGCACTGGGAAGATGACTAATTCCACTGCGAATTCATTGACTTTCAATGGCCTGAGGTCCTTCTAAGAACACATGTTCACTGTGATTAAGATGTGGATCTGGCACATTAAAAAATAAAAAAAGATGTGGATCTGGAAAAAGGTCCAATGCTCAAGAATCTAGAAATAGTTTTTGCTTTTGGAGAGAGGGACTAGGCTGGAAGGAGACAGAAGCTTTATTTTAGGCCTTCCACATAATACTTTTTAATTTTTTTCCCATAAGTACCAGCTCTATTTAAAAACTAAAGTATTAAGTCTTTAAAAAAAAATATCTTGAGCTGCACTCCAGGGTAGACGAGTTGCCAGGCATTTGTGAGACCTGAGTTTGATGTATGAGGTGGAAACATCCCGTCCAGAGCAGGCACACATACAGAATATCCATTGGAAGAATAAATGAACAGACTGAGGCAAGGGAGTGGGAGAGGAAGTTGAGCAGGTTTGATGTTCACAAGAATGATCAGCAGATCAGAGAAGGCTGAGAGCTGGAGGAAGAGGGGGAGGTGGGGACAGGGAGGGGCTCGTGCTAAGGGGTATCCCAAGCTCAAAAGTCTCCCACAGCCCAGATGTGGAGGGGAGTCACCCACAGGGCGGGAGCAGGCAGGGCCACACGGTTTGGAAGGGACACTGAGGTATAGAGAACAGGAGCTGGCTAAGGAGGAGCCACAGTTTGTCCCAGGGCTGTTCTGGTCCCATAACATCTGAAGGTTTTTCTCCAGTGGCCCTTGGGGATGAGGAAGGAGGGTCAAGTGACTGATCTTTAAACCAAACCACAGGGGTGAGGCCATGAGGAGGTAAGCCAGAAGAGAGAGAAAGGGTTATTGCAGGAGAATAGTCTTCCTAAGACGGGTCCTGCCATGGACATAGTCAGAGGAGATGTGGGGGACACCGAGGGCTGCCTCTCCGGATCCCTTAGCTTCCCTTCACATTGACCTGGAAGCCCTGTCTTTACCTGGCTACGTGGCAGTCCGGAGGTGGCAGAGCCCTTCCCAGCCTTCTTTGCAACTTCTTTGCGGCCGGTGGGTTGGCCAGCTGGAAGGACGTGCCTGCCCCTGCTTCCCTTTCTGCAGACTAATGCAGACTCGCTCCATGCCCAGCTGGACCCAGTAGATGCAAGTCATGCCCAGGGTCGGGGCACAGCCACACAACAGAAGGAGCCTGGTCAGAGCTGTGAAACCAACCTGTGTCTCCTGCAGAGGCCCCTCCACCTGGCCATGGTGACCATACTGTGGTCTCTGTTGTATTCTAAAGAACTAAATGAAATGAGGAGCCGGAGTGCTTGGAGCCCAGGTGGCAACTGGCCACCCTGATAGGCACTGATGGAGCACAGGCTCCCAGAGAGGACATGGCCATGGGAGAGAGGGCTTCACAGCCTCAGCAGCCAAGAGCAGCACACTGGCTGCCGACCATGTCACTGCAGAGGACCAAGCGTGAGGTGGGCCCCAGGAGTGAGGGGCTGTCACACAGAACGGAGGGATCGTTCTGAAAGCTCTGTAGCTTGGGACCCGCCATCAGGGGTCGACCTGCAGATAGAGAGAAAGGGTGCTGGGGAGGAGATGTGTATCCAGCCGGGCTTGGGGTTCAGCAGGAATCCAGTGGCCACTTCAGACAGAACTTCTCCCCCCCTGGGGCCTCGCTGTCCCTGCAGGCTCCCATCAGCAACCCCGAGACCAGCAGCAGGTGGTATTTCTTTTGCGAAGGACCAATTCAGGAAAACCAAGAATATTAACAAGATCCTTTCTTTCCTCCTTCAAGAAATCATATCCTTGTTAATCAGGAAATGCCACGGCTGGCACAGCAGTTAAGCATCCTTCAATACGGTCCACTTGCCGAAGGGTGGGCTTGGGGGTTATCATTTCAGGGCACTGATTGCAGCGCTGCTCGGAGCCAGGCTGTCGACAAGCGGCTTCGAGGCTAGTTTACATAGTCTCTGCTTGGCTGACCTTGTGCGCTATTGAACTGGAAAATGTGGTTTGTATTGTAAGGCCTCTTAATAATGTAATTCTTTTTGAAAGAAAGGATTTTTCCATTGCAAATGAGACACAGAACATGTATTTAGCACGAAGAACGCCCCAGTCTATTTTGAAACACAATTTTCATTAGACGGATTTTTTCACTGTAACAAGGATTTAAATTTATATTAAAAACAGCCTGACACACCTCCAACACATATTTATGTCTATTTCTTCCTAGAAGAAGATCTTGAAGGGGACTCAAACCACTAACAGTGGTTACTGCCTGTGGCTGGAGGGACAAAGGGCCACTTTGAGTCTCTGTATGGATTATCGTTTGATATGTGAATTGTGGCCTAATGGGACATGTTCTGAGGTGATCTCGTCACTGTGTGAACATCATTGTAATGTGCCTACACACCAGAAGACCGCCCAGTAAACCTGGCCACATTGTTGTCAGGGCCTGCCACCACAGACGTTCGGTAGCGGTGACTATGCGTTCAGAGATTGCAGGCGGGTCCCGCTGCCCAACTAAGTGTTATGAGTGGAATTGTGTCCCCCAACCCACCCAAATTCACGTGTTGAAGTCCTAACCCCCAGGACCTCAGAATAGGACCTTGTTTGGAGACAGGGTCTTAACAGAGGGGATCAAATTAAAACGAGGCCATTGGGGTGGACCCTAATCCAATGTGACTAGTGTCCTGGTAGCTTCGGCTCCTCAGCCAGGCCACCTCAGCTGCTTCTCTACCTCAGGTCCCTAAACTCCCAAACCCAGGGAGCCCCCAGTCTTACTTAAAGGAACCAGGTCCCTCAAAGGATGAGTGGGGCAACACTGTCTGCCCAGAGGCCTGAGGGCCCATGCTGACCACCCTTGCTCAGTACACCCCCACACCCAGCATGGCACATGCCCGTGGCTGGCAGAGGTGCATGTGTCCCCACAGCACCCTGAATAGCAGCCATGCACCTGGGCTGGGCCCCTAGTCCCCCTGGAGCCACGCTCCACGCCTGGTGCCCCTCCCACACCCGGCCCCTGCCCAGGACTTGCACCCTCTGATATTCCCTCACGGGATTCAGAAAACCCACTGGCACTCTTGAACCCTGGGGAGCAGAACTGGGTAGGAAAGCCCTGATGTCTGTGTTCAGGAGGATGAGCACCGTCTGCATTGCCTGGCCCTGGCTCTGCGGGCCACTCTGAACAGTCTGTGCTTGGTGCTGGGAAGAGGGACGTGGGAGCACCAGGCCCGGACAAGGCTCAGGGACCAAAAGCTTGGAGAAGTGGGATCAGGGCCACAATCGTGCAGCTGTGAGCTCAGGGCTGGGGCCTGGCATGGGCTCAGCGTGACCAAAAAACTGATGGCAGTTTAGAGAGCACTGAGCAAGGAGAACACGGCAGGAGAGGAATCCTGGGCACAGAGTGGGTTTTTCAGGACTTGGAAGGGGAAGGGTCTCAGCAGGAGGCTCGATGGAGCCTTGACTAGGGAGAATGCACACTTTGAAATACCCTCACCACAAACCCCCGCTGCCCGTGCCTCTGAGCACCCAGTCTTCATGAATTTCCTGCCTCTTCCTCCCTGGCTGCCTTTTCCAGCAAGGTGCTCTTACACACCATATTTTTAGCCCTGTGTGTTCTTGGCTTTCTACAGGGGGCGGCTGATAGCACCTGTGCTTCAGCACTTGCTCCTGTCCCCCGATAGCTTGGCTAAGAGCCTCTATCAGGTGTGGCTGCATCACCCACTTTTCACCACTGGATAATATTCCGGGGTGTGAAGAAGCTTCCTGAGCCTTTGTCTCAAGGCGCTCGTCTGGGTGCAGCCTTGGCTGTCGTGAGCCGGCTGTGAAGGACCTTCCTGTCCTCATTGCCTGGTACACACGTTGCCAGCATCTGAGTCACCATCTCCTAACGAGTGGTGAAACCACATTAGCAGGACCCAAGTGGCACTTTTTCACACATGGAAGAAAAGAGGGTACTTGCAAGTGGTGGCTCCTCGGGAGAGTCAGCATTATTTCCTGGAAATTCTGTGCCCATCATATGCAAGTGTACTTGTGTACACCGCGTGAGTGTGCATACCAGGTGGTGACATCAAATGAACTTCTGACTGAGAATCACAGGAAATGTTCGTTAACCACTGTGCTCGTGCTGGGGACGTCTACAGAGTTGATTCACCAAAGTCGTTTTACAAAGTCACTAGCCCAGCTTATGCTCCCAGTGGCAGGGTTCCCCTGGATCCTCACCTACACTTGACTTTTGGGAATTCATAACTTCTGCCTCTCCAAGGAGCGCAAAGTATCACCTTTCTGGTCTTCATTTGCATGCCCTGATGCTCACAAGGGGAAGTTTCTCTGCATCTTCTTTTGCGCTCCACTTTCGTCTGTGAGGTCCCAGTTCCTGTCCCGTGCCAGTGTCCCTATGCGCCAGTCTGTGTTAAGGTCGGAGGTGCCTTTGCACGCCTGTCGGTTACGTTTCCTTGGCTTTGCTTGTGTGGCAGGCACCTTCCCGTTTGTGACATTTTCTTTTCATTCTCTTTGTGGGGTCCTTCGAGTAACAGAAGTTCCTAATTTTAATGTAGTCATATTTACCAAGTTGCCTTTCAATCCCTTTTGTAGTTTTTGCATTTTGTGTAAGAAATCCTTTACTCTCCAGAGATCATAAAAATACTCCATGTCTTCTAAAAGCTTTAGCACTTTACCTTTTATGTTAAGTCTTTGATCTTTGGAAATTGGTTCGGGGGTGTAGCTGAGGACGAAATTGACTTCTTGTTCTTCTCCAGGTGGATGGCCAATCCTCCCAGCCCTACTTAGCAGGGGTCTTCCCTCTCTTTCTGCTCCCTGTAGCTGACAGAAACTCCCCGAGTCAAGATCTGAGCTCAGTATTCCATTCTTTTGGTCAATTTGTTTATCTCTTTGCAAACTAAACAGCATTGCAATTATTCAAATTTCCAATAGATCTCGGTCTCTGATACAAGACACCCCTATATCTTATGTTCCTTCAGTTCCTATTACCTTGGCTCTGTCCTATGTTTTATAGCCATCTTGTCAAGAACCTAAAAACATAAAATAAGGGGACCTGTTGGGATTCCAAATGGAATCCATCATGTCTGAATCAGTGGGTAGACAACAGATGTCTCTCGGTATGCTCTATGCAGGAATGTGCCTCTCTTGGTTTATCTACATCTTCTTTAATGTCTTTCAAATTTTTTTATAATCCCCGCTAAGCACACCCTGCTTATGTTGAGGAAGTATGTTCCTAGGGACCTTGAAGTCCTTATTGCTGCTGCAAGTGGTCTCTCCCCAGCTGCTGGTTGCTGCCAGGGAACATCATCAGTTTGTGCACATCTTGCTAAACACAAATTATTTCTAATAATTTGTCTGTAGATGCTGAGTTTTTACACAGACAATCACATCATCTACAAATAGTGATAATTTTGTTTCTTTTCTAATCTTTAAGCCTCTTATTTCTTTTTTGTGTTTCACTGCCAGGACCTTTGGTAAAATGCCGGAAGTAATTGGCATTCATTGTGATGATGGTGTCCTTGTCTCATCCCAGGTCTTGAGTTTGGTATTTCACCGTTAAAAAAATATCATTTACTGTAGGGATTTTTGATAATGCCCTTAATCAGCACAAGAACATATCAAACTATTTCTCTTTTGATGAGAGCTTTTGATTATGAATGGGTGCAGAATTTTATCAGATGTTCTTTCTGCATCTATGAATGGGTCTTTTAATCTGTGAACCGTGGTGTCTGACATTCACAGATCCTTCTGACGGAAGCCATTCTTGCCTCACTGAGATAGACCCCCACGCAGACATATGCATTATCTTTTTGTTACATTTTGTCATAGTCTTCCATATGCCATCTACTAAGTTTTTACTCAGGACTTATAGCAAGCAGGCCCTAAATAAGATTGCTCTCGTCTCACTCTGTTTCTTCTTTCTCTCACTATCCTCAAGGACTTAATGGTTCCTCTCCTGCGGAGTCCTTTCCAAAGCCCAGAGGTGGCAGGGTGAGGAACCTGGGGTGGGGGGTGGGGGGCAGTGCCTTCACAGGGATGGAAGTTTTGCAAACATTGAAAACAAAAGATATTCTAACATTAATCAGTCGAGACATCTCTTCCCACCACCCTGCATTCCTGCTTCTGTCCTACTCCAACCTCTTTCTGCTTAACGAAGCCTTTGCTGCAAATTGGTGGCATGACCACAGGAATTTGGGGGATCCAGTGTCAGAAGCAGTTGCATGACAATTGGCGTGTGTGTTCTGCAGCCACTCCCTGTGGCTAACTTCTAAGGCTGCACCATGTCCCCTCCATGGTGGCATGACGATGACTGTGGAGGAGTCGTCCAGCTCCAGGAGGTGGAGGAGACACAGATGGAGTAGACGGACCAGAGCCCCACTGCAGCAAGCTGCCGCCTGCCCGTCTCACACTCACAGGGGGAAGAAACCTAACAGGTTTCCAAAACCTGGTAACAACCTCGAAACTCGTGGCATTATAATAATGAGTTTGCGGAACTAAAAAAAAAAAAAAAAAAACACTCAATATCAATAACAAAAAAAAATTGCAATCAACAAAGGAAGAAGAGGACTGAATAGGCTTTCTCCTCTCGCCATTGAAAATGAAAAGCGAGGCTTTTGTCCTATGAAAAGACAATCAGAGCGCAATCCAGAAAACGCAGGGAAAACCATCAGAGTGAACTCAGGAGTGGCTGATTGTCTAAAATACTGTGGTATTTTTCCAGATTTTGCTATCTGTGATATTTGCCGGCTTATGAGACGTATAATTTATTATGCTTTTCTTATTTCAAATAAATATTTGGGGCTGAGGATGTTGCTCAGTGATAGAGCACTTGCCCAGCATGCAGGATTCAATCCCTAGCACCACAAAAACACAAGTAAGCCCAAAAGTACACAAATATTTACTTTTATGCCAAACATGAGTTTTAATATAATTTGCATTCTTTTCCTTGAGAGGGCTGGTCCTGCCCTTGGCAATGAGAACTCAGACTGAGTTGGGCATTGTTCCCTTTTTCTGCTCTCTGGAATCGTTCATGCAAACTTGAAGGGGTCTGTTTCTTTGAAGTTCAAAAGATCACTGCTCCTTTTGCTGTTCGCTTTGGTTTGGTTTCGGGTTTTGTTTATGTTTCTTGGGGGCATATTTTAAATCCCTACTCAATTTCTTCAGCAGTTATAGGACTCTCCAGGAAGACACAGGTAGATACAGATGTACATGTTGACAATAAAAAAACAAACAAACAAAAAACCCTTTCTCCTGGACCTGTGGCTCCCTTCCCGACATTATTCATTTCTTCCCCAGACACCCACGCACACTCTTCTTCCCTCTGTCTTCTCATTGTCAATCAGTCTCACCAGAGGGTTCTAGTTTATTAAGGTGTCAGAGCTTTGTTTTCTGTTTTATTAATATCTTCTATTTTTTCTTATTTCTTTTCTCTTCTTACTTTGAATTGATTTATTTTTTTCTTTCTCTGACTCCTTAAGTTAGAGTGACTGTCAGACTTTCTTCTTTTAAGCCCGTCTATAGGTTTACCTCAAGGAATTGTTTTCTCGGCGTTGGACAAGTTTGGAGGCACCTTATTTCAATTTCAGCTTAGTTCTAACATCTGAGTTATTTCGGATTTTGATTTCTTCCTTGATGCCTGAGTGTTTTATTTCAGTTTCCAATTGCTGGCTTTTCATGTATTAAAAATTCTTTATTACTGGCTTTTCATCTCATTGCACTGGGATCAGACATGCAGCTTACATGATACCAATTCTTAGAATTTTTTTGAGATTTATTTTATGACCCTTCACAGGATCAGTTTTTGTAAATGCTGCATATTTTAAAATGTTCAAAGGGAGTGTGCATTCTAACGCACACTTGTGTATGCACACAGGTTGTGAGTCAAACTCTTTGGTTGTGTTTTTAAATCCTCTGCCTTATTACTCATCTTTCATCTCCCTTGTTCTTCCATCTACAGGGAGGAGGTGGGCACAGTGGCAGAGCCCTTGCCTAGCATGCATGAGGACCTGGGTTCCAAAGGGGGAAAAAACATTTTTTTTAAAGAATTGTGCTAAATCCCTTCAATGATGATGTATTTGTCCAAGTCTCCTTTGATCTACAGCAATCTTTGCTTCATATATATTTTTTTTAAATAATGTAACATTTATTTTATTTGTTGTTGTTGTTTATGTGGTGCTGAGGATCAAACCCAGGGCTTCCCCAGTGCTAGGCAAGCGCTCTACCACTGAGCCACAACCCCAGCCCTGCTTCGTATATTTTGATGCTATTTTACAGTTCGGGCTTCCTGGTAGATTGGACCTTTTATGGAGTGACAACCTACATCCCTAATCTTGTTTGGGGTTGTGTGTCCTGCTTCATCTGGCTTTGTATGGTCATCCAATTCCCTTTGATTGAGTATTTGGTAAGTTCCACCCATCTGTTTTCTGCCTTTCTGGTCCTCATGCTTCAAGTGTGTCCACTGTAAAGATTACAGAGCTGGGGGTTTCAAACCAACTTGATGGTTTCTGTCGGCAAGTAAATGGTTTGATGTATTCAGTTTGTTTTCGTCATCTTTTCTACAGATTGTACTTCATGTGCTCTTTGTCTGCTTCTGGTTTTTTTAATACTTGAGGGATTCGTTTTCTGAACTCGTTCTTGTAACTGCCCTTTCTTTCTTTTTCTTCCGGTTTGGAAATGATACAATACTTCCATTGTTTTAGCGGCTATTCCTGTAATTAATTAATTTAATTAATCTAAACCCTTTCCCTGATTAACATAAGGAATTTAGAACAACCACCTAATCATCCCTCTCTCAAATTACATGTTCCTCTTTTCCAACTTTTTAGTTCTGTTCTTTCTTTCTTCTTTTTCTTTTTTGTGATGCCACAAAATTCGAGATTATTGTTTGATTTATTTTTTCCTTAAACATAATATATTCAAATTCTTTATTCATTATTTTGTCTTAAAAATTAGACCTTCCTTCCAATAAATTTTCTTTCTTCTCAAATCCCTTTATTCAGAAGGGACAATTAATAGAGCAGTAAACACCCTCAGTATTGTTCGTCTGAAAGGTGTCTTTGTTTACCCTTGTTCTTGAAGGATATTTCAGTAGATATACAAATTGGAGTTGATGGTCCTTTTCTCTTTTTCTTGTCTTTGGTGTTAGGTAGACTCCAGTGTTAGTTTCTCTTCATTAACCCTGTGGTGTGCTCACTGAGATTCCTGATGCCAGAGGTTTGCTGTCTTTTATAATTTCCAAAAATGTTACCAGATTTTTTCCCTTTACCTCTTCATTCTCTTCTACCTTTTCTTTTCTTTCCTTTCCTTCTGGAAGACATTAGTTAATCTTTCTCAATATACCTCTTCTGTCTTCTAGCCCCTTTTTTCTTAGTGTTCAGGCCCTTCTCTTCCTTTTCTGAATGTGGTATAATTCCTATACATCTAACTTCCAGTTGACTAATCTCCTTTTCAACTGTGTCTAATCTGCTCCATAATCCAGTCACTATATTTTTATTTCAACAATTTGTTTATATTTCTTAAAGTTCTACTTGATTCTTTTAAAAATCTGATTGGTCATTTTTATAGGCTAAGGTTGTTTGCTTATTTTTTTTTAATTTCGCATTTCATTTTGTTAAACATTTCATACATATTATTATGTGTTTTGTAATAAATAATTCCATTATCTGATGGTCTTGGGATATAAACTTCTTGTTTCTGCTCATTCTTACTCTGCAGTGGGTTGCTTACTTGTATACTTGGTGATCTCTAATTGAGAACTCATATTTGTTTGATCTGACTCTGTGAAAACATTGGAATCTAAAATGATAATGCTTTCCTCAAGAGTGTTCATATTTGCTTATCTCAGGAGCCAAGAAGCACCAGCAACCTAAGACCACCCCATCCCCTATTCACCCAACCTGATGCCACAGGCAAGGCTGACACTGACTTTGCCCTTAGGAAGGTTTCCACAGGTCCCACTTCCATGCACTTTTGGGGTCCAGGGAACTCGAAGCTTCCCTGCTTTATGAAAAAGTGTCATTAAGTCAAGTCTGGTTTGCACAAAGGAGAAGTTCCTCTGAGGATTCAGATGGCTGTACTGCAGAGGCAGAGGGCTGATTTATGGCCCTTAAAGACCATGCTTGCAGCTCTGTGGAGAATGATTGCAGGCACAGAGTTGTTGCCTGGCAGGCAGCAAGAGGCCATGATCAGAATGACAGGTGCCCGAGGCAGAGTGGTGGTGTTGAGAATAAACCACAGCAGTGGAGTAACCAGTCATTAATACGTGTCCCTTATTCATTTGTAGGCACACACACACACACACACACAAAAAGTGTGATTAACCACAAATCTTTATTAATTTTGAATTTCTCTTATAATTTTTCATCTGTTAGACTTGCAAAAATGAACATATCCTATTTTATTTTTGATAATATCTAGTGTGACCAAAAGGATAAATACACAGGTACTCTCACACATCATTGATAAGTTGAAACATTTTTTTGAGGATGGTTTTGGTCAAATGTACTGACATGCTAAATGCACATTCAGCCTCTCTGTTAGAAACATCTTCATTGAACACACAAAATTTACACAAAGATATAATAGCAAAAAATCAGAGAAGGAGAAGGAGGAGATGGAGAGAAAAGGGAAGGATCACAACCTCAATAGCCATCGACAGAGCAAAGGCTAACTAAGATCCTAAATCAAGCTTCCTTGATATAATGGAGTATTGTTTTGTCTTTTCCAAAAAGAAATAAGTCTCAGGTGGAAAAAAAAATCTCTGATAATTTAAGTGTAAAAAGCAAAATGCAGAACGATGTGTATAGAAAGATTGCATTCATAAAAATATTTTAATAGCCAAATAAAAAACATACACATTTATATGCAGACATCGGCATGAAACCATTTTCTGGGAGGATGCACAAGAAACTGTGAAAATGATTCACTTTGGAGGAAGCAACCAGGGCTTCAGGGTAGGATGCGCCTCGCACTTTTCATTTTACACCTTTTTATACATTTTGAAAATTCCACTGCGAGCCACGTCCTGCTTTTGTCTGAGTAGTGGAGCCTGTTTTTATTGGACTCTCGCTGATTAGGGCACCTGCTTCCCCGGGTTATTACAGCCACTGCTTCTGCCTCCTCATCCTGGCCGGTTCCTCCTCGCATACCATGAATATGCATCAGACCCTCTGGTCTTAAAAAAAAAATCAACCTTCTGCAAAGATCTCTAAAATCTATTATGAAGTTAAAACAATAGATTTCAAATAATGCATACAGGTTAATCCCATTTTTCTAAAAAATACAGAATAAATACACATTATATGTGTATGAAAAGAAGAAGAGCCTAGAGAGATTTATTCATTCATTCAACAAAAACATATTGCCTGCCTCTTGAGGATGGGGCGTTGTTGCAGAGACAGAGTCTAGAGGAGACCCAAGTCCCTATTCTGTGCCCCTTGGAGTCCTGGGGCCCAGAATCTAGAAGGGATGAACACCAGCAGGTGGTACAATCCACTCTGAAGGAGGTGACCTTGAAATCAAATCATCTTAGTGCTTTTCTGGATTTTCTGATTTAATTTTTTCACCCTGCGTATGGTCTTAAAGAATCTATACAAAAATAGTAATTGAACCATTAAACACAATCTCTCTCACACCATCCCTCTACTTTGACCTCTCTTCTCTGTCCACGGACACATTTCTACCCTCACCTATGCAAAATCTGGGATGCAGTGATAGTAAAATATACTTGATTGTGTATCTGGCTGTCAGACTGAGCCAGGCATCCTGCATTTTACCTGCAGTCCTACTTACAGTCTTACTTACAGTCCTACTTGCAGTCCCACTTCCTTGCTCTCCAGCTCCTGCCCCTCTGAGAGCCCCCCTCAGCCCCCTGGCCTTCCCTGCAGAGCTGTTGTCCTGGGGATGCTGTCACCACCTGTGTGTGTGCGATGGGCAAGGGTCTGGCCCCAGCCAGCACCTTCCCTGGGTGCTCAAAGAGCAAGCCCCTAGAACAGCACTCCCCAGACCTCCACCGCAGGGATGGCACCCCATCTTCCCCACCCCAGGCCTGAGGCTTGTACCCGCACCACGAGCTCCCCCCACAGGCGCTTTCCTGTCCACACCCCGCAGCCTCAACCTGGCCTCCTCAGGACTTGAAGTGTCCCCACAAGACCTCCTTCCCCCCCGGCCACCCGCACCCAGGTACCACGTCATCCTCTACACAACAGGGGCCTGAGAGCCTTGGCCCCCGACCGCCTGCGGCTGTGGGCGACCGCCAATTTGGTCACCTCTGATAGCTGCTGTCCTATAATTGAGTCAGCATTTCACTTGAAATCAACTAACTCATTTTCACTTATTTTTAAAAATAATCTATCCCTCTATGTCTTAGTGTCATCCTAACACCATCCCAGACTTGATGTGTCAGTTATTGAATTGAGTCAAAATAGACATGAAACTAATCAAACATAAGACGTCCATCATGCCCCCCTGGAATAGCAGGCTCCCCCCAGGAGGCACAATGCTCTTTGCAGTGCACCGGTTTTGAGAACACAGTGATCTCACCTGTCACATACAGTACTGACCCCTGGAGCGGTGGCCGTGCCTTCCGGCAGCTTGGATGGCCCCCTGCCTCTGCCTCTCTCCCCACAGCCTCCCCCAGGCCGACAGGCCCAGGACTAATTACATCCTCTCCATCTCTGCGCTTCACACCTCTCGGCCACCTTCGCAGCTCTGCCTCAGCGCCCATTACGCACAGCTACATCTGTCAGGCGGCTCCTGTTCTTGCAAGACCCTCAAGGAACATGTAGACAGTGAGAGCCCCCCAAGGCCCCTCCTTCTCCAGTTCCCTCAGGCAAACTGGGCCAGCACCAGGCAGAACACATGGCTGTTCCGGGCCTAGCTTGGAAGGTCAGACCCAGAGCACTGGAAAAAGAATCTTTACAGTCCTGTGCTCAGGCACATAGTAGGTGCTCAATAAACGTCAAACAAAGATCAGGGGCTGTGAGTCCTGGAGGAAAGAGGCTGGGGTTTATGGCTACCCAAGGTGGCTTCAAGTTTGGGCTTTTCTATACAGAGTTGCATGGGAGAAGCAAGTAACTGGCGGGCTCTCTCCTGAGCCTCTGTTTTCTGGGGTCGTAACAATGCCCACCCTAAATGTTTATTATGAAGATAATAAACCCTAAATGTTTGTTATGAAGGACACCTAAACATAGGCTGTGCAAACGCTAGAACTTTCCAGAAATGCATGCCTTTTTACCATAGTGGTAACCATGATGCCCTTGGTGACTAATCCACTGTGGTCACCCAGTTGGCGCCAAGCTTCCCTTTTGTGAGTGGTGACCCTCTTCTCCAGGAAGACAGCAGAGCTGGCTCAGGGTCACAAGGGAAGGCAAGAGAGTCAAGCCTGTTTATTTGACATTCAGGAAGCCAACTCATTCTCCTGTGCCTCCTCTGCAACACTTAAGCCAATATTTGCGTCTTTGGGATCCTATTTGTATGGTAATTCACAAAAATAGGGTTTGGACTTACAGCCCACCTTCCTCCCGAAAATTCGGAAAGCACATTAATTTTCTAGATGGTAAAATAATGCCGTAATTAAGTATCACCGTTTCTCTTCAAATCTGGGACCTTCTCCCAAAATGGGTTTTTCGAAACACGAAGTAGGTTTTCTCAGAAAACGGCACTCGGGGGAAATGCCTTATTTCGAATGTATGAAGGAGACCACGGACTTCATCTCAACACGATGGAGGAAAAATTGATTTGCTAAATGACAATCTTCCTCGTGCATCTCTCTCCCGGCTCCCGTCGGAGCCCAAGGCCCCGCGCATCCTGCGGAGAGGCCGCGGGGAGGCCTCGAGGCCCTCTGTCCTCCGCTGACCACGCCTCCCAGGTCCCCTCCGTCGTGCTCCCCGCAGGAGACCACTGCTCGGAAAGGAGCGAGGCTGGGCGACTTCGTTACCGCTGCCCTTCGGCCTCAAAACCCTGCTCCGCGCGAGTGGACACGAAGATCCCGCACGTGGACGAGAGCTGGGCCCAGCGCGGGCCTTCGAGGGCTCGCTCTTCCCGAAGACCGCGCGGAGGGCGGGAGGCGGGTGGCCCGGGCCGGGGGGCCGAGGCCGGTGGAGCCGCCGGGATTCGCCCGGCTCCCAGGCGCCCCAACCGAAGCTCAAGAGGGCCCCCGTGTGGAGAGTCCCGGGAACAGCCCGGCAAGTGTGTGCTTCCCCCAGCGCTGGGGTGCCGCCCTGCACCTCCAGGATCCCCGACCCACACACCCACGGGGACCTCCAGCTTGCAGCCATCGCTCCGCCAAACCCGACTGTTTCTGGTGGACGAGACGGTTGTTGGCCCGTCCTGCGAAGACCTGGTGGACGACCGTTTCGCAAGGCCCCGTGAAGAGTTAAGCTCTTGTGGTGCCTCTGAGAGGCCTCCTTTCCAGGGTTTCCAGGGTTCCAGGGGGACCGTCTGTCACGATTCATACAGACAGACGTCTTCTTTCTTATTGAGTATGTCCAAACCTTCTGATTATCTTGCCAAATTCCTGTTCTGGAGAACAATGGAAGCTTCAGTCTTCTGCCAAAAGAGCTAATAAAGATTCCATCCAAGGAGAGACTTCTAGACCAGGTTCTGTTTAGCAAATATTGACCTGTTACTACACCCCTCAGGGCAGTCCCCATTGTCCAAGCAGACCTAAAGGTGTTGGGTACCACTACAAGAGCTCGCTTGAGCCCCCTGGGCCTGGGCCTCCTCACAGCCCAGGGCGGAAGTGTGGTGTCCTTGGAGAGCCCTGGCCAAATTTGGTACAGATTATAAATGTCTACAGACCGTTTGCAGATCTGGGAACACAGGTGCTGAAGCTGGGCTAACGAGGCCTTGTCTCCAAGACACCAGAACATCTGGGTGAAGGGGGAAATGCGCCCATCAATCACTCTGATGTCTTGGCTGTTTGGAAACAGCTGGGGTTTGGCTGGAATTTTCCAGTTTTCATCTGGGTGGAAGCCCCAGCCAGAGCGAGAGTAATTAGCATTACCATGGGGCTGAGGAAGGATTCTGATGTGAATGGTTTTTGTACTGGAACCTTCCTAAACAAACAAACAGAAAAACCTGGCTGATGAGCTGGCGTGCTAAGCCAAATCTGGTCTCCCCAAGCCCCCCATTCCTTTCCCACTCAGGCAGCCATATGCTTCCTTCCCTAAGCAGAGATGCGAAACACAGGCCACAGGGAGGTGTCCTCAGCGGCCAGCTGCTCCCCTTTACAAGAGACTTTCAGCGGATATTACGCACAAGAGTGCACAAAGGCCCACCTTTGCCACCAAAGCCTGGGTCCAGCTCACCCTGGGATTGGTCTTAAGAACTGGAGGACAGTGAGGAACATACCGTGTCCCCTCGACCACCTTTCCATGCACAACTTCTCAATCTGAAGCCCACCCTACTGCTTCTTTTCAGCTGCCTGGTCCTTCCCAAGTTCCTCAGGGCAACGGCCAACTCTCTGAGGTCACCCTGCAGAGGAAGGCACATTCCAAAGACCTGGGAGGCTGCCGGGAGCGGGAGCGGGGAGTGGAATATGCTTTTTCTAGAACACACCATTTCTGAGTTTCCCACGGTTGCAGAGTCCACCATGGGACATGTGAGGTGTCTGCAGGCCAGCCACCCACAATAGGGGGCCTGGCTCCTTAGAATTCCAAGGTTGTCGTCATAATTGCGGTGATTTGCTAGGACTGTCTTAGCGTGCCAATCTGTAACTTCTCAGGGGACTTTCAGTGGAAACTGTGCTTTCATGCAGTGACTTGATTGCAAAGCACATCTTTTGCTGTAGCAACACAGTGACGGCTGCCATTTCAACAGACGCTTTCTGAAGCTTGTTGGCCAAGCGGTCAGCACATCTCAGTGTGTGGAAGGCAGGCCCCTCTAATCAAGAGAGCTCATTGTTTGGGTGGATCTGTTGCTGACATTTTTATTTAAAATGTGGACAAGCTTCCAAATCCAAACATTTTAGGTGAATTACCTCAAGCTGAGGGATTTGAAATAAACCAGAATGTTCCAGATTTTTTTTTTTAAGCAAACACGTTTTTTAAAGCAAATGTTGATCAGAATCCTAGTGTATTCATCTGAGCAAAGAGTGGGGCTTCTTAGGCCAAAGCTGAGCCTGGGAAATTAGGCCTCACTCACAGGGTCTCCCCTCTGTCCCAAAGACAACCTCAGGGGTCATCAGAAACCAACTTGAAAACTTCCAATGCTGCACCCCACGGCCCACACACTCCCTTTTCCAAGCTGTAGCTATGACCCTCATGTAGGCCACCTGAGCACCTGAAATGTGTTCAGTCTGGATTGATAAGAGCTGTGAGTGTAAATTTTACAATGAATTTTGAAGACTTGGTGTGAAAGAAAAGCAAATAAAACATCTCATTCATAGTTTCTGTATGTGTTACATGTTATAATAGAATATTTAGGGCTGAGTAAAATATCTGTTCAACGTGACCACCACCTAAGCACGTTCAGTATTAGGTATTAAGTATTAAGCACAGGAAAGCACAAGGGTCCACCTTTGCCACCGAAGACTGAGTCCAGAAAACATCATGCAGTAAAACCACACCCATGGCTTACATTTATGGCTTGAGTTCTGCTTCTCTCGGGCCATGCTGCAGGGCTGGGGAAACCTTACCTGGAAGGGCTAGGATCGTGTCCGGCTGTTTTAGCTGGCAGGTTCCCAGGATAAGTAGGTGCCTTCCACAAAGCACCCACTTTAGATTCTTAGGCTGGCCCCAGTCCATCTAAGCTCTTGACAGGGCTTGCTCTTGAATCTCCCTTCTTGTTCCTCTCTACTAGCTCAGATCGGTCCAGACCACCAGCCTACTGGGTATTCTTTGACTGGTGACCTTTTGACAAGCAGCCAGATTCTTATCAATCCCAGCAACTGCACCCTCCTGCCTGGCCCTAAAGCCATGTCATGAAGGAGCCTCACCTGCACTCCTGCACTGCATGCCCTTCCTCCGTTTAGCTCAAAGTGGGCACTGTGACTAGCACTCCCATGTGAAGGCGTGGCTCTAAGAACTTTCCGTGACTTAACAAATACTTATCAAGTGTCAGTCAGGCACTGAGCTTGGTGAGGCATAATTGGTGAGTAAGAAAGGCCCATCCTAAACAGAGCAGTCATACTGGTGCGGAAACATGGAGGGAAGAAGGGAGGAAAGAGAGAAGGGAGGTAGGAGGGAGGGAGGGAAGAAAGGAGAGAAGGCAGGAATGAGAAAAGAAAGAAGATAGAGAGAACACTGAGAAGGCTGGAGTGGCACCCCACCAATAGTGAGCACCCTGCACCCAGATTGTGGTCTCTAAACACCACTTTCCAAGAAATGAGTCAGAGCTTCCTAGAGAAATGGCTGATTCCAGGACCAGGGCTGAGAAAACACAAAATGAGCCTGGGAAATCACCTTGCACCTGAAAATAAAGAACTGTTCAAAACAAGAATATGTAGAAAGGATACAGGAGATAAGTGGGAAGTGCTCTCAGTGGCCAACTCAGGGACAATTTGAGCAACAAAATATCCATAGTAATGGATTATCACCTATAAGCAAAATAAATATCTAACAGTTTGTACTACTAGAAGTAACACTGGAATGATGGATGGATGGTGGGGAAAGGATAGCAAATTGTTGTAGGCAAGAATCATCAATGGTCATCAATAGATGATCAAATGTTAGAGGCATAAATAATGCAAAAGGACATGTTCTCATCATCTCTAGTTAGATCCTCAGAAGATAATTATTAATTGCAACAGAAAAAATGATAATTTAACAGTGAATGAACTTGGTAGGCACCTCCATGAGGTAGTGATCACAGTGAACAACACCAGAAAAAGGTGGATTGACAAGAGGGACTTCCTGAAATAATAAACCTAGAAGGGTAAACATCACTTAGACTTCTTGATTACCAAAAATGCGTTTGATGTATTTAACCATGAGGACACATCAGACCGTCCCAAACTAAGGAACATATTATGAAATAACCGGCCAGTACTCTTTTAAAAAGTTTCAAATTCATGAAAGACAAAGACATGTCACTGATTGAAGGAGACATGACAACTAAATGCCCTGTTGGACCCTGGATGGCCTCCTGGGCCAGCAAGGGGGGTGAGCCTTGAATCAGTTGTGGATTTGCTCATAACATTGCACCTGTGCTAACTTCCTGGTTTTTGACCTTTGTTTGATGTCTGTGTCAGATGTCGACCTTCAGAGCTGCTGGGCAAAGGGTATCTACTATCTACTCCTTTTGCAACATTTTTGTAAGTCTGAAATTATTTCAAAACGAAAAGTCAAAAAATAAAAGTAAACAAAAAACTGAAAGCAGATCAATAATTGCCAGATGTGGTACACACTGCACAGGAGAGGGGGGTGGAGCAGAGCAGGAGAGAAGTGCAGGGGGCCATTTGCCAGGAAATGCTTGGGAGGCAGAAGGAGCACCCAGTGCTTGGCAGAGGGAGTCCCCAGGTCATCTCTGGGAAGCCATAGGGAAGGCTCTCAGCAGTGCCCACTGGATGACAAGAAAGACAGGAGGTAACTGATTCCAAAGGGCCTACTAGGCTCTTGGGAAAGCTTGAATGGGACTCCAAGTGTGCTGGGAACCACAGAAGTTTGAGGTTGTTGCATGAATCTCCTTCAAGACCCTCAGATGGTGTGAGACGGTATCCCACGATGGGCCTATTTAATGTCAGCTTCCCTAACAGAATAAGAGTTCTGGCCATTGTGGGCAGCCTTATAAATCCAGAGCCTGTCAGGTACCAGGAGTAGAGTAAACCAGAGGTAGGTGTGCAGTGTGTGAGCAGAGGGGTGAGGGAAAGCAGGCTAGGTGACGGGAGGGTCCCCGTCCTTAGATGGCCCTCCCTAGCTGTGGGGGGTTGAGCTTGAACAAAAAAGACGTGTTTAAGACCTGACCCCCCACCTCCTGAGAGTGTGGCCTTATGTGGAAACCGGGTCTTTGCAGAGGCAATCAAGGTAGAATGAGGTTGTGCTGAACCCGTGAGTCTGACCAGTGAGTGGTGCCTTTTCATGAGAAAAGAGAGGGAGACTAGATACGGAGATGTGGACAGGAGGAGACACACAGAGTGGGAAGACAGGCGGAGACCAGAAGGAGGTGCCACCCAGAGCTGGAAGAGGCGGGAAGCACCCTCCCCAGGCAGCGGTGAAGGGAGGGCAGCCCTGCCCGCGTGGGTTTCAGAACTTAGACTTCCACACACCAGGCCAGAGAAGAGGAATTCCTATTGTTTACACCAGTTTGTGGTCATTTGTCACAGTAGCTCCAGGGACTCACAGGCTGTTCTGTGCTCTCCTGGGAAGTAAGAGCTACTCCCTCAGCTCTCTCTTCCTCTGCGATGCCCTCAGGCTGCTTCCCACATCCACCACTCACACATTGATTTATGAAATGGTTTTTTTAAAATATTACTTAACATTTGAAAGTCCCCTTCAGAGGACCCCCTTTCCAAGCTCAGTAACGTGGGCTCTGCACAGCAGCTTTTCTAACAGCCTGGAAGTGGGCGCGTAGCCACGGGGGTGTGAAGGAATCGGGGTGGCACCTAAACCCCTTCGCCCACCCCCTCCCATGAGCTGCACTTCTCCAACCTCAGCCCCAACCTGTTAGGACAGGGGGCAATGGTTCTTTTATGCCATTTTGCCCCCCAAAGGAAGGCAACCGAAGAGCTGATCTTTCTGCGTCTGCTCAGGGAGGGACCCCACTCCACCCTTCGCCCTCCACCCTGCCTGAGCCAAGCCTCCTGCTTTCAGGTCTTGGGAGGAAATCCAACAGAGGACCTGGACAGGGCGTGGCTTTCCAAGCCTTCTGGGTGCCTCTGTAGCAGGGGGATGACTACATTGACCTGCCAGCATCGCTGTGAACGGCAAGTAAGAGGAGGGCCTGTACAAACAGGCCAGTCCGTGGCAACCATGCTGTTGCCATGGTCCATGGGGAGAGGGACATGGGAGTGCTTGCTGTGTGGGCCTCCTTTCAGGGGATAGGAAGGTTCTGGGTTAGACCGAGACGGTGGTTGCAGAGTGTGGGGAATGTACTAAATGCTACTGAAGTATACTCCTGCAGATGGTCAAAGTGGTAAATTTTATGTTAGATGTGATTTGCTGCATTCTTTAATTGTCCAAGAAGCAGCTGCCCGAGGAGTGACCACAGCCGAGTCCTCCCACCCTTTTGAACCTCTGTTTCCTCGTCTGTACCAGGGGGCATCAATAGACCCACGTGGTGGGTGGCTGTGCAGATCCGTTGTTCCATACAGCATCGCATTCGACACGCCACCTGCCTTGGGACTGCTGGAGGGGTCATGGCCATGACGCAGAAACAGCCTCTGACCAAGGCGACTCCCACGGTACATGCTCCGTCACCATGGTGATGATGCCCTGGTGATAAGCTTAGCCAAGCACCGGTACCCAGTAGGAGCTCAGCAAGTGTCCGCAACCCTGAATCCCTAGGCAGATTCCATATGTCCAAGTGGCCTGTCCCTGTTGCTATGACTCACGACCACACAGTGGACCACAGCAGATCACATTTCCAGCTCTGGGAGTCTGGTCTGAGCAATTGGGCACTCTAGATTTAATTCTGCAGGTAATTTGAACGATGCTATCTAATTTCAAATGTCCCTGCTCTTATGAGTGCAAGAGCAGCATAATTTTTAATTAGTGAGTAAACAGTAAATAATGAATGGCAGTAAGTGGACACCACTGTTAATTAAAAATCCATGGTTGATAAAAATCAATTTGGTCCCTGTGTTTAACTCCGTCTATCAGGTCCTTGCAAGAAGTTGCGCAGCCCAGCCCCAGCTCATCTGCCTCCAGTTGTTTATCTAGTTAGGACTTTTCTGTGGGAGAGAGAAAGGGAGGGGGGAGAGAAAGAAAAGAAAATCAAAGTCCACCCCAAAAGCTGCAACTGAGCTAATGTCACGGAGTCATTGCTAATTGGTTAAGCTTATCTCTGCAACCTTGAAGTCGAGGCTTCGCCCGCGGCCAAGAGGCGGCTTTGTGCTTGGCCCGGGTGTTTTCACAAAGAAGGTCCACGGTCGTGTCCTGTGCTGTGTGTGCGTGTTCTGAAGACAGCGAGGCTTGACCGTATCTCACAATCTGCTAACATAATTAAATCCTAATTTCTCCCAGAAAAACAAGAGGAACCAAAACGCGGCTAGTGGGAACACAGTATCTGAGGATTCGTGACAAAACGGCATTGGTACCTTCAGGAGGGGTGCGGGGTCGGGGGAGGCTTGTTTTCTTTGGAACAGAAAGCATTTTCTCAAGACACCGATTTTCATGAAACAATGAAAATATAATTTGCAGGGCCACCCGCTCTTTCGCTCCGAGATGCAAGCTCGGTTTTCCTACCAGGCGAGTCGGGCTGACCCCTCCTGATCCTTTTCTTCGCCTTGCTTCCATCTGTTCTTCAAATCAACACTTGCAGACAGGTTTCATTGACACCGGTGATGTTCAAATTAACCTGCAGAATTGAATCCGGGGGACCTGGCGTCTTCCAATGAAGACGCACCCAAACCTTCGAGGTGCCGACCTTGAGGCAGCCTGTCCCAGTGCAGGCTGGGGGGTGGGGGTGACACTAGGACAGGGCCAATGTGGATGCCTCACTGGCCCCCACATCCTGGCTCAGGCTCCCCTCGGCACATCAGCCTTGTGCCAGGGCCACGCAAAGCAGCCAGCTTCTCTCTTCCAAGGCCTTTGCTCTGCTGCCTTGAGCAGCCCCGGGTACTCTCACGACAACATGTCCGTGGGAGGACACCTTGGCCTGGGTTGGCTCTTTTCTTCCATTTCTCCAGCTTGGCTGATTGAAACCGAGGGGCCGGTTGACCAGGAGAACATTGTGTGTGGGTCCTGGCTTTGTCACACGTGAGTGTCACAATCCCCATCTTGCTGGGCCCATCTGGATGAGCCCGTTGGCCTGCTCGAGGAGAAGGACCACACTCTGGCTCTTCTGGGGACCGTGAAGCTCAGATCGGATGATGTGCGCACGTGCGTGAAGTCCACTCTTGTTGTCATCGTCCCTGTCATCAGCAGCCTGACTTCTGCTTTCTCAGCTGGGCACTGGGGACCCCATGGACCCTGACTGGGACTCCCAACCTCCCGGGGGCAGAGGAATTTGGTCCACTTCATTTTTCTGAGAGGTCACCAGGGCACGGCAAGCCTGGGGCCCCTGTTTCCAATCACATAGCTCCAAGAGGGCAGTGTGGGGCCTCGTGGCCCCCCAAACCCAGATGGGAAAGTACAAACACTCACAGGGAAGAGGGCAGAATGTGCTGACCAGGCACCTCTCAGCTCATGACCCTTCCCAGGGCCCTGCCTGGCAAAGTCTCACCCCTGGGCTGAAGCCCTGGAGACTCAGCTGCTCCTGACCCACTTTAGCCACTGCTCAGAGGAGGACAAGACAGGACAGCAGCTGCAGCAGCCGGTTGGCCAGGGTCGGGCCCCATGAGCACAGCCCCATGCTGCAATGCTCGGATGTTGCTCCTGCCAAGCTTCCCACAGCATCCTGCCATCTGGGTTGCCTCAGCCTCTGAGTGAGGATGACAGTTTCTGAGGGACTTGCTGCTCTTTAGCAGCTGAAGGTCCTGGGTGCACCTCATAACAACTCCTGGAAATCATAGTAGCCATCCCACGCCCTGGCTCAATTGTTGCAGGGTCAGGGCAGAGCACATGGGGGATTCCCCAAGAGGACCTGGAGCCCAGTTCAGTGACTCTGCTGCTCACAACCACCCTCTGACCACCTCCTTCTAAGACATTTTAATTCCTGCCTAGGCTTAGGGATGAGGCTGCAAGGTGGCCTTCTACATGGGCACTGGGCCTCTGCTGGTGGGCCATGCCCACACTCATTCACCACCCACCCAGCAAGCTGGCACTGGTGTAGGTCCCACAGATAGAGATGGACAAACCAAAGACCTGGCACTGGAACAGGACAGGGAATAAGTGGCCTGGTGTGGGCAGCAAGGCTGGAGAGGTGGAGCAGAACCTGGGTTCCTCAGTGAGGTCTGCTCTGGGGGAGGACTGAGGTCCCACTGCCCTTGCTCCTCAGATCTCAGTCCTCCTTGTCCAGTACTGCCCAGGAGGGGGCCTGCAGAAGGGCAGGGCTTCTAGGAGTCTGGATCCCAGAGCCGAATTTTCAGAGGCTTTCCAGCCCAAGAATCTGGGCCAGCCTCCCTCAAGGAGGCCTGCATTCCAGGGTGGTCACAACTGGGAATCCAAGGGATGAGTCAGAAAACTGATTCTAGGAATTCCAACATGCAGAGTACCTCCAGAACTGGGGCAGTCTAAGGGGTGCTGGACAACCTGGTGGACAAGGTGGAGGTATGGGCAGGGAAAAGGGAATGGTCACCCTGGGGAATGAGGTAGAGGTGCAGGCAGGCTATGGGGCTTCCTCTGGCCTCCCAAGCTACAGCCCTGGGTGGAGGTGGAGAGTAGGGAAGGCAGATGGTGTATCTGGGGTGTACACATCTCTGATCCAGATCTGTCTGGTTTGCAGCTGGCACCAGAGAAGTGACCGGGGAAGTAAGAGGTGGCCACCTACGCTGGGAGCCCCCTTGCCAGCCACCCACGCCTGAAGGCATGCGCATCACTGCAGTTCTGCCCCCCCGCCTTGATGGCCCCTGGATCTCCACTGGGTGAGACCCCCAAGTCCTCACAGACCCCTAGGCTGAGGGACTTCTTCTCCGAGCCTCAGTGTCCATATGTGTGCACACAGTGTACCCAGTTCCCAAGAGGTCTGGTAGGTGCTAAGCACATGGCTTTACCTCCCCTCTGCAGATGGCACCTGGGGGCAGGGACTGTTGGGACATCACACCCCTGCCGATGACAGCAGGACGGGAGATGCATTAATTCAACACATGGAGCCCCATTATCCAGATACTTAGAGAGTTCCTGTTGTGAGCTGGGCACAAGGGCTCAGCAGTGGGGCATGTGCTGAGTATCCAAACAGAAACAATTGATAGCAACTTGAGATGGTGCCGAGATCTGCAGCGAAGGAAATAAAACCAAGGATGTAAAGCAAATGACCTGGAAGCCTTCTATAGGGGGTGATATTCTGCTGAGAGCTGAAAGAAAAGGAGTCTGCCCTCCAGAGAGCCAGAGAGAAGCCCAGCAGAGGGCACAGCTGGGGCAAAGGCCCTGAGGCCGGAAGTGGCAGGCCAAAGAGCCTGGTGTTCCCATGCTGGTCTCCTCACCGACAGGCTCCACTGACGTTTCAGAGGCTGGTGGCCACTCTGAAGCCCTGGACTCTGTACTGGGCCCTCATCTGTGGCCCACAAACCTGCTGCAGCCAGCTGAGCTCCCCGATCCCAGGGCTGGGGTAGAAAGTAGGACAGCTGTGGCCTCCTCCTCCTACATCCCTCCTGATGTGCCCCTGGTCAGTCCCATTCTGGGGTCAAGGACTGGACTCTCTGTGTCCTCCATATGCCTCCTGAGCTCATGGAGAAACCCCACTGCCAAACATCTGGTAGTGCTTTGCGGGGAAGGAGCCTTGGGAGTTCCACAAAGCCACTCAAACTCTTCCCAGGCTTTTCCGGGGCTGGCTCCTCCGCCCTCCCTAGTCCAGGTGGGGTCCAGGCAACACTGTCAAGGCCACTCTAAAGCCGAACCAAGGAATGGGGAGGGGACATAGGAGAACCCAAGGGATGAGTCAGAAAACAGATTCTAGAATTTCTTCCAGAACTTTCTTCCTAGAAAGTTCCCTGATCTGTTCTCAAGGCAAGCCCTGTTGCTTTCTGGGAGGAATGTGGAAAAGATTCTGGAGTCTGGGACCACCAAGACATCCAGTGTGACCTGCTGCATCCCTTGAGCAAATCTCTCCACTCCCCAGGCCTCGTCAGTGGCCCTTGAGGTGTGGGCGCCCCTCCCCATCTTTAACTACCACCTGTTTTGGTACTCATTTGCTATTTTTCTTTAAACCAACTCCCTTTATTTACTTAAACATAATCATTCATTTTTACAGCTTTATTGAGGTATAATTGGCATACAGTAAACTGTACACATTTACAGTCTAATATAATTATTTTTAAAGGAAGCACAATATCACCCCTATATGAAGAACAGAGCCACTTGCCATAAATAAGAAGTAACTGTAAAAAGAAACTCAATGAAACAAAACAACATAATTAGATTTGCTCTAGATTCATGGCCTACCTAAGGCTCCAAGTCTGTTCCTCACTGGGAAAAAAAAAAAAAAATGAGGTTGGTGTTAAAGTCACGCCAGCTCCTTTATCCTTGATAGTAGCAGAAAGATTGAAAGAAAAGAAAGGGAAACCGTTTTCTTGCTGGGTGACAACATATTTCTTCTGCTCCAACAGCCCCGTTATAAAATACCAAGAAAACAGGGGCACGGGTTGGATTCCAGTTGAGCGGTTTACATCCACCCATTGCCCCACCTGAGCCCCAGTGGGGAAGTCCCAGAGGCCTACCCTGCCCAGCCGGGGGCATGGCGGTGGGTCTGGGAGCCAGGTGGCTTTCCTTTCCTACCCTTCCACTCTGAACTTGTTTGCATCACCAGTAGAATTGAGCCTGGGGGCCAAGGCCTACCCACCACCTGCTTCTGTAAAGAAAGTTTTATTGGCACACAACCAGGCCAATGCACTTCCATGATATCTACATCTGCTTTAGCTCTACAACTGCAGTCTTAAGTGGCTGCCACAGAACCATCTGGCCCACCAAATTGAAGCTATGTATTGTCTGATCACTTGTTCCTGAACCTCTCATTCACTGGCCAGGACACAGGGTGGGGGTGCCGGAGCTCACTGGGAAGAAACAGGACACAGCCTGCCAGACCTCACAGAGCAGCAGGTCCCGAGGTGGTTGCAAAAGCCCCCTGTTGTTAGGCCTGAGGTTAGGATGAAAGAGGAACTAGAAAGATCCTGTGGAGGCCACCTGACAGTGGGTGGAAGGTCCTAACTCACCCCAGCAGTAAGGCTGACCCAAACAAGCCAGGGAAACTGAGGTTGTGGGGGCCAGGCCAGAAGTGGAGGTTGGGGAGGCCAAGCCCAGCCCAGAGGACAGAGGGCCCCAGGACGCGTTCTCACCTCTCCACCCAGCACCCATCTCCTCCCCACGGCAGCTGTGAGGTGCGACCAGGCCCAGAGTTCCTCACCCGCTCCTACACCTTCTATCCCAACCGCCTCTTCCGGGCCTACCAGTTCTACTATGGAGATGCCTCCTGCCAGCAGCCAACCCACTCTCTGCTCATCAAGGGCAAAGTCCGCCTGCGCAGGGCCTCCTGGGTCACTCGGGGTGCCACTGAGGCCGACTACCACCTGCACAAGGTGGGCATCGCCTTCCACAGCCACCGTGCCCTGCTCGATGTCATCAGGCACCTCAATCAGACCCAAGCCATCCAGGATTGCATGGGGAGGCTGCCCCCAGCCCAGGCCTGGCTGCCAGGGGCACTGTATGAGCTGCTGAGCACCCGGACCCAGGGGGACTGCATGGTAGCACTGGGCTTTAACATGCATGAGCTCAGCCTGGTCCGTGTGCAACGCAGCCTGCAACCACAGCCCCGGGCTGCACCCCAGCTTGTGGAGGAACTGTACCTGGGGGACGTCCACACCACCTGGGCGGAGAGGCATTACTACAGGCCCACCGGCTACCAGCGCCCACTGCAGAGTGCCCTGGTGAGTTTGGGGCCCTGGGCGGGGAACTTTGGGCCCACCCAGAAGGCCCTACATGACCTGGTCTCTACCAAAGGTCCTTTCTGCCCTGTCTCATCAGTGCCCATTATTGACCCTGGCTTCAGGAATTTGGATATGCCATGGCCCCTGCTTGAGACTTCTCTTTCCAGGCCTTCACAAGGCCATTGGCTATTTCCAGAAGGACACATGTTCAGTCTTCCCTGTCTGGTCTTCCACAGTCCCTGCACTCCAGACTTGGTCCTCATGGGCCCTGCTGATCTCATTTCTATTCTTACGGGGCGGGTTTTCTCAGCTCAAATGTCCCTTCCAATCCCCACTTCACATATTTTCTAGCACAGAGCCCAACCCGGAGCTCTGCTGGCCCTTCTCCCCTTCTCCTTTGCCTCTTCACTGTGGCACAAAACGCTTCACAAGGGTGGGGCCAAAGCACAGAGTCTGGCCAACAGATGCTCAGGAATAAACCGAAGGGGCATCTTTTCCCCTTTCCTCCTGGGGCTGCTGCGTACCCTCTGGATGCCACCCTCAGGATCTCATTGTAGACCTCTCCCTGGACCTGGAAGCAGAGCCACAGACACACCCCCTCACGCTAACTTTAGGTGGAGTTGCAACAATATTGCCCCCCGGATCTGGGCATCTGAGAGAGTGAAGGTTGGGCAGGGTCTGGGGTCCTATGTTTCTAACATGCATCCTCATGGTCTGCATTCTGGGTGGGGAGGCCCAGTCTAAAATGAACTGATTTCTGTGAGATGCAGCCCCAACTCCAGAGTGAACTTCCCTGAAGCCCATCAACATAGATTATAAAGGAAGCCATTTCAAAGGTGCCGCCCTAATTTGGAGAAGTCTTAGTAGCCTTTTTTTTGGCCTGATAATCAAACAGAAAGAAAGTTAATCTTAATTGCATTATGTATTCCTGGCACATAGCCAATACAAGGGTGGTCCTTGTGACCTTTTCTGTCTCCAAGATCCACCTCTCTGGTGCAGGTGAATCCTAAGCTTCTCTCCCCGCAAAAAACTGTCTTTAAAAACACAAGATGAAGTGCACCTGATTTAAATGGAAACCCACCCCATTAAAATAGTTCCTCAATCTTAAAACCCGAATGTGTGGCACGGGAGCACGAAGAACAGGAATTCTTTCTTCACCCTCATGCCTGAGCAGTGATGGATGTCAATGATACTTTCTGTATCTGTGACACTGATCGAGGGACATTGGTGACAGAGGTTCAGCAGATGCTACTGGGGTTTGCTGCCTACAATCACAACAAGAAGAAAGGTTAAAAGTTAGTGGATGTGAAATTAGTATAGGACACTGGGTCAGGAACTTCGGTCCAAGGCACTCAGCATTTTCTGAAAGTGCAGATGAAGAGGGAGGGGAGGATGGAGGAGCTCAGCATCCCTGCCAAGTACCCTTTGAACTCTTAGGCCACCCTCACATCATTTAGCACATACTGAGTGCTTACTGTGTATTTGACACTCAAGGAACTAAACTAGATGGGGAAACCTCTCACCCCTGGGAACAACAGTTTATCAGAGTCCCCAGGGGTGGCCCTGGGGATGAGACAGACCCCAAATCCAGCTACTCTCCCATCTCTCTTTCACCCCCTCCCCCAAACCCAGGATCTGGGGAGCAGAGAAGGAACCCAACAAAATTCTCGTAATCAGAAAATCAGCCTCAGAGTTCCTCGAGTGACCTCAAAATCATTCCCTTTTTGGCCACCAATGTTCCAGACTGCTCCGCTCAATCCCACTTAGCAAACCAGGGCAAGGCGGCGAGTGGCTTGCTGCCTCCCCCCGCCACCATCAAGAGGGAGAAGGCAGACCCCTGAGGGCTACAGGGGCTAACCAGTTCACCTGGCCCCAGGCAGACTTCTGGGGCCATCGCTGTCCCTGCCCTCCCTGCTGCCTGGCCAGTCCTGGTGGCCCATGCAGCCTGAAATGTGATTGAGAAGCAAGACACAGAAACGTGGACACTGCCGAACAGTGCCAGATGTACAGGCATAAAATTAAATGTCCGCTCACCAAGCCCCCTTCTGAGGGGGGAGACAATTTCAAATAAGGAAATGCTGCAGATAAATCCCCAAATAACGAATTAGTCATTACCTTATGCTCTCTGGGGCCTGAGCCTTGCCCACAACCCAAACCAGATGGTAAACATGAACATTTTTAGAAGTTAATTTAAAACCAATTTGATCCCCAAATTCATTGCCTGTATATAGAATCCTAATCAATCAGCCAACACTCAACCAAAATCATCTGAGCCTGGTGTCACCTCTGGGGGTTAATTAGAAACTGTTATGTGCTGTTTGAGAAATAACTTTATGTAACAGGCACAGGCCAGTAAGAGTTTGGCTTCCACACAAGTGTGGATTCTGCTGGCTGGGGGCCTTGTATATTAACACGTGAGACTCCAGAGCACTGCAGAAGGATGTCTGGGAAATGGTCTATGGGGGACAGGACCCTTCAACATCTCCCACAGAAGAAATGCCTTATCGTTCAGCTCTCTCACCTTGAAAGCTTGCTGACTCTCAATTTGTCTCTGCCAATTAGCACCCCCACCTACCCCCGTGGGGGGGCAGCTCTGGGATTATTTTGATGTAAAGCATTATGTCCTGTCAATGTACATTAGTGTGACAAAAGTTGGAATTCAGGTTAAAATGCCTCAATTAGAGTAGAGACTTAGCAGTCAGCATCCCAATAACCAACACTCAGGCTAACTCTTGTATTTGCTTTTTTCTGTTGCAAACATTTTTGCAGTCATGTCCTAGCTTTTCAAAGTGTCTTCAAACTCTGAGTCAAAATCCCCCAAGCTGGGCTGGAGTTGTGGCTCAGTGGTAGAGCACTTGCCTAGCATGTGTGAAGCCCTGGATTCAATTCTCAGCACCACATATAAATAAATGAATAAAATAAAGGTCCATCAACATCTGAGATATATATATATAATCCCCCAAGCCAAGGCAGGCACAGTGGTGCACACCTGTAATCCCAGCAGCTGGGGGGGGGGGGCGGGGGGAGGGGGGGAGGGGGCGGGGGGGGCGCTGAAACACGAGGATCACAAGTTCAAAGTCAGCCTCAGCAATGACAAGGTGCTAAGCAACTCAGTGAGACCCTGTCTCTAAATAAAATACAAAATGGGGCTGGGGATATGGCTCAGTGGTTGAGTGCCCTGAGTTCAATCCCCAAGTGCCCCCCCAAAAAATCCCCCAAGCCAAAAATGGTATAGTCTCCTATATTATGGAAACCAGGGAAAGTTTGGTTCAATAAGGATTAAGTAATAGCTTTTAAAGTATGGCAATCCAAAACAAGAAGAGCCCTGGCCCTCAGTCATCTGGTATTTTCTTTCTAAACCAGAACTTCCTATGCCACTTGGTTGGCATGAAACTCACCCAACTGTAATGTGTAGGAATCTTTCAGGGTTTTTGCATGAAAATATATACTAAAGCTAACTTCATAGCCAGGTCCTCAAAATGCCCCCTTTCCCTTGGACCCAGACCCCAAGTTCCCTTAGGAACTAGCAAAAAAGTGTTTGCTAGTTCCCTGGTCAGCTTTGACAAGTGGCTGATCCAAAGCCATTGACCTTTCAGAATGATGCTCTTGGCTAAATTTGGGCAGCTCCCTTTAAGAAAAAAGAAGATATGTGTATCTGGTTCCTTTTTGGCCTCTACTGAGCTTTTTCGCTCCAAAATTCAGACTGACTACTCCCACACAATTTGATTTAGCGTCTGTTTCCTGTTGACGTGTTTTACTGTAAACCAACCTCTGGAGAATCTGTAAGGCTGGACAACTGTAAATAAGACCTTAGAGAGGAAATCAGTTCATGGCCTGGGGCAACAGAGGGCTGAAAACTTGGTGTGACTGGTTTTCCCACTGAAAATTGCACGGGAATGAACATCTCTGAGCAGCTCTTGATGACTTCCCAGTTACCCCCCTGGCACCACCTCCAGTATGAGGGTTCCTAAGCACAGCTGTGGCTTCTGATCTTGGTTGCCACATTCGCTGTCCAAGGGGTGATGGAAGGGTGCTCACCTTCCAAGGTGAGATCTCTAAAGACAAAAGTACTCTTTCCTCATGAGGAGATACAAACTACACTGAGGTAGACCCAGACAAGCAAGTTGTGCAGACAAGCAAGTTGTGCAGACAAGCAAGTTGTGCGGGGCTGTGTTTCAGCTCAGCTCTACCCCTTCCTGCCAGGGCAGCTGGAGCAGACCCCTCCCCGCCCACCCTCTAGGTCTCAGTTGCCTCTGGTTTCCTGTGCAGTGGTTGCAGGAGCCATTTAGCATAGCTCTAGCCTCAAAGAGCCAGGAGTGAGAAACAAGATGGGCATCAGTGGTCCCATTTCAGGGGCTGGGTGTGAAGGAGACAGCTTCTTCTAAACCCCAAGACACAAGGCCCACGGGGACTTCCATGCATTTCTCGCTCATTCATGCACCAAGCATGTTTGCTGTGAGCCAAGCACTGTGCTAGGCCCTGGGCACAAGGAGAGAGACCCAGCTTTTTGGTGCTTACTCATGGAGGAAGAGGGTCAGAGGAGGCAGGAGAAAGTAGCAGGGAGAGGAGAACAAAAGGGGACAGGGGGACAGCCTCGGAGGGGCTCGCTGGGTCTGGAGAAACCCCTCAGGGACCTCTTCTGAGTTGAAACCTGCAGAAGAGCTGCAGACTTTTCCCCTGGGAGCTCCAGGTAGGAAAGTCAGCAGGCTAAGATCCTGGGCAGGGGACGGCTCACTGGTGCCACAGGTCAGCAGTGAGACCCTCTGGCAGGAGGTAAGCAGGTTGGGAGGGAGCTGAGCACCGAGGGGCCAGGCCTCACCCACCTTGTCATTAAGTCCTCAAATGAGGTCTCTGTTCCTCCCCTGCCAGCACCACGCGCGGCCCTGCCCTGCCTGCCAGCTCATTGCGCGCGCTGACGAGCGCCACCCGCCCGTGCTGCCCGCCCCGGTGGCCCTGCCACTGCGCCTGGGCGGCCGCTGGGCCAGCGCGGGCTGCGAGGCGCGCCCGGCTGTGCTCTTCCTCACGCGGCTCTTCACCTTCCACGGCGCTGGCCGCTCCTGGGAAGGGTACTACCGCCACTTCTCGGACCCCGCCTGCCGCCGGCCCACCTTCACCGTCTTCGCCGCCGGCCGCTACTCCAGGGGCACGCCGTCTGCCAGGGTCCACGGCGCCACCGAGCTGGTGTTCGAGGTCACGCGAGCCCATGTGACTCCCATGGACCAGGTCACCGCGGCCATGCTCAACCTCTCCGAGCCGAGCAGCTGCGGGGGCCCCGGGGCCTGGTCTGTGGGTGCCGAGCGGGACGTCACAGTCACCAACGGCTGCCTGCCGCTGGGCATCAGGCTCCCCCACGTGGAGTACGAGCTTTTCAAGATGGAGCAAGACCCCCGCGGGCAGAGCCTGCTCTTCATCGGACAGAGGCCCACCGACGGGTCAAGTCCAGACACCCCCGAGAAGCGCCCCACTTCCTACCAGGCACCCCTGGTGCTCTGCACGGGGCAGGCTGGAGCCGCCCCCAGGTCCCTGCAGCCCCGTGGAGGGGGGCCGTGTCCTCCTGACATCCCTCTCGCCCTGCTGCTCCTACTCCCGGAGCTGGCCTTCCTCCAGTGGCCATGACATCCTCTTAACTACCAGACCTTCTCTAGACTCGGCCACCTCCGGAAGGACCAGTACTTCTCTGTTGTGGTGGCCACGTGGCCCCAGGGCTTCAGAGGGCAGCCTGTGTCCCAGAGGCCCAAAACATGAGCTCAAGGGCACCTGCAAAGTTGGGGCCAATGATCACACTTTGGGATATGGCTGTCAAGTTTGTGGCTACATGGCTTTTCAGACAAACCCATGCTCCTGTTTGGATGGTCTCCCAGCAGGCTGGAGCCAGAGGACCACCCTGAGGCTCACTGTCCAAGAGCTCCCTGCCCCTCCCTTCCTGGCCCTTGAGATTTTGAGATGGGAGCGAGAGCCTGAGATGGTGCCTAGGGACAGTGCCGCTCACTGCTCTGCTAAGCCTTCAGGCTGTTGTTGAAAGTTTATTAATTCAAATTTAGCAATACAAACTCAAAGCGGGGCCATGAATTAAAGATGCCACTTCGGGCTTCCAGAGCTTCTCAGCTTCCTGGCAAAGGGCCTGTCTCTTAGGGGGCCACTTGTCTTTCTTGAGTTCTGACTGCTGGCATTTGTCTGCATCTGCCTGTGCTTCTGCGAGTCAGACCTCAAGCTGTCAACACTTCGTGTGGATAAATCCAGTTCTCCAGAGCCACGTGCAAGCAAAGAGGGCTCCATTTGAGCTGAGAAATGTGGCCTCCCCTGGTATGCTTTAGCCTCCGAGCCTCCCTCGCCCATGCAGAACACCAGTGAACACTGGGCTGGATGCCGGGGGCACGTCTGTGGAGGAGAGCAGCGTTCCAGTCTTTGGAGAGTAATTAATACTAATGCTAGCAGCAGCGCTAACATGCTCTGTAATTAGCCCTGCACCGCTGTCCTTGGCCTTCCAGATTCCCTGTGCCAGACTGACGGGGGGGGGGAACCTCCGAGTACACAGCTCTGGGACCACCCCAGGGGGAGCTCAGCATCACCAGGCTACATGGCAACACATGGAGGCCAGGACCCAGGAAAGTCGGCCCCTCCCAGCCCCCTCGCTGTGGTGCTAATATACTGGTGTCCTTCTCAGCTCAGAGAGGGCTATCATCACGGTGGGGACAGGCTGTGCCTCTTCAGGAACCCTGCCTATGTTCCCAGGGCCTCATCTGTACACTGTGAAATTAACTGGTATCCTGATGGGCTCAAGGGTTTGGGGGACTGTGTGCGGCTGATTCACCCTCTCCTTCCTCTTCCCTGTTCCTGTCTCTGGCTCTTATTGCAGATTTTGAACAACAGTCACTCTGAGGCTAACGATGCTTTTAGAGGGAAGCCCTTGTCCTCCCTGAGATTGTGTGGGTCTCAATCAGCCTGCTCAAATTGCTCTAACTTATTATCCATTCTTCTTTTCAAAAAAAGAAAAGAAAAAAGAAAAACCACCAAGTTAATATTCCGTGTGGGTCTCAGAGAGCTACGGTGTTCTTGGCATATTTACCAAAGTACAAGAAATAATTAGATTATTTACAGTCTTCCACTACATCTTGGTGGGGGGAGTTCCCGGTGGGGATGACAGTGGGTGTCGATAATATGTCCATGGCTGAGCAAGTCTTGTATCTGAGGCTTGAAGCAACCATGCCACTATTTATCATCAAATTTGAATGTTTTAATAAAATTAAACAGCCTGAAAAATGTTCTTGCTGGTTATTAAAGTCAACCAAGGGGATTATGGTTCTAAAGAAAGGAAGTGGAGTGCCTTCCAGAAAACATGTGAAGAAGCAGCCAGTGAAGGTGAACTCCTGCTAGGCCAGCTGTGCCCTCCTGCTATCCCTGCCCTGCCTGGAGCTCCCCAGGAAGGGAAGGAAGCTCCAGCTCCAACTCAGGGGGCGCTGCAGGGCTCAGCATGGCTCCCACACCCCGGCCATGCTGGCCCGCTTCCTTATCCATGTGCACCGCCAACACTTCTCCCAGCCCTCAGGTGTTTGGCTCTTTCCTTTCATTCAAATCTCTTGGATGAAATGTCACTCCCCCACCCACCACTGGCATCCCAAAAGAGCAGCCCCCTTGTCCCTTGTCCTTCTACCTATTGTCCCACCATTCTGTTTTATATTCTCTATAATGCACTCTGACCACTGTCTGAAATGTCTTATTTATTCATGCTTATTCTCTGCCTCCTCCGCCTAGAATGTGAGCTCACAGGGGAAGGCAGAGTCCAAGTATGGCCATCTTTCCAGTGGGTCAGGAGCCTGCTGGAAGGAGCCTCAGTAAACATGGCTAACAAGGTTGGTGATCCAGGGGCTGGGATGGTAGCTCAGTGGTAGAGCGCTTGCCTTGCACGCGGGGAGGCCCTGGGTTCAATCCTCAGCACCACATAAAAACAAAGAAACAAAAATAATATTAAAAAAAAAAAAAGGTTGGTGATCCTGGCTCAGCCTCACACTGAGACCTGTGAACAGGCCACCACCACAGGGCAGGTGCTACATCACTCTGGAGGCCCACCTGAGTCAGGCAAAGGGATTGATCCTCAGCATCTTGCACAGGACATGAAGGCTCAGAGAGGAAAGGCATTGGCCAAAGATCACACTGTAAAGAAAGACCAGGGATCTAAACCTGAGCAGCTAGACCCCAGAGCCAGAGATCTGGGCCTCCATTTCTCAGTTCCCAGGTTCCCAGAGGGGATTCCCTGCTGTATTTGGGGAAAGCAATTGGGTGGTATTTCATGGAACCTGGCAGGAGCCATAGCCCCAAGAGGTGGGTTGATCGAGAGACGCTTCCTGGCTGTCCTCAACTGGACCACACTCTCTGGCCCCCGTTGGCTCCTGGGAAGTGCAGAGGTGGAAAAAGGGCTCCCTCTTCTCCCAGACAGGGCCAAGGGATGAGGGCTCATTTCAGAGGCAAGGGGTGGACACCCAGCCTCCAGACCCTTTGCCCCCATCCCTGAGTCTCAGTCTCCATGTAAACCTGGAGGGAGCTCTGCATCCACAGAAAGGAAGAAGGCCCAGAGTCCTAATTCAAAACAAAATTAATGTTCTCCATTGTATGTGCAGTCACGTTTGGGGTGGGGGGAGCCCATGCAGTTGATAATTTCATAGCCCAACTCCCAGGAGAGTAAATGAGCTTTTTTTTTTTTTTTTAATAAAAAGTTTAAATTGCATACAGCTCTCAGAGGCCCATTAACTAACAGATGCTGGTTATCAGAAGAAGTTATTTCCCTGCCTTTCTCTAAGCGAATGTGTTTAATCTCCCAGCGGTGCTACTGGGTGAGAAGCCGAGTGTGGCTGGGGACTGCAGCCCCCGCGTGGGCCCTGCTCTGTGCGTCCTCTCCTGGGAGCCTGGTGACTCAGGCAGGCTGGAGCCTTCTGACGCAGAATGTGGAATTGCATTAAGGCCATGGCAGGGGCCGCTTCACAGCCATTAGTGTCACAGACGGGGGCCGGGAGGGAGGGTCGTTCCCTCCTACAGGGGGTGAGCTCGGGCAGCAGGCTGGGAGCTCCAGTGTGCTCTGGATGTCCTTAAGTGACAGGAGGCCAGTTCCTCTGCATACATGAAACCCACCCCCCACTAAATGGATTGTGAAGATGAGTAAATTACCTGTCGACATTCCTGAGAGCTAATGTTCCAGGCTTCCAGCAACCCCTCCTCCTTCCTCGCCTGCTTGTTATTCTGTAGCCAAACCTGCCCCTGCCCAGGGCTCTGCACCCACCTCCCCTGCCTCCAGCCAGTCCACACCTCAAATTCTCTCCATCTTCATCAAGCATTTATTGGTATCTGAATCTAAAATGTCCCATCCATTCCTTTTCTCTCCTTTAGACTGAGCTCCTTGACAGAGGGCCTCCTCTGTCCTGTTCCCCACAGGGTCCTGCAGTCCCAGAAAATGGTGCCTGGCACATAGTAGGAACTTAGCAAATAGGAACTAAATGAATAAATGCTTGGAACTCAACCATCAGGGTGGGAATCACACATTCTAGATGCTGGCTTGGAATTCTGATGTTGCTTCCCCACCCCCCACCCCCGCCCCCAGTCAGAATGTCAGAGCAGAACCCAGGCATGTGACCTTGAGGGTGTCTGTTTTCTACTGGTCAGGCGGTACTGAGAACTGCTGTCCCTGAGTAGGGCTACATAGGTCCCGGCCTCAGGTCCCTAGGGAGTCTATCTCAAGCCCCACATCCTACTAAGGGATACTGGGAGATCGTCCACCTTGTGGGAACTCAGGACAAAAATCTCTATCCTTAGCTTTGAAGTGCCCCTTGTCATCAGTTTCTCATGAGCTGAAACCTGATGGTTTCCAGGGCTGTGATCTTTATTTCCTCAGGGTTACTGACAACCTGCTTCTATCCAGCATTTGATTTTTTTTTTTTTAAAATCCCTCTGAAGAAGAAAAAAGTAAGAAGACATAGATGGTCACTCCTTCTTTTAAAGTCAGTTGTGGGGGCTGGGGATGTGGCTCAAGTGGTAGTGCGCTCACCTAGCATGCATGAGGCACTGAGTTCGATTTTCAGCACCACATAAAAAAAAATAAAATAAAGATATGTGTCCACCTAAAAACCTAAAAAATAAATAAATAAAGTCAGTTGTATCCATTTAGTGAAACCCCCACACACTGAGCACAGCCCGGCGCCAGGTGCAATGCTGGTGCAGCAGAAGGCAGGCTCTCCAGCCCCCAGCCAATGTGGGCAAGGACACACACTGCCACCTCCACTTCCTATGGAAGTCACGACAAATTAGGGGGAAAGAATTAAAAGGCACAAAATCAATGGATAATCAAAATAGGAGGTGTGAATGCAGTCAGCAAGATGTCAGCAAGATTCTGGAAGCTGGAGAACTGGTGGAAACATCATTGAGAGCAGAGAGTGGAGAACCAAGCATTAGTAGGCCAGGCAGAGTGGGGCAGAAGTACATCCACTAACACCACAGGTCCCCCCAAAGGCTTCATCAGTGGCACAGACACCACAGAAGGCAGGGAAGCAGTGGGGTTTATTTCATAAGTCAGTAAAAGGAGTCATACCCCCAGCTCATCTCCTCACCCCTGCAAAGACTCAAAAGTCTAATCCAGGGATCTGGACTTAAGCAGCAGCCTAGATTAAGGTATCATGCTAAAAATACAGGTAATAAAACTCAATGGTGACATTGCAGTCACCTTCTCCACTTGACTCCTAGAGATGGTGGCCAAGTGCATGCTGCCAGGCAAGAGACTGCAACAGTTCAACTCTTTAAATACTGTCACTGAGTGGGGGATAGTTCTGTGGTAGAGTGCTTGCCTAGCACACATGAGGCCCATGGTCAAACCCCAGCACTACCAAACAAACAAAATTGTAAATAAAATTATAAAATAGAGGGAAAAAAAAGCAAAAGAAAATTGGAAATTAAATTTTTCCCAGAATCAAGAGAGAAAAACAATCAGGAATTCAAATTGTGTTAGAATTCCTAAGGGCAAACCCAGACGTTGGAAATCAGTTAAACAACATTAAAAAAAAATGTTTTAATTGTAGATGGACACAATACCTTTATTTATTTACCTTTTTTGTGGTGCTGAGGATTGAACCCAGTGCCTCACCCATGCTAGGTGAGTACTCTACCACTGAGTCACAACCCCAGCCCCAATGGACCAACATTTTGGAAATCTTCATGATGATTTGCAAACTTGTCTTTTATATCCAGCACAACTATCAATCAAGCAGGATGGCAGAATGGGACATTTTCAGATAAGAAAATTTCTCAGAAAAAAATGTCCTCCAGACTCCTTTCTTAGAGGATGTCTCCCTCAAAATGAGGTAGTAAAACACAAAAGTGAAAAACCAGAGACCTGAAATGAGAGGACCCAACCCAAAAAAGAGCAAAGGAAGTACTGGCAATTGTTGTGAGTGAAGTGTGCTGCAGGCCCAGATGGCAGTCAGTTCAGAGAAGAAGAGAATGGAGAGCTGCAGGAATGCATTCTTGAAGAAATCCCCAGAAATTGCCGATGGTGGGCTGGGGTATACAGCATTTGCCGAGCGTGAGCAAGGCTCTTGGTTCAATCCCTGGGACTAACTAAACAACAAAAAATTATTGATTGCCTGATGTGAGTCAATGTGCAGAGATTTATACCTCTGTCAGGATTTGGTGCTGAATTCATGATAGATACATCGGAAAGTAAATGAATAAAACACTAAGACTTAGTAAATCCAGGGGAAACAAAGAGTTATTTATAAAAGGTAAATACAGTCATAGAACATCCAAAACACAGCTGTGGAAATATATTTTAGTAAACTTAATCATTTGAAGTATACAGACACAGCCAAATTTATGTCACTACTCTAAAAGAGGAAAGAAGGAGATCTGTGCTTCGGATAGGGCTGGAAGGAAGATTCAGAGTCAATTCCTTATCTTCCTTAGGAGGAAATCAATTGATGACACCAAGAAGTGAAAAATCAAGAATATAATCACATTATTTGGAAATATAAAGGTTAATACTAAAGGAAATAACATGGCTGACCCTGGGAGGTGGAAGACTAGGGTGATAGGGACTGCTGGTTTCCATTATGAGCCTGTAACAACTATTTGGCTTTTTATAGTATGCACACAAAATAGTTAAAAAAAAAAAAAAAAAAAAACACTGCAAAACCAAATCCAACAACAAAACCTAGAACTTCCCTTCAAATTGCTTTCAATCCAGTAAAGGACAGACTCTGGTAAGATGGGGTTCAAATGCTCAGAGAGGTGGAGTGGCAGCCCAGTGGCTCCCACCGCAGGCCTTCAATGCTAATGTGTGGAAAAGGCACTCTGGAGTCTACAGATAGAGATCAACCTCCATGTCTGAGCTTGTGGGAAACAGGAGGAAGCAAACCAGGCAACACACACTAGCAAGCTGAATATTAGTGGAAGGTTTTGTCATTACTCATGGGAAATATTTCCTGTAATTTAGAGCCACTTTTAGGGCTAGCAGTGTGACTGGGAGGAGGGGTTGAAACCTAATGGGGGTCCTGGCATGGCTTTTAAAGTCTCCTACCTTCCTGCACATTTTCTTAACATGTTTCAAGTAGCAGAGGCATGTTTTCCAAAGTCCATAACACTAATTTTGTGTTTCTCCCAATTTTTACTCTTTCTTTTCTTCTTTGAAGTGATTTGAACATGGCTAAGAAAACAAAATCGCAAGTTCTACTTAAAGAAACAAGAGCCTGGACTCTAAGTGCAGTTTTGGAGGGTTTTTTTTGGCTTCTGATGGGGCATGTCACTCCCATTACAGGACCCTGGGCAAACTCTCAGGGACTCATCTTCTAATGCAACGACAAAGATAATGGCAAATCTGTGAGGCAACTGCCTGGAACAGCTCCTTTTGTTGCTGTTTAGAAAATGCTTCTACTCTACAGCTTAGCTCTGGAGACCACCGTCATCCTTGTTTCGCATGGCACAGAAATGTGCCTCTGTCCGCATCCTCTGTGAATGCACAAAGACGCCAGACATGCAAGTCACACCGACAGGCCTGGACTAGTGCAGTAGGGGTATTGCTAGCACAGGTCAGGAGTCAGAGCACAGGTAGTTGGCCATAAAGGTGGATCCTGCTCCCCAGCCCCAACCACCTCTGTACCCTGTGCCCCAAGTAGCTTTCCTCTGAGTAAAATAATGTGGATTCCTACCCAGCCCCCATCCATACCCTTAGACTTCCTGCTGCCCTAGGCGGCTCTCTGTGTGGTAGACTACATCCCTTCTGGCCTGACTTCACTGCAGGTCTTGTGGGCTTTCAACTGTCCTCTACTCATATGAACAGCTGCTCTACCTTACGCAAAGAAATGCAAACTAAAACCAAGACATCAAGTGTACTTTCCAGATGAGCTAAGATCAAAAGCTAGACCAGGCAAGGTGCTGGCAACAGAGGAAGGAAATAGGTCCCAAAGGGACCAGGAATTGGTGTGTGCTCTTTGCAGACAGTGGGGGAGTTGTCTAAGGAAATTTAAAATGAAGGTGTCCTTGACCCAACTTCTCTTCCAGGAATGCAGCCAGGACAGCTGGCTTACTTGGGGCGTGTGCTGCAGCTCCGCCTGTGCCAAGACGTCGCTGCAGCAAGGCACCTTGGCTGGTTGAGTGAACCAGGAAGCACCTCACACAGAGGACAAGTGCAGGGCCACCTGAAGAGACAGCCGCACCGTGTGTGCTAACGTGAAGTGACCTTCAAGATATACAACATTCATGACAGGCAGGTGGAGTATGCTGCTGTTGGTAGCTGGAAAAACACAAGGGCTGTGCCCAGTGTGCACACAGGGTCTCTGGAAAAAGGACGTGGGTTTAGGGTGGAGGAGGAGTGGCTTGGCACTTATACGCTTGGGTCTTGTGTGAGGTCCTACCACTTGCCTGTGCTACTTTTCTGAAAAAAGTAAAAATTGTTTTCATTAACGTTTTGACAACACCGTAAGGTGAGGGACTGTCAGGCACTACTTAAAGACAGAAGCCACACATCTTTCAGAGCTGGAAGCAATTTACACCAGTGGGTACCTTCAATCAAGAACAGGTACTTCCCCAACAGGAAAAAAATGGAATGCAAGTGGTCTGAGTGCTAAGCTGTCAGGCATGCGTTCTTCCTCAAGGAGATGCGAAAGCTGGCCTGGGTTGTCTCCCTAATCTGTTTTCTAGTGCAAAATATCCACCATTTTCATTTAATCCAACTTCCTGTTCCTAAGAAGCAGTGAGAGCGCAGAGCAATCCAAAGCACACCTAAATGCTCTTAAGCCATCTATTCAGAATAATTTTACACTGAAACATCCTTTAAATGTATTCAGAGCACAGAATTTATTGAACATAATACGGCAGACAGCTCATACAAAAGTGTATGCCTCGGCAAGAACAGGTTTCATCGGACAGACCCAGAACATGTGAGAACATGCTGTGAACAGCTCTTTCAATCTGGACACTGCACAAATACATCTCCTTCCCTCTGGGAAACGTAAAGTCAGCCATAAAACTGCAAATTTATTACATATCAGATAACCAAAATGTATAATGCTAAAGAACCCTTTCCTGCACTGACTTTTTAAATGAGTTCCATGTCAAAACAGGAAATACAAAAAGGAAAAATTATGAAAACTACAGCATTCTGCGACTTCTCTTAAAATACTCAATTCCTAAAATGTTAACAGCGTACACGGAAGTCACGATCACACATCACAAACTGCAGAGATCTTTTTTCAAGATACGGAAAAAGATGTAAAGCAGGTCAGGGACAATATGCATTACCGAAGCTACTTCTTTTATTTGAAAGGAGAGAAGAGATGAAGGGAACATTTAAATAGATCATTTTGAGTTTCTTATAGGAAGTTCCGAATGACAGCAGCTTATAAATGAATAGAAGGCAGGAAGGCAGGCAGGCGCTCCTAATAGGAATGAGGACCAAATGTACTTTGCATTTCTCTATGTATGAACTTGAATCCCCATACTTAGGCTGCTTACGAATGAAAAATATAAAATTGAAAGCATATCAACTAATTTCTCAGCACCCCTGCAGTATCTAACATACAGAAGGTACACACAGTTTCAGTATCAGACAATAAATTCTGACCTTTGAATCCAAGTTAAAAGATTCAATGGGGAAAAAAATTAAATGAATGCCACCCTAAAGGGTTCACAGCTGAATTTAGTTTACTTCTAAAAAAACAACATAAAGAGGGGCATGCAGGATGCCTGTTCACGAAAGGAACCGGGCCCTTCTGTACTGCAAGACAAGGGGCAAGATGACGCTCATCTTCAGAACAGCTCTGCATTCTTGTCAGCACTCGGGCTTAATGAGACTGTGTTAAGAGATCTGATCAGTCTCCCTGAGCTGGTGTCTCCTGAAGGGAAATAGAAAACAGGTAAGCAGATGTGGCTTTGCGCGCCCGCTGCTGCTCCACCTGCAGAAGCTGGGCCACGCTCCTGAGGCTCATCAGAATGCAAGAGGGAGTGAGCGTCCATCCTGCACCCACCTCCATTAGCAAAATGATGGAACCCACATCAGCCCGCTGCTGCAATAAAGCAACTGTAACGGGCATTGTTACAGGATCAATGTTTCCTGGTTTGAAAATAAACATCAGCATTTATCTAGCAGCAGCGGGCGATGCTCCCACAGCACTGTTTTATTCAACTGACATCTTTTAATCAGAGCAACCATATTGTGGCAACATTCCAAGGTATCATAATTGCAAATATTTATGGCAAGTTGGATAATAGCTATAATTTTTTTGCTAGCTTTTTCCTTTTCTACGGATTTGATGCAGACATTTTCTAATGAGTTAATTCCATTAAGAAAAAAAAAATCTAAAGTAATTATATTCGAGACAACCTCTCATCCGCTTCCCCTGGCTTCGCTTTTAATGATAACACATAGCTGTTTATGTGTGCTTGTGTCTTTTTTAATTTTTCAAAATACCTCCATAATACAAATAAACTAAAACAAAACCTCTGTTTTTAAGTGCGTAGATATGGCAACAAGCACCCCCACCACCATCAGGGAGGTCTGGGTCCCTTCGGCAGAGGGTGGGTGACCTCATGGGCCCCAACTCACAGTGTTCCTGGCAGCTGAGCCTCGAGCGCCAAGCACGCAGCTAATGGGATTCGGAGGCCAGAGGAAGGGCACTGCACCTCACCGTGAACCCGCTCCAGGGCCCCCAGCCGGCCCCTCTCCACTCATCTCCTTATCATCGTCTTCTACCTCTGCTCCCTTTGCTGATTTCCTGGAAACCACAGCGCTAATGCAGGCAGGGGCTGGAAATACCCGTAGTCCACATGCCTATGTTCACACCCAGCACTTTGGAGTGCCTATTTTAATGAACCGCTCTTGCTCACGTGTAACTTGTGAGTTGTGTAAAGCCTCCACATAGAGCATCCCCATCACTGCTCGCAGAGACAGACTGGCAGTTTCCTTTCGAAAGCCCCCAAATTCATCCCCTGGGTGAGCTGGGCAGAGATCTCTAAGCAGTGAGAAAATGGAAAAGGCACACCCCTTCACTGCCCAGAGCGTGTTCAGGTTCCAAAAGAGGAGGAAGGGGGTCTGAACTAGAGTGGCTTCTCCTTGCCTCTGCTGAGACAACTAGACTAGACCCAAACACGAGGGTGTGCAGAGCTCCTTCCCCAGTTCCCACCAGCAGGTACATGCAGGGTTGAAGCTGTCCATGGGCAGGTCTGAGCAGGGGCTGGTTTAGTTCTAAACCAGAAGTTCTGAAAGATGCCCAGCTTAACTTTCCGAAGCCTTCACCTCCTCATGTACAAGACAGAGCCTTCCTCCCTGGGATCAGCTGTGGGTGAGGACTGTCCATGGGTGAACTGGTGTGGTGCTGGACACAGCAACTGTCTCTGAAAGGATCCCACCAAAGCAGCTGAGGGAAAAAGCCTTCTCTAAGTCCATTCAGGCCAGGGACCCTGAGGGAGCCAAACTTCATGGGGACATGTGATTCCAGAGCTGCCCTTGGGTTCCCAGAGCAAAGGCTGGCCCCATCAGACCTGGCACCCATCCACCTACACTATACAAACGCAATTCCCAGTCTGTTCATCTCTGAAGGCACTCATTCTCAACAGAGCAGACTGGGCCCAGGTCCACACTTAAGTCTCCTCTGACAGGGTACATTGCTAAGTTCCACTTGATTCCCCTCTTTCAGCAAGCTAGACGGGCTCTGCAGGAGAGGTGGGGACACCACCACCAGCAAGGGAACACCAGAGAAGGTCTGGTGGGTGATGTTACCCAGGTATACAGGTGACTGAAAACCCCAATACTCATGGCTCTTGGTTTTTGATTTTAAACCAAGGATTTCACAAACCATAACCAGAAATTTGTACATGGGCCAGTTCTTTTGAGAAGGAGCTGAAAATGACAAATGGCACTTTATTTTGGCATGGATTCCGAGTTTGCAAATACAAAGATCTGTGTGCAAAAAAATATAGGCACCATTTGAAAACTGTCAAGCTACTTACATATGGCACACATGCCACACACACACATGCACGCACACACACGCACGTGCACATACAGAGGTTGTTTCAAATTAATTTGAAGGGCTATTTAGCTCTGAGCTTTCACCGCATTCAGTTATATCTGACTCAATACAGCTGCAAGCTGGGCACTGATATCTTTCGATAGCAATTCTGTTCCTAGGATTTGTTTGAAAGCGTTTAGGTTTTCATGGATCACTGGAGGTTCTTCATTTTCCCCCTTCTGTGTTATGTAGGTCTAAGCCATCTCTCTAGGCATAAACTGTCCACTGGTAAAAATCAATTTTGATTTTATCACTATTTATTACTGCTAGTGCCAGCAGTTTAAAAGACTAGAGAGGGAAAACATGCAAACTAGGAGGAGAAAAAAAATTACAGCCGGGTCCTCACACCTACCAATACACAGCCTGCTCTCTTTAAGAGGTATTTCGTATCACGCTGAGAGCTTAAAATTATCAATTTGAAAATTCAATCCGTAAACATTTACAGGGCTCTGCTGTTGCTTCCATCTCCTCTGTGCGCACGTGGCTGGCGTTCCTAAAGCCAGGGCACCCGACAGAGGAGCTGTGAGTACAGCACCCAAGGGAGGCTGGCATCCCTACTGGGTCTCAGCCTTGCCCTTGCCCAGTTATCAGTCTTTTCGTCTCTGGGCAGAACAGAGGGTTGTCAGAATTCCACATTCACCTCTTCTTGGCTTTACTGTTTTCTTTCTTCGCTTACTCCAGAATGACACCCTGAATGTGCACATGTCACCACATTCTCCGGAGGGCTTGTGGCTCTTAGGCAGTCCTTGAAGAAGCAGCCCACACTCCACCAGTTCACCTCCTGGCACACTTCTTACTGCCAGGATGACTCTGCGTGACCTGCCTTCCCACAGCTCCCCTGCTTCTCTCCTGGTGGAGATTCCTTCTCCACTAAGTCAAGAAGCCCACAAGTTAATGTGTGTTCCCGCAAGTCCCACCCTCAACGGGGGAAGGAGAATGCAGAGGAGGATCTGCTGAAAGAGACAACTCTGCATTTTAAGGTATTTGTTTGTTCGTTTTGCTGCAAACCAATCTGCATCCTCTGAGAAACTGAGGAACTTCTCTTAGACACACCCCAAATACAAAAGTCACTTTCTAAAATCCAAACCTCACCAGCCTCTCAGGCACTCTTCAAACCCCACCACTGGTTGTTCTCATGAGCTGTTTTATCAGGAGACACAGCCCTAGCCTTTAGGACCTCGGGAGGCCCCGCTGCAGCATCATGGGGCTGCATTGCTCCCCTGGTACTTCTGGAGGCCTTCAATCACTCTCCTCTCAAGACTACACGGACTAGAAGCCACAGAGACACTAGTCTGCTGCAACATCTCCAATTAGCAAATTTTAGCCCACTTTCAGAAAATTAAGTGGCAGAAGGCACGTGCCTCAAAGTTCAGTCTTCTCACTTCCTTTAAGCACTGAGGCTACAGGGAAAAAATCATGATCTACCCTACAGTGGTGTAGCCTTCCCCACAGGCACGCTCCCTGCAACCCTAGCTCAGCAGAACAAGGCCTGCTTGATGTCCTCTGAGAGCACCAGGGGTTTGTAGTAAATTTCTTTTCAAAAATATAGAAAGCTACTTACTCAGATGGACCACAGATTCCCACTTTGCTGGCCTTGAGATTCCAGTTGACCAGAGCTAGTGTTGGGAGCAATGTGGCTCAAGATGCATGAACTTCCAAAACTGTCATCTTTTTGATGAACTAGTCGGCTCAAACTCACACACACACAGGGCCATGCCCAGCACCCGCACGAGCCTGTGGCACAGCTCCCTGACCAGAGCAGGGCTGCTTCTCACTGAAGGGCAAGGGCAACAGGCACCAAGATGTCAACAGTTCAATTTTCATACTGTCAGTTGGAGCCAGCCAAACACGCATGCACGCACGCACGCACGCATGCACATACACACGCAGCTAAACCTCTGAACCCAGATTTCTCATGTATAGGGCTCATTTTAAAATCTTCTAATGGCAAAATAATGATGATGATAAAATAATAATTCCCCTCATACAGCAAATGTGACAAAATGACAAAAGAACTCTGAATTTGGGGGCTTTATTTTAGTTTTTTTTTTTTTTTTCTTTAAGATGCTACATAGTCAAACAGAATTGGATTGGTCTTTTACGGCACAAAATTAATTCACAGTCAAACCTTCATTTCCACTCAGATTGGCGGAGGAACCCGCCTAGACCGCCTCCCAGAGCTCTCTCCCTCTGCAGGCGCAGTCCACCTCTTCATCCTGACTCCCTGGGGGGGCCCACAGGAGGTCAGGCCCATATGTGGGCCTGTGTGCTGGAAGTCTGAGGGTGACTGAGGGGGCAGAAGAGCAATCTAGAAGACTGGCCACTCTTCTCCATTGATACAGGTGACCTGGAGTTGACTGTCCCTATAAATTTCCTCCTATGACATTTTTTACTGACTGACACAGAAAATACCTCCTGGCAGCTGTTCTCCAACATTCCATCACCCCTCCCCACACCCAGAACCTCCAGAGACAGAGGAGCCATGGCCCCAGCAGCAGTGCCAGCCCAACCCACTGGCATTATATAAGCACAGGTGATTTTTAGGCCACAGCATTAACTGCTCTCTTGTGACAATAACACATGAGATGAAATACATTAAATAAGTTAAATATGCATTAAACATCTCTGAATAACAGTCCAGTTTCACTACGTGAACCAACGGTAACTTAGCTTGGTCCCACTAAGAGAACAAAGCCATGACATCCCCAAGGGACGGGCGGTCATGAGTGCCTACCGCCCGTGGTGGGCACACCTCAGGCTGCCACGGCACCGTGCTTCCAGCTTTTGCCATGTTGGACAGTCCCAAGGAACCGGTGGCTTGGACAGAACTGAGGACATGGAAAAACAGCCTGGGGCAGGAGTGGGCAGCATGGGGGCTGCCCTGCAGGGGACTGTACAGCCCACCGCACTGGGCTCCAGCTCCTGCTAGCCAGCACCAACAGGTGAGGAAGAGTGTCAAGGCCGACCAGGGTTCAAAAGGACAGTCACACCCCGCCACGGAGGTGCCAACTGCGGCTTCCCTCATCACCAACAGAGATCATTCTCCCCCAATCATTTGCTATATGTTTTAACTCTCTAAAAGATTGTTATATTATGTTATATCATGTGCATCTGTGTGTGTATGTGCGCGCGGGGAGGGGTAATTGAAAGGCAAGACCTGTGAGATGTCATCAGACGTTAATTCTTTTTACACATAGTTATGATAAATTTAAATTCCATGGTATGGTGGATGCCTCGATCTGACTCCCATCCTTCACATGCTGCCCTACAAGGCAATCTTGCCTACAATGACACCGACGATGAAGAACAAGACCACCAGAGCCAGCAGCCGGGTGCTGAGGCCCTCCTCCTTCCCGGTGGCAGCCAGCGCAGCGATGGGGCTGTTGCTCGGCACCGTCTTCCTCATCCGGAGCCCATCTTCTTCCTGTGGGAGCAAATGCACATTTCAAAAATAGTCCAAGCCCCGATGACTCTGTTCCACCACAGCCTGTACACACAGCAGCTGACGCCTGCAGAGAGGGAAGGGCTAGCTTGAGGCCATTGAGGAGACACTGCCAGAAGCCCTCTATGTCATCTACCCTGTTGGTGCCACTAGCTGTCTTTTTACAACACAAATCTAAGCTGCACACTCTCGGTTCTCCATGATTTATGGAAAAAGCTCTTCAGAAGGCCATCCAGGCCCTTCTCATCCTCAGTCGCATCCATCTCAGCGGCGACTCTGCACGTTCCTCCTCCCGTGTGCAGTCCCAAATCCTCTATCCTTCTTGCCTCACAGGTACAGCCTTCCCTAATCAAGTCACTACTGGCTTTTGAAATCATGGGCACTTCTTAGGACACAAACGTACAATACAAGAAACTACAAAGTGGGGGACCCGGAAGCTTTCACGTGAAGAGCTGTACAGAGTTGGCTCCTGATGAGTTACATGCAGATTGCTGAAATCAAATGGCATCTGGAATAGTAACTGTGACTCACTTTCATACACTCATCTCAAGTATTTTCTACTCAATGTGTGGATTTCTCACTAAAGAAGCCACAACTCCTTCCATCCATATACAAAGATACCTGCCACACTTTCCCTGCAACATCAGACAGGTGAGGAGCAGGACGTCTTCCTCTCCTCTGCATCCAGGGTCACTGCCTCTGTTGCCACGCACTGCCTGAAGGCTGCAGGCACTCTGCGATCTCTGGGTCACTTGCTATATGCCCTCCAGGTCACACCCACCTTCCTGAGCAGGGCCCAGCACCAAGGCCTTTCTGTTCTGCCCAGGCTTATCTCTGCAGCTAGACCTCATGCTGACTGCTCCTTCTACTCTGCTTAAACCCACCCAGCAGCACACTTTCTTTTCTCTTTTTTTTCCCCACTTCTTTCACATTCACCAGGTGCCTAAGTGTCCCTGCGGTCAACAGCCCATGGGGCAGGCTCCCTCTAGAAACATAATCACTGGTTGGAATCCATAGTGCCAGCACATAGCAGACTCTCATTGAATTTGTTGGCCAAATGAAAGAATGAACCGACACAAAACAAGAAATCAGAGTTTGGCAGGATAAAGAATCTCCCAATGTCAAGATCAGTCTGATAATATTTTAAAGATATTCTGCTCATGGGGCATGGCCAACATCACTGCACAGTGATAAATGACTCAATTGTTTGATTAATTTTTAAAAAATCAGCACAGCAAAATACAGTATATATTTTATTGGGTTTATATGGAAGCTATTTCTACCTATTTATCATTTTAAACAACACAGAACTCTATTTCTAAAGAGGAAGATTCTCAAAGAGAAGCTGTAGGCCTATCTCAGAGTGTTAGCCAAGAAGGGAGGTGCCAGCTTCACAACCAACTTTGAAGGAAGGTGCAGAGGAGGCAGGTCCAGGTCACTGCACAGTGGGATGGGCTGCTGCTTCCAGACACCAGGCATCCTCCCTCCTCCATAAATGGAGGGTGTGTCCCTGAAGCCACTACAGTGAGAGTGGATACCACAGCATGCCCCGAGACAGGAGTGAGGTTAGCAGAAGAGGCAGCCTCGGTGCTCAAGTTGCAGCAAAGGTCCCCATGATCTCATGGCCAGAGATACTCCCTTTGGTACCACGTTTGAAATAGACTCATACTTTCATGGCTGGGAGGGCTAGAGATGCGTGCAGTGGATGCAGGCAGGGAAATGCTGCGCTGTGCACACTGGCTTACTTCCCGAGCCCGACACCTGCCTCACCACCCAGTGCAGCCCGACCGGCCCACACCCAAGCTGGATACCCGAGTGCCCCCTCTGCACTCCACTCTCCCTCCACTAGGACAGCACCATATCCCCAATCTCCCTACCACATCATCAGTTTGATGAGCCAGTACTGCCTAGACCTATTTAGAGTCTTTAAAAATATGGGTCAGTTATTTTGCCCCTTAAAGAGACTTAGACCCATATGAATGGCAGGAAGTAGGGTTTGAAAACACATGTTCAAAATAACCACTGCTGATTTCTAATTCACACACTGAACACAGGTTGTCTTGTTTTTTTCTTTTCTTTTTTTGAGGATAAGAGTTTAAATTTACCCGAGGATTTTCTGCCCAAGGAACAGTGGTCCTTACTTGGGGGCTTTTGGGATCCTTTTGAGAACGAGATGAAAACTATGAAAATTTCTCCCCCGGTGGGCTGGGGCTGGGGCTGGGGCTGGGGCTGGGGCTCTGTGGTAGAGTGCCCGCCTAGCACGTGTGAGGCACTGGGTTCGATTCTCAGAACCACATAAAAGTAAATAAATAAAGGTATTGTGTCCATCTATAACTAAAAATATATTTTAAAATATTTTCTCCCCAGGTAAGAAAAACTAAACAAATACAACAGAACTCAACCAAGGCAGAGACCTGTCAGCTTTCCCGTCCAGGGAGGCTGGCCCTGCTCTCTGCAGAGGAGGTGGCTGCTGTTACCTTGAACTGTTTGTTCTCCTCCCGCAGCCTCTGGACCTCCCCTTGCAGCCTCTTGCACTCTTCCAGCACCTTCTTAACTTCAGAGTCGTCCAAAGAAGTAGTCAGAGATTTAGACACCGACGGTGCTTCTGTCTTGGATGCAGTTGTGGATATAATCTTATTTATTTCTACATCATGCTGTTCAGAAATAAATGAAAGTCCAAGCATCACAAACAATGTAAAAAAGGATGTTTTTAAGCAAAATGAGGTAGTTCTCATTTCTCACACACCACACATGTACTGTTTTGTCCACACTGTAATAAGTCACATTTATTTTTTAAATGGATCAATTTATCTAGTATCTTAATAACCTAAAGCAACCAGGCCCTAGAAATTATGGATAAGGGCAAAGAATGCAGTTGGGCTGAGACTAATACTTCAAAGAAAGAGAAAAAGGGCTGTGCAAATGGCACTATCAAATTTCTGCCATGCAAAAAATTAGCATACTGTAATTGTGCAAGCTCAGGAATTATCAGCCACAAATTACTCTCACCGTGAAGATCTGAGCATCCCCAAGACTGGATGGGCGAGGATGGGAGGATGGGGAGAGGACTGCACAGGGCAGTCTGTCCCAAACCTGGAACTGGATGCTGGATGAAGGTGAAAACAAACGCCCAGAGCCTCCCCCTCGGCAGGTCGAACACATCCTGGTCCCAGTCATATTTTGCTGTGACAGCCTTTCCAGATGCATTGGAGAGTGGGGGCAGGGCACATAAGCAGGCTGGGGAGGTGACTGGGGATTGCTGCCTGGGGTTCTGGGCAACATCTGGATACTAGATCTCTAGCTCTGCCCTCCCCTTCCCACCAGGGAGGGAGTCCTGGGAAGCAAGGCCCAAAGTTACTAGCCCAGAGCCCAGAGCTAGGACCAGAATCCAGGTCTCCCAGCCCCTAAACCGATTTCTACATTGTACAGAATATACAATGAGAAAAGGGGAAAATGTGACAATTATTCATTCAAAGAAATAGGATGATGATAGTGGCCAGTTACTGAACAGATAAAAACTGTACAGTGTGACATAAATTAACAGTATTCCCCAAGATCATTCTAGATGATGTTTACAGAATGCTTCAGAGTATTTCCATTTCCCAGCCCTGGCTACTAATGGCCAGGGTAGTTTCATATTCTGCATGAGTTTTAAATTCTTTGTTTTTAATAATTTTTTTTTTTTACTAGCTTTGAAGGAAGTCCAAATTAGCATTTTAGATACAGTCTCCTCTCTTCAACTGGTCACCGTGAGGGCCAGGACAAGTTTGCCCCTGGTTTCTCACCAAGGAAAAATGAGCTGATGGGTCGGTGGAAGGTGCTCCTCCCCCCAGCCAACACCAGAGTTACATGGAGTCAGGAGATTTTCAGTGAGGGGTGGTTTTGCTCCCACTGCAAACAATCATCCAGCCCAAATGTCACTAGCGTTGAGGTTGAGAAAGCCCCATCTAAAAGCAGACTTTGATTGAAGAGGTAGGTGGGGGAAGGGAGAGGGGGAGGTGGTGCTGAAGGAAAGGGCTGACAGGGACACTTTGTAAAACAGAGCCTAACAGCTTACCACCTGTCCATCAAGCACCATGATAAAGGGCAAATTATTCCCTGCTTTGGTCTTGCTCACTGTTTAATAGCAGCCCATCACTTTGCCAAGCCTAAGAAGTTCTTCAGGATTTATGACACCTCAACAGCCACCAAGCTGCATTTTCAAGGGAACAAACTGTTTCAATTAGTTGTCTTTCTGCAAGACTTTTGAAGGCTGATTTTATAAAGGCCCACTTATTTGTTGACTTCAGCTTATTTTTTTTCTTCATACATTATGGGTAGGAAAATAATTTGCCAACTTAGATCTTGGTTTTGCAGGAGATGGTATGCAAATAAGTATCAGCTTGCAACATTCAATTACTGTTAACTATAAACATACTTACTGGTTTATCATTTTCTGCTGGCAATTCAAACACACATCTAAGTTTTGAATCCATAAGGTCTTCTGGTTTTGCCTCCTTCCACTAAAACAATTTAAATTTAATAATCAGGATATTATAAAGCTGCTGGAAGAATAATTTTCCTCCTATAACTGACAATTTCAGAAAAATACTCCTAATGAGAAAGTCCTGATATACATCAGATAAGGAACTTGTGAGTCTCCTGAGATTTTGGTACTTTTAGCATGACAAGATTAAGTGCCCTGCTTTCCTGGACACTGACTGTACTCCACAGCCCCACTGTCTTCCTGCCTGACTCCTTCAAGTCCACCCATTCCTCCCATGACTGGTCTGTGGGGATGCACAGGAACCCAGAGAACCAGGGGACAGAGAGGGGTTTCTGCATTACATCTGAATGACAAAAGGGAACTTTGTCTCCTTAAGAAAATAAAATCCACAGGGTATCCTCCCTGAACAACCTGGGCACATGCCATCTGGGAGTAGCTTCAAACCCGCCCTGCCAATTACCAATGGAACACAGCACTTGTAAGTCACTCTTTACTACTGTGGTTGTATCTGCCAACCCCTGCCTGAGGGCCACACCCACTCCTCCCTCCACTCTGCTGACAAGAGCACCTTCTTGATCAGCCCCAGGTTCTGGGATAATACACTTCTGATTTACTCCCCTCTCAGCAGTGGAGGATGGGCATTCAGGGTGCTCTGAGAATTACAGACCAGCACAGCAGCAAGGTTACAATCCAGAAAAGGAAGGCATCCCCTCCTCCCCTCTCCCAGACCATGCAGATAGCAGCCAGAGCAACAAGGCCAAGAACTCAAATCAGGAGACAATCTGTGTGTCTGACATAAGGGGACTGCCATGCAAATTATGGCAGATCCATCTAATGGAATAGCATGCTGTCACTCAAATAATACTGAAGAGTGTTAAATTACACGGGGGAAAGCCTCAGGATATTAAGTGAAGAAACTACAAAGGATATTGAAGTCCATTCCTCTGTGCACATGCCCCAGTGGATGTGTGCCTATGTGGGTATGTGGATACATCTTAAAAGAGTACCAGGCAAGTCTGGTTATGACTGGATGCCAAAGCTACCCAGTGACAAGTGCTAGTGGGAGGGATATTTATGTGGTCTCAAAGTATCAGACGACTCAGGGCACAGCGATCATCTATTAACCACGGGGCAGATATGCTTTGAACTCAGAGGTCCAGCAATTGCATCTGAGCCATGTCACCAAACAGTATCACCAAGAGAGCAACAACCCACCATAAAATGTCTCCATGTGACACCACCTATGGAATGTTCTTGCCAAAAAGATACATAAACTGCCTTTAATCATGAGAAAATAATCAAATAGGATATTACGCTTTCTACAAGTCAACCAGCCTGGACTCTAAAAAATTGTTTTAAAAAGTTATTTTTAAAAAATCCAAAAAGGGTAGGAGAGTCCTCTACTATAATAACGAAAGGCCATTTTTAGAATAATTGGAAATGCTAAACCTAGATTTATCTATTGGATTTAATTCCGGATTAAGGTTCATTTTGTTGGCTGTGCTCACGTCCTGTGGGCCTGAGAGAGACTGCCCTTGTTTTAAGCACTTGGGGATGAAAGTCACAACACCTGCACTTGCATGCAAATGGCTCAGCAGAAAGCAAAGTAAGGACAGGAGGGAAGCAGATGGGTAAGAGGCTAATAAAGGGCAAGCCCAGGTAACAGTCAGTGGCCAATGCACTGCCTTTACTTTCTATGTATCAAAATAAAGAGAAAAATGTCTTAAAATAAAGAAAAAGGCGTGGCTCTCGTGAACAGGTTGGGTTAGTATGAAGGAACCCGACTCCATTCTACTTCTGGCTTTTGCTTCTTTATGTATTTCCAAATTTTCCTACAAAGAATTTTTGTAAGAGAACTTTTAAATGTTATAAAATAATCACACTAGGAAACAAATTGACCCTTTATCGTGTATGCAGAGCCTGGCCCATTACACGCCAAGGTAGTCAGGGCCAGGTGCTTCTAGGCCCTCAGACGGGGCTTGCCAGCCCACATAATGCCATGAGCTGACTGCCTCCCCATGATGCAGGTGACCAAAACTTCAAGAGGGACTGAACTGCAGAAGGCAGAACTCAGCTTCAAACCCAAGTGACCATGCACCTACTCTTTTCACTACATTGTTCAGCAAAAGCCAGACAGAATACACGTGGATACTGTGTATTTTGAATCTGCCATAGGAGGTGACACAACACGTTCCAGGGAATAAAAGAGGAAGAGCAAATGCTTTCATGATGGTTCTTATGAAAAGACAGCCTGCTGCTGCTGCTCTCTCTCAAACTCAAAAGTACCTGACTTACCCTTCATTTTCTGCCCTCATGTTAAAAACCAATGAAGATGATCAGTTACGCTTTTTCAAGGCTAAAAGAAAGGCTGAGTGGTGACACTGGGTCATGAATCCAGCTTCTGTGTGAATCCTCCAGCAGGAGAAAATTTGGAGAGGGGAGGACAGCAGGGAGCCCAACACACTCTCTCTGGGGCTGGCAGGCTACAGGCAGTGATGGGCGGGTGCTCCTGCCCTCCTTTAAACACTGGGCACCAGGGAGTCAGTGCTGGTGCTTAGACTCATTAAATGAGATGATAATAGACCTCATTCACATGTGTAAAAAGCTTGCTTTGAGGAGAATTTCCATCATAACCTCTTTTTCCAGAAATAACCGATAATATAATATTGTTTATTTAATTTATAAAAATGAAGTCATTCTAATTTTACCAAAATTCAACACATAGCGAAACATATTTATTCAGGGAAAAAAATGAAGGGACCTGTGGTAAAAAAAGAAATACTCAAGCTGGGGACGCAGCTTGTGGTAGCACCCTTGCCTAGCATGCATGAGGCTCGAGTCTGAGGCCCAGCACCACAAGGAAACAGACAGACAAACCAAAAGAACTGAAAGAAGAATCATGCTTATGAGAACCAAGACGAAAAAAAGGAAAGAAAGTGTAAGTGGGAAAGGACATTAGTATCCACCACTCGTGTCCTTCTGGATTGGGAAGGAGGGCAAGGGAAAGCATGTTCCCCACAGCGACATTACCCTTTCCTGGGGAGAAGAAAGGGGGCAGCCCAAACTATTTACTACATGAGCCATCAGAGTAAGGAACTGCCAAAACAAACTTGAGTTTTTAAAAGCCAGAAAAAGAATAGTATTCTAGAGAGCTTCATAAAACGTTAAAATTATTCATTGGTTTTAGAAAAACCAGAAAGGTAGTCAAAATACAAACCTCCTTGAAAACATAACTCCCATGTAAATAATTTTGACACATTTTGAAATGCATGCACCCACAGTTCTGTACCTAATTGGTTTTTGTTATTATTACTGAAAAAAGTAAGAAGCATTCAGTACTTACTACTGCTTCCATATCAGAAGTGTCAGTTGGAGCAAACATAGACTGAACCATAAACTTGTGTTTACTTTTCTCATTGGGATCATAATCGAAAGGCTGTAACATCACTGAGAAAGAAAATATTTCATTAGGAGGGTCAGAACTCGGTTACCAGTGCCATTTGTCATGCTAATACTTGTGCTGTGGTGTAAAGCAGTTTCCCAGGCATTTTCCAAGGAAGCAAGAAGAGATGACCCACACCTCCATTTTGCAGGTCCCCCTAAGGCTCAGAAAGGTTAGGGGACTTGCCAAGGTCAGAGAGCTGGGAACAGGGCTTAGGACTCAGGTCTTGGTCCACTGGTCTTTCATTCCTGCAAACCCACACAGACATCTGTAACGAGCCTTAGAGAATAGGAAAGCAGGGCAGTAACACCGTGTGCCTTTGTGCTCAAGAAAACATATCCAAATGATCTTTTCAGGAACTAAAAGAGAATAATCCAAGATGTTTAAGGCCATTTAAAGAACTGTTATAGCTTCTCTCCACCCCATTCCCTGCACAGTTAATCAAGGTAATGCTTGAAACATGATTTTGGCAACAGAATGCTACAGAATTCTCATAAGCAAGATGTTCAGATAAGAGGGAAAAAACAATACCAGCTCAGCACCCCACTTGGTCCCTAAGAAGCTAGGGTACCCTCCCTTAGGAACCTGTGAATGAGCTCCTGCTACTTGGAGGGAGGCACCTGCCCACTCTGACTGGCTTCCTCCAGCCCATTTCCCAGGGTAGACTGGGCCTTACCCCTGTGAAACCACCACTGCTTTCAACTCTGTGACCTGCTGCAAGGCTTTGGCTAAATCTGGAACCTACTTAAGTTCACCAAAACAAAACTTCACAGGCAGCAGAGGCCTTCTGTAACCCACAGGAGCTACCATGGAATGAGGGTTTCCACGTGCCAGAAACTGGGCTTTGTCTCCAAGGTCTATTATCATCTCATTTAATCCTTAAGTGGTGGGTACTATTGTGAGGGGGAGAGAAGTGTTACCTTGATGCCTATTTTTCAGATGAAAAAAAAATGAAACACAGAAAGTTAACAGGCTTGCCCAAGGTCACACAACGAAAGAACTCAAGCCCAGGCAGGGTGTTCTGAGGGCTTATGCTCTACCACCACCAGGACCCAATGCCTTGTTCTGACAGGGCCAGTCCTGTCCTCCCTGACAGGGCTTCCGCCTCCTTTTCTGCTAGGCACCCATCAGTGCCCTGCCTGGGAACCCCAACTCAGGGGTTTCTCCATGGCCTGGCCACCCCTGCTGCAGATAAAGACAGGTGTCTCTAACCTCAGTATACACATAAAGAATCTGGGGCTCCACAGAGAGAAGTGGCCTGCCCAAGGTCTCAAGGAAGCCACACACTGGCAAAAAGCCAAGGCCTCTGTCTCCAAGTGCAGCCTGGCACCCCTTCCACCCACCAGGCACTCCGACAGGATCTGGGTGTAGGCTGCACCTCCAGCCCCATGGCAGTGCTCATGGGACCATGGTTGGCAGGAAAGAGAAATGGCAATTTCCCCCACCCATCTTGGGGATGCAGGAGCCCGTTCCATCTTTGTAACAGAGAAAGACCATGAAAACTTGATCACATGAAGGCCTGAAATATACAGGTGTGCCTAGTCACCTGGGCAGCGCTGTTGTCACAAAACCCATCTGAGCACTTTGAGTTACAAGGGCACTTGCTGGGAGACTTCTTCAGGACAAAGTTCAACAAATGTGAGACAGCAAACCTTTATTAACATAAGGCTGTGTACATGTGACATCCAGTCTACCTACCTTACAGATTACCAAGATTAGAATGCTCCGTCTGGGTACCCGATCCAAACAGTGTGATACCAGCAGAGGGAAAAAAGATCACTAAAAAAACCACAAGGCCACTTTTCTTGGGATCTTGCTCTTGCAGATTCAGTGGACGCCAGGTCTGCCCTGCTATCGGCTCTGGACCTGGACTGCGACGAGGTCCAGCACTGCAGAGCTGGTGTGAGCTTCCAGCAGATGGACCCGAACACTGCTGGACACCAGAGCCTGACTTAACCGCAGGGATGAACGCCAGAGTGGAGGTTGAAGCCCTAGACGCTTCTGAGAGCTAAACGCCCTGCTTCCGCCACCAAAATGGCCACATGGAAGGTGAACCCTGCCCACTCAGCAGCTCTACCCACTGCACATGTGCCAGGAGCTTTCTTGGGTAGCAACCACCAACATTGTCCAGAGATGGAACAGAACTTCGAACTACTGCGAAGATATGCTCTCACTTTTAGTACTCAGGTGAATTGAGATTTAAGACTCTCCAGTCTCGCTGGGCAGTGACAGAATCATTTGCTGGTATTTTTCAGTGTGGAAAAGAAGAGAATGTTGACCCAAACTACCACACCTGGGTTTTCAGAAAAATATAGAAGCGCTGTGGCCCCTGTCCACTCTTCCCCTTCCCTAAGGCACTGGAGTGAGAGGGCAGCGAGTGTTCACCCAAGACTCACCACAGCCAAGGGCCACTCCCTTTCACCTCTCCACCACCTCTGTGGTCTTCAGCCCAATGCCTCCACCTCATGCCTAGGGAAGGGAAGGAAGATGACCTTGACCAGCACCTGCCAGTGTCAAGCCACCAAAGAAGGCACATGTTCCTTAGTCCTCCCACTCGACCCTCACAGCAACCACCAAAGAAGCCCATGTCTGCATTTTCTAGATGAAAAGACACAGGCTTAGAAAGCCTGAGTGAACAGCCTCACCTGGGCTCCATGAGCAGAGCACTGGACAGCAGGACTGGCTCCAACTGGCCCCATTCCAGAGTCCAACTGCCCCAGCAGTTCTCAAAGTACAGCCCACAGACCTCAAGGGCTCTCCACACCCCCAGTCAAATGACCCATGAAGTCCAAACGATGGTCACACTAACACCAGAACATCCATACGCAGGAAAGCGGGCCGTTGCCATGGGCTCTGGTTGTGCACTCTATTTGTAAAGGAAGCCAGTTCACTTAACAATGTTTTTGATGAAGTAAGGAAAGTACTAATTTTACTAAATTTCAACCTTGAAAACAAATCTTTTTAGCCCTTTCCCCATTTTTCTGTGATGCTGGGAATCAAACCTAGGGCCTCAAACATGTTAGATCAGTGCTCTACCACTGAGGTACATCCCCAACCCTCTCGTTTAAATTTTATTTTGAGACAGGCTCTTGCTAAGTTGCCCAAGCTGGCCTTGAATTTTGTGATACTCCTGCCTTAGCCTCCCAAGTAGCTGGGATTATAATTGTGTACCATTGTGCCTGACCTTTTTAGCCCACTTTATGATGAAATGATATTTCTGCTGTCCCCTAAGTCCAAAGGCTGCTGTGAGCAATGTACCCAGGCAGCTCTTGGGGCTGGAAATGGACCTGTGTTTCCCCAAGGAACATTCTTACGTGAAGGAGCAACCAACAGACAAACTGGTCATTCCAACCCTGTACACTCTTGAAAATGAACTAAGTAAGCCTGCCACTTCAAGAAAGACTTACAGTTGTTGTTCCCAATAACAAAACTCAGGCTTTCAAGCAAAAATTATAATCATGGAAAATTTAAATCTGCCACCAAGAGCACCCAGTTCACCCAACACTTAAAAGACTCTTATTGGCCAGCTCAGTATCACAGCACTTGACCAGCAAGTGCCCTGGGTTCCATCCAGAGTTGCAGAAAAAATAAGACTCTTCTGATGAGATTGGTGGTAATAATGATGAATGTGATTTTTTTTTTTTGATACAGCATAACAAATGATGTCAACATTTGGAAGATCTGTATAACCTCACATTCAATATTTTTCAAACAATCCACAAGTGATATTACAAAATCCAAAGTGTAAGACAGACCAACACATTTCAGTGAAGCAAAATTCAAAAAGCTCACAAACATGGCTTCAGAGTCCACATCATAACATTTTCTTACATGTAAGAAAATGCCACTTTCCCAGCAGCTTGTGAGGCTGAAGCAGGAGGATTCCAAGTTCAAAGCCATCATTAGCAAGATCTTGTCTTAACACAAAACACAAATAAAAACAAAGGGTTGGGTTGGGGATATGGCTCAGAGATTAAGTGCCTCTAGGTTCAATTCCTAATACCAAAATAAAAAATAAAGAAAGTGCTACTTGGCTCTTCCAAGTCCCTGTTTCCAAGATGGAAAAAAAAAAGGGCTGGGGTGGCGGGCAGGGTGGCGGGGTGGAGAGAAAAGGACTACAGTCACACAATCTGTTTGCTACATGAACTGTGAACTGCCAGTCAAGACAGTTGACAAGGTCAAGGACTAGGCCATATATACTTTTTTAAATATTTATTTTTTAGTTGTAGTTGGATACAACACCTTCCTTCCTTCCTTCCTTCCTTCCTTTCTTTATGTATTTATTTATTTGTGGTGCTGATGATCGAACCCAGGGTCCCACACATGCTAGGCAAGCGCTCTACTGCTGAGCCACAACCCTAGCCCCTAGGCCATATTTTTAAAAATATTTTTATTTCATTAAAAATGTTATTGTCAGCCAGGTGCAGTGGAGCACACCTGAAACAATCTCAGTGACTCAGGAGGCTGACTCAAGAGGATGGCAGTTTGAGGCCAGCCTCAGCAACTTAGAAAGCCTGTCTCAAAATAAAAAACAAAAAGGGCTGGGATGTGGCGCTGGGTTTAATTCCCAGCACCAAAAAAAGAAAAAAGTTACTGTTGACAAAATTAATAATTGTTAAATTTCTGAATTTAATTTCTAAAAGACATATTGATACAAACCCAAACAAAAAAACTCTGGGTCTTCAATATTCATGAGTGGAAGGGGATTCTGAGACCAGAACATTTGAGCACCATTACTCTACACCAAGCTACCTCATGGGCCCCCTTTAGGAAGAAAGCAATGCTGAGCAACTCGCATGAAGTCACTGATGGCTCTGTGGCCCCCTCCTGGGAGAATTTGTGACTTAGAAGAGAGAGCAGCTTGACCCAAACCAAATCTGAACACAGCCTCTCACGCAGGGGCCTGGGACCCCTGTGCTCCTTCAGCCAAGCATGCACTACCTTTAGACATAGCACACTCCAGGCTTCCTGTGCCCCCTGCCAGGTCACCACAGCATAGAGATGGAAGAACCTCTCGATGGGTGGAGCTGTCAAAGAGGAGTGCCAAGGCACAGAGCAGGGGACTGGAGATGACCACCACCCCAGAGAGCACTGCAGGGGCCTCAGGAAGCATGTCCAACTGCCCTTCTCAAGCACAGGCAGACACTTTGAGAACAAACCTAACGCCCGAATGCCCTGGAAAAGCGGGTGAGTGGATATGTTTCAGCAGGGAACAAGAGCCTAGGAGGGCCTCAGCATGAACTTCCTGGAAGATCTTGGTATAGGTGGGCACTCAGCCCCTGCTCCACAGCGCTGCAAGTGGAGGAGCTGTCTGCCACCCACTGGTTCTCCTTCGCTTGAGGGCTCTCAAGCTGACAAGCCAGAGTGGTTACCCAGACAGGGGACAGTCTACAGATCCTTGGCACCTCATCCTCCACACACTGCTTAAACACAGTCCTAACTCATCAGAAAGTTTGTCTTTCTCACCGCTATCATGTCGTGTCAAGTTCAATTTGCTCTACCCTGTTAGCTGAAACTCCATGAGACCATGACAGATAAATGTTGTTAATCGTTTGTTCTTTCAGCTCCATACATGCAAATTGTGACAGAAATTATATACTTTTTTCTATGACAGGCTATAAAAGAGCTTCCCATTAACTTAATTTATTTCACTTGAATACCAGAGACACTGATGATAAAACCCTCTTAAATGAACCATCTATCCTACTTTTAAAATGTATCTGCTGATACTACTTGCCTACATTAACGCTCTGGGATACTACATCTGTGACATTACAGACTGCGAAGTGAGCTCCTGCTAAGAAAGGAACTCTGGGGTCATGAAACATTAGATCAGCAAGATCAGACTTTCTACAAAAGAGAAGAAATGAGAATATATGCTACTTAAACACATACTCCCTCAGAGGAATGATGACTTGATTAAATGCAGCACAAAAGCAGCTTCTAGAACCCAAGAAAGTCAGGGCATCTCCACCTGCTTCATAAGGTAACAGAACAAGTGAACAAAGCCCAACAAGTAAGATGGCATACACTTCATTGCAGAATCCTGCCACGGACATGTCTTCTCCATGTCCTACATGCCCAGTCAGCCCAGGCCCCAGTGACCCACCTCCAGATTTCCCCCGCCCCAGTGTCTCCTCCAACCATCCCATTTCTTTCCCGTCCAAGCACTCTGTATGACCCTATTAGTCCCAGAAATGTAACCTCCCCCAGCACCCTGCTCATATCAGTAATCCCTCAGATTGAACCCTCCTCTAACAAAACCTATCTCCTGAATGGAAGACAATCAGTTCAGTTCTTCATATCCTGTTCCTCGGATCTCTGGTATTTCCAAACAACAGGCCATCCTTCAGGTCTGCCAGCAAGGTCCAAATAGTGCACACCAACTCCCTTATTCCTAAACCTGGTGAAATTCTCCTGACATCCCCAAAGTCATCTTCATCATGTGGCCCTACCTGGCACGTCCCTTTTCATGCTACTTAACCCTACTTAATCCTAATATATCACATCTTTTGGGACTTATTCTGCTAACACAGCCCTGTGAGGAGAGGTTCCCCAATTTTGGCATGTATCAGAACCAACTGCAGACCTTGCTGAAACACAAACTGCCACCCCATCTGCAGAGTTTCTGTGTCGGCAGGGCTGGCCTCGGACCAGAAATGTGCACTTCTCGGGAGCTGCCCAAGGCCAGTCCCTGGAAAACCCAACTTGCTCTGTTTCCTAAAGCTCCAGCCCCTGCTGAAAGCCCCACATGTGGGTCCTTGCTGTGAGCTCTGAAGTCACTAGGAGAGTCCTGGCTCACTCTGACATGTTTGCTTTTTCTCCCCAGTGGGTATGGATGTTCCAAGAACTCACATTCAGGTCCATCTGCACGTTTTCTCAGGGGCCATGAGATGAACCTTCTCCCTTTCCCACATTCAAAGCACTCCTGAATCATACTCCCTCCAGAAATCTTCTGGGGCAGCTAGAGAGGAACCCTTCCTCAGCTGTCTGATCTATCCAGAGCCACTCTCCTCCGTGTGGCCACACGTGGCTGTGGTCTTCTTTTCCCTGTGTCCTCTCACTGGCTCCCTCACTCACACGCACCTCAAAAGCCCACCTGTACCAAGCTGCCTTTGTGGTGTCATAATGCAGTCACCACTCCTTTTTTTAAAACTAATGAAAGACAAACACCAAGCAGAGCTCCCAACCAGCTGAAGACCAGGGTTGCACAGTGAGGTGACACCACTCCTGCCCAAGCAAAGAAGCTTGACGTTTTTGTTAGACCACGAACCCTTACATAAGCCAGTTCATTATTCCTCTCGGGTTCTCCAAACAGTGAAATCCTAGCCCCATTCCAGTTCCCTGACTAATCAGGGACCCATGCATGGAACTATAGGTCTCTCAACCAATAATTAATTTTACCTACTTAGAAATAAGTTAACACTGAATTGTCTTGTGTTTTTTATAGGATTTTCCAATTTATGAAGACTGTCTTTATAAGCTCCTCAAAGTCTGATTCATTTATTTGTGCAGAAATCAGTACAGATGCCCTCATCTTTTGCCCAGGATCAACAGAAGATGAGGCAGATATGATATAGACGCCAACAACGTGGTTCACTTGCTTATTTTTATAACTACCTTTCTTAACATAAATCTTTTCCAACACACTTTCCCATCTCCCAAGACTTAACAATGGAATATAGCATAGTCTCTTTCTGGTCACTCTTCTGTTGTTACTATGAACCCTAACTGCACACTAGTAGACACATTAGTAGACTTAGAAGCCATGTCTCTTGGGATTGACCAGCTAAGCTGGGAGGAAATGTGCTGTGGAGGCTTAGGCACCTCCGGACACTTTCTGAGCTCACCCTCCCCAGGCTCTCTGGCAGTCCTTCCCCTTCTGCTCCGGACTATCACAGCTGTCTGTCAATGCAGCCCTTTCCCTTCCTTCTGTGATGAACTGGGAGCTGCACAGGAGGAGCAGTGGGTCCCAGTAAGAGCCCACAGGACAATGCTTGAGGCTGGGGCTCAAAGGTGCCAGCCTGGGAGGACCTGATAGAAGTGTCACTCCTGACTGCTCAGCAAACCCACAGATTCTGTGCTTCTCAGCCACCTTGGGAGATGAAGGTCCCTTCAGCTAAAGGAGAGCCCTCATGCCCTTGCAGTCCTCCTGATCATCATCTTTCAAAGTATAAAAAATAAAATGTGCCATACCCATTAAAGAAGCCTAAATATTACAGTAAACTTTGAAAATCTCAATCTCTCTCTCTCTCTCTCTCTCTCTCTCTCTCTTTGGTAACAGGGGTTGAATCTAGGGGCGCTTTACCAATGAGTTACACCCCCAGCCCTTTTTATTTTATTTTTTAATTTTGAGACAGGGTCTCATTAAATTGCTTAGGGCCTCGCTAAGTTGTTGAGGCTAGCTTTGAGCTTGCAATCCTCTTGCTGTAGCCTCCCAAGTTGCTGGGATTACAGGCGTGCACCACTGCACCCAGCTAAACGGAGAATCTTTAAAAGTATCAATTAAACTGAATTTTTGTTGGCAATTTTCTTTGTTTCTTTCTTTCTTTTTTTAAAGCCAGAATCTAATCTGGAGAAAAAGATTAAAGACATCTTTTAAGTGTGAATGTGAGTCGTTCCTATCTGAGAATAATAAACCTGGTTCATGAAAACCATTTATAAAAAGGTTGTGCTTATAAGACGTCCAGAGCATACGCTCAAACAAGAGGAACGCTGCCTTGAGGAAGCCGCAGCCCAGCAGCTCTGCGGTCCACACCAGGTAGCTGAGTGTGCCTGGCTCTTTGTCTGCAGACTCACACACTTTTACTCTGGTACTGATCACTTGAAAGCTGCGACCCTAAGCTGGCTGGTCCAGGGCCACCAAACAGCTCCATTAAACTGAGTCAGCAGAATCTTGACAGGACTAATTATTAATTGTTGTAGTACCCAATTACATTAATTGACCAATGTTTCCACCCAAGAAGAGTTGCTGATATACATTGTCTTTGCAGGATTTTATTGGAAGAATTTTATGCTTTAAATGTGATTGAGAAGAATGCTGAAAAGGCTGTATGGCTGTATGTCAAGAATGAACACTGCTCTTAATTCTCTGGATTCTCACTGAAAATACAGATCCTGACACTGGGAGATTCGTGTTTGTCTGTCTTTAATACACTTTCAATTCCCAGGGTACACTTAGTAAAGTGTATCTGCACCTAAATATTGGTATCTCTAATGACTCTTTTCAGTGCCCCCCCCACATACAGATATTTTGCATTTCTAATTTGCTTGGTACACAGGCAAGCAATGTGCATAATTGAACTGCAAATGGAAGCGTGCTTGCTACTTTAGTGAAATTAGAATTCAGTGAAGATTATAAAAATATTAAACTTACTATCATATTACAGGAAGCATAAGCATTTGTGATGGGCCCATGATTTTACCACTTCACCTGCTGTACCCGCTGGCAAACATGGTTTGGAATATTAATGGAAAACCCCCTCATTATTAAACTGCAGTATTAAAAAAGAAAATCCACTAACAGCTTACCACAAAGTCATCTTCAGAAATTATCTACCTTAAAAACATTTTCCCACCATACAGTTCAGAAACAGACTTAATTTTGAAAAGCTAGAACAAACAGGGAGGCCCCCCACTGCCTCACACAATTCATTAATTCAAAAAGTTCTATTTTCCTTGCAGCTGAAGTCTAGGGGAGCGGGGATCCAATCTCCTCTCCTGCAATCTCCATTTGAGTGTGCCTATTTTGCTGAAGTCCAGATTTGAATAATTCAAAGCCAGCTCCAGTGGATGATGCAAGTCCAGGAGCAAGGGCCCAAACCAGGGTGTTCTGGACCAGTAGTGCAATAGAGAGGGCCTGCATCATACTATGCCTCATACCACAGGCACAAATCCCAGAAGGGGATACAGGAGAAATGAGACACGAGCAAAGACAAGAATGCAATCCAGAGAGGCGTGCTTTTGCCCAAGTCCACAAAAGAAGGGCAGGTCCCACTCTGTCCAACTGTCACTCTACCACCTGTGTTTATTAAAAGGGAGATTTTTTTCAAGGACCCAGTATGTAAGTGACTTGCCATGAACTGAAGAAAACAATAGGTCAGGGCCTGAACTTTTAAAACATAGTGGAAGGTCCCTTGGGTATCTGAAAGGTAAGAAGAGCTTCCAAGAGCACAGCTAAAGGACACCTGGCTCCACCTGTCACAGCACATCTGTGTGCTTTCCAGAAGCTGCAGCCTCTCTAGCCAGGTCCCTCCCTGGGCAGGAATCATCGCCACCATCCTCCCCTCCTCTTCACCTTCCTTCTTTCCTTTCTTCCCTTCCTCCTTCTTTCTTTAAAAGAATGATTTACAGCCCTTTCTAAGAGTTAGCACATCCCCCGGGCTTTCAGAAATGGGAGCAATGCTCTAGTGGCGTCCTTTTCAGGCATGCTGTGACATTCTGTGTGGTAAGCCAGGCAATGCTGCTAGTATTTTAAGTTGATTTGATGAGCACCTTTTACAAATTATATTTGAAAATTTACTAGTGGCTTTTCATTACAAAACAAATGCATATTACAGAAAGAAGAAAACATATTAATTTATTCTGAACATTAAGAAAGGCACATAAATTGAGAAATTAATAAAATGGGTTTCAAAAAGGTAATTCAAATATTATCCAATCCATCTTTAACAAAATAGCCAGTTTCTGTTGAAGCCGGTAGAAAAACTATGCAATTACACTCGGGCACCATGCTTCCAGTGAGTGCAGTATCTGCAATTTTCTGGGAAGTGGACTCTACTCTCCATGTGACGATAAGAAAACCAGAGCCCACAGGGGTTAGCAAGCTGGGCACAGGTCAACTGACTGCTGAGGAGCAAAGCAGAGCCTCCTGCTCAGTACCAAGAGCTCTGAGCACAACATGTTAAGCCACACATGGCCATGTGTGCCCAGGGGAGGAGGGAAGGCTGACCTTTGTGTAATTATACTGCCTGTCCACTGATGCTTCCTTCTCCTGGGTATATTCCCTCTCCCAAAGGAACCTGGTAACTCTGACACACCAATGTCCTGAGGTAGCTGCACTTCAAGCAGACCCCTGGAAAAGGACAGGGCTTTTTATCCCAAGATATGCATGTACAATAAGTGACTGGTGGCCCTCAGCACCTGAAGCTGCAGCCTATGGGGCCAACCTTCCCAAGTGGCGAGGCAGCCCTGGAAATGCAATAACTCTGGCTCAACTCAGGTTCCCTTCAACACTGAAGTAAATATTGAATAAAAACAAAGGAGCCTTTTCTCACCTGCAAATATACCTTGGTCTCAGCTGGGGAAGGCTTGCACATACACGGGCACTTCATCATACAACTGTTTTTTTTCCCCAGAAATACAATCCACTTTAGACTCATTTGTAAGCATGGCCACCTGAACTCCATGAGGCAGCACAGTACCACCAGGAGCTAAGACCCTCATTTCAAACAACAGCTCTATGCCTTACCAGCTGAGGACCCCAGATGACCTGTACCCAACTTTCTCATCCACAAAGAAAAGGCCACAACCACAGATCTTTACCATCCTGAAGTAGTGAATGATAAATTAAAATAAACGCTCAGAGGGAGTTATTACTTTTTTTAAAAATTCCTCTTATGGGGAAAGATGAATATTTCTGAGATACATACATTTATATTGATACCAAAAAAACACATCTACACTGTACATTATCCACTGAGATAAGTTTATTCAGAAAACTATACTGCTTCCCCCATATTTACTTTGGAAATGGACAATTTTCGTCTACAGACAACCTTGCTCAAATTCATTATACACAAGAAAATTGGGGGGGTAGGGAGGCTAAAAGAAGAAAAAAAGATTTCTATCATCATTGATTTCAACAGAAAAAAATTGAGCCACACAGAGCCAGGGGACCCAGAGATGCCAGCCCCCAAGCTGCTCCCCTTCTCTAGCACGCTGCGGTGCAGAGTGGGCCACACCTTGGTTCTATCACTTTCCAGCGTCATGAACCCCCGACCAAGAGTCCTCTTCTTGGTAAAACAGTGGTAACAGAGCCCCCCTCTCAGGGCAGGCAAGAGACAATATGAGATAGAATACAAGCAGGTCCAGCACAGAGGGCCTCAACCAACACTGCTTTTCACCATCCTGACCACCCCTGCACAAGACTCTGCTTCCAGAGTGCAGAGCAGGTCTGCAGGCTCCAAGAGAAGTCCACGGGGAAGCTGGTGTTGGACGTCATCATGGTAGATGCAGGGAATAAGAGTTTGCAGAAATGATCAGATAATGAAACACCTTATATCTTTCCAAAGAGGTGAATCATTTTCTTTTAGGTGTCAAATGAATAGCCAAATGTATCACAATCAAATCTATCATGGAAAAAGCCAGACAGGTACTTGCGTCAAATAAATGGTAGCTTCTAATGATGCAGAAATCTCTGTGACACTGAGTCACCTGGTATTTAGAAGATAAACACACACTTCCCCTCTTGGCTCCAGAAGTTCTAATGAGCTAAAAGTTTATTCCATTTCTAAAGGAGATCTGAACCATCACTTATACCTCCTTAATTCTGAAATTCAATTCTCAATTTGGGGACTTTACCAGCATCTTTTCAAAAGCTGGACTTTGGAAAATATATGTACCCTCAGATAGAAGCAAGGATCAGACATGCTCAAAACTTACACCCTTGAACATATTCCATTTTCTTCAGCCCTCATCTCCCTTAGCTTTTCACAATCAGTAAAGTGCAGTTACCAATCATTGGAAATGACATGGGCTTAATGTCAGAAATCATTTAGCTTAAATAAGAAAATAACTCCATTTAGCTTTCTCCCACAAAGTAAAATTAAGTTTGTTTAGCCCTTTTTTATTTATTGCCAAAGGGCAGATTTAATTTCAAGGCAGTGAAAGCCAAACTCATTCTGAAGTCAAGTCTAAAGTTACCACTTTAATTTTGCTCTAACTATTGAGGCGCAAAGGCTGCAAGCATTAAAACAAAGAGGAATTAATTATGGAAAAACCAAAGGTGATAGGGACCACCAAGCTCTTTAATCAGGGCAGAGGGCTGGGGAAGGTGGAGAGCAGCCTATCCTCCTACAGTGCTCCCCTGTGAACCCACACTTTCGGAAAGCCCACTGGCTCCAGGGTCTTCCAGGGTCTTCCAGGCCTTCAGTCTTGGGACTTACCAGATACATTGACTGAGGCCCCCGCATCAATGATCCCGCTGTTGGGCCTCACGCAGTACCTACGAGGTGCGGTGGTCTTCACTTTAAAACACACATTTCGGTCTGTTGGGTTGCCAAGCTTTAAGTTGGTGGTGACGACATCGGTGAAGGGACCTGTTGGAGTAAGACAGACACTGATTGGGAAGCTTGTGAGCAAAGTTTATCAAACAGACTAGATTATGGTAGGGTGGGTATGGAATATGTTAAAAGAGGACCCAAGGTGCAAAACTCTCGCTAACACATCAGTGGCTGGACAGCTGAGCAAGGGTCAGGTGGAGCCTGATAGCTGGTCCACCGCATTCTCATGACTTCACCAGGATTCTGACGTCTAGCATCTCACTGAAACTCACAACATCATGACTACTGCTGCTTGAGACGAGAAAATAGGCTCAGGAAGGCAAGTGGCTGTCCAAATTTCCACACCAGTTAGGGGTACTTAGGATGGGAAATTTGATGGCCAAATACAAGGCCCGTTCTCAACTGAGCTAAATACTCATTTCCTCAATAACAAGGGAGCATGTCAAGACTACCCGTGGCTCTCAGATGTCCTCAAGAGCAGTTCCAAGAGCAGCAGACACAAGACAGATTTGGGGGTTAATGTGGGTGAACGCAGAAGCCCTTAACAATCTAGTGTTGCTGCTAGAAAAGTTCCAACCTCACAGGGCTCACTGAGAAGTTAGAGCCCTTCAGGGCAGCCCACACCTGAAACAGCACACTTGGTGTTGACTGCCCTGGCGAATGGAAGAATGAAACAGAGCTCCATGCCCTGAGGATATTTTTTATTACTATTATTTATTCATTTCCTACTTTATTAGCTTTTTTAATTAAAAAACTAAAATATTCTTCTTAAAACAAACCAAACAATAAGATGTATAAAGAGAAATTAATAAGCACTCTTTTGTCCCCTGAGGTAATGGATACAACCATCTGGGAGCTCTCGCCACATCATCTGTGCTCAGACAGCACATATACCACATGTGTATGCAGTGGGGAGGAGCAAGTATGAGATCACACGATTCATATTACTCTGAAGCCTGCTGGTTTTCACCCCCCAATCCACAGCAGACATCTGATCACAGGGCTTACTTAGGAGTCAGGTGGCAGAGCTGAATGTCAGGTGCCCATCAAGTTCACAACCTTTGAACACAGTCCTACCTTTCCCTAGGCAGGCCCTGCACCCTGCCTTTACAGTGACAAAAACACAAGGCACAGGGAGGAGGGGCATGTACTCCTGTGATCACACAGAAATACACAAAGGCTCATCTGTCCCTACCTGAGGAGACCCGACAAAGACACTCACATTTGTACTTGGAAAATTTTTCTAAGCTCTTGAGGGACAAAGGTTATACTTGACCTATTTCTGTGTCCCCAACACTGTGCCCACCATCAAGGAGAAGTCTTGAGAAAAGAAGGATGAACATATAGAGAGATGGACAGGTGGATAGAGGGGAGGGATGGATGGATGGATGAAGAGATGGATGGACAGATGGCAAGATGGATACATGACAGAGAGAGGGATGAGAGAGGGATGGAGAGAGAGAGAGATTGATTTTTTTTTTCCACTAAGAAGGAAACTACCCATGGATTAACTCTAGCAAAATTAAAATCTCAGTCTGATTTCTTCTACAGGTGTCCATAGTATAAAAAAAATCTATATTATATGGACTTAACTTAAAAACAAATTAAGAAATCAGTAATGGTGGACAGGAAGAAAGGAAAAGGAACTCAAATCCAACACCAAATAAACTACAGCCAGTTCTGCAACAAGAAAACACAAATTTGTCCAAATGTGATTGATGAGCATATTAGGAAGACAATCTGAGCATAAAATGATTTTCACATTTGCTTATGCATAATTTTTTCTTCAAGAAACCCTAAGTGAACACAGAAAACTGCACCCTGAACCTGGCTGCACAGAAATCTGCTAAGCACACATCCACACACACCTCAGTCACCTTTATTCAAACGACCTCTATCCACCCCATGGGGCACTCGCTCCACAGGTCTACACGGATGATACAACTTTCCCTCTTGGCTTCAGGTGACCATCCTTCTTCCACGTCACAGTAACAGCCAGGCTGCAACTCTTCTGACACACGTGTACTGGTGAACTTCAGGTGTCTCCTAGGGAAGGAGCCATATCTAATGTAGCACGAGTACCGCTCCCATCAGTCCCTCTGTGCGTGCACCATCAACACAGTCCTGGGGTCGTGTGTCTGGCCTCCTTCCCTTGTTAGCCTGTGGTTTTTGCAGAGTGTGGTGATTGTACAAATGTGTATGGAGAATCACAATGGATTGGCCATACTATTGGCTCATCTATTGTTGGTGATTACTTACACTAAAAGTTATTCTCATTCTGTGGGCAACATAGCCTTCAAGGACTAAATACCCCAGAAGAATTTCTCACCTTGTTTACCTCTTCATCTGCTTAATTGCCTCTGGCCCTCCGGACTCAGCTGGAAGTCATGGGAAAAGGCTTCCTAAAGGGTCAGGAGGCCTAGCTGTATCCAGATGTGGGGAAAAGCAGTCTTCAATATTTCATCTTAGCTACCAATTCCATCACAAATAACCTTCCCTCTACACTCAGAACACAGGAGGCAGGTACCTTGTGGCCTAAGGGCTTTTCAGCTACAGTGAGAGAGAGCCAGATGCTGACGATGCTACACCCTAGTAGCAAGCTCTTGGCAACCATGGAGAAACAGGACACCTGGTGCTGAGACAGTGTCCAGGGGATTATGGAGGCAGCAGCTCTCCTGGGCCTCTACCCTATTCCACCCTCCAGTGCTGAGGTCTGACCTACAAGGAAGATGGAGAAAGTCTGATCCCCCACCAAGTCTCTGTTTGCTTAAGGTGGTAATCACTTCAGCAAGCATAGGCTAAAAAAAGAATAGTTAAACACAGCTCTGACTCTCCAGGGTCAAAGAAAGCTATAAGGTCTGCAAACCTACACAAGGTCAAACAAACCACCTTGCACACATATTCACTGCCCCACACATGGGAAAAAAAAAAAACAAAACTCTAGTCACAACTCTGCACAACACAGCTCTAGCTGAAGCAGACCCACAGTGCTGGAGAGAAAACAGTGTGTCTACATGAAGTGACACCCGCAAAGGATGGACATTCAGATGTGATGCAGGAGGAAGGAATTGGTGGCAGTCTGTGACCCAAACACCTATGAAGCCTCAAAGCTTAGATAACAGTCTTCCTCCAGGACATGGAGGCACCTTCAGCTTGGAAGGCCAAGAACCCAAGCAGATGTGCACTGTAGTGAGTGTGTGGAGGTGTACGGGCTTCCAGCTGTTTCCAGCGTCTCTCCCACTCCTGAATGAGGCCAGGCGGGAAGCCTGGGTTTAGGTGTTTGATCACCCCACACACCAGCCTCCTCCTGGTCCTCTACAGCAAAAAACCAAATTAAACTGCAAACACTAAGCTGTTTGCAGGAATTTCCCCAGATTACTCTATTACATAGCAATCTAAATGGTGTTTCACCTTATATAAATCACATAAAAGGTAGTATAAATTATTAAAAGAGAAACAATATTTGTAATAATAAGCAGGATGAAATAAACACCCCATTCCCCCTTAATACTCAATCCTGGGAGTTCTTGGGCTTTCACAAACATTTATTTGTAAAAATCCAAAGGGAGCTATGTTGAAAATATGCACAACAAAACAACATCACTGGTAAAACAGCAAAGTCCCACAGGTAAAAATTAAGAAATGTTTACCCATCCAGTCCTCCACTACCCACTCTGGGCAATTTACTCTAAGAATTTTATTGAAAATAAATTCTATTCAATTTGAGTAATTACAGGAGATAAACCATGTTAGTGTGCTCCTCTTCCCCTGTATTAATGAATTAGAACACAAAAAAAACCTCAATAAAAATGATGTAAAGGGTTACGAACATCATTCAGATTTTTACTAGTCACTTTCATTTCATAAAACTGCCATTTCCATTAAGGCATTATGTAAAAAATGGGATTTTACTATACAAACATGCATATTTATCACCAATGAATTTAAACATTGCTTATAAAGTACAAAGTCAATTTTACAAATGAAATCTCCTTCAAAAGTTAGAATTTGTTCTTTTAAGAGATGAAAAAAATGATTTGTCTCCAGTACCTCAGTATACTTTTAATCATTCTTCCTTCTAATATTCTATTCCTTATTTCAGATGTCTATGCAAAGCTAGAACCTAAGTATCTAAAATATGAAACTGAAAGAAAATAAATATAGCAACATGAATTGGGAGACATTAGGAACACTCTCTCTTTTTTTGAGACACAGGGTCTCATTGAGTTAGTATCTCGCTAAGTAGCTGAGGCTGGCTTTGAACTTGCAACCCTCCTGCCTCAGCCTCCAGAGCTGCTGGGATTAAAGGAGTGTGCCACCAAGTCCAGCAGGAACACTCTTTAACACTTTATTTTTCTAACAACTTTAAGTGGGTTTTTTTTTTTTTTTTGCGGGGGGGGGGGGGGCGGGATATACTGGAGATTGAATTTGGGCACTCCACCACTGAACCACATTTTGTATCTATTTAGAGACAGGGTCTCACTGAGTTGCTTGGCACCTCACAGTTGCTGAGGCTGGCTTTGAATTTGTGATCCTCCTGCCTCAGCCTCCCGAGCCACTGGGATTACAGGTGTGTGCAGCAGGCTTATGTCCCATATTTTTTGTTTGCCTATGAAAATTTACATAAGGTTGCAAAAGATGCTCCTGAAACAGCATTAACTGGTGGAATCTGAGCTCCTGGACATGCTCTTGTGTCAGATAAACCAAAGCACAGCATGAACTGCTCCCTCGTCCCGTCCCCCAGGCCCTTCTGAAAGGAAGAAATGAGAAGCTGGTCTTCCCTAAGAATTTTAATAAATATGCCAATCTGCTGTGGGATGCTGACAGTGCAGCAGGCTGCTGATGTGTGGGGCGGGGGGCTTATGGAACTTGCATTTGCTATGAACTGAGAACCACTCTAGAAAATAGCAATATTTTTCAAAAAGAAGGGCGGGGGAAGTATTTAGCCTTTTATATCAAATTCACTTTTGGTAATGCCCTCCAACATTTCTGATATTTAGTATCATTGAGATTTTGAAAAATACATATGTATACAAGTGTGTGGGTGTGTGTGGATGCATAGACCAACAAGATGGGAAAAAAAAAAAACGCTCTGTCTGCACAGAGATGGCTTCTCTTCCTTTTCTGAAATTCTGGTATTACCAATACATACCCTTCCTTTGCAAGTGATCTCCTGATATAGCTAAAATATTTGAAACTTGCACTGTGTTACCAAATAAGTTATATGTCAAATTGACATATAATCTATCAGCTCTCAGCTTTTCAGATATAAAACTTAAAGTTATTAGCTTCAAAGCAGATTTTTCCATTCTGCATAAAAAGAGCTGGATTACTTTACATTCTTGCAAACACAAAATCTCTCTCCTTTTCACAACCCCTCCAAAAAATAAGCTACCATATTTTACTCTAAATAAATAAAGGTATTGTGTCCAACTACAACTAAAAAATAAATATCTAAAAAAACAAAAAGACCACCTTCTGGAAAGATCATAATCTGTCTCCGAAGCCTGTGACTTTTGGTGGATTTTGCTATGACAGGAGAAAGGCACTGATGGCTTCAGAGCGATGGCACTGGTGGCTTCAGAGTGATGGCCTCACCCAGTGCGTGGGTGTCTAATATAGAAGACGTGGACCCCCTCAAGTGAATCTTGCTTAACTTCTAGAGATCTTTACACTTCACCCTTTGGGAATCTATTTTCATTATAAGTATCCTGATGTTTTCTGCTTTCCCCATTCACCTGCATCGCCCCAATGCCCACCTTCCTCCTTCTCTTCCTCTTTCTGGAATAGCAATTTTGAATACAAACCTTTCCATCTCTCTTGTTCACGAGGATCATCAGCACCTGGAACATTTCAGGACACATAACTATGGAAGGAAGGGACGACCAGGATGTGCTTGTCTACCATCCCAGGCTATATTCTTCTCGCAGGCCCCCTGCACATGCAACCAGGCTCCAGATGAACACACATTAGCCTCCTGACGCTCACGCTCCAGTATCACTGCCCATGTCCTTCTGCAGAGGACAGACTCTGTGTGCTCCTTTCCTGACAGCAAGCCCAGGGCAGGCAACACATGCAGCAGGGACTCAATGGTACAGGCTGCATTAATGCCAGGCTTCCTCGCGGGTTCCTCTCTCCTGATGCTGCCGCTTGCCCTGTAAGTATGCCTGCCTCCCTACACTCGAGTCTCAAGTCATGTTAAGACTGGGTTGTTCATAACAGGCTGAAAGTATTAAAAATATTCTCTTGTATTAAAAATATTCTCTTGTATCTATGATGCTTTTATCATAAGTATTCAGTGATATCTTTTTAACTTGATCTCTTTCTAAAAAATTAAATAAAGGTATCATACAAACAGATAATCAAAGAGAGTAAACTCTTAAATAACCATGAGTTTAAGAGTAAGTCTACCAGCTGGGCATGGTAGCACATGCTTGTAATCCCAGACTCTTGGGAAGCTGAGGCAGAAATTCAAGTTCAAAGCCAGTCTGGCCAGCTCAGTGAGACTCCATTTCCAAAAGAAGAGAATAAGTACACTGGAGAAATTGAGGTTTTAAGAAAATTTATTTTCCTGATTAAATGGTTAGCTCACACAATGCTTTGGAGATAAAAATAATGCTTTGCAACCAATGTATTCCCAATGACACACACTGTATTCCAGTACTTCAGCAGAAAGTCAAATTGCACAGCTCTTATTTTGAAACAACCCCACATAAAGAACCCTAAGAGAGGGCTGGGGTTGTGGCTCAGTGGTAGAGCGCTCGCCTAGTGCGTGCGAAGCCCTGGGTTTGATCCTCAGGCCAACATAAAAATAAATAGGTAAAACAAAGGTATGAAGCACCTTCCTTATGTCCTCATGAGACATCCAGCTGCTGGGAAACCCAGCATCCCAGCAAAAGAAACCAGCACCAACAACTCCCAATGATGATGCTGCCGCCATCTAAGGTCCTGAAAGAGACCAGCCCTGTCTGTTCCGTTCGCTAGTGTCCTAGTTCCTTCTGAGCAGAAATAAAATTCAGCCTGCCACCAACCTCCCACACAGGGGGGAACCAGACTGCAAGGCACTAGTGTGATGAGAGAATTCAACAGAGAAAAGAACCCGCAAAAGGCCAAAGAGCAAACTCAGGAAAGTTCCCTGAAAGAGAGGGTGCTAGCCAGGAGGAACAGCCTGAGGAACACAGGCATCTGCAGTTCATATGACAGATCAGTAATCAGGATTCCATATAAACAAAGAACTCTTACCTAAAACATGTGCGCTAAATTCTTCTGAAGGAACACTACATGACAGGGCAGAAGAATGCACAAGATCCATATTTCAACAACCAATGGGTCTCGAAGGCATGTTAAGTGATACACACACCGCGACTCTTCATTAGGGAAATGGTTCCCACCACACTCCTCTGGGAGTAAGGACAAGTGGGAGTGTGAATGGGCAAATATGAGGCACAGGCTGTCTTTAAATTATTCATAAAGCTTTACTTGTTTCATTAAAGAGAGATTTTAAATAAGACGAGCACCTTATTAACTTTCAGTTACTCTGTATGTGGGCATTTATCACACTATCTGCATACTTCTATAGTAAAATTGTCCCTCATAAAGAAAGCTACCTGTAGTTCATGTGAGGCCCAGACAACACTCTTCTGAAGAGTCATCTTCTCACCCAGACTACCCTGTATATACAGAAACACTGACATTCTGACCTCGGACTGCTAAAAAACCAATGAGCCTACAATGATGGTCATTTTCATGTGATTTGTAAAAATGAACATTACGATTTAAAACATGTTTAGCAAAGCAGTGGTCTCATTTATTCAAGACAAACACACACCCACAATTTTGGCAAAGCTAGTTTATGAACTTAGAAGTCTAGAAGCCTTCACTCATCTAAAGTTGAACATGCTGTTCTTTAATGTACTAAGATTTTCCTAAACAGAAAGATGGCTGAGAGCATTATGTGAGAGCAGGCGCTAAGGACACCCTGTGTCTGGCACCTCGAGGACAGTGCACAGCTGAAGACTACTCACAGATGAGTTTCAGAGAACAGCTCCAAATGGATCTTAATTTAATAAATAGAATTTTTTCAATGCACAATCTTTATTCCATTAACTATCTATAATGTTTCTCTAGTTAAAAGATAAAAATTTGTGATTATAGGGATCACAAAAATAAACAAAAAGACAAACTATATTCTCCTTCAAATAAAATTCTACCAAAATACAAAAGTAGCAAATATGGTTCATTTCTGACACAAAGAAGGAAGCCTGGAGACAGACATCTGCCCGAGGTAAGACGGCAGTGAGAAACACAACAAAGGACCCCATTAGCTGTGACTGAGTTACAAATTAACAGTGCAGGGCAAGGGCAGCTGTCAGCCTCAGCAGTACAAGCTTCTCCAAAGCATGCCCTCTTCAGTGGAAGTGGGAGCAGGAGACGAGACCCCCCCACACACCCAAATCAGCACAGCCCAGGACACAGGCGGTGGAGAGCACATTAGCATTCTGCACCTCTCAGGTCCAGCTGGAAGTTTCAATCTGTGAACAATGAGAAACAGCAGCATGTGGTTTATCGTTACTGTGTAATCTGGTCTGGTTTCCTTTTCAATAGAGAACTTAAGTGGCTATACTAGCAAAAAGAGATTATCAACCAGGTCAGCAGCTTCATAAACAAATTCAACAAGAGGCCAGGGGGTAAGGCTACAAACCTGGATGAGAAATATTTCCCTTTCTCTACCTCTGGAAATGATGCTCATTCTTCAAAGTTTTGCTCAAATGTCTTCCATTTTGGAAAGGGTTACCTAATCTCTCCAGTTGGAAGAAATTATTTCTTCCTTTTCTATGTTCCAACAATAAGATGATTTCCACCCTGGTGTCTGCAGCCTGGCCTCTCTGAGTTCCACACCCAGCTGCCCACTGCTGACCTCTCCCTGCACTCGTCCTCTGCACCTCACTGTTTCATGCCACACAGCAGGCTGAGTCCCACACTCACGGTCTCTCAGCTCAGCACAGGACGCTGCCATTCACCAGCAATGTGGCCCAAAGCAGTTACCCAGCTTTCCACTCTTCCTCCCTTAACCATCGGCAGTTCTGTGGGTGCCACCTTCAAGACACGTGGAACGGGAGCAAGCTTGACATGGTCCTGCCCACACCATGGTCTCTCCCGCACTCTCAGCCTACATCCCTGCCATGGCCACAAGGCCTCCACACACCCCGCAGCACAGAGCTCTCGGAGCCTGTCCTCCTCACCTGCCGTGGCTTTTTAAAGACTCCTGCTCAGAACCCTCCACACCTCCGCATGAAGAAACATATTTTGAAGCCCCTCTGGTGGTCTGCTGCTAGCAAGGTGCCCACCCTCTTGTGAAGCCCATCTCCTAGTGTGCCCATCCCTGGCTCCAGGGCAGGCACAGTGACCACGCTGCTCCCTGAGCACACCAGCCTGATTGCTACTCAGGGCCCTGGACTTGCACTGCCCTTCCCAAGTCTGCAAAGCTCTCTCCCAAACATCTGCATGGCCTGATGCTTTATTTTTTATTTTTTTATACCTTTATTTTATTTGTTTTTATGTGGTGCTGATAGAACCCAGTGTCTCACATGTGCTAGGCAAGAACTCTACCACTGGCCACAACTCCAGTCCCTTGTGTAAGTGTTTTATACAGGTCTTTGTCCAGTTCCAACTGCACCTTCTCAGGGAAGTGGCGTCCCCAGTTACCAATTTAAAACACAGCCCAAAAATTAGGGATGTAGCTCTAATAGAGTGCTTGCCAGGCATGCACAAGGCCCTGCATTCCATTCCTGTGGTGCAAAAGACAAAAACAAAAAATAAACAGAACTTACTCCCAAATCCCTTTATCCTGCTCTTTTCATTTAGCACCTACCACACTACCTAAAACAAATTATATATTATTTCTATTTTCATGTGGCATATCTTCTCTGCTAGAAGATGAGCTTCATAAACACAAAGGTTTTCTCAGGTTTTTTTTCACCCCAACCCCTCAAGTATCCGTAACAACGGCTCTCAGGAAGTTATGAGGATGCTCCTCCAGGAGCTGTGCAAGGCTTTCAGGTGAGAGATGACAGGGCAGGACACTCCTGCTACACACTGGTAAGCTAGTAATACACTCCCAGGGTCTCCAAGCTGATCAAAGCAGAGGCTCTGGGACTGCATGCTGAAATGATGCATCTTCACAAATCACACTGACATTAGCTAACATTGAATGGTGCCAGGCCCTCTCCAAGTGCTTTACACGTGCTAATTTATTTTATACTCCTCACACACCTCAAAGAAAAGGCACAGAGAGGTTAGACACCTTATCAAAGGTCACATGACTTTCAACAGGCAGATCTAGGATCACACCCAAGCATTCTGGCCCCAGAGGTAACTCTGAGCCATTAACTGCTGGGCTCAATACCACCTCTCACTGAACTGAACACCATGGGAAAGGAAATTCAGTCCCAAACACAGAGAGGGTACCCAGGACTGAGCACTGAGGAAGGCCCTGGGGTTTGAGGAGCTGCCACAGACAGGAAGCACACTCAAGCTGCAAGGCAGTAGGGGAAGGCACAGCATGACGCACCTGTGAGAGGTCATCAGGGGACCATGAGCCCAAAGTAGTGGGGGCCCAAAAAGAGGAACAGGGCTGAGTTCAAAGATGCAGAGTAGCCCCATTTTGAAAGGCTCTAACACTGGTCTAAGAATTTTGAACATGAACTTGTAAGTTCTAGGGAGCCAATAAATGGAGAGGTGTGGAAAAGGGGGAGTGGAAAATGAGCTTAGGATTTCTGGCTTGCCCAAGTGGACACAGGGACACTTCCAAGGTGCAGGAGGAGCCTTGGTGAGTGGAGATGAGTAAATCGTCAATGCAACATGGACCATGCTGACTTCAAGGAGGAGTTTCTGTGACTGGTAGAGAGGCCAGGTGTCTAGCTGGCAAACAGCTGCAAGATGCAAAGATCTGCCTGGAGATGGAGACTGGAAGTCTGCTGAGCTGGGGGGGAGCTGAAGGTATTATTAATGAGATACCATACAGGGAACAGGAAAGCAAACCCCAGTGGTCAACTCTAATACACAGTGACAAGTATGGAAATCCAGGGGGACAGGCATAATGTGGACTGTGTTAGAGGTAAAGCACATACTTAATTTCAGAGGTAAGCAGGAAGGAGCAGTGAACAGGAAGAAGAAGAAACTAACATTTAGTGATGGAAATAGCATATGTAAGAGTCCTGTGGTCAGGGAGAACTAAAACGCTGGCATAAAATATAAGGAAAGACGAAACTAGACGACAGCAGGGTGACAGTACAAGGGATCATATTAAAGAATTCAGACTTTTATTCTGTTGGCAATGGAAGACATTCAATGACTTTAAGCAATCAAGAGATACGTTCACATCTGCATCTTTGAAAGCTTCAGGCTTTCTGGACATCGAGGACAGATAGGCTATTTGTCTTCCGGTGGGAATTAGGGAACAGAGTAGAAGGGGCTGATTTCATAGGCTCTCCAGGTTGGTAAACTGCATTAACGTGGATGCCATTCAATGAGTTGGCAGCAGGAACGGAAGATGGAAGAAAAGGAAAATAGAGTGGAATGGAATTCAGATTGGGGCATGCTGCACTTTAAGAACCTGTGACTCTGATACACAGGCTTGGGTCAGGCGTGGGCTGACATATAAGAGATGTCAGAAGTCAAAGGCACTGGTAGAAGAGTGCCCCAAGGGGAGCAGGGAGACAGAAAGGGAGGAAATGAGAGAAGAAGAGGGAAGAGGAGGGTGTGAGAAGGAGAGTCTGAACCCTTGAGCATCACCCATAGGACCCATGAGTGAGGGCAGAAGTGACCATACAAGCCCAAGAAAACCAGAGAGTGACTAGGATGGGAAAGGTAGCAGTGTCAACAGGCAGGATGGCAAACGCTGAGTACACCCAGGCTGACAAATGAAAACACAGCCAACCCGGGCACAGTAGGGTGCGCCTATAACCCCAGCAGCTTGGGAGGCTGAGGCAGGAGGATTGAGAGTTCAAATCCAGCCTCAGCAACTTCGCAAGGCCCTAAGCAACTCAGCACAACCCTGTCTCTAAATAAAATAAAAAAGGGTTGGGGGTGTGGCTCAGGAGTTAAGTGCCACTGGGTTCAATCCCCAGTACCAAAAAAAAAAAAAAAATCATAGGCAGGATGGAGTGGAAGCAATCACCAAGCTCTTGGGGAGTGACTCTGGGCGCACATGAATGAGACACAGACAGGGACTTCTCACCCAGAGTCTGGCGCACAAGAAGGCACTAAGGGACAAGTTAGGGCAAAGGCACCTCAGGAAGCATCTTGCCTTTTCAAAAGTAGAGTAAAAGCATCTGACTACACTCAGATGTCCACCGACGTGCTGACTGCCAAGCACTGTGCTCAGCGCCAGGTCTATAAAGAAACAAGAGACAATCTCGTTTTGAAGGAGAAAGGCAACAAAAGCAACATTTAGAAATAATAATAAAATGGAAGAAAAAAGACCCAAATTAGCCCACCATGTTCCTGAAGACTTCCCCAGAGACCTCAGTCTCTTCCAGATCTGCCTCAGCACATGGCTGGAGGGACAGCAGGAGGACCGCAAAGCAGATTGAGCCCACAGACCCTCTCAAGAGTGGGCCGTGGCTTTCCTTCACCCATTAGTGCAGCAGTGCCAGACTTTACAGAGGTCAAAGGCACAGACTGAGATTTTCAATGGAACCCATCAGGACACACCTACATACCAACAATCGATGTCTGCCTTCAAAGCACTTTCCATCATTCTTCTTCAGGTAAAACAAACCTGGATCTCAAGTTCTCAAGCCTGGAGCTGGATGGACTCTATATGATTAGGAGTGTAAGCCTCCTTATGCCACAGAGAAGGAAATCACAGCTGAGGTGCTTAGATGAGAGCCTCCAAGTGACAGCAAGACGGGAACCAAGGCTGGAGACCAAGAGGCCTGGATGCCTGGCCAAGAGCTGGGCCTCCATATTCTCACCACCAACACGGAGGGGACAGTGACACTGATGTTCCCAGGTAGGCCACATTCCATTCCTTTTCTTTCTCTACTAAGCTAAAAATGTTAAATGGTGTAAGCAAAGGGCAAAAATAGTCCCCATTTAACCCAGAAACACATGTTTTGTAAAGGAGTAAAAGACCTGGGCTGGGAGTAGAAAGGCAAAGGGAAGGGACAGTTGCGGTAACAAATAGCACACTACCTTTAGCAATGACAGAGAAGTGATTCACAATGAGAAGTAGTGAAGCTTGACATCAGTTCCTAGGGAAAACAGAATTGGGTTAGGGCAGTCTCCCCAGCACAGAGAGCACCATGCACCTAAGAGGCGTCCACAAGACACTCCGGCTCAGCACCCTGACTTGCTTTTCTATGCCATTTCTCTTTCATTCACTCTTTTCTCTGTTCCCACTGTCCTATTTCCAGTCCTTCTATCATCTTCCTGACAACATAATAGATAAGAAAGCTAAGGGCAATGACACTCTTTGAAAGGAGGAAACCCAGTGGGCACAAGAATGAAGAAGACCACTGCTTTGCAGTCAGGCAGATCATGCATCTCAACTCCACTTTGTGACTTGGGTCAATAATCTAGGGATCACAGTTGTACCCACTTCCTAGCCTTACTGCAAGAATTAAATAAATAGGCACTTAGAAAAATGTCCAGCAAAGAACAAGCTCACCACATCACACATTTCAAATGTGTGATCTAAAGCCCAACACAGAATTAACACAGCTGTTCTAAGCTCCCAATGGAGGGCATACCATGAGTCCAGTCCCCATTTTTCCTCATCATCCCCCAACACCAAGATGATAGAAACTCATATAAGGGCCAGGTCTTCCTCCCCAGAACCAAACCAAACCAAAGCCTAGCCCATAGGAAACTTTCAGTGCATGGGACTGAATCAAAGCCTAACCTAGCATCCTCTCATATCTCCAAGGGAGTCAGTTCCATGTGAATAAAACCACAAAGGACAGGTTGTGCAAAAGAAGAGCAGTAGCTGGTCTCTATAGACAACCATGTGCCACGCAGACGATCACTGCAGCTGGTCTTTAGGCGCATTCTGACTCTGCTTGTATCCTGATGAAGCCATCATTTGGGTGAATGACGACATCCCAAAGTACATCCCATACAGATGAAAACAGCACTTTTTTTTTTGACATCGTCTTAAGCTGACCTCTTGCCACATTCAAAGGAATCTCTAGTTGTATATTAACTCATCTTATTTGCTTCTCTGCCCAAAGCAGTGGCCCATCAGAAGCACACAGAACTAAAGGTATAGTAGTTCCGCTTGTAAAGTTTAAAGTGGCACCTATAAATGCTATTTATTTTAGACAATCCTACCTTAACAAGCACCCTTTACATTTCTCTAATTCCCACTTTACAAGTCTGCAAACCTATGAAATTCCTACTAAACACAAGCTTTACCACACCTTCCAAGAAATGGGGAGCAGGATCACAAATTACTCACAAAGTCAAGGCTTCTAAACATACAGAATTGTGAAATATCATTGAAATCTGATATAAAAGCAAACTAATATCCACAATATAAATCAAAGCATGCTTTGGAATAACCAGGCTGAACGTTCTTTTTATAATAAGGTAAAAAGTTCTTCTTAAAAATTTCCAAGAATAATTCTTAATGAATTGATATTCTTCAGAAATCATTCTGACAGTCATTAATTCCTTAATGGTTACAAATTCTCTGCCTCCCTCTCAAGAATAAATCCTTTATAAGTTAATCTAGCAAGCTGACAGCAGTATAAATTATGGTGCCTAAACCACACCTGGCTCAGAGTCCTGTTAGGGCTCTGGCATTAAACAACCTGGGTCAGAACCCAGCATCACCATTAATACTGTGGCCTCCTTCAGGGCGAGTTACCCAGTCGCTGAATGAGTCATCTGAGATTGCTATATAGACTAAATATAAGGCAGAAAATAAAAGCACCTCCTACCTGTGGTCCCTACACTTTGTAGACTAGCTATTGACAATGAAGCATTCGTTCTCCCTCACCTTTTCTTTACCCTGGTTTTGCAAAATTCACATCTACCACTGCTTTCAGCTGCAGACCCTGACTGGGACGAGGAAGCCTCCACCTGACCCTTACACAGCCATTGCACTCAGCTGTCTGCTCTCCCTGCATTCTCAGAGCACTCATAAGCCTTCAGAGACAACTTAAAGACCTGGAGTCTTCAGGGTTCTAAGGCACAGCCTCAGCAATTCCAATGGGGTACATGGTCCTGGGAGATTGTCTTCAAGCACAATCTAAAACTCGGGAAACCACAGCAGTCTCAACGCACTCCTCTCCCAAAATATTTATTTCCCTAATTTCTTTCCCTGATAGGCAAAGACTACAGGAGCCTTCTGAAAGGCCAAGAGTGCACAAACTCACAAACCCTTATCAGCACAATGTGCCCCACCAGCAATGTCACAGGTGCCCATTGGGGAGGGGAGACACACACACATACACACACACACACACACACACATTCTCTCTCTCTCTCTCTCTCTCTCTCTCTCTCTCTCCAAGGAAGTCATTACTTGACACGGGGGAGAAAAATACTAAACTACTTATCAAAAATAATAATAATAACCCTCCAAAAGAACGGAGGAAAACTCTACCAAAGTACTTGCATAGCTTTACAATTAATATAAAATATTAACAGTAAGCTTTTCAATGTTTTCCCAGAGGACTATTTCACAATAGCCATTTCTCAACAGTTCCTACCCCAGCCTCACCCCTGGAAAGGGGGAAAAACTCTGAGGCCCCCCAGAGTATTATCTAGGCATCAACAGCTTCTTTTAAAACAATGCCTTTAACCTTCTGAAAAAAATGGATATTCTAGAGATACTATTCTGCCACAGTTATTTTTTATAATAACTTAAAATGACTGTCAAATTCAGTAACTCTGTTCCCATAACAAAGTTCTTAAAACAAGAACTCGTTTTTGTAGAGCCAGCTGTCCAGGTCTGCCAGGTAAAAACTTCAAAGAACGCACCTACCCACTGAGCAAGGGCCAGAGCCATCCTGAGTATGAGAGGTGGACGCCTGAAAGGGGCCTATGAGGACAGAAAACATGGAAGTCAGCCTGAAAACCATAATGCAACTTTGTTTTTAATGCAATCCCCAGTGCAAAATAACTGTAGAAGGCTTTTATTTTATGTAAAAGACACTCTGAGGCCCTTCGTCTTGACTGATGGAAAGCAGCGCTTTGTCCATCCTGCCCATCATCTTGCTGAGAGCTACGCTCACTGCTTCCAAAGCATGGCCGTCCTTTAGATGGTAAGTTTTTCACCAAATGGAGGCTGTAAGAGGCAATCTTTGAGATAATCCTTTCTGTAAATTTGAAATTTCAGTTTCTCAAATTCGAGCCTGGGGGAGTATGTGAGTGAGAACCAACATAATTTCTCCTCGGACTCCTCCCCTGATTTCAACTACTTAGTGGCAATATTGCAAGGTCAAAGTGCTCCATATTTTGCCTTCAGCATTTGAAAAAAGATGCTATATACTTCTAATAAATAAAAGATAGTGTTAATAATGTTCAAGAGTCCAGCTCTTTAATAAGTATCAATTCAAACTAATTATTTTAATAAATCCACACTTGGATGAAAAGCTGCTAGGTAATTATGAAAACAGCAGTGAGGCCTGTTACACCACACACACACTAAGGAGACATCACCACCACCTTCTAAATACAAGCGCATGGCCAGCAACTACACATTCCCCGAGGAACTTAACTGTGAAGAAAAGAAAGCAAATAAGTGGAATGAAAAAAAATAAATAAAAAAGTTAACTTCTAGTTCAACAGTATTATCTAAGAAGATTTAAGTTTGACTCAAGCTTAGTAGATTTAATGCCACTTGGTTTTGATGAGCAAGCTGGTTAATAATTAAATAAATGAAGATAATCTATTCAGGACGGATTTAAACCATACCATAAAGAATCTTAAGCACACTGCTGACATTTTGTTGTGCTGTAAATCACAGTCTGCCTATGTGATCATGAAATGTGAAGGGAATCAGTGCTACACTAAAGCTAAAGAATTAATGTTGTACTTAGCATCTGAAAGATAATTATTGCAATGAATGGACTATATCCACAGGGTTTTAGCTTTTTTTTTTTTAACTTTCTAAACAATCCTAAATTACACATCAACTTGAGGGGCTCAATTAATGATTCTAAGCTTGCTTTCCTTATGCAAAAAAAGAGAGTGTCCCTAAGTTATCACTTACAGTTCCCAAGTTCCTATTTCCCCCAAAAGTAGTGATCAACTACACCAGCCCACTGGCCCTATCCCTAGAGACCAATGGCACGACTCAGACTTCCTGAAGGCTACTGGCTGAGTCTCAGAACAAAGCAAAAGTAAATGGCCCACAATGGGTTTAAGCTTCGACCTTATGAGGATGGTTATTTTTTTTTTTTAATATTTTTAGTTGTAGATGGACAAGAAACCTTTACTTATTTATTTATTTGGGGTACCCGGGATTGAATTCAGGGGCACTCGAACACTGAGCCACATCCCTAGTCCTATTTTGTATTTTATTCAGAGACAGGGTCTCACTGAGTTGCTTAGCGCCTCACCGTTGCTAAGGCTGGCTTTGAACTCATGATTCTCCTGTCTCAGCCTCCAGAGCCACTGGGATTACAGGCGTGCCCCACCACAGCCGGCTGTTTATCTATTTTTATGTGGTGCTGAGGAGCAAACCCAGTGCCTCACAGTACTGGGCAAGTGCTCTATCATTGAGCCACAGTCCCAGCTCGAAGATGGTTACTGATCATTCCTAGGTGATAGTACCATTGGCAAGAGGGTGTGCCAGGATGTGACAAAGGATTAAGTCTTGGACAATGACCAAAGAAATAGAAAACACACTACTTACCACAGATAAAATCTGATGGAAGGGGAGGGAGTGGAAAAAGAAGAGATAAAATGCCTTAGAAGTGACTCATTCTGAAAGTGTTCTCTGAGCTGGACACAGTGGGATCAAAGGGAGGAGACAGAGAGGAAAGGATTAGGCCTTGGGAGGACCAGACATCAATGGGAAGAGTGACAACGAAAACCGAACACAATCTCACTCCACAGGTTTCAAAACCTTTCCTCTCTCCAAAAGTTCCTGGTTTGAAGGAGCTTCTACCTTTGTTGCTTCTTAAAATGATCTGTTGAAGTCCAATTTTAAATCTAGGCAAATCCACTGGGGCATGCTTTTCTATCAGGAACCCAGTCTCTCTCCCTTGTCACTCAACACATGCAACATGATATGTTCTATCAAATTGAACAAGGTCATGTAAATTTGTGTTCTTCTTCCACTGTAACATCTTTAAATTTAACATACTACACAAAAATCCCAAGGTTATGAAGACTCTGATAACATACAATCCCACACCATCATCTTAGGCTGTACTTAAAAGATGGCTAATTTTCTTCTGAATGATGGGTATTTTAATTATTAACTTCTTAAGCAAAGTTAGCTTAGAGATTTGATTCATTTAGGTGAACCACCAGAAATCAGAGTTGTTATCCTGAATAACCTAGAAGAGACCAATTATATGTGTCAATTCTCATCCTGAAATGAATTATCGCCATACAACAAGCCAGACCACTGAGTCTCTATTCTAATTTGATTATCTTCACATTCAGCTTCAAACAAATGAGCAAAACACCTCAAAAATGGTTTACACATGCCTACAGATGCCTCTTCCAAAGTTAGGAGCAATGCCCTTCAACAATTTGACACCACAAATTCTCCTGGACCACTTCCCTAGCAAAAATACCCAATGACTTTGGCCATCCTTACTTTAGCCAACCCAGGGTCAGAGAGATCACTTTGCCATACCCTTTAAGTAAACAAGCTGAAGAGATGAAACCAGCTTCATGTATTCAACCAGAAATCTCTGTACAGACTTCTGCATCTACAGAGTACCTTCCTAAAAAGCAGCAAAACTTTCTATGCAACTGAGACACAAGGTAGGAGTGTCACCCCAACAACTCCAGATCCAGGCACCAGGGAATGAAGTGGCAGCACAAGGTCACACATCCTTTAAGTCAAAGAACTGGAACAAAAACATGAATTTTCTCTGTAAAACACACTAGAGGAGAGTGCTTGCACTGGGGCTTGGGTTTCAGGGAGTCAATCTAAGGAAGAACTATTTAGAAAGCAACACAATTTGAAGCTGGGGATGTGGCTCAGTGGAAAAACCCTTGCCTAGCATGCACAAGAAGCTGGGTTTGATCTCCAGTACAGGGGTGTGGGGGGGTGCGGAACAGCCACACAATTTTAACTCAACACTAGGCACCAAGGGACTGAGAAGATCTGACCCTGTCTGTAGGAAGCCTTGGCTCCTACTTTGCCCTGAATTTCTTTGCTGCTATGGTGGCATCCCAAAGGAACAGTCACCTCAGCTTTTCCGCCTCTATACAGGCAACTTGCTTTGTCTGAAATGCTCCCCACCCATTCTCTTTCTAGCTGGCTTTGTGGACCTCTGCAACCAGCTCAGATGATACCTGTCTTAGGAGTAGACCTCTGCAATGCTCCCAGAACATGCTCCATTGCCTTACTTGGCTGTGTACTATCCTGGCTGATGATCTCACCTGCCAGTCCCCACACTTAAAGTACTAGGGAAGACGCTGAGGGAGGATGAGGGGACAACTGATAGGACCTGGCTTCTTCCAGTGTCTGACAACGGAGCAGGTGAGTATTTGTGGACTAACTGAATCTATGTGTCAATTCACAGAAGAACCAAGTCAGGTTTCCCGGATAGAGAATTTCAGACTACTCAAGGGAAAACCATCACTCACCACCTTCACGTGACTACTTGGATTCCTTTCCCAGTCTAGCTCCTCCAGAAGTCCCTGAGACCACACAAGTTCAGGTACAGATGTTCCTCGATTTACAATGGAATTACATTCTAAAAACCCATTATGAATTGAAAATACTTTAAGTCAAAAATGCATTTAATAACCTAAACTACCAAACATTGTCCCTTAGCCTAGCCTGGCCTACCCTAAACGTGCTCAGATTGCTTAAATTAGCCTACAGTTATGCAAAATCATCCAACACAAAACCTATTTAATAATAATGTTATTTAAATATATGCTGAATAGCTCATGTTTTGTACAATGAAATACAAAAGCAAAAAACACAATATCCAAAAAAATGCCAGCAACACAGTACACTGTGGAGTATCAGTTGTCTCCTCCTGTGACTGTGACTGCTGGGAGCTGCAGCTCTCTGTCACTATTCAGCATCAGATAGAGAAGAACAAACCACATATAGTTAACCTGGGCAAAGATCAAACTTCACAATTCAAAACAGATTCTACTGAATATATATCAATTTCACACCACTGTAGGGTAGAAAAATCATAAACCAAACTACTGTGAGTAGAGAGAGATCCTCTGTATACTGTCATGGAATGAGGATCCCATGCTAGGTTTCTATGGGGTTGTTTTGTTTTGTTTCCATTTCAACTGAACCTTGGATTTCTTACACATTCAGAGTCATTTCACATTATTAACCTCAATGGTAAAGTGAGAGCCACAATTCTGGGGTCTGACAGCATAATAGTCAAGTGTGAGCTCTGAAGTCTGGGTTCAAAAGTATCATCTGCCAACTGGGTAACTTTCGTCAAGTTACCCTACACTACTTCCTTACAACACACAAAAACCAAGGTGCCTCTGGCCGGCATTCATTTCACAAAAATTAAGTGAGCACCTACCGTGGGCCACATGCAGGCCATACAGTGGTGACCGGCCATTGGATCTAAACTACACCTTCATCAAGTCAGTCTGTTATTTCCTTTACAGAACTTACCACTACCTGCAAAGACCTTGTTCATGGTAATCTCCTCTGATTAGAATATGGTGAGCTCTAACTCTCCCCAGTGCTCGCTACAATTACTCAATGAATGCAAAAAGAATGAATGAGCAACCTGGACAAGCTCTCTGTTGTCTTTTGCCTCATGACCCTTACATTTTGGTAAAGAAGGAAAGAAACAGATACAAAAATACTTATACATATGATAAAAAAAAGTTATATGTGTTATATGTATTTTATATATATGAAATTATATATGTGTGTGCGTATATATAGATATATAGATACACATATAAAACGTGGTTAAGTGCAGAGGAGAAACCAGAGCCCTGGCTTCCCAGAGGGGCACTTGTTGCTCCAGCCTCCTGCTGGCTACAACTCCAAGCATCTCTGGGAATAAAAAGGATGTCCCAGCACCCTGGCGGCCTCCCTCAGCACGAGGAAGACCCTCGAGAGAATGGTGGTCCACTCCCATCAGAACTCTGGAGGAGGTTCCCTTTATGTATTCCTTCAACAGACATTTATTAGGCACCTAGTATGTACTGAACACAGAGCAGCGAACAGACAAGGTACTGTCCTCATGGGGTTTCCCATCTAGTGTCGAAACTCAGTGACTGGGTGGTGAAACGTGCTGTGCTGATCACAAGTCAGAGATGTGACAGGCATGACAATGGTGTCCACGGTGGTCTGGTGGTCAGTGCAGGCCATTCAGCAGGTGACACTAAGCTGAGACCTTGTGAAGCGCAGGGGAAGGGCCTTCCAGACAGAGGGCCACCAGTGCTTGCACTCCTCGAAGTCCTCAGAAGTTATGGTGGCCTTCTTGACAAGTGTGCCTCGAAGGCGAGGCCACGGGAGGCTGGGGGAGGAGGAGCAGGACCCGGCCCCTCACCCGGCCCCGTGGCCCTCGGGGTCCAGAAGGCGCTCCGCAGCGCCCGGGCGGCGCCGAGGCAGCAGGCCCCACTGCCCCGCGGCCGCGCCGTCGGCGGGGACCTGCGCGACGTCATCGGCGCCGGGCTCCGTCCTCCGGCGCGGGCGGGGGCCGCGGCGGGCAGCCGCGGGCCTCCGGGGCTTACCTCGGAACTTGAGCTCGTGCTGCGGCTCGAGACTCAGGACCTGCTCCACCTTCGCCATGTTCCTTGGCGGCGGGGCACCTCTGGCAGGGAGACCCCCAAGAGGTCACCTGGGCCGGGCGGGAATGCTGCGCCCCCTTTAAATTCTACCCGAGGGGCCAGCGGCGCGGGCGGGGGTCGGCAGCGGGGGCGCGCGCGGGGGGGGGGGTGGCCTACGCGGTGCAGGCGCAGGGGCGGAGGGCGAGGCCGCGGTGCCGGGCGAGCTCACGGCACGCACGCACGCACGCACGCAGCGACGCACGCACGCACGCACGCAGCAGCTGGCCGGCTTGAGCAGCGGGAAGCGGTGCCCAGGCAGTGCGCAGACGCAGCCCAGGCCACGGGGCGGGGCTGCGGGCAGCAGGGGGCGGGGCCTCGCTTTGCTTGGGAGGAGGGGCGGCCTGGGTGTTAGTTCCTGCAAGCCTGTTTATTAGAGGCCTGGGGGGCCAGCCGTTGAGTTAAGTGCTTTGCTTAATAATAATTAACAAGTATAGGCTTCCACATCTCTGTTGCTCATGTGGTGCCGGGCACTGTTAGAGACTTGAATAATAATGAAAGCACTTATTATTATAAACGTGGTGTTTATGGGTGAGTGATATGTGCTATATGCACTGTGATGGATCATAAATAATAATTATAAACATAATAAACTACCAATTATTGTTTGCTTATTTTGTGCCACTCTGCTGAATGCTTTCAACAACAATAAGCAGCTATCATAAATAAAAGCTGCTCTACATTTAATGTTTATTGTGCAACAAACACTATGCTGGAGCCTTTACTAATAGACGCCATTTTTTCATGCAACAAACCTTTTTAGAAATATAATGACCAGAAAAGTTGCTTGATTCCCACCCTCTTGCTAGCACCTAAGGGAAAGACATTCTTTAAATAAATAATGAACAAATTAATTACATGATTAAAAATCTCTGGGAACCCAGATGTGTTTGACCTCAAAAACGGAGGTTCTACATCATTATTCCATTTAAATAGTGTTTCACTGTATAATATTAGCTGAATAAAATAGGTGTCCTTAATATCTCCTATACATACATACGTACATATATAGATGAAACAAGCGTGGCAAATTGTTGACAATAGTTAACTTTCGGGTCAGAATATAGATGTTCTTCATTCTATTCTTCCCACTTCTCTGTATACTTGAAAGTTTTCAAGGATAATCTTTGTCTTTTAACTGGGGCATTTAGTCCATTTATACTTATTATATTTACTAATATAACTAATATTATATTTACTAATATATTTACTAATATATTATATTTACTAATATATTTCTAATATTGTTATTTGTTTTTTGTAGGAGATACTGAGAATTGAACCCAACGGTGATTTACCACTGAGCCACATCCCCAGCCCTTTTCTTGAGACAGGGTCTCACTAAGTTGCTGAGGCTGGCCTTAAACTTTCTATTCTCCTGCCTCAGCCTCCTGAGTTGCTGGGATGACAGGTGTGTGCCACCACACCCATCTTATACTGTTGTTTCTATTGTCCTCCTTGCTTTTTACTTTTTCCACTTTCTTAGTTCCTTGGAGTTGATTTTTTTTTCAATCTGTTTTTCTTCTCTTATGTGCTTTATTTCTTTTTTTATACTTTTTTTAGCTGTCAATGGACACACTATATTTTATTTATTTATTTTTATGTGGTGCTGAGGCTGGAACTCAGTGCCTCACACTGAGCTACAGCCCCAGCCCATGTACTCTATTTCTATTGTTTTAGCGGTTATCTTAAAAATTTTGACAAGTTATTTATGAAAGTCTAATTTTTTAAATATCTTTACCCTGCTCCCTTGAACTATAAGGACTTTGGAATATTTTAATCACCCATCAGCTAAATTGTATGTGTTAATTGTAGTGTAGGTTTAGTCTTTTCTACCTCAACCCTGTGAAACGTTATTAACTTGTTTTACATAGTCAATTCAACCACATGGTTAAAACTTGTTTGCTTATCTTTTCTTCTTGCATCTCAACTTACACAACTGGGATCATTCTACTTGTGTCTGAAGTACATTCTTTAATTTTTACTTTTTTAAGGGTTGGTTGATGCAAGCTCTCTTGGTTTTTGTCTGCAAATGAATTTATTTTCCCTGGTTCTTAAAACATCCGGCCACTTGCTTGCTAGAGTAGCAGTCTCTCTCTGTCTCTGTCTCAGGACAGTGCAGGCACCATCCTCTACCCGCTGCTCCCATGTTTTTCGGGAGGAGTCAGATGACAATCTTATCATTATCCCTTCAAAGGAAATCTACATTTTCCCCTCTGTTCTTGTGTTCTGCAGTTTCACCAAGATGTATCTTTTAAAATTTATGTTCCTTGAATTCTTTGCTTTCTGAATTTGTTGATTAGTGTCTTTCATCATTCTGAAAAATTCCCAGATAATAGTAGTAGTAATAATACATTTCTCAATTTCATTTTACTTTATTATCATGCTAAAATACACATAACAGAATTGACCAGGTGCCATTTTTAAGTGCACAGCTCAGTGGTATTTAAGTATATTCATGTTGCTGTACAACCATCACCATCGCCCATCTTCAAATTCCTTTCATCTTGCAAAACTGGAAATGGACCCCTTAAATAGTCATTCCTCATTTCCACTTCCTCCCAGGTCCTGGCAATGTTCTACTTTCTGCCTGTATGAACGTGACTACTCTAGGTACCTCAAATAAGTGCAGTTGATATTTTCCTTTTGTGACTGGCTTATAACTCCTTGAACATGATGTCTTAGGGTTCAGCTGTGTTGTAGCATGGGAGATGCTATCTCTTTTAAATTTTACATCAACCCTATTCTCTCATTCTTTACATCTGGGATTGTGATTTGTGTTTTATTCAACTAGTGTTTTTCAAACTGTAGTTTCATTTCCCAAAAGTGGACCAATTGAGTTGGTTGTTATCAGCATTGAGGGAAAAAAAGGGGGGGGGTAGATAATTTGCAGTGAAATTGTATTGTTTCATGAAACTTTTGTTTCAGTTATATTCATTAACATCCACGTGCATCTAATAGAGTGTCATGAGGAAGAGTGGAAAGCAGGAGAGAAAGAATAAAATGCATTATTTACTGTGGATCAAGAAAGAAAGAAAGAGAAGGCAGGAAGGGATGGAGGGAGAGGAAAGAATTAAATGAATTTTTTAAAGTTTTTCATGCCACTCCTCCTATTTCTTAAGCTCTCTGTCACACCTTAATCTTACATCTTCATGTCCTACATTCTGGATATTTCTTCAGATCTCTCTTTCAGTCACTAATTCAGCCCCAAGAGCTTTTAATTTCATTTTCTTTTCTTTCTTTATTGGCGCTGTGGATAGAGCTCAGGGCCTCTTGCCTCCACCACGGAGCTGCCTCTCCAGAGTCATTGCTGGAGTGTGTGCCCTGGAGTGGGGGGACATTCACCAACGTCTTCTCACAACTCACCCAGTTACATTTGGGGTATGATACCTAGCAAGTTTGAAAATCTTTCACTACAAGACATAAAGGTTTTTTTGTTTTGTTTTGTTTTTGTTTTTTTTTTAAGGAATCCATATAATCTCTTTGGTTCTCTGTAATTTAAGCATAGAGTTCAGAGATGGGTGCTGGTTGCTTGCTTTCTGTTCTAGCCCATGGAATCAGAGGCAGCAGTCTCACCCCAGAGTTCTGTAGTCAGGGCAGCTGCGGCTTGGTGGGTAATGGGCACTTTTTGCACTTCTTGTTGCAATGAGCAGTTCACAAGCAGGTCACGATGTAACCCACAGTGAGGTCAGTGCACATGCGGTCAGTGGTGTGTGGTGAACGGGCTTTCTAGTGGCCGGGGGTTGGGGGGTAACTGAATGGGAGTTTCTGCCAGTTTCCATGGTATTCCACAGAAGCGGAGCGCAAACTGGCCATGGCTGGGGCTGTGAAAGGGATGCCATGGGGCCACTTCTAGGGTTGCCAGAAACATCTGGACACTGGCACAGCTGCCACTGCTGAGTGAAGGGTTACCACTAAAGGGACGCTGAGGGGACATGAAGCAGGCAGGAAGGAGCAGGCCCCCTGCCCTGTTCTGCTTTCCAGTCTTCCTATGTTCCTCTGCCGGCATCTGAGGAGATGGCGCGGCTCAGCCTCAGCAGCTTCTCAGAGCAGGGTTAGGGTGTGTCCATGGCTGAGAGAGAACGGCTTCCTGACCACCCTCCTTTTTCTATAAATGTGGGAGACACACCTTCCGTTAGAGTCCTGCTCTGCCATTCTGCGGGCTCCCACTCAGAGCCTCTATTTTCTTGTGGCTTTATAACCTTAGCTGAGCATTCTCGGAGGCCTGGCATTTCAGTTACTAATCACCCCCAAACCCAGTGCCTTCAGATAGCAACAGCCCCATCATTGTGACTTACACTTCAAGGGCTGACCAGGCTCAGCCAGGCGGCTCTCAGGCCTCGGAGACACAGGGAACCAGTGGCTGAGGTGTGCAGGGAATTCAGGGACAGCCACCCTGTTCAAGGACAATCTCTAAGGTCTCTGTGTCTCTGACAGCACCTGCAGCTTCAGTAGCTTCCTAAAGCCACCCTTCTGCTTGATAATTCTCCAGAAGGACGCACAGAATGTGGGGAATGCCGTTATACTCGCAGATACCGTCTCTGACGAAAGGATGCAGATTAAAATCAGAGGATTCCAGATGTGGAGTGTGCACAGCTCCTTCCCTGCAGAACCAGGATGTGTTGATCTTTGGTGTCAGCGTGTGACCACATGCCCAGAATGTCAACCTCCTACAGAAGCTTTCCAGTTTCAGTGTCCAGGGTTTTTTACTGGGGCTCTATTATATTACATGGTTGATTGATTGATTGCCCACATGACTGATTTCATTCTCCAGGTCGTCAGATATCACACAACCCAAAGCCCCTGCCCTACGTCACACTGTCGGTCTTGGTAGCCAGCCCCCATCCTCAATGGCAAAGTTAGTACTACCCAGTATGATGCCAGGCCCTCAGGCAAAGAAAGATACTGGGAGCATTTTGAGAGATTACCTTCCAGAAGCCAGGACAATGGAATTCCAGGCTGGAATGCACACAGGTCGGCATGGATGAGCCCAGCCAGGTGGCTGGCAGCCACTCCCCTGAGACATTTCATGATTGATCCACGTGCCAGGCTTCAGACGGACAGCAAGACTTCCTTCAGAGAGATAAGAGACAAAGCGAGCACCTGGGAGACACTAGGTCACCTTTTCTAACCTAGCCTCAGAAGCCACAGAGGGTCCCTTCTTTGTGGCCTCTAGATAGAACCAAAGGGTGGAGACAGAGATTCTACCTCCCAATGGGGTGCAGCCGGATTCTAGGAGAGAACATGGGGTAGCAAACATCATCGTAGCTGTTAGTGGAGTATTCAATCTGCCAGGCCTGGAAGGGTGGTGGCTCCTTCAGAAATGATTTGCCTTGGCTTCTGCCAGGGGTGGGTGGTGGGTGAGCACCAGTCAGTGCAAATTTCACTGCTCAGCTGAGGGTTTGCAGACCACCTGGGTCCTGTGCATTTAGGCTGCAAACCATTTGGGAAGCTACCCTGCATTCACGGTTCCTGGAAGACATGACCTTCTCTCTCTCTGCAAGTTCCTCCATCTGCTGTTCCTCCTTTGGGCTGTGCACGGTATTTTTGGTTCACTGGGTCCTGGATGAACCTACTAGACTCCCCAACTTGGGCGGGGACATAACCTGATCTTTGTGCTCTGTCCTGTGAAACCCAAAAGACTGAGAAAATCGAAGTATTTGCCCACTGACTTCCACAGTTCCCCAGGACAAAACCCAGCTTCAGGACACAACTCATCTCTGAGAGTTCCATCTTTCCTTCACTGTTTGGCTTCAGAGCACCCCTTGTGCCAGCTTATTGATGCATTTAAAACACTTTATCCAGGGTGTGAGCTGTTTTGATTGGGAAGGTCACTCAGCATATCTAATCCTCCGTAGTGCCCGAAACAGAAGTCTCCTAAGAAGCTGTTATGTTAGAAATACTTTATTGCATTCGGGCCTCATCTTTCAGTTCTTATTCCGTTCCCCCATAAATGGAATCAGACTCCTTGGGAAAAAAAAAAGGATGAATCTTGGCCTGGAGCAGAGAATATACGAGATGAACCTATAACCACTTACAGTGCCAGAAAATAAAGAAGTGCTCAAAAGGTGAAGCAAGGGGAGAACATCACAGGGCAGAGGTGCCAAATGAAAGGGCTCCCAGAGTCCAAGCTGAGATGACAATCTTGCACGACACGGTGTTGAAGTGCGTCCCAGAGTAGAAAACGAATACCCTGGAGTCCACAATGACATAAATAATCGAACAGTTGACAAGACAAATCCCCATACAGAAGAATTCCAAATAGTTTACATGAGGCACTCCTCCCTCAAGGAGCGGGGTCAGGCCTCCCTGTAAGCAAGGGCTGTACTTAGTGACTTTGCTTCAGAGTATGGCATGGAAAGTGGGGAAACTGAGGAAGCACCCACTAGCCAGGTGATCAAGATCGACCTCATCGCTGACAAGCCTTGGTGGTGGGAGGCAACCCTGATGTAAGCATCTTGCACTCTGGGGTCTCCACACCAGTGCAACCATAAGATGAGGTGCACACCTGTAGTTCCAGCTACTCGGGAATGGGAAGATCACTCTAACGAAAGAGCTTGAGGCTGGGCAACATGAGGGGACCCCGTAACAGGAAAAATTAAATTAAAAAAAAAAAAAAATATATATATATATATATATATAAACAAAAAAACCTAAGCTGAAGGACATCCAGTAAAACACCTGCCTAGAACACCTTAAACTGCCAAGGTCATCAAAACAGGGTGAGTCACAGGAAGAGGTCACAGCGCAGAGGAGCCTAAGGAGACGTGACAACTAAATGTTGTGTGGCATCTGGATGGGGCCCTGGAACAGAAAAAGCACATTGGGGGCAGCTGAGGAAGTATGTCTAGGACACAGAATTTAGTTAACAGTAACATACTACTCATCTCAGTAATGGGTCCTTGGATCTGACAGTGTACCACACAGATGTAGGATGCTCAACAATACGAGAATTAGGTGTTGGATACGCACTGTTCAGCATCTCTGCAATTTTTTGTAACTCCATGGCTACTCCATGGCTATTTTAAAATAAGAAAGGTTTAGACTTCTCCATTGAATCTTTGACCTCTTGTGTTCTGTGTAGGGTCGGTCAGGCTGCCACGCCCTCTGATGAGCCGGGATGCGCAGGAAGGGTGACTGCTAAATCCCATCATCGTTTCTGCCCCTGGATCTCATGTCAGCTCTACCCTCCCTGGTCTCAATCCCTTCCTCACCACTCATTCACTCACCTGTTTTTAATCTGATTTTAATAGAGTGTGATTGACTTTCTTATGTGTTTTGCCTATTTGATATTTGTTGGGAGTCGCCCCAGCTTCAAAAAATAACCTCCCCATGTCCGGAGAAGAGCCGTCCAATGGTGAGTCCTGCTGACGCACATGATCCTTACCCACCAATCAGAACTTCCCATCCCCCCCCCACCGTCCAATGGTGAGTCCTGCTGACTCATATGATCCTTACCCACCAATCAGAAAGCACCCCATGCCAGCTGCCAAAACCGTTAAACTGTTAAACTGTTTCAGCCATCAGACCATCCCCGGCTCTATAAATATGCAGAGCTGCCTCAATAAACGGGCATTTTCTCCCACGGCAAGCCTTGATCGTTCTTTCAATATTTAGCTTGTTCTCTATTTGTCTGCCTCTCATCAGGATCCATCATGTGAGCAAATAGAGTAGCAGGTGCATTTAGGGTTGGCTACCAGGACCTCAATATCTCCGTGGGGTACCTTGAAGACTTCTACAAAGAGAAAATGAACTTCACCCTGGGGCCTGGGGTGGAGGATACTTGAAAGCTCATGGTATTAGCAAGCCGTCTTAAATATATATGTATGTTTGTGTATTTTATATATTTTTAAAAAAAATTTTGGGGGGGGAACTGGGGATTGAACCCAGGGGCACTTAACCATTGAGCCACATCCCCAGCCCTTTTTAAAAAAATTATTTTTTAGTTGTAGTTGGACCAATATCTTTATTTTTATGTGGTGCTGAAGCTCGAACCCAGGGCCTTGCACGTGCTAGGAGAGCGCTCTACCGCTGAGCCACAATCACAGCCACCCCCAGCCCTTTTTTAAAATTTTATTTAGAGACGGGGTCTCACTGAGTTGCTTAGGGCTTCCCTAAGTTGCTGAGGCTGGCTTTGAACTTGCAATCCTCCTGCCTTAGCCTCCAGAGACACTGGGATTACAGGTGTGCACCACCACACCCAGCTTTGTTTTATTATATATGTTTATATGTACGAATGTAGTATCTACTTGTATAATATTCTATGTATCTGAAAGATCTTGACAGAAAAGAGAAGGAAGAGGAGAACAACAAAAGTCCTGAGCCCCAGGCTACCAAGGACCTGCTTGGGGACCCCAAGGAGCGAGGACTCCTGCTCTCTGCAGGTACTGGATTGGCCCATGTGCTGGTTCCCTGTGACTGCTATAATAAATCACCCCAGTGTCTTCAGCCCTGGAATTCAGATATCCAAAACTGAAGTCGTGGGCTGGCTATGGCAGTGCAGAGGCTGTGGGTCACCTGTCCTTGTGTGGCCCAGCTTCCAGAGGTCTCCCCCCTTCCATGGCACTTGGCCCCTTCCTCCACGTTCAAAGGCAGCCTTGTAGCGTTGTCCTCTCTCACTCCCTGGCAGAGCTCTGCCTCCTCATCTTCCTGCCTCTGCCTGTAATGCCCGCCACCTCCTGGAAGGACATACCTGGGTGATCCAGAACCACCTTCCCACCAGGAGTCCTGGGCTCGGCCAGCAGTGAGGTGTCTTCTGCCAGCAAGGGCCACATGCAAAGGTGGGGCACAGGCTGTGGAACCCTCTGGGGAGCCACAGTTCTGCTGCCACAGCACTCGAGAGTTCCCAGCCCTTGTGACGGTCTCAGCTACAGTCACTTGCACTTTACAGGCAGAGAAACTGAGGTGAGCAGAGCTCGGCGACGCCCCGGGGAACAGGAGAGTTGCAGGAGAGTGCATGGCCCGGGGTTGGTGCCGTCAGGAATGTCCTGCTGACTTGTGCCATCCTCCAAGTGTCCAGGGATGCGTTTGTCCCCACTTGACAGATGAGGAGGCCAAGGACCGAAAAGGGTGGCCAGTCAGGGAGGAGGGACAAGGGAACTTCTGTGTCACACTACAGAGGCTAGGTCTTACCCATTGAGATCTGTCCAAGTTTGTTTTTTGGTTTTGTTGGGATTGGATGAGGGCCTCACACATGCTAAGCAGGGGCTCTGTCATCGGGCTGCATCCCCAGCCCTGCCCTGCCCAATATTTTTATACAGAGGAGTTATACAATTACCCATCTGTCCTAGATCCCTATAAATAATTTTATAAGCAACCAGCATTCCTAAGGAGTCTCCCATTTAAGTACTAACCAAGTCTGACTCTGCTTAGCTTCCAAGATCTGATGAGGCCAGACACTCTCACAATGGTATTGTCGTAGACCTATTTTTTTTTTAAAGGAAACTTATTTTGGAATAGTTTTAAATATGCAGAAAAGTTAAAAATACAGAACAGAGCGTTCTTGTACATCCCTAAGAGTTTCCCCTAATGTTATTTTACACAAATCCTAGTACACTAGTCCACATTAAGGAACTAGCATTGGTACATTATTATTAATGGAACTCCAGGCTCCGGGTGTCATCAGTTTTCACACTAACGCCCCTTTTCTGTTCCAGGATCTGATCCAGGATACCATGCTGCATTTATAAATGTCTTCCTTACACTGGTACTCCGGAAGCTGACTGGGAGAGGAGCTAGAATCAGCTGCAGCCACTACTGAGCAAAGGTGTGCAACAGCCCCTGTCAAGAGCTGCATGTGCATTGTTCACACATTCTCACCATAACGAGCCAGTAACACTCTTCTTTTTTTGGGTGTCCAGATGAAGAAACTGAGGCACAGGGAAAGTTAGTACCTGGCCAGAGAGAAATGAGAACCTGGAGGCAGAGGGTGGTGATCGGATGCAGCACAGTGCAGGGCAGGGGCAAATTTCACAGATGTGGGATATGGACTTATTTATCTATGGTCTCTGGCCCCACTAGGAAGCAGGCTCCAGGAGGGCCCATCTTGGCTTGGTGTGACACCTGCCTCCAGCACAAAGCAGGGCTTGAGGCACAACAGACGGTGGTGATGGAGGAGAGAGTGGAGGAGCAAAGGGATGAACAGGGGGTGAGGACTTGGGGCCACAGGGGCTGGCATTTCAGGAAAATTCTGTGCACAGGTTTGTTAAAATCCTTGAAGATCCAGCGTCTCAGAACCAGCCTGGCCGGGGTGGGGTAGTCACAGAGACAGATGCATGCCCATGTCTTTGCAAAAAGGAGCACGATGATATGAATGACCAATTATCTGGGAGGGTCTTTCTTCTTCAGCCCTGAGTCTCTGTGACCTAGGTAACTGGGGACGTTGGGGGACTGGGGAAAATATAGAAAGCTTTTCCCATGGCCACAAACTCCCTGGGCTCTTTATTGCTGACTGAGTCACCAGGGAATGATTCCTGGTCCCCATCTCTGTGCCTCGCACGTAAAAGGTGCTCAATAAATGTTTGATGAATGAAGGAAATAATGTAATTAAGAATTGAAGAGGGTGGGGTGAGGGAAAGAGTCTTTTCAATCCTTAGGACTTGTCCCCAAGCACCCAGAAGGCCACATTTGCATACAAATAATTGATATTCTAATTACAAATCATTCGTATTGATTTATTAAGCAGATCCCCAAAGGATCTCTAGAAGATAATTAGATTCTACGCTCCTTAGGGGTAAGGATGGCATATTTACCTCCTTGTTCCCCCACGGCAGTGTGAGGCAGAACTACATGATAAATGTTTGATGAGGCACTGGGTGAGCGTGGTTTAATTGTGGGGAGAGTTTATAGGGTCCCTGCAGATCATTTCCAGTGTGTTGGGGAGTGGGGGTGGGGGACCTTCATCTGTGCATTTGTATGAATGGAACATTGGCAGACCTCTCTCCTTCATCCACGGAGGAGGGACTCTAGACTGAAAGACAAAAGACACAAGACCCCTGTCTCCCTGCTCCAGCTGGGAGACAAAGCAGAGCAGGATGACCTCGGGTGGCCCTGCTAGGGAATAGTTGGGAGGGGGACCTGAGACCTCTTTCCGTTGTCTCTGTGTGCCTGTCCCCAAGCCACTCCAAAGAAATGACAATAATACATACAATTAAAAAAAAAAAAAGATTATGCAACCAGTGAGTGAAAAGCATGATTAGAAAACATTGCTGTTTTTCCTGATCTGATTAAAAACTGCCTGCTCTACAAGTGCAGCTTTGAGTCCCCGCTACCCTGTGCTGACTGTGGCCAGGCCAAGCCCTCAAAGAGCTGCAGCCTGTATCGGCCTCTGGGCCTCGGCACATACAAGGAAGTCTGAATCCCCTGAATGCCAGGTAGATGGACAGACAGGCACGTGGGCAGAGGCACAGAGGGAGGGAGAGACAGAGACGGGGCAGAGGTCTCCTGAGGTGGGGCAATGGCATTGTCAAGATTATATTCTCCATTCCCATATTCTGCTCCTGCTCCCTGGAACTTTTAGAGCTACAGACTATCAAGTGACTGTCAAGACTTTGCTTTTCCATCTGGTGGAAAAACAAAACAAGCAATGACGATAGGTAGTCAATGCAGGGTTCTTGTGAAACCAAAATGACTGTAGCAGTCTCTGTCCCTGACACTGGGAAAGAGTTTGTGTCTTTGCTGTGCTCCTAACCTGGGGTGGTAGGAGTGGGGCACTGGCTGCCTGGGTCACTACCTGCCCTCAGTGGCTGTGTGAGTGATACAATTGCTCACTAGTTGAGTGACCTGTGTTGCTGGCAATGCCTTCCAGATAGTGACCCCAGGATGCACTACAGGTGACCTGGCTGGCTTGGGGACCTGGGCCCTACAGTGGCAGGTGTTGGAACTGACCTGGAGGTGGAGTGGGGCTGTGGTAGGTGATTTGGAAGAGCTTCGCTCTGGCTTAAGTGCTGTGAGGACATGGGGCAGAGCCATTTTGGATCCACAGAGAGGGCATTCAGGAGGAGCATGCAGCCGTCACTGGTGAAGTGGCTGCCATCAGGCTGATCAGTGGTCTAGTCAATATGAGGCTTTACACATTTTGCCTGGACTTGGGGGTAATTACTAAGGGGCCTTGCTTTCGTCTTGACCATCCTGGTCAGGTGGCCTGTGAGATGAGTGCCTGAGGTGCCTAGCATGCTCCACATCAAGCCAGCAGGGCTGCTGCGAAGTGCTGGCTGCAGGAGCTGCTTTTCTCTCTTGCTGTCTGAGCCTTAGTTTCCTCGTCTTTGCAGAGGGGGAGGACAAAGCTTCCTAACTCTGGGGTCTGGAGAGGGATTCAGTGGATGATGGTACATCAGCTGCATCACGAAGGCTGCACACAGGTGGAGTCCCCAAACCCCTCATGCCAGCATCTGGGAGACTGGCATGTGTGTGAGAGGGAGCTGCTGCAGGGTGGGTATGTTGTGTGGTGCTTTATGAAGCATAGGGTCCCCTCATGTAGCTCGACTTGGTACATCTTCCGAGTCCCAGACAGATCAACAACACCCAGGAACCGAGGCTCTGAGAACAGGCTCTCCAGCCTCATTGTGTGACTCTGTGAAGACACCCCTCGCCCCCGATCTTCAAATGTTATTAAATAAAAGCAGATGATTCTTAATTTGTAGCAACTGGGAGCAGGAACACATAGTAAATACCTTCTGTTATCTCCTCCGGTGGGAAAAGGGGTCACAAAAGAACTGTCTCCCCTTTGTTTATTTTTCAGTAGTTAAATCCCCTCCTGAAGCCCTGATCTCTTTGTGCCATGATGATGCACAGTGTGTTTGCAGGCACAAAACCCTGTCCTGCTTTTCCCTTTATTTATCCCTCTGAGTCTGAGACATTGGACTTTGCAGTGGCAGGAATGCTTTAATGTTTGACAATACAGATAATAACTGATGATCAGCTCAGGAAAGCTGGTACTGGGAGAGGTGGCAGCTAGCTATGGTGCATCTGCAGAGTCCTTCACTGGTACTCCGCCTCTCCAGCTGTCCTTGTCCTTTTTCCAGCTTCTCTACTCCGTGCCTGGAGCCCAAGGTCTCCTGACAAAACTCCTCTCTTTAATCCTGTTGTTCTGCAGTGGGCATTAAATGGAATCTTTTTTGTCTTTTTCACAATTTAGTTTGCAATTTAAACCATTGGTCTTTCCTTCATTTGTGTTTGAATGTGTACACACATGCATATGTGCATGTGTTTGCTTTTAAACTACAGCATTATGAAAACTGAAGAGAAGCTTCTATATTGTTTAGGCTTTTATATGAAAGTAATGAAGTTCCTAATGGGCCTATGGTGAAAAAAGTAGGTTTTGAATGTACCTAGTTTTGTTATATGTGGTTCTATGCCAGGGCTAGTAATGGGATTTAGTATTATTGGTGCAATGAATGATATTTGCATAGTTAGACTGATTGCCATTATTCACAGTAGCCCAATAAAGTCTCTATTATCATTAATCAAAGAAAACCACAGATTGACTCATGAGGAGGAAGACAAAGGTCAGGTACATTTACTGACCCAAGGACACTCAGGAATGTCTTCTAGCTGGCTTGGGAACCCTTCTAAAAAATGACCTTGAGTCATCATTTCAGAGGCCACCCTGAGCACACATGGGTTTATTCTACTTCTTGAAATGCTCTCTTCAAGATTTGGGGATCACTAAACTTGCATATTATTTCAAACAGCTAATGCTGAAAGAGTCCTTCTTGTTGGTATAATTGGTTGTTCTTCTTCTCAAGGTGGCTGTTTCAGGGGAGAATTTGATATATTCAATAATGGCTTCAGATATGTACCATAAATGGCTTCAAAATTTGCCATCCTTTCAGCCAGCCCCAAGGTCATTGCCACTTAAAAAAAATTGCCTCTTGGCCACCAACTCTTCTATCTCCTATTCCATTCAGAAGGAATGTTAGAGCAGGAAAGAAAATCCACACACAGGGATCCTAATTTTCTAACAGGGTTATCATACTGGATATAGGACATAGAGAAATAATTACAAGCAGAACATTCTGGGTGGGTTATTTTATGATTTGATAGTCTGGATGGTGAAGGCTGATGCAGGCAGCAGCCCACCCTATTGGCAAAGCACAGCCACAGCATCCACATCGCTCTGCTGTGGTGTCTGCTGCTTTTATTTCTACACTATGATGTGTCCTCATTTATATGCAAACAAGACATGACCTGACCCCATCATTTGTGCAGCTGATGCAATTTTAATGTTGATGATAGTATACCACTGGTGCAGACTCGGTGCCCTAACATTGTGCATTAACCTCAAATTACCATTCACAACTCCACAATTTTCTTCTTAAAAATGCCCTTTTCTAATGGAATGGAACCCTGGTAGCTTTCCCACCTTATTTTACATATATTTTATTAACAGAGGCCTGAATCTCCATTCTACACTGAATACTAATAAAGGGAAATGTGAACCCCCTTGTTATTTTCCACCCCAGTAACAGTGGTGCCTGAGCCCATAGCAGCTTCCCACACAGCTCTTGAAAGATGATGTCTGGTGCTTTTGATGTTTTCTGGGAGATGCTGAAAAGTTGTAATGAAAATAAAAAACCTGAGTGACTAGAGGTCTGATTAAAATTGTGATTGATAAAGTGATTCATTTTGATCAGGTGTCACCTATAAAGCTTTTTTATTTTTCCCTTCTTCCTGTTTTATAGGCTTCCCCAGTGCTACAAGGAAAAGTGACAACTTGACATGCTGGTGACTAAATTCCAGATGCTGATGACATTTGCCTTCCCAACCAACACCACTGTTTTCAGTGGAGAATCATGTTTTGGCTGGTATTACTAGAAGACAAATAAATGAAAAACTTAAAAGGCTCTGCAATGCTCAAGTTACTGTCTCAATGGAAATCTGTTTCTTAAACTCTAGTGAAAAAAGACCCGCAATAAACCTTGAGGTTCTTTAGGAATCTGGGTCCATTATTTATAGTCCCCCCTTAACATATACTTCCCCCACTTTCTTCCAAGAGGATTTAGGACAGCTTGAAAAGATCTCAAGAACCAGAAGGAAATAAATGTGTGCTGTAAAGTTTTATACACTGACTTCAAGTCTGGCTGTAAGCTTTTTATTGATTAAGATGAAGTGTGTGTGTGCGCGCGCGCGCGTGTTTAAAAAGGACAAACATAAGACAAATACCATTTCAAAGTATCCACTGAGGTAATTTTCACTAAAGCTCTGAAGATAGGATTAGGGTTCAGGAGTTTCTGATTTCCTTTGAAATAAGAAACACACACACATACTCATAGTAAGAAGAAATTTAAAGTATTTATGTACAAATAAAAGCAAAAGGTGAAACAAAGGGGACAGTTCTGTCACCCAAGTCTCTTCCCTTAGAGGTAACTTCTGTTAGCAGGAAGTGTAGATGTCCAGCCTTTCGAGCAGGGACCACATCAAGTGCTGCCTAGGATTCTGAGCCATGGAAATCTTGTACCCTTCTGTTGGGAGGAATGTTGATAAACCCCTTCAGAAAACTCTCTACTAAGGCAAAAAAGAGCAGGTGACAATATATGTGTTGTCAGGTACGCGTGCAAGAGACGTGTACACGTGCACCAGAGGCACGTGCGGTGCTCACTGCAGTAGGTCCCTGTCAGCAGAGATCTGGAGCCAAGCCAGTGCCTGTGCACACAGAGGGATGTGTAAATGGTGGCTTGTTCATGCCAGAGGACACCCATCTGAGAGAGTGAAGGCAACCACTACCCAGCACGTGGGATGAAAGAAGCCAAACCAGGAGCACATTCCACGTGTACATATGGCCCGAAGCACGACAGCAAGCCAGTGGGTGACGTTAAGAGCAGGACGGCAACCAAAGTGGGCCCGGGCCAGGGCTTCATCATATGGATGATGTCTTGCTCCTTTTGAGTGTCCTTCGTGACACCAAACTGTATATAAGATTTATGGCACTTTTGTACCTATCTTAAAATGTGAAAAACAAACCTGCAAATTACCTCACCAACATCAAAGTTATTTGATCAGAAGGGATTATCAGGGAGATGGCTTGTGAAAATGTATGTGAGTGCTTACTCTTTGGTAGTGCTGGGTTAAATGCCAGTCAGAGGGGTATCCCACCCAAACAGCCTGTGTGGTAAGCTCTGATTATCCTCCCTTGGTGAAGATGAAGGAAACACCACTCAGGTTTAGGGTCTTGTTCAGAGCCACATAGCCTGGAGAGGGGCCAAGCTGAGCCTCAAACCCTCTCTGCTCTCTGTGGTTCCCTCTGAGCACAACTGCAGCACAGAGGGACAGCAGAGAGAAAATGGGAATGGAATGTGTGAAGCTGTGCTTCCATGGGAGCACTGAGTGAGTCCAGAGCTAATGCTGACTCTGGAAATGCTGGCATCTGTAAATGAAATCCACCAAACGATGGAGATGCCTGAAGGCCTTTCCTTCAGGAATCCAGAGCCCTCCTGTGGGCCTTCCTGTGGGCACAGGTGTTCCTGTGAAATGCCCAGGGGGCTCTGCAGGCCGGCAGAGATGCTCTCCACCTCAGCTACTGATGAACTGGGGAGGTGGGGACGCAGGAGGCTGAGGAGCCTAGGCCCCCGATCTAGATGCACCACTTCTCACCAGATGCCATCGAGGCTTCATTGTTCTGGGGCAGCAGTTCCCAAGTCCTCTGAAACAACGTCACAACACTTAGTTAAGAATGGGGATGTGGCTCAAGCGGTAGCGCGCTCACCTAGCATGCGTGCGGCCCGGGTTCGATCCTCAGCACCACATACAAACAAAGATGTTGTGTCCGCCGAAAACTAAAAAAATAAATAAAAATTCTCTCTCTCTCTCTCTCAAAAAAAAAAAAAAAAGAATGCATGTTATGTAGGACTGTGAAGAGAAACCATCGGAAGGCAGATACGTACATCTGTAAACACAGCATTTTATTAACAAAATGTACACACCCTTCTTACAACAGACTCTGTAGTGATTAGCATGTCATACTCTACACAAGCGCATTATAGAGTACTCAGGCCAAAACAGCACAGTTAAAAGTAGGCCAAATTGACCTGCATTTTCAAACTGTCCACTACCAGCATAAGTATAAAAAGAAAGACCTTACAACAAAAGGCAAAAATTCTAGTTTTCTTTCATCAGCTTCTACAAACAGTACAGACATCATATGGTCACAGAGACTCAGGTCCAGCCCAAGGTTAAGATTGTAAAAATAACATCTTCAAACATCCGCATGAGCTTGGCAAATTATCCTCCTTACATTCCAGTACAGGTACCCAGGCAGTGCAAGATGCAGTGTGAAGCCACGGCTCCCAACCTGGCTTCTACAGTGCTACAAAAAGGCCCAGACTATAGGCATTTGATTTTTTCCCCACAGCAGATGCTATTGTAAAAGGCACAAATATTTTATTCCTTGCATCAGGTCTTAAGAAAGTATGACATTTTTAGGAGAAATGAGTTGCTGGTATAATGGCTTAGTTTTTTTTTTTTTTTTTTAACGTCTAGGCTCATCTCTCTAGCTGTTTCTCTTCTAGACCTTTGACTTGCACTTTTATACACTTTAACAAATGCTCTATTATAAACTCTTGTGAAATTCTGACACTTAGGCGATCACCAGTGACAAAAAACCATTCTGCCAATCAGCTGAGTTCCCACTGTAAGCTAGGGCTGCCCACTCCCCTTCTGGAAATCCTGGAGGTCCTTACCTAAAGTCAGCTCTGGCATCTGATTGCATAGACATGACTCGCCCAGCTGGATGGAGTGGGCGCAGCCTGGTGCTGCAACTGTGACCGGCTGCAGGAGAAGGCACGTCATGTGCTGGGGAGGTGAGCAATGCAGGGTCTCCAAGGGACAGGTCACCAAAAAGTGAGAAGGGAACTAAGGCAAGAAGTCTGCTTTGATCACAGAGAAGGAAAGACAAACTCTTAAGGTCAGAGTGGCAAATGGTGATTATGTGAGCGACTAATAAAGCAAAACGATGGATGAGACAGATGAGAGTAGGGAAATTTTTTTTTTTTCCTTTCCCAGGGCAATAAAGCTCTGTCTATACAGAACAACACATGGTTTAAAAATGGAGCCACCAACACTAGCCGGCTGCACAAGACTCTCCCTCACTGAGTTGACTTATCTCTCTGACACTTGCATGGTCCATGTTAAGAATAAGCTTCATGAACTACCTAATAACTTCATATACAAAGGAAGTAAATAAATTCAAAAGCTGCTTCAAAAATTTTTAGGGGCTACTAGGTGCAGTGGTGCATGCCTGTAAATTCCAGTGACTCAGAAGGCTAAGGAGGGAGAACCCCAAGTTCAAGACCAGCCTAGGCAACTTAGTGAGACTCTGTCTCAAAATAAAAAAAGGGCTGGGGATGCAGCTCAGTGGGAAAACATCCTGGGTTCAATCCCCAGTCCCATCAAGAAAAAACAAACAAACCCCCCCCCCCCCCCCAAAAAAAAAAAACCAGACTCCTTCAAAAAATCATTACAATTGGCAGTCAGAATTGGTACTTGAACACCTGAAAGCTACCACAATTTTGTTTGTTGGGATAATGAAGCATTTTGATGAGGCACCAGACAGATATAAAAATGAACTTGCAAAAATGAATTAAACAATTTTTAAAAAATCCGTTAGACATCATGGTTGGCTTCACCACCTACTGTAGATATAGCCTAATCTTACTATCTCAAATGTTCAGCATAACAAAAGGAATTGATGGAAGGCATGAGACTTTTTGAAATTAAACTTCTGAATCCTTTTGTTTTGAAGCCAAAAATATTCTAGCATAGCTATAATTGATTATGCTCTGAAAGGAAAGAACACAGATATTAGTTATTTCTGATGGTACAGACCATCAAATTAAACTTGATCTATGCTACTGAAAGTCCTTCCAGATTTGGAAAGTAAATCATTTTCCTATAAGCTAAGAGAATCTTGAAGGATGAGCTGAGAAATGTGCTGCTTCTTGGTTCCATTTATTCACCTTCCTGGTGATGTCAAAGGAGACTTCATCACAACAGGTCTATCACTTATTCTCTTAGGTGGAAGAAATGGAGGCTCCTGAAAAATGGACTCTTCTAATACATTTTTAGACTTTCATTTGCACATGAAACAGGACAAATGCCCCAGAATTCCATTAACATTTCTTGCAAATCAGATAATCAAATTGCCTGGTTTTCTATTACTGGAAGTCAAGACAAGCAACTCTGCTGTCAAAAGAAATTTGCGGAGGTCATTTCTTAAAGCCCCAGGCTAAATTTCACCCCCACCACCCTTTTCTAAAACTACAGGGTATACTGCTTATCTCCTAGATCATTTGTTGCTTGGACTTTTTTTTTTTTTTTCTTTCTGTAAATCACAGTACCACAGGATATCCTAAAGATAAACTTAAAATGTTTTAAAATTTTCTGATGAACCAAGCTAACGTCAAATATATTTAACAGTGTGATCCCCAAAGGTACATTCCATTTCTTCCTTTAAAAACTATTAAGAGGTGCAGTTCCTTTGAAATCAAACAATAAACAAAAATTGTGTTGTTCATTCCTTTAAAACAAATTTAAATACTGAAGATTTTCCCATCTAGCTTGTCACTGCCATGCAACTTTCTGGGTTTAGCAAGGAGGGCCAGCCTGAGTTAGTGGGCTGTGTCTGTCACTCTCCTCCAAACATTCTAAAGCAGGCACCTGGCATGATGAGCACTAATGGGTTCCCAACAACTTTTTTCTGGAAGGAAGGAAGGACTCTCTCATCACTTCCACAGGCTCCTGCAAAGACATCTGTATGTTTAGTGGGCTCATCTGTTAGATGCAATACATTGTGTGCATGAGACTCTAAGAGCCCATGCATCACATTTTCAGTGTGTTCTGAAAGAATGAATGAAAAAGTGCCAAATAGAATTTATACGACCTCTTTTGCAATTCACTCTTAGCACAAATTTGAACACACGTACAAATTTGGAGACCCACGTACCAAAGAGCATGGCATAATCTGAATCTAACCTGCCTACTGAAACACAAGGCCATGGAAAACAGACACTCCAGTTTGACAATGCCAGGAAAGCCATGTGATCACTGTCCAAAGGCCATTTTCATTGCTCTATCTCCCAGGGTTTTAGAAATTCTCCTCAGCCTATTTCCTTCTTGAGACAAGAAATAGAATACTTGAAGAGAAGTTCCGAATTAAATGCAGTTTTCTTTCTCTTTGTATATTTAAAAGTAAAGAGAACTGACAACCCCAAGAAGGATCCTGGCCCAGGAGATCAAGCCTCTGATATGCCTTCATCCTTTCAGACATGGGTGGGCACCCAGGAAAGAGGAACATGAGAGCAGGCACTTCAAACATCAGAAATAGGGAACAAGGACATGTGTTAATCTAAAAGAAACAAATCTCTCAGCTGCTCTGAGCAGGGCCTGTCCTGACTGTGGCTGACAAGCAGGTGATAGAGGTTTCATTTGGAACCAGAAGGGCTTGTAGTAGATACTTCTCCCCAATCACTTCTTATAGAGAGTTGGAAATGAAGGACACTTACTTAATCATACTCTTACTTTATGTTCTTTTAATCACCACATGATAGTTAATTAGTTATCACAGAATCAGAAAAACACTTATGTAAAAGGAGAGATCTGGAGACCAGTGGTTTCTAGGATTGGACACCTGCAAAGAGCTTATTTCAACTTCTCTGAAAGGAATCGATACACACTTGCAGCTAATTAATGATTTCTCTCTTCTATTCAGTCCCAAAGTTTTTAAAAATGGCCCTGCGTCATAAGGGAACCAAATAGTTTTTTACAGATGGGCTATGTCTCAATTCCTTTGAAATCTTATGAGATTTTTCTCATAAGAAATAAAGAAATATGGAATGTGGTGGATCACTGCTTAGTCTGGTTAATCTGAAATGTGTTCAAAGTAAAGCACTGCTCCTGACTCTAATATTTACCTTTGCATTTTAGAAGCAAACAATATAAAATGAAGACCTTTTCCCCATTTTCACTGAGCATGGGTCATGGATCTGTGATAGAAACCTGTTGTTGCTGTTAGGCATTACAAAGGTACTACAAGCGAAAGAGCACCCTGTCAATTTTTTTGAGAGACTGATGAAAATGAGGGAGAAGAGGCCCCAGAAATGCCTGAGCGTACGCCCCACACTGCTTGTCCGTTAGTGAGATGTGGCTGTGACCAGGCAGAATCATTCCCTAGAAACTCACAGAAGCAGAGAGCTGCAAAGGGCAGGAGAGATGGCCTCGAGTTGGGCTAGATGGAGAACATCACAGTGAGATCAGAGGCACTCAGAAGAGGTTCAAAGGACCTCACCCGCGCACCAAGACACCATGTGCTCACCAGCATCTATTGGCAGGTTTGGTGGAAAAAATGTGAAGGTGGTGGATTTGCATCATCTTTCTGTGAAATAAGACAAAAAAAGGCCTCACATGCATTGCCTTTTCTGCAATCAGCCAGCCAACCTTTGTTTTTATTTGTTGTCGTAGAGATAGAGGCCCGGTAGTGGGAAGGCTGGGGACAGGCCAGGGCAGTGGCTGGACATCCTGGATATATATGAAGTAACATCAAGCCACCTTCAGTCGCAAGGGCCCAGCCCTAGGAGTCATGTGGCTTCTTGTATCAAGTTTGCTAATTTAGTGCTGAGTTGGAGGCAATGCTAGAGAGGTAAGAGTCCATGTGTATTTCACACAAAACAGCGTTGGAATTTTTACCAACTGCATTCTTTCTATATGATTTCAAGAAGAATAAAGCAATTTCAAATGCTTAAGACATACAAGAGGGAAAAGGGAGTCATTTTTTACTTAATCCGAGTTATAATTTTCCCATTAAAATCTATCCATATCAAGTGGGGGGCACAAAGAAATAACAATTATTTTCAAAAGTTTTGACTGTTCAGTTTAAGGCTAGCTCTGAAAACACAATTTAGTTTGAAATTCAAGCTGTTTCATTTCCTATTTAATCCTGTAAATTTCCTTCTCGCACAATACTCAGGTTGGAGGGTGCCCAATTAGACCAGGAGCACATTTCCACCAACTGCACTTCAGTGCTTATTTTTAGATCATATTAAAAACCTCATTAGGCTCCCTGAGGGAAAAGAGTGTTAACCACTAACAGAGGCAGGGGAAAATAAAGGAAACGAAAAGATAAGCTAGATTGTTAACAAGAAAAGTGCTCTTAAACCAGTTGGTCTGGGGTCACTGTGAAAGCCGAGAGAAACTTATTACCAAGACCAGGTAAATGACTTGAGCTCAGAGCACACTCTTTTACCACAGGCCAGCAAGAACTAGTCAGGCTCATCGAAGTGGCATATGTCTTTATTATCATTTCCAGATGGGATGTAGAGGGAAGAGGGGTGGGCGGAAGGGAAAGCACAGAAACCTGGAAAGACTGTAAGCTAAACATCTATGCCTCTGCACAACATAAATGTGCCTCAGTCTCCAGTGGACAGGCTGAAAAGTGGGGGGGGCATCACAAGACTGGGTGCGAGATTAAATGGAGTGCTGCATGAAACTTAGAATTTATTAATGTATTTACATAATTTATAGTCTTTAAGCAATGGTCTCATAAATACAGACTACAACTTTACATATGCTAAGCAACAGATACTTGTTTTCCCCACCAAAATACTTGGATTAAATAAAAAAATTGACAGCATTTACATTACTTTCTCCTCTTCCTTGTTTTTTAAACTGCTGCTAACCTATTTAGGACATATGCAGTTCATTTATTCCAGGTGCTTCTCTATCACCACCACAGTGGCGCCACTGATGTGTTTAGTGATACATGCGCGACAGGGTCAAAAGCAAACCCAGGGTGGGCCAGCAACCACTGCCATGGTGTTGGCTTTCTGTATGTATCTGGGGCTAACATGCTTCACAGAAAGTGCTTCAGAGACAGCAGAGATGGAGTATCTCCATCTGTCCTAGACAGAACCATTTCAGCTTCCAACAGTAACTGCCGTCCCTCTACCTGCAATATCCTACCACATTTAAATGATACAACTCCCTCCAACCGTGGTAACGGGAAACCAAGGAAATGATAATCTTGCCTTCCCCCGCCAAGAACCACGAAAGTGCTAATTTTCCCTTTTTACAAATGTTACATAAAATCCTGATTACAAAACTACTCAGCAATTTAATTCCACCATCCATACAATGACGTGCTCCCTTCAGCAAGGTCAAAGTCAATGATGCGGTCCCTTTGGACACCACAGATCCTGGACACACTGGACGTCCACAGACTGAAATACCATTGCTGCAGTCTTCAAGGGGAGAACAGAACCGGCCAATTTCTGTGAGTCCTTTTTGCATGAAGAAGACTCGAGCGGCTAGGTGGACACTGGTAGCAGGCCCCCGGCCCTCCTGCTAACTGTCAGGACCACCTGCTTCACCATCGAGTCTGAGGCTGAGGCTCATCAGCAGCAGCTTCGCTTTGGCTCTGACGGCTGTCTGCGGAGTTTGAAGCCCTTACCGCCAGATGGCGGGTTGGCGTCCGTGGATGGAATTCTTCGACCTACACCAAAATGGGAGGAGAGGGAATCAGCTACAACTTTCCAAATCGGTTCCTTCTCAGACACAATTTTGCAGATGCAATTTGAGTTAAAAAAAATATTAATAAACATTTTCCTTGGGAATAATTTACAGAAAAGTTGCAAAGATGACTGATGCACAGAGTTGCTGTACATCTCATCTTGTTCCCTTCAATATAGACTGGGGTCTTATATTGTCTTGGGACATTTGTTGAAGTGAATAAATCAACATTAGACTTTTTTCAGGTATCACCAGTTTTTCCACTAATGTCCAGTTTCGGTCCCAGGATCCAAACAAGGATATTACACAGTACTTAGTAAAGAAACAAGAATTTTTTTTTTTTTTTGTAGTTCTGGGGATTGAACCCAGAGCCTTATGCATACTTGGCAAACACTCTATACTGAGCTACATCCTGAGACCATTAGTAAAATTTTTAATTAAAAAATTACACATTAAAAAAAAAAACATTGAATAGATAATAAACTACATGTTAAAAAAAAATTCGATCAGAACATGCCTGTCCCTTAGTGTCATGGCAGAGCTACCACTGTGACCTACTGCTGGTGCAGCCTTCTGGGGAGGGAGTATCTGGTTCCTGCCCCACTCTGCTTTCTGAAGCATGAAGGAGAGCAAGTAGTAGGAACTGACCTCCTCCTTGATGTTTTCACTCAATACATCCTGGGGACTGCTCCTCCTTAGCACAGTGGAGACGGCTGCTTCTTTTATTAGCTTTACATCACCTGTATGCATCATATATTTAACTGTTCTTCCACTGATGGATATTTAGTTTATTCCCATATTTTGATGTTATAATAATGGTGTGTGTGTGTGTTGTGTGTGTGTTTTGTGTGTGTTGGATAAACAAACAGGATTGGAGGAGCTAGGTCATGCTATTCTATACTTGGCATTTGTCTGACACACAATGTCTTCCCAGTGTCTGTTTAGCACAAATGCAAGAAGGATTCGTGATTTAAATTTTCACAGATGCTGCCAGATTGCTCTCTAAAGAGGCTGTGCCATTTTATTCTCCTACCAACAATGTGTAGGAATGAACAGGTTTCACTTTACTGCTCTGTGAAGCATAATGTCAAATTTGAGACAAATCTTAAATCACCCGTCCATCTACCTGGCTGATAATCAAGGGCTACTTTCTCTAAGATGGCTTTCCTGATGCCCACCTACTTCCTACCTCTCTCCATCTCAGATACCGAATTCCATCAGGTCACTAGAAGCACACCAGGACATATTTGTTTACATGACTGACTCCCTCTAACTACACCCTACGCTCTTCTAGAGAAGAGAGATCCTGTTTCTCCATATGGGTGGTATTCCTGGAATCTTTGTGGCACACTACCTGGTGTGGAGGTATTCGTAAACATGGAATGAATGGACAGGCACAGCTTCTGATGTTAGCAAGGCTAAGAGAGAACTGGCAGCAACTCTCAGGTCCTTGACAATCAAGCCTCAAGACTTCACCATTCTGGGAAGTGTATAACATGTGTGGGCAGCACACGGCATGGTCCCCACATCAACTAAAAAGTCTCCTGCAACTTCTCAAATATCTACAGATACTGCTGTAATATTTATAAGTTACCAATTATTTAAAAGCTTTACTGAAGCTTCTTGTTATTATGTTTTTCTCAATAAATGGAAACTCAAATGCAGATATCACAGAAGCAGCTATTAAATGTGACAAAAAGTCTTTTTAGAATGAGTATTCCTAGAAGAAAACATCTTTATCATCTGGGAATAGGCAATGGTTTCTTAAACAGGAACTAAAAATCATATGCTGACCATGAAAAAAAAAAAAAGGACAAAGTGGATTAGATTCAGATGAAAAACTTCAGTTGATTGAAGATTGATTCAAAAATTAAAGTCAGGCCACAGAGGAGGAGATATTTCTAATACACATAATCAACAAGGGACGAACAAAATAAAGCAGCATAGACATTAAGAAGGCAGTTGCCTGGCAGGCACTTCATAAGACAGACCACTCAGAGAGCACAGAAACGTACATAAGTGTCTGGACAGCGCTCGGTTTCATCAACCCAGGGGAAATGTAGTCCACTACCTGCCCAGCAGAGATACAGGAGTAGAACCTCACACATACACTGATGAGTATCCACTGGCATAACCACCATTGTGAATATTGGCAGTGAAATCATATGAATACAGGTAAATCCAACGACCCAGCTATTCTTCTTTTGGGGATAAAGATATCTAACAAAATGTGTACAGATGTTCACCAAAGGACATGACCAGAATGTTCAGAACAGTACTGTAGTAGCTTTAAATTGGAAACAACTGTCCAAATGTCCATCTACAGCAGAATGGATGATTATACCATGGATATCCCCCTTCCCCAGTCCCCACCTCTGAATCTGGAACCTGATACACACACGCCCCGAGAATGCATCTCCTACAGCTCCATGAGATAATAGGGATGATCTAAAAATGTAATATATAATAAGAGAAACCAGACACAAAGAGTAAACAGAGCATGCTTTAAAAAATATAAATAGCACAAAACATATGTAAAACCAAACCATGTTAAAGAGTTAACAGGATGGTTGTCATCCTGGAAGCAGGAGAGCCATGGCTTACCCTGAGTGCACCCACAGGCTCTACTCCACTGGGAACAACACATTGGCCTTTGTGCTTCTGTAGGTGAACTTTTCCATATGAATCTTCAACACACAGTTATGCTAGGCACTGTGCTCATACAATGTGACAGCAGCACCCAGTGAAAACATAAACCTGATTTCTACCTATGACAATTTTTCTAATCTTTGTGAATCGTTTTTTTTTTTGGTGACGCTGATGATAGAACCCAAGACCTCAGTCATGGCAAGCAATTGCTCTGCCTGAACCACACTCCCAATCACACTGTTGATACAGTTCACAACCTTCTTCTTCTTTTTTTTGGCTATACTGGGGGTTAATCCCAGGGGCATTTTCCCACTGAACTACATTCCAGCCCTTTTAAAATTTTGAGACAGGATCTTGCCAGGTTATTCAGGCTGGCTTTGAACTTGCCATCCTTCTGCTTCAGCCTCCCAAATTGCTGGGATTATAGGCGCATGACACTGTGCTTAGTGTAAACGGCCAGATCTAAACAATGGGACACATTACATAAAAATCCAGATCTCTGAGCAAACTACAGATAGCAACATAAAAGCAAAACAAAAGTAAACCATAAAAAACCTTGAAAACCACCTCCGCAACTGGGCACCAAGAGGCTTATACTCCAGCTTAACTCCAGTTGCTGGAGCTGGGGCCAAACCCCAGGGCTTCCCGGGAGACTTCTCCACTTGGCCTTGGTGGGCACTGGAGTTCACAACCCTTCTTCACAGAAGCTAAGAACCTTTCCAGTTCTAGCTGTCTCAGATCTTAACCAGAGGGTGGGCCTTAATGCATTGACCTTGCAGGGCTGACTCCTGCACCTCCCTGGCGCCTGCCATGTCAATGTGAACTCCCGAATCTTGAGAGGGTCTGCTCTGTTTGACCTCAGCTGGTATCACCTCCTCAGAGAGGCCTTCCCTGATCACCTGCAGGTACTTTTTCACTTCATCCTAAATCATTTTCTTTTTTCTTTTTTCAAAAATTAGTTCTAATCAGTTATACATGACAGTAGAAAGCTCTTCGATGCATTGTACATAAATGGAGCAGAATTTTTCAATTCTCTGGTTGTACGTGAAATAGAGTCACATCATTTGTGCAATCACATATGTACCTAGGGTAATGATGCCCGTCTCATTCCACCGTCTTTCCCACCCCCTTGCCACTTCCCCCTGTAAATTATTTTCTTCATGTCTCTTATTATGATCTGAAATGATCCTATTTATCTGGCGTTCACTTTCTGTCTCCCTTGGCAGAACGTGCGCTCTGAGAGAGCAAGGGCTGTGTCTATCTTCTTCAGGCTCTCTCCCCAGAGCCTGGAACAGTTTCCAATAAATATTTTGATGAATTTGAATGAAATGAATAAACATAGATACAATCTGTAGGGGATCCCAAAGGCATGCAGCAGCCTCTCTCCTATCTAGTGTCATCATGCAACACTCTGGAAGGGGAAGGGGAGGGTAGGAAAAAGATCTCCATACCTCTCCCCTGCTTACTACTAATTTTTGAGGATTTTCTTGCAGGGTAATTATATCTGCATTTTATTTCCTTTTATTTATTTTGCTCATTTTTGATGACCTTGGATGACTAATTGAAATACATTTAAATAGAGAAAGAGGGAGACTATAGCTTCTGTGACCTCATGCCCTGTGCATTACTTATTCAGTAGCAACATTATTTCCAGAAGAGCCACAGTCATCAGGCAGCAGCTCTCCAGCAATCACACCTTGAGAGGAAAGCTGGCCGTTCCTCTTGTACTCTCAAATCTCATTTCACTGACGACAGCACCAGAGACTAGACTACTCAAAATACGATGGGAATTCTAACCAGGAAGATAATTCTTTCTGAAGTTGTTCTGCACAGAGGAAACCCATAAGAACAGAGATACTCACTAATTTCTATAAAGAGCTCATTTATGTTTATCGCATTTTTTGCGCTGGTCTCTACAAAAATCGCATGAATGGAGTCAGCGTAGTCCTTAGCATCTCTCTCCATGACTTCTCTGTAAGGCAACAATTGCAAATCAGAACTTCTACCCATTAAGAGCTTATGTTACCCCCACCTACCCAGTAATTAACCAGATTATTGATGACAGAGGGTGTTCTGAATGGCTCTGTGAACCCCAACACTCAGTCTTCCCAATTATATCACTTCTGTGTTTAAACAAACAAAACCCAGTACCACTAACAACATAGCTAATGGAATGATTAGGGCAAGGTTTTCTACTCCTACCCCCAAAATAAAAATAAAAAACCCCTGCCTTGGGAATTATGGAAACGGTAGAGAGAAAATTCTAATAAATGTGCTTTCCTTATTCAGTTCTGTAACACAAGAGCCCCCCAGGCTGCCAACTGTGATGTGACCAATGTTCAAGTAAATTACACACCTGTCTATAGACATAATGTGATTTGCTCCAAATGCCTGAAATTATAATTTTAGTTTGAAATTTCAGGACTCAGATCATATAACAAAAAGGAATTTTTCAATGTCAAAGATTAAAAAAAAACAAAAAAAACACACACACCAAGATTTTTACACTGGATATTGCTCATTAAGAACAGGAACACGTAATCAGCAGTGCAATCTCTTTGTCTAATAACTTACCTGACATCGATAAGATCACACTTATTTCCTGCAATGGCAACTACAATATTAGGTGGGCCATGCTGTCGAAGCTCTTTTACCCAGTTCTTCAATGTTGAAAATGTCTCCTGTAATACAAAGGAAGAAACTGGAGATCTAAGCAACTAAGAATCTCCAAAATATTCTAAGGAAAACTGAATATGGTCTTACTTCTTTTGTGATATCGTAAACGATTATAGCTGCAGCTGAGCCTCGATAGTACATTGGTGCTAAGGCACGAAACTGCAGAGGGAAATAAACAACAACATTGGAAAAACTGGTTAAATATTTTTTTTTTTTAAATTAGACTTCAAAGTCCATTATCCCTGTACAAAAGGTAATCTTTCTCTGAAGCCAAAGATGACATCATGTTTTAAAGCAAATGAACCAGTAATTACCAAAGGCGAAAACTTTTAATGTTATCACTGAAATGTCTCTCAGAAGATAGTTTAGAATACAGTTTTATAGGAATTAAATATGGTGCTATAAACAATTGATTCAGCTAAAAAGGCTTTTTAATTGAACTCAATGTTGTAATTCCCAAATTCATTTGTTCAATAGTCCTTTAAACTTTGGCTTTCCAAACTATCAGGGAGATAAAAATAATGCTGTGAACAGTTCTCCAGAGAAGTGCTGCATTGGGGTGTCTCAGAGATCACCCTGTAATCCAGATGCTGATTGTCCTAGACAAGGTTACACATTTAAATTCACTACTCGAATGAGTCTGCAACATGCTTTCTTGATATCTTAATCCATGTGGTGATTCCCAAATGCAGGGTACATGTCTCATTTCATTTCCACCTCCCCTCCACTGAGCACAATAAGGATGAGAAGAAATGAGGAGGAGTAACCACTTCCACAGCTACGGTGGTTTAGTGAGCCCTTTTTTTGATGAATGCCAAACAGGAAACATGAAGCACTTTCCCCAGTCAAAATCTGGTTCCTGTGCAAATGTCCTCGTAAAAGCATCATCCACAGAATGTGAGGCCAAAGTTAACAGACTAGACTTTTGCCTTCACACTTCAACTTTGAAGGCTGAACTGTATGATGTCATGTTGTGTACTGCATCCTGCTGTTTCTGGCAGCTTATACCAAATATGGCAGGAATGCCTTCATGGGGGAGCACTGGTGCATATGCAGCATACACACAGAACTGTGCACATTGCAACTTCTTTTCTTGTGACCCTGGGTTGTGAACCAAGGGTGCTCAACCACTGAGCTATATCCTTACCCTTTTTTTATTTTTTGAGACAGGGTCTTGCTAAGTTGCTGAGGCTGGCCTCCAATGTGCGATCCTCCTGCCTCAGTTACTTGGGCCACAGTGACAGTCTGGACTCTAACTTCTTATCAGTTAGTTTAATTTTTGGCTTTTTTTTAAAAAAAATTTTCCCCTTAGTTGTAGTTGGACACAACACCTTTATTTTATTTATTTATTTATTTTCATGTGGTGCTGAGGATCGAACCCAGCGCCTTGCACGTGCTAGGCAAGCCCTCTGCCGCTGAGCCACAAACCCAGCCCATAATCTTTTTGCTTTTAAACTTTCATGTTACTTTGAGTTTTACAAAAGAAAGAGAAAAATATGACTATAAGCTCCATGAGGGAAGATAGCATCAGTGTTTTGCACTCCCTTTTATCTCAGGGCCTAGCACCTGAGGTAATCAAGAACTGGTGAGCAAACGAAGAACTGTAACGTGGGGATGTCAAACTAAATGCCAGATCTGTATGTCCACAGACAGAAATGTTCACTAATCTCTGTGAGTAAAAGGTCTGCCTGGGTGAAAGCCTACTTCCAACAAAATGGTAAGTTTTAGAAGAAAACAAAAATAAAAGTTGTAAGTTAAGAAAACAATGCAGGAAAAGGAACTATATCTGAGTGCAATGGCCACACCTGTCATTCCAGCTACTTGGGAGGCTGAGGCAGGAGGATCACAAAGTTCAAGGCCAGTCTTGGCAACTGAGTGAGATCCTGACTCAAAATGAAAAACAAAAAGGGCTGTGGTGTAGCTCATGGTAGAGTGTTCCTGGGTTCAATTCCTAGGACCACACATGAGGGGGAGGGGAAGAAACTACATTAGGTAAAAAAGATTTTGAATGTCGGACTGACTTCCACAGCAAACACAGCAAGCACACAGGTGGAAGAAAGGGTTATGGTATTAGTTTTCATTTCTGATACGCTTATGGTGGCAACATCCTTTACAGGGTTCTTTCTTTTTCTTTGTTCAAAACTGTAAGGTAAAATTCACATGAGTAAAGCAAAGACCTTAGCTGTGCAACTGATAAGTGATGGACGTACACATCCATAGAAACCATCCACCACGGGGCTGGGGATGTGGCTCAAGCGGTAGCACGCTCGCCTGGCATGTGCGGGGCGCTGGGTTCGATCCTCAGCACCACATAAAAATAAAAAATAAAGATGTTGTGTCCGCCGAGAACTAAAAAAATAAATATTAAAAAAAAAAAAGAAGCCATCCACCAGGATAGCAAACGTGAAATTTAATGTCCCTGTTTAACCTTGACATAATCTTTGTCTCTGAGCCTACTTCCTACTATGAACTTGAGCACAGTGGCTGTCTTCTGTCTATGATTTGCATAGAATATCATTTCCATTCTCTTGTTTTCAACCTTTCTTTGTATTCACGAACAATCTTTAACCAGCACACAGTCCGGTCCCGCCTTTCGGCACATCTGCCCACCTCTGCCTTCCAAGTGCAATGGTCCTTTACGTTCAACGCACCTACTGATGTGCTTGGGTCTCGGTCCACTGCTTTTTTTTATGTGTGTTCCATTTCTTTCTAAATTCCTTTGTCCTTCCTTTACTCTTCTCTTTGGATTGGATGCAGCGATATTATCTTACATCACTTTTTAAGTGGCTGTTCTTGTAACCACAATATACATTTTTTTCTAGTGTACTTAAGAGTTTAAAATGTTATCACTTCATATAAAATGTAAGAACCATCCAAGCATCGAATGCTTTTTATCCCAAATTCTTTGTGCTGTTGTCAAATATTTAAAATCTATCTACACTATAAATTCCACAATCCAATATCATAATTTTTAAATTAAATGGCCAGTTTTCTTTTATAGTTGAGAAGAAACAATGAGAGATTCTCATATTTACTATATCCCAAGGCTGGTTATTTCTTCCTGTGGATCTTATTTACCATTTATTTACCAAAGTCATTTCACTTTAGCCTGAAAAACTTTCTGTGAACTGCTGCTGAATTGTTTTTGCTTTTCTAATAGCATCCTATTTTGACTTCATATTTGACAGGTATTTTTGGCATGGTAGAGATACTGTCCCACTGACTTCTGGTCATCACTGTTTCTGTAAGAAGACAGCCATCATTCAAACTGTTCCCTCACATATAATGTATCTTTCATCTGTGGCTGCTTTTGAGATTCAATTTCTGGTTTCAGCAGTTTGATTCATGATGTATGTATCTAAATGTGGTTTTTGTTGTACTTACATGTTTGCTGAACTTCTTGGTTTTGTGAGATGGGGTTTCACTGGATCTGGGAATATTTTAGGCATTCTTTTTGGAGTCTCTTTTTCCCCTGAACCTCTCTCTTTCTTTGCTTCTTCTGGGTCTCAATTATACCCATGTTAGGCTATTTGAATTTGTCTCAATAAGTATTGTTCACCTTTTTCTACTCTGTTCCTCTGATTAATTTGTTCTATCACTTATCCAGTGAATTCTTCACCTTAAATAAAAATGAAATGTAGCTTTCAGTTTTAGCATTCCCATTTGATTCTTTTTCATTAAGAGTGAGATTTCTCTTCTGCAGTTAAGTAGTTAAGACTACTTTTCTTTAAATCTTTGAACATACTTAAAATGTGTGCTTTAAATTCTGTATCTGCAAATTCTAATAATGGGTGGGGAGTTGTTCTCCCTGTGTCCTCTTCTCCTTCTTCTCTGTATGTATAATCATTCTGACTGTATACTGGACAGCATGGATGATACACTTAAGAAAACTAGTTTTTGTTTTCTTCTTTGCAGAGTGTTAAATTACCGGCTAGCCACTGTGAGACAGGCCACCTTAACTTTGTGTAAGGCCATCAAGGTCCCCCTTAGTTGCAGGACCTGTTCTCCACTGATGAGGCACTGCCCTTCGGAAGTTTCAATGGGATGCCTGAGGTGTTTACCCCTCCCCTCTAACATGGCAGGACTGGGTTCAAACTCCAGACTTCAGCTCTGCTGTAATGGCAGTCTCTGCTCTGTTCTAGTCACTCTTCTAGCTGTTGGTCTCTTCTGGGTTTGGTAATGTCTCCTCTGTATATTCACAACTTGGATGGTCAACCAAAGACTTGAGGAAAACTTATAAACAGACTTTGGGGCTTCCCTCCTTGCTGGGACCATTTTTGTGGGATTTGTATCCTCTTTTCCCAGTTGTTCTTGCAGTCCTCAACACGACTCACAGGTGTCATAAGCTAAAAAGACAGGCTTTCTGCTTGAGTCCTAGTTGCCATATGGTCTGAGGAGTGTTAACTAGGAAAAGCTGTGACAATGTGGACCATGCCCATCATAGCTCTTTTGTTCAGTCCCTGGCTGCATCTGGTTGCTCTGCAATACATTTTAAAAGTTTTATCCAGAGTTTGTATATAAATTGCTGTATCTGGGAAGGTTAGTCTATTATAGGGTACTCTTCTGTCATGTTGAAACTCTTTCCATATCATTTTGGTGTAAAGAAAAAAGATGGAAGCACATAAAGAAACTCAAAAGACATCAGCACATCTGTGCTCCAAATGTGGCTCTAAATCAGGAGATAGCAAACTTTTTAAGGCAAGGGCCAAGAATATTACAGCTTTGTGGACCATTTGAGTTTTGTCACAACCACTCATCTCTATTACCGTAGAATGAAAACAGCCATGGAAACCAGCATGGTTATGTTCCAATAAAAAGTTTACTTACAAAAACAGGCAACAGGTTGGATTTGGCCCATAGGCCATAGTCTGTTACTCCGGTTCTAGATGACCCTAAGTCATTAAGTTCCTGACTTTTAACATAAGAACAATTCCTTACAAGACTATGGTGATAATAACTGTGAGCTTTCCTGGTGTTCTGACCTGTGGAAAAAGCCATCAGGAGAACCACAACAAGTAGGGATGTAAATGTTTAGGATCTGGATGTAGGGTCTGCTAGATTCTGCTAAACAGCTTTCTTCTACATCATCACATGCAGATAGAAAGCATTTGAAGTGTTTTTCTACACTGATGGTGTAATAATGGGATGCACTCATGGTGCTCATGTGCTGTGTTTGTCTCCACACTACTACAGGAGTCTTTGTTAGTGAAGGATAATTGGTGGGAAAATGTGACAAAATGAATTCACTCAGTTTGCAAATAACAGGGACAAAAAGGACTCACAGAGGTCATCTTGAGGAAGTAAGTTTAAATTTAGGAAAACAAGTCTCATTTTACCTGGTAGTTGAAAAATATTTGCCTTATTTTTAAAAATATTTTTATTAGTTATTGATGGACCTTTACTTATTTGCTTAAATGTGGTGCTGACAAATGAGCCCAGAGCCTCACACATGCTAGGCAAGTGCTCTGCCACTGAGCTGTAGCCATATTTTAACAGTCAGGAGCTGAATTTTTTTGATGAACACTGAATCACAGTTAACTGATAATTTGGTTATGACTGTTCTGATAAAACTATATGCTAGCACAATATGATATCCTTCATTTCATATTTGATCACACAGTCTTATAAAAATAGTAAGTTTTACAAGATATTTGTAGCCTCCAAGAATTTTCTGTAAGTCCCTCTGAACTCACTGTCATCTGAAGTGCTGTACCAGCAACCTGACAGGTATTTTTCTCTTCATTTAACAAGATCCCAATGGTCAAGGATTCACATAACATTTTGAAAAATTCTCCAAAATCACTTTCACCAGTTTAATCACTTTGTAATCATCCATAACCTGACCAACAGAAAGACAGCACACTGTCAAAATGTGTGGCAACAGGATAGATGCTAGACTCAAATGGGGAGGCTATACAATTAGTTAGTTGATCAGAAAGTTTTCATTTTATAACCATTTTTGTTTCCATTGAGAATCTTTAAACTATAGTGAACCAAACAATACACATGCAAACACCAGAAAAAGCATCATTCCAGGCATGCACTACTCACATGGTGAAAGTAGTAGAAGGTCTGTCCTTATCTGTGTGTGCCTAAGGAGGGTTAGCAAGCAGCTGACATTTATTGTCATCAACACCATGTGCTAGGAGCTGAGAGCAGAGACATGAGGACTGTCCTGCTCCCAAGGAGCTCACTGTCCAATGGAAGACATGACAGTAAGGAACAGGTACTGATGGCATGGATGAGGGCAACTGAAGCCTGCTCAGGATGTAAGAGTTCATCTGTTGCTCCGTCCAACCAGGCTCTGCACATGAGCTCTACATCAGACCCTGGATGGAGGCTGGGAATACAGGACAAGCAAGACACTGTGCTCTCAGCTCTCAGTGTTTACTGTTTGCAAGGAGAGACTGTCAATAAAAGCTAGACAGACAGACAGACATTGAACTATAACTTTTAACAAATGTCTTGAGGAAAATGAATACTGGCAATAATGGGAAATGAATGGCAGCTGTGCTTAGATGCAAGGGGTGAAGGGGTGGATTCAGGGAAAATTCTAAGGGTATGACATTTAACCTGAGATCAAGAGCTCGTAAAGGGAGCCTATTGGCAGAGGAGAGAGAGAATTCCAGTAAGAAGGACCAATGTACATGAAGGCCTGATGACAACGGGTGCTCAAGGACCTAACGAAGGGCAGTGGGCTGGAATTCAGTGGGAGAGAAGGAGGACGGGCTGGAAGGACACTAAGCAGATTGGAGGAGCAGGGCATGTGGGCAGAGGAGAGGAGCAATAATCGGCTGCTGAAGGGTATTAGCAGGAAAATATGAGAGTCCGATTTCATTTCTAAAGGACTCTAGGTTCTGTGAGAAGTGGCATGGGTCAGGTCTGGGCTGGAGGAAAGCAGGGAGACCAGTTAGAAGACTATGGAATACTCAAGTCAGAGTAAAAGGTGTCTAAGAGCAGGGTGATGGGAGTAGAAATGAAGAAAGTTATTTAGACAAGGGAGCTATCAGCACATGCTCCTAGAGCAGTGTGGGGAGCTGGCGAGGAGTCCAAGACAACATCCAGATTTGGGTTTGAGCAACAATGGGATATGGCAAAGTGGTTATTCATTCGAGACCACCAGGGGTGCTTAGGAAAGCCTCCTTTAGTCAAGTGACATCAGAGGTGGGTTCTGAAGGCCGAAGAAAGTTTTCCAGACAAAACCTAAGAAGAAGGGTAAGAGGATATAAACAGGATGGCATGTTGGAAAACTATAAGCAGTTCAGTGCTAGAGGCCAGGTTGGTGGAAGAGATAGAGAGTCTGGCAGTGGCTGGTATATTCAGGGACCAGAAGGCCTTCCCAGGACAGTCAGTCAGTCCTTGACCCTGACCAGGCTCACGGCTACGTCCTGCCTGATCTTCCCTATACTTTGATGATATGTCCCATGTTTAGCTTTTTCTTAAGCTCTGCAATCTGGCAACTATGGACATGTGCTTTTGCCAGTGCTCCCTGGGGGTTCTCCTCTCTTGGCCGCTTCCTCATGAACACCTCCTCTCCAGCTCTGGGCTGCATGAGGTGCTCTGCATAGTGGAGGCAGGTTCACATTTGAGAGCAGCTATTCCTGTTGAAGAACTAATGAGAAGGAGGCACACAAAAGGCAGGCAAGCTGGCTAATTACAAAACTTCAAAGACCCCTGCAATCATGCCAGCAGAAAGGGAGAGCCATGTGCCCTTGGGTTATTTCTTTTTTCATGTTCCAGAAAAAAAGAGATGCTATACTCATCGTGTATACCAGGACAGGCTCTGAAGAGAGCATAATGGGATCTGTACTATAGCAGGGTTCTTTATGATGATGGCTTTGCTGTACCATCTGTATCTGTGAGGGGTAGCTGAACCTGGGGATCCAGCGGAAGGGAGTGTGTTTTATTGGTAGGAAGAGCCCCACCAGTTTGGGGCTGATAGGACAAATCCCATGGCTGTGTGTACAGATAAATGCGGGCAGACTCTGTGGTAAGAACCGCTTCTGAAGGACAGAAGAGTGATGGTTAGCAAAGGTCTAGCTATTTTAAATGTCTCATTCTAGATGCACAACACCAGCATAACAGGAGAGGGGAAAAGAAAACCATAAGCAGACACATCTCAGATGAGTAACTGGATGGTAGCAAGACATCCAGCATTAAAAACAGAAGAAACCAAACAAAGTGAACTTAAAACATTAAATCTGTACAAATGTATAGTGTCTACATCTAGGACAACGGTAATGGCTTGTTTTGTTTTCCTCCATTTGTCTGCGATGATTCTTGTCAGATTTTATGCCATACACAGTATCTACGTTGTCTTAGATAAGACGGTGATGACACACTATTTTTCCTGATTACTTCTGGTGTACTTCTAAGAGCTTAAGATAGCACTGTGCATCCATCTGATGCAGGTTTGATAGTACTGTTTGAAAACAAAATTAAACGTCTGCTGAATAATGGGGCAGACACAGGCACCATGACAACAAACTGAAGTCAGTGCCCGGAGGGGAGATAGATAGTACCTGTGCCTGCCCCATTCCCACCCTCTTCTGACTTGGTGGGCTTCCCCAAATCCAACCTGGCCCTGTGCTGCTGTGGCTGGCCCCAGTTTGGTTTAGGCTCTTCCTTAGGCAGATAACTACTGTGGCCAATTTTATTACCAGGCATTTATTAAGTACCTACTGCAAGGCACTGTGTTAGCTCATCCATTTCACTTAAATCTCAAACTTTATATGCTGTAAAGTTCCCTCTTTAGCTTTTTAAAAGGCAGCTATAAATGAGTTGTGCTTAACTCTCCCTTTCTACCACTAATTCTTTTACATCTTTACTAGAGGATGAAGCCCCAAATTACACACAATGCTCAAGTGGGATTTTATCAGCCTGTTAGTCAGCATTTACTTTAAGACACTAAAAAATATAAAAATGCCCTCAGTGCCCATTATCACTTTCTCCATCAGAGGACTTTGTGACTCTAATTGAAAAGAAAAAGGCTGGCCTCCACAAATGGAAATAAATGTGTCTCTGGCGCATAGAAGAGAAGTGAGTAACGTGAAATGACAGGAACGGTGACAGTTTAGTTGGTGCTCTAATTTGGTTTGGGCCTCAGAAAAACACATAGTAAATTAAAGAGTGACTTACTCGTTCTTGTCCAGCTGTATCCCAGATTAGGAATTTATGTAGCTCATTTTGGTACTGGACAGTCTTGGTCATAAAAGATGCCCTATAAAGAGAGACCTAAATGATCAGAATACAATTATTTAAAGCACGTTTCCAGCCCCAGTTGGAAACATCACTTAGACTTAAAGCTCCAACTCCCAGCTCTACACTATATCCTAATTGTGTTCCTCTCCCAAGTATTTATGGGATGTTCAGATGCTGGCTGGATATTCTCTGCCCAAATAAAATAAAGTATTAGGCACTTCTGCCCAACACAAAGAAGGAAGAGTTCTTAAGACTTTTGATTGCTTAAGCTCCAGATCATTAGCCTCCCTTGCAAAACAGAGAAAATGTTATTCAAGATGTTACCATAAGAAAACTTTCTAAAAACCAGTATGTCCAGGAAATGAGTTAAAAAAAAAAAAAAAAGAAAAAACAAAAAGGACACTTGGGTTTGTCCTCCCCCAAATCCCAAACTACACGCTCACATAAACTACTGAGTGAGAACTACTATAATGTTGAAGTTAATAAAATTAAGAAGCCAACAAGGAGTTGAAAGAGGATTGGAGAAACAACAGTTGTTGCCAAGGCGATCTGATTCACCCTCAGCATCCCTTATGACACCTGGGTGTCAATAGCACAACAGGCTTCTCAGCTGAGATGCCACAGTAGCCCACAAGTTTCACCCAGCTCTTGGTGCAGGAAGGAATCAGTTTGTAGATCATACTGTTTGTGCTGAGGAAGGCACTCTGTCCAAGGGGCTCTGAAGGCAGGGACTCTATTATTTTGGGGATCCTGCACTTTTGGAGTATCTGGAGTAAGATAAGGTGCAAAGCCTTTCTTTTCTGAAGAGCCATGGTAGTCCAAAGCAAGCGCTTGGACACTCCGGAGGCCCTGGGTCACAGGTTCAGGAGTCCTGCCCTGTGAGTGGGCTTGACTAATACTATCTTGTGCCATCCACTTCACCTAGAGGGCAGCCTCCCAGGAAGTCCTGTTTTCCAAGCCCCTTACAGCATCCCAGTCTGATTTATAGAACCTAGAGATGACTGTTTTAAGTATGATGTATCCCTGAAAAGTTCCTGCACTAAAGCAGGAGTTGAAATGATAGCCATAACCTACTCAACAGACTGACCCATTTGATGTACTGAAAATCTGAAGGGATTACTGGGTAGCAATTTGTAGGCAGGTGGAGTGTGGCTGGAGGAAGTGGGTCACTGGGAGCATGCCTTGGGAGATTTTGTATTTTGTTCCTGGCTCCTCCCATTCACTCTCTGCTTCCTGGTTGCCACACAGGGAGCAGCTTTCCCCTGCTACACTCTTTGCCATGATCTTCTATCTCACCTTGGGCCCAGAGTAATGGAGATAAATGACCATGGACTGAACCTCTGAAACTGTGAGCCAAAATAAACTCTTCCTCTTCTAAGTTGTTCCTGTAGGGTATTTTGGCCACAGTGAGGAAAACCTAACACAATGACCATGTCTTTCTTCTTTTCTAGTGGATAATAAGCTTGCTGGGGGCAAGGGCGAAGTTGTACTCTTGAATCAAACCTAATCACTCCAAGCAAGACAATGAACTCAATGGTCAAGCATCTTCAAACATGCTGGGAGCTTCAAATGTTTTTGTAGAGATTTAAGTAATGGATAATCTTCAAGAAACCGAAAGTTGAAAAAGAATGACTTTTGGAAGAATCACTGAGCTTAGATGAGTACCAGAATCCTTAGTTTTAAAGCTTTCAAATATGATATAAGGAGTTTCTGGCAAAAATTTCGTGCATTTATGGCATGGTAAGCAGCCTCCAAAGGAGTGACTATAAGGAGTGAGTGAATCAGGAGGCAAAATCACATTTATTGGACAGGTACTTTTTATTAGATATTTATTTGCTGAAAATTTACCCCTTGGTATCCTTAGTGAAGTACTTTGTACATAGAAGATACTTAAGAGATGGTTATTGTACCAACAACTTCTGGTGACTCACTCTAATTAAATCAGGATGTGCAAAGTGATTTCTCACTTAGGAAAGATCTAAGCATTCAAAAAGCATTGTTTATTGTGAAGATTAAATAAGCTGATGTATGTGAAAGTGTTTTGTAAATTGTAAAGCACTATATCTATACAAGGTATTATCATTATTATTTAAACTTGGTTCCAGAAAATGTTTTAGTTTGGTTTGCAATTAGTCCTAAAAGCTTGCAACTCAACTGTCCATCAATTATGGCTATGGTGTTACACTGAAGAGTGACCACAGGCACCCAACAGAAGCCTGTTCACAGAACTACAGCAACTAATACATCCATTCTGACTGCTCAAAGGACAAGAGAAGTGTGCTTCACGTAGATCAAAAGCTGGCAATGGCAGAGGCAGTAAGTAAAAGGCAATGTCTCACCACAGGTTCAGAACTCTCTGGAGCTCATCCTGCCTGCCAACCATTTCCTTTTAATGAAAGCAGACTTATCCCTGAACCAGGATCCAGACAAAACAGCATTTCTGAGATAATCAAAGTATCTGAAGGGTTAAACCCTCTCTGACTCTGGACCCTTCAGCACTCCTGCCTCGCACCTGCCACGCCTGCTTCCAGGCTTCTCTCAGGCCTTCTTGTGTTCACAGCTGTCTTCTTAAGTCTTTGCCCACTTCTCTGTCTGTCGGCTTCCCATCTTCTTCTCACTGGCACCACTCACCCACACTCCCAGTTCTTTAGCAATCCTGTGCATCTTGATTCAACTATGCAGAAAAGCCCCACCAACCTCTCTGTCTACGACTTCTGTCAAGTGGCAGGGTGCCTCCCTTGCTGGAGGAGAATCACAGTCCTTGTGGGTCAGCATGGAGATTTCACCCTGTGTCACATGGTGCCTTTTAGGCCTTCTCCCGCTGCATACAGCAATTATACCATACTCTTTTTTTTTTTTGGTGGTGTTGGGGATTGAACCCAAGAGGGCCTTGTGCATGTGTATATCACATTCTTATTGTCTGCTGACAGCTCTGCCATTTCCCACTATCCTCCTCTTCAAGTACAAGCACATTCCAGCTTTTTCTAGAAATAAAGATTAAGGAATATGGCTTCCTAAAGCTCCCAAGTCAACATTCCTAGGTCAAGAACAGGTGAAACTCTGCTGGCTGAGTGCTCCCCTCTTCTGACCCTGGCCGAGTCAGAGGTGCTTCTCCCTTGGTTTGTTCATCACTGCTGCCCTAGTTCCCCATCCTGGCATAGTGGGCTTGGGCCCCCACGTTATCAGGTGGGCCTCCCCTCCCCAGTCTCAAACCTTTGCACTAGTCCTGGCTTTACCCTCCACAACAGCCCCTCTTCTTTGGATGTTCTCCCATGGGTTCTCCCCTGGCCAGATGCTCCTCATTCCCTAGGTCTCTGCTCAAATGTCAATGACCTCAGAAACCTGGGCCACCCACCCAAACCGGGCAGCCTTCTAGCTGCCTGTTTCCCAACACATCATCATTATATGAATATAGTCATTTCATCTTCAGAGCACTGACTATAATCTCTCATCAGCTTGTTTGTTTTCTTTTTAAAAAAATTAACCTGTTCAATGTCTAACTCACTCTTAAGAACCGAAGGCTACTGAAGGCAGGGACCTTGCTGTGGCTCCTCTTATGGAACAGGGGCATCTCCCTCACTGCTCTCCCCCTTGCTATCCTAGAACTCTAACTTGCACTGCCCACAAACTACTATAATCCCAATACTTCCTGAAGCACAACGAGACAAGTACCACTCAGGTGTAGGTAAAGAGTCAAGATTAGAGGAGACTTGGGTCTTCACCTGTACCAAGGTTGTGGCATTTAGGGCCTGAGGAAAGTGGCTCAACTAGGGCGGGCTGGCTATGCTACATCCAGCATCCTGCTGCCTTCTCCTGCTCAGCCACCAGCTTCAACCTCTCCCTACTCGAGCTAACAAGCAGTAAGTAGACTCCACTGTGTCCCTCCATCACTCTGACCTCTGGAATTCCACTGAGGAAGGAGCCAGGGCACATCACAGGAGCCTCTGCTGCTCACTCACATGTTCCATCAGGAGCTGCTTCCCGGTGCCAGCCCCATCTCAGGTGGCCAGGACTAGAGGGCTACCTACACCTCTCTTACCTTCTTCTCGGGCTGCACTTGTTTCCTCATAGCAACAGGCATGACTATAGACTTTTAAGAAACTGAAATCTTCAAAAACTAAATAGAAGTACCATGTGACATACCACGACTCAGTATTTGTTCAGAATTAAAATTAGCATACTTCAGACATCTGTGCATACTCAGGTTTACTGCAGCACAATTCATAACTGCCAAGTTAAGGAATCAGTCCGGTACCCATTAACAGGTAACCGGGTAGAGAAAAGATGGTACATATAGACAATGGAGTTTTATTCAGCTGTAAAGAATGAAATTATGGCATTTTTAGGAAAATGGATGGAACCGGAGAATATCACATTAAGGTGAAATAAGCCAGACTCAGAGAGACAAAAATTCAATGTTTTCTCTCGTATGTGAAAGCCAGAAGGGAAAAAAGAAAAAAAAAAAAAAAGACAGATGTCATGAAAGTAGAAGGAAGACTACTTGGTAGAGGAAGGGTAGCAGGGAGAGGGAGGCGGAGACAGTAAGGAGGAACTGGGAGAGAAATGGATCCAATTATGTCACATGCACATAGAAATATGACACAAAGCCACTATTCTATAAAATTTTTATGCACCAATTAAAAAAAACCCTGAAATCTTGACCTATCACATCTGTAAGAATCATTTCCTCCTTTTCAGCTTTTGGGTTTTTTTTTTTTTTTTTTTTAATTGAACTCAGGGGCACTTGACCACTGAGCCACATCCCCAGTCCTCATTTTTGTATTTTTTTTTAGAGACAGGGTCTCAGAGTTGCTTAGCACCTCGCCATTACTGAGGCTGGCTTTGAACTCGAGATCCTCCTGCCTCAGCCTCCCAAGCCCCTGGGAGATATCTTCTGTGTTTCCTGGAGAGGGTGTTGCCTGTTGTCTCTGAGTGGAGGCCACTGAGCTCTGGGGTAGCCGCAGGGCAGAACTCCTGCCTGGCTCAGCCATGAAATCTCTTGCTATAGCTTCAGTCTCATCTGTGGAGGATGGCACTCTCCCCATCTGATTGACTTTAGTTTAACTACACAGTGCAGGTACTTTACCATACTCAATGTGGCCAAGCTGGGTTTATCTCCATCCAGCCCCCAAACTGTCTAAATCTCAAGTTCTCAATGGTTGAAGTATGTCTGCCTTCCACAGATCAGAAACTAGTCTGTAACTATTCTTTGTTACTTGCATTCAATTTTTTAGTAGAGCTGCCTGGTTCTTCATTTTATATTTCATTTACATTTGAACCTCAACCTCTGAAATAAATTAAAAAGTTGGTCCCTAATCTTTGTGCAGGACTATGACATTTTTTTCCTCCCATTGTTGGTCAAACTTTAGATCACTCCTTTAACGTTCAAGTTAAATGATGCAAAGGGCATGATAACTTTAATACCTTGCTTTCTGAAAATCAGGCAATGGCTCCCTGCCATTCAAATGATACATTTTTATTTTCCAGCCTGCCATTTACTTGTCTGATAACCTTATTTTTCACTACTAAACTGTCTCTCTTCAGTCTGCCTAGGCAGATCTTATTAGCTCTTTAATCTAAAATCCCTACTAGCATTATTTCCTAAAGCTAGACTGCCTTTCATAGACTTCTCCATTTTTCATGACATTCTAAAAATATGATTCTCATGTACACCAAGTAGTCATGATCTTTGGTCAGAGTACGTGTTCCCAATGAAAATACTTGCTACAAGGCATTTCAAAAATTTCTTCATCAGCAGCAACTTGTTTGGTTCTCCTTAAACATAGATATGCAACAATATCACACTCCAGAACTTTTCTCAACCATGAGCTGCTTTCTTTGAATGGCATATGGGATTCTGTTGTCCCTATAATGGTAGGTATTGTTTTGAGGATGAGCAATTAACAAAAGACAAACATTTCTGAACACTTTATATCTCACACAATCCGTGAATCTCTCTCATACACACACACCCACCCACCCACCCACCAAACAGTGCTGGGTGTGGTGGTGCATGGCTCAGGAAGCTGAGGCAGGAGGATCACAAACTTGAGGCCAGCTCCAGCAACTTAGCAAGGCCATAAGCAACTTAGAGAGACCCTGTCTCAAAATAAAAAAGTAAAAAGGGCTGAGGATGTGGCTCAGTGGTAGAGGCTGAGGATGTGGCTCAGTGATAGATTGAACCCAAGGGTTTGGGTTCAATCCCCAGAACCCTTTCCACCCTGTGGTGGGGCGGGGCGGGGCAGGGCAATAGCAACATTGAGATATGAAAAGACCAGACATATGTGAAATCTAGTTGTTCTTCTAACAGGGATACCATGGTACCTTCAAGGAGGTTTAGAATGGTGCAAAGAACTTGGCAGATGCTCACAAGTTTCAGCAGGATACAAGGGTACAACCAAGAGAAGTCGTCTTCTGAGTACCCATCAATTCAATTACTCAGATGCATTCCATAGTCACAAACATTGTAACCCTTTCTTGGAACTCCACCATCTCTGAGACTAGAACTAAGGGTTAACTCATCACTCTGCACAGGGCTTTCTTCAAAGTGGTTGCTACCCACTTAAACAGAGGAGTGCACAGACTTGTATAGGATCATGGTTACCCCAAGGAAATTCTTTATTACTTTCAACCCTTTGGTATAACACATTCAAAAACTTTTGGAAAACAACACTGAGGAAAAGATATATTTAAACATGAAGATAATTAAACAACAAAGAGTTTAGCTTCCCCCTTCTTAATTTTGTCAAGAATAACTCACAAACACAACCCTTTCACAGATGAATAATAAAACCAACAATGATAAAGTCAGCTGCTTCCCTTGAAGTTCACTGCTGCAGGCACTCTTCTCAAACTTTCATGTGTGTGATCCTGTTTAATCTAAAGCCCATTTCTGGATTGGGCTCAAGCCATCACCACTGTGTGCACAGGACACTTCAGAGTCAGAGCCAGCGCATGGAGCAGCTAGGGTCCAAGGCCAGGCAGCCGGGCCCTCAGCCTGCATTCTGAACAGCAGTACTGTAGGTCCATCTCGCATGTCCCTGAACACACGGCCTCTCGATGCCTGGCAGAACACTGGGCATTCAGGAAGAGTAAGACCCATTACTCTCCTTGAGAGACTGACAACCCCTTGAGAGGGGCTGGTCAAGTGAAGAGATATAAAGGCAAATATTCTGGGAGTTGACAGAAGAATGGACACAAAGACTGAGAGCAGAAAGGCAAAGCCAAGTCTAAGTGTACATGAGAGTGGCATGCCAGGTGTGGGAGGCTGAATAATTCCCCACTCCCACCCCAGGTCCACACCCTAACCCCAGAACCTGTGATAGGCGACCTCAGATGACAAAAGGGACTTGTCAGATGTGACTAAGGTACAAGCCTTGTTATGGGGAAAGGATATTGGATTACTAGGCAGGCCTGATGACATCACAAGGTTTTTGAAATTTTAAAAACTTTAACAAAAGGGACCAGGAAGGAGAAGATAATTTGGAGATGGAGATGGGAATGATGGGCTGTGAATGATGGGCAGAAGGGGCCACAGCAGGCACTAGAAGCTGAGAAAGGTAATAGAGTTGATTTTATATGGTACACAGATAAGCACTTTTTATATATGGATTGTTAAGTATTGTCTGGAAAAAATAAAATAGATTCCTATCAGAGCCTCTGGAAGGAACCAGCTTGGCCAACACCTTCATTTTAAATCAGTGAAACATTCTGGACCTTTGACCTCCAGAACTGTAAAAGAATAAATCTGTGTTCTTTTAAGCCATAGTGTTTGTTGTGATTTGTTACAGCAGCAAGAAGAAATGCCAGAAAAGCTTCAGAGAAGAGAGGGACTTAGAACTGAACCTGGAAGTTCAGAAGGGTGTTGGCTGTACAGATGGTAGGGCAGAGTGACATCAGGAACCAAAGCAGAGAACTTAACAATCAATATATAATAAGTACTTATCTGTGTACCATATAAAATCAACTCACATGCAATATTTTGGAAAAGATAGCTAAAAGTGAAGTGGGCCACGGAGAGGTGAGGGCAGGGATGCTTCTCTTTGACTAATTTTAGAAAGTGACTCTCCCAGAGCTCATGGCCATAATAACTGGTGGGTGAGCAAGGGGAATTTGTCTTTAAGGACCTTTTAGGACAGAAGCAGAGACACAGATGTAGGTAAGGACTGGAGAATATCAAGCATTGTAAGAGCAGGGCAAGATGGAGGGAGTTGGACTGGGAAGGCAGCATGGGAGGGAAGCAACGTAAGTGGCCTTTGGAAATAATCCTGGACAAAGATGGGGAGGCTTCAATGGCAGGAAGGAACAAAAGGGACAGTTTGAGACTGATAACATGGAAGCCACAGGATTTTGACTGGGGTGAGGGAAAGAATTCTGAGCCAACTGAAGCAGGCTTCTGAGAGTAAGCTCAGGCAATGTGCAGTGAACTATTTCAATCGTTTCCAAATTATAACTGTACTACTTAATTTTTTGAAGAGGTAATACACTCATCTGCTTCAATATCCCAAATACACAAAATAGGTATATACTAAAAATGTCTCCCTCCTATTCCTTCAGTCAGTCTCTTCCTCTTCTTGGAAACTTGAATTTTATCAGGGTGTTTCCGAAATACTTCGGGTTTATAAAGCACATGTACACATAATTTCTCCTGTGCCCTCCTTTATCTTTTCTAAACACAGATGGTAATATACACTCCATGCCTTTGATTTTTTTTCACTCAACACTATACCTCAGAGAACATCTGATGTGAATACAGAGTTTCTCCAGATGGATTTTTTCCTTTGTTGTATTACCTTGAGGGCTTGCACTATAATTTATATCATCAGATCCCTACTGATCAGCGATACTGCAAGTATTAACCTTGTACAATTTTTACCCCGTGTCTGGAATGTACAGGCGCTTATCAGTACAGTCCTGGAAGTGGAATTACTGGGCCAAACAGTATGAGATAATAACACACTGGCTAAGAACACAGAGCCAGAAAACCCAGCTTATTAGTTTCACTACCAGCTGTATACTACCAGTCAAGCCCATTAACCTCTCTGTAATTACCTCAGTTCTCTCACCAAAACACTTCACAACTGTCCCCCAAAGACCATGTGTTAAAGGCTGGGTCCCCAGAGTGGTACTACTGGGAAGTGCTGTGGACTTCCAGGATGTGAAGCCCAAAGGTAGGGTTAATGGGGATGCACTCAGAGGGGACTGTGGGACCCCTTTCCCTCCCTTTTAGCTTCCAACCATGAAGTGAGTGACTTGCTCCACCACTCACTCCCCCCATGATGTGCTACTTTGCCACAGGCCTGACGCAACAGAGCCCGTTTATCGTGGATGGGAATCTCCAAGACTGTGAGCCCAAACAATCCTTTTCTAAGTATTTCTGAGTATATTGTTAAAGTGATGGGAAGCTGACCAACACCATCATGGGTCCTTATTTGTACCGTAAATGCAGAGTGTAGATTTTTGGGCCAATAAGTTGAGATTTCAGATCCTCATGTTATTATGACCAAAAACATTTCTATAACCCCTGGAAGTTCCCTCCTGCCCATTTCCAGTTAATTCTTGACCCCTGAGCAAACCATGGAATCTATAAAAAATATAAGCGCTAGAAATTAGAGGACAGGAGATGCAATTATTTATATGGCAGTCCTTCCTCCTTTTCTCATGATGCTGGGGATTGAACATGGGGCCCCGTGTGTGCTAGGCAAGGGCCACACCACCACGCCCCGCGTGCCTGGCCCTGTGGTGGGTTTTAAGTTTCCCATCTGTTGTTCTGCTCCTCTTAAATGCACGGGGCCCCATGTTCAATCTTTTGAATAAATTACTTTTTTTTTTGTAGTCTACCTCTCTCATATTGAATTTTTAGCTATATTTCTTTGTGTTTATTTTTTCAATGGTTTCTCTGGAGATTATAATATGTGATTTTAAATTTCAGTCTACTTCCAAATAATATACTATTTCACGAAAAACCTAAGAAACTGACAGTCTAATTCCATGTATTCCCTTCCCACCCACTGTGCTCTTGTTGCTTTACATTTAACTTTTTCACATGTAACAAATACAACAATACAATTGTTACTTTGCTTTACAAGCCAATAATTTTTTTAAGAATTTCTTTTTAGTATTGGATACAGGTCTATTATACACAAATTCTCAGCTTTTGTCTTTCTGAGAATATCTTCATTTTTGAAGGAAATTTTTACTGGATAGAGAATTTTGGGTTGGCAGCTTTTTTTTTTGTTTTAAATACCATGCTAAAGATGCCATGTAATTATCCCTGGCCTCCACTTTTTCTGCTGAAAAGTCAGTGATGATTCTCATCACTGTTCTGTAGATCACCTGCTTTTCACACCTCTTTTGATTGTTTTTAAGATCTGCTATTTATTTTTAGTTCCCAGTAGTTGGACTGTAATATACTGACGCTGTGGTTTGTTGTGTATTTATCCTGATTAGGGGTTGCAGATATTCTTGGATTTGTACATGGTCACTTTACCTTTTGATTTGTTTTTTCTACTCCCTTTCTCCTTCTAGAAGCCTGGTGTGTATATGTGAGCTTGACAACATACAAGGTTCTTGGGATTTTATTTTATATTTTAAATCTTTTTCTTCTCTTTGTGTTTCCATTTGGATACTTTCTACTGACTTGACTCTGAACATGTTACCAGATGAGCTTGACAGCAGATGGATGCAGCAGTAGAAAGAATGAGAACCTTGCCAAGGAGCTGAGGGATCTTGGCTCTCTGGTTTTACCCCTGTGTTCCTGGGCCTGGGCTGTGGTGGCCCCATGGTCAGGAGAGGCAGGGAGCCCTGTGGAGAGGTTGTTTGGAGAATTACCTGCCTCTGAAGGCACAGCCTGAGTGTTCCCATCCAGGGAGGATTCTTTCTTGTGTCAGTAGAGGCTGAGAGAAGCCATGAAATTCTTCTGAATGGCTGTCACTTAGTAAAATCTAGTTCATTTAGGTTGTTTGTATATTTGGCTAATGGGCCTTAAAAAAAAAAAAAAAAATCTTGCCTGTTTTGGTTATATGGATTTGTGCCAGTCTCTGTGATATGGGTGAATTGAGGAGGATGTGAAGTTACTTCAAGGACTGTTTTTTTTTTTTGGGGGGGGCGGGGAATTGGGGATTGAACCCAGGGGTGCCTAACCACTGAATGACATCTCCAGTCCTTTTTCATGTTTTATTTAGAGACAGGGTCTTGCTGAGTTGCTTAGGTCCTGGTTAAGTTGCTGAGGCTGGCTTTGAACTTATAATCCTTCTGCCTCAGCCTCCTGAGCCATTGGGATCAAGAGTGTGTACCATCATGTCTGGCAAGGATGTTATTACATTTAAAGACTATAATAAGGTCATTATTATGACTATTATTAGATTTTGAAGGATTTTACCCATTGTCCTTCATAGTGACTATACCTACACTAAAGGATGCTTTCCTTTATTGAGAAGGCAGGGCCAAGGATTTAAGGAAGTGAAATTAGTAGCAATTAGGAAGAGTCACAGGGGTGACTGAGTTGAAACAACAGTCACTTGGAGTCACCTGGAGAAAGATGACCCTCAGGGCATTAAGTCCCCTAGGAAAGCTCACAGCTCTGCAAGAAATCATTACTGCTTCAACATTTTAGGGGTGCACACTGAGGCTGAGAACCAGGAGGAAGACCCTGAGAGGCAGAAAAGAGACTCAGAGGCATGTCCCAGGTAACGATTAAAAAATATTATCAAGATAATGTCAGATGCTTGTAGAGAAAATAACAGATATCATTACAAAAATCTTACAGAACATTGTTTTGAAATTGAGCAACTATTTTGGGCTGTGGATATAGCTGTGATCATTTCAGATAAGGTTCCTCTTCTCATAGAACTTATAATAGGGTAGTGGGGATAGAACAATAAGTATAATAGATAAATGATTATAGACCATAACATTTACTATGAAGATAACAAAACACTGTGTGGTGACTGTGAATGAGTGGCAATCTGAGAAAGAATGGTGGGAAAATCTCTTGGATGAACACTAAAAGGTAAGAAAATCCAAACATGTAAATATTTGGAAGGAAGAAAACATTTCAAAAGAGAAAAAAGTAAAAGCATAAGTCAAGTTGAGAGAGAGTATCAGGTGTTTGGAAAGAAGGTCCATGTGGCCAAAATGTAGTGAGAAAGGAAGATTAAAAAATCCTGGAGAAGACAAATCACCAGCAATGGCTAGAGGTGCTGGAAAACGGGGTTCAGAACTGCCAGTGGTTGGAAACTGAGAAGGCTACTTTGGAAGGAAGGAGCTACACAGCTGCAAAGCCATTCACAAACCCTCCCAAATCCACAGCTGGTTCCCAAATTACATACAACTGGGAGACTACAAGGAATCCAGGATACAGAAACAGCTGGAAGGCTGGAAAAAATGCTGAGCAGAGATTTCTGGCTGCTGCCAACAGCAGGGAAGAAGGGTTGGGAGTCTGAATTTTGCCAAGTTGAAGAGGCTCACTCAACATCATTAAAACCCAGATATGCCACACCTTAGAAGTAAAGATGATGACTCAGGAAGAAGGATTTACCATACAGGGAAGGGCAACACTCCAACACAACCATCTTAGCAAAGTGTACAATCACACTTCCACAAGTTCAAGACAATTAGCTCACAGTTTAACTTTTGGCTAAAACAAAATAGCACTCTTCAGCAGAAGAGAACCTAAAATCTCATATTTCCTGCAGTATTCAGTATACAATTAAAAACAAACAAACAAACAGATGTGCAAAGAAAATGTGACCCAAGGTTAAGAGAAAAACAGTAGATAGTAGTAGAACCTGAGATGATCCATATGTTGGAATTAGTGAGATACGGATGTTAAAAACCAGGACCTAAAAGAGGAGTCACATTTAATGAATAAATAAGAAATCTAAACATAGGAAACATAAAAATTTAGAATTCAGGGAAAAAAATCTGGGGGGGGGCGGAAAGCCCACAAAAAACAAATACAGGAAAATAAAACCCCCCAAAAACAAAAACTCCCACTGGATAAACTGAACAGAATACTGGAGACAGATGAAGAAAGGATCAACTGAACTTAAAGACAAATCAATAGAAATTATGATTTCTATAGAGAGAAAAAAAATGGAGGTGGGAAAATCCAGAACCTGAGCATCTCATCTAGCAGTTTAACATATACATGATTAGTTCCCATAAGTGGAGCAAGATAATGCAGCGGAAAAAAATATTTAGAGAAATGCTGACTGCAGATGTCCCAAATTTTGTGAAAATCAAATTTCAGACCAAGCAATTCAGTTAACCCAGGGTATATTACACACTTAGCATATTATGGTAAATTGCAGATAAAGAGCAGACTTTCAAAGCAGCCAGAGGAAAAAAGGACACATTACATATAGCAGAAGTATTAGGGATGACAGGCCATTCAGAGAAACAACGGAGGCCATGATAGAATAAAATAACATATTTAAAGTGCTGAAAGAAAAAAAAAAAAACACCCAGAAATCTATATTTAGCAAGCTGTCTTTCAACAGCGAAGATGGAGCTCTCCACAGGAGTTTAAGTCCTTTATAATTTTTATGTGTTGGAAGAAATTGAAGGACAAAAAAAAAGATAGCAATGCAAGGGCTAGTTAGAAGAGGATGAGCATGAAACATCTAAAAGGTGGACAGGCGTGATGACTGGGACACCAAGGACAGACTATGAAGACAAAAGGTATAATCTGTTAAAGCAGGATGTGAATACTGAGCACTCAGAGGCTCCTTCCTCAGATCTGTAATTTGGATTAATAAACCACTTAATAATTCCAGTGGGACAGTGGGTGCACGGAGTACCCCAGAGTTAGTAAAATGGCAGTAAAGTTGTACTTCAAGATATTCAAAGAAAAGATGAAGCTTCACAGCCACCAGAACAACAAACATCCAACAATTTTAGTGGGTCTCAAATTTGTCTTAAATCAACAATCTTCTGCTTGGATTAATGTCTTGATTAAATATCACAATGCAAAACAGCAGCACATTAAGTAAAAGATTTGCAGCTGGTAAACATGACTAGGAAATTTATAAGTATACTGCATATTCTTATGCAGTACAATTTTTCTTTCGCTTGTTTAGGCACTGTTATTTAAATAAACCTGGAGTACCTAAAATAGAATTCAGGTTTACAAGATGAAAGCTGGCAGTAGAAATGTGTGTTTTGGAGAAGTACAAAAATCTCAAGAAAGAAAAATATAGATAACATGTTTTATGCATCTTAGTGCATAGAGCTTAGTGAAAGAGCTGTGGTTAGAATGGTCTAAAGCAGCAGGTGCAATGGATATTGCCATACACAGTATGAATTTTGAAAGCAGGATGCTTACCACTAGTAGTAACAAAAACATTCAGCATTGTTTTGATACTCATTTATAATAAAATATTGGGAAGGGCTGATGAATTTCTGTTAAAAGCTGCTTCTCTATGTTACACGTAACAGATGGTAAGTATTTTACAGTTTTGTTTAATAAATCATGCATTTAAATGAAGTCAACAAAAGGAAATATAAGAATATGAAATTTTGACATTAAAGTTAGTCTTAAAATGTAAGTAAAATAAGGAATGTGTCCTAGGGATAGGCGGTGAGAATGTGAGGCAGACACCATCAGAAAAACAAATTCTAAGGAAATCTGCCACCAATAATCCTAAATATATGAAATGCTAAAAGTTCTTTCAGCTAAAGGTAAATGACATGGGACAAAAGCTCAATTTTATAGGAAGAGCAACGGAAATAGTAATAAGTGTGTAAAATAGTTATTTTTTATTCTTCCTTTTTCCTTCTTGCTTCTAATAATTATTTATTTCAAAGTTGCTATTAGGTAGGCTAAACAGGTAATCATTCATGGTGGGGGGTAGGCAGTGTCACAGTGTCACTGTGACACTTTGGGGTATCAAAGACTGACAATAGTCAGGAACACCCATTCAGGCAGAATAAAGCAAAAGGTCTGGGTTGGTAGAACCCTGTGCCCCTGAAGATGGGATCAAGAACACAACAGTATAATTTTTCACATCAAACAACTAGTTCTTTCAATGACACCAGGGGTGGGTTGGGAAAGAATACTTTATAGTGAAACAAACAACAATTTTTAAAAATCTGAAACAATCTCCAATTTATAGAAGTTTCAAAGTACAAATTTGAGTTGTTTTTCCTCAGCTAGTTGAGAAATGTTGTAAGTACAGGATTTACTTATGAACCATTTTGATAGCAAACTGCCTATTACCTTTGAATGTCAGTGAACATTTTCTACATGCAAGATTGTTTTTCCGATATAAGCAGAATCCAAATTGTGACATTAACAGATGTGGAGATATCTTCTATTCCTCAGAATCCATTTGAGTTTTGCCAAGTGTCTTAATACATTCTTCTAGCAAAACATACAGTCCAAAACCACATGTTGCATTTAGGTGTTATGACTGTTCAGCCTTTCCAATATGGATCAGCTTTATTTATTTACTTATTTATTTATTTTTTTTTAAGGAGGCCTTGGAAAAGAAGGAAGAAAAGAAGGCCTGTCCTTGACTTTTTAGACCTTGAAACTTAGGAAGATCATGAGTTGTTTCATCAAATGTTTTCCCATTTGTTTGTCTGATGTATTAGATAGAGGTAATTTAAACTTTAGAAATTAAATTTATGTTGGTTCTAAATTATGCTCGTGTGTGTATGTATGTGTGTGCAAGGGGGGAAGGGTTTTTCCTTCAAGGGTGTAGCTTACTCCTTGTCCCAGAGTCTGGAATGGGTTTAGCCATGGGCAGGTGAGCGGAGGGCAGGTCCATAAAGATCCAGCACATTCCCCCTTGCTTTCTCCCTATCACATGCTCTGGAGAAGTAGATGTCTGCTGTGAGCGCACGCAGGCAGCCTAGGGAGAAGCTCACAAGGTGGAGGACTGAGGAACTGAGGAACAAAGCCTCCAGTAAACAGACCTACGAGTCAACTGATATGTTAGCTCTAGCCAACCCTTCAGGTAACTGGATGACATGTGGATCACAGTACCATGACAGACTCTGAACCAGAGTCACTTTAGCCAGGCCCCTTGAATTCCTGATCCACAAAGAACTTGAGATAACAAATGATTGCTGTTTTAAGCTGCTAAGTATTGGGATAATTTGTTACCAAAATATACAATAGAGTAATCCACTGCACTAACAGAATGAAGCAGAAAAATATTAGCATCTAAAACAGGTGCAAAGAAGTATTAAGACAGAATTCTTAATAAATTCTTAATAAAACTTCCAGGAAACCAGAAACAGAATCTTCTTGATTGTAATAATGGGCAACCTACAGTAAACACTGCACTATATACTACTGAAAATATTCAATGGTATAATATTGAATGGTTTTCCCAGAGGGATGAGAAAATTCAAAGATTTTTCTTTTTCAATAGACACTAGAAGTTTTAGCCAGTGCTATAAGGCATGGGGGGAGGGATGGAAGAAAGAAAGAAAAGAAAAACACAAAAAAAAACAAAAAAATGAAAGAGAAACAAACAAAAAAGATCCCCCAAATAAAACAAAGACTACAAGGAAATGGAAAAAGTAAAACTATATTTTTAGAAAACATAATTGCGTATGTAAAGAATCCTGAGGAATCATGTATAATACAAGATAGCTACTAGTACTAAAAAGTGAATTAAACATTAAAAAGTATCCCAAGTCTATAACAATGACCAAAAAAATGGCATTTTACATGTAAGCAACAAGCAATTATAAATGAAAATGAAAAAAATACAATGCCATTTGCAACTCAAAAAAAAAAAAAAAACTGAATACCTGAGGAAAAATTGAACAAAAATACTTTTACACTTTCACTAAAAACCACAAGAAAGTGCAGAGAGAAAATAAAGAAGATCTAAGTAAACGGAGCATGAGATACCATGATCAAAGATCAAAAGCTTTCATATAATTTTTGACTCAAAAGCTGTTCGGTGAGAGGAATGTCTTTCAGCAGGTGAGCCCAGGACAACTGAACAAGCGCATGGGAGAACAATGAACTTTTCACAGTGAATAAAAATCAATCTGAGATGGATCAAAGAACTAAATACAAAATTAAAAACAGGAAGACTATAGAAGAAAAATATCTTTGAGAACTTAAGGCAGGTAGATCATTAACGGGGAATAAAAAAGCTGTGAACCAAAGACAAAACTGATGACTTGGACTCCATTAACTTTAAAACTACACTATTAGAAATATTATCAAGAAAATGAAAAGGCAAGCTATAGAATGGGAGAAAATATTCACAATGAATATATCTCATGAAAAAAGTTATCTGAACATATAAGGAATTTCTATAAATAAGTAAGAAATAAGACAAAAATAATTTTAAAAATAGGTAAAAGACTTGAACAAGCAACTTCATAAGAATATAAGTGACAAATTAGCATTTGTAAAGATGCTTAAACATTATTAGTCACTTGGGAAATGCAAATTAAAACACAATAAGATACCATTCTATACCCACTAGGAGGACTGAAGTTAAAAAGATGGTATCAAATACTGATGAGGACTAGAGCACACAAAAGCTCTACGCTGGAGACAGGGTGTTGTGGTTAGTTATGAGGTCTCCCTCAAAAGCTTGTGTGTGAGACAATGTAAGAAGGTTTAGAGGTGAACCTCGGAGTTATGAGAACCTTACCCCAATCAGTGAATTAATCCCGATAGGGATTAACTGAGTGGTAAATGAAGGCAGGTAGAGGAGGTGAGTCCCTGGGGGTATGCCTTTGGGGTACATATTTTGTCTTTGGCCAGTGGAGGCTCTCTCTGTATCCTAGTGCCATATCCTAAGCCTCTTTTCTTCACCACACTCTTTTCTCTGTGATGTTCTGCCTCACCTTGAGCCCAAAACTACAGAGTTGACCACTTATGGACTGAGACCTCTGAAACCCTGAGCACCGAAATAAACTTTTCCTCCTCCTAAAATTATTCTTGTCAGGTCATTTGGTCACAGCAACAAAAAAGCTGACTTAAACATATGGTATAGTGATACAACCACCTTGGATAGCCATTTAGCAACTTCTTAGAACATTATCTATGCATCTACTCTAAGAACTGGCAATTCTTCTACTACTTACCCAAAGGAAGTGAGAACCTATGTATACAAAAAGAATTTTAGAAGAGCCAGGTTTAGTGGTGCACTCCTGTAGTCTTAGTGGCTTGGAAGGCTGAGGTAGGAGGATTGAAAGTTCAAAGCCAGCCTCAGGGAACTTGGTGAGGCCCTAAATAACTTAACAAGATGTTGTCTTAAAATAAAAATAAGTAAATAAAAAGGACTGGGAATGTGACTAAGTGCCCCTGGGTTCAAACCCTGGTACAAAAAACAAAACAACACAAAACAAAACAAAAACCCAATCTGTAAAAGAATGTTCACAGCATCCAGATTCATAATAGCTAAAAATTGGAAACAAGCTGGGCTTTGGTGGTGCACGCCTGTAATTCTAGCGGCTCGGGAGGCTGGATCACAAGTTCAAAGCCAGCCCCAGTAAAAGTGAGGCACTAAGCAACTCAGTGAGACCCTGTCTCTAAATAGGGCTGAGGATGTGGCTCAGTGGTCGAGTACCCCCGAGTTCAATCCCTGGTACCCCTCACCTTCCAAAAAAACCAAAAAACAAAAAAACTGGAAACGACTTACATTAGTCCACAATCAGGAAAGGGAAAAGCAACTTAGGGTCTATTCATATAAGAGAATATAATTTCCCAATTTAAAAAAAAAAAAACAGACTATGAGACATTTGCAAAACAATATTTCATGTGGAAGAATCAACCATACTATATTCTGCATTATTTTGCTTATGTGAAACTCAAGAATAGGTAAATTATGACTGAAATCACAATGGATGCTTATGGAAAATGGGACCCACAGAAGGGACTTTCTGAGGTTACTGGTATTTCTGCATTTTGACTAGGATGGTGGTTATGTGGGGTATACTTTATGAAAGTCAAATCATACTGTAGAAGTAAGCCACCTTAAATATAAAGATGCAGAAAGGCTGAACACAAAAAGGATGGGGAAAAGATGCACCATGCAAATACCAACCAAAGAAATAATACTTTAGATTTCAAAGCAAAATGTTTTCCTGGAGATAAAGGAGTACATTTCAAAATTTTATCAGGTTTGCTTTATCAGTGGGACATAAAATTCTAAATCCATAGGTACCTAATGTAGCTACAAAACAGATAAAGCAAAACTGACAGAATAAAGGAGAAAAATTGACAAATTCACAACCGTGGCGGCAGATTTTAACCCATTTCTCTTAGTAACTGACAGAATCAGGTCTCAAAAAACCAGCAAGGATAACAGAAAATAAACCTGATTACTAATCTTAACTTAATTCCACTCACAGAACACAGCACCTAGCAGCTGAAGAGTACATAATCCAGTCAAGTAAACAGGGAACATTTATCAAAACTGACCATTGCTGGGCTATGTAGCAAGCTGCATCATATTTTAAAGGATTTAAATTACACAAAATGTGTCCTCTCACCTCAAACCATGGTGCTAGCAATCATTAACAAAACTAACTGGGATTATGCCTAGGTGTGCCCTGAGAAAGACATACAGATGACACTGGGGCGAAGATGAAATTGTGACGTAAACTGGAAAATTACCTGAACAAAGGGATTACGATATGATGATGTATAAAAATTTGCTGGATCTAGCAAAAGCCATGGTTAACGTTTTAAAATATAAGGAATATAACTGAAAAAGAGACTGAAATTGAGTGCTGGCTACCTACTTCAAGTAGTTAGAAAAGGAGTAATGCAACTGAACAGGATGGAGATCATAAAGTTAGCAGCAGAAATGAATAAAATACAGAATAGATAATATCGAAATGAAAAGGGTTATCAACATACAATCTTAACATTGTTACACAAATAAATTGGAAAAAATCCATGAAAGTCAAAATTCTTAAACAAATCCCAATTTATCAAAACCAATGCAAGCAGAAATAAATGACCTGAGAATGAAAGAAACTGATTTCTTAAACTCTATCATACAAGGAGGGCTTAAGCCCAGATGGCAACACTGATGAATTTCACAATTTAGGAAAAGAGCAATTTTACAGTCTTCCATAGACTTTTCCAGTTGTATAAGATAATCACAATCTTGATACAAATCTAAAATGTGTATTCAGAAAAGGGTATTACATAATATTCTCATGTATAAAACTCAAAAATCCTAAAAACATAATAGTCAATTACAGCCAGTGATGTATAAAAATAATGTCACAACCTAAGTGGGCTAAATCCATGAAAATGACAGCAAAATTAACATTATCTGCATAAAAGAGAATATGTAATTAGTACAATACATACAGAAAAAATTCTGATAAATTCAATACTAAGTTAAAAAAAATCACAGAAACAATGAAAAGGAAGATGTTTGAATAATGTAATATGGCTATGTATAAAAAACCTGCATCGAAAATAGTTAATGGTACAACAAAGTGTCCCAATAACATTACACCAAGATCAGAAGACCCATTACCACCATTTCTTTTCAGTGTTGTTGTGGAGATCTTACTGGATCTAATAAAATAAGAAATAAAAAGCTTAACGATTAGAAAAAAAGCATAAAAACCATGTCATTCCTGATGATATCAAAGTGTGCACCAAAACACAATCAAAAGAATCCATAGATATGTGCTATCTGAATTAATGAGTAAATTTAGGAAGGTTACTCAATGGATGTAAGCTCAATTAAAAATGTAAACTACATCTATATGCAATCAACAAATGAGAAAATAAAAAAATTTCAAAACAAAAATATCCCACTCCTTGAAAGAAATCTAATGAAAGATGTGCAAATCTATATAGAGAGAAATAGAAAAAAAATGATAGAAAACAAAGAATCCCAAAATAAAGGAAGGATAGTCTAAAGTTCATACATCTGAAGTCACAATAGTTTTATAAAGATATCATTTTTCTTCAAACTGATTTATAAATTCAATGCAGTGCCTACTGAAAACAGTGCAGGTGAGTGTCTTGGTGTGTGTGAAAACAGACAAGATGATTTTTAATGTTTATATGGAAAGGTAATGGGCCAATATCATTCTTCTCTGCTTTCAACAAAAAAAAATTTAATCTTTTACAACTATACATAGTCAACAATTAATTTTTCTCCATACTTACACTTATACAACATTGCTTTTTCCATATATTTTTTTTAAATCTTTAATGTATTCAGCATGTCACCAAAAAAAAAAAAAAAGAAAATAAAAAAATAGACTGGTGGCTTAAACAACAGACATTTTGTTTCTCACAGATCTGAAGGCTGGAAGTGAAAGATCAAGGAGCTGGCAGTGCTGGATTCTGCTGTGACCTCTCCTACTGGCTCATCAGCAGGCCACCTTCTCTGTATAATCTACTCTTCTCATAGGGGCACAATTCTAGTGGAGTAGAGTTACCCTTACAACCTCCTCTAGCCTTAGTGATGATGCCCATAAAGGTCCTGCTTCCAATGCAGTCACATCAGGAGTTAGAGACTTATCCCATGGATGTGGGTCCTAACAAATCAGTCCGTAACAGTCTTTCTCAAAAAAGTCCATTGTCAGTGATGCGGTGCCTGTAGGAAATAGTCCTGGTCTTTTTTCACAAGAAATGACATTACACCAACAGCTTTCTTGAAGAATGACAAAGAAGACTCATATCACTAGACATTATATGATCTATGACAAAGATTTAGAAATTAAGCTACAGGCACAAGGATAGAGGGGGGAAAAATAAAGAGCTTATGGTCTCTTTAACTAAGCATCCTCTCCCCCAAAAAAGGGATACGGTGGATTTTGTACCAAGCAGAAGTGAAATATGACAATAAAAGCACAAAGAACATAAGAGAAATGATAGTACATACTCAATAAATTCCTGCATTATATGTAAAATCACATATTTAAACACAAAATTTGAATTAAAGAAGCATATTACAGGGGCTGGGGCTGTAGCTCAGTGGCAGAACGCTTGTCTAGCACATATGAGGCACTGGGTTCAATCCTCAGCACCACATTAAAAACAAAAACAAAAACAAAACAAAAAACAAAATTAAGGCATGCTGTCCATCTGTAATTACAAAAAATTAAAAAAGAAGCATATTACAAATCCTAGAACACCATTAAAATAACAACAAAGATGTAAACAAGACAGTTATAGTAAGTAAAAATGGTCTAAGCCATTGTTATACAACAACTTTCTGTGGTAAGGATTGAAATGTAGCTTTTATGACAAGATCTAAAATTTTGATCTTAACATGTGACTAACAGGAATGGTATTAGATAGTATGGATCTAAACACTCCAAATAAAAGACAGAGAAAATGTTAGATTGGTTAAAAAGTAAAACCCTTTAATTCTGTCTGCAAGAATCTCATCTGAAATACATGGCTATAAACAGGTTAAATATAAATGGATGGGAGAAGACAAACAGATTGCATTAAAGTAGAATAAAAGGGAAATTTCTTAATGGTACAGAGTCAAATAATTAAGAAAATATAATGCTACATACACAACCACTCAATAACAAAGGCTTCAAAACCCATGAAGCATAGCAGATCAACTAAAAAGAAAAACAGACCATTCCTCAATTAGGGTTATTTTGAACACCCCTTTCATTTTTTTCAGAGAAAAAAATTTGGCAAGGATATAGAAGGTATGAACAGAGTTATTAACTATGAAGACTTACTGACATTTGCAGTAGCAGAACACATGTTCTTTTCTAGTGTATACAGAACTTCTAGGATACACCATGTTCTAGGCCATAAAGCAAACCTCAAGTCAAAGGTCTGATGAACACTCAAGTGTTCTCCAGGCATAACAGATTTAAGATAGCAATCCATAGCTGAAACTTCTGGAAAATCCCCTGAAGTTGTGGAGATTATAAAACACACTTCTAAGTAATGAATGGTCAAAGAAGTCACATGGGAAATTATAAATAGAACTAAATCAAAATTAAAATAAAGCATATCAGAATTGTGGTTCTAAATATCCACATAAGAAAAAAGGAAGGCCTTAAAAATCAATGGACTAAACTTCTACCTAAAACTAGAAAAAGAGGCAGTTTTTCAAGATGGTAGAATAGAGAAGGTCGCTTTCTTGGCTGTTCTGTGGCATGAAACTAAGAAAGCGGATAGGCAGCATCTCAGCAAGGTGGGTGGAAAAAAAAGGGACTTTTCTGGGATTAATACTGGATGCTCAAGGCAAATCAGGGACTGAGGAGTTTGGATATAATAAGAAATCTCCAGCACCACCACTGCTGCCCGAGCCAGAAGGGTCCCTCCACAAGCAAACTGGAGGAATAAGGAAATTAAAGAAACCCACATTTTTGAGAGGCCTGAGTTGTGATTTAGAAACCAAAGACACTGCTGGGCCACCCTGAAAGGCAGGCTGCACGGTATCCTTGTGTGGGAAAGAAGCCGCACTTCGCCCCGATGTTTGAGGGGGACAGAGGAAGAGACCATTTTCTGGCAGTGGCATAGGGGCTAGCAACTGGGAGAGAAGATTCTTGGCAAAACCCGAGTCTGACCCAAAATACAGGCCTGCCAAACCCATAATGCGTGACATAGAGTGTGCCTAACTACCAGGAGAAAATCAAACGCAGAGAGCGCTTTACTCAGGGGAATACTGGTCATGGAATCTCACCTGGCTCCACTCCCCCATGCCCAATCCAGCTGCTTGCAAGACCAGCTGGGAGTGAGGTGTCTGGATGGGACTTCAAAAGGGCAGGGACGGGAGAAATTGAGCTTGGAGATAGAACCCAAGAGACATGGAAACGTGGGGTTTGCAGGTGATGGAGGACACTAAGCATTGGCTCCTCAACTGCATGACTGGAGATCCCAGAGGAGATCCCTGGAGACCTGTCCTTCAGTGTGGACCAGCAATTGCTGGGCACTGGAGGTGCTTTTGATTTAAAATCATCGGACCAATCGTCATTCACGAAGAACCTACAAACTACCCTGCCTCTAAGAGTTCTGCCTATGGTATTTCTGGTATTTATTCTTAACTCCAGCAACCATACCCTGAGGTGTGGTGTCCCCCTCCAGGCCACCCCACCTAACACTGTTGAGAACGGAAGCTGAGAATCACTTGAACTCTAACGGTAAAAATTCTTTAATTTTACATCAAGATTTCTTTTTAATTTTTACTTTTATTTTTTCCCTTTCCTATTCTCTGTTTAATTGTGAACTGAATGGTTCATGGATATTTATACATATTCATATTTGTCTTTTCTCATTTCTAGCATTTTTTGAAGCCAGTTATTTTGTCATGGATCAGTATTATGAGGAATAAGATGTTTGGTTAGTATATTTTGACTTTGTTTTGAATTCTTTTATTTTTATTTTTAAAATTTTTATTTTATATATATATATATATTTTTTTTTTCTCTTACTTATTGGTTTCTCTTAATTCTCTCACTTTTCTTCTGCTAACAGCCAAACTCTGTTGTTCTCTTTCACTCTTTTAGCTTTTTACTTCTATTTTCTCTCCTCCTCCATCGTAATCATCACATCCTATATCACTTCGTTCTCTCCCAGTCCACCATTCAAAATTGTAAACTTTGCAAACTTACTGTTATTACTGTGAGAAATAACTCACATCACTGTGGGCATTTTGTGTTTATTGCAACAATTAACATTGTAGACATCACAACAGGAAGTACTTGGTTTATTGCTGTATATTGTTTGCGTTGGTGGTTGTTATTATTTGTCTTCCCCTCAACTGCCATGTACTGGAAACCTTGCTGGACATCGTAAGTCCACAGGGTAAAAACCTCAATGCCTCAGACTCACACTGTTAGAAGTGTAGATACACAAACAACATGAAAAAGGAAAGGAACAAATCACCCCAAACAAACCAAGAAACTTCAATAGCAGAATCCACAGACACCACAGTAGAAGAAATGACAAGAGAAGGAGTTTAGAAAATACATATTTAAACTGATCTGATGTAAATGATGATGGAAGGAGTCAAATCAGAGAGAAAATGCAGGAAATGAAAGATCACTTCAATACAGAGATTATGAAAAGAAATCAAGCACAAATCCTCAGAATGAAGGAAGCAATAAACCAAGTTAAAAATTCAATGGAATGCATTACCAACAGACTAGACCACTTGGAAGACAGAATCTCAGGCAATGAACACAAAATATACAATCTTGAAAACAGAGTTGACCACAGAGAGAAGATGTTAAGAAATCATGAACAGAAATTCTAAAAATTATAGAATAACATGAAAAACCAAATTTAAGATTTATTGGGATAGATGAAGGGGTGGAGATACAAACCAAAGGAATGCACAATCTTTTCAATGAAACGGAAAATCAAATGTAAGAGGTTTACAGGACCACAAATGTACAAAATTACAACACATCCACACCAAGGCACATTATTATGAAAATGCCTAACATACAGAATAAGGATAGAATTTTAAAGGCTGCCTGAGAAAAACAACATGTCAGGTTTAGAGGGAAACCAACACACATCTCAGCTGATTTCTCAATCCAGGCCTGCTAAGTTAAAAGGTGTTGGAATGCTATATACCAAGCTCTTAAAACATGGATGCCAGGCAGACATTGCTGCCCTGCCCTGAGGTCTCTTCTCTGGGAACGACCTTTGTTACTTCAGAAGTGAATTCTGACTCTACCTCTGTGTTGCTGCTGCTGAACCAGAAATCTCTTGTCAATCAACCACCACCAGCACCACTAGCACCATTGCTTCTGCCTCTGATTACACTGCGGGAAGTCTTCTTTCTGGGTGCTACTTCCACAGAAGAAACCGTTGCCCCAGATACAACTGAAGCAGACACTGCTGCTGACTCCCGGAGAGAGCCTGGTGACGCTGCCCCCACAGCTGCAGACTTCCGCTACTGCTGACCAGCTGCCAACAACTACAGCTACTACTGCTGCTACCATGGCCTAGAGGACTGCTTTGGGGGAGACTCCAGGTTTGGTTGCATGTGGCTGCACCCATTTTGGGACATCAGCCAGGGCCTGGTGTCAGCAGGATTACCACCACAAGAGCCTGTCTGGGGACTTCAGCTGGGACCTGCAGGTCCAGTGTGGGGGTGCCTGCGGGTTGGAGGAACCTGGGGTATTCCTGCCGAGAGTGCTGGTGGCCTTTGTCCTGCTGCTGCTTTTTGGGGTTGTTCCTTTGCATAAGTGTATCCCTGGTGTTCTCTGCAAATAGGAGCAGCATTGAGATCTTGAGACTACAGTGTGACTAAGTCTGAGGTATCTGAAGCCCAGATCAGTGGGATAGAGACTGGGTTTGTGAGGGCTGATCTGGGTTTGGTGATCCCAAGAGATGTCAGAGACAGAGCTGAGAAACTGTTGAACACTGACAGAGAAAGTTTGACTTTCCAGCAAGATTTATTTTTTGATTCACTAATCTCTCTCTCTCTCTTTTTTTTTTTTTTGAGAGAGAGAGAGAGAGAGAGAGACAGAGAGAATTTTTTAATATTTATTTTTTAGTTTTCGGTGGACACAACATCTTTATTTTATTTTTTTGTGGTGCTGAGGATAGAACCTAGCGCCCCGCGCATGCCAGGCAAGCACGTTACCACATCTCCAGCCCCTTGGTTCACTAATCTCTCTACCATATTTGGAACAGGATTTTTTTATGCATCAGTGTGTGGAGGACAATGACATATGAATGGTGTTTTGCATTTCTGTTGTATTTTTATGTCTTTAAGTTTTTTTCTTTGTATTCTTCCTTGATCTTGTCTATTTTCTTGGATTTTCTATCCAACATTTCTCCAACCAACAGCCAATCTCTGTTGGTTCCTCTTCCACTCTTCCTGTGAATTTTTACTTCTAGCTTCTCTCTTCCTCCCTTGCGAATATTGCATACTACACTATCTCTGTTCTGTCATTCACCATTTGAAATTGTAAATCGTTTTAACAAATATTCTGTTTGTACTATAGACAGTTACTCAACTCATCATTTTGGTTTAATGCAAGAAAGCAATAGATGCCTTAGTGGGAGCTATTAGGTTTAAGGCTATATATTGTTTTAAACTGTGTGCTGTTGATATTGGTCTCACCAGTAAAGGCGAAACACTGGAAACTTTCAGGAACACTATAGGTCTACATGATAGAATTTATCCTGTCTTATATCCATACTTTTAGATGGGAAAGCACACTAACATGAAAAAATAGGGACTAAAGTGCCCCAAACAAACCAAGATGCTTCAACAACGGAAGGCATTGATAGCACAGTAGAAGAAATGTCCAAGAAGGAGTGCAGACTGTATATAGTTAAAACGTTTTGTTAATAAGTAAAGGATAGTATAAGGAGTGAAATCAAAGAAAAAATACAGGAAGATCACTTCAATAAAGAGTTAGAGACCATGAAAAAAACCTAAGCTGGAATCCTCAAAATGAAGGAATCAGTAAACCAAATTATAAATTCAATAGAAAGCATCACCAACAGACTAGACCACTAGGAAGACAGAACCTCAGACAATGAAGAAAAAATATATAATCTGAAAAGTAGAGTTGAATATGCAGAGAATATGGTAAGAAACCATGAACAGTACAACCAAGAATTATGGGATAACATGAAAAGATGAAATTTAAGAGTTATTAGAACAGATGAAGGAGTAGAGAAACAAACCAAAGGAATGCACATCTTTTCTATGATATAATAGCAGAAAATTTCCCAAATCTAAAGAATGGAATAGAAAATCAAATACAAGAGGCTTACAGGACCCCGAATGTACAAAATTACAGCAGACCCACACCAAGACACATTATAATGAGAATGACTAACACAGAGAATAAAGACAAAATTTTAAAGGCTATGAGGAAAAAAAAATCAAATTACATATAGGAGGAAATCAATTCAGATCTCAACTGATTTCTAAACCCAGACCCTCAAAGCTAGGAGGTCCTGGAATAATATATTTCAAGCTCTGAAAGAAAATGGATGCCAACCAAGAATTTTATATCCAGCAAAATTAAGTTTCAGATTTGAAGATGAAATTAAAACATTCCATGATTTCTAGAAAATCATGGAAAGCCTATACTACAGAGCATTCTCAACAAAATATTCCATGAGGATGAAGTGAAAAAAAAGAAGTGAAAACCAGCAAAGGGAGGATTTACACTAAAGGGACATTCAACCAAATGAGAAACTAAGACAAAGAAAAAACCAAAATAAATCAAAATGACAGGAATACAAATCATATATGAATAATAACCTTGAATGTTAATGGCCTAAACTCATCAATCAAAAGACGTAGACTGGTGGATTGGATTAAAAAGCAAGAACCAACAATATGCTGTCTTTAAGAGACTCACCTCATGGGCAAAGACATCACAGGCTGAAGATGAAAGGATTTATAAATCACTCATATGAATTGCATAAACAAGCAGGGGTTTCCAGTCTCATCTCCGAAAAAGTAGACTTCAAACCAAAGTTAATCAGAAGAGACAAAGAAGGACATTTCACACTTCTTAAAGGAAGTATATATAAGCAGGGCATAACAATTATAAATATTTATGCCCCAAGCAATGGAGCATCTATGTACATAAAACAAACAAACAAACAAAAAACAACCTTCTCAGTTTTAAGAGTCAAATAGACCACAATACAATAATACTGGGTGACTTTACACACCTCTCTCACTACTAGGCAGATCTTCCAAACAAAAACTAGATAAGGAAACTACAGAACTATATAATACAATCAATAATTTAGACTTAACAGACATGTATAGAATATTTCATCCAGCTCCTTCTCTAACATAGACCATATCTTATGTCATAAAGCAACTCAGGTAAATACAAAAAAACAAGAGATAATACTCTGCATTCTATAGACCACAATGGAATGAAATTGGAAATCAATGATAAAACAAAAAATAGAAGCTACTATTAACAAATGGAGACTAAATAATACACAACTGAATGATGAATGGATAGCAGATGAAATCAAGGATGACATAAAAAAATTCTTAGAGGTAAGTGAGAACACTGATACACCATATCAAAATCTCTGGGACACTATGAAGGCACTACTAGAGAAAAGTTTATTGCATTGAGTGCATTCATTAAAAGAATAAAAAGGTCAATGGATAAATGACCTAACACTACATCTCAAAGACCTAGAAAAAGAATAACAAGTCAACACTAAAAGCAATAGAAGACAAAAAATTATTAAAGCAGAGTTGAAACCAATGAAATCAAAACAAAAGAAACAGATGAAGAAATTGACAAAAGAAAAAGTTAGTTCTTTGAAAAAAATAAATAAAATAGATAGGCCCTTGGCCATGCTAATGAAGAGAAAAAGAGAGAAGAACCAAAATAAAAGATAAAGAAAGAAATATCACAATGGACGTATCTGAAATACAGAGGATAATTAGAAATTATTTTGAAAATTTATACTCTAATAAAATAGAAAATATTGAAGACATCGACAAATTTATAGAGACATATGACCTACCCAAACTGAATGAGGAGGTCACACATGATTTAAACAGATCAATTTCAAGTAATGAAATAGAAAATGCCATCAAAAGCCTACCGACCAAGAAAAGCCCAGGATCAGATGGATTCTCAGCTGATTTCAAAGAAGAATTAACATCAAAACTACTCAAGGTATTCCATGAAATAGCAAAGGAGGGAAGCTTTCCAAACTCATTCTGTGAGGCTAATATCACCCCAATATCAAAACCAGACAAAGAAACATCAAGGAAAGAAAACTTCAGACAAATATCCCTGATGAACATACATTCAAAAATTCTCAATAAAATTCTGGCAAATCACATAAAAACATTTAAAAGATAGTGCACCACAATCAAGTGGGGCTCATCCTAGGGATGCAGGGTTGGTGCAACATATGGAAATCAATAAACACAAGTCATCATATTAATAGACATAAAAACAAGAATCATATGATCATGTCAATAGATGCAGAAAAAGCATTTGACAAAATATAGCACATCTTCATGTTCAAAACACCAGAAAAACTAGGGATAGTAGGAACATACTTCAACATTGTAAAAGCTATATGTGCTAAACCTAGGGCCAGCATCATTCTAAATGGAGAAAAACTGAAAGCATTCCCTCTAAAAAACTGGAATAATATAAGGATGTCCTCTTTCACCACTTCAATTCAACATAGTCCTGGAAACTCTAGCCAGAGCAATTAGACAAAAGAAAGAAATTAAAAGGATACAAACAGGTAAAGAAGAGCTCAAACTATCACTATTTGCTGATGACATATATCTAGAAGATCCAAAAAATTCCACCAGAAAACTTCTAGAACTAATAAATGAATTCAGCAAAGGAGCAGGATATAAAATCAAAACCCATAAATCAAATGCATTCCTATACATCAGCCATGAATCCACTGAAAGAGAAATTAGGAAAACTACTCCATTCACAATAGCCTCAAAAAACAGAACAAAACAAACAAACAAACCTGGGGATCAATCTAACAAAAGAGGTGAAAGACCTCTATAATGAAAACTACAGAACACCAAAGAAAGAAACTGAATAAAACCTCAGAAGATGGAAAAATCTCCCTTGCTCCTGGGCAGGCAGTTTTTTAACATTGTCAAAATGGCCATACTACCAAAAGCATTACACAGATTTAATGCAATTCCTATTAGAATCCCAAAGACATTCTTCATAGAAATAGAAAAAAGCAATCATGAAATTTATTTGGAAAAATAAAAAACCCAGAATAGCTAAAGCAATCTTTAGCAAGAAAAGTGAAGCAGGAGGCATCACAATACCAGACCTTAAATTATACTACAGAGCTGTAGTAACAAAAACAGCACGGAAGTGGCACCAAAATAGACTTGGAGACCAAAGGTACAAAATAGAGGACACAAAGACAAACCCACATAAATACAGTAATCTCATGCTCTAGTAAGGATGCCAAAAACATTTACTGCAGAAAAGATAGCCTATTCAATAAATGGTGCTGGGAAAACTGGAAATCCAAATGTATCAAAATGAAATTAAACCTCTATCTCTCACCCTGCATAAAAATCACCCCAAAGTGGGTAAAGAACTTAGGCACTAGAACAGAGACCCTGCGCCTAATAGAAGGAAAAAAAGGCCCAAATCTTCACCATGTTGGCCTAGGATCTTCCTTATCAAGACTCCTAAAGTGGAAGAAGTAAAATCAAGAATGGATAAATGGGATGAATTTAAATTAAAAAGCTTCTTCTCAGCAAAGGAAACAATAACATGAGAGAGCCTAAAGATTGGGAGAAAATCTTTACCACACGCATCTTGGATAAAGCATTAATCTCTAGATATATACAGAACTCATAATATACTTAACACCAAAAAAACCAAATAACCCAATCAATAAATGGGCTTCAGACACTTCACAGAAGAAGAAATATAATTGATCAACAAATATTTGAAAAAGTGTTCAACATCTGTAGCAATTAGAGAAATGCAAATAAAAACTACTCTAAGATTTCATCTCACTCTTGACAGAATGGCAATGATCAAGAATATAAGTAACAATAAATGTTGGCGAGGATGTGGGGGGGAAGGTATACTCAAATATTGCTAATGGGACTGAAAATTGGTGCAACCACTACGGAAAGCAGTATGGAGATTCCTCAGAAAACATGGAATGGAACCACCATTTGACCCAGCTACCCCACTCCTTGGTTTATACTCAAAGGACTTAAAATCCACATAGTACAGTGATGTAACCACATCAATTTATAGCAGTTCAATTCATAATAGCTAAGTTGTGGAACCAATCTAGGTACCTTTCAATAGATGAATAGATAAAGAAAAACATGGTAAATATACATAATGGAATATTATTCAGCCATAAAGAAGAATGAAATTATGGTATTTGTTGGTAAATGGATGGAACTGGAGACTAGCATGCTAAGTGAAATAAGCCAAACCCCCCAAATCCAAAGGCCCAGTGTTCTCTCTGATAATGCAGATGCTAACACATAATAATGGTGAGGGGAGAATAGAAGTTCACCGGATTAGACAAAAGAGAATGAAGTAAAGGGAAGGGGGATAGGAATTGGAAAGACAATAGAATGAACAAAACATAACTTTCCCATTATCATATATGAAAACATGATCAGTGTAACTCCACATCATGGTCAACCACAAGAATGGGATCCTAATTATAATAAGATATAGTTATAATATAATAAATATAATATAATAATAAGTTCATACTTGTATGTTAAATTACATACTACTGTCATGTATATTTAAAAAGAAACAATAAATACAACAACAACAAACTAGGAAAAGACCAAATTAAGCCAAAGTAAGCAAAAGGAAGGAAAAAAAAGTAAAAACAAAAATCAATTAAGTAGAAAAACAGAAATAAGAAGGTAGCAAAAACTGATTTTTTTTTTGAGAACAATAAAATTGATAAAGTTATACTAAACAGACTGGGAAAATGAGAGCAAACTCAAATTATTAATAGAGACTGGAAGAAGGTTGGTGCACATGCCTAGAACTCCAGGCTGATGCAGGAGAATGGCATGTTCGAGACCAGCCTGGGTGACTCAGGGATACCATGTCCAAATGAAAAATAAGAAAGGCTGGGGTCAATCTCTGGGGCACAGTACCTCTCTCAACAGGAAAAGAATGGAAGTGGGGCTTGTTGCTACAGACCTTAAAGATATTAGAAGGACAACAGGGGGATATTCTGAACAATTTTAATGCCAACAAATTAACTCCTTGAGAGACACAAACTAGCCAAGCTTTCAGAAGAGGAAATAGATGCCTGAATAGGCCTATATTTAATAATAAAAGTGAATTCTATAGTTAAAAATTTTCTGCTCAGATGGCTTTTTGAATTCTACCAAATATTCAAGAAAGAAATAACACCAATTCTACACAAATTCTTCCAACAAAGCAAAAAACACTTCCCAACTCATTTTATGAGGCCTTCATACCAAAATTAGAGAAAGACATCATAGGAAATTAAAGACCAATATTCTTCATAAACATGGAGGCATAAAATCCTTAACAAAATTTTAGTAAATCCAACAATGTATGAAGAAGATAATGCATAATGACCAAGAGAAATTTATCCTAGAAACATAACATTGTTTACTGTTTTAGTATCAATTTTTGTAAAGTCACCATATTAACAGCTAAAAAAAAAAAGTCCAAATATATTTTAAAAACTACCTGATAAGGTAAAAAACAGTGTGCTTTTTGGTGCTGGGGATTGAACCCAGGAGTACTTAACCCCAGCAGATTTTGTACTTATTTAGAGACAGGGTCTTGCTAAGTTGCTTAGAGCCTCACTAATTTGCTGAGACTGGTTTTGAACTCACAATCTTCCTGCCTCAGCCTCCTGAGCCCACAGGCATGTGCCACTGCACCCAGCACAACACAATTTTCAATTAAAAAAATTTTTTTTCATTAATTCAGGGATGGAAAGAAACATCCTCAACCTGATAGCGAACATCTATAAAACACCTAGATCAACCATTAATTTAATGGTAAAAGACTGAATGATTTTCCCCTAAAATCAGAACTAAGAGAAGAATATTGGCTCACACTAATTCTTAACATGGTATTGGAGGTCTACTTGTTAATGAGGCAAGTGGAAGAAATAAAAGGCATATAGTTTGGTAGTGGAGAAGTACAACTGACAGGATTATGTGCTTAAAAAAATCCCAAGGAATCTACAAAAAAATAAAAATAAAAATAAACAAACAAAAAGCTCTCCAAGTTAGCTGAATTTATAAAGTCACAGGATACAAGGTTGTTATGTAAAAACCAATTTTGTGTCTATGTATTATTAGCAAAGAAAATTGAAACAAACAAAAAACCCCACTATGGTAACATCAAAAGTCATGAAATATTTTGGGGTAAGTTTAACAAAATAAATACAAGACTTGTGTAGTAACAACTAAAAAACTTTGATAAAAAGTTAAAAGAACAGAGAAATACATCTTATATCATGTTTATAGATCAAAAGATGCAATACTGTTAACATGTCAATTCTCCCCAAATGAGTCAACAGAGTCATTGTGTTCCTAATCAAAATCAGGAGACTCTCTTGAGGAAGTGGGCATCATGAGTCTACAATCTGTACCAAAATGCCAGGGACTTAGAGGAACTAAAATGAATTTGAGAAATAAGGACACAATTAGATAACTACCAGACTTTAAGACCACATTATGTTTTAAAAACTAAAACTATAGCAACAAACACAGTATTGCACTGGCATAAACTAGACCAATGGAATAAAACCAAAAGTCCAGAAATAAGCCCACACATAAGCATCAATTTATTTTTGAGAATGGTGCTATGGTAATTTAATGCAATAAATGCAAAATTCAAAATTAACAAATATTGCTAGGATTAACTAAATTGACATACAGGAAATACTAAGAAGGATCCTTGGCATTTATCTCACTTGGTAAATAAAAATTGTTAGAAATAAGATCATTGACCAAATTTAAAAAGTATGAAGATGTAAAAATTCCAGAACACTGGAGAAAATCTTTGTGATCTTAGATGCATAAGACATATAATACATGAAACATAAAAAGAACTGATAAGTTGAATTTGATCAAATTGAAACTCCTGTATTCTTCAAAAGATATTGCTAAGAAAAGGAAAAGCTATAGATTGAGAGGTACAAAACAAACAACCCGATGAGAAATAGACAAAGGTATGAACAGATACAAGCAGATGAAAAGGTGAGCAATGTCATCTGCCATGGGAAAATACAAATTAAAGCTTGTGAAATATCACTATACATCCAATAGAATCATTAAAATTAAAAAGACACAACTGAACTTTCACATATTGCCTGACAGAACATAAAATGGTACAACTATTCTGGAAAATAGCTTGACAGTTTCTTAGAAAACTGTCATATTTAGCATGTGACCCAGAAATTGCACTCCTAGATATATAAACAAAATATATTTCCTTACAAAGATATGCCCATAAATATTTGGAGCAGCTTTATTTGTAACAGCATTGTATACAACTGAAAACCCCTAATAAATTGTGCTACATAGCAAACAATGAAATACTACTCAGTAATAAAAAGGAACGAACCATTGATGCATGAATACAGGTAAATACAACCTCAAGTAACAAGGCTTCTCAGTGGTTGCCTGGAGCTGGGGGAAAAGGTGAAACTCAATAGAAGGAAGCAAGAGGGAATCTATTGGAATAATGATCCTGACTGCAGTAGTCATCTCACAGATGTAAGAATGTATAAAAATTCAAAGTGTTCACTTAAAATGGGTTCATTTTTAATGTAGTTAAACTATATTTCAGTACAATCAATTGAAAACATAGACCAAAGAAATATAATAAAAGATCCATAAACAGAGCCTTATAAATATGTATGCTCAATTCAGGACAATGGTGGTTCAGCAAACAGCAGCAGGGTATGCTGCATGATCTTTAAAAAAAGAAAAGGGAATAGGACTATTGGATCTAAATCTTAAAAGTGAAACAAAGTTCCTACAACTGGAAACATTTTCATCATTTTGGTAAAGCAAAGTTTCTTAAACAAGACCTAAAAAGCACTCACCAAAAACAGAAAGACTGATTAAATGGACATTAAAAATAAGAACATCTGTTCATTCAAAGACACTTTCAAAGAGTGAAAAAGTCAGTGTGAGAAACATCTGCAAAACACAGAATAAATGACTAGTATACAGAAGACAAACACGATGTTTGCAAACCACTAAGAAAACGACTAACAATCCAAGAGAAAAATGGACATGATTTGTGAACAAGCACTTCAAAAAGGTTAATATCCAAATGGCTGATAAACAGGAAGAAGTGTTCAGGAGCTTTAATCATTAGAGAAATAGAAACTAAAACCAGAATGAGATACTATCACATACCTCCAAAAGAAGTAAAAGGAAAGACACAGCAAATGCTGCAAAGGGTGTGAAGCACCTGGAACTCCTGTCCACTGCTGGTGAGAAGGGTAAACTGGTTTAATCCTTTGGAAGATACATTTCCCTGTGACCCAACAATATTCACTGCCAGATGTATATAGCCTCCAACAAAATTATAAATACAGGCACAAGATACGTACAATATTCTGCACACAGGAGGATGTGTGTACAAATAGCACAACTGTATGTAATAGCCCTATATGAGGAACAAAATGTACAAGAATAGAATCAATAAAATGTGGGACATTCATCCAAATGTGGGATATTATGATATGATGATAAAAATGAATTAACTATTAGCACATGAAATAACAGATGAATCTCACAATGCTTGAAAGAACATACACTGTCTAATTCCATTTATAGAATTCAAAATTATAGCTTTAGAAGTTTATTTAAAAATACCAATCGCTAGCCAGGCACAGTGGCATGTGTCTATAATCCCAGCTACACCAGAGGATGAGGGAGAAAGATGGCAAGTGCAAGACCAGCCTCAACTTTAAGATAATGGTTTAAAAATAACCAAGAAAAAGAAAAGGACTAGAGTAGTAGCTCAGTGGTAGAGGGCTCCTGGGTTCAATTTTCAGTACTAAAAAAGCAAAAAACTGCTAAGAAGTACTGAATGTTTACTGTATGTTAAGTATCATTCCAAGTAAGTTTTGTATTTTAACTCAATATTCACAAAAACCTTTTAAGAAAGATGTCACAGAGTATTCCTAAATGAGCAAATTAAATAACAAAGTGGTTAAATAACTTGCTCAAGTCCACAGAGCAACTTGAGTGTTAAAGCTGGGAGGTGAAGACACTTTGGTTTGAGGGCCTGTCTCTTTTTTTTGGTGGTGGTGTTGGGGATCAGAACCCAAGGCCTTGTGCATGCAAGGTAAGTACTCTACTACCTGAACTACATCCCCAGCCCAGGGCCTTACTGTTAACACTAAGCTATCAGTGTAGTTCAAGGACAGAACTTTAATGCAAAGATAGAGAAGGGCAAATGTTCAGGTGCTAGGAAGAGGAGAAAGGTCAAATTCTCACATTCCAAAGGAAAAAAATCAGTAGATATTGCCTAAAACTGATTGGGGGTGGAGGGAGGGGAGAAGAAGAGATCGACCAGTCACATATTACAAAAAAAAAATCTGGAGGAAAGACCAGAAAAAAATAGTTGATTTTCATGGCAACAGTGGTTGTCTCTAGGAAATGGGTCAGAATCGAATGGGGACAGTCATATTTCCTTGAAAGCCCTGTGTCACCATCTCATATGTTTTAAAAACCACATACACATTGCTTTGATAAAAATAAAGTAAAAAAGACTGAAATATTTGAAAAATAACAAGTTACCACTTATTGAGCCCCAATGTTACTGGTTTTTGCAAAAACCTTTAGTGCACTCTCTCATGGAATCTCCTAACAATAGTGAGGTCCCAGCATTACCCTTCTTTTGCTGATTAAGAGTCAACTATCCAGGGCTCATTGATTAGTAAGTGGCAGAGCTACAGTCCAGGGAGACCACAGGCATGAGACCCACACTAATAAGAGGAGATGAGGCCTTTAATAATTGGGATATTTAGGTGGTGGCCTGGACAGGAGCTAGTGACAGTGAGTTAGGAGGGGACATGAGGATGCCCGTGCATGTGTGTAATGAGAGGGTCGAAAGGGATGGAGTCCTAGCATTAACAATCACAGATATTTAATGCACACTTCCTGTGTCCATTGTGTCAAGAGACTGAATGAATGTTTGCTAACCACCCCACAGTGTAGGCAGGACTAGGACCTCCAACAGGGTGGCTCAAGTGAAGGGCCTAATTCAAGTTCAGCACAGTACAGTTCTTCAGGGCCCAGGCTCTTCCCCACTATACAAAACACTTGGGCCATTAAGGAAGAACCCAAATTTAGGAGGAGTGAAAGATTTAGGAGTAGAAGTGGGACAGATACTGAGTTTTGTGTGAGAATAGGTCCAAATCACGGGTTGGCGATATGGGCCAAGGAAAAGGTTAGAGAAATTGACTTTGGGTCATATTACCCAGAGGAAGGCCAGCCGTGAAAGGGGAGAGGAGGATTTCGGGAAGATACGGGAGCCAGGACACAGCTCCTCATCAGCAGGAGAGGCCAGGAGACAACAGTGAGTAGTATGTCCACAGGCAGAAGAAGGGAACTAGGGAAGACAGAGGAGTTTCACTCCAAGAAATTGGGGATGTGTTTGCAATGCTGGATCTGCCCCATCTCTGGGGCCCAGGGTGGCCTAGAGGCCTGGTCCTTGCTGTCTTAGCAGCCCCTCTGGCCACCTTTCCAGTTTTTGCTCGGTCCTGCCATTCTAGCCTTCCAACCCTTCCTCTCAACCTGCTCAGCCCTCCCAATGTGTGGTTCCAGCTTTCTTCTACTTACTATCCCTCACATCAACTGGTACACTTCTTTTCTTTAAATACTCGATTTTTAAAAAAAAAAATCTTTTTAAGGGAGGGACAGGAGGGCGAAAGACCTACTGGTTTGGTAATTAATGGTGATCAATACCCACAGAAGGCTGTTTTAATGGCGTGGTGGGTTAGAATTGATGAGATGACAGTGGCTATGGAGAGAATAGCAGCTGAGGAGTTACATGCTTTGAGCAGCAGGGCCGGGCAACTGTGTCCTTGTAGTGGAGGCGGGTGGATGGGGAGCTTGTTTGTAGGCTGTGACAAGAACGTAGGGGAAGCAGAAGAAAGTGATGAAGAGGTGGGCTACCAGAGCTCCAGGGTGTGTTGGGGTTGGTCATGAGGGAAGAAGCTACCTTTTGAGGCTAAGAAAAAAGAAACAAGGAAAGGGAGCAAGAAGGAAATGAGGAGAAAGAGAAAGCCTTGGCTTCTTCTTTCCTGGTGGAGAAGAGATGAGATGGCTTGGGGCCACAAATATGTGGCACAGAGGAGCCGCTGATGACAGGGAGAGGGGAAGTCAGCACTAGCCACACTGAGGCCCATGAAACTGTACCTTCATTTCTTCTCTCCTCTTTCAGGACTAACCAAGATGGTTCTGTGGGTTCTGTGTTTTGGGCTCTGACTCAGTGTGAAGTATGTCACTCTCTGAATCATCAGCAATACTTGATATCACTTCCTATCACTTCACTTTCTTGTGCAGGTAGTGACAGGCAGGCCCCGAGGAGGGTGAGGTCATGCTTTAAACATGTGCACATACCCAGTTCTTGCTTGAAGGATACTGAAAGGCATTTTAACTGCAGAAAGAGTGGTGGATTTCATTCTCATGACCTCAAATGTTTAACAAAGTTTAACAAAGCAGACATGAACTGACAATAGGAGTTTTTAGTTTCTCAGGGGATAATCAGATGGCAATTCCCTTCATGGACTGGTAACATATTTTTCTTTGAAGCAGAAAATGATCTGTATAGAGCACAAAACCGTATTTTATCTTAAAGATGAGCTCCACAGAACTTTTCTTTAAATGGAGGAAACCATTTGATTGGTGGGCGTTTGACAATAAAAATAGAGCACAGCAGCTGTTTAGTTTTACAAGCCTAATGTAATATTAAAACCTATAAAACAGCCAGTCCGAGTGGTGCATGCCTGTAATCTCAGCTATTAGGGAGGCTGAAGCAGGAGGATGGCAGCTTTGAGGCCAGTCTGGGCAATTCAGCAAAACCCTATCTCAAAATAAAATATAAAAAGAACCAGGGGTATAGCTCAGTAGTAGAGCACCCCTGAGTTCAAGCTCCAGTACCAAAAAAACAAAAACAAAGCTACTACAAAATACTTCTCACATTAAATATTAGTACTGTGACACTTAATACTCTATCTCCAAAACACTAGAGGCCTCACATCTCAACATTAATTTATTAATGCATCATTACTAACAGCACAGGAATGTATGAGAAGGGTTTGGATCCCATCCTGCTGCTGTTAAAGGACTAAAACCATCTGAGTATTTTCTAATTGATAGGGCTAAAAGAATGGTACCAGGACCTGTTTTCATTTGCCTTCTTTCAAGATGCAATTCTTGATATTTATGGACTTCTGTGTGTGTGTGTATACATATAAATAAATGGCTTCTATGTCTATTCTAACAATAAGCAAGATTCAAATTTCTATTTTTTTACTTTGAAGTTTTCACTCCCAAGACTTAAGAAAATATATTCCTAAAATACACCAGACCTCATGGTATTCTTTCAAGTCCTGGAGATGATGAGGATCAGCAACTCGGAATTCCCTGAGGCAGCAGGGGCTACACCTGTAACACATTTTTTGTATGGAAGAATTTCCTAAGTGCCTTTAGATGTATATTAATTAAGCTTAATCTCTTACCCTATTGTTGGGTTGATGTTCGGATCAAAACTGTCTTCCACAAACCGCCACACGATACTGGATTTGCCTACACCTGTATCCTGAAAGAGAATGAGACGTGCAACTAAGAAAAAGTGAACCTGCTTGCAAGTGCAAAAATCAACTTTATGGTATAAGTTCAGGATTTCAGAAAAATAATATTAGATGTGTATCAAATTTTGTAAGTTGAGGGGCACAAAAGAGGTTTTCATAAAAACTTAAATAGGAGAGTTCAAATGTGTCATAGGGGAAGTGTTTTGCAGTTTTTAAGACATCAGGACCTTTGAACCACTTGAAGTTTCTGCTTTATGTGAAAAGTGACACACTTGCTTTTTCCAACATGTATTTGTAAACTCTGAGCTCCTGAATTAGTTGAGTATCCCTGATGAATCCTGTCCCCACCCTATTCCAAGGGCAACAAAGCCTAGTTGTGGGAACTCTTTTTCATCTTCAAAGCAGAAACTCAGGAAGGAGAGCATCAACCTCAGAAGACTCTGAAAGGGCCAAAGTACCCTGACAAGACAGGAAACCCAAGCTGCGCGCTCGCCTTTCGGGTTTCCTGGTTTGAACACCCCCTCTCCGTGGGAAGAGTTACTTCGCGAAGTAACTCTGCAAGAAGTGTCAGGGTGTCCCACGAGTTCAACAGACGGGAAGGAGGCCAGTGCTGCTGGTCGACCTCCAGACCTGCGGGCTTCCCTGGGGGGGGGACTGGCCGCTCCCACCCTGCACTAGCCACCCCTGGCGGGCAGCCTGCCCCCCGGGGAGGGGGTCCCCGTGGGTCCTCGCGCCCGGGCTTCGGCAGGGCGCGGTCAGGTGGCGAGTGGCCCGGGACAGGGCGGGGTGGAGGGGCCGCGGGCGCCGGGGACCCGCCCGCCCGGCCTCCCGCGGCCTCCCGGCGGGGCCTGCCACCACTCACCCCCAGCAGGCACACTTTGAGCTCCCTCAGAGCCATGGCCTGGGAGCCCCGGCCGCGGGCCCGCCGCCGCCCTAAGTTGAGGGAGAGGCCCGGCCCAGCAGGAGCATCCCCCGGCGCTGCCGCCGTACGGCCTGGCCCCGGCCGCGGGGCACGCAGAGGCGGCGGCCGCTTGTAAGCCGGCCCTCGGCCTGGCCCGCCTGCCGCCAGCCGCGCGGAGCCGCCTCAGCAGCCGGGACGCCGCCACGGCCTCCGGGACGCCACCGCCGCCGCCATCTTGGGACGCCGGCCGGGTCACCTGACCTCCCCGCCCACCTCGGCAGCCACCTTCGCCGCGAGGGCGGGGCGGCCGGGGCGGGGCCTGGGACGGTGGCCCCGCCCCCGACCGGCTCAAGATGGCGAGCGAGCGGGCGGTCGCGGGCTGCCGGCGGTCCCCTCCCCTACCGCCCCGCCCAGCTCCGGGGGTGTGTCCCAGCCCGCCCGGGGCCTCGCGCTCTGCAGGCTGGCAGGACGACTGGACTCCGGTGAGTACCGCCGCGCCCCGCCCTCCGCTGGCCACCTGTGGCGCCCGCCCGCCAGGAGGAAGGGCTCCCTCCCGGCCTCGCCCGCCTCCCCGCGCTCCGGGCGCGCCAGCACCGGGTCCCGCCCCCGGCCCTGGGAGTCCCGGGCCCCCTCATTTCTTGGGTGGGACCCTCCACTGTCCCATCCTGCCAAGAACTCTCCTTTTCTTTGGAGAACTTTGAGGCTGCTGGGGGGAGGGATTCGTGGTATGTGAAGCCTTAACTTTCTGTCCGTTCTCTTGATTCGCGCCGGTTGTGGTTCTGCACGGCCCAGGTGGACCAGAAAGAGCTGCCGCTCCGCGGGTCTAAGCCGGGCCACACGGGTATGCTACAGGTGGCCTCCACACCAGGGGTGCTGGGGGTGAGGAAGGCACGTGTAAATCGCCAAAATAGCTCCCTGTGGTCTGGGCCTTCGGGGTCCTGGTCAGGGAGGAAACTACCCCTCTACCCTTACCATCTGCAGATTTCCTACCAAGAGCTGGTCTTGACTGAAAGGCTTCCACAGACCAGGCAGTGTTAAATCTTACACCCTTTCCCTCTATAGAGAGGGCAACTTTAGGGCTGGGGTTGTGGCTCAGTGGTAGAGCGCTTGCCTAGCATGCAAGAGGCACTGGGTTCCATCCTCAGCACCACATAAAAATAAGATAAAGATACTGTGTCCACCTGAAACTAAAAAATAAATATTAAAAATTTTAAAAAAGAGAGCAACTTCATTGAAGCAGCAGCACACTTGAAGGGGCGATAGAAGTAAGTGGGGAGCTCACTCTCTGGAGTTATATGGACCAGGATGAAAACCTTACTCGCTATTTACTAGCAGTGTGATCCTGGGCCAGTTAGTGTACCACTGCAAGTGCTCGTGACCATATTTGAAATTGGGCATCATAGCAGCCCACCTCAGAAGACTTGTGAGAATTGAATGTATAAAGGGTTTAATATGAAGCCTGTATGTAATAAACACTCAGTAAATATTGGCTGCCATTATGGTTATTAATATGAGCATTACTAACATTTAACTTTCTTGAGCCAGGTACAGTTTAAACCTGGGTTCTAAGAGCTGAGTAGTTTTACCTGTGGGCATCCTCAAGTCAAAGGAATGTATCATTTCCCTGGTACATGATGGTGAGTTGCCATCAAGGTGCCTTTCATTCATAGATTTGATGTTTGGCCTAGCAGGAAAAACTTTTCTACCAGTTTCAGTTGTCTAGCCAACCCAAATCTCAGCAGCTTAACCCCACAGCATTTTATTATTTCTTTCATTCTCTGGTTTGACTGGGTGGTACTCCTGCAAGGACCTGAGTTCTCCAGGTGATGTTTCTGCTTGGCTTGGTTGGCCTTCTCATGGTGTGGTGGCCACAGGGAGTTGAACTTTCTTGCTGGTGGCTAGTTTCCTTCAGTCTTTTTTATGTATTTATATGTGTAAAAGGGAAGTAAAAGAGTACAAAGGAAAAATTATGATTTCTCTTTGGCCTTATTTGAACATAAGTATTGGGTGTTTGAGACTTATAGTAAAAAAAGGCTCATATACTCTTTAGCAGATGGCTGAAGACTTGCCCCAGTAAGGAAGTAAACCATCATATGGCTCTGAACATAATCATTCCTCAGATAGGACAACTTTGGGAGTCTCTTCTGGCTTCTTGTTTGGATAGGGGTGGGAGCTATAAGGTGCTGTGCCTTATGACTTCAGAGTATAGTGAATCTAATAGCCGGTAGTAGGAGGTCTTCCCCTACCCCTCAACTTATTTTTTATTTTCATTTATTTGTATTTTTGGTTTAGTATTTTTGATCTTTTTAATTTTTTTATTTGTTCCTTTTAGATATACATGACAGTAGAGTGTATTTTGACATTATACATACCTGGAATATAACTTATTTCTAATTAGGATCCCATTCTTGTGATTGTACATGATGTGGCATTTCACTGGTGGTGTAGTCCCTCAATTCATGCTGCCTTATGTCTTATACTTGATGGTTGGAGTATTTGGGTGGCATTATCACACGGATTGACACCAAGAACTCTGAAGCCCTACTACCCTTTCCTGGCTTTCCCGTAACCTGTACCTGGGTTGGCTTGGGTGGATCACTCGCCCAGTCTGTTTATTTCTCCTCCTCCTCCTCCTCCTCCTCCTCCTCCTCCTCCTCCTCCAGGAATCAGGGATTGAAATCAGGGGTGCTTAACCACTGAGCCACATTCCCAGCCCTTTTTCATATTTTATTTTGAGATAGACTCGTGAGTTGCTTAGGGCCTCACTAAGTTGCTGAAGCTGGCTTTGAGCTTGTGGTCGTCATGCCTTAGCCTCCCAAGCCGTTGGGATTACAGGCATGTGCCACAGCACCTGGCCTTTTTAATTTCTTTGGAAAATGGCATGATAGGTGCTGTATCCTAGTGTTGGCTTGAGGATTAGATGAGATAGTACACATAAAACATTGTGACCCAATGCCTGGCGTAGTGGGTATTCTGTTCAGCTGCTACTATGTGAGGTATTTTGGATTACCTGAATTTTAAATGAAAAAAAAAAAAACAACCTGAGAATTAGACTAAATAACTTATCTAGTATGGCACAATTTGTAAATGGTAGAACTAACAATCAAATTCTGTTCCTTCTGACTCTTGTTCTTTTTATTCCATTGTGCAGATCAGTTTCACAAATATTCTTTTAGAAATTTTTTTTTTTTTTTTTGGAATAGGATCTTTTTCTGTTGCCCAGTCTTATCTTGAACTCATGGACTACAGTGATGCTCCTACCTGAGCCTCCAAGTAGCTGGAAATGTCAGCACACACCACCACAACTCGCTATAAAGACTTAACCCAGTGATTGGGGGATAGGTGTCAGTTTGGGTGGTACTGTGTCTGTTGTCCCCTTGGGCACTTTTGTTTAAATGATGCAATGCTTCTTGGTTTAGACTGTAAGTCCCTTCCAGCAGGGATGTAGGTCATCCTTTTTTATAACTCAATGTGCTGCATGATCTAGGTGCTCAATTAATGTTGTTATGTTAACAATAATGGGTCCCTAGGTGTGGTTGATTTACTTTGTGATTCTTGATTAAGTTTGGTTAATTCATAAAAGAGACCATAATGAATGGGTGCCTTGTTTTTTTAAATCATTCAGAGTCTTGGGGCCATCACAGCAATGAAAAGATTTAATTTTAGGGAATTGGCTTGCTGAAGCAATCTAAATTCCTTCTCTGGAGAGCAGAAAGTGTGGGGGGATGGCCTAGCATATTGGTTTTCAGGTAGCACTGCCTGTGGAAGGTGGAGCTCAAGAGTCAGCCTAAGGGGCTGAGGGTCTGTGAATGTTAGGGTTGCTTATAACATGTGAAGGCTGAAAAAGTATTATTGTTGGTAAGGTTTGCCTGTCCAACTTAGAATTTAATGGATGAACAAAAGTGGGTGGGGGGGAAAAAACCATGAAAGGAATCTATTGCAAATCTAGAGACCTGAGAGACTTGTCAACAAAATATAATATGTAGTTGCTATGGTTTGGATCTAGAATGTCCCCAAAGGCTCATACATCAAAGGCTTGGTCTCCAATTCAGCAATGTTCGCAAGTGGGACTTTTAAGAAAATGATTGGCTCATGAGACCTCTAACCTCGTCTGTGGGTTAATCTGTTGGTGGATTTGTAATTTGAATGGACTACTTGGAGTTTGTAGAGACTGTAGGAGTTGTAATAAGGGGGGGGGGCTTTAGGGACTTTATCTTGTCCCCAGCCCTTCCCTCCCTCCCTTCCTCTCTCTCTCTCTGCTGCTGTAAGGTGAGCAGTTTTCCTCTGCCATGTCCTTCTGTCATGAGGTTTTGACTTTGGAACCAGCCATTCAGAACTGAGACCTCTGAAAGTGTGCGTCAAATATATCTTTCCTTTTCTCAGGCACTTTGTGCTAGTGGAGGAAAGCTGACTGATGCAGCAGTCGTGTTTGGACCCTTGGTTGCACTCTCCAGGGAAGGAAGTCATAGAGATAGCTGGAGAACACTGAGCTTGAGACTGGGTATTGGTAACAAGAATTCTTGTTAATTTTGTTGGGTGTGATAATGGGTGCTATTTTTTTATTTGTTGGATGTGATAAAGGTGTTATCCAAAACAAACAAGCCTTCATGAGTGAAATGATTTGATGTGTGACGTTTGCTTTTAAATGCTGCAACAAATATTAAATAAAAGGTTGGGAGAAGGGGTCATGGAAAAAAATGGCTGAATGTAAAAGCTATTGCTGGGGACTAGCCTCTCTATTTTTACATGTTTAAAGATTTTCTAAGAGATGTTTTAAAAATGAGGAGCATCACATGATCAAGCACCAGCAAGGGAATTGGAAGTGGACTTTAATTCTGAAGTCATTATAGAGTTATAGGTGCATCAGCTTCAAAAGAACTGCTCATAAAAACATTAGTATTTGGGGGAATGAGTGTTTCTTTTCAAACGCTTAGTTTTTAAAAGGTATCTGTGAAAGAGCTTGGAAGAGGGCATACTATGTATAACAAAAGCCAGGTGCCAACTGATATCTGGAGCCCTGGTGAAAACAGGCTTGGCCAGGCCAGTGGGATATTGACATATTCAGAGTCCTAGTGCTAGAAAGTACAAAGCATGTCCACCTTGAATGAAAGATGTCTCCAGAGCCAGGGCATTCCGGTCCACCTGCTTTGTTCCATGATTGCGAAAAGGCCCTTGTAAAGGACTATAACTAAGCTGCTGGCCTCCAGGCCAGAGGTATTTCATTAATTTGAGCCCAAAACTATTGGACTTTTTATCTGACTAGTATAAACTTGGATCAAAGATTGTCAGTTATAATGTTTTTATAAAAGTTTGCCTGTCAAGTGAAATAATTTGAATAGGATTGGCAACTAATTTAGTACTCTAATACTTGAGAACTAGGAAAAAAAAACTCAGATATCAGATTATTTTTTAAATCAGAGATGGGCAAATTCTTTTCCATGAAGGGTCAGATTACAGACACAGTTTGGCTTTTCAGGTCTGAAGATCTCTGGCACAGCCTCAGCTCTGTGGTTATAGCCTGAAAGCAGCTGTAAAGCTCACATAAATGACTGCATAGCTGTGTCCTCCAAGACTTTATCTACAAACATAGGCAGTAGGCAGATTGGCCTCCTGGGCGGTGGCTTGCGGACCCCTGCTCTAAGTCACGCTTGGCTTTATTCCCTTAGTGCTGCCATGACTGTTGAGCTGAGCCAACCTGACCAGGGACTCTCCCAGGGTCAGGGAGAAAGCTGAGCGTTGAACCAGGACCACCCTGTTCTGTTGAAAGCCCCTTGGCAAGTTGCCCACCTGAGGTCTCATCTGTCCTGTGCTAGTTGAGGATGAACATGTCTTCTTGGTGGGATGAGCATAGCAGGGGACCAGAGTCACAGTGGGGGAAGCAGGTCCAGCCTTGTTCCCCTTGTTCACTTTGATTGCCCTTTATTTTACTTTTCTCCCACTTCTCCTTTGCCACTTCATTCCCTTCCTCCTTCTTCCTCCTTCTTCCTCCTTCCTCTTCTTCCTTCTCTTTCTTCCTTCTGTGTATCTTTTTGTGTGTGTATGTGTGTGTGTGTGTTTGGTACCAGGGATTGAACTCAGAGGTGCTTAACCTCTGAGACACATCCCCAGCCACTTTTATTTTTTGAGACAGGGTCTCACTAAGTTTCTTAGAACTTTGCTGAGACTAATCTTGAACTTGCAGTCCTCCTGCCTCCTGCCTCCTGAGTCGCTGGGATATTAGGCATGTGCAACCATGTCTGGCTCTGTCTGTATCTTTTAATTGATTTTTTTCCAATTTACATTCAAGGTTATTATTGCTAAGTACAAGTCTTAGCCTTGTTATTTTGTTAAATTTCTTATGTTTATTCTGAATATTTCTTGATTTTTTTATTCCTCTCTTATTTTTCATCTTTGTAGTTTGAATCTTTACTGTATTAATAAGATTTTCTTTCCCTTTTCTCTTGTGTATCTGTTCTTCTTCTGAGCTTTATACTTTTAATGTTTTCATTTTAGTAACTCTCTTTCACTTTTTGATGCAGGAGTCCAATTAGTATCCAATAATTGGGTCAGGTGGGCTTGAATCTTCAATTTTTGCTTGTGTTGGAAAGTCTGTTTCTTCCTTACTTCTGAAGGATAGCTTTGCTTGAAACACAACTCCTTACTTGGTATTTTGATTCTTTTCTGTGGAAGTGGAGCCCAACCCTGGGCTCCTCTACTCGGCCATCTTCATAGAAACTTTTTATTGACTTTTTGGATAGAAAGGGGAATTTATTTGCCAGGAAAGATGATCACATCATATTTCTTCTCAAAACAGTGCATGTCTTCCTCTTTGCTGATTGGTTTCAGGGGTGCAGTCCATGGTTGGCTGACTCCATTGCTCTGGGTTTAAGGTGAGGCAGAGCATCGTGGTGGGAGGGTGTGGTGGACCAAAGCTGCTCAGGGCAGGCTAGAATCAGAGAAGGTCCTGGATTTTTCATTTCCTGTGAAGCCAACAGATGAACATTAGCAATTCCTTGAAATTATCTCTGTTTGGAAAATAGTTGTAAATGGCTATCTTCATCACAAATAAGAATAAAATCGCATCATAAAAATTTTAAACATTTTTTATTAGACAGAAATTTTGTAACAAACCTAGGTAATGGAAGAGGAAATGTTTTTCATCTTCAAAAAGCCCATTAGTCTTAACCCTGATGGGAAGAAGAAAAGAGGTGAAGGTACCTGGTTGGCTACCACGTTTGATAGTCAATCACCCATGAAACCAGTGTCCCTCCAACTTTTCCAAAGTGCCAGGACTGCAGGAAGTGCTAGGCACAGAGGCATGAAGAAGCCTTGGGACCACCTCCTGAGATGCTCCCTGCCTAGAGGGGTGGCAGACAGTAAAGGTGGTACAGACGGAGATAGGAGAGTGAGGCAAGAGCTAGGGCACCAGGAAGAGAGGGGGACTGTGCACTGAGAGGAGGTGGGGGTGTGACATTGGAGTGGGGTGATGCTGAGGAAGGCAGCTCTCTGGGCAAAATATGCACAGAGGTGGAGTTTTGAGACAGCCTGCCCTGTTAGATGAGGCTTGATGAGCAGGTGGGAGACTTGGAAATAAGGGGTGTGTGGGAGATAAGGAATAGGAGGAGACTGGGTGATAGGACTGATGACTGTCAAGGGAAGAATCTGCTCCATCAGCTAGATGTTTTGCTGGAACTTAAGTCTTAGTAAGGCAACCCTGGCTGTGCTACAAAAGCTATTGTTTTTTTAGGACTAATGATATGGCAATCCGTGTTCTGAGTGCTTCTGACATTTTAATTTGAGTACAAAACCCCTATAAGACAGGTATTTTTAACCTCATTTTATTGCTCAGCAGGCTCAAAAGGGGCTCAGAAAGGCTAAGTAACTTGCCCCAAGTAACCCAGGTAGTGAGTGGCAGGGGTGGAATTTAAGCCAGAGACTGACTGTAGAATTCATCTTAGCAGCTCTTCTTTGGACGACTCATCATTCACTCATATATTTATGCATGCATTCATTCATTCACAGAACTAATGTTCATTGAGGGCCTGTTAAGTCTCAGAACTACATAGGCATGGTGGACACAGTGGTGAGTAAAAAAAACCTGGGTACTCCTCTCATGGAGCTTTGAGTCCAGCAGCAGAGAAGGACATTAAACTGGTGAACATAAACTAATGAGATAATTTCAGGTGCTGTGAAGGACACATAGCAAAGCCAGTGTGATGGAAAGTCCCACTGCAGTGTGGCTGGAGGGATGCAGGCACTGCTTGCTGTGACTGCCTAAGGCTTCTCCAAGCTCTGAGAGAGGCTCTTGAGTTAAGATTCAAGTAAGAGAGAAATAGAAGAAGATCTTAGAAGATGGAAAAATATACCCTGTTCATGGATAGGCAGAACTAACATCATCAAAATGGCGATATTACCAAAAGTTCTCTATAGGTTTAATGCAATGCCAATCAAAATCTCAATGGCATTTCTTGTAGAAATAGATAAAGCAATCATGAAATTCATATGGAAAAATAAAAGACCCAGAATAGCAAAAGCAACTCTAAGCAGGAAGTGTGAATCAGGCGGCATAGCTATACCAGATTTCAAACTATACTACAGAGCAATAGTAACAAATACAGCATGGTACTGGTACCAAAACAGGCGGGTGGACCAATGGTACAGAATAGAGCACAAAGAGACTAATCCACAAAGTTACATCTATCTTATATTTGATAAAGGGGCTAAAAGCATGCAATGGAGGAAGGATAGCATCTTTAACACATGGTGCTGGGAAAACTGGAAATCCATATGCAACAAAATGAAACTGAATCCCCTTCTCTCGCCATGCACAAAAGTTAACTCAAAATGGATCAAGGAGCTTGATATCAAATCAGAGACTCTGCGTCTGATAGAAGAAAAAGTTGGCTCCGATCTACATATTGTGGGGTCGGGCTCCAAATTCCTTAATAGACACCCATAGCACAAGAGTTAATAACAAGAATCAACAAATGGGACTTACTTAAACTAAAATTTTTTTCTCAGCAAGAGAAACAATAAGAGAGGTAAATAGGGAGCCTACATCCTGGGAACAAATTTTTACTCCTCACACTTCAGATAGAGCCCTAATATCCAGAGTATACAAAGAACTCAAAAAATTAAACAATAAGATAACAAATAACCCAATCAACAAATGGGCCAAGGATCTGAACAGACACTTCTCAGAGGAGGACATACAATCAATCAACAAGTACATGAAAAAATGCTCACCATCTCTAGCAGTCAGAGAAATGCAAATCAAAACCACCCTAAGATACCATCTCGCTCCAGTAAGATTGGCAGCCATTATGAAGTCAAACAACAACAAGTGCTGGCGAGGATGTGGGGAAAAGGGTACTCTTGTACATTGCTGGTGGGACTGCAAATTGGTGCGGCCAATTTGGAAAGCAGTATGGAGATTCCTGGGAAAGCTGGGAATGGAACCACCATTTGACCCAGCTATTCCCCTTCTCAGGCTATTCCCTGAAGACCTTAAAAGGGCGTGCTACAGGGATACTGCCACATCGATGTTCATAGCAGCACAATTCACAATAGCTAGACTGTGGAACCAACCCAGATGCCCTTCAATAGATGAATGGATAAAAAAAAAAATGTGGCATTTATACACAAAGGAGTATTACACAGCACTAAAAAATGACAAAATCATGGAATTTGCAGGGAAATGGATGGCATTAGAGCAGATTATGCTAAGTGAAGCTAGCCAATCCCTAAAAATCAAATGCCAAATGTCTTCTTTGATATAATGAGAGCAACTAAGAACAGAGCAGGGAGGAAGAGCAGGAGGAAAAGATTAATATTAAACAGAGACATGAGGTGGGAGGGAAAGGGAGAGAAAAGGGAAATTGCATGGAAATGGAAGGAGACTCTCATTGTTACACAAAATTACATATAAGAGGTTGTGAGGGGAATGGGAAAAAAAAAAACCAAGGAGAGAAATGAATTACAGTAGATGGGGTAGAGAGAGAAGATGGGAGGGGAGGGGAGGGGGGATAGTAGAGGATAGGAAAGGTAGCAGAATACAGCAGTTACTAATATGGCATTATGTAAAAATGTGGATGTGTAACCGATGTGATTCTGCAATCTGTATTTGGGGTAAAAATGGGAGTTCATAACCCACTTGAATCTAATGTATGAAATATGATATGTCAAGAGCTTTGAAATGTTTTGAACAACCAATAATAATAAAAAAAAAAGATTCAAGTAAAGACAGAGATCGTCACATGAAGAGCTAGAGGAAGCGCCCAGGTGTAGTTCTTCCCTGTCAAGGAATAGCTGGAAGGCCTGTGTGTCTGGAGTGCTCTCAGTGACAGACCCTAGAGGTGGGAGGAGTAGTTGGGGCTGTACCACTCGTGGGCCTTAAGTCTGTCTCAAGGTGAAGTGTCTGCTTTTTAAATTTTTTAAACAGTGCTAGGGATCAAACCCAGCATCTTGCACATGACAGGGAAGTGTACCCCTGAGCTACCCAAGTCCTGAAGGCCTTGCCTTGTATTCAGGAGTCATGGGAAGTCACTGGGGAATTTTAACCAGGGGAGTGACGAGAGCTGAGATTCAAGAAAGGGTGGCCTGGTGGGGAAGCAAGCCAAGAAAGCCCAGGGTGTTCCTGGGATCCAGTCAGGGATGGGATACCATAAGGAAGACAGGCAGGAGGGCAGGGAATGGGGCTGGTAGCTGTCCCTGCTGCCAAGGGAAGACTCAGCAAAGACTGATCTTGTGGGAAACTGGTGCGACACCTCCACTCCCTCCAAATTGGGTTAGGTGCTCCTCCTCCTTGTTCCTGAAATGGCATTCTGTCTTGGGTCACCTTCTAGCAGCATTTTAAATTACTATCATTCCATTCATTAATACTGTGTGGACTACTGCACTCACCTTCTCTTTCTCTAATTGGGTGGGTTGGCAGGAATATTGGGGTGTGTAATGTCAAAGTGAAGCACATGAACTGCTTGAAGATGCGGAGTTCTCGCCTAGCAGGTAACCTGAGCAAATGCTTCCCGTTGACCGCCAGTGTAAAAGTCAGAGTCATAAATAATGACGGGTTTTGGAAGCCCTGATTAAAGTCACAAATCAAAGAGGAATTTCCATGTATGCATGGTGTAGAGAGGACGGCTGCTCATGAATTAAGTTGGTCTTTCAGCCAGCCCATTTCCTAGTGCTAGTAATAACCATCAGTAGCCCTCAAAGATTTGCAATATAAAACATTATGTGTTGGACGGATCTGCTCATATGAGAGCTAATAAATCAGCGTGGGTCTTGTTAGAGAATGACATTTATATAGAGGAAGTTTGCCTGTGCAACTTGCCTTTGAAATTTAGTTAAGTCAACAAGGATCTGCAGTCTTGGGGGTCAGTTCCCCTACAAAAGCCAGTAATGAGTCAAGAACATTCTTTGTCTTTTAGATGGGTTAAGTTTATCTGGTTTAGCTCATAAAGGTAGTCCCAATTAAGGAATTTGCATTAATACTTGTAAGCCTCTTAGTGAGAAGAACAAAACCATTTTAAGTAACATGGGAATGGTTTTACTCAAGTTTCCCTCAAATCATGTAAAACCTTTCAAAGAGTTGTTCTTCAAAGATGGCCATTGATACCCCCTAAAACTTATTTATATAAGTTCTAGTTAGTACATTCTTATTAAAAAAAAATACTAGTTTTGTAAATAGGGCTTACCAGCTTCTTGGCTACCCATAACCAATCTTCTGACAGTTTGAGTTGGACATGACATAGTGGACCACGTCTATTGTGTGTTCTCCATCCAGAGTTCCCCTAGCACTGTGTCAGAGACAGAATATTGGGTCATATGGATGATTGGTCTGGCCCAGGGTGTCATATCTCATCCAGAGTTATGGTGTCAGGATGACATGTTGAATGGAGAGTCGTAAATCCTGGGAGTGCCTGGAGAAGGGGTTCTTGATGAAAATGCTTTCTGGGATGGATGTGTCCTCATGTGCTGCCTCCAGCTCCAGTCCTGTTCATGTCTTGAGAGAGAAAAGAATATCATGGGGTATGTTTTATTGTGTTTAGTTTTTCTTACTTTTCACTTAAAACAGTTTTAGTGTGGCTGTTTAGTTAGGGCGTGGTGGTGTTCTGTGAAGTCTCCAGTGTCTCTGAGCCACTTGAAGGTAGCAGACTTGCCTCTGCTGTGCTCAGGCCATTGTCTGGAGTGTTGTTCTCCCTTCCCCAGATCCTTTCTTTTCCCATGAGGAAGATGCTCACTTGACCTTCAAGGTGCACTTGGTATCCTGCTTCTGTTGGAGAGATGTCTCCATCCCTCTGCCCTCCTCCCGAGTGAGCCTGTCTCCTCCTGGCAGTTTCCCATGGCTCTTGCCATTGTGGCATTATGGGTTGTTGTGCATGAGATGACTTTTATTCCTCGGGAGCTTTCAGAATCTGGGGACCTGTCCATTTGCCTCTGGATCCCCAGTGCTCTGTTGGGTTGTGGTTTGCTGTCAGAGTTAACCACAATGGGATGGTTTGCTACTAACAGGCTTTCTGCTCTCAGACTAATCTTTTGACTCTTTTCTTGCTGTAAAATAATCTGTAACATTTCTTTTCTTTCTCTTTTTGTTAGATTATGTCTACTGTGCTTTGAGCCTGTGAAACACATTCACCTAACATCAGACTTAGAATATTAATTTATACTTAGCCTTAGACAGATTGATGTCTTGTAAAAAGCAGGCAAAAACTCTGGGGTTCAAAGTGTTTTTCACTACAGCCTTCTTGTCTGATTTATTTTATGTTCCAGATTGTTTTAAATGATGAAGGTACTGACAGTATTCATTTATTGTGGTCGATAGCCCTTGAGTGACTGGTTACCATAGAGGAGGGTAAATCCTATTTCTGTATGGTAGGATTCCCAAGTATGTTTTTCTGGTGGACATTTTAATCAGAGAAGGGCTTTGGTTTGTTTGTTTGTTTTTTAAAAACATTCACCTGGCATCAGGTGTTATTTTTTGTAAACAGGACAGGCAGGACCTACTGATCCTGATTTTGGTTATATGAGCTCTGAATCACCTTGTTCGAGTTAGATGGTAGAGGTGAGCTATGTCTTAGCTATTGGAGTTTTAGACTTGTACTTCCTGTTGGAAACCCATAGCACTGGACTATAGGGATGTTGGGCACAGTTCAGGGAATCTGGGCAGCCTGTATGTGTGCAGCACAGGGGACTAGGGATGCTGGCAAGGGCCACAGACTTGCATGTCACACTGATACTTCTTCTAGGTCCTTCTACAACTGTCCTTTGCTAATTTAAATTATTAATCCTTATTTTTGGTAAAATCAGTGATGTCCCATGTAAACTTGCCAGTGAACCTAAATGTGGCAGTTTATTATATCATGGATGCAAATGAAAGAAAAACATGATCAATATTGGTTTACTTTATACTTTAAACTGGACCAAGAAAGCATGGAATTATTATTAGAAATGATTTTCTTCAGAAAACTTTACTTCTCTGCATTATTTTGGGCTTTCATGAATGGAGTTGGTAATTCCCCTCTCACCAAATGTAAAAAATACAATGCAAACAATTTGAACAAGGAATGATTTATATGCTATTCATATTCCATTCCTGACATGAACCTTAAGATTCCTGAGGTTCACGTGTAGCCTAGAGTTGTTGGGTCCTAGAACAATGTGCTCGTGATTCTAGCATGTGGCCCTAGACCCTTTATTCCTGTCAGTAGCTACCAGATAATACGTCATCTTAGCAGTGCCCAGAAATGTATTCTAGAAAACCCTTTAGAGAGCAGGACTCATTTTATGTGCTACTTTCATTGTCAGGGGACACAGCAAACTAGCTTGGCATTTCTTTCCATTCCTTCCTCCACTACACAACTTTTATTGAGTGCCTGCCATGCCAGGCATAGCAATGAATTGATCTAGACTCTTGATATGGGGGTGAGGGAGTGGGGAGTGGGCACAGGTGATAAACAGTAAACATAGCAAGTAAAGTTGTTTTTTATTTTTTTGTTTTGTTTTGCTTTAGGAGGTGAGGACTTCTCTGGAAAAACTGAAAAGTAGATCTGGGGGTACAGATGGGGGACTTGCAGTTTCAAAATAAGGTAGAAGACCTCCCTGAGAGGAGGATGCACAAGTAAAGATTTTAAAGAGAGGACATGACGTGAGAAGACATCTCGGAGAGGAGAGTTCCAGTCCATGGGAACAGCCAGTGCCTAGGCTCTTGTCCGGGAGGTGACTGAGTGTGTGGGCAGAGCCCTGAAGTCTGGTGTAAGTGGTGATGGAAAGGAGAGGAGGTGGGAATTCCCTGGTAAGCAGGGCAGGTAACCAGTGGCGGACACCTTTCTCCTCCAGGTGCTTCTCAATAGGGTGATTTTGTCATACCTCCTACCCCAGTGACATCTATGTCTGGAGGTAGTTTTGATTGTCACAGCTGGGGGAGGGTGCTCCTGGCACATGGTAGATAGAAGCCAGGGCTGCTGTGGAACATCCTACAGTGCAAGGAACGCCTCACATCAAAGAAGGTCAGTAGTGCTGAGGCTGAGAAACCTGTTTGATTATGACATAGTTCATAGGCTGTTGATTGATTTAGTTTGTCTTTGAAGACTTGGCCAAAAAAATTAAAAAATAAAAATCATGGGAAGAGGTTATTAATCACCGTAGTTACAATTGACATTGAAGCTAATGTTGGCTATTTTCATTCATTGTGAGGAAAGAAAGTCCACATCTTGCTTATACATTTTAGTAAATCCTGGTGTTTTAAAGGAGTAATTAAAAAAACAAACAAAAAGAAACTCATATACCATTTATAAGTAAGTAGTGATAATCTAATTTGAACTCAAGTAGGATCTTAAGATTTTGAAAGGGTACAGGATATTGATCCACACAAGGGAATATGTTTACTTATACAGAAAAAAAAAAAAAGGAATTTCAGTACTTAGAATAAAAGCTATTTGCATATAAATATGAGATTATTATTAAAAGTAGTTTTCTTGATTTGCATCCAACCAGATTTTTCAGAAATCAGTTATTTGTGTGCCCCTTTTATAATTTTTACCTTGTCCATATATTACCTATATTTTTCTTTATATAAAATAATTTCTTTAATTTAAAACCATTTGGGGAAACTTCTATTCATTGCTCTAAATGAAACTTAACACAATATACCATAAAACAGAAATAAAAACATTACTAAGTTCTAGGTAGATGCAATTGCCTTCAGTGATTCTGAATAAGAGACTGAATTCAAAGGCAGATCGCCAGTCTTAGGGGAATGTGTGGGACATGCTGGCATCAAAGGAAACTTGCTTTTACTTTATTTCATCATATAATTGTCACAGATTTTGTGCCAAATTTTTTTTTTTTTTTTTGCAAAAAAGTAAGGTGTGGTCATTATGTGAAGCTTTTTTGAAAAAATGGTGCTGGTATTACTTAGTTTATTATTAAGTTACGTCAGAACTAGTTCTGATTCAAGGTCTCTCACTCCTACTAATTATACAGTTATTTCTCTAATACTTTTTCTTTAAATTGTCTTTGGTGCAAACTGAGGATGCATGGGAATACTGTGAATATATGTTAAAATCGAGTACTCCAAATTGATGCACATCATTTCTTCATAAGGGTTAACAATGCTTTTCTGGTCTGAAAAAAATTAACATATTAGTTGTTATTGATTTGTGTATAATAGTTGAAATACTAATGATTGAGAAAATTTACCAAAGTTTTTCCAAGTGGACTTGGAAAATTTAAACTTTTGTAATTTTTTTGCACTGTTCCCATTGGTTTTGTTATCCGACACCACCCTTTGTGCCACTCACTGTTAACACTGCAGCCTCTGCACAGACCACACACTTGGCTTCCAGTACACCAACAACTAGCTCTGAGAGTTGCAGGCTCATGGTTCTCACATCTGTATGATAGTACTAACTCTAACTAGACTGTTTCTGTCTATAGCTAGACTTGGAGGTCCTTTAAACACTTGGACCATATTATATAATGTCTGGCACACAGCAGACACTTAATAAATGTCCATTTCCATGGAAAGCAGTCTCCTTGAGTCTTTGATTACCAGGATTCAATCCATGAGAGTCCAGCAGCCTCAGAGAAGGAAGAGAAAGTCTTATTTCATCTTCGTTCCTGAAGAATAATTTCCCCAAATATCAAGTTCTGTGTTGACAGTTTTTTCTTTAAAATTCCTCTAATGAAATGGTTTTCACTGTATTCTGCTTCCATTCTTTCTGGTGAGGAGTAGAAATCATTCATATTATTATTCCATGTATGTAATTTTTTCCCTGCTGCTTTGAAAATTACCATATCTGGTTATTGGTAATTTGAGTATGATGTGGCTAAGTGAAGTTTTCTGAGTATTTGTCCTCTTTGGATTTATTAAGTTTCCTTATTTTGGACACAGATATCTTTCACCAAATTTGGGAAATTTCTGTTTATTTTTTGTCATCTCCTTTCTTCTTTGAGTCACTTCAGTGAATTTTAATATTTCATATATTGTTTCTATTCTAGAATTTTTATTTGGTGTCTTCGAATAATACTTCTTTGTTGAGAATTCTCATCTTTTTATTCACACTGGCACATTTTCCTTTACATTTATAACCATTATTAAAATCCTTGTGTGTAATCCAGCATTTGGGAATCAGTCTGTTTTGATTTTTATCTTTTCAACTAGTTGATGTTTTCCTACTTTCTTTGTATACTAATTTTGGATTGTAACCTGAATATTGTGAGTGTTATGTGTTGTAGAATGTTACATGTTGTAGAATCTCTGGATTCTGCATATGCATCCAAAGAGTATTGATTTTTAAAAAAAACATTATTAGTTACTTAGATCAACTGAGGTGATAGATATGTTACCTTTTCTTTCACATAAAGGATAATACCCCCAAATTTCAGTTCAGTTCTTTTGTCTTTGCTGTGCTGCACTGAGTTTGCCACACAAATTGCATGGTTTAAGGATCAAATCATGGTTTGGGCAGGGTTTAATGGAGAGGGTTGCCCTCTCTGAATTTCTCCTTTCTAGAATTCCTTCAGTTTTCCTTCCCTAAATTTTCTAGTCATTATGGTTGTTCTGAACACTAGAGATATAAATATAAACAATATCAGTAATATTATGTACTCAGTGATTTAATAATAAAGAACTTACTTGTGCCAGGTATTGCATGTCTCTGTCATCTGTCTCTTTATCTTATGTCATTGAGCCTGTCCTTCAACAATCTTCTGAGTTAGGCATTTTCATACACCCTTTAAGCTGAGGAAACCAAGAATCAGGTAAGATATTTATCCAAGGTTGCAAACCTAATAAGTACCTAGCTGTACGTCAGAATTAGTTCTGATTCAAGACCTCTCACTCCTACTAATTATACAGTTATTTCTCTAATACTTTTCAATGAGAAATTTGGGAATTAAGCTTTATAATTCTTCTGTTTTTGTTAATCTTTAGTGTTCTGCAGTTCATCTGGATATGGATTTGTTATTAAATATTCAGTTTAGCGTTTGTATTTAAAATTGAGTATTCATGTTTTTTTTTTTTTTTTTTTTTTAGTTCTGAAAAATTATTAGCCATCATGTCTTTGTTGCCCCTTCCCGTGTTCCTTATCTCTGTGGGATTCCTGTTGGAGTTATCCTAGGCCCTAACATCCTGTTCTTCGTGGGTCCTTTTACCATCCATAGTTTCCACTCTTTATTTCTCTGCGCAGCATTCTGGATGGTTTGGCAGATCAGCCTTCCAGCTCACTAACTTTCTCTTGAGCTGTGTCTATTCTTCTGCTTCTACTAGTTACTGAAATATTAATTACATTGTCTTTATTTTCCATTTCTACTCTTCTCCTCCCTCTTTTCCTTTTTGATTATGATGTCAATTAAAAAATCTTAGATTCTAAGTATATTTTTTGATAATCACATATCAAACATGTGATTTCTTTTACACGTTTGATATTTCTAATCTTGAAGTGTGAACTCTGGGTTTTTTTCTGTGCTAACACTTTTTGGTAATGGTTTGCAGCCGCATGTGGTGTAGTGTGGAATGTTCATTGCCTTCAGGGTGGTGCTGTGAAGTTCCATGTGTCTGGGCTGTGCAAGGGTTTCTTTGGAACACTTTCTCGTTTTCTTCTGCTGGGATGCCTGGGACTTTCTCATGAGTCTGCACAACAGTCATCTTGGTAGGCTAGGGCTCATGTACTTTGGGACAGTGTCGATTTGGACTCCAAGCCTAGGCTGTGTAGGTTCTGGTTTCCATGCTCTCAGGAGTGTCTCCATCACCTAGACAGACAGCTGTCTTGTATTGGGCCCTGATTTCAGTTCATTTTCTGTACCTGTCATCCCTACATGGGTGGGTATCTAGGTCTTAAATGTTGTTTGTGAGGTGTCACCTTCTGCTGACTGCCTTCTCTTTGATTTCTATCTTCCTTTCTGGCCTTGGGGATGTCCTTCTCTCCTTCTTTCTTACTCCGTTTTAAAATATTGAAATTTTTGGGGGTCGGGGTATGTGGGTAGGGAGGGGGTTCCATTCTCTTCAACTCTACTTTCATGTTATTGGAAATCTCAGTAACTAGGATTTGAGCCTTGTCATCCAAAGCCCATGCACCTCTAGGACATTATACTGGTCTAGCATAGTGACCGTGGGGAGTGGAAAAATGGGACTAGAGAGCAGAATGGCCATTTATTATTTCTCACTGTGAGATAATTATTTGCTAGCAGGCTGAGATATCCAGACTGATAGGTTAGTAGCTTCCTTCTGGACAGAGTACACAGAAAGAGGGACTGTGCTTTTCCAGTGTCACTCAGGCAAATAGGATCTTACTGGCCAATATGAATAGGCTTGGGATTTTCATGTATATTCTTACATTGCCTTTACTAAAAATTAAGGTGTTCCTAAAGGTTATGCAGCTCCTTGTGGTCTTACAACTGCTCTGCATTCTTTGGATCTTAATTGGGGATCTTAAGGAGAGTGTTCAGATCACAAGGTCACTTCATAAAATGGAGAGCAAGGGAGTTCAATCTTCTGAAGAGATGTTTTCAACACATTGGTGTCAGCACCTTGTCAAGAATTCACTGTAGCCTCCATGATACCTGGCTTGGAAAGAAGAGAAGAATGGGCAGATGTTATGTTTTCTTATTATTTTTTAAGTCACTTTGATCGATGTATAGTTCACACATGATGAAATTCACCAAAATTTAATTTGTTAAAATGAGTCTTAACAAAATACAGAGTTTGCGATCATAACTGCATTACAGGATATAAAACATTGCCCAGCACTCTGAGAAGTCTTCTCATGCTCACCGACAGGCTCACTTTCCCCTGCCTCGATCCTAGATAGTGGGGCTCTGTTCAGTGCTGCATGGTTTCTTCTTCCCTGCAGTTTCCTATTAGTAGCGCTGCATAGGATCCAGTCTCTTTCCCCTAGCGTAACTTTTCTGAGCTGCGTCTGGTTGTTGCATATTAGCAACTACTGAGAAGCATCCCGTTGTATGGATGCACAATTTGTTTATTCATTTAGGAGTTGATAGATATTTTATTTCTAGGTTTGGGCTATTAAAAATAAAGCTGTTATGAACTTAGAAGTCTTTGTGTGAACCCACTTTCATTTCTCTTGGGTAAACACATAGGAATGGGGATTACTGGATCATGTGGTAAGTGTGTATTTAATTTTTAGAAGCTGCCAACCATTTAGTAGCTGCACTGCTTTGCCTTTCCACTCACAGTGTGTGAGAGAGCCAGTTTCTCAGTGTCTTTACTCACATATTTAACATGGTCAATTAAGAAAATACCCTTCCTGGCCTTCACTGTAGTTTTAATTGATATTTCCTTCTCTGATAATGATGTTGTACATCTTTCCCTAGGCTTAACTATCATTTATATATATTCATTGTTATGATGTCTGTTCAAGTCTGTTCAAGTCTTGGAATCAAGCCCTTAAGAGATTTTTCTATAGCATAGATACATATCCTTTATATGTTTTGCAAATATTTTTTCCCAGTCTGTGGCTCAGTTTTCCATTTTCTTATTTTGAAGAAAAAAAGTTCTTGATTTCTATCAAGTTTAATTCACCAGTATTTAGTTATAGCACATGGTTTGCATGCCCTCTCTAAGAAATCTTTCCCTTACCCAAGAGCACAGTGTTTTCTTTTGGAAGTTTTATTGTTTTGTTTTGGATTTTTGTCAGTGAAAGATTTGAGTTCTTTATGTTACCTAAGGATTAGTTCATTCGGCCTCCCACGTGTATTCAGCTGTTCTGTTACTGTTGGCTGAAGAGATTGTCCTTTCTCCACTGAATTACCTTGGCACCTTTGTAAAAAACAAATTGACCTTAGGTTTGTGGATCTCTTTATGAATTTTCTCTTATCTTCCATTAATCTACATGTTTATCTTTAAATCATGAGTGTATATTTTCCCTGAGTCATTCTACTTGTTTGTTTGTTTTTTTTCAAAATTGTTTTGGTTATTTCAGGTCCTTTAGGTTTTCATATACATTTAGAATTAGCTTATTGATTTCTACCAAACTAATTTCTGGACTTTTATTATTTAATTTTGGTACTGGGGATTGAACCCAGAAGCACTTTACCACTGACCTATATCCCTGGCCCTTTTTATTTTTTATTTTGAGACAGGGTCTAGCTAAGTTGCTTAAGGCCTCACTAAGTTGCTGAGGCTGGCCTTGAACTTACAATCCTCTTGCCTAAGCCTCCTTAGTCTCTGGGATTATAGATGTGTGCCATTGTTTGGCTATTCATTAGAATAAAATTGGATTTGTAGGTAAACTTGGGAGGAGTTGACTAAACAAAATTTTCTGATCAAGAAAGTGGCTTAATTTCATTTAAAAGTTTCTTTTAACATTTCTCTGATTATAGGAATTGCAAATATTTTGTTAAATTTATCCCTAAGAACTTTGTATTTTTGATACCCCCATAAATGGTATTTAAAAAGTTCTAATGCCCAGCCATTTGGTGCTAGCATCCAGTTGCTTTCCACCTGTGTATTTACTTGTGTTCTGCATCTTGAAAACCTCACTGACTCTTCTCGCTGCTTCTTGGAGTTCCACTGGGGTCGTCAGCATGCTGTTTGGGTATGAAGACAGTTTGACTTTTTCCTTGCCATCTTTTTTGTTTTCTTATCTCACTGCTATTTTACTTCTGCATGTGTATGAACCCACATTATTTTTGCCTTAATAGTTACCTTTTGAAGAGATTGTGAAGAATGAAGAAATGTTATTGCACTACCCATACACCTGCCGTTCCCACTCCTCTTCTTCCGCTGAAGTAGCATCAGCTTTCCATCCGGAACTTCCTTAACGTTTCTCGTAAGTGTGTTGCAGTGAGTTCTTTAAGCTTTTGCCTATTGTTGTTGTTGTTGTTGTTATTGTTATTATTATTATTATTATTATTTACCAGGGATTGAACCCAGGCCATTTAACCTGCGTCTGAGCCACATTGCCAGCCCTTTTTAAATATTTAAGACAGGGCCTCACTAAGTTGCTTAGGGCCTCACTAAGTTCCTGAGGCTGGCTTTGAACTTGCAATCCTCCTGCCTCAGCCTCCAGAGCCACTGGGATAACAGGCATGTGCCACCATGCCTGGCTAGCTTTTGCTTATTTTAAAATGTCTGTATTTCCCTTTACAACTTGAAAGGTATTTCTCCAGGTAAAAATTCTGGTCAGTGCCATAAAGACTCCTTCTACTTCTTCACTGCATGTTTCTTGATAAGTTTGCTGTTTTTCTTTCTTTATTTCTCCATTTTTTATGTAATGTGTCTTCTTCTTGAACTGCACTCAAGATTTTAATTGACAAATTATCATTTGTCAATTAAATGTAAAATAGACATTTTAAAGGATACCTCTCTGTCCCTGGTTTGTAGCCACTGACCAGCAGCCTGGTGGGGGCCTGCGTTATGCATGTCTGCATGGGATCCTGGAGTGCTGGGCTCTTCTGTGCTTACAGTTCCTGGCAGATTTTTGAAAGCTGGCCATTCCTCTCTTTGGGCACATCTCTTCTCTTCTCCTTTCTCTTAAGGTCCCATCACATTGCCTGACCCTGTCTGCAGGTGAAGGGTGCTTTATTCTTTTTCCCTCTATTTCGTTTTCTTTTGTGCTTCACTTTGGAAAGCTTCTATTACTGTGCCTTGAGTTCCCTCATTTTTGTCAGTTGTGTAATCTTCTGTTGATTTCTTTCAGTTTATTTTTTATATATTGTGTTTCTCATAACTCAAATGCATACTTAATTAAGTCTTATTTGCATTTCTGTCCTCAAAAGTTATCATTTTTTTTTCTGGAATATACAGGACATTCTTTTAATTTCTCTGTAGAGAGAATTTTCTGTTAATTTCACCAACTCTGACATTTATGGAAATTTTTTCTTCATTTTTCCTGTCTTTTGTCATATTGTCTGACTTCTTACATGCTTGGTAATATTTCATTGGATGCTAGACTTCAAGAATTTTATGTGGTTGGTTGCTAGGTTTTGCTGTATAAATGGTAACAAACCAGTTATGTGGATTTTGTTAGGATGTGTAGTGAACTGGAGGTCAGTTGAGTCCACTGAGACTTGTTTACAAGTGCTCCAGTACAGTGCTGGGGACAGTGCTGGTGGAGACTGGTCCAGCCTGCCACTTGGTCCATACCCTGTTTAGAGCTCCTCTGTCTGCAGTTAAGTCTCTCTGGGACATCTCTGCTGATCACTACTGTTCTTGCTGTGTCTCTGCTGCACTGCTCCTTCCCAACCAAATTCTAACCTCCTGGGCCTCTGTAGTCTTTGGTTTCCCTTGGTAGAAAGTAGCCTTAGGTGTTCAGTGGCTCCCTGCATATTCATATTCGTGTCCTTTCTCTGAGGGATTATATCCTGCACTGCCCCAAACTGCTGCTCCATTCATTTTTTTTCTGGTTTCCTACTTGTGCCAGCTGCGGTCAGTCTTGCCCCCTTTTCACTACCTGGCTCCTCCTGGCCAGCCATCACCCTTCCCTGGGCACTGTTGTTCTTCCAGTGTTCTTTTGACTAGCTCTTCCTGCGTAACTGTGGTGTGATGCTGGGCTGGATGCAGGCCTTTCCCAGGGGCTGTGGTCCAGTCCTCTGCCTGTCCATGCAGGGAGAGTTCATCCAGGCATGTTCGTAGGGTTCTTCGTGCTGCTTTATTTTATGGTCTATGTCATTCACTTTTTCAGTATTTTCATAAATTTATTTTAACAGTGTCAGCCCTCCATTTAACCTCACTCCCAGTCAGATGCTGCATGGGGGCTGGTGTGCTTCAGGGACTCCCAGAGCAGTGGGCACAGATGTGATGCCACCAAAGAACCCTGTGCGAAAAGTTTGATGGCCAGTGTTGGCAAGGAAGAGCCTACAGCCCCAGGAAATGCAGTAGTGGGAGATTGACCTCTTGGGGTGTGGGAAAGGCTCTTTGGGACAAGAATTCTCAAACTGGAGTGAAAGAAGTGAGTGTCTCTGGCCATTAGAAGAGCAGGTACAGGATCATTGAGATGGAGGATTTGGGTGCATTTTAAGAACTATAGGACCTGGGTGCAGTGGTACACGCCTGTAATCCCAGTGGCTCGGGAGGCTGGGGCAGGAGGATCACAGGTTCAAAGCCAGCCTCAGCAACAGCGAGGTTCTAAGCAACTCAGTGAGACCCTGTCTCTAAATAAAATACAAAAAGGGCTGGGAATGTGGCTCAGTGGTCAAGTGCCCCTGAATTCAATCCCTGGTACCACAAGCAAACAAACAAACAAAAAAACTATAGGAAGGGCACTGTGCTTACTCTGGCAGTGTAGCATGGTACAGTGTCCGTAGTCCGATTGTGAGTTCAAATTCTGACCCCAATTTTCTAGATGTGTAACCTTTTGCGGTTTTCTTAACCTTCCTGAGATTTTCTTAATAGGAACTTGGGAATAATATGGTTGATGTCGAGATTTAACAAACCACTGCTACACAAAATGCCCTTAGCACAGTTCCTCACTTAGGAAATAACCAATACGGGTTAATTATTATCCAGTATTTTATTGCTTATAGATGTTATTTCCTTCTTTTATGTAGCTAGTGTAGTAGGATCGCTAATATTCTGCAATAATAGCTACTCTTTTGAGGGACTTAATTGCCAGGGTCTTTAGTTCCTGATTAAGCAGAGTTTCTTGCAGAGTTCCTGGTATTTTTATGGTTATTTTCTGTTACCTTAAAGCAGCAAGGTAGTTCTTAAGGCAAGAGCACACAGTGGGCCTTGAGGCTGCTTCTGCATGAGGAGTTTGGAGTGTACTGCGTAGGGGTCTCTCCTGGCCCAAAGTGGAACTGAGCCTGGAGCACTGCACTGCTGCTCTGTGCCTGTCCTGTTCTGAGTCCCCTCCGTGCAGGTCTTCAGGTGCTCTGCACTTGCCTGTGCTGGGGCTGCATGTTCCTGCTGGGCCCTTGGAAGGACGCCCTGTGAATGTTCATGCCCAGCATTGTGATCCCTGGGCTTGGCCATGACCCAGAGTGGCCGTGTTCATTTGAGGCAGTGATCCTGCACAGAAACCACATATTTTGATTATGTCACACACATTTTTTTCATATGTATAATTCTTTATTAAAATTCTCCAAGTAACTATTTTACAGTGTGCATTTTTAATAAGTTCTTATTACTAGCTTAACAGAATTAGTTGAGGAAAAATGTGGTTATTATTCCAGAGAAAAGTAAGCACCTAGGCACCAGCGTGTCATTTCTATTTTAAACTCTTATCAATTACTGCCTAAATTGACCCTGGTTTTCCTGTCTGCCGGGTAGGACCCCCTGTGTTGGGCTCCAGCAGCGCTCCTGGGCAGCTCTCTGATTTTCAGGGCAGGGAATAGTAGGAGGCATTTACACCTCCATAGTAGGTGCGATTGATCTTCACAGAATTAACTATGGGGGCAGTTCTCTTGCCAAAACTAGCCTCAGGGAGGTGTTTGGCAGTCTGTTTCTCTATCTTTATTCTTTTAGGTCAGAAATGGAAAGGCTGGGTGGTGGGAGGAGCAGCAGGGCAGGCTCTGTGGTGTGTGTTTCTCTTTATTGCACCTGACTCCAGCCAGGCTCTCTTTCAAACAGCCAGAGTCCTCTCGATAATTGGCTGTCAAATCCAGGCAGTTCCCCACCTGCCTTGTCCTTTCAGTTGATGCCCTCTTCTCCAGCAGGAATAGAATGAGGGGTGTCTGCTTAATAGAAAGAAATGGTCATATGGGGGAATTCTTTAAAAGAGTTGCCCATATTTTCTAATATGAATAAGATGCATATCCATAAGCCAGTGTGATCTGAACCAAGGCTTTGCCTAGGCCCGAGGACCCTCTCCTTTCTCCACAGCCTCTCCTCTGCCTGTAGTTCCATGTCTTACACGGAGTGAGAAGATTTGTGCTAGAAACATAAATGTAAACTCTTGAGTTTATGAAATTTTCCTTGTTTTACCCATGCCAAATTCAACAGCTGTATTTTAGTGATTCGTGTTTGTTGAATCTTTCTGAAGAATTTCAACTAATGTTCAGGAATTCAACTTTCTTTTGACAGTTGTGTCAGTGGTTTACACAGTATCCCACTGAGTTGTTTAACCAGAGTAGGAGGGGTAACTGGTATAAGCAGGCTTGGGAGCACAGGTAAGTCCCTTGTTGTGGGCAGGTCATTCAACTGGGTTATATGGGCTATGCACCAGCCTACTTTGCTGGGGACAAACTAGATGAGCAACCAAGGGAAAGCTGCTTAGCCTTTCTGGGTACTAGTTTGCTCAACTGGAAAGTGAGGATGATGGTAGTTTGGGCTTGGTTGAGTTTATGTGGGAATTGAGCCCTACTTGTAAGGTGCTTCCCTGCCCCAGCTCATCACACCTACTCAGAAATGCAGTTCCTCTGATTTCGTCATTCCTGGAGAGCAGCCTCTCAGCTCTGAGTTTATTATGCCCTGGATTCACAAAATGGCTGGAAAGATTAGGTGATTGGCTTTGGGCTTTCTTGGTGAAATGCATGGCTTTGAAGTTAATTTATTATGTGTTTGTGTTAGTCAGCTTTGCATTTCTGTGACCAGAATACCTGAGAAATCAATTTAGAGAAGGGAAGATGTATTTTGGCTCATGGTTTAGAGGTCTTGGTCCATGGTTGTCTTGGCTCCATTATTTTGGGCCTGACATGAGGCTGACCATTAGAGCAGAAGGATAGGGTGGAGGAAAGCTGCTCAACTCATGGTAGCCAGGAAGAAGGGAGTGATGGTGGGAGGGGCCCTGGGACAAGATATACCTTCCTGGGTGTGCCTCCAGTGACCTGCTTCCTCCAGCTAGGTCTCAGTTCCTAAAGTTCCCACTACCTCCACTGATCTCATCAATCAGTTAACTAATTCCTCAGTGGATTAATCCATTGATAAGGTCAGAGTCCTTATGATTTAATCATTTCTTCAAATCCTCTTGTCTGAAATTGCTGCTTTGGGGATCAAGCCTAAAATACATGAGCCTTTGGGGGACAATCCAGATCCAAACCATGGCAGTGTTTTGTGAGTATCAACTATGTGTCAGGCATTGTGCTGACACACACTGAGGAACCAGCAGTAACTGAATGCAGTCCTGCCCACAGGGAGCTTCTGTCATAGAAGAATTTGTTGCACATAGCTGTGAACTGTAATATAGCAGCAGGTCAGTCCAGGTTGCCACCACCTGGAGCATTTGAGGTGAGCACAGTGAGCAGGAAAGCCTTTCTAGAGAGGCTGCACCCCAGCCAACACCTCATAGCCAAGAGGAGAAGAACCTCCACTTCTGATGGACCTAAACATGGGGTACATTAGGGTTGGCCAGAACCACAGGTCTTCATGTGTGTGAAGTTATGTGTTTTACATCCTGAAGAGGTGTGATGAGAACATGGTAGCATAGGTTAGATGACTCGACTTCTAGCCACACACTTAGTAGGTATTATTTGTGGGATTCATTCCATGCTAGATGTGCTTGGCTCCAGAACTGTGAGCTCAGCCACCATATTGTCTTGGGGAGGGGAATGCTGCCCTTGGTCAGGTATACAGAAAAGAGAAGGCTTAGAGAGGAAGGGAAAGGATGATAACTGGCTCATTTCCAGCCAGAGTGAGCTGGGAGACCTGGACGTGGGGGGGAGGGGTGTGGCTGGGCATCACCAGGTCAGAGTGTCAGTGGATGGGAGTTGACGCCATTCAGGAAGCCTTTCCAGTACCTTAGGGTAGACGAGATGTGGGGTGAACTTTTTGTTAGATTCTTGCTAACCAGACAAAACCTATTTGTTTCTTTTGCTGTTTTCAATGTGTTTGAGTAATACTGCATAATCATTTTTCATAGGGGTAAGCCTCTTTGTCTCCTTGCTTCTGAGAGCCACAGTAGAGGAGTAGATTGTGTTTATGTTGAGAGGAAGTGACTCTGCATCAGATAGAGGGCACTGAGGAAAGACGTCCAGCTTTTCTTTATGATCTGGTCCTCACCACCCTTCCTTTGGGGTTGTACAACTCTCATTTCCTCTGAGATGGATTCTCAAAGTCCGGATCCTTAGAGGCATCAGTGGAAAGGGCTGTGAAGGTAGGGAGCAGGCCACGCACGAAACCTTGTGTTTGCACAGGGTGACTCGTCTTGGTTGATGCACACTCAGGAATATGGGTTTTTTGTTTGTTTGTACTAGGGTTTGAACCCAGGGATACTGTACCACTGAGCCCCATCCCCGGCCCTTTTTATTGTTTTCTTCTGAGACAGGGTCTCACCAAGGTGCCAAGGCTGGCCTCAAGCTTGCGAACCTCCCAAGCAGCTGGGATTATAGGCGTGTACCACTGTGACTATCATGAGAGTGGTTTTAAAGTTATTCCTTTCCCCTGTAGATGGATTCAAAGATTATAGTAAGATTGGGCCAGCATGAGGATAACAACCTTCTTAGACCTTTCAGGCCAGGACCACCTGTCCCCTCTGGTGCACCTGGAATCTTTAATGGTAAGCACAGCCACAGCCACAACCCTCTGCTCTGTGTGGTTTACAATGGCGCTGGGGCCACCTTGCTGCTACAGTTCAGAGGGCTCATGGCTGAGGTGGGATACAAGCTGTGTCCCTGAGGCCTGGACTCTCTGAACGATGGCCACCTTATCAACTGTTATGATGCTGTGGCCCAGAACTTTCTGCTGTGGAGACCCATGTCTTGTGTCTTATGCGTTTTGGTTCCAGTTAGTTGATTTTTTATGCTAATGTAATTGTGCCATTTCTTAAACGTTCTAATTGTTGCTGATATGTGAAGATGAAATTGATTTTTATATTTTTATTTTCTCACATTGATACTAAATTCATTTATCAATTTACTGTACATCTTGTGGATTATTGGGTGTTTTCTACATATATCCATGATATTGTTTATGAAAAATGGCAGTTTTATTTTTTCCTTTCTTATTTTGTATTTTTAGTAACTTTAATTTATTGCCTTAAAAATTTTATTTAAAATTTTTAAAAATAATTTCACACAGAAAAAGCTTCAAGAGTACGGAAAAAAATTCTTGTATAGCTTTCCTTTGCTCAGATTCATCAGTTAGATTTTGCCCATAGCGCCATTATTCTCTTTGTCCTATGTTTAGTGATCTCTATCTGAGCGCTTGGGCCTAAGCCTGTCCCTCATGTTGTCTCCCCTCCTTGTGCTTTTCTGTAAATAGGGACATTGACCATTCACTCATATAATCATAGCACAGTTAAACTTAACTGATGCAGTACTGTTATCTGATGTGTAACTTTTCATGAAAGCTTGCCAGTTGTCCAACAGTGTCTTTAATGTGGTTTTTCTGTGTCTCTCTGTCTAGAACCCAGTCCAGCATCTTGTATTGCCTTTAATTTCTGTGTATCTTCAGTCTCCCTTAATTTCTAAATTTCTTAGCCTTGCATTAGCTCTTGTGATACTGACATTTTGGAAGAATGCAACTCATTTGTCTTGGAAAAATAAACTTGGTTAACTTTAAAATCATCATTGAGGTCTGATTTTTAAGTCATGCTCCTCCTATATCTGTTGAGATATCAGGTGATTTTTTTCCACTGAAGTTCTCTTTTTAAAAATGCTCTTTAAAACTTCTTTTATTGTCAAGTGTAATGCATATAGAAATTTGGAAACAACATACATACAGAGTTTAAGACATTTTTATGAAGCAAATATCCATGTAGTCATGTGCCCAGGTCAAACAATTGTACATTGCCAGCATCTGGAGCCCCTTGCCCCATTCTTAATCACTACTTTCTATCTACGAAATATAAGCACCATCTTGATTTTTATGTCAATCACATCTTAAATTTTATGTCTAGTATCTACCTCCAAATATCTAATTTAATTTTAGTTTTTTTGAATTTGACAATTATGAAATCATACAGGAAATATTGATTTGTGAATTCTGTTTATAGTTTGAGTTTGTTCCCTTTGTAACAATGTTCTTGGAATATGTTGACATTGTCCATCTACAATTGGTGGAGAGGTTCATTTTTGACTATAGGAACAGTTTGCTAAGCATAATTTTCTCTGTGCACTCAGAGCACGTAAGTACACATCTCTAAAGGCAGCACACTCAAGAGAGTATGGATGTCAGATGGGGTGTGCTTGTCTTCTACTCGGGTAGGTACTGACAGCTTTCCCAAGTGGGAATATTTGTTCACACCCCTGCCTTTGCCCTGCATTTTGTCTGCCTGTTGATATTGTCAAATTTTAGATTTTCTTTCAGTCTGGTAGTATGGTAATACATATAATAATATCACTTTGTGATTTGGACTTGTGTTTTCCTTCTTCTGAGTTGAGTTTGAAGTTTAACCAAAGTGAGTTTGAATGCCTTTTCTTGTTTTTGTGGGACACCTGTATTTCTTTTGGTGAAGTTCCTGATCAAATCTTTTGTAGGAGGGGTGGGGAGAGAATAGGCTAGTCTTTCTTCGTGACTAGTGCAAGTTCTGCATATGTTCTAGATTTCAAACCTTTCTTAATTGTCCATGGATGACCAGAAACTATTTTCATGCAGTTAATTTTGTCAGCATTTTCCTTCACACTTGGGGCATTTTGAAGCTTTATCTCTGTCTTCTTTTCTTTCTTGGTGCTGGGGCTCAGTGCCAGGGATGAGTGCATACGGAGCAATATCCAGCTCCGCTATTCTTTTTTTTTTTTAATACCTCTGTTAAATTTATTTATTTTTATGTGGTGCTGAGGATCGAACCTAGGGCCTTGCATGTATGAGGCAAGCGCTCTACTGCTGAGACGCAAACCCAGCCCATCTCTATTCTTTTTATTGCTTTAAAGACTTTAGTTTTCTTTCCACATTGAGTTCTATAATTTAGCCAAAATGAATTTTTCTTCATGCGTAAGAAAAATTACAGTGGAAGAGAGATGAGCTTGGCTTCAGAAGCCCTGACCTTTCCCACTGCCTTTGTGCTGTTACCCACGGTCTCTGTGCAGGAGCTGTCCCTTTTGTACTCCCTGCCTTCCAGCTGGTGGTTTGCTCTCCCTCAGCCAGCATCACACTCACTACAGGGACTCCTGTGGAACTGGGAGAACAAGGGTCCTCACCTTTGTGTCTTATTTAATATGACTTGTCCATGGTCTTCTGCATTCCCATGTAGATTTTAAGCCCAACTCAACAGAGTCTAACAAAATAAAGCAACAGATAACACTTGGTAGGATTTCAGCTGGGCTTGCATTAGCTCTGTCAGTTTGGAGAATATTGCCATCTCATAATAATTTAAACTTCCAATCCATAATGCAGTGTATCTTTCTATTTATTTAAGTTTTCTTTAATGTCCAATAAAATCTGATCCTTTCCTCTGTAAAGGTTTTGTGTTTTTCTTTTGATGGTGTATTTTAAAGGAAGCCAGAAACATTGTATCCAGTTAAGGACTTAAAGGAAATCTAACTGTGGTATCATTATCCCACTCACCAAAATTAACAGTAATGCCTTCCAGTCTACCAAACTATGTCCAATTTTCCCTGACAGCTTCAAAAATGCCTTTTTATAGTTGGCTTGTTTTTATCATGATCCAAATGAGGTCCACACATTTCATTAGGTAGATGTGTCTCTTAAGTCTCTTTTTGTTAACAGTTTTTTTTTTTTTTCCTTTTCATCTTAAATCTCTTTTAATCTTTAATGCTTCTCTCTTTCATCTTCCCCCACATCATTTATTTGTTGAAGGGGTCATTAGTCTTGTAGAAATTTTCCACATTCTGGATTTGGTGGTTATTATTCTTATGGTATAATTTGCTCTTTTTAAAAAAATTTTTAGTTGTAGATGGAAACAATACCTTTTATTTATTTGTTTGTTTGTTTCTTTCTTTGTTTTTATGGGGTGCTGAGGATCGAACTCAGTGCCTTACATGTGCTAGACAAGCACTCTATCACTGAGCTAAAACCTCAGCTCTTGCTCTCTGTTTTTTCTGTAAACTGAAAATTATGTTTGGAAATTTGATTATATTATGCCTAATTTTTTTAAAACAACATAATTGTTTTATGTACCCATTACAAATTGTTAGGAAATGAATATCTAGTCCTGCTTTTAGAGATGTTAATATTGAGCAGTGGCTCAGGTGTTTGATTCTTTCATGTTATGAAATTCCTCAGCACCTTTTCTTCTGGTGATTTTCATGGTTGCAGATAATCTTTGCCTGAGTGTATGATTGTATGATATATTGGAAAATGGCAGTCTTCTTTCTGTTGTCTGTGAGATCTGTAGTGTGGCCCCACTTTAATCCTGCTATTTCATCTTCTATAGGCCTTTCCTCTCTAGATAATTTTTACCAGAAGTTTATCAATTCTGTTAGCGGTTTCAAAGAACCAATTTCTGGCGTTGATTCTTGTGTTATATGTTTATTTTCTTGTTTAGTAATTTCTGGTCTGATTTGTTATTCTTCCTTTGGGTTTTTTGGAATTTAATTGCTTTTTTTTTTTTTTTTAAACTATGAGTACTTAGTTCTTTCTTTCTTTCTTTTTAGCCCTTTCTTTGTAACATCCGCATTCTACATTGTGAGATTTCCTTTTGTGTTAGTCAACTTTCTGGCACGGACAAAAGACCTGAGACAATAAGTCAAAAGGAGGAAAAGTGAATTTTGTCTCATGGCTTCAGAGGGTTCAGCAACTCCATTGCTTTTGGGGCCCGTGGCAAGGCAAACCACCATGGTGGGGAGCATGTGGTGGAGCCAAGCTGCCTACCTCATGGTGGCCAGTAGGTAGTGAGAGACATGAAAGGGCTGAAGTCCCAATATCCCCTTCAAGGGCATGCCCTCATTGACCTAACTTCCTCCAACTAGACCTCACCTCCTACAGATTCCAAAATGTCTCAGTAGCACCACAGGCTGTAGACTGAGCCTCCAACACACAAGCCCTTGGGGGCATTTCAGTTCCAAACCATATTACCTCCTATGTCCTATATTAGCTGCATCCTCAAGTTTTGATATGTAATATTTGTATCACTTTGCAGTATATGAATTTTAAATGATTTTAAAATGATTTCTCCTTTGATCAATGAGTTATTTAGAAGTATGCCACATAATTTTCAAATATTTGAAGATTTTTCCAGATATCTTTCTGTTATTGATTCCTGTTTTAGTTCTTTTGTGGTCAGAGAACATACTTTATGTTATTTATTTTCTTTTAAATTTGTTGAGATTTGAAGTCAAGCATAGTGGTACATGTCTGTAATCCCAAACATTCTGGATGCTGAGGCAGGAAGATCACAAATTAGAGGCTTCTTATGGTTGAGATATGAAATATCCCCTCGAAACTCATGTGGGAGACGATGCAAGAGTGTTCAGAGGTGACATGATTAGATTATGAGAGTCGTAACCTAATCAGTGGATTAATCCACTGATATGGATTAACTGGGTGGTAACTAAGCAGGAGGGTGTGGCTTGAGGAAGTAGAACACTGAGGATGTGCCTTTTGGGGTTTAAGTTTTGTCCCTTTTGGGGGCTACTTTCTCTGCTTCTTGGCTGCCGTGTCCTGAGCTGTCTTCTTCTGTGTGCCCTTCTGCCATGATGTTCCGTCTCACCTTGGCCCAGAGCTGTGGAGTTTGCTGACTGTGGACTGAACCTCTGAAACTGTGAGCCAAAATAAACTTATTCTCCTCTAAGTTGTTCTTGTCTGGTCTTTTGGTCATAATGACTCAAAGCTGATTAAAACAAGACCTGCCTCAGCAACTTAGCGAGACCCAGTCTCAGAATAAAAGAAATTTTAAAAAGAAGTACTGGGGATATAACTTAGTGGTAAGTCATCTGTGGGTTCAGTCCCCAGTATCATAAATAAATAAAGTGAATTGAGATTAGTTTTATGGCTCAGGGTATGTTCTGTCTTGTGTATACTTGAAAAGAGTGGGCATTCCAGTGTTTTGGGGTAGAACATATTGTAAATATCATTTAGGGTAAGTAAGTTGAAAACATTGTTTAGTTATTCTAGATTCTTGCTTATTTTCTTTCTACTTGTTCTGTTAATTACTGAGAGAGAAATGTTGGCATGCTCAACTATAATTGTGGAGTTATCTATTTTTCCTTTCAGTTCTTGTATATTTTGAAGCTTTGATGTAGAGTGTATACACATTTAGTTTTGTCAGACAGAAGTAAATAAATTGATCTCTGAATCATTGCATGATAATTCTTTTTCCCTAGTACTGTTCCTTTTTTCTGAAGCTTACTTTCTCTGATGTTAATTTATGCACTCCAGTTTTCTTTTGATTAATATTTGTATGACATATATTTATACCTACTATTAATTTATCTGTGTCTTTAACTTCTGTTTACTGTGGAAGGCACATGGTTGAGTCTTTTTTTATCCAGTATAACAGCCTCTGCCTCTTAATTTGAATGTTTAGATCATTTATATTTGATGCTACCATTGATTTGGTTTATGTAAAAACCATCTTATTTTCCATTTCTCTCAATGTTCTTGCTTTTAAAAAATAAATTAAAAATAGATTCTGTTTTATCTCCATTTGACTTATTAGTTATACCTTCTTTAAAAATTTGTATTGGTTCTTCTAGGAATTATAATTTACTTCTTTCACTTACCACAACATATATTAAAATAAAATGATGCCACTTTGTAGAAGGTGTAAGATACAGTGTAAGAAACTCACACAGGACACTTCCATTTCCTAGCTTTTGTGCTTTTTTCCTACATTGTACCTGTATGCATGTTTTAAACCACACCATACTTGGTTACTATATTTGCTTTTGGGGGGAGTATTTTCTAGGAATTGAACCCAGGGATAGTTTACCACTGAGCCACATCCCTAGCCTTTTTTATTTTTTATTTTGAGATAAGTTCTTGCTAAGTTTCAGAGGCTGGTCTTGAACTTCAGATCCTCCTGCCTCCTGAGTGACTAGGATTGCAAGCATGCAGCCACCATACATGGCTCTATCTTTGCTCTTAAAGCCATAGGTAATGAGAAAATTGCTTTTGTATTTGACATCATTTTGTGTGCTTTTTCTCTCTTTTTGTGAAATGTGCATTTCCAGCAGGTATCCTTTTGTCTCTGGAACTTTCTTTGACCATACTTGCTCATATAAGATAGCTGTGCAGAAATTCTCTTGGCTTTTATGCATCTAGAAGAAATCTTTATTTAACTTTTATTTTTAAATTAAAGAACTGGATTTATAAGAGCAATATAGTTTTAAAAGAAAACTTGAGTGGGAAGTGCAGAGAGTTCTCATATTCTTTAACTGTGCAAGCACGTCCAGGATTCCCACTAGACCTGGGGTGTCGGGACCATACTTGCTGTGAAGGCTATCTCACGGTTCTGACTTGGATGTGTTCACCCTGCACATTTCTGCCTGACTCCTGCTTAGCCTCGTGTCCTCCCCACAACGACTCACTCCTCCATGCTTTTCTCGGTTTCTGGAGTATTCTATAGGTACTCTTATAGACTTTGTCACTGTAGGTCATTGAGGATTTTCTTGCCTACTTTGGGCCTGGCCAGGCCTTTAAGCCCCTGAGGCAGGGCCTGAAGCTTGCTCATGTGGCACCCGGAAATTCTCATGCTCAGTCTGGCGCCACCTGAGCTCAAGGTAGGCCTGTAGCTGAGTGAATGGTGAGGAAATGAACAAAGACCTGCAGGGCTGCTTCCGTGGTTACTTGTTTACATTGCTGTACAAAAGTCAGCAATGTGTCTTCTTTCTCTATATTTAAAAAATTTTTTTACAAAAATAACATATATCTGTTGAAAGCGTGATCCAGGAGTTCAAGTGGTAACAGTTTCCCTCCCTCACCACTCAGGCTTGGAAATAGCTGTCAACTGTTTGGTGCATGTGTTCTCAGGCTTTTTCTTAAGTAAGCACATGTACATGTACATGTATACACGTATTGCACATGTCTTCATAAATGTAATCTGTTAAGATTACCATATGTAAAATTCCTCACCTTGGTTTTTCATTTACTTTTCATGGATATCTTTTTGCATAGTATGCCAAGGTGTAGATATGTTATGATTCTTGAAGCTCCCTTCCATAAGCTTGTAAGGACACTAAGGTTGTTTACAGTCCTTTGCTTGTATCATACTGTCATGACTGACAACCTGGAGAGCCATTGGTGACCAAGTACCATCTGTGAGCTTCCTATGATTGTCTCACTGCATTCTTACAACAGTCTTCCAGGGTAGGTCTGGGCCATCTCTCTAGAGGGCCTCTCTCTCCTTTCATCTCATTAACGTAGCTGATGGTGAGGGGTATTGGGGCTGATACTTTTGGACTCTGTTCAGCCACTGTGGCCCTCCAGGTCATGCCAGTGTAAAGCAGCAGGTTCACCAAGTGTTGATTCCAAAGCACCATTTGTTTGCTTTTAGCTCTTTGCCATCTGTATTCACAGTGGCAGATTGTCCCTGCTTCAGGGGCTTTCTCTTATCCCTTTCCTCTTTTTCCTTAAGAGGGCAGGTCCCTTGTGACCACTTGAGGCTAGATGCAGATTTGTCTATCTGTTCTATGGCCCTAGAAGCAGATTGGGGATCTTGGTTGCTTGATTTCCCAGGGGAGGTTAACATGAATGTGGTCCAGTGGAATGTAATCAGCGACTTTCTCTGTAGTGTCTGTTTCGACTTTCCCAAGCCTCCTGGCTGCCAGATCCCGACCTTCTATCCCCAGGGTGGTATAAGTCTCTTGGTGGACAGGCTCCAGTTGATGGATTTCTTCCTGTGTATGCTGCGCCAAAGGACTGCCTCTTTGAATCGCATATTTCTAGTTCCCTTTTTCTGCAAATCAAGGTGGGTTTCTCTTGATGCGTGTGTGGCCAGGAATGATGTTTATGGCTCCTGGAGAATCAGCTGCTTTGGGGAGCAGACAGAAGCAGACTAGAGACCTTTCCACTTGCTCAAAGGAAGCTTTTAGGAGCTGCAGTTCCTTCTCTTGCACACTGAGACCTCCAGGCCACCAAGGCTGCGGCTGATGGCCCTGACTCCCCGCCACCCCCCATCATTGTCTTTGTTTAAAATGACTTTGTTGCTGGCTCATGCCTGTGATCTCAGCAGCTCAGGAGGCTGTGGCAGGAGGATCTGGAGTTCAAAGCCAGCCTCAGTAAGAGCGAGGTGCTGAGCAACTCAGTGAGATCCTGTCTCAAAAAACAAAACAAAACAAAAACAAAGACAAAATAGGGCTGGGGATGTGGCTCAGTGGTCGAATGTCCCTCAGTTCAACCCCTGGTACCAAAAAAAAAAAAAAAAAAAAAAAAAAAAAGGCTTTGTTGAGGCTTTATTTTAATGGAATAAAATCCACCCACTCTAAATGGTACAATTGGAGGAGTTGGGGTAAATGTTTAGTCAGGCAGCTGTCACCACAATCAAGTCTGAACATTTCCCTTACTCAGTGAGTTGCCTCCATTTCACTCTGTCCCTCCTTCCTCCACTGCCATGGCCCAGGCAACCACTTATCTGGTGTCTGGTGTCCCCCATGGGGGATCATGTTGCATTTTATTGTCACGTCTCTTCAGCTCTTCCAATCTGTGACAGTTTCTTGTTCTTTTTTTTTTTTCTCAACTTGAATAATGCGCTGGAAATTATTCATATATGGGTAAACATAAAGGACTATTTTTTCACTTTTATTCTCTTTAAAAATAATTTACTATTTAAGAAAAATCCATCTGGTGCAATAGCATATACCTGTAATCCCAAAGACTCCACAAACTGAGACAGGGACAGCAAGTTCGAGGCCATCCTTAGGAACTTAGTGAGACTCTGTCTTCAAATAAAATAAAAAGGGCTGGTGGTGTAGCTCAGTGGAGAGTGTCACTGGTTTCAATCCCTAATAGTACAAAAACATAAAAGAGGTTAAAAATAAAAATAAATTAAAATTAATAATGGTGCATTGTGGTGTTTAAAACAAAAGTAAAGGTAAGATACATGACCACAAAATCACAAAGAATGGTAGTAGAAAATGAAGAATACTACTATAAAATTCTTACACTATATATTATATGTACCACATATATAATACACTGTAATAGTATTTGAAGGTAAACTGTAATAAACATTAAATATAATAACAGTGATAGGTTGCACTTCTCAGTCATCTATTCCTTAGTTTTCATATCTGTGTGAGGCCAATAAAAGTTTCAATAAGAACAGGCATTATAGATTTTTAAAAATCTTCCCAAAAATCCAGTTATTAAAGTTAGCATGTTTTTTTAAAATCTTTTTTTAATCTGTTCAAATTAGTTATACATGGCAGTAGAATGCATTTTGACACATGATACATAAATGGATTATAACTGCTCATTTTTCTGATTGAACATGATGTAGAATTACACCAATCATGTAATCATATATGCACATAGGGTAATAATGTTCAATTCATTCTACTGTCCTGCCTACCCCCATTCCCCTTCCCGTCCCGTCCCTTTATTCCTCTCTGTCTAGTCCAAAATACCTGTATTCTCCTCCCCACACCTTATTATGAATTAGCATCTGCATATCAGAGAAAACATTTGGTCTGTGGTTCTTTGGAATCAGCTTATTTCTCTTAGAATGATATTCTCCAGTTTCATCCATTTATTGGCAAATGCCATAATTTCATTCTTCTTAAAGAAGAATGAGTAATATTCCATTGTGTATATATACATCACATTTTCTTGACCCATTCATCTGTTAAAGGGCACCTAGGTTGGTTCTATAACTTACCTATTGTGCACTGAGCTGTTATAAAACATTCATATGGCTAAACATAAATATTTGTTGAAGAGGCTATCTTTTCTCTAATGTATGATTTTGGTGCCTTTGTCTAGTATGAGATAACTATATTAATGTGGATTTGTCTCTGTCTTCTATTCTGTGCCATTGGTCTATGTGTCTGTTTTGGTTCTAATATCATGCCATTTTTGTTACTATAGTTCTGTAATATAATTTAAGTTTTGATACTGTGATGCCTCCTGCTTCACTTTTCTTGCCAAGGATTGTTTTGTCTATTCTGGGTTTCTCATTTTTCCAAATGAATTTCATGATTGCTTTTTCTATTTCTGTGAAAATTGTCATTGGGATTTTAATAGGAATTGCATTAAATCTGTATAACACTTTTGGTAGCATGGCTATTTTGACAATGTTAATTCTGCCTATCGAAGAGCATGGGAGAACTTTCCATTTTCTAAGGTCTTCTTCAATTTCTTTCTTTAGTGTTCTGTAGTTTTAATTTTGTTCGATTGATTACCAAATATTTTATTTTTTTGAGGCTACTGTGAATGGGGTAGTTTTTCTAATTTCTCATTCAGTCAATTCATTACTGATGTATAGGAACACATTTGATTTATGGGAAGTAATTTTATATCCTGCTCTTTTGCTGAATTCATTTATTAGTTCTAGAAGTTTTCTGGTGGAATTTTTTGGGTCTTCTAAATATAGAATCATGTCATCAGCAAATAGTGATAGTTTGCGTTCTTCTTTTCCTATTCATATCCCTTTAATTTCTTTCTTCTGTCTTATGGCTCTGGCTAGAGTTTCAAGGAGGATGTTGAATAAAAGTGGTGAAAGAGGACATCCTAGTCTTGTTCCAGTTCTTAGAAGGAATGTTTTCAATTTTTCTCCATTTAGAATGATGTTGGCCTTGGGCTTAGTATATATAGCTTTTACAATGTTGAGGTTTGTTCCTGTTATCCCTAGTTTTTCTAGTGTTTTGAACATGAATGAGTGCTGTATTTTGTCAGATTCTTTTTCTGCATCTATTGAGATAATCATGTTATTCTTGTCTTTTAGCCTGTTGAGGTGATGAATTACGTTTATTGATTCCCATATGTTGAACCAATCTTGCATCTCTGGAATGAACTCTACTTGATTTAGTGCACTATCTTTTAAATATGTTGCTGTATGCAATTTGCCAGAATTTCTTTGAGGATTTTTGCATATATATTCATCAGGGATATTGGTCTGAAGTTTTCTTTCCTTGTTGTGTCTTTGTCTGGTTGGGTATCAGGGTGATACTACCTTCATAGAATGAGTTTGGAAGGGTTCCCTCCTTTTCTATTTCATGGAATAATTGGAGGAGGATTGGTGTTAATTCTTCTTTGAAGGTCTTGTAAACTTGGCTAAGAATCTGTCTCGTCCTGGGCTTTTCTTAATTGGTAGACTTTTCATGGTGTCTTCAATTTCATTGCTTAAAATAGATCTGTTTAAATTGTTTATGTCCTCCTGATACAGTTTGGGTATGTTATAAGACTCTAGAAATTTGTCGATGTCTACAATATTTTCTATTTTATTGGAGTATAAATTTTCTAAATAGTTTCTTATTATCATCTGTATTTCAGTACTGTCCATTGTGATATTTCCTTTATCATCATAAATTTTAGTAATTTGAATTTTCTTTTCCTTTTTCTTTCTTGTTAGTTTTGCTAAGGGTTTATCAATTTTATTTGTTTTTTTCAAAGAAATTTTTTTTGTCAGTTCTTTGAATTATTTTTTGTTGTTGATTCAATTTCATTGATTTCAGCTCTTTTTAAAATAATTTCCTGTCTTCTAATGCTTTGGTATTTATTTGTTCTTTTTCTAGGGCTTTGATATGTAATATTAGGTCATGAATTGTTGGCTTTTTATTCTTTTAATGAATGAGCTCAATGCAATGAACTTTCTCTTAGCACTGCCTTCATAGTGTCCCAGAAATTTTGATATGTGATCACTATTCTCACTTACCTCTAAATATTTTTTAATTTCATCCCTGATTTCTTCTGCTGTTCATTTGTCATTCACTAGCATATTATTTAGTCTGCAGGTGTTAGGGTAGCTTCTATTTTTTATTTCATCATTGATTTCTAACTTCATTTCATTGTGATCTGATGGGATGCAAGGTATTATCTGTTTGTTTGTTTTTTTTTTAATCTATGTATTTGCTAAGAGTTGCTTTATGGCCTAATACATGCTCTATTTGAGAGAAGCATCTGTGTGCTATGCAAAAGAAAGTGTATTCGCTCCTTGATGGATACAACTATTCCATATATGTCTGTATGAAATGTCCTTCTTGGTCCTATCTGATTAACTTTGGCTTGAAGTCCACTTTATCTGATAGGAGGATAGAAACCCCTACTTATTTTACAAGATCCATGTGAATGATATATTTTTTCCCATCCTTTTACCTTCAGTCTGTGGATGTCTTTGCCCATGAGGTGAGTCTCTTGGAGACAGCATATTATTGGGTCTTGTCTTTTAGTCTGCTAGTCTGTGTCTTTTGATAGATGAATTTAAGCCATTTACATTCAGTGTGATTATTGAGAAAGATTTTTATTCCCTGTCATTTTGATTTATTTCTAGTTTTTAATTTGAATTAGTGTCTCCTTTGACTGACTATTCTTTTTGTGTAGTTCCTCCCTTTGCTGGCTTTTGCTTTTATTTTTCATTACATCTTCATGAAATATTTTATTGAATATGTTTCATAGTGCAGGCTTTCTAGTTGTGAATTCTTTTAACTTTTGTTTATCATGGAAGGTTTTAATTTCATCATCAATTGTGAAGCTTAATTTTGGTGGGTATAGTATTCTTGGCTGGCATTCATGTTTTAAGAGCTTGATGTATATATTATTCCAAGACCTTTTAGCTCTGTGGGTCTGGGTTGAAAAATCAACTGAGAAGTGTGTTGGCTTCCCTCTAAAACTGATCTATTGTTTTACTCTGGCAGCCTTTAAAACTCTATCTTGATTCTGTATGTTAGGCATTTTCATAATAATGTGCCTCAGTGTGGATGTTTTGTAATTTTGTACATTTGTTGTCCTGTAAACCTCTTACATTTGATTTTCCATTTCATTCTTTAGGTTTGGGGAAATTTCTGATATCGTTTCATTGAAAAGATTGTGTATTCCTTTGGTTTGTAACTCCACCCCTTCATTTATCCCGATAAATCTTAAATTTGGTATTTTCATGTTATCCCATAATTCTTAGAATTTTCTGTTCATGATTTCTTAACATCTTCTCTCCATGATCAACTCTGTTTTCAAGATTATATATTTTATCTTCATTGCCTGATGTTCTGTCTTCCAAGTGGTCTAGTCTTTCCATTGGTCATGCTTTCCATTGAATTTTTAATTTGTTTATTGCTTTCTTCATTTCAAGGATTTTTGCTTTACTTTTTTTTTTTTTCCGAGAATCTCTCTTTATTGAAGTGATCTCTCAATTCCTGGATTTTCTCTCTGATTTCGCTCCTTACATTGTTCTGTATGTTGCAGATTGGTTTAACTATGTACATTCTGAACTCCTTCTCTGACATTTCTTCTACATGGATTCTAATATTGGAGCATCTTGGTTTGTTTGGGGTGATTTGTTCCCTTGTTTTTTCATGTGTTTTGTGTGTCTATCCCTTAAGCATTGTGGATCTAGGGCAGTATAGTTTCTTCCCTGTAGACTTACAGTGTCCTTGAAAGTTTCTAGTATCTCACCTTTAAGCAGGAGACCAATTATTAACAGCACCCAGTGCAAAGAATATACAACCTTAAGCCATATAGTTCCTATTCAGACATCTACTGTTTTGTTGCAATAAACAGAAATGATATATTCAATTATTGCCTACAATAATTTAGACATTTAGAATTTCTGTTCATGATTTCTTAACATCTTCTCTCCATGATCAACTCTGTTTTCAAGATTCATTGTCTGATGTTCTGTGTAGTCTGTTGGTCATGCTTTCCATTGAATTTTTAATTTGTTTATTGCTTTCTTCATTTCAAGGATTTTTGCTTGATTTTTTTTTTTTTTTTGAGAATCTCTCTTTTACAAAAGGGTTTACAATTTCAAGTTTGCAAAGGGTTTACAAGTTCAAATAGTGGACAAGAGAGAACCAAAGTGGTTTATGATGTGATATTCATGGGGAAGGAGGAGAGAAGATAGAAGTAAAAAAATATAGGAAGACTGAAAGAGGAATTAATATGACTGAAAGAGGAATTAATTAATATTAATTAATTAATTAAGGAGAAAAGAGAGAAAGAGAATCCAGGGAAACAGATAGGGAGATGAAAAATATATATAAAGTAAAAATTGTTAAAAAAATTAAAAAGAAAAAGAATAAGTTAAAAAAAGAGAATACACAAGAAAACTGTAACATTCTGTTCATAGATCCTAGTGCTCAATAAACTGATGCATGAAAAGTACTTCCATTTCAAAGATGGTATAAATGTGAGAGAGAATAGAAAAAAGAAAAAAAAAAGGGATCTTGATGAAAACTCGAACTATTGTTTCTGTTGGAGTTCAAAAGTTTCTCAGCTTCCCTTCTCAGCAGTTAGGTGAGGTTTTCTGGAGTTTGATGCTTGCTCCACCCTCAGAGTCCATGGGGTTGATAGGGTGAGAGGGTTAGTCCTGGAAGCTGAGTTCCTGGAGGAGGACGTAGGCTTGGTATGCTCGGTCTCCTTGCTGCATGCCAGTTGGTCTGGAGATTTTAAGTCAGTGCACCTTTAAGACTCAGCCATTGCTGGTTCATGCTGGAAGATTGCACCCCAGGGATCTCGTTGTCCACTCATGTGGTGTAGGAGCCTGTTCTTAGTACACTATTTTGCCTATAGACCCCACGATTCCTGGTTTCTGATTCAGTGTCTGAGCTGCATCTGTCCTGCCCCCGCCATTTCATATTCCTCGCCAGGTGCTTCTCTCCCAGCTGGTCCTGCAAGCAGCCAGATTGGAGATTCAGGGGGAGCCAGGTGGGTTTGTGCGACCAGTATTCTCCTGTGTAAATCTCTTTCCAGGCTTCATTTTCTCCTGGTGACTTAGGTACACTCTTGGTCATGCAGTGTGGGTTTGCCTGTCTTGTTTTTTGGTCCAGACTTGGGATTTCTAGTAATCTGTTTTTCTAGCTGCTAGCCCCCAAGCTGCAACTACCAAAATAGTTCCTTCTGCTGTGCTATTTGCATGCCACTGAGAGAGATGGCGACTTCCCTCCCCTTTTACAGATACTGTGCAGCACAGCTTACTGTTTTTTTGAGCCGTGTCTCTGATCTCTAACCTCTCTGTACCCGGACATGCCTCAGTCTTCCTAAGAATGGGGATTCCTTTAATTCCTTTATTGCTTTACTGTATTCTTTTAGGGACTGTTCTGGTTTTCACCTCAGCTACTTTTGTGGCTATGGGGCTAAGGTCTTCCCTCTTTGTTTTATTATATACAGTTTCTTGAGTACCTAATCTGTTTTGAATGTCCAGTATTTCCAGTAATGTTCCCCCTAATTCATGATTGTTTACCCACTTTACTGAAAAGTTGCCTGTCCACTTTTCTTGACTCACACCACAGAGCTACTAGGGAAGTGACCCTTCTCTTCTGCCATCTTGCCACCTCCTCCTGGTCCATTCTTGTCTTTCATGACCTTGGCAGTTTTGAAGAATAATGATCAAGGCATTTTGTAGAATGTCTCTCATAATGTGCTTGTCTGATATTTCCTCAGAATTAGATTGTGATTCTGGAACTGTGGAGAGTGCACCCAGAGGTGATGTGCCTTTCTCAGTGCTCCATAGGAGGCGTTCCATGCTGTCAGGAGGACTTGATATGGATGATAAAAGGTGAGGGCTTACCTTTATCACGTGTTCCCATGGTGTCTGTCAGGTTTATCTCTGTTTTCCTGAAGATTTGTGATGTGGAGAATTTTTTTTTCTTTTGTGCTTCTTGGCTACATACACACACACACACACACACACACAATCTTTTACACGTTCTAAAATATAACAACCTGATTGAGATTTAGTTTATATATATCACATAGTGCATCCCCTTAAGAGTGTGCAAACTGATGGTTTGTATTACATACACAGAGTTGTGCAACATCACCACAATGAATTTTAAAGCTTTTTTAGTCTCAAGAAGAAATCCCATTGCCATTAGTAGTCACTAACATTCATCCTCAATGCCCAGCCCTAGGCAGTCCATCCCCATTGATTTGCCTATTCTGGACATTTTATTGAAATGTTGTCCTGTCACATGTGCTCTTTTGTGACTGAGTTTTTCATTTGCATACTGTTTTCATGGTTTCTCTGTGTGGTGGTGATTTCAGTGCTGCATTCCTTTCTGTTGCTAAATAATATTCCACTGAGTGGACAGTTGTGTTTTGTTTACCCATTCATGAGCTGATAGAAATTTAGGTTGTTTTCAATTTCTATCTGTTGTGTATAATGCTGCTGCAATCATTTATGAACACATTTTGAAAAATTAAGCTCTGTATCTTAATTATTGAGGTCTAAGAGGGAAAGAGTTATTTATATAATCTATGTGCAAGTCTTCCATGAGATATTTTCTCCAATCAATGGCTTGTCATTTTTGTTTTGTGTGATTTGGGGAGCAAAAGTTTTTAATTTGCTGAAGTTTTATGTTTTAAACTGATAAATTGATCATTTTTATGTTTTAGCTTTTATATAAAATGCTTAAACTATTTGAAAATTAATTTTTATGTATGGTATGAGGTAAGTCTTAAGGCTTTTTTTGTCCCCATGTGAATATCTATTTATTCTAGCATCACTTTTTTAAAAGACTCTCCTTTTCCTTTTTACCTTTATGAAAAACCTCTTGACGATATATTTGTGGATCTCTTTTTCGACTCTTTACAGTGATTTGTCTGATATTGATACAGCCCCTCCAGCTTTCCTTTGACTGGTGTTAGCTTAATATAGCTTTCTTCATCCTTTAATTTTAACTTATTTTTATGTTTCTGTTTGAAGTGCATTTCTTATAAGTGGAATATAATTGGCTTTTGCTTTTTAAATCTTCTGTTATGAACCTTTGTCTTTTAATTGGAATGTTTAGAGCATTTACATTTAATGGAATCATTCATGTGGTTGGTTTTAAATCTATTGTCTTGCTGTTTTCTATTTGTCACACCTGTTTTTTTCTTTTTTTTCTTTATTTACCTTCTCTTGGATTAAGATTAATTGAATATTTTAGAAAAATTTTTCCATTTGTCTTTTTTAATATAACCATAGTTCATTGTTTTGTTATTCTAATAGTTGTCTTAGTGTTGTTTTATTTAATTAATTCACGCATTTCTTCATTCATTCATACAGACATGCATTCATACCAGGGGCACTCTACCACTGAGCTATACCCAGCCCTTTTCACATTCATTTTTGAGGCAGGGTCTTGCTGAATTGCCAAGACTGGACTTGGATTGGCTACTTTCCTGCCTCAACCTTCTGCGGTGCTGGGATGACAAGTATGTGCCTCCGCCCTCTTGCTCAGTGCTTACCATCTGTGTGTGCTCCTGATCACAGCCCCTTGAAGGGGTGTTGCGACACCTCATTTCTAAGAGCTGTCCAGCAGTGTGCTTCCACTTCCTGCCTGCTGGTCTTCACACTGTTTTTATAGTGCATCTTACTTATGTGTATGTTTCTCCCCAGGAGGCCTAAGTCATTCAGATTGCACCTGCAGACTGTGGTCCCTTGGAAGAGTGGTGGCAGTGACATATTCTTCCCTGATGACTGGTGCCGCCTCTGTGTGGAGTGCTTGGGCACCCTCAATTTGTGGTGGCCTGCCATCTTGTGTGGTTCCTCCTAGTTTTTCCTCTGCTCCTCAGCTGTGGGCTGGAGTGCTGCTCTTCTGTGCACTGCCAAGGCCCTGTGGCCTGAGTCTCCCCTTTCCTTAAGATGACTGTCACCACTTATCCTGCCCATAGCTTTCCTTACTCCCCCAAGTAAGCATCATCACTCCTTCTCATTTTATGGGTTTTATTGCTGATAATCACAGGAAGATGGGAAAGTAAAAATAGTGAGTGTAGAGAAATGTCTGAATTAAAAAAAAAAATGCCTTCCAGACTCAGAACCCTCAGTCAGAGGGAGGGCTTCCAGGTGCCTCTTTGGTAATCTGCCTTCTGTGTTTATTGGCTCTTAATTTCTTCCACTACCTCAGACTTTTCTTTCAAGTCTGTTTAGTCTTGAAGAATCAGTCAGCGAAGGAGAATAAGATTTTTCCCTTGTCTTACTGGATAGTTTCAAAGTCTAATGACTGCCAGACTGGGAGATGTGGGTCCCCACTGAAGTGACTGTCTGAGACAGGCCTCAGCAGTTCTGTCCTCCTTGTGGACGGTGGTTGCTGCCTTCCTTTGCTCCATCACCTGGCTTAGCACAGTGCCTGGAACATAGTGTCCTTCGGTCAGTGTTATCCACATAGCTGTGTGGATTGTTGCTCATCTCCATAGTCAGATTATTGTTAGAGGACTCCTTGATATCATCTGGGACTTCAGGGCTGATGAAGATGACTTCTCAATGGTAGTGGAAATTGTAGTTTGACAGAAGATTCTGGTTTGTAAAACTACTGCGTCACATATTTTTTACTTATATGTTTGTAAGAAATGATATATACCCAGTGGTAGCAAAATTAAAAATCTGTTTATTAATCAATCAACTTTAAGCAGTCTGACCACGAATGAGTTTGTCATAAAGAATGGGTATCTTATTTGAAAATGACACAAATCGTCCTTATTTTAGAAAATTAGGAAGACTAATAGTTATGAATGCCATTTGCCCTGGCAGTTAGGCCTTTTTTGTATTTCTTGAGTTTTGCCAGACGATTGGTTGCTAAGAAATACCCAATCAAAAGAGGTCCTTTGGATTAGAACAATCCCAGTCATTAGTTTTTCTCACCTGTGATCTCCATGGGCTAAATCTTGATTTTTCTTTCTCTTTCTGCTTCTCCATGATTGCTATTCTGGAAGAAAAGCACGTTGCTGTGCGGCAGATGCCATGGTCTTGCCTGTGCCCCCTCCCCCGCCCCTCGGTAGAGATGAGTGAGATGAAGAATGCAGGGTTGCCGGCCCTGACAGCTGCTGCAGCCCCCTTGCCTGCTCTAGTAACGAATGGCGAGCCACTGCAGAAAGTTTCAGGACTCTTAGGCTTTAGAATTCGGAGCATTTTAAACTGAAAATAGAAAAATAAGCCTTCCGTGTACTTCCCATATTAGTTTAAAATATTCATATGAATATGACACAACGCTTTTAAAAAGACCCAAGTGGATGTTTGGAGTCTTTAAATGGATTCTCTTTGTAAATGAATCACCATTTACAGTGCTGCTGCAATTATATATTTGTGTTAAATTTAATGTGGTATATTGGAGCTAGAGCCGCTCTTTTGTTTAATGCTTTGCCTTAGAAATAATTGGGATGCGTGGATTGTGGGGGAGTGCATTTATGAAAGAATTATTTATAATGTATACATTCTGGCTGGAATTTAAATAAGCACAACCCATAGGCCTGGCACATAAGCCATTAGTTGTAATGGCTTTTGGATGCTGGCCCAGCATGCAGACTTCTTGCTCCTTCCTCGATTTATATATGGCTTGTTATAATAGAGTTGTCATTCTCTCTTCTTTTTATGTTTTTATATTGCCGTATAGCTTATTAGCTTTTTAAGCCTGTCTGTAGCATAAATACTCTAAATGGGAAATGATTTTTAAACTGCATTTGTCTAATTTGTTTGATGAAGTATTTTAGTAAGAAAAGCTAAAAACTGTAAGTATATACTATATAAGATGCTTGGCTTAACCTTAATGTAATCCTTTCTCTGGTTTTCATTGCTCTAGAGCCCATGGTACAAACCGAGTTGATGAAATAGGTCCCTCTTGTTGGCACTTTTCTACAAGGAAACAATGCACGTTTCCAGTGGTGTTGTGTGGATATCTCATACCTGCTGTAGTGAGAGACCTTAAGAATCCAGTCAGGTCTGAACATTGTCACCTAGATCTCCTTAGCAAATCCTTGTTGGTCTTGTTTTAGCTGATATTCATGATTCAGAAAACAGTCTCCTTAGAGCTGGTTCAGGAACATAGGCTCTGCTTGTGCTCAGCTCCTCTCATGAAGCAGGAGGGGTAGGCAGCAATGCATCCTGTGGACAGGGCCTTTCTCTTCTCATTAATATTTTGTTATGGAAATTTTTCAAGCTGCATTGCAGGAGAGGGAAAATTAAAATGAATGTTCATGTACCTTCATCACTTCAGCCAGCATTGACATTTGACCAATCATTTTTCATTTTTCTTCCAAGGTAAAATCATCCCAGATAAAAGCAATTCCCAGACACCCTATCACTTCAACTATAAATACTTTAGTGTAGCTAAGAAGTACTCTTTTTAAGAAACATAATGACAATGCCATTATTATAATTTATAAATTATTAATAGTTATTTAATATCATCTAACATCTAGTCATTGGTCAGATTGTCCCAGTTTTCTCATACGTGTGGCTTTTGCAGATGGTTTGTTCAAAACAGAATACAAATAAAGTCCCAAACTTGAATTTAGTAGATAAGTCTCTCAGATCCCTCTGCCTTTCCCTTGTCATTTATTTATTGAGGAAGCCAGACCTTAATTCTACAGAATTTCTCACATTATGGATCTGGCTTGTTCCATCTCTAGTGTCACATTGTCTTCCTGTTCCAAGTATTTTTTATAAATTGGTAGTTACATCTGGAGGCTCCATGAGACTCAGTTTCTGTTTTAGAGAGATAGTAGATAGGCTATTAGAGAGATTGTAGATAGGCTGTTTTTTCCTGCTGCATCAGATCAGGAAGCACAGAAACTCTTGAGTGGCCCTTTCTGTGTGTCAGCTTTGACCTGGTTGCAGGTGTCATCAGCCTTGTCCTTCCATATAAAGCTGCCCATCAGTTTGACAGCCAGCTTGATGGTCACTGCCCAAACCCAGTATTTTTGTGGGAGGATGTTCAGTTATGAGGCTCTGGTTCTATCATTCTTTCTTAGTTTAATGACTAGAATTTGTAAAGAGCTTCTCCTATCAACTATTTGGTTAACCCTAAAGATCTATTTGTACAGAGAAAGACAGGGCAAGTGGTTTATTTTCCCCATTATTTACCTATTTCCAGAATAATTAGCTCGTGTCCTAATAATCTGCAGAGGTGACCAGTTAGGTTTTTAGATATGTTTTTAGTATTGTTATTATCCACTGAATTGTAACCTAATTAGATAATACTTTAATCCACTGTGGGCCTGTTCTTTTGTTGTTGTTGTTTGTTTGTTTGTTTTTAGTTGTAGATGGACATAATACCTTTATTGAACCCAGTGCCTCATACTTGCTAAGCAAGTGCTCCACCACTGAGCCCCAACCCCAACCCAAGGGCCTGTTCTTTTTGATGATCAAGTTATCCCAGCTTTGACCAGTGGAAGGCCTTCAGTTTGGCTCCAGAATCTTCTTGAAGTTGCTCAGTAGACTTTGATAGTGCATCTGTGCCCAGAATGTGCCGTTCCTCCAAGAAGCTCAGGTTCCTTTACAGAGGAAATGATAATAGGAAACCAGAGCATAGTCCTGTGGGTACTCATAGTGACAAGGGTGAGCTTTGCTTCTAGTGACAGAACAATTTCTTTTTTAAATAAAATCCCTCATGAATTTATATTGATATTTCCAACTCAAATTTAGGATAATAGGACTTGTATTTAACTTCTTTGGTTTTATATTTGTATCTTTTTTTTAAACCTAAGAACATAAATCTCTCTTCTTAATGACATTAACATGTATGTGCATCAAAGTAAAACCCTAGAGCATTGCTGATAGTGTGGCAGTTTGCCAAATGCAGCTTAGGATTTCTTTGTGTTCCTTTTGCCTTGGGGTTACTCCCACTAGAAATGCGTATGTTACCATGTTTTAAAGCCACTTGCATTGAACCTTCTTTTGTAGTAAAGCCACCAGCTTGACACACAGTTAGACTCGTGTGTGTATGTGTGTGTGTGTGTGTGTGTGTTGAGGCAAGTGCCTACTGTTTTGTCTAGGCTGGTTTTGACTTCTCTGCCTCAGCCTCCTGAGAAGCTAGGACTATTGGTGCATAGCTATTTATTTATAAGAATAGTTTCAGCTTTTACATTTTGATTTGTAATTATTTAAGGTGGTTACTTAGTTCCAAAGTCAAAAACAAAACCTATCTGGTCTCCTGTCTCCATTCCTGTCCCTGCTGCCTGTTCTCTCCCTCCCTTCTAGGTAACCCTCTCTTTCAGGGTTTGGCTTTTTCTTACCTTACAACTCTCAGATCATGGCCTTGTGCTCCCCATTTCTGTCCTTGCTCAGATGCACTGTGCCACAATCTGCCTGCTTCTCTCCCCTGCTCTCCCTTGCTCTCCCTGGTGCTGGGAATCTGTGGATCTCTTCTTTGTTTGCTTTTCCTTGCAGTTGGGTACTCTATGGGAGGATGAAGCTTACATTTTTGCACATTGGGGTCAATTCTAGTCTTTTATACTGTAATTCTGTTGTGAGGAATAATAGCCTGGCAACATTCTGTCTGTGCCAGTAGTGTCTTCTGAAGATGGCTTTCCACAAAGGATAAATGTATTTAATTTTTAATGGTATGCCATGTTTTCATTATTTTTAAAGAAATTCTAAAATTCTGACTTGTCTTTCTTCCTTGATCCAGTGTTATTAAAGGAGCAGATGCCCAGTTTTAACTATTAAACCGTGTGACGGGATGGAGTTTTCAAGTAGGGAGAAGGTTGCCTGTTTCCACTCTTCTAACCTGGGTTTCTGGACATGTTTGCATTTCCTCTCTAGGTGCTAGCCTTATTTCCCACGTGGTCTAATCAGAACGTGGTGCAGTTTCTTCCACTCACTCACTTACTCTGACAGGTTCTGAGTGCCCATTACGAGCCAAGCTCTGCGCTTTGTGCCTGGGGATAAGGAGACGAACAGGACAGATGTTCTTCCGCAGAACACACATCTGTGGGTGCAGACATTTCCCTGTTTCTTCATGATCGTCATCTTTTCAATTTTGTTGAATGCTTGGATTTTTTCAGCTGTGTGTGTGTGTGTGTGTGTGTATGCGCGCGTGCGCTGTAGATACAGTGAATGTTGTAAAGAATGCAGTTTTATTATTTTGATTTTTCTTTTGTCTTTGGATACATTCTTAAAAATGAGATTATACTGGGTAAGGGGGTTTGACATTCTCTTGACCTGTGTCATCTGTCATTGACATATACCCTATTATGGAAGGGTTGAGGCAAAAAGTGTGATTTTAATTCCAGAACCTAGCATGGTGCCCTCAGTTGCTCTGTGATTGCTGCAAGGCGCATCAGTGACCAAGAGCAGGCACTCGCCACTGTCCTCCCACACTGCTTCCCCACTTCAGCCTCCACCCCACTTCCTCCGCTCCTGCCTCAGTGGCTCCCTGCCCTGCTCTCACCAGGGCTGCTGTGCTTCTGAGCTCCGCTCTGGCCACACCTGCCCTGCTTTCCTCTCTCCTGCTGCCCTGGCCTTCTTGCCTCTGAGATGGCTGGCTGCACAACCCCATCCTTACCTGCATATCCTTTCTGTTCTTCCTCAGCTGCTTCCTCTGTCATCCCACCCTTTTGGGCCCATCCCTGCCACCACCTCCATTTTTTTTTCCCTTTTGACAGTGCTTCCCTGGTCCTGCCTGCACAGTCCCATCCCCCTGTGTTCTCTACTGCTGGTTGTTGATCTCCATGGGAGGGAGTCCCATCATGCATTGATTGGTGCCATTGCAAATTTATGGCTTCCAATCGTGGCTGGACTTGCAGCGTGGTGTGGCAATCCTTTCCTTGTCCCTCATCAGCTGCTTTTCACATTATCCTTGGCAGCTTTCTTAGACCTTTGCCACTTTCATCAGGCCCCTCACCTCATCCTGCCTCCGCCAGGCAGGTGACCTTGCCTTTTACATCACTGAGAAAATAGAGGCCTTCAATCTTCATCCCCTATTGCAAAGAATGGATCCACTATCTGCTTTTTCAATTCCCCTGAGCTGCAACCTGGGAGCCATCAAAATTCTTCCCTCTCTCCTCCTACATCCAGTTAGACTCAAGCCACATCATCTTTGATTCTATCATAAATACATAATCCTGAGGGTATCCCTCCTCTCCATTCCCACCATTTTTAAACCCAAAGCTGGGAGAAAACTAGCCTTACTGAACACTCTGAAGCCCTCCTGCCCCTTGGCATAGCACATACTCCTTTGTGGGATGCCTGTGCCTTCCTGCCATCAGCCCTCTCAGGACCTCATCCTCTGAACCTGCCTGCTCTTCCCAGTGCTCCTTCTGTCTGCTCCTGTCAGTTTGCGCTTTCCATTGCTAGATGCTTACCCTTGCAGACGTCAACTGTGGGGCTGCTGGCAATGCCCCAAAGGTCCACGGTGAGTTAAGATTCTAGCTCTGCAGAGATGAAGATGGTTTTGCCCACAGTGGTAGGGCTGCCAGGTACTTCTGGGCACTTGCCTCTCAGGACAGTGTGTTCATCACCTTGAATGAACACCAGCACTCAGGCGAGGCATGCCATTGGCAGTGCTGGGGCAAGACCCAGTTTCGGGAGGACCGCTGCAGCCTTGCTCAGTGACAGTTTCTTGAGCCATGGCTCAGTGAGAAGCACTGCTCCAGGACGAGGGTAGATGGCCTGCTTTAGTTCTCCTGCTGTCTGCACCTGGTGAATGACAGTTGTCTCAGAGCCAAGGAAACTGAGATGCTAGCAAATGGAGCTCTGGGTGTCAGGTAGTACTAGGTGGTGGACTTGCTTTCTGAGGCTCACCTGTCATCTGTTTGGGATGGTGGAGGCTCTTCTAGCTCTATAACTAGAAGCTGCTCTCCATGTTCTGAATCTGAGCCCCTGACTGTAGAAGTAGATCTCATTGTCTTGACCCCTATGACCTTGTGCAGGGTCTGCTCCTGGTGACATTGCAGTGAAGGTGTGTGGAGCTGAATTGGCTGCAAGCTCTCCTTTGCCCTTTGGCTGTGTCTTCTCAGCTGGCGTGGGCTCTGCTTCAGTCAGGTGTCTTCCTGTGGCTTTCTGCTCCTGTCGTCCTGACTTGGCCTGCTCACTGTCTGGCATTCTCATTGGCTTTTCTCTTTCCATCATGATTGTGCCCCAGTCTCCCTCCTCTCTTTGCTCCTCCCTGGCCTTGACCCTGAGCACACCACCCACTCTGCTCCCTGTAGCCAAACTCCTCTGCCTGGGTTGTCACTCAGGCGTCCACTTCCTGCATCACAGAGGATGCTCCTGGAAGCTGATTAATAGGAATCTGGCCATGAACTTGACCAGTCTGCTCATTGGAAAATCCAGTGCTTTTTTTTTTTTAAGTAATTTCAATTTTTAATATATCATGAATTATTCAAGCATCCATGGAAGGATTGTACAGTTGTGCAGTGAATACTGCTATGCCTACAAACATACCCATTCTGCAGCTTTGATTTAGAGGTCACAGCTATGGTAACAGCACCCTGTATCCCTCCCTTCCATAGGAAGCAGCCATCCTTCACAGCTTGGTGCTCACGGATGATTCACTTGGTGACGGTGAGTAAGCTCTCATCTTGAGTTTTGGTGCTGCACCACCTCACACAGGTGGCACTGGACTGTGCGAGGTGCATCATTGCCTGCGCTTCCCTCTGTGCTCTAGGTCTGCCCACGTGGATCTGAGGCACTCCCAGTCATCCATTTTAAGTGCTTCCTAGCACTATAGTTAGGTTCCCCCTTCTACTTGCTTATCTGGATAATGATCCTTTTTTGACTTCTTTTTCTTCTTTGCTTGATCCATTGAAGCCATTGGTCACCGTTCATTATTGTGAATTTTTAAAAAATATTTTTTAGTTGTAGATGGACACAATATCTTTATTTATTTTTATGAGGTGCTGAGGACCAAACCCAGTACCTCACATGTGTGAGAGAAGTGCTCTACCATTGAGCCCCAGCCCCAGTCCCATGACTTTTTTTTAATGTATTTTTTTTTGCCTTTGTTTTATTTTTTTATTTTTTATATGGTGCTAAGGACTGAATCCAGTGCCTCACACATGCTAGGCAAGTGCTCACCCACTGAGCCCCAGCCCCAGCTCCACCACTGTGAGTTTTTGAAGAAACTTTTACTGGATGCCTGTTTAGGCATTTCATGCTGCTACACCTCAGCAGTGGGATGGAAGGGTGATGGACACATCCCTGATTCTCCTGGGGCTTTGCCCTGGGACCCTCCCTCCTTTGGATTCTGGTGAGAGTAGCTTTAGTACTCACCCGTGTGCATGTGGGCGTCCTATATCCCAGACCCTCTTCTCAGTTCTTTGTTAAGTCCTTTCATTCCTACAACAGCCCCCTGAAATTGGTTCTACACGCTTGACAGTCCACGGCTTAACAATAGTGTAAGGTTTTTGAACTTTACAACGATGTGAAAGCATACTCAATTTTGTTTTTCACTTTCTGAGTATTCAGTAAATAACATGGAATATTCAATACTTTTATAAAATATACTTTATGTTAGATGAACTTGCCCAACTTGGGCTAATGTAAGTATTCAGAGCACATTTAAAATAGGTGAGGCTAGGCTATTATGTTTAGTAAGTTAGGTATATTAAATACACTTTTGATTTTAAGATATTTTCAACTTAACAATGGATTTATTGGGACAGAAACACATCATGGGTCTGGGAACATCTGTATTCTTTTTCTTGATTTCTTTCTTTTTTTTTTTTTTTTTTGCAGAGCTTGGGATTGAACCAAGGACCTCATTCATGCCAGGCAAGCTGAGCCACATCCTCAGCCCCTGTGATCCACTTTTATAAAAAAAATTATTTTTTAGTTGTTGGTAGACCATTATTTTATTTATTTGTATGTATGTGGTGCTGAGGATAGAACCCAGTGCCTCACGCATGCTAGGCAAGTGCCCTACCACTGAGCCCCAGCTTCAGCCCCCTTATGATCCATTTTTACAGATGAAGACAGTGACTCTTAGACAGGCCAAGTCACTTGTGGAGGGTGACTTCATAGGTGTGCTGTCCAGCACAGGCGGGACACAGCATTCCTCTTAACACCCAGAGCCGGCACCAGTGTCATAGCATCTCCTCTTGGCTCCTGGGTGCCCCCGCCTTGCCCCTCCCCCTCTTCCTAACTTGCCTTGCTCCTGTCTCTGTCACCATCCCTTGGTCCTCTGCCCATCCCTAAGGATTGGTTTTCTTCATGGGATTGTCTTTGGTCTTCTTTTTCTCATGGTACCAGGGCTCCCTCCACGGTCTCATCTGCCACCCCACCCAAGGGAGAATTCACATGCAGGGCGGGTTTCTCTCTGCTTCTGTGTTTCTCTCCGGTTCTCAGCTCCAAACACATGCTAGACCCTTAATCAGAGTGTGACACCGCAGAGTTGTGGACGTTCACTTCTCACCGCCCCCAAGTCCTGTCACCCGTGTGTGGGTAATATTGTGGGCTATCACCTTTCTCCTGCTGGCAGCCAGCCCGGGCCTCATTCCTCCCACCTGGTTGTTGCAATAGCTGTCTTCCTGACCTTTCCACCTTCAGTCTTTCGTTACCTCCAATTCACTCAGCATAGCGCTGTCAGAATGATCTTCTTGAAACACTTGTTTTCCTTCCTCGCTGGTCAGAAGCACTGGTGTCACCTCCCTTCTGTGGCCAGCAGGCTTGCCCTCTTATAACCTGCTGTTGACTGATCATCTGCGACTCTGTCTGCGTACTTCTGTGACCTGATATTATTTTCCTGCCTCCCCATCATGGTGATGGTTGTGTGTTTTATTACTTTCTCTGTAAATGGCAATTTTGTGTGCTTTCATTTCTCTAAAAATGACTCTCTACCTTTTTCGAATCCCTCCGAGTCCCAGTACTTGTTCACTCAATGCTGATGGCAAAGAACAGACGCTCCTCTGCCCTCATCTTCTGTTGTTTACGGAGTCTTTCTTTTCCACACCAGTGTCTTCTTGAACCCCTTCCCTGTGGTGTTCTTTTGCACCAGATGTCATTCATGTCTGGGGTGTATTCTAGGATTCACCAAGCAGCAGGAGGAGGGTGCCATGTTTTCCAGCTCCATGTTTGCAGAGGAGAGAATGCACTAAATCATCCATTTATTCAACAGTTCCTAATAGAACAAAAAAGTCATGCCCAATACTGCTGGTCTAGAGGTTATGCTGGAGGACAGACTTGGTACCTGCTCTCTGAGTTCACCCTCTGTGGTGGGGGAGACAGGTGGTAGTTATGAGTCATGTGGGTCAAGATCTGTATATATGTGTACAGTGTCAGTATATCCATGCAGAAACATGGGAAGAGCCATGGAGGGAGAGTGCAAGGCTCGTTTTGGTGTAGACCAGGACCTGGCCCAATTGGAGTTCAGGGAGGAAGGGGCTTTGGACTGAGAGGGTGGAATGGTAGCATCAGCTGAGCCGAGGGGCCCTGGGGAGGAGGAGGGAAAGTGCAGGAGACTGAGCATTGAGTGCTCAGCCAGGGCAAAGATGGAGGGCCTGCTTGGGAGTCTAGTCTTCTGCTACTATTTCACCTTTGCCTTTTCTCCCTCTTCTAGGTTAGCAGATCCAGTCAGGAAGTGTTCTTGATTCTTCTGGAACAAGATCTACTTTTCCGTCATGATATTGGAAACAAAGCGTGTCCAGTTCTGCTGGAGCTGTCTGCCCCAGACAGTGTTGATGAGGAGAGCAGAAGCTGTGAGCTGAACCTGACAAGTAGTGACTGCAAGAACCCGTTGGGCCTGTCCTGTATGCTGGCGTGTGCAGGACTCGAAGGGACATATGTGTTCATTCTGGCCAGCACCATTCCTGTAGCCAAGGTGGCCAGTGACTCAGCCTCAGTCACAGGAAGCTCATGGGTCAACCCTGAGCCTGCTGCAGAGGCAGTGGTCCTTTGAGCACTCCTCATTTAAGAAGGCAAGGCTCTGGAAATGGAAATGATGTGGTGGCCGAGGCATGGGCCTAGCACCTCTGCTGGGTGAAATGCTCAAGTGCACAGACAGAGCCTTTGACCTGCCTGGATCCTGGGGCTTGTTTCTGCAAGGCAGGAACATCATGTGGTATGTGAGATGATTTTCAGTGGTACTTGAGATAGTTAAGGAAAAATTTGTGTCTAATTTATGATGTAGGGCAAGAACTCAAGTAGACAGGTAAGCACAAAAGCCACTGTGAAGGATGCAGATGTGAACAGATGTTCATAGCAGTGTGGGAAATGCTGTTGAGTGTTTGTGTTCATATCAGTTAAAGACATATGATGAAAGTAATAATTTCTCTACTAGTATCTTCTCTCTTTAATAGTTAATGAAATGGTACCCTTGGGTTTGGAAGAGTTCTGAGCCCATTGCTAAGTGACTCTACGACTTTCTGCTTGCTGGAGCCTTTATTTGCAGACCAGTAGTTGATGAGCCATTGGAGCTTTTACCAACCTGAAATCAGAGGCTGCAGCCTGGCCTGTGGCTCCAGGGGAGGTTGTCATGGACCATCTTGTTTCTGAAGCTGCCATTCCTCCATTGACCAGTGCAAAGGTTGCTGTGTGGCATGACCCTTTCTGTGTGCAGTACAGAAGTGCATAGCTTGGGATTATTTCAGCATTTTAGGAAAAATTTGTACATAAACGATTTTAAAAATCATGAGCCTTAATTATGAGTAAATAAAAGAGGATAGTTTTCTTAAACTATCTTTTATTAAGATAAACTATCTTTTCTTAAACTATTCTTTTATTAAGTAAAGAATGATATTAGAGAAAGGAATTATTTTCTTTTCCAAAATACAAAATCATTATACACCATAGAGCTAAAATATTATATTGTGTCATTAGAACATTTGGCAATTTTTCTTCGTTTATGTAAAAGTTTTCTTCAACTATGTGTTAAAGGCCTGGATTTTTAAATTAATTTAATTTTTTGCATCTTCCATATGTTTATAAGATGAATCAGCCTGAAGAATAATTGATTGTTAAAATTCAAATTCTCCAGGGTTCTTTTATAAATTTCAAGTTTCTCTACAAGAAATTAAATTTATTGTGCAAAATGAACCTGGATAATAACATTTAGTGGGGTATTTGGCAGTTGAGCAGTGAACTTTGCCAACTAGATCTTCTTCATTTGGAAGTTGATTAGGTGAGTTTCCAAGGTTACGATCCACAACCAAATATCTTATCCCTAAGGACTGATAATACCATGAAAAATAATGCTAAAGGCATTTTTGCATGATATTTATTTTGTTTTGTTTCCAAACGCTCCATTGTTGTCAGCAATATCCTTCTTCTTCTTTTTTCTTCTTTGAAACATTTGGAAAATATAACAGGCCTCTCAGAAGCTCTCTCCACAAATCACTTGCAGAACAAATTAGTTCACATAAATTTTCTTTCTCATTCAAAGTGAGTTGCTGGTATCATGGCTTAAATCTTGAGCTGTGGCTGCAAGAACTGAGATGGCCTTGGACCCCCTACCCACTACTAGGCCAGGCACATGCCTTTGTCCACACAGTGTTTCTAGAGGGTTTCTGAGCTTCTCCCCAGAGCTCCTATAGGAACAGACTGTGGAGTGTCCTATATGGCCTTCATGAGTCTTGGTCTAGTTCCTCCCCAGAACCTCAGAGAGAACATGCCCCTTGGGCCCCCAGGAACTGTGGGGTGGAGACAGAGCTCACCTCTTGTCAGCTGGGAAATGGCACTGTGGGTAGAGTGTGGGTTTCATTATTCAAGGAAGTCACGTGTGTGCTTTGCAGGTTCTGATTCAGCTGGTCTGTGAGTGACCTTCAGCACTGTGGCACCAGCATGTTTCTGTTTAGAAGTGGTTTGGGGAGCTGATGGTTTGCAGGGTGATCGAGAAGAAAAGAATTAAGTTGGGCTGGGCCAGTGCCCTCTGTGTCTAGGGCTGTCTTTGCAACCACGTGAACACTGCCACAGTGCAGGTGAAAATACATACCTACTGAGAACAGTGCTGTTCGGAGGAATGGCTTCTCACTCCTAAGGAAACTGCTGGGATGAGGATAGATTCCTGGGTTCCTATCTGCTTCTTGCTCATGTAGTCTTTCTCAACCCCCCAAGCAGCATTAGTGACTTTAGAGTTTGTACATATCTGTCTTCTGTCACTCGACAGTTGAGTTGTGAGCTCTGTTTGTTTCTCCCTTGAGACAAGGAACTCCTCAAACATGGGCCCGGTATCTCTGCACCATCAACACACAGCACAGTGCAAGGCCCAGTGTCGGTCCTGGATAAATGTTAGTTGTTGGATGAATGGATTGGTTCAAGGCGGCAAGAGCTGTATCTTGTAATTATATCTAGACAGGATAAACAGGCCACCAGAGACCAATTATAATTCCTCTTGCTTGCAGGGAGGCCATTAGCATTCTGAAATTATAACTAATTGTCAGAAGCCTGTTCTCTCTCGCAATGCATTTCACATTAAGGCTTCCTCATTTTTTGTCGTCATTCCTGTTTTTAAGCTCATTTTTATCTGTGCATTTATTTAAAGAGTATGCTGTGGTTATACGCCATAAAGAGTAGTTGGTTCCAACAAACTAAACGCAGATCATCATTTTATATACGTGGTTCCCGAGGCCACTGGAAAAATCATTTCTTGTCACTCAGTGTGCTGACTTTTAATGATTCTTGCTTTGTTTTATACTGTGTGATAATAAGGTCATGTGGGTGTGGCAGAGGGGAGTGGAAGGAGGTACTGGGAACTCTTTAGTTGCCTGTTACCCTGGAAACAGAAGCCTAATGTCTCTGTTTATTGTGGCTGTAACTGTACAACTTTGCTGAGTGAGATCAGAAATATGTGCCTCCTAAGTTAGAAGACACAAGCCTTTTCCTTTTTTGTGCTATGGAGCTGGTTTCTGCTTCTACCTGCTCTGATTACTCTTTTTTTTTTCTCTTGCCTGCTTGTCTGCAAATTCCAAATAGAGTGATGGGTGGGTTACCTACTCAGGACCTTTTCCTACTATAAAGCAGCAGTGCTGAGTATACATTGAGAGTGGCAGACTTCAGAGACAGAAGGTCCTCCCTTCCTTCCTCCCTTCCCTTTCCCTCTTCACTCCCTTTTATTTTAATTTTTTGGGGGGTTACAGGGATTGAACTCAGGGACACTTGACCACTCAGCCACATCCCCAGCCCTATTTTGTATTTTATTTAGAGAACAAGGTCTCACTGAGTGCTTAGTGCCTCGCTAAACTTCTGAGGCTGGCTTTGAACTCGCGATCCTCCTGCCTCCACCTCCCAAGCCACTGGGATTACAGGCGTGCGCCACTGTGCCCAGCCACTCCCTTTTATTTTGGGGGCAAGATTGGGAGAGTGTTTTTTAAAAAACTTTTTTAGGGCAACTTTTCATTTGTTTTATTTTAACATTTTTCAGAAAAGTTGCAAGAATAATAACCCAAACTCCTGTACCTTTTATCCAACTTCCCTAGTAGTTCGTGTTCTACTCCATTTGTTATCATTTTCTCTCTTTAAGCACATATACATGGGCGTGCACATGCACACACATTTTTTTTCCTGAGTATTCGAGAGTAAGTTAGAGACATTGTGCCCCTTTACATCTAAATACTTCAGTGTATATGTCCTAAAAGGAAATTATTTTTGTACAACTACAGCACAGTGATCAAATTTGGGGAATTTTAGCATTGATATTGTGCTAATCAATGTCTGTCATTTGCAGTTCACATCCCGGTGCCATTTGTGGAGGATCTCTCATTGTGTCAAGTTGTCTCCACTGATCTGGTCTGGTTTCTACCAATTTGGAACAGTTACTGAGTCTTTGAATTTTGTGACATTGATATGTACAGGCTGGTTCTTTTGTAGAACGTCTCCGGATTTGACTGATGTGTCTTAATGAATGGATTCAGTCTGTCCATCTGACTGAGTGTCATAGAAATGATATGTTCTCAGTGTGTCATGGCAGGAGGCACAAGACCTGCTAATACTTGGGATGTTAATTTTGTTGACTTCATAGATAGAGACAGTATTTGCCCAATTTTACAGGAGAGTTTCCTCAAGGCTGTGTGAGTATACTCTTCCTCATTAAACTTTCACTCATGAATGTTAATACCTGTGGATAATTCTAGTTGTTCCCTTTCCATTATTTGCTAATAGATTGTTGAAGAATTAACATCTATATTTAACAGAGCCGTTGTAGGTAATTTTCTTGTTATGTCTTTGTCAGGTTTTGGAATCAGAGTTTTCTGGCCTCAAAAATGAGTTGGGAGTAGTCCCTCCTCTTCAGTTTTCTGATTAAAAAGTTGTTTAAGATTGGAGTTATTGTCCCTCCTAAATATTTGTTCAAATTCATCTGCCTGGTTCTAGAATTTTTTTTTTTAATGAAATGGTTTTTGATAACAGATTCAAATCAGATATAGGGCTTCATTTTTGTTATTTCAGTCATGTCAATGGGTAAGTTGGATATTTTAGAGAATTTATTAATTTCATCTAAGTTTTCATAATATTTCCTTATATTTTCTAATGAGTGTAAGATCAATAGTGTTATCTTCTTGCATTTATGGTATTGGTACTTTGTATTGTCTCTTTTTGTTCTTAATCAGTCTTGCTATGGGCTTGTCAATTTTATTAATGTTGGGCCTTATTGGTTTTCATTGTTACTTTTTTTTCTTTGTGAAAAATATCTGCTATTTATTTTTCCTTCTTCTACTTTACTTAGTTTGCGTGTATTTTTTAGCTTCATGAAGAGGAAGCATTTTTACTCCTAACTTCTTTCCCATTATAAATATAAAAACATTAAACATGTTTGTAATGTATTGTTCTTTTTATCATTAAGGAATGTTTCTTACAGTAATCTATATATTGCTTTCATTTGTGATATTAATATAACTACTCCACTGTTCTTATACTTACTGTTTATTATAACATTTATTTTTATTCTCAACCTATATGTATTTATATTTACAGTGTTTCTGCTTTTGGCACATAGTTGGATCTTTTATATCTAGTCTGACAGTTTTTAGTTTTTAATACTATGGATTGAACACAGGGATATTTGACCACTGAGCCATCTCCCCAGCCCCTTTTGAGATGGGGTCTTACTAAGTTCCTTAAGGCCTCACTAAGTTGCTGAGGCTGGCTTTGAACTTATGATCCTCCTGCCTCACCCTCCGGAGCAGCTGGGATTCCAGGTGTGAGCCAACATGCTGGGCTTCTGCCTTTTAAAAGGAGTATTTAGTCCATTTATTTTTAATGTGATTATTTCTATATTTGGATTTATTTCTGCCATTTTGCTCTTTGATTTCCACTTTTTCATCAGTTTTTGTTCCCTTGTTAATTTTGTTCTTCTTTCCATTAAGTTGATTGAATACTTTTTAGCATTGCATTTTAATTTCCCTGATAAGGATTTTCAAAAAATACAGCAATAGCGCAGTTGTATTTACATTCACTTGGTTTCATGCTTTGTCCTATTATTTTCATCTGTATTACATTGTGAATCTGAAAATAGTTTCATAATTTTTAAAGTTATATCTTTGAAAGAAGTTAATAAAAGAGAAAAATATATGGCTTTTATACTCTCATTTTTACCATTTTTGGTGATTGTCATTCCTTTTTTTTTTTTTCCTAGATCTGAATTATCATCTGGTATCATTTGCTTTCAGCCTGGAGAACTTCCTTTAGTACTTTCGTGCAATGAAATCTCTCAGTGACAGTGTATTTATTTTGCCATCATTTTTTGGGTGATAGTTTTGCTGGATATGGAATTATGGGTCGGCAGGTTTGCTTTCTTCCTTTAGCATGTTAAGAGTCATTCTGCTGTTTTTTGGCCTTCATTTTTTTCTCATGGAAGTCAGCTGCTATTCATGTTATGCTCTCATATATAAATTATTCTTCTTTTCTTTGGCTGGATTTGAGATTTTTCACTCTTACCTTTGGATTTTAGCAGAGTGTTTATTCTGCTCATGTTCATTGAATTTCTTGGATTTGTGTATTTATACCCTGCACACAATTTAGGAGGTTTTTGACTATTGTTCCTTTAAATACTTTTTTCTTTGCCATTCTCTTTTTCTCCTTTCAGTCTAGGATTTAGATTATATGAGGTTTTGACCCTTGATATTGTTCCACAGGTCTTTGAGGCTCTGTTTTTCTTTAATCATTTTCCTCTCTGATGTTCAGATTTGATAATTTTTATTTATCTCAAGTTCAATAACTCTTTTTTGTCATCTTCAATTTGTTGTTAGGCCTTTTGGTGGTTCTTGTTCTTGTTCCTCCTCCTCCTCCTCGTCGTCCTCCTCCTCCTCCTCCTCCTCCTCCTCCTCCTCCCCCTCCTCCTCCCCCTCCTCCTCCTCCTCCCCCTCCTCCTCCTCCTCCCCCTCCTCCTCCTCCTCCCCCCCCTTCCCCTTCTTCCCCTTCTCTCCCTTCCCCTTCTCTCCCTTCCCCCTTCCCCCTTCCCCCTTCCCCTTCCCCCTTCCCCTTCTTCCCCTTCCCCCTTCCCCTTCTTCCCCTTCTTCTTCCTCTTCTTCTTCCCCTTCTTTTTTCCAGTTATCTTACTTTTCAGCTTTAAATTTCCATTTTGATCTTTTCCAGAATCTTTACAGTCTCAATAGTGCTGTGATATTGGGAGTTCCTATGTGTGATATAGGGAGTTCCTATCTGTTCTTCTTTACACTTGTTTTTCTTTTAATCCTTGAATATATTTATAACACCTTCTTTAAAGCCTTTTTCTGGTAATTGCAACATCTGTGTCATCTTAAGTGTTGATTTCCATTGGCTACTTGTATTAAGGGTCACCTTCTCATGTTAACCCCTGAATAGCAGTTTTTGGTTGAATACTGGACATTATAAGTGGTAATTGCTCTGGATTGTGTTGTTTCTCTAATGTTGTTTTGCCTTAGCAGGCAGTTACCTTGACTGGTCATTAATTCCAAACTGTCTCCCTTTGATGAGCATCAGCTAATGTCTGCCCAGTTTGTCTGATTTCTGCCTGCTGGGTCCTCTGTAATCTGCCCCATGTGTGTGGTTTAGCAGACAGCCAAAGATAGAAGCAGATTTTATACACAGATTTGGACCTTGCTTACAAATTTCTCCCATTACAGTTTCTTTAAGGGCAGGCTGCCCTCCAGTTTCTGCCTTTTGGTTGTTATCCATTCCTTCCAAATGCCTGTTTTTAATGTTTGTTAATATTCTCTCATTATTGTCTGTAGGAAGGTTAGTACAACTAAGCTTCTGTATCATTACTGGATTTTTTTTTATAGTTTCTATTTCTTTGATGGGACTCCTGATCTTCATTTAGTGTGACTGTCTCTTCCTTTTAGTCCTTGGGCATGTATATAATAGTCACTTTAAATTCAGTTTAAAGTTTGCAGATTCCAATATCTGGAATGTTTTTTTGTGGGTTTCCTTCTACTGACTGACATTTTTCTTGGATATGAATCACATTACCTTCTTTCTCCTTATGCTTATGCTTGTTTTGGTTTGTTTGTTTGTGGGGTTGGGATATACTTATGTGTGTATGCTTTTTATTGTATCTTATTGATGAAGCTTTGTAAAAACTCTGGATTTTATTATTTTCTTCTGAAGAGTGTTGACTTTGTTTTGGGCAGCAGTTCATATTTGTGTTTCCTTACAGTAGTCAGCAGTTCTAAGTACTCACTCTTTAAACCACAAGTTACCAATGTTTTCTCTGAGCCTTAGCATCTCCCCTATGCATGCATAGGTCAGAGGTCATTCTAGGGTTAGGATCTAATCACAGATAGTGGGGCTCACAGAAAAGTCTCTAGCTCTAGCCTTCCTTTCTTCCCAGGAATTCTACCCACTTTCTAGCTGCCATGGCAGGCTCAACCTCTGCTCTCTGGCTTCAAAACAGTAAAATTGTTGCTTTTGCTTGAGACCTGACTACCTTACATGGCCATGCAGCCTAAGAAGTGCCCTCACACAAAAAATAGCACTTTACCCAGTGCATTTTTCTCATGGCAAGGGTCCCTCTCTTAGTTTCCTCTAGTGTTTCATCATTCCCCAGAGCCCATGTAGCATTTTATATGCCGTGACCTGCTATGCCTGTATGTCCCAGATTACCACCCTTTGTTCTCAGTGACATTACTTAGCCGTTGTCAGTGTTAGTTTTTTCATCTGGAGAAGTGGGATAATATCCATGCTATGGCGTTTTGAGGAAGGTAGAATAAGCCTGTGTACTTCCACCGTGTGCTTACGTGTTGGGCACATGGTGTGTACCTGGAAGATGATGGCTTGAGCTTTAGACAGACACTTATGTGAGTGACAGTGGAGAAATATCTGTCTATTGATCATATAATTTGATAAAATTCAAAAGAAGATGCTTTGTGTTTATCATTCTTGGCTATTTTGGCAATATTTTAAATATTTGCTTTTGGAAACTATCTTGTCATTGGTACATGTAATTTAGATATTTCGGTGTTTCAAGTGATTCTGATTTTCTTTTTATTTATTGATAATCTGAAAAATGACATCAATGCTGAGCAAAGACATACTTGAACACCTGCTCCTCCCTTGATTCTGTGAACTGTGTGGTGATGGGAAACACTTTCAAGTTCAGAAGGTAGGAACCTAAGAGTTTCAAAACTCTTTAAAAATCAAAAAATTCAGAATTGATTTCTCTAAAGTTTCTGTCTACTCCTTCAGTAGATGCACATCTGGAGAAAAGATGTAGCCAGTGTGAACTGTGTAGGGAAATATGTGGCAGTGTTCCACTTCTTGCTGCAGATAGGAAGTACACAGAGCCCTGGCGTGCGAGTGGACGGGACCTGCCTGCTGGGGGTGTAGGCCTCGACACCCACTGCTTCCGTTGCCCAGGTTTGTGCCTGACCTGCAGGGTCTTAGGTTTCCTGGGGTAGTTCCTGCCAGAACCCTCTTCTCTTTGCTGTACCTTCCAAATCCAATTTCAGCTTCCCACTTGGTTTCTTGTCACCTGGTGTCAGGTTCCTCCTGGAAGCTGTCATTGCCCCTCTCTCAATAGCCTCTGCTTCCACCTTGCTGCCTGCTGGCCCTGCTCCTCTAGCCCGTCCTCGTGATGCGTGGGCAAGACAATGGGTCTCATTTACCATGCAGAGAATGTGGAGGGGCTCTTTTTGCCCTATTGCTAACCAAATACATTATGTATCAAGATCAATTAGGAGCCAGACAATCCTAGAAGTTGGCATCTTCTCGTAGCTCTTGTGTTCTCAGTGCAGCAGAGGCCCTAGCCTGATGCTGTGTGGGCGGCAGGCGTGGTAAGTGCTTGTTAGCGCCCTGACTGGAGCCATGATTGCTCTCAGGGTTCCTGCTTGTTAGTTTTAAATTTGTTAAGACAAAAAGATAGGAATAATGTGGATGCCTTTTGCCTCTCTAAGGTGTGTGCTACAAATTTTGGTGTTATTTGCATGCTGTTGGACAAGAAGCCACAAGAAATTTTCAGTACATATAGTTTTGCCAATTATAATTGCTGATTCATTTCTTAGTGCACTTTCCAGATCATTTGTAAAGTTTTATATTTATGAGTCTGTTATTCTGGAATGGCAATTCAGTTCTGCCTTCATCAACTTCAGATTTCTCAACTTCTGAAATTCTTACTCCTGAGCACTAGGCAGCTGGTCTGGAAGTGATGGAGGCAGCCCGCCTCTCCTGCAGATGTGGCAGCTGCTTCTTCTCAGGCCGCACTCCCTGTTTCTTCTCCCCATGGAAGTCACTCTCTGTCCCCTCTTCGCTGCTCTTCTGCTCACTCTCACCTTGCTTCTGGGCCTTCAAACCATGGATACTTTTTTTTTTTGGTGTAAGCTGAAAGCCCAGAACCTTACTGGCCTCAGTCCCCTTCACAGACGTACTTTCTGCCTCACTTGCAGTCACCTGCTCTGTTCTATTTGGCCTTGGTGGGCTTCACCTCTGGACGTTCATTTGAATCCTGGAGAAGCTGGAGGAAGGAGGAGAGCCCACACATCTATACTTTTTATAAATCCCCATGTGATCCTGGTATATAACAGCACAGAGAGCCACTTCACCAGCCAGCCGGGTGACTCTCAGCTCCCTGAGGCTTTATGCTCTTCTGCCCTCTGGGCCTCTGCTCTCCCACAAGGGTCTTCCCTGCCTGATTGGATCTTCTGCACAGTTAAAACGCAGCTTGGGTATGCTCTGTGGTGTTTTTCCTTGTCCAGACTCACCTGGCCACTGTGCCAGAGCCCACTCACTTCTCCCTGGGCAGCCCTCTGTCGACCTTTGTTCAGAGCACTTCATGAAGGTTTTGTGGAGAGGGACCTTGAGGACGGGGACCACATCCTGTTAATCTTTGTCTCCCCTGTGCCCACCTGGCAACTGGAGAGCTGCCAGGTGCTCAAAAGGCACTCACTTTCATTTGGCAGAGTGGACTACCTGGGTAGTTGGAATTTAACCTCAGAAACTATAATTTTTGAATCGATTTTTAAATTTAGGTTTAGAAACTCACTTTGTTTTATTTGAAGTATAAGCCATGTCACCATGGTTGTAACCCAAGAACAATTTTTTAATGGGCTTGCTGCTTTGAAAATACAGTGAGTGTTATTTTCCACCTAATGTATCTGAATGAGGAGCAGCAGTGGCCAAAATGCTGATCTTTCTGTAGGCAGATAGTTCCATGATCGTATCATATTCCCCTTTGTGGAACACTTTAAGCTAATTATTTTACATTATGATATTAAAATCAAAGCCTTTTTAAAGGATAAATTTTAAAAGAAGATGTAATCATGACCTTCACCTAGATATAACTGAACATATGTCAAAGATTATATTTTTAACTCATTGATTAATGATGGAAACCAATAAGATAGTACAACCAGTTTAATGGAGAACTCAAAGTAGCACACGTTTGTAGTCTGACCAAGGAATGTTGACGTAAACTTTGAGGGATTCAAAACAGATCAATATCCAAAGTGATACCTGATTGCATTCCACGGGACACACTTGGTCTTCTGTGGATAGGAATCACTTGCATCGCCATTAGTTTCTGCTTAGGGACCGCCATTAAGCCTCAGTTTTGTACAGTCTTTCTCTGTGTTTATAACAAATATCAGTTATATCCCCCCCAACTTTTTTTTTTTTTTGAGCTTTCCCTTGTATCTTGTTAAATTTAACCAAGTCCTACAGTGAAGTCAGGAGGTGAAGGATGTGTTTCTTTCTTCCACTTCTCTTACTTTCTCCTCTCTCCAGGGGTTCCTTTTAGACCAGGGTTGTTTCCCTCTTGTTACTACTTTGGGATCTGCCATCACTGTGCAGTAAGACAGGTTCTGCCCGTCCCCAGGGTACTCAGAGTTGAATAGTTACGTTTTTTTGTGTGTGCTTTGTTAGATCCCCAGATTTTTTGAGCTCTGCTTAGATAACATGGTGGGGCCCACGGCAAGCCTGCACTTCCTATGACCCCACCCATCCCGCCCTGGGTCCGCAGAGCTCTGCTCTCCCCTCTTCATCAGGCTTGGCAGTGACCCCTGTGGATGGTGAGTGCTGACAGTGCTGTGTCTGCCTGTCTCACTGTGTCCAGCCTCAGGACTTGTGCCTATGTATTGTGTCCTTGTAGTCCCTGGTTGGTGGCATAATCAGATTTAGACCCATCTGAAGTCAAAATTAGGGCACCTGAAGTATCAAAAGTTTGGGGGTGAATATTAAGAAAGTGGTGCACACCTTATTATCTGCAATGAGCTCACTGTTGTCGAAGTCAGAATCGAGAAGGAAATACTAACCGAGTTGTTCCCTTTTCTGTTACTGTTGTAAGTACACCATGGTTAATGCATTCTGCTTAAATACTTTATATGATCTGTCACTATTTGTTGTATAATTAATATTTTAGAAAAAATAAAAACTATATAGGGCTAAATATTTGCTTATTTTCTGTTAAAAATTAGTTTATTGGGGATTTGTCTAATGCTCTGGATAGCGCTGAGTCCGGCAGACACAGTGGAGCAGATGTCTGGCGGTCAGCTGTCAGCAAGCCTGGCCTCCACCACAGGCTGAGCCTGTTCACTGTACTGCACTCTGGCTTCAGGTGTGGCAGGCTGCCTTCCAGTGCCTGTGCCCCTTCATTTCCATCTTTGCAAACCCCTCCAGGGCTGGCCTGCATGTTCCAGAGAATGGCACACTGAGCCCCCCTCCACTAAGGCAGGACTGCTCTTGCCTCTGGCTGGCCCAGTCCCTTCAGGTAGCGCCTCCTGGCCAGGGTCAACACCAGGATCCAGTCGCACCTCAAGCACTCCCCTAAAATCCCTGCAGTTACCGTCTTGTCTTGAGTTTAGTGACAGTGACCTTCTGGGCAGGAAGGAATATTAGAGCTTTAATTATGTAAAGAAGCAAAAAGTAATTGCAATAATGATTTTGAAACATGACTACTAGGTTATAAATAATGAAGCTACCATGTCTCCTAAATTTAGATAAAATATTCATTGAGAGTAGTGATTAAATAACCTATAAAGAAAAATTTCTCTTACTTTTTGATTAATGAAGTTCTTTGGATAGTTTACACAGGAAAAATGCAAAGTCTTCCAAGTATGCTTTGGTGATGTAGGTGTTCTGTGCAAATAAGGGTGGGATTCTTGCCCACCTCTGAGGCCTGCAATGCTGTCTCTGGGAGTGTCCATCTTTTCTGTGGTGTAAGGGTGCCTACCAACCCAACGCCTTGAGGTAATCCAGTATCTGTCCACTGTTAGCGTCCTGCAGGCATGCGCTAGTGGGCACGCTACACCTCAGCTGACACAGGTCATCTGAAGATGGGGCCATCCTCCCCACCAGCCTGCTCCATCAGAATTCATGAAACACTTGCTGAATGTGAGGCCCAGGTGCCGCATCTTCCTCATCAAGATTTTCAGTGGCCAACAAATAGCCAGCTCTTGCCAGCTTCCACATGCTTTCTTTCCCAGTGCCTGCCCCCTAGTGGAAGTACTCATGAGCAGTAAGTGGGTACAACTTGCCCCTGAGGTGCTTCTGCAGTGTCAGGCACACTCTGCACTGGAATGCAGAGGAAGGCTCAGCCTGGCTGTCACATGATGTTCTTCATGTCTGCCACACTCCCAGTGGTTCAGAGGGAGTGAATTGGGCCTCTTACCTACTCATTACATTTTAATCTGACACTGGGAGGCACCCGAATGGTGGATGACCAGTTAGAGGAAGAGGAGAATGACTGGACTTGTGAGGAGGTAGGTCTCAGGTTTTTCCACGTCCCTTCCAGTCTGTCACATGACACTACAAGTTTGCTTCCTTCAGTTTAACCTACTGATTCAACAAGGCCTATGCAGATAGTGCCAGATCCACTCATGGAAGGGACATCAGTGGAAACTAGTGTCTCCTGCCTATCAGTAGCCCCTCTACCAGCCCCACAGAAAACCTGGGGGAAGGCCCTGCTGTGACTAGGCGCCGCATTGCCCAAACCCTGCTCTGGGCCAGTGCCTTCCCAAAGCTCTCTGATATTAATGACCTCCCATCAGCAGCCAGCCTGCCCAAGGAATTCAAAGGATGTGTTCTCTAGTGTTCTTTATTGGCAAACTCCTGTCCCTGATATAAGCCAGGATGTAAAGCAACTTCTGAGCGGGGCTTGGCCGCAGGAAGGGGGCTGTAGCAGAGTCAGGAAGTCCTCCCTGGTTTGCAGGAGCATAAGACGAATGGTCCAGATGTTCAACGTAAAAGTGGTCTGTTGTCATTAAAGAGAACACGAGATGTTTCTGTGTTGTGCATTGCATGTGGCCACTTCCTTCCCCCTCAGGCCTGCATATTGATGCATGTGTGTGCCTGAGTTTATATACACTATGCACATGTGGAGAAAACCGATCGGCTCAGTCTCTTCCTGGCCAGGACAGTTGGAGGTGTCTCCACGTGGGACTCTTGCAAGGACTGAGCCTCCTTGTTCTGCAGACAGACATATGCATCATTTGAGGCAGTTTTAGAAGAAAAGGACAGTGCATGGACACTGATGTCTTTCCCCTGTTTGATGCCCTTTCTCGTTACAGGCAGCTAAGGGTGATGCTTCTTTTGGAGCTTGTTAACTCAGCCCTTGGCTGCACTCTGAGGTGTCTGTCTCTGTGTGGCTAGGAAGACTACAGCTTCATCTTGGGGTATTTTTATTTTCTGACTAGAGCTCCTTTTGGCATCTGATCTGAGAGTCAGACCCTGCCGTCTATATCCATTATCATGACTCTGCTTTCTCTATGGTGCTGCTATATTTACACTCTTCCTTGAGTTGGAGAATTGGAAAAAAACACCACTTACTGCTGTTTCTGGGTGAAGATTGGTGAAGCTTTCAGGAAGGGAAATGTGAAGGTCCAGTTAGCCCTGTGATTAGTCTTTGTCCTTAAGTTTATGGAGAGTATTAAATCAAGTTTTCTAAAGGAAAGAGCACATGTAACACGTCACTTCTAACAGGTGCAGGCAGAGGTCTGTTTGGAAAACACATCATGGGACTCACCCTGATCCCCAGCACTGGAACCTGAGCTGGAGGCTGGGCACCTATGATGGGCACCTGAAGCTCTTGGAATCTGCTGAGGGGCTTATGCAGGCAGCCCCATGTGGAACATGGCGAGGACTGGCTGAGGAGGAGACTTAGCCAGCTTAAAGCGTGTAGTTCCTGGGGACAGAGGAAATGTCTGCGAGAGTTGCTTACAGAGTACATCAGTACTTTGACCTGAGCTCTGAGGGATAGCTGGGAATCCACCAGCCAGGGAGGTCAAGGAGTGAGTTCCAGAGGGTTCTTTCAGTTCTCTGAAACCATTGTTTGTGGCATCTTGTGTGCACGGCATGTGTAACTTCTTTGTAAGAAAGGACTTATAGCTTTCCTTGGTTCTCCAAGGCATCTGTAACCCCAAAGATACAGGAATAAATGACATGTTTTATTTGTAAACTGACCATAACAGGAATGTCCCTTAGGCCATTGGGAAGGGCCTGGTGTGCTGCACTAAGAAGAGGGGACTTGCCCTGGGCACAGAGGAGAGCCAGCTGCAAGCTCTAAGTATTTTAATGAATCTTGGGGTCCATCAAATTTAACTCATAGAAAACAGGATGCAGGAAGTTGTGTGTGTGTGTGTGTGTGTGTGTGTGTTGGCAGGCTGGACACTGGAAGCATGCAGTTTTATTTTTATAGAAAAATATGTCAAATATATCATCTTTACTGTTAGGAGGTCTCTCCTAGTCATGCTATGGACAACGGGGGAAGCCCGGGCTTGGTGAGCAGGTTGTAACTCATCTGCTCACACACCAACTCACTGAGTGCGGGTGTGCAGGGCGTGCCAGGGGCAGGTCTCACAGAGGATGGGAGCATACCCTGCGTGGCATAGGCCTCCCAGGCTTGCTGCGCAGTAGCATTGGGTTCTTTCTGTGATAGCTGATGGAGTCCAACTCTGGTTTTGCCTGGCCGAGGCTTTTGAGTTCAAATTGGACACTGTGTGTGGGGCTGGCCCTTAGTTGAAGAGGTTACTGTAAGTGGCCCATTACATCTTACTGAGAACTCACTTTGAGACTCCAGAACCTGGTCACTCTGATGTGTTCAGCTTGGGAACGGTGTGTATGTGCGGTGCCCACTTCTCTGGAGTGAGCCCCACAGGTCACATAAGCTATTCGGCTTCTTGACACTTCTCTTCTTGCAGCTCGAGTTCAGGTGTCGTCAGCTGCACTGAGAGCCACGCAGTATGACTCTGCAGATGACCCCAGCATAGGCCAACAGAAGGTCGAAGAGAAGGTCCACTGCAGATCCCAGCTCTGCCTCTGACAGTCACATCCCCCTGCCAGCTTCATCATCTCGGAATGAGCTCTCTGTGGCCAGGATATTACAAAGCACAGTAAGTATTTGCCCTATTCCTCAGCCACTGAGGATGTGACAGAAATCACAAAGTTGCGTTTTCTTTTATTAATATATCCCTGCAGAGAAGATAAATGGCAAGTTTCATTTCATTCTTAAGGTCATGTTTGGGATAACTAGACATCCAATCAATCAGGTGATTGATAACACTGATTCTCTTCCACAGAAACAGGGCGGGGACCAGAAAGTACCTTCCCCCTCTCCTCCAAAGATGACAAGAACTGATTCTTGGGAGAAGGGGGCATTAATGATATAAATGTCTGTGTCACTGCTGACAGTCATTTACATCTTTTAATAATAGTGGAGGGTGGACTCATGGAATTCCTAGAATTTAAAGTTGATGGAGGCTTTAGGGAAAGATCATCTCACCCAGCCCCTCACTGCACAGGGCTCCTTAGTCCAGGGTGTCCTGGCAGTGGTGCTGGCATCCTGCTGCTTGGAACATAGAGCTTGAGTCCTCCTGGAGTCCAGGGCCTGAAGCCAGGTCAGAGGGCCTGGGATGTCTTTTTTCCTGAGTCTCTAGAAGCTTTCTAACCCTCTTCCACTGGGGTTCCTGAGCCGCCCTAATTCCTTCTAAACTTCACTGCGACCACTTTAAAATATGCTCTCCCGTGCCTGGGGGTTGGAGTGGAGCCTGAAAACCAGGGAGGGGTCTGTGATCAGGGAAGGAGCAGGGATGTTAGCCTTCTCTTCACCGTGGGCCGTGGTGGGCAGGCTCTTCAGACGTATGGTTTTCAGCGCCTGAGTGCAAATTGTTTCTCTGTTCACACAGTTTTTAATTTTGGCTTAGTGATTAAACTGACTTACCACCTCTCATACTCCATAGACCTGCTCCAGTAAAGCAAAGCAAAACAAAATTCATAAAACCTGATTATAAAATGTTTAAGAGTTGGTCATAGTTATCTTTAGTAAGAAATGAGATGGTATACTGGGTTGCTGTTTTTTCTTAAAAAATGGGCCAGAAAACTCATGCTGTTACCTTGTGACCTGACTGTAGTGATCATGGAGATAAAGTAGAAAGGTTTGACCATGCTGACCTTGATGTGACAGTATTTGGGCTTCTCCATTAGAGACAGACATGGAAAGGGAAAGAAGCAATTGCTTCAGGTTGGCTCTTGGGTGGATGGAAAAGCCCCTGTGCTCCTGTGCCTTCATTTTGTAGTGAGGAGCCCGAGCTGTGGACTTCAGCTCAACTTCAAGGTTCTTCTGGGCCCAGCCAGAGCTGCCAGTTGCAAAAGAAGGAAGAGGAAACAGACTCTTGAGAGGCTTGGACAGTGAGGAGAGAGCTCCCTCACGCCAGATGCTGAGACACAGCAGTGCCGTGGACAGGAAGCTCCAGGGCTGGCCACTCGGTATCTTTGTCCACTCTGCCAGGTGCTCGTGACAGTTCTGCCTGTCTCCCATTTGTCTCTTCAGAAGAGCAAGGTATCCTATGCCAGAAACCCACCTCACTGCCCTCTCCCCAAGGGCCCCTCTCTGGCCACAGCTGCACCATATATTTGTGGGTACAGCATGGGGGAGGGTGTAGAAGATGCCCATCTCCCCAAGCATCAGGATTCTGCAAGGAAGGGGGTGCTCAGGAGCCATTAGCCTGTTGCTGCGCTGGTGCAGGGCACTGAACTCAGGCACTGTTAGGGGCTGGCCTTGGTGGTTGGCTTGCACCCAACTTGGCTCCTGGTAACTGCTACACTCAACAGGACCCCGAGGACTTTGGATAATAATAATTCCAGCCACACACATTGTGAGTATATGTGAATTTATTAACTTAGAGGAAAAAGCCTTAGGTTGTCATACCAGATGACCTGTTTTTATCTCGTATTCTGTTAAAATAAACAGTGTACTTCAGTGAAAACCTTGGCATTGAAGGTTCTGGTGGCATGCCTCAGAATGAACGAAGCATCTATCCCTGTATTAATCGACTTTCCTGGATCATATGTTGAGCTGATTTGTCAGAATCCATTAAGCTGGTAGACAGTATGACATTTCAAGTGCAAGCTAGAAATCCACGTCATGGTTGAAGGAGAAGGTCAGATCCATCTCAGTTAATGTTAATCAATGATCAGAGACCAATATGTCACTGGTGAATGTTCTTGCTCATTTTAATTGTTAACCTAATGTAAAGGTTCATTAGCAAACACGCACAGTGTTTGTCCACGTGGAAACTAAAAGCAGTTTACGGGGCGCATTCTCTGTCATCGCCACACCTCTTCACTCAGTTCACTGCCCCCTGCCCTCTGAGAGGTCCACTGGTGCTGCAGTATCTATTCCCCAGAAAACTGAGGTGCTTGCCACTCTGTGGCTTGCAAACCTCATCCTTCCTCTGGGGCAGTCTACCCTTAACATGTGAATGTTATTGGAGGGTGCTGGAAGCCACACGGGGGAGGTTTTCAGGGCTCAGAGACTAGTACAAGCAGGCTCACATGGTTGGCACTCACCAACTTTAACAGTAGCTTTTGTTTTGTGTAAGGACCACAAGCAGTCTTGGAATTAAAATATGTGCAATCAGTTTTCTCTAGCTCTTAAAATGACTGGCCTGTACGACATGATATCTAACTGTACAAAAGCAGTTTGTAAGCTCTGGAGAGACATCATTGACTTCAGAGAATGTTCTTGGCTTAGGTTGGCTTCTTTCATTTCTTTGAAGGGGAAGTGGTCTGGTGCAAATTGATAAATACTCCCAAACAACTCTGTAGGATCTTGGCAACCCCAGAAATGGAACCAGTGACCCTTTGGAGACTGAGCAGAGGCATGAACCCATCCCCTTGAGGAGAACAAATCTAAATTATAGGCTTGTTCCTAAAAAAAAAAAAGAAAGAAAGAAAAGAAAAAGAAAGAACGAGCAACTCAAAACTTTATTTTCTGAAAGTTAAGTTTAAGAACAGACATTGAAACCAAATAATTTTCTTCTGTCAATATTAAGTATGTATCTTGGTTCATAACCTGTGTTGCTAACATTTTCTCTCTAACTTAAAAAGAGAAATTTTAAAGTAGTGTTTAAAATATTCTGAACAATCTATAATATTATTTTAATAAAGTTAATGTAAGAAATATTTTGACATCTTACTATTTGGTATCTGTTTAATACAAATATTTTTTTTTTTTTTTTTTTGGTCAAAAGTCGACAGCTTCCTTGGTTGAACTATGTGTGTTCAGTTTCTCTCTCTCATGGATTAGCTTCTGGTGCCAAATAAGTTCTCACACGTGTTCTAGATTATGGTGGAGCTTTGCCCTCACAGCAATGAATGTATGCAGGGGGCATCTTAGGGGCACCACCCATCTGTTGGAAGACAGTAATGACCTAGGTGTTGGTCGTGGGCCCTCGATTGCTGGGTGATTGTGGGAGAGAGTAGACAGCCCCCAACCTCAAGGTGGTTAACCATGCCAAGCAGACAGCTACCTAGACTGTTCTTTGTGATTCCAGATAAGTTGTGGGCACCACTTGAACTTCCTCCAAAGCCAAACCCATTCCCTGGAGAAAACAGGGCGCTACCCCAAAGCCCTTTGACTTTGGGAAGGCCTCTTGTTCCTCCCCAAATTTCTGCTTTGTTGTTTTCACCTTTAAATTCCAAATTGCTTGTTTTCCTTAGTTTGCTGTTCCCTTTGACCCTCTTTCCTAAAGTGTAATGTTTTCCTTTTTTCTCTCATTTCCCAGGCTATAATCCCTCAGCTTCTGCTAAATCAGTTTGTGTCGATGACTGACCAAGTGCAGGCCCAGACGTAGCCAAACACTGTGCAGACAGCTTCCCAGGGGTGGCAGTGACCTGGGTAGGCAGAATTGGCACTGCCTGAAGGACACGTACAAAACACTGTCTTCATGCAGGTAAAGGAAGCCTTTTCAGAGGCAGGTGCAGAAAGAGGAGGGTTATTTAATTAGGAAGCAAAGGGAAACTGCGGCCAGGCTCGCTGACCTGGATTTCCTATGGATGCCAATCGGCGTGTTTACTGGTCTCTGATGAAATAGAGCTTTAAGTGGCTGACACCTGGCAGCATTCATTTTGCTCCAGAAATGCCATGTAAGATGTTGGGAACATTAAATTACATTTGCTTGTTGTGATCTGTGTGTCTGCTCTGTACCCCTAGTGGAAGGTCCACCAGAATCTTGCCTTCTCCGTTCATGAGCTGGCTGTGATTCTTGGGGATCAGTTGATGGCAGCTGACCTGGTACCTGTCTTCAGTGGATTTTAAAGGATCTTGTGCACAGGAGTTCTTAAGCATCTTTATGATTTTCTAAAGGCAGGAAGGAGGGTTAAAAACAAGCACCCTCTCTCCAGTCAGTCGTGTTAAGCCCTGGATATGTCTGGAATCAGTGAAAGACAAAAAGAAAAAAATTCACAGTGCAGTTGTCTGGGTTTCTTCTGTTGAAATGCACCATCCCAAATCTTAAAGTGGATGTTGTTTTATCAATGGGCAATGCCTTATCGTGTTTCCTCCCCAGCTCCTGTCCTTCAGGGCTGCAGTTCTGTGTAGGGTGTTATGGACGCACAGCTGAGCACACTGGGTGCAGAAGAAGAAACCAGGCCCCTCGTGTGGCCTGACTTGCCCAGAGTCAGCTGGGGAGAGCCTGGGCCGAGGCCTGACCTCAGGTCGGCATGAAGGGCTTTCTCTGCAGGATATTGCTGCTTCCCGTCTTGCTTTTGTCTTGTCTTCTTTTTCCTTTTTCTTTTTTGCTGTAAAGGAACGATGAGTGTAAAAACAAGCGTTTAGAAATGGCCTAGAGAAACTAATTAGTTGCATCCACTGACCCGGAGCTGCCCTTGAGGGGGTGCGCTCTCAGACTCCCCTTTGCTGGTGCTGAGCTGACTGCAGGAAGGCAGCAGCGGCACTGTCCGCTGCACACACCGAGGTGATTGTTTAGGTGGGACATGGCAGAAGGAAGAGACCCTGGGGCTTTTGGGAATACACAGCATAGGCGCCCACCAGGGGAAAGACTGGGAGTGTCCTGGGCGAACTGATGTCAGTTGGCTGGGATGCCAGCTCACACACACACCGGGCCATAGATGACAACTGAAAGGAGTTAGGGCATGAGGGAAAGGCAGGGTTCTTCCAGTGCCAAACCTTAATCTGAAACAAAATAAGAGGGGGCACTTGGGGTTATTTTGTGGGTTTATATGTTTTTAATTACATATACATTTTAAAAAATAGTTTCTCCATGAAGACAAGAGGAAAGAATATCTGTATCAGTTTCAAGAATTTGTAGTGACCAATATCAGCAGGAATTGGAGGTTTTGACATTAACTAGCAGAGTAAGTAGAAACCTGTTCAGGGCAATGAGAAGGCAAATCAGAAGAAGTAAGTCTTAATTTTCCTACCTTATAATTGATTTCTAAACCAGCAGTAATAATGTTCTTTTGGATAAAGAGATTATGTTTTTATTAAGGTATAACCGAATTCCAAAGCTCTAAGTAACAAATACCACAGTCTCTGGGGAGACATTCATTTTCACACAGAGCCGGGGCTGCAGGCACCCTGGAATTAAGAGTGTTCTGCTGTTCTATAAGGTAATTTGTTTGAACCAAATAAAAGATGAATTGCCCACTCTTCAATATTTCCCTATTAATCGGAGCAGGTTTTGCAAAGCTTTCTTGAGCATTTTGAGTGCTGTCGGCTCTGCAGGGTACAGCTTGCTTTATGTACTTCAGCTGCTAAAGAAAATGGGGCGACAGAGAGATCTGAAAAGGTCTAACACGGATGAGAAGATTATTAAATAAAAATGTCCCCCAAGGTGGCTTATATCTGTGCATCATTTCGTGTGTGGAGGAGTTATTCGATTTCATCTTGTGCCGGCAGTAGGAATGTGCCAGGTTTTCGTGATTATGAAAGGGTGATAGCATCGTTTTAAGTAACTCCCCTTCCCGAGGTGTATAATGCGCTTTTCGTGATGTGGAGAGGGTTTGTTTGTGTTGGCAGGGGTTTGGGTTTTAGTTCACGCCTTGTTGAGATTCATTTCGGTATCTTTAGTTTTCATTTTTCTTATCCACAACTCGAAATCTCTCCAGTCATTGTCTTCCCCGAAGAAATTCATCAGGCTTTTGCAGCCATTCAGGATATGATCTGGCTGGTGCCAGGGGCGAGCTGGAAGATTTTCTCTTTGCTGCGGGCTTTAATCATTATGCTTAATTTGAGAGATTGAGGCTCAGTCATTATGCCCGCTCCCCGCGCGCTGTGCAGAACCTGAGGACGGCGGGCGGCTTCCACGGCGCCGCGTCGCCCTCTGGCGGCGGTGCGCGGCGGTGCGCGGCGCTGGCCGCCCGGCGTTATCGCTCCGCAGCGCTGATCTCCATCTCCGCCGCGCTTATTGCAGCCCGAGCTGCTGATAAGGATCCTGTGCTCCCGCGCCCGCGATACGGTGTCATTTTCCCCGGCACAGTGCTTTCCATATGAAAGTAGCACCTGCGCCCGTGGCTCGAGGCGCCGACCCCCCTCCCCGCCGCTTTTTCATTTCCTTTGGCTGCCTGGTGAAAATAATGCGGTCGGTTCCGCAGCCGCCCGGGCCGCGGGGAGCCGCGGCGCGCTGCGCCCGCTCCGCTCCGCTCGGCCGCCGGCTGGTGGCCCCGGCCGGGTCTCCAGGCCGCGCCCCGCGCTCCCCGGCGGCCCGGGAGCCCGACCCGCTGTTCACGCTGTCGGATGGTGCTGGTGTCCTGGGCCGCTCGAGCGGTACCGGCTGGACACTAGGTCCGCGGCCGTCGTTTCCCAGCCTCTGTGGTGCGAAGCTGCATCTGCTTCTTTTTAGTTTGGTTTGTGCGCGTTGATTTTTGCCTCCACGTTTCTTAGCTTAGCCGTTTCTCGCGGCCTTCTGCTGTTTGCATTTTACTGACCGCGCTGGCGAGGTCTTGGTGCTGTTCGTTTCCCAGCCTGGCTGTTTTTATGCACAAGATTAAATGAGCGTGAAGAAAAATTAGTGAGGTGTTCCTTTGGACCAAAAGAAGTTTTTTTGTTGTTTGTTTGTTTTTTGTTTTTGTTTGTTGTTTTGTTTTTTTGCTTTTTGTTATTTTGGTTTTGTTTTAATTTCACACAGCTGAAGCTGATTTTGGACCCCCGTAGCCCCTGTGGCGCCTGTGATTACCTAATGCACGTTGCCCTGAAGTTGTATGCCGAGAGGTTTCTGAAGTTGGTGGCTCTCCTTCCAACGAGGGAGGAAACACGGCCTTTTCTGTTTGGGAGTATTAAAAGCATTTGTATGCAATGAATCAAAATGCATTCTGCTGTCACGTATAACTAATTAGAACAAATAAAAAAATAAATAAAAAGCAATGCCATTAAAAATCATCAATTAAAAAAAAAGCAGGAGTGTTTATCTTCCATTTTAACATCTGTATTTTTCATGGGGTGAATTTGTCAGTTTACCTATAAAACCAGCTTTTAAATTTTGAAATTAGGAACTGTGTTATATATACTTTTATCAATTTTTGGAGTAGCTTTTTTAAAAATTATGTGCCTCAGTGATAGAATTTGTGGATAGATCACTTTATATGTGAAACCCTTTAAATAATAGCTGCTGCTTTTTATTTTTCTTCTTTTTCTTTTTCTTTCTTTTTTTTTTCTTTTCTTTCTTTCTTTTTTTTTTTAACACTCTGGCGTGGTTTTGAGAGGTGCTCAGTGTGCAGACTGCAGTATAGGAAAGCCGGTCCTGCTTCTCATGGGCTTCATACCAGCTGAATACCGACTGAGAAATCTCATTTGAAAATACTGATTTTCTGATGGCTCTAAAATCTTATGAAAAGTGACATGTTCTAAGAGGTAACAATGTAACTACATTGTTATGATGTAGTTATGATGCAAGAAGAAATGTTCTAAAATTTAGACCCCCAAGCTTGCTAATGCATTTTTCAAATGCCATTCTCCTCTTCATTTTTAATGAAGGGTTTTTTATATGTGTGTCTATATGTTTATTGCCATATATTTAAACATTTTTTTTTCTGTGTTCTAATGATTACTGTGACAAGACTGACTTTTTCTCTTGTGACTCCGTGAGAAAGGTGGGAGGGTGACAGACGTCTGGTTTCTGTTTCATGGTCAGAGACGGCACAAGGGCAGCATTTCTCATGAGCTCCTCCGTGTTTTCGCAGGCCGTGGTGATTCTGCATGCACTCTGGCCGCACAGTTCAGGGGCCTGGGGTTAGTCCCCCACCCCTGGGAGCTGGTGGGGGCTCCTGCACTGCTCTCAATGGGTGGGGTAGGTGAGGCCCGGGGAGATCCACCCCTGTACTGCTCTACAACCTGATGACATCCTTTCAGCACAGAACCCCAGCCCCCGAGCCCTAGTTGGGAGCTCCAGGACATTCTGCCTGGACCCTTATCCTGCAGTGACGGGAAGCACCAACCCAGGGTCACCTTCCAGTGAGCTCACCCACCTGTGGATGGCCAGAGTCCCTACTGTGTGCCAGACATCCTGTGGCTGCAGCAGGGAACAAGCTCTGACTCTCCCACTCTCTTCGTCTGGCCAGGTGAGGGCCATGCCCACCACTGCACCTTACTGTAGCCAGTGGCTTTGGAAGGAGAGGGGGTGAAAGGCAGAGCAAGAGGTTAGAACAGAGCCTGTTTCACCTCTTCAGATACTTGAAGTTCATGTCAGTCTGTCAGGCTCCTAGGCCACGTGCTCTGCTGAGTATTGGAAATGGGGGCATGTGTTTGGCTGGGGACAATGGCAGTGATGAGGGTTTATTGCCATTTATTGAATACTTCTTTAGTGCAAAGCATCTCATCACATCAGATTCTCTAATAGAGCTACTGTGTACTGAGCATGCTAGAGTCAATTTGCCTTGGGACTCTTGTTTTAGATAATACATTTCAAGCCCAGAGAGGTTAAGTAACTTACTCAAGATCACACAGGAAGTGTAAACTCATGATTTTTGTTTTCTGCTGGTGTTATTTTAAGCATTGTAACTTTACTTCATGTACCTTTTCAAGCATATACAATGGTGTAATTCATCTCCTTGAGCCCATTACCCAGCTGCACTGATAGTACAGTGACGCACACCATGGTTGGACCCTACCTGACCCCAGACCTCAAGTCTCCTTTCCTCCCTCATAATCATCCCCAACCAAAGGACTCATGAACGCCCCCTGTAGGGCTGGAAGGGAATTGTGGGGTACTGGGCTATTTGCTTTGAAAAATGCCAACTCCCAAACTGCAGAAGCATAAATAATTTTGCTTTTGCTTTTTAATTCTCTATCTGGATTTAGAAAATGAGTGAGAAACAAAAGGACATCACACCAACCAGTTTTGTTCAAGAAAAATCAATGAGATTTGTTGTTGTTCTAACTAATTAATTATTCAGGTTTTAGAGCACCCACAAAAGCACAACCCAAAAGGCTCACTATAAGGTCACTTGCTACCTACATTGCCTTTGGTAAGTGGCAGGAGGCAGTGGGTACCCTGCAGCCAGTTGTCCCTCTGGGAGTCTTGAGAGGACTGTTCAGCACAGCTCTTGGGAAGTGTCACTAGGGAGTTGGGAGGGTTACTTGGAGCAAGACCATCTGGTTGAAGCCCAGGTCTACAACTTTGCGCCAGTGGCCTGGGGCAGAGCAGCCTCACTGTGTCCCACATGCCTGCTGCTGAAGGGCTCAGAGGGCTAGCGCTGCTTAGCTGGGCGGGACAGTGCCTGGCACCTGTCTGCTAGCTGTGGCTCCAGTGCCACCCACCAGGGTCCAGATGCCCTGCAGCAGGAAGATCTCAGGGCCTACCTGGCGTGTTCCCACCCAGCTGTCATGAGACCTCCAGATGTCACCACCAGATTGGACCAGAATTCTCTCACTCTAATACTAGCCTAATTTTGCTCTCCTAGGGGAGTCCTGAGGATTAAATGAGGGGATATACATACAGCTGGCCGGGGAAGGAGTGCGCAGGAGCTGGAGACGCTGGAGGAGCCTGCTGCGCAGAGAGCCACACCCTGCATCAGAGCCTGTGCCCTGGTGGATAGCAGAGGTGGGGTTCGAACCCTTCGTGGCCAGCCACATGCAGTGCGGCAGCAGCCTGCTCCATGCTTTGTGCAAAGGACCGCACGGTTGAGGACAGTGAGGCTTGGAAAAGTTAAGCCATAAACCCAGGCCATGTCGCTGGTCAGTGGCTGAATGAGGCTGAAATATTAATGGTATTTCTAACCACATTTAGTGCTGGTATTTTGAAGCTCACACGCGCACACACGTATACCTTAAACCTACAGATTCTGAATTCTTTGGCACTACACGAGTTTGTGTTTTTAGAAGACAGTTGGACAAGTCGCTCCTTTGGCTTCCCTGCTTGTTGCCACAGGCAGTGGTGCAGGAGGACCAGCTTGCAGAGCCCCTGCATCCCAGCCTCGGGGCCTCGCTTAGGATCCCTCACTGCTGGCCAGAGCTCCGCGGTGGACACTGCTGGACAAGGGTGCGCCCTGCGCTTTTCCAAACTTACACACTTCAATAAACCATCAGTTGTTAAAGGGGGAAACTGGACTTCCTCTAGGAAATGATGGCAAGTCGTGTGACAACACAGTTCCGAAGTAGTAGGTGAATTAATAGACCAACTTTTGTGCCTAACAGTTATTATTTATAAAACAGCTAAGGAAATAAATGCAATTAGTCTTTATGTTTGATGAACATATGCTAAAGTACAAAATATCACGTGGTCTTCTAGAAAGGAGGGACACTTGTAAATTTTGAGGCATGATGTAAAAGTTAGTGACTTATGCTATGACTTCTGTTCCACTGCAGCGGAGGTGTGTGTTTACTAAGAAGACACTCCTACGCCAGCCTGGTTGGTTATTTTAAACCTGAGCAAGACTAAGTTAATAAAATCTGTGTGTTCTTTGAATGGTTTATTTCTACACCCCAATATAGGGAGAGGTTATATCCTTCCCTCTACCTGTACCTCTGTCCCACCCACGAGCAACTGCCCTCCTCCTGTCTTCCACCTGGTGCCAGTTCTTTTGTATTTCAGGGAAAACAAGTAATATTATTTTTTTTTACTTACTATAATTTTTTAAATATGCAAAACTATTGGGAGTCCATCTTTAAAAGTTAGATACTTACTAATGAAGGCATTTTGTCATTTGAAAGGACGTCCGTATGACTATTCTATTAAAATGACTTGTTATCCTGATGTGGTTTAACAACAGCAGCAGCAACTAGAGGATGTGTTAAGACACAGTTCATGGCACATGTGATACGAACTTGTGATTTCTCTCCTCAGGGTATTTTAGAAATGCAAGTAACCCTCATCTTGAAGTTGCTGGAGAGACCATCTTGGCTTTGCAATCTGACCAGGACCAAGATGTTTCCTTTTTGCCACCCTAGAACCAAGCGACAGAGTCTTCTGGACCCTACTGCACTAGGAAAACAGGATGGACTCCTCTGGGAAGGTTGTTTCATGCCTGGCACCTTTGGCTTGTGACCTGAAGGGGAACTGATTGTATTTTATCTGCTGAAGAAGAAAAGATTTCTGAAACTTCCACATTGTGCACCCAAATGACAGACCCCTTTCCTGTCTGAGGCTCCCAGACTGAATCTTGGTGGGGACTTAAGTGCAGATGGCTAGGCCTGTGCCACATTCCCCAGCCCCACAGGCCTGACCCAGGACACCTTGTGGACAGGGTGCAGGCCTGCCAGCAACTTGTTTTGTTCAAGACAGACTATATTCGAGTCTCCCCTCCCGATCGCTTATTAGAAGCTCTGAAATCTTTACTGGACTTGCATATTTGTTTCCCTTTTGCTTTTATATAAAATATAGTTTATGGTGCTATATTTATTTTTAACTGAGATACTGTACATATGTAAATATCTTTTTTTATTTTTAGATAAGATCTCACTAAGTTGCTCAAGCTGGCCTTGAACTTGGGATCCATCTGCCTCAGCCTCCCAAGCAGCTGGGATTACAGGCGTGCACCGCCATGCCCAGCTTGTAAATAGCTCTTGACAGGAAGAAAATATATGAATGTAATATTAGCTTCCTATCAGTGAACTGAACAAATATATCATTGAAATTTATGCTGCAATCCGAGTTGCTGCAAACATAGCCCAGTTTGTTTACTTTTGAAAAATGTGACAAAGCTACTAAGAATGATTTATGGCAGGCTTTCTACTACTGTGGTTGGGACTTCTTAAGCACTCACCCTCTGCTTCTTTCCGGAACTCTCCTCACAAAGATGGCGTTGGTGTAAAGCTGAAGGATTTTTCATTTTCGTACAGATATATTGTCGATGTTTAAGAACTTGAGAGGGAAGTAGATAACTGAGATGCATGGATATCAACTTTCATGCTTTAGAATACTAAAAGATAGGAAACCATAGTTCTGATCAGAACTTGCCCACAAATACCAGTGATTCTGGGGGGTTAAATCATGTACTCTTCAAATTGATGTAAGTACACCGAACTTAGATTTCATGCTTTTAAAATTTAGACTCAAATGCTTTAGAATTTAACAGTTTTTTCATTAGTTAATAATTCAAGATTCTGTAAACATTTGATTAAATTCTGCATTCATATGTCGTTGTTCTTGTTTTTCTGTTTATCTTCTCAACAATGGGCCCAGAGAAGAAGGAAGAGTAGCCCACAGGGGATTTAGGAACCAGCTGCCAAGGGCCCTCTTTTCCTCTCTGATTTTTTTTTTTTTTTTGTATGTCTTTTTCTTCTTTTATTAAATAAAATTTCTGAAGCTACACATTGAATTTCCTGATATAAAGGATACCCCCTTCCCAATCCCCAAATTCTATTGAACTGGTTCTCTGAGAAGAACAGAAGGAATCCATACCTACCATGCCAAAGAAAATAAGACGTATGAGATTTTAGTTTGTAATCCAGGGTGACATTTAGGCAACTTTGACAGAATGAGTTAATCACGATCAGAAGCCACATATTAAAAAAAAAAAAAAAGTTTTGGAGATACTGTTTTTCTTTGGTAACAAGCAATCTTTAATTTTTTTTTTTATTGCTCAGAAAGTGAGACTGTCATGTTAAAATCTGTTAATCTAGTATCAAATACAGTTATTCAACTGCAATCTTGTATTCTATACAGAGATTAATTTACCATTAAGGGGAAAAAATGAGCTTCTACACGTGTTGTGAGGTGTAGAATTTGCATGCTGAACCACAAGGTGCCTGTGAGGCCCTTAGGGACTCTGGTACATAATCAACCTTTATTTACAATTCAATTTGTATGTTAAAATTGTCTATAATGTGAATGCCTTTCCAAAGCAAAGATTTCTCCTGGCTGCAGTTTCTTTTCAGAAAGTATCTCAAAGCTTAGGTTTGATTCTTTTTTGTAACAGAATTTTCCAAGGTGGTTCTTGGCTCCCGTCTCTCCTCTGCCTGCCTCCGCCCCCCCCCAGCCCCTTTGTAAGTGGAGATAATTGCTCCTGGGCTCCTTGCTGAGTGTGACTTGAGCCCACAGGTAAACTTCCTGTTTACTTGAAAGCTGGGTGAATTGATGGAAACACCTTTCTACCTCCATGCACTCAAAGACATTTTCAAAGTTGGTGAGGTTTAGTGTCGTTTTGCGAATTTCCTTGGAGGCCTCTGCGAGCCCACGTCGTTTTTCTGCCACGCTGACCGGTCCCTGGCCAAGGTCTGCACCTGGCCGCCCCCTGCACAATATGGAGACTTTCTCACGCGCAATTCCTCCAGGTGGCTTGCCCTGAATTACGCCAAGGTTGTATTTTAAACAGATCCGGAGAGGGAACAGTTTCCCAGCAGCAGCAAGAACACCCCCCCCCCCCCCCCCCCACACACACACACACACTGTTATCCAGGGTGACAGGGGCGGGGGCGAGCGGAGGCCAGCGCCTGGTCAAGTAGCTCAGGCCCTCGGAGGCCACGCATTGTCCTGCCCGGTGCCTGGCCGCTGCCGCCCGTCGTCACAGTCGGGCGGGGGCGTGGGCCCGGGGCGCGCGGGGGCGGCAATGACGCGCGGCCCCTGCGCTCCAGCAGGGATGACGCGGGGCCGGGCCAGGCGGCGGGCGGCGGGGGCGGGCGGTGCGCTACCCGAGCGGCCGCTGGGGGGCGCCCCGCGCCAGGCCTCTTTGCCGTCCAGGGCCCGTGCCCGCAGCCAGAGCAAGCAGCAGGCCCGTGAGCCGGTGGACTCGGACCCTGAGGTCTTCTTCTTGCGGGTGCGGCTAGAGGACACTGGGGAGGTGTTCCGAGTGTCAAACTGCCGCGGTGACACGACCGTGCGGGAGCTTAGAGAGGACCTGGACCTGATTGTCGGCATCCCCTTCAACCTCCAGCGGCTCCACTACTTGGACCAAGGTGGCCCCTGCCCTCCCCACATCCCTTGAGCTCCGGTGAGGGGTACGTGGTACTCCTCCTGCCTGAGTTATAAAGGGAGGCCTGCCTGCGAGGGCACCCCGGGTGTTAACACACACCGGCCACCTTTAAACCCCAGGTGGAAGAGCCACTGGGGGTCTTAGCCACATAGGGACTTTTCAGCCCCAAACACTGGATTCACAACAGACCCCAAACTCAAGGCAGACCTTACAGCAGGCCTCCTAGTCCACAGAAATCCTGCCTGGGTCAGACTACATCTGCCAACCTCTAGTAAGTCCAGCTCATAGGAGGACCCCAGATCTCCACACCACAGCAAGGTACCCCAGAAGCCCAGACCCTCAAGTTCCCCATGTCTTCATAAGGGACCTATGCCCCAAAGCCAGCTGTGTCCACACAAGACCATAAACCGAACAAACAAAAAAAACTCTATCCTCAGAAGTACCCCCAAACCCAGGACAATCTGCCTGTCAGAACCCCAAACTCCAAGCAAACCCAAGTCCTCATGTTATACTTGTCAACATTGGAACCCCAAGTCCCCTAGCCAGCCATGTTCTTACAAGCTCACAAAGCCTGAGACAAACCCTGTTGATCTCAGGACCCCAGCCCGGAACAGAACTGCCCATGACTGAACCCCAAATCTCCAAGCTAAACAATATAGCCTCAAACCCCAGATCCTTCACCAGCTGGGTCTCTCCAAGGAAGCTAAAATTCCAACCCTCCCCCCCACAAGACCCCTAAGCTCAGAAAAAACCTTGCCAAATTTGAAACCCCCATCCCCCAGGCTAATGATGACCACCTCACAACTGGAGTCCTCCAGCAACTGCGTCCATGCAAGCATGCCAGAGCTTGAAGGCCCACGCTGGGACCCCAGCTCAGAACAGACCTCCCAAGACTGAGCCCCAGTTCCAGGCTAACCATCATTATGTTAGAACCCCCAAACTTCCATCAGCCATGCCCATGCAAGGATGTGAAAGCTCAAAACAAGCCCTGCCCACACTAGGACCCCAAAACAGCATACATGCCCAAGACTCAACCCCAAATCTCCAAGCTAACCATTGCTACCTCAGAACCCCAAAACTTCCATCAATGGTGTCCACACAAGGACTAACTGAAGTGTTGCCCATCCCAGGACCCCAAGACCCAGAACAAATGGCCAAATTTGAACCCCAAGTCTTCAGGTAATGACCATTACCTCAAAACCCTGACTCCTCCAGCAACTGGGTCCACACAAAGACGCCAAAATTCAAACCAACCTGGACTACCTCAGTACCCCAACCAAAAACCGAATCCCAGATCTCCACACTGGAGTACTACCTCAGAACCTGGAGTCCTCTGGCAACCATGTCCACACAAGGATGTCGGAGCTCAATACAAACCCTACCCACCTCAGGACCCCAAAACCAAGGACAAACTTGGCCAGATCTTGAGCCCCAAATCCCCAAGATAGTCATGTGACCTTCAGAACCTGAGTCCTCCAACAGCCGTGTCCACACCAGGGTGCCAAACTTGGAGAAGAACCCTGCCCCCTCAGGGTCCCATGATCTCTCCGCAAGCACTGTCACATTTGCCCCTCAGATCCTGGAGCTGCCCTGGTGTCCACGAAATCCTAAATCCCAGAGCAGACTCTACCCAAAACTCTGGATTCTGAATCCCGTCTCCAGCTAGCCATCTCTATCTCCACACCCCAGACCATCAACAACTTTTGTCAAAGCCCCAGACAAACCCTGTCCTCATCCAGACCCCCACACCCAAAGCCAGCTGTGCCCACATCTTAAAGCTAGTCCCTGAGGTTACCATGACCACATCGGAACCCCAATCCATGCAAAGTGTCCTCAGAAGATTTCCAAGAATGAGACAAATCCTGCCTACAACAGGACCCCAAAACTCAAGTGAAATATTCCCATACTGAACCCACAAACCTCCATGAAATCACAGCTACCCCAACTCTCCAAGGTTGAAGTCAACCATGTCCATGTCAGGAAGTCAAGGTTCAAAACAAGCTTTGCCTGTATGAGGACCCCAAAACTCAAAAGCAAACTATGCTTATATTTGAAACTCAGATTCTTTTAGCTAAACCCACCCATACGAGGATCCCCAATTATAGACCAAACCCTGCCGAATTCAGTCAGAACCCTAAATCTTGGAGCAGATCCTATCACCAAGACCCCAAATCTCAGTGTAGACCTGCCTGATTTCCTAACCTACAGTTTCCACACTATCCAGGCTTCATGAGAACCCCGAATCCCAAAACAAGTCCTGGCCATACAAGGACTCCAAATACCATACAAGAGACCCTTCCCAAACCAGGACTCCTAAACAAACAGCAAACCTTGCTTTCATCAGAATCCCAAATCAGAGCAAATTCTGTCCTTATCAGGACCCCAAAGCTCAAAGCAAACCCTGTCCACATTTGAACCCCAGTACTGGCTCTAACCCAGTCTGTATCAGAATCCTGAATTCTGAGCTGTGTTCTTGCCTAGGAGCTCAAAGCTAGCCCAACCGGAATCAGAACTCAGTATCCGAAGCTCACCATGCCTAAATCAGGACCCCCAAAGACCCTTTGTCCAGACAAATCCCATGTGGGAGGTAGGTACCTGGGGGAGGCCAAAGACCCCACTGCTCAGGTCTCCCTCCACTCATCTCCTTCCCTCAGCCTGAATGCGTGGTTTCCCTATCCCGATTCCCTATAGTATTTAGGATATGAGAACAGGATCAAAGCCCCTGAGATCCATCATCTCCCCACCCGGTTGAAATCAACGCAAAATACTTCAAGAAAATGAAGATATTAAAAAAAAAAAAAAATCTCTGGGCTGCTGCACAGAGATGTGAGGAGCCGATATTGCAGAGAGACTGCAGCTGTACTGCAGGGCCGGGAGGCGATGGAGACGAGACCTGAGAGCAGCCTGTCTCCACCAGCCAGCTCCCGGACTGCCCTTCTGGGCTCAGTTTCCTAATCCGTAAAGCAGAGCCCCATTAGCTCTGGAATTCTCCGTGCTGTTCCCCCATGGACAGGAATGACTCAGGAAACTCCAAACGGGCAGTGAAGGCCAAGACGCTTTGCACTCTTTAAAATAGGCTCAACATTTTTCCATGGCATATTTATTTTTCTGCAGGAACATTCAAAAGATGTTCTTGGGCATTTTCAAGGCCTTATTTAGCAGGAAGAGTGTCTCGAGCCTAGACTGTACCTCACATGTTAAGAACGACGGTGAATCATTGAAGGGCTGATTAAGGGTCCCCCACAAGTAATTTGAAAATTATGTATCTCCAACTACAAATGTCTGGACCCCTTCTGTTCATTTATTTTCACTGATGAGCCCTGCTGAGCAATAAATTCAAGAGAGTTAAGAGGGAAAGAGAGAGATGGGGTGAGTTAACACTGATGTCACAGAGCTGTCACTCAGCAGCCACTTAGCAACTGCTACAGAGCATGACCTCTCTCTGTTGCGCAGTCCTTCCTGTGGATGGCAAACGAGAGAGAAGATGGTACTACTTCAGTGTTAGGAGAAATTTGGGCTACTGTCTATAATCTGGGGATGCTGCTCTTGCCCACTGCGAAGGCGGAAGAGGGAAGAGCGAATGAGATCGTGCGTGAGCATCCCATCCAAGCAAGTGGTCAGGGAGTCAGCGAGTGAGGCGAGGGGCGCCCTTCCTATCCTTGGGCAACTCTGCTGATTGACTTAGCTGGAGATAGTGCTCTCTCCTAAGGCCCGGGCCGTCTGCCTGTCAAGGGGCGTGCTCTGCATGTGTCACCTGCCTGCCTTTGCCAGGGAGCACAGCTTTCCTCAGTGTCTCAGAGCTGTCTGGAAGTCGAGTTGTCTTAGACTGATTGCTAAAGATCCTCTGTGTTCCAACCACAGACAGGACCCCAATGAACAGATTGGTTAGTCACTATCCTCCACTTCCATCCACTCTTCGGAATTTCTAGTGATCAAATGGTGCCCCTAGAGCCCACAGAGCTCCAGTCTGTTAGGAGATGGCTTTGCTCATTCCAGCCAGGGGAGCCTCTGCTTGCTCCTAGCAGACGGAGGTGCACCTGTCTTGAGGGGTTGTCGAGAGGATCAAAGAACTTAGTGCAGGCACAAGGCACTCACTGTGAAGGACTGAACACACAGGCCCTCAGGGGTCCCTGCCACCAGAGCCCAGCAGACCAGTGAGCTCCACTCCCTGGGAATGTGCGTCGGCCTGGCATGGGCAGACCCGAGGCACACTTGTCATTCTTGAGACTGTAGATGGCCAACGCGAGAAAACGCATGCATTTGAAAAGGTCAACCAAATACAACTGAACCGGCTAAAAAATGCTCTCTATTAATATTCATGTTACCACTGCTGATGGTCTTCCCCAGAGCCCGGATCTGTGAACTTAGAACAGACCCATCCTGGGTCCTTCACATCGATAAGCCTCTGTGCCAGGTGATGACAGGCTTAGGAGCTCAAACACACCAAGCCCCAGCACAGTGAAAGTCAATATTTGCTCCTTACGTGGCCATAGGTCTGCCTTGAGATGATCTTGTCCCCCGGGGCCATTGGCAACACCTGAAGACATTTTTGACTATGGAAACGAGGTGCAGGGGCTGCTGGTCCCCTTGGGTAGAGACCAGGGAGGCTGCCTCACGTCCTAAAGTGTGCAGGGCAGAGAGCACTCAAGTTCAAAATGTCAGGTGTGCCCAGGGTCGTCATGTGAATCCAACAATTTTTGGTCACTGTCACCTCTTTGGTTAGCAAATGACAACATTGACCAGAGTTGCTCTTTTAGTTAAACGTATGTAACTCGTGTAAGTGCATTTTACCGCAATACATAGTTGCCTCAAGTTTAAGTAGTTCTCTTTGTAAGAGTTTGCCTCATAAAACGTCTTTACTGACTCATGTATTTTTTCACAACAGGACAAGCCATAATTGCAGAATTTTATAAATGGTTGCCATTGTGTTTTTGGTCCAGCTTCAATCCGAGCCGAGCCAAATTAATTTTCTAAAAAGCATTAACGACAACAGGCTCATGCGGAATCATCAAATGAGATCTTTGTTCAAGATTCTAAAATTATCTTTGCGATTCCCAAGGTCAGATAATCTCCTAGCCGATGTAATAAGTTTTCTTTAATGCCCAATTTTTAAAAAGGAATCATTGCTCCCCGCAGGAGATATGATAGATGACAGCACCCTCAAGTTCCATGACGTCGTGCCTGGAGGAGTGATTTCCCTGAGCATCTGGCATTATGATGGCTGGATAGAACTGGTTTTGGCAGCCGTGGAAGGGGACCTCAGTAAGGTGCTTCCCGCTTCTTTCCACGGGTGTTGTGCAGAGCGACAATCTTTAGTGTGAGGGTTTGAATGGAGGCTTCAGAGAAAGGGAGAAAGATGAGGACCTTGGTCCCTATGATGGCACACTGTTTCAGGAGCTTTCCCTCTCTCTCGGGGCACACAGTTCCAGGGACTTTACTTATTTATGGCTTAGGGACCCACTCATCCCTCACCCCCCACAATCAAGGCAGCGCATACGTCCATTTGCCTTCTGAGGTTGAGAGTCACTTGACCCTGGTGGAGGGCTCCAGAGCTCTGGGCCTTGCCTGCCTGCTGCAGCCGTGCCCAGGTGAGCGGGAGGTGACCCAGTTCTGGGGGCGCCCACAGCACCCTGGATGGCAGCAGGACCCACTGTTTGCCAGGCCTCCCCCGCGGGGCACTCAGCTGACTCTGGGTGGGAGGGAAGGACAAAGACCAGGATGTTTACCTATCAGAGAAGATGAATCGCTGACACGGGGATAGGTGGATGTTTTCCTGTGGATCAGATTCAGGGGGAGAGGGTGCAGTTTGCTCGCTGGGCTGTGGCCAAGCAAGGGCCGGCCGCAGGCCCTGGCAGGAAGGGCGGCCCGTCCCGGTCATTGCGATCCTCGTCCAGACCCGTCCTTGCTGCTGTCCCTTCTGTGTCCCAGCATCCCCATCCCTGGGCCTTTCTTCTGCTGCCAGCAGTTTGGTCTGGGCTCAGCTTTCTGGCTCTCGCCCTGATGTAGGGTTCTCTCTCTTCTGTTTGGGGTCTCGAGTCAGAACTGCTGCAGACCCATGTCCTTATGTCTGTCACTTCTGTCCCCTGTGCTGTTCCCCACCTGGCCCTGATGTCTGGGGCAGAGTCCTTCCTGTGGATCCTGCAGCCTTTCTCCCATGTTCCACGAGGTGACCATATGACAGGGCTATGCCCCTGTGAGGGGTTCAGAGTGCTCCACAGAGGCACTGGGCACCAAAGTGGACAGGAGGCCAGACTTCCCCCTTGGGCTGCCCTCTGGCGAGGCCATATCTTGGCTGGTATCTTTGTTAAGGCCACAACTACCTTCCTCTGGCCACCAAAAAAGCTATTTGTTCTCGTTAAAACATTGACTGGGATGTTCCTGCCTCCCCAAGTTGACGGATGGTGACTTTGTCCCGGGAACACCCACGGGGCGTTGAAGAGTGTCCCCCACCACCCTTCCCTGGCTTCCTACCATTTCTTGATGAGGCTTTGCCCTCTCCTTGGTGTGGGTCAAGCAGACAGGCCTTCCCTGAGCTGCCCTCAGCCTCTGACCACACCTGCTGCACTTCCCAGAGTAACCGTCTGTGTTCTCTCACCCAGCTTTCCTGTCTCGGAATCACTGAAGATTCCTTCTACCGAACAGCAAATTCACGTTACTTGGAGGGTGAGAAGTGGAAGCGGTGGACATCCCAGAGAGCATTTGTGGCCTTGTACATTGCCTCCCACAGAGGTCACTATGACGCTGTGCGGTACCTTCTAGAACAAGGTAATCTGGGCAGAAAGCATGGTACTTTGGAGAGTCTCGGGGGACAGCATCTTGGTCTTCTTGGATCCTTCAAGTGCTGATTCCCTGGGTCTGAGTCCTGTCCCTCACAGAGCTGGGTCCGTGCCAGGCCTCCATGGGTGTCTGGGAGTGTCTCCGTTCATGCCAGGCAGAGGCTGTCGAGGCCAGACCCTGGAAGATGCTGCCTGTTGCAGGGAGACAGAAGTTCAAGGCTCCTGGACAGGGAGCAGCAAAGGGTTTCCTGGCCTGTTATTTCCAACCAGAACACTGCTGGGGACATGGCCACACTGTCTGCACAATTCCAGTCCCACCTGCAGTTGGAACGTCCCAGGTGGCCTGGCCCACGGGTGGTCCTCGGACGGGCCCTGCCTTCTTTCTGCAAGTCTTGCAGTTACTTCCTCTGGTGACATTCTCCCCAGACTCTTCTCACTCTTGCCTCCACTTAGGGGTGACCATTGTTCTGTCTGTCCCCAGGGAGTCCCCATTGCCTCTGAATTGAAGGGCTTTGCTTGAGATTCTGCCGGAGTACTCTTTATCCTCCTCGGACATGGGGTATTTTGTGTGGGGGGGCGTGCTCATGATTGAGATGCAGAAGGTTGGAAACGTGTAGGCAAGAGCTGCAGGGCCCCTGGGGAGAGGAGGCTGGCGAGGCCGCGTGGGTTTGATGGGCAAGCTTCATGTCAGACCCCTCCTCTCAGCTCCTCTATTGTCCCCACTCCACCAAGCACGGTGGAGAGCAGCCCGGGTTTCCTGGGCAGGATGACTGGGCTGCGTGTCGGGCACATGAACCTCTGAGCTGGGCGAGGGTTGGCGACTGTGCCCTCTGCCTTCCTCCACTGCCTCTTTCCTGTTGAAGAATGAAATATGGCTTCTCACAACCCAGCAGTCCTTTAAGCTCATGAAAAGTCATTTTCACTCTGATGGAACCGTGATGTATTTGAAGGCACCAGTTAAAAAAATGACAGCCGGCTTTGCAAAGTTTTCTGTCCCCTGCAGATGCTGCTGGGAGGAGGCATGTGGGGTGGACTCCACCATCCAGAGTCTGATGGAGACTTGGCCTCACCAGCCAGCCATAGCTTATGAAAACAGGCCACTGTCGGGAGGTCGCGAGGGTTCAGTGTGTGAGATCCTTGCAGCAGGGCGCCAAGTCTCACCAGCCAGCTATAGCTTATGAAAACAGGCGCCGAGTTTAATTGAATTGCCTTGTTTTCTGTGTCATGATATTTGTTACCCAGAATTTGATTCGATTCAACAAGTCCACACTGGACACCTGCCATTAGCCCGTCCATCTTCGGGAGACAGTGAGGCATTCAATCGAAGGGAGATCTGTCCATGAGTCAGGCTGCTGGTCCTCCGTCACTTCCCAGGGCCTGTCTCCTCCAGGCCCGAGCTACGTGCCTGGGGTGAAAACAAAATGAGTATCTTCTACCCTCATGGAGCTCACTGGGGAAGTTATCAGATTACAAATAATTAACTCCATGGTCAGTCGCATGGGGGTATCCTGAAGGTGGCAGATGTCTGCTGAATTCATGCAGGGGTGCTGTGGGGAAGGGGAGCTGAGGAGGGCTTCCCCGGAAGGTGAATGGAACACTAAGAAGGACAAGAGTTGTCCCAGGACTGGGGAAAAACAGGCAAGAGTTTTGTTTGTGACAGGAACAGTTTGTACAAAGGGCCGGGGGCAGGATGCAGAGCAGGGTTTGAGGGTAAAGACAGAAGGTGGGTGAAATTAGACCCTCCACCGTGGGCAGGGTCATGGAGGAAGAATGTGGGGGGCTGGTGCTGCACTGATTGGGGGGGGTATGGGTGAGAGAGCAGCAAAGATCAAGACATTAACCCCACAGCAGGGGGATTGCAGTGATGAGGTCTAAGTGGGAGATGACATGGCACTGTGGAAAGACACTGGCTGTCATGAGGGGACAGACTGGTGCTGAGGGGTGCTGGAAGGGCAGCAGTGCCCGGTCCGGCCCCTCCTGTGTTTCTGGTGCCAACTGTCTCTGAGGGAGGGCTCAGGCCAGGAGAGTGGCCCTCGCTGACCCGGCTTTCTCATCTTACAGGTACCAACTTCCTGGATAGCACGCCTCTGGGCAGGACACCCCTGCACGTGGCCGTGGCCATGGGCCGGCTGGACTGTATGAAACTCCTGCTGGAGCACGGGGCCCCCATCCAGGAGAAGGACGCCAAGGGGGAGACCCCCATCTCCATCGCCCGCTGCGTGAACCGCAAGCTGACGGAGCGGCGCCTGTTCCTGCTCTACTGGCTGGCCAAGGGGACGGGGAAGAAGCGCATCAAGGACCTGATCCTGAGGCAGGTCTTCCAGAGGATGTGCTCCAGCTTGGGTTCCAGGAAGACCTCAAGTTAGCTCCCCTGGAGACGTCTGCCCTCCAAAGCCGACCCCGGCGACTGGGCAGAGGTCAGCCCGTGGGACCCCCGGTGGTGCTCGCCAGGGCGGGGACGGGGAGAGAGCCAGACTCAGACGGGGAGTTCACCGTCCTGCTGGATGGTGACTTGGGGAGGGGGTGGCGGGGCCGCGTGCTCCTGTGCATATTCTGACCCATTACAGACCCACAGACCCGCGCGGCCTTTAATTCTAAGCTGTTTGCGCCTCGTGTTCCCTCATGCTGAGGCAGGGGGTGACAGGAACTGACCCCCCACCCAGGCTGTTCAGGGCAGCGCTGTCCAGGACAGATCACAGTAATGAGCGCGACTGTCACTCTGCAAAGCAAGTGCCCGCCACTGTCGGGAGGTCGCGAGGGTTCAGTGTGTGAGATCCTTGCAGCAGGGCGCTCCCTGGCTAGGGGTGTTCTGGAAGCGTGGCCGAGCCATGTTTGAGGGACAGAAGCCAAGCGGGGGGGAGCTTGGTTCTCCCACGTGGCTGCCTCAGGACCTCAGCGAGGCGCTGCGGAAGGTGGTGGGAGACGAGTGAGCTCACACAGGACAGAGCCTGGCTTCTCGCTGTGGCCAGTGCCAGCCCCGCAGCCTCCCCAATGGCAGGCAGACCCCCTGAGTGTCTGCGCCCGACTCAGGCCACCTCGGATCAGGCTGGGAGTGGGCCTGCAGCAGCCCACCCGCCCTGCAGATGGGGGCCTGGGCTTGGAAGCAGACAGAGAAGGTCTGCAGAGGGCACCGGGACCCAGCAACAGCAGAAATTCAAGCCAAAGGCTGCTCGGTGGTTCTAGAGCTTTCTAGGGCAGAAACCTGAATTTTTGAAAGGATAACTTCTGGTTTTTAAATGTTGGCTTGAATTTTGGGGGAAGACGGCATGGTACAGAAAGAGTGAGAAGATTTGAGGCACCCACACACCCTGTGTGCTGTCCAGCTCATCTGCTCTTCCCGGGAACCAACCTAAGGCCCAGTGGGACGATGCACAGCTCTGAGCCACGGCCAGGGAACGGCCAGGGTGCTCACAAGGTGCCACGTGTCATGCACCTGCTGCCCCACCCACCCGTGGCTGTGTACGTTTTCCTGAAGCCCTATATTCCAGCACCACCTCCAGCATCCGAACGCGTGGCCAAGGTCTCCTGACAATCGAGGGGCTGTCTTTGCGGTGATGGAAAATGACTCTGTGTCCTGGCTGCCCACTTACATCCCAGAAACCGGATTCAGCTTTTAAATTAATGGGCCACATTTCCTGCTGTCACAGCAAGCAAGGTCTTGTTGACGCTGGGGTCTTGTACTCGTCTACGTGGCCTGCCCAGCTCAGCAACCTGTTTGACAAACAAGAGTCAGGAAGAAATAGCTTCGCATCAGCCGCGTCCAAGCCGAGATCTTGTGTTTGGCAGACGTTCCCTAAAGTCAATAGGCAGATATTAAGTCACCCCAATCCAACGGGTCAGTGCACTTAGCTAATGAGGTGTGCGGAAGGGTGACTCGGGCGCCTTTTAACTTAACAGGTGGCGTCACTCCAGGTCCGCGTCTGGCAGTAGCTTTGCTCGGCTGTCCTGGTTGTTGGGAGAGACAGCTGCCTGGCACCTGAACCCACAGTTCTGGGAGGAAGTGCTGTAGCTTCACATGCCCCCAATTCAATTAGGCGCTTGGCCAGGTGTAGGGCAAGTTGCACCCTCACTCACTGTGGTGCCAGTTTGCTCGGTCTGTGGCAGGGTCATTTGCACACTTGGGGCCTGGGGAGAGCTCCTCGCTGTAGGCAATCTCACACCCTGTGTTGGAGCTGGGGTGCAGCTCAGTCTGTGCAGGGATCTGGGTTCAGCCCCCAGCACGAAAAACAAAAAAAACCAAAAACCCAAACCAAGCCCTGCATCTCACCTGGGAACAAGCCCGAATCATGTAGTATAAGAAATACGTTCATAATCACAAAATTTAAAGCTGCAAACTTGTCGTTGTGTTGCATCTTGTAGTTAATTCATTAAATGTTAAATTTTTTGTGTTTTCATACTTTGGGAGCAAACAAAAATTGGGGGAGGGTTGATCCTGAACACTTTGGTGGGACCCTGAAATCCTTGTAGGTCCACGCCCTGGAGAGGGCGGAGCAGCTGTGGTCTCCATGCCCAGCGGGGCCACCCCTCTTTGTGCAGAGGAAGTGGGGCTCCTTGGAGAGGAGCTCCCATGCACTTTTGCACATGGAGGGCTGGCCTTTCAATCTCCAGCAGGAAGGGCCACCTGTGCAGAGGTGGCAGTGCCGGCTGGGCCAGCGCAGGCCTCAGGTGGCATCTGGCCAGTTCTGCCATGGTGGGTCCCGCTGCTCTGAGACAGGGTCTCCTATAGAGAAGTGTGGAGGAGAGTTTTTGTTCGTGGTCCCTGAGGGTGCTGGGTGCCACTGCTGTCCGAGAGCATGACTGGGAACCTGGCTGGAGTCTGAGAGACGAGAGGAGACCCATCAGGGCCTCTCCTGGGCTCTCAAGTTGTGACCACTGGAATTGGACTCAGCTCAGCACCCCGGGAGATGTGGCTGCCTGTCCTGGCCTCTCTTGGAGACACAGGAGGGTTCCCCTCGTCTCATCCCTGCCAGTGACACTGCTCACCTGTAGCCGTGAGCAGAGCTGGACATGGGCTGCAAGTGGACGAGGAGGCGGGTGCATCGCTGTCCTGTTTCCATCTCCTTGGCAGCTGGGATGCTCCACCAAGCCAATGTTCACCTGGAGCACACCTGCCCCCTGGCCTTTCCCCCTCCATGTAACCTCCTTCTGTGTCGTGTGTAATTGCAAGTTGCCTCCTTGTGGAAGTGTGATGGAAATTAAAAAGCTCACTAGACTCTGGGTCTTACAGGGTGACCTAAATATCCTTCCCACTTGGCCTCCATGTGGCCTCCATTCCAGGTATCACTACAAAGGTGCTATTCTACCCTGCTGATCCGCTAGACCTCTGAGCACCCTGGGTCTCTTGGACATCACCTGCTCTTTGGCACTTTGCGTTTTTGCTCCAAAGTCCCCTCCGCAAGCTAACACTGGCCCTGGCTAGACCCTTTCAGACGCACGGTTGACCACGCTCTCCCATGGGCAATGCCGCTCTGTGGCACCTGGTACCATTGCCATGTATTCCGGGTGTTGTAGGCCAGGTTTCCATTCCTCTCTCCCTCTTCCTACTTGTGTGGCCTTGGGAGTGAAGGTCACCTGCCAAGAACTTGGCGGCCTCACCTGCTCCTTCCCAACCTGGTGGTGCTGGTGAAATGACCAGTGTGGACTATGTTCTCAGACCCCTGGTCTGACCCTTGGTCTTGCAGTGCCATAGGAAGCACCAGGGGTTGTGGCCTGGCAGATCTGGTTAGAATGTTCCTCTGCCTTCTGCCGTGTGGCACTGGGCCAGGCAGTATCACCTGTCAGAGCCTCAGTTTCCTCATCTTTACTTTGAGGTAATGACACCTGTCTCCTGTTGTCACTGGAGGGATTAGATGCTTGGCATAGAGCAGACAATTGAAAAATGTCAGCCATTATTATTATTATTACTACTGCCACTTAATTTGCTTAAAATGTTTACTCACTGGGAATCAATACACTCTCTGTTTCCAGAGAGCCTCATACATTTTCAGCAAACCTTATACAATGAGAGTCTCCATCCGGAACTAATCATTCCCAAAGTGGGAGATGAATAATTTCCCTCAGACTTGCTGATTTTGATATGAAGTGGAGGCCTTCCTCAGCAACTTGCAGACTGCGCTCTGAACTTGAAACTCCAGGGCCAGTTCTGCAGGAGAGGAAAACAAGCTCTAAGGCGAGAGGAAAATTCCAGTCGCTGAGCTCTGCCTCCGCAGTGCGCACCGACTACGGCAGCCTCCAGCAGGGGACACAGACACTCATTAACATTTAGAAAAACACCGGTGTTTGTGTTCATTGCAAACGTCAGAGATGCTGCAGTCTGCGCCACTTTGAAAACTCAAAGGTGGGCTCACATGGGGGATCACAGCCACATATTTCTGCCTGAACCACAAAACTGTCCAGAGGGGGAATACATACATATCACACACACAGCTCTCATGACATCCCAAAGGAATCAGTAAGCCCACCCAGGGTAACAAGAAGCTCTACCACACCACCAGCCAAAGAGATCACCCCAACGTGTCACCACGATGTCACTCTTGACCCATTTGGTGGGTGTACATTCCCAATTTACAGTTGAAAAATGGTAAATACTGGTTATGCCTGGGCTGTGGTGGGTGTGAGTGTGCCTGGGAAGTGTCTTGACCCCGAACCGGGGAGCAGGTCAGGTCCTACATCCTTGCAGGATCACGATCAGTCAATATGTTTAGAACCTGGCAAGTGGGCCCAGCCACCCCTCATGTATCAATCATCCTACAGAGACCAGGCCTTTGTACATAAGGGGCATGTTTGTGAGTGCTCATAACAGCTGTTCTGGCAGCAAGGCCTGGAAACACTCCAAATGCCCACCAGGGGGACGTGGGGGGCACATTTAGCAGCTGCTGTGTACATATAGGCCAAGGCAGGAGGGGCATCTGTGACGTGTCATTAAGAGAACTAGTTGCCCAGGAAATGTGTGTGTGCACTGAGCTGCAGTTTTAAAGAGGGGCCAACCCAACGCCTGTGCACGTTGGGTGGAGCGTGAAGGCTGATGTGTGCAAGATGCGCCCTGAACCCCAGCGTCACTTGCTTCAGGGAAATCTTGGGATAGAGACTTGTGAATTGTGATAACTGGCACCTCTTCTCTCTACTGTGTCAAAACACGCAAAATTTACCATTGATGGCTTTCAGTGCACCACAATGTGGTGCAAGCATTGCCTCACCACACTGGGGAGCAGAAAATATTCCAGAATATTCCAGCCACACCTCGAAGGCTCCTTGCAGCCCTCAGTGACTGCCAGTCCACTTCTGCCTGAATGGATTTGCATGTTTGGGATATTTCTGGTGAATCCAATCCCGCCAAGGAGGCCTTTTGTATCTGACGTTAGCATAGTGTCCTGGGGGTTCACCCACATTGCATCACAGCTTAGTATTTTGTTCCCCTTTATGGCCAAATAATATCCTTTGCAGGGGTGAGCCCCGTTTTATTCATGCATTCGTCAGCTGGGGAACATTCAGTTGCTTCCACCTTTTGGCTACTAGGAGTAGAGCTGCTGTGAGCGTGATGTCCACTACGGATGGCTCGTTTCAGCTTTCAGCTCTTCCAGGTGATCATCTAGGAGGGGCATTGTCATGGCGATTCTAACTATGTATCTCCCTTTCACACTTAAAAAAATTGATGTAAAGAAGGAAAGGAAGGACAAAGAAACCCCTTGCTCGGGCTCTGCCAAGTTGGAGAGCCACAGCGTGCCCCACCCAGCACTTTCCCAGGTGTCCACCGCATTCTTTCGTTCATTCTGTTCAACAACCTTGGAAAACAGACCATCTGCAACCGAACCTAGAGAGGGTTTGTTCAAGAGGTCACTGACCCCGCTGCCCAGAGATGCTAAATTCAGTGGGTTTGGGGCAGAGTCTGAGACTCTGCATTTCTAACATTTCCAGGGACGCTGGTGCTGAACGGCACCGAGCAAGTTCCACCTCACGTCCACTTGCCACTGAGGGAACAGAAGCTCATAGATGGTCAGCACCTTGCCCAGGGATGTGGAGCACCCAAGTGGCAGAGTGAGGATGACCTACACCATGGATTGACAGGCACCTGCCAGCCTTAGCAGTGCCAGCTCACAGCACTGCCCCTTCTCTATGGGGCTGGTGAACTCCGTCCCACACCCCTCTGGAGGACAGGCTGGGCATTGCTGGTGGGCGTTCCTGGCCCGCTTTCTCCTCTGAGCCCCCTTTCCCACTTGTACATTCAGAAAATGCTGGCACTTATTTTCAAAGCATGGAGGAGGTGCCTGGCCAGAGTCCTGGCTGAGCACCAGTGGGGAGTGCAGGATTCAGGACCTATGGGCAGGTGCTCAGGCCCCACAGACACCTCTTCCGGATCCTGAGGGAAGACAGCCACCATTAGGGAACCTGGCCACCACTAGGGAACATCCTTTTTTCTCTCTAGGTCCTGGATTTGGAAGGAAACCCCTCCCAGGCCGGCCAGCTACCGGCTCCCGATAGGTGGCGCTGTTGCTCTCCGCTGCCACAGGTGGGGGACGCGCCGGTCCTGGCGGCCGCCAGGTGGCGCAGCGAGACCACAAATGACTCGCGGAGCCGAAAACTTGCCGTTAACCTGACTTGAGGGTCCTGCATCGCTTTTCTCCTCCGATTTGGACCCTTGTGCCCCAAGGGCTTCCCACTCTTGATTCTCTTGTGCTCTCTGGATATTTTCATAGTTTATAATGTTTAATAAACCATTATAGTAGCTTTATGTGAGTAGTATTTCCACATAAAACTTGTAGTCTAAGAACTTGGGCACTGGGTTCTCCAACTGACTCAAAAGTCCTCCTCCAGGGCCAGGGGTGAGAGCTGGCCAGCTCTTTCCCCCTCCCTTTCCACACTGGGGACTGAACCCAGGGTTGCACTGGACTGCACCCCTAGCCTTTTTTATTTTTATTTTGAGACAGGGTCTGGCTAAGTTGCCCAGGTTGGTTTTGAAATTGTGATCCTCCTGCTTCAGCCTCCCTGGTAGCAGAGACTACAGGCTTGTGGGGCAAGAGCTAGCAAGTTTTAGGGGCAAATTCTATTTCTTACTCCCACCATGGGGGAAAAAAATCTATGCTCTTTCTTTTACTTCTAATGAGCATTTTAACTAATGTCTCTGCCCCCCAGAAGGGGTGACCAAGGAAGGTGAGAAGGAAGAGCGCTGTCTCAGGAATTCTGAAGTTCACCACCCTCGGCCTTATTCCTCTCCAGCAATGTCCCAGCCACGTATGGGCAGAAGGACTGAGATTTAAAAGGAGCACACCTCGGAATTATGGTTTTTATACCAAATTTTTCCTTCAAGCAATTCATGATGTGTCTCCAACTTTCTGTGAATGGCAGTACCTTTCGTACCTGGCTCCCCTCACGTGGGGCTTAAGAACTGCAGGGGAGGAATGAAGACATGTACAGGTCTGGTTCTGTCTGTGCTATGAAATGTTCGATTCTTTAACTGGTTCTGTAATACCCCATGAGGTTTCGTGTATCCCACCTCACAGATGGGGGCGGGGCTGCGGGGAACCAAAGCCCCTGCCCAGCTTTGACAAGGAGATGAATGGGGACGGCTGTGGGGAGCCCGGCCCTGGGCAGGGGTGGAGTTTTCTCAGCACAGCGACCCACCCGAGCCCCCCACTCTCCTCCAGGCCAGGTGCTCGGGTGGGTCCCACCAGGAAATGGTTTCACCCTCTCCCTGCCGCTGCCCATGCCCATGCCCATGCCCTGGCCCGAGCTTCCCCTCTGCCTCTGTGGGTGCCAGATCCGACAGTCTGCTCTACAGGTCTCAAAAGCCCAGAAGAACGCAGTGTTTCCCTCTCAGGGGGCCCTCCCCGCTCAGAGGTGCCTCTGCGCCCTCCCCAGCCCACTCCACTTGTTACCTGAGTGGCAGACACTCCTCTCTTTAGAAGGTCCTTACTGTGGACATCAGTTAAAGTCCCCAGAGAGCAGCCCTCACAGAGCTGATGGCTTGGGGCAATGATGGGACAGTCCTGGGAGGATAATGAAGCTGAGCTGTATGGGAAGGACCCACAGCGATGGGCAGAGAGCCACAGTGGGCAGTGCTGCGGGGGATAGGGCTGGGCTGTCCAGAGCAGATGAGACGGAGCTGAAACCTGAGGAGCCCGAGGACTCTGGGCAGCCCTAGAACTTTCCAGAAGCCACTGGCATGTGACAGCTTAGTTCCCAAAGGAGGAAGCAGAGGTTAAAGGTGGGTTAGGCAGGCTGGGGAGGCCTGAAATTGTGATCCTCCTGCTTCAGCCTCCCTCGTAGCAGAGATTACAGGCCTGTGGGGCAAGAGCTAGCAAGTTTTAGGGGCTGCAGTTTAGGCTGCAGCGCTGGCCGTGGCCAGGCAGTGCTGTGTAACAGTCCCTGGCTGGACCATAAAGGACCACCTTCCACTTGGACATCTGCAGCCAGGCTGGGCACAGCTGGTGCGTCTCCTCCTATGCCTCTCAGCGTCCTTGCAACGGCAGGTGGGGACATGCAGAGCTTGGCAAGGTGCAGGCTCAGAACTACTCACTCTTTCTCTGGATGCAGATCAGTGGTCCAGCAAGTCAGAAGCCAAGCCCAAGGTGAAGGTCAGTGGCAGGGGTGGAGGACAGAGGGGTGAGAAGGCTGGCCTGGCCAGAGAGGAACTTGCACCCTCCTGCCTTGGCCTCCCAAGTCACTGGCATTACAAGCTGTGTTTTAAAGAAAATAGTCAGCAAGAGGGGGGCTGGGGCCGGGGCTCAGCGGTACAGCGCTCGCCCAGCATGCACGAGGTGCTGGGTTTGATCCTCAGCACCACATAAAAATAAATAAATAAAAAAACATTAAGAAGAAAACTTATGAGTCAACAAAGAAACCATAGTAAAAAAAAATTAAGAAAAAATAGTCAGCAGGAGGCAAGATTGCAGCGGGGAGAGGACGATGACCAGGCCAGGGGTGGGGTGGGGGATGGGCAGAGGGGCGGAGTCCAGAGCTGTGGGGAGGGGCAGGTGAAGCTGGGAAAGACGTGTCCTTGGAGCAGCTTGGGATGGTGTGCCACTTACTGAGAAGGGAGAAGCGGAAGATGGGGGGAACCAAGCCTTCTCTGTCTCCTGTGGCCGCCGTCACAAATCATGTGAACTCCGTGACTTCAACAGCAAGCTTCCTTTCTCACGGTCTGCGTGGAGGTGACCGCAGGGCTGCGCTCCTTCTGAAGGGTTCAGGGCGGGAGCCTTCTGCTCCTCCAGCGTCAGGGGCTTCTGTCCCTGGGCTTGTGGCTGTGACACTAGCCTCTGCCTCGGCCTTTACATGACCTCCTCTTCATGGTGGCCTGTGTCTGTTTCCGGGCCACTGAGTTCAGGGTTCACCCCAATCCTGGACAGTCTCATCTCAGGTCCTCACTTAGTCACATCTGCAGTGACCTTGTTTCCAGATAAGCTGTGCTTTACAGGTTCTGGGTGGATATGTCTCCGGGGACCACCTTTCTGCCCACTGCAGCCATTACATCTGCAATGTCTACCGCCCATCAAGCAGATGGGCAGAAGCCCTCAGGGCACACCTGGCTGGGGCTCACGGGAAGGCGCTCACTGTGTGTATATGTTTGGAGGATGTCAGCAAACAGTCACCCAGGGCAGAGGGCTTTGATAGACAGAGGACAGCCCATGCCCAGGCCCCAGGGTCTCCTTTACTTAGAGCCCCGTAAAGGGGAGCCCAGGTAATAGGAGAGGAGAGGCTGTGGTGCAGAGGGGCAGCAGCCCAGACGAGGAGGTGCAGAGAAACTGAGCCACAGCATGCAGGTGTGACTGTCCACTTTGCCAGGGACAGTTTCTGAGGGACACTGGGGACAGGCATGTTATTGAAGGGGATTGAAGAGCATGTTGCAGAGCCAGAGAAATGAGACAGCAAGTGGGGAGACTCCCCTGAGGACCTGCCTGCCCCGTGGAGCCAGAGGGGACTGTGGCTTGAAGGACAGGGGACAGGGCGGTCCACGCCTGTGCCAATGGGAAGCCTGGCCAGGAGGGAGCGGCCAATGATGGAGGAGGGAGGGCCAGCTCGAGGCCCCTGGAAGTCCTCCGAGAGCCGTGGTGGGGTGCAGGGGGCACCCTTGAAGATGGGACACCCCCAGGCCCCTCCCATGGCCCCCACTTCCTGGTCCAGACCAGGTTTCCTAATGAGGCTTTATAAGCCCTGCACTATGACACATTAGGAAGGTGGAACAACAGCATGGTCCAGGCTGACCAGCGTTTGCTAACTTCTGATTCTCTATCCAGCTGCTTTGCCCAAGCAGGTGACCTGTCACCCCAGGGCCTTCTCCTCCTGAACACAGCCCAGGACGTCAGGTGGTTCCCAGGGAGCCTCTGTGTGAGTCTCTATGGCCGCTGTGACAGTGGGCACAGTTGTAGTGTGAGATTTGTGATCTCACAGCTCTGGGGGCCAGAAAAATGAACTGGGGCTCACGGGCCCCAACCCAGCAGGGCCAGCTGCTGTGGAGGCTCCGGGGGAGAGCCACCCTGGCCTGCCAGTCTCTGGAGTGCCACTCAGCCCCTGCTCCTCCCTCCGTCTTCAAAGCCAGCAGCGTCACGGTGGCCTGCCCTGCGTCTGCCTGCCCGTCCTCCCTGAGCCCCTCCTGCCTCCCTCACGTAAGGACCCTGTGACCAGTGGGCCGGGCATCTCCCCAGCTCAGGATCCCTGGCCGCACCTGCAGGCTCCCTCTGCCACGCGTGGTGACACAGGTTCTGGGGGCACGTCTCAGACCACAGCATCTAACGGTCAGTCTCAGTCACATCTCCCCAGGTGACCCAAATGTCTGTTCCAGCTGCTGTTTCCCATCGCGTCCCCTTGCTGAGCTATTGCCCTTGCCCTGGAGTGTCTAGCCTGGAAGAGACCCACCTCAGCCCCTGTTTTCATGACACTGGCCTGTCAGGAAGGCCAGCTGTGGAGTCCTGTGTGATACCCGCATCCCAAGCGTCTGTGATTCACCTGGGTCCTTCTCCAGTTTCCCTTTCCCTGATTTCCGGTGATCTGGACGTGGGCTCTGCAGGTGACCTCAGACTCAGGATGGCCGTTTTCCACCAGGCCACTTAGTGGGTGGTGAGTGCACCTCCCAGAACGTCCCTGCAGTAGGGACTGAGCCACTGACCGCTGCCCCTCCTGTGGGAGGCACTGTCCCCAGCCCCCTTCTGCTCGACCTTTCATTCCTGTGGTGAAACACATCACGGGGCATTTGCCCTTGTAACTCCTTGTGCAGTTCAGTGGCGTCTAATTCACACACGTTGTGTTGGGAACGCCACTGCCCCCATCCAAGAACTCTGTCGTCTTCCCAAACGCAACTCTAAACCCATTGACCACGAGTGCCCATCCCCCTTTTCCCCAGTCCCTGGAACCCGCCACGGCACTTCCTGCATGTGAATCGGGATACCCTAGGACCTTCACGATCGCAGATGTATCCCCTGTTTGTCCCTGTCCATCAGGTGGAGTGCAGGGTTCAGCACACTGTGCACCAATCCCAAACGTTCATGTCGTCCAAGAAGACCCTGCACTCATGAAGGAAGCGGTCACTTCCCGTCCAAGGAGACCCTGGTAACCACTCCCCTGGCAACCACTGACTAGGTTGCTATGGATCCACCTGTTCCAAGCATTTCAGATCCGCGGAATCACACAATAGGTGGCTGTGTTTGGCCTCTTTCACTTAGCAGAGTGTCTTCAAGGTCGTTTCCTGCGTTTCATGGTGGAGTGGCCCCTCTGCAGGACTGCACCTCCTCTCTCCGAGTCTGTCTAGTGATGGTCCTCCGCCTTCCCCTCCTCGGCTCTCTCAACAGCGCTGCCCTGAGCAGGGGGCGCCTGCTCTCCAGGTGGACGCACAGCTCAGGCCATCTTGGGTGCACACTTAGAGTGGGGTGGAGGGGCCTGCAGCCCCTGGGTGGTCACCTTTTGGGCACCTGCTGAGCTGTTTTCCCAAGCGGAGTTCAGCCCAGGTTTCTCGCATTGTCACCCGCGCTGTCCTGTCTTTTGAACGTAGCGTCCCCTCACCTCACCTCCTGTGTCCACCTTTGAGCCAGCTGCTGTTCCTGAGGAGCCAGCTGCTTCCCGGAGCTTGCAGAGCGGTGGGCTCCACCTCCTGACCGCTGCTCCTGCAGTTCCTTCCCCAAATCCTTGCAGGGAGCTGGCTTCACTCCTGGAGCCAAGTGCATTCCGACTGAAGGGGCAGGGGACACGGGGCTCTCTGGCCTTAGGGGTGCGGCTGTTTCTATGTGGGGTGGCGGGATTCCACCTGCCAGTTATCACTGATGCCCGGATAATCCCGCAGTGGGCCAGCGGGTTCTGATGCCCTCTGAGGTGCTCCTCAACAGTTTTCAGCACACTGGCCATTGTCACCGCAGTTCAATGTAAGAACGTCACTCTCTGACTTTAAGATGGGAACGATGCCTTTTCATCTACCCACGGCAGAGAATGTTCCAGAAGCCCCCAGGGAGGCAGCATCTACCCTTTCTCCAGCGCTCACACCCTGTGGACACCCTTGGTGACGCTGCTGAGGCCTTCTGGGCCTTTCTGCGGTGGTGTTAGGCCACTCTGGGAGAGTCCCTGCTCTGCAGCCTCTGCTCACCTGGGACGGGGAAGTGCACCTGGGGAGTGGCCCATGTTCTTACTCCCCCAGACCTTCCCCCAGAGCCCCCTGCGCCCTCCTCCCCTCTGAGCATGAGCCTTGGGGAACCCCAGAGCCCAGAACCAACTCTGGGTGTCCTCTGCTCTGGCAGCACCTCTTTTTGGAGTAACAGCGTGATGGTTGTTTCCCCCACTAGCAGAGGGCCGAGGAGCCGAGAAGGGGAAATGCATGATTTTGATACAAATATGATTGCCTCGGAGTTTCATCCCTGGGGCAGGCAGTAAATCGTTAAGACCTATGGGCTCTGCCCCTCTCATCAGATGAGAGCCCAGTGTCCTGGGCACGCTTGGTCCTTCCCTGGCCTGATGGCACCAGGAAGTACGTGCCCATTTTAGGGTCCCAAGAGTCTTTTGCAAGGGCAAGACCCCCAGTGTCTGGGGTGCCCCTGGGCGGTGACTGGCTGGGGTAGGTAGCAGCTGTCCCAGTCCCCACCACACCCTCCTGGCTTTTCCCCAGTCCTGCCACCCACTTGCAGGGCTTGCCTAGTCCCCAGAGTCTGTGACCGCTAGAAAGATGGCTTGGGTTTTCTTACCACTCAGGGCACCTCTAGGCCTGCCTAAGGGCCGGGTGGGCAAGGAACACAGGGCACAAGTGATTTAACATTCCCACAACTCCTGCTGCCGCCAACGGTTGGTGATTTATTTTGGGAAAGGCTATAAGCTGAGAGGGCCCCTTGCAGTTCCTCCCCCAGGAAGTTTAGAATTAGAACCAGAGGATACGACTCCACAGAGCCTCTACCGGAGCGAGTTCAAGGGGGAAGACCTTGATCCCTTTGATTCCGTCTCAGACCCTGCAATCGGGTCTGGCATCGTTACGTATGTGTATGATATATGACATGTGCATACAGGACACATGATGGATGTATGTAATTTTGCTGACTCCTTGGGAACAAGACATCTCAACATCCTGTTTTCATATGTCCTGAGCAAAAGATAAGGACCTGATTTAGACCCACAGAGCGCCCCGGGACCCCTTCATGCAGGGCAGACCTGCCTTCCCTCCTCCCAGAGCCTGCTGGCCAGTGGAATGTGGAGCCGACCTCCTCTGTGAGATTTTTCTTCCCAGGGCTCCGCGGATCCCTGGGGGCCAGAGGGTGCTCTGTGGCTTGGTCACTTGACCGTGGGTGCTGGTTTTGTTTGCAGGGAACCCGACTCATGAGTTTGGGGGCTCTGTGTGAAAGAGTGGACCCTCAACCACACCAGAAACGTTTGCCACATCGATCTGCCTCTGTGGACGCAGCCCAGCCAGTATTGGTGGAAGCGAGCCCTGGTGATAAACCCGGTGGGAGGATCCCTAGGGAGTTAGACAAGCACAGAGCACCTGCTCACAGAGAGCGTGTGGGAGCCGAGTGCGATGTCCCCGTGGCACCAGCTGGGGAGGGTGTGGCAAGCCAGGTGCAGCTGCTTGGAGGTGCAGGCCAGGGGAGCTCCAAACTCTCGGGGTGACGTGGACGTAGCTGATGCAGAGGGGCCTGTGCAAGTCCTCTGCTGAGCTACGTCAGGTTAGGAGCACAGGTAGGGCTGGCTGCCGGATACTGCAGCTGGGAGGAGAGCTTGTCCTTGTCCCCAAGGCCAGGTCTGGGCTCTGCTTCTGCTCTGGCCAGAGGTCCAGGGGCCGCTTGGGGACTGGCAGAGGAATCCTGCTCCTGGCTTCCTGTCTGACCTGAATCTAACTGGTGGCCAGTGGCCTTGGGTGGGAGGTTGTGCTCTGAAACACAGAAGCCTGGTGGGGACCCATCCACCTCTCACAGGTGTGGGAGTGGCCTGGATAGTGACTGGGCGCAGACAGGACCTGGTTCATGCTCACCTCTTGCCTGGAGTTTCCAGGGACTCCAGGTCTGGACCTGGACAGGGTGGCCTGTCCTCCCCTTGCCCGGCTGGACCCACTGCACTCCTGACCCATGTGGTCAGGCTGGGCGGGGTGGGGTGTCAGGAGTGGCCGAGTCAGGTCCTGGCCACCGAGGGCCCTGCCCGTGGCTATGGGGTGCTGCTCTCACACAGGCACACATGGGGACGGGAGGCCCCACCCCAAGCAGATGCCTCTCTGGATCCACGTTTTTCTTCTGAAAAGAGGAATTGGGAATGCTGTCAGCAGAAGCCGGCTCCTGCTTCTCACCCCCCGGGGGGCACAAACAGGGCCGTGCTGACCGCCCAGTGCCATCGGGTGTTGCCCTTGTCATTGGCGGTGCTGGGGGTCTCCGCAAGCCCCCACATCCCTCCACCATGGATTCCTAGGGGCTCCCATTTGTCATTTGTCACACATGTGCTCAGGGAGGGTCTGTGTGTTGGTCACCACTGCCCTCTGCTGGTGTCCCTGGGTGCTCCTCAGTGGCCACTTACCGTCCTGCTGGGAGGGGTGGGGGTGCACTCCCTGCGACTTGTCCTCTCTGCTCCCAGCATGATTGTCCTTGTCCTTGTCACTTACTCCAGCAATGGTGGCCTGCTCCTTGCTGGGTCAGTGCTGGGCTGGCACCTCCACCCCGGCATTTCACGGAGTGCTCACACTGTCTGCTGGGGCACTGCCATCTCCACTGTTTATTAATTCTGTGGTCCTGGGATTGAACCCAGAGCCTCATGCAAGTTAGACGAGCGCTTTACTGCTGAGCCACATCCCCAGCCCTTTTAAAAATATTATTTTGAAACAAGGTCTCGCTAAGTTGTCCAGGCTGGCCTTGAACTTGCCATCCTCCTGCCTCAGCCTCCTGAGTCGCTGGGATCACAGGCCTGCGCTGCTGCACCAGCTCTTGACAGGAGGAGTCCCCGCAGGGTCAGGGTGGCTCAGGGAGGAGCCAGGATTTGAATCTGATGAGTCAGTGGTCGAGGCAGGGAGGGCTGTGATGCCGTCCCAGAGGGGGTTTGACATGGCCACCGGGAAGACACTTACACATCGGGCTTGCTTCTCCCCACTCCCTCTAGCCCCAGATGACCCCCCCTGTCATGTTCATGTCTGTGTGTCCTACGTGTGCCTGTGCGTGTGCTGGCACGTGCATGTCTGTGCATGGTGTGCTTCTGTGTGTCTGTGCGTGTGCTCATGGTTGTGAGTCTAGTGCAGCTTGTAATATGCACACATGTGTGTGTCTCTGTGTGTCTGCATGGCAGAGGACTGAGGAGGTGGCAGATTGGCATTGTGCACAGGTTCACCAAGGAGCAATGTCCCCCTGTTCAGGAGTGAGCTGCAGAGGGGGCGCCAGGCCCAGGCAGAGGCAGGAGTGCAAGCCACTTGTCATAGGGTGTCCAGGGCCAGGCAGCCCCTGGCGGGTGCAGGGCTGCAGGGCTTCAGGGCCTGGGGCTGGGTGGTGGGGCTCCCATGGGCTTGGGTGGCTGCTTGGGGCAGGCAGTAGACCCTCTGCCTTGGGGTGCTTCCTGAGGGGCACCTGCTCCCCAGCTCTGAGGTGCGTATACAGGCACTCAGACCCACAGGCTGACCTCCTGGGGGTTCTCCAGGTAGTTCCTGGCTGGCACTGGGGCCTGGTAAGGCTGGCTGCCCCAGAAGCTGCCAGGAGCTCTCTACTGTGGTAACTGGGACCTCCTTGTCCTGCTGGGAGATCCTGGTGGGTGCTGGGGAGGGGGCAGGTGAGGTGGGTTCCGCAGGACCAAAGGAGCCCCTCCCGGTTGCCTCACAGTCGTTGGTCCCCTGGGCTGCTCTGGCCACCAGTGAGAGACACTTCTGTCTTCATGCCAGAGGGGGCAAAGGTTTCTCAGGAGAGAATGGCAGACGATCCCTGAGAGCAAAGCCAGGGCATTAGGGGCTGCTCACGGGAGTGTCTGGGGACAAAGCCCCAAGTTCACTTCCCCAGTGGGGTTGGGTCCCCTGTGCACGTCCCTGCAGACCCGCGTCCCCCGTGGTGCGCAGAGCAGCCCGACTGCCTCTCTGAGCAATTATTTGTCTGATGTCTGTCGTGTCTGCTCAGCTCTGTTCTCTGTGGATCCGGGGCTGTCTGTCTCGTTTGAGGGAATGAATGAGTGGCAGGAATTCTCTGTATCACTCAGGACATTTTGGGGTGTGACGGGCAGAAAATCGATTTAATCTGGCTTAAGTCCAAAGAGGACATCGCTGGCTCATGAAACTGAAGTGTTCAGAGGTCTTACTGGGTTTGGGGCTCAAGGGAGTGAAATGATATCACAGGGCTGTCCTGACCCTCCCTCATATCTGCGTCTCTTTCTGTTTGCCTCATTCTCTTTTCCTGCAGATGGGTTTTTACGTGGGTCTGGGAGCAAGGGTGGCAGGATACCCAGCTTATGGGGCCTTCATAGGTTAAGACCCCAGAGAGAAGGAGAAACTCTTTTCAGGCATCAAATCTCAGGGAAGTCCCTGATTCGTCTGTTTGGGTCACATGCCCTGTGGCCCAGTAGGATGAAGTATTCTGATTGGTGGCCTGGCTTATGGCCCACCCCTGTACAAGCCGTTAGGGGGTAGGGCAAATGATTGACATGTGACTGGAGACCTGGGAATCACCGGGAGGTGGTTTCATGAAGAAGACAGGGTGGAGCAGAAAGGCTGTAGATTTTTTTTCTTCATACTCTTTTCTAATTAACAAACACAACTTCTCTTCTCCTACATTGACCTAGTTTAGAAACCAAAGTTGACCTGTAACTTTTTATCTAACTTTGAGAACTTTCACAGTTCATGTACTCTGAGGGACTTAGAGCAAAACAAAATAAAACAAAAAAGGTAGAAATTGAGAGTAATTTCCCAACTGCTGCATTTCAGCTTTTAGCTGGCTGTGTGCTAAATGAGTGTATAGTATTAACTCAAAATGTGGCCCCAAATGGGTTCTCGCCACCATTAGGGTCTGGAAATTATGTCCTTGGGACACATTACCCTGAATATCACTGGAGACAGTAAATGGACAAGATCCGTTCCCGTGGCCTGGGGACAGCGAGCTCTTTGACTGGTCATTAGGAGCCTTAGTGCAGGTTATTTTTTTTCCATTAACACAATTGCAACTGCCCTGAAAGTCAAGTTATTATCTCTGGGAGGTGAGTTTCAGGTAGGCTTTGGGGGAGAGGTGTGAGTTTTGGGCCTAAAGTGGCAAGTTTGTGGGGACCTGAGGGAGGTGTTGCTGCTGGAGGCCACCTGGGATTCTACAGGAGGACCCCTGGCCCACTCTCTGGCCTCCACAGTGGCCCTGTCCATGTTGGTGTGGTGTAGCTGTGAAAGGGGGTCACTGGTGATATGTGATGGCTGTCTCTCTCGGTCCCCCGCTTCAGGGCCTTGTGACTCTGCCTCCTGTCTGGACAACAGATGTCATGACTTCATTTAAACAGAGTGTGTGCTGGAGCGCACGGGGACCCAGAGCAGAGGGAGGGCTCCCCACTCTCCTAATAAGACCTGGACACAGAGATGTGGACGACGGGGCAGTCACACGGCGGCTTGTGTGTGTTAACCAGCTGTCTCATGTGCTCAGGGTCACAGAGTACAAAGCCCGAGGGGCAGATGTGGAAATACAGCTGTTCCCATCTCTTGCAGATGTCAAGGTCCAGCTTTGTGTCACCCCTTCCCTGGGCCCCTCCAGGGTCTTGGTCCTCGCCAGCTCTGTGAGGGTCCAAGTGCTGTTCTCCACAGCCCGGCACCTGCCTGCCCCCCACCCGAGCTGTGGGAGCGCAGCATGGTTCAGGTTGCTCCATGAGGCGGTCCCTGAACATTTATCGTCGGCTGCGTTTGCCTGATATCAGGACAGTTCCCCATTTGTCCTGTAGGTGTTAGTCAGTGATGCTCACAGTGTAATCACCTACTTGATTGCATTTTAAAGAGAGTTTAATAGGCTCATTATATCAGTTTCTACTGCTGTGGAACAAATGAGTGCAAAATTAGCAGCTTAAAACAACATCATTTATTATCTCACAGTTCTTGGGTCAGAAGTCTGGGCACGGCTCATCTGGGCCCCCTTCCAGGGTCGCAGAGGCTGAAATGAAGTGTCAGTAGGGCTGTGTTCTCATCCGGAGGCTCGGAAGGGGACGAACTTCTGGCTCCCTTGGGTGGCTGGGGTGTTACCTTCCTCAGGGCCACTGGCCTTCACAAGGCCAGCAGGAAGCGGACAGCCAGAGACAAGGGGGACTCCTTCCTAAACTCTTTGATAGGCTCCCTGATTGGGGCAGGCCCACAAAGGATAAACTCCCTCTTGACTACCTTAGCACCAACTGATTAGGGACCTCAATTACACCTGAAGAGCCCCTTCACCTTGTCGTGGGCTGTAACACAATCTTGTTCCACCTGGGAAGTGAGTCCAAGGTCCACTCATTCCAAGGAAGGGACAGAGGCCTGGACACCAGTGGGCAGGATCACCTTCGGACCCTGCCTGCTGCCCCCATTCACAGAGGGTGCCCATAATCTCCCCGGTGGAGGCCCCAGCTGCTGCCTCCCTTGGGGGGCTCTTCCTCCCCTGCAGCTCTTGACAGCAGGCAGTCCTCCCCTCAGATCACTGCCTCCTTGAACTCGGCTCAGTGGCTCACAGTGGGTGTCTGTGAGGGTGTGTGATGTTCTGGCACCTTCCAGTCCCAGGCCATTCCCTTCTCTCACAGGATTCCACCCTGGTAGCCCTCCTTCCAAACCCCTTGGGGAGGAAACGCAGGAGGAGCACATGAGGCTCCGGTGTCTGCCAAGATGGGGGGGCGGGCTCCTCTTCCCTAGTGGATGTATGCTGGTCCCTGGTCCCTGGTCCCTGGGGGGAACACCAGGCGGGACCCACCCACCCTGAGAGGAGGGGAGGGAGCCTGCTCATCCTGCCTGTGCTGGAGCTGGCCATGCAAGGTCCTCAGGCTTGGAGACTTTGCCCTCCAGGATCCCGTGGTGAGGGGCCCAGGGCCCAGGTGTGAGGGCCACCTGGCAAGATGCCACCAGCAGGAACCAGGCAGGAGATGTGGAAGTGATGGCCCTGGCGGGGCTGCGGCCTTCCCCCAGCATGCCTGGTCCCAGTGTCCGTGGGGTGGGAGCCTGGGCGGGAGGGTCGCCCTGAGTGTCACTTTGCCCCGCCGTCCCCTCTGGAACCCTCTCAGCCTAGGTTTGGGAGGAGGACGCCGAACAGGATGGTCATGATTAATTCCACCAATGGTGGAGGCTTACCCCCCTGTCGGCCGTGGTTTGTGTGACGCAGCTGTTTAAGTGAGACGGAGCCTGGTTCTGGGTTTGTGTTTTCACCCTGGTGACGGCTACACTCTGGCTGGCAGCTTCTACAGAGGTTTTTTGGGGACCAAGGCGGCGTGCTTTGAGCACCCGAGGGGGAATCCCACCCCTGGCCTCCTGCCTTGGCCTTTTCCTCTTGCACCTGAGCTGGGACGTGGCCTGCTCCTTCTTTGTGCCACGGTGGTGGGCTTTCCCCTCTGACCCCTGCTCGGAAACGTGGGCTTCGCGCTCTGTCACCCCTTCCTACACACAGCTCAGGTCCCACCCCTACCCACTCTGCTGGGGTCACCAGAGGACAAGCCAATTGGGTACTGGATCTTGGGCTTGGAAATTCCAATATGAGAGCTCAAAAAACCTTTTGTCTTTGTGAGTCAGCTGCGCAGGTATCTCACTGTAGTGGCAGAAAGCTGACAAATACGGAGATGGACATCCTTCCTCTATTTTATTTTTTTTCATGTGGTGCTGAGGATGCGGTCCAGAACCTCCCCTGTGCTGGTCTTCCTGGCCCAGGGCCTTCCAGGCCACCTGCTGAGGTGTCACAGCGGGAAGCCAGGTGTGGAGCAGATCAGAGAGGCCTTCCTAGGGCTGTCCTTCCTTCAGGGGGCAGATGGCGCCAGGGCCCTGCCTGTCCCTCACAGCCACCTGCCTCTGTTTCACAGTGAGGGCCCTGGCCTGGCGCCCATCGCGGGACCTCTGAACCCTGTCGTTGCAGCCCCCCGAGTCCTCAGTCCATCCCGTGGCTCCTTGTCTGTGCCCCAGTGGGGCTGGTTTGCGTGGCTCCTTGGCTCCCTCCAGGTCCAGGCAGCAGCGCCTGCCCTCAGCACCCAGCGAGGTCAAGTGGCGGCTGCAGGGTCCACTTGGCCGGCCCGGCTCTCATTGCAGCTGCTCTAAGGCCGAGTGACTGCATGAGGTGCGTCTGCAGAGGACAGCAAGGGCCACGGGTGGGCCCAGGAGACCCGGGGAAGGACGCAGGTGGAGACTCCTGCCATTACTCTACATCGCAGTGGCCTGTGGGGGCCCCTGGTGAAGGGGCTGCCGTGTCTGTTTCAAGAGGAGCCCTTGCTGGCTGCCCAGGCTCGAGCTTCTGGCCTCTAGTGCCCTCCCGCCTCAGCCTCTGAGCGCTGGGCCTACCTTGTGCCACCAGGCCTGGCCAAGGGACGGAGGTGTTTTGTCACTGACCTTGCACAGGGCCCTTGTGACTGTCCTCTAATGTCCCCGGGTGTCTGAGGGGCAGCCCTGTCCAGCTGCTTCTGCTGGATCCTGCCAGCGGGCTCCTGGGCTCAGGGGCTCCACCTGGCCTCTGATTCTGGAAGCTCTCGCCTGCCTCATTCCCAGCAGGACGGTCTCTGCGGGCATCTCACGCTCAGCCTCGGTGGCAGGGCAGGGCTGCCTCGGGCTCTTGGCCAGCGCCTCCCTCTCCACCCAGGTAGGAGAGTGTTTCCAGGCCGTCCCCAGCCTGTGGCGGCAGGGAGAGGTGGCTTTCTTATACTGCGCCCTCCACCTGCTCTAGTCTGGCTGTCCCCTCCTCTAGACTTCCCAGTGGGGTGGGAACCTTCTCGGGGTCTTTGCAGGAGAGCAAACTGGGGGGTGGGAGCCTCGAGGGACCCGCAAGGTGCAGAGCCTGAGGTTCTTTGAGGGTGTAGCCGGAGTCTGCTCCAGCAGCCAGTGGGCAGCCCTGTGATCTCTGGGTGATCTGTACCCTCTCTGTGCCTCGGTTTCCCACCCAGAGGGTGTTCCCAAGGTCTGGCCTTTGTGCATCTCTCTGGGATTGCCCTGGACCCAGAAGGGCATACTGGCCCTGAGGACTCAATAATTCCATTTAAAATGTTTTGTACCGGTGCTTGGCTTATTAGCACCCAGCCTGGTTTTGTAAGGGGGAATGTTCCAGGGCCCTTTATCAGTTGGGCAACCAGAGCAGGGTTGGGGAGGTCTGTGTAGGGATTTAACTCAAGGAGTTGGCTTTGGTGGCAGTGGGGTCTGGCAGGGCAGGTCTGGCACCCCGGGGCAGGTCCTGGGAACAGGCTGGTGCTGGCATGATTGAGGCTGTGTCCGCAGGCAGACTCCTCCTCCTTCAGGGAGATGCAACCCTGATTTCTCTCTCTCTCTCTCTCTCTCTCTCTCTCTCTCTCTCTCTCTCTCTCTCTCTCTCTTTTTTGGTCAATCTTTATTATTTGTTATACATGACAGTAGAATGCACTTTGACACATCATATATAATGGAGTATAACTTCTCATTCTTCTATAGTTATACATGTACATAGGGTAATGATGTCTGAGTCATTCTACTGTCCTTCCTACCCCCACAGCCTCTCCCCTCCCTTCACTCCCCTCTATCTAATCCAAAGTAACTCTATTTTTCCCTAACCCTAACCCTATTGTGAATTGATATCCACACATCAGAGAAAACATTCAGCTTTTGGTTTTGGGGGATTGGCTTATTTTGCTTAGCATGATAGTCTCCAGCTCCATCCATTTATCAGCAAATGTCATAATTTCATTCTTCTTTAAGGCTGAGTAATATTCCATTGTGTATATATACCACAGCTTCTTCATCTGTTGAAGGGCACCTAGGTTAATTCCATAGTTTAACTATTGTGAATTGAGCTGCTATAAACATTGATGTGGCTGCATTACTGTAGTTTGCTGATTTCAAGTCCTTTGGATATAAACTGAGGAGTGGGATAGCTGGGTCAAATGGTGGTTCCTTTCCAAGTTTTCTGAGGAATCTCCATACTGCTTTCCAGAGTGGTTGCTCCAATTTGTAGTCCCACCAGCAATGTATGAGTGTGCCTTTTCCCTACACCCTTGCTAATATATATTGTTGCTTGTATTTTTGATAATTGCCATTCTGACTGGAGTGAGATGAAATCTTAGAGTAGTTTTATTTTGCATTTCTCTAACTGCTAGAGATGTTGAACATTTTTTCATATATTTATTGATCAACTGTATTTCTTCTTCTGTGAAGTGTCTGTCCAGTTTCTTAGTCCATTTACTGATTGGCTTTTGTGTGTGTGTGTGTGTGTGTGTTAAGTTTTTTGAGTTCTTTATATATCCTGGAGATTAGTGCTCTGAGATGTGTGTGGTGAGGATTTTCTCCCATTCTGGTCAACCCTGATCTTAAGACCTTCACTTGATTGAGCCAGGGCCACCCAGACCACCCAGGTTAGTCTCCTTTCCTTAAAGCTGACTGTGGGCTTGAATCACAGTTACAAAATGCCTCTGTGGTGACATCTAAATTATTGTTTGGTTGACTAACTGGGTCCGAAGCCTCAACAAGTTGACATTCAAACTGTCCTTCATAATCTTCCCTTGAAGATACACCCCTAGATCCTGGGAGACTGGAGGTGGTGATAGAAAATGTAAATACGCTACATGTGTACGTATCTGTGTAGCTGGACACACATGTGAGTGATATGTGTGGGTACGTGTGTGATAAACATGTAAACATGCATGTGTTTCTGTGGGTGATACACGTGCGTATGAAATCCCCCCGAGCCGGGTCTGTGTGTCAACTCTGAAATCAGCTCTGCATGGTGACTTAGAGATGATCTGTGTGCTTCCCTACGTGACAAGGGTTGCCCTGTAAGACTAGCAATAACAATAAATATAAATAAATTACGTGCGGCCAGTTATCCATGTTAAAGCTGCAGTTCATCTGGAGGGATCAACCACCGAGCATGGGGCAGCCCTGTGGGGGTGGCTCCTGTCACCAGAGGTCCCATGGACGAAGGGGGCCATGTGAACTTGGGCTCTGTCTCCTGTCTGAACAATGGGGGGGGGTGTCCGGGCTGTGGGGAGCTGGGAGCTGGGCTGGAGGAGAGAGGCTGCCCCTGTCCTGCCCTGCCCCTGGGATGACCTCCCCTGGGGGGCAGCAGGGTGCACACTCTAGGAAGATGACGGTGTTGTCCAAGGTCCACCTGGGGCCTTGCTGGTGCAGAGACTCTGCCACGCTGCCTGTGGCCTCCCGACAGGGTGGGCCCGGAGGTCAACGGGCCAGTGCTGCTGGCTCAAGGGCCCAGCAGGTCAGGGTGCAGCTGGGTCTGTATGCAGCTGAATTGCCAACCGCAGGGTCAGGGGCTGTCCTAGCCCAGAGAGCAGTGGGCATGTCACAGGACCCGTGGGAGCTGAGCAATGGCTTCAGAGATCCCAGGTTCCAATCCCTGAACCTGCACACGTGATCTTACTTGGTGAAAGGTCACATGTGCTTCGAGAAGGGTCTTGAGACAGTGGGTCTCCTATACCATCTGGGCAGGTCCAACGCCATTGCAAGTGTCGTTCCACGAGGGAGGTAGAAGGACTTGAGACACAGGAGACGGGAGGATGGTGGGACCGGGCAGACTGTGGATCCCTGAATGTGACAGACGTCCAGGGCCTCCCGAAGCTGGAGAGCCTGAGAGGCAGCGAGGACCTGCCGACACCCGGATTCGCCTCCAGACTGTGGGAGAATTGGGTTCTGCTGCTTTAAGCCATCCAGCCTGTGGTGATCGTCACAGCAGCCACAGGGGATTAATGTGACTCTTACAAAAGTTGAGACACCTGCTCCCCCTGCCCTGTCCATCCCTTCCTTGCTGGAGCCAAATCAGGTGTAAGGACACTGGAGGTCACTGTGTCAGTGGCTGCTGTCACAGACTCAAAGGCTTATCCTTCAGACAAGTTCTGAAGGTCAGCACTGTGACTCAGGTCCAGCTAGATCAAGGTCCCAGCAGGCTGTGTCCCACATGGAGGCCCTCAGGAAGAGTCCCTTTCCCTACCTTCTCCATTATGCCAGAGGCCCAGAAGAGAGGAGGTGGAACTTCCTGCGGGGGCAGGGACACTGGGGGGATAAAGTTCCCAAGCTCCAGGGGAGTCTCCATGTGTCTTGCATACAAAATATCAGGGGATGGCAAAACCAAAACAAACACACTTGTTATTAAGATAAATGACATTTAACTGCAATTGAAAAGAATCAAAATCAATGCAAAAAAATTCATGATAGCCGGGCACAGTGGTGCACACCTGCAATCCCAGTGGCTCAGGAGGCTCAGGCAGGAGGATGGCAAGTTCAAAGGCAGCCTCAGCCTTAGCAGGCCCTAAGCCACTTACTGAGACCCTGTCTCAAAATAGAACATAAAAGGGGTTGAGGAGGTCGCTCAGTGGTTAAGCGCTCCTGGCTTCAATCCCTGGCACAAAAATAAACAAACAAACGAACCAAAACAAAACAAAAAAACCCCAAACCAAACCAAAATAAAAAACTTCATGATAACAAATATTAAAGTTTTAAATAAAGACAGATAACCCATGGTGCTGTGCTGAGCCAGGTGAGGGAAATCGGTAATACTGATCCTGTCTCCATTTAAAGGTTCATTATTTAGTGCATCGTGGATAAGTCTTGCAATGATTTCGTATTTTGAAAATTCTATTTCTCTGAATACGGATCGTCTTCCGCACCTCCTTGAATTTCCCACCCACTTGGGCGGCCTGGGGCGGCTGCGGGAGGCTGCGGGCAGGATGGCTGGGCAGGAGCCCCGGCGCCCCGCGCTCTCCCTGCACCGCCGCGCGGGCCCGGCAGGGGGCGGCGTGGGACCGCGCGTCCACGGTGGGCCGCGTCCTCCCCGCCGCTCCCTCCTGGCCCGCGGCCGAGAAGCAGGGTCTCTGGCAGAGGTCCCGGGACAATGGACCCAGTCACCTGCTGTGACTCTGGATGCCTGTCCTGCGAACAGCGGCTGGTGCCTGCGGCTGGGACCACAGATGTGGAGCTGAGATCACCACCTCTCCTGGGGGCATGGTGGACAGAGCCTGCACCTGTCCACCTGTCCTCCCCACTGGCCTCCCCAGCCACCTCCCCAGGCAACCACCCGCCCTCCCGGGCATGCCTCAGGACAGCTTCTGTTCAGTAAGGAACCCTAGCTGCACCGCATTTATTGAGCACTTCTTGTATGCCAGGCGCGGTGCAAAGACATTGCGAGTTACCTCCCTGGAGCCTCACAATGGCCCCCAACTGTCTGAGAAGCAGACAGGAAGCAAGGTCACAGGGCTGTGGGGATCCCAGCCAGGTCTGAGGTCCCTGTCCGGGGATGGCGGAGCTGTTACAGGAGGACACCTGAGACTGAAAGGCTGGGTGGAGAGTCCAGGGAGGGGAGTGCATAAACACCAGGCCAGAGTTCCTCTCAGGCGGTCACTTAGAATGGCCATGTGGGGTCATTGATGGTGGGTGTACCCTGGGCGCCCAGCCACACAGAGGGAGAGGGAGGCCCCGCTGGAGTGGGCCAGCTCTGGCCAGGGATCTTGGTTTTCTCTTTGTGTGTTCTCTACTTTGCTCACTTTCTACTGTAGGCAGAGGGCAGTAGTTTGCATAATTTAAAAAGAAAAAGCATAAAATGGAGGCCTTTCAGAAAAAAGTGCTTTTAAAGAAATTAACTGAGAAAACAGAGCTAAGATGAACTCTCTGCAAGAAGCTAGGGATGAGGGATGGGTGTGGGCCTGCTGGAAGGGCAGGGAGAGTGCCCCTCTGGAGGGGTCCACCCACAGACAAACAGTAACTCCTAACACTGATGTGGGGATGGCCATGTGCCAGGGACCCTGCACACTTTTAATCTCCACAGTGACTCTGTAAGGTAGGTCTTTCTATTTTAATTATCATTCCTATTTGTCAGATAGGAAAATTGAGACCCAGCCAGGTAAAGTAAATTGCCTAAGGCCACACAGCACAAAAGAATTCTAGTCTCTGAATTTAACCCAGAGCCCTCCCTGGCACCCTGACACCTCTCCCTCCTCACCCTGGGACGCCAGCTTGGTCTGTATAAAAAGCAGATATTTCCAAATAGTGAAGATGCACTTTTAAAAAAAAAAACTTTAAAATTTGTTCTTATTTGTTATACATGACAGTAGACTGCATTTATATACTTTGATATATCATACATAATGGGGTATAATTTCTCGTTTTTCTGAGGATACCTATTGTAGACACATTGGTCAGGCACTCACATGTATACATAAAGCAATAATGTCTGTTTCATTCTGCTGTCGTTCCTATCCCCACGTCCCCTCCCCTCCCTTCACTTCCCTCTACCTGATCTAAGGTAACGCTACTCTTCCCTAGTGCCCCCCTCTGCTGCCTTATTGTGAATTACCATCCGCATATCAGAGAAATCATTTGGCCTTTGGAGAAGGGCAAATCAAAACTACACATCTCACTCCGTCAGAATGGCAGTTATCAAGAGTACAGGTGAGGATGTGGGGGGAAAGGCACACTCGTACACTGCTGGTGGGACTGCAAATTGGTGCAACCACTCTGGAAAGCAGTATGGAGATTCCTCAGAAAACTTGGAATGGAACCACCGTTTGACCCAGCTATCCCACTCCTCGGTCTATGCCTAAAGGACTTAAAATCAGCACAATAAAGTGACACAGCCACATCAATGTTCATAGCAGCTCAATTCACAATAGCTAGACTATGGAACCAACCTAGGTGTCCTTCAACAGATGAATGGACAAAGAAACTGTGGTATATATACACAATGGACTATCATTCAACTTTAAATAAGAGTGAAATTATGGCATTTGCCAGTAAATGGATGGAGCTGGAGACTATCATGGTAAGAGAAATAAGCCAATCCCCCCAAATCAGATTCACTCTTGACAGATCAGAACTTTTGAGGGCCACAGAGGGTGTGTTGTCCTTCAAAGAATGGTTCAGAGTCACAGACCTGCTTTTCTCCTTCAGCTGTGATCTCTGACGGGGAGAGGCTGAGAGCTGCTAGGACAGGTCCTGAGTCAGCCCTGAGGGGGTCCGTCCCACAGTTCCTGGGGTGAGTGCTGGCAGGGCCCTCCGCCTGCCCACCTCTCAGCTCCCTGCTGCTGCACTGTCTGCCCCTCCCTCTGCCCCAGTCCCTCTCTCCTGGCCAAGTTCGCATCTTAGCCGTGTCCTTCTCAGGGGTCATTCCTGAGCAGGGTCTCTTCACACCTCTCCCAGCCAAGTACGCCTCTGAGCGCTGGTGCAGAGGGCCAGGGTGTGGCAGATCCACTGTCTTGGGGAAGGGACAAGGCCCTGTGGTTTCTGCTGCAAACGGGGGAAGCAGCAGGGGGTGATTTGGGCAGGAGAGGTGGTCAGGCTTCTGGTGCTTTCTCCGGGGTTCCCGTCCGTCCCCTTTGGGGCCTTGGCTGCAGGTGGAGAGAGAGCCCGTAGCCCTCTGCTGTGAGAAGCCCGTGACCTCAGGCAGCAGCGCACCTGGGGCCAGGAACCTCGAGGTCCTCCCTGTGGGCCAGGAGGTCAGAGGCAGGAGAATAGGGCCCTTGGTGAGGAGGGAAAGGGAGGATGCTGGGGGCTGGGGGCTCACAGGCCCTTGCCTGGCGCCCTCCTCCCTGAGCGGGGCTCTGCGAGGCAGACAGACTGGGGAGGAGGCGCGGGTGGAGAAGGATGGATGGCAGGGGCCTGCGGGTGGGCGACAGTGATGGCTGGGTTTTCTGTGGGTGTCTGGCTGGTGACCTTTTGGAGGATGGATTCAGAAGTGACTGCTATTTGTTGAGGCCCAGTTCAGAGACGCTGGAGGGGGTTGCCTCCTCCACGTTAAATGTCAGGCCCCTACTGTCTCTGGAAGAGGGAAGTCCATCCCGGCAGGATGCAGGCAGATGATGCTCAACAGGCTCCTGACCAAATGTGTCCTTAGAAAATGCACCTGTCACCTGGCCTGTCGGGGTGGTGAAGGGCCGTTTGTGCCCACATGCTTGCTCTTGCCTTCCCCGAAGGTCGCAGGTTCCTCCCTCAGGGCTTTCTGGTGTGGAGTGGAAACCCAAATTTGCTTGACAACCCCCCACCCCTGGTTTTTATTTTTGAAAGGGGGGTACTTTGGCGGGGGTCTGGCTGTGACCGTGGCAGAGCCACCAAGAGGGAGGGCTTCCCAGAATTGCTGGCTCACGGCCCAGCCCTTGCAGCCTCTGGATGGACAGCAAGGCCCCTGGTGCTGAGACCCCAACTTCTTCAACGTCCACTTTGCTGATTTCCTGGCCTCTGCCCTCGAGACCCTTAGGGTTGGTGCAAATCAAGGCCCAGGGGCCAGAGCCACAGCACCAGGGTCTGAAGCAGGCTGGTGGCCTGGGGCAGCCCCTTGAGCCTCTGCATCCTCCCCAGTGGGTTGGGACAGAGAGAATGCTTGCTTGAAGTTCAGGAAGGATCATGCAAAGCAACTTGAGCCATGGCTGGTATGCAGGAAGTGCTTAATCAGTGCTTGCCCTTGCTCTTCTCTCTGTAGCGACTGAGCAGTGCCAACTGACTCTGGCCTCCCTGGAAGGTGCACTTGGTAACAGGAACCCCTGGGCTGGGAGGGGATTTCTCACCAGCCAGTGGGGTTGGGCAGGACCCCTCTGGGGGTGGAGAAGATGAGGAGTGAGCATCTAAGAGCTTCATGGAGATCTGGATTTTCTGCCTGTCTTGCAGGAGGTTGGCTGGACTGGGCCTGTGGTCTCCAGGGTTGATGTGGGGATATCTGGTACCAACTGAGAAAACCCATCCTGTCACCTCAGTGGGTCAGTCCAGCGTCTTTTGAAGTGATCTATGTTACCCATTTTATGGGTCAGCAAACAGACTCAGAACTGTCCAGCATTCATGGCTGGTGACTGGGAACAGGGTCTAGAATCAGGTCTAACTGCCCCAGGCTTCTTACAAATTAGACTCAGCTGCTCTTCTGGGGACAATGACTTCCCAGGAGGCACCTGGCTTGATTTCCAGTGACAGAATTAGCTCTGCACTGCCCCCACCCCCAACCCTATCCCCATCCCAGCCTAGTCTTCAAAGGCCAGTTCATCCAAGTAAGTGGCCAGGCCAGCCTGCATGGACCACCTCCACCACCTTCCTCTATCCTGTTTTGCCTGGAACAGAGTAAGTGACCGCACAGGATGCTTGTGTCTGGGACAAATGTAGAACTGGACAGTGGTGTCACCTGGGCCTGACCTGGGCAGATGGTTGGTCCCTTCTTGATAGGCAGTGCTGGTATGAGGAGTGGGGACAGGGGGCAGCTCTCCCTCGGCCTCCCTTGTCCCACCTTGAACTCAAGGAGGATGCAGAGAGGACCTGTTGCCCAGAGGTAGCTCACCACCAGGGGGGCAGGGTGGTGCCGCCCAGGCTGGCTGGGACTGAACCTTGTGCTCTGTGGGGCGGCTGCCCTCTCTGGGGCTCACCCAGGAGGCCCATCAGGACCCCGCCCTGCCTCTTCCCTACTGTTGTGTATTTCTTCTCTTTCTGTTTCTTTCTCCCTCCCTCTCCCTCCCTCCTTCCTTCTCATTCCCCTCCCTCTCTCCTCCCCGACCTGGGGTGGGATGGAGGTGCTTGTGCCCTCTTTGGGACCTGGCCTTTTCCGTTCTGGAGGAAGGAACAGGGATGAGGAGCTTATCTAGACCCAGCAGCCTGCTGTTGGTGAGGGGACGCTGCAGGACACATTCACAGGGCGGGCGTGCGGCCACCTGGGCTTGGTACTTTGTCAACCTTCCCTGGGGTCCCTCCAAGGCATCTGGGAGCCTGTGGAGGGGAGGAGACTGGGAGGGTTAGGGACAGCAACTTCCCCAAGGAGTCAGTAACACAACAGTGACCCAGATTCCTTCCCAAACACTAGAGAAATGTTTGTTTTCTGCAAGTTGTTTTTTTTTTCTTTCTTTTTTTCCCTGATTCTAACCCTGAGAACAGGGCTGGGGATGAAGTGCTGTGGTAGAGTCTCACTTGGCATGAGTGAGGGTGTGTTCCATCCCCAGCACCGGGTGGGGAGTAGGTTATCCAACCCTGGAAATACTTTTGGTCTGGGTCAGTAGCTCTCCTGTCCTTGTGGCCTCCATATCCTCAGGTGGTTTGGATCCTCTGCCCACTGTGCTGGGTGAGGTCAGCTGCATCCTGCCGTTTTGGGACCCAGGAGCTTGGTCCCAGATGGAGCCTTGGTGGGACTTAGGCCACTTCCGTTTGCACAGAAAAGCAGTGGTAAGAAGGCTTTGAGATCCACTTCTGTATAATTCCCCATGGCATGGAGATGGGGGGTCTGGATGACACCCCGGGGCATGAGGTCTGGCGTGGAGATGAAGGTACTGGACCCACAGATTCACCTTCTGGGCATCTGAAAGTCAAGCTGTGGGTCATTTAAGGGTCTGCAGGAAATTAAACATATCCAGTGGATTTGTGCATTTACTATTTACTAAAACTGAAGTAACACAGGGAAGTGCACATATACACACACAGCCCAACGTGCGTCCACAAGCAGAACACACCTGTGCCACGGCACTCAGACTGAAGAGCAGAAGGTGATGAGCAGCCCCCACAGGCCCCTCCCAGCACCACCCACACGACTCCCATCCTGACCCTGTCACCACCATTAATGTGTCTCTTTGCACTTCACATAAACAGAATCCCTCAGTGTGTTCTCTTTCCTGTCGGTGTTTGGCCCAACGATCTGCAGATTGATTTCTGTCTTCGATTCCACCACAGCAGGTTTCCTGAGTTTCAGAGCGATTCTCATGAGCGGGTCCTTTGGGTCCTGCTGGCCGACGGCAGGAATGACCAGGTGCCCAGTGGCCACAAGGGGTGAGTGAGAGCCAGTGTGGCTGACTGGGGTGTGAGGGCCTATCTCGACCCTCCATGGTGTTCCACTTGACTTGTGCAGTGGGTAACACATATTCCCTTATATGTGTAAGAAGTGAGGAAGACTATGTATGAGAAATAGAAAGTCCTGTGGTCCATTTTCAGAACATAGTATTTAGCATTTAAATGTAAAATGACTTGGGATGTAAGACAGGCAGCTGGAGGGAAGAGCCTAATACCCGAGCGTAAAGATTCACAGCCCTTCGACAGACGGAGGTGAGAAGGAAGCCCCCCCCCCCCCAACCTGACCAACAGAGCTAAACTCTGCCAAAAGGCACTAAATCCAAGGGGACTTTCTTGCCACGGGAAAACAAAGGGAGGTGGGGACAGCTAAAGATCTATTTCTTTAAATAACCCAATAGGAGACAGTAAAACCCAGGTGACATTTGGGAAGACTGTGCACCCCAGAGTGCTCAGCCAATAGGAAACCGGGGGAGGGAACTTGCATTCTAGGGAGAAAACACTGGTTGTGGCCAATCTGTGTGTCCCTGAACAACAGGCACCTGATCTTGCAAGACTGCCATTAAAGCCTTGCTTTCCCTGTGCCTCTGTCTCAGTCCATTCTTTAGATCTGGACACAGGTGCGTGTGTTTCTCAGAAGTTGGGGGCTCGGCTGGGATCTCTGTGTCTTCGTGGGGTGGAACTTTGGGTAAAAACCTTGCTTTTAGTTTAGACACACAAGCAAAGCGAACCTAAAGGTGTTTTTCCAACTTGCTTGAATGTCCTGTCCCCTCAGAGGCCATGGAAAGACCTGAGACTGCCCAAAGGGGGGCAGTTGAGGACACAGGGAGCTCTGGGTGTGCAGGAACTTCTCAGGAAGGGGGCACATGGGGGGCTTGGGGTGTGTGAGAAACCTCCAGTAAGGGGGATGGAGTACCTGGGGGGAACTCAGTTACAGAATCTACCAAAACGGAAGTAGGCCCAGGGACAGGGAAGGAAGATGGAAAGATCCCCATGGGCACAAGTCTTCTTTTCCTGAAGACCGTTTTCCTGAGAAACCTGTGGTTTCCCACATTCTTTAAATATCTGGACTGACTCTAATCTGATCCCAAAGTCCACTCTGATGGGATACAGATGTTCCATCGGCTCCTTTACTAGACTCCCTATGGCGGGGACTTTTTTTTTTTTTTTTTTTAAGTTTTAGTCTTTTCCTCAGCTCAACGTTATTCTGGTGAACTCATCTGTGGTCCCACACACCTAAAATAAGATATTTTGTTCTGATTAGTCCTGTTTTGTCTAACTGGAGTTTCTAGTCCTTTGTTCTTCTTTACACTGTTTTTATTCAGAGGCCAGTTATTCAAGGGTTAACTCTGAATACACTAGGAAAGAAACTTACTCCTTTGTAGAGGCCTAGGCAGCGACAGTCAAGAGTGTGATGGTGGGAGTGAGTCTGTCCCCACGGAGGAGGAGAGGCCCCTGAGCCTGTGGGTTCAGCGTCCACCAAGACTGACAGACTCTATTCCTAACGTTCCCAACTGCACGGGTGCTTTTCATGTCCGGGTTGTACTGTTAAAAAAAGCCAATATTTTGCCTCCAAGGTCTATTTTAGTTTCTAAAGCATCATTTTACATTGGTAAGAATAATGTCTTTGAAATGACTAACCTACATGTTTTCCTAGGTGGTCAGCCAGATACTAGTTTCTATAAAATATTTGAAGTGCTATGTCCATTGGCTTTGAAGGATTTTTCTTTGTCAGGAATAACTGAGTTATTAACTCAAGAGTCTCACTTGAGTTAAAGTGTTAACAAGATTTATCTGATACCATAGTTTTCATGGCTAACATAAGTTAAAAATGGGTAAATTAGATTTAAACATTTATGAATGTGTTTGTTAGAGGAGACATCTAATTAATTTGCAAAGTTAAAATACTAAAACATCAACTGATAAATTTAAATCTAAGTACCCTTGGCTTCTTAAATTTTATAAGGTAATATATGCTTGGGTCTATTAAGCGTTTTTTTTTTAATATTTATTTTTCAGTTGTAGTTGGACACAATACCTTTATTTAATTTATTTATTTTTATGTGGTGCTGAGGATCGAACCCAGGGCCTCACACATGCCAGGCGAGTGCTCTACCGCTGAGCCACAACCCCAGCCCCTTGTTTCTTTTTTTTTAAATTTAATTATTTATTTATTCTAATTTGTTATACATGATAGTAGAATGCAATTCATTTCATATTACACATATAGAGCACAATTTTTCAAGTCGCTGATTGTCCACAAAATATTTTCAACCATTTGTGTCCTCATACATGTACTTAGGGTACATGTACATATACATGATGTACATTACACCATCATTCCTACCTCCTAGCCCCCTCCCTTCCCCTCCCTCCCGTTTGCCCTATCTAAAGTTCCTCTATTCCTCCCATGCCCCCTGCCCCCACCCCCACCATTATGAGTCAGCATCCTCATATCAAAGAAAACATTCAGCCTTTTTTGGGGGGGGGATTGGCTTACTTCACTCAGCATTATATTCTCCAACTCCATCCATTTACCTGCAAATGCTATGATTTTATTCTCTTTTAATGCTGAGTAATGTTCCGTTGTGTATACATACCAAAGTTTCCCTATCCATTCATCTACTGAAGGGCATTAAGTGTTGTTTTATAAGTTGGAAAAGCAGGTTTGCTTTGCTTCTGGGTCTAAACTAAAAGCAAGGTTACAAAGAATTAAAATTCTAACAAGTATAATTCCACACATAAGGAATAAAAAAAGTTTCAGCTAACTTTTTATTAAAGTACTATAAAACACGTAAATTATTACAACTTATTAAAAAGGAGAAATTTGTCTAAATTCAGAAATTTCATGACAATTGTTTCAGAATATGAATTAAAGAAAGAGTCTGAAACCAAATAAAAGGATACAAGAAAGTTATTAGTGTGGAAATGTGTTTTAGAACAAAAAACTGGAAGGAAAAAGAAATGTTTCTGGATAAGAAAGTATTCTGTATGATAAAGTAATATCCTTGTGATAAAGTTCAAGGTGAAAGAGAGGACAAAACTAAGATGTAAACAAGTTATAGAATGTCCAGGTAAGTTATGGAAAGGTCGTGGAAGGTAAATCTCAAAAAGTTTGTGTGTGTAATTAAGTTGGCTATAATAAGTGTAGTCAGTCAAAATTATTTAAGGTTTTTTTTTTTAATGTAGAATTTTAAGGTGCTGATAGGAAACAAAATCTAAAACATTGATCTGTTCTTATCTATCAAAATAACTTCTTGTGTCTGTTAGGTTTTATTACTGAGGGAAACTAAGTGTTAAAGGAATTAGGGTTTGTATCTATTTTAAGGTCTTTTAAATAATTACTTTGTAACTGGTGAAATAAACCAGTTATTTTAGGTTATTACAATATAGTTGATACTCTAAGTGTATTTGACTAGAGATATGTATACATCTGAAATTAAATATGTGTGAGGCTTGTCTAATGGTTACACAAACATTTGTAAAATGAAAGCTTATTCTGGTTTACAGGCAAAATAACCCATAAATGCCCCCCTTAATGCATTATATCTGACATAAAAGGGCCACACTGCCATTTGAAGACCTGGCTTTTATCTGTTTGCTTTGATTAAGCCTGCTTTTGATCATTAACACTGTTTCCTAAATGTATAGAGATTTAAGGCTAACTTAGGAGAGTACTTGACCAAGCCAGTGTTTCTCCAAACTAAAACTGTATCAATAGTCTCCTTCAGATGTATGTCATTTCATGTCTGTAACTGGATAAAGGTAACCTGTTGTCAACAAGTTATATATAGAATTTTGTGCTACTCTTTACACTGGGATGGAAATTTAAATATATTTTTGAGACATAATAAGAAGAATTTGTATAAAGGTTGACAATGTGGAACATGGAAATATTCCCCGCCTTTTTCACAAAAAGAAAGTAAAAAAGCTCTCTTAGCTTTTGTTTGATTCATATTTCAGACATAATGTTGTATTATGTTAACTGATATTCGTATGGGCTCAGGAAATAATATATGAAAACTTTGTAAAATGATATTTAAGAAAGAGGCAAAGATCAACTTCAGAAATGAAACACTTTACCTAAGATTAGTCCAGGGCCCCACCTCACCTGAGATAAGGCTCTGCCTCTCCCCCTACTTCATATTAGGATGGCTCCAAAGTAGGCTCGACTTAACAAAGTCATTTAAAGTGATGTTCAAGAGATAATTTTATGTTGTAAAGGTTACTGTGATCTCAAAAATAAAAGGGGTCTAATACAAATCATAAAACTTAAGAAAAGGATCGTATAAATTGTAAAAGGAGTTTCAAGGTTGTAGAGAGTTTTAAAAGAAAGTAAAATTTGTAAAGGATTTCACATGTGATTTGAGTTGATAAATTTATGAGTCTTTGGGGAGGCAAAATAAATACCAAAGATATATTAGTGTTTTTAGGTCGGTGGTGGCGACTTAGTGGCAACTTAGAACAAAGCAGCCCTCGCCGGAAAAGAACATCTATCAGATGCCTGCGGAAATGCCTGTCAATCAGCCAGATCTCCTGACTAACGCCTGTCAATCAGCAGGACCCCCTGGCCAATCCTAGAGTTCAGCCAACTCCCCTGACCAACTCCAAGGGGCAAGGGACTCTAAGAACACCTTTTCCTGTCCCAAGCCCTTCCCTTCCTGCTGTAAGTCCCATAAAAGTCCAGTCCGGTCAAGCTTCTGCGCGGTTTCTCCTCAGACCCTTCCCCTGTCTCCTCTGTGGGTCTGATCGAGTTCCGCCCTGGAGTGATATCTCAATAAAGCCTGTTCAGCGGCCCTTTTAAATCTGCCTCCTTTGGTTGCTGCCTGCCCCGCCTGATCCGACAAGTGTTATTATAGAAATATTTCTTGGTTCATAGCTAGTATACAAACTGGATATGTTTTTGCTCTTGTTAATTTCATTTTGTATTTTCCTTATAGAACTTTATAACTATTGCCTGTTAGTGTTTTACAGAGGTATTGCTTCTAATACAACTTGAGTTAATTTGAGATAATAAGCCATCACCTACAGTATTGACAGAATATAAAGCTGAGTTCCAGTACTAATACTGACCCCAATTAAATGGTGGGGGTGATTATAAAATAATAGACACGAAAGTTACTGGTGAAACTGGCCTGCTGGATGTTTAAAACCAATATTTGAAATCAAAGGCAAGAAAGTAAAAGGGCCTACAAAAGAGCAGTATTTTGGCCCTTGCCCTCTAGGGTCAGCCAGGATCCAGAGAATTATAGGGCTTCTCTAAGGGTTCTGCAATTCCAGCAACTCACTCGACCTGCCAATCAGGGGAACCAAGAGGACCCTAGAAAACAGGAAGCCAAGCAGTGTACAATATGCAAAGAGGAGGATCACTGGAGAGGGAAATGTTCCTGATGCTTCCAAGGGAAGCTACAAGTGGTCAGCAAGACTCTGACCCATCCTGGCAGATGGCATGACAGGCAGAGGAAGCCAAGATGTTTCTCACAAGTTCCCAAGAGTGATCCTGGAAAATCTCAACTGATTCTTAACAACAGATAGAAAAAAAAAAAGTCACTTTTGACCGACTTGAACTTAAACACCTGGCAGAAGAGTATAACCAAAACACAGCCATACATGGACATTTAAAAGAAAAGACAATGGTTCTATAATGTAACTAGAGATGGACATTTGTGTCAGCCCTCCCAAAAGTAAGTAAAACTGAGAGGTTATAAAGGAAGGTTTTTTTTTTTTTTTTTAAATCTTTGTTGTTGTTGTTATACCTGATAAATATCACAAAAGCTCTGTTGGAGTCATAAGTTTGTTCTGAGTCAACCTGAGACCAACAAATCTACTGTGTAGGCAGCCTTAATCTGTGTTTCTGAGTTTTTCTTGCTGGTATGATTATCTAGTCCTGATATTTACTATGAGCTGCTATCTGGGCTTCCTTACTTGGGAAAAATGATATACAATCCCCTACTGTGGCCAATTTCTAAGAAAACATATATTGGCCATATCCTCCCCTTTATCATCTCTCAGGTTAAAGGGACTCCTTGCTCAGACTCTGCTGAGAGCCACAGCGAGTCGGAATGGCCCCTGGCATTTTGCCAGAAGTAATGGTTGAGAGGTGAGCCATTAAGATGATGCTGGATTGATTCAATTGTATATTAGACCTTTACTGTCCGGTAATAGGATGGCTCTTGCTGTCTCTGGTGCCCGCTACTTTGGAGTTTCCGTTGAGTTCTCGCGGGTTCTGAGAGTGAGTGCGTGCACAGCCCGGTGGTGTTGCGGCAGAGTTCCGGTTGGTGGGTGGTGTGCCAGAGAGGAGCCGCGTGGGTGGCGTTCGGGAGAGTGCCCGGGAAGTGTGCGTGGAGTGCTGGTGGAGTTTGGGCAATAAAGTTTCCTGTTTTGAACATACGAGTGCTTTGTGGTGGTTCGGTGATTTGTGCCCAGCCAGACTGCGGCAAGACTCCCCCTCTGGAGGTCACAATTCATCACCTCCAGCCTGGCGACTTAGTTTTAAACACGACCTGGAAAGAAGACAAGCTTCAACTGAGCTGGGAAGGAGCTTCCCAAGTGCTCTTGACTGGGACAGCGATCCAGACTGCTCCTAAGGGGAGAACTCATTACCCGGGGCAATTCCCACCTCAAAAACTTAACAGGTGTGGCAATATGAAGGGGTACAGGAACAAAAGTAAAAGAAATAAAAAGAAAAAAGGGAGACTTATGAAAAATAGAAAGCCTGGTTCATTTTCAGAACACAGTGTTTATCCTTAAATTTAAAAATGCAAGAAAGGCAGCTGGAGGGAAGAGCAGGATGGAAAGTTACAAGCAGGTAACACGGAGTGTAAAGATTCACAGCCCCTTAACAGACAGGTGGTGAGAAGGAAGGGACCTGACCAATAGAGTTAAACTGTGTAGGTGCCAAAAGGCATTCAATCCAAGGGGACATTCCTGCAGCAAGAGAACAAAGAGAGGTATTTGTTTAAAAAACCCAATAGGAGACAATAAAATGTAGGTGACATTCAGGAAAACTGCACCCCTGAGTACTCAGCCATAGTACCTGAGGTAGGGTACCTTATAAAGAAAAGAGGTTTATTTAGCTCACAGTTTCAGCGGCTGAAAGTCCAAGATTGGTGGCCCCATTTGTTTAGCCTCTGGAGATGCTCCCTTGGCTCTGTCACGGCATGGCAAATGACATCTTGGTGGGAGGGCAATGGAGAAGCAGGGGCTGCCAGATGAGTGGGGGGCCAGGCTCCCTCTTTTATAAGAGGACTGTCCTCCCATAACCTGATCCCTTGCCCTTGTAGGCTCCCCTCCTCCCCGTGCCCACTGCGAAGCCCTTTAGGGATTACCTACTCAGTGGAAGAGGAGACAGGCCTCAGGTGGGACCTCTGCGGGCCTGCAGACCTGTGTGCACCTGAGGGGTGGACCCAAGCAGAGGCAGCCAATGGCTGTCACGGGGCAGGGCTCCATGTGCTCAGACATTCTGATTGGCCAAAAGAGACCCCGCCTCTTAAAGTCCCACCACCTGAGGACGCTGCAGTTGAGGGAACCAAGCTTTCGACCTGAGAACTTTTGGGAGAGACAGCAAACGCATTCAACCACGGCAGCTGGAGATGGTGCTCACGGTGGAGGTGAAGAATGCTAACCAAATTTGCTGAAGGTTTGTTGGGTGGGCCTGGGGGAGAGGAAGCTCCGGCTGTGGACTCTGTCAGTGACTCACTTGGGATTACTGGGGAGGGGTGGAGGATTTTTCTGTGGGAGGGGAGATGGCTGCTGGACTAAAAAATAACAAATTTTCATGTGTCAAGTTTAAGATACTGTTTAGATATCCAAGTGGAGATATCAGAAAAACAGTTGGCAATAAGAGTTTGTTTTATAAATTGTAAATTGGGGTTGATGGCATATTTGTTTTAACTCAAAGAGTATTCAGCAATAATTTAAATGTGAAAATATTTTAAAATTGGGAGATTTTGCATTTGTAAAATCCAAATTGTTCAGCTTCCTTTAAAAAACTGGGGGATCTGGCTCCTGGGTGTCCGTTCCCTGGGGCTGCCATTTGCAGGTGCGAGGGGCACCTGCCTCTTTCTGCAGAACATGGGCCCTGAAGTTTGCTACTCCTGCTTCTCCCTGCAGGATCCTCAACCCTGAATTTACACTCAGTTGCCATTCATGGTTTTGCTCAGGATGCTGCTTTCCTCACAGTAGAGAGAGCCTTAATTATTTCTCCACATCCTCGTCTCTACGGAACGCTGTAAACAAAAGCTAGTGAAGGGGCTCCATGTTTCCAAGTAAATGAGCGTTTTCTCACTCTTGGCCTGTTTTGTTTATCTGGAGTATCTGAGCCTGCTACCTGCCGCTGATACTACAACACCACAGGCTGGTAAGTTATAAAGAAAAGAGGTTCACTGGGGCTCAGTTGTGGCCCAAAGTTGTCACATCTGGTGAAAGCCTTCTTGCAGGCAGAGTCCTGAGGCAGTGAAGGGCATCACAGGGAGAGAGGCAGGGAGCACACTTCTGGTCTCTTCCTCTTCTTATAAAGACACCAGGACTCAACTGTGGGCCTCCACCCTCACCACTTCCTGAAGGACTGAACTCCAAACACTATTGCAGATTAAATATCCATCACAATGGGGATTAAATTCTACCTCGATGGGACTAACCATCTCAAACCACAGTTAAGGATGGTTCTTGCTGTGTTGGCCAGAATTCAAGATGGCCCAGTACCATCTTGGTGGATTTCTTGGCTTTCATTGCTCTAAGGGTCTAAATGTGCTTCTGTGCTTTGGTATAATTATTTTAAAAAATGGGTAGGAGAAACAGGAAATTGCTGATACTGAGGTAAGAATCGAAGGGCTCTTTCACCAAGGCCCTACAGCCAGGATGGTGTCCACAAGACTGTCCAGGTGGGTGCTCAAGGAAGTGAATCTCATGACTTCCTGTTTAGTTTTGAAAATAAAAACACAGAGTAGCCCTGCTCAAGAACAAAATGGAAATATAGCCTTAACTATCTATGGCAAGGGGCGATTAGGGACTTTGAAAAAATGTCTTCGCTTTCTGAGATGGAACTTCCCTGGTGGTGTGCAAAGCACTGCTAGGCTTTTAAACACTTCACCTTCACACGCTTTCAGGAAAGCGTTATGTTTGAATGCAAGAGTGCCTGCAGTTTCCTTAGAACGGTGTATTGTGGTGATTCTACTAGAAAGTGAATGTCTCGGGAACAATCCTGATCCCATCCCATCCCAGCAGTATCTTCTTCCTTTGAACAAGTGTCCAGTACCTGTGCACTGGGCATTGTTGTGTAAGCAGGTCAGAAAAGCCAGATGTGACCTCTGGCCTCCTGGAAGGCCGAACTATTGGAGGAGTGAGGTAGTAGTAACAACAGCCATGTGCGGAGGCTGGCAGGCAGAGAAGGCCACTCTCAGGAAGGACCACCAGCTGAGAGCCACGAGCAAGCTGGAGTTTAGTGGTGCACAGGGGAAGCAAGTATTGCTGTGCCTGGGGTTTGATTTTACTTTACTTGTGAGATATTAAGTTAGCCTGTTACTGATTCATATGTGCAGGCAGAAGACACGAGATGCCCAGGTCGGAGACAAAGGACTTACTACTCATGGCACAGCATGCAGCATGAGCATGAGCCAGTGTTGGGCCCTTGCCCCTGGGTCCCAGGGGTGACACACTGAGCTTGTGACGCAGTGGAGGAGAGCTGAGTTTGGGGATCACACACTCCACAGCAAGCAGCCTGCTAACCCAAACCTGAGGAAGGGTCTGGGTAAAGGACAGCTGGGGAATTGAATCTTGTATTGACTTTTAGTTTTTCATTGTTGTTGGAATAATTTACCACAAATTTAGGGGTTTAAAGCAACACCCACATCACTTCGTAGCTCAGCAATCTAGAAGGGTGATTGTTCTCTGCTTCAGCTCTCACAAGGCCAAGGTCAAGCTGTGGGCAGCCGGAGCTCCTGTCTGGAGTCCTGGGCAGAATCCCCTTCTAAGCACATTCATGCCTGGGGCACCTCTGTAGGGCTGGAAGATTGAGGTCCCCCTGTTTTTGCTGGCCGCTGGCCAGGATCCAGTGGTTCAGCTGCAAGCGGCCCCTTTCCTTCTCACGCCATCTCTTCCGTCTTCGTCTTCAAAACATCAGCAGCCCATCAGATCCTTCTTGTGCCTCAGTCTCTCTGACATCCATCCTGCCACCAGCCAGAGCAAACTTTCCACCTTGAAGGGCTCATGTGATTGCCCTGGCCCACCTGGAGAGATAAACCAGGGTGCCCCATCTGGAGGTCACAAACACCAGGATCATGGTAGTGGTGTCTCCCCTTGGTCAGCATCTGGGGAGGGGGGTGCGGGATCCCTGGCCAGAGGTGTATTTCAGAATTCTAGGCACTCCTGCGGGACCTGCAGGAGTGCCTGAGGCCGCTGGGGGCTGCTCACCAGCAGATGTGCCCGGGCGGAGGGTTCAGCACTGTTGGGTTCATGGCTGGCTCTTAGGTTCATGCTCACATCCTGGTTTTGTGCATCCCTGGGGCCACCAAGAGCAGGGTTTGAGATCTGCTCTGCTGCACCTCACGCAGGCTCTCCCTGCACTTGGATAAGGGCTGCCGTGGAGGAGAAAGGCGCTTAGTGCTGTGTCCAGCTGTGGGACGAGCCAGCCAACTGCAGAGACTGGACAGAGGGCACTGGACAGAGGTGCATGGTGCTACACAAACGAGCAAATGTGGGAGAGACAGTTACCTGTGCCTTGAGCCTTCCTGGGCAGAGTGGCCTTCCGTGGGTGTGAGGACTGGGCAGGCAAGGAGACCGGAGTGGGGGTTTTAATGGGGCCATAGAGTGGGGCTAGAGGCAGGGTTCCCACACATGGGTTGAACTTCCCAGTGGTTCCAAAGAAGACAGCACCCTGGCTTTCTTATTTCCTCCCCAGATGTGGGGTGGAGTGGGAGAGAGAGGGGCGAGGCCTAACCGCAATGCAGGCACAAATCAAACCCTTGGGTCAGACTCGACTATATGGGCACCTGGTAGGGGTCAACAAGGTTGAGCCATTGCTTTATCCAGTCTGCACAGTGGCTTTACCTTTTCCTATGGGGGACACCAGCCCTGGCCCAGCCCAGCCAAGCAGTCCTTCGCAGGGCTCTGCCAGTCAGGCCTCAAGTGGGGCTAGCCCTGTTCCCTGGCCCTTTTGCTCCTGCATCAGTGAACCCTGTGTATCCTCATAGGAATGTTACAGTCAAACATCTGGAAGCAAGATTTATTTCCTAATTAAAAAGGAGCTTCCTGCACCGGAAATCAATCGATGATGCTCCTGCCCAAGCACGCAGGCCGCGGTTGTTACACTCGTTTCTAATTTCTCGGGGGAACAAGCAGCTCTCTCCCATGCCTGGGATTCTGAGTCTGTGGCTTAGCCAACTGTTGACATTGGAATTTCATCTAATTGGAACCACCGTGCACCCCTGTGGAACACAGCTCATCAGCCACGTGAGTGGCTCCTGGAATCAAGGTGGCCTCCGCGGAATGCCACTGAGCACAGTGAGGGTGAAGACTGGGATCATGCTGGGCTCCGTTCTGAAGTTGGCCAGCAAGGCCCCAGAAACAGAGTGAAGTTTGTTTTCTGATTCACATGGCTACGGGGAAGCTCACCCTGAGGATCTCTGAAGGAGCCCCCAGCTTTCCCCAGAGGCTGGCTGGATCACTTAATAGCCGTGGCTGGGTCAATGCTGAGATCTTAACTGGAAAGCCTGAGGCCAGCGGACCCCAGAGGAGGGAGGTTTCCATCCTCACCATCAACACCAGGCCAGGCATGCTAACTGTCACTCTGTCACCAGCCTCTCATTGTATCTTCATGTTCCCCCAAACCTGCCTTTCCTGCCAGGGATGGAACTAACGTCTCTTGTACACGTTTTCGGAGGCATCTGCTCTCTGCTAAGCCCTTTTCTATCCCAGTCCTCATAATCCTAATGCCATCCTGGAGACCGAGTGTTGTCTGTTTCCCAGCCCAGGAGGGCAGATGTCGGAGAAGTCCAGCCAGCGGCCCGCAGTGGCACAGTGTGCAGGGGCCCGCGCAGGTGCGGCCACCTGGCTCCTGAGCGCGCTCTGAGCGCTGCCCCTCTGTGCGGTGCCTCTTTGCAGGGAACTTTTCTAGTCTCGGCAGCCCTCTGAAAACAGGTTTTAAGGGATCCTTTGGGGCTAAAGAGTCTGTGAATTATTTTCCTGGCTGTGCCCCTAAACTTAAAGGGAGGAGCATCTGGGAAGCTGATTGGCTTCTGTGACGTCAGGATGAGGCTGCTGGTGGGAGTCTCAGGTCCTCTCCTGCTGCAGGGCGGGGGGTGCACCCCAGAACTCTTCAGCACTCTTCAGAAATTCTTGGAAATGCTCTCCTGAAAATCACAGTGGTAGGGGGTTGATGTCTGGAACCAGCTGGTACTTGTTACATATAGAAGCATAATAAATTGCCCCACAACTTAGTTGCTTAAAGTGACACCACTTATCACCCAGCTTCTGTGGTGCAGGAGTCCAGGTGTGGTTGAGTGGGGTCCCCTGGGTCAAGGTCTTTCCCAGGCAGGGGGATGTCAAGATTTGCCTGGAAGGGTCAGCTTCCTGCCTCCTTCACGGTTGTTGGCAGGATGCTGTTACCGGTGGGCTGTTGGACTGAGCCTCAGGTCCTCTTAGACCAGTGAACCTCACTAATGCCCCTGGAGCACTCAACCTGGTGAGTGGTTTCACCAGAAAGAGTGAGCTAGAGGGCCAGCAGGTGGGGAAGACCAGGAGGAAGAAGGGGAGGAGGAGTGAGGGGTGAGGGGCCAGGGCAGGAGGGGAGGGGCAGGGGAAGAGGAGTTGGGATGGGAAGGAGGGGAGCACAGGAGGAGGAGGGTGGGGCAGAGGAAGGAGGCGCTGTTAGAGGCAGGAAGGGGGAGGCTGGGGCAAGCAGCTTTGCCAGATGTGTGTGGAAGACACTTCCTTTTCCTACTCCCAAAAGCAGCAAGAAAGCATGTGGCCCTTGGGGCTGGTGGCACCCATCTGCAGCCATGAGGAAATTAGTCTTGGGAGAAACTGACACAGAGACAGCTAAGGAAGGACTAGCCCTGGCGCTCGGCCCACCTCCGGACCTCGCTTAGGAAGACATCTCCTTCCTGTTAACCGTGAGCGTGTTACTTGTCATTGAAAGCAGTCACATAGATCAACCTGAAGAAATCGAAGCAGAAAGATCCTGGTCCTGCCGCTGCTGTTGGGGTCCCTGTAGGAGCTGGTCCTGGAGCCTCACTCATTGTTGAGCTCCCCAGTTACATAAATCAACATGTCCCTTTTGCGCTGGGGTTGGCTTACTTTTTCTTTTCCAACCAAGAGAGTCCTTCTGTAAGTTCATGGCTCTGGGCAGATCCCAAAGAGTCATCCTTACAGTATTTTCTGTGATAGTGACATATTATTTTCAAAATCTCTTTATCAGTTCCAAACTCCAAAATGTACCCCAAACCCTGGGATCATCTTTAGTTTAACGCTAACGCTCATTGGGTGACAAACATGAATCAAACTGATCTGTGGCTCCTTACAGTCTTTATTCCAGTTAGTGTGGATACTCATAAGTTCTGTTCTAAAAAAAATTAATGGGTTTAATTTTGTGGGGCTGCCTAGGCTTGCTGGAGGGGTTATGTAACACACAGTGCCTGCTCGCTCTAAAATGCACGGAGCTCTAAATTCCCAGTCTGGTCCCAGGCGTTGGCCACTTGAAGCCTGGAGTCCTTGGGGACTGGCCATGGGGACATTTGTCCTGGGCTCTGTTTCAGAGGGTTAGATCAAGAGTCTTGTTTCTCAATTTTTTCTTCCATCAAGTCATTTCTTCTAACTTGAACAAAGGCGTTCCTAATTCGTCTTGGACTGAAGTGTACTTGTGGCAGAATCCTCTCTGAGTCCGGGACCCAGTCGTTTTGCATCATTTCGGAGACGGTTCATTTAGATGGAGGCCTGCCTGGCGGTTCGCGACTGTGATGAATGTTGGGATCGTGTACACAGGTTCACCAGCCGTGTCTTGACCTTGGAAATGCTGTGGTATTTTATGGTGTGTGGTGACATTTATGGGCCCATTTGGACATCCACAAAGAGGTTGATTTCCATAGATTAAATGTCAAGTTAGAAAGCGTCCGGGGTAATTGAATCCTTGAGCGTTGTCCACTCGATTCTCAGCTGGGCCATTGACTGGTTGTTTGGGTGCCATTAGGAGCCCAGGAGTACAGGGCAAATTGCTTAATGCAGTGAGGTCAGCCTGGGAGCCCAGGGGGAGGGGAGCCTGGGCAGGATGAGGGATGGCAGTGAAATCTGCTCCCTGCAAAAAAGTGGCCTCATTTTATTTCTTTAAATAAAAGCACATATGTGGTTGGTTGGTGATTAAATGAAAATAAAAACCCCACCAACCAGGTTTCCCAGATGTTGGCGGCTGTTGGTCTGTGTATTGACAGGAGTGAAATGGTGAAAAAGAATCCATGATTGTGCAGGTAGAAGGGTTTACGAGACCTTGAGCCATGGAGTTGGAGTGAGCACCATTCACGGTCAAGGGCAGCAAGAAGAGCCTCAGAGAACTTCCTGGGTGCTTAGTTGTATGTGTGCACTGACTGTTCAGATGCAGGGGGGTCTTCAGTCTCTTGAGGCTGTGTTCACAGGAGGCCCTGAAAGTCAGGTGGCTGTGAGTGGGCCCACCCACACGTTCTCTGCTGGGGCATGGGAGACAGGAGGGGCGTCTGCCTGAGGACCTCCACCACTGGGATGTCTGTCTGGTCTCTCTGAAGGTCCTGTGTCCTTGCAGTGATGGCCTCTCTCCCTAGAACTCAGGGCTCTAACCTGTCAGTTAGGGTCAGAAGCAGGGTTACTCTGCCTAGTTCAGCAGAGTCCAAGTAGACCTGCCCCTGACCAGGTGTGGGGCAGGGTGGATCCAGGAGCCAGCTGTTGGAGGCCTGCAGACAGCATGAAGGCCAGTCCCAGATGTGCTTTGTGGTTAGGAGTTAGAACTAACTAACACACTGGCTATTGGTGGTCCCTCCCCTCCACAGGCCCCTCATGCAGGGTGACCATGGGTGCCTGCCTCCTCAGGCCCAGATGGAGGTCAGCCATGCTGCTCGGCTTTGGAGGGGACATCTGATCCCAAGAAGGGGCACATGTCTCTTCAAGGGCAGGTGCCTTGTCTGTGGAGGTGACGGATGACCGAGGTGTCAACATTAGGTTGAGCATGGGGACTTGACTGAGCAACTGCTCGTTTAGCTTGTGTCGGCTCAAATACCTGGGGGACCAGGAACAACCCTGGGGTTGAGTGGGCCATGTCATCTGGTCTCACGCAGCTGTCCAGGAAAAATGGCCAGGTAGGGGGAGGAGGAGGAGGCAAAGTGTGCCCATGTGCTCCCTGCCCAGGCCCAATGTCAAGGCCGAGAGGCCGATGGCGTCTTGTAGATTTCTGTCATACTGTATACAGTATGTCTCAGAAGGACCTCCAGAGCCCAGGATGACCTCATCTTGATTTAACTAGTCACATCTGCAGTGGCCATATTTCTAGATAAGGTCACATTCACAGGGTCTGGAGTTCAGGACTTCAACATCTTTTTGGGGGACACAGTTCAACCTGTATTACCTTGTTTCCCCTTTTCTGAGACCTAAAGAGCCATGATATTTTTGGGTGGCCAGCCCATGCAGCAGGCAGTGAGCCTGGGCCCCACACTTAGAGGTGATGACGGGACTCTCAAAGGGCTGTGCTCTCAGGCACCAGCTTTTCTGGGCCTGGGAGAGGGGGTGTGGGGAGGCAGAGAGCCTCCCAGGAGGCTGGGGAGAAGGCTTTGTGGTTCTGTCCTCAGCTCTAAGAAGCTGGCTCTGAAGGGGTGAGAGCTAAGAATGTGTCAGCTTTTACCTTGCTGTGACCAAAAGACCTGACAAGAACAACATAGAGGGAGGAAAGTTTGTTTGGGGTTTACGGTTTTGGAGGTTTGAGTCCATAGACGGCCAAGTCCATTGCTCTGGGCCCAAGGTGAGACAGAATGTCATGGCGTGAGGGTGAGGTGGAGGAAATCAGCTCAGGACATGGCAACAGGAAGCATACAGAGCTCTGCTCACCAGGGACAAAACATAAACCCCTCGGCAGGTCCCACCTCCTCCAGCCACAGCCTACCTGCCCACAGTGACCACCAGTTAATCCCTTCAAGTGGACTAACCCACTGATTAGGCAAAGCCTCTCACAACCCAGTCATTTTACCTCTAAGCTTTCTTGCATTGTCTGACACATGAGCTTTTTTGGGGGGGGTACCTCATCTAAATGGTAACGGAAACCTTGGGGCTCAGTCAGGCTCTGGGGGCTCCACTGGGAGCAGTGTCTCTGTAGTTCATCTGCTGGGGCTTCGTGGTTGGGAGGCTCTGAGCCCACAGTGTGTGGAGATGGCTCAGGTTCAAAAGGGGTTCTGGCCCCCGGCATTTGGTTACGGAGTTCCTTCAGGAGTGTGTCAGAGGGGTCGAGGCCAGTGCTCAGGGCTGGGGAGGTCCTCGATGATCCTAGGAGGGCGGATTCTTGCACTGGCCACAGCACACCCACCATACCTGTGTAGTGAGGCAGGCTGGTGTGTGGTGGACGCCCTTTTAAGTGGGTTCCCCCAGGTGGACGCATCCTCAGCCCATCAGCCAATGCAGAGAGAAGGTCCTCCTGCTGACTGCAAGGCCTGGCCGGCCACTGGGAGGAAAAGAGTCTCAGTGGAGGGCAGGTGACCGGGTGTGGCTCCCCCTGCCCTGCCCAGCCAGCCCTGAGAGGGCGCCAGCCCACTGCTCCCCAGAAATGGACCTGAGCAGCTTTCACAGGCTGCTCTTCCACATTCTCCCCTGCTCCCACTTTTTGGGGCCAGTTCAAGAGTTCTGAGGACATGCTGGCTGTTCCTCTTTGGCTACCTGGGTGCCCTGACCCCCATGCTCTGGGCAGGGATGGAAATGAGGTGCTGACAGAGGGGCTGATGTCTGTGTTGGAAGGGGCCGGTTGGCCAGCTTGGGCTCATATGGCGACCGGGAGGCGGGGTGGGTTGGTGGAGTGGTTGCCCTAGCACCTTGGGCAGCCCGTCTTCTGGACTTGGCTCAGTGGTGAATCTTGTGCTTCTTTCCACCCTTGAAGCTCTTGTCTTATTCCAGATACCCTCATCCAGGGGAGTCGGGGTCCTCGAGGTGTTGTATTACTCCTGAGAAGCAAGCCTGGGATCTGGCCACAGAAGCCCCGGTCAGCAATCCCATCGTCAATGGGGATCGTGGTAGGGGCAGTTGGAAGCTACGTTAAAGGGCCTAGACAAATGTCCTTAGAATTAAATCACTGTATTTTTAATAAAACATACTTAGAAATTCCCAAAGTTTCAACAAACATACCAACTAAAAAGAAAGTCAGGGAATTTATTTTGCCGTATTTGTTACATTAGCCAAGAACAGGGGTGCTGCATGAAGGTTCTAGAATAGGGACCAGTGAACCCAGAGTATCTAAGGCAGCCTCTGTGTTCTCTGCATGTCTGAGGAGCAAGACGAGGGCGCTCCATGCTCAGGACGTAGGGGTTCCTCACCTGGGCAGGCCCCAGGTGCCAGCTGGTCCCTGTTCACTGCCTCGGTGGGCAGGGGCTGCAGGGCTCAGTAGATGCCTTGCTTAGGCCAGCCCAGCTCTCGGGCGTAGACCCCTTTGCAGCTTCTGATCTCAAAGTCAAGTTGCAGGCTCTTGTTCAGGCCTGGCACTGCCGACCTCCAGCCGATGAAGCCCTGGGACGTCTGTGGGACTGGGGGGGACGGAAGGACCTGGAGTGGAAATACAGATTACTCACCTGGGACCACAGCCGTGTGGGCAGTGTCTGCCAAGGTCCCCAGTAACAGCATCCATGAGGCTGGGCATGGAAAAGACAGACACAAAAGCCATGTCCCTAACACATACTGAGCGTGAGCACATCCCTGGTCCCAGCCGCGGCTCACCTCTTTCCTGAAGGTAAAGAACACTGAACCCGTTTGTTCACCATGTAATGCTTCGAATACTTAATTTATGCAATTCATGACATCCAGTAAAATAACCTTTGTTTAGTGAAAGAGTCAAAAAAAGTTAAGGCTCAGAAGTATCAAATATTACAGTCCTCACTGTCCTTTATAAAATATAGGACAATATATTGTCAGGTGGCATTCTGGCAATATGGATACATCTTCCTGCCCAAACTGTGGGAATGAAAAGCAACTGAAATTAATTTAAAAATCAAAAGGAAACAGGCTTCTATCTGAAATGAGAAAGCACAGCTTCCTTCATCCATTCCTCGGGAACACTTGGAACTTTTGGAAAGTGCGGGTACGTGTTTAGGCAGGTTCCCTCCTTTTAAAATAATTCCTTCTGCTTTCATACGTATTTGCACAAAAGCGGCGAGGAGGAACGTTTGTCCTCGCAGAAGAGCTTCACCAGGCCCGGGGCTGAGCTCACTCTAACGGGATTCTCCAGCCAGACCAAGGGGGAGGTGACATCCCAGGTGGCCACCACTTGTGGAGGAAGCCCCTTCACACATGTTCTAGAAGAAGTAGGGAAATTAATCTGCTGAGGGCCACAGGTAGGGAGGGTCGCCCCCCAGAGGGCCTGAGTGTCCCCGAGCCAGTTGTGGATGCTCCCATTCAGTAGGGAAGACAAGTCAGTGCTGCCCACCCGGCCCGGCCCTGGGAGCAGACCAGGGCTTCAGTCTCTCTCCAGAGCAAAGAAGGGACGGAGGGAACAGCAGCCCACGATGTCCTACTTCACCCCCTAGACGGCAGAGACACCGACACTGTGGCTAACTAGGGCACTGCAGGATTAAGAGCAGGATTGCAGTTATCACTAAAAGTGGAACTGCGGTCGCTCAGCACGTGTCCCGACATCCCCATGTCTGCACACCCCATGCCAGCCTCAGGGCGAGGTGTAGCAGCCATGGCCATAACTCCGTGCCCCCAAAGGGGTGTGTTCAGTGCACCTTTGACTGCGTGCTCCGAGGCGCAGCAACCCCAGGACAGGCTTCTAAGAGACACGGGAGCAGAAAAGGGTGTTCAGTGTAAGAGGACACTGGGTGACAGGGTGGCAGGGCTGGAGGCTGCCCACGCCTGTCTCTGCAGTCTACCCAGGTGGGGACACAGCACTGGTGACAGTGGCGCCCAGAGCTGCTCACAGGCTTTGGGTATTAAGGTCACCTTTAACAGTGAATTGCTGGGCAAAGTTAGTCACCCAAAGGGGACAGGAGGTGGAAAAGGGAAGCCATGTCCCTTTGCTGGGCAAGTGCAGAGTGAAGCAGAGGCCACTTCCTTTCCACTTGACTCAGGGTCCTTGTCCCATGCACTGAGTCCCACCAGCTCTGCCTGGTGTGTGCGGCTGGGACCTCTGGCTTGCTGTGGGGCAGGAGGCTCCCCGGGAGGAGCCACATGCCCTCCTCTTCCCTGTGGCTGGCCAGGAGGGGATTCTGCTCTTGTTCTGTGTCCCTCGGTCCATTGAGAGGGGGTGATGCTGGTTGCAGGTGCCACCCCTGGGCAGGCACTGGGACATTAGTGGCAGAGGGAAGCCCAGCCCAAGTACAGGCAAGGCATTGGCAGGGACGGCTGTGGCTGAGAGACAGCAGAGGGGAACGGAGCCCTGGCCACAGTTCTTTTCTGGGCGGGGCGGGGGGGGGGTTTGAGAGTTGGGACCTGCAGGAGCTGGCGGTAGGAGGGTCTCACAGGCACATGGCGCACGGGAACGCCTTGGGAGGAGCATCCCCAATGTCGGCTCCTGGTGACAGTGTGGATGGGGATTTTGGTTATCTTCTTATTTATATTTTTTTATATTTCTAAAGAGTTTCTAACAGTGACTCTGTTACCTTGTCATCGGGGAGAATCCTCCACACGTCTCAGTGGTGTCCTTTCTGCCCTTCCCCGTCCTCCGCCCTTCTTCCTTCTCCGCACAGGTCCACACTCACTGAATGCCCCCGAGTGTCCACCCGTGCCAGTGCCCATCGGACCCCAAGGACATGTCAGGAAAAGGGAGTCCCTCCATCTGGTCCCATCTGCCCCTTGGTCATGGGTTTTGTCCCCTCTCCCCATCAGCCACGGAATACCTCCACAGTGACAGAGGGCAGAGCCCAGGAACAGTGACAGGCCTGTGAGAGGAAGCCTGGGGACACGCAAAGCTTAATGATTTCTAGAGGCATCTGGCTCAGGTCCTCACTGGCAAGGTCTCAGGGGGACACCATCATGTCCTCTCTTCTCTGGGACTGTGAGGTCACTCCTGCTCACCATCCTATATCCATTCTCTCCTTAGTGACCAGAGCAAGCTTCAGACCATCCCATGGCCCTGCTGGCTATATCCCGAGGCTTCCATTCAGACCAGACTCCCCAGCTCCCACTGCCTCCCAGGTCCAGCCTCTCTGTCCCCACCTGCCCTCCACCCACTGCCTCCCAGGTCCAGCCTCTCTGTCCCCACCTGCCCTCCACCCACTGCCTCCCAGGTCCAGCCTCTATGACCCCACCTGCCCTCCACCCACTGCCTCCCAGGTCCAGCCTCTCTGTCTCCACCTGCCCTCCACCCACTGCCTCCCAGGTCCAGCCTCTCTGTCTCCACCTGCCCTCCACCCACTGCCTCCCAGGTCCAGCCTCTCTGTCTCCACCTGCCCTCCACCCACTGCATGAGTCTCCAGCCACAGGCTACCCTTTGCTGCCCCTGAAACAGGCCAAGCTTTGTTCAGCCTCAGGACCTTGATACGCGCTGTTCCTCTTCCTGGAATGCTTGGCCCTTGCCATCCCCCAGTCCTGGCTGAACAGGCATCTCTACAGGGAGCCAGCCCCACCCAGCCCTTCTCCCCTGTCACTTCCCCTGGAGTTTCCCTGCACAGTGCCCCAGTGCTGGCTGCGTGTCTGATGTCGGCTCCCACCCAGGCCTGTGGGCTGGCCCTCGTCTTCTTGCTCACCACCGTGCACCTGGTGCCTGGGCACTGCTGACTTAGCAGCCTTATAGGTGCGGGGTCCTGCCAGGTCTTTCCCACACACCACCCTGAGCTCTGGCAGGTGCTCAGCTGAGCCCATGACAGTGGTGCTGAGGAGGAACTGGAGACAGAGAGGCCAAGAGACGCGCCCAGGACCACACAGGAGGGGAGCAACGGCGCGGGACTTGCACCGGGGGTCTCATTTTGGAGCCCCCCCGCCCTGTTTTCTGGGCGGAACCCCTCATGTCCTTGGCCTGCCTCTGTGTCTGCTTTGGCAGGTGTGATGTGTCACCTGCTGTTCCACATCTGGGCTGGAAAGGGTGTGGGCACCAGGTGGCTGGCACGCCAGGCACCGCTCTGTTTGCCTTTGGCAGTTGAGTGAGACGGCTTTCAGCCAGGGCCATTTCTCACTTAGGAAACTGAGAATTTTAGCACGACTTTGCAAACCTTGATGTACTTCTCCACAGGGGTCATTTGCCGGATGTGGAAACGCTCCGGAAGCTGGATTTTGGGCTTTGGGGTGCGGGATTCTTCTTCACCCTTGATTAACTGAAAGATAATCCAGAGATGGAGGCCTCAGGCTAAGGCTCCCCACGTCCCCCCCCCCCCCAGAAATCACACTTGACAGATGACAGACGTGGGCTCGGGATATTGGGTGGAGCCAGTCCCAGTCACACAGCCCGAGCAGCGTGTGGGGACGGCGCACACGCCACCTCGAGGACTGCTCCCCTCCTCCTGATCGAAGCCTGCTAGCTCAGGTCCTGTGCGGTGACTGGAGCAACCCTCACGGGCTCTGGACTCAAAGGAAAAGAATGCCAACGTCTCGAGACCAACCTTCCAAACCGTCTAGGAGAGCCCCCGCCCCCCTGAATAGTTAAAGCAATTTTGAACTCTGAGAACCCAATTTAATTACATATAAGGACTATTAACACAGACTGATTTTATGCATATTATAATAATAAGGCCTCATTTATGCATAAAATTTCAAATTGTATAACTCTAAGAATCTAAAAAAACTCATTAAGAGTGGCATAATTTCAAAGCCAGTGTGGGGGGTGCTGTAGATGGTTCCCACTGTCTTGAATCATAGTGTTTGAGTGATGTGGCTCTTGGGTGCTGTGTCCCTCCCAAGAAGGGTGGCTTCGTGGTTTGGGCCAGAGGTCCTCTGAGAAGTGGCAAGCTGGCCAGCGCCCAGGGAAGCCCATGTGAGCCTTTTGTGTGTCTACATGGTGTTTTTGTAAGTCACGTGCCCTGGACGCAGATACTTGAACAAGGAATGTCTTGAATAAGCGGATGTGTGCCTGGCCTGCGTGGCAGCCCTCGCTGGGCTGGCGGTGGCTGCCTCTTTGCCAGCGTCCCCACCGCTTCCTATTAATGGTGTTTGGCCTCTTCTCCTGCTTGTCACTTGCTGGGCTTGTAGTGCCCCTCACAATCACCCACTTCACAGATAGGAAGGGTGAGGTCAGACGGCTGTGGAGCTAGACCCACCAGCTTCTCTTGTTGGCATGTCCCTTATTAGTCGTGGGACTTTGCAGTCCTTTGAGACCAATTCCTGATCTGTTCAGAGGACATAAAGTGGCAGCTCTTTCTGCACAGGGCCCTGGTGCAGATTAAACAAGCTGGTTCTGCTGAAGTACTCAGCACGTGCCTGGCACATAGTAGGCGCTCAGTCACTGGTGAAGGCAAGGAGATGTCTGCTTTCAAGCTTAATAATCTTTGCCTACCACACACTCTTTAATCCTATTCTTGCACTTGCTAACCACTTAGTCTCCAAAATGATGGACTCTGTGATGTCAAGGTTTATGCTTACCTCCTCCACAGGGGTTGTTAAAAATCCCCAGTTCTGGGGCCAGTTTTTCCGTGCTTCGGATTCAGCCTTCAGACGGTATTTCCTGAAAAAGAGAGTTCCTAGGTGCTGGGCAATATTTGATAAAGGTTCCAGCCACAGACTGCAGAAGAGCATAAACTTCCCATTTTTTTTGCGCACTGAATGGGTGGTGGTTATGCTGGGGATGGAGCTGGGAGCCAGAGAGCCCAGGCCCCAGGGCTGAGCAGGCTGAAGGAAATGAGTCCCTGGGGCTGCTGCATGGGGGAGTTGGCAGTGCCAGACAAGGACAGGGCCACTCCATGAGAGGGGACTGAATAGCCCCTGGCCCTGGTGCCCCACAGTCATGGGTATACATTAAGTAATTCTGTAAGTACCCTGTTCCTCCAGGCAAGGACTGGCATGAGGGGGCAGGATTTAAGAAGGGGCTCTGTCCTGCCTGACTTGATGCCCAGCCCCTTCTTAAATATCACACCCCAGGGGCCTCACTCACTAGGTAACCCAGCCTGCTTTCCTGCTTGTTGAATATGATTTCTACATAACTACCTGTGAGCTGAGCTGAGTGCAGTTGGCAAGCTGGTGTGTCACATTTTGCAGATACCCAATTAAACATTACTTGTTTCGATTTTTAGTTCCTTCTGTTTTGGAATCAATATCTGCACCTCTCCCCCATCTCAAGGTTTTTGGAGGCCCTGACCAAGCTCTTGGTCCTGTGCATCTAAGGCAGAGTCTGTTTCTAACAGAGATCTAACAGGGGCCAAAAATATGAGTTGCATATGTAATTGGTAAATTTTCATGTAGCCATATCGAAAAGAAAGCAACAATCACCAAGTGATGTTAATTTAAATAATACGGTTTTTGCATGAATCTTTGAAATCTGTTGTGTATTTTACACTTACAGCTAATTCCAATTTGGACCAGTTACATTCCAAGTGATTAATAGCCGTGTTGGACTTGGACAGCACAGTCCAAGCTTTTAATAAGGCCCGGTTCACAGAGGAGGGGCCATCTGATTTGGGCACTGAGTGATGAGTAGGAGGAGTCTGCCTGGTGAAGGAAGGAAAGGGCATTCCAGGCAGAGGGACAGGCCCTGCCACGGGGCTAGTCCCTGCTGGGGATACATGAATGAATACAAAGATTTTTTTTTTTTAAATTAATGTTGTGATAGGGATCACCATGCTGGTTTTCCACATGTGAAAGTGATATAAAGTTTTCAATAATTTTTTTTTTTCAGTGAAACAGCCAAATTAAACACAAATATGGAGTGACTTATGCAGGTGTCTCAGGAAAAGGATGACAACACAGAGCTGGGGTATAGGCAGCTGAAGTTGAGGGGTGAGCAAGCTTGAGCTGACCCTGAAACTCCCTTCATTCAAATCAGCAGCTGCCCCTATGGACTGCTTTGAAAGAGATGGAGTAACAGTGGCAGTCCTCCGGAATGCCAAGGGAGGCTCACTGCAGGGTCTGCTGGCATCCATCGTAGGGAAAAATGGATCTAGTTTTTAAATTAAAATTTCTTATTACTTAAAACTACAGGAAAATTGAGAAATAAAGTGCTTACGTATTCTCCTTCTAATTGAACAATTATTAACAGTTTTGTTTCTTTTTTAAAAAATCAGTAAATCTTAAAAATCACACTTCCTAACTGGCCCCAACAGGCTGACCTGTGCGATTGTTCCAAAATCTTTCCCACCTTCAGGGCGGGCGGGCAGGAGTTGGGGGGGAACCCTGTGGTGGCTCTCTGTCCCTATATTGTCCCCTTTCCTCAGGGTGCTCCACTGTCCTCTGAGCACTCTCCTGGCGCCCAGAGGTCCACCATCTCTGGACTTGGTGGGAACCGAAGCTGCCAGGTGAGGACAGCCCGTCCCGGGGAAGAGGACCCTGCCCTTACCAGATCTCGTCCTGGGCCACCAGGTTCATGCGCTCGGCGCCCGCGGTGCCAAGCTGTCTCTGAGCCATGAGCCCGGGGTTTCCGTGCACGAGCGTGCACTCTCAGGACCTGGGCTCGCGTCTCCTGTCGCTAGGGAGACCGGTTGCCAGGCAACGCAGGACGCAGGCAGAGGCGTTGCGCACCTAGAGTGGGTGGGGCGCTGGGCGCTTGTTGAGAGCCTCTGTGCTAGCGTCGGAGCCCTGGGTGCACCAGGCTGCCCACGTGCTGCTCCGAGGGACACCTCTAGGCCTGACACCTCTCCTGGTTTAAATCCCTTCCTGCAAGGGAGTCGCAGTTACAGTCCCCACTAGGGCCTTGTCCACCACCCTGCAGAGCAGCTCCATGTGATCTCCATGTGACCTTCCTGTAGGTGGAGTCATCCCGAGGCCTACTCTGTGCTGGCCTCGATTGTCCAGTGTTACTTTGCCCAGTGTCCACCCGCCCTGTGGCCAGTAGCCCTCTGTTCATTTCTACCCCTGAATAGTGTTCCATTCTGGGGCTCTCGGACACAGCATGTGGGTCTTTGCACTCTGTGAAAGGCCTGCTCTGAACATCACTGCAAGTGTCTTTTGGAGAATGTATGGATGCACCATATGCTCTAAGATGATCCCAAAATGAAGTCGATTCCCAGTTGCTATCACCCCAGACCCAGCACCTACACTGCCTTCCTCGGTGCTCATCAGCGCTGGTCATGTTTGTTGATTGGCTCACCAACAGGGTTTGGAGGCCACTCAGCTGGGGTTGCCCTCTCCTGATGAGCCCACACTAAGCAGTGGGTGCTCTTCTTGGTGTTGAAATGCCTGGCCAAGGTCCCAGGTTGGGACATCCCTACTGCCCACCCAGACAGATTAGCGATGGGCCAGGTGGGGACTGGAAGTGTCTGAATCGAACTCAATCCATTAACTGCTCAGTCTTGTGGCCGAGCTGCTAGGGAGGCCATGAGCTGGGCCGGCTGTGCGGGTGGACAGGTCTTCAGGTGGACGGGGCATTCTTGTCTTTTCTCCAAGGTAGATGTTCTGGGAAGAGTTAAGTGGGTGGCTGGGAAGAGACCCTCCTGTCGGGTGAGGGGGAATTCTGCTCCCCCTTGGGAAGCTCCTAGCCCAGTTCTGTTCCAACAATTAAGTGAGGATGGACGCCGGGCTGGCTGAGTGTCTGTCTGCGCCTGACACCAAGGTCATGCTACGTGTGCAGCAGCCCACGTGTCTGATGCCAGCTGAGCTCTGGGGACACTGGAGGGAGCTGCAGTGACAAGGAGTTGCCATGCCAATGTCCACTGTCCTCAGAAACTGAGGTGGATGGATAATGCAGCACGTGGGCACCCACATGAGACATCATGCCAGGGGGAGACATATGTTCTGGATAAGGTCAAATCAGGGTATGGTGCCATAGTGACAGGGACAGGGGAGGGCTGTGGAGGCACTCTTAGAAAGAGTGGTCAGGGGAGGCCTTTCTGAGGAGAGGACATCTGAGTACAGATCTGGTGAGGGAGGGGCTCTGAAAAGGGATGGAAAAGTTGTCTGTGGGGCAGTGCAAATGTCCTGGGGAAGAGGCAATGTCAGGGGGTTTGAAGAACCCTGGAAATGAAACAGGGAGAGTTTCCTGGAAATGGAACAGGCCAATCCCCTGACTTCTGGAAGTCAGTCTAGCAAGATGAGTGTAGCCCCCTATGTGAGATGACAGGTGTATGTATGTGATTCAGGGTGAGCAGAAAAGTGCACAGGAAGTGATGAGTGGGCTGGGTGTTGAAGGATGCATGAGAGTTCACTGATGTCCACCCTCCTCAGAAATATCTGCACAGGGGAGTGCGTCCAGAACTAGACTACTGTGGTCAAGTGGACAGGTTTGAGGAGGTGACGTGGGCTCAGCTCTCTGCTCTACCTCTTCCTAGTGACCGTGGGCAAGTTGCCTACCCTCTCTGAGCCCTAGTTTCCCCATCTGTGGAGGACCCCCTTCTCTCTGTGAAACAAGAAATTCATGGGTCTCTGGAAAACCATTTCTGCACCTCATACTTTTTAATTTTCTTGACAAAATTGCCCTTCAGCAGAGATTTCAAGTGGGAAGAGCGGAGAGCCTGGGGGGACGGCCACCCTGCCGACTGCGTGTGGGGAACGGAGGCAATATTTACAGCCCGCACGAGGTTCGCTGTGTTCCTGTGTATTAATATTTTTTGGCCTTCTCTCAGTTCTTGGGGACAGTTTATTTTTTATTTTTTTTCATTTTGCTGTTGCTTTATAAAACATTTTGACAGCGGACGCCAACTGCTTCTTTTTTAGTTTTTAAGCTTAAACAGTTTTCTTTTTTATTGGATGATTTTTTTTTTCTGTAACCGAAGCCTGCTTTGTGGGTGCTTGGTTTCTGCCAGCAGGGCCCCCGTTGCCACAGCACAGGTGACACTCAGGTGCCCCAGGGCAGAGGCCAAAGCCTCGTTCTCAGAGAGTCAGGGCAGGGGTGCATCTGACGGCCTGGCGGGGCCTGCGGACCCCGAGCTCTGTCTTTGCGCGCCCATCATGTGCCTTCGCCTGGCCCAGGCCTCTGCTCTTGCCTGCAGGCGGTCCACACACCCCCAGCGGCGGCTGGCATCATCCAGGGCTTGGGGAGGAGGAAGGAGCCGCCCCCCCACATTGCCCTGGAGACCACCCTCACAGGCCCTCTCCGTTTGGCCCACTGACCAGTTACTGCTCCAGTTAGGGCCCCAGCAGGCTGAGGCCCTTAAGCTGCCCTTGGCCTCCCTAGCCTCCCCTCCCAGCGCCCAGCCTGTGAGCAAAGCCCAGCCCCAGGCCCACCGCGAGAGGCAGGGAAAGCAAGCAGAAGCCAGGGAGACCCAGTTTTGACCAAACTGTGCCAGCCGTGGCCATCTAAGGTGGGAAGTGCCCAGAGGCTGGGGCAGCGCCTGGGCTGCCCTCCAGCTTCCCAGTGGACACACATTCCCCCACCTCCAATCCCACCTGGCCGGAAGTGTGCTGTGTCCTGAAGGTGACAGACACAAGCACCAGCTGAGTTCCAGGGGCTCTAGGTGCCTAATGCCTGTTGTTCCCTCACTTTCTTTAGCTGGGCTGCCGACTGGGGGGTTTGAGGTCCCCTGGATGGGGGAGACTGCCCACAGAGGGTCAGAGAACATTGTGAAGGGAAACTGGAACAGTGGGTAGAAGGGGCCGGAGGGAGATGGTTCCATAAAGCGACAGCCCCCGTTCATCACTCCCGGGGACCTGGCTAACTCCTCCCGACACCTGAGACTAGAGGACAGGACAGCTGTGCCCGGCTGTTCTCTCCATTATTCAGTGGTGTTTATCAAGTCTCTCAAACGCCCTGGGCCTTGAGCCAGGTCCTGGAACCTAGCAGGGAGCAGGCAGACTTAGTTCAACCCTCAGGAGGCTCCCTGCACCAGAGGAGTTCCAGATATTGTTATAAAAACGTACATGGTGATGTGGAGTCAGGAGGGCTCTTGGTGGTTGGTCAGGGCTCCCCAGAAACAGCAGAGGAATTGGGCCTGCAGGCCTTGGGGTGCAATGAGCCCATTTTCTATTGCTATAAGGTGACACCTGAGGCTAGGTAATCTGTAAAGAAAAGCGGCTGATTGGACTCAGTCCTGGACGTTCAAGAGCACACTGCTGGCCTCTGCTCAGCTCCAGTGAGGGCTTCATGGCGGATGGCATCAATGGCAGGAGCATAGGCAGAAGAGATCACGTGGTGAGACAGGAAGCCAAGGAGGGGGAGAGGCCAGGCTTGCTTTTTGATTTTTTTGGTACCAGAGATCGAACCCAGGAGCACTTGGCCAATGAGCCTCATCCCCAGCCCTATTTTATATTTTATTTAGGGACAAGGTCTCACTGAGCTGCTTAGCACCTTGCCTTTGCTGAGGCTGACTTTGAACTCGAGATCCTCCTGCCTCAGCCTCCCGAGCTCCTGGGATTATAGGTGTGAGCCACTGCGCCCGGCTCAGTCTTGCCTTTTATAACGACCCTCTCTTTAGAGAACTCGCCTGAGTTTCCTTCCGAGGGCCATGAGCCCAGTGTCCTGGCCTCCTCCCCACAGGCCCCACCTCCTAAGGTTCCACTTGCTCCACCATTATACCTGGGACAAAGCTTCTGAGGCATGACGTGCGGGGGACAGACCAGGCCTAGACCACGGAGCGGGTGGGAGGAGGTGGCCTTCCCATCAACAGTGCGTCTGACAGCCGGGTCTGGTCCGTCGTGCAGCTTCCTCACTTGGGGAACATTTCAGGACTCCCTACGTCCCCGCTGCCCCCAGACGAAGCTCTGTGACCTCCTCATTGCAGGAGCGTCGAGGAGGCCAGGGCTGAGGTGAGGCCTGGGGAGACAGAGGAGGAAGGTGTCTGTTCCTGGCGCTGTCCTTCCTGAGCTTCCTGTGACCTCATGCAGGAGATCCTCTGCCGCCTGGCGTGCGAGGGATCCCCATCGCTCAGAACAAAGGGGATCTGGACCATTGGCTCTCGAATCTCTTCCCTCTGCTGCCCCGGGGAAGGCGCTGTGGCCAGCTTCCTGACATTTCTGCCTTAATTTGCCTGGTCCAGGTCCCCGTGGGCCCAGCTGCTTCAGGGGCTGGGCCAGGGCCGCCTCTGCTCACCTGCAAACGTCCACTGTTGCTGCTTTAGCCTGGGCCTGGGCGGGTCCTGAGGATGCCCCTTGGGTGGGGCACGCCCATGGCCCTTGGGGCCGGAGAAGTGTCAGCTTCTGGTACATCGGGAAGCCACCCCAGGGGCCACAGAGAGCATGACCAGGACTCTGGGGAATGACCTCTTGGCTGCCCCTGAGTCCAGGGAGCACTTGGGGGGCCTCGTGGCTGTGCCTTTCAAGAGCTTCGTTTTCCTTACTGTGGTGGGAGTGTTAGGTTCTCAATCAATGACAGCCATGATGGTAGAAACAACAGCTGGAATTTGTCAGGCACCTCCCCAGCACCACTGCATTTCAACCTCTCAGTGGCCTTGCAGAGGCAGATGCAGAATCAGAGAAGTTAGGTCACCTGCCCATGGTCACACAGCTAGAAAGGTAGAAAACCAAGACCCAGAGATTTTTGAGTTGTGGACAAGACTGATTTCTAGTTTGAAGATCTGCTGGAATTCCTGTTTAGACCTCTTAGACGGATGGCAGACAGGACTGTGGTGTTTCCCAGGTCACACAGTCTGAACAATTGGAAGGCCACAGATGGCCCTGATCCTTTTTTCCCCCTCCCCACATGCTTGAGTGGGGGGCTCTCCAGTTGGATATTTGTGGGGTGTTCACTACGGGCCTCCTGGGGCCCAGCTCCCTGCGTGGGAAGGGTCAGCATGCAGTGTGAATGGCAAGGCTCCCGGAGTCGAGGGGACTGGCTGTGAGTCCATTCTTCCCCAGACCCAGCCACCGACGGTGCCCAGCTGAGGGAGGTCCTCGGCGGTGCTCATTGTGTTGAGCTGAGGCCACTGGAGCAGTCCCAAGGACGGAAGCCCCTCTGGGATGGGGAAAGGCATCACCCAAGTCCCGGCCTCTGGGCCCAGGAGACCAGACCCGCTGGGCCTCACGGACGAGGCCTGGAGGCGGTGGGTCTGTGGGTGGACCCCTCTGCAGCCTCCTGCTGGCCCCTGGGTGACGCCTCTCTGGGGCTCTTGGCTCTCATTCTCAGGTGCCTTCCTGCAGGGGCTTCCCCCCAATGCCTGGGGCTCCACAGACTCCGGGAGGCTGAGCTGGGGTGGGCGCTAACTTCAGAGATGCGCTGGCACCAGGGCCACTGGGGAGCGTCACGGGTGCCGAGCCTTTTTAGAAAACGTTTTCATTTATTCCCTTTAGATGTGCCTGACGGCAGAGTGCATTTTGACTGTTATGCATACCTGGAGCGTGACTCCGTCCCTGTGGCTGCACGTGACGGGGAGTCTCACTGGTCATGTGTTCGGCTACGAGCACAGGGGAGTGATGTCCGACCCACTCCTCCTCCTTCCCCTTCCCATCCGCCCTTCCCTTCGTCCCTTTTGTCTAATCCGGTGAACTTCTGTCCCCTTATTGCGTGTTAGCGTCCGCATGTGCCTGCGGGGACCTTGAAGGGTAGAGCAGGCGGAGCACAGGAGCGAGGGCTCCGTCCCTGAAGTCTGATCACCGAAGGGGCTCACCAGGGCTTCCCAGGTGGGAAGGGGATGCAGCCCGGGGCCATGATCTGCAGCCATTCATTCTCCCTGGCTTCTTTTTCTGAGACGGGGTGCAGGGAGGGGGAGAGGGGAGGTGGCAGGGCGGTGAGGCCTGGCTGTGGAGGGCTTGCCCTGCCCTGGACCTGTACCTAATGGAGGTGGGGCCCTGGGCTCTAGGACACTGAAGTCACCCGGCCTCCGTCTGAATGTGAGGGAGCTCGAGGACTCCAAAGATGCAAGGAAGCTCATGCAAGGAGCCCCCACCTCCAGCTAGTCAGCTGGGCATTTGTTCCCACTGGAGAGACTCTGGACACTGACCTGGGGAAGGACATGCTGGGGGCTGTGGCCTGGGGAATGGCCTGTGAAGCAGACCTGGAGGCTGTATCCAGGTGGTAGGCTGCATGTGGCGTCCAGATAATGGAAAAGGAGCCTGTGCCAAAGAGTGGTGTTTGGGTTGGGGAGAAAAAACCCGGGGTGGTGGGAAGTGAGAGAAATGAGGAGAATATGATCAAGACTTAGAGATCCAAGTCATAGTTTTAGTATTCAAGTGTTAGATATTTAGCTCAAATCAACTTTATTGAAAACAGAATGGTTCTTCTCTCACATCGGAGGTCTTAAGGCTTCAGGTCAGGCTGTATCCAGGGACTCAAGCCAAGCCAACATGAGCTGCTCTCCTCCATGGCTTGGCTTCGGGCGTCCATGCTGATTTCTCTCGGGCTGGTGTTCTCTGGTGGTGGCCCAAAGCTCTGGGCTCCAGGGAGGATGGAAGATACTTCCCCTGTTGCTCCCACACACGTCTTAGGATTCACTCTGACTGGACTGTCATGTGCCCATCTCTGATGGAACCACAATAGCTTGAGGACAGATGAGTTAACCCACAGGTATCAGGGGCACACCTGTTCCACCAGGTGAATCAGGAGGGAGGCACATTGGTTCCTCAACACCTGGTCAAAGCGTGGGAGGCAGACCCCCCAAACACCTACTGCACAGGTCACGGAGGCCCAGGGGACGTGGGGAGGGCACAGGTGTCAGGTGCCCCTGGGCTGTGACCAGGGGCTGGGGCTAGACTTCCCCAGCTGAGCCCTCTGGGGAAGCAGGAGGAGTGGGGAAGACAGCAGACATTTGGGCCAAATGACGTCAAAATGGCCCTGGGGTTCTGCCTGACTTGGGTCCCTGGCTTGGCCTTGGGGGATCTGGCTTCCACCCATCTCTTCCTTAAAATCAGGTCACACCACAGTGTGTTCCCCATAAGGAAAAGGGACGAGCCAGTGGGGGTGTGCTTCTCATCTCCTGGGATAGTGGGCTCATCATGCTGATGGTCTCAGCGTTGGCAAGAAAACCATTTTGGGGGAGTTTAATCAGAAAGTATTTTACTGTGGAGTCTGTTGTTGGGGGCATGAGTTCAAAGACGCCTCTGGGCACTGCAGAGGTTCTAGCCCAGCCGCTGAACCCCAGGGCCCCCACCCAGTGTGGGAGGTGCCAACCCTCCTCTGGCATTTTGTGGCTCTGCTGCCCAAAATGCATCTTACCATCTTTGAGTTCCTCACCCTTTAAGACCAAGCTCACTCGCTGGGGCCTCCATCGGTTCTTGAGGACCCTCTGCCTGCAGGGAAGGGTGCCCATCTCTGTCTCTTGGTACCTTTGTGTCCAGGATAGGTGACCCTGCCCTCTTGGTTCAGTTTGGTGTCAGTGAAAGGCCTGGGCTTGCAGGACCCCTGGGTCCCACTGGACTGGACTCTGGTCTGTGCTTCTGGTTTATCTGGGCTGGCCACTTGCCCCACAGAGCTAAGTGGCCAGTAAAGCATGCTGTCCAGCAGGGGAGCCCCCGGCTCTGCTACTCACAATACCGATATTTCAGGTAGCTTTTCTAGGTCCCCCTCCCGGGCCACACACAGAGGTGGGTTTATCTCCTCGTCACTGGCCGGCTGGTGTTGACATGAGTCTCAAGGTTTTAGCAGCAGGATGTGGGTAGAGGGGAAGGTGGCAGGTCTCTGCGGGACGTGCTGGAGGCTTGCAGTAATGACGGGCACAAGAGAGCTGGGCCAAAGACGAGAGGGGCCCCTTGGCTGTGGCGGCAGGTGCCATCGGGAGTTCTCAGGAGGCTCTGACACGTGTGGTCTCTGAGAACCTTGGCTTTGGCAGCAGAAAAGTGTTGTCAGTTCTGGAAGCTTCCTTCCACAGCTCCACGGCTGGCCCAGTTTGGCGCAGTTCACACTGAAACTCACCCATCCGCTCTTTCCTTGCAGGTATCTAGGAGAGTCAGGCTCCTATGCACGGGACAAATGGGTCGCGTCAGGCTCGTGTGCACGGGACAAATGGGTGGCATGGTCCTGCGGACCTCCCATTCTGTCGATCCTGGTGGGTGGTGGGTTCTGGGACAGCTGTCGGGGGATGACGAGGGAGAGGTGGTGAGTGAGCCTGGTCCGGGCCTCCAGGAGCTCTTGGCCTGGGGTGGACGCTGGTCTGGGCCCAGGTGGGCATTGAAGGAGGGGCCCGTGGCTTCCTTGAGGGCCCAGCCTGTCCTGGCACAGCTAACTGGTCAAGAGAAAGCCATCTGCATCTGGGACATGAAGGAAGGGGACCAGGAGGAGGGTGTCCCTGGCAGAGACACCGAGGCACAGCAGTACGCCCACGGCCCTGACAAAGAGCTGAGAGACACAACTCATTGGAGGAAAGGTTTGTTTGGTTTGTGGTCTCAGAGGTCTCAGTTTCCGGTCAGACTGGATCCTGAGGGGCACTTGTGCGGTGTCCAGCGTGTACTAAGGATGATGCCTGTGTTTGTCCTCAGGGTCTGCTTGGGCCTTCTCCTGATGGACACAGCCCTGGGCTGATCATTTACCTGGACCCTGCCCTTCAACTCTCTGCTGCTGCCACAAGGGCCTGGTCCCTCCTGGGAATCACCAGGTAAGTTGCTGCCTGACGCAGGGTCCTTGGGCTCGTGTCCCCCAGGCCTGGCACGTGCTTTCCCTTTCTTCCTCTTCTGTGAAGTCCACCACGGCTTCTCCCAGGAGGCCTTCCCAGGCCAGGCAGATGCCTCTCTTCCTGCCTCGGCTGCATCTTCTCCCATGGCCCACTCCCTGCTGGCATTTGTTGGACTCGGAACTCCTGGGGTCCAGGACCGTGATGGCTCTGGGTTGGACTCAGCAAGTACTTGTTAAACGGACGAAGGAGGCAGGGCTGAGGCTGTGGGACGGCTCTTCTTGTGACACTCATGTCAAGGGGCTCTGAAGAACCAGCCCACTGACCCGTGTTCTGAGAGTCTGTGGGGAGTGCTTGCAGAAATCAGCAGAAGCTGGAGCAGACGAGGCCCTGGCTTTGTGCCTCTATCTTGTGTCCTCCTTGGGGTGTCCGGTCCCCAGCTGTGGGTAGTGCAGAGCAGGCGAGGCTCCGCTCCTCAGTGGTCCCCACAGGCCCCGCACTGCTCCCTGGCTCAGCTGTGCACGGGAAGGCAGAGCGTTCTGAGTCCTCGACGCTGGAGGATTGGAGTCAAACCCTTCGTGTTATTTCAAAGTGGCGCTTTGCCGGGTGGGTGGGGGCCTATTTTATACAGAGCGCATTTCAGATCAAAGAGAGAGCGCTCCCCCTTCCACCCGTGAAAGGCAGGGGGTCTAAGACATTTTAATAGCTTTCATATTCCTTGCTCCAAATATATTATTTCAGCACAATAGTTTCTTTGCGGGAGAATTGCTTAAATGATTCAAAGTGGATTTAAAAATATATTTCAAGTTTTAATTTTATGCACATTAATGAGCAGAGCGCCTTAGAGACCGCCTGTCAGTTTAACGTGTTCACAATATCCTCGCACAGATGCGGTTCCATCCAGATCCTTTTGGAGGGAAGAAACCAGGCATTGTTTTCTTGGGGAATGTCAGAAAATATGTTACTTTGAAATTACATTTTGATCCCAGAATTCTGTGCCAATTATCCTCGGGAGGGTCTGGGCATGTCCAGTCCCTTGGACAGCACACTTAAAACATCAGGAGAGGAAGAACAGCTCTGTCCTTCCTTCCTCGGTGCCTGTGTTGTCCCTTGGCGAGTACCAAGGGCTGCAGCAAAGGAGACGTGAGACCTGCACAGGCCTCAGGCCCTGGCAGGGCTGGGGCGGAAGTCCTGAGTGCCACGGAAAGGCAGCTCTTAGCGGGTCTCACCTGCTGGAGCGCTGGCTCCGCCCGACCGGGCCTGCAGCAGAAATGTGGGCTCTCCGTCCTGCACCTGGAGCCCGAAGAGGAGCTCCAGTGCCCCCCAGCTGGGGCCTCCTGTGTCAGGTTGATTCACCTCTCTGAATTCTCATCTGCAAGGTGGGGAAAGGTGAGCCGCTGTTGGGCAGCACTTGGATTTAGGCAGAGCAAATGCCCAGTGCAGTCAGACCTGCGACTTTGAACTCTTGGGTATCCACGGGTTTTCCTCCCTCTGACCTTCTTGGGTGCTGTTTCCCGTCACAGTCCTGTGCTCAGCCAGCCTTGCTGGGCTCCCAGCCAGGAACAGGGCTGAGCAGGGCCCCCCCCCCCCAGGCTGGCTACCTGAGGGCCTTGTGGCCGCAGGGAGTTAAACGCTGCATCCTCCCCCACAGCCTTCCTTGTCCCTGGTTTAGGGCGGCACCAAACGGATGAGGTTCAAGTGCCAAAGGTACCCTAGCCACGTGCTGTGTAGGGTGTTGGCACGTCTTAGTTCCTGATGTACAGATGAGAGACATCTGAAGACGCCCCCCCACCTTTAAAACAAGGCGTTATTTTTTTAGGGTGGTTTCAGGTTCGCATCGACATGGTGGATCCAGAGAGTCCCCAGAGCCTTGAGCCTCGGTGCACCCAGCCCCCTTGCCTTCAGTGCCCCTCCCTGGAGTGGCCCACTGTGGCAACTGGTGGGTCCACACTGATGCATTGTCATCTCTGAGTCCACAGGCTGCCCTGTGACTCCTGGTCACACGTCTGTGGGTCTGGAAGAGTGCACTGATGTGGATCCCCCACTACGGCATCATGTAGCGTGGGGTCACCACCGGGAACCCCCTGTGCTCCCTGCTCATGTCTAGCCCACCCCGGCCACCACGGATCTGTCTCCTGTCACCTTCTCCAGGTGACAGAGCTGGGATCAGAGTGCGGCCTTTTCAGCCTGGCCTATTCTCCTAGTCCTGGGCGGTCGAGTGTCATCCTGGCTCAGCCGCCCACTTTGTCCTGGCACTAACACTCCACCGCGTGGGTGGACCATGGAGTATTTGTCCATTTACAGACCAAAGGTCATCTTGGTGGCCTCCAAGGTTTGGCCATTTGGATTCAAGCTGCTGTGAACATCTGGGTGCAGGTTTGAGTGGGCACAAACTTTCCAGCCCCTCTGACTACGGACAAAGGCTCACCGTGATTGCTGGGTCGGGGGGTTGGAGCCGGGTTTTGTAAGGAACCATCACACTGTCCTCTGAGGTGGTGGTGCCATTTTGCCTTCCCACCAGTGGTGATGAGGGCCGTGGTGCTCCGTGTCCTTGCCAGTGTCCAGTGTGCTCTCTCCTGCTGTTAGTGGTAAAGAATTTGCTTTGGCAATCGCTGCAGTTGTGCATGCTTCAACGAAGTAGGAGCTCAGGGTTTTCATGAAAGAATAGTGCCCCCAGAATAGCAGGGGACGTGAGAAGTGGGGGACATGGGGCCGTCCCTGTGGATATGAGCGCTGGGGGCCAGAGGGCACCTGTGAGGGGCAGCCACCCGGATGGTGAAGCAGCCAGCCAGTGCTCACTCAGAGAGCCCTGTTCCCCACACAGGGGACCATGGCCTTGGACAAACCGGAGGATGTGAAACAGAACCAGTGGTCCACCGTACAGGAGCATATCCTGCAAGGACTCAGCACCTACAGGTGACAGGGTGACGGTGTTGGAAGAAGTGTATGACGCGATGTGTGTAGCCCAGGAGAAGGGAGAGCTCCCTGACCACGGTTAGAAACCCAGAGGCTGCGGGGTCAAGATTGAGGCTGGGACTCGGTGATGGAGACGCTGCAGGTGGCAAGATCACAGCAGTGACAAGCAGAGGGTCAGTGTGGGGAACATTCATCACCAAGAGGTCAGACCCAAACAACCCCCGTGTGCTTGAAGGACACAGCGGCGCTCCCCACTCCCCAAGCCCCTTCCTTGGAATTGCTCACGGTGGTCTGAAGAGTGACGCCCTTCTCTCTCCCATGGCCACCAGAGGACTTGATTCTTGTTTTCTTCTGAGCTGCAGCAATGGGAGGCAGAACCAAGGAGGCTTCATGTGTATTGAATGCATATGTACCCAAGCCTGTCATTTGGCACCTGCCACATTGGTGACACTATTTATTTAATCTCTTTCTTCCAATTTACACACGTGAAAACACACAGTCATTTTTTTTTAACACACATTTTAAAAAGAAACTTTAAATCATCACGTAAGTGGAAGAGCTGGTGCTCCTTCACACGGGTGGGAGCTGCGCCCTAACACAGTGACCCCGACGGGTGGAGCTGTTCCGAGCTGTAGCCGCTTGCCTTGCTGTTCAGAAGGGAGGTGCCGTGTCAGGGGCCTGTGGCAGGCACACCGGCCTCCATGAAGGCTGCCTGGGAGAGTGCAAGGCTGTCGCAGGAGCAGTGTGTCAGGGTCTGTGAATCAGACCCCAGGCAGACCACCTCGGGAATCACCTGTGACCCCAGGATGTGTTGTCCCTTCAAAAACCCCAAGGGGAAAAAGCAGCTGCATTGAAGGCAGCTCCATTGAGGAGTCGGCCCTTGATCTCCCCATCACTGTGTTTTCTTTTCAAATGAACACTCCTCGGGAGACGGGCACAAATTCAAGGAGAATGTGCAGAATCCTGCCGCCAAGTCCCCCGGGTCCCACGCGGTTTCTTGGATTCTCATGAACTGCGCTTGTCAGTGTAGCGTTGTGAGGGGACTGGGATATTTGGAGAAATCTGGTGGTAGCCAGTGACACCTCGGTGCCCTGGCCTTGTCATTGTTTTTAACAAAGGAAGGAGTCGTGATGCGGTGGAGCTGTCAGTGTGGTTTCCAGGCGCTGCTGGGAGAGATGTCATTAGTCTCTGGCAAGTCAGAAAAGCAGAACAGGGACTCTGATCTTCAGGTGTCTCTTCCTTTGCCTTATCTTGGTCCTCTTCTTCCTGACACTAGAGGATTTGTCTTTCTGACAAATTGCTGTCGAAGGCAGCGCACCTGCGGCCAAAGGGAAGCTGGAGGATTTGTCTAATTACAGGGAGCTCCGATGCCGTGGCTCAGGAAGAGCTTCGGAAACCATCTTGCTGAACATGCCTCTTTTTTTTTTTTTTTGCTACCAGGGATTGAGCTCAGGGCTGTTGTACCGCTGAGCCCCATCCTCAGCCCTATTTATTTTTTATTTAGAGTCAGGGTCTTGCGAAGTTGCTTAGGGCCTCGATAAGTTGCTGAGGCTGGCCTTGAACTTGCAATCCTCCTGCCTCAGCCTCCCAAGCTGCTGAGTGCCATTGTGTCCTGCTGAACATGACTTCTCTGAGTCATCTTGTGGTTGGCTCGGGTGTGAGCACTGGGGACACAGGACGGGGGCAGTGAACAACAGGAGTATTGGAACCCACCGTTGACCACCCTGGGGAAGGGCTTTGCTTTCAGACAGAACACGTCGAAAGCTCCCTGCTCTTGGTCTCACTGGGCTCCCACACGTGGCCCTCCCCGTTCTGCTTCTTGGTGGCCCCCTTCCACAGCAGTTGCTGTTCCGTGTGTTCTGATTGGTCCATTCCACCCTCCCCACCTGGCACAAGAGACAGAACTAACAATGATGAAGTGGAGGTTTATACCTCGAGGGGTCAACATACAGACCAGGCTAGCGTGCTTGAGTGACCAGCTCTAGCTGCAGACAGGGAGCATTGCCCGCTGGTGGCTCTAAAAAGCTCCCAGCACCCTCAAGCAAACTCCCCTGCAGCAGTTCAGCCACAGTGAGGAAGGAGGAGAAGGAATCAGGAGGATGAAGAAAGAGCAGAGAGGAGTCCGCAGAGGGAGTGACACCACAGGCCACCAGAAGGCAAGTCTCATTCTCTCATTTTAGCTCCGTCCCAGAGAAGCCAAGTTCAAGGCCACCAGCAACAGGGTTACCCAGCCTCCACCAGACAGAGGGTGGGGCTGGGAGGGGAGGAAGGAGGAGAGTGGCCAGCCAGCCCCCCGTCCTGCCCCACTCAGCAGGCCCCGCAGGTTGGAGTTCCTGGTACGGAGCTTAGCGGAGGGTTTGAAGAGCGTTGGGGATGGTTTAGACTTCCCTCCGCCTGAGTTCTATTTATTTTGATAAAGTGGTATTTGTCATTTGGTTTTTGAACATATCCAGGATTAGAAGAAGAAGAAATGAAAAAGCAGAGCTCAGAGAAGAACTCGGGTTTTAAGCGAGGGGGTCCAGCGATCGTCCTTCCCCGCTTCAGGGAGGTTGGCTGTGGGACAAACACCAAGGACCAGGGTGGCAGCCAGGGCCCCAGGGCTTGTTCCAGGTCTGAGTCTGAAAACAGAAACAAACTAGAACAACACTTGAAGGCAGAGGCTGTTGGTTTCCCCCCTGGGGGCCGATGGGGGGTCGCGGCTGCCCACTGGCCAGCTTGGGTGTGGGCTGCCCCTGTCACTCAGCTGGGGGATCCCAGGGCCTCTGGACTGTCAGGACCCTCCATGTGCTTGCTGTGGAACAGGGTGGTGAGAAACCTGGTACGGAGCGGGGGCTCTGGTGTTCTTGATGCCCTCCCTCGGAGCCTGGGACAGGCCACTGCTTCCCTGGGGTCACAGTGGCCGCAGCTGATACAGGGTTGCCTCTGTCAGGGAAGCTATGGAGGAGAGTGGGAGAAGACAACCCAAGGCAGAGATGTGGAAGTGACCTTTGCTTCCCTGTAGCACTCAGAGGTCACCTTTATAGTCTGCTCAGGCTCCCAAGGCCGCATCTCCTGACCCTGGGCATGCGTGCACACTCACGTGTGCATCTGTACGTAGTGCATGAATGAGCTCACTCACAATACCCTAGGACACCCAGGCTCAGAGAGGTTGAGTTACTTCCTGACATTGCAAAGTTAGCTACTGAAAGTGTAATCTGGACACCATCCTTCCTGGCTCCTTACACCTGTTGACTCCAGGTCTTGCATTCCAAGAGTGGCCATCCAATTGCCTGGAGCTCAGAGGGTCAGTTTGTGGCTGTGCTTTCATGCTCCTCGTACAAGGCTTCCGGCAAGTGGCTTACACATCCCAGGAGCGCTGATCGACCCCCTCCAAAGCAAAAGGAAAAGGGGTCTTAGCTCCTGCCTGCCGGTGCATGGAGGGGCTAGAGGAAGGGAAGAGTGAGGCCACGTGGTTATACTAGTGAAACCTGGCCCTGGGCAGGTTGGGAGAGGTGGTGCATGTGGGCTGCCTGTCTGATCCACTCCTGTCCCTGCTGATTTCCTCTATTTGCATACAATCCCCTGAAACTTCTGGAACTTTTGGCTCCATGAGATTCTTATTATCAGCTCAAAAGTCAAAACTGGAGTTTTGCTGGGCACAGTGGTGCACGCCTGTGATCCCAGCCACTCAGGAGGCTGTGGCGGGAGAATTGCAAGTTCAAAGCCAGCTTCAGCAGTTTAGTGAGACCCTGTCTCAAACAAACCAAACCAAATCAAACCAACCTACAGGCAGGGAAGTCACCCGGTGGTGAAGTGCCCCTGGGTTCAATCTCCAGTACCAAAAACAAAACAAGAACTAGAGTTTCAAGTGGGATTTAAAACTGTTCTTTTGGACTCATGTGGAGGGGACTGGGACAGTGCTGACTGATGTCCTTGGGGAAGAAGGCTGCCTGTCAACCAGAGGCTTCAGCAACAGTGGAGTGGAGGTCTGGGGAGGAGCAGTTCTGACAACCAGGGCTGGTGGGCCAGGGACTTTTGGTTGGAATCCATGACTGTATTTCCACCAATTAAACTAGATACAGAAGTTCTGAGCAGGTTCCCACCCTTGGCTCTGTGGGTTTGCAGCCTGGATGTATTGCAACACTCAATGTTGAGTCATTCTGCAGGACACAGAGGGATGTCCCACCTGCCTACAGAGGAGCGCATGGCGGCAAGTCTGCTCTGGTTTCTGGAACTTACTTTGCTCTCCAGGGTTGCTTGGAATCAGACCTGCTCTGGGCAGGTCAGGCACTGCCTGCACATGCAGTGGTGTGCACATGGAAGGAGGGCACGCAGAACAGGCGTGCAGGTGCACAGTGTGATGCTCCTGTGGCCCGCAGGGGCGATGCTGAGGTGGGGTGGCTGGGCTAAGCCAGTGCTCTGCAGCCACCTTCTGTGAACATACAAAAGCAGGGGACCCTGCACTGAAGCAGGGGACCCCAGGACCTTGGCCAAGCCAACTGATTATATTTCCCTCTGTAATGACCCCAGGTGTCCTGTGTCACTCTGATGGGGACTGATTATCTCCATGAACTGGGGGACTGGAGTTGCTTCTCTTATCGGGCTTGAAGGGGTTGGGAAAGCTCTCCCTGGCTGGAGGTGACACCTTCCTCCATTACTCTCTCTTCCCATCTCCTTCCCTCCTCCTCACACTTGTGCAACAGAGGATAGAGTGGCATAAACACATCTTACCAAAAGGGGGACGCTCTTTGGATGGCACTTTATCTTACTCATCAGCCTATATTCTCTGTGTTGGGCTCATTTCTCGTATCTGTTTAACCATCCATCCCTCCAACCATCCCTCCATCCATCCCTCCAACCAATCATCCATCCATCCATCCATCCATCCATCTAACCATCCATCCATCCCTCCAACCATCTATCCATCTATCCATCCAATCATCTATCCATCTATCCATTCATCCATCCAACCTTCCATCCAACCAACTATCCAGACAGTCAGCCAACCATCCATCCATCCATCCATCCATCCATCCACCCATCCATCCATCCATCCACCCATCCATCCATCTATTCATCCATCCATCCAACAAACTAAGCACCCACCACATGCCAGTGCTGGGCTCAAGCACTGGGAGTAAAACAATAGAAGTGTCCCTGCTGGACCTAGCACCTCTGTTCAGTGGGAGCTCAGTAATGCTTATTGAAGAAAATGTGACAAACGACAAAATGCTGGGACACATGTCCACATCCTCATGCTATGGCTAATGAAGAGCTGGGAAAAGGGGGCTTTGGAAGCTTGGGGTGGTCTTTTGTTCTTCCAGCATGGATTCCCTGAGGACACCTGGCCCTTGGTGGACCCACAGGAAGGAGAAGGCTGCCTCTCTGGCCAGGATAAATTCTGCCAAATAACCAAGCTAGCTGTAAGGCGCTTCCTGGACCCCCTCCTGTCCAGCTGACAGTGTTGGGGGAGGCTGGCCTGTAGGATAATGGATTCTATCCCAACCATGCTGGTGACAGAGCAGAGGCAGAGATTTCCGGAAAGCACGTGTGAGGGCTGAAAAGAGGTGGGCAGAATGCCAGGGGTGGGTGAGACAAAGGAGCGTCCGTGTGAGGGGGTGTCCTCTGGGGGAATGAGTACCATCGCTGGCAGTGATTAGCCAACTTCCACGAGCAGGGAGATAAGGAGCCTGGACCTGCGGACCTGTGGAGAGCCCAGGGACATGGCCTGCGGAGCCAGGGGGATGCTCGGGTCTCCCTAAGGAGCTTGCTGCCCACATGGGTCAGCATGGGGGTGTGCACGTCCCTGACCATGTGGACATGTGCGAGGGACAGTGGAAGGCCTGCATGTATGAGTGCCGTGGCTCTGGATGCAGAAGTGAAGGTCTGGGCATGTCATCTCTGCCACAGTGACTTGTGGAGAGAGTCTCAGGAGGCCGTGGGCTGTGGCTGGGAGCTTGAACTCCAGCTGTGCGATCTGCTGCCTTGGTCTCCACCCCTGAGAAGAAGACTAACAGTCGCACTGACCTGCGGAGCCGCCATCAGGGTGGAATGAAGTCGCCTACTCGGGCTGAGCACAGTCCCTTCACGGCCCCCAGGTATGCCGTGCGGCTTTATGGCAGCGCCTGCCTCAGATGCTTCCAGGCTGCAGACACCCATGGGGTCCTGTGCCTCCAGCACACCTGCACCCCAGGTATGAGGAGGCTCAGCCCAGGGGGACACGTGGGGTGGAGCTGATGAGTAGGGGACTCCCTGGGCCAACACCTGAGTTCTCTCGGCACTGTGGAGTTGTTGAGTGAGGTGTCAGGGTCTATCCTCGTCCCCCTGCCCGGATAGCACCTGCTTTTCTCTTGTTGCTCCAGGAGTTCTGTTTTCACTCTTTGGCAGTGTGACTGTCGTGCCTGCAGGAGTTCCCTTTGTGTTCATCTTGTTTGGAGTTTGCAAACCTCAACCCATCAGCCCCCTTCTCCTCGCAGCTTTGGGGAAGGTTTTAGCCATTATTTGTTCAAATGAGTTTTCTGTCCAGTTCTTCCTCTCTCCTCCTCCTGGGACCCCCAAATACGTGTCAGACTGTCGTTACGTGCCCCAGAGTAAGACTGCTCATTTCTTGACCCTCTCTGCCCCTCAGTAGGTAATTTCTGTTGCCCTGTCTCCAGGTTTAGGAAACCTGACTGCCACGTTCTGTGTGGTGTTCCTACTGTGGGAACTTTCAATTTCAGTTACACGATTTTCAGTTCCAGACGATTCCATCTGGTGACATCTCGTAGTTCACGTTTTGCTCTCCAGATTCCCTATTTGGTTAGTCATGAAGTCTCTATTTTCCTTGAGTTCACTTAACATATTGATAAAAGTTGCTTTAAGGCCTTGCTAAGCCAACATCTGGTCTATCTTGTTGCAGTTTCTATTGTCTGATTTTTTTCTCTACTTTAGATTATACGTTTTGGGGAAGATGGTTTTTCATTGAATCCTACAGATTGTGGACACTGCACAGCAGAGACTCTGAATCCGACCTCCTCCTCCCAAGGGGGCCGGTTCTTGTTTTGGCAGGAGAGTCCACCCTTGGCTGACCTTGAGCTTTCCCCAGGCTCGGGTTTGTGCAGTGCTGCCTGGAGCCTGTCCAGAGCTGGGGACGCTGCGGGTGCCTCGGCCTCCCTGAGACCTGCCTCCGCACTCCGTCCAGCCCACAGGTCTTGACAGCGCTCAGTGTGCTGACAGAGGAGTTCTCACACAGGCCCTTCTAGGGTGTGGCTCTTTCTCCTGAGAGGAGTGTGACGTCTTGGCTGGAGGCCAGGCCTGTCCAGGAGGTGTCTGTATGGCCTCCTGCTCCTGTGGCAAGGCCAGAAGGCATCCTCGAAGGCGTCTCTGCTCCAGCCACATACAGCTGCCACCTGGGACATCAGATGCTCCACAGCCTCACCCTTGATTAAAGTGGGGTCTCCACGTGGACCTCTGTGCCCCTGTCAGCACAGCTTCTGTGTATCTCCCTGCCTGTGTGTGTCTGTGTCTCTCCATGTCTCCACGTGCCTGTGTCTCTGTATCTCTGTGTGTGGAGACACCATGTTCACTTGAACGTCAGCTTGGATAAGCCCTGCAGACCCCAGACATCCTGCTTGGCCAAAGGACACCACGGACTCTTCCCAGTGCAGATGCCCCAGGAGAAGGAGGCAAGTCCTGGCCTTGGGAGTCCAGGCAGCGACCCACCGTCGGAGCCCCTTACAGCAAAGCCTTTGTGGGAGGCAGATGTGGACCCCAGTCATGCTGCAGAGCAAATCACACAAGGATGGGCATGATGTTCTACGGAAACCCACACAAGGGGACTCCAACTCCACAGCGTCATCAGGGTCAGACAAAGTGGCCGAGGTGGAGAGCCAGGCCCCAGACTGTCAGTGAGGTGCTGTTAGAACTCTGTGTGTGTGTGTGAATGTGCATGTGTGCATATGTGAGTGTGAGTGTGGAGTGTGTGTGAGTGTGTTGTGTTGGTGAGTGAGAGAGTGTGTGTGGGGGTGAGTGTGTTTGCATGTGTGTAGGGGGGTGAGTGTGTGTTTGTGTGGGTGTGTATGTGTTTGTGTGTGTGTGAGTGCGTGTGAGGGTGTGTGTGAGTGCGTGTGTGGGGGGTGAGTGTGTGTGTGGAGTGAGTGTGTATGTGTGTGCGTGCAAGTGTGCATGTGTGAGTGTGTGCGTGTGTGCATGTGATGTGTGTGCATGTGTGTATGTGTGTGTGTGAGTGTGAGTATGAGTGTGTGTATCTGCATATGTATGAGAGAGTGTGTGCGTATGTGTGTGTGTGTGTGTGTGAAGTTTTTTGCTTACTGTCTCTGCTATGGGTCGTTCCCATGGTAGGAACATCTGTCTTCATCTACCACTCTATCCCCAGAGCCTGGCACATAGTAGGTGCACACAGAATATTTGCTAACTAGGTGAATGAACTTGGCCTTCATTCTTGGGCTTTCCTAACTGTAAGGGCTGTATTACTCCAGCCATGGCCCATGGATGAGTGTGGGTCCAGTGAACTAGCTCATGGCTTTGGGTGGGTGAGAGAGTCATTGCAAAAGCATCTGGGAGACTTTAAAAAATTAATTTAATTTTGTTTTTTACATGAATGTAACTTTTCATTTCTCTGGTTGTACATGATGTAGAGTCACATCGTTTGTGTGATCATGTGCATACATAGGGTAATAATGTCCATCTCATTCCATCATCTTCCCCCATATACACACCCCCCTCCTCTCCCCTCCATCCCCCCCTTCTGCTCAATCCAAAGTTCCTCCATTTTTCCCTTGGCAACCCCATCCACCCACATTATGAATCAACATCCACTTATCCGAGAAAATATTTGGCCTTTGATTTTTTTTGAGATTGGATTTCTTTGTTTAGCATGATATTCTCCAGCTCTGCCCATCTACCTGTAAATGCCATAATTTCATTCTTCTTTAAGACTGAGTAATAATCCATTGTGTATATACACCACAGTTTCTTTATCCATTCATTTATTGACGGGTGTCTAAATTGTTTCCACAGTTTAGTTATTGTGAATTGAGCTGCTATAAACATTAATGTGGCTGCTGGGTCAAATGGTGGTTCCATTCCAAGTTTTCTAAGGAATATCCAGACTGCTTTCCAAAGTGGTTGCACCATTTTGCAATCCCACCAGCAGTGAATCAGTGTACTTTTTTCCCCATATCCTCACCAGCACTAACTGTTGCTTGAATTCTTGATAATTGCCATTCTGAATAGAGTAAGATGAAATCTGAGAGTAGTTTTGATTTGCATTTCTCTAATTGTTAGAGATGTTGAACATTTTTTTCATAAATTTGTTGATTGATTGTATTTCTTCTTCTGTGAAGTGCCTGTTCAGTTCCTTAGTCCATTTATTGTTTGTTGTTGTTGTTGCTGTTGTGTGTGTGTGTGTGTGTGCATGTGTTAAGTTTTTTGAGTTCTTTGTGTTTGCTGGAGATTAGTGCTCTATCTGATGTGTGTGGGGTAAAAATTTGCTATCATTCTATAGGCTCTCTCTTCACCTCATTGATTGTTTCTTTTGCTGAGAAGAAGCTTTTTAGTTTGAATCCATTCCATTTATTGATTATTGATTTTATTTCTTACACTTTAGGAGTCTTGTTAAGGAAGTCAGTCCTAAACCGACATGATGAAGATTTAAGTCTTCTTTTTTTTCTATTAGCCACAGAGTCTCTGGTTTAATTCCTAGGTCCTTGATCCACTTTGAGTTGAGTTTTGTGCAGGGTGAAAGATAGTGTTCTCATTTAACTCTAATAATTTTTAATCTCCACTCCGATGTCTTCTGCTATCCATTGTTCATTCAATAGCATGTTATTTAGTTTCCAGGTGTTGGAGTACCTCCTATTTTTTACTTTATCATTGATTTCTAATTTCATTCCATTATGATCTGATAGAATACAGGGTAGTAGCTCTATTTTTTTTTTTGTATTTTCTAGGAGTTGCTTTGTGGCATAATATATGGTTTATTTTAGAAAAGGATCCACGTGCTGCTGAGAAGAAAGTGTATCATTTGTTGATGGTTGAAATATTCTATATATGTTTGTTAAGTCCAAATTATTGATTGTATTATTGAGTTCTATAGTTTCTTTGTTCAGCTTTTGTTTGGAAGATCTCTCCAGTGGTGAGAGAGCTATGTCAATGTCACCCAGAATTATTGTGTTGTGGTCTATTTGACTCTTAAACTTGAGAAGAGTTTGTTTGATGAATGTAGATGCTCCATTGTTTGGGGCATATATATTTATAATTATTAGGTCTTGTTGTTGTATGGTTCCCTTAAGCCGTATGAAATGCCCTTCTAACTTTGGCTTGAAGTCTACATTATTTGATATGAGGGTGGAAACCCCTGCTTGTTTCCGCAGTCCATGTGAGTGGTGTGTTTTTCCCAACCTTCCATCTTCAGTATTTGGATGTCTTTTCCTATGAGATGAGTCTCTTGGATGCAGCATATTATTGGGTCTTTTTTTTTAAAAAAAATCCAATCTGCTAGTCTATGTCTTTTGATTGATGAGTTTAGGCCAATAACATTCAGGGTTATTATTGGGACATGGTTATTTTGTTTTATTTTTGGTTTTTAGTTTGATTTTGTTTCTCCTTTGATTAGCTTTTCCTTTAGTGTAGGTCCTCTCTTTGCTGACTTTCATTGTTGTTTTTCATTTCCTCTTCATGGAACATTTTGCTGAGGATATTCTGTAGTGCAGGCTTTCTAGTTGTAAATTCTTTTAACTTTTGTTTATCATGGAAAGTTTTTATTTTGTCATCAAATTTAAAGCCTAATTTTGCTGGATATAAGATTCTTGGTTGGCAACCATTTTCTTTCAGAGATTAATATATGTTGTTCCAGGATCTCCTGGCTTTTAGGGTCAGGGTTGAGAAAACTGCTGAGACCTGAATTGGTTTTCTCCTATATGTAATATAATACTTTTCTCTTGTAGCCTTTAAAATTCTCTCCTTATTCTGTATGTTAGGCATTTTCATTATCATGTGCCTTGGTGTGGATCTGTTGTGGTTTTGTATATTTTGTGTTTGATAAGCCTCTTGTATTTGATTTTCCAATTCATTCTTCAGGTTTGGAAAATTTTCTGATATTATTTCATTGAAAAGATTGTTCATTCCTTTGGTTTGTATCTCTTCACTTTCCTCTATCCCAATAATTCTTAAATTTAGTCTTTTCATGTTATCCCATAATTCTGAATGTTCTGCTCATGGTTTCTTACCATCTTCACTGTTTGGTCAACTTTATTTTCAAGATTTTATTTAGATATTTTATATTCATTGTCTGAGGTTCTGTCTTCCAAGTGATCTAGTCTGTTGGTGATTCTTTTTATTGAGTTTTTAATTTGGTTCATTGTTTCCTTCATTTCAAGGATTTCTGTTTTGCTTTTTTTTTCCCCAGAAGCTCTATCTCCTTATTGAAGTAATCTTTTGCTTTCTGTATTTGCTGATGTAGCTCTTTATCAAAGTGATTTTTGTTGCCTGTGTTTTTTGCTTTCTTATATCATCCTTTAGTTAACCAAACATTTTAATTATCTACATCCTGAACTCCTTCTCTGGCATTTCTTCTATTGTGCTGGCCATGGGTTCTAATAATGTAGTGTCTTGGCTTGTTTGGGGAACTTTCTTCCCTTGTTTTTTCATGTTGTTCATGTGTCTTCCCTTTTAGCAGTGCAGATTCGAGGTATTGCAGTTTTTACCCTATAAACTTATAGTGTCCCTGCAGGGTTCCAATACCTCTCTTTTAATGGGAAGAACAATTTAACAGATCCCAACGCAAACAATATTCAGCCTTAAACCAAATAGCTCCTATTAAGATGTTTACAGTTTTGTTGCAATAGACAGAAATGATGTGTTTGATTATTATCTACAAGATAAACAGTAGGTCTGCAAAAGGGTCTACAGTTTCTAATGGTGGACAAAGAGAGAACTGTGGGGTGGAGGATGAGATGTTAAGGAGGTAGAAGGTGAGAATATAGAGGTATTAGATCTTAGGAAGTGTGAATGAGGAGTCAAAAGAAGTTGGCTGGTAGCAGGAGAAAAGAGAAAGAGATAAGTGGGAAGAAAATAGAGGAAGAGAGTACAAAATCATACAAACAAAAAACTAATAAGAAAAAGAAAAAATATGTAACAATAAAAGATAAAAGAATATACAACAAAACTGTAATATACTAACCAGGCATCCCAGCCTAATGCCTACTGAGGACTGGGATGTCTGATTAGTGGGGATGCGAGGGCAGGAGAAGAGAGAGGGGAAAAAGAAAAAAAAAATCTCAAAGGAAAACACAAGGATTGTTTCTGTTGGAGATCAGGATCTTTCCTGCTTCCTTTCTCATACAGTAGGTGGGGTTGTATGTGGTTTCCTGGTATCTCCATCCTCAGGGTGGTAAAGTTTATTAGGGTGGAAGGGTTGGTTTTGGGGGCAGAGCTCCTGGAGGTGGACCACTTGCTGGTCCCCTTTGGAAGACTGTGCTCTAAGGATTTCCTTTGCAGCCCGCTGGTGTGATGTGGGCCTGGTCTTATCTCCTTATATCGCCTGTAGACCCCACAATTCCTGGTCTCTACTTTAGTCTCTAAACTGTATCTCACTCACTCCCTCCCTTTCTACCATCCAATCAGCACCTCTCTCTCCAGACATCTCGCTGGTTGCACTCTAGGGCCTGCCCGCCTGTTGTGGACAGCTGTTTCGTATGGAGACCATCAGGGCCAGGTTTTGCGAGTTACGGGCCGGCTGTGCAGCTGCAAGCACTGTGCCAGGTTAGTGGCTGTCATAGGGTGGAGTTGGGGGACTCTATAGTCCCTTCATATTGCTTCTAGGGCCCAGCCGGTGGCCCAAGATGGGAGTTGCCCCAACTAAATATGGCAATGGTGGCAGTGGAGGTTACCCAAGATGGCGACGTAGGTGTCCCAAGATGGCGTCAACCGCTCTCAGAGACGGGGCAGTGAGAGCGGGCCGTGTGGTGGCATTGTGCGGTGTGTTTGGAGATGCAGTGCTGTGGTGGGCGACTGTCTCCAGACCCTGTCCAGGTGCAGGCTACCACGTGGAGGGGACTATGGCAATGGTTACAGTGTCCCAAGATGGAGGCAGCTGGGGCAGTCCCGCGTTGGTTGATGGGGAGCTGGCGTGTGGCAGTGTCTGTGCCGGTGCAGGCAGGGGTCGCGCCCCGGAAGACTCTTCATGTGAGGTATTTGCAGCACAGGGGTGGGACTCAGCTGGGTGGCCACTCTGCCCTGGAGCTTTTGGTCAGGGGAGCCCTGCTTTGGGGATTCTCTGCAGCCTGAGTCACTACAAGGAACTCTCGACTCTGCTCACGATGTTAGGGAGCTGAGGGGAGGCCCCCTGCTTTCACCCTCCCAACCTCCAGCTCCAAACCTTCCAGAAGACTTTCCAACCTCCTTCTGGTGGAACCTGCCCCCTGGATCCCTGCTCTTCATGTCTCCCAAGGCCTGCTCTTTAGCCTCGACCACAAAGCTGCGTGGAGGAACAGTGGCTGAAGTTTGATCCCGTTTCTGCCAGTGGGAGGTCCTGTGCAAGGCGCTCACACTCTGAGCCTCAGTTTCCTCAACTGCATGATGGGGGATCTAACAGGACCCACTGAGGGGCCTCTGCCAGCTAAAGGCGGCTCGTGTACCAAATGGCCAGACGGTCCAAGCCCTCTTCTCTCTGAGCTCACCTTGCACTCGCCGGCAACCGTGCCCTGTGTGCCTCAGCAGAGTGCTCTGGTCACAGGAGACTCAGGCCCTGCACTTCCTGTGCTGGGGACTGCCCTCTGGCCCGTGGGGGTGTCATGGGCAGCTGAGGTGAATGGAGAGGGAGCTGGAGCTGGAGGAGACTGTGGCTTTCTTGAGCTCACACAGGGATGGTGGCCCCAGGGTTCCAACCACCTCTGATCCCACGACAGAGCCACAGTTACCTGGTTTGGCCAGGTGGCCGGAGTCCACAGTGCAGGGGATTAGCATGGTCAGGATGGAACCTGGGGGAGGCAGGAGTGAGATGAGGCTAGACAGGAGCTGAAAAGTTAGAAGCCTTCCTGCGCTGGCATCTGTTCCTCCTGAGACACTGGCCACCTGGGTCTGCACCTGCACCAAGGTGTTGCTGTACCATCATGTGTCTGGCAGCTGGTCCAGCACTTGGCAGCCGGCACCTTCTTAAGGGGTGGACAACAGGGGTAACATGGGGCACTGAGCCAGGAGGAAGAACATACTGCAGCATGGGATCAGGTGCCCACGGTGCCAGCCGAGGCATGGTGACAGGAGGCTTGAGTATCCTGGAGTCTTCCTGGTTCATGGTGGTGTGGCCTCATGGAAGTTTTTATTAGAAAAGACTCACTGCTCAAATCAGAGTGTCCCAAACTGGGTCCTGAGCAGACTGCGGGATAAAATCACATGTCCAGAGAGATCCTGAGTCTCTGAGGTTCTCAGAAGATCAGAGGTGGCAGGTTCAGATTTTACAACTGGAAGTTGAGAGTGGACAGTGGGTCAGAGCCTGCAGGGATGTGGACTCAAGACACTCTGGGAAGCTCTAGAGAGAAATGACTGGGTTGGCCATTCTGTGCACTGTGCAGTTCTCCGTCGGCGTGAAGTGAACATCTCTTCAGGTGCCCATTTGCCCCCTATCTTTGTTGATGAGAAGATGTCTTTTCAGATCTGTCCATTTTAAGTTTTTTTTTAAAACTTATTTTTTAGTTTTGTGAGTTCTTTGTATGTTTTGGATACAAGTCCTTTATCACATGTGTCATTTATAAATATTTTCTCCTAAACTGCGGCTTGTCTTTGATTCTCTTAATAGTGTTTTTCACTGAGCAGATTTTAAAAAATTTGAACGAAGTCCAATTTATCAATTTTTTTTTCCTTTCATGGGTTATACTTTTGGTGTCTTATCTGAACACTCACTGCCAAAACCCAGCAGGGTCTCTAGGAGTTTCTCCCACATTATCTCCTGGAAATTGTATAATGCTGCATTTCAAACTTATGTCTAAGATCCATTTTGAGTTAGGATTTGTGATGGTTATGAGGACGGAGTACAGATTCATTTCCTCTGTACGTGGATTCTGGGTTGTTCCAGCACCATTTGTTGAAAAGAGTATCTTTTCTCCTTTGAATCACCTTGATGAAGAGCAGTTGGCTGCCTCTGTGGGAGTCTGTTTCTGGTGTCTAACCTGGTCAATGATCTGGGCAGCTATTCTTTTGCCAGTACTACCCTAACTTGATCACTGTAGCCATCAAGTCTTACAGTTTGCTCTTCTTCAGCTTTGGGTGGCCACTCCAGGTCTTTTGATTTTCTGTATTAACTATACTGTCAGTTTGTTGATTTACATGAAATATCTTCCTTATACTTTAATTAAGATTGCAACAATCTGCCAATCAAATTCAGAAGAATCGGTCTCTTCGAACTGTTGGGTCTTTCAACACATGAGTATGGATTTCCTTGATTTCTAGTTCTGCACATCAAAACTGTGCATGTTTTATCTGAATCATACCTAAAAATTTCACTTTTCTGTGCTACTTTAAAAATTCTTCTGATATTTTGTGTTTATGTGGCAAATAATTGTATATGTCTATGGGACCCAATGTGATATTTTGTGTACACAAAAGGGAATGATTCAATCAAGCTAAGTGACCTGTCCTTCACCTCGTTACTTATCACTTTATAAGGAGACATTTCAAATGTACATAGACACCTTATTGTTGATATAGTCTCTCTGCCATGCAGTAGACCTCAAAATGTGTTCCTCTTAAGTATCTGAACTTTATAGTTTTGGTCTTCAGAGCCCTATTCCCTCCTTCCCGAGCCCTCAGCCTCTGGTAGTTGATCATTCTGCTCTCTACTTCCATGTTGAACTTTTAAAGATTTTTTTTTTTGGTGCTATCGTAGATAATTTTTTTTAAAGACTCAAATCCCAATTCTTCATTGCTTGTATACAGAACAACAATTAGGCACATAGTCATGGCCTAGTGGTTAAGGTGACGAGCTAGAAAAGCAATTAACCGTCATACATTTACCTTGTATCATGCAAACTTGATAAAATCACCAAAAAATTCCACAAGTTTGGGGTCACTATTTGGGAATTTGATCATGTCATCTGAGACTCTATTTTTTCCTTGCCCATAAGCATATCACTGTTTCCTTTTCTTATCTTACTGCACTAGTGAGGACCTCTGATTCGATGCTGAGCAGGCATGGCGAGAAGGGACTTGGACCCTGGTCTCAATCCTGGGGGGAAGCCTGCCATCACCCTTAAGCATGCATCCCATGGGCTTTTGTGAATGTTCTTGAGTGGAGGACATTTCCTGTATTCCTCGCTGGCTGAGAACTCACCGTGAGTGGGCGCTGGAGTTGGCCAAATGCTTCTCTGCATCAGTAGGTAGGGGTGTATGCCGGTGTCCCTTCTCCCTGTTGTTGAGTTGGTGGTTTTTGGATGTTAAGCCAGCTTGGAGGTGGAGTTGCTTGTAGTCTTCCTTTAATGTACTTTTGAGGTGCATGGGACCAGGAGGAGGGCTCACTTCATTTCTGACTTTGACTGAGCTTCTTTTTCTCTCCCTCCCTCTTTTTTTTTTTTTTTCCTGGATTAGCCTGGTTTTAAGTTTATCAATGTTTTTGATCTTCCCAAAGAATCAGCTTTTTATTTAATTGCCTCTTGATGTTGCTTTTTGGTTTTTATTTCCATTGGTTTATGCCCTAATTTTTGTTATTTTTTTTTCCTGTTTGCTTTAGGCTTAAATTGCTTAAATCCTTTATGTAATTTGCTACAGTGTAATCTTGGTCGAGCAGCTGCAGATCCTTCTTGGCTAACATATCCACATGATGCTGCAAGTTTCCCTCTGAGTGCCACCTTTGCTGAGTCTCACACAATCCATTTTTTGCTCAGTGCAAATATTTTAAAATATTTCTCAATTTATCTTGAGACTTATTATTATTCATATTTAATGTCTTTATATGAACATAATATAATAATTTATCGCATACATACATTATAAGTAACATTCATGTATTGTATTTATCTATATTGAATACATTTAAATTAAAATAGTATCTGCGTTTAATATCTTTAGGGTTCTTTGGAAGTTACACATGGAGGACTTTCCAGCTATTTATTACTGTTGCTTTCTTGTTAAAGTCCATCATAGAATCATACCTTGTATAGTTTCTGTTCTTTTCCATTTGCTAAGATGTATTTTATGGGCAAGGATATGTCTGTGTTGGTGTGAGTCCTGTGTGATCCAGGAGAATGTGCCTTTTGCTGTTTTTGGATGAAGGATTCTGTAAATGTTAGATCAAGCTGAGCGATGGAGCTGTCCGGGTCTCTGCGTCCTTCTGGGTTTTCTGCTGCTTGGTCATCAGTCACTGACGGGGGTGGCCAAGTCTCCAAACACAATAGTGGATTCGTCTGTTTCCTTTGGTTCTGCTCTTGCCTCACCACGGGCCACGTGGGGTCCACACAGCTCCTGGGTGAACTGGCCCCTTTGTGATGGTACTTTTTATTTCTGGCAGTTTTCTTCCTTCAAGTCCACTGTGTCTCAATTAACCCAGCCTCTCCAGCTTTCTTTGTTTCAGGTTGTCATGGGGTTTGTCTCTCTACCTCTTCAACTTTAACCTGTCAGAGTCTTTGTATCTAAAGGGTACTTATCTCAAACAAGGTAGAGTTGGGTCTTGTTCTTATCCATTTTGACGATCTCTGTCCTTTTTAAAAATTAATTTATTTCCTTGTTCAAATTAGTTATTCACGGCAGCAGAATGCATTTCAGTTCATAGTACACAAATGGAGCACAATTTTTCATTTCTCTGGTTGTACACAAAGAAGAGACACACCCTTCATGTCTTCATACATGTCCCTAGGGTAATGATGTCTGACAATCTGTGTCTTTTAATTGGTACAGTTAGTCCATTCACATTTAAAGGAATTATTGTTATATTTCAATTAATATCAACCATGTTTGTAACTGCTTTCTCTTCATTGCCAGAGACTTATTTTTATGCCTTCTTTGGTTTTAATTGAATATTTTGTAAGATTTCATTTTACCTCTTCTCTTAATATATTAATTATATTTCTTAAAAAGAAACTTTTAGTGGTTGCCCTTGAATTACAATATACATTTGTAAGTGATCTAAGTTTATCTTAAAATAACACTATATGCTTCATGTGTAATGCAGGCATTCCATAGGGACTCTTCTCTCCCATCCTTTGTCACATTGCTGTCATTTATCTCACATATCCCACATGCTATAATCACTCAATACAATGCTCCTGTTTGTTATTGACTGAATTGTCCCTCCCCATATGTTGATGTCCTAACTCCCAGTGTGACCATATTTGAGGGTAGGAAATAGAAGGAGGTAATTTGGTTAAATGCCATCCTAAGGTCTCTGATCTGGTAGACCAATGTCATTGCAAGAAGAAATTCCAGAGTCCCTGCCCCCCTCTCTCCACACATATGTACCAAAGCCAGGCCATGTGAGAATCATCTGTAAGCCCCAGGAGGGAGACTTTATGGGAATGAATCACCTTGAACCCTGCTCTTGGACTTCCAGCCTCTAGAACTGTGAGAAACTAAGTTTCTGTTGCTTAAGCCCCATAGTCAGTGGTGTTTGTTGTGGCAGAACAGGCTGACTAAGATACTATTAGTACTTGAAACATATGATCACCTTATAGAGAGATTAAGAATAAGAAAAATTAAAGATTTTACTTTCATTTTTCTTTTCTGATGCCTTTCCCCCGTCCCTTTTTAAATGTAGATACAACTTTATGGCCTCCATCATTTTCCTTCAGTCTGAGGACCATCTTTCAATCCTTCTTGCAGAACAGGTTTATATTCTTTGATGTTGTGTGACTGGGAAAGTCTAGGTCTCCTTCAATTGGACTGATAATTTAGCTGGGTATGAAATTCTAAGTCGGCTTTTATTTCACTCAACATTTTGAATAGTTTGCTCTGTTCTTCCTGTTTTCATGGTTTATGGTGCAAAGTCACCATAATCCTTATCCTGCTTTCTCTATGCTAAGGTTCTCCCCTCTGACTTCTCTCACAATTCTCTCTCTTTGGTTCTCTGTAACTTGTGAGATGCCCAACTGGAGCTTTTTGGCGTTCTCTGAGCTTCCTGAATACATTGTTTGATATGTGTCACTGATTTGGGGAAGTTCTTGGCCATTACTATTCAAATCTTGTCCTCTATTCTCTTTCCTTCCTTCTCTCATTCTAGTCACATGTATGTTAGAGCTTTTGAAGTTTTTGTGTAATTCTTGGGTGGACTGCTCTGTTTTTATCATTCATTTTTCTCTTCACCTTTAAGATTGGAAAGTTTCTACTGTTGTTTCTTAAAATCCACTAGTTGTTGTTTCTTAAATCCACTAGTGTCCAACCTTATGTGGAGATCATCCAAGGCACTCTGCATTCCTATTAGAGTCTGTTTGCTCACTAGCATTTTCTTTTGAATATTTCTTAGAACTTTATTTGTCTGGCTATAGCATGTTATTTCATGTTGTATGCTGTTTATTTTACAGTGCTTAATAGATTAATCATAGTGATTTTAAATTTCTTGTCTGATAATTTCAACATCTGTGTCATTCTGAGTCTGTTTCTGATATTTGTTTTGTCTCTTCAGACTGATTTTCCCCTTTTTTATGCTTTATAACATTTTTTTTTTTTTTGGAAAGCAAGATATGTTCTATCTGGCAACAGGAATTGTGCTAAATATCCCTCTAGTGTGAGGATTTAGTTAGTCAGGCTCAGAATAGGGCTGTTAGTATGTGCTGTGGCTGCTGGAGCTGGAGGCTTTAGATTCCTCTAGTGCCCTTGCTTTTGAACCACCCAGGTCCCCCTCAGTGAGTCTAGGTGTGGGGCCTTCCTCTGTGCTCCACTGTGATCACCAACTGGCTGGTGTGGAGGGAAGCTGTGAGGAGCAAGTGTCTCAATCTTTAGATGAGGTCCTGGTCTTTTAGTGCCCTGTGTGTCTGACCTGTGATGTTCACCAGTGTCCCCATCCTTGGGTGAAGGCACTGAAGTGACAAGGCATGGCTTTCTCTATCTCCAATGCCAAGGTTGCCTCCATGAGTCTAAGCCACCAACCCCTCTTCTCTTGTCTTTGGTTGGGATGTTGCTGCACTCATAGAAATGTCAGTCTACCTAGCTGCTGCTCACATTCATCCTCCTAGATCAGGTCTTAGGACTTTCAACGCAGCTTTAAAAGAGACCAAGACTCCAAAGTCACTGCTCCCATGCCCTAGAGTGGGGTCAGCAAGTTTTCTGTAAAGATACATGACACATATTGTCACTAGTGGGTCACATGGTCTGTTTCAAGTTACTCCACTATTATAGCACAAAAGTATAGACAATACAGAAATAGATGGGTATAACTGTGTTCCAATCAGTCTACTTATGGACACTAACACATAATTCTCATACATCACCAAGTAGGATTCTTCTTTTGATTTTTCTTTAATCATTAAAAAGAATCATTATCAGCTTCTTAGGTCCCCAGAAGCTTTCCCATCCCTTCCCTAGGCCTCCCAGGCATCAGTACCAGGCTTAGAAAGAGGACCAGTGGCTGGGTTTTGCATTTAACAGGACAACTCAAGCTTTGAAAGTGAATAAGATAGGATAGTTAATGGGTCACAATTAAGGCTTTTTTAAAATGTAAAGGCCACTCCCTGAGTTTAACCTGTGGAAATATTCCAAACATTCCAGTCAGTGGGAAAATGGAAGTGGGGTGGACCCAGATGGAGGTTACAGGAGAGTTAAAATTCAAGGGCATAAAGGGCACAGCCAATAGAAGGTCATAGGTCAAACCCATAGTGTTGACACTTTTCAAGACCTGGTTAGCATAGACATGATCCACACCCCTACCCAGGAGCTATGTAAGCCCCCAGACTAGTACCCTTAAATGGCGACCTGCTGTCAGGTCCCCTCTCACCTGGAGGGAGTTCTGTCTCTTTTCACTCAAAAAAAATCCTACTCCTTCCCCTCCTGCCTTCTGTTGTTGCCCGTGGATTTCATTCTTCAAATTTCCCAGACAAGAATGCAGGAAGAAGCCGGCAGAGAGCTGCAGGGGCCTGGTGTGATGCTGGAGGGGGCAGCCTATCATGGAGAGCTGCCCCATGCCACCTGGGGGGAGCAGAGAGGGAGCGGCCTTGCTGGCCCTGGTAGGCTGCCCCTGAAATGGGCTTTCTTGGCTGCAGAGTCAGGCAGCTTCCTCAGACCCCAGCTGCCATCGAAGCAGAGGATCAAAGTTTGTCTCTATACTCCAGTTTCAAAAACACCGAATAGAAAAGTCATGGAGGAGAGCCTCATAAGGGACAAAGTGGACTCAGGCTATCTGAAGGAACCCAGCTGGTTCTGCCTTGGGGGTGGGGAGGTGTGGGTTGGGAATATAATTGGTTTGTTAGATCTGAGGTCTGGGACCGATTCTCTATCTTTTATTGAAAAGATGTATGTAAAGGCTCTTCTCTGGGCCCAGAAGCCATGCCCGCCTGTTCATCAGATTTCATGGGCTCGGTCTCTCCCTGCTGACTCCAGGTCTGGATGGACCACGCCCCCCATCATCTTCAGGACAGTCTGCCTTCTCAGAATGCCCGTGCTCCGGCCCACCACTGGGTGTGAACCCCAGGTATGTGCTGGTGTGAGAGCCCAATGCTGAGTCCCTGGACACGGTTGTAAGCTTTGGTGTGATGTGTCCCACTGCTCCTAGGTGCTGGTTCAGCCACCAGAGCTGGGGAACGTATGATTGAACTCATGACACAACTCAACTGAAGCACGCAACCTTTGACTGGGCATCAGCAGTCTGCTCTCCTACAAGGTGCTTTGCCATGAGAGTGATCAGGAACTTGCAAGGACAGCAGGGAGGATCACTTTTTCTCTTTATGTGGACTCTGTCCAGCTCCCACTAATGCCTTGACACATGGCCAGCACATGTGAGCCTGCTGCCCCAGCGGCCTATGTTCTCTGGTCTAGGGTCTGTGACTGCAAATGAGGCTTAGATGCTAGCAAAACAGTGGTTCCCCAGCAGCTCTGCTCTCCTGCCCCACAATGTCACTTAGTGCCTCCAGATGGCCAGGACTTAGGTGGTGGGGTCAAGGAGAGCCCTTGCCTTTCTCCAGCCTCCCCCATGGTGTGTGAACCGCAGGTGGCTCACACAAACCACTGGGGGGCCAGGGACAGCAAGAGGGAGGGCCAGGAATTTGCTTTTGAAATTCGCTGGGCTGTGAGGGTTTCCACCACTCGGTAGCCATTGTCCTTCTCATCCATTGCTTTTTGTGTTGAATTCATTCTAGATTGAAGGGCACACTCTTTGGTGGACCTGCCTCAGTATTTGTAGTTCAAGGAAAAAGGAAACAAGAATGTAAATGAATTCAGGGCTGGGCTGGTGAGCACTGCTGGTGGCAAACACCTGCGAACAGCAGTTTAAACAACATGCAGGGGCTGCCAGTCACTGTGCTGGAGGCCAAAGCCCAGGGGTGAGCAGGCTCCTCCTGAGGTCCAGGACAGAGCCGTTTCCTGCCTGTCCCAGTCTCTGGAGGCCGCCTACCTTCCTGACTTGTGGCCCCTCGTCCTTCTCTCAGGCCAGCAGGGTGGCATCTCTGAACAGCGCCCCCATTCCCTCCTGCGGCCCTGTGACCATGTGAGGCTCACTGCATAGTTCAGAATAATCTTGGATAACCCCGCATCTCTGGATCCTTCATGCAATTACATTTGAAAATCTCTTCTGCTATTTAAGGTGACGTAGTCACAGATCTGCGGATCAGGAAGTGGACGTCTTTGGGAGGCTATTACTCTGCTTACCACAAGTGTTCTGCATTCAATTTTCCTTTGCTAGTCATCTAAAGACATCACAGAGGAACAAGGCCCCAGAGCAGGTGGGGTCACAAAGTTAAACATTGTGGTTAAGAACTTTTTGGTCTCAAGTAACAGAAACCCACTTGAATGGCTTATGCAGAAGCGGGCAGTTTGCTCTTTTTTCCATCTCAAGACCAGGTAACAGAGCCAGGGCCCAGAAAGGCTCAGAGCCAGGAACCAGAAAGATCCTAGGAGTTAGGGAACCTTCCGTCTCCAGGACCTCGCGTCTGCCATGCTCCTCCTCCTCTGGACCAGGGGGATTGTCAGCCTGGCCACTCAGGCCCAGGGTGATAGAAACTCCCTCTCTCGGCTCACCAGTGTTTGGGGGGCAGGGTGTGCAGGGCTGGCCTCCTCTCAGACCCTCAGATAGCATCTTCTTTCCTCATCTTGCATGGTCATCCCTCTGTGTGGGTGAGAGTATGTGTACAAATTTCCTTTTCTTGTGTGGACACGAGTCATATTGGGTTAGGGTAACCCACACAACTCATTTAAACTTAATTATCTCTGTAAAGACTCCATCATCCCAAATAGTCTCTGGAAATGAGGGTTAGGGATTAATAAAGATTTGGGGGGACACAACTCAGCCCATAACACCAGTTTTCTCCTCTGAGTACCTGACCACCCCATAGCTCCTGCTTTATGTATCTTCAAGTGGCCAGTGGCAACAATGTGGCCCCCAAATACCACATCCACATTCCTCAGGGAGGCTATTCCAGGTCTGAGCTTGATGGGGCAATCAGTCTTCTGCAGGCAACACTGGCCATACATTAAGGGTCCATAGTGCAACAGTCAGCCATGACAGTCAGCCCCTGAATCTCAGAGGCTCCCCATAAGTTTGCTCATTCATGGCACAGCTCAGCATGGGGTGGCCAGAATATTGTCCCACACAGACCTGCAGGGGTCTGGACCTTACCACCAAGCCTGCAAGGAAACTAGGGGTTTGCTGGGCTTTGTTGAAGTGTAGGTTTGCTCAGCTTCGTGTTCACAAGGTGAAGGTCAGAAATCGTCTTGAAACTGGCGGGCAAAGCATCTATTTCCTTTTCAGGCTAATAGCTCCCAAGGGTCACAAGCAAATGGCCCACCAAGTGTGTCATCATTAGGGGGACCTCCTGGCTTTTTTGTCCTGGGACTGAGCAGGTCCCTGGGAGGCAGGACTTTCAAGTTTCAAATTGGTACAGGCCCAGGCCAACCTGGATGAGTCGATCACATCCTGTTTGTTTCAAGCTCACTTGCAGTAACTGAGACCACTCTAATTCTCCACCCTGGAACTAAGGAGAGACAGTGGGAATTGACCCTCCGCCTCTTCTGCTCCCCTGCAGACAAATGCCTATTTTCCGAGTCTCATTGATCAAACTCTTGTTTGGCAACTGGCCTGAGGGAAGAATTTGTCCCGAGTCTTACTGGGCCAGGTACCTGCACCCTGCTTTTTGAAAAACGTGAATAGATCTCATGATTAGGAAATTTCAGGTTAAAATATAGACATCTAACTTTCCCCCCCAAATTAAGAGATGTGCCAATGCTTGTCTGTATTTCCACGTGACAGGTGTCTGGAGTCGGGAGCAGGTTTCCCATTTTGAATGGGGCTGGGGTCTCTGGTTGATGCACTTACCACTGTCCTCTGTGTCCTCTTACATCACAGGCCTGGCTGCTAGGGTGGGGGAGTTGGCAGTACGCATTTTGTTCCCTGACTTTGACCTGACCAAGCTTAGGAGATGAAATGTCAGCCTCATTTCTTCTAGAGAAATACTCATCTATTGGGGGCACTAAAATACTTTAGCGCATTTTAGTTCCCAGGGTCTATTTTAATTTCCTGGGAAAAAGGAGGCCAGAAAAGAGGCAACTGTAGGGTTAAGGTTTAGAGACCACTTTCCCCTCTGGATTTTGGGTCAATTAAGCCCACGTCCTGCTTCCTCTGGCCTCATGGTACGTAGCTGGCCCCAGGGAGCCTCAGAGCTGCTAGGAGTGTGGACTGGCCATCTGCTTGCCATGCTTCTTGGCCAGGAGTGCTCTGATGCTTTGGGGCTTGTCATGGAGCGCTGGAACTTCCATTTATCAGCTGAAAAGAGGACCTGATGGTCACTTCCAAGGCCATGCCTGGGGCCTGGGGTGTATCTAAGGCTCATCATCTGTCCACTTTTCATTCTGAATCAAAAGCAAGAAGGAGAAACACAGCAGGTGATGTGGCACAAGCCTGTAAGCCCAGTGGCTGGGGAAGCTGAGGCAGGAGGGTCACAAGTTTGAGGCCAGCCTCGGCAGTTAAGGCAGGCCCTAAGCAACTTAGCGAGACCCTGTCTCAAAATAAAAAATAAAAAGGGTTGGGGACATCGTCCAGTGCTTAAACACCCCTGGGTCAATCCCTGGTACAAAAAAAAGAAAAAAAGGGAAAAGTCAGATTGTGGTAAAAATATTGGAGTGTCACGAAGAAAGTGTTGCTGTCCCCATTCACCTCCCGGGAGGAAACTCGGCTCTGACAGTGCAGAGCTGCTCAGCTGTGCCTGACCCCAATGAACCCTGAAGACAACTGGGACAGAGAGAGAGGAAAGGGGAGCCCTCAACCCCAGATTTTTTGACCTGGGAATCTACTAAGTGTGGGTGGCAGGCACATGCTCCAGGGTCTCCCCAGCCAGCGGCTGGGCAGCAGTTTTCACTGAACACGTGTGTCCCAGGTGTCAACTGGGAGCTGACCTGGGTGAGGCAGGGCACCGTGGTGTCCAGGGCGAGGTGAGACTGCCTATTAGCCTTCTGCTGAGTAAAGGTGGCACTCGGGACGGGGAGGGAAGCACATGCAAAGGCTGCAGAGTGAGCCCAGGGCAGAAGCAGAGGTGACTTTTGGGGGTGTCCATGAAGCCTGTTAGGGCCACATGCCACTGCTGAGCCTGTCCCAGCGTCCGGGGTTCTGGGAAACCTGCCCACAGAGTGGATAGAGGAAAGAGGAGGGAAGTGAAGCTCAAGGTGGGCCCCCCAGAGAAGACTGGGCGTGGTTCCCAGAGGGCAGCCGGCACTGGGCCAGCAGAGCAGAGTCCTGCCATCAGGGAAGGGTCTGAGGCATGCAGTTATCTGCACCCAGGTGGGCTGAATTTGTGCTATCAAGTCTTTCAGATCACCAGAGACTCCCCTCCCACCAGGCTTGGGGGCAGGTCACAGTGTCCAGGTGGACGCTCTGATGACTCTCATGCTCTCAGTGGAGGTGGGTGGGCAGGAAGGGGCTCATCTTTGCTCCCCTGTGACTCAGTCAAGCCCTTTCCCTGCTCCTGACTTTCAGCATCCGATAATCATGAGCTCTTCTCGTAGCTGGGCGGCGACCCCTCTTGCTAACCATCACGTGGTTTTTCTGGTGCGGTGTGTGGGCTCCCCAGACAGACCCTCAGCACCCTCCTCTCTGCTGCTTTGAGGAACATCCTCTATTGACACCTATGTTCTTCTGTTTCTTGCAGCCTGTGGGCAGGTTTATCTAAGCGGTTATATGGGATGGGGTGAGGCTGTTGGACAAGTTGGGAGGGTGATGCATGTCCCATTCGGTCGGCCGTAGTCAACCAGTCAAGGGACTGAAGCTCAGCCATGACCGTGCCTGGAATCCTGGTGTTCCCAAGCCCGACAGAGCCCAGTTTCACCTCCTCTGCCCACGTCACCTGCTGCACATTGCTGCTGTGCTCAGAAATTTGCCAAGAAACTCAGGAGCTTGGAGCCGGGACTAGACACAGTGGCCTTTGAAGGTGTCAAATCCAGGGCTTCCCAAAGTGTGGCTGCCTGCTGCCTGCCACCGATGGATGTGGCTCCAGATTACGGGAACCACAGGCTGAGCTGCCCTTTCCCTTTCCCAGGCTTTTAAATCCCTCTAACGACCTCAAAGACAGTTCTGTCTCAGAGCTAACGTATCTTTACCCTCTCGCTAACATTTGATGACCCCTCTTTTTAAGAAAGAGGGTAGGACAGATGATATAGGTGGGGTTATGCCACCAGAGATGGGTTACATTTAGAAAATCTCCTCCTATTTATGATATGGCTATTTTTTCCCTCTTTAAAGTTGTTTTTCATTTAAGGTGGTAATTTAAAATTTACTTTTAAATACATTCAGGCAACAATCAAGAGTTCATTTAGAGGAAACTAGAAACCTTGTTCACTGACCTCAGGGGATTGGTTCAATGAAGGACTAAATCCCTTCAAGGAATCAAACACTGAAACTGAGAAATAGCAAATTACAGTATTTGTCAGAGAATTCCATTTTTTAGACAAGTTGGTAGTTGGTCTGCGTTGGTAGTTGGATAGTATGTTAACGTGCGTCTGTGATTGTGAGTGGTTAATGTTAGCTTTCTTGCTGTTATTAATATTTTATGGCATACCAGCAGAACTGAAGTTTGAACCAGCTTTTCCAGGACTGCACATGGGTCTTAGCTTCAAAACTTTCTAGTCGGTGACTTTATGTAAACCAGCTCTGTGTCTCAGTTTCCTTATCTGTAACATGGGGATGCAACCAGTGCTTTACACCACATGGTGCCCCATGAATATTTATATCTTTTATGAATCAGTTTTAAAAGTTTTAATTAAAGAGTAGTAATTTGCTCATGTTTATTGCAAGGCTAATGTGAGGCAAACAAAACGAATGAAATGTTTTTAAAAATATTAGATGCGACAGGAACATTATTTATTTTATCACTTTGTCTTAGGATGATCATCCTGGTTCTGCTGGGACGAGGACACTGAGGCTCAGAGAAAGACCCAGGGCATGTGCACAGCCATATCCAAGCCTGCCCATGGCCCAAATCCAACCCGTTCCTCATTCCTTGTAGTTTCAGAAGTAGCAACTCTAGTTTGCTTGGGACTTTGCAAAGGAAGGAATAGGGGACGAATTTCCCTAAATAAGTATCCCTGAGCCTGTTTCCCTGGGACAGTTTGTCTTCTATGAGGCTTTTTGAAAGGGCAACTGGGAATGCTGTGCTTTCCCTGGGAAGTCCCCCCTTTTCCTCTCTGAGGTGGCCCTAGAAGGGGTGTTGGCCAGCAGCCCCTGTGGGGTTGACCCCAAAGAGCAGAACCTTTCCCTGCTGAACCCCAGATCCACCGAATGCGTCTTTCTGCAGGGATCCATGAGCTGGTGGCAGCATGGGGAAGGCCCCCTGCCCACGGGGAGGGGAGGGAAAGCACCAGCAGCCCCCAGCTGGCCTGTGCAGTTCAAGTGCTCTTGAAAGGGCCACAACCACCTCTGACAAGAACGGGGAAGCTGAGATGGTCCTCCTGTCTCCCTGGGCTGCTCCTGGGACGTCTCTGATGCTCTCCACCAGGTTCTCCTGAGGGACAGGTGGGGAGTCCTGAGGGAAGGAGGTGGCTGGTGAGCAGCAGGATGGGATCTCTTCCCTTTTTGTTGTACAGAGACTTCAGGCTCCAGCTCCTGCCTCTGGCTGTAGCTAGTCCCAGGGACCATAATGCTGGACAGTGATCACGACAGTGCCTTCGAGGACATCTCTGGTGTCCCCTCCCAGAGATGAGCATCAAAAACCATGCTGGCTTGTTCTCAGAAGAGCCATGCGGTTACCCCAGTTTGCAGGTGAGGAAATGAGGCTCTGAGAGACGTGCTGAGGACCTGGCTCCGCGTGGTCAGCTGTGACTGGGGGCAGACCCTGTGGCTCCCAGCCTTTGCCTGGACTGCTCCACCATCCTGCCAGGAGCCTGGTTCTTAGGGAAAGGCAGCTCTGTATCAGACTGTCCTGAGGAGCCAGAGAGGGTGTGATCCCCAGGGAGCCACCGAAGGTACAGATGTCCTCTGCAGTTGTGGTCCAGGAGCGGGTATCTGCCTGAGCCCTCCTCCCCCATCCTTCCTTCCCACCCTCTTCCTTTTTCTTCTCTCCCCCTCTTTCCCTTCGTTCCTCTTTCCACAAACATTTATTGAGCACCTACTGGTACTGGCCCTGCACTGGGCAGTGGTGTAACTCCAAGAGGAACTGACCTGGCCCTTTTTCTTTCTTTCTCTCTTTTTTAAAAATATTTTTTAGTTATACATGGACATGGTATCATTATTTTGTTTGTTTACTTTTATGTGGTGCTGAGGATCAAACCCAGTGCCTCACACGTAGGAGGCAAGCGCTCTACTGCTGAGCCACACCCCAGCCGCCCTGGCCCCTTTTCTTATGGGGGACACAGGCTGGTGGGGAGACAGATTGTCACCCAATAAAGACCATGCGGGTGGCAGCTGCTCTAAGCGTGAGGTCCCGCAGGAACACAGATCAACGTGGCCTCCTGCTGTTCACTGGCTGGCTGGCGGGTTCTGTTCCAAGTGACGCTGTGTTTGTACCCATCTCCCTCGAACATTTGATCTGTTCCAATAAAATCCTCCCTGTCTGAATGCTGGGTGACGGAAGCTCTTCCATTCAGTGATTCAGATGGCGTGCCTGGCAGCCAACACGGGCTGCTGGTCGAGGTGTCCCCTGCCACCTTCTGGGGTGGGAACACATTCTCTTTCCTGATGGACCACAAGCCACAAGCTTCACAAGATCCCTTAATGGTGGGAACAGCATCCCTTTGGGCAGTAGCAGGGCTCACCCAGTGGAAGGACTCATCCAAGTCTGGACAGAGCTGGGCCCATGGCCATGGCCTCCTAGCTCCTCGTGCACGGCTCTGTAGACCTTGTGGACTAACAATAGACCAGGACCTGAGCAGCACAGTTAATAAGCTTGATCTGTTCAATATCGATGCTACTATTCCAAAGTAGCCTCCCCGTTCCTCGGCCTATGGAATATTCTCAATGTTGAGTTACGCACTTGGTTCACCTGAGAGTTCTTGTCTACACCAGGTAGCAAGCCTGCCGCCCATGACCTGGACAGCCAGGAGGTGCACGCCCACCCCAGGAGGTCAGGGTGCGCTGCTCCAGAGGGCCTTGTCCTTCGCCGCTCTGCGCTCTGCCTTTGGACACGGCCTCCCTCTTCAGTGTGGCTTCAGGGAGGCAGCAACTGAGGTAGGAGCCCTGGTTCCCTTTGCTGGGAGAGAGGGAGGGACTTCACTACCCAGGGAACGGAAGTCTGCACGTGCCTGCTCTCGAGTGCAGAAGAGGGTGCCAGCAGAAAGCACAGACTGGCCTCAACCTGAGGCCTCCCAGAGCCATCACTATTGGCCGAGACTACTCGTGATTCTCCCTGAACCTGGGACGGGGCCAGCCTCTCCATGGACTGCTTGGGGGTAGGTATAGTTCTGGGAGCCAAATAGGGGCAGGTTGGCAGGGAGGAAGCTGAAGAGAAGCCAAGGAAGTCCGCTACTTTGGCCAAGATGAAAATGTCAACAGATTCTAGAGAGGAAGTGACTTACAGGCCAGAGCCTCTGCCAGTATGTGTCAGGTATTTGCAGGATGACTAGATGCCCTGCCCCCTTTTAGAAAAGTTGACGTCTGTCTTCCATAAGGTGAGGTGCACAGGGTCAGAGGACACCCTGGTAAGTTCTTAAGCACAAGCAGCCACCAGGCCACCTCCTAAAGGCCCCTGGGTACCATTTCTCAGTCAATGTCCCTCTCTCCCAGAGGCAACTACTACATGCTGAATTGGCTTGAGGAACTTTTAAAAATCCAGGCACATACACCGGCTTGTCCCTTCTCAGATCATGAGCAAACGGAATTCTTCAGCAGGGATTCTGCTCTGTCGGCTTCCTTTGCTCCACGTACTCAGGGGCATCCATACACACACTGTGCACAGCAGTCTGGTTCATATTTATCTCTGCATGATATTTCTTTGTGTGAATTTGCCATAGTTTAATTATCCTTTCTTTCACTGGGAAATTTTAAAACAGGCTCTTCTAAATAATTATTAGATTGGAGAGGAAATAAAAACCTAAGTTTGGCTTACTTAGATATTAATATATCATAGCAATACTTTGGATGTAGCCAAAGCCATATATAGAGGAAAATCTATAGCCTAAAATGTTTTTTATTGTATATTTAAAAAGAACGAGGGGATATGAATTACTAACAATTCAACTAAAGAATATAGAAGAGGGATGAGAAAACAGAAAGTTATATTATTAGGGGTTAATGTGATTCATTAGGAAAACCTGTGAAGTTAATAAGTAAAATAAAGGGCTGATTAATAAAGAAGACAATAATTTCATAGATTTGTACAATAAAAAAGTAAAACAAATATCTACCACATAAAAATAAAAAACTATGTAACATCACAAGACTTAAAAAAATATATTGAGAGTACTTAAAAATCTAGAGAAATGACAGATGACTTTCTTGAATAATATAAATATGCAAAATTGACTCAAGAAGACTTTCAAAAAAGCCCTGAATAGACCAACAACCATAGAAGAAATTTAAAAGTTTATCAAAGATATGCATTTAAAAAATCCTTTAAAGGAATTTGATTTTACATGAAGGGTCTCAAACTAACCTTCAAAGACGAGGTCATTCCATTTAGACTTTTAAGAGACCATTGAAAAAGATAAGAATTTTGATGCTGGAACCATCACATGCTGGGACCAACCAATTTTGAGACACCTACAAATACACATACAGATCAGACTGGGCGGGGGAGGATTCATGGGCCGCGAGCTCTGGTGTAGATATCCACCATGAAGGATGGTCTCACATTGACTCTGCCTGACATGTCAAAGGCCAAGAATTGAATGATTGTGTCTGATTTCCTAATTTTTCAATGCCAGCCATGAATGCATCTTTTTTAAGACCCAATTGAGACCAAATTGAATTTGCTGATTGGATCTGGCCATCAATTCAGAATCTTTGTTAAAATGAACTTGGATTCATGATCTGAAATGAGGAACCAGAAGAAGGAAGAACTTCTTGCTGTCAGCTTTGGTGTCTCTGAAAAGAAAGTCCAGCTACTCCCTGTCCAATAGGAGTAGAGTGTGAGCCACACCAAGTGACTTTATTTCTATTAGTTTCTATTAGTTATGTTAAAATATTAGAAATGGTTGAAATTAAGTTTTAAAAAGTTTTAACTATACCTAAGATATTGCCATTTTAAATTATTGACAAACTATTTTACGTTCTTTTTGCTTTGACTTAAATCTTTAAAATTTACTGTATTTTACATTTACAGCACATTTCAATTTAGCAGCTATTTTAAAAATCAAAAATAGTTGATCCATATTTAGATTTCATAAAGTTTGCATTTGAAAAAATGGATTTCCACACCCACATGGTTCCTGACATATTTAAGTTTTCCAGGGACTGATGGTGCATTAAAAAATGTCATTTTTCTTTCACATTATGTCCACGTTGACAATACTGGTCTGTCTTTTTTAAGAGAACTGATTGGACTTTGAAACAAAGCTTATTGGTTTCAAAAGTGTCCAAGTTAAGTAAATTCACTAATTTTTGTGCTGAGGATTATCCACATGTGGAAAACCTGTGAGAATCATGATTGTGGATTCTTGTTGTACTGATGCTTTTGCAGTCAATTTACATAATGCTGTCAATGGCCGCTAACATCTTCTGCCTATTGATTCATACTGGAAAAAAATGTGAGAATCATGATTATTGATCTATATTGTGAAAGACTCCCACTTCAGCAAACGCTGAGTCCTCCAGCCAGGTCTCTGATCAGCTTTTCCATTTTACGAAACTTGAACTTTAGCCCTTTCACACGGTGCATGGTAGCAACAGTGAGAAGACTTGAAATCGTGTGTGTGTGTGTGTGTGTGTGTGTGTGTCTTTAATGATTGAATGGTTATTGAATCCTTGGCAAGTCTACCTTCTGTTTCAAAGAAATCTTGAATTGGAGCCAACACTACAGTAAGTCTTTGTAAGGCTCTTTCGTGATTCAGCCAACGGCAAAGATCATTAAGTTCATTGCCTCCTACTTTGGCTGCTCTAGACGCTCAGGGTGACTCATGGACTTTGCACGTAAACACGGAGAGATTTTAAGTACCGTATCCATGGCGCTCTCAGAATCTGCTCCAGAGCTGAAGGCAAATATTTTCACTGTGTTTCATTTTATGGAACCAAGCCCTAAGGGGGGGACTCAGTCTCATGCTTAATGTTCCAGTCAATCTGGGTTTTTGATGGGATGTACCTGTATCTGTCAAGGTAGAGCTGAGTTTTCTCATTTTTTAGCTGAAATTCTTCTTGGACAGATGTAGAAGGTCCAAAATCATCTATGCTATGAGTTCAAGTTTTCAGACTATGAGTTGGCATTTCCTTGTAAATCTGGAAACTCCTTGGGTGGGTCAAAATGTGCTCAGAATGTTCACGGGAAGGTGACCTATCTAGAGATAAAGTATATGTGATTTTTTGAAACATCAGTCAATTGATCTTTGATATTTTCACAAGTGTTTCAAATTCTATGATTGATTTTTGCTAGTTTAAGTGAAGATCTTACTTTTCACAAAATATATTTTTTAGTTTGCATAGTCTAACAAAGTTTTTATAACAAATAACAATTTCTAAAAATATCTCTAAAATATTTCTTCTTTCTTTCTTTCTTTCTTTTTAAGGCAGGAATTCTAGCTATTTTATAAAATCCATTAAAATCCATTAACATTTTTTATCAGACATTTTATTCTCGTTTTAGTTGATTTATCGGTTGAATCTTCTTGACTGTTGGGAGGAAATTTCTTTTCTGATTCCTTATGTGTTTGAGAAGGATGTCTGCTACTAGCCTTCATTTTGTTATCTTCCACTCAGCCCATAAAAAACTGCAGTGGTCATTGGTGGAATTTGGGATGTCCAGCTCTTCTTTACCATTCTGTATCTTCCCTTAACTCTGCGTTCTTCTATTTTACATCTAAAACTTTGTCCATGCTAATTTTCCTTTTTCAACTAGAAAAACAACTTAATCATGCTAAAAAAAATTTCAGTTGCATTACATAGGTGTCATTGTAACTTGCAGTATGTGCATAACATTCAAATAAATATCTCACTATGTCACATTGGTGTAAGGAAAAAGAACCAACCCAATGGGACCGTCCCGTGGATCCTACCGAGGTGGACCACGTGTTCATGGGCAACACGAGAAATCGTCACCCTGCACTGCAGCACTGGTAGCCAATTCATGCAACATCAGGAGAATGGCCGTGCAGTGGCCAGAAGAATGGTTCCGCAGATGTCCACTCCCAAACCCTGGAGCCTGCAGACCTGTTACCTCTGTGTGGAGAGGGAAGTCAGGTTGTGGATGCAGTGACAGTTCCTGATCAACTGGCCTTGACCCGGGGACACCATCCTGGATCATCAGGACCCTGTCTAATCCTGACAGTCTTTAAAACTGGAGGCTTGTGCGGCTACAGTCACAGACAGAGCTGAGGTGGGGGCAGAAGAGTCAGAGATACACTACTGGCTTTGAAGGAGGGGGACAGGGCTGTCAGCTAAGGAAGGTGGGCAGCCTCTGGAAGATGCCCAGGAAGAGATGCCCTAGAGCTCCAGAAGGGACATAGCTCGGTTCATACTTTTGTCACTGGGCTGGAGGTGGAGAGTGGGCTGTGGAGAGAGCCTCAGTCCCCTCATCCTTGGGGGTGATGTCCAAGAGGGGGGTGCTGGCAGCTGGCCAGCAGGGGGGCAGTTACCCCCATGCAGAGACAGAAGTACGGCATGGCAGAGACCACCGTGGTCACGCAGGTTTCCACCAAGGTGAGGGAAAGGAAGGTTCACCAGCAGAGAGCAGCGGTGGATGGCTGGGGACCCAGGGCGCTGAACAGCTAAGCGGAGGCTTGACCTAGGATGAGGTTGGAGCTGGCAGAAGTCTGGGAACCCTGGGTGGCAGGCGCCATAACCCTTGGGCCAGACGCGGCCTGTTAGGGAGTCTTTCATTCGCTCTGGTGAAAACTGGGGGCACCTGCCTCTACACCTGACTCACTTTGCCCTTCCAGGCCTGGACCACAGGCAGAAGGCCATGCAGTGGTCAACTGACCCTGACAGCAGTGTGTGGACACATGTGGGACTTCAAGAATGTGGCATGTGCCCAGCAATCTATGGAGAAGGAGAAGGGAGTGGGCCCCTCCTTGGAAGGTGTGAGGGGTGGCTGTTGCTGCCCTCGGTGGCTCTAAGTCGCCCACACCCTAAGGTGGGTTTCTTACCCAGCAGCACAGGTGGGGAGGGCATTTATGGCCTGTGGTGGGTGATGGGTAATGAGCTCTTGGGTCAGTGGCCCTCGGGGGCCCTTTAGCAGTTGCCCCTTCTCCCATTCCTGCTCCTCTCTGGCCAGCTTCCTACTGTAGCACCTCAACTTCAGCCTCTGCCGCCCCGGGGAGCTATGTTTTTAGACTTCTGCCCTCTAGACCTGTGTTGTTTGAAGCTATGAAGTTTCTGGTAATTTATGACAGTATCAAGAGGAAATTAATACAGTAGTTCTGTGGAACAGTGAAGTCATCTTCACAGAAAAACATTTCACGGTTCAATTTTAATGTTTAAGTTGGTTAAACTTAAATAAATCTAGAAGTCCAGTTCCCCAGCTGCCCGAGGCTCGTGGACACATGCTTCTGGGGCCATTGAGCGGGCTGCTGAGGCCAGCTTCATCCCACACCAGGGGTGTGAGGTGCTGAGATGGGAGGTGTGATGGCAGAGCCAGACCTGGTCGTGAAATGCAATTACGAAGACGTTATGGGAAGAGACCAAGGCCTGGGGAAGGGGTCAGTTCTGCTCCCCTCTCTCAGCCTTTCTCCGGGAAGCCTAATTAACCCTGGGTCCCTACCTTTTGGATTGTAATAACTGCCCTAAGAGGCTGAGTACTCCCTCCTTAAATGTAACAGCTACCTGTGAGAAGAGCCCTTTCTTCTCACTGTTTCTGTGAGCAGGCCTTGTGGTAGAGACCCTGCACAGGCTTCAGCCACGTGGATTAGGATTTTTTTCTAAAAAAGAGGAAAAAGCCCCAATGATAGTATGGGTCTAAGATGACGTCAAATAACCTATAAATATCGTGAGAAATGGTGGATCAGGCTCAGAATCTGGAGTTTTTGTTTTCCCCTGTGCCTGCTGGTGTCAAATAAACCTTGGAGCTCTCCTCCTCTCCGAGGGCCGCTTGCTGCCTCGTGATGTCTCTTCCCGCAACAGAGGCAGGTGGGGGCCAGGTCGGCACGGAGGGCACCTCTTTGCAGCATTGAATCTGGGTATTAAGTGCAACTATTTTGAGAACGTGATTTAAATTCTGGCCTGGGATTGTTTGGGGTAGGTTCCTGTTGGAAATGGTGCCCTGGTAGGAAGGGAAGAGGTGACATTAGAAGAGACCTATGACTTCGTTGGGATCAGACTCAAGATAAAGCTGTGACTGCCAAGCAGGCACCCTGGGTTTCCTGGGATCCTTCCAGACCCCGAATCTGCCCCAGCAGGATGGCTGCAGGGGGGGACTCCACTCTCCTGGGTTTTGATTGCCATCTCCTCTGCCCCCACCATCCAGCCACACCTGGGCCATGCTCAAGCCTGGGTGGTGCTCGGGGGAGGTTTTTGGGTAGAGGCAGCTGCCCCAATCTTAGAACCCAGGAGTGAGTGCCAGCCAGCTGTGGGGCAAGCTCCGCCTCGCCCTGCAGGGAAGAGCAGCAGACAGGACTCAGGAGTCCCAGAAAAACAACCCCAGTGCTCCCTTGAAGTCCCTTTGGGAAGAAAGCACAGCGCGTGCCACCTGAATCTTCCATCCTGCCTGCTCCTCTCCTCCTGGGGGCCGAGGGCTCTCCCCTCTCTGTCTTCCCACCTCAACGGCCTCATCTGCCACATGGTGAAATGGCCCAGATCTAAGCCAGGAGGGAGGATGCCCCTCATTTGAATTTCTGCCTAGATTTTTAAGCAGCATGTGTCTCAAAATCATATTTTAAAAGAGCATAAAAAGAAAATGAACTGTCCCCTGTGATGGCTCACCTGGGAGAAACCACCATGAACATCTGGTGTGCTCCGCTCGAGTCTTTGTTGGCACGTTTGTTTGTGTGTGGAGACAGGAAGTGCGTCCACAAACATGGAGGTCTTGGGGTGGTTTGACGCCCACCTTTTTCTCATGTGACATTGCATGGTAGGTGTTATCTCACTAGTGAGAATTTCCCAGGGACTTGAATGCCCATGGCGGGTCACTTTCTACCCCGTGGCTGCGCTGCCACGCCCTGGTTTGCAGAGGCTGGAGCAGCAGCAGCCACCTGGAGGAAGGGAGGTTACACTGAGGATGGGACACAGAAGGACAGAAGGCACACGGTCCTGGTACCAGAGTGGGAACTTCTGTCCCAATGACAACAGAAGTTGTCAACTTGGGTCTGAGAGTAGGGACACTCAGGCTCCAATCTATGTGGGTAGAGACAGAGGACAGGGCTTCACCCCCGGAGGAGGGAGCGGCTGTGGTGGAGAGAAAATTCAGGCTGGCCCCTAACAGAGGAAGGGACCAGTCTGTCCTTAAGCAGCTGAGTCAGGCAGCACATTCTGGGGTGTCTTGGGCCATCCTCTGCCTGGTCTCTGAGGTCACTGAGGGAGATGCCCACAGCATATCCATCGACTCAGACAACCAACGTTCATCGAGTGATTACTGTATACCAGCTCCCACTGCTGCAGGGGCCGCTGTGAACAAGACACGGGGAGACCCCTGTCCTCAGGGAGCTGACGTTACAATGCAGAGATGGAGTGCCCAGGGCAGACTATGACAGGAGCTATCATGTCCTGGAAAGTGGGACAAGGGAAGCTGGGGCTGGGGTGATGTCAAAGCTCTGGGTGGGGTCACTGGGAAAAGCCCCCCCCCAAACACAACCATCCTATTCCCTATGGATTCAGAATGGTACCTTTTATATTGTTGTAGCATGTTTCACATTTTATGAAATTTAAAAAGCCATTTAAAAGTGAGCTGGTAACAGGTTTGTAGAAGAGTCGGTGACGAAGGCTCTCATGAGTTAGTCTCCAGCATGAATCACCTCAGAGCTTCTTTCTGTTGCAGGTGAAGGAAGCAACCCCAAAGGCTTCAGGAGACAGGAGATGATTTGATTCACAAATTCAACCCCGCATGGCTGCATCCAGGAGCTCAGGAATGTCCCAGGAGTCTGCCCTCCCTACCTCCCAGTACTGCTTTCTCCCCCCTCTGTCCACACTCAGACCCTGTGGCCCTGCAGCCCGGGAGCTGCCCCTGCAGAAGCCTGATGGTCCAGCAGCTCAGGGCCTCTTCCCTGAGGTCCCAGCAAACTTCCTAGGGCCCACTTTCATCGGATGGGGTTGGGTCGGGAGCCCCCTCCTGAACCGGTCCCCCAGGGGCTGGTGATGAAGACCCCTTCTGAAGCTGGGGGAGGGGTCACCCAAAAGCCTTATAACAGGGGAGGGTGCTTGTCCTCAGGAAACCCCAGGAGCTGGACAGGAGGGGAGAGGATACTGAGCAGCAGGAACAAAGAACAACTGCCCAAAAGTCAAATTCTGTTCTTGGGCTTTTCCCTGGTGATTGTTTTCTCTCATTTTACAAATGAACAACCAAATGCATAAGGACCATGAATCATAAGCGAGCAGTTCAAATGAGGCGAGTGATGGCAATCAGCGCGTCTAATTAAGCAGTTCGAGATCTAAGTGATATTGTTATTAAAGTGCCACGTTAACAGCGCGTTGATCAGCCTTCTCTCTGCTCTGTGGGTTTGCTGGAAGCCAGCTCGCAGCTGATTGACGGAGAGATCAATTCCTTTCATAGAGGAGATAAAGTGCAGTTCCATTTAAGGGATGGAGTTAGCGATGGGGCTTTGGCCTCATAAATCACTGCTTGGTGCTGGCTTGTCTGCGCTTCCTTGACAGCTATCGGGCACAAGTAGGGTTTAGGGACAGCTCTTCAAGATAGCATGAGCACCTGGTTTTCAAGGTCTCCTGAGTGTAGGTAGCCCTGAAGTGCACTCGTTCGTAATCCCACAGCATTTCTGAGGGGCACCTGGTGCAGAGATGCTGGGTTTGCTGCGGCTCCATCACGGGGGAGAAGAATCACAGGAGGCAGAGGGGCACTTTCTCTGCCCTCTGGAGCTCACGGTCCAGGTCTATTCCAGTAGTGAATATCTGTCTCTTAGGGCAAACATAAGAGGTCTCACCAGAGGATGCGACTTAGGCAGGGAGGCACCGGGGACCCTGGGGTGGGTCCCAGCAGACAGTGTGGACAGTGGTGTGGTGGAGCTCCCATCTCCATGGGGCTCTGGAGATAGGCGGGTGACCCCCAAAGCATTTGGGGAGGAAGCAGCAGCAACAGCAACGGTCCTGCCTGGACCCAGGGTGTGCTGGCTCTGCCCCGGGGAGAAGCTTCACATGGTCTTGTTCATAGCACCAACTGCGAGACACCACCCCCACGGAGGGGAGACTGGGGACACAGAGTTGCTGAGCCCAGTTCCAAGGTCCCATCGGCAGGAAGTGATCCAGGTCCGAATGCAAAGTTGGTCAGCTTTGGGGTGGCCCCCTGCTGGCCTCACCAAGGATGAGAACTGAGAGGCACAGGTGGGGCTGGCCCCCAAGGCTGAGATCCAACAAGGTTCCAAAGCTGTTTCTCTGTGGGGTGCACAGCCCCCTCACTGAGCTCCATGTACCCCACACTGGGCCCTAACCTTGCAGGAGGGCAAGGGACCTGCTAGGATGTCCCGATCATGTAAATTACCCTAAAAAGCTCTTCAGCCTCTTCCTCGTGACTCCTACGTGGAGACCGAGGGCAGGTACAGGGGAGGCACTGCTTTTGCTTCCTTGGGAAGGAGGGAGACCCCAAGCAGAGGGGTTGTGAAGGCGTAGCAGGGGGCAGGAAGGATGGAGGGTGCAGCCCCAATAACCAAGCCAGAGTGGGGCCAGCAGGAGAATGGAGAGACTCCCCAGCCCTTCAGGAATTCCTATGCCCTCCCTCCTTGGCTGTTTGTGGTCAGAAAGGAAGTCACTGAGTCGCGGATGAGCTGAGTTTCCTGGAGCCCCAGTAACAAACTCAGAGACCCGGTGGCTCCGAGGAGCGGAAACACCTTCTCTCCCAGTTTTTGGAGGTCAGAAAAGTCAAGATATGAGTGGGGTCATGTGTCCTCTGGAGGTCTCTGGGGGACCCTTCCTGCCTTTTCCAGCTCTGGTGGCCCCATGCGTCCCTTGACGTGTAGTGGCACCCCTGTCTTCATGTGACCTCCTCTCTTCTTACAGGACACCAGCCAGTGGATTAGGGTCCACCCGAGTTAGCAGGGCCTCGTTACAAGGTCGAATTCTGAGGTTCCACTAGACATGACCTTGGAAGACACCATTCAATCTGCTTCTGTGCCCAGCTGGGCTGTTTGGAAATGTCACCTGTCCTTTCTCACTACTTAGAGTGGTGCTTGGGGTCTGGAGTGAAGAAGTCTCCCTCCTCCCTTCAGCAGCAGGTCTGGATTTTTGCTGCAGATGACATTTAATGACTGGGGACCGGGCAGGAGGTCTGGAGTGAGCCTCATGAAATATTCATGCTAAGTGATAATCTGCCTGGGCAGCTGCCTTGGTTCCTGTGGAGGCTGAGGCCAGTCTGCCCCGTGCTGTTGATTCCAGGGACACGGGTAATTGTCTCTTGCCAAATATACTGACTCTAGACCATGTCATTCCCTGGGCATTGTTGAGAGAGCCTCCTGTCCTGCGGGTACATTTCCAGGGCCTACATGTGACCACCACCCCCTCAGCTCCAAAGTGAGTTGGAGCCCAGCAGGTTTGGGCCCAGCAGGGTCCACACCCCTCTTCTGATGATGTTTCTTCACCTTGCAGGGCTCAGCCACTCTACCTTTGAAAATGGAAGTGAGTTTAGTCACCAAGTGTCAATTGCGTGCGACTGTGATGGACACCAGGGCTGCATGTGAGCTGGGTGGACATGGGCTCTTGTTGAGAGCCACAGCCAGTCGGAATGGCCCCTGGCATTTTGCCAGAAGTAATGGTTGAGAGGCGAGCCATTAAGATGATGATATTAAGTTAAGCTGTCTATAATTGCTGTGACTGGATGATGCTGGATTGAAACAGGCTGTGTATTCAATTGCATATTAGACCTTTACTGTCGGTAATAGGGCGGCCTCGGGCACCTGCTACTTTGGAGTTCCCGTTCTTGCTGGGGTTCCGAGAGTGACTGCTGCGCGGTGGAGGGAGTTCCGGTTGGTGTGGTGTGCCGAGAGGGGCCTCGTGGGTGGCGTTCGGGAGAGTTCCCGGGGAGTGTGCGTGGAGTGCTGTTGGAATTCAGGCAATAAAGTTTCCTGTTTGAACATACAAGTGCTTTGTGGCGGCTCGGTGATTTGTGCCCAGCCAGACTGCGGCAGGCTCTGCCCTTGCACGACTCTCCTTTAAATAACAGAGATGGACAGTAGGCAAGCAAGCTGGTCACCACCAGCTGTGATGTTGGGGAGAGCCGGGGGGTGGGGGAGGGCAGCAGCCCAGTGGCCATGGTGCCTGAGAACTGGAGAAGAGGACTTGGAGAAGGGGCCGTTTGAGCAGGGACAAACAATTCCCCTTATCGGGGGCCCTGTCCCCACCCTGGCCTCCTCCAGGACAGGCAGACATGAAGCGGCAGCTGCGTGCCACAGTGTTCCCCTCACCTGCTGTCAGGGAAACCCTGTCCAGAAGGAGAGCCTGAGCAAAAGGGAGCAGGCACGCGTCCTCCCGTCTTTCCTCCCGCCCTCCCTTCCTTCTTTCTACCTCCCTCTCCCACCTGCTGCCCCCCTGCTGCACAGAGCTGGGTGCACATGGTGAGCAGAAGCCACGCTCCTGCCTGCAGGTTTCCACTTCCATCTGTGGTGGCAGGGACGGGCGCTGGGAGAGGATGGCACCCATGCCTTCTAGGGCAGAGCAAGACTGGGCTGTTAGGGACACTGCAGGCAGCCCTTGGTTGACAGCAGGCTGTATTTATTGTCTAAATGACATTTGTGTCCTGCCTGCTGTAAGGGACCGGCGAACGACGGAGGAAGAGACCACCAAGAGACCGACTCATGCAACAGTAAAAGGGGGTTTATTGAGGATCCAGCGCACTGGGGCTCTGTGCCCACTCAAGAAGGGAAAGCAGCCCAGAGCCCCGAGCAGGGGCTGAGCAGTGCTTAAGTACACTTTTTGGGGAGGGCGGGGGCTTTGCATACATCAGAGCAAATCATCATGAGGCATGGGGAAAATCAAACAAAAACTCTCAAACATGATTAGCACATTCATTGGCGGGAACAGGTTGGGCGAGAGTGATAGGTCAGTCCTAAGGAGGGGGATACATTCAAACTGATTGGTTTGGGCCCTGAGGTGCCTACGTGCCGAGCTGCACAGGGTCCAGGTTGTTAAACAACTAAGTGGTCAGGGGGGATTTCGACACATATCTAATGGGCAGTTCCTGGAATTGTCTTAACTGCCACAGGAATTTCAGGTTCTGAGTGCAGTTTAGAAACTTTACAATACCTGGTCCTTTACATTTTAACTTCAGTTTCTTTTATCCTTTCATTTCCCACTTTTTCTGACTACTTTTAATCTTAAAAGTAATGAATCATAATTATTGGGGAGTCTCATTTTCCATCTCTGTCAGTGGAGCATATTGCTGTCTGATTACCATGAGTTGTCCTGCGTTTCCTGGAATCATTTTCAACATGGCCTCTATTTTAGATTTCACTCGGTATTAGACCCCGAGTTACCTAACTACACTGACTACCTAACTTTAAATCTGGCTTCATTCCCCCCTCTAATTTGGAAACTCCTTACTGCTGTAAGGAAGGGGGGCAAAGAAGATCTTTCTGGCTTCTTCAGGCTGAGAAGGGACGGTGTGGGGCAAGCAGTTTGGAGTCCTCCTTTAAAAACCAGGTCTATCGAGTGGTCCATGATAAAAAGTCCGATTGAGAAGTAATAGGCTGGAGGGCCATTTGAGTGATGGGTGGTCTATAAGAGAAACAAGAATTCATTAGTTCTGGAACCAGATTGATGCAGCAATAAATCCCATAGCACAGGAATATGCCAATGAGTATAATGGTAAAGACAAAGACTAACAATGTTTTCCACCAGGAAGTACCAAGAACCAGGAGCTAAGATATTGTTTCCATGACAGAGTTGCTGAGGACATGGCTTCTATCTGAGCATGTAAATCTTTTAAGGGTATTTGTCACATTGCCAGAAATGTCAGGGATGTAAACACAACATTTAACATTTAGGTTTACAGATGTCCTTTCCCTTAAGATATAGTCTAATAATTTAATGTCATCTGATCTAGCAAAATCCTTTTACTACTATGACCTCTGTGTCTAATAGAGAAATTTTTAATTCTGTTACTTAGGGCTGGATAACCATACTAGCAAACACCAAGCCTACCTGTGTAGGTTAGGAATATCTGTGGGCCTTAAACTAAAAACTACTCTGGCAGTTCCTTTTGATAGTTATCAGGCATTCCTGTCTGAGAATCTCTTTTGTAGCCTCCAGTTTACTTACTTATGGAAGTTACATTTAACTATTATTATTATTGTTTAAAATGTCCAGGAATAGCTGTGCTTTGGCTTTGACTGTCTTTGCTAAGTGTTTAAGATGAAGCAAGTCAAACTGACTTTTGTTTCTATCTATTGTTAACAGTCAGCTGAGTTTCCCTGGGAGTCCTCGGGGATCTTACAGCAGCTTCTCAGTTCTGCTAGTGCCATTTGCGCCAGGATGGGTCCAGTCCTTGCTTGATCATGTGGCTTCCCTCGGAAGCATCCTCCTCTTCACAGAAAATGCACTGATTGGCTTTCTGTCCTCCACTGGTCTCATTAATCTCCCTGATCGGGAGGTTATGTGGCCTAGAGTTGCAAAGCTCTTTGGAGAAGTCCCCTATTCCCTGATTCAGACTGACTCAGAGGGCAAGAGCCAAATATTGGATTTCTTGGCCCTTTTAATTTAACTTTAATTTTAAAACTTAATCTTAAACATCCAGCAAATAAGTTAACAGCCTTATATTAAGAGCACCGGGCTTTAATGTCTATCTCTCTATCCTGTAGGTGATAACTCCTTATCTTAAGTTAACCCAGGTTGTGAGTTCTTAAATCAGTACCTCTGCAAAACATTAACAGGCAATTTTCAGACCATTTGTAAGAAAACTACAGAATAAAATTAACTAGGGTAAAAACATATTTAGTTTATGTAATAGCTACCCTGAATTTTAGCAGAGTTATACATTATAATCCCCTGTTTGAGATCCTGGTAATCGTGACAAAAACCAACTTTTGGACACAACTTTAAATGTACTGAAATCTGGCCTACTTCTTTTATAGTCATTTTCACATGTAGTGAGAGGGGACATAGAGCCTTATCTCAAGTAAGGCGGGGCTCTTCATAAATCTTAAATACTATAGTTCTGAAGCTGATCTTTGCTTTTTAAACATCATTTTACAAAGCCTACATAAATTGTTGCTCAAGTTTACATGAACATTAGCTAACACAACATAATATCACATCTAAAACATGAATTAAAGAAAGGCTGAAAGCTTTTAACCTTTTGTAGAAAAGTAGCAAAGTATTTTTGTGTTTTACAATAAAACCTTTACACAGATTAGGCTCTCATTAACTTAAAAATACATTTAAATTGTATCTCAGTGTAAAAAGTAACATAGAACTTTACATAACTTATTGATAACAAGTCCAGTTATAGAACACAAATGATATAAATAAATCTCCAACATGTTTTTCTTTTTAAGCCTAAAATTACCATACAACTTTAGAATACCAGCTTGATATAATGCTCTTTTGTAGCTTCTACCTTACAGACTTGTATACCTGGAAGATATGAACACATTAATAGCACCATAATTACATTGATGATTTTATATTAACCAAGGTTAGCTTTTAAAGAAATAACATTACAATATTGAAAAATAACAGTTGTTGTTTAACCATAGTTGTATAATTTTTAATTTTTTAAGATTACTTGCTCAAAAACTTACACATGTAACCAACTTACACAAACCTTTTTATCATTTATTTAAACCCTCTTAATTACTTAATCACATAGACTCTCTTATCCAGAAACACATTTTCCCTCTATTAAATCCATACCTAGAACCTTCTAGTTTCTCTTTTCCATCTGTTAACCTCCTTCTGTTCACCTTTTGAAACAATACTTGTAAATTTTTGAATTTAAGCAGATTATTTCATGGACATCAACATTTTATTAGGGTCTTTTTGAACACCTAGAAAAACTTATAAGCTTAATTTTAAAGACATCTTTACTTTTATCTGTTTACCCAATTTAAATTGAACCATTTGAATCACGTGAATCAAAGATATTTGGATTCATTTTTAAATTTTCATGAGCGCTCTTCATATATCTGCCAATTGTCATATAATTGCATGATATATGGACATACACATACAGACATACAACACATAACATAAGTGTGTACACATACACAAAGCCTTGTAGCTGTTTTTTTTTTTTCAGGTGAAATCTCCATTTGCAATGTTTAAAAACTCCACAGTTGATCAAAAATAGAACTGATCAGAAAAGATGACTGGCCAGTAATTAGTAAATACCATACAATTTACTTTTTGGTTGGGTCTAGTTTGAGTTCAGGTAAAAAGACACTTTTACTCTTTTTTTTTTTCCTTGTTTCTCAGATCTGTCTCATACTGAGCTCCAGGCTTCTTCTATTTGCATATCAACTTAAGTCCTGGCTGAGGTCTGGAAGGAACTGGGAAAACTGGAATTCTGAGCAGAAATCTCATGCCTAAGGCATTTTAACTATAAGTCACAATTTTCAGGTTTGGATGTTGAAAATTATGATACAAGTTTAAGATACAATTTATAAAATTTCATACCTTTACATTTTCCTACACTAGAAAAACTTGCTCACACAAAACTGAAAATAGGATCTCTACCATCAGAAGAAATTTCTTTAGGATCATTAAGTCACTTCCTTTGTTCTGAAGTTCCTAAAGTAGTACTAAGTTCTACCATGTATATCAAAAATTAAGCTTTGAAAATTCCCAAGACTGTTGTTATTAATGTCATTTCAATAAGCCAGGCCACCGTTTTAATTCAACACCTTTTTTTTTTCTTCCTGAATCTTACACACTGAGGGGAACAGATATCATATCATAATTTATTATCCTTGCCCAAGTTAATATACTGGTATATCTAGTGAAATTTTCTCAGGCTACCCAGTTCAAAAATTGATAAAAAAAATGAAACTAAATGATTGGGAGTTACTTGCCAACTTGGAAGTAGAGTTCTTTAATTTTTCATCCAAATATTTAAGTTTTCAAGCATGAACTATCTGAAGTCTCAAACTAAACAATTACTTAAACCCAACTTTTAACTGCAAGATTGTGCAATGCTTTAGAAACCCATTCAGATACCAGATTGTTACAATAAAAAATCATCTTTTAGATACACATTCAACTAAGGTCATCCCCAAGAAACAATCCATAATATCAACACATTACTGCATTCATTGTCCCTTTTGTTTTTAAGTAGACAGAGGCGGAGTAATCCTTAAAGTGCAGGTAAGGAAGAGGGAGTTCCACAAAGCAAAATGGCTTTGGCAGCTGCTGGGAGTCCCTTAGTCTCACCTTTTACTTACAGGATTAGTTCCTCTGGTTTGGTCTGACCCCAGGCATCAGGCATTTTCCACATCTCCTAACTTTTCAGTAGTCAGCTCCCCAAAAGTTCATCCTCTGTTGCAGTTGTTTCGAGTGCTAGGCTTCCCCAAGAAGGCAGAGTGGGGACTCCTCTAAAGTCCCCTCTAGGGTGTCAAAATTTATGACTGAAAGTTAGGTTCCCATCCCCAAAGCCAATTAATGCCAATTTAATAATGAGGACAGGGTTTTGAGAAAAGTTAAAGCGAGATATCAAAGTTCTTAGACCTCAGGCATTTCCCTCTGCAGTGGGTGCACTCAAGCCAACTACGGGAAGAAAAGGAAACACTGCTTCCCTAATCTCGCTTAACAAAGGGGAGTAAAGTTTATCAAAGTTCTTTAAAACACAGCTAAATGGGGTGTAAAAAGTGAGAACAGAGAAGCTGGCAGTTTTATTGACTTTTGGTCCCTTACAGAAGAAGCATACTAGGGACAATTTAGGCTAAAATTTAGCTAAAGTTACCTCCACACATCTAAGGCAGGTTGGAACTTGGGACTCTGCATCGGTCCAAAGTAAAACAATGCCATCACACTTAACAGAGACACAGACAAGGACACACAAAGACATAGATTTCCTTTTCAGATTGTAGGGACAGAGGCATGGAATGGCTTTGTCCCATAATGGGAGTTACTCAAACAGGGACAGGGACAATATAAACGCGACACAGACAAGGACAAACAGTAAACGTTTAACACGAGTCCAAGACAAAGATTAGAACTGAGTAACTGGAAAAACCTGATGGGTTAGACCACAAAGACAGACAGTAAACTCAACCTGAGAAAATGAGTAGCCGGCAAGACCTGACGGGTTGGCAGCAGAGTCACTGAATCCGAATCAGTGGCAAAAGTACACCTGATGAGGGCACCTCCGTCCCTCCACCTGATAAGGGCACCTCCGTCCCTCCGTTTCCTGAGTCCTCCAAGGCGTCCCTTGGGGACGTGGCCTGTGGCTTCAGGACACATCTGTCCACCACCGCTAGGGGGAACTCACGCTCTCCGCTGGCAGCCACTCTGCCAACCCTTAAACCGAACCTGAACGAAAAGCTCTGAGCGCTCGCAAGAAAAAGAAAAAAGGCGCCTTACTTACCCCTAAAGGAGTCCGTTGGGGTCTCCTTGTCCGGCGCTGCGGGCTTCTTGGCCAACGCACCAAATGTAAGGGACCGGCGAACGACGGAGGAAGAGACCACCAAGAGACCGACTCATGCAACAGCAAAAGGGGGTTTATTGAGGATCCAGCGCGCTGGGGCTCTGTGCTCACTCAAGGAGGGAGGGCAGCCCAGAGCCCCGAGCAGGGGTTAAGCAGTGCTTAAGTACACTTTTTGGGGAGGGCGGGGGCTTTGCATACATCAGAGAAAATCATCATGAGGTGTGGGAAAATCAAACAACAACTCTCAAACATGATTAGCACATTCATTGGCGGGAACAGGTTGGGCGAGAGTGATAGGTCAGTCCTAAGGAGGGGGATACATTCAAACTGATTGGTTTGGGCCCTGAGGTGCCTACGTGCCAAGCTGCACAGGGTCCAGGTTGTTAAACAACTAAGTGGTCAGGGGGGATTTCAACACATATCTAATGGGCAGTTCCTGGAATTGTCTTAACTGCCACAGGAATTTCAGGTTCTGAGTGCAGTTTAGAAACTTTACAATACCTGGTCCTTTACATTTTAACTTCATTTTCTTTTATCCTTTCACTGCCACCAAAATAAGTCTGAAAGGCAGAGGAAACGACACAGTCCTAGCAGCAAAAGAATCCAGACACGCATACCAGTGTGGCCGCCTGCCCGACGCCTGGACCCTCCACCCGCCCTCATCCCCGGCACAGGCAGGTAGCATGAAAGGCAGGAGGACCTGACCACGGGGCTGAGGGTGGCCTCTGGCCTGATTTTAAACCTTTGCTCCCACCCAGGGGACACTGGATGTTAAAAGGATCCTTGTGGTTTTTCCTCCTGCTCCTAAGGGAGCGCCAGGATCCTCATTCCACAGATACCTGAACTGGGCCATAACTTTGCAGCAGCCAGACGGAGCTGGCCCAGGGGACTCTGCACTCCAGGGGGAACCGGGTCTTGTGAGCTTTGCTCAAGTCACCAGGTGCAGGACCTCTCCAGGCCTTTCCAGAGAGCTCACTGGACACCTCTCTGAGTGGGGCCTCCAGGACATGCGGTGTGGGAGATGGGTGTAGAAGCACATGAGGTGTCGTAGTGGTGGCTCCATAAGTCGGGCCTTGAAGGCTGCATGGAGTTCACAGGTTGGGGTGCAATGGGCACCGGAGTCTACCCCCCACCAGCAGAAACTCCTGTTTCTTTGGGCACAAGTAGCCCAAACAAGACTCCCTTCCCTAGTCTTCTTTGGTTAGTGTTCTAGGTGGACCAGAGTAGGAGATCCTGGAGGAGGCTTTGTGACCTCCCAGGACACTGGGCTCCTGTGCCTGGCTGCGCTGGTCCAGTCCAAGAGGGAGGACCCCAGGAGGAGTGGAAGTGTGTGCCCCAGGAAAGGCCCCCAGCCCACTCACGCCACTCCAGTACCCGGTGCCCATGGGCCAGGGGCTCTGGGGCTCGTTCTTGCCTCCTGCTGAAGGGCAGCCACTCTCAGCAGCTGATTGTGTCCCTGATCTGGGAAGAGGCAGGCCTTTCACACGCTGCTCCACATCCCTCAGCACTGATGGGAGACCCCACAACCCACAGGCATCTGTCCGTCACCTGCTCACAGCTGGCACTTGGAAATGAGAGGCTCGTTCCACACTCCCAATCGATGTCTGCCTGCCGTCTGTCGATAACTGCTGGGTGGTCCAATCTCTCCCCTGACAGAAAAGCACCCAGGGGTCAGCCCGAGATACTCCCCAGGGAAAAGGTGCCTGCTGTACTCAGAGCCTCCTCACTGGCTGGAATGAAGCTGGCTTCTGCCTCGATGAAGCTGACGGCAGGGCCTGTGCGTACCAGGACCCCGGCTCTCAGAGGGGCTTTGGTGAGCCCACAGGCTGCCCGCCCAGCACTCTGATGCGGTCCTCCAGGTGCTCTGAGCCCGCAGGAAGCAGCTCGGCCTGGTGCCGCAGTCATCACAGCACATACTGGGGCTCAGAAACCCACCCACATTCCCAGGGCACCTTAATCATGGTCCTTGGACCCCTGACTCAAGAACATCCAAAGTGCTTGCTGTGACTCACCTTCTCAAGTCCAAGTCAAACCCAGGTCTGCTTGCTCATCTGAGGTCGCTGCTGGGTGACCATGCCCAGCTCAGATCTGTGGTGCCCACCACCTGTGCCAGGTGTTGTGTTCAACAGTGTTGATCCATGATGGCATTTGAGCCTTGCCACGGTGCAGCTGGGTAGGTAGAGGAGGATGGAACCTGGAGCCAAAGGGCTGGCCCCCAGCCTGGCGAGCGATGGAGCCAGAGGGGAATCCGGCCAGCCTGACGCCAGAGCCCTCCCCGTCACTGTCCCATTCCACAGCTCCCATGAACATCAGCTAGTCTTTCAATCCATGACCATCTATTGATTTAACATCTTTCTACTTATTTAGGCCTTTAATTTTGACTATATTATTTACATTTTTAAGATAATCCATCTTGTCCATCTTTTGTGCAATTTACCAAAGGCATTTTACATTTTGGACACTATCGTAGTTGCTTATTGCTGCTATGTTGAGATACAGTGGATTTTGCGTCTTGATCTTGTACCCGTTGAACTTGCCAAACATTCTTGTTCTAGTGTTTTGGGACAGATTCCTTAGGATTTCCTATTTAAGCAATTGTAGCCTCTTCCTTTCCTGAGTATCTTTTCCTTCTTTTCTTTGCCTTATCGCACTGGCTAGCACCTTCAGGACAAAGTTGAACGCAGTGCAGAGGACATTGCCCGACCCTGGTTTGTCCCCAATCCCCGAAGCGGAGGGCTTGGTCTTCCCTCACTATGCTGTTAGCAATGGATTTTTTATAGTTGCCTTTGTTGGGTTGAAGAAATCCTCTTTTTTTTTTCCTAGTTTCATTTTTAAAATCAGACGTGATGATTGAATTTTTGTTGCATGTGTTAAAAATGAACATAGTTTTTTCTTTTATAGACCACTTATATATGGAGTCACATTGATAATTTTTTAAAAAAAATATTTTTTAAGTAGTTGATAGGCATTTATGTATGTATGTATGTATGTATATGGGGTGCTGAGAATCGAACCCAGTGCCTCACACATGCCAGGCAAGTGCACACCTGCTGAGCCACAGCCCCAGCCCTAGCCCTAGACTTTTTTTTTTTTGAATGTTAAACCAACCCCATATTCTGGGGAGAGCTTATTGTTGGTAATGTATTGACCTTTTCACATATTGTTGGATTCAACTTGCCAAAATTTGGCTTAAGCTTTCTGCATCAATGCAAAGGGAGTTTGCTTCTCTGGTGGTGATGCCTGTGGTTTTGGCCTTGGGGGTAAAAGGCTCAAAGGCTGTGGGACTATTCCACCCTCTGCTTTTTTGGAAAAGTTTGTTTTTTCCTTTAATGTTTGGAACAACTCACTAGTGAAGGGATCTCAGCTTTTCTTTTTAGCATGTTTTTTAAACTACAAGTTCCATTTCTTTAACAGATACAGGTCTACTAAGGCTATTTATTTCTTGTAGCTTGAATTTTGAAAGTTTATATTTTTAAAGATTTTTTTCCATTCCATCTAGTTTCCAAAATTATCAGCATTGAATTGTTTATTCTGTCCCTTTATTATTTTTTTAATATTGACATAACCTCTCACTCTCTTATTTCAGAAATTTGTAATTTGTATAGTCTCTTTTTTTTTCCTTTTTTCTCTCCTGGTCAGTTTGATTGGAGGCTCATCAATTTTTATTGAACTTCTCAAAGGCTTATCTTGAGGTTTCATTATTTTAATTTTTATCGATTGAATTTTCTGTCTTCTATTTCATTGATTTTTGCCTCTGCTTTTCCTATTTCCCTTCTTTTGCTCTATTCTTTCCTCTTCTAGTTTCTTAAAATAGAAGTTGAAGTCATTGATGTAAAATTACTCTTCATTTTTAATACAGGTCTGCAGTGCTATGAATTTCCCTCTATGCACTGATTTGGCTGCATCCCACAGGTTTTGATACATTTTCTTTAATTTGAATTCAGTTTGAAATACTTCCTAATTCCATTTTTATTTCTGCTATGATCTCTGTGTAATTTAGAAGTATTTTTACTAAACTTCCAAATAATTGGTGATTTCCCAATATCTTTCCATATTGCTTTCTAATTTAGTTCCATTGTGGTCACCAAACATACTCTGCAAAACTTAAATTCTTTACAATGTATTGAGACCTATTTGACCTAGAGTATAATTATCTTGGTAAATATTATGAGAACATTAAAAATACCATGCAATTTTATATTTTTGTCTGGAGTCTTACATACACCAAGTTTAGTTAGTTGATAATGTTATTTGTGACTTCTATTTCCTTACCGATATTCTATTTGTCCTTTATTTGGCTTCCTCTGCTCAGTGAGAACACTGCTGTTGGAACTTCACTTGCCTGGACCAGCATTTGTATATGTCCTTGATCAGGGAGGCTGGGAGGATGTGGGACTCGCCTGTGTGACATGTGACACCTTCCTCCAGGATCCCAGCTCTGCTCTGTGTTGTCTGAAGCCTGGAGGGAGTTGCTTCCCATAAGTGCCCACTTTCGTCATTGTTTACATGGGAGGCTAGGTGTAGTACTTTTGCCTATGATGGATGGACCTGAGAATTTGGTTTTCTGCTCTTCTATTTGGTCCACCCCTGCTGTGTGTTGGGAGCAGAGGGGGTGCTCGAGGCTGAGCTGCCAGTGCCATCTTTCCTGGAAGTCCGCAGCAGTTTCTAAGGGGAGTTTCACGAAGCTTCTTGGAGACGTTGGTTGAATGACAGGTTGCTGCAGCACAAGGACTTTTGTTTGCTTTCTTGGTGGCCTGGACCAAGTCCTTTCCTGTGTGTCCTCTATCAGTGGGTCACTTTGGATGCCTCATGGGTCTTAGTGTGCCACCAGGTCCTGCCGGTTGCCGCACCTGGCCCGGGGTTCCCAAGGGCGTGTGTTTCCCTCCTTCCTTGCTCCCTCTGATTTCCATCCTTGGGAGCATCTCTGGTTCCACCATTGGGCTGTTTTTTAGCAGGGAAACTGGCCATTTGAAAGGCCCCATTAGCTGTTCTGAAAAAGCCCAAGTGGCCCAGAGCCAGCTGACACTCCTCATGCTGCAGAATCTCAGGGCTGGGGACACTTGCTGGCCTCTGGGGTGATCCTTCTGCATTGTTTTTCTCAGGACTAATGCCATGTCCCAAACCATCTGCCCTGGACTTGGAGTGTGTCCCCAAGAGCACTGGTGACTTTGCCCATGGGCTCTCTCCTTGGCCGTCTAATGAGTTTGGTGATGCTGAGTGTGTGGCTCCTGCAGGATCCAGGGGAGGAGCTGTCTGGGATGAGCTCTGCAGGGCAGCCACATCGGAGCAGCCAAATGTCTGCATGAGTGGCCTTGGGTGGCTAGCTTTGGACTCCAGTTCTCTTTTGCTCCTAACAATTAGAAATCTTTGAAATCAACCAGAGAGTCGTGTGCAGGTAGGTCTTGGAAGCTGCCCTAGACCCAGTGCAATCGCCCCTGTGTGGGACGTGCATGGAGATGCTTCAGGCTGAAGGGTTTGTCCAGGGTGGCCCTGGGGAGCCAGGCTTGCAACTTGATGTTGCTGTCCAGTCCTGAGGTCACCAGGCTGCCACCAATTGGGGTACCCTTCAAGAGAGCCAGATTCAGGTTTTGTAGTGGTGGTGCTGGGTTTGAGTGTGGCATAGCCACTTACCAGATAGTGACTTTAAACAAGGTCCTTCCTCTCTTGAGCCTTAGTTTCCTCCTTTGGAAGATGGGCATAATAACAGCACTTAGCTCCTGGGGTGCTTAGGAGAGCTGACACCCAGTGAACAAGAACACATGCTATTAGTCCTTCTACCTTCAGCCCAAACTAGCCGTTGAGACATATTTTCAGCAAAACACTGAGTTCAATCGTTATATTCTTCCTACTAATGGTGTGGCTGTAATCAATCACTCTTTTCTCTTTCCTTGGCCTGGGCAGGGTTTGTCCTGAGTCAGCCAGGAAACCATGTGCACCGTGACTGAGCCTTGTTATCCAGATACTCAGTGCCTTGAGTCAGGGAAAACCCCTTGCCCCTGCCTCCACAGACATCTCCTCTCTCCCATCACCAGACGTCAGCCAGTTATGGGGTCACCCAGGCTGAGACGACATTTCCCAGACTGCCTTGCAGCCGGGAGCTGCCATGTGACCATGTGTCAGCCAATGGGCATGAGTAGAAGTGCTGTGGAAAGTCCCTGCTGGTGTCCTGAAAGGGGAGGAACCCACTCTCTACTGCTTTCCTACCTTCACCAAAAGATGACATGGTGGCTGGTTGGAGCCACATGGAGAAGGGTAATATCCTAGGAGGGTGGAGAAATAAGATGCCTATGTTCAGCTAGAAGCTCCTGTGCAACAGTAATGGCAAGAGGGGACATTTGGTCTTGTTCTGGGGTCTCGTCTCCCATCAGGAGAGTTTGGCTGGGTTTCTCACAGGTGCCCTCTCTCAAGTTAAGGGTGTTCTCTTGCATTTCCAGGTGGCTGAGTATTTTCACCATGAAAGGGTATCAATTTTATCACAGGTTTTTCTATCAGGAAGATCATGTGGGTTTTGCCCTGAATTCTATTAATGTGGGACATTACATTTTTTTTAAAATATCTGGCCCCCACTGAAGTACCTGCTCAGTAAGTTTAATGGTCAGCTAAAGATTGAACAAAAATTTTCCTTCAATGCGTCAGTTTTTTCTGTGTTCCTCTGTGTGTATGCTGGTTATCGCTTCAGTGCTTGGCTGGGAAGCTGCAACTCTGCCTTCACTTTCTGCCATGTGGGACTCTCCAGGTCAGACAGAGGAGAGTGCTGAGGCTCCACTCAGCTCTCATCTGTGTCTACACACAGCCCTGAACATGCGCATGACCATCTAGAGTCTCGGAAATATGGTGGAACTTTCCAAAGGCCTTATGGGCCTCTCATTTTCCAGCTCGTTTCTTTTAAGCTTCTTGGTTAGTCTATTGTTTGCACCAGATGTGATTCACTGCTTCAGGCAGCCAGGAAGCTAACCGGTTACTTCTAATACTTTGCAGCAAACAACCATCCTTTTCACGCTGGGCATGATGAAGTAAAGATAGCCTTCCAAGTAGAGTCATTCAGAGACCCAACAGACAAGCCGAGCAAAGACAGCTCTCTGGGGAGGGGACTTTGAAAGAGGTGCAGCCTTGTTCCGTCCCCCGCAGGGGAGGCTGGGATGCTGGCTTCCACCTCATTCCAGGCTGTGGGTTTTTAAGGCTAACTCAGAGTTGACAAGGTAGGTATGGAACAGGGCAAGTTGAAATGCTGTGGAACTCACTGTTCCTACAGAGATGCAGCCATTTTTCTTGAATGCATGTTCTTTAGGTTTTTGCAAGCCTTCACGGAATTCCCAGCGCTCTGAAAACGTTGATCTGGCATTTTTCCGAGTGTTTGTCCTGACTTTCATGGGTCAGAGACAACTTTCCATTCTTGCTGATGTCCTTATGGCTTCATGGCAAATGATTCTGAATGTCCCCCAGAGATGACAACATAAAACTTACCTTTTAAATAAGCCTATGTGTGTAAAGAAAGTGAGTAGAGGGAGGCAGTCTGGAAAATCTACCCACTGAGAGAGTCCATCTGTGCAGCATTCTGGGTGCAGCAGAGCTAGAGAAGCAGAGAAAGGTCGGTGGTTGGCCGAAGTTCAAGGGCACGGGGTAGGGGTGAAAGGGGAGTACAGGGAATTTTTTTAGGGTGCTGAAACTATTATGTAAGATTGGCTGATGGTGGCTCTATGGCATGCACCAAAATTCCCAAGACCAATTTAGAAGAAGAAAGTTTATTTTAGCTCATGGGTTCAGAGGTTTAGGCCACAGTGGGCTCGTTCCATCGCTCTTGGCCCAAGGTAATGTGGAGCATTGTGGAGAAGGGTGTGGTGGAGAAAAGCTGCTCACCTCATGGGGACCAGTGCCGCAGTCCGGCTGCAGCAAAATAACCGGGGGGTGACGAGCAACTTGTGTACGTTGATACAGCAGGAGTGGGAGCCGTTTATTGTAGGACCGAAGGGGTATATAGACATTACTCATAGCTTATCTTGATTAACATAAACTAGATACAGCAGTCAACCAATAAGGAATCTCCACACTTAATGGCTCGCTGGCGTTACTTCACAAACCACTCCCTCTGGCAAAATGCCAGGTGCCATCTTGACTTGTTTACAGACCCCAACAGACCAGAAAGCAGAGGGAGAGAGGAGGGGCTTCAGGGAAGATGCAGGGCACACCCCAGGGACCCACCTCCTCCAGCCGCTCTCCACCTGCCTACAGTCACCACCCACTTGGTCCATTCCAACTAGGATGGGCTGCTTAGGCTGCAGCCCTACGGTGCACTCATCTCACCTCTCACCCTTCCTGCATGAACTCAGCAGCTTAGGAGGACACCTTACATCCAAACCCAAACAGTTAGTTCATAATAGCTCGTCAATATTGGCTTTTCAATCGCAGCACACGAAGCTACTAATGCAGCATGTTAATAACAGAAGAACGTGTACAAGGAGAGGGGGGGTCTATGAAAACTCTCTGTACTTTCTGTTCAATTTTCCTGCAAATCTAAAACTGCTTTTTTTTTTTTAAAAAATAAGACCTATTAGCGTTTTATAAGAAGAGAGTTGGCTGTAGGGGTGTAGGATGGTTTAGACGTACAGCAAAATCACGCGTGAGGCATGCCGGTGATTGACATTTGGCAAACGTGATAGAGAACTATGGAGTCTCTGGAATACAAGATCATGAAGAAAGGGCTGAGCGCTTTGAACAAAAACCCAAGATATTTTATTGGTATCCTGAGATCCATAGGAACTGCATGTGCCACACGGTGCACACACAGCTGCTTGTTAGTTTTCTTGGCTTCAAAGGTTAAGAACGACTTGGGAAGAGGCTGGAGAGAGGAAAGAGTTTACATAGCTCAGGCCCAGGGGGCTTCCTGGGAGGCAAGGGAGGAGACAGGCAGGACAGGTGGGATACTCCAAGCTAAACCCTGGGGGCTGTCCAAACGGAGAGTTGGAAGACAAGCACCTTTAGCTTCCAGGGATGGCCCACTCAACACCTCTGGGCTTCCTCTGGACGTGGGAGGATGCAGCTGGGGAGGGGCTCAGCGTTTCCTGTCTTCCCTCCACAGTGTCTGGCCTTGCGCTGGGTTCTGCTCGGAACACAGGAACAAGCGAGGAGCCCCTCTCCTGGTGGGGAGGTCTGGCCCCTCACACGGAGTTCATCAAAGCCCAGGAACATGGGGTCCCCTGAATACCGCATAGGAAGTCTCAGTCTATGCTCTGCACTTGCCCAAGGCCACAGGTCTAATGACAGAGATTGTCCCTTCAGGGGTGTCTCTTTCTCTTCTGAATAATGGGCTCAATCCTCCATGCGGCCTGTGAGTGGCAGGAGTAGGCACTGGCAGATGCAGTGAAGGCCCCCAGGGCGCGGGTGGGCCAGGGGTCTTGCCTGGTGGGATGCCCACTTCCAGGCACAGTTCATGTTGCAGCAACTGTTCAAGGAGGAAGAAAAGAGAGGGGAGATGCTTGCTGGGCTCCCAGTGCTCCCTGCTCAGCCTGCGGCACAGGGCCCTGCGCCCGGGAGCCCACTGCCCAACCCTCCTCCCCACGTAGCCGTCTCTCTTGAAGTCAGTAGGCGCAAGGGACAGGTGGCAGCTCGCCTTCCCCTGGACTCATCTTGGCAGAAGTGGGGTTCACGGGAGCTGGTGGGGGGCTTGCACTCAGCCACAGGGCCCCCTGGGAGGCGCGGGGTGTCGGGAGCCCCGAGGGTGCTCCTTACCTTCGTCTATTGGACGGGGAGCCTGGCTTTAAGAATCTGTCTGGGATTCCTCCCACCCCCTTCTGACTGAGCACCTGGCCAGGCCGTCTCCAGGGAGTCCTGTTCAGGAGGCAGCCTCTCCAGCTCTGGTGATGACGTCACAGGCCTGTGATGTATTATTCAGGCTGGGTCCTGATCGATGCCAACACCCGTGCATCCGCCTCTGCCCCCTGCCTGGGCCTCTGCTGTTCCGGAAGCCAGTGCTCACCTCTGAGGGGCGATCGTCTGCCTGCCTCGTGGTGAGGTACCTACCTGGCACCTGCCAGGAGAGGCACAGCTCACTGCTTCAGGTGGTTCTGGTTTCCTGCTGGTTGCAGTCGCCTCGGGGCCTTCACCTAGCCAGCAGAGGCCTCCTTGCCCAGCTGTGGGGAGAGCAAGGCTGGCGTGGCAGCCATGTGTGTCTATTTCTGCCCGGTGTCTCCAGGGAGATGGGGTCAAATGAAAATGCCTCTGAAAACATCAGAGGCGTCGCCAGGTTCTACTATGTGTGAGATGCTCAGAGAAGTGATTTGAGGGTGGGTCGTTGGGTGTTGGAGGAAGAAACAGAGCCTGGACTTCTGTCCTATGTCTGCTGCCCTGAGCTGAGGTGACTGTGACCAAGTCATTTACCTTTGCATTACAGATATAGCAACTAGGTGCAGGAAGAATCCAGTAGGAACTTTGTCATCTTGTAGTGGGGCAGGGCTGGTTGAGCTCTGTGGCTTCGCAGCTGTGTGACTTCTGAAAATGGCTCCCCTTCTCTGTGTCTCTGTTACCCCCTCTGTGAAATGAGAAGCATCACAGTCGCCCCCGCACAGGATGGTGAGGGTGACCTGCATTCATCTATGCACACCACTCAGAACAGTGCCAGGCATGTAGTAAGTGCTTGATAAATGCTGGCTTCCATGACTGTGCTGGTCCTAAGCCTTCTGGTTAAAGGAACAGTGGACAATGTTAACAGCGCCTGCACTGGAGGACGGGTACCAATGCACGCTGTCGCAGTCTAAACTTGGCAGCCCAGGGGGACTGAGCCTCAGAGGATGAAGACTATGGCTGCCATTCAGGTTCTTGCTTCCATCACATGGGTGTCATGAGCTTTCTGGTCTTGGCAGAAAAACTCACTCGAGGAAGGTTCCGTGATGGCCCAGGATTCTGTACCCAGGACTGTGGGTTCAGGCAGTGAGAGAGCCTAGGTGATGTGGCCCAGCCCCTGGAGGGGGCGTCTCACGGCTGCCCAGGCCTCTGAGCTCCCAGAGCCGGCTCCTCCCTCACCTGAGGCCCTGGAGGGGCCCCTGGAGCTGAGGCTGCCCTGGCTCACCACCCGCCACCTAGCTGCTTTGTCCCTTGGCTGCTGAACCTGTGCACGTGTCTTAGGTACATTTAATGGTTTATCCTGTCCCCCACCCCCGCATCCATGAGATCAGGGGCTGCGTTCTACCCTCTGGATCTACAGGGCCCAGGAGCACCTTGGCACCTGCAGGTGCCTGTGACTCACTTGGTGGATGCCCGCCTGGTCCTGGGAGGGCAGGAGGGCAGCAGGAAAGAGGAGTCTGGGTCCACTCCGCCTGGCTGTCCTCCCATCAAGACCTTCCCCCTCCCTCCACACCTGGGCTGGAGGAGGCTGGCCTGGGGGTCCCCTGTAGGGGTTCCCACGGGCCCTGCCTCATCTCTGGGGCCAGTGGCCGTCGTGGGTACAGGTGGGGCTGGCAGGATGAGGAAGGTGGTGGGCTCCATCTTCCCAGAGCAGAAGTTATTTGGGGATGTCTCTCCTCCTCTCTGATCCGGCTGAGTGGTGTGAGGTGGACAGCAGACGCGGGCACCACGTACAGGCCGCGTTGCTGCCTCTGCCTCCACCCATTGCTACTTCTCTCTGCTTCTGGGCCTCGAGGTCCCACAGGGCTAGAAGGACACACGACAGCCCGGCTCTTTGTCCTGGTGCTCCTGAGCTCTGGCGAATATTCCCGCCTGGGTCCCTCTGGGCAGGAGCTGAGCTGGTTCTCCAGGACCTGCCCCGGGGCTGGCCTCACCCACTCTCATGCCCCTATCAGATGGCCATTCCCTGCTCAGGAGGACCCATCTCCTCGTTGTCCAATGGTCCCAGCAGACTGCGTGACGTTTTCTGATCAGGCCTCCCTGGGCTTGAAGTGATCCCAGCATGAACACCAAACTCCTGGCTTCTGCCCTCGACGTCCACTGCTGGGCCAGCCCGTGGCTCCCAGCCCCATGCACACCCCTCCCTGCCCCCGCACCCCACCGAGCAGCCCCCGGACTTGCTGCCACGCACCAACCTCCCCGCGAAGCCGTCTCATGGTCGGGAACTGCCCGTAGCGTCTATTTAGGTTGCGAATTTGAGCTTATTGGTTTGATTCCTTCATTTCTCCAACTAGACGGAGAGGGCAGAGCACAAAGCTGCAGGTCGGGTTCTTTGGAAGATGCTAAGATGGTTTTGGGCTCTGGTATGTTTATTAGGGACCATCAGCTGTCAGAGGAAGTCAAAGAAGCAGGGGAAGTGGCCCTGGAGCCCAGCCTGGCCGACAGTGAGCTCGGTAGCAGGTCCTGCCTGTTAGAGCCCAACTTCTGTGCTACCTGCTGCCCCGGGGAAAGGGCACCCTTTACGGGACATTCCCAAGGCTGGGCAGTCCCTTGGGAGGGGTCGGGCACATCTCCCTGTGGGCATTCAGGCTTACCCAGCCCTGCACTCTCAGGGCTCAGCAGAGGACACGGAGCCAGCCTGGCTGCTCCTTCTTCCACATGCAGGGGTCAGTGGCCTTCCAGGAACCTTAAACTACCGTCCTCAAGGGCACAGGGTGGCCTGGACATCTTAGTGGAGAAAGGTGAGCAACACTCTCCACGTCTATGACCTGGGTCCCCAGCCATGTCCAGCTGCCCCAGCTAGGCCCCCACCCACTAAAGAGTGATGCCAAGCAGGTCTGTGGTCAGCTACGGCTGACTCTACTGCTGCGTTGGCCCCTTGAGCCTGTAAGGTCCCTGAGCCAGGAGGATCACAAGTTCGAGGCCAGCCTCAGCAATTTAGCGAAAACTTCATCTCAAAATAAAAAGGTCTGGGAGTGCAGCTCAGAGGCACAGCTCTTGGAGAGCACGGACAAGTCCCTGGGTGAGATCCTCAGTACCTCAATAAATAAATACAGACGTGCCCAAATAAATGAATAGATAAATATGTCTTTAGTCATGTTCTGCTTTTCGAATCCACCAGGTGCATGTCCCGGCTCCAAACTGACCTGTACAGTGGGGGCTGTCCCATCCTGTCACTCTCTCCACCACCAGTGACACTTTTCTTCCTCTCAGACACAGAAAAAGAACTCACAGAGGTGTCTGTTTCTCTCTCCGGCCCTGGGAGGAGCCGTGCAGAGCTGCCGCCGGGGGAACTGTGTGCCCCTCCTGTCCTCTCGCCACCTTCAGTGTGCAGCTCCGTCTCAGCCTCCAGAGCTCTTGTCCTCCCCGGGGGACTTCTTTTAGTAATGACCTGCCCAGAGGGGCAGGAGGAGAGACTGCTGGGCCCAGAGGTGAGCGAGCGTGAGCCCTGGCCCAAGGCCCACTGAGACCTAAAGTCGTCCGAAGCTGGCCTCGTTTCTATTTGCAAAGTGATGCTCACCCCAAAACATCCCATGACATGTCACACAGACAGATGACGTGTTCACACAAACGTGTAATGGAGAAATAAAGAAGCCCTGGGTCAGTGGTGACGGGTCAGGGAACAGAGCAGAAGAAGGAGGGGCGTGGGAGGCAAGCGGTGTGGCGGGTGGTGGGCTGGGGATTACCCAGGGGGAGGTTTTCTTTTTCACAAGTTAATGGTTAGAATGATTCCAACAGCCAATTAACAAGTGCAAACGCTCCAGGGACTCCTGTGAGCCTCTCAGGAGAGCCTCCTTATTGAACTAAGACATCTCCACCTCCCCGTGGGTGGGGAACGGTAACCAAATCAGCCACCTTCACAGCGGCTCTGGTTCATTGAGCACCTACTGTATGCCATGTTCCTCACACTAGGTGTAACACTCAACAACCCTCTGAAGCTGCTATTCCACTTCTATTTCACAGACAAGGAAACACGTGGAGAGCCAATGCCAGCACGGCTGCGTCCAGGGTCCCCCATGTGCTCATGCACCCCGAGCCCAGGAGGCTCCACCTGATTCCTGATCCACGGTCTCCTCAGTCCTCCTTTCAGACCACAGGAAGCCACGCACCATCACGGAGCCTGAGTGCCCTGGTGTGGACCCCAGCCCAGGGGTGACACCCAGGCTCAGGGCTGAGTCCCGGTCCTCACGTGTGGTGTGGTCCTGGGCAAGGGTTGTGTCTTATTGAGCCCCGGCCTCTCGATTTGGACAGTGGAGCCAATGACCACCTTGTGTTGTTAGCAATTAATCGGGTGCATAATAGCTGTGGCTGGCCCCGTGCTAACACTGAACCATTTCCATTATTTAGCGATTCACACACCAAAAACTGCTTCTGAGTTTGAAGAAATGATAGTGAGGTCATGACCTTGAACTGGAGGGCCAAGCAGCCAGGCAGTCCTGCTCCCACCGAAGGCTCTGTGCCTGCACTCGCTGGAGCACAGAGAGTGCAATCAGGGTGTTGTCGCCCTGTGGGGAGCAGGCAATGCCCCAGCTGCCCCTCTCCTTCCCAAGGCAGCCCCACCCTCTGTCCACTCCTCCCCTAACTTCCACACAGTCACCGCTGCAGGTATAGACCCCAGGGCATCGGTGCCCGGAGTTACCTTGTGAAGGTTCCGAGGGATCCAGGAGAGCAAGGGCCTTAGAAGCCACCCTATCATGGAGGTGGGTGGTGACCTCTGGGTGACCACACAGGCACTGCTCCGGTCCCTGCTCTCCTGGTGCAGTTTGTGATCGGGTGGTCTGCACGTGTGTGGGGGGGCTCCGGCAGGTGACAGAGGGCTTTCTGCATGTCAGCTACATACTGCCAAAGGAGAAGGGAAGCCCGAGAGACCAGGACCCAAGCAGGAACAAGGCAATGTAGAGAAGAGAGAGAGGCGGGACAGATGGACAGAAGAGATGGACAGATGGACTGGGCAGGGTTGAGTCCAGGGAGCCGGCTCTGCCCGCAGGTGGCCAGTGCACAGGGAACAGGGGTGGGGTGGCTGCTGTAGGAAGGTCTGGGCACTTCCCACTGTGTGTGGCCTCGGTTCCGGCCCAGGTCCCCCATCTCTCACGGGTGTGACTGCCCCTCTGTGCTGCTTTTGGGGACGGCTCAACCGTCATGCAGGCCCCAGCCTGGCACATTGTGTCTGTGGTAAATGGTGGCGATTGTTCAGTGGCTGCTCTTGGCTGCATGCTGGGCTCCCCGCCGGGTGACCTCCTGGAAGCCCCTGTTGGGGCCTGGCGGCAGGACGCTCCCCACCCACACCAGCGATGGGATCTGCCAGTTATTCTGCTCCCAGATAATCACTTCCGAACCCAAGGGCGCGCGTTGGTGGTGCGGCCCTCTGATGTCCCGTGACAGTGGCCTTTCTCTGCAGAGGCCCCTGCAGGGTCAGCATTCCTGGGGAGCCGAGCCCCGTGGTTCTCACAGAAATATGTCTTTAATAGCTGCTGTGACGCCCGGTGACGGACGGGCCATGAACTGCCCGCGGTCCAAGTGCAGACAAAGGGAGTTCAGAGCCCGTGGGCAGCGTCCCCGCACCGCGTCCTCCTCCCAGGCCCTCTCTGGCCTCGTCCCCTCTTTGGAGTTCAAGACCGGAGGCTGCCAAGTTCCACTGCAGCTCTGGCCGCCGCTGGTGGTAAACATCTTAATAGCTGAACAAGCTGAGAGGGACAAGGCCAAGGGCTCAGAGGGACAGACTGAACAACTAACCGTCCCTCAGAAGCCCAGGGTGCTGGAGAGGGCGCTAGGTTTAAAGGTACTGAGCTTCCAGAGCCTTCGAGGGGTGGCTTAAGTGGGAGCCAGGTGACTGGGGGTCCTCCCCACCCCCCTGCCTTCCTGGAGGCTGAAAGAGCCCGACCACACTCGGGAATGAGGATGTGAGCAGAGACCTCGACCTGCTCCCTCTGTCACCTGCCCCTCATTCCTCCTCCCTGTGGGAGTGGCGTCCCCGTCCCCCGAGGCTGTTTCCCGTGGGGCAGGGCAGCCTTGCGCAGAGTTCAGGTGCTGGCTGAGGGCTTCCAGGCCCTGAGCCCTGTCTCCCGCTCTGTGGCTGAGCAGGGGTGGAGGGAGAAGTGGGGACGGCAGAGCCCAGCAGGACGCGCAGGAATGAGCCTGCCTCACAGCACCTCCCTCATGCGCTGCTTGAGCTGCCTTCTGATGGGACCAACACCTGCAGGAGGCACAGGGAAGAGACAGGGGCTGTGGAGAAGTCCAAGCAGGACAAAGGGTTAGGTTGGGATAGGGTGGACAGGGAGGAAGTGACCTTTGAACTTAGGCCTGAAGGTGATGAAAGAGGACAAACCCTGTAGATGGACAGAAGAGATGGACAGATGGACTGGGCAGGGTTGAGTCCAGGGAGCCGGCTCTGGAGGGGAGACAGTTCCAGGCAGAAGGGGTTGCAGGTGCAAAGGCCCTGGGGTAGGAAGGAGGGTGATGTGTTTGAGGACCAGAAAAGAGGCCATGGGGGTGGGGGGCAGTGAGTTTGAGAGCAGGGATTGGGGTCTCTTGGTGTCCCAAGAAGAAGCATTCATAGAATATTCCACCCAAATAAGGCGAGGGATTGGGTTTCGAAGGGTGGAGTCTTGTTTGGGGATGTCCTGTGGTCAGCAGGTTGATTGACATCTAGGAAAGCCACACCCTTCTCAGGTGCTGTGCGGGATCACAGGCAGAGCGAGAGGAAAGGCACACATGCGTCACACAGCCCCAGAGCGCGTAACGCCAGACCAGTCCCCTCACACGCCTAATGCGCAGAGCTCGCACACACAGCCCATGGACGGCTCACGAGGGAATCCCAGCTGGCTGCAGCAGTGTCCTACCTCACATGTCCCCTGTGGCAGGCAGGGTGGCATTCTCTCCCAACCCACCTGGCTGTCCCCTGGGTGGCTGTCACCATGTGGAGGGCACATCCCACCCATAGCTTTCTTTCCCAGCCAGTCACCTGCAGTCTCTGTGGGGACGATGTGCCAGCAATGGCTTGGAGGGCCCTGACATCCTGGCATACGGGACAGCAGTCCGTGAAGCCGGGGCTCAGGACCCCAGGGTGTGTGGTTCGATGGCCGGGGCAGTTGCTTTCTGGAGGGAGCTGAGGCAGGGGTGCCGAGCGCTCCTCCCTCCTGGGTGCTGGTCTTGAGGGTCCCGCCATCCCGTCCGTGGCTTCTCCAGTGAGCACCTTGTCACTGCCCTGTTTCAGGTGCTGGAACAGAGTGGTTAAGGACACAGAAAAGAATCAGAATGTAGACATTTTCCTCCTCCGGGACGTTGAAGGAAGCACTTCAAGGTTAAACAGGAGCCAGACCTGCCTTTCCTCTCCCTGTGACCAAGGCCACGGTGAAGCCACAGAGAAGCAGAGAGAGGGGTGGGAGTGTCCCCGCCAGGTGATGGTGGCCCGTCAGTGTGTTTTCTTCTGTTCATGCCGTGGGTGTGTCTTACGTCCCATCTAGATGGCTCGGTGTCTGTGCCTCTGCAAACCTTCTATTATAAACCAGAAAACCGCACACAGCAATTGCGTGGCTGAGCGAGGCCCTGGAGCCCCCCTGGATGGGGAAGCAGTTTGCCTTCTTGCTGGAAGAGCCCCGGCGTCCTGCCAGTCCCCCTCCTGAGAGCCCCGTCCTGAACTCAAAACCAGGCTCGCTGTTTCCTCTGGTTTCCTTACTCTGGCGTGGCCTGCCCACGTGGCCTGGCCTGGCCTTAAACCCATCTCCCTCTGGGGCTGGCCAGCCAGAGACACGGGTAGTGTGTGACGCGTTCCTTTGTCCTCTGCTGTTTCTGCAGGTCGGTAGCTGCTCCGGGGGGTTGGTCCCTTTGGCAGGGCCACAGTGTGGCATTTGTTCATGAGTGGGTGAATGTCTGATGGCCTCTGCCTCTGGTGTTAGCAGCTGTCGGTGCCCAATGATGCTCAGATCAGTAACTCATAGGGGTTGCAAACGGTCACTTCTTCTCTCTTTTCAAAATTTGGTCTTTTTAGTGATACATGACTGAGGAGCGTATTCATATGAGAGCACAGGAAAGTCTAGCCACATCCATTCTGCTGTCTTTCCTATTCCAATCTCCTTCCCTTCCTTTAGTCTCCTTTGTCTAAACCACTGAACTTCTATTCCCCACCCCCACCCCATACACTTATTGTGTGTTAGCATCTGCACATCAGGCAGAGCATTCCACCTTTGGGTTTGGGGGACTGGCTTATTTCACTTAGCAAGATAGTTTCCAGATCTATCTATTTTCCAGCAAATATCATAAAGTCATTCTCTTTTCTGGCTGAGTAATATTCCATTGTGTATATGTACCACATTTTCTTTGTCCATTCATCTGTTGAAGGACTTAGGCTTCATAACTTAGCTATTGTGAGTTAAGTTTGGTTCCATATTTTAACTATTGTGAATTGAACTGCTATAAACATTGATGTGGTATGATGTATGTATTATGTAGTATGCTGATTTGGGGTATATACAGAGGAGAGGGAAAACTGGGTCAAATGGTGGTTCCATTCCAAGTTTTCTGAGGAATCTCTATACTGCTTTCCAGAGTGGTTGCTCCAATTTGTAATGGAACAAAATAGAAGATACAGAGACAAACCCACACAAGTACAATTAATCTCAAACTAGATGAAAGCACTAGAAATATACATTGGAGAAAAGATAGCCTCTTCAACAAATGGTGCTGGGAAAACTGGAAATCTATATATAACAGAATAAAATTGAATCCCTATGTCTCACCCTGCACAAAACCTAACTCAAAGTGGATCAAGGACCTAGGCATCAGACTAGAGACCCTGCACCTACTAGAAGAAAATGTAGACCCAACTCTCCATCATGTCAGCTTAGGAACTGACTTCCTCAATGAGACAAGTGCAAGAAGTAAAATCAAGAATTAATAAATGGGATGGCATCAAACTATAAAGCTGCTTCCCAGCAAAGGAAACAAGATCATGAAGAGAGAGCCTGCAGAATGGGAGAAAATCTTTACCACACGCACTTCAGATGAGCATTAATCTTTAGGATATGTAAAGAATTCAAAAAACTTGGAGCCATCCGAGATGGCGGGCTAGAGGGAGCTGCATTCTGTGTCGCTCCGGGAGCTGGGATTTAAGTAGTGGGAACACTGTTTCTCTGCGTGTGATGGAGGACCCCACACCTGCTCCTGCATAGGAATCGGCCACCACACTGTGCAGGACTCCAGGTGCCCAAGTAGGACCACCGGCATCAGCACCTGCGCAGGAATCCCGGCCACTGCTCCCGCTCAGGACACTCGACTGCTGCCCACGTGCAGGAACTCTGGCCGCCACTCCAGTGTGGACACCCATCTACCAACACGGGACTCCTCTGGTGGCCAGTATTTTGGGGCATAGCAACCACTGCCACGGTCCCCTACATGTAGTAGCCTGCACCTGGGGACACTGCACTGGGTCCAGTGACAGTGGCCAGCCACAATACTGCACTCCACAGAGTTGCATGTCCGAACATGCTGCTCAACGCCACTGTCGGTCCCACCTGACCTGATCAGAAAGCAACCACCTCCATCTTGGGACACCTATGTCTCCATCCTTAGTTGGAGCAACTCCCAACTTGGAACACCAGCTGGGGCTTAGAAACAATATCAAGGTACTGAAAGCCCCCAACTCCCCCCTCTCCCCGGCAGCCACTAACCCGGCACAGTGCCTGCGGCTACACAGCTGGTCCATAGCTCGGAAAATAGGTCCTAGACTGCCCAGTGTAGAACAGCTCTCCATGACAGGTGCACAGTCGCCAGAGTGCAGCCCCCAAGACCTCTGGAGAGAGAGGTTCCTGATTGGGAAGTAGAAAGGGAGGGGTGAGGGAGATGCAGTGTAGAGACTAAATTAGAGACCAGGAATTGTGGGGTCTTCAGGAGATATAAGGAGGTAAGACCAGGCCCACATCACATGAGTGGGCCCAAAGGAGATCCTTGGTCGGGGGGAGTCTCCCATCAGGGACAGCAACTGCTATACCCCACCTCCAGGAGCCCTGCACCCAGGACCAACCCTCCCACCCTAATAACATTCACCATCCTGAGGGTGGAGACACCAGTAAACAATAGAGAACCCCACCTATTGGATGAGAAGGGAAGCTGGAAAGATACTAATCTCCAACAGAAACAATCCTTATGTCTTCCTTTGAAATTTTTTTTCTCTGTCTCTCTCTCCTCCTGCCCTCACATCCCCAACATTTTTGAAACCAAGTACGTTTCATGAATCAGGCTACTGAGGACCGGGATGTCTGGGTAGTATATTACAGTGGTGTTGTACATCCTTCTATCTCCTCCTTTTACATTTTTAGCTTTTCTTAATATTTATGTTTTTTTTGGTTTGTTTGTTGTACTCTTCTTTCTTCCCATTTATTTGTTGCCGCAGTCCGGCTGCAGCAAAATAACCGGGGGATGACGAACAAGTTGTGTAGATTGATACAGCAGGAGTGGGAGCCCTTTATTGCAGGACAGGAGCAGTATTTATACATTCCACACAGCTTATCTAATTAGCATAAACTAGATACATCAGGCAACCAATCAGGAATCTCCACACTTAATGGCTCGCGTTTGTTACTTCTCAAACCACTCCCTCTGGCATTTTGCCAGGCACCATCCAGACTTGTTTATGAACTCTAACATTCCCCTGGCAAAATGCCAGGTGTTATTTTGACTTGTTTACAGACTCTAACAATTTGTCTCCCCCAAATCGCTTTCTCTCTCTTCTCCTGCTACTAACCAATTTGTTTAGATTCCTCTTTCATACTTTCTAAGATCTAATAACCCTATAGCCTCCCTCCTACCCCCTCAACATCTCATCCTACACCTCACCTCCAGTTCTTTGTCCACCGTCAGAAACTGTAGACCCTTTTGCAAACCTGTTGTTTATATTGTAGATAATAATTGAACTCACCATTTCTGTATATTGTGAAAAAACTGTGAAGGGCTTAATAGCAGCTCTTTGGTTTAAGGTTGTATATTGTTTGTACTGGGATCTGTTCGCATTGTTCTCCCCCTTAGAGGAGAGGTCTTGGGACCATGCTGAGACACTATAAGCCTATAGGGTAAAAACTGTAATGATCCACAGAGCTGGAAGGGAAGACACACAAACAACATGAAAAAACAAGGGAAAAAAGTGCCCCCAACTAACCAAGGTGCTACATGATTAGAGTCCATGGCCAGCACAGCAGAAGAAGTGACAGAGAAGGAGTTCAGATGTGCATACTTAAAAATATATAATTAAATATATAATTAATATAATTAAAAAGTTCTGTGTATTAAAGGATGATGTAAGAGAACAAATACAGCCAGCGAAAGATCATTTCGATAAAGAGCTACATAAGCAAATACGGGAAGCAAAAGTTTACTTCAATAAGGAGACAAAGGTTCTGAAAAAACAAAAGGAAATCCTTCAAATGAAAGAAACAATAAACCAAATTAAAAGTTCAATCGAAAACATCACCAACAGATCAGACCACTTGGAAGACAGGACTTCAGACAATGAAGACAAAATACATCATCTTGAAAAGAATGTAGACCACACACAGAGAAGACAGTAAGAAACCATGAGCAGAACATTCAAGAAATATGGGATAATATGAAAAGACCAAATTTTAGAGTTATTGGGATAGAGGGAGGCATGGAGTTTCAAACCAAAGGAATGAGCAAACTATTCAATGAAATAATATCAGGGAAATTTTCCAAACATGAAGAATGAAGTGGAAAATCAAATTCAAGAGGCTTACAGGACACCAAATGTACAAAATCACAACAGATACACACCAAGGCACATTATCATGAAAAAAACCTAGCCTACAGAATAAGGAGAGAATTTTAAAAGCCACAAGAAAAAGGAATCAGATTACACATAGGGGGAAACCAAATAGGATATCTGCAGATTTTCAACCCAGACCCTGAAAGCTAGAAGACCCTGGAACAACATGTACCAAGCTTTGAAAGAAAATGGATGCCAACCAAGAATCTAATATCCAGCAAAATTAAGCTTTAGATTTGATGATGAAACGAAAACCTTCCATGATAAACAAAAGTTAAAAGAATTTACAACTAGAAATCCTGCACTACAGAACATCCTTGGCAAAATATTCCATGAGAAGGAAATAAAAAATAACAATGCAAATCAGCAAAAGGAGGTATTATAATAAAGGAAAAGCTAATCAAAGGAGAAACTAAATCAAGTTAAATACCAAAAATAAACAAATATGACCTCCCGGTCAACTACAAACCATATCTCATTAATAACCCTGAATGTTAATAGCATAAATTCATTAATTAAAAGACATAGACTGGCAGATTGGATTCTAAAAATAGAACTAACAGTTTTCTGCCTCCAAGAGACTTATCTCATAGGAAAAAACATTCACAGACTGAAGGTGAAATGTTAGGAAAAAAAACATACCACTCACATGGACTGCAGAAATAAACAGGAGTTTCCATCCTCGTATCAAATAAAGTAAACTTCAAGCCAGAGTTAATCAAAAGGGATAAAGATGGACATAACATACTGCTCAAGGGAACCATACGCCAACAAAACATAACAATCATAAATATAAATGCCCCAAACAATGGAGGATCTATGTTTATCAAACAAACTCTTCACAAGTTCAAGAGTCAAATAGACCACAACACAATAATTCTGGGTGACTTTAACACACCTCTTTCACCACTGGAGAGATCTTCCAAACAAAAGCTGAACAAAGGAACTATAGAACTCAATAATACAATCAATAACTTAGACTTAACTGACATAGATAGAATATTTCATGCATCAACAAGCAAATACACTTTCTTCTCAGCAGAACATGGATCCTTCTCTAAAATAGACCATATATTATGCCACAAAGCAACTCTTAGCAAATAAAAAAAAAATACGAATACTACCCTGCATTCAATCAGATCTTAATTAAGCTAGATGCCCTGCAGTAGGTGAATGGATAAAGAAACCATGGTATATATATATATATATATATATATATATATATATATGTACACAATGGAATATTAGCATTTGCAGGTAAATGGATGGATTGGGGAATATAATGCTAAGTGAAATAAGCAATCCCCAAAAAAGCAAATGCCAAATGTTTTTTCTGATATGTGGATGCTGATCCATAATGGGGGTGTTGGAGGCAGCATGGAAGGGATGGAGGAATTTTGGTAGGGCAAAGGGAGGGAGAGGAAGGGAGGGGGCTAGGGATTAGGAAAGACAGTGGAATGAGATGGACATAATTATTCTAAGTACATTTGTATGAAGACACGAATGGTGTGACTCTACTTTGTGTACAACCAGAGACATGAACAATTGTGCTGTATATGTATACTGTGAATTGAAATGCATTCTGCTGTCATGTATAACATATTAGAATAAGTAAATATATATTTTTTTAAAATTAAAAAAGTTAACAACAAAAACCCAAGTAATAAATGGGCAAAGGAACTGAACAGGCCCTTCTCAGAAGAAATACAAGTGGTCAACAAACATGAAAAGATGTTCAACATCTCTAACAATTAGAGGAATACAAATTAAAACCACACTGAGGTTCCTTCTCACTCTAGTCAGAATGGCAGTTATCAAGAATACAGGTAACAATAAATCTTGGTGAGGATGTGGGGAAAGGCACATCATACATTGCTGGTGGGACTGCAAATTGGTGCAAAACGGTCATTTCCACCCTACCATTCCCTTTCCTCTGACTAGCTGTGTGCTTTTGTGAAGAGGTGTGTTCTCTCTGCTCCTGCATGCTCCCGTGGTGCTGTTCACAAGGGACAATTTGGGTCGAGCTTCGTTCTTTCTCTTCATCCATCAATTTCCAAAATACTGAGTTGATTCCCATCGTCTCCAAGGTGGCCCTTCCCTGCCATTTCAAACCTCCCTGTGAACTTGCAGATCTAGAGGTGCAACAGGCTTAGTCAGTGGCCAGAGCCCGAGTCAGCTGCTTCCCCAGAGCCCAGCCCCTCTTTGGGGGAGGTGGTGTCCCCACGCCCATCTGGCTACCTCAGGTCCTCGATGCCATTACAAGTGGTCATTGGGCACAAGGACAGTGTGAGGTTTCCTGGCGCTCTCCTGCTTTGCCTGCCTGGCGCCTGGGCATAGCAGGGCACTGTGCCCACCTTTAGCCTTCTTGGCTGTTAGTTTAAAAGAAAGACAGTGTCCTCGCTGCCCAGGGGAGACAGCCACTTTGGTTGTCTGAATTCACTCTTCTGGAACAGTCCTCATGAGAACCCTGAGACACACTGCCTCCTTCCTGCCTGTTGGTAACTGTTTTCACCTTTTATGCAAAAAGTCAGTTTGTGGAATTTAATTCCTTAAAAATCTTGTCTCCTGGTATGAAACATCGCTGCCCCGAAGCATGACGATGCCCAGTGCTCGCTTCTCAGTCATTTACTCTTGTGGCTTAAATCTCCTGTGGATATATTTAAAATTTGGATCGTACTCTAGAATATGACTCTGGATTGAACTTCTCAGTTGCCTACGTTGAGTGCTTTTGCAGCAAGTGGTTTCAAGTCATTTTGTTTATGGAGTGCGATAGAGTTGCCTCTTTATTTATGCCACTGATATTCATAGCCAGACACCAACCATCACAACCAAGGTACAAACCGGCCCACCACTCCTTCAATGTGGCCATTCTTCTGCTGGATACAGTCTTCCTGAGAGCTTGTTTTCCATATTGTTGGATTGCCTTGTTTTGGTGGTCTTCCTGGAGACTCCTCTTATTTGTTCATGAAATCTTTGTCAGTTTTCAGCATTTCTTACTTTTGTTTTTGGTACCTGGATTGAACTCAGGGGCACTCGACCTCTGAGCCACACCCCCAGCCCTATTTCATGTTTTATTTAGAGACAGGGTCTCACTGAGTTGCTTAGCACCTTGCTGTTGTTGAGGCTGGCTTTGAACTCGTGTTCCTCCTGCCTCAGCCTCCTGAGCTGCTGGGATGATAGGGGTGTGCCACCGCGGCCAACCAGCATTTCTTACTTTTTTTGAGGTCCCTTTTACCTCTTTTTTGCTGGCTTTTTCTTTCTCTTTTCATTTCTCTATTTTCAGTTATAAGTGTCCAAGTCCACTAATATTTTTTCCACAGTGTCGAATCCACTTTAACATCATCCAGTGCATTTTTCATACAGACATGGTTTTTACCTGTGGAAATTTCTTGTGGGTTCACTTTGTATTTTTCATGTGACTCCTTTATGGTCTTCTCCATCTTCTTGAACATATGGAATGTTGTTATATATATTTTTTTTCTAGTCTCAGCTGCTGAATATATCATCTGTCTCTTAATCTGTTCTTTTTCTCATTAGTTTCTGACTTTAAAAATCAGAATCATAATGTTTACTGTATTGCATGTGCTGGGTAGTTATGGATGCTTTTTATCCATGAGTTTTTTTTTAGAAAAGCAATCAAGTTTCTTGGAAATGCTTTGATCCTTTAGCCTTTCTTGAGTGAGACCAGAATAGCAGAGTCTGGGTGGCAGGGTCCAGCCACAGAGGTGAGGCCCCCGAGGTCTCTGCCTGGGCTGCTGGGCACCACAGGGCTTTCCAACGCCACACCCAAGGCCCAGGAGTTGTTCCCGAAGCTTCTCTCCGGGGTTCCTCCTCTAGGCCTGGGTGGTTTCTTCAGATTCATAGATGCAGCTGTGTGTATTTGAAGACTTGGGAGGAGCTCTCTGTACAGTTCTGGAGTTTTCTCTCTGGGCAGCCCTCTCCTCTCTGGTACACTGCTGTTGCTCCAGCCACCTCGGCCGACTTCCCTGAAGTTCCACTTTTGTTTTGTCCTCTTGGCTCCAGAGGCACCGTGCCCAGCGCTCCTTGGCAGGAGCCTGAGTCTCCCCAGCGCCCACCTTGCTCCTCTGGCCACTTCATTTCCTCGGGGACCCCTATGCTACGCAGCTTCTTCCCAAAGTCTGGAAATTACTGTTTCTAGCATTTTGTTTGGCAGTGGAGGAGGCCAGGAGACAGCCGGGAGGAGGCCAGTCGTTTGAGGCAGGAGCACAAGTTTGTTCCCTTTGCCGTCTTGGCTAGGAGCGTTTTACTCCTGTCTTGTTCTCACTTCAGCCTTTGCCACGTCGGGTCACGTGTGCGCTTCCTCTGGTTACACCTTTGTTTCTGTGATGATGTTTTTCTTTTATTTCCAGCTCTTTCCTGCGTCCTCCTCCACCCCCGTCTCTGAGCGTCTCTGAGCCTAGTTGGCACCCTCTGTCTGTGTCTGACCCTGTTCCTAGCACTTTTGGGTTCATGTAGAGATCAGCCTCTGCCCATTCCTGTGGGACGCGTCTAGCCCTCAGGAGTTCACAGTTTGTCCCCTACTTTGGTGCAAAATTTCCATCTCCTTGTCCCTTCTGTCTTGGTCGCAAGGGGCGGCACTCCCTGTGGCTGCCCGGGAGCCTGCCAGTCTGGATTTGGGGGTTCACAGGGCTCTGCACTGCACCCCTCCAGCTGGTCCCAGGGGGCCTTGCATTTCCCCTGAGGGTGTCACACGGGCCCGCGCCTCGGGCTGTTGGGGTGGCCTGCTGGCTTCCTGCCGCCCCTTGGTTGGTTTCAGTTCTCCTGTCTCGGCTGTGGCCCTGGCACTCCCTCCCTGGGGTAGGCACTGGGCTGTGGTGGCCACCGGCCCCTTCCCACCTGCGCACACGGAGGGGCCTGGGGAGCACCTGTCTCCGTGTGGCACAGCGTTCTCGTGAGTGTTGCCCATGGGGTTTTGGTTCTGCTGTCCAGCTGCCATCCTGTGGGGTGTGGAGAGATCGAGAACCTGCGCCATCTCTTGGGAGCCCTGGAGGGGCTGGGCGAGTTTGGCTCTTTGGGGCCACCGGAGGGCACACGTGGCCCAGTAGCAGTAGGTGCAGCCAGTGCCTTCCTGAGACTCGCCACTCTTGGTGGCAGTGAGGGAGGCCTGAGTCGTGTGGCTTTGTTAGTATGCGTTTGTTTTCTACAGAAAGTGCCTCCCGTTGTCTTCACTGGGGAGATGCTCTACCATGATGCCGGGGTCCCCTCCTCGGCCATGAGTGGTCTTCTGAGTCACAGAACAGCGCTGTGCCTCAGAATTTTCCTGGATGGGAATCATTTCATCCCATAATTAATTTTTCTAATCTTTTAGTGCATTTTAAGATATTTCCAAATTTTTACAATCATAAAAAAATGCAACGTTAGAAACCATTGCCCCAGACTTTAGCCTTCAGCTTTGTCCCATGGAGGTCTAGACACCAGGAATTCCCTGTGATGGGGCCCGGGAGGCAGTGGAGGAGGCCAGGAGGAGGCCAGGCCACACCGAGCTGTCAGGGACCTTAAACAGCCTCTGGTCCCCTAGCCCATTTCACAGCTGGGGAAAATGAGGCTCAGGGAAGAGAAGCAGCATGTCAGCCTCCACAAAGCTCCTCCACAGTGTCAGTGTCAGCAACGCCTTTCCCGTCACCCGGTGTCCCTTGCTGCTAAAGAGCGCTTGCCCTTGCTGCAAGGGGGGGGGTGTCCAACATTCTCTTCCCCTTGGGGACAGGGTGCCTTCTCCTCGACTTCCTGGGCACACACACCCACCCCATCCTAGGGCGGTCTGGACCCAGGGCCGGGCTGTCTGAGTTACTCTGGAGTTGAGCTGGCAAGACTGGGGTTGGCAGTAACATACAGCCAGGGCTGAGAACGGGAAAGGGGAAGGACCCTGGGGACACTTTTGTCTCAGCTCCTCTCTGTAGGTCTCAGCATAGCAAGCGTTATGAGGACCACTCTGGCTGCAGGTGGCCCCCAGGATGACTGCACATGTATTCCACAGCCCTGATGCTGCTTCCTGTTTCTAAACTCAGCCTGTCTGACGTCTGTCCACCTTTGTGCCTGATGGCTTCGGTACCTCCATTCCTTTGACAGCTGGTACATTGCTGAGCCAGGCTGCTCCATTGATGCTCGGCCCGTACTTCCTGCTAATTTCCAGCTCTGTCACTGCAGCAGTGAATGGTCCTGAACTTGCCTCTGTGAGTCTGTGAGACACGGCCTTGGGGCTTCCCATGGAGTCTTGGTTGTGTTCACACACTTAGGGTCACTAACGTGCTCTTGGGGATAACTGGTCCCTAAGCCACCAACAGCACACAAGGACTGCCATCTCCACACCTCTGATGCTATGGGGTGTTAGGATCAGCGCCAAGGCCTCCAGTATGAACAGGAGCCCCTCCCGGGGCTGTGGAGCTTCACCGCTGGCTGCCATCTCACCTGGGGCTCCACTCAGTCCTCGAGGCTCAACCAGGAGTTCCTGGGTTCCCTGAGACCCGCACGGTTGGTGTCTACACTGTGTTTCTTTTTCTCTTGATAATTTTGCAACAGTTTCCTATGTGTTTTCTTGATAATCCTTGTTGGTTAGAGATTGCATATATTCTCTCAATCTGTCATTTATTGCTTTTGTGATGTTCTTAGTTGAGAAAAAATATTAAATAACTTTAATATGATCAAATCCAAGAAATTCCTTCTTCTTTTGCATACTATTTAAAACATTCCTTCTCTGCTCCAAAGCTGTGGTAGTGATAATTCTCCTGTACTTCATTCTCCTAGTTTTAAAGCCTTGCTTTGTTTGGAAGCTCTCTAATCCTTCACTAATTTGTAAGTAACACAAAATATAGATATGATTCTTAAAGTCTACATATTGAGCCAAATTTCCAAACGTCATTTAGGGAATGATACCTTCCTTCTTCATTGATTTTTGATAACACCTCTTGAATCGGCTTCTGGACTTCTCATTTTTTTTTTCCGGCTGCTGAACCTATTAATTTCTAAGCCATACCACACAGTGTAAATTATCATTTTGTAGCATACCTCAAGTAGCATGGGGTGGTTTTAGTTTTGCAAATTGCTTTAGCTATTTGTTCTTTGAGGTTCCTTTTGGCCCCATCTCGTTCCTGTCCCAAATCCTGCTGAGATTTTTGGTTGTGTTGTGTGGAATTTGCCCAAGCCCTTCCCTCCCACGCTACATCACCGGGTCCACTGGTGTGTTCCCTGATGGGGTTCTGGAATCTTCTCCACAAAGCTCCTCCACAGTGTCAGGGCCCCTTCTGGGCAGTTTGTTCCTTTTGTTTCTGGCACAGAGGGTCCTTGGCTTTCCTGGCTGCTTCTCCAGTGGGACAGGACCTTGTGGCTGCCCCTAGTGCGTGCAGCTTCCTGTGGGCTGGTATTCAGCAGGGAGCCATTCCTCTCCACCCAGGAGGGCTTGTCCAGGCCTCCCTGCTGGTTTGTGGCAGGACACAGAGAGCCTGGCAGGAGAGCTGGCCCTAGGAAGAAGGACTAGGCAGGAAGGATGCAGGCCCCTAAGCGTAGGTGCCTAGTCCTAAGAGGTGGTGTGGCAGCAAGCTCCGTGGCCATTTGAGCCTGGCTCCTTCCTGGATTCACCAGTAACCAGAAGTACAACCTAGTTTAGTCACTCAGCATCCTCTACCTGGTCTCCTGACCTGGGGAACTGGGACAGTAACTGTACCCGCCGACTCAGCTTGGGCCCAGATGAGCTGAGAGCACACTCCTTAAACCGGCCAAGGGCAGAACCGGGGATCTGAGTGTCTTGCTGCAGACTCTCAGGCTCGGCCACACCTTCACGTCTGTCTAAGCCCTGGAGATGCTCAGGGGCATCCACAGTCTTGCTTAATTCAAGTGCCAGTTTGAGTAGAAAAGCATGAATGTTCACACAGGGCTACACGACTGAGCCCCCTACTCCTGAACTGTGATCATTCCCCATTTTCTTTGTTATTCTAAAACAAGGAATTTCAAACTCTCAGAGCCAGGAAGTCCAGTGCCAAACTCCACTAGTCTTTCCAAACCCAGAAAGTGAGTCACAGGAATTAAGCCCAGGAAGGCTCCCTGGTGCTGAGCTAGTGAACATTCAAAATGATGTCACCTAAAACAAAAGTAGCGACCAAATGTTCCCCCCTGCCTAGACCTCGATTGTTATGTCTGTGGTCAGTGAAGAAGGGGCTGCAGTCCATTCGCCCATCTGTCTGTCTGTTCAGTGCGTTTATTGAGCACCTACTTCATGCTGGTCACAGGGCTGGTGCTGGGGATGTGGGAGCAAAGGGCAGACCAGGGGGTCCCCTCTCACAGAGCTGGAAGATGGGAAGGAAGGGAGATGGTGAGGGTGTGGTAAGAGGGAGGGTACTGGGATGTGGGGAGGGCTCTCAGAGGAGGTGGCACCTCGGCTGACCCTGAAAGAGTGGAGGGATCTGGTCATGCCAGTATGAGGGTGTAGGCCAGGAAGGGGTTCTGAACGGCAGGCAGGATGCCTGGACCAGACAGGAAGTGGGGCTAAAGCACAGCCAGGTGTGGCACCGTATGGGAAGAGGAGAGGAGCGAAAGGTGCCCTTGGGGGCTGGCCCAGGGTTTGGTCTTCATCCTAAGAGCAAAGGGAGGCCGTGGGAAGAGACCCAGGGGAGAGGAGAACACGAGTCAGGTCTTTTGAAAAGCTCTACAGTGGATGGAAGATGGATTGGGAAGAGGGAATTAGGAAGAGTGACGTCAGCCAGGTGGAAGGGCGGTCCTTCTGAACAGGTGGCACTGGCCTGGCCCAGGGGGAGGGCTTGGTAGCCTTTACCTTGAACCCAATAAAGACTTTGTTGTTGTTTATTTGCGGGGCTGGGGATTGAACCGGGGGCCTCGCGCATGCCCGGCAAAGCCCTCTCCCACCGAGCCACATCCCCAGCCTTTTGGGATGGCCTTTAGAGGAAGAGGAGGTCCCTTGGTGTCAGCTGGGTGGACGTGGCAACTCTGAATCCCTCTGAAGCTCAGCTTCCCCTCTGCACAACTCAGGGCAGGAGAGAGACCTGTGATCTCCACATTTCCTCCCTCCCAACACCGTTCTGTCCACCCTGCTACCCCTGGGGGTGAAGGTGTCTCAGTCACCTGCTAGGTGTTTGCTCAGAGAAGCTGCTCGGAGCTGGACTTGGTCAGCATTCAGGCTTCTCTTGAAAGTTGGTGTCCTCTCTGAAACGACATCATCCTAGGAGTTTTGAAAACGTGTTCACGAAACTTAAATTTTCTGACATTAAAGGAACAAACATCTTGTGGATTTTATTCCCCTTTAAATCTCTTAGTCACCAAATCATCTGAGGTGCCTTCATGAAGAGCCCTGAACACACCACCCCCACCCCCAGACACAGCCCTGCCATTCAGAAAGCCTGCAGTGAGAGGCAGAAGCCACACAGGGGTTTTGCCTGCACCGCTATCATGTTCATTGTGGAAATACTGCTTTTTAAGTGATTTGTATTTGGGGGGCAGGAAGGGCAGAGACACATCACGAGCTTCCACTGTGGCCTGCTGAGCCCGGTCCAGCAGGGTGCTTGGACCAGGAGCAGTAGCTGAAGGGCTGGGTGGATTCCAACTGCCACTCCCTCTGCCACGTGGAGCCCTGGCTACAAACCACCTTGCACCGGGTACTAGGTGGGTCCCTGTTGGTCCGGAATCTGAGAAGACCCAACCAAGTCAGACTGCCATGGGAGGTTATTAATGGTCCTTGCAATTTCTTCCTCACAGTCAGGCTGCAATGTCACAGCCCAGGCAGATGGTGGAGTGTGTTCCTTAAAGCTGGGGCCATGACTTGGGCGTCTCTGTGTCCCAGCCTTAGCACACGATCAGTGGGCTTCCTGTGTTCCATGAATGTGCAGACGGATGGATGTGTGCATGGGTGGCTGGCTTCTGGGTGCGTGTGATGGATGGGTGGGGAGGTGAATAGAGGCCTTGGGTGACGCCTGTGTTGATAGATGGGACGGTGCTGGCTGGATGTGTATGGGATGGATGGAGGGACGGGGGTGGATGGACGGGTGGGTGGGGGATGGATGGTGGGTTTGGTGCTGGTAGCCTTTCTGCAAGAGAGATTCCTGGAATTTGTTGGCTCTTGCTAAGGCTTTTGAAGTGTGGCAGTGTGAGCCCTGGATAGAAAGAAGGCGATTTGCTGTATTCTAAATGGGCCAGGATAGGAGGAGGGTGGGGTAAAGGGGAGCTATGGTCAGTCTACGGGTGGCAGGTATTTTAATAAGTTATGGAATTAGTCGGCAACTTTAACGGTGAGGTTACTTTCCTCCAAAAGTCAGACCACTTACCTGGAAACCATTCAAGCTCCAGCCCCAATGGGCCCATTTCTGGCTGGAGCTATGGAGGGACCCCTCCACGGTGACTTGGGCGGCCCCTGTCCCTGCAGGCCTCCCTGTTCGCCTCCCTGTTCTCCACGGTGCCATCTCCCTCCCTCCCTCATTCCTACTCCCAACAGATTGAGCCACCCCTGGAGTGGTGGCTCCTGGGTCTCGGGGCTCTGGGTCCATGTCGAATCCTCTCAGTCCCCGTGAAACCTCAGGTGAGTCACTTTCCCTCCTCCTCCAAGGGATGGTCCCTCACTCTCACTGGTCCCCCCTCTTGCTCTACTGTGGGTCCCTCCTCTGGGACTTGGGTGGCTGGCCTTTTATTACGCATGCTGAGTGCTTTCCACAGGGGGCCTCTGAGCCCCTCCTGGGGTCTCCAGCATCGCCACCCCCACTGTAAGGGTAAAGCAGCCTTCTCGGTTCACGGCCCCAGCTGGGCAGGGACAGAGCCAGGACCGAGCGGGCCTCGTGTCGCCGTCTCGCCCTGCTTCCCGCCGTGTGGGAGGTGCCCAGCAGGATGCCTCCTCTGGGCTGTGCCTGGGACCAGGGCCTTCCTTGGTGCCACACCAGTGTGAGATCTCTGCACTGTGTCCTTCCTCTCTCGTCCACACTCCCACTACCTGGCTGCTAGGCAGTCTGCTCCCACCCAAAGGACCCAGTGGACATGGTAGCAGTGTGTCCTCGTGGAGGCCCGTGTTCCCGGCCTCCCTGGAGCCCCAGGGACTGGCCAGCACATTGGATGCTTCAAAGGGCTTCCCAGGCAAACAGGTCCAGCTGACCATGTTCCCAGGAGACAGTGTCTTTCCCACGGCCACACAGGCCCAGGAGTGGCCTGGCCACCAGCCAGCCTCTGAGGCTTTCCATCTGTGACCTTCCACTCCCTGGAGGCACTGGGGGCTGTAGGCAGAGTCCAGACTCAGGACTCAGGGGGACCTGGGTTTGGATCCCACACGTCTTTGCTTTGGGCAGCCATATGGGCTGGCGGAGCCTCGCCTTCCTCATCTGGAGCCCAGGGCACCACGATGTGCCGCAGGGCCTTGCACAGGCCACGCCAGGGCCTCAACCAGCCTCCTTGGGGGAGGCCCCATGCCCCGTCGCCCTCCGAGCCCTGGAGATGGCAGAGCTATTGGACTGGTTAGCTGATCCTGAGCTCCCAAGCCAGCATCCAGCCACCTAGTGTGACTGCCAGGGCAGCAGGGACAGGAGCCCCCGCCCCTCCCCAGGCTGCTCTCTGGAGAGGGTCTGTGGGACCTGGGATCCCGCATGCGTAGATGGAGAGCAGTGCCCGTCCTCAGCATCAAGGTCCCAGAAGAAGTCCACATGCATAGAGAGCTCCCCAAGCCCATGAAGGGCAACTACTGACCAGAGAGATAAGTTACACAAAGTGCTTCTCAAAGCCATTAAATTATAAAATAAAATAAGTAGGTAAAATTCCACCCAAGTCCCAGATTGGTTGAAGACCTGGAAACAGGGTTCTCCAGGTCACCAGAGCAGCAGAGCCCTGCACCAGGCATTCCTCTCTGGGGTATTGGTGGGGCCACCAGGTCACGGGGAGTGGTCCTGAAACAGAAGGCCACTAGCCACTTGGGCCGATTCTACGTTAGTGGGTTGAATAAAAGACTATTCCTCCAAGAACACCTTGCCCACATGTTTCAATCAATAGATTCCATAGAGGACACGTAAAGCGGGGTGTTTCTGAAGGCCTCTTTGTGGACATGGGTTGGGGTTCTCAGAGTGTGTGGGTGTGCGAGCCTCTGTGGAAAGATCCTACGTAACTCCAGGAATTGGCTCCCGCGACTCTGGAGGCAGAGGAGGCCTGAGGCCTGCCCTCTGCAGACTGGAGGCCAGGAGAGCTGGCGGAGCAGTTCTGCCCACAAAGGCCTGAGGACCAGGGGAGCCGGGGGTGTAAGTCCCAGTCCAAACTCTGACGCCCAACAACCAGGACATCTGATCCCCAGTGGAAGGGGAAATGGGTGTCCCAGCTCCTGGAGAGGGATACTGGCTCAGCAGCTTGATGCTGCCCCTTTCACTGGTGAGAATGGGTCTTCTCTAGTCTGTATACAATTCAAATGCAAATCTTTGCTGGACACACTCAGAGACACACTCAGGAAGACTGCTTCACCACCCCTGTGGGCAACCTTTACCCTAGTCAAGGGAACCAAATTACAGTCAGGTCTGTCACTCACACCGAAGAAAATCTGAAATGTTCTGAAACCTTACAGCCGATCTAAGAAAGAAACTCAGCTGAGGCTCCCAGATTTGAATGTGGCCCTAAAAATTGCATGCCCTTCCTGATACAGAGGTGGGGAAATTTGAACAAAACCCCCATGAACAGCCAAAAACATAAGCAGATTTCCGCCAGCTGCCATAGAGGCTACGCTAGACATCTTTCTCTTCTGCTCCAGGGGAGGGTGGCACGAACTGCCAGATGAAGGGGTAACGTGTGGACTTCGAAAGGCCAGGGGGGCAAGCCTCACGGTGCTGTCCTGACGGGGACACGGCCACTCCCACCCCGGGTTCGTGAAGTTGTTGATTTCCAAATACGGTGAGGCCTTTTCTTGGTCAAACAAATATTTCAAATTTTAAACCAGAAGATAAGGTAAATAGCCGGGGGCTGTCTGGTCTCCTCATGGGATTCGCCAGCCGCCAGCCGCCCGCCCCCGGGGGAGGCACGCATGGGACTGCGTTTTCTGGGTCCTGAACAAATCCCGCTGATGGCCATGAGCACCTTCCCCAGAATACTCCAGCCCAGGCCACGTGAGCTGTTGCTGGGGTTCCTGGTGCAGCCCTGCCATTCCCGGGGCTGCCCTCTGGGGTGCTCAAGGGCCAGCACGGCTGATAGCGCTGGTTCTTCTCCCCGGGTGACAGGGCAATGGGGTAGGAGGCCTCTCTGAGGGAAAGAGTCATCCACAAGAGGCCTGGGACTCTGGGACTCCTCTAAAGATGGGACCCAGAACTCCTCAGACTTTAAAAAGAAGGTGGGAGCCCTTTTGGTAATTTCTGAATGATATTAATCAATGCACTGGGTAAGTGATTGCCATGTGTCAAACTGGCAGGTCCGTGGTCCCCAGTCATTCACTTACTCATCTAGGTGTCACAGTGGAGACATCTGTATCTGTGATTCAAGTCCACAACAAGCTGACTTGAAGGAATGGAAACTGTCCTAGGTGACCTGGGTGGGCCTGGCCCAATCAGGTGGAGACCTTAAGAGAGAGCCGAGGCTCCCTGAAGAAGAAGGAAGGTGCCTGTGGACGCAGCCCCGGCCATGCCAAGACCAGCCTGGGCCTGCCCCGTGGGTGCAGGACCCTCGCACCAGACCCCACAGTTGCCTAAGCAACTCTTTGTGGTAAAACCTGAATACAGACCTCCTGCTCTGCTTCTTGGGTTGACCCCAACTCATCCAGTAAGAAAAGTGTTTTCACTGATCTTTTGAGCTGTGTTCTGCAAATTTCATCTCATTGATAATTTTGAAACTACTGAGACCCCTGTCCCAGCTTCTCCAACCCTGGGGTTTTCCTGCCCCCGCAGGGGGGTGGATGGACTGTCCCTTTACATGGCCAGCACTCTCCTTATTCAGGGGCGGGGCCATTGCTGGTGTTCAGAGGGCCTCCCTGACCAGCGGCTACAGGAGCCCTCCCTACCGTCACAGCCTGGTGCTGGCCTAGGCCTTCTCCTGTGCTGTCCTGGTGATACCCCAGCTCCCTGTCGCTCACAAAACCACAGAGTTGGTGGCTGAAGGATTAAGGGGGTGGCCCAGAGGCTGGACAGGCCAGATACTGAGGCACACGGCCGCCTGGCTTCTGGACTCAGAGGTGGGAAGCGCAGGGTGTCCCTGCCCCGGCCACCAGGCTCCCGTCTTCCTCCTGCCCACGTGGTTCCTGAGGAAAAGTTTTAGGTTGCCGTGGGCACACCTCTGGTTCTTATGTGGACATCTAACTCCATGTTGAAACGGCTGGAAACAGCAGGAGGGAGTCCTGCCAGCCCACAAATGCTTCAGTGAACTTGAACCTGGCTCCTGCCCGGGCTCAGAGCGGGTGGAGTTCAGTCTGCAGAAGGTTAGGGCCGAGGCCAAGCCACGCCTGAGCCCAGGCAAAGGTGGGCTGTGTGCGTTCCTCGACCCTGGAGGGTTCCCTGACTTCCCGACAACCCTCCTGGTGTCACTCCACGCGAGACCACAGCCCCAGGACAGTGCAGATGCTCTTTGGAGCTTCATGTGTGTCCACGTGGAGGACCTGATCCTCCCCACAGCGTGGGCCCCATTCCCAGGTGCAGATGGGACCCTGAGGCTCAGAGAGGGGCGTGTCTTGGCCCAGGGCCAGCGGAAAGGACAGCAGCACAGCCCTTCAGATTCCATGGGGACAGGGAGAGGAGGGGTGTGTGACCCCACTGTGCACAGTGAGGGCTTTGTGGGGCACCCTGGGAGGGCCACACACCCTGCCTCTGCAGTGCCCACGGCTTGTGCCCGAGCGGCCTGAAGCTGCGGCTCTGGAGGGACGACCAACGCCGCCTCAACCCTGGGCTCCAGCATCCACTGGGGAGGGGCTTCTCTCCGGCCACTGGCCCACAGTGCAAGGGGTCTCTGGGCGCACCTGCAGGGCACAGCCAGCTGTGGGATGCCCTGCCCACCCCGCACCCCTGAGTTTCAGTCCACCAGGGGAGCCTCTGGGAGCCCGGGCCTCCCCAGTACTACACACAGGGAGGGAGCTGTCCCCACCTCCCTGAGCCTACTGTGCCTGGGCCTAGTGAGGGGCCGCGGGGGGCAGAGGGGAGGCTGGGCCTCCACCTCTGTGAGTAGCCGGCTTGCTGCAGGGGCCGCAGGACTGTCCATTGCTGAGGAGTGACCAGACAAGTCGTGGTCAATGCCTGAGTTCTCTTCTGGACCTGGGCAAGTCCCTGTCCCCATGGACAGGTGTTGAAGGACAGGGTCAGGACAAAAAATCAAGCCCTGGCTCCATATTTGGCATGTTTGAGGCACCCAGCTTCAGGTGGGGGGCCCGGGAGACGGCCGGGCCCTCCTGCCCTGCAGTGTGGACTGGAGCCTCATCTGGGCGATCTGAGAGGGGTCCCAGGCCTGAGGTGGGTGCCTCTTTCTGTCTGTCTCACTTCCTCCCTGTCGCTGAAGCTGTGTGCTGAGGTTTCCGCCCATCTCCTCCTCCTCCTCCTTTCCTCCCTGGCCTCCATGCTTACTGAGCACCTACTATGCGCTGGGCCTTATGCTGGGGTCGGGGAAGCCTTTGTACTGCAAATGCCCCTCCTTGGGTGGGCGCTGCTCCAGATGTTAGGGGTCCGAGGGTGACCTGGGCAGCCCAGCCAGGAGCCAGCTGAGGGCAATGCTGGGGTGGGGACAGGAAGAAGGACAGGCCTGGGGAAGACTGATGAAGGCATGTCTCCTGTCAAACTCAGAACAGTGAGAGCAGACCACAGTGACCAGAGGGCCAGCAGGAAGACGCAGGCCACGAGTGAGGGCTCTGGCTTCACTGGGTGCAGTGGGAAGCTCCGGGGTCTGGTCAGGAGGTGGTGATAGCCGGCAGGTGGCCACACAGTGCTGTCCAGGTACAGTGTCTCCTCAGGGAAGCCGGTGAGCCACTCTGCCTGTGGGACTTGCCCAGCCCCTCCTGGGGCAGAGGATGTTGTCATGTCTCCCTCTGGGGTGGCCTCTGGAGGGGACCACCCGTGTGACCTCCCATTGACCTGTCTTCTGCCCGGCCCGGGCCGCCAGGCCCTCTGAATGGCCAAGTGGTGAACTCATCGGTACCTCCTGCAGGGCTGCTGTCTGAGCGTGTCTGCTGCTTAATCAAGAGACAAGGACTCTGTGTTCCAGGGCTGGGCTCGCCAACATCCTTGATGAGTAACTGGGACCATCAAGGGACCGGGAAGTGGCCACAATGCCGCTGTTGTGCTGTGGCTCTGGAGCCTGAGTGCCGGGCTGCGGGCGGGCCTGGCTGGCAGCCACAGCTGCTGGCCCAATGCGGTCGGCCCATCAGTCACCCCCGCAGGAGGCCAGGGAAGGTCCAGCTGCCCCCCAGACGCCACCTCCGGGAGCCCAGGGCGCAGGACAAAACAGCTCTTTTTGTCTACCGCAACAAAGCGCCCTTTCTGCAGCAGCCGGGTGAGGGCGGAGGAGGGCGCTGGGGGCATCTGTCCCCGCGACGGCTCCTCCCTGTGTGGTGCGGTCAGTGGGAGCCTCCCAGCAGGCTGGCTGCAGACCTGGCTGGCCGAGTCACCAACTGCCGTCTCCCATGGGCTGTGGTCACCTGGACAGTCTGGGGCCGGGGGCTGGAGCACGACCCTCCCTGGAGGTGTGGCTGAGCTACCCAGCACTGCCCAGAGACCATTTAACCTCCTCTCAGGGTTCCCAGAGCAAAGACAAAAGCGTCCCTGTGTATAATTAACTGTCGACTCCATCCTAGACGTGGGGACATTGTCACAGTCTCGCCAGCCCCGGAAGGACAGGCAAATTGCCCTGTTTTCCTCTGGGACCAGAACACTGGAAGTTCCCGCCGGCCACCAAGGGCCACGTGATGAAGCTTCAGGCCTCGGTGGAGTGGCCAAACGCAACAGTGCCTAAGGGCCACCACTTACGAGACGTTTAGACAGGCGAAACTCACCGATGGTTCCAGAATTCATGACCCAGTGTCCCGTGGGTGGCACATAGGGAGGCCCAGGTGGGCACAGTCCACGGTGGGGGTGACATTCTGTTCCTATGTCCATGAGCTGGTGATATGGGTCTGCTCAGTTTAAGAAATTTACTGAGCTGACGTTCATGATGTCAGCAGGTTTTTATGAACTGTTAATTTTCAATAAGGAAGGGGTCTACTAAAGATGTAAGATGGACAAATGAGACAGATCACAGGAAAACACGCTAAAAGGTGACGTCCTGAACAACACAGCCAAAGAGAAAACCCATGAACGACCTGGAGCACAATATTCCTCCAAGAGCCTGTCCTTGGTAGTTGTTGATCACGCACACGCGCAACTCCAGGCCGAGGGTTTCCACCGCAGAGCGGTTGAGCGGAGCTGGGCCCGTGCCCGAGGGCTCAGGCCTGCAGGGAAGAGGATCCCGTCACTAAGATTAGGGACTCGGGAAATAATCCGTGTGGTGAAAAGGTTCATAAAACAGTATTAAATGATTGTGACAGTTCATTTTTTTAAAAAATATGCCTGTTTCCTTGGTTTTTGTGTAAGGAAAAATAACTGGATAGAAATACACCATAAGAGCCGTTATCTCCGGATGATGGATTTGCAGGTTACAAGATGATTTTTGTGGCCTTGTGAATGCCTGGCTGTGGACCGCTACTGCAATGCGTGGAAGGTCTGTTTGAAGTAAGGTGACTCTATTATTAGTTTGGCCCGGCAGAGAGTGAATTTTCTGTAGCTGGGTCTGGAATGTGGGAACAGTTGACCTCTAGGGTGCAGTCAGTGCCGTGGAGAAGATGGGAGCAGTTGAAATGTCCTATCTGATGGGGGTGAGGGACATTTTCACAGAGAATATGGGGACAGCAGTGGCGGCCCAAGTGCTGTGGGGAGGGCGGATGGTGAGGTTTGGTGGGTGGAAACGAGGGACACCTGCCGTTGGCCAGAGAGCGCAGAGCAGTGCGGCAGGTCCGCGGGGTCGGGGTTGGGCTCTGCACGCCTTCCCCCCTTTCCAGACTCTGGGAGACTCAGAGCAGCGAGGAGTCATCAAGTGTCAGTGCTCTCTGCTCACATTCAGTAAAGTGGTGGCAGAGGCTGAGGCCATGCCGGCTGGCAGAGGCTCATGGAGTCAACTGCTAGACTTGGGGACCGTCCCAGATGCTTCCTACAATGGGACAGCCTGCCTCCAGGAGAGGGGCATTGGCACCAGGGAGATGGTGGCAATCAGGGGACCTCCCTCCTTCAGTCCTGACATTATCCATACTGCTCACAAGGTAACTACAGCCCTCAAAATAATAATAATAATAATAATAATAATAATAAAATAATGATAATAATAATAAAAATAAACAATAATTTTAGCACGTGCTGCTGGCAGGAGTGAGTATAGAGAGGTCCCGGCTTGAGTCCTCTTGCAGCCTGGCCAGGGAAGCTCTGTGCAGGTGGGCAAGGCTCCAGGTGGAGACCCCTTCCAGCCTGCACCCGGGTTTTGTGGGCGCCCAGTCCAAATGCCACCTGCGCAGGGACCCACTTCCACCTGCCGCAGCCTCCACGGTGGGAGATGCTGCCCCCCATTTTCCAAGCCTCTGGCACTTGCTTCCCCACCTGCCTGTGGACTCATCTGGTCCTGCAGGAGTGAGGTGAGGTGGGGGCTGCCCATGATCTTGCGCCTGTCACCGCCTGTCACCGCCTGTCACCGCCACCTGCTGAGCTCCCTGGTTTTGGATCCTGGGACACTGGAGGGCACATGGTGCCTGTGCTGTGGGTGAATGTGCCCCATTAGCCACCTGGGGAAGTTCCCATTTGGGGGACCTTCAGACAGGGTGGCTTCCTTCAAAGTGCCACCCAGAGAAGGAGGCAGCTGAGACCTTCCGAGGGCCAGCAGCTCCCTCCTCCCGCCCCCCTGCTCCCTGACCTCCTCTCTCCTCCCCTCCGAGGGAACCCCGCTGCCCCTTCTCCAGCTGGAGCCCAGGCCCGAGGAGCAGTTCCCCCACCTGGTGCTGTGACATCTACTCGTCCAAGGAGGAGCCCTCCTTGCCAGGCCCCGCCTGCCCTGCCATCAGGACACCCGCGCTCTCCGGGGCCTGGCACGTTCTCCCCTCTGTCCCGACTCCTCCCCACGGCTGCTCTGGCCCAGGCTGTTCTCACTCTTCCTTGGGGGAAAATGTCCAACACACTCCTTTCCATGCCTCTTAAGTTCACTAATAATATTCTGAGAACATTGGCTGAGCACCTACTTTGTGCCCACCTTCCATGAGATGAACGATTTTCTTAGGTCCCGGCCCCAAGAACCTGACTCCCAGCACCTTCTAGATCTCTCTTCCAGGCTTACACAGAGCCCGCTGCATACCTACCAGGAGCGCGGTACTCTGTCCTCTTCCTTTAGTAACTGACCACTTATTGGCTCCTGACCCCTGCTGACCACTTCTGCAGAGGGAGCCTGTCTGCACCTTCTCTCCTCCTCCACTTCCTCCTCCCACCCGGCTCCATTCTCCAGGAAAGTTTCATTTTCCAAATTGATTAACAGATGCCATTATCACCTCTGATGGGGGCTCAGGAGACCCCCTGGAGACCTCTGGCAGCAGCAACGGAATCGTAATCACCCCGTTTCCTCCGCAGCCTGGGGCACCGGGGCTCATTCGTCTGAGCAGGGCTTCTGGAAGTTTTAGGATGGGGAAGGCGTATCATGGACTTTCTACTCCCAACTTTCACTAAGGCAGCTGCTAACTGCCCACCTCCAAGCTGTGACCCACCTAGGAGTGGATGCGGGGCCGCGGGCTGCTTGGATGGGCCCCAGGGGACCACGGCAGGGTGGCACCTCTGCCCCGTGGTTATCCGCGCTGCACTGGGGTGGGAGTCGCTCGCGTGACCATGGAAGCCCTCACCAGGCTCTAGGAAGGGCTGCTTTCCCCAAGCAGGGGGCCTCTGAGAATGGCTGTCCCCAGGGACAGGAAGACCAGGGGCTTTCCCCGCCCAGCACCCACCAAACTTGGGACAGGAAAGTCCCACCTTGAGCTGCACTCGGTCCAGACATGCTGGCTGCAAGCAACTCCTGCCCCCGGGGCAGCAGGACTCTCCTTTGCCCTGGCAGGACCATCTGGAGGGAGCCAGCTCCAGGAAGTCCCTGCCCAGTGACTTCTGGGGAGGGCAATGGCCACTCTCCTACTTGAGACAGCCAGTGCCAAGCAGGTGCCCAGCCTGCCTCACTTCCAGCCCCACCTCTGTGGACAGCAGCACCTGTAGAACCACCTGTTCACTGCCCATGTCACCAGCCCACCAGCGGCCAGCCCCAGCAGGCGCCTTACTGGACAGTGTGTCCAGGGTGGCTGAAGATGGGCCTTAGCACATTGCAGAATGGACTCCCACCCGCTGCTTCCAGCTGTGTGATCTTGGGCATGTCAGTAAACCTCTCTGTTCTTTTGGTTCTTGGTTTACAAAGCGGTGATCCTGATGGAAACCAGCCCTTGGGCTTAATCCAGGGTTAAATAAGGTAACTGACATGAGGCCGCTCAAGGAAGGTGCGCAGGCCTCGTGAAGTGATCTGAGACCCATCTCAATGCCCCCACTTTCCTCCTTCCTCTGTCACTGCCTTGACTCAAGCGGCCACCTGCTCCAGGGGCCCAACCTCCAGTGTGGCTCCTGGCTTCCTCTTCAAAGGACCCCGTACCCTGCCTAGGACGGCTGGCACAGAGGGCACCCCAGGGCAACAGAACCCCTTCTACACACTTACGGGAACAGGCGTGGCACCCCTGAGAACTGGGGGAAGACATGCCCACCACTGTGAGGAGCCCCCTGCCCCGCATGGCCCTGGGAGGACTTCTGAAGCCCTGGAGCCCCGTGCTAACACGGGCAGAGCCTCGTCCCCAGCTGCTGGCATCTGGCTGACCTTGGCCCTCAGGCACTTTCCTGGAGGGGTCTCTGGAGAGGAGCTTCACAGTGACCATCTGTCTGTCTGTCTGCCTGTCGCTAGTGGGGGCTTTGGAAACCATGTGGCGCTTCTCCTCGTGAACTCGAGACCCAGTGGAGTCCCGTGTAGCTACGATCGGCACCAGGTCCAGACCCCTCCCTCCTGCCAAGGCACTGGCGTCACACATCTGTGCTCTGGGGGCCCCACAGCCCGGCACCCCCAGCCCCTGCGCTGGTCTGTGGTCCCTGGAGGGAGTGCTGGAGTGGGGACTCCTCTCCTTGTTTGTCCTCTTAGCTGCGTCAGGTGATGCCAAATCATCCTGGCACCCAGCCTCGGAGCAGGGCCACACCCAAATGACCGGCAGAGGGGCCAGGTGACTTGAGAAGCAGGTTGGGTCTTTGCTGAGGCTCTCTAGAGGACCAGGGAGCGTCTCTGAGACCCTCTGTCCCAGCCGCTCTGGCCCTGTTCCCACTCACAGTCACCCGGAGGAGTCCTGGACTGACCCCACCCAGCCCAGTCCCATGGGAGCTGGGTCCTGGGCACAGCATTTGGTAAAGCTCCTGGTGACCCCGGTGCACAGCCAGGGAGCCCCCTGCCCAGCTGGCTCCCTCGCCCCCTGCTGCTCCTGCCTGCCCTCCTCGCGCTAGTCCTGCTTGTAGATCAAGCCTGCGGTGCGTCCCTGCAGACAAGGAGAGGGACGGGCAGGGGGCATGGGGCTCACTATTGCCCAGGACCTGCCAGACACGTGGGAGACCAGGGAGGCAGAGTATTGAGGAGGGGGAAGAAAGGGCCAGAGCTTCAAGAGAGGCCGCGAAGGCAGCTGCCAGGAAAGGCGCTAGAGAACAAGAAGGTGGCGGCCAGCTGGCGGAGGACCACGCCTCGGCTGGACTCTGTTCTGAACTGGTGCTGTGGCCCCCCTGCTCAGGCGGACAGGCCTGTGCACAAACCACATCCTACAGTCAGTGAGGTTTGTGACCTTTCACTCAAGGTCACACAGCTGCTGAGGGGCACCAGTGGGATGTTAGGCAGCCTGGGAGGGGACCCTAGGGCACCTGAGAAGGTGCTGCCCAGGCTGAGCCTTGAAGGACGTACATTCTGGAACGTTCCCTCCCACTCAGTTGGGCTGCCTTCTGGGCTGTGTCTGGATCAGCAGGCGAGGGGGACAGGGAGGAAAATTGGGCACACAGCCCAGGGTGATGTTCCACAGACGCGACTTGAACAAGGGAAGACGTGCAAAACTGGGTTAACAGAACAAAAGAAAGGGGAAACTGCTGGCACACGCAACTTCAGTTTGGTGGCCTTCAGGCACAGTTGGACCAAGGGGTATTTGAAAACAGCAGGACTTACTCTCCCCTCAACATCTCGCGAATCTCTCCTAGTTGGCTTCATTACCAGGTAGTCAGTTCCCAGTGACGGCAGAGTGGGCTTCCGATGCCTTCACAGCTAGTAAGCTCAGAGAAGAGATCATAATGCTTTGTTTCCTACAGAATCTGAATCGGTTTTCAAAAAGACTCTGATTGGCCCTGATTAGGTCACCTGACCAGGCCTTATCCAATCACTGATATCGCAAGGCCTGGACTATTCAGATTGGCCAGAGGGGGTCACACACCCAACCTGGCAAAAGTCTTAGGGCCACGAGTTTGCAAAGACCTCCAGATGGGGGGAAAATCCACAGGAACATGAACACCGAGGGGGTCCCTGAGCCCAGCCCCTGACGTGGAGGAATAGCCTGGGAGGGCAGCAGTACCCCCTCCCAAGGACGGGCACCTGTCCACCTGCATCCAGAAACGCCTCTCTGGAGGGTCCTTGCCAGGTCCACCCCTGACCTCTCTAGCCCCAGCAGGCCTGGGCGTCCAGCACGCCATGACCAGGAGGCGGGCAGGTCAGGAGGACGGATACAGGCGAAGTCTGTACCATTAGAAAACCAACACGCACGACCGATTGATCCCACAGAATTAATGGATCTGTAGGAAAAAGAAAAAGACAGGCTGATGCGACCCTTGAAAATGAAATGGAATTAATTGACTATGGAACTGAACACCATGAAGTTAAAATAATTTAATAGGCAGCTCAGGTGGTCTTGCCTGGCTTTCTGCTGAGTGTGTGTGGGCAGGGGGACACTGACATGCAGGACTTCTGCTAAATGGAGGGAGGCGGGTAGAGGGGGACAGTCGTGACTTGGCCAGATGCTGGGGGACTCAGAGACGGGTCAGGAGCCTGGGTCAGGAACCTAGGGCAGGATGCCTCCGATCTCCACTCAGAGGGACTTGCCCTCCTCCCAGGGTCTGCTGAGTGGGTGGGAAGGTCCCAGTGAGCATGTCAGGTAAGTGAGGTCAGCAGGGACCACTAGCATCCAGGGCACTAGCATTCCAGGCACAGGCCTGGAATCCACCACTCGGGAGGCTGCCGCAGGAGGATCAAAAGTTTAGGGCCAGCAGCAGCAGCTTAGCCAGGCCCTGAGCAACTTAGTGAGACTGTGTCTCAAAATCAAGTTTAAAGAAGGGGCCTGGGGATTGGCTGGGGTGGAGGTCTCCTGAGCTCAGTCCCCAGCAGGCGCACACCAATAGACTCAGGGCTCTTGGCTCCTGGAAGGACCGAGGGGAGCCTCGTGCTCTCTGAATGACAGCTTCCTCAATTTTTTAAACAAAGTGGTAGAAAGAAGACAGCATAGGCCAACATTTGCTAGGTGAGATGAATTTAGGGAAATTGCACAGAAGCCATTTTTTTAAAGAATTTAATAATGATGTGTTCATTGTCACCGTTTCCTTCTCTTTTGGTCTCCAATCTTTAAATAAGAGTTCTAAGTACAGCACGGCACCGTGGGTGAGTCATGGATCCCACAGGGTTGGCATCTGGGAACCCGGCCGGGGTCCCTGGGATAGACAGGTGTGGTCAGGACAGCTGTGGGCCTGTGCAGGCAAGAGCCCTGCATCCCCATGTGTTCTTCTGGGACACTCTGCAGACTTGCCGTGTCCTTGATGGCAGGTCACTCTGAGTCCTGCTCAAACTCCCTTAACACCTCTTGACAGCTGCCAGATGCCTTCAGAGGGCTCCTTCAGCAGGTGGCCAGTGGCTCTCCGCCTCTCTCTGCAGGGTGTCTTTGCTCCCTTCCTTCTGGAAGGCAGCCTGCCCTTCCCTCAGGGTAAGCTGCAGTGGCTTGGACCCTGGCCCTGGCCACTGGCTTCTGTTTAAGGGAGGAGGAAGGACAGCCTCTGCCTACCTTCCCACGGGGCCATGTGGCCCCAGGGAGCAGGGCGGCCTCCTGCACTCCTGCACGGCTGTCCTGGCCGCGGCCCCAGCAGCCGCCTCCACGGTGGGAGGCCTTTCCGCCCCAGCGCTGTCTAGACAGCCGTTGTGCCAGCCTGCAGCCGGGGCTGCGTGTGCCCGCGTGCCTGTGTTCACCCCCCCTGGAATGTCTGCGGCAGCCGCCCGCCACTGAAGAAATGTAGGTCACCCAGTGAGGCGGGCGGTCACGACCGGGGCTGGCGGCACACACGTATCGAGGTCACGCGGTCTGGGAGCAGAAGGGGCCGGTGCGTGAGGGGCAGACGGGCCAGCTCCTTCCTGCGGCTCTTTCTTCAGCACATTCGCTGGGGGACTCACATCTGGGCCTAAGGCATGTGGCTCTCTTGTCATAAAGCAAGAACGAGCACCTACTGTGCGTCTTGCCCTGACCCTTTCCTGAGCCGGGTGGTCTCTCGGGCCCCTCAGTAGCCCTGGGCAAAGGGTCCTGTCAGTACATCGGCCCAGCATGTGGTCTCCACTCACTTTACAGCTGGGGAAACTGAGGCGTGGAACAGCCTCCCAGCTGTTGAGAAGAATAAATAACAAGGGTCTGTTAGGACCCAGCGGGTCTCAGCTGCTCTCTGCATGGTGGGTAACGGGGCTGCTCCCCTCCAGCAGCCCCAGGGTGTTCCCATTTCATAGATGGCACAAAGGGGACGACCATGAAGCAAGTGTGTTCAAACCTGGAGTCAGGCTGCGGGCAGAGCTCTCAAACCTGAGCCTCTGTCCACCAGTTCAACTCCCCAGGCTGGGTTGGCGTTGGTCCTTGGTTTGGAGAAACCACCTGGATCTACAAGGCTGTGGAGTAGGGAGAGCAGGGCTTGTGCCCCAGCAAAGACGCCTTGGTGAGAAAGAGTTAAATGTGTCCACAAAGGCAGCCCCAGGGCGAGTCTCTGGGAGCCAGAACCCGGGGAAGGACATCTCCCGCCCAGGTTGACATCTCCTATCAGCATAACCCTCTGCTGCTCCTCACCCCTGTTAAAAAAGTCATCTAATCTCAGACTTTTCCATCCGTGGAATAAGAGACCGCGTGCAGGCCTGGGTGTGCACCTGGCAGCAATGACTGCGTAAGCATTTATAGGCTGGGGTTACAAGTAACAGGGTCTAAGAAACTAAAAGAAATACAAGGAAATGGCCCTTTGATCCTGGCCTCCTGGGGGCCGGGGAGACCCCACCCCCAACAGCTTACTATACAAATGTTAAAAATGCACAGAACTGAAGCCAGATATTCGCTGCCTGGGTTTGCTGGGCTGGTGTCATCTCCTCTCTGGTCCCTGTCCGTGGCAGGTCCCATTTTAAGAGGACACTATTGCCTGAGGGTGGCTGTCCTCATAGGAAAGGTAGGCATTCTGGCCACCGAGCAGGGCTTGGCCCTGACATTTGCAGGTGTGTTTGTTAGAATACGATGTTCTCAACCGCAGGCTGCGGGCAGTTGGCCGTGGTTCTTTCCCCTTTCTCAGGTTGTGTCTGCTTCTGCCTCAAACAGCAGCCAGCAGCCTTGGTCCTGAGGTGGCCGAGGCCCAGCCCTGTGCCCAGTGCCCCACAGCCCTGAGCTCGGTCCTGCAGCCACACGGAGCCTATTATCATCCTCCCTGTTTTCCACGGGGAGACGCTGAGGCCCAGGGAAGCTAGAGGGGGTGGCCGGGAGGCGGTGGACCTGCAGGCCCAGCTGCAGCACAAGCGGAGGGACTGCGCCTCGGATCCCGTGCTCGCTGTGTCGGCAGAGCAAAGGCGAGGGCTTCCAGCTGGGGGTGCGCACTCTGTGGGGAAACTGGGGCTTGGAAATAGATGGGCCGCCCCCTCTGGTCTGGTGTTCATGTTCCTGTGGATTTTCCCCCACCTGGAGGTCTTTGCAAGCACCTGGCCCTAAGACTTTTGCCAGGTTGGGCATGAGTCCCAGCAGCAGAGAGCTGGCCTGCACAGCCGCTGAACCTTGCGTGGATCCCCGCAGCGCCCTGAGGGACTGCAGCAGTGTCAGTCACCTGTCACTCTAACAGGCACCTGAGATGATCGATTACACGGAGGGAGGGTTTATTTTGGATCATGGTTTTGGAGGTTCCTGTTTAGGGTCAGACAGGCCATGGCTTCCGGGCCTTTCCTGGTGGGGACGGCTGGCAACGGCAGGATCTGTGTAGTGGAGCAGAACTGCTCACCTCACCCAGGAACCGAAGAGAGAGGAAGAACCTGGGGTGCCACAGTCACTTTAAGGGCAAGCCCCAAATGACCTGAAGACCTCCCTCTGTGCCCATCTCTTAAAGGTTCCACTGTCTCCCCAGAGACACGTGGGGTCCAAATCCTGCCCAAGTGGACTGGTCTTTGGGAATATTCCAGGTCCACACTAGCAGGCTGCCAGTTTGCGCCCCGTAAGCTCTCCAACTCTGCCTCAATCCAACGAGCCACCTGGGCCCAAGAGTTAGAGGTGTTTTTTTCCCAACCTTCATATGCCAGTTATACGTGTAATGTTAACTCACAATTCAACTGAATTATCACGTAAACTGAGAAATTGTGAATGCGAAAAAAGAGAGCAGTCAAATACTTTGGGACGACTTGATAAATATGAGTGGCTGAAAAATTTGCTGAAGAATTAGGGGACAGATTGCTACCAAGACTTAAAAATACATGAACAATGAAAGGCATCTGCACTCGGATCTCCTCATGAATGTCCTTCCGTTTTCACTCCACTTGAAAAGATGAGAACAATGAGGGCTAGGGAAAGTAAGATGGCCGCGGAAAGTCCATCAGTACAAACACAAGGCCGGGGTGCTCCGGAGGTGGTGAGGACCCTGGGCCACTAGACCCTTGGCTTTGATGATGTTGGTTTTAGCGCTGTGGCTGCCAGAAAGGTTCAGGGAATCTGCACATGCAGGAGCTTGGCTTGGCCATGGGTTCCAGCTCCAGCATCATCAAGCAGGACCAGGCCCATCAGTGGACAGCACCCAAGCTGGTCATGGAGGCGGTGCTGGTGAAGGCCAGCAGAAGGTTCAAAGGCCCTGGGTCAGCTATTGGCCCAGAAAGGGACAGGCGGGAGCACATTTCCCTTCCTGGTGGGGACTCCCAAGCTGGGCCCGACCTCCTCTGTTCCCGGGACTGTCCCAGCCCAGGGGGCACGTGTCTCATTCCTGGGCAAAATGCCCACGACCCTGGGAAGGTACCTACGAAGCCCAGCAAATGCACTTATGGCCCCTCAGGGACCCCAGTGTTTGGCGTCCCCGGGAACCAGACAGCAGAACCCGGGAGAGGAGAAGGGAGGCCCCGGAGACAGAGGCCTGGGCGCTGCTCCCAGGCCATGTTGACAAGAGGAGTCCACTCCCTCGGGGATTAATTAATGATGGCAGTCTCATTAACCGTTGTCTGACCTCGGGGCGGGCAGCGTGGGCCAGGGTCATTAACGATGATGCGTGTGGATCGTTAGAGAGACAATCATCTTCCTGCAGCCGCAGCTCCAACTGAAAACTCCCTGGGCCTCTGGTCTGCATTGTTCCTGGCACATAAACAAGGAGAGGGCTGTGGCGGGAGGGCGTCTGGGCAGCGTGAGAGAGGGCCTGCCAGCTGCAGGTGTGGCCTGTGACGGCTGCCCCGGAGGGCTGGGGAAAGGTCCCCGAGGGGGAGTGGGGACTGAGAGAGGCTGCTGGCTCTCACACCAGTGCCCTGGCTCTTAAAGTAGGACAGCCACGCCTGTGCGTGTCCACCTGTGCCCTGCCCCAAGCTGAGTGCTGCCCGTGTCATCCTCCAGGAGGCTGGAGGTTCTGGGAGGTCCCTCTTTTCTGGGTGGGCAACCTCAGGCTCCAGGACAGGCCCAAGAGGAGGGGGACCGAGGGCTGCAGGGCTGAGGTGGATCAGAGAGGCTGACTGACTGTAACAGTGGTTCTGATAAGCAGCCCTGGTCTGCCCAGGGTTGGCATCCAGTGCCCAGGGCACACTAAGTAACTAAGCCCCCAGCATCCCCTGAAGATGGCAGCGTGTGCATCTCCACTGGGCAGAGGAAGATGCTGAGGGGCAAGCTGGTGAGGAAGCTCCCCTCATCCATGGTCTTCAATACTTGCTCCCCACAAAAGCTGAATGCTCTCTGTGCTCTTCCAAGCAGCGGAGGCAGTGGGGTTGCTGGTGGGGCATCGGCCTGTGGGCCAGGCAGACCCAGGGTGCAGCCGTGTGCTGGCCAGGACTAGTTCACTGCCCGCGCCTCGCTCTCCTGCTCTGTGGAGCTAGAGGGGGCGCCATGATGGCCCTGGTGGAGGGCGGGACTCCGGGCTTTGCTCTAAGGTGGCTCCTCTCCTTTCAGCCTTGGGAGTTGGATTCCTTCAGTCAGAGACTTTACTTCAAGTGCTCAGAACGTGAATCCCTCTGGTCACTCTGACCCTTCTGCTCAGACAACTCCAGAAACTGAGTCTCTCCATCCACTGCCCCACCTCACTGGGACCCTGGAGAATGGCCAGATCAAATGTAGGATGGATGCCTCCGTTAAACTTGAACTTCAGGTTGAAAATACAATTACATCGTTGGTTTTAGTACAACCTACAAGATGTTTGGGACATACTGATAATAAACATTTGATTTATTGTTTATCTGAAGTTCAATTTTAACTAGGTGTCCTGTAGGTTTATTTGCTCCGACTGGCTATTGTGGCATAGGGTCAGGGGAGGGGCAGCCACAAGGGCATCCCAGCTGGACTTGGTCCTGTTAGTGACCAGGATTATGATTTGATGTTGGTCAGGGCCCTGTGCCAGGCCTTGAGGTCCACCCTCTTATCCTCAGTCCTTACCACCATTTTTCAGATGTAAAAACAGAGAGCCCCGAGGAGGAGATACCCTCCCAAGGACACATGTCAATGAAGCCCCGATTCTTCACTCTCTCCCCGCCTGGCCTCCGGGCTGAGACACGGCCCTTGCTCCCCACTCCCCTCCTGAGGCTGGAACGCTTCTCCTCCCGTGGCCTGGACTCAGGGTCAGTTCCTCCTGGGCAGGCTCTGGGGAAGCACACCCCTTCCAATTTCCCCACTCAGATCAGCTCCTGGGGAGATCCTGAGGCTCCCAGGCTGTACACTCTGGGTGGCTCATGGAATGGACACCATCCTCCATCACCCTTCCTGGGCTTCAGTGAGACCAGCCTCCCACTTCTGGCTGCATCCCTTCCTGGAGGCTACCCAGCAGCCCCAGCGGCTTACCAGCCATCAGAGGGCACACACCGGGCAGGGCAGAGCATCTGACTAGCTCCTCCACGATGCCCCCTGGAGCACGGGTACCTGGGATGCTTTTCCCCAGGGCAGGCAGCCTCTCTGGACCAAGAGGCCAGGTCTACCTTGTTCCATGTGGCCACTACTGTGGGGATGGTGGGCTTGCCTTCTACAGGCCCCCGCCAATCATGCTCCAGAACCAGCTCCAAGGGACTGAGACCTCAGACTGAAATTCTGTTATTCTCTGAGACTTTGCTCCATTTCTCTGACATTTTGAAAAGGCAGGTTGTCATGGAGAAGAAGCCAATGACACCATCTTGCAGATACCTGGGGGTAAGGGGCTCTGGTTCATGGCCACCGAGGGCAGCCACGTGTACTCATTCACGTGAAAGGACACGGCTGCTCCGTCCTGTCCTCCTGGACTCCAGCCAGTGGGCCAGGAGTGACCCATGCCCCTCACTGCCACCCTGCTCCCCTGCCAGGCACCTCTGCTGTGTCCGAGGTGGCCCTGCGGCATCTCAGAGATTTACGTGGAAGTCACGGGAAATTTTGAGAAATGTTTTGCTCTGCTGGAAGGGCTCCCTCTCACTTGCTCTGCTTTCCTTTCTTGGGTTGAGGCTGGCAGGAGGCTTCTGGCAACAGCAGCCATCTTGGGACCATTGGGCCATCTACATGAGGATGAAGTGGTGGACGTGGAACTAAGAACCCCTGACCCCACAGGTGCCATAATCATGGCCCAAGCAGCAGCCACCTGCCCAACCTCAATACTAGGACACAATGAAGCCACTATTAATGGGGGATTTTGTTACTTGCAGCCTAAAGCATCCCAACCCAATAGAGTTCAATGCATTTTGTCTGGAAGCTTCTGGAAAATCTAGGCAAAAAAGGTTAAAAATGTGGTCTCTTCTCCTCAAAGACTCACAGTCAGTCAGGGGACATTGAACGTGGGACAGTGGCCATGTGCTTTGAGTCCCTGGGTCCTAACACACCCCCTAGTGCCTTGCCTGCTGGGAGTTTGGGAGATCTAGTCTCCAGGAACAAGGGAGGAAACTGACTTCTCTGTTCTGCTCTGTTGCCCTGGAACTCTCTGGAACCACGTTCTGTCCTTTCCCCAGTTGACACTGAGCCCAGAGCAAGTGTGCCCACGCCTCGTTGTGCCGCGCCTCCCCTAGGGTCTGACCAGTAGCCCTGGTGTTTCTAATAGCAGCTGGCCTGGGAACAGCACTTTGAATAGTGAGACGAGGAGGGTGGCTGGCAGCCCTGAGACAGCCCCCCTGGTGTCCCCACCCTTGTCTCAGTCCCCTTGGACCTTCTGTTTCAACTGCTGAAATGCCCCCCATGTCCCATGTCCTCCACAGCCTGATTGGGTCCTGCCTTGTGGACCTGAGACCCTTTCCTGGGCTTCGCCTGCGCTCAGTGGGACCCTCCTGGCTTGTCCAGGAAAGAGGGGGTTCTAGGGATGTGCTCTTTGAAGAAGCCCAGGCAAATGAGGTGAGTGGTCCAGCTGATGGGGTGAAGACTGAGCCGTTAGACACAAGGAGGGGCCTTGGAACCCAGCAGGGACACCCCCAGAGGTCCAGCCCAGATCAGCACACAGGGTGAACATGGGAATTCAGGCACCAGTGAGAGGGGGCGCCTTGTTCTTGGGAGATTCCTCTGCTTGCCCAGACCTGGGTCTGCAGGCCTGGCTTGTTGGGGGACTGGACACTCACTCCCACCCCTATGGGCTTGCTGCTGCCACACGGGGCTGGAAAAGGAGCATGTCCAGGGCCCCTCGTTGAAGTAGTAGGAAAGGCTGGGCTGCGCAGAGCCAGGTCATAGGCTCTGGCCACCTTCTGGTTTGCCGGGGCCTCCCCTGCCTTCCACCAGCCCTGGGCGACTAATGATTTGCTCAGCTTCTTAATGAAAAAAATATGCACTGTTCCCAGCTGAGTGCCCTTAATTTGTCTCATTTGTGCCTAAAGCATGGGATGTCGGGTAAACCCGTGTCAAGCAAAAGGCTATTACCATAACGCCACGAGCCTCTGGCGGAGTCTGTTTGGAAGGCCTGTCTTTTCCCTAACAAGACAGGCGGGCGGGAGGACGGCACTAACTTGAAGGCTCCAAGTGGCGGTCACGCTTTGTCTGTGGACTGGCTTTTACTTTGGCCCTCACAGTGGCTTTATTTTTTTAAAAAAGCAACCAACATTTAAAAATTGGAAAATGTAACTGCAAATCTAGGTTTCTAACTTCTCTGAACAATCTAGCCTTCCTGAGTGGACACTAACGCACACTGGGCGGGGGGTGAGGACAAGCTGCTCCCCAGGTGCAGTAGGCCGGGTGGGGGCGGGGGAGGGGCGTGAGCTCCACAGCAGCTGGGCCCCTGTGGCATGCACTCGGGTCCCCTCTGAACCATTTCCTGTGTGACTCTAAGTGAGCAATGCTACTGATATCCACAGTGTTCTTACCAGCGTGTGATCAGCATTGGATTCACGCCCTTCCCAAAGGGGGCCTTCCCTCTGTGAGGTTTGGATGCGAGGTGGGGTAGTAGGAAAGGCTGGGCCGGGCAGAGTGAGGTCATAGGGTCTGGCCACCTTCCGGGTGTGCTGGGGCCTCCCCTGCCTTCCACCAGCCCTGAGTGATTAATGCAGGAAGTTTCAGAGGTAAAATGATGAGAGCTGTGGCCTCACCAGTGGATTAATCCATTTCAAATAGGTTAATCGGTAGCAACTGCAGGCAGGTGGGGTGTGGCTGGAGGACGTGGGTCACTGGGTGGTATTTTGTTCCATCCCTTGCACTCGAGCTCGCCCTGTTTCCTGGGCACCTAGAGTAGAACCCCCCTCCTCCACCCCCCTCCTCCAAGGCACTCTACCTCACCTTGAGGCTCAGAGCCATGGGGTCGGCCGACCTCGGTGATGCACGGAAACCACGAGCCAGAAGGCACTTTCCTCCTCTAAGTTGTTTCCGCTGGGTCTTTGGGTCAGACATGCAGAACTGCCTGTCGCCGTCCCACACCTGCAGGGCCTTGGACCTTCCTGGGAAGGAAGCGTTGGTGGGTGCTGAGCTAGAACTTCAGAATCAAGGTTCCACGCCTTCCGGGCCTTGTGAGAAGGTGTGCACTCCTCCTAGTAAGAGTGAGGTTTCATAGCAACTTTCAGAGGGCCCAGGGAGTACAGTTCATGGTTGCAGGTGTCCTCCTGGGCATCCTGGGAAGCTGCCCAGGGAACAGTCCCCCCGGGTATCTCTGATGCCTGTCCCCATGCAGCTGTGTGACAGGGAGTGTTCATCCTGACACCTGTGTGTGTGTGTGTTTCCAGGGATAAGTGTCATAAAGACACGATTCTCAGAAGGGAAAACTGAAGGATCAGGCTTGTCTCAGTACTTGATTATTATTATCTTTTTTGTAGGAATAAATTCAAAGGCATAAAAAAGGTGTTACCGTATAGAAATGTGAAAATTAGCAGATAGAAAACACATCTGTAGTTTGTGTTACCGCTCAAGGTAGTGTCTATTTAAATGTGTCTATGATAAATGGAAAAGCTACGAGTCAAATGTGCTTAGCGGTGTTCACTGGCGGGTAGCTGGGTTGTGCCTGTTTTTTATTCTTATTTTTTTAAAGGAGGTTGGTAGCCAGCTCTGTTTCCAGGGTGAGATTCCTTCAAGCGGCTCCATAGAAATGAACACCTGATCACCAGGGACCCAGGCTGAACCCTGAGTGGGTGCTAGCGCTGGCCTCCCACTGCAGTTGTCTCAATGACGTGCCCTGCTCAGCATCTGCTGGGTTGCCTGTCACAGAAACTCAGGGCCTGCTGAACCCCACAGAGCTTCGTTTGACGGCCCCAACGTAATAGGAAGCTGGGTGGCATGCGTTCACCCGGTGACTCTTCAGGCTGCAGGAACCCAGCCACCCTCTTCTTCCAGCTCTCTGATCCCTGCAGTGTTTTTCATCCTCACGAGAGGAAAACGGCTGCTTTGTCCTCAGTCATCACATCCATAGTCCAAAAGGAAAAAAGGGAGAATAGGGAAGAGGAAAATCCTTTTTTTTTCCCAACCAAGTAGGCCACGGGAAGTCTTCTGACTCCTCTCTGTCCAGCACTGGGTCACGTGATCATTTTCAACTCTAAGGAGGTCTAAGAAGTTAGTTCTGTTAAATAGGCACATTATTTGCAGAATAAGATTCTCTGAAGTAGAAAGTGGCTCATGGCTAAGGACTTTGCAGAGTTCGTCACCAATAACACAGCGGTCACAGTACCATCTCCCACTGGTCCCACCGTGTGCGAGAACCACGCTGAATGCATTGTCTGTCTCATTTTAGCCCCTTGGGGACTTTTATTACTATTCCACATCACAGAAAATGGAAGTGGGACTCTGCCTGGGGCAAAGCCACTTGCCCAAGGCCACACAGGATGTCCGCTGGCACCAGGATCCCAACACCATCCCAGCTGGGTCCAGAGGGACAGACTAGGAAGGACAGGCTTGTACCTGAGCAGGAATGTCAAAAAAGGGACACTTCTCCTCACTCCAGACTCGGGTCTTCTGAAGACCAGGGCTGCTTCAGCTGTGACGTGCACTGAGGACCTGCAGGGTTCCGGGCGCCCCCGGCCCTGCGCGCTCACAGGCTGTGGGAACACCCCAGCACCCGGCCCTGCAGAGTGCTCGCCTGGCCCCAGGCACATCCACACTGGTGTTGGGTCCCTCAGTGCCCACAGGGAAAGCCCACAGTGCAGACCCCAGGGAAGAAATGCACCCCCCCCCCACAGGAGCCCAAAGGAAACTGTCGCTGGGGTCCCCATACTCAGGAGAGCTTTGCCCTCATGTCCTCCTCCAGGGACCCTTTGCCCCTGCAGGGAGGTGGGTCTGGGCTGCAAATTTTGCTCCCTGAACTGTGCTGTGGATGCTCACTCTCCAAAGCCCTCCCACCGTACCCAGCCCTCGCCCACCCTCCTGGTGGCCTTGCAGGGGGCAGGAGGTACACATCCTGTCCGCTGGTACCTGGTGACCGTCAGAGTCTACAGCTCTCAGCCCCAGGGCTGGCTGCTACCGCAGTCCTGCCTCGTCAGGAAGGTCACTGGGCTGACCTTAAGTTCAGGTGAGTTAGAGCACCGAGGTTGTCTTGATGGAGTCTTCACCATCTCAGCCCTGGTTCCAGTGCTATTAAGGGGAGAATGCGCACAGTTACAACCTTGGGAACACCTCTGTCCCCTACAGCCACCCATGCCTTTGAGCATTCATGGTCCTGTATGAAAGGGGTCGAATCAGCTTTCACATTTTGAAAGAAAAGTCCAGGAAGGAAAAAGGAGGAAATGGAGGTTCGCCATACTCCAGCCACCACACCCCAATCCGTGGATTCCCTGCCAGTTCCTGCTCCATGACAGGTGACCCTGAGACACCCTGTAGGGACAGCTTCCCTCCAGGTTCTGTCGCAAGCCGCGTTGCAGATGTCATCCTTAACACTCACGTGCACATTCCACCATGAGGAATTCTGTAGCTTATTCAATGAACTCTTTTAACATGAGACGTTTACTTTTTTAAAAAGTGAAATACTGCCACGATTAACATCCATTTATATTAATCTGTTTTCATTTCTAGATTATTTTCCAGGGCCAGATCACTAAAAGTGGAACACTGAATACAGCAGGCAAGTGTTTTTAACATGTTTTTGCACATGTGCACGCGCGCACACACACACACGCACGGTTGCTTTTCCTGAAGTTACCTCTAGAGAACCTCTGGTTCCCACACGTCCCCAGTGCTGAGTGTTGCTATTTTGAAAACCTCTATTGGATTGGTTTTGGGGATAGTGCCTCATTGGTGGACTCCAGGTGTAGACCTCTGCAGATAATTTACTAACCAGGAGTTACAGCCCAGAGTGAAAGTCCCCACAGCATTCCAAGGCTTGACCTTGAAGACTTGACCTCTGTGGCAGGCACTGTCCACTGCCTGGCAGCCTTGGGTGGTCAGGGGGCAGGGCGGACCATTGTCAGTCTCCCATCCACAGATGTCTGAGCCCGCAGGATGAGGCCTGGAGACAGCTGCCCTTCTGGGTTTTCAGACCTGGCTATCTGGGGGGCAGGGATGACGAGGTTCTGCCCTGTTCTCCACTTGTTCTGAGACAAACCTCCTCGAAGGCAGGGCTCAGGTTCCACATGGTGTAATCCGTCCATCCTGTGGTCCAAAGACCATTTGGGACCACATAGAGGATTTAAAAACCAGGGGGAACAGGTGATTGTCCCCCATGCTTTAAAGATTACACTGAAGCTCAGGTCAGGCTGAGAACAGGGAGACTGGCTGCAGCTGAGTCTCCTGGGCCCTGTGGCATCTCAGGGACACCAGTGGCTTTCATGAACCCTGCTGTTAACCCGCTAGACACCATTTTCTTCCCAAGTCTACGTCCATCTCTGTCCATACCCGGGGCAGCTGGGGTATTTGTCATCCAGCTGGAAAGCAGACCCAGTGCCCAAAGAGCCCTGCTGACTTCCAGCTGCATGTGACGCTTTCAAACTGGGGTTAAGTGGCAGGTGAGGGGGAAATCAGACCCCTAAGGCAGGTCTGGGTCTCTGAAATGAAGTGTGCTTCCGGGGGCAACCGAGCTGAGGAAGGATGGCTGCTGTCAGAGCTGGGACACCTGAGACCAAGTCCAGCTGGCTGACCTCAGGGAGCCACACCGTCGCTGTCCTCCAACAGCCTCATTGTGGTGATGAGTAAGCGTCATGGTGAAAGCTACCCCTGCTTCTAGGCAGCACCCAGACCTGAGCAATCACAGGGTGACCACCATCATGGTTGACCCAGCAAAGGAGGGTCACAGCCTGGGTGGGTTTCGGTACCACCAGCCTTATTTGTAAGTCTGTGTATTGTATCTAAATGAGGCCCATTATGTTTTATATATGGACATATACGACATACTGCTCCTTATCTCATATCGACACCTGGGTACGTGCTTATTTACACACATGCATACTCTCACATATATGTGTGGACAGCTCTACACACGTAGGCATGAAAAACACACGTGCATATATTTATAATGATGTAGCCATGTGCATGTCCATCTACGTTTCTTTCTCTGTGTTTTATTATAAATCATGGACACACCATATTTTGTAATGAAAGAACAGTTTGAATGAATTTTTATTTATTTCTCCATGGCTTTTCTCCAATCAAAATGCTTTTTGAAGAAACCCCTAAAAGTTACATTAAAAACCAGATGGATCTGTAGTGTCCACCCCAAATCTGGCCAGCTGGAGTAACTGAAGGGGCCCACGTGGTAGGGTAGATTCACCCCTGAGCTCCAGAGCCTGCTGTGGTACTGAGGGGCTCAGGCTTGGCCTCTGCATTGATGGTGACATCAATGACTTTGGCCCTTTGTGGTGCTGACAGTGTGGCCCCCAGCAGACAGGTGGCCACGTTCTGGTCACTTAGCCAGGCACACCATCCAGCATGGCTGGCTGCCACTTTCCCTAATGTCACGACTAAATAGGTTGGAATCTCTGAGGCCATGGTGAATGGAGCTGCAGGTGACTGCCTGGGGCTGCTTGGTGGCCTGAGGCCCATAGGGTGGGCTAGGGGGGTCCTCCCCAGGGGGCTCCCTGAGCATCAGTCAACAAGGCAAGCTGGCAGAGCCCCTCTGGCACAGGATCTACAAGGAGATTGTTGGGGCCACAAAAAGTGCCCAACTTCTTTTGAGATCAGAAGAAACAGCTTGGAGGGACGGTCTGGGCACCTTGGAGTGGCAGTGATAGGAGGAGGGTCCCCCAAGCCATGCTAGAGAGTTGGGAACCAATCAGGGAGTAGAGCCCCAAGGTGTGCACAATGTGGCAAAGTAGGGGACAGGGAAGGAAGGATGGGGAGGGATATCATGGCCCAGAGTGGTGGGAGACCCAAGGTGCCCTCCTGGGAAGCATGGGACAGGCTGGGTGTGGTCTGGGCTGTGACTTGGAGTAGTAGACAGATGCAGAGATGGCCTCATGGGCATGTGCTCTGGGTCCCCTGGTGTCCCATCTCCTTGGGCAGCTGTGCTGACCCTCACTCCCTCCTGCCTGCCTCCCCCCACCTCCCCTGCCTGCACCCCCTTATCTGGCTTCCTGCCCTCTGCAGGGAAGCTGTCGCCCGGGTCTCTGAATGTACAGGTACTTTGGCTGTCATTTGTTCTGACTTTCAGCAACTTCCTGTGCCAGCTGAATGCTCCCTCCTCCTGGATTTTGCGAAGCCAGCTCTGCCTCTGGCTTCCTCCCAGCTGCCAGCTGTAGCTGCCAGATGCCCGGCAGGCCTTGTCCCATCAGCAGCTGGGCTTTTCCCGGGGCCTCCTCCAGGGCCCTGGCCCTCTGCTCTCTCTTCTCTCTCGGTGGGTCCCCTAAGCCCATGGCTCCAACCCCTGCCTGGGCTGAGGCCAACTCAGCAGCTCTGAATTTCAGATGGACAATGAGCTCTTCTTCCTGTGCTTCCCAAGTATCTCGAAAGCCGGCCTGCGTGTGATCTGGCCACCCTAGTCTCCCCAACGGTGTCCCCCAAACTGATCCCCTCAACCTAAACGGATCCTCCTGCTTCAGACCTGCCTGCCCACCTCCTACCAGGCCATGGCAATGCACTGAAGTCCCAGGAGACCCAGACCCAGACTCGCCATCTACCCCCACCCCTCGCTGACCCCAGCCTGACAGGGCTCCTCGCCTTCTGTTCTTATGCAGCTTCTCCAAATGACTTGTGCTTCCTCCTGGGTGACCATGACTCCCTCCTCCCTGGATCCCTTCCTCCCTGAGTCTCTCCGTCCTCCCTCCCTTTGCTGCAAAGCCTTCTCCAGAAGGACCTTGTCACATTTGCATGGCTTGTGTCATGTGGCTTTCCACTGCTGGCAGGTGAAGCCACCACCACAGGCACGAGCCTGGACCTGCCGTGGTCCAGCCCCACCTCTCCCCCAGCCCCTCGTGCCTGCTGGGCTGGACCAGGGTGAGGAGGAGCATTGGCCCCAGGTGCAAAAATTAAAAAGGCACTGAGTCACTCAAGAGTTGAGATCAACAATATTCCAGTGCAATATTTTAAAATAAAATATTTGCAAAATGCAGGACAAAGTCTTAGATCAAGATGTGATCTCCCTTGTGTGACGTGCTGACTGACCTTGCCCCTGACCTGCCCTGTCTTGATTTATAATTTTGACATTTTATTCATTGAGGTTTTTTTTTCACTAGTTTTGGTTGTTTATAAATGTTGCCTTGAAGTCATTGATATGCTATCTTGATCATGAGTGTCGTAGCACCTCCTTAAATTTGGGGTACAAGATAAGTGGACCCTCTCTAGTCCAGAACTTGTGTCCTGGCTTTCAAGCACCAGCCTCAGGGCATCCCCCAGATTCTCTGGCTCCCAGGGTCCCCTCTGCCTGTAGGCATTTGGCAGATCTCATTTCATCAGGGCACTGTCCCCTGGGAGATGTCCCCTCAACCACAGACCACAGCCTCGTCCTTCAGCTCGTCTGGCTCCACGTGAGACTCAATGTTTGCGTCTGTCATCTCCGTAGTTACATGGAACAGTACTCAGGGACCAGATGATCTGGGTGCCCCCGGGCAGTGCCAGGAACGTGGAGGAGTAGTGAGCGAGTTAGTGAACCAGGCAACCCTGCTGGAACCTGGGGTTTCCCACAAGCTTCGTGTGCCATGCTCAGACTGTTATGCCCCGTGGAATTCAGAACTTGAGAAACAAAGCGCTGTCCTTGCGGGATAAATTCCTTAGCTGGTCCAGTAGGAGAGTATCCGGGCTTAAGCTCAACTTTACAATCTGCTTCTTGCAGACTGGCAGTCTTGAAGGATGTGCGAATTTGGGAACTATCCATGGCATGCCACGAGACTCCAGCAGCTCCTTCTCCCCAGCACAAGCTGACACTCGGTGGCTGCTCAGCGTTGGCACCTGGACGAGAGCGTGCAAGGGCTTTCGCTTCTAGCCACAGTGCACACTTCTCTCCAGGACCAAGGCCGCCTGTGCATGGCTTTGCCCTGCTTTGACGGTCAGGGACCAGGGTCAGGGTAGGCTCCTGATCATCTCCTCATCTTGCAGTCAACAACTTCACTGTATTTCTCTTGTTTCTCCACCGTGTCCCACTCAAGGTGGAAGCAAGGGTTGACTTCTGGGGCCAGGAGTGTGAAATTATTTAGATCTTGCATTTTTACCTTGAAATCTATTCTCCATTTAAAATTTGTCTCCAATCTCTTCTGTATCTTTTTGACAGAATACCTAGTTCCCCTGCTGAGTCTTTGGGCAAGATGTCCCTTGGGGATGAGCTGTTTTCCGGCCCTGTGCCTATTTTCTGGTGGCCAGGGCTGGGTGAAGTCCAGCAGAGCAGACCAGGGGCTCAGCATGAGGAGACTTCTGCTGGATTCTGCCCAGCACTGGCACCCCTGGGCTTCCCTCCTTTACCCCAGCCCACCTGCACCTCACTGAGGGCAAGAACAAAGGTAACGTGGTGCCAGATGACCTCCGCCCTTCACTGCACCATCCACCACCTGTCCATCTCACACACATTGGAGTGGAGGAGATGCCAGCCAGACATCTCCTGGGCCTCTCATGGGGACTCTACAGAGACCAAGTCACCCACAGTACGAACATCCACTCACTCATGGGTTCACCTTAAAGAAATAGTTACTTAAAGTTGTCGTGTGCTGGATACCATGCCAGATGCAAGGACAGGACACAGCAGGGACCAGGCAGCCCAGCTTTCTGTGAGCGTCCTGCATTTCAGTGACCTTTACGTCTTTGCTTAAGCGAAACCAGCTTGGAAGGAAAAGAACTGTGCCTGTGATTCAGTGAGCTGGGGTGTGCCCAGGCTCCCTGTCTGACAGGGCCTTCGGGTGCCCTCAAAGGGAGGTTTGTTAGGTAGACTTGGCAGCTGTGGCCAAGCCTCTAGGAATCAGGACTCAGGGGGCTGGAACATCACCTCTGAGCTCTCTACAAGGCTTCCATCTGTGCCCTGCTCCCAACAGCCCAACTGAGCCTCCCTGTCCCAGGCCCTAAGGATGCCCACTAGCAATGCACATTTGCAGACTAGACCTGCTGGGCCCTGAGGGTGGACTCTGCCAGTGTTTCCATTCGCCCCTTTGGTCCTACAGTATCTGCTAACATCTGGCCACCTAGGTTCTGCCACACCCACCTTTGGAAGTGCTAACCTTTCATTCACCAGTTAATTTGCTGGGCTCAGTATCTTTATTACTGGCCTGCATTTAGGGGGAAGGATCACCTCCTTTTTTTGAGAACATGTGAATCCATGGGGGACAGGGTCTAATCATGTTTTCTGGGATATGTGCTATGGCCAGAAGCCCAGAGCTGGCCCAGAGCACTCTGCCAGTGCCAGAGATCAGGGACCACTCAGGCACGAGAAGGAGTGGGTGGCTCCATGGCTTTGGCACAGAGAGAAATGGTAGTGATCAGCCAGAAAGAGTGGAAACAACAGCAGCAGCAGACCCAGAAGGGGTACGGTCACAGGAAGGAGAAAACTGTCCTGCGGCCAAGAAAGGTAACGCGACACAGAATGGCATCCAGGGCGGAGACTCCGAGGACTGGGGGCTTCAGATGCGGCATCTTCCCCTGCCTGCAGGTTGGGCCACGGTGACCTCACAGCCAAGTGCCCTGAGGACAGAGCCAAGCCTCTGTGCCATCAGCTGGAGGTGGCTTCCTTCCTCGAGGTTGCTGAAGTGCCAGGAAGGGCTATAGCCAGGCCACCCCTAGAGTCACCTCCTGTAGTCAGGGTCTGACCCTGAACCAACCTTCTGATTCCAAGTCCCTACTCTCCGTGCCCTGTCTGAACACCTATCTCCTCAGGGTGCTGTGAGGTGCACAGCTCTCCCTGGGGAGACCCAGCCTGTCCTTAGGCCCATCCAGAAGGTCGCCTGCCCACAAGGGGCAGCTGGCACAGTCCCCTCCAGGCCCCAATCTGCCGGCCCCAGCTCTGCCATCTCAGCAATTTCTTAGCCTTTCTCGGTCTCTGTCACCTCTCCTGTAAAACGAGGCTGTTCTTCTAACCACTCCTTGTGTGGTTCTGGGGTTCAAGGAGAGAGCTAGTGTCCAGTCCAAGCTTGGCCCCCTGTTGGACATCATTAGTGCATGATAATCCCACCTTCCATGACAAGGTGTCAGGAAGGCGAGGGCATCTTCCCCTGCAACTTTAAGTCATGAGGTCTACATACCTTGAATGAGGCTCATACATGACATTACTGTGCTCACACACAGACACACAAGGGCTGGAAATGTTCTAGAAGTCAAATCTTGGTGCCTGGGCTTCGGACCTTCAAGAATGGTACGTAAGCTTGGCCTCCAGCTTGGGTCCTCCTTTTGCACCGGTCTTCAGTGGCCTGGAGGACCTCCCTTGCAGGCCTGGGAAGGACGCGAGTCCATGAATCTAGAGAAGTGCTGGCCAAAGCCACTAGGAATCAGGATTCGGGGGGCTGGAACATCACCTCTGAGCTCTCTTCAGTGTGCCCAAGGCAAGGCTTCCTTCTGTGCCCTGCCCCCAACAGCCCAACTGAGCCTCCCTGTCTCAGGAAAGCCCAGGGTCCAGCCTGTCCAGCAAGGGATGGGGCTTGACCTATGATTGAAATCCCCTCCTCTACCTCTGAGACTAGCAGGTGGCACGCTGGGCTGGAGGTGCAGGGTAGCTTGCCCCTGGAAGTGGGTTTCAGGCCCCAGGGGTTCAAGACTTTAGCAAAGATGATGATGTCCTTTTCTACAAACTGAGGACAACCACTTTTGTCACTGTGACCAAAACATCTGACAAGAATAATTCAGAGGAGGAAAAGTTTATTTGGGGTGCACAATTTTGGAGGTCTCAGTCCATAGATGGGCAACTCCATTGCTCTGATCTCAAGGTGAAGTAGCACATCGTGGGGAAAGGGCCCAGAGGACAAGACCTGCTCAGCTCATGGTGGGGTCGGGAGCACAGAGACAGAGAAGGAAGGCCACAGGGAAGTCACCCTCCTCCAGAGAATACCCACAGTGACCCACCTCCTCTAGCCATGCCCCACCTGCCTAGGCCCACCACCCAGTCCATTCAAACTAGGACGGATTGATGAGGTCACTGCTCACAGTCAGTCACTTCACCTCCAAACACTACTGCGTCAGAACAGGAGCTTCTCAGGGCTGGGCCTTCTTCCCAGATCAGAAAACCCTCCTCACCTCTAAGGCCTGTGGTGAGCGTTTAGTGGGACAGTGTGTTCAGACATGTGCCGAGGTCCGCACGTGGTAGACAGGCAACCAGGGACAGCTGCTATGAAGATGCTTAGGTCTCACTGAGATTTCTCCCCAGTCCACAGCACCTAACGGAAAGGTGAGGGGGGCTCAGAGCTGGAAGAGTTCTCGAGACATAAGGCTGGATCCTCTCTGCTGTCAGGTGGTGACAGAGCTATGGAGAAAATGAGGAGGTGGAGGGAGATGGTGGTGATGGTGACCTTGATGAGAATGTTGATGATGACAGCTGGGATGGTGGTGATGGTGATGGTGATAGTGTTGATAATTGTGATAGGGGTAATGGTAACAGTGATGATGATGGTGGCAATGGTGATGATGGTGATGGTGATGGTAGTGGTGGTATGGTTTTAGTGGTAATGGTGATAATGATGATTATTGTGGTAATAGTGATGGTGACGACGGTGATAGTAATGTGATGATGGTGGTGGTGATGGCGGTGGTGGTGATAGTTGTGATAGTGATGATGATAGTGGTGTTGGGGTGGTGATAGTCATGATGGTGGCGATGGTGATAGAGATGTTAATGGTAATAGTGGTGATGGTGGTGGTATGCGGACGGTGTTGATGGTGATCATGATGGCATGATGGTGGGGTTTGGTGTTGGTGGTATGATGAGGATGATTATGGTGGTAATGATGGTGGTGGTGGTGATTTAAATGTAGGGTGGTTACATATAATTTGTGTAAAGATCTGAGGAATATAAGGGAGTAACCCTCTGTAATAGAGAAAGGAACTGATTTCCAGGGGAGGGAGGAGCAGAGCTGAGCCCTGAGTGGGAACAGTGGTGGACCCCGAGGGAGGAGCCAGTGGGCCTGAGCAGAACCAGCAGGGCAGCCGTGTGTGGGCAGAGCAGAAGCATCCAGGGGTCAGTGAGCAGGACCCAGGCACGGCCAGGACTCCAGCCTGCAGCCTGCATGAGAAGGGGATCAGGGGCGGGCCGTAGGCAGAGGTGCGAGGGCCTGACTCGAACCCTGGTGGGATCACTCTGGCCGCTGCATGGCAGATTAGGACCCCGGGAGCAGGGGAAGGCCAGGGAGATATCTACAGGGAATCAGAGCACAGTCTCCTAAAAGAAGTTCTCTGTCTCTTCTGGAGTTTGAATTGACACATTTGACCAAACAAATGTGGGAGCGAGGGTGTGGCCCTACCCCGGAGTCCTGCTGTCCACCTGAGCCTGATCAGGGCTTCGTTTCTTCTGAGGTCGTCCCTTGTGAGCATGTCACCTTTCTCCACTGTGGGTGGGGACTGAGAGAGCGGTGATGGAGGCTAGGGCTAGACGTGCCCTAGCAGGGGTTTCAGTCTGGAGGACTGGCCCTTGGCTCTGGCCAGGCCAGGGAGCCAGCATCTGTGGCCTGACTCCGGCCTGCTGAGCAGGGTAACAGATCCAGTGGCTTCCCAGGCAGGACAGGGCAGGGAGGGCAGGGCGCCGCAGAGGCCCTAGGCCGTGCCTGTCCTGCAGAGGCTTGGATCTTCAGGAAAGGGCAGGGAAAGAAAGGCGGGTGCCGTGTTGCTTCAGCTGGCGGCGGGAGGAGCTCTGTGCTCCAGGAAGCAGCTGGCACACACTTGCCATTGGTCCACAGGGAGGTCACTGTGTGGGGCTGTCCCATCAGGGTGGACATCCCGAGATCCACAGTGACTGACATCAGTGCTGGAGGGGAAGAGGCTGGAAGGGCATCTGGTGGCCAGAGGGGCCAGTGGTGGTCCTTCAGTGAGGTGGACTTTCCAGAGCCTGTGTCCCTGAGATGCATGTTTCAGAAACCCTTGTGGGTAATTATTGTAAACAGAATGGTGGGGCAGTGAGGGTCAGAATGTGAGAGGGGGCTCAGCCGAGGCAGAGGGGGTGCTCAGTCACCAGAGCCTCTCCTCACTGGCCACAGGCCTCCCTGCCAGCGCAGGGCCCCACTTGAGCCCCTGGTGCTCGTCCCCAGTGCTCTGCCGCCTCCTTCACCGCACTCCCACCAGGCCTGCAGCTGGGCCGGGGCTGCCTCCCCCAGGGTACGTCCTTCTCTCCAGGGCCCGGCTCTGTCTTGTGTGGGGCTGTAGTTCTTTATCAGGGACCATCCTGCCCTGGGTGTTTGGCAATGTCTGGAGACATTTTCACTTGCCAAAACTGAGGAGGCAGGACCTGCTGCTGGAACCTGACGGTGGAAGCCCAGGATGCTGCCGAACACCCTGTGAAGCCCGGGTGGCCTTGCATGGAGAATCTCGGGGACCCGGGCTGGGCTTGAAGAGGTGGAGGCATCTGGAGAAGGGCTCCTGGCAGCTCTGGGATTGTCTTGGGTGGGAACACATTGCCCTCACTGTCTACTAGTCTCTGGGAGTTTAAAGGCCACCACTGCCTGCCCTTCTGACCTGCAGGGTCCCCTGTAACTCACAGACCCAGCAGGAAGACCGGGAAGAGGCCTTTGGACAGCAGAGGAAATCTGGGAGCTGTCCTGGCCTTGTAGGGGTGCAGGACCTAGGAGACAGGGGGTGCTAATGTCTCCTGGGTGAAACACAATTGCAGTGACACCTGGCCACAGAGGACTGGGCACACAGGTTGACCACCCAGCTCCTGCTTCTCAGGGCTGCTCTCACCAACAGCCAGCCGCCCTGGACACAGGACTGGACACAAGAGTTTGTCTTCTTGGAGCCCTTTATTCTCCATGTGGCTGTGATGCCTGCAGGTGCAAGGAGGTGTACCCTGGCTCCCCCAGTGAAGGATGGTCCCTGGCTGCTTCACTGCCGCCTACAGTGCTGTAGGGGCTGCCTGGCCCAAGCCAAGTCCCTCCAGGGACCCAGGGCCAGACTCCCCCTTAGCAGGCTGGATGCTGGGAAAGCCTGCCTAGGGGTCATCTGGAGGGCACTGTCAGGTGCCTCGGGGATGAGGAAGCCTCAAGAGAGCTGGCAGCAGTCTTCCCCCGCGGGGCCTGTGCAGGAGAATGTCACCAGCCAGCATCTTGCATGCCACCCGGGAAACCTGTGTGCTAAGCCGTGCCCGATCTCCTGACCTGTGGACACCTGGAGAGAAGAAAGAAGTCAGGTTAAAAGCCACTAAGTTTGTGGAAACTGTTCTGCAGCAGAAGAAAAATAAGTCAATTCCCATTAGTAATCACGAGCTTAGATGCTGCGTGTGCACCAGATAGTGAGTGGCCTCCTTTTGTCATGTCCATTCTCTGTCCATCCATCCTTCCATCCACCCACTCATCCATTTGTCCATCTGTCCATATATGCACACGTCCATCCATCTACTCACCTACCCACCCACCATCCTGCTGTGGACAGGTCACCACAAGGAAGTATGGTGTCCGGCAGCAGTGTCACGTATGGAGTCCCAGTGTGTACTGCTCCGTCTTGTGACTTCCCTTACTTGCAGTTTGACGGCAGGCAGCAAACCCTGACCAGTGTCAAGAGGGCCCTGAGGGTATTGCCATCCAATCTGAGCTGTGGACAGCCAACCGTGTGTGTGTGTGTGTGTGTGTGTGTGTGTGTGTGCACGCGCACATGTACAGAACTTTCTGCGTGGACCCGGCTCTCTGGCTGGCCATCAGTGGGAGACCAGACACAGATGTTAAATATCGACAGCGGATGTGAGATGACTCAAGAAAGACTGAGCGGAAATGAGTCCTCCTGCAGGCCTGGCATCTTCATCAGTGACAATGTCTCCAACAATTTGATGATGCTCACACATGCCGAGCAGATGGGCTGGGTGGGGCCGGCAAGTGAGCTGGTGGGTAGGGAAGTCCCCGCAGGGGCCACTGAGGGCAAAGTGGAAGAGAAGGGGCTGCCTGTCCTCACCCAGCAGATAGGCCCCTGAAATGACCCCGTTCCCTACCTGAGACACCGGCCTTCGCGTCCTCGCTCTCTGTTCTATGTCCCAAACTGCTGGGGACTTGGGGAGAATTCTGCAAGGAAGAAGGCCATCACTCATTCAGAGACGTGCTGTCAGCCTGAGAAGCAGAGGCATTGTGGGCAGGCTGGGTGTGTGTGTGTGTGTGTGTGTGTGTGTGAGCCTGCACTACACGGGCGGGTTTGGCTTACTCCATTATTGATAGCTCCTGGCTTCTGGCTTTGGAGCCTGTGGTGCTCTGGGGCTGGCCCAGAAAGAAGAAGAGAGGAGGAGGAAGAGAAGGAGGCAGACACGGGTGTGTTAGTGCGTGAGTGTGAAATTGCTAGCTTGCAGGCAGCTTCACTTGGGACTTGGAGGTGGCTAGGGACAAGCCTTAGTGCCTTTGGAATGAAAGGAAGTTGAGATAGCCCCAGCCCTGACCCACCCTGCCTACAGTGCAGGAAAGGCCCCAGACAAGAACACACATCCAGACCACCCAGACTAGAGGCCCCTGGGTTCCCAGCCCACAGAGTGGGACCGTATTTGTGGGCTAATTTGTTACACAGCGAGAGATCACAATGGCTAGGCCTGCCTCCCACCCTTCTTACACAACTTCCAAGTGTAGACAAGCTGGGATCATCCGGCGTCTGCAGGACAGACAGCTCAGGGTGGGGCCAGGTGTTAGTGGCCACAGAGCTGAACATGTTTATTTACAGCTAGGGCTTGACCCCATGGTGAGGACCAAGTCCTCTCTGTCCACTCCAATGCTTGGCTTAGAGGAAAAATGTGACGTTGGGTCAGATGTGCATCATTTTAGCCTGTCTTTCTCTCCCCCTTAATAACAATTCTCAGGGAAGGGCCGTGAGTCTGTGCCTGTCCCCATGTGGAGGGCTGTTGGTCTAGAGCAAGGCTGGGCAGGATGGCCTTCTTCTCCGAGGAGGCAGAGCTGTGCCCTTGCCTCCCGTCTGGGGGTGCCTGAGTGCAGGCTGCCTGATTTACCTCTAAATGTAACCCCCAGGGCCTCACTCCCCTCCCAAGCAGGCGGATGGTTTTACAATTTAATTTAATCACCCACTGAGTTTCCAAAATTAATTTCCTGTTAGAAATAAATATTGTACTATGAATTATAAATCAGACCAGGCAGTAATTTACAGACAACCTGTAAATTAAAAATTTGACTGTTGTTCTCTGTAACAAGAAGTGTGCACCCAGGACCCGATGTTCCTAGCCACTTAGGGGGAGGTCAGGGCCCAGCAGATGTGTGGTGACAAGGGAAGGTGCTGGCCGCCTGGGGTACTTCCCACATCAGCTGCTTCTGCTCCATATGACACCGCTGGGCCAGCTTTCGGGGAGCCCATCAGCCTTACGGGAACATGATGCATAGCGAGGCCCTGGCCAGGGACATCAGGGCCTCCGCTGTGTCCCTCATGGAGCCACCATGGTAATGAGAACTGTTGGCGCCTCTCTTCTTGCAGGGCAGCTCGCAGCACCCGGCACTTGTTAACTTCTGTGGTCTTGGCCGTCACCCACCAGGCAGATTCTATGGTGGGCACCTTTTCGTGGACGAGGAAACTGAGGCGTAGAGAACTTGCCCGAGCTGTGAGTCAGAGGCTGGTGGGGTTGTGTGGGTTCCAGAACCTGGGTCTCCTGCTCTCCCAGCCCAGCCTCCCAGCTGCCACCTGGGCACCCCACGGTCCCCACCACCAAAGCATCGGCAAGCTCTTTAGAAAGGTGAGTGCCCGGCCTGAAAGCCCTGCACCAACCCCCAGGACGACCCTGTGCTCTCAGGACGAACAAGACTGCACCCTCCTGCACGGCCAGGCAGGGCAACTGAGCCCACCTGTGGCTGCTAGACGTCACCGGAGAAACGGGCTGTTTGGGCTCTTACAGAAGATGGATGACCTTGCAGGTTGGGAGGTCCAGGGCTCCTGATGGCTCTCGCCTCCCAAAGTCCATGACCTCATCTTGCAGGTGGGGAAACCAAGAGGTGACTCGCCGAAGACCACAGAGGTGGCATGTGGCAGAGCCTTGGCATGATCAGGCAGCAGTCACAGGGGCCATGGGGTAACTACCACACGCTCTGTCTCTTCTTGACTCTCAGGAAGTCGTTGAATGAGCTAGAAGCCTGGCCCACAGCTCAGAGGCAGCTCAGAGGGGGTCCTGTCCCTCTCGCTGCTCCCTGGGCCAATCATTCTTTCCTTCTAGTCAGTCCTTAGGCTTCCTGTTATAGACCCAGAAGCCCAGGGCAAACTAGCTAAAAAATAAAAGGAAATTAGCCGGCTCCTTTTTATAGGTAATTCTAGGATTAATGGTTGCAGGTATGGCTGTATCCAGGGTCTCAAGCTGTCGCTGGGGCTTTCTCTCCTCATTTGATTGTACGTGGCTGTGGTTCTCTTTTGGTGAGGGGGCTGCTCTGCCCTTCAGTAGGATGGCAGCCAGCTGTCCTCTGAGGGTGTCATCATGGCTCCACATCTGAAAGGCAAAGTCCCTTCCTGACTAGCACCAAACACAGCCACTGTAGAGAAGGGCTCAGCATGGAGCCGAGTTCGCCAGCCAACTCCTGGGCCTCCACCCGGGGCTCTGACTGGCCTGGGCACTGGAGGACGGAGCTGGGCTTGAGGTGAGCGCACCCCCTGGGCGGTCCTCCTGCTGTGGTAGGAGCTGTGACTCAGGCTTCCCGAGCGGCTCTGGGGCGCCACCTCTCAGGACCTTGGACAGACCTTCCGGGTTGGGGGACCCCGCCCAGGGCATCTTCTGTTTGCTGTCCTCCCACCTCGGGCTACAGGCCGGCAGCTTGATGGTGGACACTGGAGGGACTCGCTGGCCTGGAGCATGCTGCTGGGACCCAGGAGGAAATGGTGCCCTCCCTACAGGATGTCACAGCCGGGGGCACCTCCCTCCACGTCCCAGGGAGGTAGCCCTCACCCCCACCCCCGGCCTAAGGCCACTAAACTGAGGGCAAGGACACAAATCCCCGAACTAACCCCATCAGGAGGTGAAGGGACAGATGAGTGTCCTGGTCCTTTTGTACCTGGAGGTTGGACAGTTCGGAGGGTCCTAGCAGGTGCTGGGGAGCAGGGCGTCAGTGGGTGTGGACGTGGGAGGAAGAGGAGCGTTGGGCCAGGACCTCTTTCCCGCAGGGATCAGCCAGGGGGCTGCTGCTGGGGCTGCTGATCACAGAACCCATTTCCTCCTCCATGGAAGGCAGGTGGCCTGATCCACCCATTGCAGCCCCTTCCTCTGGGCAAGCAACTGGGCCAGATGGAATTGGTGTCTTTGGAGCAGGAAGGGAGGGGCCTTCATACTGTGAACAGAGGAGAGAAGGAGAAACAGCCCCGAAGATAGTGCTTGAAGGAATCCCTGGATCCAGCCATGCCTGCAGCATGACTTATTCATGAAATTTTCAGTAACAATGAAACAGTGAATTCCCTTTTGTTTCTTTGCTGCTTTGAATTGTGCCCCAGTGGCTTGCAACTGCCAGCCTGGCTGACCTGGGGCTGGCTGAGTGAGCTGTTCATCCCGCCTCCCTCCTGCTGATTCTTCACGGGCATAACTGTTCAGCGCATGTCATGCTCCGTAGGTGTGAGAGCAGGGCCTGGCTGAGCCCTAAATCTTGGAATCCTCCCACAAGCCATCCACAATCCCCTGTCCCTCCCAACTCAGCGCAGGGGCCTTGTCTCCCTGACTGAGGTTCACACTCTTTCCACCTGTCCACACCAGAAAGCCCTGCCTCACTGTCCGCCCCTGAAAACAGAGAAGTCATTCAGGAATGTTCTAGAGGGACCAGCAGAGTCCCCAGGGCTGTGGCAGGCTATGGCAGGGCAGATACCTGCTCCCCGCCCCCTCCAGCATTTTTCATGTATAACCTCCCTTTCCTTTGCTTCTTTCACCTGGCCCCAGGTCTGGCCTGTGGGGACACAGAGGACCAAGGCCAATGTGGACTGAGGCAGACTCACCTCCAGTGCAGGCTGGACGCCTTTTAAAGCAGAAATGGAAACTGTCTGGACGGGGTTGAGTCCTTCCAGCCCAGGCGGCTGAACATCGGCATCGTTTCTTTTCTTCTTCCCTTGGTCGCACCATCGCTGGGGACATCTTTGCAGAAGCTCTCTGCACACCTGGGTGGACACCTCTGTCTGGCTGGAAGAGGAAGCGATGACGGGATGGAGGTTCCGTTTGGAGAGACTGGAGCAGAACTTCTGGGCAGTAAAGAATTAACATCATGGAAAGAGAATTCTGGAGCAGGGTTTGACCCCTGGCCTGAGGCTCCAAAGTCACTTTGTGTCCTGCTCCATTCCTGGGTGAGTTTATCCCCACTGCCCTCTGCCCGGGAAAGCAACGCCTGTGACTAAGAGCACAGAGGAAGGTCAGTGGAGACCTGCCCGTGGCCGCCTGTGGCACTGTCCATAGTGTGTGCCCCTGGCCTTAGAGAAGGGCAGGGCATGGGGGAGAAGAACTTTGTGAGTTACAAAAGGGACACCAGCCAATAGCGGGCACTGCACAAGGATTTGTATGGCACAAATCTGTGTTTTGAGTTGGAAGATTCCTTTTTGCATTGATTTGTATTTATTCTTTTTTAAAAAAAATATTTTAATTTGTTATATATGACAGCAAAATGCATTTCAATTCATATTGCACATATAGAACACAATTTTTCATATCTCTGGTTGTGCACAATATAGTCACACCATTCATGTCTTCATACACGTACTTAGAGTAATGACGTCCATCTCATTCCACTGTCTTTCCTACCCTCATGCCCCTCCCTTCCCACCCCTGCCTTTGCCCTATCTTGATCTTTGTCTATTCCTCCCATGCTGACCCTCTACCCCCAATATGAATCAGCATCCTTATATCAGACAAAACATTTGGCATTTGGTTTTTTGGGATTGGCTAATTTCACTTAGCATTATATTCTCCAACTCCATCCACTGACCTACAAATGCCATGATTTTATTCTCTTTTAATGCTGAGTAATATTCCATTGTGTACATATACCACAGTTTCTTTATACATTCATCTACTGAAGGGCATCTAGGTTGGCTCCACAGTTTAGATATTGTAAATTGTGTCCCTACAAACATTGATGTGGCTGTGTCCTTTGGGTATAGACCAAGGAGTGAGTGGGATAGCTGGGTCCAAAGGTGTTTCCATTCCCAGTTTTCCAAGGAATCTCCATACTGCTTTCCATATTGGCTGCACCAATTTGCAGTCCCACCAGCAGCGTATGAGTGTGCCTTTTCCCCCACAACCTCGCCAACACTTATTGTTGTTCGTATTCTTAATAGCTGCCATTCCAACTGGAGTGAGATGAAATCTTAGAGTAGTTTTGAATTATATTTCTTTAATTGCTAGAGATGTTGAACATTTTTTCACATATTTATTGATTGATTGTTTATCATCTTCTGAGAATGTCTGTTCAGTTCCTTGGACCATTTATTGATTGGGTAACTTTTTTTTTTTTTGGTGTTAAGAATTTTGAGTTCTTTGTATATCCTAGAGATTAGTGCTCTATCTGATGTGTGAGGGGCAAAAATTTGCTCCCATTCTGAAGACTCTCTATTCACCTCACCGATTGTTTCTTTTGCTGAGAAAAAGCTTTTTAGTTTGAATCCATCTCATTCATTGATTCTTGATTTTAATTCTTGCACTATAGGAGTCTTGTTAAGGAATTCAGGGCCTAATACAACATAATAAAGATTTGGGCCTATCTTTTCTTCTATTAGGTTCAGGATCTCTGGTTTAATTCCTAGGTCCATGATCCACTTTGAGTTGAGTTTTGTGCATGGTGAGAGATAGGGGCTTAATTTTATTTTGCTGCACATGGATTTCCAGTTTTGCCAGCACCATTTGTTGAAGAGGCTATCCTTTCTCCAATATGTATTTTTGATGCCTTTGTCTAATAAAAGAAAACTGTGATTATATGGGTTTGTCTCTGTGTCCTCTATTCTGTACCATTGGTCTACAAGTCTATTTTGGTGTCAATACCATGTCATTTTTGTTACTTGCTCTGTAATATAATTTAAGGTCTGGTATACTGAAGCCACCTGCTTCACTCTTCTGGCTAAGGATTGCTTTAGGTATTCTGGATCTCTTATTTTTCCAGATGAATTTCATGACTGCTTTTGATTTTGATTGGAATTGCATTAAATCTATATAGTGCTTTTGGTAGTATGGTCATTTTGACAATATTAATTCTGCCTATTCAAAAACAAGGGAGATCTTTCCCATCTTCTAAGGTCTTCTTTAATTTCTTTCTTTAGTGTTCTATAGTTTTATTGTAGAGTTCTTTCACCTCTTTCATTTAATTGATTCCCAAGTATTTTTTTGTTTGTTTGTTTGTTATGAAGCTATTGTAAATGGGGTAGTTTTTCTCAGGTCCCTTTCAAAGGATTTGTCACTGATATGCAGAAATGCCTTTGATTTATGGATGTTGATTTTATATCCTGCTACTTTGCCAGATTCATTCATTAGTTCTAAACATTTTCTGGTGGAATTTTTTTTTTTTATCTTCTAGGTATAGAATCATGTCATTGGTAAATAGTGCTGATTTGAATTCTTCTTTTCCTATCTGTGTCCATTTAATTTCTTTCATCTAGTTGCTCTGGCTAGTGTTTAAAAAAACTATGTTAAATAGAAGTGGTAAAAGAGGGCATCCCTGTCTTGTTCTCTTTTTTAGAGGAATGCTTTCAATCTTTCTCCATTTAGAATGATGTGGGCCTGGGTTTAGAATAGATAGCTTTTATAATGTTGAGATATGTTTCTGTTACCCCTGGTTTTTCTAGTGTTTTGAACATGAAGGGGTTCTGTATTTTGTTGAATGCTTTTTCTGCATCTATTGAGAGGATCATATGATTCTTGCCTTTAAGTCTATCGATGTGATGAATTACATTTATTAATTTCCTTATGTTGAACCAACCTTGCATCCCTGGGATGAATCCCTTTTGATGGTGGTATACTCTCTTTTTGATGTGTTTTTGTGTTTGATTTGCCAGAATTTTTGCATCTATGTTCATTAGAGATATTGGTCTGAAGTTTTCTTTCTTTGATGTGCATTTTCTTTCTTTGTTTGTTTTGGAATCAGGGTGATATTGGCCTCATAGAATAGAAAATGTTCCCTCTTTTTCTATTTCACAAAATAACTGGAGGATTATTGGTATTAATTCTGCTTTAAAGGTCCTGTAGAACTCAGCTGTGTATCCATCTGGTCCTAGGCTTTCTTGGTCGGTAGGCTTCTGATGGCATCTTTTATTTCATTGCCTGAAATCGATCTGTTTAGATTGTGTATATCATCCTGATTCATTTTGGGCAAATCATATGACTCTAGAAATTTGTCGATGCCTTTGATATTTTCGATTTTAATGGAGTGCAAATTTTCAAAATGATTTCTAATTATCTTCTGTATTTCTGTAGTGTCTGTCCTGATAGTTCCCTTTTCATTATGGATGTTAGTGATTTGAGATTTCTCTCTCCTTCTCTTCACTAGCGTGGCTAAGGGTTTATCAAATTTATTTATTTTTTCAAAGAGCCAACGTTTTGTTCTGTCAATCGTTTTACTTCTTTCCATTTCATTGATTTCAGCTCTGATTTTAATTATTTCCTGTCTTCTCTGCTTTTGGTGTTGATTTGTTGTTCTTTTTCTGGGGCTTTGAGAGATCATGGTAGGTCATTTATTTATTTGCTGACTTTTTCTTCTTTTAAGGAATGAACTCCATGCAATTACTTTCCTCTTAGAACTGCCTTCATAGTGTCCCAGAGATTTCCATATGTTGTATCCGTGTTCTCATTTATCCCTAAGAATTTTTTAATCTCCTCCTTGATGTCTTTTGCAACCCATTGTTCATTCAATAGCATATTATTTAGTCTCTAGGTGTTGGAGTAGCTCCTATTTTTTTATTTTATCATTGATTTCTAATTTCATTCAATTATGATCTGATAGAATGCAGTGTAGTATCTCTCTCTCTTTTTTTGTATTTGCTAGGAGTTGCTTTGTGGCATAATATATGGTCTACTTTAGAGAAGGATCTATGTGTTGCTGAGAAGAAAGTGTATTAACTCGTTGATGGATGAAATATTCTACATATGTCAGTGAAGTCTAAGTTATTGATTATATTATTGAGTTCTATAGTTTCTTTGTTCAGCTCTTGTGTGTTAAATCTGTCCAGTGATGAAAGAGGTGTGTTAATGTCACCCAGAATTATTGTGTTGTAGTCTATTTGATTCTTGAACTTGAGAAGAGTTTGTTTGATGAACGTAGATGCTCCATTGTTTGGGTCAATATTTATAATTGTTATGTCTTGTTGATGTACAGTTCCCTTGAGCAGCATGAAATGTCCTTCTCTATCCCTTCTGATTAACTTTGGCTTGAAGTCCACATTATTTGATATGAGGGTGGAAACTCCTGCTTTTTTCCACAGTCCATGTGAGTGCTATGACTTTTCCCAACCTTTCACCTTCAGACTGTGGATGCCTTTTCCTGTGAGATGAGTCTCTTGGAAGCAATATATTGTTGGGTCTTTTTAAAATCCAATTTGTCAGTCTATGTCTTTTGATTGGTGAGTTTAGGACATTAACATTCAGCGTTATTATTAAGACATGATTTGTATTCCCAGCCATTTTTATTTTTGTTTCATTTTGGTATTCCACTTGACTTGATTTCTCCTTTGATTAGCTTTTCCTTTAGTGTAATACCTCCCTCTGTTGCTTTTCATTGTTATTTTTCATTTCCTCTTCATGGAAAAATTTGCTGAGGATGTTCTGTAGTGCAGGCTTTCTAATTGTAAATTCTTTTAACTTTTGTTTATCAAGGAGGGTTTTTATTTTGTCATCAAATATAAAGCTTAATTTTGCTGGATATAATATTATTGGTTGGCAACCATTTTCTTTCAGAGCTTGGTACATGTTGTTCCAGGATCTTCTAGCTTTCAGGGTCAGCATTGAAAAATCTGCAGGTATCCTATTTGGTTTCCCCCTATATGTAATCTCATTCCTTTCTCTCATGGCTTTTAATATTCTCTCCTTATTCTGTATGTTAGGCATTTTCATTATAATGTGCCTTGGTGTGGATCTGTTGTGATTTTGTACATTTGGCATCTTACAAGCCTCATGAATTAGGTTTTCTAACTCATTCTTCATGTTTGGACAATTTTCTGATATTATTTCATTGAATAGATTGTCCATTCCTTTGGTTTGGACCTCTGTACCTCCCTCTATCCCCATAACTCTTAAATTTGGTCTTTTCATGCTATCCCATATTTCTTGAATGTTCTGCTCATGGTTTCTTATCATCTTCTCTGTGTGGTCTACATTCTTTTCAAGATGATCTATTTTGTCTTCATTGTCTGAGGTCCTGTCTTCCAAGTGGTATATTCTGTTGGTGATGCTTTCTATTGAATTTATAATTTGGTTTATTGTTTCTTTCATTTCAACATTTTCTGTTTTTTTTTCAGAACCTCTATCTGCTTTTGCTTCCTGTATTTGTCTACGTAGCTTTTTATCAAAATGATCTTTTGCTGTCTCTATTTGCTCTCTTACATCATCCTTTAATTCACAGAACATTTCATTTTTGTGCATCCTGAACTCCTTCTCTGTCATTTCTTCTGCTGTGCTGGCCATGGACTCTAATCATGTAGCATCTTGGTTAGTTTGGGGTACTTTTTTCCCTTGTTTTTTTCATGTTGTTCATATGTCTTTCCTTCTAGCTCTGTGGATCCGAGGTGTTAAAGTTTTTACCTATAGGCTTATAGAGCCCCTGCAGGGTTCCAATACCTCTCCTTTAAGGAGGAGAACAATGTGAACAGATCCCAATACAAACAATATACAACCTTACACCAAATAGTTGCTATTAAGCTATTTAAGTTTGGTCACGATATATAGAAATGATGAGTTCAATTATTATCTACAATAGAAACAGTAGGTTTGCAAAAAGGGTCTACGGTTTCTGATGGTGGATAAAGAACGGGGGGTGAGGTGTAGATTGAGATATTGAGGGGTAGGAGGTGAGGATATAGGGTTATTAGGTCTTAGAAAGCATGAAAGAGGAATCTTAAAAGTTGGTTATAGTAGGAGACGAGAGAAAAAGTGATTTTGAGGAGACAGGTAAGTGGGAAGACAGTAGAGTACAAAAAACAAACATAAATATTAAGAAAACTAAAAATGTAAAAATAGGAGAAAGGAGACTACAACACCACTGTAATATACTACTCAGACATCCCCGTCCTCAGTACCCTAATTCATGCAAGTACTTAGTTTCACAGACATTGGGGTTATGAGGGTGGGAAAATAGAGAGAGAGGGGAAAAAGAAGCAAACAAAACAAAACACCTCCAACGAGGAAGCAAGGATGGTTTCTGTTGGAGATCAGTGTCTTTCCTGCTTCCCTTCTCGTCCCATAGGTGGGGTGTCTGTTGTTAGCTGGTGTCTCCACCCTCAGGGTGGTGAAGGTTACCAGGGTGGGAAGGTTGGTCTTGGGTGCAGGGCACCTGGAAGTGGGGTATAACACTTGCCGGTTCCCGGTGGGAGAGGGAACCCCAAGGATCTCCTTTGGGGCCCACTCGTGTGATGTGGACACCTGGTCTTATCTCCTTAACCACCTGTAAGCCTCACAGGTCCTGGTCCCTAAATCCTCTCTAAACTGTCCCTCGCTCACCCCTCCCTTTGGAGGTCTCATGAGTCACGCATCTGTCTGGGAGAGCTGTTTTGTATTGAGCAGTCACTGGGCAGGGTCAATGGCTTCTAGGGAGAAGAGGGAGTTGTGGGTTTTAGGTTCCTGCCCAGCCAGTGTTTTAAACTAGGAGTTGCCCCTACTAAAGATGGCAACGAAGGTGACACAGGATGGAGGTGACTGGGGGGCTGGGCAATGGTGGTAGGTGATTCATTCAGAGATGAGCTCCGTGGTGTGCAGTGTTGTGGCTGTCGGCTGTCTTCAGGTGTGATGTCACCAGGTGCAGGCAGGCTACCGTGCCTAGGGGACTATGGTAGTGGCTGCAGAGTCCCAAGATGGATGCGCCCGGGGGAGTCCCACGTTGGTAGATGGGGGTCCACATGAGAGTGGCAGCCAGAATTCCTGCACATGGGTGGTGGCTGGGTGTCCACCTGGGATGGTGGATGGATGGTGGGTGGATGGTGGGTGGATGGTGGATGGATGGTGGGTGGATGGTGGGTGGATGGTGGATGGATGGTGGATGGATGGTAGGTGGATGGATATGTGGGTGAGTGAATGGATGATTAGGTGGGTAACTAGATGGATGGATTGGCATCAGGGATTTCTGCGCAGGTGGACAGCCAGGAGTCCTGCATGGGTGCTGATGCCAGTAGTCCCGCTTGGGCATCCAGGAGCCCTGAGTGGGTGAGTAGTTGGGGGGCACAGTAACTGTGATTCCCGCACGGGAGCAGCTAAAGGGGTCCTCTATCACTCCAGAGAAGCAGAATTCCCACTACTTGAGTCCCAGACCATGCAGCAACACGGAATGCTGCCTCCCTCTAGCCCGCCATCTTGGATCTCTGGAAGAAGATGTTTCTTTTGTTGTTTTTTGCTTTAGAGAATTAGAGAACTGAGAACTGTCTGGGTGGAGGGTACATGGGAGAACAAGGACGTTTCTATGAGGTCCCCCTCCTGCAAGGCAACCCTCCTCCGGGGGCCTGTGGAGTGGCATCAGGTTTGTTTCCTCCTTCCCTCTCAGCTGGAGTGGAAGGAGATGCTTTCATGGGGGGACGGGGTGGAAAAATCAGCTTAAGGCGGAAGGAGTTCAGTTGAGATAGCGAGGTTGGCATCTGTGAGCACATGCCCCCAACCAGGCTGGCCTGTGGGCTGCCTCTCAGGCATGCACAACCCCAGGACTTCAGTGCCACAGGATCTATATTTTATAGAAGAACAAAATGAGGCACCAGGAGCTTAAGTAGCTGGGCCAGGGTCACGGGGCTTGGACACGTGGTGGAAGCTGGATCTGCCTGGCTCCTGAGACCTAGCTCTTCCCCCCAGAGTCATGCAAGGGCTGGATTGGGCTCTGGCGCAGGTGACCATGGCTCACATCTCCAAGGATCTGGTTTCAGTGGGAGTGCTTGGAAGAGCCCCCACCCTGGAGCAGGTTCTGCAACCATCTGTCCAGACTGGTGGACAGTCACCAAGAGCTTCCTGATATCAGGCTAGACACCTCCCTGGGTCTCCCTTCCTGGGCTCAAGGGCTTTGGTTCTGCACCTGCGAGGAGTTAAAGGCCCCCCTCCCCACTGCTCTGGGGCCCAGGAATGCAGAGTCCAGGGGAGACTCTTTTGCCTTCACTTGTAACCTGATCCTGCCCAGCCCTTAAGGCGGTTGGCCAATGGGCCATCAGCATGGGTCTCACACTGGCCAAGGGCAACTGTGTGGGCTCTGTGAGGTGGACCTCACAGGAGATGAGGCAGGAAGGCAGTACATGGTGAGCACCCAGACTGTGGCTCAGTCAAGGACTCTCAGTTAATGAGGGCTGGGGCTTCGCCAATCCCAGGCTGGGGACTGTGGCCCAGGAGCCACAGGGTCTCCAGAAGTTTCCTTTTATGATTGCCTTGGTCAAGCACTTGATAGGCATCTCCTCCCTCCCGTTTATATTCCCAGCTGTTTCCAACTCTTGGTGGATGAAGTTCCAGCACGAAGTTCCAATTCCCTGTTTGTCCCTCTGCCCCCCTCCATCCCAGCCCTTCATGCTGGATGGGGGAGGGGTCATCCCCAAAGAAGTATTCAGAGAGGACATGTTGGCTGCAGATGCTCAGCTGGAGGCCGCCCTGACCAGCATGAAAGAATCAAGGCAGCCAAGGACCCCTCTCCTGGCTGCCTGCTGAGTCTAAGCAGTTTCTGCTGTGGAGATGGCTTGCAGACCACAGATTAGGATTCATCCCATAATCCTGTAAATCTACAAATGTGCTGAACAATAGGTGCCGCAGTCTGGCTGGGCAAAGTAACCAGGAGGTGACAAGCAACTTGAAGGTTGAAACGGGAACTGGTTTATTACGGAACAACAGCGGTATATATACCTAACTGATTACACACAGCTTGACTCAATTAGCATCATCCAGATACAGCAATCAGCCAATAAGGAATCTCCACCATCTTAATGGCTCTGTGGCACTGCCTCACAAACCACTCCTCCTGGCAAACTGCCAGGCGCCATCTTGACTTGATTGCGGCCCTCAACAAATAGGGTTTGAGCAATAAGCAGAATATCATGATTCCTGCTCTCATGGAGCTGATGGTGAATGGATGGGTGGGTGGTTGAACAGATGAATGAGTGGGTGGGTAAGTAGATGGATGGATGGGTGAATGGTGGGTGGATAGATGGATGGGCAGATGGTGGGTGGATGGAGGAGTGGATGGTGGATGGATGGATGGATGGATGGGTGGATGGTGACTGGATGAAGGAGTGGATGGTGGATGGATGCGTGGGTGAGTGAATGGATGATTAGGTGGGTAACTAGATGGATGGACGTGTGGATGGATGGATGGTGAATGGTGGATTGTGGATGAATGGGTGGATGGTGGATGGATGGTGGGTGGATGAATGGATAGGTGGATGGTGGGTGCACGGATGAGTAGATGTGAGTGGACAAACTGTCTAAGCTCAAACCTTAGCTCCTCCGTTCACTAAGCTGTGAATTTTGATGAGTTGCTTCCCCTCTGTCTCAGTTTCCTCAGGTATTAGCTGGGGATTGTAATGACACCAACTTTAGAAGGGTTCACAGATCATAAAATAAATAACTATACAAAGTTCTTAGCATAGGGACGGCACAAGGTAAGTGCTATGTGAATGTTGGATTATACTAGTGAAGAAAATAAAAATAGCACAAGAAGCTAGGTAACTCCAATCAGTGCTATGGAGGAGAGGAATGGGGTGCCATGAGAGCATTTTACAGAGTGGGGTGGGGACCCAGGAGAGAGCTGACCAAGGCAGGGAGGGAAGAGGAGGTGAGATGAGAAGGGGGCGCATGAGTGTTGGGCAGTGAGGAGTGACAGTGGCAGTCTAGGTTCAGATTGCAAAGGCCCTGTGGTGAGTAGACATGAGGAGCTCCAGGCCTGGGAGGAGGTCACAGGCTAGAGCTCAGTCACAGGCAGCCAGTGTGGGGGAGGGCCTGGGAGGTCAGTGGGGCAGGGCCTGGCAGGGGGTGTCACCTTGCCCCAAGGTCAGTGGGGCACAGGAAGGGAGGGAGGAGTGGTAATCATATTCTTATTTCCAGAAGATTGAAGTTGTCCAAAAGACAAATAGTGTCAGGTAAAGGGCCTTTAGGAGCCCCAGGCCGGTCATCTGAAATAGGTCACCCGAGCTCTGCAGAGCTGGGGACACAGGCCCCTAAGGGTAAGTTGAGGGATGCCTGGGAGCAAGGGACCAAATCCCTGCTCTTTTTTCAAACAGGGAAGACCTTTAAAGCTGCTTTGCCTCGTGCACATTTTTGAACTTGCACAAGGTCTCCCTGTGGAGAAGGTCCCCTGGCCAAACACTGTGGGACGGAGGTGATAGAGGAAGCCACTTCTGAGCCAACCTCTTTATGTGCATCTGGGGAAATGGGACCTGGGTACCAGCTGCACAGCTCTGGTGGAGCCAGGCTCCAGACCCTGCTTGGTTCCTCTCGCCCCCAAAAGTGAGTCTGAGCGCAGCGGCTTTGACAGTGCCGATGTGCTGCCCTGAGGTTCCCTAGTGGGAAGTCTGACTTGGGTCTTGCTGCGCCCCCGCTGGAGGCCACTGGAGGGTCTGTTTTCTGTTTTTTGGCTGCTGGTCAGATGCAGGTCCTTGGGATTTTAGAATGGAAGCCCTGATCCTCGCCGCTGTTGGCTTGGCCCCTCCACAGGTCAGCACGGGCCCACCTCAGCACCAGCTGGGGCTGGACCTTCTCGTGACATCTTCATCCTGACTTGACTGCTTTTGCTTTTGTGTCACTCTTCTGCAGCCGGTGACATTTCTCTGCCTTCTTTTCCTAGAAAAAAAAATTTTAAAATTATTTTTAGTTGTAGATGGACATAATACCTTTATTTTGTTTATTTATTTTTATGTGGTGCTGAGGATTGAACCTGGTGCCTCACAGGTGTGAGGCAAGTGCTCTGCCACTGAGCCCCAGCCTCAGCCCCATAGCAATAATTTTTAATCATGGCAAAATATACGTAACAAAATCCACCATCCTAACTATTTTAAAGTGACTGTTCAGCAGTACCGTGTTCATTCATGTTGTCGCCATCACCACCAATCATCCAGAACATTCTATCTTCTACAGTGAAACTCTGTCCTTGTTAAATACCCACTCACCCTTCTCCTCCTCCCACCCCAGTGCCCAGCACCCACTCCTTTGCCGTCCATCTGTAAGGAGCTGTCCCCTCCAGACACCGCCCTCCTCCTTGTGTCTGGCTTAGCTCACCTTGCACAGCGTCCCCGGGTTGGTCCCTGTGGCAGATGTGGGATCTCCTTCCTTTTAGAGCTGAATAGCCACCGTTGGTGCATGAGTCCTGGCCCCCAGGCTCCTCCCACACCTGTGAGGTCCTGGGCTGGTGGAGGCCATCCTGATGGGTGAGGGGCTCTGGCTCTGGTTGATTTCCATTTCTCTAATCATCAGAGCTGGTGAGAGTTTCTTGGCTTTTAAAGACTCCCACAACTCGACTGGTCTCCACCGCACACCTGCACAATCCAGAACAATCTGCCATCTCCAGATCTTACATTAAATCACATCGGCAAAGTGCCTTTGCCAAGCAAGGTGACATATTTGCAGGCTCCCAGATGGAGGTGGGGACTTGCTGCAGAACGTTCTGGAGAGACTCTCGTCTTCCCTCTCCTCAGACATGTGGAAAGAGAACATTCCAGGACGGGTCCCCTGTCATCTTCAGGGAAATGCGTGTGTCGTTGCCTCCGCATGGCCCAGGTCCTCAGGAATCCCCCAAGGGCCACCTGTCACTCGCCTCCTCTCACTGTGTCCATCTTGTCATTAAACACAGCTGGGCAGCTTCTCTGGGCCAGGTGTCTTGCAGGTGTGGGGTGCAGCGGTGGGCAGGTGCTGCATGGGGACAGATCAGAACCGCGCCACACCCCAGAACATGGTCCAGAACGTGTGGAGAGTGAGGAAAACCCACGGGCTCCGGGAGAGCAAGGCCACTCTGCACTCGGAAGCTCAACAGAGGCTTCGCTGAGGAGTTGACCTGGGACCCTAGAGGACTCAGTCAAAGGATCGGGGGTGGGGGGGGACACCCTGGGCAGAGGATCCTAGGACAGAGGACTCAGTCAAAGAGGGGAAGGGACACCCTGGGCAGAGGGGCAGAGTGCTCAAGGGCCCCGAGGCTGGGAGAGACTCTTGTGCTCTGGGACCTGAGCAGTGGCGAAGGTGGCCAGGCAGCCTGGGCAGGGGCTGGAGAAGCCAGCAGCCCCTTCTCATTCGGGAAGCATGAATGTTGTTGAGCTCTCTCAAGAAGGGGCTCTTTTCCCTTCTGCAAAAATCGCTGAGCTGCCTCAGCCAGGAGTGGGCATGGGCCTCTTGCTCGGATGCCGTCAGGGACAGCACAGCTTCCGTAAGAGGTTCCTGTCGGTGTCTCTCGCTGGGAGATCAAAACAGTCCGGCTAAGGGGAACTCAAACCTGGGCAACCAGGGGAGGCGCTGGCCTCAGGGGGACCTTCCCCCGCTTTTCCCAGCCCTGCCTCCCTGCCCTGCCGCCCTCCCCAGCCACCCCAGGTTGGCTCCCTGCCCCCCAAAGAACTTCCCTTTGAGTTGAGTACAGATTCGTCTTCCTCGGCCCCATTCCCTCGGCTGCAGGAGGCCGGCACGTCGGAATGGCACCTCCCCACAGCGAACGCCAAGCCAAACAGATTAATTTAAGATGCATCTGCTGTAGATTAAACATTTGGAAAAGCCATTTTATAAATATTTCTTTTCTACAACCACATCCCATATGGCCGCGCGCTCCGGCCCTGTTCTGAGGCTGCCGGTGGCCGACACATATGCATTTAATGTACACTGCAGGCCCCAGACTTCTGTTCCGGGCGCCAAGGAACGTTCCAGAGACGCGGCGACTCAGCACTTGGGGGGGCTTCCCAATCCATGTGGAGCCTCCCTGGAAGTGGGGTGGGCAGGGAGGCGAGCAGATGACCCCCTCCTGCTCTCCTGCCTAGCTGGCTGGCCACAGCCTCCGGTCTCTGCCCCGCCCTGAGGCAGGCCTGTGGGCTTCTGGGAAACAGTCTGTCTAACGCTCCGTACCCAGGAGTGAGCCCCACGGTCATCCCTGGGCCTCCAGCCAGTTACTTCACGGAAACCCTCCTGAGAAGGGCTCCAGGTCTGCCCTACTGCCCTCTCCCACTCGCCCACGGCTCTTGCTCCACTGCCCCCCTAGGGCAGGCACTAGGCCCTCCGTTACCCCTAGCAGCTGAGGGTCACATCTCTTCTGGCCTCAGACACCCATAGAAAATGGCCCTCCTATGGAGACCCTAGCCTCAAGGTGCATGACCAGGCCCTTGAAGACCTAAGATCCTATCCCCACTCCAGCCTTCTTCTTTTTTCTTTTGAAATAATTATGGATTTATGAGAAGTTGCAAAAACCATGGAGAGATATACCCAGCACTGTGCAGCTGTGGACAGAGGATTGCGTCCAGGCACAAGGCCACACTGGAAGATGCTCATTAGAGTCTTGACCTGGCAGGACCTCCAGGTCTGAGAAGACGCACTGCAGCCCCATGGCTGCTCTGGGGCCTGTACTCCCTGGGCTGCCTCCTCTCAGACGGAGGTGGGCTTAGTCACTCTCCAAACCCATATTCACGGGGACTCTGGTCTTTGAACTCTAGTTCTGCCGGGTAGGTAAATATGGGATGGAAAGATGGGAGCCCTGAGGTGAGGCCCAGCATGGTGTGTCCAAATAGCAGAGAGAAAGCCAGGTGGGAGGGGGGCAGACAGGGAGGCGTTGCTGGGGCGAGCAGAACACATGTCCCAACCCCAGAACAGCCCCAGGCTATCTTCTGAGATGGGGCATGTTGCCAAACCTCCGGGGTCGCATTCTTCCCTGCTACCCTCACCAACAGGCCTTGAGGCCCCACCAGGGTAGGGTATGAGGGACATAGCAATAGAAATGGCTGCTGGCTGCTGACCTCAGAGCAAGCACCCGGGAGGGCTCAGGATGAGAAGCCAGGCTGGAGAAGCTGCTTGGGAGACACAGGCCTGGGGCAGGGACATGGTGGCTGAGGACAATGAGAGCCCCACCTGGCCTTCTTATGGGAATGAGGGGACACTTCCTCCTAGCACCTAACCATGTGCTTCTCAACTGAGGGGTCAGCATTCTGTAAGAAGGAGCCCTGTGCCCACGCGGGTCAGTGAGTCCCTATGCCACCCTGCCCTCTCCTGTGCCCCATTTGGGCCCCTGAGGGCTCTGTCTCTTGTCTCCCTTGTTCTCTGACTTGGTTGGGTTTGGCCAAAATGGGCATTTGCAGAATGGAGGGTAGAGGCAGCAATATGGGGTGTTTTCACCCCGCCCCCCGCACGGTCTGGCCCTCCATGGACACATTCCCACAATATGCGTGCTGAAGGGGACTTGCTATGCCAGCCCTCTCCTGCTGAGGCTGGTCTCAGCTGTGTCCCCTTGAGGGTCTTGTCTCCTGGTCTACCTCATCCATGCACATCAGCAGGGAAAGCTCTGAGGTTCCTGACCCAGGTCATGCGTAGACCCAGCCTGAGGAGGCCCAGTGGATATATCAGCTCTGGGGGGCGGGCAGTGCCTGGCAGAGGAGCATGGGGACCGAGGAATTCCACACTAACTCAGCCTGCGCTGCCAAAGCAGGCCCTCCTGCCCGGGTCAGCAGCTTGGCAAGCTCTCCAGCAAAGAAGCCAGGGCTGCCGTTGGCCATGGGCCATGCGCACTAAGGTGGAGTGACTAATGGAGGGGCACGTGGGAGTTGAATTTTGAATTTTATTTAATTGCAATTAATTGCATTTGTGCCTGGTGGCTCCTGTTTGGAGAGTGTAGGTCTAGACGGGACGGGAAATGAGTTGTTTAACCGTCACCACTTGCTCTCTAGCCTCCATACACGTTCCAGCTGATTCCTGAAGGCAGCTCTGAGAAGGCTGAGCAGCAGGTGGGGGGACAACCAGGATGACTTTGGAACCCAAGGAAGCATCTTCCAAGGCACGGAAAGCCTTTGTCAACAACCACCCGAGCAAAGTGAGGTTTCCCACAGACTTCCGCTGCGCACTGGGTGAAGGTTTAAATGGACCCTCTCCCAGAAAGACATGCACGTATTGAGCGGAAGCTGATCTGTGGGCACATTGAAATTCTCCATGCATCCCACTCTCCCGCGTCCCCAAGTCCACATTGGAAATAAACTCCAGCCCCTTTCAGTGTCCTGAATCATGTGGATGTCTGTGGAGGGCCATGAATCTGCCGCCTTCACCTGGAGGGAAATATTTCACTGTGTTTATTGAGAAATTGCCTGTCAAATGTGATGGTTTGTTTGGAGCACGGCATCCCAAGCTCTGCCTGGCTGGCACGCTGTCGCGCACAGTTTATAGGTATCTGCCAGGCACGGTCCCCTGAAAGGCTCCTTAAAATATGCTTGGTTAAGAACAGCAATGACAGCCTTGTTTACAGTTCACATGGAGAATCTTATGGTCTCCTCCTGGGGGAAGCCTGTGTGGGCTCTTACCCACCACATGGTGGCCCTGATCCCCAGCTCCGTGCCTGCCACCAAGGCCACCAGCAGGCTCCTCTGCAGGGGAGAGCCCGAAAAGAGGCTGCTCTGGGACTCCTTCCTCTCTGCCTGGGCTGCCTACCCAGCAGGAGAGGCAGATCCAGGCCAGGAACCCTGAAGAGGCATCTGTCTGGCTCCGCTGCGAAGACGTTTCCGGGAGGGATCTGACGGGCAGGATTAACAGGATGAAGGAATCCATTCTTCCAGCAGCCCTGTGGGAGAAATCCTCCACAGTGGCAAGAAGGTGCAGGGCGGGTGCATTTCACTTGGGTCAGGAGCTGGGAGGACTTGTAGGGTCTGGCTGAGGCCCTGCGGCCCATGCTGCCTCTCCTTGGCCTTCCTGCATCCTGGTCTGGGTCCTTCCCCTGCTGGCCATCGTCTCGCGGGGACTGGAGGGATCCCATAGCTGTGTCTGAGCGTGGAGAGTTGGCAGATCTGGCAGGAGGCCCTGCCTTGGTCCACACTGCCTTGGGCACGAGCCTGTCCAGGATGTGCGTACCTTTGGATCAGAGCAGGGCTGGCACACATCTTCCCAAGCATGCTAATGTCCCTCCTGTGGCAGACCCATTGGCAGGGACATGGGCATTCCTGACAATGGACGGCTGCTGCCACCAGCCTCTCCCTGAGGACCATAAAACACACTTTGTGCATTTGCCACAACAGGGTTAGGGAACGAGCAGCTTTGGCTTGTCCTGGCCTTTCCAGGTGACAGCTGCTGGACTCTGGTTGATGGGTGCAGCCCATGTATGTTGGGGTTTCACATGCAACACAGGGGGAGGGCTCCGGAGAGGAGAGGGGCAAGAGCCACCTTCCACGAGTTCTCAGGGGGCAGGACAGCTGCTGCCTCCTCACCTGCCTACCTTTCAGGGACGGAGACAGAGCCCTGCTCAGGCATCAAGGCGTGTTCATGTGGGTGGGGGGCTGGAGGGGGTAGGGGATACCCAAGCTTTTAAAACCTTTGATCTCCTAAGAGTCGAAGCTGGGATGAACAGGGGGAGATACAAACATAGGGCTACCAGCAGCTCCTGAGAGCCCAAGCCACTGCACCCAGGGGCTGCCCCCTTGCCCCTTGCCTAACCCACAGCCCCTCACCTTGTGTCTGTGCCCCCAACCTCACAATCTCAGGAAAGGGGGAGCTCACCTTGCTGTTGGCAGTACCTCCACCAACCACCAGCCCAGTACTGCTGAGAGCTCGCTCCAAACCACACTGCCTGGGCTCTGGGGCTGCTCAGGGAACACAGGGCCGCCCTGCCAATGGAACTCCTGGTCCGGCGCATGGTGAGGCAAGTGGGATCCTGCTATAGAGAGAGGCCCTGCCCACCCCAGGCCATGGATTCCACCAGGAGGGAGTGTGTGGTCTCGCTGATGGAGGCCCAGGGAAGGAGCCCCCAGCATTGTCCCCACACCCTCACTCCGTTCCACAACAACCTCGCACTTCCCTCCTCCTTCCTGGATTCACAGGGTGGGGGAGAGTGCTACCGACCAAACTTCCAACTCCATGCCCCACAGAGACCCAGCCCAGCCCTCTCTAGAGGTTTCACACCTGGACATGGAGAGACGCTTCCTCCCCAGGAGTGTGAGACTCATGCCTTGTGCAGTGCACAGAGTCAGCTCGCTGGGGTCAAAGCCCAGAGGCAGAATGACCATGCCCAGATGCCGTCCCTGGAGGACGGGGGTCAAATAGTGCCTGGAGGCCTCCTGGTTTCCTGGCCAGCCCACTGCCTTGCTTATTTAAACCCTGGTGAGCTGGCTTTCTGCCCCTTGCTGCAGAGAGATTTCGGATCCACACAAGGGACCTAAAAGATCCCCTATGGGTCAGCCATCCCCGTGGAGTGCCTTTAAAACTCGGTGCCTGGAGACGGGCAGCACCAACTTTGGCTTCTTCCAGAGACTGCCTGGGACTTGGAGTCGGCACCAACACTGACCCACCCGGGCCTCATGCATCTTCCTTTCAGGAAAAATCTTGCTGTGAATCGATCGTGACATCATCGCCTGACTTATAACTGCAAAAGGAGCTGCTATCAGCTTTCTGGGGTCCAGGAGCAGAGATGGGAGGATTGTTGACTGTTCATGGCTTTGGCAGTGGCCCAGGCGGTCCTGTCCATGGGACGTCAGGAGGAAGTGCTGTCTAGGCAGTGAAGGCTGAATTTCAGGCTTGTGCCTTAATCTAATCTGGAAAAAGAGCCTTTTTCTCCACCAGGGTGTGGCCTGGGGGCTTTAGAAATGCTGATATCTGCAGACCCAGGCTCCATGTCAGTATCTGAGATGGGGTTGTTGCACGTGGAATTCACAATTTCCTTGCACACTCTTCATCTGTTGCCTGGTTTATTTATGAAAGACTCACCCTTGCAGGCAAGTATGCTGGAGGTCTTCCGGCTCCATCAGGGAGCCCGTCAGGGGCCAGGCCTTTTCTGGATTGGAAAGGGCATCCCCCACCCCAGCCCACATGTTCTCTGAAGTCTCACACCTTTGCAGGAACTCACCACCCTGCTGGAGAAAACAGAGCCCCTGGGCAGCAAGGAGAGGGGTGGGGGTGCAGGGCCCAAGCTGGGATGTCCAGGGAGGGCGGGCAAAGGGGCAAGGGCTTCCCCTCCACCCAGCCTGGCCCGGTGCATGCTTTGCCTCCTCCCACCCACACCTCCACCCCCAGGGTTAGCTTCACCCTCCTCATTCTGCAGAGGAAGAGACTGAGGCTCAGAGAGGCCACACAACCTGCTCTGGACTCAGCAATGCCAGAATTGCACCGCATTCACTCCCAGATCACTGCAGCTCCAAGGCCCGTGTTCTTACTAACTAACTACTTGGTTTAAGTTTGAAGTCTTTCTACAAGTCATAGCTATTAATGTCACGTGGGCCTCCAGAGCTGCCTGGCATGAATCAACTTCCGTTTCCTCTCCCACACTCTACGTGATTTCTTGCCTGCTCTGCTGAGTGCCGTCAGCGGCCGGAAGCATGATTTCCAAGCTGGCTCTCTGCTCCTCGGTCTCCTGTTTCACTGGGAAAACTGAGTGGTTGGGAGAGAATCTCTGTGTCCCCTGCTACCTCCTGTCCCTATTTCCATCTGAAGTCCAGTTCTCTCCTTGGGCACCAGCCACTGTTCCCTGGCGCTCTGGACCATCAAATGTCCCCCCTCTGCTAGACAAAAATGCTGGGAAGTTTTTCCTGCTTTTCCAGAAAATGCTCTTTACCAACTCCCACGGGAGGCCTAAGCAGCAGTGCAAGCAGCAGCCCCCCCGGAGCTCCAGGTGCCCCCCTCCGGCCCCCTCCCCTCTGGAAACCCTGTTCCTCAGGATGAACTGGGAGCTGCCACGTTCCTTGGTGTGGGAGCCGTGAGACAGCGTCGGAGACTGTGGAGAGGTCTCCCTGTCGGCTGCCCTGGGGGGTGGCTTCCTACTTCTTGGGGTGCCACCGGGAGCCTCCGATGTAGACTTTCTTTTATGCCACCTGCCTACCTTTCAGGGTCATGCCAATCAAAACAGACCCTCCCAGATGGTGAAAATCTGTTCGATTTTATGTGACAAAATAACGAATAAACAGAAATAAATATGTTCATTTCACAGGACCAAATTCTCACACTCACCTGAGTGTGTGTGATGGTTGAAATCTGCAACCGGGCTCGGGACCGTGTCGACTTCAGGATTCTGGTTGGGGTGTGTCCTGTGATTATGTAAGGACACCACAGGGACATGGAGAAGGGTCCTCGGGTCTCTGTATTGTTTCTTACAAGTGCAGGTGGATCCACAGTGTTCTCAAAATAACAAGTTAATTAAAGAGAGCAAACAGATTCACCGATGGGTTTGATGAGGACTCATAGAGGAAGCACATGTCCTGGGCGCAGACAGAGGCACCCTTGGGGACACAGGGCCAAACCGAGACCTCAGCCATCACACGGAGCCAGTCACTCACGGAGAGGGACTGTGTCAGCAAAGACCCTGAAGCGAGAGGGAGCACCATTTCCTGGGGACAGGTCAATTCTCTGGGGACAGAAAGAGGAATTCAATCTGCACAGAGCAAAGCCAGGAGCCATGTGTTGGGGCTGGAGACGGGCAGGGCAGACCACCAGGGGCTGGGGCCTGCTGCAGAGGGCCACTGGTCACTGATGGGGCTCAGCCGAGCATGCAGACCTGCAGGCTTGGCTCTAGAGCTCTCTCCAGCCTTCCCGCAGGAGACAGTGTGATCTTCTCGCTCCCTGTTCCAGTCTCCCAGGCTGCCTCCATTCGGAGGCTGGCTCTCCCCAACTGAGGCTGATATGCTGGCAGAAACTCCCCCATTTTCACTCCTTCAAAAGTGGCTTGTGGAGGGAGCATCCTCCCGGGAGCCCCAAGAACAACTGCGGTTCATTCAACTGCGCCGGCCTGGGCTGTCAACACACTCACCAGGGCCAGGAAGGTGGAGGCTGTGGGCTGGTGCCAGGGAGGGACGCAGACCTGTAAAGATCCTGTGATCTGGAGGGTGGGGTGGGCACAGCCTGGGGTCGTCACTCCAAGAGGAGAGTGGCATCACTCTCCACCCAGGCCAGGTTGGAGGAACAACAGGCTTTTCAGGGAGAGTGGGGTTGGCCTCACGGTCCATAGCCCCCTTAGGCCACGCTCCCAGCAGGTCCTGCAGCATCTGCAGTGTCCCAAGCTCCCCTGGGGTCTGCAGAACCACACCCAGGGGTTGGCAGGACTCTCACTTCCAGATCCACTGATGGGCACCACCTACCAAGAAAATGCAATGAATTCATAACGTGGTGCTGCCTTCTGGCAGCCCCTGCCAGGCTGCTGTGTGTCACCCACAGATTGGTGTCTCTGGATCCCTCAGGGCCAGATCTGAGGGAGATGGAAGCCCTGCAACCACAGAAGGCCAGCATGCTCCCAGCCCTCGCCAGCCACTTGCGGTGGGCACTGCCAAGAAACTGGCAACCTGTAACCTTGAGGGTGCTCTTTCCCCACTCGGAGACTCCGTTCCCTCATATCTAAAATGGACATGAGATGAGAGGACGGTAAGATTTCAAAAATGTTAGTTAATGCAATTACTATTATTAGTTCATTACACAACTTAGAATGTGGCTTCTAGCCCATGCTGTTCGCGGGGCTTCTGTTGAGCCCTCCCCCATTCTCGCTGAACACTGAACTCCAGGGCTGTGTGCTCCTGAGTGGAAGGGTCCCCAGGGAGTGTACTGGGCTGATCCCACAATAGGGACAAAGGCCCGACACTGCATTTATCCTAGGACCCAAGGAACCCTTGGGACAGGCCCATCAAAGAGAGAGTTCAAAAGAGTCCCTGGCACCCAGGGGTCAGCGGGAGCCCAGGTCTGCAGTCCTGTCCAATGCAGCCAGTCCTCCTGAGGCTGAGCTTGGGACCTGAAGGCTCCAGGGCCCCAATACCCAAGGGGCTCCTAAGAGGTCAATCCCTGAGCTGTACCTCTTTCCTGCCAGTCAGATGGCGGAAGCAGAGAAGAATGCCCTTTATCCCACCCCTACTGTACCTGGATGGGCGGCTCTGGGGGCCACAAGCAGCGGCTGCCTGCGAGGGTTCTACTGCCATCCTGCTGCACAGACAGGAAACAGAGCCTGCACCTGTGGCTCTGCACACCCACCTGGCTTCTGCCTGCTGAGCGTCAGCCGCCCACACCTGTACCTCTTGAGAGAGCTCCTGGGCCTGAACAGAGCTGGGCCTACATGGCCCTGCCCATCATGACAGGTGGTGCCCAGGCTGGAGAGGATAGCTGACAGCTCCCGGGGTCAGACTGAGCTGGGACTCCCGCCTCCTACCCTTCTTGGCTGCTTTCTGTTCCAGGCTGTCCCTGTCTAGTCACGTGGGGTCTTCTTGGAGGGGGCCTGGCCTTAGTGACATTCAGAGATTAGGTCATGTCCACTCTGGGAGCACACAGCAGAGTTCAGCCAGCACCCAGTTGAGAGCACACAGCCCACCCTCTGCCGTCTGGAGAGCAGCAGACCCTGGGATTCTGAGCAGAGCGACTGTGGAGAGCCCCCTGTGGGATCACCTGGGCTCCTCTGCATCAGCCTGGGCCCTTGGGGTTGCCAAGCCCATGGGCACACTGCCTGTGCCTGCTAGGCCACTCGGGGAAGGACGCTGGGCTGCGAGGTGGGAGGTGAGCTGGGTCCTGGCTTCTCCACCTGTCAGCACGTGGCGTGGGAAAGCTTCTGCAGCCTGCTCTTCACCCGGACTGGAAGCTCCTCATGGGAAGGCACAGGCCACTGGCTCCCCTCGTGGCCGAGGCCCTGAACCCTCTAGGCACGGACCATGTGGGTGAGGAGGCTGGTGGTGTAGGCTGGGTCGGCTGCTCTCTGCATCTGTTTGATGCACCCCTCCTGGTGGCACTGAGCGACCCAGGGCTGTACTGTTCCAGAACGCTCCTCCTCCAAGGTGCCGCTGAACACCTGGGCCACTCTCCTGATTTAAACCTAAATCCCTATGTGTCAGTTCCCAGGCAGGACCCAAATGACAAGGTCTGCACTGGGACAGCTCTGGCAACGTTGCTGCGTATACTGTGGACCTGCACCCACCAGAACTGGACCTGACATGGCCACTGACCGCCCAGCCAGGGAGGGATATGGGGTCCTTCAGGGGAGGGACTGAGGTGCACAAAGCACGACAGGTGTGTGGGCAGAAACACAGAGCAGGTAGACAGAAGTGGCCACAGAGAGAGGGTGGGCAGGCAGGAGGGTGAGGCTTGGGTGGAATCCAGAAACGGTTTCTTTTATTTAGAATACAAATTAAAACAATGAATTGGAGTTCTTGTTTGTGTGTTTCATTTTGTATATTTATTAGTATATTTCCCATCCTCGAGAAAATCACAGAAATAAATATTTCCTGGTGATAACAGCAGAGCCTGGCCACCTTGGGTTCCTGCTAGTGGGGGCAGGTGTGTGGGGCTGCGGATCCCAGCGTCAGGAACACAGCTGGGGGGGAAGTGTGGCCTCCCTCCGTCAGTTAATGGAGTTAATTACACACTGTAAACAGCCTCGAATATAATTAAGGCTGGAGGCCCAGAGCTGGGACAGACGCCCTGTGGAGACTGGCATCATCAAACAGTGGTGGGGCGCTGAGGCTGGTCCCTTCAGGAGACATCGCAGCACCCGCTGCTCCCTGGGGCAGGCTGCAGCCCCTCCCGCCCCTGCCCTGCGCTCTCCCAGGACGGGGCCTGCCTTCCGACTGGACCACATCCTGGCCCAGTGCCTGGCTCAGCAGAGGGGGCTGGCTCTGTCCCAGAGTTTATGCTGTCAACAATGCAGCCAGTGTCCCAAGGCCCCTGGGAGTCTAGGAAGGGGGCTATTCTTTGGGGACCGGAAGCTCAGTGGGTCTGAGGCTGGCTCACTGTTTCCCCTTCTACCCACCAAACTGCTCCCCATGCAGCCCCCAAGCCCCGAAGCCTGGAGTCTGCCCTGAGGCCTCCCTCCCTCTCCTGAGGTCCAATCTCACCTTCCATCTGATCTCTGGTTCCCATGAGCCAGGCTGACATGACCTAGCATGGTCAATGGGCCTCCCTAATGCTCTGCATGTCCACGCCACCACCTGGACCAAGCCCAGCCGCCTCCACCAAGAGCAGCCACGGCCTCCCAGGCTCCCGGCATCCTCTCAGCCCCTCCAGCATGAGACCAGCAACACCAGCCTGACCAGGTCCCTTCTCTGCCTGAAGTCTTCCAAGAGCTGCTCACTGTCCCTGTGATAAGACCACGTCCTGACCAGGCATGGCTGGGACTGCCGTCCTCAGGTTCTCTCTCCCTCTCCACCCTGAGACAGAAAGCTTGGGCTGGTTTGCAGGTCCAGCTTAAGCAGACTTCCCTCAGAGGAGCCTCCCTGCCCTCCTTGGGCAGGAGCCCCAGCACACGGCGGCAGGACCCCACAATGTCACCTTCACTCATCGTATATTTTTGTAATTACAGTGGGTCCTCTGTATCTGTGGACTCCACATCCAATGTTTTAGTCCACAGTGGATAGAAGAAAATTGTGTCCACACTGAATGTTTGCAGACTTTTTCTTGTCATTTTCCCTAAACAGGACAGCATAGCAATGATTGACAGCATATCAGTGATTGACAGCATAGCAATGATTGACAGCATTTACACTGTATCAGGTACTATGAGCCGTTAAGGGAATGACCTAAAGTGCGTGGGAGGATGAGAGTAGGTCGTGTACAAATATTGCACTATTTCATATGAGGGACTTGCACATCTGCAGATTGGTCATCTAGGGGTGGGGTCCTAGAACCAGTTAGTTCCCTGGGACACTGATGGACGACCCCATTTGTTTAGTATTTTCTTTCTCAGACAGTTTTTTTAAGGGCCGATCTGGCCTGTCCATTTCTGGATCTGCAGTGCTCGGGACAGGGCCTGACACAGTGTAGGTCTTCGTCATTGAACAGAGGAGCGAATAAGCAGCTGAATGTGAAAAAACGGCTCTTGTTTGTCACACACAGAGGCAACATGTCACATTTTCTGCCCTCTCCTTTGTGACCCGCCCTGTGTATTTCTGGTTGGATCATCGTCATTTGTCTTTGCCGTCCTTCAGGTTTCCGGGTACTGTGAGGTTCGGGGCTCTGGACACTAAAGATGGCTATGAATTATTTCGTGTTCCTCTGTCCCCGTTGCCTCCTCTTGAATCTTGACCACTTGGGGTATGGGGGCTCAGCCGCGGGCTGTGGTGAGAGACGCCCTGAGCTCCAGGCTTTGCCTTAGGGGCTTCTGCTTCATCCTCTGGGGCTGGGACCCATCCAGGTGGAGTCGGCCGCCTCTGACATCACCGAGCTGTGGGGAAGCCCCTGAGAGCCACAGCTGGGTCATACAGAGTGATGGGGACAGAAACACCAGCTGGCTCCCAGCTGAGGTTCCTCTGGGCCCTGTCCCCTGGCCCCCAGGGTTGCCATATGTCCCAAGGAGTAAGCCACGATGCCTGAGGCCGTCCCCGGCACAGCAGCAGACGGCAGCATGAGGTGGCTCAGCCTTGGCAGAGGGGACGGTGCTTTTGGACCTTAAAACTCACCACGTCCACCCCTCATCACACTTACGCGTCCTCCCCGAGGAGAGCGTGCGCACCTGAAGACCTCCTCCGCAGGAGGAGGGAAGAGCAGCCCACCCCGGGGCCTGTGCCCCCCACCAACAGGACGTTCCTTTGGTTTCTGTCTGGAGAGGGTTTCCTTGTGGCCTTTTATTTCCAAAACAGACGCTGCAGTTGGTTTTCATTATCCATGTGACTGCGGGGAAATTCTAACCCCAAAGGCAAGACCTATATTTTAAGAACATCAGTCAAGAAAATCAGGAAGAAAACGGCATCCAGAAGGAATGGGACGCCCCAGAATGGGGAGGGGGCTGCGCTTGCAGCCCAGAGAGCCCTGCTCTGTTCGTGACCTGGTCCCAGGCTGGCGCTGGCCTGCAGCCTGATCCTCGGCCTCCTCTTCCATGGATCTTGCCTCTGGCCACTGGCTGGGGGTGGGCCTGGCCTTGTGGAGTGTCTGAATTTGTCTTTGCGGCACAGCCAATGGCCCTGTGGGGTCTTGGTGGCCGTGATGTGTGTCCTGGCTGCACAAGTGCCTGCTCTGCGGGGTTGTCTGTGTGTGGAGCGCTCTGGGCACCGGCAGCTCCCACCTCCCACCATGGAGACGCTCTCCCAGTGGCCAGGGCTTGGGCCAGCTGCACCACAGAACCTGCAGCGGTGTCCAGCAAGACCAAGGGCCTGGCACAGACCTCTGGGCAAGTTCATGGGTGGAGGAGCAGGCCAGGGCCCTGGAGAGGACACTGGAGGAGGAGGGTCACCGTCCTCGTTGTGGAACGGTTGTTTCTCTCAGGGCAGAGGAGGCTGCTCCTGGGGTAGTCGAAATCCTGTTGAGTGGAGGGGGGAAAAACCCCAGGGGCCCTGAGGTAGATGCGCTATTAGATCCTGCTGAGTGGTGCTTCGAGGTCAAACCAAGCAGGAAGGCAGCCCACAGATCAATGCACACTGGCATGACCTGAGTTTCAGCTTTTAATGATTCAGGCAGGCGAGCGTGGCCTCTGACCATGGCTGTAGCCTGCCTGGTCCTGGGGACTGACAGGCGGATCCCTGTGGGCAGGTTCCTGGGTGTTAGGATGTGTTTTTGGCGGGCGCCTTTCATGTCTTTGCCTGTTCTCTGTCCTTCTCCTGACTAGGTGCAGTTCTTGACATATTCTGTGTCGCACGTCTGTGGAAAACGCTCCCTCCCCCTCTGAGCCCTTCCGTGCCTGTCCTAGTGTGACCATCATTTTGAGGGGTGGCACCACCCACGGTAGCACTCGTTCCCATTCCAACCAAAGGTTCCTGTGTCCTGCTTAAGAACCCTCAGCCCGCACCTGTCCTGGCCGGCAGGACACATCAACGTGGGTGGCGAACCTAGGTGGGGAGGAATGAAGGGACAAGAGACACGACAGGTGACAGCAAGACAGGAGTTCTGATCAAGCTGCAAACTTTTATTGTTCACACAGGGGTATTTATATGCTGGGGATGGGGAAGCTCTCTTATCAGGAAACACCCACCAGTCCCCCAGGCACTTGCATGAGACGCATGTGACAGCACTGTTCCCTGCAGATCCAGACAGGAAGCAGCCCACGTGCCCACCAATGGCACCAAGATCCCGACACAGACTGCCAGGGTGCACAGCAGAAAGGCGAGGAGGGGTGAACCGGCTGGGTTGTATGGCTGTTCCCTTCAGGGGAGGTGTTAGGGTCTGTAAACAAGTCAAGATGGCGCCTGGCATTTTGCCAGAGGGAGTGGTTTGAGAAGTAACTCCAGCGAGCTATTAAGTGTGGAGATTCCTGATTGGTTGACTGCTGTATCTAGTTTATGTTAATTAGATAAGCTGTGTGGAATGTATATATACCCCTCCTGTCCTACAATAAACGGCTCCCACTCCTGCTGTATCAAGGTACACAAGTTGCTCGTCACCCCCCGGCTATTTTGCTGCAGCCGGACTGCGGCAGGGGGGGTGGTGACAAGGTGCCATCCCTTGGAGAAGATTCAGGCTTAGGGTTCGTGCACTTCTCTGCATGTGAGTTCTACACACTTCTCAAAACATCTCCCTAAAAAATAAAGAGAACACGGGGAGCCCCTCCCTGGGTCATCTCTGCTCCCCGTTGTGCCTGGCTCAGCGTTTGCAGGCGTTTGGTGAATACATGGTGAGTGGCCGAGCAGGGAGTCAGAGGCCTTGGCGGCAGAGTTGCCCCGAGAACAGGGGACTAAAGGGGCCGTTTCTATTGCGAGAGCCGAAGGGGAGGGGAGGTCCGCGTGGCCTCGGGTGAAAGTGGGGCTGCCTGGGCTCTTCTTGTGTGTCTTCTGCCTGGAAGGGGCTGTGGACCCCAAAGCCAAACCTTACAAGTGCCCAAGTTTGGGGGCAGAGAAGACAGAGGAGACCGAGCGTGGACGCCGTGACCAGCTCGCCTGGCTCTAGGGCCAGTGCCAAGCCTGCAGTGCCTCCCCTTCCAGGTGGGCTTGGCGTGTTTGGACAGTTACTCCAGGACACCAGAGCACGGGAACAACACTCGTGGGCACCGAAGAGACTGCGAAGTCCACTCCACCCTGCACCAACAAGGCTGCCCTCAACTTCCTTTATTGCTGAGGTCCCCAGTGAGCTGTGGCCAGAGGGCAGTGGCTGCCAGGGATCCCTGCCCTGCCTTGAGTAGGTGGCGGTGGACGCCACAGCTGGGTCCCTGAATCGGGCCCAGGGAGGCAATCGGGGTGCAGCGCCAACGAGCTTCCCAGGAAGCTCTTTCTGGCAGGATGTAATAAAGAATCTTTTAATCTTTGTCACCGTGGGTAGGCAGGGAGGTCAGAAGTCTCCATATTTTAAAGGGAAATTTTAATTAGTATGTAAATTCAACTCACAGCATTAAAATGTCATTTGCTAAGTAAATGCTGCTGCTCTTGAGTTCAGGTGTTTATTTGATCCTGTCCTGCCCGGGCGTCTTTGTGGTCTTCCCAAGTGTGTAACAACAGCATTTCAAAACCAGAATGAAATTCTCCTCTGTCACAGCATGCCCGGCTGTGGCTCCGCCGATGGCGCTGTGACTGGAATATTTTAAGGAGCCAGCCTCAGGCTCAGCTGGCGCACACCCCTGCCTGCTGGAGATGCTTCTGGGGATGCAGAGGAGCCCAAATCTGGATCTCTGAGCAGCCCCACTGAGGAGCAGTGACCCTGGCCACACCCCTGGGTGATTGCCAGTTACCTCCCAGGAACATCCAGGGGTCCAGAAGGGTGGACACGGAGTAGTTATGTCATATGTGCCCTGAAAACCCATGGGCAACCACCTGCAGAGGCAAGAGTGCAGGCAGGTGATGGTGGCCACTGTCCACTTCATTTCAAAATAAACCATGACTTAATGGGAGGGTCCAAAGGGCAGGAGGTCACTGTCCTGCTGTGTAGTGCCCTAGAGTCTCCCCAGTCGTGATCAAAGTATGTTCTGGATGTTAAAGAAGCTTCATTGAACCAGCACGTGTGCCCGTGTGCACACAGACCCTGTGTCAGCACAAACCCCTGTGTCCCCGTGGGAGACGGCTCATCTCCCAGCCGCATCTAGACAGCAGGTTTACCATCCACTGCAGGGCCTGAGCTGTCTGTGTGTGTGCATGTGTGCCTGCACATGTGTGTATGCGTGTGCATGTGTGTGCACATGTGTAAACATGTGAAAGTGTGCATGCACGTGCTTGTGTGTGAGCCTGGGGGGGGGGCAATTCTGCCAACCTCCCCATTTCCCAGATGCACAGAAACAGCCTGGAGACCTGAGGCAGTGGCCTCCCATGCCCAGCGTCACTTCCTCTGTCCCCCGGGCCCAGCCGGTGAGGAGAAAGAAAGGGGGCAGTGGAGGAGTCCGGGAAGCTCTCTTGGAATAGAGATGTCACACCGGCTCTACCACTCACCCTCTGAGGCTGCGAGTCCAAACCACCTGCCCCCGCTGCTGCCCTCAGCCCCCATCTTCCCCAACTCAGACGTGGTGCCCTGGGCACCCACATGGTCAAGCCCCAGAGCCAAGGCGTCATCTGTGGCCTGCCCGGGGGCTCCACCAGGTGCAGAGGAGACCCAGGAGAAGGGTCGAGTGTGGCTGGAGGTAACAGGTGGCTTCTGCTCCCTCAGTGTGGTCAGCACTGGACACCCCAGCCCTCCGCGAGCCCAGGCTGCCGGAACGCTAGTTGTGCTGTAAACACTCTCTTTGGGTGAAGGAGTGTTTATGTTGTAAAATCCAAGTGGACTCTATAAAGACCACCCCCCCCCCGCGCCACATCAAACCTGCAGGAGAAAAGACTCCCTCAGGCAGAGACAGGGGCCTCAAACCGTCCTCTGTGCCTCACTGGTGCAGCCATTAGACCAGTGGCCTGGACACCTGCCAGGAGCAGCCTGCGCTCAGCCCTGGGCAGAGAAAGAAGGGAGCTCTGTTCCCGGAACCGACGGGGGGCACCTGTGAGACAGCCAGGTGGCTCTCTCCTCTGCGCCAGAGGGAGCCCCGGGGCAGGCCACAGGGCACCTTGGCTTAGGGACTTGGCCACATGAGTGCCCAGGGTGCCACGTCTGAGTTAGAGAATTTGGGGGCTTGGGGCAACTTCGGGGGCAGGTGGTTTGGGGATCGTGGTTTCTGCTGGTGAGTGGCAGAGCCAGGAGGAGACCCACCCATCCTAGAATCCCTGTCAGCCCAACCTTGGAGCCCCTGGCTTGGGAGGAGAGACAGAAGTGTCACCTCCATAGGACATGAGCTCATGTGAGGAGCCGGGGGGCAGAGGACAGGCCAGCTCCTGGAGCAATGGGCTTGGAGCACGGACGGAGAGACAGCAACCACAGGCCAGAGGTGACACAGATGGGAACCGAGGCCTGAGCCCTTGTGAAAAGCAAAGTGGGGTGTCCAAGTGTCGGGTTGTGGTGTCCCGAGCCTGTCTCCCCACGCTCCCAGACTCCAGCTCCAGGATGAGCTGGGATGACAAGCCCATCCCCTCCTCCTCCTAAATTGAGGTGGAGAGCCGTGGGCTGTGACCCTTGGGCAGGGCTGCGACTCCCTTCCCCACCCTGTTCTCTGAGGCCTCCTTCCTTGACTCACTCACCCGCCTGTTCAGCCGGCCTCACGGAGAACCGCGTAGGTACCAGGCGCTGCTCCAGGAGTGGGGCACAGCTGGGAAAGATGAGATGCTGGCCACCTTCGAGGAGCTCCCACGTCTGGAGAGCGGGCGACCCAGGGTGTTAGTGTGTGTGCTGACTGACAACCCCGAAGCTGTCCCCCATAGCACGGGACTATGACAACCCCCAGGCCCATGCACAGGTGCCGTGGACACCTCCTGTAGATGTGTAAGTCACTCCTGTGGGCTCCTGGCTGATGATCTCTGTGGTTTTATCCCTGCCCCACCTCCCACCAGTGCCTGGTGCCATGGGATGGAGGTGCGTGTCCCCCAGAGTTCATAGGCTGAAGCCCCAGTCCCCAATGACATGGTGTTCGGAGGTGGAGGTGAGAGGTCCTGAGGGTGGAAAACTCCTGCACAGGATTAGTGCCCTGATTAAGAAGAGGCTTAAGACCTGCTTTCTCCTTCTCTCTCTCTCTGCCACATGAGGACACAGCGAGAAGGTGCCACCTGCAAACCAGGGAGGAGCAACCCTCGCCAGACACCATCTGCCAGCCCCTTGACTTTGGACTTCCCAGCCTCCAGGACTGCGGAGTAAGCGTTGGTTATTTAAGGCACAGTTGCAGGGCGTGTCTGCTTCCGCAGCTGGATATGACTAAGACGCTTAGTAAAAAGGGAGCCAAAGCGGCACTTGAGCCCAGTGTGGTGGTGTGCACCTGTCATCCCAGCTACTTCAGAGACAGAGACAGGAGGATGGCGAGCTTGGGCGCTGCCTGGGCAACTTAGTGAGAGCCTGTTGCAAAATCAAAAAGCAAAAGGCTTCAGTGGCAGAGCCATCGGCTCAACCTCAGTGCCACACACACGTAGAAAGGGTGCACTGGGAGAGACTGCCTCACGCGAAGGCAGCCGGGGTGAGAAGAGCAGCTGTGGGAGATGCAGGAGCATTGGCGCCTCTGCTGAGCAAGGACCAGAGCTTGATTTTACTTTGCATTTCCCTGAACATCCGTCCTCTCCAATCAGCGTAGGAAACTTCGGTCTCCTTACTCGCCAGCCGCTCTGGGCGAGCTCTCTAATCCACTCCCTGTTGCAAAAAATCGGGAATTCCCATCCTGAAACCCTGATGCTTCTTTTCAGTTCGAGGCCATGATCTGAACACTCATTTAACTCCCCACCTTCCAAGTTCCCACTGGTGTGACCAGATGTTTCAAGCAGCTTTTTCGCTGCTGTGACCAAAAGACCTGACAAGAACAACTAGAGGACGAAAAGTTTATTTGGGGCTCACAGTTTCAGAGGTCTCAGTCCATAGACGGCCGACTCCATTCCTCTGCACCTGAGGTGGAGCAGAACATGGTACTGGAAGAGTGTGGCAGAGGGAAGCAGCTCAGGATGTGGAGCCAGGAAGCAGAGAGAGCTCTCTTTACCAGGGACAAAGTTTAAACCCCAAGGCACAGCCCCATGGACCCCCTGCCCCCAGCCACACCCTACCTGCCCACAGTCACCACTTGGCTAAGCCCTATCAGGGAGTCAATGCACTGGTCAGGTTAAGACTCTCATAACCCGGTCATTTCTCACATTGTCTCACACGTGAAATTTGTGGGGACACCTCACATCCAAACAGTAACACCAAAGCAATACAATAACGGTTTCAATCAGCCATGGGCACCCCTCCATTCCCAGGACCCCATGGGTGGGCACACCGCACTGAAGGGGGCCCCGAGTGCAAGGATGTGTGACCGGGTCTCTAAACACAAGCCTACGCTGCATATGGTGCTCAGTGGCAGTCACTGTCTGTAGCTGTCAGTTGAAGTGTCTTTCCACGTAATTCTGGCTCTTCCTGATCCTGCCTTTGGTGCCATCTTTAGAACGTAAGGCTCAGGAGGGGCTGGGGATATAGCTCAGTTGGTAGAGAGCTTGCCTCCCATGCACAAGGCCCTGGGTTCAATCCCCAGCACCACAAAAAAAAAAAAAAAAGAACTTAAGGCCCAGACTGTTTGCCCACCGACATGGGCAGGGGACAGGAGCCTTGTGCAGCCCAACACATGATGGGCCAGTCACCTGGGTGGGAATCATGAATGCTGATGTCCATGCACAGAAGAGGAGATGGCCATCCCATCTCCCAGCTGGGCTTTCAGGGGTCAGGGGCAGAAAGTTGATCTAAGAAGGACAGACTTCAGGAACCCAGGGGAGACACACAGGAACCTTCTGTTCACCGGCATCATGGTTGAAGGGCTCCCCCTCCCAAGGTGTTTCCTCTCTGAGACGAGGAAGGGCCAGCTCAATGGCAGAGCCAGGGAAGGGCCAGATCAATGGCACAGCCAGGGTCCTTGTTCCAGCAACATCTGCTCCTCCTCTTTCTTGCGGAGAACCCACCTCCTGTGACTGAGCCACTGCAAGGCCCTGTGACCCAGTCCCAGCCACAGTGTGTGAGAGACTGTGCCAAGTGCCTCTGACGCCCCTTATGTCCCTGTGGAGCACTGGGCTTTTGAGTTAGGGATGCCAGAAAAATACAAGCGATGCAATAAAATTTGAATGTCAGATAAACAATGAATACATTTTACTATAATTATGTCCCAAATATTGCATGAGACAAATACTAAAAATTCTCTGGTATTGAGAGAATTCCACATGTAATTGGGAATACTGTACCACAGACTTGCTGAATCTGATGGCCCCGTTCAGAATGCTTTTGACCCTTGCCTGCGACTCGGTGGCCCTGGCCCTCCACAGCAGAGAGGAGGTGACCAGGAGTTCACCCCGAGCACACCTTCGGCCAACGACCAGAGAGCCAGCCTTCGAAAGCCCAACCTTCTCCTGGAGCAGGCAGGAGAGCGTAGGCCACCATGTGGCTTTGGCTGCCAGGAAAATCATTCCAGGAATTAGAGACAAACCAGGCAGCCAGTGGGTTAGGGCCTCACACTGTGTAAAGCTGGTCAGCTCTCTTGAGGGCCAGGGAGGGTGGCATGGGATTTGGGGGGGGCGGGGTTCAACATGGCGTCCAGGGAGAGGCAGCTCTGTGGAGTGAGAGCAGCCGTCACACACACACGGCCCGGAGCAGGCCGAGCAGGTGCTGGGCTCCCTGAACGTCATCCCCACAGCCCCGTGCCACCCGTTACCAATGTGCAGGTGAGGACACTGAGGCCCAGTGAGCTGAGGGACAGGGACAGAGGGTGACACTGGCCAGGCCCAGAGCTCCTTCAGGAAAGCAAGAAACAGGCCACTGGGGAGCAGGAGCTCACGGGATTCAGCCAAGACGGGGCCTTGGTCCCTGCTGCCACAGGCTGCGCTGGCCAGCCAAGAAGGGCTCAGGGCGACCAGGTGGGGCCTGGAGAGGGGCCAGGGAAAGGTGCCGAGTGCCGACTGTCCTCGCATCCTCCACAGCACTTGCATGGCATGGGGAAGGCATTCCAGCGGGTTCCACCTGACTCAGGGACAGATGTGTGACATGGGGCAGGGGCAGCTGCATCCACCCACCCGAGTCACAGTCCTTCCCTTGGAGCCCCTGGTTCTAGCTGAAGTGGCCCCAGGAAGACGAGCCGCAGTGGAAAGCAGCCTCCTTCACAAACAGTGCTGAAGCAGAGCAGCGGGCTCTTCCTGACGCGCCACCCAGGCAAGGGACGGCAGCCTGGCTTTTGTGCCTTTGCTTCCCTGGCGGAAGGAAGAGCCACCTCTGGACTCTTCCTCTCTCCAACCACAACCCACACCTGCCCCGCCCTCACCAGGTCACACGTTCCTGGTGTACCCCATGTCACGCCCCACCGGCCTCCCAGCTCAGGCGGGTGCTGGTCACCCACTGCTCCTGCGAGGAACCCAGGACCACTCCCGCCTCCTCCCCTCTCTGGTGTCAAGCTCCAGATACTCCCGTCCACTCCCTGGTCTGACCACTGCCACCAGGACCCCTTGGATCTCTGTACAAGCCACGCTCCACACAGCAGCCAGAGGCCCAGGTGCATCCCACAGTCTCACGTCCATTCCAGCTCCAGCTGGCTGGTCTCCACCCAGGGCACCCCGTCTCCAGCCAGCCCAAGCCCAGGGACAGGCTTCAGGGATCCCAGACAGGCCAGACACCCATCCTGTGCCCTCTGCTGGACTGAGAGGTTCCCAGAGGCAGGGACAGTGTCCGCCACTGCACCTCCTCCAGGGGCCCTAAATGGTGGTGTTTGTATTTATTAGTGTAACTAACCCATACTTCCTTTTTATGTGCTCGGCTGTTCTAAGAAATTTCCGTACATTAATTATCTCATTGACTCTTTACAAACCCCCCGGAGGACTATTTGGTGTGTGTATTTTACTAGCAGCCAGGAAACCAGGGCAGGGAGCCGAAACCGCCGGTGGATCCTCGGCCTGGAGCAGCTGACCTGGGAACCTGGCGCAGACAGGGGGCCGGGGCGCTCCTCTCCCTGGCCACTCTGTTGCTTGGCTGAGTGAAGGAACAAGCAGGTGGATAAACGAGGTCCCCAGGCAGGAGGAGGCTCCCGTCCAGCCTGCCTGGACCTGCTATGTGACAACCCTCTGTCCTCAGGTTCCCCTACAGAATCTCCAAGCCCTTTCTGGTGTCAGGGTGACATCCCCTTTCTGTTGCCCTCCTTTGGTGACCTCTGCGTATCCGTGGCCTCTGGAGGGCTGTTTCCAAATCAAGCCACCCAAACTAAAGACCCCACCAAAGCAGTTCCCGTTTATTTCTGGCCTTTTATTATTTGGAGTGCCATGATCCTCAGAGCAGATGGTGCCCAGAGCCAGCAGGAGCCCCAGGAGATGGAGGACCTGGGCCAGGGGGGCTCAGCTCTGCTTTCTAACCCTTTGGGTCTTCTGCTCGATTTTGCAGTCAAGTTCCAGGCATGGCGTGCTTCCTCCACGGCCCAGAGAGAGACATAAAGTATTCATGGTCCTCAATTCATCAGCTGGCAGAAGTGAAAGGCCTCTCTAGGCTGCCATTCAAAGCCCACCCGGAGCACGCATTCCCACCATCTGTGGGCCGGCATTGCTGCCCTCGTGCACTCAGATGGCCTGAGGAGCGCACTCTGTGGGCCGGAGAGCTCTGCGGAACCATGGGTTCCAAAGAAGAGCCCCCAGGGCTCCTCATGTCCCAAGTGAGGTCCCATGTCATGCTGGTGGTGTGACACCCAGCGAAGCTAGTGCCCTCTGAATGTTAGGTCACTCAACTGCAGGAGGTCCTCCGGGTGGCCTTGGATGGACCCAGCCCTGCTCTATCACTTGCAGAGCTCAGAACTGGAGTGAGCTGCGTGCAACGTCCTCAGACAGGGCGGGTTGGTGGGACAGGGCCTCCATACAAGGCCCTAGAGGCAAAATGTCCCTCAACCAAACAATTCACACTGCCCAGCAAGGAAGCTCAGGGAGGCCGCTCTCCAGGGTCCCTCTGCTGCAGGAAATGGGGCCCCAGTGGTCAGAACTCTACCTGCTTTGGGAACCTATGAGCCCTGGGCTGTCTCCGTGAACCCTGGCTCAGCTGTCCCTTGCTGCCTGTCTGTACATCAGAAACCTGTTGCAGCTGTGTGCTGCATGTGAGGCGCCTATCTCAGTGACCCGAACATGTTAGTGCACAGTCACAGGGCACTGGCTTCACGGTGGTCCACTTTAAGAGGTGCAAGTTCATGTCGTCCAAACCCAGAGCCCTCTAAGCTGCCCGAGCACCTTCCAAGGCTCTGATAAATCCTTTCTCAGGCCCTTCAAACCCAGTTCCTCAATATCCTTAGTGGGACAAATAGTTTATTTGTGGGTTTTATTCTGGTCAGAGCATTTTTCTCTACATCAAAATTTGTTACAGTTTGACCAAAAAAAAAAAAATTGTGCAGTATGTGAGTGTGTTTGTACAAAAAGTTTTAGGAGGCAGGAGGCTAAATAGAATCACTCTGGTGAATTGTCTTTATTGAAACGTATCCAAGTTCATGGACCCAGAGCTGGGTCAGGGTCCCTGGATGCTTCCTCCAGCTGACAGGTCCTTAAACTATTGACCAAGACAGAGGAGTCACTTCCAGACTCTCAGGGCACTAATACTCATTTCAGCAAAATTTCAGTACAACAAAATTCCAAGGTGATGACAATGTTTTCCCTAAGACTTAGACTTGACTGGATTGAAAATGTTCTTAATTATTCTAGGAACTAATTGGAACCTATTGCTCATCACCTTTGAATTTTTTAAAAAGTGACTCGAAGGCCAGTGAACTCTACTGCTATATGGGCATCAGGGACTCGCTGAGCTCTCTCATCCAGAGCTAAGTGACCTCGCCCCTGGGGCATGTGAGTCTGTGCTGTGTGGTAGACGCGTTGTATGACTGGTCTCATGAACTGAATTTCTTGTTCCCTTCGGCAGAGGGGACCTGGCTATCTGAGGAGGAGGTTGGGGTGATGTTGGGACAAGGAGAGGCTAGAAGCCCCAGGGTTCAGACTGCAGCCAGGTCTCCCTTTCAGAGGCTGAAATGGGAGCTTCCCAGGGACTGGGCGAGGGAGGTGCAAGGCCCACAGGGTCACACACGTGTGTGACACAACGTCTGCATGAAGTTGCACGGAGAGTGAAGGGGAGAACAGTGCTGATGCTCACCCTGGGCAGCAGTGGTCACCAAGGCTATTCTGAGCAGACGGCAGCCTGTGGCTGCTGGTGGAGACCCCTGTCTCTGGACGGCCCGCGGCTGCTGTCTTTGGTGGCTTTCAACACAAACCCTGGAGCAGCAGCAGCATTCTGCATTGCTGTCTGTACCTAAAATAAAGGGCTCATTTTGTGTCACACACTTTTGGTTCTTTGTGCCCGAGTGAATCCGAAACAGCAGACAGAATTGCCGAGGGTCTCACTGCTCGCTACGTGTCAGAGACTGCGCCAGCACGTAACGACCAGTCCCTGCTAACCAGGAAGCGAGTGCCATCGTGGCCCCCGTTTCACACATGAGGTCACTGAGTCTCGGAGCAGCTGTCCTGTGATGGACATGTCACCTCCTGAGGGGACAGCCAGGATCATGAAGCCAGCTCTGATCCCAGGGTCCTGCTCTAGCCTCTTCACATCCAGATACCAAAGGCTAAGGATGGCTTCTCCTGCATTCTTGCTTGGCCCCCTGACACTTAAAAACACACGAGTGAAAACCAGAAATGAACAATAAACTCATGGGCAGGTGGCGATTGTATTCAGTACCTAGAAATAGAAAAGACAGATGACCCTGAGCCATCTCCCCCCCCTTCCCCGCCCTTGGTCCTTCTGCAGAGCGGGTCTCCTGAGAAGCCCTGGAGGGGGTGCAGCTGGTGGCAGGAGCAGAGACAAGGTACAGCCCAGCCTCCCTGGTGCCCTCAGGGGCGTGGGTTCCCCAAGGACGGGAGAACAGGCCTGGACACCCCTTGGCTTCTCTGTCCTTGGGCCAACAGTTCTAAGAATCCTGTCCCCCTCTGCGGGTTTTAGGCCTCTGTGGAACTTGCCTGGTTCTGAGGGCAGACTCGGCCCCTTGCTATGGGCCTTGAGGGAAGAGCAGGAGCCACACCTCAGTGTCCCATCTGAGAAACGATGCTGCCAGGGAGCCAAATCCTTCTCAGGGGACTGTCGGGGGTTAAGTGAGATGGCATCCCTCAAAGAGCCCAGAGCAAGAACTGCTTCTTGTGTTGTCCCTGTCCCCAGTTCTCCTTCGTCCTGTCATTCTCGGGAATTACCAACAAGAACTGGTCCACCTCCAACTGTCATCTACTGGGTCTGGTCTCTTGGGCATTAAAACTGCCAGTGGTGGTCCCAGAGCAGTCTGGGGGGCCTCTTGGTGTGGTGCTCCCAGTGCCCCACGCCCCGGCCAGGGTAGAGAGCCCCACGAGCCCTGGCCTCCTGATTGCTCCCTGGACAGTGGGAGAGGTTTGGCCCTGGGTGGGCAGTAGAGAGCAATGCCAGGAGCCCAGGTCAGAGTTCCTGTCCCACCTCCACTGGCTCCATCCTGCCCACTTCAGCCCTGGAGTCCCTGGGGTTCCGCCTGCAGGGACATAGCCATGAGCAAGTCCCCCCTCTTGTGTGTCGGGAGCTCGGGGCTGCCCAGGCTGAGGGTCCAGCTGAGCCGCGCGGTTGGGTGAAGCACAGAACAGGCACTTCACACGTGGCCTCTCCAGGGAGCCATAGGAGACTCACAGCCATAATTTGAACCATATTATGTTAAAATTTTTTTTAAAACTTATATCCCAACATTTAGAAATAAGCTCATTTCATGTAAAAGTTGAATCTTTCCCTTAAGAAAAGGGTCTACTTTGGACCTGTGTTCAGCACTCTGCAGGGGCAAGGCCACCCTGGCTGCCCGCCTACTGGCCACATGCCCCCCCCGCCTGACCCCTCACCACCGTGGCCGGCCTGACCTGGAGGTTGGTCTTGCCACCTCGTAGCCCAGGGAAGACTTCAGTCCTGGCCTCCAGCAGACCCACCTCTTCCACGCCACACCTCTTGGGTGCCAGATGCCGACCAGGTCCCCATCCAATATCATCCTCACTCCTGCTGGGAGGTGGGAGCCGAGATGAGCTCGGAGAGTTTGGTCAGCTTGCCCCAGGTCACACAACCATCAAGGGCACAGCAAGACGCAGACCAGGGCCACCTGGTCCCAGCCACAGAACTCTTAGCCCATCCTGAACTCACGTTTCCCCTCCAGCCATCCCAGAACACACAGGTGAATGGGGCAGAACCGGAGATCAATCTATGATGTAGGAATGTAGGATGTTTAGAAGGTAGTCAAGAGTCACGTTGGTGATTCCCACCCTGAAGGGTGGCCCAGCCAGGCAGAGGTCTGCTCAAGAGAAAAAGGGTTGAAGAAATGCATGCATGGTCTGTCACTTCTCCTCCCCCAGCATAGAGCCCAAGGCCTTGCCTGGTGCCTGATCTGTGATGGACACCTGTAGGTAGGGTGTCTCAGAAGGGACAAATTAGTCGCCCAGCTTTGAACCCTGATGATTTCCCACGTTCCATGGCAACTTTCATCTTCTCAGTCGTGAGCCACACCTGAGGCGGCCGTCGTCCTCACCCACTCTGTGGCCAGATGTGAGGCTGGCTGGGGACCCCACGTCCCAGTTCCAAGATCTTCCTTTAGATCATAACCCAGAGATCTAGAGGGAAACTTCTGGGTTCATTAGAGGGCTGGCTGACGGGGGCCTTTCCAGACCCCTTGAGGACAGAAAATGGGCTGTCTTTAGAGAAGGTGACCAGTCCAGGTGCCCACTGAGGGCCTGGGGAAGAGGGTCCAGGAGAAGAGACACAGGCTCATTCAAACCAACTGGCCCTGAGGGACGGGAGGCTGGGAGCCCATGGTCTGGCCGGGGTTTAGGAGCAGACTGTTTCCAGGAAGGGAGGAGGCAGCTTCAGCCTCGGGCTGAGATGTTTTCTTCCTTGGCCTCAGTGAAATAAATGGAGTCTTTACCTGTAAAACCTCCTTCCTCTAAGAGCCCCTGCTCCCCTTGCCCTGGAGATGCCCCCGTGGGAGAAGACAGGGGAGTTAACAGGCCACAGAACCTAGGGTCTCCAAGAGGACAGGAGCCCAGTCCGTGTTCTAGAACCTTCCTGTGCCTTCCTCTTCCCCGCAGAGAGGATCGCCCAGTCTGGGCACTATTGACGCTGGGCCGGATAATTCCCTGTTGTGAGCGGGCTCTCTGTGCATGGTAGGAGGTTTACCAGCACCCTTGGCTACTCACTGGGTGCCACCAGAGTGCTGAGAACCAAATGTCCCCAGAGAGGCCCAACGCGCTGACTGAGCCCGCGGGCCGGGAGGACATGGGCTCTCTCTCCAGGGCCTTGTCTGAAGGGAACAGCCTGGAGCTCAGGTGCTGCCCCTGTGCAGTGCGCACAGGCCAGGCCCCTGCAGGTGGGAGGGAGAAGGTGGCAGCTGTGGAGTCCCCTGGAAGAGGAGGCCACCTTGGTCAGGACTGAGACGGAGGTGCTGACCCTGGTCTCCTCCGCATCTGGGCACTGTGCTATGGGCTCCACCTGTGTCTTCCCACTTCACTTCCTCCGCACAGTGCCTGTCATCAGTACCCCTTGTGACATGGTGACACTGATGGGAACAGGAGCCTCAGAGAGATCATGGCCAGACCAGGGCTCAGTGGGTGGAGGCTGGTAATGGAGCAGCCCAACAGATGGCCAAGAATCTCTCCTTGGGGAAGTCCTGGCTTTTGAGCCCAGCAAGTCCTCCTCCTCTGTGTGGGGCACGGATGACATCGAGGGGCAGGGAGGGTCATGGGTTAGGAAAAGGCCTTGTGGGAGTGGGGGTTGGGTTCCTGCCCCCCTTCTTCCGGGCCATGTGCTCCCAGAACTGCAGCACGCCCCCCTTCCTTCTCTCCCCTCCCAACGTCTCCCCCTCCCGACGTCCCTGCCCAGGGGGATGCTTCCTGAACACAGAAACACTTCCATCCTTATTTGAATAGCAACCGCCATGGTGGCCACTCATGGGCCAGGGCCACCTGCCATCTCAGTGCCCATGACTTGACCTGCCAGAGTCCTGCAGAGTGGGCTCTCGCCCCCTGCAGGAGAGTTCCACGAGCCTGCAGTCTCCGGTGGCTGCCCTCAGGGTCCCCCACGCCGCGCAGGCTCACGCGGCCCTGTGTTCAGTCCTTCTCTGTCCCCACCCCTGGAGAGCTGCTGGCTATACCCCAACTCTGCGTCTCCAGGAGCAGCCTCCCTGTGCCACACAGGGTGGCAGATCAGTGCCCCAGCCTCCTCTCCCTCAGGGGATCCACTCAGGCCTGGCCTGCACGTCCCCCTGGTGTTCCCAGTGGACTCAGGCCACAGGTGTCCCCAGTGATCGCCTCTGTCGGCGCCTGCCTTCCCTGATTTAGTTCCCCACTCCCTACCGATGCCCAATGGGTCGGACTCCCTGCTCCCTCCAGGGCCTCTCTCTCGGGGGAAACCTGGACCAAGAGTCACTACCCACTCCTGCCCAGCCCAGGCATGCCACTTGCCCTGGCCTGCACCCCACTGTTTCTTTCACAGCAGGGGCAGGCAAGTTCTGCAGGCACCTGCTGCCTCTCCTAGACTGCAGTCTGAGCTCTCACCCTCCTCGGGGCTGTGCCCCGGCCTCTCCATCCTGGCTCACCCACACCACTCCTCAGGGCCTGGCAATGACTCTGGGCTCCTGAAGCATGAGTGCATGGGCTGTGAGAACCTTCAGCTCTGTGCACCCACAGGGCCTTTGCGCCTACTGACCCAGGCCTGAGATCCTTACTCCAGATCTGCACACGGCGGCCTGTTTGACATCTCAGCACGTCCCTCCTTGGGGAGGCTGCCCGAACCCCCTGTCTCATTTTGAGGCCCAAGCCCAGCATGCCCTCTAGTCTATCATCTGGCCCTGCTGCATTTGATGCCTGGCAGTGTCTGGGGTGGCCTCCTCTTCACTGGGGGCAGCTCTACCTCCTCTCCTGCAGCAGAGGGGGCGGTGAATGGAGAGGGACGCAGCTCAGGGATGGGCAGTAGGTGGGAGTGGGATGAGCTCCCCCAGGATCCTGTCCAGTGGGCATTGAGCAGCCATAGGTGCCAGCCGGGCCCTGGGCTCCTGGTCTTCTGGTCTTCTGCTTGCTGGCCACTGAGGACTACAGGCCAGCACATATACAGAGGGGGGCTCTCGGTCCCATTCAATTGCCCTGGGAGTCTGGCTCCCCACACACCCCCTGTGGCAAGAGTCCCCTGGCTACTCTCAGGTCACCTGCACTTGGCCAGTTCCAAGAGAGGGGAGGAGAAGAGAAACCCAGCCCCACTGGACAGCTGCGGAGCCATGTAGATGTATTTAAAATAGCTCCCAGCAGCGGCTGGCAGATTGCTTTTTTCTATGCAGACTGGATGGCTTTACTAAAAACAGGAACTTCTCCATGTGTTCTTTGAAGATAAGCCCCCCTCTCCCCACCCCACCCCCTTCCCAAATCATTGAGCTATGGAGGCCCAGGGGGCGTGGGTAGGCGGGAGCAATCCAGGCCAGAGACAGAGACGATGAGCGCTCGGGTCTATAGCACGAGGCTCATTCAGGGGCTGCGGGAGGTGGGACCAGAGTGGAGACCAAAGGGGGGACGGGGAGTTAGGACACCACTGAAGCCCCACAGCCCCCCGCCGCCCTATGTCCACAGGCCACCGTTCCTCACCTCTCAGCTCTCCGGCAGGAAAGGACAGTTCTCCAAGGCCTGGAACCACAGCATCATGACTGGGTCCCCGAGGATGTTGGGGACCAGCCCAGCAGAGAGCCCTCAGCAAGAGCAGGCCCCACTTCTCTTGAGCAAGGACAGGCCCCTTGTGCCCAGGTGTCCTGGGGAGTGGTGGGCACGGGGCCTGGGGGCCTGGACCTCCTGCCTCTTGAGGCCTTGGAGAGAAGTGGGCACTTAACCAGGGAACAGAACAGTTGGAGCCCTTCTGGGACCTTGGGAGGGTCACGCAGGTGACAGGCCCCAAGCCCAGGATGCAGCCAGCTCACAGCCGGTGAGTGTGTCTGAGAGTGTGTAACAGTGGTGTGCAGGTGCCCGTGAGAGGGCATGAGCATGTGAGGGAGTGTGGGAGTGTGAGGTGTGCACGCCAGGGGGTGTGCACATGTCCGGCTGGGCCCCATCCACCAGGCCCAGTGCCCCAGACGCGCCCTGGCCAGTGCCCGGTCAAGGATGGCTCTTCAAGGCCTGGAACCACAGCAGATTGTGGTGCAGATTCAGCAGAATATAGGGCAGGGGACCCGTATGAGAAGGTCAGTCGAGAGGAGGACTTGCCATCAGGAGTGGCGGCAGGGAAGGAGTGGGGGCGGGGAGGGAGGCAGCAAAGGACCCCACCCGGGTTCTTTGGGAAGGGAAGGTGAGCCTGGGAAGACATGGCTTCAGGCTTCAGTCTGCATCCCCAGCGCTCTTCCAGGCACAGGGTATATCCAAACGCCTTCCCACGTGACCAGTGCCTCAGCTGGGCACCATGAGACCCCAGTATCAATGGGGGTACACTTGAATCCAAGGAAGAGTTCTCTACCCAGTTGCCTTACATTGGATATGGCTTGAGTATGTCCCTGAGAGTTTCCACAGGGAGCATGGTCCCCACTGTGGTAATGCTGGGACGTTGTAGGACCTGGGAGAGGTGGGGCCTAGAGCAAGGTCACAAGGCTTCCCCACCCCACTCTTGGTACCAATTTTCTCCATCAGTTCATTTTTTCATTACTATAACAAAACAATGTCAGGCTGATACTTATAAAGAAAAGAGGTTCTTTTAGCTCACCCTTTCAGAGGCTGAAAGTCTAAGTCGCATAGCCCGGGCTCTGGCGAGGGCCCCCTTGGCTGCCTCCCCTCATGGCCGGTGGCAACTCAGTGTCAGGAGCTCAGGTGAAAAGTGGGACAGGGAGACAGACAGAGGTGGAGGGGCCAGGCACACGTGTTCGTGTGTGTATGTGTGTGTGAGAGCGTGTGTGCACGTGTGCTAGACTTGAGAGGCTACAAAGTTTGGAGATAAAGGGAGAGATTTCTGGGTGCTCCTCCTGACTCCTGCCAGGACTGTGTCTCGTGAGCCTGAAGGAGAGACGTGGCTTCTCATGCGACTTTGTCTGACTCCCCACTTAGTATTGGTCAGAGCCGAGACTCCATAAGGTCAAAAGTTAACCCCAGAAGGCTGATGATGGCAGAGGATGACAGGTGTCCCGAGGAGACACAAAGGATTCAAGTGCAGTGGCAAAAATACTCTCGGGGTTAACCTTTTTCCTTTCTAGGGACTGGGACACAAACCACTCTTGCAGCCAACTGTCCAGCGGCTTCTCCTCCCTGTTGTCTGCCAGTTGCCTCGTGATGACGGGCTGGCCTTGGGTCACTGTGCTGTGACGGTGTGGACACCCTCCCTTGACACAGAATCCCTGTTGCGGTTCACTGAGTTTTAAGTCATTCCAGGTGAGAAGGCTGAACTTTAGGAACGCGGCTGTCAGAGTGTAGACGTCTTTGGATTCCATCTCCTTTTTAATTCTTCATAGTTTTTCAGAACCCAAATCGTTTTAAATGCAACCCAAATAATTTCCACACTCTACAGGGTTCCAGTCTCTGCTGGTCAAAGAAGCACTGTTTAAATAATCAAAAGGGAACAGAATGAAATTCCAACTCTTACTTGCATTTTTAAAGGATATTAGGGAATCCAAATGGCAACCCACAGCCTCCTCCTGAAGGATCCCGCCTGCTTTCTCTTCGGTTCTCTCCCGGTTTCAGAACTCCTCGTGTGCAGAGCTTCCCCTTTCCCTGTCTGCTCTGACACTGCTCAACATGTTCCTTGCTGTCTTACTTGAAGACTTTTGGTTCCAAGAACAGAAAATCTAATGTGTATTGATTTAAGCCCGACGAATCCAGCCTTTATTATTTTTTTAACAAGATGCCTAGAAATAGAGGAATTACAGGACAGGGTTTAGACGCTGTCATCTATGATGTCATCAAGGATTCAGGTTTTGTCCAGTCTTCCATCCAATGAAACTTTGACCTCATGCTTGCTGCCTCATGGTCACAAGGCAGCTGCCTGAGCTCCAAATGTGTGCAATAGCATCTCCAGCAGGAAGGAGAATGCAGGGACCTAGGAGTTTCTCCTCATGAGTCTTTTTACCCAGGAAGAAACCCTTCCCAAATGAAGCACAGCAGACTTCCTTTCTCCTCAAGTCTGGGCCCCATGCCCACTCTGAGTCACAAGGGAGATTCAGAAAGCAAGAATTTGCTGGGCGCTGTGGCACATGTCTATAATCCCAGTGGCTCTGGAGGCTGAGGCAGGAGGATCACGAGTTCAAAGCCAGCCTCAGCAAAAGCGAGGTGCTAAGTAATTCAGTGAGACCCTGTCTCCAAATAAAATACAAAACAGGGCTGAGGATGTGGCTCAGTGGGTGAATGACCCTGAGTTCAATCCCCAGTTACCTCTCCCCACAAAAAACAAAATAATAAGGAAAGAAAGAATTTGACAGAGTTGGAAGAAGCGTCGTGCCTGGCTTAGACCAGCCAGGACCAAGTCCCTGGGTCTGGGAATGTCACAGGCCATGCCCCTGGGTTCTGGAAAGACAATGGTCAAGGCAGCCTGGGAAACCCAGCTTGCAGGGGAACAGTGGGGGAGGGTGTGGGAATGCTTTGGGGACTGGGTCCCCGAATGCTGTGTGACGGCTCGTGGAGACAGGTCTTTAGGAGGCTGAGCCACGTGTGGTGATAAGGGGCCTCATTCAACAGGACGGGGGCCCGCGTAGATGACGCTGTCTCCCTGCTCGAAGGAGAGACCACAGGAGGACAGTGCGGGGCTTGGCCATCTACCAGGCGGGCCCTGGCCAGAGCCCACTCCTGCTGGCACCCTGCTCTCAGACTTCTGGCGTCCGAGCTGGGAAACAATGTTTCTCTGTGGCTCAGGCCACCCAGCCTGTGGCATTCTGTTAGGGCAGCCCGGGATGACCAGGACATTTGGCAATTCTGAACACAGCTCCAGAGACTCGATGTGCTGGGAGAGATCCACGTCCTGACTCCCAGAAGCAGGAAATGAAGTCACCCCTTGGTGTCCACAGGGATGGGCTCCAGGACCTCCCCAGGGTGCACGATGCTCAAGCTCCTTCACACCGTCTCCAGCTTCCTCTGAAAACAGCACTGGGGAGGGTGGGGTCCAGCCGTGCCAACTGCATCCTGCAAGGTGCCGTGCTCATGGCCCCGGAGGTCCTGTTCGCCCCTCTTCTCCACCATCCCCGGAGCTGTCTGGGCCTCTTTTTCCATAACTGACCTCACTGGCTTTGAATTCCTGGCCCTGTTTTAAGGCAGGGTCCAAAACTTCGGGGATTTGCCCTGGGGGGGGGGGTCCAGTCACATTGGAGACGATTTGGTGGTCACGAAAAATGAAGGGTCCGCTCCTGGCACCTAGAGGGTGGAGGCCAGGGATCCCACAACCGGCAAGGCAGCCCCACCGTGGGCTCGTCCAGCCCCGATGGCAACAGCACCACAGTTAAGAGCCTAGTATAAGAACTGGAGGCCTTGTTTGGAGCCCTCCAGAAGCAGAGCTGGAGGCAAGACCTGGGTGGAGACGGAGTGTGACGGGGACCCAGGAAGCAGAAAGGAGAGGATGGGGACAGTTAGGCCGCAGAGAAGGGGAGCCAGAAGAAGGCAGCCCTGAGCTGGCTGGCCGTGGCCCGCAGGCTCGCCTGCCCAGGGGATTTGGGGACTGTCTCCAAGTTGAACCATGGAGGGCTGGAGAGGGGCACCTTTACTTCACCTCCTGTCCATGGCCTCTGGACCTGTTTGAGGTCCTTCAGCCCCAAACCTGGGCTTCACTGAACCTTGGCAAGAGCGCTGGACGGCACAGATTAATCCATCAGGCACAAACAAGCTATTTTCAGACAGCTCTGCACAATTCCCAACTTTCTGTTGGGGATTCCAAACATCCTAACAGAGCAGGGCACAGGTCTGCCTACCAGCCTGAGGGGCCACCCCCAGCACATGCCCCTGCCAGTGCAGCAGCTCTGTGGCCCCGAGGGGCACCAGCCAGAGCTTCGGACTTGGCTCAGTGCTGGCAGCTGCTCTGGGGGCTGCACCAGGCTGAGGAAGGGGCCAGGAGGCCGAGCATTTCCATTTGCATGCCAGAGTGTCTCTGGGACACCTGTGGACCTGGCCTGTGGGTGGGAGGGACATGCCCACCTAAAGCCTGGAAAGAAGCCTCTCTCGGTGGAGAGGCTGTCCCTCTGGAGCTGGGACAGCCTCAGGAGCAGTTAGGGACCTGCTGAGCTTGGCGTGCCCAGCCGGGTCTCCAGGTGCAGAGCCAACGGTGGGGTAGCCCACCCCCACCCTGGCCCCTCAGAAGCCAGGTGCCCCCACCCAGCGGCCTATGCTGGTGCTGATGGCCACTGGTGGGTGCAGCCTGGGTCCCTCCCTGTGCATGTGTCTTTGGGCTGCAGGTGGCCGAGCGAGCCTAAGAGCTGCTGAATCCAGCAGGCCTTGGTCCTAGGACCCTCCGGAAGCCCCTGCCAGCACTGCGTCTCCACAGTCTCCACAGTGTGATCCCCAGAAGACGCCAGGTGCAGGTGGGCTGGCTGGAGGATGGCTGGGCCCTGGACTACGGAGCCATGGTTGCCTCCTCCTCAGAGTGACAGCCCGAGAGACCCTTAAAAACATGGCACCACTACTCTGGTGCTTTGCCCCTTCTGGCTGGTGATGGAGGGAGTGGAGCCCACCCTCTCCCTGTCACCTACCTTGCAGGTCTTCCTGCCAAGTCGCCGCTCAGCCCTGACATAGAGTCTGCAAAGAGCTCCAGTCCCTCATCCACCCATCCTAGGAGGGGCTACAGCGCTCTGGCTTTTAGGAGCCTGGTTGTGCTGTGGACGCTCTGCTCTGAGTACCTCCGCAGCCCAAGCAGCCGCTGGGCCTGACTCCTGCTCGTTCATTGGAGAGGAGGTGAATCCAACCAGAAGCCACCTGGCTCCAGGCCTCCTTGGAAGGTTGCTCCCACCCCCGGGGCTCCAGCACCTGCTCTGCAGAGGCACCAGGTATACACCTCAGCCTCACCTGAGTATCTGTCACAGTCACGCCCACCTGCTCTGTGACACTCCACGAGCTCATGAGAGGGGACACGGGCCCATAGAGTAGCATGCATGGAAACCCTCCGCCAGACTGGATTTCAAACATTAGACGTGAGGACCGCTGTTCCTCAGACAGAGGCCACAGCCACAGCAACCTCGCCAACAGGCTCCAGATCTGCCAAGATAGGTGGCATCTGGGGACCAGAGGCAGAGAATTCCTCTTTTCCCTGGCCGATGGCCTATGAGGCACTTGGCAGTCATAGCTCTCACCTCTTAGTCCCTCTGTGATCTGCTGGGGATCAGGGGACATGTGGGGACAACTTTGGGGACCTTTTGGGATGAGTGGTGGGACTCCAGAGAGGAAGTGGCTGGGCCACACACGCCTCAGGGTCCAAGAGGTGACAGTGTCCTGGCATCCCCCTGGAGATGGCCAGAGCCACTGCCCATCAGCTTTCAGAGGAGTGTGTTGGGGAGGGGCCCAGCACCAAGACATGGCAGCAGGGGATCTGTTCGTCATCTATTCCACAGTCGCAGGGCAGGACCCAAGAAGCAAGGGCACAGCGTGGGACGTCAAGCACAGGTGGTGACTGAAATACAGACCCACTGCCACTGGGGCCAGGGCACTGGTGTGGCAGCTTCTTCATCGAAATCCCATCTCTAAGGGTCTGCGACTGGGCAGGCAGGTTGGCTCCAAGCCCGCACGGGCCCATGGGGAAAGGCTTCTCGCCTTTTGTCCCTGGTTACTTTCTCTATAGGTCATTGGATTTTACCAGGGCAGAGGCAGGAAGAGTCCTGGGGATGCTGGACAGCCTTGGGGGTCAAGAGTGCAGGGCTGGGGTTGTGGCTGGTCCTGCGCCTTCGATGGCCGAGAGACTCAGGTGTCTCATTTGCATCAGGGACAGGAAAGGCTCCCAGTGCCCCTGCCCCTCCCAGTGCCTCCCTGTCAGACCCCCCTTCTCTGTGCTCTGTCCCAGGACACTGCTGAGGTCTGCGCTATGTGGCCCAGTCCCCTGCCACAGCCACGTTTCAGCACTGGGACAGCCTGGTGCTCCGTTGGGCATTGGGAAGCTGAAGGGACTGAGCCCAGCCAGGGCCAGGTCCTCCCAGGGCTGGAGAGAGACCTGGGAGGGAGGCCATGCCACCAACATTGTCTACTATGAGGATGGGCAAGGCCACCATGGACAGCGCATCTGTCATGGTGTGGCTGTAAGCTGTCCCCCAGAAACTCACGTGAGAGACAAGCAAGAAGGTTCAGAGGAGAGATGATTGGGTCCTGAGAGCCTTAACCCAGCCAGTGGATTAATCGCCTGATGGGATTAACCCAGTGGTAGTTGAAGGTGGGTAGGGCGTGGCTGGAGGAGGTGGGCACTGGGGCGTGGTTTGGGGTACATATTTAGTATCTAGGGAGTGGAGTCTCCTCTCCCTCTCTGCTTCCTGATTACCACCTGAGTGGCTTCCCTGGGCCACAGTCTTCCCCCTTGATGTTCAGCCCTGAGGAATGGGGCCTGCTGTCTATGGACTGAGACCTCTGACACTGTGAGCCAAATAAACTTCTCCTCCTCTACAGCGGTTCTGGTGGGGTCTTTTAGTCGCAGCAGCAGAAAAGCTGACTAAAACAGCATCCTAGGGGACCTGGGTCAGGGGGAGGACCAACAATGGTCAACTTTATGTATCCTCCTGACTTGGTCACAGGTGCGCAGACTTTGGGTCGAGCACTATTCTGAGAAGGTCTGGGGTGCGTGAGGATGAGGTGGGCGCCTGAGTTGGGGGGCTGGGTGGAGCACACGACCCCCCTCCCTCCTGCAACTGGGCCTGGCCTCACTACCGAGGGCCTGTCCTCAGGGAGCTCCCCTTGCCCACCTGCGGGAGCAGAATGTGACCTTCTCCTGCCCCAGATCAGAACGTGCCTCCACCTCAGCTCTCTGGCCCTGCTCGCTGTCTACAGGTGCTGGGACTCCTTGGTCTCCGTCAGGCTAAAGCCAGGCCTGCTGGGAGCTGTGCTGAGTTTGGGGTACTTACCCCAAGACGTGGGGTGGAGGAGGGGCGGGCGTCACGGGAGACCAGGGCTCCACCGTGTTCTCCCAGGAGGGACACAACTTCTGCTGAGATGCCACCCAAGGCAGCCCCTGGCCTCTGCTCTTGCCACCCTCCTCCTCATGGAAGTGTCTCCTCCGGGGTCACCTCCCGCTGTCTGGTTCTCAGCTCCTCCACCTCTGCACCAGCTGCTGTGTAAAGCCTCTGGAGATCACCAGCGGTGGCTTCACTCTCTGTAGACTCTGGCCCCACTGCGGAGCTGGCACGGGAAGAGGGGTGGGCAGGAGAGGTCTGAGGACCCTCAGGGGTGCAGGGTGCTAGGACAGGTGAAGCGGGGCAAGTAAGGGGGGAGGGAGGAGTGGCCTGAAGAGCACAGATGTGATGGGGCAAAGGACTTTGAACCTGACCTGCAGGCAGTGGGCATCGAGCCAGCAGAGCCCAGCAGGCCGTCCACAGCATACGGCAAGGACACCACTTTGGGCACAGCAAAAGGAGCTCCAGATGCCCCCTCTGGCTCCTGCCCATCTGTCTGCCTGGTCCTGAGTTCGCTGGCTCGGCGATGAACAGGGAGCCCTGCCCTCTGGACACCTCGGGGCCTCTGGTCAGACCGTCCCAGGGCAGGATCCGTGGCCCAGTGGTCTTGTCTTCAAGGGGCACGACTTTCATGCTTTACTTGGGAGGAAACGTCACTGTTTGCTGAGCTGCTTAATTTCTCCCCTGGGAAAAAAGGACAGAGAAGAAGGGGTAGGAAGCCCGGCTGCCCCAAGGAATGACGAAAACAGCGGCAGCGGCCACCATGTTGCCCAGGGCCTGGGAAAGGTGCCAGGCTCCTCGGGGCTCATGGTCCCTACACCCAGCCCCAATGCACAGAGCTCTCCTCTTGCAGACAGTTCTAGGAGTAGCAGCCCTATCCCCATCTCCAGCAGGGAGCCCCAGGGCAGCCGTGCAGGGAACCAGGACAGCACAGAGAGAAAGGGTGAGGGCATGGAGACCCTCGGGGTCATCAAAGGCACCCCGTATCCTCCTATACCCCGTCCTAGCCCCCAGGGGTCTTCTTTGCTCCCCCCGGTTCTATCTGATGTCCCTGTTTTCACAATGCCAGGGTCAGGGCCAGGGTGGGGTTTATCTTCTGTCCTGCCACACCAGGACCCCCTGGACAGCTGTTGTCCAGGCCTATAGACCCTGTGCCCACCTGCACTGCCCTCCCTGCCCCCTCCCACAGAGGACCGCGTGGCCAACTTCCCTAAGACTTTGTCTTGAGCACAGAGGACACTTCAGTGGGACTGACGACTTAGGTAGCCCACGCCCGTGGCCTCCAGATGCTCCCCGCTCTTGCCAGATGGCTGTCTTGCGGTGGTGGACGAGCAGATGCCTGCCCTTGGCCTGGGTGTTAGGGAGCCGCTGTCCTACATCTCCCTGAATCTGGGTCACAGAGGTGTGGCCTGCTGCAGGAGTGAGACGTGGGCGCGGGGCCTCTGGCCTTGCTGTCCCAGGGCTGCCGGGCCTGGTGCGGAGCCTGGCCACAGGGAGGTCTGTACCCCTGAACTCTTTCTTTAAAAAACGGCTGGCCCAGCCCCATTCTCTATATGTGGCTTTTCTTCCTCCTCCTCCTCCTTCTCTTCTTCTTTTTAAAGTGGGTTAGTTAGAGGCTTCCTAGATTTTAATGCACCCACAAAACCCTTGGGGGTCCTGTTAAAATACAGATTTTGATTCTGCAGGTGAGGGAATCTGCACATCCTGCCCAGTGTCAGGGGTGTGATGTTGCTAGTCCAGGGACCGCCGGGGAGAAGCGAGTGAGGAGGGGCGGTTGAAGGTCCACTGTGGTCTACCTGTGCAGGCCCAGCCTTCAGAGGGCTCTGCTCCCCATGTTTGGAACTGGTCTGGGAGTGGACCCCAGAGGGCAATTCAGGAATGGTCAGCTTTGGGGACATGGGGGTGGCTCTACCTGCATCTGACTCATCTCCAGACTCAGAGAGCAGAAGAAGTGCAAGACAGAGGGCCGAGAACCGAGGGTCAAGGACAAAGGTGCCCTCAGGAGCCCCGGGTTCCGTGGCTGCCCCTCAACACTGGAGCGGCAGCAGGGCTGAGCAGGCCCCAGGTACAGCCACTGGCCCAGCAAAGGTGGAGGCTCGGGCTTAAAGGCCTTTTTATTTTAAAATAATTTCAAATTTTATTTGAAAATACCTGTGTTCACCCGGATGTCCAGGCTTCATCTGCCTTTGCCGGGAGTCTCACGCTCACTCCATCTCTCTCTCCATGTCCCCTGGAGACTATGCGAGGGCCCCTTTACCCCTGAATACCAGGGGTTTTCCTAATGCCCCTAGTGTATGTCCCCCTAGAGGACAGGACCTGGGCTGTGTCCTCTGTCACCGTGAGGGTGCTGATGTCTGAAGACAACCTGGCACCTGCTCATCTACTCCACTGCACAGCGTGGCCAGTCCACCCACATCCCTGCTGGCCCTAGGACTCGAGGAGGTGGCTTCACCAGGGCAACCTGCTGTCCCACTCACAAACAGAAGCCACAGGACGGTGCCGGCTTGCAGGACCCTGGCACAAAGCCCGGTGCTCGTACTGTCACCTTCGTGGATGATGAGGACCGTGCTCAGGAGCCTAGGACCCCCTAGACCCTGCTCCCCACCCTGGGTTTACTGTCCAGAGGCCCAGGGGACTTCTCTGGGGCTAGGGGAGTGGAAGTTGAGAGGACAGCACGAGGACAGGCTCACGGGAGAGCCCAGGACCCTCGGTGGAGAGGCACCCAGGCCTGGGTCCCCACACTCCCGCAGGAGGGGCCTGCACAGATGTCTCTCTCAGAACCGGGACTCGGGGGTTCTCCCCTGAGGGCTAAATGATTCTGGTGGCACTTCAAAGAGGGCCTCAGGAGCCACAGAGTGGGGACGTTAGGAGGCTCCAGAACTTTGGGTCCTTCCTGGCCACATTTATTTTGAGGTTACCCTTCTGCTTCCAGTGGAAAAGCCAGCCACGAGCTGGTCTCTTAGCGAGCGCAGCGTGGAGGGACCGCCCCTCCCCAAGAGCGAGGAAGAGGACCGTGGGGTCCCCGAACCTGTCCTTGCAGTCTGCCACTCTGGGTGGTGGGGACAGCTGACCGCCCCCCAAAGGATCTGGCCCACAGGCTACCCAGGGACCAAGTACAGAAAAAAAGACCAAATGTGTTAGACTCCCACACTCCCCGGAGAGTCGGAACCAGGGCATTCCAAAAGGGTCAGCGGAGGGGCAGAGGCTGATGTCCTGTAGGCCAGGCCAGGCACTGGACGGCTGGTTGTGGACCACAGGGGGCATGGACTAGGAGGGTGAGGAGGGGAGCAGATGGCAGGAGAGTCCCATGGGGACAGCGCCCTGGGACAACAGTCCTGCATCTCCCCAGCCAGGACCTGAACCTGGACCCCAGATTCCAACTCAACCCCTTCCTCCAGCTTAGAGGGCTTCCCACCATGTGTCTGCACAGAGAGCCCGACCCCTGCCCATGACCATGAGAGGGACACACCTTCCTTCACCCTGCAGGTCTGGGCTACGCCATCGGCTCCTAGAAGAGCCTTCCCTGCCCCTCGTAGATCCAGTGAGTCTCCCTGATCCCTGCCCCGAAGCATGTTGTGTTCCTTCTCAGAACACTGCCCACTTCCAAATGCCCACCCCAAGCCCTGGCTCACCCCCACCCCCAGGGCAGGAAGGGTTCGGGGTCCTCTGTCTCACAGGTTATCTGCTCCTGTAGGTGCTCAGGAAATACTGATGTAAGCTTGAAAGAGTGATGATTGACTAGGCAAGCCCTGGCTCTCACCTGCGGGGAGCCACCCTGCTGCAGACATGGATGAAGGACTCTGAGGCAAAAGACATTAAATGTCTCTGTTCCTTTGGGATGTGATCTTCCCGTCTGCCCAGCCTTTGGAGAGACCTTCAAAGTCTAGTGTCTCCTGAGAGTGGAGGCTTGTGTAGGAAAGACCGGAAAAGGTCTGAATCCCTTGTCTGTGTCTGCACCATAGAGTGGGGGTCCCAGAGGGGGAATGGACCCAGGCCATCACGAGGATGGCAGCAGTGACTGAATAATCCACTCCCCCTCCCCAAATTTGCAGACCCGAGCAGAGAGTTTTGGATGTCCACTGGGTTGCAAGGGGCTTCCTTTCTCAGGATGCAGGGATGCCACCCCCTAAGGACTGTTGATAAACACGTGTTGAATAAGCAATTGGCTGAGGGGGTGGGGCAGGCCTGCTTTGGCAAATTCTCATTCTCGGGTTCAGGAAGAAAAGAGAGACCACCCAAACACTGGGACCCTGCAGGGGTGTCCACAGCAGTCTGGCTGGTGCTAAGCACCACAGAAATTCCAGAAGACCAAGTGCAGCCTCCCGCCTCCTCTTGCAGGCGGAGAGCCAGGCAGTGATGGCGGGGGACCTGGCGGGCTGAGCAGGCAGCGCTGGCTCAAGGGCCTGTGTCGGGTCAACTCTGGGGCTTGCTTGCTTGTCCTTGGGGACAGCAGCTCCATGGAGGATCCCCTGGGCCACCTGAGCTACACAGCGCCTTGTCCCCTCGTGGATGGGGACACGGCTGGGAGGTGCTTGGGGACAGGGACCCGCACACTCTGCCAGTGGGCTCTGTTTTCTGGCAGCGCTCGTTTTGCACTCGAAACAAACAATTGAAGAAAAGGGCCCCGGAATGAAGGGTATGGTATGGAAGAAATCATCCAGATCAGAGGATCTGGTTTAGGCCAGTGAAATCTTACAGGCAACATCAACAGAGCAGGCCGAGTGTCTCCAGCAGCATTCCATAACAAAGCCCAGCTGTGGGCACTTCCCAGCCAGACAGTCATTCCTGCCGCTGGAAACGCTGACACAGACAAGCTTCAGGATGAAAGCCAGCTTCCCTGCCCCCAGGGAGGGCGGTGGCCGACTGCAGTCTGAATATTCATTGGAACTTGAAGGATCCAGGAACACAATCCAAGACAGGACTTCTTGTAAACTCATCTTGACTGGGTGCGGGCGAGACACCTTGGCGGGTCCTGGCCAGGACGATCACCTGGATTCAGAATCTTTGTCCCGATGCTTGGGACATGCTGGAGTGGCTCTCCTCCCTGGCTGTGGGGGTGGGGCCGCTGGCCTTCTTGGGACTCCTGACAATGAAATCTTACAATCTTTCCATCCAAAGGCACAGACCCAGATGTGGGAGACCTCAGCACGTCCCACTCTCTGGGGTCCCAAAGCTGGCAGCAGGAATTCGGCCATAAAAATAGAGCTTTATGGGGAGTGGGGCAGGAGGAAGGGGGCTGAAGATGTGAATTCAGGGTGACGTCGTCCCGAGGCTTTCTCTCTTAGAGAGGACACACAGGTCAAGTCTCAGGCTCAAGTCCAAGGCGTGACCACGGGCCAGGGGAAGCTGGTGTGGGAGCAGGAGTGTTTCTGGGTGCAGAGACGGGGTGCAAAGCAGGGGCTTTCCAGGGACCAGGGAAGATTAAAGGTCCTGAGCCCCAAAGATAGATGTATTCAAAATTTTGCACCTGAGATCCAAAAATAAAATTAAAGGGAAAAACTTCAAAAATGCAAGCCAAGGAATATTGGAGAATCCCAATATTGGAGAATCTCAGCACTGATGACGTGACCCAGGAAGAAGGTCGCGGGAGAGGAGAGTGTGCAGGCTTTCTGCAGGATGTTTGGGGGGTTTTCAGGCCAAGTCAACCACAGGTACAGGGCCTAGCCACACGCTCCCAGCAGGCTGTGCCCCATCCACTGGCCTCCTCCCGCCATGAGGGTCCCATGGCCAACTCCCCCGACCCATGGGCTGACTTGGGCCTGGCACGGGGTGGGGAAGCAGCTTGGGTTTGGGGTGAGGACAGGGGCTCCTCTTTCCCCTGCACTCAGTCCTGCCCCAGCCCCATCGCTGTCAGTCAAGCTGGCGTTGGGCTCAGCCACCTCTCCTTGCAGGTCAGAGAGATCCAAGTGCTACCAGCTCCTCCAAGATCAGAGGGGCCTCAGAGCAGGGTTGGCAAGGTCCAGAGCAGGGTGCAGGTGCTCCAGCCTGGGATGCTGCAGTGACCTCTGCCTGGCGGGGCCTCTGGTCTACCAGGGCCAGAAGGTCCTTCTCCAGGAAGGAGACGTTGTATGATTCTGCTGGACATGTCGCCAAGGACAGTGCCAGCCGCCTTCCTGCTCAGCCACACCACGAAATTGCTCCGGACCTTCCCCCAAATTCTCAATGGGAAATGAGATGGAGTCTGAGCAGACTCGGCCTCACTTCAAACAGTGATAAACCCAACCAGCTGTGATAAGGGCTGAAAAACTACCTTAAGTTCACAAAGAAACAAAAAGTTGTAGTGTTTCGTTGTTGTTGTTAATTTTTAAGAATGGTTTCTTGTTAAAATGCTGCTCAGGACTTCCTGGAGTGTCGAGCATGTTTCGGACCTTCACTGGGTGGCAGTTGACAGATGTACACATTTGTCAAAAATCCTTGACCTGCAGGCTTAAAATGTGCACATGTCATTGCATGTAAATTATAATGACCTCCCTCCTGAAGGAAGACCTTCTGGCCCTGGTAGGCCACAAGCCTGGTGAAGCAGACACTGCAGCACTCTGAGGCCAGAGCACCTGCACCCTGCTCTGTGCCATCCCAGAGTTCCCTAAGAAGATGTTCAGCACCACGTCCTTCCTGTTGTCAACTACAGTCACGTCATAGAATTCAGCCTACAGCGATCTGGGTCTCAAAGTGGCTCCTGACGTGGCTGGCCCATCTTGCCTGCTGTTTGCTGTTTAAGTACTGATTGAATTTCACCAAGGAGCTCAGAGATACCAGACTGAAAGATGGCCCTTCTGTTCCCAGCACACAACACAGTGACAGAGGGCAAGCCGGGAGGGACACTATAGAAGAGCCGCCACCACCCCCCACCCCCCGAAGCCAGGAGGACCACAACCTCTTGTTTTCTGACTTCCTGTCTGTGCCTGTGGTGCAGGGGTGAGGGGATAGTTCAGGCGGCTTCTCCAGAGACCCGCTGTGATCAGATGCCGGTATCCCGCCACTCAAGACAAGGCCTGGCGAGGGGGCCGCGGAGCAGCCCAGACGGCCTCCTGGTCAGCTCCCTTTTCCTTGTCGAGGGACGGGCCGTGTGGCTGGAACTCCCAGGGGCACAGTGAATGTGTAATGGTGACAGAGGTCAGCAAAGGACAGTGGCTCTCGGTGGCACCAGGAGAGCCCACTGGGTGACCTCTGGGACCAAACCCGAGCCCCACCACCTGGTCACCTGGGGGCAGCTTCCCCAGCCTCTGCCCCACTTTCCAGGCAGCGTCTGGGCCAGGGCCAGGAGGGCCATCCCCACCAGACATCTCCAGTTAGACCAACAGCCTGCTGCCCGAGACACAATGTAGTGCTTAAAAACCAGGTTAAGTGCTGGTGGGGGTCGCCCCAGGAACCTGCCAGAGCCCCCGAAGCTGCCAGGCTCCCACCTTGGGATGGACTCAGCCTGCAGAGAGTTCTGGAAAGGGCAGGGAGGGCGGCACTTTTTTAAAGCCTTTAAAGTGTGTTTTTGTCACACTGAGGAGTCCAGGAAGGGAGGTCTCCTCTACCCCTCTTTCCTCTACTGTGGCAGGGACAGTGGGGCTGTCTCCTCCCTGTGGCCCTCCTTGAGCTACGTGTGGCAGCCACCTGGGTGTCACTGAGAACCTGCCCCGTTTCCACCTCTGCTTGTCATCTGACACCTGGAGTTGGGACAAAGAAGGCCCAACATTGTTGGGGCCCATGAGCATTTATTACACACCTACTGTGTGTCAAGCAATTGAAATAGCTTGGAACTTCCCCAGTGCCTATCGCTGGTGTGGGGACTTCCACACGGTCCCCCTCACCTTCGAAGCTCCTCTAGCACATGCACTCAGCTTGTCCCCGCAGGGACAGAAGAGGAAATCGAGGCGAGAGAGGTGGCATGAGTGTCCCCGGTGGGAGAGGCGACCTTCAGACCCGCCAGTCCTGCTCCCATCAGGCTCTCCCTGCCCTACGCTGGCAGGGACAAAGCCTGAGCCCAGATTTCAGGAAGACGCGGTCAGCTGTGACCTGCAGAACCTGACCCACAGCTGGCGCTGTCCTCAGAGGCCTTGTCCCCAGCAGACCGGGCCATCCGGCCCCTGGAGGGGTGCCAGCCATAGCCCTGGCCGCTCTGCAGAAGGGCCACCTCTGGGAGCACATCCTTGCCCAGGACTGTCTTCTTCCATAAAAGGAAGTTGTACTTGCAGAGAGAACCGCATTTGGCTGGTAAAATCTATCCAATCAAAAGTTGTACCCAAGTTGTTGTAATTCAAACTCGGATGTCGATTTCAACCCCTATCTCACAACTATTTTGAGCCCAGGAAAGCCCACAAGTGTGTCTATTCTGAGACAGAGACACAAAAAGATCCAGTTAGAAAAATGTTCAGAGAAACGGGGGAATTATGATCACTCCCACACCGGGAGCACTCAGCTGCGCCCTGCTCCTCGTGCTCGACCCCAGGCGGCTGCCACGGGGAGCCGGCACTTGGCTTGGTAGAAGTCGCCCCACCCAGAGGCGCAGGGCAGAAAGGGACCCAGGACTCACAGTGAGCAGTTGTCCCTGGGAAGGCACAGAGGAGCCGAGCAGGGAAGAGCGGGGAAAGGGGTCAGGTGAGGGTGAGGCCCGGGCGCAGATGCAGCCTCCTCTTAACGTCAGTGGCCAGCTACCATTTAATGCCATTTTATCACGTGGCCAGGACTGCTGAGCCCAGGACGTGCGTTAGCTCATTTATCATCCCCTCCAAATACATTCTACTAGAATCCCTCCTCTCAGCCTGAGAGACCAAGACAGAATGTTGGGGGACTTCCCTGAGGCCTCCAGGCCAGGTGAGGAAGCCCCGAGAGCCCAGGACCATGGCTACCGAGTCCCCTCCTTCTTACAGGTGTCTGCGGATGGGACTTGGGGAAAGATCTGGAGATGAGGTCATCCCAACTGCGAGTGGGTCCTAAATCCAGTGACAAGTGTCTTCCTGGCGACACACAGGACAGCAGCACAGGGCGTGCAGACGAGGTGACCCAGGAACCTAAGGCAGTGCTCCAGCGCCAGGACCCTCCCTTTGCAACCTCTCCCTTGTCCCAGCTCGGGTGTTGGTCCTGCCCCGGTGATACTCTGAGCAGGTCCGAGGGGAGGCGCTGGAGCTCAGAGTCTAGTAAGCCTTCGCCCCCGGAGCTCGGCCACCGGGACTCACTCCACACGCACATCCTACTGTGCGCCAAGCAATCAAAATAGCTTGGAACTTCCCCAGTGACCATCACTGGTGTGGGGACTTCCACACGGTCCCCCTCATTTTTGCAGCTCCTCCAGTACATGCACTCAGATCGTCCCTGCCCTGACAGAGGAGGACACCGAGACGGGAGAGGTGGCACGATCCGCCCCCAGGGAGAGAGGCGACCTTCAGACCCGCCAGTCCTGCTCCCTGCTCCGTCAGGCTCTCCCTGTCCTAAGCCCCGCTGTGATGGGGAGGGGATCAGGGCTCAAAGGGCAGGAATGCCCTGGCCTCCCCAGCCCCCCTCCTGCCCCAGGAACTGGAGGTGAATTCAGGACTGTAACAAAGCAGAAGCTCCTGTGAGTGGGGCCTGTCCCCACAGCCCTTCACACTGGCCTCATCCCAGCCCTGAAGAGGCTCTAAGGTGAGTGCCTCCACTGTCCACTGTCCCCATTCGTGGGGTACGAAGTGAGGCTCAGCCTGGCAACGTCCCTTTTCTCCAGCTAGTAAATTTCAGAGCAAATTTTCGAGCTTCATCCTGCACCTTTGGAGGCTGTCCTCCAGGCCTCTTCACCCACCTGCCTCCTTCACAGGGTAAATGCTCTGCGCCACTCCCATCCTCAGGACTCTGCAGTTGGACACAGTGCCCTCCCCCGGGGCCTCAGCAATACCCAGGCGCATGACGTCAGCTGTCGCGTTGGCCGGGCTGAGCTGAGCTGAGCAACTTGAACAGATAATCTAGTTGCCCCGACTTCAGAGGGCCTGGCGCAGGTGGTGAAACCCCGATTCGGCTATTTCTGGGAAGTGGGAAAAGCTCCCTTGACGGCTTTGACGGAGACCCCAGCCCCGTCTGTCTGGCTGTTGAGTTGGGCAGCAGGGCAGGCCTCGGCTGGCTAGAGGAACTTACCCCAGTCATAGGACAAGCTCTTCAGGGCCAGCAGGCAAGTCTTGGCGTCTCTGCGGAGGGAATCCTTAGAGAAAGCGACTCAGGTGGACCTGGAACGTCTCCGCCCCACCTCCATCTTCCTGCAAATCCCTTGAGCAGGTAACTCAGCAGGAGTCCCCTGCTCTTCCCGCAGGTCTCAGCAAAGGCAGATCTAGGCCTTCCAGGGTCAAACAAGCCCTGAAGCTAGTGACCACACCGGTCTGTACCCACCTGCCCTAGGGGTTTCAAACTGCCCTTGGAAATATTCAGAAGTATTTGTGGGCACAAGAAACACTGCCACTGGGGTTTCAGGTGGGGACAAACTTGGTTGCAAACCACACAGTCAGTTAGTAAAATTCCCACATGCAAACCGACCCCCAGCCAACAGTGACGGGAGCATCAGTCTGTGCCGGGAGGACTGTCTCAGGAAGCATCCCTTATCTGAAACCCCCAGCCCAACCAAGATTCAGGACTCTGTGGGGACAGGGGTGGAGGGACCACGAGAAGGCAAAGAGCCTGGTCTTGGGGCTGCTTCTCCACAGACCCCACCCTGCAGCGTTGGTAGACACTGAATCACGGCCCCCCCAAATCAAAATCAGCACACCCCACCCTGAGACAGGCTGACACTGTCAGCTCTTCCGCGGGGATCGATCCCCAGCCGGCTGGCCCTGGCCCACCGCCTCAGGCACGGTGCTAGGTTGGCCTGTACCTTGAAGTGAGGAAATTAGACAGAAACTATTGATCGGGCGGGAGCAGAGCTCATGTCTGACAACTGTTTTTGTCTGAGGCTGCAGGAACCCGGCTCTGGAGCCCTGGGCAGAGGCTGCCTCGTGAGGCAGAGAGGACACCTCTGTCATCCACAAAAGGGGGAGGGGTGCTTGCCAGCCTGACCCTGGGAGGAGAGGGTGTCAGCTTCCCTGCAGAAGGTTTGGGGGACTCTCCCCGATCACCCCGGGGCCATAGCTAGGGAAGAACTGCCCTCGGTGTCCTGCTGAATGCTGAGGGCCTGCACAGGCCTCTCACTTGCTCTCCACTTGGCCCCAGGAAAGGACAGTCTCTGGCTGGTGTCCCCGGCTCAGAGGTGAGTGGGCCTCCAGCACAGAGAACTGTTTCAGCCCCCTCTGCTCTGCTGAGCTGCAGGTTGGGCAGGCACTGGGGAGCTGCCTGGCATTCCCATGCCACCTCTTGCTGCCTGGGGCACCTGGATGCCCCTCACCACCCTGGGCTTCAGGTTCTCCTCTCTAATAGGGCTCCATGTGTCCAGCCCTCCAAGCCGGAAGTTTGGGTGGATCTAAGACCCCAGGAGGGTGAGATACCCCAGTGAAGGTCTGTGAAGCCTGGTCTCAGCACATGTTCCTGAGGGGGGCTGCTTCCTGGACGCGGAGGCCTGTGGTACGCCCAGATAGTCTGGGATACTGATATTTTGTATTATTGGCCAAACACAATGACATGGGCCTGGTCCCATGGCCCAGAGGTGTAGCAGGTGCAGGACCACAGGCATCGTGCTTGGCTTGGAGAACTGCCCTGGGGAGCCCCCCACTGCTGGGACCCTGAGGACACGTGGGCTGAAGCAGCCTGAGGGTAGGGGGCACTTTCCCCCAGTCCTGGGAGGTCAGAGGAGATCTGAAGGGACCTGTAAGCAGTGAGGGGCCGTTGAATCCCCCCCACTGCTGTTCCTTCCTGACCATCAGCAAGGCCGCTGGCCGGAGGGCGGGGGCTTCTGTGGGTGGGAGTGGGCGTCATCGCTGACTCGGTTGCTGGAGCTGCTGTGAGGGCTCCAAGGGGGCAGAGTGACAGGAAGCCGGTGCCAGGACCAACCGAGCTTCCCACCTGAGCATCTGGAAAGCTAGACCCTTTGGGGCAGAGGGATGTGTTGACCGAGGGGGACACTGAGAGCCTAGAAGGAGGAGTCTCAGGGTGGAGACACTGATCCCAAGGGCTGTGACAGGCTCAGCAGCATGATTAGGGACAAGCCCAAATCAGGTGTGCACAGGGAGGTCTCCTGATGGCAGCTGACAGCTGGGACCAGGAGAAAAACGGAGGGAAATCGGGGCTGCAGCAGGTGGCAGTGGGGGGCGGAGGGCCACAGGAGAGCAGGAGGCTGAGGCATTAGAAAGGGGGAGGGGGAGGGGGGACCAAGGGAACAGAGGCGGCAGGGGTGGGGGGGCGCGGAGAGACACCATGGTGGGCTGGCGCACATTCAAGGAGGGGGCCGTCTCTGCTCAGGAGCGTGTTTTGCTTATATATGTTTTCTCATCAGTGAACTGTCAGAATCGCAGGTGCAGGGCCCGGAGGAGCCCGATTCCTCAGTCCCTGTTGGGATTCTTTCTGCATTTCGATGAGATTTCTTGGCAATGTCTCTGCCACATCCTGAAGGGAAACTGTGTTTTCTTTGGGGCCAAAGCATCAGCTTTGATTAATCTTTGACAAGACAGTGTTGCCAGGAGCCACCGGCACTGGGACAGGAAATGACCTTCGGGGGTTCTCTGGGCACCTCTCCTTCTGAGGTTCTGTGAGTCAGTAGTTGCTCTTCTCTCCTAAAGGAAAAGCAGTTTGGGTTTCGGTGTTTGGGGTGGGGATGGAGATGATTTGGGTTTTATATAGACAGTGAGTCAGAGGCGGAGGGGACAGGCCTTGTTAGACGTCACATGGAACAGTAATTACACAGCTGCTGGGGTTCCACGGGCGCCCACACAGCCAGCCCCGCCTCAGGGAGGACATCTCCAGCCCTCAGCACTCCCGCGGGGTCCCCTGGAACCGGTGTTGTCACTTCCCACCCCTCAGTTCTGCTCGCTTTCTTCACAGCGGAAATGAGCCCGTGAGCTCAGCTGAGAGGGCTTGGCTTGTCCTGGGGGTCAGGGCCACCTCTTCCCACCCAGTGGGGTCCTCCCTGCTCTCTGCCATTCCACAGACCAGGCCCAGAGGCTTAACAGCCTCTGCCTTACTGGAGGCCAAAGACTGCATGGAGTGGACACAAGGCCCGGCCCTAGCAGACGGTGTCCCCAGCTCACGCCCTTCTCTCTGACCAGGCACCCCCTAGTCAGTGCTGGCCACAGAGGGACATGATGGGTCTCAGCACAGACAGCCCCAAGCTTCAGAGGACACCCTGATCCAGGGTCACTGATTGGTCCCTCCCTCTTACTCTCCCCCTCTCCTCTCTCCCCTGTCTCTCCTCTCTCCCTCTGTCCCTCCCTCCCTCCCTCCCTCTCTCTCCCCGCTTCTCTTCTGCGACTGGCCACTAAGGTCCTGCTAATAAAATCTCAGACAGGTAAACGGTTGTTGCAGCTTGTTGAGTTTATGGAGCTTTTTCCGCCGTTCCTGCTACCTCCACAGTAGGTGCCCAGCATGGTTTTAAATGGACATGTGACCCCTGAATGGACCCCGGCCACCTGTGTGCAGGACAACGCCTTGGGAGACAAAGCAGATGGGCTCTCCTGGGGATTCAACCGTGAGCTGCCTTATCTGGGCGTCCCCACAGCAGCCGAGATGGAGCATGGGGGCGGGAGGTGAGAGAGGAGGGGGGGCGAGGTGGGAGAGGGATGGGGCAGTTAGAGCAGCTTCTCTCCCTGGGAGTCCTGCCAGGCACAGCCCCAGCGGCCACTCTACCCCGCCCTCCACCCGGCCCTGCAGGCCGACCAACCGGGCTGGCCGTCCAGGCTGCTGCTGTGCGTGGGCCCAGCAAGCTCCTAGACTCTGGAAAGAGTCGTGGGCACCCAGAGTCAAGTTCAGTGAGGCCCGGGTGGGCTGGCAGAGCTGCTGGTGAACTCAGTGACAGGCCGAATGAGTCCAGGTGGGCAGCTACCCAGACCTCCTGGGCAGGAAACAGGCGATATTCACAAGAACTGACCGCGTGCCAGGCTCCACTCTGTTCCCGCCCATGTCCATTCTCGGTGCTCACCACGTCAGACAGCTCCACTTTGCTCCAACCAAAATACCCAACAAGAAAGAGGTAGGGGAGGTTTATTCTGGCTGGGGTTGCAGTGTCTATCCATGGTGGGCCAGCTCCATTCCTCTGGGCCAAAGTAAGGCAGAACATCATGGCGGGGGCACACGGCAGAGAAGAGCTGCTCGATTCCTGGCCATGAGAACAGAGAAAGGGGAGGAGAAGCCAAGGGTACACCCCAGTAGGCCACCTCCTCCTGCCACACTCCACCTGCCTACAACTGGCACCCAGAACCACAGTCCTTTCAAATTATTTTCCATCAAATGGATTAATCCACTAATTGTATCACAGCTCTCCGAATCTTATGATTTCACCTCCAGCAGAAGCTTTGGGGGGATACCTCAGAGCCAGACCATAGCACTCACCAATGCCCTAGTGGTAAGTCCCACCCTTATCTCTACTTCACAAGTGCAGAAACTGAGGCACAGAAGGTCCTTCTGTCACCCAAGCTTGCTCTCTGGCAGGTGGTTAAGTGGGGACAAGCCCAGGTCACCTGGATTCTGAGTCTGTGCTTAGAACCAGAGCTGGGGCCAGGGAGAACAAGGAAGCACAAGGATGGGAAATTTAGGGTCATCACCCTCGGGACCTGCCTCACCCAGACCTGGCTCTGCACAAACCACCCGCTGTGATGCACCTTCCTGACCCAAGACTGTCCCATGTCATCGGCCACTCTGACCTGAGTGGAGGTGTCGCAGCTCTGTGCTGACCTGTGGTCACCTGCTCTACATAAGGAAGGCCACTGGGGCGACCGGGCGATAACACCTAGGGTTAAGCAGGGACCGTTTGTGCCTTTGATTGAACTTTTCATTACAACTTGGTTATGGAATGTATTTGGATTTCCGGTTTCCACTCCAACAGGAAAAGTGCTAGAAGTCTTTGTTCTCATCCTGACCAAAAGAGAAAAAGCTGAAACAAACTGATACTCAACAACTCTTCTGAGACCCATCAGAGAATGCAGGTCACAGGGCAGATTGCCACCCAGAACTTGGGAAACGGACAGATGGATTCAGAGAAGTACAGCTCACAGGAATCAGCGGTGGCCGCCGGAACAGGAAGGAGCACTTGCAGTTGACTCGCTGCCACTCTGCTAGAGGCTCTGGTCCTGCAGGAGATGGAAAGCCTCTGGCACCCAGGCTCACAGGGCCACACACTCACGAGCTCTTCCTGCAGAAGCCCCACCAGGTCCGCGGAGAACTAGCTCACGCTTCCAGCAGTGGGGAAGGGAAAGGAAGCATTTCACAGCACATCCAGAATGTTCTGTTTTCCTTAACATAGGTAGGAAGGTGGACGGATGCATAGACAGACAGACACTCAGATATGGTAGATGAGGACGGAAGGACTAATCACCGATGACCTAGGATACAAGAAATACTAAAGGAATTCTTCAGAACAAATGGAAATGACCCACGATGGAATCTTGGCAGAAAGAATATTTTTTTTAAAAGACTGAAAGGGCAAAATATATGAATAAATTTGTGGCTATCTTTAAAATTTTCTCTAAAGGACTAAAGCCAATAAGACCACAAAGTATTACAGCTTTTGCAGCATATATGAATAAAACATAATAAAATAGCACAAAAAAACCTAAGTATTCAATGAAATTATGCATGCCTTGTATAATCCCCTCCCTGTGAGTGTGAGACCTGTGCATGCGATAAGACGTCACTATCAAAGTTTGGTACAGAGGAAATTAAGGTCCCTGATTGCTTGGACTTTGAGTTGATCAAAGCAGTTCCTAAAGGAGAGAGGCTCTCTTGCTGGTCTTAGAAAAGCCAACAGCCATGTTCTGTGCTGCCTGTGGGAGGAGGATCTGGGGTCTCAGTTACACAGCTGCAAGGAGCTGAATTCTATCAACAATTACATGGGCTTGGAAGAAGACCCCGAGCCCTGTATGAAACCACAAGCCTGGCCAACACCTAAATCGCAGAGTTGTGAGATGAGACCCTAAGGATCTTAATAGAGGAGCCAGGTAAGCTGTGTTAGAACTTCTGACCTACAGAAGCAGTGGGATAATACATAGATATTGTGCTAAGCCAGCATGTTTGGGGTCATTTGTTATGCAACAATAGGAAACTGGTACATGTCATTATATAAGATGTCAACATTGCATTAAGAAATGGCACACTCTTTGGGTTGAGTGGACAGGGATAATTTATGAATGCACACTGTAATTTCTATAGCATCTACAAAAAATCAGTACCACAAGGAATAACTTCAAAAGCCAACAGAGGTAAAGTGAAATACTAAGAAACACACAGTTTAAGAAAAAAAAAAGTAAGTAAGGAAGAACAAAGGGAAAAACCATAAAGGACAAATATAAAACAAATACATGCTACACTTAAACCCAGCCATATCAGTGAGGGACACTAAATGTAAATGCACTAAATACTTCATATAAAAGGCAGAGATTATCAGACTGGATAAAAAATAAACAGGAACTAGCTGCATGCTGATGATTCCCCCTTTCCTGGCCACACTTGAAGTACATCAATGAGTTGGGGAAAAAAATGGTATACTGCACAAACATCAATCATGAAAAATCAAGAGTTACCCTGAGAGGAAGAGGGGCTCCTCCTAGTGACAGGAAGCAGGAAGACAGAGAGCTTCACAGGCAGAGGTACTGAATATCACTGTTTCAGACACTTGAAACAAAAATTGACAGAACTATATTGAGGAATAGACAACTCTGCAAGTAGAGTCGACATTTAAGACACAGCCTGCTGAGAATATTTTCTAAATCAACAATTGATAGAAAGTTAGTCAGGCTACTGGAGATTTGGACAGCACTTGGAATCAGTGTGGCCAGTCAACACTCGTGGGAACTCTACGCAAACCACAGGACGTGTTCCTCTCAAGTGTCATGAAACATTCACCAAAATATGCAATATGCTGAACGATTAAATGAGTCTCAATACTTTGCAAAGGACTGGAATCATACAGAGCCCTGTAGTCCTCTGGCAATGGAATTTAACCAGAAATCAATTATAAAAATATAGCCATTTCCAAATACCTTGGATGTCAAGTAACTCATTTCTAAATAACTCATAGGACAAGGAAGAAACCACAAAGAATACAAATATTTTTATATAAATGTAATAAAAGAAAAACACATGAAAATCTGTGGTACAAGCTAAAGCAGAATCTGGAGGGAGACACAGAGATGTGTCTATACAGGAAGTAAAATCAAGAATCAAGAAATGGGATGGATTCAAACTAAAAAGCTTCTACTCAGCAAAGGAAACAATCAATAACATGAGGAGAGAGCCTACTGATTGGGAGGAAAATCTTTACCACATGCACCTCTGATAAAGCATAATCTCTAGGATATATTCAGAACTCAAAAAATTTAACACCAAAAAACAAATAATCCAATCAATAAATGGACTAAGGAACTGAACAGACATTTCACAAAAGAGGAAATACAATGGATCACCAAATATATGAAAAAATGTTCAACATCTCTAGCAATTAGAGAAATGCAAATCAAAACTACTTGGAGATTTCATCTCACTCCAGACAGAATGGCAATCATCAAGAGTACAGGCAACAATAAATGTTGGTGAGGATGTGGGGAAAAGGCACATGCATACACTGCTGATGGGACTGCAAATTGGTGCAACCACTGTGGAAAGAAGTGTGGAGATTCCTCAGAAAATTGGGAATGGTACCACCATTTGACCCAACTATCCCACTCCTCAGTTTGTACCCAAAGGACTTAAAATCAGCATGCTACAGTAATGCAGCCATGTCAATGTCTATAGCAGCTCAATTCACAATAGGTGAACTGTGGAATGAACCTAGGTGTCCTTCAGTAGATGAATAAAGAAACAAAATGTGGTATGTATACTCAATGGAATATTACTCAGCTTTAAAGAAGAATGAAATTATGGCATTTGCTGGTAAATTTTTGGAGTTGGAGAATAGCACGCTAAGCGAAATAGGCCAATCCCCCCCCCAAAAAAAAAACCAAATGCCAAATGTTTTCTCTAATAAGTGGATGCTAATTCACAGGGGGGCGGGCACTAGGGAAGAATAGGGTTACCTTATATTAGGTAGAGGGAAGTGAAGGGAGGGGAGGGGAGGGGATGTGGGGATAGGAAGGATAGTAGAATGAAACAGACACTATTACTTTATGTGTATATACAACTGCATGACCAATGTGATTCTACAACATGTATAATCAGAAAAATGAGAAATTATACCCCATCTATGTGTGTGATAGATCAAAAGTACGTAAATGTATTTTACTGTCATGCATAACTAACCAAAACAAATTTAAAAATTTTTAAAAATCTAAAGAACAAAGGTGGAAACTAATGGTCTAAATGTCTATCTCAAGGAGCTAGAAAGGGAAGGCAAATTTTAAGAACTAGAAGAAAAGAACTAATGGTGGTAATGCCAGAGCAATAACACAGAAAATAGATAAGCAACAGAGAAAGCAGCAAAGTGCAACTCAACCCTTTGAAAAGATCAATAATATTGCTGTGCTCCTAGAAGCCCTATGGAGACCACCCCGGCCTTTGGCCCAGACCTGGGTGTGACTTCCACCCCAGGAACGGTGATGGTGACGGGAGGATGCTAACAATACACAGCAAGGCTTTCCTTAGCACCCTGAGGTCGGCCCGCCGTATTCATTAACTTCCAGAGTTGATGTGATCTTTCTCTCAGGCAGGAAGGAACACAGGGCGGGGACTGTACCTGTGGAGATGCTGGTTCCATATTGGAAAGTCATGGCAAAGTCATTCCCAACACTTGTCCCTTGCCACGTCCCACTTCCCTTGCAGCCAAGTCAGCCGTGTAATGGGTTTGCTGGATTGAGCTTCTAAGAAAGAGGTGGCTGGAGAATTCTGTCCTCTTTTCTTCCTCCTGCCTTCAGTGTGGATAGAACCACCCTGGAGACACCGTGACCCTCTTGTGGCCATACACGAAAGGCCAAAATAGGCGAGAGTTGGTCCCTGCTGGGACAATCCAGCTGCTGGCTTCTCTCCACATGGGAAAAATCCTGCTTCCCCATCTGGGCTGCTGCAGATCAGGAGTTACTCAGCTTGCAGGGAGAAGCCTCCTCAGCACGGTGCCATCCCAGGGGCACCAGAAGGAGCCCGTGCAAGGAGTCTCGGTGGCACTGAGCACCAGAGGGCCTGGAGAGAGCCCAGGCACACGTCCACTCACATATTCCCAGAGTGGACAGACCCCATGGCCATGGACCTCCCACGAGGGGACAGTGGGTCCAGAGCACATGTGTGGTGCCTTGCTCTGGTGGTCTCACTACTGGAGACCAGTCCCAGAGGGTGGGCAAGCCTGAGGAATTCTCTCCAGACACAGAACTCCATGACTACCCCTCGCCCCGGGCTCCCTGTGGCCTGCCCTCCCCACCCACTAAATGACCTCCAGTGCCTCTCTGCTGTCCGCCCTCAGGAGGAGAAGTCCCGCCTGGGTGGGGCGTCGTCTTGCCTCACATGTTATGGGAAGCCTGGGTCCTGAGAGAGGGCCCTTCTGCAGGTGTCTCACAGGTCACACAGTGCTGGGAGCCATTAGCCAAGTAGTTATGACAATTTCCTTGCCAGCGTACCCCATGTTGCAGTGACATTGAATGTAAGTGACCTTGCTCAAGGACCAAGGCAGATTAGGGTGTTCCCGGTTTTAAGATAATCGTGTTTAGGGCGTTCCCAGTTTAGGTTCCAGGTTTAAGGTTTAATATTATTCCTGCTGGGAATAGGGCGTATCCTGCTGCCTGAGTTCCCCTTGAGTTCTCACGGGATTCAGACAGTATATTTTGGAGATAGAAGCCCAGTGGAGGTGGATTTGGGCAGAGAACGTGGATTTGGGCAGAGAACGTGGATTTGGGCAGAGAACGCGGATTTGGGAAGAGAACGTGGATTTCCCCAGAACGTGATTGTAGACGGCTGGTGTGAGTTCGGGAATAAAGAGTTGCTGTTTGAATCTACAAGCTGTGTGGTGGCTCGTGATTGTGTGCCCAGCCAGACTGCGGCATTTGTGCCCAGCCAGACTGCGGCATTTGGCGGCTCGTACGGGGAACTTCTGAAGCTTAGAGGTAAGTGAAATTGCTCGCCCCTGAGGAAGAGCGAAAGAATGGGTGACCAACTCAAAAAACAATGTGTTATTGTTTTGATTTATCTTGTTTTTGTTTCAAGCTGCCTATCCCTAGAAATTTCTCAGGCAAACTGGAAAAAATGGTTGACTAAAGGTTTGAAGTTTGTCGGCCCTGAGGAAGAGAAAATTGATACAACGATTTTTTATTCCGTTTTTGTTTCATTCAGTTTCGGCTTTGTTTTGTGCTATCTTATTGGGTTGCGTTATCTTTATAGTAGATTAGAAATTAGTAAAAAACAAACCGAAAAGATGTTAAGTAAATTGTTAGAGGTTCAGACCATGGAGAAAGACATTTTAGATCAAGCAAAAGAGAAGGTCTCTCGAGCTAGTCAGACAGAGGAAGAAAATTTAAAGGAAAAGGGGTTGTTAGGAAAAAGGCCACAACAGGAGGCTTTTAGTAACTCCGTTTTATCACAAGAGGGCGTAATTCAACCAACAGCCCCACCAATGGAGACAGCTGAGTGGCCCTCAAACCCCGTAGTTGATAAATGGGATCCTGAGACAGGACCTCAAAGATTAGCATGCCCTGTACTTGAACAGGCAGGAGGGCAGCGAATTCGCCGTGCTTTAGATTTTAAAACAGTGAAGCAGTTAAAGGAGGCTGTAACAACCTATGGTCCCCAAGCTCCCTTCACGGTAAGCATGGTTGAGTCCATTACTAACTTGGACATGACGCCAGCAGATTGGGCTAGCATGTGTAAATCTGTACTAAATGGAGGACAATATTTGTTATGGAAGGTTGCCAATGAGGAATTTTGCGCGGAGACAGCTAGGCGAAATGCAGCAGCCGGTTACCCTCAAAGAAATCTAGATATGTTGTTAGGAAAAGGACCTTATGAGGGTCAACGGCAACAAATTGAATATGATCCTGCTATATATGCACAAATTGCTGCAGACGCAGTTAGGGCATGGAAGACTTTACAAGGACATGGAGATTTACAAGGTCAGCTATCTAAGGTAATACAGAGAGCTAATGAACCTTACGCTGACTTTGTAGATAGGCTAATTCAAACGGCTGCCAAAATTTTTGGGGATACAGAACAAGCAATGCCATTAATAAAACAACTGGCTTATGACCAAGCAAATCGTTGCTGCAGAGAGGTTATTAGACCATGGAGACATGAAGATTTAAACACATATATTAAATTATGTAGAGATATTAATGAACAAGGGCAAGTCTTGGCAGCTGCAGTACAACAGGCTTTAGATGCCAGGCCAAAAACATGCTATGATTGTGAACAAACAGGACATTTTAAAAGGAATTGCCCCATAGGAGGAGGGTTTAACAAAAGTAGGTATCAAAGAATAGAATACCAGGTATTTGCCCACGATGCCGTAGAGGGAGACATTGGGCTAATGAATGCCGTTCTCAAACCACCATAGAAGGTACTCCCTTATCAAAAAACGGACAAAGACCAGGTATTTATCCAAGATATCGTGGAGAAAGGCATCAGGCTCCATTGCCAAAAAACGGACAGGGGGGCCCAATGCTCCGGGGCCCACAACCACAAATATACGGGGCAGTGGAGGATCCCAGCAACACCATCAGGGTAGTGCCCAGGACACATTGTCCATTAAATCCCTCATCAGACAAACCCGAGGGAGCGCAGGGTTGGACATCTGTGCCTCTGCCAGAGCAGTATTAACTCCAGAGATGGGAGTTCAAATCATTCCCACAGGAGTAAAAGGACCTCTTCCCCAAGGAACAGTAGGCTTATTATTGGGACGTAGTTCATCTACATTAAAAGGACTTATGATAAGTCCTGGGGTAATTGATCCCGATTATGTAGGTGAAATAAAAATTATAGCTAGTTCTCCAAGAGGTATATCAGTAATTTCACCTGGAGATAGAATAGCACAGTTGTTAATAATACCCAGCCTACATAATAAATTTCCTAGTCATAGTGTAGAAAGAGGTTCCAGGGGATTAGGCTCCACAGGTGTAGATTGGGCTATGTTGTCTTTAAATTTAGATTCTCGCCCAATGCTAAAACTAAATATTCAAGGTCATGAGTTTAATGGGCTACTGGACACAGGAGCTGACCTTAGCATTATATCTCGTCAAGAATGGCCAAAACATTGGCCATTACAACAAGCCACTCAAACGCTTCGAGGCCTAGGAGTGGCGACTAATCCCCATAGAAGTTCTATGATATTAAATTGGAAGGATCCTGAAGGATGTGAAGGAACTATACAGCCATATGTATTGGATCATCTTCCTATAAATTTATGGGGACGAGATGTCCTAGATCAATTAGGTTTGACGTTAACAAATAACATCAATCCTAATGCGCCCACTACTAGGGCTAGACAAGGCTTTAGGAAAGAAAAAAGATTAGGAAAACAAGGGCAAGGTATAGCAGCACCAGTACAAATAGATCAAGGAACAGACAGACATGGGTTGGATTTTCAGAAAGGGCCACTGAGACAATCAAAATTACTTGGAAATCAGAAAGACCAGTGTGGGTTCCTCAGTGGCCCCTGACTAAAGAAAAGATACAAGTAGCCCATGATCTGGTCAAACAACAATTAGCGGAAGGACATATACAACCTTCCATATCTCCCCATAATACTCCCATTTTTGTCATCAAAAAGAAATCTGGTAAATGGAGATTATTGCAAGATTTAAGAGCCATTAATAATGAGATGGTTATTATGGGACCTGCTCAATCAGGGATTCCTCAATTGTCTGCTTTGCCAAAAACCTGGCATGTTTTAGCTATAGATATTAAAGATTGTTTTTTTTCAATTCCAATTCATCCCGAGGATAGTCCACGTTTTGCATTTACTATCCCTGCATTAAATCATGAAGGTCCTGATCAGAGATATGAATGGAAAGTACTCCCTCAAGGGATGGCTAACAGTCCAACTATGTGTCAAATATATGTTAACAAAGCAATCCAGCCACTTAGAAATCAAAATCCTGAACTACAAATATTTCACTATATGGATGATGTATTATTGGCACATAAAGATAAAAACATATTGCTGGAATGTTATGCCACACTTACAAACTTATTAAAAAATTATAATCTAGAGATAGCAATAGATAAAGTACAATTAAATTTTCCAATTAATTATTTAGGAGTTCTACTATCCTCAACCATGGTCCGTCCACCAAAAATTCAAATACGAGTAGATCAACTCAAATCACTTAACGACTTTCAAAAGTTATTGGGAGACATAAATTGGATAAGGCCTTATCTAGGTATACCAACAGGAGAGTTGGGACCTTTATTTGATATTCTAAAAGGTCCATCAGATCCAAATTCACCCCGCATGTTAACTCCTAAAGCAAGAAAGGCATTAAAAATTATTGAAACATATATGGAAAACATACATTTGGATAGAATTGATATAAGTTTGCCTTTATTATTTATTGTACTACCAACAAAAAATATTCCTACAGGAGTATTTTGGCAAGAAGGTCCATTATTGTGGATACATTTACCTTATTCTCCTAACACTATTCTTACTAGGTATCCTGAGGCTGTAGGACAATTAATACTCAAAGGAATAAAAGCAGCGAAGGGAGTGTTTGGAATTTCTCCCAATAAAATTATTACTCCATATACTATGGATCAAATTGATGAGTTAGCTAATGAGTTAAATACTTGGGCAATAATCATGTGTAAATCTAATGTTTCATTTGATAATCATTTACCATCTAATCCTTTGTTGTCTTTTTGGTCTAAGCATCCTGTAGTTTTTCCTAAAATGACAAGAAAAACACCTATCATGAATGCTCCAAATATATTCACTGATGGGTCAAATAATGGTACAGCAGCAGTAGTTACCCCTGATCAAACTTTTACATTTTTAGTACCCAAACAATCAGCTCAAAAGGTAGAGCTTAATGCAGTTTTACAAGCTTTTTTGATGTTTAAAGATTCTGTATTTAATTTATTTTCTGATAGTCAGTATGTAGTTAATGCTATAGTATCTCTTGAAGATGCCGGTAGGATTTCCCCTTCTTCTACTGTTTTCTCTTTGTTTTCCACTATACAAAGTCTAATCTGGGACAGAAAAGATCCATTCTTTATAGGACATATTAGGGCACATACAGGATTGCCTGGAGCCCTTAGTTTAGGCAATGATTTAGCAGATAAAACTACACATGACATACATATTTTCTCTACATTTGAAGAAGCTACAAATTTTCATAAAAGGTTTCATGTTAATGCTAATACTTTACAAAAGCATTTTAAAATAACTAAGGAACAAGCCAGACATATAATAAAACAATGTCAAAATTGTGTGACATTTTTACCACAAGTTAATCTTGGAGTCAATCCTAGAGGACTGATACCTAACCATATTTGGCAGATGGACGTCACACACTTGCCAGAATTTGGAAAATTAAAATATTTACATGTTACAGTCGATACTTCTTCTGGATTTTTGATGGGCTCCCTTCATGCCGGAGAAAAAACTAAAGATGTTATAGCTCATTGCTTACAAAATTTTGCCACTGTGGGCGTTCCTAAACAGTTAAAAACCGATAATGGTCCTGGCTATACCTCTACCTCTTTTAAACAATTTTGCTCATCATTTGGTATTACTCATATAACAGGAATCCCATACAATCCACAGGGACAAGGCATAGTTGAAAGAGCTCATCAAACTATTAAAACATACTTATTAAAGCAAAAAGAGGGAATTGGAAGGGGGTATATATCCCCCAAAGATAAACTTAAAATAACGCTTTTTACTCTAAACTTTTTAAATTTGGATTCATCAGGACTTAGTGCTGCGGAAAGGCATATGTATCCAAAAATGTACATAAGCCTAAAGTACTTTGGAAAGATATTCTAACAGGACAATGGAAAGGTCCTGACCCAGTGATTGTCTGGAGTCGGGGGTCTGTTTGTGTTTTTCCACAGGGAGAACAGCAGCCCATTTGGATTCCAGAGAGATTAACTAAAACAGTTTCTACAGATCGAAAAGAAGATGATTTGACTCAAATCCATAACAGCTGATATCCAGAACTCCAGCTTGGCCATTCTTACATCTGCGACAGTGATTAACCAGGATGCTTTTTTCAATAGCTATTTTATTATTGCATTTTTCCACATCATAAGGTTCTATTTTTATTTTTTGAGCTCATATAAACCTAGGTTAATGTTTTTCTGATCAGTTTTATTTTTTGACTGTGGAGTTTTTAAACATTGCAATGGAGATTTCACCTAGGTAAAGCTACAAGGCCTTTACTATTTTCTTATGTGTTGTACGTTTGTGTACACTCTTGTGTTTTGTGTTGTATGTCTGTATGTGCGTATGTCCATATTTCTTATATGAGGAGCGCTCATGAAAAAATGGATCCGAATTATTATTATTTTTTTATTCACGTGATTTAAATCGTTTAATTTAAATTATGTAAACAGCTGTTAAGGATTGTTTTTAAAGGTGGTTAACAGATGTTTGTTTACTAATTTAAATTAGGTAAAAAGCTGTTAAGGATTGTTTTTAAAGTAGGTTAACAGATCTGTTTGTTTACTTTCACCTTTCCTTTTCATTATATTTAATAATTCTTTTCAGGATAATGTCTCTTTAGCATCATTGCCAGAATTCCTATCTCCATCCCAGTGCCGGTGAAGAACTCAACAAGTAATGCTCAATCAAAGAGTCAACTTACTTTGGGAGGAAACGGATTTTGGGAGGAAATGGACATATTGATAGATTCCTCTGCTTTGAACTGCTTGCAGAACTTGCCTGGACTATGTAACTATCGTTTGGTGCAGCGAATTGTGGTAATGCTGGCATATCTTTGCTGATGGTGTCACCAGTGATGCAATTTTTCCCAAGGAGCCGTCAATTGGCTTGGTGTCGTGGCATTTCTGTATCCTCCTCCCTTCTGCTAGTGATGGTCTAAAATTTGGGGGCCAATGGCTTATGCTGGACCGGTAGTCAGTGACGGGTATGATCCAATTGCAGTGGTATCAACCTAAGACAGGAGGCTGACGCCTAAAGGTCAGTTTTCCGATGACGGGTAAGAACCATATGTTGAATTGGACAACCTACCAGGCACGGTCCATAAGCCACATTAACCTCACTCCCCCACTGGCACCAAGGCCAAATTTGGGGGCCAACAGAGGTGAGGCAAAGAACCTCACCCCCCACTGGTGCATAGACCTATCCACAAGTATGGCTGTATGCTGGACCGGTAGTCAGTGACGGGTATGATTCAATTGCAGTGGTATCAACCTAAGACAGGAGGCTGACGCCTAAAGGTCAGTTTTTCCCATGACGGGTAAGAACCATATGTTGAATTGGACAACCTACCAGGCACGGTCCTTAAGCCACATTGCTTGTTGTTTAATTAATCAGAAGGGGGGAGATGCTGGGAGCCATTAGCCAAGTAGTTATGACAATTTCCTTGCCAGCGTACCCCATGTTGCAGTGACATTGAATGTAAGTGACCTTGCTCAAGGACCAAGGCAGATTAGGGTGTTCCCGGTTTTAAGATAATCGTGTTTAGGGCGTTCCCAGTTTAGGTTCCAGGTTTAAGGTTTAATATTATTCCTGCTGGGAATAGGGCGTATCCTGCTGCCTGAGTTCCCCTTGAGTTCTCACGGGATTCAGACAGTATATTTTGGAGATAGAAGCCCAGTGGAGGTGGATTTGGGCAGAGAACGTGGATTTGGGCAGAGAACGTGGATTTGGGCAGAGAACGCGGATTTGGGAAGAGAACGTGGATTTCCCCAGAACGTGATTGTAGACGGCTGGTGTGAGTTCGGGAATAAAGAGTTGCTGTTTGAATCTACAAGCTGTGTGGTGGCTCGTGATTGTGTGCCCAGCCAGACTGCGGCATTTGTGCCCAGCCAGACTGCGGCAACACAGGCCACTTGTCCTCTCTGCTGTGGGCACCATTGAGCTCACTGTGCAGATGAGGAAACCGAGCCTCACTCGGGGTCCTGCCATCCCTCCCAGTGGCCTCCACCAATCGGCAGCAGGGCTGGTGTCCAGCAGAGATCTGCAGGCTCCAATCCTGAACTCTGCCCATTCAGGGTACAGGAAAGACTGGAGCAGACCTGGGGTTCAACCTGTGGGACTCAGCATGACTCTGCTCCCCCAAGATGGCCATATCCCCAGCCCCAGAACCTGTGAAAAGGTCCTTACCTATAAGAGACCATGGAGGTGACGAAACTAAGGACCCTGGGATGGGGCACTGGCCTGGATTCACAAGGTGCTCTGAAGACAGAGGAGTGCAGGACAGCAGGGGGTTACGGTTTAAATATCAGGTAGCCACCCCAAAACTCATGTGTAAGACAAAGCAAGAAGATTAAGAGGGGAAGTGATTGGGTCGAGGAGAGCCTTGACCTAATCATGGGTTAATCCCCCGATGGGGATGAACGGAGTCGGAACTGAAGGCAGGTGGGTGAGTTGGGAGGAGGTAGGTCGTGAGGGGATGCCTTTGGGGTTTATATTTGATGAGCTGAGCTCTCTCTCTCTCTCTCTCTCTCTCTCTCTCTCTCTCTCTCTCCTTCCTGAGCATCATGTGAGCTGCTTTCTTTGGCCACACTTTCTGCCATGATGTTCTTCCTGCCTCCCCTCAAACCCTGGAGTTGGCCGTCTATGGACTGAGGCGTCTGAAACCGTGAGTTCCAAATAACCTTTCCTCCTCTAATGGCTTTTGTCAGGTCTTTGGTTGCAGCAATGAAAAAACTGACTAAAACAAGAGGGGACTCATGTTGGGGCTGTGGGGAAGGATGAGCGGCTGGTTTTGGAGACGGAGGAGGGGCCACGAGTCTATAGGCTGCAAGGAGGTAGCTCATGGGAGAGAACTGCAGAGGAGGGGCAGGAGAGAGAGAAAAGCAAACCTTTTTAATAATGCATGAATTCTCTCATTCATTTATTTACTTACTCAATAGGCATCTATTGATTGCCCACTGCATGCCAAGCACTGGTTAGGAGCTGACAATATAGCAGGAAACAAGAGACACGGACTCGTGGGTGTGGAGGTTCTAACTTAATGAATAAAACAGATGAAAATTAGGCAAGCAAATACAGCTTCATCCATCCATCCCTCCATCCATTCAGCACTTGGCTGGCCTTGGCTATTTCTGCACATGTTAAGAACTTGGGGCAGAGGGTGGGGCACAAGGGCAAGAAATAAAACCAAGAATCAATCAGTGCCTCCCACAGCAAAGGAAATGATTACGAGTGTGTAGAGAGAGCTACAGGATGGGAGAAAATCTTGGCCAGCTCCTCCTCTGACAGGGGATTAATATCCAGAATATATAAAGAACTCGAAAAGCTTAAGACCAGAAAAGCAACCCAATCAGTAAGTGGGCAAAACACCTAAATGGGAACTTCTCAAAAGAGGAAACACAAAAGGCCAACAAATGTACAAAAAAAATATTCAACTCTATAGCAATCAGCAATGCGAATCAAAACTACAATGAGATTCCATCTCACTCCGGTCAGAATGGTGATCATCAAGAATATGAACAATAATAAATGCTGGCGGGGTTAAGCGGAGGAAGGAGCCCTCAGGCAGCGCTGGTGGGACTGGACTAGCACGACCACTCTGGAGAGCAGTGTGGAGAGTCCTCAAGACACTAGGGATGGAACCACCGTACGACCCAGCTATCCTACTTCTTGGTATTTTCTCAAAATCTCTAAAATTGGCATACTACAGGGACACAGCCACATCAATGTTTACTGCAGCACAATTCACAATAGCTAAGTTATGGAGTCCACTCAGGGGCCTGTCAATATATGAATGGATTAAGAAATTGTGACACACACACACACACACACACAGTGGAGTTTTACTCAGCCATAAAAAATTATGGCATTTCCTGGTTAATGAATAGAAATGAAGAATATTGCGCTAAGTGAAATAAGCCCAACTCAGAAACTCAAAGGTTGAACGTTTTCTTTCATATGCAGAGGCTAGAGTAAAATAAAGGAAAGGTGGAGAGAAGGATTGGATAACGTGATGGGCAATGTAGAAGGAGGAGATCAAGGGGCAGAGTGAAGGGAAGGGAAGGGGCGGCCGTGCAGGGTGAATTCTTAAAAGATCATGTTCTGTGCATCTGCAAATAGGCCACAGGGAGCTTCACCTTTACACAGAGGTAGAAAGAACCATCACATGCAAATAAATAGATGAGCTAAAGGAAGCCTAGTGGAGCAGAGGAAGGAGAATGGGAGAGGGGAGGGAGGAGGAGGGAGAGAGGAGGGAGGAGGAGGGAGAGGGGAGGGAGGAGGGGGGAGAGGGGAGGGGGAGGAGGGAGAGGGGAGGGAGGAGGAGGGAGAGGGGAGGGAGGAGGAGGGAGAGGGGAGGGGGAGGAAGAGAGGGGAGGGAGGAGGAGGGAGAGGGGAGGGAGGAGGAGGGAGAGGGGAGGGGGAGGAAGAGAGAGAGGGGAGGGAGAGGAGGGAGGAGGAGGGAGAGGGGGGAGGAGGAGAGAGAGGGGAAGGAGGAGGAGAGAGAGGGGAGGGAGAGGAGGGAGAGGAGGGAGGAGGAGGGAGGAGGAGGGAGGAGGGAAAGACTAAGGGGGTCATGAACTGAAATTGAATTCCACGCAGACATGAGTGGGTGGGAATGGCCCCAGCTACTATGTATAACTATAAAGCTCTTAAAAAAATAATAATAGGAGGAAGAAGTTCTGTAAGAAGGTCTATCTGCCATCCTCACCCTGGAGGCCAGGTCAAAGCCTTGGCAGCAGCACCGGGTCCCCATCTTGCTCCTTCCAGTCACCAGTCCCCAAGGGTCGCTCCATGCCGACTCCTCGAAGCCTGGGTCACTGCCACCTGCTTTCGTTCTTGGTGTCAGTGGAATGACAGGGGCTGCTCCTGTGCACCTAGACTCCTCCCAACCAGAAGTGGGAGCTTCGTTTTTGCAAGTTGAAGCTCACTCACGGTCACTGCCTAATGCGTGCTCCTGTGTGAGTCCCCACGTCCCCACGCTGTCTGTTCTACTGTTGATGGACATTTGGGGGGTTTCCAATTCCAGGCTGTTATTCGCATTGCTGCTGAGGACATTCTAGTATCTTGGGGAAGGGACATCACGCCTGGGTTGTTGGGCTGTAGGTCCCCAGTTTTAGAGCCTGGTACCAACGGTTTTGCAAGATGGATGTACCTGTTTTGCTCCCCTCTGCGGTGGCAGCACGGGGCAGACTCCTTCGTTTCCTGTTCTGCTCATCCGCTTGCTGTGTCCCACACAGGGAGGACAGAGTGGGCAGGGGGCAGTCAGGAGCCCGCTGAAAGCACAGATTTCATCACACCGGCTGAGTGATGTGGGCAGTCGGGGGCCCCCTGAGCCATGGGCCAAAGGAGAGTGGTGAGGGCGGCCACCCCTCCCTGGGGGCTCAGGGTGACCACATGCACAAGGTAAGCGCCTTGGACCTGGGGCTCAGGAAGAGCTCAGCGGCTTTGTGGGAACACTGACTGAAGAACATCAGGCTCGATGCACACACTCCACGCACACAGGAGGTGTCCCGAAGCCCCACTGTGTGCTGGCTACGCAGGATGACACCCGCATGACAAGGTTCCCAGATCTGGGACACTCGCCCAGAGGTCAGATGCCCAGGGCCCAGGTGTTTCTGGAGAAAACAGAACTTGACCTTGTAAGTAATTTTGAGAGGAACACACAGCACTCCTGGTGGGGGACTCAGAATACACCTGGTGATGACTCCCAGGAAGCCTCCCTGGCAGGTCCCACGGGTGACATAGATGCCACACTTGGCTTCCTGCTCCTTCCTCCCTCTCTCCCTCCCTCCCTTCCATCTTTCAGCTTCTTCTCAAAGGCACAGAGGACCCACACCTTGTGGGTGGAGCAGGGGAGGATGCTTCCATGGACACTGGCGGGAGCTGCAGGCTCCTCCCTGTGCTGGGCGCATCCCCCCACAGCACCCGTCACCACACAGCAGCCCTGCAACGCGCACACTGCTACTGTCCAGAGTGCTGAGAGGCTCTTTAACTTGCTCAGCACCACACACAGAGAAGGGCAGCCGGCTGCCGAGCTGCCCTTGAACCATCACAGGACGACTCTGAGCCCACGGGCGCCCCTCCCACCTGCTGGACTCTGGGAGTCAGCTTAGTGCCTGTGCCAGCTACAGTGTCAGCCTGTCCTGTCACCTTTGCCCCAGGCCGCAGGGACATGTGCTGGGCCCTGTGGACTCCACTGTAAGTATCAGGTAGGACCCTGTGCCCCGTTCCAGCCCTCAGCTCTGCCCAGCCCTGGAGCCAGCACCTGCAGCTGCACAGACGGTGCCCCGGAAGAGCGTCATGGATGGTGTTCCAGCCATTTGCTTCCCTGAGCAAAGCCTAGGAGAAAGGGATTCCCTCCCTCCCTCCCTCCCTCCCTCCCTCTCTCTCTCTCTCTCTCTCTCTCTCTCTCACACACTCACACACACACACACACACACACAAGCTGCCCACCTGGCCCAGGAGGTGAGCAGAGCCCAGGCAGTCACAGGGCTGTGCGCCACCTCCCAGAGCTCCACCCTCCCCCAGCCCTTGCTGAGCTTCAGCACGGCCTGGAACAGGAGCTACACAGGTGTCCTTGCGCAGAGCTGAGGACAGATCCCAGTGGCCTTAGGCACAATAGGATGGGAGCCCAGAGGAGCTCTTGGGTATGCAGCCAGATGACAAGACATGGGCAGAACATTCGTTCACTAGGGCTCCACGACAAGATAGCAGGTCCGGCTGGCTTAAGGGACGATTTACTTTCTCATGGTTCTGGAGACTTCTTCGAGAGACTCGAAGGTGACTGCCTTCTCCCTGCATCCTCAGAGGGTCCTTCCTCTGTGCACCTGTGTCCGAATTTCCTCTTCCTACAAGGACACTGTCAGACTGGATTGGGGCTCTGCCTAAGCCTCACTTGCCTCGTCACCTCTGTGTGCAAACATGGCCCCGCTCAGTGCTAGGGACCAGGATTTCCACAGTCCAGCCTGCAGCAAACCCAGCCGCACCCCCCCACACACACAGGGAGTAAGAGAAGGAGGAAGGTGTGGGGGAGGGAAGGAAGAGTCGCATGAAAAAGCAAGAGTCCAACCAAGAAGCAGCTCTAGGGATAAAACACCAGGGCTCCGGATCACTCCACCTTCTGGAAAAGTTTCACCCAAATTATAATCCAGCCAAGCAACGCTCAAGGACCAAGTGGGAAGTGAAGAAAATCCTACTTAGGATAAATCTGACCTCAGGAAACGGGTCAAAACCAGAAACATCATCATCCTATCAAGAAGAAATCACTGCTGGGCAGCAGAGAGGGGGTGGGCGCAGCTAGAAGGCAGATTGTCAACGCGGAGAAGAAGGCAGGACGGGGAGGCCCGAGCAAGCCTGGGCACAGAAGCCTGCTGTGGGCAAGGTGTGGTGGCCACGGATGTCAGGATCCAGGTGACCCTGGGGGATTTTGGGCCGACCTCAGGAGACCAGGGGAGCTGCTGGCCCAGCCGGGAGGGCCACCACAGGGTCCCGAGCTGGGCTTGGCAGGAGTGTGTCCGCTATCTTCCTCCTCCACTGATGTCCCTCCCTTTCACCCAGCCTTCTGAGAGGTCCCCCGGGCAGCCTGGAGACCTTTCTCTAGGATCACAGGACTCGGATGCCTTTCTATAGCCGTCCTCAGTCACTGGCCACAGGAGGTCTACATGGTGGCTGCTGCAGCCTCTCAGCCTCCCCACCCCCCCATGAAGCTCTTCCTGACCCTAAGCAGCTGAGCTGAAGGTGATGGCCGCTGTCTTCCTCGGGGCTGGCCCTGAACAAACCTGACTCCCTCCAGCCGGCGCTCCTCTCCTCATCGGGTGCTGGAGCCGAGGGCAGTGTGGACGTTTGAGTCCAGTGCCACGTGGCTACACAGGTGTGTGTGCATGTGAAAGGCCACAGCCAGAGGTTGAGGACAGTGCAGCCACAGCTCTGCTGGCTTCCAAACCTAGGGAAGCACAGAACACTGCGGAGAGTGGACGCACCCCACCTGAGGGACAGCCACAGGGCATTGCCACAGGAGGAGGGGCATCTGGCCCTGGAGGAGCAGGCAGTGCACACAGCTGGCTGCAGAGCAACCCACACGCCAGGGGGTGACCCAGAGGTGTCAACCCCAGGATCCCATCAGCCCAGGGTCTCTGAGGTCAGGTGACATTCAGAAATGAAGGAGCTCAGGACAGCAAGTGCCCATGTGCTCTGGACTCGTTTCCTTCCGCTGCTCCAACAAATTGCTACAAACTAACTGGCTTCTGCCAGCACAGACGGATTGTTAGACGGTGCGGGGGTCGGAAGTCAGGCCTGGGCCTCGCTGGGCCAAAGCCTGTGGTGTGGAGAGGGCTGCCCTCCCTCTGGAGGTCGAGAGGGTCTCGTTTTCTCATCTGCTTCTACAGGCAGAGCCCTGCCCGACGGCCCACCCCATCTTCAGAGCTGGGACTTCCTCCCTCTGCCTCTCCCCCTCACCCTGTCCCCCTGGCCCTCTCCCTCTTGACCTCTCCCCCTCTCCCCTGCCTCCCCATTTCCAGAACTCCCAGGGCCACGTAGGGCCACCCACACAATCTAGGATCATCTCTGCAACTGGGGATCCTCAATACACTCACGTCCACACAGCCCCCTCCACTATGTAAAGGCTACAGACTCAGTGTCCCCACACAGACTGGGGTGGGGAGAGGCCATTGTTCTGTGTCCCAGAGACAGGGCTCCATGGCTGACAAGAACCTCGTTGTTTATGCCATGGCTGGGAGCCTTGGTCTTGGACTTCCAACTGGTCCACTTCGGTCACATGTCCATCCCTGACCCAGTCACTGTGGCCTGAGGAGCAGGCCACTCTGGCTCGATGACATCTGGCAGGAGACGACCTGATCAGAGGTGAGGAGGGGCCATCCTGGTGGGCACTCAGGGCCTGGCCGTCAGGCAGAGCTGTGTCGAGCCAGCATCAGGGGACAGGAGAAGGCTTTCCAGGTCCCACACACCCACCTCTGGGCTGTCCCCCGAAGTGGACCTGCCTCATGTCGTAGGCTGTCATGTCAGCCGCCAGACTGGCCTGCTGTGAAGACGGGAGCCAGGGCCCCGCGCCGCTGCACCCCCTCCTGCTCTCCTTGCCTGTAGGATTCTGGGTCAGCAGAGGAGCCAGGCTGCCAGCTCTTGGCTCTGCAGTGCTGTCCCCTGTGGCCAGTGGGGTATGAGGTAGCTCACTAAGAGTCTAGCAGGAAGACAGGACTTTCTCGCCCCTCCTGTCTGGAGACAGTGGCTGGCTCTGGAGCTTCCCTGGGCTCCCAGCCCAGAAGGAGAGAGAGAGAGAGAAGAGCAGCAACCCACCACCTGAGCGCTCCCCCGTTGCCCTGGGGACATGGCCCAGCCCTCCCAGGGCCAGGCCTCCAGGACCTGCAGGCTTTCTCCCCTCCAGCCCTCCCAGCCATGCCGAGCAGCAGCGGGACTGTAGCTCCCAAGCTGCCTGCGGGCCCCTGTGCCTGGAGCCCCCGCCTCCTCCCACCCAGTTCCACTCAGGACACACCTTCCCAGAAGCCAGCCGGTCTGTGCCCTGCAGGCTGCATGAGACGCCCCAGGCTCCCTCTGGGATGTCCCAGCCCCTCCAGACCTGCCTCTTTGCTGGTCTGTGCCTCGTCTTGGTCCCGAACCTTGTGCACCGTTGCAGGGTCTCCAGGTGCTGATTGTCTGCTGTCCTGAGAACTGCCCAAGGCCCAGCCTATCTCAGGCCTTTCCAGGGAGGGCTGTGAGCCTGGTGAGCTCACTGTGGGAGAGAGAGAGGGCCTGGCAGCCAGTCTCCGGCATCACTGTCCTGGACCCTCCCTGACCCCACGCCCCGTTCCTTCACTGCACCACCTGACTCTCACCTCCCCAGCAGAGCACCAGCCTTAGCCCGCCTCAGGCTCTGCCGTCTGAAGACTCCCTTCTGAAGACAGGGAGGTCACATGCTTGGTTTTGTTTTGTCTTGTTTTTGAACTTCCAGTGACTAGAGATAAAATTTGTGAGAATGAATTTATCAATTAATTAAATTTCCATGTACCTTTTTTTTAAAGAGAGAGAGAATTTTTTTTAATATTTATTTTTTAGTTTTCGGAGGACACAACATCTTTATTTTATTTTTATGAGGTGCTGAGGATCGAACCCGGCGCCCCGTGCATGCCAGGCAAGCGTGCTACCGCTTGAGCCACATCCCCAGCCCTCCATGTACCTTTTTTACAGATGGGAATTAAAGAGAAGCCACCTGAGTGGTCCTTGCAGGAGGCTGTCATTAGGCTGGCTTAATGGCTACACCCACTCCTCCCTCTCACTCAGGCTGGACAACGGAGGTCCTCTTTGCTCTTCAATGAAGTGTCTTCTCACCCAGGGACAGCATCATCGGAACTCAGCTAGCTGGAGGTGGCAGAGTCCCCCTGGGCCTTGTGGCTTTCCTAGTGATCATGAATTAAACTCAAACTTGGACTCATGTCTTTTGGGTACTTTTCTGCAGGTCCTGAAACCATACAGAGGTTCCCAGTGCCATGAGCTTGGAGAGGGGCCATTGCCTTGGGGTTGTAGCCCAAGGGCTCCATGAACATGCAGCCTCAGAAAACAGAAGTCTACCCTCTACGCCTAGTGCCAGAGTGCAGGAGATTGCTCCAATTGCCGCCTTGAATAGTGTCCCCTCCATTCTCAGAGAAATGACCCAGAGGCCCCCACCAACCTGCAAAACCATTAAAACAACACCTTAGAAAAAGAACAATCCTCGGAGCTCTCCAGCGTGGAAGAAAATCGAATCTCTCCAACATCCTGCAAATGTCTCTGGCCCATCTCTCCAGGAAGAAGTGGGCTTCGTGAATTTGCTTTAGTAAGTTTCCCAGCGCGTGACACAAGTGTCCCCTTGGCTGGGCTGTTCCCTAATAGTGCCATCTAATTAAACATGATTAGTTTCCCAATTGCATTAAGCTAGAGTCCCGCACATAGGCAACCCTGGATCTAATTAAAGGCTACCGACAGCATCCGAGAAGCCCAAAGACGAGACGCCACTTGATGGTGTACAATTGTCTGCAGCATTTAATACTTCAATTTTCTCAGTGATGACAGGGAAAAAAAATGTGGAGAGAAAAATTGTTTTTCATCTGCAGTTTGATGACTTTAGCAAATAGCTTTGCCTGTCCGTATAACCAGTTTCTGGCAGACATTCCAGAACAGATGCGGTTCTGAAGGGCTTCTTCGTGGGGCTGCAGAACGGGAGGGTCCCCACAAGTCCAAGAGACTTCACAACACTTTGCAGCTCAACCCGAGCAGCCACGAGAGTTCGCAGAGAGCAGACCAAACTCACGTCACCCCCAAGGTCCCATGAGCTCACGCTCAAAAATTGGTACTGTTCCTGAAACAGAGACAGAGCTGGGGCAAAGGGAGGGCGCTCCGCCCCAGACCGTGCCACTTTGTGGGATGAGATAAATCCTGAGCATCCAACTGAGAAAGCAAAGTGGGACTGGAGTCAATTCTCCGTCCCTCGGTACAGGATTTAATTAGTGCCGGTGCTGAGCACAGAAAAAGTTTACTGATTGCAGAAAAGAAAAATAAGGGGAGGGGGTGAATTGACGCTCTTTCTGGCCTAAGTTCAATGAAATGTGCTGGGGCTGATGACACCCTCCAGGCCTGAGGCTGCTGCTGGCCACCCAGTCAAGGAGAGCCACAGTGGCTGGCGGAGCTGGGCAGGCACACCCCACCCCGTCTACAGGCAGGGCTTATAGCTCTGCTCTCCTGGGGGAGGGTGACATGCTGGGAGACGGCGCCTGGAGGATAGGCACAGGGTCAGGGGATCAGGATGGTGGGGGCAGTAGCGACTCAGGATAGGTGACGGTCACTGTGACTCCTCCTCTGGCCAGCGGCAGCTGTGCCCAGCTCTGGTCGGAGTTCGGCAGCGAGGACCTTCCCAGCCTCTAGCAGAAGCTCAGGGCTTGAACAGGTGTGGGCAGGATGGGGGCTGAGACCTCGGGGCAGAGCCTCGGCCTGACACTCTTCTTCCCATGGGGATGTCGGTGACTGGTGGCTCCTCGCAGGTGGAGGGGACCTGAGGCCAAGCTCCAGGAGGACAAGTGGGCAGGTGCTGTGTGGTGACACTAGCTTGTCCCTTCTCATGTGTGTGGCTTCCCCCCACTCTCCATGACGTGTTACAGGCAGGACTGGGGAGTGTCTAGGAGACGTGGAGCACCCCGGCCTTCTGCAGCACTACCGGGCCCCTCAGTGGCCTGGCCCCAGTGAAGCTTCCAAGACCCTTTGGATCTGCTGGCCTTGTTCACACGGCCATCCTGAACCAAGCGCCGAGGTCCAGGTTCAAATCCAGCCCCACCGTTTGTGGGGAGTGTGACCCTAGATGAGCAGTCCAGCAGCCCGGGTCTCCTGGGACCCAGGCCCTGGTTACCACTGACTCAGAGCTGAACTCAATACACAGGGCTGAACTTGGAGAGGCAGAGGCCAGACAGGGCATCTGCACGGAGCCTCCCAAATCCAGCTGTCGTAGGGCCGAGTTCCTTCAGGAAGCCCCAGAGCAGACTCCATTTCTTTATCTTCCCAGCCTCTAGAGGCTCATGCTCCTTGTCTATGGCCCTTCCGCCATGTTCGAAGCTGGCTGTGGTGGTCCCTTCCCATGTCACACTGCAGAACTCCTACGCTGGCCCTCCTGCCTCCTCTTCTACCTTCAGGGACCCTCCAGACAACTGCAGGCCCATCTGATCACCAGGGTGACCTCCCGTCTCAGCCCCCCTGTAGCTAACTCCCCTCTGCCCTGTGAAGATCGTGGGTGATCAAGACATGGGTGTCTTGGAGCCAGCATTCTGCCTGCAAGGTTCTCTTCACCTGTGAAGTGGGCCGAGGGCATCGCTCCTTGGAGGATCATCCTGATACTAAGGGAGGTGACACAGAGTCCTTAGCAAGAGCCCAGTATACAGTAAGAGCCTAATGAATGGACAGAGCACCACCAGCTCAGAGCGGTCTACAGCTGGCTCAGCAAGCATTGTGGGGCTGCCGTGGTTGTGTCAGAAGAAAAGCACCCGTTAAATAAGGTAGAAGGAGCCGGCACAACCCGGGCCTCCTCCCAGCCACAGCCTCCCTTTAGGGAATGAGGGAACAGACAGGCAGCGGCTTGAGCCTTCAGAGGCGCCTGACGTTCAGTAGCTGCTCAATAAACGCTCTTCACTCTTAATAACCAGGCAAGTAGAGAGTTAGCAAAGAACGAGGCTTGCTCAGCCTCCAAAGTCCCGCGGCTTTGGAAGCTGGGCCTCAAGGGGCAGTGCCAGCCTGGGATGTGGTCGAGGATGTCTGCCAACAGAAGATGTCAGGGAGAGGCCTGGGGGCAGAGTGACAGGAGTCCTGGCCCTGGCTCTGCCACCACGTGGCTCTGAGCCTCGGTTTCCACACCTGCCAGGGGGAGCTGCTTAGTGCTGACCGTGCCATGCACTCAGACTGCCTTCTGCCTCCCAGCCTCGCCCCCTGACCTCCAGCAGGGGTCCTGCAGGAACGATTGGGCTTCAAGAGACCACTTCTATCAGCTCCTGAACAGCCAGAGCTCATTTTATCAGTGAGGAACCTGAGGCCCAGAGAGGGGAAGGAACTGACTGAAAGGTGCACAGCATAGAAGAGATGAGGGCTGGAGCTCCAGTCCCCCTGTCATCACCCCAAGAGTAACAACAGGAGGCTGTTTCTCTCACCTTCCCAGGCACTGGAGGGGAGGGAGACAGAGCGCAGCTCAAGCGCCAACCCTGGCCCCTTCCTCACCGGCTCTGTGCTCCCAGCCTGGCATTTAAGAAAGTCACCTGCGGCTTAATGACCCCCTTGCACAGCCACGAGGTCCTGACAGCCGTGCAGCCTCAGGGATGCAGACGCCCCGCCCGGGCGACCCTGTTTTTCTTGACTGTGGGCAGCTGAACTGTCTGGGGGAGGCCCCTCGCCAGCAGCGTCTTGCGACAGCCTCTGGCCGATAACCACCGCTCCACCAGGATGTCTGTTCACGAAGGCAAAGCAAATGACACCCCTAATCTGGGGCACACGAGGGCAAGTGCTGTGCCAGCCGGGTGGGGAGTCGCTCTGCATCTGAACATTCTCCTCGTCCAGACGAGAAGCCCCCTGCCTCCCCGAGCACCGAGCCGACCTCACTCTGCTCCCCGCAGAGTCCCCAGGCTGCAAGCACACGGAGCCAGTTAGGTTTGCTTCCTCTCTTCCCTGGGGGTCCTGCTCACCACCAGCTACAGGAGCCCCCCTGCTCCTGCTTCACTGACCTGGAGACCCAGGACAGTGAAGTGGTGCAAGTCCTGCATCTGTCCCTTGCAGGGGCTTTCAGCCCCCGAGCCTCAGTTTCCTCATCTGAGAAGTGGATGCGATGATACTGACCTTGGGGGTCACCACACGGCTGGGTGAGGCAGTAAGCTCGATGGACACTGGTGGGTGTCCAAGTTAAGATGTGGCCATAGTGGAGCAGAATGAGCTCTGATCCTGTGCTGGTGTCCTCAGAGAGGACGGAGACCCAGGACAGAGTCCCAGGAAGCACCACGGTCAGCGACCACCAGCAGGTGCTGGAAGAGGCTCCCCCAGCCTCAAAGCGATGGGCCTCCCCTTGCCTTGACGTCAGACTCCATCCTCCAGGCTGGGAGGGAATGCGTTTCTTTGTGACATTCTGTTCCAGTGGCCCTGGGGACTAAACAATGGTGTGGAAATAGTAGTGACTTGTTGGACGGTGGCACGTGCTGGCACCATCCTCACCCTGGCCTCTGGAAGTCCAAGCGACCTGTCCAGGCCCCACTCAGGAAGCACCTCCCTTCCTCCTGCCTGGGCCTTCGCCACTGTCTGGCCTTCACCCACGACTCTGGAGACAGCACTGGTGCAGGGGGACGGCTGGGCTGGCCTCTCCCTGCTCTTCCAGCTGAGGCCTGTGTCTGCACCTGGACAGAGGACCTCTTGTTCCCAGAGTGCACTTCTGTCCCCGGGAAATGCTATCCAGAGAACCCTGACGCCAGCCCCAGGCCATCCTCAGCAGACACTAGTGGAGCGCCTGCTGTGTACAGCAGGATGCTGAGCTGTAAGCCAGGGAGCAAGACAGATCAGGCTGCTCTCTCAGAGCCCAGTGCTGTGCTAGGGAGAGGGCCTTCCCTCAGCAGTGGCCGCCAAACTTGGGAGGCACAGGGAGTGGAGGGAGGAGAGGAGATGAAAGGAACGGCAGGGAGGACTGTCCGTGATGAGCCATGGGAGGGGTCCTGGGAGAGCACCCGCCTCTGCAGGTGTGCAGGAGGAGGGGCATCGTGCTCTGCCCTCCCCAGGGATCCCAGGATCCTGAGGACCCTCCGCCCCTCGGGAAGACTGGGTCAGACCTGCAGGGGTGGCTCAGGGCCACAGGGATGGGGCAGTGTCATGGGGGCGGGGTGCTACACAGACCCCAGCAGACTCTAGAAAGCCCAGGGACAGTCCAGACAGTGGCCACCTGCCGAAGGTCAAGGCAGCCCTACTGGGGCCAGAGCTGCTCCGAGGCCATGCGTGCAGGGGTACGAGAGGCCATCCCCCCAAGACCTGCTCCAGGCAGGGTCACAGAGGCTCCAGAGCATGGAGGTGACATCCCAGACCCTCCATGTCCCCGTCCCAGCTTTGCTCTCACATGGGGACTTGGTCTCCCTCCCTCACCCTGTCATTCACTAACATCTTTATTTAAATTGCCCGATTTCTTTAACGTAAGTGGCCCCTTGGAAAGGAGTTCACAGAGCAGGCTTAAAGGGCTAGTGAAGCATTTTTCCTAGGTCACATTAAATTAAATGATAACCACATGCAAACAAACCAAAGGCACCCACTCACCATCCCTGGGAAACCACAGATATGAAGCACCCCAAAACTTGTCCTACAGGTGTGGAAAACTAGACTAGAGCAGCTGGGTGCTTGCCCTGCATCAGAGGACCAGCTGGTGGTAGAGCAGGGTCCCCGGGGCCACCCTAGCCTCCCCCAGCTGCACCACACACCCTTCCCTGGTCTCCAGCAGGAGCAAGGCTGGAGGGAAGGACTGAGCCCCACACGCCCTTTGCTGCCACCATTGAACATAGTAGGTGCTTTATCAACTTTTATTAGTTCAAATGATTGGATAGATTCTCCAAAGCCAGAACCTTAGCAGACCATCCACGGCTTTGTGCTTTGCACTCTCAAGAGCAGCCCTCGGGGATTCTGACCCTGCTGCACTTTGCCTGGACTCTCAGGCCTTCCTTTGAAACTTCAGTGGAAATCTCAATGACCCCTTAACTCCAGCATCCTGCACTCCTGAAGAACCAGCACCACGTGAATGACACCAAAACCTGCCACCATCTCCAGCAACATTCAAGTCTCCTGGAACTATGGCTGCAGCCTCAGAGTGCTTGGGTGCTGATCACCTTGAAACAACTTCCTAGCCCTCTCTGTGCAAGCTGGATTCCCCCCAGGATCCTCTCCAAGGAATTTTCCCATCTACATCCTTGAGCCTGTAATGGGAGTGTCTTAAATTCCTACCTTGCCCGCTAGGCATCTCTGTTATTGTCTCTGGGAAAAGGACTTGGCCTCTCTTTAAGGGCTATAATCCCTTTAACAGCCACATCTTCCTTGGCCCCTGTTTTGCTGCACTTTTCTGGGCACAGCACCTAGCAGGGCAGCATGTGATGGAGATGGCAGCTGCTGTGACCAAGCACCCTGCCCTCTGTTTTTCAGGAATTCCCTGAAAAGCAGCTAGAGGCGAAGCTACCCACCCACAGGTAGCTGGTAGGGAATGGAGACTGACGGCAGGGGGTGTGAGATAGGAGGAGGAAGAGCAGATAGAGGCACGTGACCCAGTGGCCACAGTGGTCAAGGAAACCCAGCTGGCCACACAGTGAGGAATGGAATGATCCATTGCTAAGGAGAGCAGCCAAGGCCCAGTGGGCACATGAGGCCACTCTGCAGCACCTGGGCTGGCACAGCACGCCTTCCCCCAGACCTTCCACACCACATCGCCATGGAAACCCACATGGCACCTCCAGGACAGGAGCGGGGGTCACGTCCACAGTAAGGTGTAGATCAGCAGGGTGGTGTTCAGAGCCTGGGGGGCTCTCGGGAAGCCCTGCGGAAGTGTCTCTAAACAAGTGGACGCATTCTGCACGGAACTGGTGAGCGTGATCCAATTCACTTTATGGCTTGGTTACTCCATTGTCCTTTGGCCAGAGTTGCAGGGACAGCTCCACTACCCTCCCGTCATCATTCTGGGTTAAGGTGAGAAGGACAAGAGAGGGACGGGCCAGTCCCTGCCCCTGGCTGTGTCAGCTCCCCCCGCTCTGTCACCGTGGCTGACGGTAACTGCTGCACCTTCCAGAGTGAGAACTTGTGCTGAGCCTGTCACTTAAAAATAAGAAAAGGTAGGAGGGCTCACTCGTGCTGAGGTGGTGATGCTTTCCAAGTCACCCGCAGGATAGAACAATAAAAAATTTATTCCTCATATTTATTTTGCAGGATTTTGCCACCAGAGACGTTCCTCTCTCCGCCAGGCTGTGAAATGCTTGTGTGTGTGCCAGGTCCCGCCAGCGCGCCAGCCTTCGGCTCCCCTCTCCCTCACCGGGGCTCCGTGGCCAGCCTGCCTGCCCTCCTCCTGCCGCCACCCTGGAGCGGGCTCTGGGCTCCGGTCACTCCACCCAGGGGGCATGTCTCTGGGAAGGGGCAGAGGAGACCCGGAGAGGCCTGAGCAGCTTCCCCCACTTCCCCACCACCATCTCGGATGAGGAGCTGGTTCAGAAGATGGAAAAGAGGAGAAAGGGAGACCCAAGCAGCCAGCAAACCTAGTTTCCTAAGAAGTGGTGACGACAAGGCACCTGAATAATCAGGGGGTGAGGAGGGGCCGCGAAGTGAGCTCCAGGACAGCCCAGGGAGAGGTGTGTGCACATCTCCGAGGTCCCGGGCGCCATGCCCGCGGGCTGTGGGAATGCCAGGAAAGACCTGGGATCTCTGCGCCTTCGACAGCACTTCTCTGGGGAGGAGCATGAAATCAGGCACAGGACAGTGAGCAGAGGACGTCTAAATCCCACGGTGCACATCTTTACGGTCAACTTCTTAAAATATTTTTAAATTAAAAAGAGAACTTTCATCCGATTAAAAATAAATTTAAACCCTACTCCCGGGCCTGCTGGAGAAGACTCGGGGACTCCCTGTGGCGGGGGCGTGTGCTGATAAGGTCACTGTGGAGGGTGATTTCCCCACTTATATTAAAATGCTCGGTCGGCAGGGCCGCACTGCCACTTCCCAGCAGCATGCCCCCACCAGGGCCTGGGTCTGAAATGCCATGGGAAGACTGTCCATGGGGCCAAACCTGACAACACCTGGAAGCCCCTCCTGGGGCTTGGCAAAGCAAGTCAGTGGGTGTGCCCGCCAGGACGCCCCCGGCAGCCCTCAAAGGATCGGGCAAAGTCACACATCCTGACCAGCGAAGCTCAGCAAGACACCTTTTCAGGGTCAGAGAGGGGGCTGCAGGATGATTGTGGAATGTGACACATTACGGACTCTGTGACTGCCCACGCGTGGACAGAGGCACATGCTCAGGAAGACTCCACAGCAGGCCGCGACTGGCCTCAGACATGGTGGCCACCATGCTGCCCTCCAAATACCTCTGGCCACCTGCATATCTGGGCCACCCTGACACTGGGTGGGATCAAGAAGAGGTGTCATGGGGCCACCACCTGACATTTGACTGCTGCCACACCAACCTTGGAACTCTGCTCAGCAGACAGCCGCCAAGATGCAGCCTCCTGTCGATCATCCATGAACGGAGCCCCTCCTCACCCAGACGCACACGCGTCCTTCAGGCCTGGGGGGCTGGTTCTGCACAGTCGTGGTGGCTGAATGACCCACCCTGAGAGACGCACAGAGGGACCTCAGGAACTGCGTGCCGTGGACAGGGCACATGTGACTGTGTCAAGGGGACAGGGCCGTGAGCTCCTTTTACCATGGACAGTCCACCTATCAAACGTGAAGTTGTGTAGTTAAGATTGATCTTTTAAAAGGAAAAAAATAACAAAGAAAAGTACTAAAAATCAGTTTTTAAGAGTCCTGGTCTTTGGAGGCAAACGTGGACCATGACGGTCGATTCTGACAGCTCGGCTGGGCCACTGTCCAGATACTGGTCAGACATTGTCCTGTGTGTCTGGAGGATGTTTGGGATGAGATTAAATCCAATCAGTGGATTTTGGGTAAAAAAGATGGACTTCCATATAGAGGTGGGCCTCTTCCAATCTGTGGAAGGCCTGAGGAGAACTGAGAGGCTGGCCCTCTGTGAGCAAGACTGGATGCTCCTGAGACCACTTCAGAGTCTGCCTACGACATTGGCTTCTCCTGGTTCCACAACTGACCCCCTCTGGACTAGAAGTGGAACCTCAGCCCTCCTGGACCTCCACCCCACAGGCTCACCCTGGAGACCTGGACGCACAGCCTAGAACCATGTGGGGCTCCAGCCCAGATCTGCCCCAGCCTGGACCCCTGGACGCAAGGCACAGCCCCTCCACCCTCAGTTTCCTCATCTGCAAACTGGAGACACTAAGTCACCCTCACACCCCACCTCGGGCTAGTTGAGGCGCTACAGGAAGCCTTTTTTAGGAAAGTCCCTTGTGGGTTCCCGGGGAGTGACAGCTCGTACTGCTGTTACTGTCTCAGCCACGAAGCCCCCGGTCCTTCCTGTGGCCCTTCCAAGACCCTTCACTTTTCCTGCACCCCTCTGGGTGTAGCAGGTGACGCTGCCTGTTACAGAGCCCACCGACAGGCCCCTGAGCCCTGTGACAAGGACAGAGTTGGGAACAGCTTCCTCCTTTATGGCTCCGATGGCCTACAAGGCTTCCCCCAGGTCCCCGCAGACCCCTGCCCTCCCTCTCTGATGGGAGGCAGGATGGGAGGGCAGCCTTTTGCCCGTTGCCTGCCCAGGGTTGGGGTTACTGTGAGGAACTGGACTAAGGGGCCCAGGAGGCTGCGTCTCCCTGCCGTCCCGACTCAGACTCCTGACGCATTTCCTGGCTGGGCTTCAGGCAGCAGCAGATCCAGGCGGCACGTGCCCTGAGTGCTCGGAGCACAGTAAGCGGTGTAAGCAGTGCACTCTGCCTCCACAGGGAGCAGGAGGCCAGCAGCCTCAGCACCCGGGCCTCGACTCTAAACCCAGCAAGCACAGGCTGCCTCAGTGGGCGGGCGGCCGGCCCTGCCCTGAGGACACGCACTGTAGCACCGCCCCGTCAGACCCGAATTCTCAAAGGGCTGGTCAGCCACCCGCGGGAGTAGGGCATCCCTGGAAGGGTCACTGCCCACAGCCAGCTCCTTGCAGAGGGTCTGGGAGTCCAGGCCAGATACAGTGACCTGTCACAGCTGCCTCCCTGACCTCGGCCTGTCTAGGGCCAACCCCGTGTCTGCGAGGCCCACTTGGAAAGGTGCTCTGCCCAAGTCCCTGCTGCAGGAGGACCTGTGACCCAGGCAGGTAATGCCGGGCCCGTCACCGGGGCTCGGCTACAGGGCGGCTCCCCTGCGAGGCTGCACGGTAGATTTGGAAAAATTAATCAAGTTGCAGAAACAGAGAGGAAGGACCAGGAGGGGTCACTCCAGGGCTCTGTGGCCAAGGGCCAGGAGGGGAGTGAGGGGGTCTTGGGCTGGGCAGGTCATTATGGTGGGGATGAGGCTGGGGGGCTGACTGGGGAGCCAGGGGCCAGGTTGAGGGTATTTTGAATCCAGAGAAGACATGTTTTAGGAAGACGACGCAGGCCCTCCACAGGGCAGTGTGCTGGGTGGCCCCTGGACATCAGCATGGCCTGGAAAATGAGACTGCTCCACAAGGTCACTGTGACATGTTCCCATGGCAGAAATCAGCCTGGAGCCTCTAGAGGACCTTTCCAAACTCTTTTCTGGAGCCGACTGGGCTGATCTGGCCACCTCCCTTGTGCTCTTCTTTATCCTGATCACGGAACTCTGGGTTCCTTCCAAGGATGTCCTTCCCTCAGTTTTAGGCCCTGAGTGTCCATTGGGCCCAGGTGGAACCAGCCTGATGAGGTCTTCCTGCTTCAAGTCAAGCGGCTCCCAGGAAGGTGCCAGCAGGAAGAGTCACCCCTTCCCTTGGACTTGGGCCAGAGAGGTAGAGGCATGGGGGTACTGGCAGCCACGTTGTTACCACTGGATGCTGGGGATGCAGACACCGCAGAGAATAGGACCAAGCAATGGAGTGAGAGACCCAGGCTGGGCTCCCGCCTGAAGCCAGACTGCCTCAGCAGCCTGGGGTCACATGGTCCGAGGAACACCCCTGCTCCTTGTACCGGTATCAGTCAGTGCTCTGCTTCTAACAGTGAAAGGGACATCTGAGACCCTCTGAACAGCTTTGAGAATCAGTGTTGAGTTTATCAGTTATTATTGGAGGCGCCCTGGCCATTTTCTATTGTGAAGGTTATCAGTAAATAAAATAACTGTCCATAAAATACACGGGCACCCAGTGTCCCTCCACGGCCCAGAATCGCTCCTTTCCACGGAAAGCCACAGCAGCCCTTCACCCATGAGCAGCCACGGGACCGAGGACCAGAGCTCTAAGCTCTGGGGAAGCCACCTAGAGAGAAGTAGTCAAAGAGCATCGCCATCGGGGAGAGGACCACACGGACCAAGAGCGGAACCATGAATTTTCAGGTCATCGGCACCACAGAAGGGAAGAACCAGGGAGGTGACACAGCAGGGGTCACCTGTCGGGAGTGTCTCGGAGCCACACCACAAATGGGGGCCAGGGAAGAACTTGATGAGAAGCTGACCCTTGAGCCAAGACCATGAAGGGACGGTGAGCAGTGCCGCCACCTGGGGAAAAGGGCCGGTCCGAGCGCCTGTGCTGAGAGAGCAGGGCTGGGCGTGGCAACCCGGGTGTGGCCGGCCAGGGGCAGGATGTGGGGGACAGAGAGCTGGGAACGGGTAAGGTTTTACGGAGGAGCAATGGGTTCCGAGTACCCACCAGAGCGCAGAGGTGAGGGCAGAGCAGGACGTCCCGGGAGGCCAGCGAGGGGCGGCTGCCACCGTCCAAGAGGTGGCAGTGGAAGTGGCAGGAGCCATGTGACTGGGTAGCCTCAGGAATAGAGTGGACTGGATTCCTGCCCTGAGAGTCCGTGCACCAGGGAGCTGCCTTCCCTCTGCCTGTGTGTCCCTTGGGCTCAGAGTCCCTGGGAAGAGGAAGGACGCCCTGGGGGAAGGAGGGCGCCTTCACGGGCCCCTGACCAGGAAAGGGCTTTGGGAAGGGAGGGGTGGGCTGTGCCGGACGACACTGTCTGCAGCCGAGCTCCTTGTGGAAGCACCCAGTGACACCCCCTCCCGGCCGCCCTCCCCCGGCAGTTTATTTGCTGACAAGCTGTCTAAGACGTCTAGACGGGTTTGGGGGACAGAGACTGAAGTGCCAAGGTGATTCCTGCGCTGGGCACGGCGGCGGCTGCTGAGAACCACTGAGCCGAGGACCGCAGCGCCTCGGTCCGCACAGCTCATTAAACAGGAATATGCTTAATGCTTTTCTTCTTTATCAGTTGACAGCTTCCAGCAGATAAAGCTTATTTTATTTAAGCTTTCGAACTCCAGGCAAGATAAATATCCCTGAATTCCAGTCTTCACAGGGGAGAAAAATTAAAAATGGATGAAGTCAGAATCCTGAGCAGGTTTTTTGAAACTCGGGCAGGGGTGGGCCCGCACGAGCGAGTCGAAATGGAATCAAAGTCGCACTGTGTGGGGCGTGGGGAGCTGGGTCAGGGGAACCCAGGGCCGGCAGGTTGGTACCAGCAAGGACATAAATGCACCTGGGGGAGTGGTGATTCTGAAGAGATGGCACTCAGCTTGTCCCTGAGGCCCCTGTCAGGTGGGCAGGAGCAGACCCCTGGGGCTTAATCCCTGCCTTTCAACCTGCGTAACTGGGAGCAGTTGACTTCCTGGGCCTCGTTTTCCTCAACTGGGATTCAAGACCATGAGCAAGAGCTTGGAGCAAGCCCGCATCTCAGGGAAGGTGATGTGTGCTCAGGGGACAGCCTGGCACTGAGCTGGCACAAAGGTCACCTGGTGCCCTGGCCAACCTCAGGTCCTGTCCCTGAACAGCTGCCTCCTACAGGGCCCCTCCAGCACCCACCCAGGCTCCACAGCCACCGGGGTAGAGGAGGGCAAGGACGGGCTGCAGGACAGACTGCTGCTGATCTCAGGAGTTTCTGACGGGACACCTGGCAGCTCCCAGAGCCACCGCAGAGAAGGAGACTTGAGCTGAAAAGGGAGTGGGACAGAGCGGGTCCTGCCACCAGGCAGCCTGTCCAGTGAGTTGTGTACCTACCCTGTGTGAGCACCTGCCACTGCCCGCAGGGCTGGGGACTTCTCACACCGTGGGCCCCACTCACACGGTGGCCACCGGGGCTGGACTGGGACACCTTGGCTCGTGCACAGAGCTTGGGCAAACACCCCTCAGCTCACGCCCGGGACTGTCAGCACTGGCCGGGACCTCCCCACCACGCCTCCCTCCAGACCAGGCCGAGACCCCCAGCACACCCATGGAGGGAAGTGCTGGACAGGGGCCTCCAGGGCTGGCTGCTGGCCTCCCCTCCAGAAGATTCTGAGCTCCAGCCACCTGTGACTCTGGCTCTGCCTCGCGTCCAGGCAGGGGCCCCACCAGCAGAGCCTGAGAGGCCAGCAGAGTGGTGCTCAGAGCTGCAGCACGTGCCTGGACCCCGCCACCTGGCACTGACCCACCTGGAGTTCACGCAGAATCGACTGGGGAAACAGTATGAGACTGTAGGAGCCCGAGTGTGGGAAGGAGGCGGCTGTGGGTATGAAGTGTCCACTGAGCCCCCACGGAGGGAGGGGGAGCAACACAATCCATGTAACATGGACTCACCCGCCAGGGAGCCCGAGGGCCACTGGGGAAACCAGGGCAGGATGCATAGGGTCCACCTGGAGTCTCGGCTGGACTTCAGCTTCACAGAAGGTTTCCACAGGGGGAAACGAAAGGGTACGAAGGATCTCTCTGCGTCATTTCCTGCAAGTGCATTTGCATGGACAATGATCTCAATAAACACGACAGCGTTTTAAAAAACAATACAAAGACCTCTGAACCTGGCCTTGGAAAGCTCCTGGTGCGTTCACTCATTAGGAATCTCCCACCCGAGAAGATCTGGGGCTGGAGAGTTCCAGAAAGGGGAAGCTGCAGAGCCCGACTGTAAGGCAGGAATAAGCCCAGCCCTTCCCCAGAGCAGGAGGAAGAGGAAGGGGAAGGCGGTTTGGGGCCAGCAGGAGTCTGGATCCCATGAGAAGTCCCCAGAGCATTTCAGGCAAGGGTGTGACATGGCCAGTTCTTAAGGCCGTGAAGGTCCATTCTGGCTTCACAACTCAGAGGCTATGATTCCAGCTCAGGGCAGTGATTCTAACTGGCATCTATAAAGCACTTCTGAGGTCCATCCCTGAGCCCAGGAGGGGCCCAGCCTCATCAGGCACCGGGCTGGTGAGATTAGATGTGATAATGGTCAGTACCATTGGGGAGGGTGGGGGTGGAGGCCCACAGGGCCCTGCAGAGGGCTGCACCCTGGGCCTCCAGAGGCAGCCCTGGTCAGGTCTGGAGATGGTCTCCGCCAACACCCAGCCCCTGTTCACCCTGGATCCACGAACAACCCCACCTCCCCAGGGCCAGGCTCAAGAGGGAGGGTGCCCCAGTCTCCCCCTCTGGTGGGCATGGAGGGGGTCGCAGGGCTCCGAGGGGCCCCTTGAGAGCCCAGGTGCTTGCTCTTGGTGGAGGGTTCCCAGAGCCATCGGTTGACTGTCAGACCAAAAGGGAAACAGATTTCAGACAGCTTCTCACCTCTGGTCATTCCTGAATGATTCCTCATTGGCACAGGCAGAATCGGCACTGCCTCTCCCCCCTGTCCTTCCCGGCCCTCCCGTCCCTCCTGCTCTTCATCACTGGGTGGTCCTGCTCTTCTTTCTGCTCCTGGTCAGCAGGTGGTTGCCCCCAGCCCCAGTAATAACTCCCAGTCTAGCCCCAGACCCAATGTGCAGGGGACATGAGTTGTTTTGTCTGTCTAGCATCCGTCCCGCCTCTGGGGACACATCCCGGTGCTCCTCTGTGGAACATAGCTGATCCCACATCTGATCATCAGGGGGCCTCTGACTTAGACACGGCCAATCAGAACTCTAGATTCCTCCAGCAACAGTGATGGGTTCAGGGACATGTCCATCACTCAAAACAGGCCAGTGAGAGTCTTCTCTGGGACTTCTGCTGAAGCCAGAAGAATAGAAATGCTCTCTTATCACTTAGAATGCAAGTAAAAGGAAATCCTGAAGCTTCTGGCAGCCACCTGGTTACCAGGAGAGAAAGCTGGACTGAGGCTGAGGTCAACCAAAAAAAAAAAAAAAAAAGCAGTGCTCAATTGCTTGAGACCCTGGATCTGGCCATACCTGAAGCTTCTGATCTACTTCATCTGTGCAAACTCCCTTTCTTACTCAAGCTATCTTGAGGTAGGTTTTCTGTGGCTTGCAACCAAAAGAGCATTCATGCTACCAAGAGCTGCAGACCATTCTGCATTATTGTTGTGAAGAAGAAAAAAAGGCAGATAATAAGTAGGAAAGTGCCAGGCACACAACAGGTGCTCAATAGACAATCTCCTCTTTCTCTGCCCAGTTCCTTTCTTCATAATAGGACCCAAGAGACTCAGAGGGAGGGATCCCAGCCCAGCCAGAGGGGGGGCGCTGTTCTCCAAGGCCTCCAGCTTGGCTCCCATGTTCCTCATCTTCCATGTCATTAATAGCACCACCACTGCCCTAGCCATCCTGGCTGCTCATGGGCAAGCCACCGCCATCAGCCAGTCCGCCCACCCGGCCTCACAAACCCCACTTCCCAGACTCGCTGATCCGTGTATCAACAGGCTCTGTTTGAGTGGACCCTCCACAGGCAGGACTGACCGCGCACAGTGTCCTGTGGGAACACCACACTCTGCCTCTGAGGGAAACGCAACCCTCATGGGCCCCATGACAAGCCTGGAAGCTGAGACTCAGAGAAGTCAAGACAGTCACCCGAAGCCACACAGCTTATGCCTGCTCCTGGAGCAGTGGGCCTGGCCCACCAGGGTCTCCTGAAGGCAGCTCCAGAGACTATTTCCAACAGCTCCTTGTTGGGGGTGGGGGTCCCTAAAGCCTTCCAGGAGGGTGCAGGGCAACTGTAGGAAGTTGGCTCAGCTCCTGGAGATGGAGGTTTGGCAAGTGTCACAAGAAGGGGGACCCAGTGCAGGAGATAGTGCTGCCTGCAGCCCGGGAGAGGATTTGGGGGGCCTCAGGGCCCCAGGTGGGGAGGGAGCACCCAGCTAATCCTATGGCGGGGGAGGGGGGCTGGGCACTGCCCGAAGGTGGGGGGAGAGGGCGCATCCCAGCTCACTGTCCTTGGCTTCCAAAGTAGCACCTGCCAGAAGGGGGCGTCTGTGGGACCTGTGGCTGCGAGGGCTGGGGGGGGGGGGGGGGGGTCCTCGGGGGCACTCCCCAGAGGGCCAGAGCCCCACAGAAGGCCTAGGAGGAAGCAGGAGCCTGTGCCAGGGACGCTGTCTGCAGTTGGTCTTTCCTTGTCCCCACTCACCAATCGGGGACAAGGGGACACCCTGGATCTGTGGGAAATAGAGAGGGGAAGGACCGGCACCTAGTGTGGGGCCATCTGCACACGGCAGGCTGGCTCACTTCAAAGGACCCTGGAGGACAAGGGAGGAGAGAGTGTTCTAGATTCCAGGAGATGCAGGTGTGGGAACTAAACGCAGCCTCTGAAGGCAGTCAGACCCCGGTTCAAAATCAAGTTAGACAGCTGGGTTCCACTGCAGACCCGACCACAGATGAGGCAGGAGTTACTTCCCAGGGGAGAAGACAGAGGTGTGGGCACAGGTGTCTAGGGGTGACGGCCAGACCGCACGGCGCTGTCCTTCCCACTGTCCTTCTGCATGTTTGATCATTTTCTTATGGAAAAGTGTGAGCAAAGCCCAGACTCCACCCCTCCTAGGAGCAGCCCACAGAGACTTGGCTCTAGGCTGCCCCTCGTCTTCCTCCTGTGCTCAATGGGGCTGCCGAACACAAGCCCTCCCTCAGGCTCTACAGAAACCTGGCTATTACTGCTCGGCCCTCGACAGCACTCAGCAGATGCTGGATCTCAGCATGATCGGGCAGCGGCAGCCTAAAATGGCCTCAGTTTCCAGGTGGAAGTGCACTTTGACCTCAACTCTGGAACTCTGTGACCCTTGTCCTGTAGACAGCATAGATGGAGCTAGAGGAGGTGGGGACGGAGGGACAGAGGGGGAGAAGCATCTTACCCCCACCTTGAACAAGTAAATAGTACAAGTGTCCTGGCAACACCAGCAACATGGCCAAGGGGCTATAATAGCATTTCTCTTTCGAATATGACCATTACTCTTAATTGATAAGGAAGAAAGCTAGACACAGAGAGCTGAAGTAACTCACCCAAGGCCACACAGCCTATGAACAGTGATTTGGCTCCAGTCCACTTGGTCCCTGCTCCCCATCACTGACCACTGCATTTTCTTGGATGAAGGAAAATGGAATGTGGGGAATTTTTAAAAGTAACTTTTAGTTGTAAATGGATCTTTCATTTTTTTTTTATTGATATGCAGTGCTGAGGATCGAACCCAGGGCCTCACACTTGCCAGGCAAGTGCTCTACCACTGAGCCACAACCCTAGCCCCAGGAATGTGGGGAATTTTTATATATTTTTAATAATTGAGACACAGTAACGTGGGTATTTGTGGGGCACAGCGTGGCATTTCAAAGCACAGATGGGCTGTGAATGATCAGATGAGGGTAAGTGAAACTTCCATCACCTCAAACGTTTGTGGTTCTGAGTTGTTCTCGGGGCAACCAAGGTCCTTTACTAGCGGTTTTGAAATACTCAGTTACCCATGGTCCTGCTGGGTGCAGACCTTTAGAAGCTGCTCCCCTCCCCCTCCCCCCCTGCACCCATCGACCGTCCTCTAGGGTGTGAAGAACTTAGAAAGCTGCTCAAGGTCCTGGGGTGGGTGGGTCCTGGGCGAAGACCCCACCCAGGCCTGTGCTGCTGGAGCCCTACACCCCGTCCCCAGGTTCCCTGCGCTCTGGTCCCACCTGCCCCGGGTGGGTGTGCTGAGACCCTGAAACAGCAGTTAGCTCAGCTCGGCCTCTGCGGCAGGAACAGGATGCAGGCCACCCTGTCCCCTGACAGCCGCCCCCAGCCGGGGTCTTTGGAAACTCCTGGTTTGTTCGGGCCTCGGAGGGTGGACGGGCAGCCCCAGCATCAGCTGGGAATTTGCTAGAAAATACAAAATTCAAAAATTCTCAGGACCCATCGAGACCTCCTCAGGCCGACATGCGGGCGGGAGCCGGGAGCCTGTCTCAACAGCCCCCAGAGACCCTTCTGAGGCCTGTGAAAGTTTGTGACCGTCCAGCTTTAGGGACATGCCCAGGCAGTGGCCCCGGGCTGCCCGTGCAAGAGCTGGGCGGAGCAGAAGTCCTGGGCCAGCACAGCGGCAGCCAGGGTCCTGGGGGCACCGGCCTGTCCTTGAGGTGGCCTGAGAAGCTCTGAACTGTCCCCAGAGCTCGGCCATCGATCCTTCTTCCTTCCTTCCAGGCCATCTGAGAGCCTGCCTCCAGAAAGCCACCAGATCAGTGGCCGCCCTCACCCGGGCCCCCTGCGTGAGACCCTGGGGAGGGACGCTGGGAGGGGGACCTTTGTGAAGACCAAAGAAGCCGCTGGGGCTCACTTCAGAGAGAGTGTGGCTCAGGACAGTCCCCAGGAGGGGAGCTCCTTCCCAGCTTCCCTGCGCTCTGGGGGCCCCAGAGCAGAACTCTCAGGACCCCGGGGAAATTGTGGGTGGGGGTTGGCATCACCTCCCCTGAGCTCTCGGAGGACGAGGCCTGGACCCCTCTCTCCCCCACCTCCTCCTACTGGTAGGACGATTTTGGTCACCAGCAACCAGGAGCCTAACTCAAAACAGCACTCATAAAGAGGACCCCGATGCCCTTGCCTAATGAGGAACCAGAGGCAAGGAAGCTCCACGTTTGGCCCATGTGGCTTGGTCCCAGGGACCGTGCTCTTCACAGACTCCCTGCCGTTCCACCCACCTCCGCACATTGGTTTGGTCCTGGATGCTCCCTCATGGCTCCAGGATGGCTGCCATAGCCCCAGGAATCACATCCAGACATGACCACCTGAAATGAAGGAGGAAGAATCCCTGTGCGTCTGGCTGTCCACCAGGCACGGTGGCTCACCCCTGTAATCCCAGTGGCTCCGGAGGCTGACGCAGGAGGATCATGAGTTCAAAGCCAGCCTCAGAAATGGCACCAAGCAAATGAGGCACCAAGCAACTCAGAGAGACACTGTCTCTAAATAAAATATAAAATAGGGCTGGGGAAGTGGCTCAGTGGTGCCCCTGAGTTCAATCCCCCGTATCCGCCCCCCCACACACCAAAAAAAAAGAAAAACTTTTCCCAGAATAGCTCTTCCTTATGTCTCCGAGGCCATGAGTAGACCTTAGGGCCACCCTGACTATTAGGCTAGAGCTGTGGTCAAAGCTCAGGGCACTGAACAGAGCTGGGGAAAGGAGGGAGTCAGCGGCGGCGGCTGCACCCCCAGCTGGGGCTCCCCAGGCTCCTCCGTTAGGTGAGGCCCAGCCGCTGAGCTTCCCTGGCGGGACTCCAGGGAAGGTCTTGTTGGCGAGTTCTGAACAATGACTAGCCAGCAGACTGTCTTCAGCGTCCCTTGACAGGTTGGACTGGCCCTCATGCCTACAAGTGTTCCCACGTCCCCTGCATTACAGGGACCCTCAGTCCTTGGCCTAATTAACCCTTTCCCAGGAAGCTCCCAAAACTGTCAGACCTCCCTGCCTCCCAGGTGAGCGGGCGCGGCCCTGGAGGGTGGCTGAGCCGAGTGCACCTGCTTGGGTAGAGCAGGGACTTTCCCACCATGGGACAAAGTCTGGGGCCGCTCAGGTCACTGGCACTGGGCGGCTGTGCGCTCACCAAGGGTCCTGGGCTCACACCCGCCCTCCCGCCTGGAGAAGTGGGGACGCCCTGTTCCCTGCTGTGCGTCTGGCTTTCCACCTGCTGTGGGGCGCAGGAGGTCCTGGTGGGGAAGAGATGGCCTCCAGGGTCCAGCTCAGTCCAGTGCCAGCCCTCGAGAAGAGATATTCACCTTCCTACCCCTGGAGCTCCCAAAGGGCGGCCTCCTGGGGAGGAGGGATGGGCCTCAGCTCTGGCCCTTACCTGCTGCTCAGGCCTGGACTCAACCAGGACCCTCCCTCTGCTTCCACACCACCCCGGGTCCTCTCGACACACCCACGAGGACTCCTACTTCCCTGGACCTGTCTCCCTGAGGCTCCAGGAGACAGACGCCACGTCAGGCTCTGAGTCTCTGCGTCTCCAGGGACAGCACGGTACCTGGAGGGAAGCAGCATTTGCTCCACAAAATAGATGAACCAGGTAAAACCAGGCCAGGACGTCCGCCTCTCAGGGGGCAGGGAAATGCAAACAAGTCCAGCCCCCGGTTCTGATCACTGGGACACTCCCAGCAGACCCTGCCCATTGGCTGTGGGCCAGGGCCCTCCCCTGGGGCTGCTCCAAGTGGAGTCACTTCAAAAGCACTTGCTCCAGGCCTCTCAGGCGGGCAGCGGAGGCCAGGGCTGACTTTGAAGTCGCCTTGGCCTCCTGTTTTATGCGAGGCTCGTTCTGATAAACTGACCTGAATGCTAACAGCTGGGAGAGTAAGTCGCATTCAGATGGGAACAAAATCAGCGCTCGGAGGAGACGGAGCTGTTTAATTAGGTCTAGCGCTTAACTCAGAAGGAAGGCACCTCGCTGCCAGGGACCAGGGAGGAAAACAGTCTCCGGGGAGCTCTCGGCCGGCAGAGGAGCTGCAAGATCCAAAGGCAGCAGTGTAGACAGGATGAACCACTTCCCACAGGGATGAGGCCAGAGCCTCCCCGAGGCACTGAGGGCTTGGACTCGAGGGACTCACAGCTCAGTCAAGGCCACGGAGACTCCTGGGGCGTCTGTGCAGGTGTGAGAGGGACGGAGACATCTGGGCCCAGAGGGGTGTGGGGAGAGAAGCAGGTCTCTGACCAGGAAGTACTGATAGTGACACAACTCATAAAGGCCAAGGCTGGAAGCAGCTCCAGTGTCCACTCGGGATAGAACAATGAGTCCCCCGCGGCCAAGCCGTGCATGGAGCGCCAGGCAGGAGGGAAAACGCAGGCCCTGATGTTCACGAACACGGTGGGCCCAAGTACCAGTGCGGGGAAGAAGGGCCCTGGCTGTTCAGCTCCATCCAAGTTCAAGATCAAGAACAAGAAAAAGTCACCTACGGGGCCCAGAAGGCAGAGCAGGGACTGCCCACAGGAAGTTCAGCCTGGGAAGGGGCGAGGGGACCCAGGGGGCGGGGAGGCCGGCCTGCCAAGTGTGGTGGCACCGAGTGGCGTGCCTCCCAGGGCAGTGCGCTCTGTTTAAATGTGAGTGTACCTAACCGGAGCCCTGTACTCGGGAACACAGCAGCGAAGGCACATCTCTGCCACCAAACCCTGTCACCGTGTGACACGTGCAAGCTCAGCACCCGGTCGGCAGCCGCGGCTCCGTAATGGGGATATTATCCTCACCATTACAGGTCGGATGCTTTGCAGTTGTCTCTCCGGTTCACAAAATAAATCATACATCTTCTCCGCGCTTTTGCCCACGTGTCTTAATAAAGTGGGGACGTTTGGCATTTCCCGCTTGCATGTGAGAACTCCGAGGGGCGGGGAGACAAGAGGACACTTCAGGCTCCTACACCATGGCTGCTCATGAAGTCACACAGCAAGCGGGAGGCCGTCCCCACCGTCACTGGGGTGAGAGAGGAAGAAATGAACTCTGCTTCAAAGCTAGAAGACGTGAAATTGATTCAGGAATGCTAGCTGTTTTCCATCTCACATTGCCACTTACTCCAAGGCGCTCCCGAACAGCCGTTTATACCCAGATGCGGAGACATAATTAACACTTCCACTGGGCTCAGCCTGGGGGCGGGACGGGTCTCCAGCCCCTAATCCCGCGGCCCAGGCAGACGTGACTCAAACCAGGCTTAAACAAGACATGGTGAGGCCCGTAGCACTGAGTGAAATAAAGGATCTGCTGTCTTTTCCCAGTTTCTCCTCCCCATCCTGTCTTGCTCTGAACTTGGATGTGACAGTTTGTGGAGACAGGAAGGAAGTGGACGGGGAGAGGATTCCAACGGCTTGAGTGAAAGGTCGAGAGGCAACAGATCTCGCAAAGCACCAGGCCCACCTAAGACGCCTTTGCCCATTGCAACATGGTTCCAGTGGGTAGCGGGAAGCCGTGGCCTTGGAGACGGGATCTCCTGAGCTTCGTGATCCGTAGATTGGGATGGCTACAGCACCTTACCAGGGTTCTGGGGAGAACTCGTGATTCGTGCAAAGCGCAGAGCACATGGGACATTGGCTTCCTTTGCTAATTCTAGGTCCGGACAGCAAACAGATCAGTCACCTGATGAGGAACTAGGCCCTGCTTGCCACTGCAGGCAAGGAGGCAGCTACGTGATTTGTGGGGTTGGTGAAAAATTAAAGAACGGAAAAGCCTCCCTTTAAAGTACTAAAGTGAGGGGCTGGGGCTGGGGCTCAGCGGAAGAGCGCTCGCCTAGCACCTGCAAGGCCCTGGGTTCGATCCTCGGCACCCCATAAAAATAAATAAATAAAATAAAGATCTAAAAAAAAGTACTAAACTGAACTGAGGGTTTGGCTCCAGGTAAGCAGCGGCCACACAGGCAGGATGCCCCAGGTTCCAGCCCCAGCTCTGCAGAAAATAAATATCGGAATCAATAAGAACTTCTGAACTGCAAACTTCCCCTTTCTTCTTCAGTCTCCCTCTCCCTCTCTCTGAACTCTCACTGTGCTTTTTATTTGTAATTCAAAGTCATCTCGCATCAAGCAAAAATTTGGATTATTAGCATGAATTTTATCAAGTGTCTTTATAGCGTGTGGTGTCAGCTTTAAATGCAAGTAGGAAAGCATTTAACTTGAGTGCAGAATCCCTGGAATTACACAACTTGTGTTTCGTAGCAGGTACACGGTATATCTGTCACTCTCCCAGACAGCAGAAGCCTCGCGTGCAACCGGCTGCTGTCAGTTTATCCCTCGGCACACCGGCTCCAACCACACTGACACTTCAGAAGAGACATTGGTGCTTCCACATTCGTGGTGGCTCCCAGGGAAGTGACCGAAGAATGCATGTGGGCCCTGGGGGTTCATGCTTCAGAACACCACTGCCTTCCTCCCATGCTAAGCAAGCTCTGGTCCTGATGGACGGGGAGGCCCTTGGCATCAGGGTCCTGGCACTTGGTCTCAGAGGCATCCTGCGTGCTGACACGTGCTCGAATCTCGCCGAACTCCTGTGGGCATCGGGGCTCCAGGAATCCTGCACCCATGGGCCCCGTGAAGGCCCCGTGGGGTTGGGCCTACAAGGAGTGGGGTGCACACACACTCTGCCCCCCAGGATCTGCCCTGACAAAGCCCAGGATGAGAGGCTGAGGTGAGATGCCTTCTGAGGGGAGGGCACGGGTCACAGGCCCTGGAGGGGACGTTCTTACGGGGCTCATCTCTCCAGGGGCTGCAGCCAGCAGACATCACCCCTGCTACATGGGCCCTAACCTCAACCACCCCCACCACTCCCAGGGTGATACCTGCTCTGAATTCCCAGGAAATGAGCCCAGAGAAGCTGCGTGCCTTGACTTGCACACCCAGCAAGCAGACAGCACAGACAATCAGATGGGTGCCCACTCCATCCCCTCCCGGAATCCTGCCCAGGGGTGAGGGAGAGACTTGCTGGAATCCGGCTGAGCTCCTGCGTCCTCACGGCACCGCCTGAGGTGGCATGATTCCAGTTTCCAGGCTGAGAGGGGCGACTCCACGCTGCAGCCAGGAAGCAGTGACGCAGACTTGAACCCAGGCCTCCCAGCTAAGCTCCTCCCCTCTCTGCACCTGGGTGGCTACAGGGGCACGGGAACACCTTTTCTATACCACACTGTGCTGCTACTTTTTCTGATTTGAAAAGTCCTAAAACCCCTGCTGTCACGATTCCCCACTGATTGTTCCTTTTCCTCATTATTTTTGAAGCTATATTTTAAAGACAATGACAGAAACTGCTGTCAAAGCACTCATTCAGCACGCATAAGAAGAAATCAGTAAGGAAAAGACAACCGGCTCTCTCACACACACACACACACACACACACACACACACACACGTGGAACATACAGTTTACCAAAGAAGACACACGAGAGTCCCTGGTAGCAACCGTCTCGGTGCCTGGACATCTGGTAGCACCAGCTTCACAGGGCGTAGAGCAAGGGCCTGTGCCCTGCGGGGTCCTGCCCTTGCCTCAGTGCTCTGCACAGGGACCTGCCCTGTCATTTGTGCTACTGAAGCTGGAGGTCCTCACCCCTGCTGGCAGGCGGGGTCTGCCTGAGCTGCAGGCTTCATGGTGGGCCGTGCCCTTGGCGCCCGGCAGACCCCAGCAGCTCACCGCCAACTTCTTTCCAGGTTTTTGTCTTGAAAATACCTGAAGAAAGAAATCCACCGACAATTGCATGGACAACAGAAGGGAAGAGTGGAAGGAGTGGGGTTATCCGAGGAACAGAACCCCCGCAGGGCGAGAGGGGCCTGGCGGCAGGTTGCCGCTTGAGCAAGTTGGTCCAGTGGTCTGCAGAGCCCTGGGCTCAATCCTACCGGCCTAAATTTATGCTGATCATGATTTGGGAAAGTGCCAATCTCCATCTGCTCCACTTTCACTTCCTGCTGCTCGTGGGGAAGCCTGAGGTTGAGGGCATCCAGTTGTGGGTTCTTGGGGGTTCCAGGCACACTGCTGTGAGGAGGGCGTCTGCACCCCGGCTGGGGTTCTGTCTTCTGGTTACTTGGTAGCTGTGGGATCTGAGCAAGGGCTCACCTTCCCTGTTTCCTCGTCTGTCAACGGGTTCGTGACAGCAGTCGCCTCCTAGGTCTGTCCTTATCCAGCTCACATAAGCTGGCTCCTGTCTCCTGACACCTGCGAACACTCCCAGGTTCTTCATAGTAAGATCTGAGAGTTTCCTGTGCCCTGAGGGCATTTGGGGACCTCTATGTCTTGATGGGGGTCCCCAAAGTAGATCCTGAGATGTGGGTTCAGAAGCAAGGGGTGGCTCTGGGAGGTGGACCAGGTCCTCGGGCAGAGGCGCGGAGGAGGGTAGGAGGGGAGGGAGGAGGCCGGGGACAGTGCTTCGTCCAGCCAGGCTGCGCAAGACACCTGAAGGTCAGTTCTGCCGAGAAGCTGGGACATCATAGGGACTGACAGGCCATCACCTGTACAGATTGCCAACCCTCAGGGAGGATTTCAGGACAGGTGTTCTGTGACAGAGGCTCTTGGGGACTCACCCTCAGCCCCTTAGTGGTGACTACTTCAGGGACCCCTGCTTGGCTTCCAGCTGCCAGTGCTCCATCTCCTAGAGAGGGGCTTCGCCTGACCACCAGGGTCCCCTGCCCACACCGAGCAGCTCTCCTCGGTGACAGATGGGAGGGGTGAGGGAATAGCCCAGCTGCCCTGCTCCTGGACAGGTCGCTCTGAGTGTGTCCACCCCGTCTCCCAGGACTCCCCACAGGAGAAGCTCCAGCTGCCACGGAGGGAACTGGCTGTAACACACCCTGTCCCTCCCCAGATCATTTCCTTAGGCCCATCAGTCCCTTTGGGGACCACCTCCCCACATTTTATATATATATATATATATATATATATATATATATATATATATATATGTCCTTTCCTGGGTCCCACCTCTGAGGAAACCAACCCAAGAGAGTCAAAGTGAGAATCCAAGTCTGACCAGTCAGAATCCCGTCTCCCTGACAACGGGATTGGTCCACATTTGGGCACATGAACTGAGCAGGACCAGTTTAGTCCCTGGGACTAAAGTACAGTCACTGGAAAAAGTGTCTCCCTCTTTCCTTGGGGCTACAGGGTGGTGGCTGCCATGCCGGCTGTCTGGTGGACAAGTCTGTTTGGGGTACATCAGAGTGTGGCCCTCAGAAAGGACTGCAAGAGTGACAGCAAGCTTGCCACAACCATCCTGGCTCCGGTACCCCAGGATCTGGGCCCCACAGCTTCCCTCCAGGCTGTCAGCAGCTGCTGTGACCTGCTACTTCCAGGTGGCACTGACCTGAGATGGTTTTGCCATCCAGCAACCAGGATTTCTGGGAGAGGTGGCTGGGATGGGCAGAAATGAGCACATGACCCTGTCAGAGGAGGTCTCCTCAAGAAGACGTGACAGAAGTGTCCTTTCCAATTGAGTAATGCTAAATTGCTGCCTGGTTTTCCTGCATTTTGTCCCCCTGCACCACCCCCCATTGCTATGTATGTTTTGAGATTGTTCCTCTCTTTCCCATTACAGATCAAAGACTGCCTTACTTTGGTTTTCCTGTTCTGTGATTGAGCTCACGAGCTGGACCACTTTCTTTATCTGCACTTCTTCGTGTTCACAGCAGTTGCAAAAGCCCCGGAAGGTGGGCTGATGTGCTCTGTTCTCCCCACTCGGTGACATTACGCTCACGTGTGGTGGATCTGCAGGTGAGCCTGCAGGTACCGCCAGGTGAATGGCACTACACAGCTGCAAGAAAGGACACTGGGACCGGACTTGGCACTGGCCAAAGCCCTCCACCCTCGTTATCTCAGCTGGACTTCACTGTGGCCCAGGGGAAGAGGAGGCAGATCTCCCCTTGCAGATGACACCGGAGGAGACTGAGGCTCGAGTGGACAAGCAGTGAGCACCAGCAGAGGTCCTACCGCATGCCAGACAGTGACCCTGCCCGTGCTCCTGCCGCTTCCTTAGCCACTCACCCATCGCTGACCGAGCAGCATCGAGCACCATGGATCTGCCGGTGCTGCCTGCGGGTGCTGAGGAAGGCAGATGGGAGTCCTGCGGGCACGGCGTCCACCTCCAGCAGTGAGTGGGTGAGACAGGACTCCCACCATGGCTCTGGCAGTTTGTCTGGGGAAATGTTTGCTGGCAGGGGAAAGCCTCTGCCACAACCCTCACCTGGGGAAACCAAACTGAGGCCCCACGTCTTAGATAAAATGTGCTTTGTACCACACACGGGGGGCTCCCAGGGAACCGAGGCCCTAACCACATTTAGGGGGGGACCTAGTGGGAGGGTAGATGAACATGTGGGCAGTCTCCGTGGCTCATGGACAGGGATGACTCCTTGAACAACAAACTCGAGTGAGGCTTTGTCTAAGCTGCCCAACACACCTCCACCTCCCTCCCTGAGCAACTATCACAGCCGTGGCTTTTCGTAGAGCCACTCCAGTTTCAGTGCACTGAAGGGGGCGAGTGCCCTCCCCTCTGGCTGGGGGTGCTCCTGCTGGTGTGCTCATCTCCCTGAGTACATCCCATCTCCTGCATTTGGCTCAGGGTGGGGATCTCTCTGTCAAGGGCCAGCACAGAGCCTGACGATGTCCAGAACTAATGACAGAAATCAGCAGAAATGCTAGAACAAGGTCAGCTGACGACACTCAGGGCACTGTGCATCCTACCAGTAACTAGCTGGAGAGTAGATCAGGAACGATGTCTTTCGATGAATTAGACCCTCACTGAGGATATGCACAACTCAAAATGGAAAAGGCTTTTAAATGCAAAACCTGAAACTATAAAGACACTAGAAGGAAATACAGGGGCAATGCTCCATGGTGCTGTTCTAGGCATGATTCCCCAGCCTGGACCCCCAAAAGGCACAGGCAACAAAAGCAAAGACAGACAAATAAGATTTCAGCATCTAAAACGCTTCTGCATAGAAAGGGAGCAATCCTCAGGGTTAGACGACCCACAGAGAGGGGGAAATATCTGCAAATTATATATTTGATAAAGAGCTGAACCTGGGCTCTGTGTGGACTCCATTGTGCATTGTAGCCTCCCGAGGGGATGAGTCTGGCACTGGGAACCCCCGTGACACCCCCACAGGGGTTGACCTCCTGATACAGGTGAACTTCCCCCTCAAGCTCTGCCAAAGATCCCACACAGCACCTGATATGGGTGTGACCTGCCAAGATGCCAATCAACCTGCTGACTGCAAGACATCACAAAACAAGACTCTGCCCCTGAAACCCTACCCCCGCCTTTGATGTACCCCCTCAAATAAACCACTGGAGCCATTTTGTCTTTGTCTAGTTCCAGAGCCCAAGTCAGGGGCTTTGCTTTTGCAAATATATTTCTGACTGTTTGTGGTTTGTTCTTCACTAATCATCTGAGGCTTCAAGTTTTAGGGTGGCTTACATACTCCTGGGCAGGAAGAAGTACCCCCCAATGAGACACTGACCATTGCCCCCATTAAAGAGCTACTATCCAAAATAAAAAGACCACAAACAAACTCAATACCAAGAAAACAAAAGACCTGATTAAAATATGGGAAGGGACCTGGATAGATGTTTCTCAAAAGAAAAGACGTGACGGCCAACAAATATATGAAAAGATGGTCAGCATCTCTAATCACCAGGAAGTGCACATTAAAGCCACGATGAGCGCTGCCCACACACCTGCTAGGGTGGCTATCATCAAGACTACAAAAGGAGGCAGGTGTTGAAGACAGACGGGGGGAGCCCCTGTAGCTGCTGGCAGGAAGGAATTAGTACAGTCATTTTGGAAAATAGTTTGGAGGTTCCTCAAAACACTAAAACCAGAATAATCATATGATCCAGAAGCCCCACTTCAGGGCATGCATCCAAAGGAATTGGCCTGTCGGTTGCCCAAGGGTTGTCTGCACTCTCTGGTCATCTCGGCATTATTCACAAGGGCCAAGATATGGAAGCAACCTCCAAGGGCATCGGTGGGCGGATGGACAAAGGAAAGGTGTGTTCAGCTCTCAGAACGAAGGAAATGCTGTCAATGGGGGGAACCAGGAGAACTTTCACCAGGCGGAACTGCTCAGCAAGACAGACATCGGTGAGGCTCACTTACAGGTAAAAGTCCACCTCATGGAGTAGAAAGGTGCTTTCCAGAGGCTCGGCTGGGGGAGGATGGGAGGGAAAGATCCTGGTCAAAGGGTCCAAGTTTCCATTAGACCAGAGGAGTCCGTTTTAGCTCCCTATTGCACTTTATGATGACCAAAGAAACATTGTGTATTTTGAAATGGCTTAAAGAACAGATTCTTAATGTTCTCACCACAAAAAAAAAGGTAAGTTGATGAGGTGATTGATATGTGAATTAGCTCAATTTAAAGTTTCTACAATGTGTGCCTAGATCAAAACATCACATTGTATCCCATACAAATCACAATCATCATTTTTATTAGTCAATTAAAAAGAGTCTTTAAAAAAATTAAGAAAAAGGAGGATCTCTTCATTGGAGCAGTCAACACTAGAAGATATCAGTTCATTTCACCAAGGACATGCAAGCACATCAGGCAGGAAATATTTCAATCTGAGTAGAGGCTGGGCCGAGAAAATAGAGATGGCGTCCGCACAGAGCAGAAGTTCCGGTTCTTGGGCAGGTGATGCTGGAATGCCGTGCGGCTCTAATCAAACTGACATTCACCTATAAGGAAACACAGAGGTCCAGGAAGAGCTAGAGCACTCGGCAAGTGAAGAGTGGAAAGGAGCCTTCCTTCCCTGGGGTCAGAACGGGGACCTCCCTAAATATGGAGCCCCAAGCGCCTCCCCCTGGACCCTGGAAGGGGAGACAGCCCTGGACCAGACACCAGGCCTGGTCCGAAGGCACGGGAATGCGGGCCCTGCAGACTGATGCAGAGACAGAGCCGTGGACCAGAGCGCCTCAGAGAATCCACACCTTGGCACCTTCTGCAGGACATGTAGCCCTGGAGGTGCCAGAAATCCCAGGGGAAATCGGGCCATTTTGTACCCATCTTGGGGGAACTGGACCCCTAGATGACGAGAAGCACAGCTGCGCACCGGCCCACCCTGCTCCTGAGGTGCACCCAGGTGAGCTGAACCTAAGGCGGAGGGCAAAGCAAAGAGCACAGGAGCGTGCAGGACGGCTTTGGGACCCGGGGGTCAGGGATGATGGACGAAATGAAACTTCAAGAGCACAGGCTGTAAATCTTGACCCTCAGGAATATGCTGACGTCAAACCTGAACATTTCTGTTTAACAAAGGGCCCTGGGGAAAAATGGATATTCACGACATGGAAAACCCAGCAGCGCTTTGTAAGAAGAACTTAGGCAAACACACACAAAAAGAGAGACCCACAGAAAGTGGACAAAGGACATGAACTGGAAAATTTATAGACAAGGAAACCCCAAAGGTTGATAAGGGTACGACGCGAAGCTCAAATTCATTAAACATCAGAAAACACAAATGAACTCAGGAGGCAACAGTAATCCCAAAGGCAGTTAATGGTGGGGTTTGGGGACACGTCAGGACGTTGGAGCTCTGTGCCCTGTCCGAGGTACAGTCCAGTAGGCTTTGGGAATTCAGCGATCCTGAATGCTGGGCCTATAGGCCCCAAAACCACGCACGCTCACTTCCAGAGGGGGACGAGCCAGCATGGCGAGAACCCAGAGACCACCAGGTGACAAGCACCGTGGATGGCTGTGAGATCCCGAGAGAGACACTTGATGGCACAGAGGTGCTCTGACACAGGATGTGGGGAGGAAGGGAAGAAACATGAGCTCCCTGACATCCCTGCCACTTGCATAAGCCAAAACCCACACTCGCTGCGGGTTCCTAGCCACAGAAGGGGCACAGCACTCCCTGAGTGACCACTGGAGAGGGCAGGCCAAAGCCAGGGCTCACAGGGATCAACGAGGAGGAGAGAGGGTGAAACTGGGGTCTGCTACTGTCATCACTCCTGCTCGGGTGGTCCCCAGCCCTGGAGGCCCAGGAAGGGAGCAGGGGTGCTGCCTCCAGAGGGGAGGATTGGGGCTGATGCTTCGCACCTCAGCCAGCCCTCCTCAGCGCCACTTGGCTCCTGTCCACACCCTGGCACGGCCCACCCGTCTGCCGCCTGCAAGTCTGAAAGCATTGCCCATTGACCGCAGGCAGCAGTGTGCCCGGGTGGTGCTTAAAACCATGCAGATCTGCTGGGCGTGGAGTCCCTCGGTCTGAGACTCCCCAAGAGAAGCACCACCCCAGCTGGACCATCAGGACATGGCGGCTCAGGACCCCAGGCCCGAGGCCACCCCAGGCCGCTCCGCTTTTACTCTGATGCATCTTCTTTCTCCACCAACCAAGAACCCAGCCCAGGCCCCACCTTCCACTGGTCCTCCTTGTAAGTCACCCTCATGAAGCCCCCACTCTGGACCCTGACACTTCAGTGGGCCTGCCACTCCCTGTTCACTGTGCCCTGCAACCAACTGCCCCGACGGTGGAGCAGCCAGGGCACTGGGAGAGGAGGCTGTCTCCCCCGGAGGAGGCAGTCGGTGGGCACAGCTCCGTAGAACCACAGCTCCCCTGGGGAACATCCCCACCACCAGGGCCCTGCAACGGAGCCCCACCCATGTCCTCCCTACAGGACAGCCTGGGGCCTATTTCTTGGTGTGTCCCCAGAGATGGTTCTCCACAGAAGAAGGAGTCGAGGCCTGGAGTTGGCAGGCTGGGCAGAGACAACCCCTCCCTGGCCACCGTATGACGTGGGATGAGTCACCTCCCTCCTCTGAGTGACCCCTGCCACTGTCTGGCCACGCCTGTGCGTGCCGGGGTGCACTGCGGTTCATTCTGGGGGGTATCTGCAGCTGTTCATCTGCCCTGCGCCAAGGGCAAGGGAAGGAGAGAGAGGCCGGTGGAGGGGACATCCCCAGTGGCTGGCACTTGGAGCAGAGAGGACGAATGTCCAGGCAGGAGAGATGTTCAGGAGTAAAGTCAGGCAGGGCGAGCACCTAGGTGGCTGAGAGCCCGCTGCTCCCTGCGCGCCCCCAGCCCTCTCCAGGGATCCCGCTCCTTGCAATTAATCCAATTGCTTCTCTCACCAGCCCTGGAGGCCACCTTCCTACAGCAGGAAGTGGAAAGAGAGCCGGTGGAGGTGCGGGTCTGGCCGGGAGCACACAGCAGGAGAAAGGACCCTGGACCAGCCTGGCCAGGCCCTTCAAGGGGACTGAGCTTTGGGCAGGCACAGCAGACTCCAGAGCCAGTCAGCCAACCCCGACTGAGCTCACTGTGGGCTATGAGCCGGAGACCCCAACGCACCTTCAGAGGAGGCTGGAGGGCTTCTGCCCACAGTGTGGGGGTGGTCAGAGTGTGAGAGGGGCTCTGTACTGACTCGGAGCCTCTAGAGACACTAGAGGGCTGTTGCAGAGGAGAATCCTCAAAAGCAGATATTCTGAGAAGGCTCCTGGGTCAAGGTGACAGCTGAGAGCCAGACAATGAGAAGGGAGAGCACTCCAGGCAGAGAGAGTAGCAAGTGCAAAGGCCCTGGGGTGAGAGCATGCCAGGGTACTGGAGAGAGCAACAAGGGACAAGGGACGTGGGGCAGAAGGATGAGCAAAATGGAGAAGGATGTGCAATGGCAGGATCGGGCCAGCCTGGACAGATCTCTCAGGCCTGGGGGCTGCAGTGAAAACCTGGCCTGTCCTCTGTGCCTGGGAAGCCACTGGAGGGTGCTGGGCTTGCTATATGATGTGAGCCTCCAAGGACAGAGCAGCCTCAACACAGGAGGTCACATTCCCCTGGCATGGGCCCCCTGGGGGCACGAAAGCAGCCTGAGGTTGGCCCTGGGCACAGCTGGGCTGAGACCTTCAGCATCACAAGCTTCGCTGAGGGTAGTGGACTCTGCGCTCCCACCTCCAGCTGCCCCTTCCTTGCTGTCCAGGGGCTGAGCCCCAGTCCCAGCCCTGGGGGGAGAGGCCCAACTCTGGCTCCCCGCCCTCAGTGGTGCCCAGGCCTTTCCACACCTGCCCTGAGGGTGTGGACAGTGAGGTTCCCCCTGGGCACACAGCTGTGGACAGACCTCACTCCAAACAGGGGTCTGCCAACCACAGCCCCAGGGCCAGACCCCACCTGCCTCCGGTGTCTGTGGGACCAGGAGCTACAATGGTGTTTACGTGTCTGAATGGCTGGGGGCAGAAATCTAGAGTCATGTGACATTTGAAAAGCCTAGAAAGTTGTTTGGAACTCCAATTGCAGAGACCACAACTGAGGTCCCACTGGCCAGGCCTGCAGAGTGGCAGAGCTGCTGCCAAGGCTGCGTGGCCCCGAAAGTCTGAGGCGCTGCTGCCTGGCCTTTCCCAGGAGCGTGTTGGCCGACCCTGCACCGCCCCAGGGCGCTAGCTCCAGTAGGCAGAGCAGCAACAGCCCCCCTGCCTCCCAGACTCAGAGACCTGCCGCACCTCATCCTCAAACAGCCCCCAGGGACCCCTCTTATCACTCCGTGAATGTCTCAGAAGGTGACTGAGCTACCAGAATCCAAACACAGGACTGCCAGGCTCCAAAGCCTGGAGGTCACTCGCAGGTGAACGAACTGACCCCCGCCCATAGACTGGAGGCTGCCCTTGAACCCAGCGCCCTCGGAAAATTACCCCCGTTTTCCCAGCCAGGAAAAAAGCCCGGCACACTCTGGCTGGGGGATGATTCATCTTTGAATCACAAAACAAACAGAAAGTAAGAAGTCTGTCTGGCCCAGGGTGGGGCCGGCCATGAGCAGGATACCCAGGGCCTAGTGGCCCATAGCACAGAGCAGCTGTCCTCTAACCGCGGCTGGAGGAAGGTCTGGCCGTCTCCTCCCCACTGCTGCCCCCCACAGCGCACCTGGGGCCTCCTCCTGCCCACCGCCTCCCCTCAGTCTCCCAGCTTCCCACGGCAGGCAGCTGACCTCAGGGCACTGTGGCTTGGTCCTGCTGTCCCCGCTCATGCCCCAGCCTCCCCTGGCTCCCGGGGCACCAACCAGCTCCTGACCCTGGTCCGCCAGGGCCTGCACGTGTTGTACCAGATACAATCCAAGATGCCCAGTGAAACCTGAATTTCAGGCACCCCACCAAGAATTCGCCAGTGTGACTCTCCAAGTACGTCCGGTGCCACACCAGGACATGCGAGGACCCAAAAGTCTTGGCTTTTACTGAAATCCAAATTTCCCTGGGCATCTCGCACTTTCACTTGCTAAACGTGGCAACCTCCGCCCACCTCGAACCCCCTCCCCCTTAGCCCCCAGCAGTGCTCGCCCCCCACCTGCCCTTAGCCCTGGAACTCTCCTCGCCCCTCCCCCACAGCCTGTGCACAGCCTCCTTCAGCCCTTCCCCTCCCACCTGGCCAGGTGAAGCCCCGTCACCTTCAGACCTCAGCACACATCACTTTCCAGGACCTCACCCCAACATCCTGAGTGAATCAGGCCCCCGTCTTACACACACACACACACACACACACACACACACACGACATCCCCACACTCCCATTTCTTGTCACATGCCTTGCTTTGCACACTCTGATGTGATGATCGGGCTCAGGTCCAGCTCTGTATATGTCACTCCATAAGGACAGGCCTTCTCTGTCCTGCTTGTTCCCCTGCCTCCCTCGGTACCCAGCACAGTGACCCGTGTCCTACAAACCTCAGGAAGGGAGCATCAGCCCAAGAGACAAGCAATGTCCAGACTTGGGACAGAGAGCAAGGGAAAGCCCCTTCTAGGTCCAGGACCCAATCCTACAGGCTCCACAGCCCAGCCACGTCCCCAGGGAATGTCCTGGTCCCTCTTGTTGGAGTGGGCGGCAGCGTGGCACAGAGTCCACGTAGCATAGCTCGTTTGGGGAAGTAAAGTGTGGAAACTCCAGATCCCTCGTGGCCCCGCAGCCGTCATTTGCTGAAGTCTCATTTTCCTGGCAGGAAAAGTGGACCACTTTCCCCGGTGTCCCTGCCCATCTGGAGGGAGCAGTGGGGCCAGGAAACTGGCCAGCATTTGGCTTTGGGCCTCTCCTTCCACGTGCAGCAGGGAGAAGATCGTGAAAACAAAGAGGTGAGCAGCCTGAGGCCAGCGCTGTCCAGACGCACACGTTTCCTGTCCTCCCAGACAAGGCCGTCCACGCGGACCACACGGATGAGGAACCCAGGCTTTGGTGGACTCTGCAGCCCCAGGGCATGCAGCCGGAGTCACAGCAGGAAGCTGGCACCCAGTGCCAGAAAAGGGGTCTTCTCTCTCCGACAACCATGAGGAGGCAAAGGACACCAGAATTCCATCCAGGGTGCCACCTGCTCACCATGGAGGGCCTACTGAGCGGCCCCCACAGAACACAAAGGTAAGTCCTGAGCAGAACTCACTAAGCAACTCCGAAGCTGCAGAGGGGAGCGCTAGGACCCCAGGGGCAGGCAGCTGCACAAAGGGGTTCCTCATCTGTGGAACCTCTGGCTGAGGCCAAGGTCAGCGGCTGGGGTCAGGGCACAGGACGCCAGGGTGATTCTGGCCTCCAACCTGCAGGATTGGGAAGCTGAAGCTAGTGAGCCACGGCTGTGGAAGAGAGCAGGACCCTGGATACAGAGGGTGCAGAGGAAACTCCCCACCCTACCACCCACGTCTCTGACCACACACGACAGGCCCAGACAGCAGGGAGGACAGAGCTGAGGCCTGAGAGAGGGACGGCCACCCCAGAAACAGAGCTTGAAGTTCACCTCCCCATACACCCCCAATTAGCTGCCTGAGAAAAGCACAGGAATCAGCGCCCAGAAGAGAAAGCCCCAGTCCCAGGACCTCAGGCCAGACCAGGCCTTGCATCTGGGCACCCGTTACCACTGCTGGGTGCCATGGTACCGCGGCTCCACAGCTTGTCTCACCTTTGTCCAAGCCTGGGGTGCATCAGAAGGGCTGCTCTACCTGGGGCTCTTCCCTCCTCATGCCCTGGGCCACGTTGCTCCTGCCCTTCCAGCCTCATCTCCTCTGCCTGGGACCCAGATGCTCCCTCAGGATGACTTGGCCACAGGGCAGTCCAGGGTGGCCTCCCTGCTCAAAATCCTTAACCAACATGGACAGTCCCCTTGCCAGCACCAGGATGGTTCACAGATCCTGGGGTTGGGCTGGGGTCGTCTTTGTAGAGGAGAGTGAAGGGAGGCATTGTTCCGACCACACTAGAATGCAGTCCAAACATTGCCTGGTATCTATTTTAGAAAAAAAACAAAACAAGAAATGGAATATTCTCAAAAAAAAACTATCTTGGAATTTATCTCAAGTCAACCGAGATAAACTCCAGGGTGAACCAGATATGTTGGAACTAGAAGACAGAGATTTTACAGCACATATTCAACCATTTTAATGAACTTTGAATATATAGATACAGATTTACAATTAACTAATGAAAAAGCAGGAAATCTCTACAGAGAATTAGAAACAACAAACAAAAAAGACCAAATAGAAATTCCAGAACTAAAACACTCAATCTCTAAAGTGAAAACTTCACTAAGTGAAGTTATAGTCAATCAGAGAAAAGAGTAAGTGAGCTTGAAGTTAAAATAATAGACGTTGTTCAGCATGAAAAACAGGAAACAACGATTTAAGAAAAAATGAACACAACCCCAGGAATTTATTTAAATGTTAGAGTTCCCCATATACTTATAAATGGAGTCTTAAAAGGAGAGAGAGAATGGGATAGAAATGACATATGGAGAAATAATGGCCAAAATTTTTCCAAATATGGTGGGAAAAAAAATGTACTGATACAAGATGTTTGATCAACACCAAGTGAAGTAAACCCAGAATCCCAGACCAAGGTACGTCACAAACTGTCAAAGCCAAATTAGGTAATGCAACTAAGCAACCACCTGAGAAAAACAAAAATATTAAGTAGAAGAAACAAAGATCCAGGTAAGGTCTGAATTCACATCAGAAATCATAGAGTCCAAAAGGTAAAGAAAACATCTTTAAAGTAATGAAGGAAGGGGGGGGGGGACCCTGTCAACCAAGAATTGTGTATCCAGTGAAAATATCCTTTAAGAAGAAAGGCAAAATAAAGACATTTCAGATAAAATGAAAGCTCAGAGCATTTGTTACCAGCAGATTTTTCACTACAAGAAATGCTGAAGTTCTTCTGCCTGAAGGGAAATGATACCACGTGGAAACTTGGATCCTCAAAAACTAGGAAATGTTAAGTATATGTGTATCTGCAAAAGTCTATTATTTTCTTTTCCCCTTTTTCCTCTTAATTTCTTAAAAAAACATAGAACTATTTAAAGAAAATAATTATAACCGTGACTTGTGGGGTTTATAATGTGTGTATATGCAATATATAACAATCACAGCATAAAAGATGCAGAAGCACAAACTTAGACAATTTCAAGATTTTTGTGTCTTATGCTAAATTGTACAATATTAACTGTGAGAGTGTGAAAAGCTAAGGATGCGCATTCTAATCTCGATGGCAAACATTTAAAAAGTAATATAGAGGAGAGCTTTAAAAAATCAACAGGAAAATAAAAATGGAATTCTAAAAAAAAAAATAGATAATCCAAAAATCAAAGATCAGAAAGGTAGAAACTGAGAAATAAGAAAAAATTAAGAAACAAGCAGAACAGAAAAATGATAAAACAGCAAAACCAACCATATCAGTAATTACATTAAACATTAGTGAATTAAATATTCATAATAAAAGAGAGAGACAATAAGAATGGGGGGGGGGGGCAAACTATATGGTCCTCAAGAGCAATAATAAGCCACCAACAGACTGAAAGTAAATAGATAGGAAGAAATAAAATGTGCAAACAGTAAGCACTCGGATATAGCCATGTTAACATTGAATAAAATAGATTTCAAGACAAAAAGCATTTATAATGATGAAAGGGTTCATTCATCAGAAAGATATAACAATGTGTGTGTGTGTGTGTGTGTGTACCTAATAGCATTTCAAATTAGATGAAGCAGAAAATAACAAAATAAATGGGAGAAAACACTTCATAGTGAGAGATTTTCCAATGCCCCTCTCTCAGCATTGATGGAACAAGTTAGCCAAAAAAGTCATCACACACATAAAACATGAACATCACTAAAAACCACCTGATATTTACGGAACACTATATCCAAGGTCAACAGAAGATACATTCTTTCTAAGAGCACATGGTGTATTTTACAGTGAGTTCACATGCTGGGCCATCAAACAAGTCTCAGTAAATTTTAAAAGACCAAAATCATGCAGTGTATCTTCTCTGACAGTAAGGGAATTAAATTAGAAATCAATAGCAAGATACTTAGGAAAATCTCAAACGTTTGGAAAAAAAATGTTTTTCCATCTGATCCACAGCCAATGAAGAAACTGCAGAGGAAATTTAAAAATATTTTCAACTGGATGAATGTGAAAATCCAACATATCAAAATTTGTGGAATACAGCTAAAGCAGGACTTAGAAGAAATGAACAGCTTTAAACAATTATCTAAGAAGAAATATATGATTCATTCATAGGAGGTCCTATCTTAAGAAATTAGAAAAAGGAGAGCAGATTAAATCTATTTTAAGTATAAGGAGGAAATAATACAAAATCAGAAGTCAATGAAATAAATAAGGGGAAAATACATTATAAGAGAAAATCAGTGAAATTAAAAGCTGATTCTTTGAAAAGATTAATAAATTTGATAAGCCTGATCCAGTAAAAAAAATGAGAGCAAGGGCATCACTCCATAGCCTACACACATTGAGTGGATTATAAAGAATATCGTGAACAATTTTATGATTCACATGCAGATAGAAGAGACACATTTCTTCTAAAATCGTTTCACCAAAACTGACACCAGAAGAAACAGAAAACCTACGTAGCCTATATATATTAAGGAAATGGAATTCTTTATTAAAAGTGTCCACACAAAAGAAGTTCCAGACAGAGAGTAGCCCCTGGCAGGAAAGTTAGTGAGGGATATTGGCAAGAGCCAGCTGTCCTGCAGGCTAGCACTAGGTCCCCAGGGGTTCAGGAGAAATACTGGCAGATAAAAACAGAACTTTCTGAAGCACAGCTCTCCACCCCGCTCAGAGCAGCACCCATGTATGTGGCAGATAGAAACAGGACCAATGAGGGCTCCTGTCTGGTGTTTTCACTTGGGGATGGGCTCCTGGTAGTTCCCATCCCCATAACAAACATGGCAGGCAAAAATTTACTGAGACAGTAATTTCCACCTCCACTTTATAGTTAGAAAATTACCCAAGAGGTGGAGTGACTTGCCCAAGATCACACGACTAAGCTCTAAGTTGACACTAGCCTTAATCCTTGGTCTCCCCACTCTCTGCCTCTTGCGCTTAGGCACGGTCAGCCCTGGCCTGCTTCTCAGCCATAGGAGGATCCCTGACTCCCCTCCCCAGGTGAATCTCTAATCTCCCCATGTGAGTAAAGGAACCAATACCCAGGCACCTGCATGGGCAGGAACCCTCACAACACCTTAACCGTGGTCCTCCGCCTCTCACACCATGCGTAGGCGCCATTAGCAAGTCCTAGATGTTGGCTCCATGGCTACACTGCTGTGCATTCCAAACCTGGCCGCCTCTCACACCCACGGCCACCACCACAGCCCAAGCCACCATCATCTCCATCCTGCCCAACACCCTGGGCTCCCTGCGGGCACTCTTGCCCAACCCTGTCCCTCATTCCCATGGAAGCCAGTTTACCTTCCTAGAGCATCAATCACAGTTTCTCCCCACTCAGAGTCCTCTGGGGCCTGCTCCTCCAAACACCTAGGTCCAAACCCCCTCTCCAGAGTCTCTCTCCACCTCCACTTCCCCACTGCCACGTACTCCTGCCTCAGGACCTGGGTGGAGTTCCCTTTGCTCAGACCTTCTCACGGCTGGCTCTTTCCACCTTTGGGGTCTCCATTCAAATGTCACCGTTTCTCCAAGCACCACACTCGAGCAGCCTTCCCCAGCAGTCTATCATATAAATTCGTTCCTCTTTTCCAAGTCCTTCTCTGTATCATATGGTTTTGTTTATGTTTTATGTACGCCATCTTTTGACATTTTTCAGGGGGTGGGGGAGTACTGGGGACTGAACCCAGGGGTGCTTAGCTACTGAGCCACATCCCCAGCCTCTTTTTAAATTTAGAGACAGGTTCCTGCTGAGTTGCTTAGAGCTTCACTCAATTGCTGAGGCTGACTTTGAACTTGCGATCCTCCTGCCTCAGCCTTCTGAGTCCCTGGGATTACAGGCATGACCACCACAGTCTGGACGGTGGTCAAGCACGGCTTGAGATGGACTGCAGAGTTGTGTTACTGTTGTCCCCTGCCCATTGACATGTATTCAGTGGGGCTATTTTTCACTCCGGATGAAAACTGGGGCAGCCTCATGGTTTTCTGGTCATTCTTAAGTGACCAGATACAAAGCCCTCTCACCTGTAATTCAAACTGCAGACCCCACGCCATTGGCAAGGCCTCGACCTTAGTGTACCCTGAGTCCTCGCCCCTCCCTCGCTCCAGGTTTGCTGCTGTTGGGGAGGCTGCCTGTCTACCTGCCGGGAAGGGAGCCCTTCCCTGTGCTCTCCCCTCACGCTCACCCGGCTCTGCCCTGTGTTGGCCTGGTGGCCTGGCTCCCTGATCTCCCTGGCAGGTACTCTGGAGACCCTGCATCTGACTGCTGAGCCTTCCACCTACATCCCGGCCGGCTGAACTCAACTTCACTCCCACCAGAGGCAACTCCCCGGGAATCTCACAGCAGTGCTGCTGAGCCCAGGGAATGTCCAGCTGCTCTCTCCTGTAAGTCTGTTGTCTGACTGTCACCTCAGGGGACAAACAGGACATAAAATGGCCCTGTACTAGCTCCTGCATGCCGGTGGCCGCCGTCTGGGTTGGGGGACATGGTCACATGTGCCTGGCTCCCGCAAGCCCCAGGCAGCATGCTGGTACCCCCTGCAGCAACCTCCGCACCTCCTGCCTGAGACCACTGTCCAGCAAAGTCCTCTTGCAGATCATCATGGTGTGGGGAGTCAGGCACTATCTTCTGTGGCCTCCAGAGAACAGGGGCCCCATCACCAGGTATCTCCTTCTGGGTCCTCTCCCCGGCCTTGAGGTGCAGGATGCAGCTGCCCCCACTCACAGTCTGAGGCTCCCAAGCTCAGCAGCCATCTCTGGTCCTAACTCTGTAGGCCCCCCTCGTCCCACCTTGGGTATCCTTCATGCCTATGATGAGACTAGGTCCCAGGGGTCCCCACACGGATTCTAGCCACCTGGGTTTGGACCTCGTGGGGGTCCAGGAATCTGTCCTCCTGGCCTCTTGGCCCAGAGTTGCTGTTCAGCATGACCTTGTCTGTCAGCCTCAGTAAGAGCCAGTGCTCCCTGAAGACAGGGTCCCTCTTCCATGCACCCTGCGGCTGGCACCCTGTGGCTGGCACCCTGCAGGGCTTACAGAGCATTTGTGGCTAATTAACAGATAAACCCTCAAAGTCTATGCAGGCTGAGCTCCTACCAGGCTCAGGGCCACCTCCCGGGCAGGTTTGTTCCAGGGAAGGGCAGGGAAGCTGGGGGTAGGGGCCTGAGAGGCTGCGCTCGCTACACACTCAAGGGCTCGGGAGGCTGGGCAGAGGACAGGGCTGCAGTACTGGGTCTGCTGGGTGAGGCAGCTGGGGGAAAGGGGAGCAGGGCACGAGGCACGGCTCAGGGGGCAAGAAAGGACCCGATTCGAAGGGATCTGCAGGGTACATTGAGGAAATAGCATGCACAGTACAGCAATTCCTGCCACCCTTGCTTTGGTCGTGTACAACGTGCGGAAAAGTCTGGAAGCCCAGTGCAGCTCAGCCCTGCTCTTGGCCAAGATGAAATGTATCACTGAGCAGTGGGTGAGATCCAGAGGCGAGGAGCGATGGCTCCCCGTAGCCTGTCAGTCACTCACACAGGCGTGACTTAGGGGGCAACTTCCCTCTGCCTGTGAGCGGATGAGAAGGTATCCACGGGCCTGCACTCTTCCCGCCCTTCCCTGCACCCACATCTCACTAACGCTGTCAATCGGCTGGAGTCCCCGCTGCAGGTGAAGAAGGCTGTGGCTGCCTGGGACTGGACCCGTGCTAGATCTCAGAGTTGCTGGCTGTTTATGAGGCAGCAGTCAGGAGCTTGGGGCTGGATTCCAGGAGGCCTGGATAGGACCCCAGCATGGCCACTCAGTAGGGATAGGCCCTGGGCATAGGAGTCTGAGACCTGGATTCTGCATGATGGGAGGGTCTTAGAGAAGCCCAGCCTGGCAGGTCACGGGCACGAGGTCTAAGAGCATAGTACAGGGCCAGTCCCCAGCGCACACCCCCTGTTCCCAACACTGCCTCCATGTGGAAGGGTGCACCTGGGCCCCTCCCAGCCCAGAGGGGCTCCAGAAGTCCAGAACACAGGATCCCCAAGTTCAAGTCTTCCAGAAGATTCTCCCTGAAACAGAGACCTTTTCCACATGTGTGACAACGTGAGTTCAGCAGCACTCTGGCCCGGTGAGCTGGGGCGAGCCCCTCTCACCAGTGTCTGGCTTCTTGAGTGACAGTGACAATGCCTTCCACGGCTAGGATCAGTGCAGGGGAAACAGGCAAGTCACCCGACAGAGGCAGGAGTCCACATAGAGAATGTCTCCAGAACTCTCCTGAGATTCCCGCTGAGAGCTGGCCTCCCTGCTGCCTGGAAAGCCCCAGAAGCTCCCCGGGGAGGGTGCTGTAGAGCTTGCTCCTCCCATCGGCAGGATGCCCTTTGCAGAACGCTTCTTGGCCCAAAGAGAGTTCCAGGCTGGTGTGAGGATGTGGGGGGCTGTGCCGAGTGGCGACCATGCAGACAGGGGTCTGTTCTCTGTGCTGTCCTTGTGCAGAAAGGGCTGAGGTGAGGCCTGTGGCCATTTCAAACAGTCTGAAAGCAGTGGAGGTGCGTCCCCTTCCCAGGGGCCCAAGTTGGACTCATGACTCGTCCTGACAAAGAACACGGCAGATGTGACCAGGCATCAAAGGGACTTTAGCTTCTCCTTGGCCCTTTCTCTGGGATCCCTGGAACTTGAGGGAGGGCCCCCATGTTGTGAGGACGCCAGGTGTGGACAAGAGCGTGGAGCTGTCGGAACACACAGGGAGAGGGTGTGAAGATGGCCCGGGCACGTTGCAGGACCGCATGGCGAGGTCTGCGACAACTCCACTCCTGGAACCCGAGAGCAAGGCCACAGAGGCCCTGAGAGGCAGGAGCCAGGCCTCAGCAGCAGGGCCAGCACCAGCTGGAAATGACCCGCCCGCCAATGGCAGGTGGGATAAATGAGTTGTGGCCTCTCTGAGCAGAGAAACCTATCAAGAGTGACTCCTCCACCTCGGCAACCCCGGTGTTCCCAGCCAGGTGAGTCTGGTGGTCTGTGCATCCCTGACCTCCACCCACTAGATGCCCATCGCACACTCCCCAGTGTAACAACCATCATCTCCAGACAGTGCCAGGTATGCCCGGGGGGCAGATTCACCCCACCCGGGCAGAAAGAGGAAAAGGGGGTGGGGGAGGGTGCAAGCCCCCAATGGATCCAAGAACAGGAGACCCCACGGATGGTGACCAGTGCTTCCCCAGGAGGGCCATGCCTGGGAGTGGTCGCGAAGGAGTCCTTGAAGTTACAGGAAACGTCACACAGGTGCACACATTCGAGAATTCTTGGACCATACAAATAAGATCAGTTATTTTTGCTCTAGGTTTGTTAGACTTCAGTTTAAAAGTACTTAAGAAATAGAGGTGGTGGCTCAGCTGCCTGCAGCTCCTGCCCCTCCCCAAGCCTCCCTCCAGCACAGAGCCCAGGTCAGCCACGGAGCCCCACAGCACCCCACGGAGCACCACTCTCTGCTGCTCCTCTCCCTCCCCATCCCGGTGCAGCCCACAGCAGCCCAAGCTCCCACATCTTGAGCGCAGCCCTGGGGAGGACCCCGCATCTCCCTCCCAGGCACCCCTCAGGCCCTACTGAGCCCCACGGGTGCCTCAGCTCCACCCATCATCCTGGGTGTGAAGGCAGGATTCTGCGTCTGATCTCAGCAATCCAAGGCCACACCACAGTGGACCCAGCTGGGACTTACCTGGGTTGGACAAGCTGTGGCCTGGGCTCTCTAGAAACCAAGGGACCCTCACAGAGTCAGGAACGAGGGGGCAGATGGCCGGGCAACAAACCCATCTTAGAACGTCAGGGGAGTCCAAGCGCTTCACTGCACTTACGGACCACAGGGAGCTGCGTCCACCAGGAGCCCAGCGTGGGGACAGGTGCAGAGGAGCCCTTTTCACTCTCCTGTGTGCCACTCGGCAGGGTGGCTCGGAGCGCTGAAGTCACTGTGACGTGAGGAAGCCTGGGCTGCAGGAGAGTTCCCTGCGAGGGCTCTGGCTCCAGACCCCGATGAGCCCAGCCCACAAGTCACCCCTGGCCAGCTGCAGACAGGTGAGCAAGGACGGAGGGCTGAGTCGGCCTGGCCAGACCCCACAGGGACATCAGGACGCAAGAGACTCTGCCAAGGCAACACACGAAGGCCAGCCAGCCTGGCCGTCAGAGATGCAAACAGAGACCACCCTGAGATCCTCTCCATGCCCACTGGGATGGCTGCCAGTTCTTAGAGGTGGGCATGCCAGGAGTAGGTGAGGGGCAGAGTTGGCAGCCTAATGCCAGTCAGTACCAGAAACGGTTCAGGGAGCGGAAAGCAGTTTGGTGGGACCCCAAAAAGTGAGCAATGGAGGAGCTGGGGACACAGCTCAGCCGTAGGACACTCACCTGACACGCTCGGAGCCCTGCACTCAACCCCCAGCACCACACACGCACTCGTGCACACACACACACACACACACACACACTGTTCAGGTAGAATTGCTATGTAACCCAGGAACCCCACCCCTGGATGCTCCCAAATCAGATATTTAAACAAAGAAGCGTTCGCCAAAGTTCAGAGAGACACTGCTCAAAGGAGCCAACAGGTGACACCAGCCCAGTGTCCACCAGAGGGTGAGCGATGGGCACACCATGGGCTCCCCACACTCAGGGATGGGATTCACCACAAAACGGAATGCAGTGCTGACCCTCGCTATGGTGGACCAGCCACAAAGGCACTGGGTCACAGAGGACCGAAGGCCACGTGATTCCACCCGCATTTCGGACAGCAGTGGGCCACAGCTGCCAGGGCTGGGAGGAGGGGACAGGCAGAATGACAGCTTGACAGGGATGGGCGTCCTCAGAGGGGCAGGGAGTGTTCCAGAACCTGATGGGCGCCGTGGTTCCAGAACATCGTGAATGCACTAAATGTCCTGTAAACTCAGAGTGGTTAATTTTGTGTTACGTGAATTTTACCTCAATTTAAAAAGGAAAGTCAACAAGAGATCAGCCCCATCTGAGAAATGACAGAGGCAGTCTCTGAGGTGAGCGAGGACACTTAAAACCTGCCTGTTGTCATGATCTGGGTCCTTGATGTCCCCTGATGTCCACTGAGGCCCAGGAGCAGGTGGAGCCTTTAGGAAGTGATGTCAGTGGGTGTGGCCTTGAAGGGGACATTGGGACCCAGTGCCTCCCTCTCTCTCTCTTCACTTCCAGGCACATGAGGTGGGCAGCTTCCTCCCCCATGAGCTCACCACAGTGCTGAAGTGCGGGGGCCAGGTGACCACAGGCTGAAACCTCTGAAACTGTGAGTCAAAATAGACCTTTCTTCCTTCAAGCTGATTTTTCCAGGTGTTTTGTCATAGCAATGGAAAACTGAATAATACCTAGTCCAATTTTTTTTTAAATTTCCAGGTAACAAATTATCCAAAACATAGCAGCTTAAAATAAACATTTTGCTAGAAATTTTAGGCATCACACTCTCAAATGGGGCATAGCGGGGACTATTTATCTCTTCTGCAGCCTGGGGACTCAGCTGAGACGACTCAAGGAGCCAGAGAATCTTCACAGGGCTCTTTACTCACAGGCCTGGCTCCAAGGCAGAGGCAACCTGTAGGCTGAGCTCAGCTGGGTCTGCGGCCAGATCCCCACCAGGAACTCCCCAGGGCTCAGGCTTCCCTCAACGTGAAGACCTCAGGTGGCTCTGTGGCCACCTCTGACCTGGGGCTGCTAGTGTCACTGTGCCAGACTCCTTTGCTCCAGAGTCACAAGCCAACCAAAGCCCAGGGAGGGAGGGCAGACCTCTCAGGGAAGTGTCCAGAATTCAGGGAGGGGCTTTGAATCCCCTGGCCCATCCCGCCCACCACGAGGGTGTTAGGTAGCTCACAATGGAATACCATACACCCAGCCAAAAGGAGGGGCAGCCACACTGGCAGTGATGGGCACCGTCACCAAGAGGAGGCCAGAAAGCACAGCAGGAGCAGAGCAGCAGGTGTCCCTCATGTGTCCAGAGAAGGCGGGAGACAGGCACATGCCCGTGTGTCACAGCTGGCCCTGGGAGAACACTGCCCAGCAGCAGGCTGGCCCCAGGCCGGGGAGACCACTGAGGGTGGGGGGCAGGAGCAGGGGGCGTCCCTTTCAGGCATTTTCAGAACTCAGTGTCTTTATCGTAGGCTCAGGAAACCCAGGGTGAAGACCAACAATGAAAGCTAAGTCCGAGGCGCCCCGTGGGGAGGGGTGCTGGGACACCGTCTGGAAGCTCACTGGTTCCCCACGGACTCACACGGGCGACAGACCAGGTGACAGGTAAGAGGTGTGCATGTCCACCTCTCACTGTGCAGGGCCCCGGGGCATGCACCCCTCTACGGGATTTGCGGGGTTTGTGGGGTACGACCTCCTCGTCAGAGACCCCCCCATGCTTCCAAACTGTTTAGTTTTTGATCAAAATGTGTTTGCCAGTACTTTTGACAATGTTAAGCAGGAGGCATCAGCACAGCACACGGGGCGCCAGTCAGGGGAGGCTGCCTGGAGGAGGAGGCAGCCCGTCACGCCTTCAGTCAAGGATGGAGCCCCTCTGGGGCCCCTCTGCAAAGCACAGTGAGTCCTGCCGTCCTCCCTCCAACCGAGGCCCCTGGGATTCTCAGGGCCAAGGGCAACTGCTGCCTGCAAACGCCAGGGTCCTTTTCTTTTTCCTCTTTGCCCTGTGCCCCCGGACACACCCCCTTTACACGCGTGAGGAATTTAGATTGATTCCTCATCCCCACTCTGGGCCAGGTGTGCTGAAACATGTTGTTTGCCTTGACTTAAAGAAGGGAATTATTATGCTCCCATTTTACAGAGAACAAAATGGAGGCAGAGAGAGGTTAAGTGCCTTTCCTAAGGTCACACAGCTAGAAAGTGCACAGGGTGGGGGACAGATTTTGAAGCCCTGGGCCTGCTCCTCAATTCAGGCCCTCACCCTCTCAGGGGGCTGCCTTTCCTTCCGGGCACTCGCTTTTCCCCGACGCCCCCAGATCCCAACCCAGACTGTTCCTCTCCCCATCTCCTTCCTGCTCCCTGCCTTCCCTCCCTCGCCCTGCCAGGCTGGCCTTGAAGAAGGTCAGCTTCCTTCCACGGCAAAGCACATTTCAGCTGGCTCAGCTTCCCGAAGGCCACCCTCCTCCAAGCCCTTGAAAATTTATTTATCTAATTAAAAATCTCTCTGCAGCCTAACATGCCCAGAGACCTCATATTTAATCCACACGCACCGCCACCCCACCCCCGGGCAGGGCAGCCGCATCCCCGAAGGAAGCATCCCGCCCTGGGCCGCCGGAGACAGGGGCCGGAGCATCCATCATCCCCGCAGAGCAGCACCGAGCTGCGGGCACCCCAGGCGGCCAGCCCCGGCCAGCTGCGTTTCCGGCCAATGAACCTGCCGCTCAAAGCCTCCTTTTTAATTAACTCCATATCTCAGGCGGCCAGAGCACGTGGGCAAACTTCTGTCGACTTCGCTGCGAAGCCCAAACACATCCCAGTTTGCTTTCTAAGAATAGAAGTGGGAGATGGAGGGAGGGAGGCGGCCGGAATCTAAAAATGAATCTCAGCCCAGAGCAAAACAGCCCAGTCCAGGAGAAGGGGGAAAGCAGTGCGTGCACACACACACACACACACACACACGCACTCACTCACACGCACGCACGCACACGCACTCACTCACACGCACGCACGCACACGCACGGCCGCCCGGCGGGGCTGTCTGTTGCCACCCGGGTGTGACTCGTGGGCCTGGCAGCCCGCCCAGCCGTCTGGCAGGGATGGGGGTGGCGGGCGGTGCTGCTCATGCCAGGAGCAGGCAGCTGGGGATGCCCAGGGGAGTCTGGGCTTTTTTCTGGGCCGATTGCTTTTCCCAGGAGGCGGAGGGGACGCGTGGACTTTCAGCCTGGGCTGGGGGATCCGAGAGCCCCATATGGGCTTCAAAGCTTGGAAACGGGGGGAGCCTCAGCCGTCAAGACACCCTCCCCCACCCAGAAGAGGAAAGAGAAAGGCCAGAGGCACCTGGGGAGAAGCTGGCAGTGTCTTCACAGCGGATCGTTGAACACAGCAACAAGAAGACTTGCCTGAGCACCATCCTCAGAATGTCGCGCTGGAGCCTCCTAAAGGGAAAGGTGGTCCATGATGCTTCTCCCCACTTTGACCAAATGAGGAAACTGAGGCCCGCGGCATGCCCAAGTCACCCTCGGGAAGGGGCGCACCAGGGTCTGAACGCAGGCCCTTCACCCCTCCGCAGTGCTGGTTCCCTGAAAGCTGCCCAAGTCATCTGCACCACAGGGTAGAGGGGCAGGTCACGCTGAGATCGGGCAGGGTCCCTGGGTGTAGAGCCAGAGAAGGACAAACTCTGTGCCAAGAGGAGGCCCCTCCTGGGCAGTCCTCTCCTGACTTTGCCAGGCACCGGGCGTCGGCTGGTGCTGCAGTGTCGGGGTCTCCTGCGCCCGGAGCGGGGGTTCTGCCACGATGCACCAGCCCCCCCCTTTCACTCTTGAGTTTATGTTTCCACCTATTTCTGGAAAGTGACCCAGATTTTCCTTTCAAGGTAGTGACACAGAGTTCACCCGTAAGATACATGGAGTTCCGAACCTTTTGGAGACAGAAATATTTGTGGATGAAATGACACAATGTCTGGGGTTTGCTTCAGAATGATCTGGAGTGGAGGAGCGAGTGGGGACACAGGGGAGACGGGCCACCGTGGGGGAGCGGGCGGGGACACTAGGCCGTGTTATGTATACTTGGAAATCTACTCCCAATAGGGTTCCATGTATCATTTCTGCATCGTGTTGTAATATGTGTCGCGTTACAGTGTATCCCATATTATGAGCATTATATACAGTACATACATGTACAAGGTGTAGCATCTGTATCCTGCATTATGAGATTCCGGCTACTTTTGTGTATGTTTAAAATTTCCTCCAATAAAAACATTTTTCAGTGCTGAGGATTGAACCCAGGACTTTGAGCTAACAGGCAAGTGCTATACTCCTGGAACCCCTAAAATGTTTTAAAATGCTGTGTAAATTTTTGAAGTAAGTTGTTCTAAAAACCAAAAAAAAAAAAAGTCAGGTGAGAAACGTTAAAACGGTCCCAAAGATGGGAACAACATGACAGCGTCGTCATGCAAATGGCTGAGGTTGGAGGAAGGTGGCAGGAAGCTCAGGGCCCCCTCTGCCCTCCCCCAGCTCTCCACCCTAGTGGTGGTCCCTGGTGAGGTCCGGTCTGTCTCCCTCTCGGACCTGGAGGAGGGGGAAGGTCTTTCTACCTTTTCCTTCCAGTGATAAAGACTTGCGGTGCCGCCCCAATGACTCCCATCTGGAATCCAAGCACAGGACAGCATGGTGCCCAAGATGGTGGCCCTGAGCCTGAGCGGCCTGGAGGCAGACCACCTGGGAGGGAGGGAGGCTCCATGTGGAGCCCAGGAGGGCAAACCCCTGGGGGAGCCTCAGCCTCCCCACAATCCCCGGACCCTCCCCAAAGCCCTCGCAGGTGGGAGCTTCTCCCCAGCAGAGAGCACAACGCCTCCTTCGCCCCGTGTCCATTCATCCCTGTGGGCATTCATTCCACTGTTCACCTGGCAATGATCAAGCACCTACTGCATACCAGGTCCTAGTAGCTGTTGACACCAAGAGGTAATGACACTTCCCGGGTGTACACACAGAGAAGTCAGGAGGGCCCGGCGTCACCTCCATTTCAGGTGTGTGTCTGAGGCACTCACGGGGCAGGGGGCAGTGAAAAAAGCCAAGGCAACCCGGCACACAGCGCCTGCTGCCTGTGGCCCTCGCCCGGGTCCTGTCGCTGAGCCCTGGTGCGCCAAGGTCAGCGACCTCCCTGAGAAGTCTGCAGGGGCTTCCCTGGACGCACTTTCTCCTGAGTTGCCCAGACTGTGCATAGCTCCCCCTCTGCTCTAGAAGGTTCCAGAAGGCTCCAGAAAGCTCCATCTAACCTTCCAGAGGATTCCTCACTGCTTCCTTGGACAAAGACCAGTGAAGAGACTTAATGGGGAGCCTCTGTGATAGGCGGGAATGTTCCTGAGGCACTTAAGGGTTATTAACACCTTTTATGAACCTCATTGTTTAAAAGCCTTAATTATCTTAGCACCATTAAGTCAGCATTAACAAGAACCCTGCGATTGCACTTGGGAATGTCACCGTTTGATAACACTCATGAGCTGCGACATCTTGGAAAATCTGGGTGGAAGAGGTGAGCTTTCTGCTCCCCGAGAATGTGCGTGCTCAGCTTGGCAAGCCCCAGACATAGAGGGAGGGCTCCACTCCCGCATCTGCACCCCACCTTGCTCTTCCCAGCCCCTCACCCATTGCCAAAGCAGATCCTGACCATGACCCCTCTGAAAAATCACACATGGGCCCCACATGTCAGAGCAACTCCGAGGAGGCGGGAGGTGGGAGGCGGGAGCACCCTGAGTGCGCGCTCGCTGGGAATCATCACGTTTTTCTCTGTCCCGTGCCCGTCAGGCTTGCAGACATCTGTACAGCAAAGCAAGTTTCTCTCTCCCCCTCCATCTACAAAGAGGCCTGGTGTCTAATCCCAGCTCTGCTACTTGAAAGCTGTGTGACTTAGGTAAGTGACTTTCCCTCTCTGTGCCTTCCTTTTCTCATCTGTGAAAAGGGCTCTGTCTTGTAAAATGTAGTGAGAGGATCTGCGTTTGGCAAAGAGTCCAGCACCTACTTAGTGTACAGTAAAGGATGTGGCCTCTTACGAGTCAAGTGTGTCCTTTCAAATGCTTGGGCGCCTATCAAAGTACATCCACCACACTCCACACTTCTGTGGTAGGCTGAGATCACCTTCCCCTCTCCTCTTGAGAGTTCCCAGGTGGCAGCAGGTCACAGGGAGGCTTCCACCTTGGTATCTATTGATGTAACCAAGGGGTCAGCAAAATTTTTCTGAAAAGCATCGAAAAGCAAACGTTTTATCCTTTGGGGCCACGTGATCTGTCTCAAGTCCCCCTCGTTGCTGGGCACCTGGAAGCAGCCACAAACCCCCGTGAACAGAGGCCAAGTGCAAAAGCAAGGGGTGGACCAGGCGAAGACTGAGGGCCATTTCTGAGCCCTGCTCTAGTCCAGCCTTGGGGACCGTCCCTGGGTGCCCACTGTGACTCGTCCTGTTGCCTCTCGGTCCCTTGTTGGAGGACATTCGGGCGTCTCCTGAAGTGAGTTTTCAGACAGTGCTGCCGGATCCATGCCGCTGGGCCCCCCCCCCCATAGCTGCACCAGGGTGACACAGCCACTGGGGTTCCTGGTGGGGGACTGGGGGACGGTGCCCCTGAACATGACGGAGTCCAGGTCTCGCTGCCGGACACACACTGGGCAGGAGAAGGCCGGGAGGGCCAGGCAGAGACCGACGGCTCCCACTCTGTCCATTTCCAGACACAAGTGGGGTCGTTCTAGAAATGTGACTTTTTCAAGGCCACTGCAGGAGGTGGTGGGGACGGAGGAGACAGAAACCAAACTTGGGGTGGAAACGCCTTGGGCTGAAAGGCAGGCCCCGCCTCCTGGCCTCTTCCTACCTGCAGCCAACCTACACACCCCCACCGGCTGGATGAAGAGGCAGAGGTGCAGAGAGTGCCCTCCGGACACACCGGGTCACTCCCATGCTGTGTTGGTCCCACAAATAGGGTCACATCTCCACATGAATCATTTTATTTTTAAACTGATTGTCAAAATTTAAATACTAGGGCTTTCCACATAAAAATCAGGATTTGGGCTTCTCTTGAACATCCAGAAGGCTGGGGAGCACGGCTCTCATCCGTCACTAAAGACGCAGACTCAGCCATCCAGGCCCTACCCTGGCAGCCCTGCTCCATGTTCAACAGCACCAGGAACCTGGAGAGCTGCTTCTCTCTGCGTGTCTCAGTTTCCTTCCAGTACATGGGATGGCACGAGTGCATACTTCCTCCTCCCTCTGGCTGTGCCTGAGTGGCCTTCCTTCCAGTTTCCCAGACTCACCAAAGTCTCACCCACCTCAGGGCCTTTGCACCTGCCAGGACACTTGCTGCACCCTGGCTGCCTTCATAGGGTGACTTCTTCTCTTTTCTTTGTGGTCGCAGCTCAGCGGTCTCATCCCCCCAGACCTGCAAATCCAAAGCACGACCCCTCCCCTCTTATTATGTCCTCTGAGACTTCTAGGTCCAGCCCAACAGCATCACAACCTGCAATTAGCTGACATGATTGCTCCTTGACTGCCACCTCCCCCACCCCTGCAGATCACTCTCTCAGCCACTCAACAGCTCACCCCCACCAAGAGGCAGAGCCAGGATTTGAACCTGGGTCCCCAGGGATTCTTTCGCTCCATTCTACTCCCGAGCACGGTGGTGGAGATGAGGCGATGAAGTCCGAGTCCTGGCTCCTCACCTCCAAGCCTTGACATTGACGTTTCTGTGGCTTCACCTTTATTGGAAAAGGGGGCTATGGTGTCCACCTCATGGGCTCATGTGAGGATGGGATGAATCTGGGAAGGGCTCGGGGCCGTGCCTGGTGCAGGGCTAAGACATGATCAGCTACCCAGGTCCCCACAGCTCCTTCCCAATCTGCACCCCTGGGTCCATGAGGGCCCGCCTGACCCTGGGAGCCTCAGGTACTTTCCACAGCTCAGAGTCCTCCCAACGACTCGAGGGGGCCTTCAGCAGATCATCCCTCTGCAGAATTGAGGAGATGGAGGCCGTGGGACAGCCCCACGGGACAGCCCCACACGGAACAGTCGGTGAGAAGACCTTGACTCAGAGCCCACCCTCAGCGTGGCCACGCAGACGCTGCACCTCCCTTGACACCGCCATGTCACCTGCAGGAATCTGCTGCTGGGCGGAGTCAGGCACCCGCAGCAAGAGCAGCGCACGGGTGTGTCCCCTAGGCCCTGTGTGGGCAGTGGCGACAAATCAGAAACAACCCAGAGTCCACCGCAGGGGGACTGCCTCATGAATGTCTGTGGCCAAGCGTGAGTGCCTTGTCACCATGCAAGAGGACCGAAAACCATCGTCATCAGCAAGGAGAGCTGCGGTAGTTCAGTGGAAAAAAAGCCATCCAGCAAGCACATTCGCAGTGTGGTTCTATTTTTGCTTCAATATATATTAAAACACACACACACACACACACACACACACCCATGTGTGCAAATATGCATAGAAATGAGACTGGAAGAGAACGCATCAAAATGTTAAAAGTAGCGTTGCCGGGCAGTGAGCGGCTGGATCCCTTCCACTTTCTTTCTCCTTGTAATTTTCTGTTTTCTCTATTTTTTGCCATGAGCATGTACTGCTTTTATAATTGGGGGCGGGTGAAAATGAAAAAAAAAAAAACACAATTTAGCTATTTTCATTTTCAAAAATGTGCAACTTGCTTTCTGTCCTACGGGACAAATCGCACCCCTCCCCCAGATTGGAGGGGGAGCTGGCCTGGTTCTGTTATTGCCACGCGACGTCTTAAAGCTCAGAGGTGACCTCATCTTTTTAGCCGTCCCCTGGTGATGGGCAGCCGAGTTGGGGGGCAAGAACTTTGGGGACAGCTCCCATAGCAAGGCAAGGGGGTGGCATAGGACCGCTGGGGGCGGGGGGCGGCAGGAGAGAGCAGATGCATGTGGGAGGCGAGGGCTGGCCGTGGGCCCAAGTGTGCCAGGCAGGACCCACTGCAGGCAGACGGGGTCTCCTGGGTGCCACCTGCAGCCGCCACAGCCCCAGGGGTGTTTTCCCTGCCCCACAGGCAATTTTCAGGCCCCTCAGGGTTGTGCACCGGGGGCTTCAGTGAATGCATGATCTCTGTCCACACTTTGTCACCAATGCCCTCTCCTGGGTGCACCTCAGGGTCACTTGGCGAGTTAGTTATGGCCTGAAACAGCAGCTTCCACCAAAGGGCGTTTGCGATCCTGGCTCAGAGCGTCTCCAGGAGCTGCCTGGGCTGCAGGCGTCCAGCAAGACGACCCACCCCACATGCTGGTGAGGCCACAGCCGTGAGGGCCTCTCCACAGGCCACTAGTGTTCTCACAGATGTCCCCAGAGCAAGCCATCCAAGGGGTGGCCAGGCTGAAGCCCTATGCCTTCACACACCACGTCCTCCTCGTAGAAGAGAGCCCGGGTGGTGGGGGATTCCGCACTGTCTCCCGAAGGGAGGGGGATCAGAGGACCTCTCCATCTGTTTCTAACCAGACTGTTGGAGAATCCTAATAAAAAACAGCACCCCACTCGACTCTAAGCCCCCAGAGACCAGCAGCCTCAGCAGCACCAGGGCGCTGGTCCGAGATGCAGACTCTCAGGCCCACGCTGACCTGCTGAGTCAGGGTCCACAGCTGCCCACGGTGCCTGGGGAGGACATGCGCCCGCGGGAGTTTGGAAAGGTGACTCCAGGCCAAGGCAGGGGATCCCCAGGGTGGCCCCAGACATCAGCCTTGCAGAACTCCACAGGAGAATCCCCGCCATCAGCCCCGGCTAGACCTCGAGCCCTGCAAATCCTGGATTTACGGTGGTGTCCCGTGCAAGGGAGTGCCTAGCACGTAGGAAGACCTTGGCAAAGGCTGACTTTCCCTGCCCACCCTCCCTGGTACCAAAAATAAATCCAATTTGAAAAAATGTTTATATGTGCAGTTAAGAAAATGCACCCAGCACGTGCCTGGGCAGGGCTGCCACCTCTCAGCAAGTACTGCTTCGGAGGGGGTGGGGGGGATGCTGCTGGGGTCCAGTGATGGCCCTGACCTTGGAGTGCTCCCTCGGTAGCGCCTGGCGCGGGGCTCAGGGGTCCTTGTTCACGGCACCCTCTGCCCAAGTTGAGCGCACGGCCTCAGCAGTCTCAGGGACCCACAAGCCATGGTGACAGATGGGTCCTGCCATCCTCTCCACTTCACCGTAGGGAAACTGAGCGGCAGCTCAGTTAGGCAGCTGCTGAGGGGAGGGGAGAGACATGGCTTGGCAGCCCAACCTGCCTGGGCACTGTGAGGACCGGGAGATGACCTCTGGGGTCTGCTCAGGAAGAAAGGGCGGTGCTGCTGCCGCCAGGATAACCACACGGGCACCGGGAAGAGGCAGGAAGGAAAACTCTGCACAGGACAGGGGTCCCTGCTGCCCTGTCCCTGGGGTGCAGTGGCCTGGGACCCACTGCTCAGGAGCCTGGAAGCTGATGGCTCCCAGCCCCACATCTTGATGTCATCTGAACCCACAGCCCCAGTCCACTCGTGAATCACACCTGAAGGGCCCCTGAGCTAGAGCGCTCAGCCCAGCCAGGCTGGACTCCTGACCACAGGGACAGGGAGATGGCGAAGGCTGTTTAAGCTGCAAAGTTCATGGTGACTTATAACTGGGCACTAGACCCTGAGTGCAAGCCAGTTCCTTCATTCCTTCGACTCAGCCCCACTGGACAGGGCAGCCAGGTGCACAGGCAGGTTTGGGTTTCAGTTAAACAATGATTAATTTTTCAGAATAAATATGTCTCCTGCAATATTTGGCTCATGTTTATAGTAATACATCACTCGATGTTTATCTGAAAGTGAAACTGAACTTGTCCTGTATTTCATCTGGCAACCTACTGCCAGACCTCACAGAGAAGATGCCCCAGGAGGTCAGAGCCGAGCATGGGAGCTCCAACCTGGGAGCACACCAGGGTCCGGGGAGCAATTCTGAGGGCCAACATGTAACTCCTGAAGTTCTCTTCTGTGCCCTGAGCTCAGCGCCATACCACTGCCCCTGCGTGGAAGCCGCCCTGCATTTTGGGTCTCCTGGATCAAAACTGTCCTGTTCCAAAGCCTGCAGAGGAGGGTGGGAGCCCCTTCCTGCCTGGTGATCTCCTGTCTCGTGAGACCAAGCCCACCCTGCCTGACAGCCTGGTAGGGGCTGTCCCGCAGCTGCTCTTGGCAACATGTCACCAAGGTAGGACACAGTCCTACTCCTCAAGGGCATTATGTCCAGCAGAGGAAAAGAAAGAAAGAATGCAAAATAAGGAAGAAAAGACAGAGAGGCGGACCCCGCAGTCTGCTCAGCACCGAGGAAGCGTGGGCACTGGGGGCAAGACACAGGTTCAGCCTGACAGACGGGCAGAAGGCTCCTGGAGGATGGGGTGGGTAGTGTGAGGCCTGCAGAGGGAGGACTCAGCCAGGTTAGTCGTGAGGCGGTTTTCCAAGCAGGGGGCACGTGTGTGTAAAAGCTTAGGGCAAGAACTTGAAGAGGCCCCAGGTGCCCACAGAGCCTGTCACACACTGCTGAGTTCTGCCCCAGTGGGTCAATGGGACAGGGGCCTTTCAGCAAGGTCCAACCTGCACAGGTGCTGGGGCCCCAGCCCACAGCTGCAGGGGACCTGTGGGTGGGAGCTTCTGGGAGGGCCCCAGGAGGTTACTTTGTCACATGCTTTGGGTGCAGGTGTGACCTGACCTGTGATTCAGAAAGGTGAAGGTGAGATGAAATGACCAGGACCAAACAACTGAAAGAAGCCCTGGGAGGAGGGGAGGGAGGGTCAGAGCCCACCCGGCTCCCGCTGCAGCTGAGGAGGACACGGCAGAGATGCAAGGACGGGAACAGAGGCCACCACAGAGAGAAGAGGCTGCCCATGAGGATGGAGACAGAGACCGGGCCAGGAAGCCAGCTGCCTCCAGAGAGAAGGGCCAGGGAACGACCCTCCCCTGACCTCTGGGGGACACAGCCCCACTCGCCACTATCCTCCTGAGCTTCAGATGGAAGCTCTCCACCAGCCACTGTGTGCTGCTCACTACAGGCAGCCTGGCCCAGGAGCCTCGGGCCTGTGGTTCATCTGGGGGCCTGGATTGTAGCCAGTGTGGAGAGAGGTGATGGAGCAGGGGAGTATTGTAATCCCACGTGCCCCCGTGAAGACCCACCCCGGCTTCCATGCGGAGAAGGGAATGGGAGAGAGGGGCAGGCAAGGACCCCCTAAAGGCAGTTGAAGGCACCAGATGCAAATAACAGCACCTTGGGCTGGGGTGGTGGTGGGGAGATGGCGAGTGGGTGGGTTCAATTTGAAGGAATTTAAGAAGAATACCTACTAACGTGTGCAGAGGATAGGGCCGGCAGCCCACTCCTGCCCAGCAGAAATGAAACCGGGGCTCCAAGGGGCACGCAGCGGCAGCTTTCTCGTCCATCAGGATGCTATTCATGATGGCCACACACCGGACACGGCCTTACCCATGCTGCATTCACCCCATGGGCTACTACTCAGCACCCAAAAGCAACCAACTCCCTACATACACAACCCTAAGGAGGCCACTCACAGCCAAAGCTGAGCAAAGGCAGCTAGATGCAAAAATAAATGAATGTGTCATGTGATCTATCCATGGAAAGTTCCAGAACCCTCAGCTGGGTCCATGTTAGGGAACAGGGCCAGGGCTACCCTAAAATGGGGGTGAGAGAGGATGGGGGTGCTCTGGGGTGCAGTCATGCTGCCTCCTCCTCTAGGTGCTGGTTAGACCGGGGGTCCCCTTGGTGGGAAGCCACTCATCTGGTCACGTGTGCTCCATGCACTTTTCTGCATGTGGGTTGTGCCCGGTAAGTAACTGCACTGTAAGAAAAGGGGCTTATCAACAGGTGCCTGATGAGCAGGCCAGGTCCACCCTCACAACAGAGCCGCCACGAGCCATCGATACAGACACAACGGGAGCAAGCCTCAAAATAGTTGTTGTGGAAAGAAGCCAGACCCAGAAAAGTCCACACTGGAGGGTTCCAGCTACAGAAGCCTCCAGGAAACGCAGCCACCTCAAATGACAAGCAGAGCAGCAGCTGCTTGGGGGACAGGAGGCAGGAGAGAGGGACCACTGGGTCATGAGCCTCTGGGGGTGACAGGGACTTGACAGTGATGGTGGCTCATGGGTGTGCACATGAATCAGAGCTTGCCAGATCTTGAACACAGCAGCTTATTATAATCCAGCGATGCCTCAGCAAAGCCACTTAAGAAAGAGAAGCAGAACCAGGACTCACTGGTGGAGGGGGCGGAGCGGGCGAGGGGGGAGGGAGGTGCCAAAGGACTCAGATTTGCAGACCCAGGAGCAAGGGGAGACGAGCCTTCATCACAGGCCTCATTTATTGCTTCTCTGTGGTTACTTAGAAAGTCTGTCTCTTTAATTATCAGAGGTTCAAATGTAACTGGAGTTTGTCTTTCATCAAGTAACGCAAGCCCAGTGACCCTGTGACCGTGGCTGGGGACAGTCTTGGTTGTCATAACCGAGCGTGGGACTCAGGCACGGTAGGGACAGGGATACCGCTGCACATCAGGACAGCCCCCAGGACTGTCACCCAGCCCCAAGTACTAAGAGCACCAGCAGGAAGACCACCCAGGGCCAGAGCAGGCGGGGGAGAGGCTGAGAGGGAGGCTGGGGCCTGATGGGGCTGCAGTGCCAAACCACCAGGGCCACCAAGCAGAACCCACACCCACACCCACACCCCACACTGACACACAACACAGGCATGCACCGCCCACATGCACACAGACAACACACACACCTACGTGCAACACTTGTATGCACAGATACCACACACACACACACACACAATACATACACACTACACCCAACACAGGTACAGCTACCACATGCACAAGCATACACAACACACAAAAAACACACACACAACACACGTACATGTATAATACACACCACAGACACAACACATGTGGTATGCACAACAGAGACAAACACATGCACACAAAACATACAAAGCACATATACTTGCATCACAGCATCCATATTCGACACATGACACATACATACAACACGTGTACATAATGTGGGCACACACAACGCATGGACACAGAGGCATATATAACACATTCACCTCAACATAAATACATATACACACAACACATACACACAACTACACATACACACAACGCAGCATTCAAAAGGCACACACAGCACATACACACGTGCACAACACATATAAAAACACAACACATACATACCAGTCATGTACACACATACACAATACATAGATACCACACAAAATGCACAGAACATATACATATAACACACACACAGAAACACAGCACATACACACACCATGCAGATGTGCAACGCATCGCACAAAAACATACAGCACATACACATAAACACAACGCTATATACACACACACATCACATACGGCACATATGTGCAGAGATAGACACACACGGCATGTACAGAAGCCCCCAGACCGCATGCTGCAACACACACACAACACGCGAATGCCATGCGGGAACAGGCACAGGCTCGACGGCCCGCGCACACCCATCTGGGCCGCACTTGTTAGGAGAGTGTAAAATGGTGCACAGGGTCTAAAATAATTAAATAAATAGCAGGGAGGCCGGGTGGGCCGCCTGGTGGTTTCCGCCTGCAGATTTGGTGGCGCTTGCTCTGAGCATCCGGGTTTCCGTGGATACGCTGGCCACACATTAGCTGTCTCAGGCCAAAAATAAAAGATCTGTGAGAGAGAAGCACAGGACATGCCGCTGCCACTGCTCTGAAGCCTGTCATTTTGGGGACCAGACACACCAGGCCGCCGAGGACACGTCTGGTTCTCTCTCTCTGCTGCAGGACAGCACGGGGCCCAAGATGGTGGCCCTGAGCCTGAGCGGCCTGGAGGCGGACCCTGCCTGCCCTGGCAGGCTGCGGTGAGCTCACTACCCAACCTCCTGGGGCAGAAGGGCACGCAGGGCGGGTGCTCAGCACATGGGGGCCACGCCAGGGACACGCAGAGCTGCTGCTGCCCCACCAGGAGTCGCACCCCTGCCCCCACCTCCTCCCAGGCCACCCTGGCTGGGCCAAGGGAGACAGATGACCGCGACACAGGCCAGCCCAACTCACCTGCTGCTGTGCCCTCCTTGCCCTGCAAGTCTGAGGGTCTGCCGGGCTGGGCCTGGGGCTCTCTGGGGAGCTCTGATGCCCGGGCATACTTGGGTGGCACTCATGGCAAAAAGGGGGAGTCCCACAGCCAGACAGCACCTAGCGTTCTCAGCCCTGCTGCCCATCAGAATCTTCTGGGAGCCCTTAATGTCCCCAAATTCCAGTGGGACAGGGACCAACACTGAATCGCTGCTCTGGGCCTGGTGCTGCCCCGAGGTCTCTATCCTATGAAATCATTCATGGCTTTACACCCATTTTACAGAAGACTCCACTAAGCCCAGAGAGGTGAGGTGACTTGTCCCAGGGTCCCGGTCTTGAGGACACCATCCCCACTCAGGAGCTGAGCCAATCTGGTTTCAAAGCAAGTGAAACTGCTAAGGGACCCAGGGTCCCTCCTAGCAGCCACCACACACTTGGGGCTGGGTTTGCCCCTTGGGTCTTTGAAAACCACGGGCTCACTTTGCCTGGCGGGGAGCCACCCCTGAGCCAACCTCAGTGCCCCTGCTAGTCTCCCTGCTCTCAGCACAGGACATTGCTGGCAGGTGGCACAGGCGCATCAGCCTCTCCCAGGTCTCCAGTGGCTGCCTCTGAAGCACTCGCTCTCGGCCCCCATCTTCCATCCCGCGGGCCCTCTCTCTGCACAAACACACTGGCTCACCCCCCACCTTCAGTGCTCTTCTCTGGGTGGGTCTGTGACGTTTTTGAACCTCCCCCAGAGGCTGGGAGCCTGGGGGTGCACTACTGAGCCGCATCTACCCTGTGCCAGGAAGTGGCATCAAAATCCCTCACGCATCCCAGCTGTTCAGCAAGCGGCTGAGGCCCTTCCTGCAGCAGCCAGGCTCCTGAGGAGTGTGCAGCACTGGTGGGGGGCAGGGCTGACCAGAGCATCTGGACCTAGGTGGTGTGACCTTAGAATTGGCTCCTCTGTGTCCAGGACTCGCCAGAGTGTGTGACTAACGCCAACCCCACACCCGTGTTTGCAGAGGGAAGAATAAAGCAAAGTACACAATAACTCTGGACCCGGGGCAGAGCCAGGCTCTGAGAGGTAGCCAGGCCCGGGCTAGCATGGGGGGTGGTGGTGTTTACTGCCACCATTACCCCCACCCTGGGTGGATCTTCTAATTCCAAATCTGAGTTCTTGCATTCACTGGTAGGACCTGTGGTTTTCATTTTTATTCTGATTTTTGGTTTTCTGCAGTGCAGGGGTTAGAACCCAGGGTCTTACGCATGCTAGGCAAGCTCTCTAACCATTGAGCAACCCGGCAACCCCCCTGAGCATCCATTTTAAAGTCAGCCTGGATTCCGATCCTGACTCCACCCTTGGGCAAGAGATTCACCCTTTCTGGGCATCAGATTCCTAGTCTACAAAATGAGAATGTTGAGAGACACCGCAGAGGGTTCTTAAAAGAACTGTGTGAAATCCTACAGCCAAAGACCTGAGAGCAGTGTTCGGCACACAGTAGGAACTCAAGCTGAAGTCACTATTGTCACTTCTGCTGCCGCTGCTGCTGTTATAACCTGGCTGTCTGACGGCAGGTCCGGGCTGTGTTCGTCATGTGGCACAATCTCCATGGATGCCATCTGTCCTTCCTCTCCCTCCTGTTCAAGTCTATGTGACCAAATGACTTCAGGCCCCCCAGTCCAGAGCCACAGGCAGTCCTTGGCCATGAGCAGAGAGGTGCTGAACGGCCTCATGGGCTGACGTGGTATTGCTTCAACGCACCCCAAAAGGAGCTAGACACTCCAGGACACAAAGAAGCTCTGTCACCTGCCCTGGCAGTGACAAAAACAGGCCCCCAAAGACCAAACCAAGAAAGCACCTGGCTGCCAGCCAGGCCCAGGTCATCGAAGTCTCCCTCTGACAGGAGTGGCCCTTCCCCCCAGAGCCCTTCTGACCCTGTAGGCTGTTTCCCACTTCCCCACACAGACTTCCCGGCCACTTTACACCCTAGGATGTCACCAAAAGGGACCAAAGGAAATGGTGCTATAAACTTGGGCCTTCGTACCCCACCCCATGGGAGACAACTGTACATGGGGACAGCCTCCTCAGAGGCTAGTTCCCTCCTCGTGAAGGGAGGTTTGTGTTCATGGGACGTGCCGCATCTGCACTGAGCCTTCTCTGTGGCAGGCTGGGAGCTGGGGTGACAAACAAGCAGACAGGTCCGTCTTCACAGGGGTTCAGCTAAGCCAGGCAAAAACCGCCAACAGTAAACAAATCCAAGCGTTAAGTGCAGGCTCCTGCTAGTGACCCAAGGGGAAAAATGGGAGCAGGGGACAATAACAGGAGGTGGTAGAGGCTTCCAAGGCAGGTGACATCTGAGCTGAGCCTGGAATGAGGAGACCATTTCAGGGAGCAGCACCAGCCAGGGCAAAGGCCCTGGGTCACATTCAAGGCCATGCAGCAATGGGCACTGAGCAAGAGGGAAGCAGGGAGACACAGGCTGGCTGAATAGCTGGTGGGGTCAAGGCCACCCTGAGCCATGGGTAAAGGGTGTGGACAGAGGCAGAATGTAGGGGCTGCAGCTGCTCCTCTTCACCTGGTCGCCTGCAGGTGCTTCACTGAAAGGAGGCCTTGTCTGTCACCCAGACGCAGCCGACGTCACACCGGATTCGTTTCTTAGTGGAAAAAGGTGACCTTCTTGTCCGGTGGTCAGCAGGTTCTGGAATCTCAAATTGCTCTGTTAAGCTTTGGGTGAGGAGAAGGGATGAGAACGGTTCACTCCAGAGTGGGCATGTGGGGTTTTGTCTGTCTTCCTGACAACTAACTTCCACTTTCAAGGGACAAGGAGAGCATGGGGGACTCAGAAGACCCTTCTATTCACTGGACCACGCGCTCCAGGAGCAGGAAGAGGTCTGTGCTGCTCATAACCTGGCTGCCAGGGGCCTGAACTCCAAGGAACATTCTTGGCAGCCTGCCTGGTGGTGCCAGCGGCTGGGAGATGGAGAGAAACGTGAGACATTCCCAAGAGGAAAGCTGCACAGCCTGGACAGAGATGAGCCACGACCCACAACAGCCCTGCCCAGGCTGGACAGGAGGGAAAGAGGGAGACCCCAAAGGACACGTGCCACGTGACTCCCTCTTTACGAAGCTCGAGAGCAGGTGAAACAGATCCACAGCGAAAGAAGTCAAATCGTGCTTACTTCTGCAGCCGTGTCAGAGAGCTAGTAACTGAACTTTCTAGAACATTCTCTATTTTGATCTGGCTGGTGGTTACATAGGTGGTTCAGCATAAAAACCCACGGGTCTTTTGGATTTTTGCACTTTATCCATGTTGTATCAAACAGTGAAATCAATGGAGGAGAGCTGTGGGGAAGTGATGGGGCAGGTTCTGTGAACCAGGCTTTCCTCAGGTGGCCTTTCCGGAACCAGCTAAAAACTGTCCTTGCTCTGTCAGGCTGTGGGCAGCTCCAACCCAGTCCCATGTTGTTCTGGAAGACCTTGCCAGGCTGTGGACCTCCAGCAGGGCACGGGAGGTTCATGGGCTGTGACATGGGGCTCTGATCCAAGAGGGGATGAGCTCTGCTACTCTCATCTTGAAATTCTTTTTTTTTTTAATATTTATTTTTTAGTTTTAGGTGGACACAATATCTTTATTTTACATTGATGTGGTGCTGAAAGATTGAACTCAGTGCCTCGTGCATGCTAGGCGAGCACACTACCACTGAGCCACACCCCCAGCCCCATTTTGAAATTCTTAATAGAGGATTTTGAACAATCAGCCTTAATTTTTAGTTTGCACTAGACTCCACGAATTTTGCATAGGAAGCTGTGGTGTTCAGCTTGATCCTAAATTTCTGGACTGTTTTATGACAGAGAAGCACATGTATGCTACCGGGAGCAAGAAGGTGGGGAAGTTATAAAGCAGACAGACCTCAGCTCCAGCTAAGGGAAAAATTCCTGCCAACAGCCCTAAATGAACAGCTTCCCAAGAAAGATAAACGGCCCATGAGGGGCACCTACCCCTTGCCAAGTGCTGCTCCTATGTGGCCTTGCTCCTCAGAGCAACCCAGCCAGAAGGGAACCACTGTTAGCCCCATTCTGCAGAAGAGGACTGGGGCTCCGCAGGTTTTGTTACCTCCTCCAGTGACTAACTCAGAGCTGGCACCCACCACTGGGGTTTTCAGATGTGCAAACTGAAGGTCACAAAACCTGGGGGGGGGGGTGCAGTGGAAGATCCCCAGCTGCGGAGGCACAGAGCTCCAGAGCTCCAGGTGGGGCAGGAACAGCTGCCAGGTGCAGTCACCTCCTATGTGCCAAGCACTGCGCTAAGAATTGGGTCTTTGAAAGAATCATTCAACAAGTACCATGGGCAGACCTCCACAAGGTACAGGGTACCTCCCTGCAGTCACGCCCCAGCCCACATCCCGCAGCTCACGTCCTTACAGAAGAGACAAAGTAGGCGTTCTGATAGGGCTGCCCAGTGAAGAAAGAGGGGGAGGTCATGTTACGCCCTTGCCGGTCACTGCAGAGACAGCAAGAGTGGGATTCACACGCATCTCTGGCGTGCGACCTTTCCTGGCAGGCCCGGCGTGCGTCAGCAGATGCTCCCAGGACGGTGCTCAGTGGATGCAGCCAGGCTCAGCAGGGCTGAGTAACCTGGTCAAGAGGTGCGGAGGAACCGCCCCGCGCCTTGCCCAGCAGCACGGAGGGCAGCCGCAGGCCCGCCGCACCCGGGTCTTTCAGCGCTGCGCCGCGCAGGACCCCTGGCCACCACGTGGATTTAAAACCCACGGGGCCGCCGGGGTTCTGCCCCTCTCCTGCAATTGGCCAAGGGCCCAGCACTTGTGTCCAATGGAACTGGCGTCTCCCGGAATCCGAACTTGTGATTGGTCCGTCTGCTGTGTCATTTCGGGCTGCCTGTGACGTCAGCGGTGTCTGGCACCCCGCCTCTCAGGTATCTTGACTCCTGTTAAAGGGGCCGCAGGGCTAGAACAGGCTTCAGTTGCTTGGGGGTATGTTTCAGGTAAGCTTTTGAAGTAATTTAAAGTTAAAGTGTATTGTAGAAAATGTAGCAAATGAGGGGATGGGGTTGTGGCTCGGGGGTAGAGCACTTGCCTTGCACCCATGAGGTACTAGGTTTGATCCTCAGCACCACATAAAAATAAATAAATAAAGATATTGTGTCCATCTACAAATAAAAATATACTTAAAAAAAGAAATATAGCAGATGATATAACAGAAATATACCGCATTTAGTACATTATAGAAAGCTAACCGATAATATTTTGACATAGTTTCTTTTTGTACAAAATTGGGTTCTGTGCCTAGTTTTTGGTTTTACTTTAAAAGGACTTCTCTGTATCTTCAAATAATCTTTGAAATCCTGATTCTGAACAGTTGTGTTGTCTTTGACCTTCTTTATTTAATCATTGCTTTTTCTTTTCTTCCTTAATTCATTGCATTTTTTGTTTTTTACAAATAAAGATCAACATTCTTAACACTTTGTTCAGTTCACTGACGATTATTTCTTAAGGATGTCGTGGAAATGAGATCACTGGGTGAGGATAGACATATTTTTTAAAGTATTCTATTAGTTGTTGATGGACCTTTATTTATTTATATGTGGTGCTGAGAATCAAACCCGGTGCCTCACACATGCTAGGCAAGTGCTCTACCACTGAGCCACAACCTCAGCCCCAGGATAGACATATTTCAAGGGCCTGATCAACATTGCAAAATGGCTCTCCTTTCATCCATCCAGAGCTATTTATTGAGCACTTACACACACACCAGTGAGTGCAGGGAGCTGTGAATGCAGTCAATGAGGACGTGTGGGCTGTGCCTTCTTCACAAATGCAATGCAAAGCTTCTTTGTTTTTGAAGTTGGTGTTTGGACACTTTCTCCCAAGCCCCACAGCAGAGCACACTGTCCCGCAGGAGAGCTTCCAGTACAGTTGGAGGGCACAGGTTGGTACCTCAGACCTGGCAGGGGGCTGCAGAGGAAAGGGACAGAGTGTTTTCCTGGGCCATACACTAGTGGGCACTGTTGGGACCTTGTGGTACCCATTCCTCTGGCTTCTGACAGTGCTCGCATCATTCTGGAGGGAGCTGAGCATCTATTCCTAGGACCAGACGCCGGGAACACACGGGACAGTTTGGCTAGGGCAAAACACACTGAACAAAGCAACTCACAAATTCACTGAAAAAACTGCAATTTGAGATAAAGGGACAACATGGAATCTAGGATTCATTTGGGACAGGGAGCCTCCAGAGCATACAGTAATAATGATTATCATCGTCTTTCAAGAGTTTTTTCCAAGCTGAGCCCTGTGCTAACTGACCTATGTGAGTCTCCATTTAATCCATCCAATTATAACAAATACTCTTGAGAGTAGGTGTCTTTCAGATCTTCACTTTAGAAAATGAGGAAACCGAGGCCCAGAGTAGTTACTTTCCCAAACAAGGTCACACAGAAGTGGTGAAGTATCCTTGTGTGCCTCGCAGTGCTGAGGACACAGAATCAGAGTTTGGGGAATGGACCAATGAATGAGAGACTCCCAGAGGACAGGACAGAGCCTGGTGTGCCCTGGTCACTGTGTCCCCAAGGCCTGTGGTAGCACTTGCACATGGTAGGGAACAGTCTCCTGTACCAGGAAAGTACCCTGCTGGCAACGGCACCAAACAGGCAGACACCACCCTGGTTTGTCCTCCATGGCTGGCTCAGCCTTTGTCACCCACTCAGCCTCGCCTCCTGCCTCTCGTGGCAGAGCGCCAGGGCCCAGCCTCGCCCCAGTGTCCTCCCTGCCATTGAGAATCACAGTTTTACATTGTCAAGGACTCATGACAGTAGTGTGTGTGGTTCATGTGGCCAGAGACGCACAACATATCTGTTCCGGTATTTCTGGGCCATGAAATGAGCTTGAATAACCAATAGTTATTTTAGGAAGTGTTTTGGGGACAAGTGGAGCATCTGGAATCTTCCTGGCCTTTCCCAGGCTCAGTCTGTGATGGAAAGGTCCCTAAGTTATGCCATTTCAGGTGACTGAAAGCCCTGCGGGACCTGGGCCAGCAGTCAGGAGCTGGGTTTGCCCTCAGCTCCGCCTTTCGCAAGCAGGTTCTTACCCATGCCCGCCCCTTCTGGGCATCTCCCAGAAGACCTGACTGGACTTACTGCTCCTTTCTGTTCCTCCCAGCTACCTGCCTCCCTTCTTCTTGGAAAGCATCTCGCTGGAAAGGATGCCCTGGGGCAGGGCATGTGTGTCCTGTCCAACTGAGCTCAGCCCTGGGACATTTGTCCAGCAACTAAGTTCCTGTGTCTGCATCTAAACACACATGACAGAACCAAGAAGATGCAACATACACACACACACACACACACACACACCATACAGCATGAATATACACCCACACATACACCCAGGAACTCACAACACAGATACACACACACACACACACACACACACACACACGCGCGCGCGCCACACATCTTTAGGGTTCAGACTTCTGGTCTGGTTTTGGTTCCAGGCAAGAACTTAAGAACTTGCTGCCCTTGCCTTGGGAGGTGATGGCCCTGGTTTCTGGCTTCCAGATGTTGGTTGGCAGCAGATTTTGGAGGTGGAGGAGGAGACAAGAAGAGAAAGAGGCTGTTAGCTGCCCAAAATGTGATTTGTATGTTTGTGTGCATAGGTACCCCTCGGGCGCCGGCTCCACAGAGGTGGATGAGCCCCTCTGCTCACCCGACTGAGACACCAGGACCCAGTGGGGAACAGGCCACAAGGAGGGGGAGGGGCCTGCTCTGCAGGGGAGAGGATAGTGAAGTTACAAGCACACGTGTTTTGATGCCCTGAGCTCTGTTGAGATTGTCCTGTCCACCTCCGCTCAGGTGCAGGGGACACAGTCTAGCAAGGCGAAGACCTGCCCAGGTCACCCACGTGGGTGCTGGGGCAAGTGGCCAGAGGTGCCTCTCCCCTCGCAGCGGCCCAGCCTCACACCTCAGCAGGCAACAGTCACTCTGTGTCTTAGGAGTGAGCTTCGTGAAGGAGAACCACCAAAGACAAGTGGCGGGTCCAGGGGCACAAGGGACTGGTGTGCCTGGTCCCGCAGGGCTGAGCAGGGCTAAGAAGACGCAGTAGTTGCTGAGACCAGTGCCGGGGCTTTGGGACACAAATGTCTGCACCCATAATCCCAGAGCCACCTTACTCCCAAGCCTCTGTCTCCCTCTCTGTCAAATGGGAACAGTGTTAGCTTGGACCTGCAGGGCTGTGTGGGAACACAACCTGCCAACCCCTGGCCACCGTGGGGTCCTGAGCTGCGCCGGTTGGCCGATCAGGCAGAAGACTATGAAGAGGGAGATCTGGGCCAGGCCACAGCTCCAGTAAATACCAGCTCCTGTTGGTGTTTGAAAGGAAAAGGAAAACAAAAACAAAGCTGACCAGGAAGAGTTGGGAGCTGAAGGACTTGGGATGAGAAGCTGGAGACGAGGTCAAGGGTCGTCCAGCTGCCCAGACTGCCCACATCTGCGCTCTGTCCCAGGTCCTAGGACACCTGCCTGCCTCCTGTCTTCTGCAGGGGACCTTCCACAGTGCCCAGACACCCCCAGCCAGGGGGCACCATCAGGACATTGCCGGCCACCTTGGCCATGGCCAAAACCCACATTGGCTCCCGCTGACTCCCAGCTGGCAGCCGCTTGGGCCTGGCATCCGAGCTGGACTGCCTACAGAATTTTTGGAGCCCTTTATTTAAAAACTATTAATTATTACAACTTTCAAAACCTCATTAGATCCCAGGGCATTGAACTGGACCCGGGGCCCTCCGTGTGAGTGCAGGGGTCATACCCACGGGTGAGGCCAGCGGCACCCACCCACCCACCTGTGCGCTGGAGCAAAAACCTCTCCCTGGCTCAGACAGACCTTTCCTCTCTAAATATCCAGCCCACGGCCAGGGCAGACGGCCACGCATGCTGTCTGGAGTCCCTGAAAGGCCTGTCTCGACAGTCACCCAGGGACACAAACCCATTTCACAATCCAGTGACCATAGCTGGGTTGGGAAATACGTTCCAAAAGCCACACTTTCTGGGACTTAGCTCCCCTGCCGCCAAGATCTTTGGCCTTGACCGCCTGTTGTCCCTGGCCTGGGACTCCTTCCCCACTATTGCTGTCCCTCATTTCCTCACATATCTGGCTCCCATCTTCCCACGGAGGCCACCCTAACTTCTTGGGCTCAGGTCACTGCCAGAGCCTCTTCCTTTCTGCTCTTCCTGATTCTTGTCCTTCTCTGAAGTTGTCCGCCAGATTTCCATGTCTGCACATGGCCACACGGTCCATCTCACCTTAGACAGCATGAGCCCCAGGGGGCAGGAGCTGGCACAGGACCCTCGGTGGTGCTCAGTCACATGGGTAGAATGAGATGCCATCTCCTCAGGGAAGACCTCCCTGATTTTGCCCCTACCCTGGTCTCTAGCACACAGTCATCATATCTGAAATGATGTGTGCATCTGTGATCCCTTTGGCCCTCCATGGTGTCACATGAGGAGGGATTTCTGTTTTGTTTTTGTTCTCAGCCCTGTGCCCAGCAGCTTGGCAGTGAATAGAAGCACAGTAGCTGTAGAATGTTGTAGAATGAACAGACAATTCCTTCCCTGACTTGTGGCCTTTCTCCCAGGAATCTGACTACCCAGTGGTGACCATCCCCGTGCACGCACACACACACACACACACACACACACACACACACACTTCCAGAGACTGAGATCCTGCCTGGCCTCAGGCAGATGCCCCCAACCCTGGCCCCCTGCAGAATCACAAGGAGTGAGCTCTGCTGCCTGCGCTGGGCCTGACAGCAGCTATGCTCCCTCATGGCTGAATTCCTATCTCCAAAATGCCTGGCATACACAGGGTTACCAGATTTAGCAAATAAAAATGCAAGACATGCAGTTACAATTGAATTTCAGATAAGTAACATGTAAATTTTTAGTATAAGTATATACCAAATATTGCATGGGATATACTTATACTAAACCTTTAGGTTTATCTGAAATTCAAATCTAAGGAAGTCTCCTGAGGTTTACAAGACAGCCTTAGGCACCCACATAACCTCCAGAGAGCGCAGACGGTGTAGTCTGGGTTCCTTCCAAAGAAATTTTGTCCTTTCCTAAGACCCAACTCAGCCAGGGCCTCTGCCAGTGGGCAAATCATCAATGGCTCACCCTGCAAAATGGAAAGTGAAGTGACAGCATGTCCCCCCACCCTCAGGGTTGCTGTGAAAATTGAATTCGGCCTTCTGCCCCTCCTTCCTCACAGTCATGCCATGAAAAGGTGCTGTCAGTGGCCACAATTTGCAGAGGAAGACACTCAGCCAAGGTCACATAGCTGTGCACCACTCATCTTTGGGGACCCAGTTCTTCCTCCCATGCTGGACACCTAGCATTAAGCCCTCCAGGTGGAATCTGTAGAACTAGGGCAGAGACCATAAGCCACTCCCTCACAACACCTGAGTCAGGAAGTGGGACTGCACTGTAGCACTCTGAAAAGTGACCACTGCTCTTGTCCCAGACAGATCAATGGAGGTCAAGTGCTGTGAGTGGGTTTGTTTTTGTCAATTCAATGAATTAACTGGTTATTTTGCCTTTGGTGTTCTGCTCCATTGTGTAAAAGCTGCCTCATTTCCAAGACAATCAAAGTGTGATTTCTTGCAGCCAGAGGAGCCAGATCACCCAGAGACTTCCTGGAGGGCAGGGGCTCTGTCTGGTATTGCTGAATTCTGTGCAGGGCTGCAGTTTGTTGATTGAATGAAGGAAAAGATGACTGGTGGGAGGTGTGCCTAGAAGATGAGTGGAACTGGGGTCATGCCAAAGCCCAACCAAGACTTTCAATGCCCTCCAAGGCATGTTCGGGACTCCCCAGCCTTCCTTCAAGTTACAGGGGCCACACTGCAGCAAGACCTTCCCTAGTGAAAGTCCCTCTGGAGAAAAACCTCTTCCCCAAGGCAGAGGCACTGCCTTACTGGTGGGGGCTTGGGTCCTGTCCTAGGGCTGGGTTGTGGCTTTACAACAGTTTCCCTTCTCAAACAGATGGCCTTTGGCAACTGTGAACATCTCTCTAGACTGGACACTTGGGGGCTTCCCCACAAAGCTCTGACCAGCCATCCACTGATGGCTTGAACCCTTTGGGCTGGTTGCCCAGCCTTCCCAGGAGGACTGGACAGCATCAGCCTGTGCTTCCCGGCAGGAGCAGCCGAAACCCGGCTGACTTTCTACCAGTGTTGCAGGATGAATTGTTCAGGCCCCCATCATTCTCTCTGCACCACCACCTCCCAAATCGCCCTTCTCCTTCTCTATCCAGTCTATTAAAAATAAAATGACTTGTAAAAGCTTTTTTCCCTCTGAATACAAAAGGAGCCCCTGCTCATTAATAAAACTCCAGGATTTATAGAATACTGCATGTGGATATTTAAAGAACTAGAAATGTGTGGAGGGGCAGATACCCAGGGACCCTGGTTGGAACTCCACCTCTACCACTGTGTGACCACAGGGAACAGCTTTGCCGACCAGCTTTCTGATTCGCAAAATAGAAACAATAATATTTTGCTTCTCCTAGTTGATATGGGGTTCAGTTACTATTTGGACCCCTTCTGGCACACAGTAGACGCTCCGTAAGTGCTTGTTAAATAAGTGGCGATTTAGGGAAGAGTCTACCAGGAGCCACACCACATTTTTGAGAGGTTAGAGTTGTGCTAGGGAGGGGAGGCCTCTTATGTAATATTTTAATATCTCTTTAAACCAGGAGAATGTGTTCTTGTAGCACTCTTGTAATTAAAACTTAATGAAATAAAAGTACACCCCCACAGACCCCCACCCTTTGAACTCCGGAGCCACGCCCCCCAGTCCGGGGGCCCCTCGGGCAGCAGACAATGGGTGTGGATTCGTCCGAGGCCCAGCCGGCTGGGGCAGCGACAATACACCAGCCCTGGACACGTATTTACATGACAAGGGCCCCGGGCATTTCTCAGAGCTGTCCCGGGCGTGTCTACCCGAGTTCCCGTCTTTCCAAACCAACTGCCTCGGGTCGGGTTAAATTGCTTGGGGGGCCTAGTGGGCTAGGATCCTCTAGGGGCTGCAGAACTGGAGGCGGAGTCCCCTGCGATATCCGGCAATGGGTGACTGATCTGGGGGCTCCTCCCGCTTTCTCTGACTTCTGAGCCCTAAACCCCAGGGACATCATGCTCTCCAGAAACAGCCTACCCCCAAAAGCCTGGGTCAGGGACCTCAGGGGTGAGAGTGGGGGGGAGGGCGCGAGCAACTCCCGCGAGTCTCGCTCGTGGGGACGCCGCCTGTGCGGGACCGGAGATCCGAGCTGACTCCAGTTGGGAGGGCGCACTGTGCCCCTCCTTCGCCGCGCGGGTCCCGGGTCTACACCGGCCGCCAAGCTCTGGCCCTTTAAGAGCCCGCCCCGTTTCCCGTCACCCCGCCCCCCGGGCCGGGGAGGGGGTGCGGGGGAACCTCGGCGGGGATTGGCGCAGCGCGCGCCCCCTCCCCGGCCCCCGCGCGGTGGGAACCGGCAGCCCCGTCTAGCGCTGACGTCAGACCGTCTGCCTGCCTCCGACCGCGGTCTCGGAGCGAAACCCGATCTCCTTGGACTTGAATGAGGAGGAGGCGGCGGCGGCGGCGGAGGCGCTCGGCTGGGGGAAGCCAGCGGCAGAGGCTCAGCCCCGGCGGCACCGCGCGCCCCGGCTGCCAGCCCATTTTCCGGACGCCACCCGCGGACACTGCCGACGCCCCCGGGGCTGCCGAGCGGCGGCCGCGGGGCGCGGAGGAGCGCGGCCCGGCGCACTGAGCCCCGAGGCGCCCCGGGAACTTGGCGGCGACCCGAGCCAGGCGAGCCGGGGCGCGCCTCCCCCGCCGCGCGCCTCCTGCATGCGGGGCCCGAGTATCGGGCGCAGGCCGGAGCCCCCCCCGGCCGCCCCCGCGCCCCCCGCGACCCGTGCCGCGCCGCCGCGCCGTCCATGCACCGCTTGATGGGGGTCAACAGCACCGCCACCGCCGCCGCCGGGCAGCCCAATGTCTCCTGCACGTGCAACTGCAAACGCTCTTTGTTCCAGAGCATGGAGATCAGTGAGTGACCCTGCGCCCCCTCCCCGGAGGCCCCGTCAGACTCGGACCCGGTGTCGGGGCGCAGCTGCGGACTGGGGCCCGGGAGGTGCGCGCCCCCTCGGGCAGTGCGCCCGGCGCCCCGGCTGCGCCCGGCGCGTCCCGGGCGCGCCCTCCCGGCTCGCGGCAGCTGGCGTCCGGCCCGGCTTTGTCCCGCGGCGCTGCTAGCCTGGCACGGCCCCCGCTGCCCGCGCCCCGCCCGCCCGGACTCGGACCCGGGGCCCAGCGGCGGCGCGCGGCGCGGGAGGTGCTGGGGCGGCCGAATCCGTGAAGTTTAAATTTTATTTCCCTCAGGGGCTGTCGCACTGGCGCAATTAGGCCGGCTCTTTATCAACTTTGGCCGGGGGGTGGGGGTGGCCGTGTGAGACACTGTCTGGTCTGTGAAGTGTCTGGGGCCGCAGTGTGTGTCTGGAGTGTCTGTGGCGCTGCGTCGCGATGTCAGAGAGTGGATTTTGGTGTGTCCATGGGGTGTGCGCTTTGGCGTGTCTCTCTCGGGCTTTGGCGTCTCAGGAGTCTCCGTGCATCTCTGGGTTGTCCGTGGGTCTGAGGGAGTCCCAGGAGTGTGTCTCCTAGTCTCCCTGAGCACCTGTGTCACTGTGGGGGATCTAGCCATTCTCTTGCCTGTGTGCATCTCCGGGGGTCTGAGATCTGCTGAATCTAAGGACCAATTATGTCCAGGTGTCTGTGGTCCAGGGCTTACACGGTGCCTCTGGCCCAACGTGGATCCCCAGTTCGTGTCATTGTGACTGTCTGTGTCCCGACGCACCTATAAATAGCCTCTGTCTGGACAGCTTGGCTCAGTCTGGCTGGGACCATGGTTACAAATGAGTCAAAGTTTGGGACCGTTTGTGGTTGGGACTGCCTTGCCCCAGAAGGGGGCAGTGGATTAGGAGTGGGTGGGGAGCAGGTGTTGAACCCTGGGCTAGTCGCATCCTGTACAACCGGAATCTGAGCAAACACCCTCTGCTTCCTTTCCTCAGTAGCCCACCCAGGTGGATGTTAGGTTGGGTGGGGAGTTGAACCCTTACTCCTTGGTTCTGACTTCTAATAACTCCTTGGTTCTGACTTCCTTCCCCTGGTCCACTCTTTTGGGGACCCTTTGCCTCCCTGAGCTATAGTTTCCTCCTCCTTGTCCCCTAGCTCCCTGGGTACAGGGACACAGCTCTTCCCTGCTGATGGCAGCCTTCTTCCAGTTGGGACCAGGAGCCCACGGGCAACTGTCATGGAACGAGGGCAGTCGCTAGGAATGAGGGCAGTCGCTAGGTGACTCATAAGCCAGTTTCCGCAGGCGGCTGCCACAGTTTGGGGCCCCTGAACCTGTATAGTGAGGTGCAAGAAGTAAAAATAACCCATGACCAGACTGGCAGGGGCAGAGTGGCCAGGCTTCAGTAATGGGTCCTTCTACCCCTTGGCCCACGCCGGCCCATCCTGAAATTGAAAACTGGGCTCTCTACCCACCCACCCCACCCCACCTGTGCAGACCAGGAGGTCCAGGAGAAACTGCCCAGAGCCAGAGTTTGGGGAACTGGCTTGCATTAGGCTTGATTGCTTCCCAGAGGCCATTTGTGCACTGGGGGTGGGGTGGGGGTGGGGGTGGGGTCATGAAATGCTTCATGACGTTATTAAAGTATGTTGGCACCGGTCTGGGGAGAGGCTGGCCCTTGCTCTGGGCTGCTCAGTACCCTTGCTGCCTTACGTATGACTTCCCCCACTCGGGAAAGCTGCCTTGGGGAGGGAGCTCCCCAGCACGGAGTTCACATCACCTGTCAGCCAATTCCAGGATCTAGGTGTAGTTGAATGTTCTGGTTTTGTCCTCTCTTTACTTCCCGGTCATTCTTCTGTCCCTTATCAGGCTTCATGGGCACCACGGTGTCATGTTGAACCCCTTGCCTGGGCTCTGGGCACTTCCCAAATACAGTATTTGAGGGGAACCCTGGGGGTAAGTGCTTGAAACGGTGACCTATCCCTGGGTGCCCCAATTAGGTCCTCCCTGTGTTTCCGGGAAGAAGGCCTCAAGGCAGGGAGGGAACGCGTCTTTAATATGTGGGTATAATGTAACATTTGTTGCAAGTGTTAATCAGATTTCCCTGAAAGGCTGGGCTGGGGAGCCTTAAGGCCTCTGGTTCCCTGGAGTTTCTTTACAACAGAAGATAAGAAGGGAGAGAGGGAGGGAAGGATGGAAGGAAGAAAGGGGAGAAACTAATAAGGGCTGGTGAGTTCCACCTCGTAGTCTTGGGAGCTGCTTGTAGCCCTTGTAGAACTTTGAAGATAGATTTGGAGTTGGGCCTCAAGGCAGTGTCCATGGGGTTCTTTTATTAAAAAACAAAAACAAAACAAACAAACAAAAACTTTCTGCAAAAGGAGATTGACTTCTGAGGTCCCTTAAGCCATCCTGAGCCTGTTTTCCTCACCTGAAAGATGAGGCTAGGATGGGTGAAATCTAAACTTCTACAGTCTATCCAGGTTCAGCCTTTGTTCTCCAAGGTCTGGCTCAAGGATCCCTCTCTACCAGTGAGTGGGTTCCCCTGTGTGGCCTTCAGCTGCCCCAGTTTGAGACCTGGGAGGATCCTTGGTGAGCTTGGCGTTTGCACCCTTGGCTTGGAGATGAGGGAATCAGCAGTGCAAAGCGTTGCCCAAGGCCCCCAGCCTACCCTCATCCCAAGTTTGGTCCAGTATTTATGCAGACTGCACCCTCTACCTCCTGAATTGGGGACTTGGGACCCAGAGAAGATGCACCTTGAGCCTGGGAGCAGGAGAGTTTTAATTAGGTATTCCGGTGATCCCACTTTTTGGATAATTGAGAGGTGGAATTCACTGTTCCCAAAGCACACAATGAAAAAATACGCAGTTCTTTTACAGAGCCAGGGGTCCGAGGATTCAAAGCCACTTGCAGGAGTGAAGTGGCCCTAGAGGACTTTCTGGGCACTTTGGAGGACAGCTGTCCTCCTGGCTCACATTTCTCTTGGCACTCTTTTCAGTTCTGCTGAAGCTCTCAGAAGTAACTGTCTCTCTCCAGCCTGAATCTTGATGGCAGGTAGATGCCAACCACACTTTTAGACAACCCAGACTATGGGCCACACTGCACTAGCCCCTGGGGAGGGTGCCCCCTGCCCTGGACCTGCCACTGTGCCGTCACCTACAGTGGCTGTCTTGTTTGTCGGCACCGCTGTCTAGCTGGGGTCCTTGATCCTCTGATTTCTCTTCTCCAACCTGTTCCAAAAAATGCTTCAAAACCTTAGAAACTCACGGGACACCAGTTCTCCATTGGCGGATCTGGCGTGAGCTGCCCAGGTTTTGTCGTTGCCTGAACCCAGGGTCTGTCCACCTCTCCACTAGGACCTTCTGGGTCAGATAAGTTCTGCTGGTTGGCAGAGAAAGGCTGTCCTGCACAGTACAGTGTTAGCAGCACTCGTGGCCCCTACCTGCTCGGTGCCAATACTCTTCTCAATTGCCAGCCAAAGGTGTCTCCAGACATGGTTGGTGCCCCTGCCCAGCAACCACTGTCTACTTAGCTGTTGGTTCCCCAGGAGTCAGACTGCTGACTGCTAGAGATGGACCTTGATTCCCTTCAGAAATTAGTCCCTGTAAAGGCCTGGGGAAGCTCACTCTCCAAGTTGGCACCTGCCACTTATCCACTCAGCCTTTAGGGAGCACCTGTTGTGTGCCAGGAGGGAAGGAGGGGCCCCTCTGAAGACGAAGTTCTGGCTCTCACTGGGACGAGGGGAGATGGGAAGGCATGGGTGTCAGCCAGCTGCTCTGCCCTGGGCCTCTGCGCAGGACTCTTGCCCGCCAGCTTCCTGGCTGCCTGAGTCTGAGGTCATGGTACAGCCAGGGAGTTGAGTGTTGTGGCTGTGCTCTGAGAGCAGACTCCCAGGGGACCGCACTGTTCCAGCCGTGCTGTGCAGAGGGTCAGGGGCCAGTCGGTATTTGTCAAGACGTAGAAGACTGCGTCTGCCCACACACGTATACGTGTGCTTGCACACTTACATACTCACAGCTCCCCCACCCTTCCTGCCTTCTCTACCAGCTTCAGTTTGGGTTGGAGATGGTTAAAACATCTAGGTATGCAGGAGAGAAAGAGGAAAGAGAGGGTGCCTCCCCAGGAAGCCCTGCAGAGCTGTGTGCTCCACCTTCAGAAGAGGAGGAAAGTGAGGGGGCTGTCCCCCAAGAGCCGCTGGCTCAGTTGTGATCGGACTGCAGGACCAGAGTGTTGAGATGTCCATGATGTGGTCAGTCATTTAAAAGTAAGGAGATGTCCAGGCACAGGGTGGGGTATAGGGCCCAAGCCAGAGGACCTGCGAAGCCTCATCTCCTCGGGAGTTGCACTCCACAGAGCTAGGCACCTGGAATCCTGCCCACAGGGAAGCAACTCCTACAGATTGAACTTTGAAGGCTGTCGTCTGGCCAGCCCCAGGCTCCTGTATGATGCACAGGCTGAGAGGGGATCAAAGCTAAGGCTCCTCTTTGCTTTTAAAAGGTGTTGTGTAACGCAGGCGTGGTGGGGACACGTGTAGGACCGAGTGTCTGCGGCGCCTGCTTTCATGGAGCAATGAGGGTGGCACCGCGCTGGTCAGGGCTGCCCGAGGCTGGAGGGCAGGGTTCCGGGGAAACTCAGTTGCCTTTGAGGTGCACCTCAGGGAGCTGGGGTGAGTCTTGTGTAAAGGGGTTCCTGCAGGCTGGGGGACCAGCACTCAGTGGTACAGCACTTGCCTGGCATGAGCAAGGTCCTGGTTCCATCCCCACTATTGCAAAAATTAAATTAAATAGAATAAAATAAAATAAAGGAGCTCCTGTTTCCACTCAGCTCTTCTTTGCATGTGGGCCCCAGGTGGCCAGGTCTTTCAGCTCCAGGGACCGAGCAGGCTAGATCTTGATGTAAAGCTCCTAGAGTTATTATGATTATTTAGTGCTTCTTTGCAGTGCTGAGCTTGAAACCCAGGGTGTTGGCACACTCTAGGTATGTGCTCTGCCACTGAGCTGCACCCCAAGCCCACTAAACTTCTGGGTTTTAAACAGTGACAGTTCCTTTTTTTCCTCCTCCCTGAGAGGCCCTATGAAACCTGCCCGCAATGTGGGTATGTATGGTAGTGCACGCCTGTCAGCCCAGCTCCTCGGGAGGCTGAGCAGGAGGATCACAAGTTGAGGCTGGCCTGGGCAACGAGCAAGCCGCGTGTTGAAATAAAAAAATGAAAAGGGCTGGTGCCCTGGCTCAGTGGTGGAGCAGTGCTGCGCTCAGTCCCTAGGACTGCCAAAAAAAAACAAAACAAAACAAAAAAACTGCTCACAGACCCAGTCTGCCCTGTCTATGGCTTGTCCTGCAGGGTGACCAAGGATCAGATGGATGGACATCCTGAACTTGCCGTCACTGGGCATGGCTGTGCGGTGTGGTCCCAGTGATGCCGCGTGCATGCTGTTTCTGGTGTCCAGAGATCATCCCCAGGGCTGTGGCCCTGCTGTGAGTTCATTGGTGGGGGATGGCAGTGGATTAGACTCCACTGTCCATTTTGCCTCGTCCTTGGAGGCCACCCTCTGGCACACTGTCACCAGGAAAAGGGTTCCCAGTCTTGGGACCAGCTGGGAACGCCAGAACCAACAGGCCCACCTGGAGACCCCGACATTGAATGTGGAGGTCGTTGGATATTCAAGTCACATTCCCCATCTTTCCAGGCCCACCGCAGACTGAGCTACCAAAACCCCAGCTGCCCACCCCTGGTGCAGGAGGCCTTGGGGCTGTCCTCGGGGACCTCCATACCAGCAGCCTTGGTGCCCAGGGGCTGGGAGGGGAGCAGGAAGCACAGAGCTAGGGTGGTGCCATCAGCACCACCCCACGTTCAGGTACTTCGCTGCTCCAGTCCACAAAGCAACCAGGAACAGAAAGCCCAGAAACCTGTGATGGTTTGAGATTCCCGGTTTTGGGGTCACTTTCAGGTTTTCAGAAGTGAGCGTCCATGCAGAGCAGACCGTCTCGGCCAGGACCTGGTCTCTGCAGCCACCCTCAGCTCCTCCCTGAGCACTGCTGCTGCCTCCTCCCCCAGGTGGGCTGCACCCTGCAGGAAGCCATGGCAACACCCAGCCGGCAGCCAGCCTCTTTTCCCATCCCGTGACACTACAAAGCCAAACCCTGACACTTCTGGGGTCTCTTCGGGGTCTTGTCAGTCACTGGCAGAAGCGACTGTCACCAAGCTGGGAAAAATCACAGAAAGAACGGCTGGCTGATGGGGGCAGGGGCTTCAGCACTGCCGGGTGAGCCTGGGAAAGTTTGGAACATCTCTGCACTCTCTGAGAGTCAGAGTGGCTTCTCTTCTGTTCCCAAGTGGCTGGTAGACTTTTCCTTCTCCTGCTTTCCCTAGCTGGATGTGGAGATATTAGTTAGTATGTGCCAGGCACTAGTGACCAATTTTTCTCAACCTTCAAAGCAACTCTGTGAGCAAAGCCATTGCTGTCATCAACTTGCAAATATAGGCCCAGAGAGTGTAAGACGCTTGCTCCAGGTCACAGAGCCAGGAACTGGAGAGAGGCTGAACTCACACCCAGGCTCCCTGGCCCCATAGCCCGTGCCTGTGCACTACCTCGTGCACACCACACCCAGCCCCTGTGCCCCGGGCTGCTTTGCAAGCCTCACCATTGCAGTGGTATTTTAGGTCTTGTCCATCTTGGCCCGTCCATTAGGGAAGAATGCTGACAGCTCTGTCACCCCCGAGAAGGCAGCTGGGTCCACTCCAGAAGTCACTGGCCGACGTTCCTTGGAAACGTGCGTGTCAGTCTGCGTAAGGAGCCAGAGTCTGTTCCTCCAGCGCCTGGGCACATCCGGACACTGGCATCAACAGATGTCTCGGTGGTTGCTGGGTGCATGGCTGGTGTACATCCCACCCCTGGAGGGGCCAAATCAAGGCCTGATGGGGACAAGGTGGGACACAGAGCATCTTTAGGTGCTCCGGTGTTGGGTAGCATTTGTCATATGCCTGCTGGTGTGATTCAGGTGAACTTGGCCCCTCTGAGACATCAAGGACGTGCCAGTCCATTTCAGGGAGGGAGTGGAGAGGAGTGTGTGCAGGGAGGTCCCCCCACTGGTCTCCCTGTTGGTGTCCAGGAGCTCCTGGTGGCTCTCCTGATCACACTGTCCTGGCAGTAGCTACGAGTCCATGTAGACAGTTGTGCTGTGTCTATTTCCCTCCAGTCGCCAAGCCCCTGCCTCCTGTCTGGTAGGCACCTCATGTGCATCTGGTGAGGTAAAGAAATAGGCAGGGTGGGCAGGCAGGCTGGCTCCTAGATGCTCCCAGCAGGGCAGGACATGGATGAGGTATGGACTTTGACAACCATCAGTCCCTCTCATGCCTTCACTTGCTCTTCTGAAGTGGAGGGAGGGGTTTGCACCCACCGTAGAGTTGTCAGGACATTCGCTGAAGCTATGACAAGCCCCCCTGGCACCAAGTATTATTTTTAATGCGCTGAAGAAGTTTCTACCATCAGCGGCAGGAAGCTGTGCCTTCGCCTCCTACCCACCAGCTCCAAGACAGCCAAAGCCAGCCCAGGGCGGGTGCAGAAGAGGATGCAGGCCTGTGCCTTCCCACTTCCGCCCCAGGGGCGGGGGCATCAGGACCACAAAATGCATTGCCAGGGCCTGCCCCCCCCGCCTGCCCGGAGAGAGGGTTTCCAGGGTGACTCTTCCTGCACACATCACTGCGGACTTGAGCAGTGTTGGCTACTCTCCTTCCCTAAAGGGTTTGGCAGCCTCCAGTGGAGCTTGCCTTTGCTCAAATGTGACCTTGAGAGGCCGCACGTGACTCACGTGCGTTCGGATCTGCCTGATGTTCCTGTAATTTCTAATATGTGTTTGTTTCAGAAGACGGCAGCTCAGAGTGGCCTGCAGTGACGTGGGAGGGTGTCCAGCGCTGGGAAATGCGGCCACTGCTTTGCTTTTCCTTCTCGTGGATTTTGACTAAAACCATTTGTCATTGTACCCGTGGGCTTGGGAAGTGGCTCTGATGGTAGAAGAGAGACCTTTAGTTATTTGGTCACAAGTTTCATATCCCCCTTGGCTCTGGCATCTGGATACCTGGAACTGGCTTGCATTTGGTCTCCTCGAGGTGACCCTTGGAGTTTCACTATCCTCTAGAACTGACACCACCTGCTGCTTCTTGGTGGCAGTGCTGGGCTGCCCTCAGCCCTCTGAACAGTCAAGCAGTTCAAGTTTTGAGAAAGTGTCCCATGTAGTCTGCCCCGACACGGGTGCCGGGGGTGGCAGGAGGCTGTGTGGGTCCTGGCTGGGCTGTTAGCATGGCATTCTTGGGGCAGCGCAGAGGAGTGTGGTCCTCCTCAGCTGCTGGGGGTGTGGGTGTTGTTGGGTAAAGTGCGGTTTCTGGTGGGGTCTGTCAGGGATGGCTTCTGTTGTCACTGATAGGTTGTCATTGATTTCATTGATCAGGGGTGGAAGAGTGTCTGTTGGTCCCTAAGGTCACTAGGATGTGATGTGTCCACTCTTGGCTTTGAGAGCTTGGAGTGAAAGTGACAAATCCCACAATCATTTATTAGGGTGTTAGTGTCTGAGAATGTAAAAATGTTCTGTGACATCTGAAATGACATCTTCACGTGTGTACAGCGTGCCTGTGTTTTAGGACATGTGTGCACACACGTGTACTAGCTGGGAATGTGTGACTCTGTCCACCAGGGCCGGAGGCTCCAGTGCTCCTGCCTCCTCCCAGTCTCACCCTGAGTCCCACTGGCAGGTGAGGTCAGTTTCCCAGGCTCTGTCCTTGGCAGAAGGGCAGTGGGCAGTCATTTCCCAGAAGATTTGGCAAAGTTAACCACCCTGTCCCCAGGGTTTTCCAGCCAAGTGGTCTGGGCTGTCTGATTGCCCGCTGCTCCCTGGGCTCAATGTTGAGGGAACGCCGTGCCCCCCACTTGCCTCCCCTGGCCCATGGGACAGTCCCGCGGGGCAGGAGGTGTGTTGCCAGGTCCTGGGTTGAGGCTGTAAAAGCTATGAGGTCTTCAGGAAGGGACTCCTCCCTGAACTTAGCTGCCATGCATGTTCCTGAGCGAGGGTTCAGGATTCCTGCGCTGAGGTGAGGAAAGAATCATCTGTTCCGCCCCAGCACGGGCTCCGTGCCAGTGGCGCTCAGTAAACCATGGGGGGGTGACGGGAGCTGGCAGGCAAGTCAGGTGTCAGCTGGGTCTCATCCCCTCCTGCACCAGGCTGCCCACTAGATTGGGACACCCTGGGCCCAGGGGCAAACTCGGCGGCAGAGTTCCATGTGATTCAGGTGCTTGGGCAAGTTGGTGTGTTGAGTGCTTCAGGATCCCAGGAGACAGGCTCTCCCTTCCATCTCGGCTGCCTCGTTTAAGGAACTCTGAGTCCCTGCAGAGAGCGGCTGAGCACAGGTGCTCAAGTCCTGATCACCTTTGCCCGGCTCAGGCAGCTATGCCTGGGAAGGACTAATGGGGGTCTTGAGTGACCCTCCAGAAGTGGGTAGAAGTGAAAGGGAGAGGGTCCAATAAAGCCTGAGAACCCCACAAGAGTTTGGGACCTGCCCCACTCCCGTCCCACTGACCCGGGAGTTCCAGGGGCACCACTGCCCCTGGCCGAAGCACTGGCGGCCTTCCTAACAGCAGCTTGGTTGCTGATGATTCTGTAAACCTTTGAATCAACTCTGCGCAAACACCCTGAGTAATTTCTTTGTTCTTTCTCTTTCTCCTTTGTAATTGGTGTCTGTAAAAGCCAAAGGTTTGGTCTTGCGGAAGGTGTGATTCATTTATTGGTGTCTGTGCCGCCTCGCTACCCTGCAGTCAGTTTAGAATGCTGCTGCGGTGAGCCAGGGTGATTCACTGGGGCTGAGCTGAGCAGCCTATGGGGTCATGGCCACGGGAGGAAACTGTTTTTCTAATCTATTTATGGTGTGGGAGAAAGAGGTGGGCATATGGAGAGGGTGGAGGAGAGGGTGTTGATTACACTGCTGAAATGACTGGTTAAATGCCACCAGCCCCTTTAGATGCCACTCTTGAACACAGATCCAGCAAATGCACCTCCTGTCCAGGTTTGTGTCTCCCCAGGCTTGTGGGTGGTGGTCTCTGGGCAGGCTGGCACTAAGGGCTCTCCGTAGGACCTAGAGGGGAGTGTGAAGTGAGTCACAAGTGCAGAGACCGTTGCCTTTTTGACAATCTAGTGTTGAGTGGATCCATCATGGAATCATCTAGTCGTCTAGGCTTAAGTATACAGGGCCACCCCCACCTCCTGTCTCTCTAACAATGACAGTCGTTAGATCTTTGCAAAATTCTGTAAGGTGTATGAACTTAGGTGCAATGCTACTGATTTTCCATAATTTTATGAGTTGCTTTGGGCCCCAAATAAAATTGTCACTGTCCTCCCATCTAGAGGGTAATTAGAGTTGCTTGCCATATGCCCAGAGGTGTGATTATAGGTCCAGCTTCCACTTGCCCAAATAAACCCAGGCTCTGCCTGTTAGTGCCTGGCCTCAGTTGCCTGAGTTTAGTTGAGGATGTTTCCTTGGGATTTCTTCCCTGGAGTCCCTCCTCAGCTTGGTGCTCTGGCCCAGCTTCCCTGCATCCCCTGCTTTGCACACTGAATGAAAACCTGGCTTGGGTATTTTTGTATCTACATCTCCTAGGTCAGGGCCAAGTGCAGAGCTTGGCTGACCAGGTACTGGCCGTGAGGAAGTTCACTGGAAGAGAAATGTGCTGGTAACCCTGTAGTTAGAGGAGGATCCAATCAGGATTTATCAAGCTGCTTTGAGGCTTCCAGAGTATAGATCGGGGTGTTGAGTGCACGGCATTCGACCCGGCACTGTGATTGCTGCCCGTGGCAGACATTGCTAATCAATTGCAACATCCATCCTGGCTGGGCTCAGATCTTTACAGAGGTGGTGCTCTGGGTGTTCTGTGGGCTTGAGTGATGAAATCTATTGGCCATCCAGGATGTAGACAGGCCTCACAGGAAAACTAGAAGTTGTTTGCACAGAGAAATCGCTGAGAGAACAACAGAGGCTGAAGACACACTGGCAGGAGGAGGAATTGTCCCTGCGTGCAGAATCTAGGACCTCCTCCCTTCTGCTGCTCCTGTCCCTGTGGAGTCCCTCTGGGCTGCTTTCAAGCCAGGGCAATCCTCCCGTGATCCCGAGGCTGCTCCTCCTCCATCCCCTGCGGATGACCTAGCCCTACGGCCAGTGCTCAGGCTTGGATCCCCCTCCAGGCATGTATCAGAGACCCCGCAGCCCTCTGGTAAGGTAGCTTCCAGTGCAATGGAGAGCAAAGATCTTGCTAGATCACGGTTAGATATGGAGTGAGATCTAACCACTCTGCGATTTCTCAGTCCCCTGAGCCTTCACTTTAAAACCAGGGTCACAGACCCAGCTGTGCCCGATGCCTCTGCCTCCTCGCCTGCCTCTTTCTGCAGAGGTCTGGAGTCCTCCCTAAGCATGGTGCAGCAGCCCTTTCCCCTCCAGTGAGAGTGAGCCCTGGGGTCTCCCCAGAATAGACTCAGGTGAGTGGGGGTGGGAATAGGAAATCTGGGAGATTGTCAGGATTTAGAGAACAAACCCCACGCCCTGCAGCTGCGTGTACTTGAAGGCTTTTCTCAGGGCTCACCACCTCCAAGGTGCTCTCTCAACCCTCACCATTCCTGTGGAAGGTAGGGGCACTTTGCACGCCTGCCCTGATCCTCAGAGCAGCCCCTTCCACCTGAGGAGATGGAGCTAAGTCCCTTGCCAGAGCTCACTCAGCACCGAGCAGCAGAGCCTTGAAACTTGGACTGTGGGACTCCAAAGCCTGTGCTTCGCCTGTCCATGCGGGGATGGCCCCACCTTCCTCTGGGCCTCAGAACACCTGTCGCTGGGCTTAAAGGAGGCTGCACTTGGCCTCCCCACGCCTCTGCCCTCTTGGACTTTCCCAGCTGGGCCCGTGTCCTGTTCAGCTGGCTGGGCACCTGCCCCTCCTCCACACAGTCCCTTCTTGGAAGGGTCACCAGGCTGTGATCCCTGAGGCTCAGAGCAGGAGGCAGCAAGAATCCTCCAGTGTCAGGTTGCAGCTGAAGGGAGAAGGGTCACCGTGACCCACAGGGCACTGGATGCTAGGTGGACTGAGAATCACAGAGAAGCCGGGACAGGAGCTGGAGCCCCAGGTCCAAGGGGGACATTCTAAAACCTGAGGTTTTTCTGTCCCCAGAGCCCAGAGGAGCCCTGGCTCGCCTCTATCTCCCTTCCCTCTCCCTCTCTTCTCTTAATTTTCTGCTCTGTAAGAAGGGCCTCACTGACCTCAGGGGTCCCATAGGAACAAGGAAGACTTGGGAGGTGAAGGTTCCCTCCTCCTCCCCCCAGGAGCCCTGGTGTTTGTGGAGGGGAAATTCAGGGCCCAAGGTGTGCCCTTCTGAGCATCTGGGCAGCTGTGTGCACAGCCAGGGCCCAGATCCAGGTGTGAGGCCTCTGCCCCCAGAGACCCTGAGGAACCTGGGCCCCTCACTAGAGAGGATGTTTTCATTGGCAGATTCTGCACAGGGAACTGCACTGCATGTGCTTTGGTCTGGTCTCTTGGGAACTTTGATCCCCCCACCCCCGCCCAGTGGCTGCATGTATCAGCAGGGGCTTCTGTTGGTGGAGCATTGCATCGTAACCATTTTAAACAGGGCAGAGGGCTGTGGAAAGGCAAGGCTGGGCCCGTGGTGGAATCCAGGTGCCTCTGAGGGAAAACACTTTGTAACTGAATCTGAGTCCCATGAACAGGTGCCCAGGGCTGGGCACACATCCCAGCCCCATCTGGTGGGGGGGACACTCACGGTGGTGGCACAGCCTCAAAGTCACAGCAGCTCCAGCACTTCTGGGGCTCTGCAGCCCGACAGCTGCCGGTGCCAGCCTGGAGCCACCGCCCTCCCCTCTCACCTGGCCCACATTCCTGTGCAGGGAACGAGGATGTGGGTGACCCCAGACAGGTATGAGTCATGTCTTAGGAGGTGTTACTCAGAGGTGGTGAGGCTGAGGCTGCCTTCCTCCAGACAGTGTGGACCGCAGAACGGAGCGGCGTTCTGGGGGTTGGGGCCCACCACTGATGTGTGCACGCATGGGGCCCAGAGTTAGGGTGCCCGTCAGAGTCGGGGCTCCAGCCCTGTGGCTCCCAGGCCCTGGTTCTTCCTCTGTGAAACCGCCGTGCCATAGGCAGCCCTGACCTCTGGGACTTCACCACTGTGATCCACTGAGGGCCTGCTGGGTGCACGCGTAGTGCCACGTGCCATCCTGTGGCACCCACCAAACCCCTTGTCCAGGTGGAGAGGCTGAGGCTCCGAGGACAGCAGGCATGGGACTGTCTGGCCCACCTGCCACACACACCCTACCAGGTCCGCAAGCTCAGAGCGGACTGGTCGCCCAGGAGAGGGTGTCGGTGGCAAGTGAACGGGCTTTAACCCTTGTGTGCGTGGGTCAGTGCGTGTTAACTCTGCACTAGGGAAGCAGAGCAGGTCCGGCCCGGACTTCATGAGTGGTGTTGAGACAGGCTAAGCAGAAAAAGTGAACCAGCCGAGTGTGTGTTTCAGTTGGAAAGAAAGACATTGAGACTTTTAAATCCTTTTCATGGAGTATTTAGAGATGGCAAAGGTCAGGGAGACAGAGAGTGACGTTGGAAACTGTGTCCCGCACCTTCTGGGCCTTTAACAAGCAATTACAGACCTGGGGCTTCTCTTTCAGAATGGAAGCACTTGGCCCTTTCACCTTCTGAGGTTACCCAACCATTTGAAGGTCAGGGTCAACTGGATTCTAATGAGATCAAGGTCACTGGGTCACATCCTGAGGGAATGAGGGGCCACTGTGGCCTAGGCAGGGTCCTACCATGGGGCAGGGGAGGGGAGAGGCGGATCAGGCGGGGCCTCCTGTCCTCACCTGCTGAGGGGCAGCTCAGAGATGCTTCTGGCAGGTGCTGTCTCCACCTTGACCTCAGGATCTCTCTCGGATGATGGAGAAGCCAGCCGCTCACTGGGTGCTTCCTGGGAGCTCTGCCATGCCCCGCCAGACCCTCCCAGTGCCCTCACGATGTGCGGCTGCCCCAGGGCATAGCTGCACACATCCTCCTGTCTCTGTTTTTACCCCAAATCTCCATGTTCTGTTTTTGTTTGGAAAAAAAATCTTAATTATTGCAGTGCTCGAAGTGCTGTATGTTCCACAGGACAGGCCTGTGACCTCCCCGCCTCGGCGGCCCTCCAGCTCTGGGGAAGGTGGGCTAGAAGGCAAGGCAGGAGGACGCGAGGGCCCTGGGGTGCCGGGCGCCTGCCTGACCCCGAGGCCTCCCTCCCCCTTGCCCAGTGGGTGAGGTGCTGGCGCTGCTGCTGCAGCCTGGTTGGGTTTGGCAGACCTCCCCAGCCCCCCGGCTCCCGGGTCCAGGTTCGTCTTGTTAGCTGAACCCGGGCAGGGAGGCAAGGCCCCGGGCAAGGCAAGGCACCCTCCCCCGCTGCTCATCCTGCTGCCTGCCTCTGACCTGACTACCTGTCTAGGAATTTTTATTGCAGCCCACAGGGGCATTGCAGGGGGTGGAATGCAGAAGCTCCTGGCCCTGGGAAGCGCAGGGTGGGCGGGCTTCAGACAGACAGCTGCTGGCACTGAGCAGGAGCCCAGGCCTGCCGGGGTTCCTGACGTACGTTTGTGCTTCGTCTGCTGATTTATTCTGATCTGATTTGGCTTGACCACTTCCCGAGGGCAGGGACTGAGTTAAACAGCCACCCTGATGAGGTGTGACAGCCAGGACCCCAGTCTTGACCGCGGCTGGGCCCACGCTGCCCCTCGACGACTGTGGGAGCTGGCTGGTCTAACCCGTAGCTCAGCACCGCTGCACCGCTACAGTGGATGCTGCAGCCCGGTCAGTGCTGTCCCAGCCTCGGGTGGGCTGGTGGCAGGCTCTGGCCCTCTGCTCCAGCTCTCACTGATGGCTCAAGCATTGGCTGTGTGCTCAGCCCAGGGACAGTTTTGGCCCCTCCTGGATCTGGTCAGCTCCCATCTGAAGGGCAGCAACGCAGGGCTTGACCACGGGCTGTCACTCTGGTCCCTGAGGGCTAACTGACCTGCCTGTTCCCCATCTGGCAGCCTTGGCCTTGGAAATTCCTCCAGGGCCCAGAGTGTCCATGCTCGTCCCCAGCTGGCCATAGGCCTGGTACAGGTTTGGTTCTCAAGGAGCAGCAGCCTGAGCAGGGAGGGGTTTGGTGGGAAGGCCAGGCCTGGGGACCTCTACCCTCTTTCAGTGCCCCCTGGCTTCCTGCCTCCTTTGCCCACAACAGCCCTGTTGTCCAGCCCCTGGCCCACCCTCATGATTCCACCTGCTCACCAGCTCTGAGCCCAGCAGGCTGCACCCTCCAGTGAGGACAGGAGTCAGGAGCCAGGGTCAGTCCTGGGAAGGAGGAGGCCGTGGCTCAGGTGTCCATACTCTGTCACGTAGGGAGAGCCTCTGTGGGCTGCTTCCCTTCTCTGAGCCTCTGTTTTCCCACGGGTAAAATGGGGTCTATAATCCTCACCCCATGCAATAGAGCATGAGAATCACATGAGATAATATGGCGAGAGTGCTTAGCCCAGTGCTGGGCACGTCCGCAGCTGGAGGAATGCACCTATTCTGTTTCTGAGACATGGTGCAGACAGGAGGAGAGATGGCTACGGGAATCCCAGCACCTTCGTGTGCAAAGGGAGAGGAGAGGGCCTGGGAGCCCCTGGCTCCAGGGGAAGAGCTGGGAGTAGGAGTCCTGCCCAGGGAGAGGGAGATGTCAGTGAGCTCCAGGATGCCTCTCCCCATCACACCCAGGATTCTTGTCTCTCCATTCCCCAGAGAGAGGCACATTTGTCCAAGGCCACACAGTAGGGGTGGCAAGGAATGGATACTCTCCGTGTTCCATGGTGGGTCTGAGCCACAGGGATGGGCTTTTCCTTGTCATTACTCCCTACACAATGCTAGGCAACAACCATTTACACAGCGCTTACCTTGTGTTGGGTCTTAAAAGTCATCTAGAGAGGCTCAAGTGTGGCAGGTTTGTTGCCAGGCTGTGGCTGTATTTCCAGTGGCCCTGACCCTTTGGAACCTGCAGGGGTGTTTACTCCACCCCTTCTGATTGTAAACCCCGATGTGTGCTCCTTCTTTAACCAAAAATTCTAAGAATTTGATAAATGTTAAAGACCAAAGTCAGCGTGCCTGCAGTCCAGCCCTGGGGCTTGGCTCGCTCTGCAGATGTGGTTCCAGATACATTTGCCCTGGGGGCTGAAAACGGGCTGGCTGGGAGGTGGGTGCCGCTGTTGGACCAGCACTGCCCCTGGGCAGATGTTGGGAGGGGCCAGGAAAGGTCCCCACTAGATTGTCAGTGCCCTGTCACTGTGGCCAGCACTCTGGCAGTTGAGCCAGCTGGGCGGGGGCTCCAGGGTGAGGCCCTGGGAGGCCTGGGTTGCTGCAGGGCGATGCAGCCTCTTCCCTGGGGTCCAGGCAGTCAGACCTTGACTAAAAATCAAAGGTTTCTGTGGTTAAACTAGCCTGAAAACCATCATCTGACCTGAGCCTCTGTTTACAGATAGGGGTCCCTGAGACCCCGAGGGGGGCATGCAGCTGTCGGTTCCCAAGTTCACCCACGTTTCCAGGCTTCAGCACAAACCCTCGTCCCTGAGGTGGGGTGCTGCTCCTCCTTCCCCAGGGTGCTGGTCTGAGTGGGAAACAGGCCCCAGGCCCCCAGTTCTGGGGCTTCTCCTGGACACCGTGGGAGTGGGGCTCAGGAATGGCTGGGGCCTTCCCCTGCTTGGAACAAGGTGGTTTCTGAGCCAGATGCTGGAAGACCCTGGTCTCCTTGCCACCCTGACCTGGGCTGCATGGGACACTTCCAATTGATGATGATAGGCAGCTGAGGTTGTTGGGTGGCTCCAGGGTGCAGGCACATTTTGAGGACATCCCTCAAGCTACCCTTTAGTTAGACAGGGAGGAGTCCCCGTGTTCCCTCTAGTAGTGACCCAGGGCCAATTCGCTGTGCTGGGCTGCAGCAGCGTCCCTGACCCAGAGGGGTGGTATGTGGGGACCCAGAGGTGGTGAGCGGCTGCTGCCTCCCTGCTCTGTCCCTGCCACAGGATCTGGGCTCCCATTCAGACCAGCCGTCTAGACACCCTTGCTGTCTTTTGTTCCAAAGGACCATGGGCTGGGGGAGGGCCCAGGAAGAGGGACTTGGGCCAAGATGAAGAAAGGCAGTGCCTGGTGAGCGAGGGGAAGCTGACTTCAGAGGAGGCAGGGTGGGTGACCAACCCCACCGTCAGGAGGTGCACTGACTGGCGACCATCGCAGCCGCTCCTGGGCGGAAACCCAGGCATTCAGAAGCCCAGTCCAGTGGACGCCCCCTTGGGCCTACGCTCCCCGAGCCGCTTAGCTGACACTGTCTAAATAAAACCCCACATCCCGAGCCAGGGAGTCTGCGGCGAGCTGCCAGCAGGAACCAAGGCCCAGAGGCAGTGTCGAGCCAGGTCTGAGCCAAAGAAACCCCCGTGGGGAGTCAGGCAGCTAGCCACACAGTGCTGGCCTTCACCTGCCCAGGGGGCCTCCAGGCCTAGGTGCTTCTAGAAGGGTAGCACAGGCAGGCTGACCCCCAAGGAGGAAGGAACCCCAAAGCCACCTTGTTGCTGTGGCAGTTGGTAACAGGAAGGTCCCCTGTGTGCTGCCCCAGAGCTGCTGCTGGCCTGAGAGACAGACATCTGCAGTGTGATGCTGTAGAACCAGGTTCTAGACCTGGTTCCTAATGAGCAGGGTCTGTGCCTCCTTGATTCCTGGTCGCTTTATCTCAGCCGCCTTCCCTGCTTGGCACAGAGTGTGGCCGCTTGGTGTTGGTGACTGATGGCAGATGTTCAGCTCTTCCTGTGGTTCTCAGCCACTGCCAGTGTCTGGAGACATTTCTGGCTGTCAAAACTGGGGGTGTCAAAGAGGGTGCTGGTGGCATTCATTGTGTCCAGGCTGGGGGTGCAGCCCAACCTCCCACAGTGCCCAGGACGGCCTTCCAAGGTGTCCACTCCTTAAGGATCGTTGTGCTCAGGGGGAGGAACTTGGCTGTAACCCAGTCCACGCCCCAGAGACCCCTCCCCACCATGATCCCAGCTTAATTATTCAAATGAGGCTGACTAGAACCTTGGTGGCTCTGACCTGGGTGGGAAGATGGAGAGCCCTTGGAATGGGGAGAATCCAGTGCCTACCTCCCCAGGAATTCCAGGCCACTGAGGCAGTGCAGAGGCCACTGCAAGGTGGCCAAGAAGCTGGTTAGAAGGACAAGTGCCCAGAATGGAGAAAGCTGCTCGGGGCAGGGGCATCTGTGGGCGCTGGTGGCCGGCACCCTTACAGGAGTCAGGCCCAGTGGGACTCAGCCCTGACCCTGTCTGCTTGGCCAGTCACTTGCCCTCTCTGAATGACCTGAGCCCACCAGAAGGCCCCTTGCTGCTCTCCACGCCCAGGAGACACCCCAGAGGTTTGCACTAAGGCTGGAAAAACCACAGGGCACCTTTGCAACTTCAGAGCTGCGGTGGTGGAGCTGACAGGCCATGGCAGGAACACTTAGGGACAGGGACAGTCAGGCAGACCGGATCCTGCAGGGTCTTAGAGGACTTGGGAGTAACTTGGGGTATGGGGAGCCCTGCGGAGGTTTGGAGCAGAGGAGGTTGGCAGGGTCAGTTGATGTCATCTTCAGCCATCGATGCAGAATGGACTGGAAGTGGGTGAGGGGAGGGGTGGTCCAGAGCACGGGGAGGGAGGCTGGGCTGGAGGAAGGGCAAGTTCCAGGTGATGGTGAAGGCAGAGATTGCAGACCTGGACCACCCTCTGTGACCTCGAGGTGCTCAGAGAGGGGAAGAGGGACTCAACCTCGGGAGTCCCTGGGGGCTTTCGGGCTTTGATGACTAGGGGCAGCTGGCAGGATCAGGAAGGCAGGCAGAGCAGGGCCCGGCGTGGGCAGGGGTGCCAACGCTGAACTCCCCTGGGTATTTGAGGTGGTTCCCAGTGTCGAGATGCTTTGGTTTGTCCCCAGGGACCCTGATCTTGACCTGTTGGGTTTCTCAGACTTCCCCTGAATATTTTATTATTTCCTTTCAGGTCAAAGATCCCTGTGACTATATTTGGGGAAGAGTCGGCCAGAAAAGTTTGATTTGCCTAATGGATAGAGGCCCCCAGGGACCCAGGGGAGAGGAGGTTCCCAGGGCCAGGGCTCGGCTCTTTGAAACAGGTGCGATGTTGGATTAGTAGTGTCTGCCCTAGTAACCGCACAAGGGGCGTCATTAAGTGTATGTAGGGGAAAATCACAAATACAAAGAGTCCCCAGGTTCTCTGCCTGCCCTGGGTCGCCCTGGGCAAGTCACAGCATCTCTGTCTGGGGTCTGTGAAATAGCAGGGCTGGCTGAATCATCTGGCGTCTCCTGCTCTGACATGCTGTCATTGAGCCCTGGTCCCGCTCTAGGACCAGGAGACCATCTGGAGGACGAGGAGATTGCTCCACTGAGCCCCTTAACAAAAGAGAATGAGTCCCACGTCCTGCTCTGGCTCCTCTGGGTCAGCAGGTGTCTTCCAGAACCCGCACACCTGTGTCTGGGGAGCAGAGGCGTTGCCCAGGTAGCAGAGCCCTGGGCCATTTGAGCAGCTTTGTGAAGCAGTCGTTGGAAAGGAGTGTCCCTCGCTGTAGCCCATGGCCCTGCCCGCTCCATGGCTGCTGTCTGGACACTTGGTTGAGGTTCTCCAGGGCTCGTGTGGCCTGCCCACTGCCCTCCCATGCAGTCCAGCCCTCCAGGCGGGCACCCCAAGCCTGATGACGGCCGTGTCTATTGTGTCCTCACTGGTCCTGCTTCCTGAACACCTGCTTCTGTCCTTGTCATTGTATGAACAAGGCAGGTCCTCACAGGTGCCACTAGCCAGGCAGAGTGTGGGCCTGCCAGGGCCTCGCTGTTGAAAGAGGCCCGCAGGCTGCTGGGCAGGGGCACTTCCTCTCTGCAGCCCTCAGGTCACGCAGCTGGGCCCCAGTTTCACACTTGGGGATATCGAGGCTCATGGAGGTGACTGGACCTTGCTGGGCTCTGATCTCTGTCTGGCTCCATTGTCTGGACTCTAGAACATTTGAGAGAAAGGAAGGGAGTGGGGAGGAAGGGAGGGCAGAGAAGGTCCAGAGGCAGCAGCTGGAGGAAGCACATTCAGGGAAGTGGCCACTGGCCGGCAGCTGGCAGAATTGGGGCAGAGTTTGGAGAGATTGGCCCTCGCTGGGCACCTGGCAGACCCCAGACTTTGCTTTAGAGGTTGGTGACCCCAGGGGAAAAAACCAGGGGACCCCATCTGGGGCCCACCCTGGAGCCTGGTGGAGAGGTCAGCAGAGTCTGTCGGGGCCCCAGGAGTCCTGACTGTGGGTCCTTTGGAGCCCAGTCCTGCCAAGAGCATGTGCCCCAGTTCAACCCTGGAGCTGCCCACCTCCGGTTCCATCCTTTCCTGGTAAGGAAGGATGACTGTTTTGACAGTGTGACCCTTTGCACAACTAGGAGCAAGGACCCCTGCTTGCACAGTTAGAGGTGACAGCAGATTTGTCCTTCCCGTGTACACTTGGCGGTGTCCCCAGAGGCAGGCGGAGAGACTCTCAAACACCCCACCTTTATGTGAATGGTGCCCCAACGGGACCGCGGCTCCTAGGTGTCAGAGGCATCCTAACCGCGGCTTCTCGGGAGCACAGCAAGAGTTATTGGCCGTCCAGCCGCGCTCAGCCCTGTGTCCAGAGCAACCCGGGGGCAGCCTGATGGGAGATAACGTTCTGTTTCTCTCCAGCCGGCAGCCCCCTCCCCCTCCCCATCCACCAGCAGACCCCCAAACCAGACCAATAACTTAGCATTTTCATTTGAGTCCATCTGACAAATCGTTTTAGACGGAGAAAGCAATACTGCGTCTTTAAATGGCCACTTTGTCAGCGCGTCTCTGCGCTGTAAAAAGTCCTTTGTTATATGTGTCTAGACAGCACGCCAGCGGAATATTTGGTCTGCGTGAGGGGAGGGAGACCTGACAAGGTTGGATTCATTTACCGGCTTGTTTCAAGTGGGATTTCAAAACACTCGCTCATGAGCTTGGCCGCCCGGTCGCCGGCCTCCTCCACACTGGCTTTTCTTGTTTTTATGATTTTTCGCCTGTTGGGGCAGTTGGTGGGAGGCGGCCGGGTCCCCTGGCGGGGAGAGTGGCTGTGGCTTGCAGCTTTTCTTCTTGTTCTAATTGTCCTCCTCACGACCGTCTAGACGTCCTGCAGATGTGTGTTCTCGGGGGAACCGGCTTTTCCCTCTGGTTACACTAAGTGGGAGCTCGCAGGCGCCTCCCCCTCCCTCCCGGACTCTTCCTGAGCAGCTCTGCCCTCCCTGAAATCAAGGCGCTTTGCCTCCTGGCAGGGTCTTTGTGTTTGTAACACATTTGCTTGACTGTGCTAATTTTACACCACCACCAAAAAAAAAAAAGGAGAGAGAGAGAGACAGGGTCCAGACGCCAGGTTCCTCCTCCGGCAGCAGCAGGCGTGGGCCCCATCCCCTTCCACGGCTTCTCCCATCTCTATCTCCTCTTTTATTTGGGGTGGGGGGGACATAGACTATACAGTAAAGCACCAGGGTTGGCATTTTAAGGGTGAACGAACCAAGGCTCTCTGGTGTGAGGTCTCAGATCTGCCGCGTAGGTACACTGATCAGCCTCACTGCCACAGTGGCCAGAGGAAAGGGGACAGGTGTGGGGCAGAGCATCTCCCGGCCCCCAGCCACTCACCTCCCATCCCCCAGGACAGGCAGAGAGGTGGGCCCCCCTGGCTCCCCTAGATTCAGCAGTTGACCTTACCTTGCCCTGCCCCCTGCCAGACCCCAAGGTCCCCTCCCTTGAAAACTCGTCATTGTTGTTGACCCGGCTCCAAAGTCGTAAATTTCCATCCAAGACGGCCACCGTCATTAATCTGCCCTCTGGTTTTTACATAGTTGGGGGCACAAAAGGTGGGGAGGGGAGCTGGGGTGTGCGGTGACCAGATGTCTCCTGGGACCCCTGAATTGCATCTCGTTTCTGCCAGACGAAGCGAATCTAGCACATTGTGGGGAGGGGGTTGCACGTGTCATCGCAGGAGCCGGAATGAGGACATCCAACACCCTGAATGTCATGGCCTGGTCCTTTTATTTTTACCCCAAAACAGCCCCTGGGGGGCAGCCTGTAAACACTCCTCCCACCATGTGGGGGTGCAGGGTGCGGGCTCCTTATGGGCTCTGGGCAGGGCTCAGGGTGCAGGAAGCTCCTCCTCTTCCTTGCCGCTGGCCTGGGAGCCTGTGAATTCCTGGGGAGGGGAGAAGTCCGGAGACGGGGTTTGTCCTATTTTAAGGTTTCCCTCCTTGCTCCCCATGATTATATCTGTAAGAAGAAAAATTTAAAAAATGAAATATTTCGAGGGGGAAGGAAGGGACCTTTAAAAAGAAAAACCCGACGGGGCCAAGTCCAGCCTCCTGCCCCAGGTCTGGACAGTGTGCCCAGGAGGCCGGCCCTGCTCCCTGCCCGGCCTCCCAGTCAGGGTGCTGCTGAGGCAGGGTGGGCTGTCCAGGGCTGGGTCTTTGACTGGCAGATGCGTCTGTTCTGTAATTGGGTCTGTCCTGGAGTAATTAAAGGAGCATGTTCACCCAGTCACCAAGCCCGCGTGGCAGGAGGAACCAGCAGCATCAGCTCTGAGGTTCCCTTCCCAACACATCAAAACCACGCTCTCTGCTGGAGTTGGGGGGTCTATTCGGCATGCTCCTTAGCGATCAGACGTCCCCGTTTTTGCTCTTTTAAGAAGCGGGGATCCCCATTCTCTCCAGTGTGTGCAGCTCCGGCCTTTTCGGGGGGAGATCTGAGCTGACGCGGGGTCAGACTCCCCGAGAGAGCCTGGCGCCCAGGAGGCGAGGTGGGCAGGTCTGGGTGGCCCTGGGCGCTCTTCCTTTCTCTTCTGGAGAGTGGGAGAAGCCAGAGTTCCGAGACAGTCTTGTGTACCGCCTCATTTAGGAGGCGAATTGCTGCTCATTTGTCAGGCAAAACAGATGTGGCGGGGAGACAACATCTATTTTCATAATTCGAAACAAATCTGGCGCGCCGCCTTCCTTTCAGCAGGGCCTGCTCATGCAGAAAGCCCAGCTCCGCAGCAGTTAGCGGAAGTATTTATAGCTCGCCCATTGAACTCTCCTTCCTCTGGGGAAAGCGGGTTTCTGCCGGCACTGGGGACGCAGACTCCCTGGGTGGGGAGTGGGTGCTGCTGGACTTTCTAACATCAGAGAAAGGGGACATGTGGCCGCGGCAGCTGCGCTGCGGTGGGACTCGCCAGCCACCAGCGGCTCTTTCCATCTTCCAGCTTTGAGTGTTGGCCAAGTGCGGGGGCAGCGGGAGGACGACCTTGGGGACACTCCTGGACACTCCAGGAGAATCAGTGCCTGAGTCCTCATTGTGCAGGGGCTGCGTGCTGAGGTCGGCGGGGCGCTGGGCTGTCACCCCCCACTTTATATGAGGGAACACCCCGGCTCCGAGAGAGCGGCCTGCCTCAGTGACCTTCAGATCCGCTCAGGGCTTCCTTCCCACCTGGAGCCTTTGCCACTCTGCCCTCCAAGTAAGCATGGCTCTGTGTGTCTGAGGACCGAGGTAGGGACAGAGGGTGGGCCCCTGGGGGACTGGCCACGGCCAGCTCATTTGTCAAGTAGTTGAGCTCCTACTTTGTGCCCCCGAAGGAGCTGGAGACGGGAGGTGGCCAGGAAAGAGACCTTGCACCTGCCCCACCCAGAACCCAACTGGGGGCAGGACAGGAAATCCTCTCAGAGGCTGGGAATGCCTAGGAGGAAACCCAGGGTCCTGGAGCTGCCCGGGCTGCTACCCTGGGGCAGGGTCTGCAGCCTCCCAGGACTGAGGCTTGAGGGATGAGGAGCCAGGAGAGAATCTCAGAGGGAAGAAGCCCAGAGGGAGGGGGGTCTGTTAAAGTACTTTCAGTGACCACACCCAGTCTCAGCCCGCCGTGTCACCTTGAGCAGGGGACTGGCCAGATTTCAGTACCCTCATCTGAGAACCGAGGAGTGAGTCCTCATTGTGCAGGACTCACTCAAATAGTACAGAAGTTTCTGATTCATCTAGGAGAGCCAGAAATCATAGTTTTGCAAGACCCCACCATTGGGGCAGCCTGGGTGTGGGGCACCTGGGATCAATTACTTACAACTGCATGTGAATCCACAGGTGTCCCAGGAAGCTGAGGCACAGCAGGGCTCCCATCACCTCCATGTGGGGCCTGCCCTGGGACGAGGTGACACTGCAGCCTCAAGCTGTCTTCATGGGCTGGGACTTTCTCCCACGCCACCCACAGACTGCAGCCGTGAGCTTGCACACCACCCCTTGCTGCCCAGGGTAGGGCTTCCTCTCTGTCAGGATGAGGTCCATGCCGAGGTCAGGGTGCTCTCAGGATCTCCGTCGGGTGACTGGTTTGGGGACAGGGTAGATCCCAGTGGCAGTCATGGAGGCTGGGTTTGCTCATAACACCTGCAGCAGCACCGTTAGGGGACCCAGCACCCTGGAGGAGCTGTACCTGCCTGACGCCTGCCGGGCTACACTCAGGGCGGACACCACTAGTCAGTCACAGCCTGCTCTGTTGCTGGGCCCAGCCCCCAGCCCCTTCCCACATGACTCCAGGCAGCACGCTTGGTGTGGGAGGCCGTCTGCCTGTTCCTGGTGGCACCCAGGGCAATGTGTGCCCCAGACCCAGGGCGTCTGGCAAGCAGGACAGCCGGCAAGAATGGTGCACTTCCCCACCGTGAGGCCCCTCCCCATGCCACACAGGGCCATTTCGAGGGTAAAGACTGAGTGAAGGTACAGCTGTCCCTTGGTGTCCTCAGGACACTCAGGTCCCTTCTGTAGGACACTGTATTGGTACAGAACCCACGTGGTCCTCCTGAACCCTTGTGTCATCTCTAGGTGACTCAGAATACCTACTGCCCAGTGACGACTGTGATAGTCGTTGTGCTGTATTGTGTAGGAAACGATAACCAGAAAAGAAGGACCGTCCGTGTTCGGCAAGGACACAGCGTATTTTTTCAATATTTCTTACCTGTGGTCGGTGGGCCCGGAGGAGGTGGAACTCCCAGCTGGGGAGGCCGGCGGTACTTGGTGTCCTAGAGGCCCCGGACAGCCTTAGGTTTAAGGGCCCTCCCGAGGCCTTGTGCTGTCCAGCACAGCTTCCCCCTTCAGGAAGGTTGGGTCTCCCTTCCCTGTGGCCTTGGCCCCTGGGTTTCCATTCCCCATCCTCCTAGAAGGGCCTGTGAGGGAGAGCTCACGTGCCCAAGAGACTGCTGCCCACACCTTCCCTCGCCCACCGATTCGCTTCACGAGCACTTAGGAGGCACCGACAGTGTGCCTGGCTTGGGTGCTGCTTTCCGGGTGACAGGGTAGCTGCAGCTCCGCCCTCGGGAATGAGAATCCGGGTTTACGGTCAGCAAGCCCCTTTGCCTAACTTCTTTTGAGGTCACGCTCGTAGACGAGGTGTTGGTCACCTGCAGGCTCACTGTGTGTGATGTGCCTCCTTCACGTTGGGGCCTAATGGGGGTCCACTCCCTGCCTGGCTGGCGTTTGCTGGACCGGCTGTGGGCCGGACACTATGCTTCAGATGTGACCTGCTGTCTTATTAACCTGGAGTTTCTCAGTGCTGTTGACATTTGGGGTGGGGGTGGGGGGTCTCTGGGCATTGCAGAACGTCCTCAGCCCACAGGTGCCCGTGGCACTCCCTCCCCAGGTTCTCCGATGTTGCCAGATGTCCCCAGGGGGCTACAGCACTCAGGAGGAACCACTGCCATCCCTACCAGCTGCTCGAGGTGGCCACGTGGGTGCCTCGTCTCTTCATCTGTCCTGTGTGACGATGACATGGCCGGTGGGGACTTGAGTGTGGGTGATGTGTAGCTCTTTGCAGCCAGGCTGAGCTGTGTCCCCCAAGCTCTCCCCTGAAGGGTGAGTGACAGATAAAGCCACCCTTACCATTCGCTTGTTCCACCTGGCTCCCTGGGGCTTGTGGTGGGAGCCAGGGCCTGTACTGAGTCGGGGTCCTGCCTCACGGTGACGGGCAGGGCCCCAGCTAGTGTGGCTCTTCCCCAGGGGTGGGTTCCAGTGCCAGTGTCCTGTACCCAGGGACTGGAGGACGCAGGCTCCGCTCTTCCCAGCTTTGCGCGGGTTGCTGTGACTCTGGGAAACCCCCTGCCCCTCTCTGGTTTCTTCCTGTTCTCATCTGACCCGTTTCGGGGGCTCCCATCCCTTCAGTCTCAAGAGACTCAACCTCTAAGAGGCTCGGCTTTTGCGGGGTTTTTCCCTGGGTCCTTTGTAGTCACAGTCGTCCCTGGGACCCAGTGCCACTCGATGCCAGGTGACCACAGCCAGTTTGAATATCAGCCTCTGGCATCTTCGTGGACAACCTGAGGTGTCAACTTAAGGTATTTGAATGGTTCCTCCAGTAAAGGAGGGACAGCCCCAGAGAGTGGCGGACCCCAGCAGGAACTGTAAACGCTGCTGCACCGGCCCCCCAGAGGTGGAGAGTTACATGTGAGCCATCTTCAAACTCTCAACTCTGTGCTCATGGCCACCCCCGGGGAGTCCTGATGCACGTTTGCCCAGCCCCGAAGCAGCCCTGCTCCAGGACCCTCTGTCGATGCCTCAGAAGCATCCTCTTTCTCCCTTGAATGTGACGGATGCTCTACCTCAGGGCCTTTGCACTTCAGTCCCCGTGTCTGTCTAGGAGTATTTTTCTCTAGCTCTCCTCATCTTTCAGGTTTCAGCTTAAAGGCCATCTCCTCAGAGAGGCCATCCCTGACTGCCCCATCTAAGGAAGTCCTCTCTCCGGGCACTCGTTGTCACAGACATCTCCAGCTGGGATCAGGCCTCCTGGGACAACAGAGGACCCTTCTCCTCAAAGATACCCATGGTGCTTGGAACCCTGCAGGCCTGACTCCAGGGCCTCAAGTGGCCCCTTGTGTGGAGTGTGCAGTGACCTCATCATGAGTGACACATCCACAGTTTGTAGGGGTGCTTTGCCTGGAGGTGCTAGGGGGATTGGGAATTGTTGGAGCTCCCGACTGGAGCCTCGCTGCTCGCTGGCAGGGGTCCTTTCCTGTGGCAGTGCGCTGGTTTACTTGGAGGCACCGTGTGGAGCTATTTGTGCTCGGGATCATAGCCCTGCTTCCCGGGCCTGCGCTGGTGCTCTGACACAGCTGCTCTGGAGGTTTGCTGGCCTTGGGGGTGCAGGGATCCCGCTCAGGAAGGAGGCTGGGGACTTTGCTGCTTGCCGCGGGGCAGACACCAGGAGCCATTGCTCCAGGTTACTTAAAATCTCCTTTCCTCCTTTGGAAAATTTAAATGACATGTTTAGAATTTAATCTTCAAACCTGGGAGTCAGACTCGCAAGTTGCGAGATGACAGCCGAGCGGTGGTTTCGTTTGGCTGGCAGCAGCGGCAGGTGGCGGATGCTGCGGGGAGGGGAGGGGGCTGGGGCAGGGGAAGGGCTTCCGCTTGGCTCCCTCCTGCCCTTGCAGGAAGCCATGCCCCAAAGCTGGCCCCTCGATGGCTGCAGGCTGCAGGCTGCGGTGCTGTTGTCCCCAGTGTGATCCTAGTGAGACCAAGGCCTGGGGACCTCCCAGACGTTCATTTTTAAAAAAGAAAAAAATAAAAAAAAAACCAACGACCTTGCTATTTGGGGATAGTCGCTGATGGGGGCAGTTGTAGGAAGTAGACCTGGAGATGGCATGTCCCCAGGCCCAGCTTCTCAGCTGTCAAATCCCACGTAACGCAGTCCAGAGCGAGCGGCTGACATTTGGTTCGTCCTTGTAAGCTTATGCGGATTGGTGTGTGTGTTTGTGTGTGTGTGTGTGTGGTTTGATCACATGCAGATTACACAGAGTCCCACCTGAGGACTCCTCCTTCCACTGTTTGTGGCCACAGTACCTCCTTCACTCCCGACTGTTCTCCGTCTCTACAGTCGTGTCATTTCAAGAATGTCACATGAAGGGAATCACACGGCTGACCTTTTGAGATTGCTTTTTTCACTGAGTGTAATTCTTTGAAGGTCTGTCCCGTTGTCGTGTGTCTCGCAGTTGTTCCTTTTCAGTGCTGAGTGGTATTCCTGGGTATGAGTGCACTGTGCCTGGCTTGGCCGCCACTCTACAGGGCGCCAGGGCTGCCCCCGTTCCGGGCTTTGACAGCACAGCTGCATGAAGACTCCTGCATGCCTTCTCCTCCTGTGAACTTGAGCCTTGGCTCGTGGGCTTCGAGGCCCAGGAGGTAGCTGCTGGGTCCTGTGGTAGCTGCATGTTGAGTTCTGAGAGACCCTGCGCTGGTGGTTACCCCCTGCCCTCTGGCCTCTGGGGAAAGACGTGAGTCCTGGTGAAGGATGTGGGACGCAGATTCTGTCCTCCTTCAAATATTAGTCGAGGGCAGCTGTTGGGGCGTGGCATGAGCTGCCAGGGACATGGCAGGACGAGGAACAAGCAGCGCCCCCAGGAGTGTTCTTGCTGCTGAGGTCAAAGGAATGATGGACAGGCAAGCCAGCACCCACACAGCACAGGTCACTTCTCATGGTGGCTGATGCAGTGCTTCCTATGAGCCAGCTGCTTTCTGGGCATTTTACAGGCATCACACAACAACCCCGCGAGGTTGGTTGTCTTTCAGACAAGAAAGCAGAAAAGCTACAGGTCAAGGGTCAAGAACCACAGAGAATAATCCAAGCAGGCCCCTCCTGGCAGTGTCTGGCCATTAGGAAACACACAGAGCAAGAGTTGAGAGGACATTTGTGAAGAGCCACCTAAGGAGAGTGCTTCTGGCAGACAAAATGCCTGTGCAAAGGCCCTGGGGTAGGGACAGGAAAAAGGCCAGTGTGTCTGGAGTGTGGTGAACCAGGGAAGGAGATGGAAAGTGTGGCAGTGAGGTGGGGGCCTCCTGGTGGTCTAAGGTGAACGTGATGGGGCAGCTGAGACTCATGATGCTTTTGAACCTGCTGTGGCTGCTGGGTGGGGTACCACCTGGGTCAGTGTGCAGAGGAGGAGACTGGGGGACAAGGAGGACGTGGAAGTGAGTCTTCTACCCTTAAGGGATGACCCTCGAGTTCCCCCAAGCCTCGGCCTGCCTGCAGGGCTCCCATGTTGGCAGCCAGAAGCACGGGCCCTCTCCTGCAGCTGGGCGCGCCTCTGGGCAGTTCTCACGCTGCTCTGCCCCGGAGGGCAGAGGGGTGACTGCAGCAGGTGCCCTTAGGAGCTTCTGCAGCCGGAGCCTGGGCGCTGACCGCCTGATCCGATGGGTTTCCTGGTTCTCAGGGTTCTTGCCCTTTCTCTCTGACCCCCTCGTCCATGTTGATTGTTACCGGTAAACAAGTCACCTGCTCAGTGTCCGTCACTCCAGGTCACGAGTCACCCGGCTCAACACCCATGCCGCACCCGTGGTGCCTCATCCCCCCAGGCCTACACCGTAGGGCCTCCTCAGGGCCTGGCCTCCTGGGGGCCCCAGCCCACGGCAGCCTCCCCTGGGCCTGGGTCTGTCTGCTTTGTCATCTAATGATGGTCTCCGTTTGTTGTGCACTTCCTGGTGCCAGCTAGTGTCGGCGGCGAGCTGGTGCACAGGTGCTGGCCCAGGTGGTCCGTGGGCGTCCCGAGAGGCTGACCCCTAAGGTGGAGGGCAGGGCCCAAGGTCTCAGACAGCCAGGGACTGCATCTGCTCAAACCCAGACCTGGGCCACCCGCCTTTGTGGCTTTCTGTGTCGTGCCCCGGAGCTCCAGGGAAAGGTCTCCCAGGCGGTGGCTCGGAGCCTCTGTCTTTCCCTCAGCAGGGAGTTAGTGCTTCTGAGATTCACTGTTTCCACAGGAAGTGGCCCAGACAGCTGCCGGCTGCTTCCCTGATGAGCACCACTGTGGGCCAGGTGCTAGGGAGAGACTGGCAAAGGGGACGTTCTTCCTTGTCCCTGGGAGCTCCCCATGCGGTGGCTCGGGTGGGTGCTCCTGTTGGCAGGAGGAGGAGGAGGTGGAGGCTGCTGTGGGGCAGCCAGCCCTGGGTTTTGAGGGCTGAAGAGGAGTCTGGCAGGACACAAGGGCCCCTGCTTTCCCGGCTCCTGCCAGCTCGGAGGAGGCTGCAGGGGAGGCTCGCGCCTGGTGGAGCCGCTTGACGAACCGGCCACCAGACACAGACCCACCCAGCATGCTAAGGCGGTCGTGAGTTACACATTTTCTTAGAAGTCACAGCAGATGTCCCGTGTGGTATTTACAAGATTAGCCGCCACATGGGAGAGTTTAGAACTGCCAGGGAAATCCAGAGAAGCACGAGGCTGCCCGGGCTGGGCAGTCGGCAACGGGGCTCGCAGCAGGAGAGCGAGCGTCCCAAGCAGATGGTCCGGCCTGTCACAGGGGCAGCGCTCGGGCAGCCAGGGTGCTGGCAGCTTCAGGCAACGGGAGGAGCTGGTGACGGGAGGCGGGACGGCGCCCAGGGCAGCGCTGCGGGGGCCCAGCAGGTAGCCCTCGTGGATGACAGCTGAAGTCTGCTGCCCACGTCACACACCAGGCTGTGGGCCTCGCACCTGGTGGGTGCTCGTGGGGTTCTGCTGCTCCAGATGAGGAAACTGAGGCACACAAGGAAAATAATTCCCTGGTGCCACGTTGGGCCCCTGGGAGGGCTGGGGTTCGGAGGCCGACAGGCAGCTTCTGGCGAGCTCCCTGCTCCTAGCGTGCACTGGGTGAATCCAGTCCCCGCCCAGACCCTGACCACCTCCTCCGCCCTCCCTGCTGTCTGACCCTGGCCATCCGTCCACCTCCCACCTCTGCCCGGGGCAAGACCAAGAATCGCTGGGCCCCTCTTGCTCCTGAAAGGCAGGGCCACCTCCAGGTCAGCGCCGAGACCCCTCCAGACGGTGCCCGTCGCCGGCTGACCCGGGGCCGCTCTCCAGCACGCGGCCGCATCAATGAGGCCCCTCGGGTTGAATGAGGCGCTATTGAGAGGCTGCTGAATGCCGCCCTTCCTGCCGCCTGTTCAGAGCGGCACTTTTTGTCCAAGAGGCTTGGAAACAGGGCCCCCCCCCCCGCTCACTTCCCTTCTCCCGGGTGCTGAAGTCCCGGCTCATGTCAGGAAACACCAGGCTCTTGAAAGTCAGTGATTGAGAGAAACATCTGCTGGTTTCCAAGGAGCGTGAGGGCGGTGCTCGGAAACGCACCCCGGGCGCACGTGCGGGGCTTTTGGGGTGTGTCAAGATTTTTAAAACTGAAATTACTGGTGCTCGTTGAAAAATGCACACAGCGTAGAAATACAATAAGAGGAGAGTCTCCCCCTTCCCAACGTAGCCATCTTCATTTTGATTTTTTTCCTACAAAAATGGGTCCCTGTTATATTCTGTTCCAGTGTCATCGATTCTGCCCTGGGACAGTCACCAATGACCGCTCATCGTGAGACCCGTGGACTGGTGGTCCTCAGCCAGGAGTGACTTGCCCCCAAAGACATTTGTAGCGGCTGGGAACACTTCTGGCTGAAATGGGGAGGTGACCGTGTTTCTGGAGTCTGGTGGGTAGAAGTTAGGACCCTGCTGTGTCTGCTTCCTGGTCCCACTGTGTCCCATGAGGTGACCCCTCAGGGCTGGTCAGTGGCACTTAGGTGGTCTCTGGTTGTTGGCTTTGGAAGCACCCCTCGCCCTCAGGATGTCCTTGAGCGCCTGTCCTGGAGGTTTGGGGACCTTCTGTGCATTTTTTTCTGGTGAAATGATCCGAAGTTCAAGTTGCTAAGTTGAAAGGTGATATGCGTATTTATGACGGTACCACCATAGTGGCCCCCCCATGTGCAGCCGACAGGGCCCCTGGCGACAGACCCGCTGACCCACCCACTCCCCATTTGTTCCTGCTTGCCTCGATTAACAAAGCACATCTGGCCCATTTTAAGTAACTTTCTGTCACACGGCAGCGTGTCCATCCATCGACAGAAGCCACTCCCGCCGTGAATTCACTCCATCCTGCCAATAACTCTCCAGAGGCGATTGATATTTTGCTGACAGTGGGTGTTTAAAGATGTTCGATGTCGGTGACAATAGAAAAAAAATCCCATTAGTTCTTTCCATTTGGATAATAGCAAGAAAGATAAAAGGCGCGGCTTTGTCTTTCCTATTGAAGGAGCGTTTAATCAGGAGGGTCCGTGATGGCGCCAGGGCCCCTGTGCTTTCCCAGGGTCCTGACTTCCCCACCCTGGTCCCATGCCCGCTCAGACTCAGCATTCACTGTGGCCATGGCCACGGCCTCCTGCGTGGCCACTTCCTCCGAGATGACCATGGGATGCAGGGGCAAGGCCCGTCGGTCACTCAGGGGAGAGGGGCTCTGTGAGCTTCTGCCCCCGGGGTGAAGGGGGCAGCCTGCCCGCCCCTGGACCCTGCCGACTAGCACGGGGTGCCCTCAGAGGCGAACACCCAGCAGGCCGTGTGGTCAGTTTGCTTTGGTTTTTTTTACACCCAGCTCTATTTATGCACCTTGGCTGCGGCTTCCCCAGGGCCCCCTGGGCTCCTGCCTCCTAGGGAGACCAGCGTGGAGCCCTCTCTGCCCGGCCCTCTGCTGGGCCCTGGGTGGGGAGACGCTGAGCTGAGGCAGGCCCCGTGGCCCTCCAGTGGAGCCCAGAGGGACGGAAGCCTCCACCTGGAGAGCCCAGCCCAGCAGGGAGGGGTGTGCACCCCATGTCCTGAGGTGGGGGCTAGGGTCAGGAATGTCAGGTGTGGCCCCAGCTCCCAGCAGGGAGGGAGGGAGAGAGGGTGGCAGCGTGCTGGGCGGCTGGCACAGGCTCAGAGCAGAGAGAAAGGAGCCCAGGTTCAGTGCTGTGAAGCTGATGTGACCTCACCCCCTGAACCTTCTGCCATCCCTATTTGCTCCATAGCAACATGGAGGCCTAGAGAGGAGGCTTTCCTCGCTGGAGAGGCCCAGTGTTAGGGAGAGGCCATTGTATACCTGCCACAAAGACCTGCACATGATCACATGGACCATGGCCCCCTCCACATAACTGGAGGGAAGGCCCTCGGGAGGAAGTGAGATGTGGTCAGGTGTCTGGATGTCACCTTGGGCTGCTCAGCCAGGAGCACATGGATGGGTGGCCTCTCCCACCCCAGTGAGGGCACTCAGGGCCAGCAGAGGCCACCTGACTTCTGGGGTTCGAGTGGAACAGCTCGGTCTTGGGTGCTGGATGGTTCTTACATGGCATCCTTTGACCGCCGTGTATCCGTGTAGAGGATGCAGTAGCGCTAGGTGCCAGGGGCCTGGGGTGGCAGCTTTGTGTGCACCTGCCCCCCCCCAGCCTGGGCAGACACAGATCACCCGTAAAAATAGGTGTCTTTTTGAGATTTCAACATTATTTTTTAAAACGAGCACTTGGAAAAATTTTCAAACCAAATGGGCTCGTTCTCCTTGGTGATGTCCTGTCTGCACATACCCATCCACTGGCGCCGGAGCTCCCTGGGTGGTGTCAGCCCTTCCGGGGACATTGACATGGCCCCCGTTGACGCTGGCCTCTGTGTGGGCCTCCAGGGGGTCTCCTCCATGCTCACCTTTGCCCAGGAGAAGAGATGTGCTCCTGCCGGGCACATCCGTCGTGTGCTCGCTTTGGGGAAGGCTCTGGTCTGGGTGCTTGGGAACAGACAGTAACTGAATGCAGCCTGGGGACAACCGTATTCTAGCTGGAGAGGCGGGCCGTGAACTGCTGGGTCCTGTTCAGCTTGGAGGTGACTGCTACAGGGAAAAATGGACCACTGGAGAGGTGAGGTCCCTGGGACGTGGGGAGGAGAGCGCCCCCTGGACGGGGTCTTTGGATCAGAGACCAGAAGGCAATGAAGGGAACAAGCCGTGGGCATGGGGAAGATCAGTCCTGGCCACCAGAGTAGCACATGCAAGGGTCCTGAGGTGGGGTGTGCTTGGGCCCCCACAGAGCCGGCAGGTTAAGGAGGGGTCCCAGCAGAGGGTGGGGGTTGACTTGCCTGTCAGAGGCTCACACTTGAAGGTGTGGGGGTTGCTATCTTCACCCCACTGAGGTGCTCTAGGGGACAGTGCCTGAACTACCGTGCCAGCAGAGGGGACACACACACCTTGGTGAGCTTCTCCTGCTGCTGCCCCGGTGTTTGTGAGGATGGGGGACAAGCCCAGGGCCTGGAGTTCACTCCCAGAATCCCCCGGAAGTGGACAAGTCTTGCCAGGACCACAGGACGTGGGGACTGGGTCCCCTGTGTTTCTTCCCAGGTGAGGATACTGAGTGCTTCACCAGAGGCCACAGTGAGTGGCAGGGCTGGAGCCGGAGCCCAGGCTCCAACCAGAACCTCAGGTTCTACCCAGAACAGCAGAGCCAGGAGCCACAGGCCATGACCAACGTGGGACTCCTCCCAGCACCGGGCAGGATCTTGGGGTTACCTGTCCAGAGGCCAGCCGCCCCGCTGCACCTGGGAGTCCTTCAAAAGCAGGGCAGCCCATTTCTAAAACGGAGGAAACGGGCCGGGTCACCGCCTGCCTCCAGGCCCTCAGAGGACAAGCAGGGTTAACTCACAGAAGTTCCAACCCCAAGAAATAAATGTGCCCTTGGGGGGTATTTGAACCGGCACCAAGAGCGATCAGAAAGTCATTCCTTTGACATCTGGTTCAATTTTACTTGAAATGCGAGGCAGGGAGCTGGCTTCTTATTCAAATGCCATGCGGCTGGGTGGGGAGGAGGGGCGTTAAATGAAGTGGCTGGAACCCCATCAGGCCCGGCTCTGCGGAATGACAATGAGGCCCGCCCTGCGGGTCTCATCCAGGCAGGCCTAACAAGATGAGATTTTCATAAATTTCAGACAGCGCCAATTCCTAATTCCTGGGTGTGTGGCCAGGAGGCCAGACAGGGCCGCCTGCAGGGCCAGGAAGGGCGCCGCTGCCCTCCCCGAGGACAGATAAGGGGATAGGCGTGGGCGGTGTGGGGGGTCCGTCTGGTCTGGAAACCCCCAGGGTTGGACGGGCAGGAGGGTGGACTCTGCCCAGCCCTGCAGCCCAGGAAGGACTGAGCTCCAGCTCATTGTCCCCAGAATTAGGAAAAGCCACACCCACGTGGGGGGTCCCAGGCCAGCCAGGTTCCTCACGCACTTTAACAGGGTCTCCGCAGCCCCCTCATCTGCACCTGGGAAGTCCCCAGCAGGGACAGGGATGAGCTGAGGCTGCTTCTCGGGGAGCTCCAGTCTGCCACCCAGGTGGAGGCCAAAACCTCCGAGGGAAAAGAATGGCCTCAGCCTGGAGCTGAAATGTAAGGTCTCGGGGTCGCAGACACAGGCAGCAGCCAGGGCCCCAGGGGCAGCCCCTGTGTGGGCCTCAGGGGAAACCACGGGCCGCCCTCCCCCACGCTGGTGGCTCTCACAGGCCCCACGACTTCGAACCGGGTGGCATTGGACCTGTGCGAAGTCAGATCTAAAGCCACTGTATTCCGTGTTACTCGGATGAGACGCCGAGGATCCTTCCTTTATCAAAACTGAGGCTCGGAGCTTGACAGCTGTATTGCAATTGGCTTTTTCAACCCCGTAACACCCCCAGGCGCGGCCACAGTGCAGGCGGAGCAAGGCGCAGGCGGCGGGGTGGACGCTGGCCCTGTCTGGCCTCCGAGCCGCACATCCAGGAATTAGGAGCTGGCGCTGTCTGAAATTTATGAAAATCTGATCCTGCCTGGCTCAGCCCCCACCAGCCACGGGGCTGTAGCCACACTGCAGGTTGGAGAAGCCAGAGGGGACGCGGTCCTCACCACCAGGCCCGGTGCTTGTCGTACAGGAAGTGAGAGGAACATCTGTTGGTACTTTCTCTCGTCCCTGGCAAGTGCCCCAAACTCCTGGTGCATGGTTTCGTCCTGACCCCCCAGGATTTTGCTGTGCATCTGTAGGGCAGTGGGCGCCCCTGCGGTCCCCTTGACGATGCTCCTGGCATTCAACTCCACCTGGCCCCCGGGCACCTTCATTACAAGCCCTTGGCTGGTGCCACCATCCTGCCCAGGGTGCTGCCTGGGGCAGTGGGTCTAGCCACAAAAGCTTGGGCCTTGGGTGGGAGCTCGGCTCTGTGGTCTCTGACCAGCTGCCCACCCCTCAGAGTCTGTCTGTCTCCTCTGTGGAGCAGGGTGGGCCCGTTAGTACCCGCCTCCCGGAGTGTAGGTGCGAGTCAGCGAGACGCTGTGAGCAGGGCCGGGCACCGTGCCTGCCCTTGGCCAGCCTTGGCACTTGGTGCGTCCTCTCGCATGCCAGCCCAGCCGGGAAGGAGCCAGAGGGGGCACCCACCCCGCAGCCTCTGCAGGGGAGCACCAAAGGGAGGGCAGGCCGCGCCAGCGAGGCCTGTGAACTTGGAGCCACTCACGAGGGAAGAGGGTGCCAAGAGAGAGGGACCTCACTGTGCCGCGGGAGACGGGCTCGGTCACTCCTGAGGGACGGCCACTGGCACCACCACCCCCAGGGGAGACTGACGGAGGGGAGTAGCAGGAGCCGCTCCATGCCCCCATGATGGGACAGGTGTGACACTGGACTCTGTGAAGGAAATGCTGGTTCTCTCCCAGGGCCCTGTCCCTTGGCGCCTCTGAGACCCTGAGCTCAAACTCTCGGCCCTGGGGACAGAGGCCAGGCAGAGGCTTGACTTCCAGGGGGTGTCAGCAGGGACAAGGGATGCTTTTGTCCCTAAAAGGGTGTTTGTGACAGCGGTGTCGTGGGACTCTTTCTGCCCTGTTCTGAGCTCTTGCTTCTGTTGTCTTGTCCCTGCACTTTGCAGACGGGGGGCTTGGCTCACAGGGGTAGATGTGCCCTGGGTCTCAGGGCTCAGCAGGCACATGTAAGGGGGTAGGGCGGGCACTGGTCAGACTGCACCTCGAGGTGTCATTAGGACCAGGGGCTGGCAGATGCGTTGGGAGAATAAGACCCCAGCCCTGTTGTTCCCAGCTGTGTGACCTGGGGCACCTTGTCCCCGAGCATCCTGTGTTTACCTGAGGATGCTCACGGTGAGTGGTGACAGAGAATCTGGACTGTGGATAGCACCGCCTACTGTCCTGCCTCATCCCTCTTATCTGTGACCAATGGCCATGAGTCCTGTGGTCACAGCTCAGTGACAGCCTTGGTCAGAAGGGAGTGGTCGGACCCACCCATGGTTGTCACAAACTGGGCATTGACTTAGGACGTCTGTGCTTCACGTCCAGGTAAAGGGGTGCAGGCTGTCATATTAGGGAAACTGAGGCAGGATCAAGTGGTTCCATATGTGACATTAGTAGCTGAGTGACGTGCAGCCTAGGTGTCTGGTTTTGGCTTGAAACTCTTAAATGACTGCCGGGTCTCAAGGGCGAGCGTGACACAGGTGGCCTTTAGGTTCTCTGGAGAGTTCAGGGATGTGGCCACACCTGGACCTGCCCCCACGTGGTTCCCACTCCTTTGCCGGGGCCATGAGGCAGCTGCCCAGCTCTCCAGCCTCCCAGCCCCATCCTCCCAGTCCGGCCTCCCTGTGTCTTGTGAAACAAACGAAGGGCTCAGAGGACTTCTGGGTGTCGCGGTGGAGGGATGTGTGCCTCCTCGTGCTGTTTCGCGTCCACTCCAAGGTCCTGGAGGTGGGGGAATGCTTCTCTTCCCCCATGGACCTCTGCTGAGCAATTAGAGGTCCATTAGAGCCCAATTAGAAGAGCGGTTCAGAGGAGGGCGGGGACCGGAGGAGAAAGGGGCTCCTTCTGCACTATGTGGCCTGCCGTGGGCACAGGCACGAGCCCTGGAGGCAGCGAGGTCCAACTCGGGGTGTTGGCAGGGAGCAGGCAGATTAAGACAGGGTGTGGTCCGTGCCGGGCCGAGTGGGGCCAGGGCCAGGGGCCAGCACCAGATCGTGTGGGTGGACACCCACAGCTCCTTTTGTTTGATGCCAAACAGGAACATAGTTGAGGCCAGGGACTGTGGAAATGGAGGGCATCCAGCCTCCAGTTGGCGGCCTCGACCAGCGGGTGCTCGCCACATGGTGCACTTCCTGAGGAGGTGGCTCCGGTGCCTGAAGGCGAGGCAGGTGTCTCCCAGGTGTGCAAGTGCAGCAGAGGGGTGGGGGCAGCAGCCCACAGCCAAGGGTTGTCCTTAGTGAACCCAGCCGAGGGCCTTACGCTGCTGGAGGGGGATCTGGGTCTGAGGCTGACCCGTCCTCCATGCTCACCGTGTGGGAGAGCGGGGTCAGCCAGACTTGGAGGAGAGTTGAGGCCCCGTCCTGTACCCATGACACCTCCACGTCAGTGTCTGCCCCGGGGGTCCTGCCTCCGGCCTCTGCCAGGAGCCCTCCTCTGTCCCCTGGGCTTCTCCCTGTGACTTCCACGCCAGGGGGCTGCTTGCTTGGGCCCGTGGGCCTACCTTCCAGGAAGTCTCCCTCCACCTTCCTGGGATGCTCCTTTCTGTTTCCAGAGCGTCTCCACGGGCTGCCGGGGGGGGGTGCTGTACTTGCCCAGCCGCAGCAGGTGCTGGGGGGACCCCTGCATGCCGAGCGTGTCCTGCACACAGCCCTGCCTCACCTGCGGCTCCCCCACCCTCTGCCTCAGCTGCCACGCTGACCCTGGCCCCTGCGCCAGCCTCGGGAGTTCCCGTGACTCTCTCTCCCCTCTGGGCCTGGATCTGGGCTGTCAGCTTGCAGGTGTAGCCCGGTGGCTGGTCAGTTTCTCTTTTTGGATAACTGTCCTCTCTGCGAGTTTTCTGGGTCTGTCCCTAATGGGGTCGGTGGCCCAGGGACCCCAGTAGCCCCGTTGTGCTTGCTTCTGGGAGTGATCCGCCACTCTGGACAGGTGCCCATTTTGTCCACCCCACCAGGCCTGCATGGGTCTTGGTCCATGTGCTGCCGCCCACTGCCACCTGGGCCCCAGGCCACCCCAGGAGAAGGCAGTGGCCCAACCTGGGTCCCACAGCTTCCAGGGCCTGGGACAGGAACAAAGCAAGCCACACCACCCTCCCTCCAGGCCCAACTTGGGCAGAGGCCTGGAGACAACGGAGGGGGTGTCCCTGGCCGGGGTGAAGAGTGCATGGGCTTCGGGGTCACTGCAGGTCCTTCTGGGGTGTGGGTGTTGCACAGAGCAGACCCTGTGTGTCCCTGAATGCACGGCTTTGTCCTGGACCTAGCAGACAAGCCCTCGCTCTGCAGAATCAGGTCAGGATGCCCAGGCTCTGGGCACGCCTCGCCTAGGGAGATGGGCGGGGTGACCACAGTGACCAGCCCAGCCCAGCCTCTGCCCTCCCTGTGGAACCCAGGCAGCCCGGGAGCTTCCCGCCAGGAGGATCCCCGCCTCCTCAGGGTCTGCTCTGCTCACCTAAGCCCTTGGTACTGCGTTCCCTCGCCTGGCCCCTCCAGGGTCAGATGGGGCAGCATCCAGCCAGGATCCGGGGCCAAGCTCTGGGGGGAGGGCCCGCCGGCTCTGGGCTCTTGGACTTGGGGATCCCACCCCACACCTCGGCGTCTGCAGGGGCATTGCCCTCTGGGCCTGACCAGCCCTCAGTCCTCACTGTGCGGGTCTGGCGGGGCCAGCTGAACCTGGATGGAGAGCTGGGGTGTCCCCCGACCAGGGGGGTGACAGAAGCACTCGTGTGTAGGATGTGCCCTGCACGGGGCTCGCGGGGCTATTCTTTCGCTGGGGTAGTGTGGCTGCCCGGTGGGATCCTTGGCCCACTCCAGACACCATCTGAGTCCCAGCTGTGATATCAAAAGTGTCTCCAGACACTGTTATGTGTCCTCTGGGGACACTCACCCCAGTCAGAGGCACTTCCTTGATGGCACGGTGTTCCATGGAACCAGGGAGCAGTGGTGCACATGTGTGACGTGACAAGAGAAAGCAGTGTTCTGACGGACGACCTTGAGGGACACGGAGGTCAGGGCTCAGGAAGTGGTCTTGGGGAGAAGCTTCTTTGACATGTCCCCTAGAAGGGGTTGCTCTTACCTGAAGCTCTAGGGAAGCCGGGGCTGGTGGCAGGAGAGTCCCTGCGAGGTCTGGAGCCTGGACCCAGTGGTGACATTCAGTCCCCTGCGTCCCATTGCCCGTCTTGGGAGCAGAGCTGAGGCAGTGGCCTTGTGTTGCACATGTGGCCCGGAGCCGGGCTAACTGCTGCGAGTGCCGGGCAGCACCGGAACCTTCTCCCGCCAGGTCTGGGGGAGGCACATTCCTGCGCCGCGGGCCTCCTGGGCCAGCTGCTGCCCCTCTGCCAGTGTCACTTCCCAGGCACCCGGCATCCTGCCCGTTGCTGGGGGCTCTGCTGGCACCAACTGCGGCCAGCTGCCGAGGCCCAGACCCGCCTGAGTCAGCAGAAGCTGCCCGGCTTGGGCAGGATCAAAATAACCTCCTTCCTTTTCCAGCACTTGAGGGTTTTTCCGCCCTCCAGGGGAAAACACGCCCCTTGCCAAAAAAAAAAAAATCTAAAAAATGAGAATTGTAACATCTGAGCCATCTGGAAGGTGTTTTCTGAGGCCTCTTGGTCGGGAGGGGGTGCTCACAGCCCTGGCCTGTTCATCTGTGTGTGTCGGGCGTGTGTAGGGAGTGTGAGGACGTGGGGTGAGTGAGCTCCGGTGTGAGCACGCCCGTCTCTGTTCCGCCTGTTTCTCCCACACCCAGTCCCAGGTTCCCCGTAGAAGTGAAGGGGCCCCACCTTTTGCTACAGGTGGCTGAGAACCCAGGGCAGTGAGTCCTTCCCCAACCGCCCCGCCCCCCCCATTGCCGCTTGGGGTCAGGTCCTGCACACAGGTCTCATCACAGCCCTGGGCACAGGCTTTGAGCTGCGTCCCATGCACACAGGACAGGGTGTCTCGAGATCCCACCGTCCTGAGTCTTCCGGCCTTCCCAGGCCACAGGGGCTGTGGGCATGCAGGGCCCTGCGCCAGCAGCCTGGGTGGCCTGGTCTCACGTGTCTCTTGTCCCCACAGCGGAGCTGGAGTTCGTCCAGATCCTCATCATCGTGGTGGTGATGATGGTGATGGTGGTGGTGATCACCTGTCTGCTGAGCCACTACAGACTGTCCGCACGCTCCTTCATCAGCCGGCACAGCCAGGGCAGGCGGAGAGAGGACGGGCTCTCGGTAAGTGTGGCCTCGTCGGCATCCTGGTCCCCCTTGGCAGCGGGAAGCCCTGGTGAAATGCCCTCTGTGTCCCCACCATGGTGCTGGAAGGAACCAAACTTGAGGGACAGAGGACAGGGCTTGGTCCCCTCCTGGCCTCCGCTCCCTCCTGTTTACAGGAGTGAAGACACCTGCCTGGGCACAGCCCTGAGTGCCGAGGGCCTGGGAGACATGGGGAGCAGGTGGAGGCGGGGCTGGGAGCCCCCCCCCTTGCTTCTTGAGCCTCTGCCATGTGCCACAGGTGGGACGTTGCAAGGGCCAGGGTGGGAGCAGTGCCATGAGGTCCATCTTCCCGTCTGTCCCCACTGTGGTCCAGGATGCTGCGAAGGGAGAGGCCTGCAGGGGGGGAGCAAGAGCAGGAGGCCACTGGGGCAGGTGATGGCAGGACAGGTGTTCTAGGGACATTCAGAGACCAGACGGGACAAGCAGCTGGCATTTGACTCTGCCCAGCAGGGTGGGGTGGCAGGAAAGGTGTCTACAGTCCTACGGCCATGACCCAGACTGAAGGGGTGGGTCACAGGCCAGTTCCTGCCACCGTGTGGCCACAGTGCCCTGGGGAGGCAAAAGGACCCTGGGGTAGACCCTTCTGGAGCCTGAGTCTCAGCCCAGCTTCACCAGTCCCAGCTGGGCACTTTGGCCAGTTCCTGGCGCAGAAAACGGGGCCCTGGCTCCCTTGGTGTGAAAGGGGTCACGACGCCCACCCCCAGGACGCAGGTCTTCCCCACCCCCAGGACTCAGGTCTTGGCACCAAGTGAGGTCTCCGTCCTTAGTGGCTGGAAAGCACTTTACCCATTCAGTCCCTCAGCCGACGACCTGTACCCAGTGTGCGCTGTGCACCTGGAGTCCCCCTGGCTTGGAGGAGAGCACAGGAGCCAGTGTCCCGCAGCTGCTGCTGGTGGCCACACACCAATATTTACAGGGAACTCTCAAGCTCTGCGGAACCAAGGTGGCCATGCTAGGAATCCCAGGGCAAGCCAGTCTCCGGCCAGGTTGCTGGGGACAAAGGGGGATTGTGGGGGGTGGGAGAAAGACAGCACGGCCCCTCCACACCCTCAGACTGAACCAGCCTCAGATCAGAGATACCAGGGGAAAAGTGTGTGTCTGTCCTGGACACAGCCGGTGGCTTCCCCTCTGTCATCCCCTGCAACGGAGCAACCACTTGCTCAGTTGTTGATTAGGCCACCTGGAGGTGACTTAAAGCATGGGGAAGGTGTGGGGGGTCCATGCCAGTGCCACACCATCCTCTCGGTGCCCAGGGGTACTCGGGGCCAACTGTACTGCGCAGGAGAGCGCTTGCTCTTCGTCGTCATCCTCTCTCTGACGCTGGAGCTGTGAGCACCACTTGGCCTTCTGAAAACCCCGAGTGTCCCCTCCAGACTCAAAGCCTCGCCTGAGGGGGGAGCCCCCAGAGTAGGAGCACCCAGCTCCCTGGGGTCTGTCCTGCTGTGGGGGTGCTTTAGCAGGGGCAGGCTTGTGCGGCGTGTGCCTGGGACGCAGAACTGAGCACCGTGGGTGGGAAGCAGCTGTCTGAAAGGCAGGCTGGAAGTGACAGGGAGGCGGCAGCATGTGACAGTTCCAGGGCTGTGGCCTGTCCCCAAGCTGGTGCTCGCAGGTGCCTGGAGGGTGGTGACAGTCCAGGCAGTGGTGGGCAGGGCTCCCCAGTTCCCAGGGACTCCTGGGGCTGGCAGTGGCACCCAGAGTCTGGGCTGAGCCAAGTTGGTGTTGGCTGAGGCCCAAGCCAGCAGGTGTGGACATCTCTGCTCACGTCAGGCCCAGCCTCAGTGCGTCACCGGGTTGTCAGGGCAAGAGCAGTGACTCTGGCACTTCTGACGGGGACACCGGGCACTCCGGGGCCCAGCATAAGTCAGGAGGCCAACCGTGTCTTCTCTGAACCTGCCGCCTCCGCCGCCCGGGGCTCCTGGTGTTTATTTGCTGTTGTCACCCCAGCAACGGCAGCTGCTGTCTGTGGAGCTATGGAGACCCGGAGCTCAACCTGCTCTGCAGAGGAGAAATGGAGGCTCAGAGAGGTGGAACACTTGCCCCGGGCCACACAGCCTGTCCGTGGCTGTGTGAAGAGCCCTGGCCACTTGGAGAGGATGGAGTTAGCTGAGCTGTGGGAGGAGCAGCACCGAGGCTCTGGGTGTGGGGACTTCGATGCCATCATCAGGACGCAGCCCTGCAGTGGCACCTGGGGCTTGCTGGAGGGACAGAAGGATTCTGGCCATTGCTTCCCAGACACCTGGGCTAGGAGTCTCCCCAGGGAACCTCATGGGGTAAACAGGAGCCTGTTCAGCCTGAAGCAGGAGGCGGCACCTCCCCTGGGGACCCCCTGCCAGACAGGGCGCGTCTGAGGAGTCTCTGGGCCCTTGACCTCCAGGGAGCCCCCCGACCTGCCTGGGGCTGGGCCTGCCTCTCCCCTGCCATAGCTTCTGGCCATGGTCCCTTTTCAGGTGACCCGGGAGTCCCCTCCTACCAGCAGCTCTCCTCGCCTTACTGCCTTATGGACAGGTCATCTCTCCTGTCCCAGGATTTGAGGGCCACCCCTCTTGCTGGTCCGGCAGCTGTCCTCTGATGGCTGTTTCCTCACGCGTCACACAGGGCAAGACAGTGGTCAGGGTGAGGCTGGAGTGCAGGCCACACCTGGCCGGGGAAGCCAGGACGGACGCATCGCTGGATACAGTGACAGCCAGCCACAGTGACACAGACCTGGGTCAGAAGGGCTTGGCCCAGCTGGACCAGAAAGTTCTTAGGCAGCTTTTTCACCTCCTGACGAGAACGACGTTAGAGGAGGAAAACCTTATTTGGGGCCCACGGCTTCACAGGTCTCCGTCCATAGGCAGCCGACGCCATTCCCTGGGGCTCTCGGAACCCAGTCACCCCACCCCCGAACTTTCTTGCCTTGACTCTGGTGAGCTCTGGGGGGGACACCTCCCCTTGCACCATAACAGGAGGGGATTTACCCATTAAGGCAGTCAAGGTCTCACCTGGGAACAGGTGTCACCGGGTGGAGACCTGTCGGGGAGGAGGCGCCCTCCTGCCTGTTTCTGAGCATCCCCGAGCCTTGCCCTCAGGCGCCAGCTGGGAAGGTGGGCCCTGCTCTGGGTCTCCTTTCCTGCTCTTGTTCAGTCTTCATCCCCTCCGCGTGCAGCCATGCCGGCCCAGCCGAGGTCCCCGTGGAAACCTGTACAGAAGGCCGTCTCAGACCCAGAGCTCAGCCAAGGCCTGGGATGGAGCCACCCTTTGTCCTCTTTGTCCCCATATCAAGCCACAGCCTGATCTGCTCTCTATGGGGGCCTGCCTGCCAAGGGCCAGTTTCCCAGGGGCAGGGGCAGGGTGCAGCCAGGCGGGGTGGCAAGCAGCCAGCCAGGAGAGGGAGCCAGGCCCGGGGAGGCCGCCGTCCCAGTGCCAGGCCCTGTGCTAGCCAGAGGCATCTTCTTTCACTCTGTAACAGCCCCCGCTATGCACCTGCCAGATGTTTGGCCTGCGGAGTTTCAAGGGTGGCCATCTCCCCCACGCGAGGGAGAGACTTACTGGAGAGGTGTCAGAAGCGCTCCCCCTGACCATGTGGCACTGAGGGCTCCTGGGAGTCTGTCGAGCAGTCTGTGGCTCTCAGTCTGGAACTGAAGGCAGGTGGGGGTCATCAGGATCCTAAGCTGGCCCTGAGGGCCAACCACCTGCTTGTTTTTTTGGACTTTTTGTGGTGATGGTTTTGTTTTGGGGGCTTCTTGTGGGTTTTTTTAGTAGTGGGGATGGAACCCCGAGGTGCTTACGACTGAACCACATCCCCAGCCATTTTTATTTTTTATTTTGAGTCAGGGTCTTGCTAAGTGGTTTAGGGCCTTGCTGGGTTGCTGGGGCTGGCCTCGAACTTGCCACCCGCCATGTTTGGCACCAGCAGCAGAGCTGAGTGGTGACAGACCATCAGGCCCATAAAGCAGAAAACCTCTTCCTCTAGCTCTTTGCAGAAGTGATTGGCGGGTCCCCTGTCTGATGGGATCTAGAGGGGGCAGCTGTGGGCAGTCTGGATGTGTCCACTTACAGAGAGTGTTTGGGGAGCAGAGCACCAGGAGTCACAGGTGTTGGGGAGGAGGGGCAAGAGGAGACTGCAGGGAAGCAGGCGGGAGGGGAAAGCAATTCTGTAGGGGAGCCGCTGGGGCCTGTCAGCAGCTGGGCTTGGGGTGGTCAGTGGGAGCTGCAAGAGTAGCCCCCCTTCCTGCTTCCCACCCCTGACTGCCAGAAACCATCAGGGATGAGGTTCCAGAGAATTCTGAAACTTGTGCCTCTTCTGTACCCCAGGTCACACTTGAACCTGGTTCTACCCAGCAGCTTATGCACTCAGATGGTAACCTGAGTACCTGCTGTATACCATCTGGATGCTGGGCACTGGGGACAGGCAGTTATGGGCAGAGACGTGGCCTGGTGGTGCTAAAGGGGCCTGGGGAGCCGGGAGGGGGCTTGCTGACACCAGCCTGCTATAGCGACAGGAAGACCTGCTGAGGAACCACTTAGGGTACAGCGGGGTTCTGCAGGGGTGTGGGGTGTGGGGTGTGGGTCCCAGGGTTAAGGTGGAAATTTGGAGGCAGCAGGAAGCCCAAGATTTTCAGCAGAGAGGTGGTGGGTAGAGGTGGGTTGAAGGAGGTGACCCCAGCTTCTGTGAGTAGGAAGGGCCCTGGGGGTGGGGGAGTAGAGAGACCTGGGGTGGGAGAGTAGGAAGGGCCCTGGGGGTGGGAGAGTAGGAAGGGCCCTGGGGGTGGGAGAGTAGGAAGGGCCCTGGGGGTGGGGGAGTAGAGAGACCTGGGGTGGGAGAGTAGGAAGGGCCCTGGGGGGGGGAGTAGGAAGGGCCCTGGGGTGGGGGAGTAGGAAGGGCCCTGAGGGTGGGGGAGTAGGAAGGGCCCTGAGGGTGGGAGAGTAGGAAGGGCCCTGGGGGGGAGAGTAGGAAGGGCCCTGGGGTGGGGGAGTAGGAAGGGCCCTGGGGGTGGGAGAGTAGGAAGGGCCCTGGGGTGGGGGAGTAGAGAGACCTGGGAGGGGGGGAGTAGGAAGGGCCCTGGGGGGGGGGAGTAGGAAGGGCCCTGGGGGTGGGAGAGTAGGAAGGGCCCTGGGGGGGGGAGAGTAGGAAGGGCCCTGGGGGGGGGGAGTAGAGAGACCTGGGAGGGGGGGGGTAGGAAGGGCCCTGGGGGGGGGGGGTAGGAAGGGCCCTGGGGGTGGGAGAGTAGGAAGGGCCCTGGGGGTGGGAGAGTAGGAAGGGCCCTGGGGTGGGGGAGTAGAGAGACCTGGGAGGGGGGGAGTAGGAAGGGCCCTGAGGGTGGGAGAGTAGGAAGGGCCCTGGGGGTGGGAGAGTAGGAAGGGCCCTGGGGTGGGGGAGTAGGAAGGGCCCTGGGGGTGGGAGAGTAGGAAGGGCCCTGGGGGGGGGGAGTAGGAAGGGCCCTGAGGGTGGGAGAGTAGGAAGGGCCCTGGGGTGGGGGAGTAGAGAGACCTGGGGTGGGAGAGTAGGAAGGGCCCTGGGGGTGGGAGAGTAGGAAGGGCCCTGGGGGTGGGGGAGTAGAGAGACCTGGGGTGGGAGAGTAGGAAGGGCCCTGGGGTGGGGGAGTAGGAAGGGCCCTGGGGGTGGGAGAGTAGGAAGGCCCCTGGGGGTGGGGGAGTAGGAAGGGCCCTGGGGTGGGAGAGTAGGAAGGGCCCTGGGGTGGGAGAGTAGGAAGGGCCCTGGGGGTGGGGGAGTAGGAAGGGCCCTGGGGGGGGGAGAGTAGGAAGGGCCCTGGGGGTGGGAGAGTAGGAAGGGCCCTGGGGTGGGGGAGTAGAGAGACCTGGGGTGGGAGAGTAGGAAGGGCCCTGGGGTGGGGGAGTAGGAAGGGCCCAGGGGGTGGGAGAGTAGGAAGGGCCCTGGGGTGGGGGAGTAGAGAGACCTGGGGTGGGAGAGTAGGAAGGGCCCTGGGGGTGGGAGAGTAGGAAGGGCCCTGGGGGTGGGAGAGTAGGAAGGGCCCTGGGGGGGGGAGAGTAGGAAGGGCCCTGGGGTGGGGGAGTAGAGAGACCTGGGAGGGGGGGAGTAGGAAGGGCCCTGGGGGGGGGGAGTAGGAAGGGCCCTGGGGGTGGGAGAGTAGGAAGGGCCCTGGGGGTGGGAGAGTAGGAAGGGCCCTGGGGTGGGGGAGTAGAGAGACCTGGGAGGGGGGGAGTAGGAAGGGCCCTGAGGGTGGGAGAGTAGGAAGGGCCCTGGGGGTGGGAGAGTAGGAAGGGCCCTGGGGTGGGGGAGTAGAGAGACCTGGGGTGGGAGAGTAGGAAGGGCCCTGGGGGTGGGAGAGTAGGAAGGGCCCTGGGGGTGGGGGAGTAGAGAGACCTGGGGTGGGAGAGTAGGAAGGGCCCTGGGGTGGGGGAGTAGAGAGACCTGGGGTGGGAGAGTAGGAAGGGCCCTGGGGTGGGGGAGTAGGAAGGGCCCTGGGGGTGGGAGAGTAGGAAGGGCCCTGGGGGTGGGGGAGTAGGAAGGGCCCTGGGGTGGGAGAGTAGGAAGGGCCCTGGGGGGGAGAGTAGGAAGGGCCCTGGGGGTGGGGGAGTAGGAAGGGCCCTGGGGGGGGGGAGTAGGAAGGGCCCTGAGGGTGGGGGAGTAGGAAGGGCCCTGGGGGGGGGAGTAGGAAGGGCCCTGGGGGGGGAGTAGGAAGGGCCCTGAGGGTGGGAGAGTAGGAAGGGCCCTGAGGGTGGGAGAGTAGGAAGGGCCCTGGGGGGTGGGAGAGTAGGAAGGGCCCTGGGGTGGGGGAGTAGGAAGGGCCCTGGGGGTGGGGGAGTAGGAAGGGCCCTGGGGGTGGGAGAGTAGGAAGGGCCCTGGGGTGGGAGAGTAGGAAGGGCCCTGGGGGTGGGAGAGGAGGAAGGGCCGTGGGGGTGGGAGAGTAGGAAGGGCCCTGGGGGTGGGAGAGTAGGAAGGGCCCTGGGGGTGGGAGAGTAGGAAGGGCCCTGGGGGGGGGAGTAGGAAGGGCCCTGGGGGTGGGAGAGTAGGAAGGGCCCTGGGGGTGGGAGAGTAGGAAGGGCCCTGGGGGTGGGAGAGTAGGAAGGGCCCTGGGGTGGGAGAGTAGGAAGGGCCCTGGGGGGGGGAGTAGGAAGGGCCCTGGGGTGGGGGAGTAGGAAGGGCCCTGAGGGTGGGGGAGTAGGAAGGGCCCTGGGGGGGAGAGTAGGAAGGGCCCTGGGGTGGGGGAGTAGGAAGGGCCCTGGGGGTGGGAGAGTAGGAAGGGCCCTGGGGTGGGGGAGTAGAGAGACCTGGGGGTGGGAGAGTAGGAAGGGCCCTGGGGGTGGGAGAGTAGGAAGGGCCCTGGGGGGGGGGAGTAGAGAGACCTGGGAGGGGGGGAGTAGGAAGGGCCCTGGGGGGGGGGAGTAGGAAGGGCCCTGGGGGTGGGAGAGTAGGAAGGGCCCTGGGGGGGGGAGAGTAGGAAGGGCCCTGGGGTGGGGGAGTAGAGAGACCTGGGAGGGGGGGAGTAGGAAGGGCCCTGGGGGGGGGGAGTAGGAAGGGCCCTGGGGGTGGGAGAGTAGGAAGGGCCCTGAGGGTGGGAGAGTAGGAAGGGCCCTGGGGGTGGGAGAGTAGGAAGGGCCCTGGGGGGGGGAGAGTAGGAAGGGCCCTGAGGGTGGGAGAGTAGGAAGGGCCCTGGGGGGGGGAGAGTAGGAAGGGCCCTGGGGGGGGGGAGGAGGGAGGGCCCTGGGGGGGGAAGTAGGAAGGGCCCTGGGGTGGGGGAGTAGGAAGGGCCCTGAGGGTGGGGGAGTAGGAAGGGCCCTGAGGGGGGGGGAGTAGGAAGGGCCCTGGGGGTGGGAGAGTAGGAAGGGCCCTGGGGTGGGGGAGTAGAGAGACCTGGGGGTGGGAGAGTAGGAAGGGCCCTGAGGGGGGGGGAGTAGGAAGGGCCCTGGGGGGGGAGAGTAGGAAGGGCCCTGGGAGGGGGGGAGTAGGAAGGGCCCTGGGGGGGGGGGGAGTAGGAAGGAGGCAGAGCCGAAGCAGCAGCCCTTCTGCAGATCTTCAGGGACCTCACAGACCACAGCACCCACAGCCTCTGGGCCTCTGGGAGCTGTTAGGCGTCAGCCCGCCCGGCCCCTCGGGGTGGAATCTGCATTGTACTAGGTCTCAGTTGGCTTGTCTTTGGGGTCCAGTCTAGAGGTTCTGGTTTAGGTCTTCCCTGTCTCCCAGATGCCAGGGAGGGGGCTGGGGGGACACATGACACTCTGTGTATTGGAGGAGGAATCGGGAGGTGGGTGAGATGAGGATGGCCAAGGAGGAGGGTCAGGCATGGCCTGGGGTCTGCCTTGTGCAGCCTGCAGGTGCCGTCCATGTGCTAGAACACTGGCCAGGATGAGACCTGACCTCTGGTTAAGTGCATTCCCGCAGGGACAGTTGTGACAGCCAGCGCCCCCAGTGGCCTACAGGAGATTGCAGCCTTCTGTTCCCACCCAGGCTGCCCATGAGGCAGGTGAGGGACCTACAGGAATCACGGCTCCAGCAAACCTGAGGCCATACAAGAGCTCACCGTCTTGGTTGTGACGTCGGGTCTTGGTGTACATGTTTGCCCAAACTTAGCTAATTGTGTGCTTTGACTATATAAGTTGACTGCACATCAGTTACATCTCCGTGAAGCCCCTCATGCCATCTGGGCAACTTACACAAACTGCTCCTGGCAATTCCACTTTCCTGAGAGGAGCTGCTACTGGCCCAGAATCCCAAAGCAGGGGACGGAAGCTTCTGAGCCCCCAGTCATGTCCCTGGCCCATGGGCCCAGCACTTGGTAGCATGTCTACATGGTGGATGATGATGTTGAAACCTGTGGGGACACTGGAACTGGTAGTCAAAGGAGTTGGGCACACAGTGGGCAACCAGTGCAAAGGCCCTGTGGTGTGTCCAGTGTGTTATGGCATGGCAAACCTGTCTGTCTCCAGGGAGTGCGGTGGTGGCACCCAGCACTTCTGCACACTCCTGGAGAGCACACAGGCTCCAGTGGCTTTTATGTGCAACTTGTTAAATTCTTTAGCAACTCCACACGGCAAGTATTATAATTATCCTCATTTCCAGACACACAAAGTGTGGCCTGGAAGTTAAGTACTTTTCTAAGGCCCCACAGTGAGCAAGTGGGCCGGAGGGGAGGAGGCAGGAAGGCATAGCACCCTGGGCTTCTTTCTGAGCCATTAAGGATTTATTTTAAGGTCTGCAGAGCTGCAGGGGAAAGGGACCAGTCAGATGTATATTCTGGAATTTTGAAAAGGAGGAGATTGACAGGGACAGCAGTGGGAGCTGAGAGGGGTGGGTGAGGAGTCCACTGTGGCTGTGTCCTCCAGAAATCTCCAGGGTGGAGGCTGTCGGGCCCACCCTCTCGTTCCAGAGCCCAGCCGGTGGGCCCTCCAGCCTCTGACTCTGCCTGTCCATCTCTGCCCCTGCAGGAAGGATGCCTCTGGCCCTCGGAGAGCACGGTGTCCAGCGGCGGGATCCCAGAGGTGAGTCCAGGCTGCCTCCCCTCCGGCACCCCTAGCGCTCCAGCCTCCCCCGCTGCCACAGAAAGGGTGTCACTGCATGAGGCCCATCCCTGGGCCCTGCTCTATAGACTGCCCCCGGGTGGCCGGGACCCCTGCCTCAAGGAGAGCCTTTTCCCGTGTGGGGTGGCGCAGCCCTGGTGCTGCCCACAGGCCAGGCCGGTGGACCCCAGCGGAGACCCCACCCCGCCCTGCTCCCCCGGCCCCTGACCCGTCGCCCGCCCCCCAGCCGCAGGTCTACGCCCCTCCTCGGCCCTCGGACCGCCTGGCCGTGCCGCCCTTCTCCCAGCGGGACCGCTTCCACCGCTTCCAGCCCACCTACCCCTACCTGCAGCACGAGATCGACCTGCCCCCCACCATCTCGCTGTCTGACGGGGAGGAGCCCCCGCCCTACCAGGGCCCCTGCACCCTCCAGCTGCGGGACCCCGAGCAGCAGCTGGAGCTCAACCGAGAGTCAGTGCGCGCGCCCCCCAACAGAACCATCTTCGACAGTGACCTGATGGACAGCGCCATGCTGGGCGGCCCCTGTCCCCCCAGCAGTAACTCGGGCATCAGCGCCACGTGCTACGGCAGCGGCGGGCGCATGGAGGGGCCGCCCCCGACCTACAGCGAGGTCATCGGTCACTACCCGGGGTCCTCCTACCAGCACCAGCAGAGCACCGGGCCGACCTCCCTGCTGGAGGGGACCCGGCTCCAGCACCCGCACCTCGCCCCGCTGGAGAGCAAAGAGGATAAACAGAAAGGACACCCCCTCTAGGAGCCGGGGGCCAGGCCGGGGCAGCGTGGCTTAAGGCAAAACACTCGGCACTTCCTAAAGGAGAAGAGAGGAGGGCAGGGTGACACACCCCCTCCGTGTATAAATATTTACATGTTATGTCTGGTCTGAATGCACAAGCTCAGAAAGCTTGCAAAAACAAAACAAACAAACAAACAAAAAAAACACGTTTCTTTGTTGAGCTGTCTTGAAGGCAAAAGAGAAAAAAAATAATTTCTGCAGTAGTCTTTTGTTCCCAGTTGAGCTGCGTCGTGAATGCTTAATTTTCTTTTGTTTATGATGATTTCACTTATCTTTAAAGACATATTTGCACAAAACCTTTGTTTAAAGATCTGCAATATTATATATAAAAATATATATAAAATAAGAGAAACTGTATGTGCGAGGGCAGGAGTATTTTTGTATTAGAAGAGGCCTATTGAAAAAGTTGTTTTCTGAACTAGAAGAGGAAAAAAAATGGCAATTTTTGATGCCAACTCAGAAAGTGTGTATTACCTTGTAAAGAAAAAAAAAACTACAAAGCAGGGGCTTAGAGTTATTTATATAAATGTTGAGATTTTGCACTATTTTTTAATATAAATATGTCAGTGCTTGTTTGATGGAAACTTCTATCATGTTTGTTGAGACTTGGAGGAAGACAGGTCAGAGCTACAGAGTGGACCTCAGGCAGAGGGGTGCCCTGGGGTCTGGAGAGGCCCACCAGGGCTTCTGCAGCGCACATGCTTCTGTCTAGATAGGTTGTTGCCACATTATACATTCCCTACTGAAGGGGACACATTTCTTCCTTCTGGGCCAGAATAGCCTTTGGATGGCAGGCGAATCAGGAAAGTTCCCCCGGAGGCGCCAGGTTCCAGCTGGTGGATTTTGCCTTTCCCAAAATGAAAATAAACTGCTAACGAAGGAATTTTAGTTTTTCTTCCTCTTTTTTAAAATGCAAAGGTCCCATGGGAAGGGCAGGGTGCTGCTGGCAAGCTGGGGCTGCCCCCGTGCGTGCTGCTAGGGATGCTCTCGAGGGGCTGCTGGCTTGCTCCTGCAGAGTGCTTTGGTGATTCAACTGGCCCCAGCGTTTGCAGGCCAAGGTCAGTGCCAAGGTCAGTGCAGCGCACTGACTGCTAGGAAAGGCCTCAAGCGTGGCATTTGGCGTCCTCCCCATGGGCTTTGATTCACGTATCAATTTTGACCTAAGGGGCCAATAAACAGACCACCTGAGGTGACAGGTGACAGCCAGGTGTCTCCCTGGCATATATAAAAGGGTTAAACTGGGATGATGGTCAGACCAACACAAAGCCTGCTCCAGGCTTTAGAATTCCTTACCTCCCTCCCCACGTTTGCATTCCCTTCCCCATGGAAACAGCCACTGCTCATGGCTATCTGTGTCCTCACCTGCATCTTTCTCTGGTCAGCTTTGTCCAGCAGGTCCTTACTGGGCAGATTGGGACTGGCCGGACCCTTGATGAGGAGTAGGATTTGGCACAGGTGAATAGAGGTGACAGGAGACAAGAGGGGCCCTCGGGGTCCAGGGGGTGTGGTGGAGCTCGGGGTCTTCTCCCAGTGGACTTGCTACACACGAGGGACCCCTACCCCTGCAGATAGGGCAGGCTCCCACACTGCTGTCCCCTCTGGGCCTGGGAGATGTCCCCTCGTTTGGGGCAGAATGCTACCCAGTCAACTGACCTAAGAGAAGGATCTAGGAAGCGTGGGACATAAGCCACTTTGTCCCTGAAAACGGCTCAGAAGTTCTGACCGCTGGGCCTCTGTTTCGAGGTGTATTTTAAGAATGTGATGACCGCAGAACCTGGGGCCCGAGCTTTCTGCAGAAGTCCCCATTCCTCAGTAGCAGAGCCTGCCTCTGTGTGGGGCCTTGAAGAGGATTCTTTTCAAGGTCGTGCAGAGAAGTCAGTATAGCTTGCCCTGAAAGGTCCAGGGACACACAGATATTCCAGCGTAACCTTCCTTGATGGGAAGCGTCTCTGGTGCCTTAGTAAGGAAGCAATCACCCTCTCGTCCCCTGGCGGGACGTTCCTGGACAGTGCCTCACTCCCCGGGACTGGCATCCTCTCCCTTGGTTTACAAAGGGCTCCCCGTCACCCTCTAGCATCTTCACCCCTCTGTCCTGGGGAGGCGCACTCAGCGAGGCACCGGCCTCCTATCCCTGTGGTCTTCTTGGTCCAGGACTGTGCCTAACTCCCATCTGGGTCGAAAACCTAGAAAAGTGGGCTTCATTTGTACATGTGGCCTCAGCCACCGCCAGGGGAACCGTCCTGCTGTCCCTCTTGGGACAGGCTGTCTGAATCTTGTTGCTTCGTGGGGTGGCCTGTGTGTGCTGTAGTGAAGAGGGAGGGGGAGAGCGTGGCTTTGACCTCAGCTGGCCTGAGGGCAGGGCCCACCCCCACCCCTCTGGTTCCAACCAGTGTCGAAGTCCAGGGTCACTGGCCTTCATGCCCATGGATGACCGTTGCAAAACTTCAAGGAGAAGGGGGTTGGCAGGGCAGTGAACACCCCAGAAACCCGATGGGGTGTTCATCTGGAAACCAGGGCTGGAGAAGCTCCCCGCTTCCCCGCGGGCCCCCACAGCTCTGGGCACACTCTGCTTGCGGTGTTGGTGGTCACCTCATTATCTTTGAAGCACCCCTAGGAGACCACCCTTTTCCAGTGGGAGATTAGGTGGGGTCCTGAGAATGGCTGGTTGGAGGGGGACCAGTTGGTTTTGGGGTGCTGCTTCCTTCACCCCCCCAGTGCCCATGGGCGATCCCGATGTTTCCTCCAGAGAAACACTTTCTTCTCTGCAGAGCCGGGGTCTGTGCATGGACTTCCAGAGTGCACCAGGAGCCCCCATCTTTTCAAAAGCCCGATGTTTTTTGCAAAGAGTAAGCGACCCCTTTCCCCTCATGTAGCAAAAACCGGGGCAAGCCAGAACCGGGTCCGTCCCCTGTCCTATCCGCTGTCCCCGTGAGTTGTACGTTTCAGATAATTTTTTTCCCGTGTGCAACACAGCTTCCAGAACCTCAAAACGTCCGATGATATGGAAGGAAATGTGTCTGTTTTGTTTTGTTGCTTTGTTTTCCGGAAGCTGTGCTGGGAACCTCGCTGGGCCCTCAAGCTCAGAGGCCACGCGACTTCCCGCCGCCCGTCGCCCGCCATGCTTGCATGTTGCCTTCTGCCGATGACCGCTTCCTTTGCAGCCGTTTCGCGTTCTGTTAAGTGAAACTCCTGTAAGCTCTCCTTGCACGCCGGGTGCAGCCCAAGGGGCTGCTGCCTAAGACTCTGTATCTGGACGCCCATCCGCAGGCCTGGAGAAGCTGCTTGTTGTGTATCAGTGATCATTAGTGGCAATGATGACACTCTGAAAGCTGCAATACTTATACAATAAATTTTACAATTCTTTGGAACAAGGCTTCTCAACTTCTTTGCCTGTATTGCTCTTCTCCCTTCCGAACTCCCACCCCCTGCCACCTTCTAGAACAACACCAGGGTACATATAGTGGAGAGAGAGAGAGAGAGAGATCTCAGCGCTGCTTTGCAACTTTGAGTTGAGTGGCTCAACCTTTCTGTTTTAGCTCAGGAAGCCCAGTGAAAACACCTATTCCAACATTGTTCCAATAAAAAAAGGGTGGCTACTGGGGTTAATAGTTCCCAAAACATTGTATGCTTTTCCTCCCTCTGGGGAGATCATTATTTACCAATGCATGATGAAAATTCAGATAAGGTCTGAGAGCAAGGAAGTATCTTAAGTGGGTTTCTTCCAGAAGAACTGTGAGACGTGGCCTCGTGTGCAAGGGATGGATGGATTTAGGATGTGTCCTCCTGGGTTCAGGGGGTTGACTAAGGGAGGTCAGAGGGGGAAGAAAAGTGAGGGAAGGAGGTGGTTTTAGGTCAAGTCCCAGCTCAGTCTGTCCCTCCAGGGCCTGTGGGTCTCTGGGGTAGCTGCACCAGGAGAGATGGACACCCAGGCCCTCTGACTTCAGTGCATAAGACTGGAGCAAAGAGGTCCCAGAGTGGTCCACCCACTTGCCAGCCCTCAGCAATGCATGCGGAGTCTGGAGGAGGGGTGTGCAGACCCCTATAAAGGTTTCCAGGGATCCTGAGTGGGACCCCACAGTACCCACTACAGAAACTGTCTTAAATAGAGTCATCTTCCAAGTCCCATCAAGCCAATTCAGAGGTGGGGCCCAGGATGACTGCTATCTGGCCTCAACCAGGTTGGAGCTTCTGGCCCTCGCACCATGGGAGAACGCCGGCCCAAGGCCGCAGCCCACTGGACCAGGACAGCACTCAGCACGCATCTGCCTTGGCTTTCCTGTTCCCTCTTCCTGGTGGGAGAGGAGCTCAGAGGCGAGGATCTGGGGAGAAGCCAAAGACCTCCCCTCTCTAAGCACTGAGAGTCGGGGCCATGGGTGGTCCCTTCTAGTTTTGGAGTCTGAGTCACTCTGAGCTGCGAAGGTCATGCCCCTGCAGATCTTTGTCACCTGGTCTGTGGACTAGGGTTGATGGCGTGCCCGTGAGATGCTTGCCCTTGTGTCCACAGGTAAGGCCTGCAGGTGCCCAGCGGGGGAGGCACCGGCACGCGGGCGTCAGCTGCTCTTTCCAGGAACTCGGGCTCAGGGTGGGGTTCCTATGCTATGAGCAAAGGCTCCCTGAGCCTCCTGGACCCGTTTGCAGGCCCTTCTCCCAGGAGTCAGGATGGAGCAGGGAGCTTTTTCCAGCCATGGAGGGGAGTCTCGGGCTCCAGCCAGGCAGGACCTCTCCCAGAAGTACAGCTGGAGCAGTCAGCCGCTCAGCTCCAAACTGGCAGTGAGGGCAGCTGAGACAGCACGGGCAGGGAGCACGGGCAGGGAGCACGGGCATGGCCACCCTTCCCAAAGCTGGCGGCTCCACATTCCCAACAGCTCGCCTTTCACTTCCCTGGGTTTTTTGGTGGTTTCTATTTTCTTTTTTTTAACACTCAGGCTGGCTGCAGGGAGGGCCCTTGCCACAGACCCCCAGGCTTTGTGCTGGTGTTAGAAACGCACGTGCTCACCAGCACCTCTGCCAGCAGGAGAACGGCCACAGGAGCCAGTGGGTGGCCCACGGAGGCTGCGTTCCAAGCTTGGAGATGGTGCTCCCCCACCCAGGGTGGGGGTTACCTCCAGATAAACCCAGGTAAGCTGAAAATACGTAAGTGTCTGGTGCCTTCTGAGAAACTTCTGGGGTCTGGTTGGAGCAATGGGGGATCTCCTGAGCTTGTCCATCTGGCCAGAACCCTGTCCCCCTTCACTGCCTCTGACGTCCCTCTCCCTTTCCTGGATGTGGGTGGGGAGCACTTCCTAATCAGCAGGGGCCCCTCCTCGCCTCCACCATCCGGCCTGGGGCCAGGCTGACCCCCCCCCAGGGGTACCCCAATCTGGTGGGGGTTGGGAACACCCTCAGTTCCTTGGAGGAAGCCTCAGGAGGACGCTGACACTCGGGAGCCCACAGATGCCCCAGGAGAAAGCAAATGGGGTGCACCTCTGGGCTTTCTCACCACGTGCCTGTGTCACCACTGCCCTCTTGCCCAGAGGCCCTTCGCTCAGCCCCTTGGCTGTCCTGACCTCCTCCAAGCATGGGGACCCGCTCAGCCAGCACCTCCTCCAGGAAGCCTCCGGGATGCCCAGGCTTCTCCATGCCGTCGCCACTGACACTCGCTGCATGTGGCCTCCATGGCCCCCCAGGGTGCTGAGCTGCCTGAGGCCAGCCCCAGACTCCTAGCCATCATCCAGAGGGGACACACCCCCGCGCAAGCAGGCCTGCACTCCCCAGCTGCCTCCATCTTCCGCCCCATCTCCACCCAGGAAACGGAGGCCAGAGCACTCAGCCGCCTGCCGCATCAGCTTCCAAGAGTCGGGTGCGCTATCCCAGCGTCCTGTGCTGCCCCCCCACTCCCCGCACTTCCTCAAAGTCTCCACTTCCTCAAAGTCTCCAAGTGACAGTCAGGCCAGCAGGCCTGCACTGCCAGCTTCCCCACCCGGGTCAGAATGAGCCCTCTCACACTCACCCTGGGGGCCAGGAACAGCTCCCTTAAGCTTTGTCCAGGGCTGGGGGCTTCTGGCTACAAATGATGGAAAATAAGCATCCAGTGGTGTGAGCCCCAAGGAAACGCACTAGTTTTAAAGGGAGTGCACGGCCTGCTGGACCCTGCTGTGTGCATCTGCCCTCTAGAGCAGGGGCCAGCATGCTGCAGCCCAGACACCAACCCTCCAGCTGCCCACTGCCAGCCTTTGTAAATAAAGTTTTATTGGACACTAGCCACAACAGTTTAATGATTCAATGTTTACGGCTGCCTTTGTGTTTCAAGGATGGAGTTGAGTGGTTAACTACAGATACCTACCACGTGGCCCAGAGAGCCGGAAGTATTTGCTAAGTGGCCCTTTGCTTTAGACTCCCACATGGCTGCAAGCTGGCTGCTACTGCCCCAGACATCACGCTCAGACACAGAAAAGGGGGATTCTTTCTTCTCTGCAACATTTTAAAGAAAGTTTTAAAGACATATTTTATTTTCATAACAGGGTTCATATTTAACAGAAAAATCGAGATGATAAGGTGTCCCTATATCCAGTTTCACATATGATCAGCACCTGGAACCAGCGTGCTATATTTGTCACAATTAACAAATCAATATCAAAATGACCTCTAACTAAAGCCCCGACTTTATGCAGAATTCCTTAGTTCTTCCCCCTCTGTGTTCGAGGGTTCCATCTAGAAGTTTCCACCAAGATTAGTTCTGTGTCAACCTCCAACCTCCTCCCATTCCTCTGGGCTGTGACAGTCTCCCAGCTGTCCCCTGTGTTTGAGGACCTAAGTCCCTCTTGGCACTGCTTGGCACCCCGTGGAAGCCCCTTACTGTCTCCTTACCTTGGGGTCATGGTATGGGGAGGAGCCAGAGAGAGGAACACCTTATCACTGTGGCCAGGACACACCGTCCATGTGGCCTGTCACTGCGGAGGTTGGCCCTATTCCCCTGAAGGAAGCGTCATCTGCCAAGGTCCTCACCTTCCCACTGCACTCTTAGGAAGGGAGTCACTGAGCCCCGCTCACTAGGAAGGAGCGGAGGGCTGATCCCCACCTCCTGGGACGAGGAATCTGCACAAATCGTTTGAAATTCTTCTTCATAAGCGACTCTTCAGTCACTCCTACCCGTGTGGACGCAGCCATGCTCATTCAGTTCCTCGAGCTGGAGCCCAACGTCTTCGTTCTGCTGCTCAGATCACTCCAGCTTTGGCCAGTTGGCCCCTCTGTCCCCGTGACCCCAGTCCACCTCATGGGCTGAGTCGTCAAGGCCAGGTGCTGTGCTTAGTGAGCACCCTTACTGTGGGGCACCCTTACTGTGGGGCATCCTCCGCCTTGACCACCGTTTCCCCCAGGGCTCCTTTGACAGGGAAATCGTGCTGGGAACCGAGGTCAAGGTCCTGGTGTGCTTGTGGCAACCGAGGTGCCCTGACTTCCAGGCCCCCTCAGGTGCCGGGGCCAGGAGACACGGGTGCGTCTGCGGACCCGGGTTGGCCCCTCCGTTGGCTTGTCTGCACCCTCCCCGCCACAGTGGAAGGCCATTCTCGGCTGAGGGACTGCTCAAGACCAGCAGGACACATCCTTGTCCCCTTGTCCACCAGAGCCAGAGCTGTCCGGCAGGCAGGGCCCTTGCCTTCGCCCTAGCAGACTTCACTCATGTCTGAAGTCACTTAGGTTGGTAGCTGTCCCCTTTCCGTGAGGCTGTTTTGTACGCTTGGCAAATTCTGCATTCATCATGGGATCCCCCAACATCCTGGTTAAAAAAAAAATGAAATATATTCAATTTCATTTTTAAATTTTTTTTTCTTTTAGCTGTAGATGGACACAACATATTTATTTTGGTTATTTATTTCTGTGTGGTGCTGAGGATGGAACCCAGTGTCTCACACGTGCGAAGCGGGCGCTCTGCCACTGAGCCACAGCCCCACTCTCAATTTCCTTCTCTGTGTTGTAAAGATCTACAGGTTTTGGTAAACACGTAGGTCATTTATCTACCACTACAGGGTCATTATGGAATAGTGAACTGCCCTTTAAAAGATCCCTTTCACGTCACCTACTTAACCGTCTCCCCCACCAGGACCCTGTTCTCAATGTCATTGTAGTTCCACGTTTCAGAGAATGCCACGTCCCTAGAGTTATATGGTACGTGACCTGTTCCCACTGGCTTCTTTCATTTAATAATATGCATTTTAGATCCATCCGTCTCCTTGTCATGGCTTATCAGTTTGTTTCCTTTCATGGCCAACAGCATTCCGTATGTGCCCTATTTGATTTATCCCTTCACCTACCAAAGGACATTTTTTTGTTGCCACTTTCTAACGAGGACCAGAGCTGCTAGGACACTCCCACGCAGAGTTCTGTGGGCACAGGTATCAAGCCAGCTAGGTCGGTACCAGCTACATGACCTCCGGATCATACGATCTGTTGTGAGCGGGTCTTGCGAAGGGCCAGCTTTGTCTAGGTGGACGCTACCATGTCTGGCTGTTCCAGCACTCTCTCTCCTACATCGAGCCCCCCTGCTCCTTTGTCCAAAATCAGTTGCTGGTATGGGTCTTTCTCTAAGCCTTTATTCCGTTCCACTGATCAATTTGTCAATTCTTACGCTTCCTAGTAAGTCTTCAGCTCAGATGCCCCAGACTGTTCTTGTTCTCTTCGGTGCTGCGGGTCTATTGCTTTCAATATCTGTTGAATAGTTCTCTGTGATGGAGATGGCACTAAGTCGATGGGTCGAGCTGGGAAGCCCTGTCTTCTTCAGGACCTGGGATTCTGGAATCTCCTGATCCATGAACACAGGCTGCCCATTTACTTAGATCTTCTTGGATCTTCCATCAGAGTTCCATAGTGCTGGGCATAGCCACCTCACGCACACTTCGTGCCCATTTCTCTTACAGATGGGGCTACGGTGTGTCTATTGTTTCTTCATTTCCAACCCCAGCTGGTCACGGTAGGTGTGTGGGAAAGCCGCTGCCTTTTGTATGTTTTGCTTAAGTTCTGAAACATTCTTACCATCACCTCTGGGTTCTGCGAGGTTTTATTTTTTGCCATTGTCATTTCTTTGGGATTTTATACACAGATCCCCCCGTCAGCTATGAGCAGAAGCAGTTTTATTTTTTCCTTTGTTATCTGTTTCTTTTCTTTTCTTTCTTTTTTTTTTTTTTTTGGTTCGATTTGGGTTTTATTACGCTGCCTGAGGCTTCCAGTGCAGTATGGAGCAGAGTGGAGTCGGGGGGGACAGCCTTGCCTTGATCCTGATCTGGGGAGCAGTTTTTCACCACTAAGCATCATGTGAGCTTACGGCTTTTGTGTAAATGTTCTATGTCAGCTGGAAGCGGTTCTTTTCTCGTCACTGGGCTGCTTTTGCAAAATCATAGGCTGGGGGCTTATAATCAATGCACTTATTTCTCATAGTTCTGGAGGCTGGAAGTCCAAGACCAAGGTGCCAGCAGACTTTGTGCCTGGGGAGAGCCCTTCTTGGTTTACAGACAGCTCTCATTTTTCCATGTCCTCTCAAGAGGGAAGGGTCAGGGAATCATCTTTCCAGGATCCTCAGATTTTTTATAAGGGCACTAATACCAATCACGGGACCTTGGCCCTCATGAGCCAATCACCTTCCATGGACTCCACCTCCTAAAACCACCACCTTGGGGATGAGAAGGTCAACATATTAATTCAAGGGCCACAAGCATTCGGTCCATCAGACCTTCGATCCTACCTTTTATCAAAGATGAGTGATGGGTGTTGCCAGATGCCTTTCCTGTGTCCCTGGTGTCATCCTATGGTTCTTATCTTTAGTCTGTTGATGTGAACGATGTGGTTAGAACTGAACTTGTATACCTGCAGTCCATCTCTCTGGGTTGTGGTGAATACTGTTTATATACGTTGCTGAATTTGATTTATTTTTGTTTGGCTGAAAAGCTCTGCTTCTATCTTCATTAAAGATATAGGTCTGTAGTCTTTGTTTATGGTAATCATTTCCTATTTCTGTATATGATATTGGCAATAGGGGAATGGTAGCCTCATAGAAGGAGTTAGCTAACTACTTTCTGGAAGAGATTGTGGGAAATTGGTGATTCTTCCTTAAATGTTTAGCAGAATTCACCAAATAACCCATTGGGGCCGGGGTTATTGGTTATAAATTAATTTGTTTATTTATCAATATAGGCACTCAGGTTAGAGAGGTAATATATAGGTATTCCGTCCAAGTTACCAAGCATGTAGGGATAAGGACTTTATTTGGTATTCCACTGTCATCCTCCTAATATCCAGAAGATCAGTAATGATGACCCTTCTTTTTTCTCTGACATTGGTAGTCCATGACTCCTCTCTTTTCCTTGACGAACTTAGCTAAATGTTTGTCGGCTTTGTTGATATTTTTAATGAACCACTTTTTGGTTTTGCTGATTTTCTTAATCGCTCTCCTGTTTTTATTTCCCATGGTCTCTGCTCTCACTTTTCTTATTTCTCTCCTCTCTGTGCCTTAGGCTGACCCTGATCTCCTTTGCATAGTTTCCTGAGGTGTTAGCCTAGACTATGAATTTGAGACCTTCCTTCTGTTCTGATCTATACGTTTGAGTGCTATGAATTTCCCTGAAGGAACTGCTTTAGCTGTATCTCATACATTTTAGCATATATTTATTTTCATTCATCTCAAATTATTTTCTAACTTTCCTTACCATTTTTTTCCTTTATGCATTTGTTATTTAGGAGTTGTATAGTATCCAATTATGTGGGGATTTTCCAACAATCCTCTGTTACTGGTTTCTAGACTAATTCCATTGTCATCTAAGAACCCACCTTGCATGATTTCTATTTTTTTCAATGTGCTTAGGTGCATTGCATGGCCCAGATGTGGTCCAGCCTGGTGAATGTTCCAGGAAAGCCTGAGAAGAATTCATTATTGGCTGTTGGATAGAGAATTCTACAAAATGCCAATTATATCAAGGTGATTGGTAGTTGTACCTATCAACTGTATAATTGTTGGTTTTCTGCTTTCTTGATGAATCAGTTATTAAAGAGAGGTACAAAGAGTCCTACTATAATAGTTTATTTCTAGTTCTTATTTCATTTATCTCAGTTTTTGACCTACATATTTTGATATCCTATGTTAGGTGCATGCATCTTGGGAAATTATCCCTTTAACTGCTATGTAATGACCTTGAAAACCTACCCTGTTCTGAAGTCTATGTTTTTGAAATTAATATGCCTATTCCAGCTTTCTTTCAACCAGTGTTCATGTAATATATATTTGTCTATTTATTTACTCTTAGACTGAGGTTTATGCTTCAAGTGAGTTTCTATGGACAACATATAATATTTTTTAAGTTTATCCTGGCATTGTTTGTGTTTTAATTGATTTATTTAAACCATTCATATTTAAAGTGATTATTTATATATTTGAACTACTATCTACCATGGTGTAATTATTTTCTCATTGTTGTACTTATTCCTTATGTCTTTTTTAGTCTTTCCCTTTTTTTGACTTCTCTGATTGTAATTGATAATTATGAAAGATTTCATTTCCCTTAATATATTAACAACACTTTGTTTAAGAAAAAAATAGTGATTGTCCTAGAGTTCATGATATACAACTATCCTCAGTCCAATTTCTGAAAATGCTATACCACATTTTTAGAAAATGAGGTTCTTCATCTGCCTGGGCTGCCATAATAAAAAGTCAGAGATGGGAATAAACAGTATGCCGCAGTCCGGCTGCAGCAAAATTACCGGGGGTGGGGGTGGGGGTGATGAACAACTTGTGTAGATCGATACAGCAGGAGTGGGAGCCGTTTATTGCAGGACAGGAGGGGTATATATACATTCCACACAGCTTATCTTAATTAGCATAAACTAGATACAGCAGTCAACCAATCAGGAATCTCCACACTTAATGGCTCGCTGGCGTTACTTCACAAACCACTCCCTCTGGCATTTTGCCAGGTGCCATCCAGACTTGTTTACAGACCCTAACATTTTCCAGGCGCCATCCTGACTTGTTTACAGACTGTAACAACAGTAGAAATTTATTTTCTTGGATTCCAGAAGCTAGGAAGCCCACGACCAAGATGCTGACCAGCAGGGCTCCTGGCCAGGGTTCTCTCTTTGGGTTGCAGATGGTTGACCCCTTGCTATGTCCTTACATCGGCCTCGCTCATCTCATAGGTCAAAGAAAAGTCGCAGATGACCAGTTTGCTCTACTTTCTCTTATTGGAAGGACAACAGGGATCACATCCAAGTTGTTCACACGTCAGAGCTGAAAACAGAAGCTCCCCTGCATCTCTCTCTTAACTTTTCATTTAAACCATTAAGATATAAGTCACATACCATAAAAATCACGTTTCATAAACACGCAATTCAACAGTTTTTAGTATATTTACAAAGCTGTGCAGTCATACCCACTAGTTCCAGGACTTTCTCAACATGAACTCCCCCCGCCCCATGGCAGTGCTCCCTCTCTTCCCTCTCCCGGCCCCTGGCAGCCATGAGTCTACTTTCCATCTCCCCGTATTTACTTATTCTGGATATTTATAAAAGTGGAGACATGCACGATATGGTGCCTTGTGTCTGGTTTCTTTCACTTAGTGAAATATTTTCAAGCTTTGTTCATGTGATCCAGTGAAACAGCTCTTTATTTTTGGTTGTTGTTGAATAGTTTTCTGTTTACCATATTCTGTCTGTCTGTCCATTCATCAGTTGGTGGGCATGTGGGCAGTTTCCACTTTGGGGCTGTCTTATAAATAATGCTGCTATGAACATTAATGGAAAGTGTGCCCGTGACAGATGCTGCCTTGCTCTTGGACGCAGACCCGTGAGCAGACTCCGTGGATCACACGTTGATGTTGCGTGCAGCGTCGTAGCAGCCCCGTTCACCGTCCACCAGCAGGGAGTGAGGAGTCCAGCTTCTCCACATCCTGGCCAGCATTTGCTCTCTCTCCTTTCTTCTTAGACGGCCATCCGAGAGGCTGTGGCACTTCAGTGACGTTTGGGTCTGCGTTTCCCTAATGACCAATGGTGCTCTGAATCTTCTCACATGCCCCTTGATCTTTTATACATTTTTGTAGAAAAGTCTCTTCAGTGCTTTGCCCACTTGGACAGTTTGTCTTTATTAAGTTATTTGCATACTCTGCATGGAGCTCCCTGGTGCAGGGCACGGGGGCACAATCAGCACAACTGAGGCTTTGATGGGTCTTGGCTCTGGAGAAAGGGTCTCAAAGTCCACCAACACAGGACATGTAAAACATCAACCGCAAGTGATCGAGATAGCCGTGTCAGCAAGCTGCTGCTACCTAACAAGCCACCTCAGGACTCGGTGGCTTCAGGAGCCCTCACACACTGAAGAGGCAGTTCTGCTGACCGGAGCCAGTGTGCCCTCTCCTCCAGGCTCAGTTGTCCTCCTGGTCAGCTCTGGGATGGTGGGTGCTGCTGTTCCAAGTGGGCCTCAGCACTGCCTCTGCTCCTGTGGTCCCTGGCCCTCCAGCAGGCCTTTCACATGGCAGCTGGGCAAGGGTCCCACAAAGAGCAGAAGCTCACAAGTCCCCTTGATGTCTAGCTGAGACCCAGGACATTCTATTTGCCAAGGAAGCCCCAGGCTGGCCCAGGTCCGAGGGAAGGGAACACAAGCCACCTAATGATGGAGGCTCTATAAGGTCCTCTTGCTGAGGGCACAGGGTGGGGGGATTGCTGCCCTCTCCCCTCGGGAACCAGCACTTTCCATGTCAGTGCCGCCCTGTACCAGACCCAGGCTCCTGGTAACTGGCAGGCAGTACTGGTGTCACCCACAGTGTCCAGGTCAGGTCAGGAATCCTTGGCCCAAAGAGCTGCTCAGTCTGTGCAAGCAGGTCTGTGCTCTGAAGCCCAGGGGGAGGTGCTACCGTTCTGATCTTGACCGTCCCCAAATGCCCATGTGTTAAATGCCTGGTCCCCAGAGTGGTGCCGCTGGGAGGCACCAGGGAACTTGGGAGATGGAACTTGATGCAAGGTCCTTTAGTCCTTGGGGTGTACCCTCAAAGGGAGCTGTGGGACCCCATCCCTTCCTGTTCTCTTTGTCCTCCGTCTTGTGACAGACAGAAGTTTTGCTTTCCCAGTCCCTCCCCCACACTGCCACCCAGCTCCCCACCCAAGGGCAAAGCAATAGCCCTGCTGATCTTAGATGGAACCTTTAGAACTGCGAGCTGGATAAACAGTTAGTCTTTCTAAACTAGTTGTCTCAGGGGTTTTGTCACAGTGTCAAGAAGCCAGCACAGGAGGCTTCTGAGTCCGTGCCCTTAATGGTGGCATAGCTCACTTCCTCTGCCAGTTCCTCTGAGTTGGTGTCACACTGAGCACTTTCCTGGAGTAGCACGTAGCCCTTACCCCCTTGGAGGCAGAGATGGCCACTGCCTTCAATTTTTAAATGAGGAAACTGAGGTTCAGGGAGGCGACTCCCCTTGAGCATGATCAGGTGAAACAGAAGACAGGATGGGGACCAGAGACAGCCTGAGCCTGACCCTGGCACTCTCCCCTCCACCAGGTCCCAGGGCACACCCAGGTGGCAGACAGAGCTCTGGCCACCTGCCTGTGGTGAGCTGGGTGTCCTCTGCAGTCTGAGTCCTGGCTTCCATGGGCCTGGCAGGCACAGCTGTCCAGCAGTTCCCCCAGGGAGTGCCACACAAGGACCCTCGTCCCTCCCACATGCAGGGGACCTGCGGAATTCTGCTTTGCAATTAGTTTTATGAAGGTAAAGCAGCAGGTGCCCAGCTGTCCCCCAGGCCCTCGCTTCATTCTCAAGGTGCCACCGAGGTCCTGCTCCCCCCCTCTGAGGGCTGCCACTTCCTCTTCAAATAGCAGAGTCCCTCCCGCTGTGGTTCATCAGCCTGCAGGCTGAGCTGGTGCCTTCCTGCTTAAACAGAGGGGGGTGGGCAGCCCTGCCCCTGCCCCAGCACAGACCCACCCTTCCTTGGGAATCCTTTTGTGATTACCTTTGGGACTCCATCTGCATCTCTATTTCTGACTCCACATGTGGTGAGAAGGGGTCTGGACTCCCTGCAGTGACCTGGCCTGGCCTTGGCTCACCTGGGCCACCACCCATTTCATTTCCTGTCCACCTCAGTCCAGCTCCTGGGAACCAATGGCACTCAGATTCAACCCTGCAGCATGGTTGAGTCACCTGTGGCTCTCCGGGGCTTGTCCCAGCAGTGTAAACGACTGAGTTCAGGCATTATCATTTTCACACAGGGCTGTGCACTGGATCGCATCCCCCAGATAAGTTCAGATGTCAAAGCCCAACCCCACGGTGATGGCATTTGGTGATGGGGTCTTCGGGAAGTGACTAGGTGAGGATGGGAGAGAGGCCCTCCTGATCAGGTCAGCACCCTAATAAACACAGACACCAGACTCCTCCCCATCACTTGAGCACCCACCGAGAAGGAGGCCATCTGCAGGTCAGGAAGAGCACCCTCATCAGACCACCCATGCAAGCACCCTGATCCCAGACTTCCATTCTCTAACACAGTGAGAAAATAAATTTCTATTGTCTAAGCTACCCAGTCTATAGCACTTTGTTATAGCTGCCTGAGCTTTTCTACGCACACAGGTAATCCATGTTTATTATAGAAAGAAATTAGGAAGAACAGAATACAAATCACCAATGAATCACTGAAAGGTGATTCACACTCTTCTGTGATACATAATCACAAATATCTTAAAATGGAAGTATATTTTCCCTCAATGCACTGTGAATACCTCTCCACACCAATAAACACAGTTCTACATTCGGTTTTCTCATAGCTCAGAGCATTTCATTAGGAATGAATTCTATTCATTAGGAATAGATTTCCTAATTTGGTACCTGATCCCCCTGGGTTGGGTATCTAGGTTGTTTGTATTTCCTCCTTCATCTTTATAAACAACCTGTGATGGAGAGCTGGTGTACACCTCTCAGGATGAACACAGTATTGTCTCCTTAAGAAACTCCCGGTATTAATGGCCAGGTAACTCCTAGTGAGCAGCCCATGCCTAAGGGTGAACAAGTAGAAGCTACAACGAAGCATGTGACAGAGGACTCTGGACTGACTATATTCTCTCAAAACTGTTTCCGGCCCTAGATGTTCCCCAGTGATCTTGAACCAGCTAAGGCAGCCTCTTGGTTTCTTGTCTGATAAAATAAGTTTCTATACCATTTTGAATTAACTGTAACTTATTAATCAATTCTTTCTGAAATCGATGGCCAAACCCAATTATCCTTGGTTTTAGCAAAAAAGGGAACTAAAAGCAGCATGCCAAAGTTGAGCTAGATCATAAGCTGCCAGGCCCATAAGTACACAGGGCTACGACCGGTGACTGTGTCCACCATCCAAGTCCCGCCCTCTGCTGATTTCCTGTTCGCCTTCTTACTCTGAACTCCAGGGAAAGGAATTGGTCAATCCCCCCAAGCAACAGTCCCAGAATCCAATCTCATTGGCCCGGATTGGGGCGTGTGCCCATCCCTGAGCCAATCACCACAGAGGAGGGAATGGAGTGCTCTGATTGGTCAGGCCCTGACTGCGGCTGGAGGAGCGCGCTGAGAAGGCAGAGCAGGATCCGGCTCCGCGAGGAAGGCACCAGGCAGCTCGCCCGGCGGACCGCACCACCCTGGGCGTGATGCATCCCGTGGGAGCGAAGCGCTTGTCCTTGTCCCGCCGCCACGCCGCTCTCGCCCGCGCAGACCGGTCCCCAGGGTCTGCTGCTCTTCCGCGGAGCTCGCGAGGATCGCGCGCCGGCTTCCCCGCGAAGTGGCGGCCCGGGCTGAACGTCCCGTGGGAGAAGAACGTGCCAGCCAGCGAGCGAGACGGAACACGCGGGCGCCTGTGCCAGATCCCGCGGTGTTTGCTCGAGCGCTTTGTACAGTTGCTTGGAAGAAGAGAACTTCTAAAAATAAAACCTCCCGAAAGCTTCGCGATCGGTTTGGAGCAAGTGATGGGTTTCAGTGTGCAAATAAATTCAAACAAACACATCTGTACGTGCACACACATGAGCCACCGCGTGTGTGCATGTCTCTGCGTGTGCACATCTCTGTGTGTGTGCATCAGTGAATGTGTGCGTGAGTTTCTGTAGCCATGGAGTGCAGCACGTGTGTCTCTGTGTGTGCATGCCTGTGCACACACACTGTGCACCTTCCCCTCTGGTTCTTCTTCCCCCTCCTTGCCATGCCTGACAACTCTGAGAGCAGAGGCTGGAATCATCATGTTCAACTTATTAAAAAGCTTTTATTGAGCTCAAAATAGTTGTTTATCTTTAAAAGCATCTAACCTGGTTGAGTTTTAAATGAATTTTTTTTTTTTTAACTTCTGGAGAAAGATTCCTTCCTCCCTGTCCTTTACAGGAGTCATCCAAGCATGGGGTTGGGGACTGTGGCTCTGTGGTCATTTGGTCTGGATTCAAATCCTCCCCACTGCCCGCGGCACCCAGCTTTCACCCCAGGGCATTAACCACTCAAGGCCTAAGTTCCAAGAGGAGTAATTGTTTGTGATAAGAACTGTGACAAATGCCATCTGTGCCCATCCTTTCCCCTTGGCCTTTTCAGTTTCTGTCCTTGTGGGACAACTTCCCCCTGAGATCACCTGTGTCTTGCTGCCTGGGGTCTCCTCTGATCTCAGGATCTTCCTCTGCCTATCACACACCAGACCAGAAGGGCCTCATTTGCCCAGTCCCTTTGCTCTTGTGGGTCACCCAGGCGTATTCTCTGAACCGTCTGGCAGTCTTGAGTAGGACTGAGCTCTGGTTGCCCACAAGGTGGCCAGCCACACCCTGTACTGGTCTGGCCCTGCCCTGTCCCTCACCTCCTCTGACCTCTCAGCCTTGTCTGGGGCCGCCTCCCAAACAACCCAGTTCACTCAGATGGGTGCCCAGCCCCTTCAATGAACAGGAAAGGGAGGGAGAGAACTTGGCTGGGAAAGGGCTCCCGGAGAGGCGCCGAGAGGGTCCTGCAGACGTGCGGGCTCCACGTTCCCGTTTTTTTTAAACATGAATGATGTTTAATGTATATCCCAAATACCATTCCAACATGAAACGACTATTAAAACTTACTAGGAGAAAATTCTTAAATTCCCCCTCTCTTCTAACTGGTCAGTTGTCTACACTTCCAAGGGCCGCCTGGGGCTGTGCTCCTGGGCACGCTTGGCCCCAGCATCCTCGGACAGTGAGGACCACAGTATCCCTCCTGACGGGCCTCAGGTCCTGCCAGGAAGCAGGGGGTCCAGCCCAGGAAGCCTGCTCCGCATCTGTGCAGAACTGTGACCACACCCACATTCCATGCTGGACCCTGCCCAGCGGCCTAGCCTTGGACTTCATCTTTGTCACCCACCAGCTCTGTCATGTCAACCAGTTCCTTTGGCAAACTCTCCCGGCTCCTGTTTTCTTATCTATAAAATGCAGACTTGGTAATCATTACCCGCTGGTCAGGGTCACTCTGAGACTTTGGTAAAATCAGGAGAGGCCAGGGAGCAGGCATGGTCAAGCTCCCGGTGGAGACACGTTCTGTCCTTTACCAAGTCTCTCAGGGAACACCTTTGTGTCAGATTTCTGAGCAGGAGACCCACTTTACACGGAGAGCCACCGGTGAACACGCGGAAGTGCTCACAACGGCAGCACCTCCCCCACCCCCAGTCTGGTGAAACCAGGGCCCTGCCTCTGGAGGATGGGTCTCCATTTCTCCATCTTACCTCCAGGCATGGAAGTCAGAACACCAGGCCCACATGAGGGTCCCCAAAAGCTCGTGTGTGGGACCACGAAGAAGGCTTGGAGGTGACGCGATTGGATTATGAGAGCCTTAACCTGGTCGGTGAACTGGGTGGTGACCGCAGGCAGGTGGGCTGTGGCTGGAGGAGGTGGGCCACTGGGGGTGTGCCTTTGGGTTTATACCTGTCCCTGTTCTCTCTTCTTGGTGGCCATGTGTTCTCTGCCCTGCACTTCGGCATCTCCTCAGGCACAGAGCAAGGCAGTCGGCCATCGATGCTCTGAACCTCTGAACCCTGAGCACCGAAGCTTCTCCTCCTCTAAGTGTTCTTGCCAGGTCTTTAGGTCACAGTGAAGAAGCAGGCTGCTGAAACAGAGTGACAGTCCGAACCTCAGGCCCACTGATGCTTCCCGAGCCCTAAAATGTCTGAGCTCCGGAATATACAGAGAAAAGGAAAACCATCACAGAATCAGAATCAGTCAATGTCTGATTAAACATGTAGAAAACCTAACAATGAGTCAAGTCCATTAACTGTCCCATTCAGTCATGGAAAAAATCTCACAGCACTCCATTGTACTTGAAGAAGAGAATTTACAGGAGAGATTTTATCCTTTGCTAAGAATTTCCAAGAAGAATGCTCAGTGGAGAGATTGTGCCAGTGGAATTAATTGAATTTCTTTAGACAAATAATTTGGAAAGCAGAATTATTATTTTTTTAAATCAATTTTAAAATAAAAGTTTTCAAATAAAATTTAAATTTTAAAATAAAAGCTTTGAGTTTATTTCCTCACAGTCATTGTAAAAAGAATAGGGGAGAAGGAGGTGGCTGTGAAGACTGTCCCTCCATGGGACACCACAGCCTCGATGGCCTTTCCTCACCCCACCCACCTCCTGCCACCTGCTCCCCCAGCATCCAGGGCCACCTCCCTGACCTCCAGCTTGCCCTTTCTTTGCTCCAGGTGATCTCCAGCTCTTCCCAGGCCTTCAGGGCCCTGGCCTGTCCACCCCCAACCTCACACTCACTGCGGCAGGTACTATCGGTGCCCACCTGGGTCTCACTTACCAGCCAGTGCTGCTGGGGTGGTAGAGCCCTCAGGCTTCAGCTGGTCACACTGTTTATCCCAGGAGGTGGGCAACATGGTCTCTTCTGCAGCCAGAGTGGGCAGGAGCCAAGAGCCAGCGGAGGAGCCGTTCTCCCACCCAGCAGGGCTCAGCAAGTGGCCTGATTAAAATAAATAAGTAAATAAAAAAGGCCCAGGAACTATCTTGTGAGTCAGGAAATAGACAAATGAGATGCTTTGTCACCAAGGCTGGGGTGGCACACAACAATAGGGCCAGCTCTTGTCTACTGAGCAGGGCTGTGTGCTCTGTGCACCATAGGCCCTCCCACGTGGCCTTGCAAGGACCCCATGAGGCAGGCACCAAAGGGAGCCTCTGAGGCCAGGAAGAGCAGAGACTTGCCAAGGCACAAAGCTAAAAAGTGGGGGGCCCAGGACCAGAAACTCAGGTCCATCAGACTCCAGTGGACTCAGGATGCTGGAGTCCCCACCAACAGCTCTGCCGTGACGGACAGAGAGCAGAGCCAGGGCCACTCCTTTGGGGACTGCTAACTTGCCAGTCTTTGTTCCTTGTTCTCCAGGAGAGCCAGAGACCTTGGACAACCCAGGCCCCCCTCAGGTCTTGGGGCTCCGACCTTTGCCCCTGATGATGACACTCTGCCATCCGTACTTGGTGCCTTTCCTCCTCCTCCCCTAGGAGAATTCACAGAGGAATCTCAAGATAACTCCCCGCTGCCTGGTAGAGGGTTGGGTTTTGCCAACACAATGTGAAGTAAAAATATCTCTCTTTTAAAAAGGAGTCGGAGAAAAACTCAAAGACTAGAGATCGGTAACATGTAATTATCATCTGGTTTGGGCGGAGAGTTCTAATAGCTTCCAGAAAAACACCAGCCATGGAAAAGGAGCACACTTTCCAAGCAGAGAGAGGCCCGCTCAGCAACAGCGGCGCCATCTTGAAGTCTGGACTTGCAGGCGCTCTCCAGGTGGCGAGGAGGATGGGCCGCCCTGCCTGCTCCTGTCCTCTCTGGCCACCCACACGGGACGGGAGTCTCTGAGCAGGAAGATGCTGCTTTGAACTCAGCCTCCATGGGCCTCCACGGGCTCAGAACAGATCTGCAGAAGAGCCCTGAAACACCAGGAACAGCCAGACCTCTGCCAATAGCTGTTGTCCCCTATTTTAATGTAATAGAACCCCAGTTTTAGCTGGGCACATGGTGGCCCAGAATACAGACCATCTTTCCCAGCATCCCTTGCAGGTAAGGATCACAGAACTAGTCTCTGACCAACGGGATTATTAGTGGAAAGTATGGGCAATTTGCAATGTGTGTTCCAAAAGGGGAGATACCTGCCCTTCTTCCTTTTACTCCTTCCTGCTGGAAGGAATGCAGATGTGAGGTTTGGAGCTCCAACAGCCATTCTTGAACTTAAGGCAAACCCGGGAATGGAGGTTGCTAAAGGTTGAGAAACAAAGGGAGCACACCACTTGTGGACTGCCCTCTAGACTGCAAGAGGAAAAAGAACGACATCTGTGCTGTTGAAGCCACTGCTATCTAGGCTTGAAGACAACTCTCATGGTCAAAATTAGCTCCCAATTTTCTTAAATTGAGAGGAGGAACACAAGCTAATTCAAATCTTTAAAAGTGAGCATCCCACTCAGTGTTGTAGACACTCTCAGCAGATTCATGGCTTCAGCTGCAGATGTGCGAGGAAGGCAAAGGTGGGACCCGCCCACATTAAGTTGTTTTGTTCTCTTTCTTGCTTTTTGCCTGTTTGTGGCAGGGCCTATAGTTGTGTTATGGAACCGCAACACATACATTTCCAAATTTAGGCAAATTTTATGAGCACACAGTAAAGGCTGATGGAAATGTTTTTCTTATTTGTTATCTCTACTACTTAATAGCTAAAGAAACTGGGGCTCAGAGAGGTAGCCACCCACAGCCCGGGAACAGCAGAGATGCAGCTCAAAACTGCTCTGCAGAAGAGGGTGAGTGAGACAGGGCACCTCCCCAGGCGCTTGGCCTTCCTGGCACAGTGACTCATTTCTGGCTTCTAGGAACAACTCGGAGAGGCAGGGAAGAGGCTCCATGTGGCCGTCCAAGCTGTCCAGACGGGCCACGATGGGCCCTGGCCTCCTCCACTGAGTTTAGGTGACCTTCCTAGCAGCCAGGCTGACGAAGTCCCTCGGCTTGGCGGGGAGCCCACCAGAGACCTGAGCTCCACCACCGGCCTGGGACCTCACCCTGACCCTAACCCTAACCCTAAGCCCTTCTCTCTGAACCCCAGTCTCTCCTTTGATCTGGAAGAGGTCACGGCGAACCGGCCAGGAGGCAGAGGGGCAATGGGAGGAACGGGGAGGCCCTGGAGGCGGATGGAGGGAGGGTCTCTCCGGGCGGTGGTGGGTTGTGCAAAGGCTGAGGACGGAACCGACCACAGGGTCAGCCAGAGAACCACCGGGGCGCTGGCTCCCAGGGCAGGCGAGACAAGCAGCGGCGGTGGAATTCAAGGAGGGCGCAAGAAGGCGAAGGGGTGAAGCCCTGGGTCCGGAGGCCACGAGGGCGGGGGGGGGGGGGGGGTGTCCCGCGGCCGAGCCCCGGGCGGAGGGCGCGCGCCCCCTGCTGGCCGTCCCCCGCCCGCGCCGCGCCGCGCAGGGCCGTCTGGGGGCTCCGTGGGGAGCGCGCCGCCGTGGCTCCCGCGGAGGGACCTTGTCACCTCCGGCGGCCTTGCACAGGCCTTCATTTCTGCAGGACAGGACAGTGAGGGCCCCTGGGGCGTGCTGTCCTGACGGACCTGCCCTGCAGCGCTGGCTCTGCACCCGGAAGCAGAAGCGGTCACCTGGAACTGAAAACATCCCCCGCTTGGCCGCACGAGGTCGCATTTGCTTGGCCTCCGCGGTCCGGCGCTGGGACTTCCTTGAGTCCCCAACTTGCGGTCCGGCTGAGGACCTCAGCGCCCGCTCGGTGCTTGCTGTGCAGGCAGTGTCCAGGCAAACCCCGGCCGCCTGCTGCTTCTCAGCCCGGGCGCAGAACCTCGGGGCGAGGGGTGGGGAGGGGGCGTGGGGACCGGCACACCCCCCAGCCCTCGGCCGCGGGCCACCAAGTAGGAACCTGCTGCACCCCAAACCCAGAGACTCCACGGCCCAGTCCTCCGCAGCCCTTCTCCTCTCTGAACCCCAGTCTCTTCTTTGATCTGAAGAGAACCGAGCTCTGAACTGCTTTGGGGTCACTGGCCCCTTTGGAAAATTGTGGAAGCCATGGGTCCTTCTCCAGAAGCACGTGTGTGGTGCCCGAGTGCTGTAGATGACAGCAGGGGCTCTGGCCAGACTGCTAAGCTGGATCACCCCCTTGGTTCTCACCAGCACCCCAATGAAGTGGTGCTCTCAGGACCCCGTTTTACAAATGAGGAAACAGGATAAATAAGTTGCCCCAGGTTACACAGCTAGTACGTGGGGGGGCTGTTTGAACCCCAAATCCTGGCCTCCTGCGGGAGTCCCTAACTGCTGAGCAGCACTGTCCCAGGTGCCACCCTGTGGTCGGTGGGAAGTTGGTGCAGGAAGGCAGTCATCCCACCCACAATTCTGAAATTAGGGAGCATGTTCCCATGAGCGTGGGGCCTCAGTTTGGTGTGTGGGCTGGGGGTTCACCATGCCTGACTTCTGGGTATCACAGATCAAATCCCTCAGTTTCCTCTCTGAAGAAAGAAGGCAGAGTCAGCCCTTCTCTGTAGCTGAGCTGGGGAGGCCAATGCATTGGAATTCACATAGTAGGTGCTTCTTAAAGTGGGGCCCCTGGAAAGGCAGGAACAAATGCAGAGAACCCACCCACCGAAGCATCCTGTCCTCCATGTGGGGCCTGGCAGTCAGCACTGGGTGCTGGGAGGGGAGGGAGGCCACCTCAGAGGCGCCCAGCCTTGCCAATCCCAGCTGCTGCCTGGCCACATCATGCTGGGGTCCACCCTCGCTCCCTCATGGGTCCTGCTTTCGATTCTGTTTCTTTCCGAGAAAAACCACACAAAGTTTCATTTTCTCTTTCTCCTGAGGGGGTGGGGCGGACTGGGCGTTTGTGTTTGGAGTGTGAGTCCTGACAGCTGTGGGCCGAAGCTGACAGCTTCCCTGTGGGTTCAGAGGTTCCCCGAGTGGGGGCTCAGATGCCCAGCCTCCTGCGGCTCATACCCGCAAGGCCACAGCACAGGTACCTGCTCCCAGGTCCACTGGGCCCCTTGCCTCTGCTGTGAGCATGGCCGAGGCTCCTGCTGACCCAAGCAAGAGAGGTAAGGCTCTTCCTCCTCCAGGGAGCACGGGTAATTCCTGGGGCTGGGGGCGGGTTCCTCCTTCTTTCCAGAGGTTGCTTGGCCCAGGTAACAGCAGTGTGTTGGAGAACAGGGGACGGAGTGGGGCAGGGAACCGAGCCATCCCTCCAAAGGCTCCTGTGTCTAGGTGCATGAAACGCCCCCAGTATCAAGGGCAGTGCTGTCCCATTTCCTAGATGGCACAACCGGGGCCCTGCATCGTGAAGTCCCCGGCTGTCACAGCCGCCAAGCACCAGTGGCTCTGCACAGTCATCTGAGAACCAAAGCTTGGTGCTTGGAAAAAAGGCACATGCTCCTGTTTTCTGTGGGTTATACTCTTTCCTTGGTGACCATTTTCCTCCGGAGGCCACCAGGGAGAACGCCTCAGCCAGCATGGAGGGCCGCTCCTTTCTAGGGGCCCCGCTAAGCGCCTGCGCACATGGGTGGTTTTCATTTTTTTTTTTTTGCTCTTGTTCTGTGTTTTGCTGAATCCCTAAAGTCGCTGCTGTTGCCGCAGTTTCACCTGTGGGGAAACTGAGGCACGGGGCGTGTGCAGCAGGGGCTCAGTTCACCAGAGATTAAAAAGGAGAAGCGAGCGCTGGGGAGGAGTGATGGCAGCCGGCTGTGAGCCAGGAGCACTGGCTGTGACTAGTGCCCGCTCTTCCTGGTAGGACGCTGCAGGCACCGGGCAAGGAGTTTCTGCCTCCCCGAGCGACTTCCCTTGTTGCTGGGCTTGTCCCCTGCCCCTGCTCTGGTCCACAACCTCCCACTGTCAGACCCAGAGGCTCTCAGGCTTGCTCTTCATCCACCTCCCTGACCCCACCTGTCCTTTGGGGTCTGGGTGGCCCCGCAGCGCTCAGGGTGGGCTCCTCAAGAACTTACACTTTTTGCAAGACAAGACAAAGCCAGGTGCAGGGTTGGTTGGGTGCCCCTCCCCTGGGTAAACTTGGTGGGTGAAGGAGGAGTGGGTGAGCCTGATCTTCTCATTGCTCTCCACCTGCTCCCAGCAGGGTAGCAACATTCTGATCACAAGAACAAGCCCCAGCCCCAACTGTGGGGTCACAAGCTCATTACTCCGCCCCACAAGGGCCTCTGCTGGGGCCAGGGCCAGCTGACTGTCTGCTGATCAGGAAAGAAACCCCAGATGGCAGAGGAAGGGACCCAGGCAGTCCCAAGGAGAACCCTCTTCACACCACCTGCAGTATTCTTAGGGGCAGAAACTTCCTGGTGACAGGCCAGGCCACGCCACCGCCCATGAGGCTTTCCCGGCTGCTGTTCCCTGGGCGTCACCAGTCACCTGTACACAGCGTCTGAGTCATGCTGGCAGCTGGCAGCGCCCCTGGGGTTTTTGTTTTTGTGTTAATGATGGGAGGTGATGGCTCTGATTTCCAGGCCTTGCCCTAGGAGGAGTAGGGGCTGTTTGCAAAGTTCTTCCTTGAGTCCCCACAAGGCTTAGGGCTCCTTGTGCTCAGACCAGGAAGCAACATGCCAGTGGCCCTGGGCCAACTGGGCAGTGTCTGTCCAAGCAGAGGACAAAGCATTCACTCATTCACTCACTCATTCACTCAACTTCCATTCCATGAGCACCTACTGTGTGCCTGGCCCTGGGCAAGACATCAAAGGTCTGACAGGGAACCAGGCAAACAACAGGGACCCCGTGGGGATGTTCTGCAGGGGACCCAGCCAGAGCAGCCAACACCAGCAAGCACAGGGAGGAGGCTTCCCAGAGGAGATGGCTCTGAGCAGAGGACGAGGAGATGCTGGACGGGTCCGAGAGGGTCTTTCTGAGTAGGGCCACATGCAGGCAAGTGGACTGGGAGGAGCACGGGGCCCTTGGAGAGAAGCGGGGGTCAGGTGCAGAGGAGACCCCAGGGGAAATGGCTGCATTTGGTGGACCCCACCATCCTGGAGATGGTGGTGGGGGCAGAGAAATGGGGAAGCACAGGACTCAAGAGAGACCTGAGTGTGGCATTTCAGGACTCCATGATTGGGCACCCGAGGAAAGACCTGCTTCCGAATGTCTGTGGGGCTTGTGGCTCGGATCAGAACGGCACCACTGAGGTTGACTGCAGGGGCATCAGAAGCACCGATGGCAAAGGCCCTGGGCCAGACGTGCCTGCCCCCACTTCCACCCCCTGCTCCTGGGATGTGGCGAGCTGAGCGTTCCCACCTGCCGTGGTGCCACGCCCGGGAGGGCACATGGAGAGGGTGTGCACCTCCTCTGTCCCCGTCACCCGTCCAGCCCATGTGCTTGTCTCTCCACACAGAGGCTCTACTGGCTGCCATGGATGGTCTCTGCCCTGGACCCTACTCAAGAGGGGGCCTCCCTGGCCTCCTGGAGCCTTTGGCCCTCTCCACCCAGGGGACCTGGGGCTCAGTTCTCTCTGCCTTCCTCTCCTCCCAGGCCACCTTGAGCAGAAGATCCTGCAGGTGTTGGGAGATGCCAGCTCCCCTCTGAAGTCCTACCAGCTGGCGAAGGAATGCCAAGTGCTCAAGAAGGAGCTCAACTCAGTCCTCTACCGAATGGCCAAGGAGGGGACAGTCTCCCAAGTTGCCCCCGCAACATGGCGCTTGGGCACAGGTGATCCCGGAGGTGTGGATCCCACCCAGCCTGCCCAGGACAGCCATGGTAAACTGCGTTCCTGGGTGGGTTGGGCCCACGGGAGACATCTGGGCAATAGACAAGCACAGATTTGGGCCTGGGTTTGAATCCAGTCTCTGCCACTTGGGGACATCTTTACTTTTTCTGGTCGATGGCGATGACAGTAGGGCCATTTCGTAGGAGCTGCTGGGAGGACTAGGTGCAGAGAGCCCAGTACCAGCAGAGTAGGTCACAGCAAAGCACACGTGGTAAGGAAAACAATGATGGCAACATCACAGTGACCATGATGGTGGCCGAGCAAACTCAAGGACACCTGAGCCCAGTTCTGGCCCCAGAGCCCTCGGACACCAAGCCTGACACTCAGTGGGCACCTACGCTCACCTGGCCTCACATACCCCAGAGCTGGAGCCTGCTCTCCCAGCCCGTGCCCAGCCCCCACCCGCCTGTCTTCCTCCAGCCCAGAAGCCCCAGGAAGAAGCAGCTGCCGCGGCAGAGACTCCCGGCCCTCAGCTCAGCGAGCTGGGTAAGCACAGCCTCAGCTTCGTCCAGCCCTGCCGCCCCCCACCCCCAAGCCCTCCCAGAGGTACAAGGTGTCACCAGTGCTGAGTCCAGTCCTACCCAAGGGGCTCCTACCAAAGGTCCCGAGGCCAGAGTTGGTCTTTGCGGCAGCCCAAGAATCTAAATGGCCGAGAAATTGTTTCTCTGCCGCTTCTGTGCACCTGCCAGGCGCAGGGCTGCGGCACCTGGCACACATCCTAGGTCACAGCTGTCCGCGGGGTATCCCTGCTGCTCCACCCAGGTCACGGGCCCCTGTCCCCAGATACACAGCCAGCGAGCAGCGGGCAGACCCACACTTGGGAACGGGGTCTCCTTAACCACCTAGTCGCCCTGCCTCCCAGAGGAAAGGATCTACGGGTTTCTGAAAGCCAACGGGCCCTGCAAGGCCCTGCGCATCGCCCAGGCCCTGGGAATGAGGACAGCGAAGGACGTGAACCCAACCTTGTACAAGATGAAAAGCAAGCACCTTCTGGACCAGGACCAGAAGCTGCGAGTGTGGCGCGTCTCTGCACCAGGTAGGCCTCCCCTGCTGTCCACGCGCTCGCACGCAGCACCCAAGAGAAGCCATCGCGCCCAGCACCCAGTCCTTGGCGAGTGTCCTTCTGAGCACTTTGCCTGCTCCCCTTCATTAGAACCTGCCAGAAGCTTCCAGAGGTCGCACTGACCGTCCCCTGGAGAAGGTTCCGGGAGAGAAAGTGCTGGCGGGCTGAGCCGCGATCTTGGGATTTTAAAGTTGGCCAAGAGAAGGTGAGGCAAGGCTCAGGCCCCTCAAGTGTAGCATCCAGGGCCACTTAGCCTCAGGCACCCAGGGCCTAGAGCCTCGGTCACCCCAGAGGCTGCAAAGAGGTTTCCATATTGATTTCTTTTAAAGTCAGAAGAAAAACAAACATTTTAACAATAACGGACATCTAGGAATGAACGCAGCCTGGATGATTTTTGTCTTCCTCCCACGCAGTCATAAAGTATAATTTAATTTTATTTCCATATGGATGAAAGAGCCCACCCACAAAGACACCACGGCCAAGGGCCTTGGAGGTGGTGTTGTGGCTGGTGGGTCCGCAGAGCTGGGGAAGGAGCCTCCCCACACCCCCACAGTGCCCATGTGGGGTCAGCAACGTGGGGAAGGATTGATGAGGTGGGATAGCATCTGGAGTTCAAATCGGTGACAAGTTCAAATCAATGTCACTAGTCATGGGGGGCATCTGAGTGTTTGATACAGGGGAGAGGCCCCTGGGGTTCAGGGCCTGGAGCTGTGGGTGCCTCCCAGGGAGGGGGACAGAGGGTAGGGAGAGAGGACGTGACTCCTGCAATCCTCCCAGGAGCCATCCTGGGCCTGGGTGGCGGGGCAGCAAGACACCAGGGGGGCCACCTGCCATCTTGACCCTGAGCTCCGTCTGTGACACCCGAGCAGCTGTCCATCATGTGAGGCTGGAGTCACCCCACGCAGGTTCCCAGATTCCCAGATCTGGTGCCTGGGAATCCTTTTAACAAACTCTCCAGGGAAATTTGGTGCTGCCAACTGGCATCTGGAGCCTCAGACCCCTAAAGAGGTGCAAAGGGATAGAGTGGAATATTATTTTGCAGAAGATTCTGAAGGAAGAAATCAATCTGCTGTAGCAGTGTGCCAGCAGAATCCAGTCTACATGATCTGCCAGAATGGACCCAACTGCCACATTACCATCACAAACTCTGAAGGCATCCAGATCGGACACGGGAACATCTTAATGAAGCAGAACGTCTCTGAGGACAGCGGTAAGTCATCTGACAGGCACCCAGGAGGACGGACCTCAGAGGGCTTGTGGGGGGACTCAATCCTCCAAGGAGGAAGGACAGCTTCCCAATGTCCACGGCCCTCCTTTATAGCTGTTGTGAGAATGAGGGAGCCTGGATCCAACCTCTCCTGCTGTCCCTTCACTCCAATACCTTCTGCTCTTTTTAATGGAATGCAGTATTTTGAGAAATAATTCAATGAGAAATAATTCAAATTCTTCTTTGTCAGCAGAATATCACAAGTGCACTGTGGAAATATTTCATTTTCTCTGGACACACTTCTTTCCCCACATCAGCATGTGTTGGAGGTTGGGGTACAGGTCAGCAGAGACATGTTCGTTTTGTTGAAATGCAGAGCTGCAGGCTGAACAGGCTCCATGCCAGGCACCAGGGCGCAAGGATGCCAACTTCTTTCAGTCCAGCCCGGCACCCTGTGTGAGAACACCTGCCCCAAATTCAGACGCATCCCATAACCTTGGGAGAGCAAGGCTCTCCCCTGGGCCTCAGTCTCCCAGATGTGAGATGAGGAACTCTGTTCTGATGTCTTGATGATCATCTCCCCAGTGTGAATCCTCCCATGTCACCTCCTTGATTTTGGCTACGTCCCTGTTTGTTTAATCAGTGCTGTTGAATGGTTCACTCCCCACCCCCGACTTGAATATATTTTAAAATAAAAATTTTAGCTTTCCCCTAAGTTGAAAGCCATGAAGTTCACCATAAAGATAAATGTCCGGGAGATGAAATGACGTGTTGAGAACACGCTTACACCACGGAAGGGTCTCCTGATGGGATCAGAAGGCTGAGAAGGACCAGGAAGCAGGCAACGGGTGACTACTGAGACTGCAGGTGTCCCCGTGGGACCCTGGGCAGGGCCCCACTCAGGACACCCTGGCTGCAGCTCCTTGGCTACCTGCTCTCCAGTCCAGACATCCTGGTGCCCCTCCTAACACTGTGTCACTGTTCTAGGTCCCACAGCTCCCAACCAGCTGCCCCCAACTGCCCCAGGTGATTCCTCGGCTCAGGGACCCCTGGCAGGTGGCTGGGGGTCCCAGGAAATCCACCTGGAGTGGTCCCTGCTCAGACGGGTGCAGGTGGGACACAGCAACAAGATGAGCTTCCACAGAGACCTGCCGGAAGGTCCTGCCCACAACCTCTCATCCAGCCCCCCAGGTAACTGGAGTCCTGTGGCCACGTTCTCCCCCGCCCCACTCAGTTCCGGGGGGGCAGGAACAGGAGCCAGAGTCTTTTCAGGGGGTCTTTTCCTTCCAAGAGACTGAAACTCTGTGGGACAGGTGGGGTATTTAGAGATGGCACGCTGGGTCCCCGTCCCCTAGCACCGACCAGCCGGAGACCGGTTTCCCCATCTGTAAGAGCAGCACGTCCTCTCCGAGAAGCCGAGGCTGGCCAGCTGAAGCAGGGTCAGCACAGTGACCAGAGGCCCTGAGCCAGGGCCTCCCAGGCAGGGACAGACGGGATAGGGGGCCCGGGAGCAGGGGCCCAACTGGGGGAGAGGTCAGCCAGGGGAAGAGTGTGGGGTTCTGCCAGCAAGGATCGGAGGTCGGGAGGGAGACCAGACTGAGTGTGGACAGCTCTTTCCAGAAGTCTGGGTGGAGGAGCCAGATGGCAGGGGCTGGGGCTGGGCATGAGCAAAACCAAAGGTGGAGACCCTGACCCAGCCCTGCCAGGAAGCAGAGAGATGAGATGAGGGAGGAATCACTGGGGCCCAGAGAAAGGCTGAGGTGCCAGGTCCTCTGGGGGCTCTGGAGGACAGGAGGAGTGGCTGCCTGGTGGTGAACAGGGCGTGGGCATCGGCTGTTGACTGAGCCAGGCGGCCACTGGTGAAGTCAGCAAGGAGGACTTGGAGCCAGGCTGGGAGCTGGGCTCTGGGGCCACCGTCCAGCTGCCCACCCTCCGGCGTCTCTTTGGCTGGTGCGCAGTCTCAGCCACGGCCGGTGACGGTGACTCGGAAGCTTCATTTGAAATGCGAATGCCCCAGCCAGACCCTCACCCCAAGGCGGACGCAGTCCAGAGAGTCCACATCAAGTCCTGCTTCCTCGAATACACCACCATCGGCAACAGCAACAGGATGACCGTCCTCCCGGCAGGCCCAGAGACCGCCAGGCCAGGTGCAGCCGCGGGGCCTGGAGATGGCCGGCAGGACCCCGGGGAGCTGAAGGAGGGCGCAGGTGGGCTGGTCCCCTCCCCTGGCCCCCAGCCGCCCATTTCCCAGGGCTGGGAGCAGGGTGGATGATGGTGAGGACAGGTGGAGTGGCTACTGACGTCACCTCTTCCAGTCCAGAGCCTCACTCTCGCTGGGCCTCCGACCTCTCCTCTGTAAGGGGGTGACAAGAGCAGCGTAGTGACCCCCGCAGGCCTTGTGAGGAGGGGATTGGACGAGCAGGCGAAGTGCTCAGCTGCCTGCCCAGCCCAGGGCACGGTCAGCAGCAGGAGGTGCAGTCATTAATGTGACCTTGAGAGGCGCTGGACACCACAGCCAGCGAGACTTTTGGGGGGTGGGCGGCCCTGCAGCAGCCACAAGGCCCCGGGCATGAGTGTCACCTGCCCAGAGCTCAGGCCTCTTTCAGGACCTGCTGGGGTCCCGGTTGGGTTGTCCTCGAGGTCATCTACTGACCTGAGTCCTTCTCTGCTGATGCTCAGCTGTCCCAGGACTCTGTCCTGACTGTGGGGTTGAAACTGCCATCAGCCGGGAGAGGGAGGAGTGGTCACAGAGCGCTGGCCACCCCCTGGGAGGGAGCTCACCTCCCTCTTCTGCACCCACTCCAGGGGCCTGCATGTGGCCCCAAGGTGGGCTGGGCAGCCTGGGCCCAGCTGAGTGTCAGCAGAGGGGTCCTTCTGCCACAAGAAGAAGAGAAAGGACATGCGCAATTAGCAATCCTGCCATGTTCTGCCCCTAGGGACGTGACCCTCTGGCTCAGAGCCAGGGGTTCCACTGTGCAGGAGAAGAGGGTGCCGGGGCTGAGGGGACCGCTCGAGGTGGGCACAGGCTGGGGAGGGCATACCTGGTGGGCAGAACAGCACAGGCAACAGCCTAGAGGCGGGTGGGGGTGTGCATGCACCAGAGCCCAGCTCCAGGCTGCAGAGGGGGTGCTGTGGGAGGGGAGAGGCAGTGGGAGCCAGAGAAGGGCCTGGAGCAGAGGCGGGCGGCCGAGGTTCTGCTTTCAGTGTGGAGAAGGTGGTGCGGGGGGATTCAGCTCCCGGTCTTCCAGGACTTGGGATAAAATCTCGCCAGTGGTCACAAAACCAGATTGGCAGACTCTAGTGGACAGGCCAGCCTCCATCCGCCGGCCTCTGCAGTCGAGGGTCATGTATCCCAGGTCCTGAGGGTCCGTCCTTGAAGCCCCAGCACAGTGAGCAGACCCAGGCCTCACTCCCACCTTCCCACTTGTCTCCAGGACCCTGGGACGTCCCGGGAATCAGTGAGACCACGTAGGGCCTGGGGGAGGGGCGAGTTCCCGGGCCAGGCAGGGAGCCTCCTGCAGATGCAGAGGGGCAGTTGGGGAGGCCAGGGGTGGGGTGGATGTGTGGCTAAGGAGCTCCTGCCCAGCGGAAACCTGGGAAAGCCCTGGGCTGGGGACAAGGGTGGCCGGCTGGTGACCAGGCAGAGGCTAGGGAGCAAGAGGGCTGACCCCCTGGGCCCAGGGCCGTGGCTGTGACAGGGGCGGCTGAGGCTGGAGGCCCAGGTGAAAGCCACATCTTATTTGGAGTGAGCGGGGGGGGGGGGCAGCCACTGGGCAAGCGGGGACCGTGGTGAGGCCCGGGATTTTACCGCCCCGCTGGAGGCCATCCGGGCAAAGCCAAGGGCCTGAGGGGAGCCGGAGCTGCCGCAGTGTTCAGAAAGGGCTGGGCCTGGGAGCGAGGACGCTCAGGTGTCCACTGGGCAAGGAGGGGACCATGGCCTCAGTCCCCAGTTCTTTGGATGGCCTTGGTTACTCCAGGGGCCTCGTGCTCCTTCGATGATGTCTTCTCTTCCCACAGATCCCAGTTCTGAAGCCGAGCCGTCCACAAGCGAGGTCCCCGAAGACGGGGGCCAGGAAGCCCCGGGCAATCCTGCGCAGCTCACCCCCAAGCTGAGGGAGATGACCCTTGGAAACAGCAGTCCCCCCGCTGCAGAGCACAGTGTCTCTGTGGGTGGACGCAGGGAGCTGGAGGGGGGCGAGTAGCAGGGACCTGGGGCTGCACTTGGGAGGCGGCAGGTGCCGGGGAACCTGCGCAGGGTGTCTTGTCTCATGGACTCTGGACCTGCCCGCTGCCCACATCTGGCCAGCAGGAGCCGGCTTTCAGGGTGGGGAAGGGCTCAGGCTGAAGACTGGCCAGAGGCGGCCTTGGTGCCGAGAGGAGGGCTGGCTGGGTGGGCTCTCTGTTCTCTCTGGGGCCTGGGCAGGTCCTGCCTCTTGGCCTTCCGCTACGGCTGCCTGCGCGAGTCTGAGCACTTGTGCGCTCACGTCGCAAACTCACGTCTAAGCTCCCCCAGAGCCGCAGCAATGGGGGGGCCTGGCAATGACAGACCCTCGTGACAGAACGGGCGCCCTGACAGGAGGCTGAGGGAGCTGGTTTCTCCCCTTTGCGCACAGCCTCCCTCCCTGGGAGGACACAGCAACAAGTGCCATCTTCAAAACAAGCAGCCCTCGGCACACGGAGCTGTGGCACCTTGGCGTCGGCCTTCCCAGCCCCCTGAGCTGTGAGCATTAAACTTCTAGTGTTTATAAAGTGCCCAGTCAGAGGTGTTTTGCTACAGCAGCCGGATGCACTGAGACGCCCACCCACACTCTTCTCTTCCCTGAAGTCCTGCCTTCAAGGACTGTCATGCCCACCTGACCTCTAGAATCCTCCCTTCTCTAGAATTGATCTAGGATTCCTTAGCTGAACTCTCAGAGAGCAAATTGCTCCCTGACCTTCTGCAGTCCCAAGCAAGTCTTTGGCTGGCCCAGGGGTCAGGTGACCTTCTCTGACCAATCAGCAGGGACTGGCCAATCTGAGTCACAGGGCTGATCCTTGGAACAAGGAGACCGTCAGCGGGTCCCCCTTGCTCAGCCTTCGTGGGACCGCTGGACAGGCAAGAACCTCAGGAGTCCCTTGCACAACCTCAGGGGTCCCCTCCAAGGCTGGGGACTTTACGGGGCTCTGTGGCCCTGTCTGTTCACTTTCACACCTCCAGGGACAGCGACTGTGGGACAAAGCTCCTTGCTGGCCACCTGCTGCAAGCCGAGCCCTGCTTGGGGCTGCAGAGTGGGGAGAAGACCCACCCTCGTGGCGGCTCACGGTCAGGAGCCGTGACCGTCAGGAGACATGGGACAGTGAGGCACACAGCCCAGGAGGCCTCTCAGGGAGCAGAGAGCCCTGGAGCCCCGTCTGCCAGGCCACACTGAGGGGCAGTTGGTGGGATGGGAATGGCGCTCCAGGCAGGGACCGCCCTGGCCAAGGCGTGGAGGCCGGACGGGCAACTTACTCAGAGACTGCAGAAGAGTAGGGTGGCCGGGAGCCCACAGCAAAGAAAGCAGGGGACCGCGTTGGGCCACTCCCAGGAATCAAGGGAAGCCAGGAGGCCACCCGGCGGCCCGAGAACCCAGCGGCTCTGAGCCTGAGGCAGCTGCGGTCATCACGGGAGCAGGGCTCCTGTCCCCCGAGCTGGACGGCACAGCCCTGCTGGGGAAAAGTCACCGCAGCCACGCCGGGGGCTGGAGCCTCCAGATCACGTCAAATACCAGCCACCAAGTCGGAGGGCTTACAACTGCGTCTGGTTCTCGGCTCCGGGACTGACTGCCTTCCGCATGAGCTGGGGACCCGTAGCCAGCCTCTGCGCGTTCCTGAGGGCGCTGGTTCCCCGGGCTGTGGGAGGCGGGAACACCACGGCTCCCACTCCAGCCCAGACCAGAGCATCCATTTTTCCTATGAAATCTGCCCTCTCTGCATAATTAATTTGTCATCAATACTCTGGCAAAGCATTACTGGCAGCTAATGGGGGCTGGAGGTGAAGGTCAGCGCTGGTCTCTTCGGGAAGGAAATTGACTAGTCACTATTAAAAGCAGAGAATGAGCAGGTTGTCCGTCCCAGCTTCGGTTCTCCCTGTCTACCTGCCTGTCCACCCTCCCCCCTGGGGGATACCTGCAGAGGAATCCTGCAGCCCCCAGAGGGGCGGGGATTTGTTCCATGAACTGGAAATGCGTCTCCAAACCCACACGACCTGCTCAGAGGGCGATTCTGCGTCTCATCCCAGCCCTGCTCCCACTCAGGGGGACCTCTCACCTGTGGTTTCAGAAGACAGCCGGGACCAGAAGCCTAAAGCAGGAAGAGCCCAGAGAGGCGTTAAGGAGCACTTTGGTTCATGTGACAGAAGCCTAGTTTACCCAAGCTTAAACAAAAACTTATTTGCTCATGCAACTGAGAAGTCAAGGGACTCCGAGGTTCAGGAATGGCTGGATCCAGGGGCTCAGTCCTATGCTCAGGCTTCTTTCTTGCCATCTCTCTAGAGACTCTCTATGTGGCTCAGCTGCAGCACCCAAGGCTTAGGCCACCAGCTTAGCGACCCCAGCAGAAAGAGCCGTCATCAAATCAAACACTGTCTGTAATGTCCCACGGAAGATCCTGATTGGTAACTCCAGGTCACATGCCACCCTTTGAGCCAATGAAGAATGGAGTGTTCAGCTTGGTTACTGGGGTCAGATGTGCTCCCCAAAGTTGTGGGGGAGTCACCCTGTGGGCTATGTCCCCAAGAAAGAGAGGCTCTGTAACAAGAAAGGGGCGGAGGAGACAACTAGCAGAAGCCAGGCCACTGTAGCCCCGGGTGAGGGTGTCCCCGCACCAGCTGGCTTTACTGGAGGGACGACGGGGAGGTGGCTCACTCTGAGGACACATGTGGCCTTTCCATGGGTCCCTGTGAGGGAGGGGGCTGCAGTCTCCCACCCTTCCTTGGCCTCAGGCTGCACAGGGGGACGGTGGCCTTACCCAGAGGTGGCAGATGCCATTGATGGGCACAGGACAGGGACTAGGTTCTGTCAGTGCTGCCCAGCCTTCCTTGTGACCCTCCTGCTCCTCTGTCCCCACTAGTGCAGCACCGAGAATCCTGTTTGTCCCCTTCACAGACGCTCTGTGGGACCAGAGAGCAACTGGTGGTCATATGGGGCTTTCTTTTCGTCTTCAGGGCCGGACATTGAAACCAGGGCCACGGGCAGGGGACCCAGCACGGGGCGCCATCCCCAGCCCCCCCAGGCTGGGCTTTAAACTGGGCAGTAGGCACGGTGAGATGGGTGGGGTGGGGGTCGGCGGTGACCTGTAAATTACAGATGACCCTCCTCACGCCCTCAGCAGCCCGGGAGGACAGGCGCTGCCCCCACGGGGCAGGGATGGCGGCTCCGCAGGGGAAGCTCAGGGGGAGGAGGAGAAGTGTAGTACGGACATGGAAAGGCTTTAGGCCGTCGAAGGACTAGAAGAAAAAGCCGAGAGGAGGCTTCCAGGGAGCGGGTGAAGATGTGCTGGTAGGACGGACAGTTCCAGGGGACGGGGGGTTTGTGGGGTGGACGGGGGAAGCCCTGAGTCTCAGAGGCCGAAAGCGCAGGGGGAGTGGGGCGTGGGAATGATGCAGAGGACCGTGACTTTGTGGAGGGAAGGACACTCTGGTGCTTGGTCCAGGAGCCAGCCAGGCCCCCGGGAGGGTGAGGCTTCAGAAAACCCCGGGGCAGAGTCCACACAAGTCCAGAGGGGAAAGGAGCGAGGTCACTTGCAAAAGATAAAGGAAGAAGGAACCCGGAGTCCAAGGGGTACAGGGCCCCACGCAGCCACGTGGCCAGTGGAGGGGAGGGTGGACCCCAGAAGATCTGCCCGGGAGGGAGGGGGGTCTGGGGGTGTTCCTTGCTGAAGCTGCTCAGGCTGCTTTGTCAGGAAAAGATGGTGGTGCTCTCTCCTCATCCAGGGGCACGCTGAGAGGGACCACTTAGGAAGGGGCCCCGTGCGGGGCGTGGTGAGAAGCTGGGGGCCTGACACTGCGAGGAGACTGTAAAGCGCCCGGGGCCGGCCCAGTCTGGAGGCTGGCGATTGCTTGGGGGTTCATCTATAAATGTAGTGGGATACCGCACGTCTATCGGCAGTTTTGAACTAAAACAAAAAGCAGGACTTGCAAACCAACAGAGCTCAGGTCGGGCGTCACTCAGCAGTTCAGGACCAGGTGGTCAAGTACGTGCTGTCCCTCATCTCTGGCTCCCCCAGACTCAGCTGTCTCACGTTCCAAATGGAGACGCTCCAGCCACAAAGAGTTCTGCCCTGCTGGTGTCAAAGTGGCTGCCATGGTTCCAGACTTCACACTCCCAGCAAAGACCAGAGTGGCTTCTAAACCACTCCGGGATTCACAGTTCCTCCTGGCCACGTGGATGAGGGTCATTAGCTGTAGCCAGTCTGGACCTAATTCTGAACTTGGGGGAGCTTAAATACATGTGACCTCCGGAGCTCAGAGTATTTTCAAAGTACCTTTATTCCCCCTCTTAGTAGCTGAGGAGATTGGGTCTGGGGTGGGGGAGAGTGGCTTGGTCAAGGCCACACGGCTACTAAGTGAAACTGCCCACTTCAGCCTTTGAGTTCATAACCAGAATTCTCCAGCCCCGATGGCCAGCCCACCACCCCGGACCCAGCCCTCCCACGTACTGGCTCTGCCGGGGACAGCACAACCAGGTCAGCCCATGGACAGCCAGGCTGTGTCCAACGAGGGGGCAGCAGGACCGGCATCTTGTACTCTGTGAAGACACTCCTCCCACAAGAGGCCATGGAATAGGGGTTCCCTGGACAGGCAGGCTGCGCAGGGTGGGTGGTTCTCAGGAATCCACTGCCCAGGGGGTAAACCGAGGCTCAGGGAGTCAAAGCCATGGTCCAAGGGACAGAGACCGGTCTGGAACCCAGGCAAGTTCTTAGGATGTGGAAGGACAGGACCAAGGCTGCAGCCTGGCTCTGCCCACCTGCCCCCACCTTTTGAGGTCAGCTCTGCCCTTGTGTCTCGCTGGCTCCTGCAAGCCCCACCCCCACCAGGATCCCCAAAGTGGCCTCCATCAGTTCTGTGTCCACCAACCAGGAGAGGGTGACAGCCCTGGGAGCAGGAGGGTCAGAGGGCAGTGGCTGCCCAGCTGAGGCTTCAGAGCTGCCTCTGGGAAGGCCTGTGCCCCCAGCTCCCCTGGCCTCGGCTGGCAGGCTGTGGCGGCAAACCTGCTCCTGCACTCCCTGCCGCCCCCGGCATCCCAGGTGAGGGCTCCGGCCTCCTGCCTCCCTCCCCAAGGACCCTCCTGACAGGCGGCCTTGGGTGTCCCAGGTAACCGACCTCCCCCCGGGGGTTCTCCACACAAGGGGACCTCGGGCAGCCTTGGGGACTAGGACACAAGTGTTGTGGGAGGGCGCCCTCCTGCAGAGCAGCCTTGAGGGCACAGCAGAAATAACACTCTACCCCAAGCGCCAGCCCCAGACTGAGGACGCGGGTGGCTGGTGGTATGGCAGGTTGCAGTGGGTGGGCATGGTATCACGCTGCAGGGGCACGTCGCTGAGCATGACCGCATCAAGTGCCGTCCCCTCTGACCCTCAGTTTCCTCCTCCAGGAGGAAGAAAAGCACCTTCTGCGTGGTCAGATAAGAGGGGCTCTTGTGGGGATCCCAGGTCACCCTGCACCTACTGATGGACAAAGGTCTCCCAGTGGGGGCCCAGGCAGGACTTCCTCAATGTGCCTCGCAGCCCCAGGTGGGGACCTCTGTGCCTGCCATTAACTGGCACACCAAGCCTCAGCGGTGACCCCAGTAGCTCTGGCTGGTTCCCAGAGAAGGCGTGAGGCAGAGCCGCTTGCCACCCAGCGCCACCTTCTGGCGACTCCATGGCAGTAGGCGGCTGGAGGCGGGAAGACCTGCTGCCACTGACCTGGCCAAGCACCACGGCTCCAGCACTTCCACAGCCTTGGGCCGAGCGCCACCTGCTGCCCGTTGGCTACCTGACCGCCACACACAGGCTGAACTTGGAAACTTTGAAAACAAGGGTCAGGCAGGGGCTCTGGGACCCCTTCTGCTCCTTCCCCAACAGTGGCCAGACACACAACATGTCCCCATGGCTTTGGGGTGTTGCACACCCCCAATGTGGGCACAGAGCCCTGGCCAAGCTCCTGTGTCACTCTCCCACTGGCCCTCCAGCTTTGAGCCCAAAGCCCAGGGAAGGGCCCAAACCCAGCGCCACTCTCGGGTGGTTTTCTTCCTTCCTGGGGACACAATTACAACCTGCCCTGATCCCGAGGAGCCTCCACCACAGCTCCTGCAGGAGCCAGCAGGAGCTCACCACAAGCTCACTGGCAGCCTGGCGGCTCCCCCAACCCTTCCTCCACCAGCTCTGCGGGAAAGGTTTCTTAACCCCCTTCACCTGGTGAAAAAAGTGAAACAGAGAGGTCGAGCCACTCGCAGGGTCACACAGGCAGAGTCGAGCCCACCGGGATCAAACCCAGGACACGGGAGTGAAGACAGCTGTGGTGGGAAGAGCCCCACATCCTGCTCCGAGATGCCTCTTCTGGGTGGTGAGGAAGTGGAGTTGGGGGTCCCCGCTGAACCCCAAGGGCACCTGATCAGCCCATGCTCTCCCTTCTGCTCAGCACACAGGGGGACATTCCCCGTCCACACAACAGCGCAGGGACACGGAGGACAAAAATGGGGCCACCCCAGGTCCAAAGTCCAGAACTAGCCTCCTCCAGCTGGATGGCCTTGGGCAGGCACCTAGTCTCTGTCCTCGGTCTCCTCGTGTGTGACCTGGGGTGATCGCCACCCTCTCTCTGTGATTGTCTTTGGGAGGGAGGGAACAGTGGCCACTTGGAGTGTAGCAGGGGGCAGTGAGGTGGAGAGTCTCTTCGTCCCCCTGCCACCTCGAGCTGCCTCACCTCAGCCCCCTGGTCACTGCCTTCCCAGGACTGGTCCTCCTCCTTGACTCCTGCTCAGCCCCGGTTTCCTCCTGCCTTGGGCTCAGGATGGAGCAGCCGCCGCCCCGTCCTGCTCAGCCCTGGCGAGGCAGCGGCTTCACTCTCTGGGCTCTGGTGGGGCTCGGTGACCCCCACGTGCCTCTCACAATGTCACGGCCATTTGCTCTGCTGACCACCATCGCCTCCCACCCCGCCCAGAGGGGTCACTGACACAGAGGCGATCCCTCGACAGACCTCCCCAAGTGGCAGCCAGGCCCAGGGCCCGAGTCCCAGCCCCTTCCTGCCCACTGTTGGGTGTCCACATTGCTGGCTGTGTGACCTCTGGTAACAAGTCCCCCTTAGCCTCAGTGTCCTCATCTGCAAAATAGGGGCTTAAAAGAGCCCACCCGTGGAGAGCCCTTGAGCGGTGCCGGTGGGTGGCCATGTGCTTGTGGTCCCCGGCACAGCCACAGCCCAGGCAGCACACAGTACATCTACTGTGGGGCAACTGAGCCACATCCTGTTGGTCGGTCCCCTCTGTAACCTCAAGGTGCCTGGGCCCTTCTACAGGTGGAGAGGACAGGCTTCAGCCAGTGAAGTGGACACAGGCCTCAGCTCCCATCATCCCTCCAGGGGTGGCAAAGGCTGATGCTGATGGGGACTGACCCCACGGGGGCTTTACAGAGCCACCTGCTGAGCCCTCGGAACAGCCCACCTCCAAACAGCCCATGAACTGGGCCAACTGCCTGTCCCCCAGGGGGGGGAAACTGGGGACCCTCTCTGCTCCGACTGGCCAGCCACCCACACTTCCTGGCTGTCTTCTGCAGGCAGTTGGGACCCCCAGAGCCAGAGGAGCCCGGGGCAGGCCACAGGTCATTGTCCAGCATCTCTGGGCTCCCCATTGCAACTCAGGGACAGGGTGGGCTCATTCCCCAGCACCATGGTGTCTGTCCCCAGCGTGCACTTGTCAAAATCCCCTTCCCGTCCCAGTGCAGAGGACTTTCAAATCCCAGTCTTCCTCAAGGGAAGCAAACCAAGAACGGAAAACTCACCCTGCCCCTAGTCAACGCCACCTGCGGGGGGACGCCGTCGCCCCAGCCGCTTTCCGGCCACGTCGAGGGCGTGTGCAGCTGCTGAGAAAGAGTCCTCCCTCCAGTGGTGCGTGGGAGCCAGCCCGCAGACTCCCTGTGGGGCATGAATCACTTTGTAAATTAAAAAGTATCTGGGTGCGTGGAGAAAGATCTAGAAGGAAACCTGAGCTCAGGTGAATCGGAGCCTGCCCCGGGTGCGAGATTCCCAACCAGGGGGTTCTTTAGGGCTTAATGGGTCTTCTGCAAGGCCCAAGGGGCAAGTGGGTGGGCATGAGCATCTACCAAAGGACAGAGTCCTGCTGGGACGGACCCCCGGAGCCCTGGACAAGGTGGACCCTGGCCTGGACCTAGCTGGCCATGGCCGAGACTCTGACCACCAGGTGGCGCCCCTGGTCTTTTTTTGCAGCTGAGCCCAAACTTGAATTCACTGGGCAGAAGGGCAGGGGTCAGTCTCCACTCGGCCCAGCACCCCTGGGTGGGACTGACCCCCGAGGCCTGTCCTTGTGGACCACCACCCCTCAAGTTAGGCAGTTCCCTGGCATAGCGTGGGTGGTCACTCCACGTATGTGTCCCCCCTGCCCAGGTGTGTAGCCTCAAGGTTACTTACCTTCAGCTTACGTCGGCGCAGGGGCCACCAGGGGGTCCATCTGTTCTGGTCACCTCTAGCCGTCTCTGAGACTCCTGCTCCCTGGGGGCTCCTGCCCTGTTGTCCCCTCCCCGCCACACCGGGGTCTGTTCTGCCGCCCTGACACTTTTCATCTTTGCCCTTTCTCCCCTACCCCACACGATGACATCTCATCGTCCAGCAATGTCCCAGACAGATGCCCAGGCCCTGGCCCTGCAGACCTCAACCCAGCAGGTCTCTGTGAGACCCACGAATCTGTATTTCATGTAAATACCACTTGTCCCTGAGCTGCCGTGCAGGACTGGCCTGACCCCTCTGGTCCCTCAGCTGCCCCTCCTGACCTCATTCAGCCTCCCTTCCCTGCCCCAGCGTCACCCACGCCCTCCTGCCCCAGGACCCCTGCACGTGCTCCACCTATGCTTCTTCCTCTCTGCATTTCCTGGCTCATCTTCAGGGTGTCAAGAGACCCTCCCTGTCCCCTCAGCCACTCTCTCCCAGGGCCAGGCATGTCTCATCCCCAGTGGAGACTCTGGGTGCTGGGCCTGTCACATGGGGCTGGCCCACAGCTCAGACTCAGCCCTGAGTGGTGTGATCGGTCCCCGTGGCGTCCTGTCTCCCCCTGGACTTGAGCATGTTAGTTGCGACGTGCTCAAGTCGGGGCAGCCCCTATTCCCGGGCTCTGCGGCTGGACCCTGCCTCACCTCCGCCTCACCTTCGGCATGAAGGCTTCTGGGCCTCCCTGAGTAGAATCTTGTCTCTGTCCCATGGACCGTGTCCCACACTCACTGGGCCCTGGTGTCCCGCCCAGGGACTTGCAGTGTCTACCACGGGGCTGGGCAAGCCTGCATCGGTGGGCAGTCCTCAGACTCCAGGGGGTCAGCATCTGCCGGTGGACTTCACAGAGATGCCAACCCAGAGTCCACACCAGAGGCCCTGCCTGGGTGTGGCTGAGGTCCAGCCGTCCCCAGGAGGCCTGGTACAGGCCAGCCTCGGGGCTCACATGCCACTCCGCCCAGGACCAGTGCAGAAGGGGCCGGGGTGACACGAAGAACAGAGAAGTTCTGACCTTGGCCTTTGGAGGCCTGAGAGCTGCACACTAGATGCCGGCCCCCTGGTCTGTCTGGCCCTGCGGCTGCCTTGGTGGCTCAACCTTACCTCAGGCTGTGTGGCCTCGGGCAAGCACCTGCCCTCTCTGTGCCTGGTGTCCCGCTGGCATTGACTGTCAGGACTGCTGTGGGGAGCAGCCCCTGGACATGCTTGGACAGGCCTGGCACAGAGAGGCCGAGGGGAGGAAAGGGTCAGCAGGGAGCAGAGGCCCCTGAAGAAGCCCCGCCTCCTCTGGCCAGCAGCAGGCGCACAGCGTAGGCCCCCTGGCTCCCATCCCCCTCTGCCACCTGCTGCTCTCTCAGCCTTGGTCCCCTCACCTGTAGGGGTCCCCACCCATCCAACCTCATGGCTCACATGGCCCGAGGACTGACACTCAGGTCCCTTCCCCAGGGCAGTGGCCCTGCTTGGCACCTTTGTGCCCTCATCCGGGGCCCTGGGACCTTGTCCCTGCCCCTCCCTCCTCTGCTCCTTGGGCAGCCAGGATGTCCTGTCCCCTGGCCCGCTGTGATCCCTGGACAGGAGCCAAAATGCACCTGAGACTCCTCAGGGCCGTGGCCAGGCCCAGGAGGACGGGGCTCGGCTGGACCCCGGTGTGGAGCCCCTCCCGGCCGCGAGCGCCCTCGTGCGGAGCCGGGGTGGGCTCCAGGCCTCAGCTTGGGGACTCCGGGCAAGGACTACAGTCAAGTGGGTGTTTCCGGAGACCCAGGTCCAGGTCCCCTGCTGACGTGCTGAGGGCCCTGTTGGAGTCGCCGGGTTAAGCATTGATTTTTCTGGATGATTCCAGTTTGGGACAGCAGACACCCAAGTCCACAGATCGCCCGAGACTTTCTGCCTGTGATGGGGGGTTAGGGGGTGCGGTGGGGGTGACGGCCACCCTGCTGACAGTCAAGGCACAGACCAAGCTGCCCTTGGCCCTGGACTTCCCCAGCCCCAGCCCCAGTCCACAGCCCCTCTTGGTGCCCCACACCTGGCCCACCCCATCTCCCCACTAGCTGGGAAGGCTGGGCAGGGAGGCCCTGATCTCCTCACCCTGCCCTGGCTCTGAGGGGCACCTGCCTCCCCTTTGCCGAGACGGAGGTACCAGGCCTCTGGGTGCTGAGCCGCTCCTGGGGTCCTAGGAACAGGAAAGGGCCGGGCCCGGTGGTTCTGTGTGTCCTCAACCCCGGCTCACGGTGCCCTCCCAGGACTAGGCAGACCCTCTCTGTCCTGGGGAGCCTCCCTGCGCAGGTGCTCATCAAATCTGGAGCCGCCCCTTCTCCCCGCTCCCTGTGCCCGGCCATCCCTGCAGCAGCCCCACAGCCTCTCGTCCCTCTGCCCAAGCTCTGCCCAGCACCCAGGGGATACCGGGGGCCAGCCCCGTCCCGTCACTCCCTTGCCCCACCCCAGGATCAGGCCCCGACCTCGGAACTGGGCCTTGGCCAGCCAGGCCTCCCGGCCACTCCACCCCCTCCGCCGCCCACCCTGCCCTGCCTGCAGCACTCTGGACCCCTCACCCGGCCGTCCACTCTGCTGAGATGGCCCTGCCAGGACATGTGCCTGGGGCAGGGGCTGGGGCCAAGTCCCCGGGAAGAGCGCACCTCCATGTCCACCGCCGGCTGATCCTGCATCTGGCTCAGGAGGCCGAGGGGCTCCCTTCAGCCCCTGGAGCCAGTCCCTGGGACAGCCCGCCCTGTTTCCTTCCTCATGTCCCCCCTGAGAGGGGACATCATAGGAGTTGATGGGGAAGGCTGGCCAGGCAGGCGTGGGGTGGCCAGCGCGTGTGTGCCTGGTGTGTAGTAGATGCTCAGTGGACACGATTCCTGGCCTGTGCTGTGCTTATCCACCTTCCTATAGGTTCCCCCATAGGAAGTTTAACCCCCACCTGCCTCCCCAGCTGCTCAGCCTCTGTTGGCAGGTAAATGGCATTGTCCTCTTGGGTCCACAGAGACTGACCTCTCAGGGGGCTGCAGGGGTCATCACTGGGCAGTCCAGGTTCAGTTGGCCCCTCTGACCCCCTCCCAGCCCACCAGGTCTGAAGGGGTGTGAGGACGTTGGGGCAACTTGGGCCCCAGGGAGTCCCCTTGAATGCTGGACAGTGCCACCTCTTGGCCATGGCCCCTTGGGTGGCAGCTGACTCTGCAGCTGGCCCCTGGACGGTCACCAGAATGCCCCGCAGTGTTCACGAGCGGTCTTCGTGCTGCCCCCGTGGCCTTTGTGTGACAGCACAGTTCCAGATCCGCAGGGAATGATTAACAGACCTGGTGGGGCTGGATCTCCTGCTGGGAACTCCGGATCCCAGGGACTCCGGCTTCCGGTCAGCTGAGGACCGCTTCACCCCACTGGAGCTCCTGGCTGCTCCGGAACCCGGGGCCTTGTAAGCCACCAGGGAGCAGGCAAATAGCCAAGAGGACACGGGCAGACACCCACCAGGACAGCAGAGCCCCAAGCCAGGGGCTCCCAGGTGGCTGCTGGCCCTGGGTCACATCTAGAGGTGTCCAGGGGAGGGGGCTCCTCAGAGGCCAGGAGCCCCATGGACCCGGGTCTCCCCTGGGAGATCAGCTCCCCCAGCCCAGACCTCTGCCCTCCACTCCTCCGGCTTCTCCTGCCAGGAGCCCAGGGATGTGGACAGACAGGGTCAGGATGGCGCAAAGCAAGAGTGGGGCCGCAAGGGACCCCCCGTGGGCCTGGCTGTGCAGGAAGCCATGTGCCTTGACCTGCTGGGTCAAGGGGCAGGGAGCTGGGAGGAGCCAACGGGCAGGGGACAGGCAGGGGACAGGCAGGGCAGAGCCCCGACCAGCGACCAGCGGGCTGGGCCAGCAGCACCCTGCTGCTCCTCGAAAAGCAGGACCAGGGAAGCTGGGCTCAGAGCTTGGGGACGACCAGCCCTGTCACACAGCTGGAGAGCCGCACGGCGGCAGGGGAGCTGGCAGCGTGGCTGGAGTGGGGTCCCCGCGTTTCCCCATGGCCTCCTCCCCCGCCAGCAGCCCCTCCCACTGACGTGGCCTCAGCGCAGCCACCTCCAGGCGTATCGGGGTGTGTGGGTGACAGAGGGTGGCCTTTGGGAGCCCGCTGTGAGGGACCACTGCCTTTCTGCCCACGGCCAGGGAGCACTTATACTTTGCCATTAGAGACCTGCATTCAAATCCTGCCTCCCCGTGAGGCCTCAGGACGGTCTCCTGTCCCTGAGTCTCGGTGCCCTCCTCTGCACATCAGGACAAGGCTGTTCGACCCTCTTTAACGGGGAGTGCTCAGAAAGCGACTCCAAGGGGCAGCCCCCAAAGCTGCTCTCCTCGCCAGCATCCTGTGCTGACCACCATGTGGACCTGATCTCCAGGCAGCGCTCAGGGACTGCATGCAGGGTCGCTAACCAGGTCCACTTCCACTTGGAGCCCTGGGTCAGGGCTCGGGAGACCCCGTTCCAGCCCAGCCCCTTTTCCTCTCTGGCCTCGGTTTCCCCGTCTGTAAAAGGGGTCCGTGAGGACTGTCCTGCTCTACCAGGTTTCTGAGCCCTGCACACACAGTACCTCATTAATTCCCACCACGGAACCGGGAGCCTCCCCCAGTGTGGGGCGCTGGCCGCCCCTAGGGCTACTGCGGATGGTTGGGACTTGTGAGGGGCTGGGATCCCTGACCTGGCCAGCACTGTCGCTGCCCCGAAGACAGTGGGGACTGTATCTGCTAAGACCCCCCCAGGTCTCCCCAGGACACAGTGAGGTCTGCAGGGCCAGCCGAGGGTCTGGGCTGACCGGTGGGTGCCCCATCCTGTCATCCACTTGATGTCCGGCAGCATCCGGGGCACTGGGCTTAGACCCCAGAGGCCACTGTCAAAGTTTAGGTCTGCTTTGGGCAGCAGAGGAGGTCAGCTCGGTTCGAGCCCCCAACCAGGAGAGCAGGAGCCAAGCAGGAACCCTGGGCCCGAAAAAGAGCTGCTTTGCTCTGTGTGCTGTGGAGGGGCACCTGCGAGTGTCTCCTGGGACCTGGACCCCAGCACTTCGGGGCCCAGAGCAGGCTGGCTGCTGTGGGCCCCTTAGACAGAGCTTCCCCACAGCTGGTGGAAGAGGGGAAGGACACGCAGAGTGGGCGGGGGGTTCCCTGTCCATGGTCCTGGCTGGGACGTAGGACTGGGCAGCCACAAGGTGGCAGCTGGGCAGTGGAGTCGGGCAAGCCTCTCTGGTTGGAGCCGCAGCTCTGCGCTGCTCACAGCACCCAGGCTGTGTTGGTATTTGAAAGTCCCTTCTGGTCCCCTGTGGCACGAAGCTGTGTCTCACATATCCCCAGGGCATCTGGAAGGCACCAGGTGAGAAAGGCCAAGGATGGAGACTCAGTCGGATGCCCACCGAGGTGTCCGCAGCGTCCCCAGCCCCAGGGAGGCCCACCGAGGAGTCCACAGCGTCCCCAGCCCCAGGGAGGCCCACTGAGGAGTCCACAGCGTCCCCAGCCCCAGTGCCCTGGACGTGGGATAGAACAGAGCCCCCTGGGGAGAGTGGCGTGTGTCACAGGAAGTCTGATTGCTGTTGGCAGTGAGGCCTCCCGCAGGGGTGGACACCCCACCGCCCCGGCTGAGGAGGACCAGCTACGTGCCCAAGGGCTCTGATCCCTGCTGAGCAGTTTGGCCCTGAGCAGAATCGGCCGAATCCTGACCCCTGCCTCCTCCGTTGTCTGAATTCACCCCACGTCTCCTGTGAACACAAGACCTGGGCTTAGGGACATGGGGGGGTGGTCTTCTGGGGCCTCTGTCCTCTGCCAGCCCCAGATCCAGCTCTGAGTTGAGCACCCCCTCCTCTGCTCAGGGAGCATGGAGGGGAGGTTCCATGGTTAAAGCTCCAGCAGCAGCAAAAGCACACCTCTTCCTTCCAGAAGAATCCACGGGGTGGCTGCCAGCTCCCTGCGCCTGAGGACTCACCCCAGCTGCCCAGGGGCATCAGGAGCCCTGGGGCGCTGCAGCCTGCTCCCCAGGAGCCCCGTGGCAGAGGGGCAGGACTCACCCTGGCTACAAGTCAGGGTCTCTCTCAGGGCGGGATCTGTGTGACCCTGGTGGGTCTCCTCCCCTCTCTGGACCTCCACGACCCCCTGGGACGGTCCCTCAGCCCCTTCCACCAGGCCAGGGACGGCTCCCCCCTCTGCCCCCTCCTCTCCGCATGTGCAGGGGGCTGTTGGCCCCATTAACAGAATCAGAGCCACCGCCCCAGGGGACTGTCTCTTCTCCTCGCTGTCCATCCTGAGGCCTCAACCTCCTCTGCTAGTGCTCCCAGTCCGACTGCCCTGGCCACCCGGCTTGCCCCGGGCCTCTCCGCTGAGCTCGCAGGCAGCTGCCGGGTGAAGACCAGACACAGGCTCCCGCTCCCTCCAGGCCCCGCTGCCGTGGCCTCCTGCTGGCTGCCGGGGCACCCTCTGACCCTCACGCTCTCCCAGGTCTCCCCTTCATTCCAGATCTCTGCCAGCCCGGGACGTCCCCTTCTTCTCCGGGCTCCCTTGGCCTCCTGTGGATCCCGGGGACTGTCTTCCTGAGTGTCTGAGCACTGCACGAGTCAACAGCAGAATCATTTTATTTAAAATGTCACCTATTATTGAACCAGTCACTGGTATGAGAATAATCCCATTCTCCAACACGGATGTTGGGTGCAAGGCTGCTGGCCCCCCTCCAGGGACAGCCAGGATGCGCCCTCCCTGGGGATGGCCAGGAAGCGGCCTTCCTCGGGCCCCCTGTTGGGTGGACAACCGTGGTGCGCAGAGGTTGAAACGCAGCTTTGAGACTCAGCCGTCTGATGGCCCCCAGCACTGGGTACTCATGTTTTGGAGTCGGGATGTCATGGAGGAGGGGGGTCAGGGGTTGGGCAGCCCCAGCGTGACCATCTCTGTGGCAGCAGAGGTTCCCTGGGCCGGGTGGCCCCAGCACTGCCCCCCACAGGCCGGGCGCCATCCTCCCAGGCAGACCTGGCTCTAGGCTCCGGATCACGCAGGTGGCCTCTTGCTCAGCCAGCTGGAGAGCCTGGGCTGGGAGACATGGGGCCAGAGAGGGGCACAGGGAGGTGGCACGGTGGCAGCCCCTGTCCCCCTGTCCCCCACCCGTGCACGGGGCCTGAACTGGCCCCCCTTGCCCCCCCCCACCGCCCCTCCCTCCTCAAAGCCCTCCTCCCGCCATCCCCTTCTCCATTGGCAGTAGGGGGGCTTCTACAACGGGGTGGGATCCCCTCTACACCAGCGGTCCTCAGAGCTGAGTGTGCTGGACAGTGTCCGGAAGATCCTGGTCCCCCAGAGCCTGGATCAGCAGGTGGGAGCCACATCTCCCTCCCTGACAGGGGCCAGGGCAGCTGCAGCTGCTGTTCCAACAGCGTCCACTAGAGGGCCGTCGGCGCAGAGCCCGGCTGACTCAGATCTGGAACCAACTGGAAAGGTCGCCGCGGGCAGGGGGCCAGCAGACGTGGGCCAGGGGCTGTGGGCTGCTCAGGCTGGTCCTGAGCCGGGGCTGGGCCTCTCTGGACCCATCGGGTTTTCTTTTTCTTTTTCTAGCTGTAGTTGGACACGATACCTTCACTTTATTAGGTTTTATGAGGTGCTGAGGATCGAACCCAGGGCCTCACCCATCCTGGGCCAGCTCCACCAGGAGCCCCAGCCCCGCAGCTGGTTTTCTTCTCTGTAAATTGGGAGCAAGGGGGTCCCTCCTTCCTAGGGTCACTACGAGTCTCAAGTGTTCTGTTCTGTGATTCTGGCTGGAAAGTCCCAGACAGACCAGGGGACAAGGAAATGCATGATCCCAGAGAGGCGGGGGGAGGGGGGGAGGGGAGCGAGGGGGGAGGGGCGGGCTGGAGCCAGCCGTGGGCTTCTCCTGCTTGGACTCTCTGGAACAGCATGAGACGCGCCATCAATAACCTCAAGCTCAAGGCTCCTCCAGACTGATCTGCCGTCCTTGGCTGTCATTGGCTGGACGCTGCTCCTGGTGTGGGCAGTGGGAACAGCCAGTCCTTGTACCAGGAGAACAGCTCCAGAAAGCCCCCAGCCCAGGGAGCCCCCGGCCTGTGCTACTGGCCCCAGGATGCAGGGCTGGCCACCGAGGCAGTGCAGGCTGGGCCCCCAGCACACGGCTCGGCCTGGCCCAGCAGGTCTCCTCCCAGGCTGGTCCGCCCTCCCTGGTCCCTTACTGCCAGCAGCTCTGCATGGCCACACCCTCAGCCTGGATCCCCGTCCTCCCCCCCCCCCCCAAGACTCCAAACACAGTTGGGTTTATACCCTGAACCCAGCCTTAAGAACAGAGTGGGCACTGGCTGGCTGGATGGGTGGAGAGATGGACAGATGGACAGGTGAATGGAAGCACATGGCTGAGAGTCAGAGAGGTGCTCTGCCACCTAGGTGGTGCTGATTCATGAACTTGAATTCCAGCCTGCTCCTTGCCCCTGTGACCATCCTCTGAACCTCAGCACTACATGTGGGACCATGAGTAACCCTAGGATTTAGGCGATTGACCTTGACAGTGGAGGTGGGAGCTCCTTCTAACCAAAAAGACCTAGGGAAGTCACCGTTCTGAGAATAGCTCCCTCTTCATCCTGGGCATGCCCAGCAGCCTAGAACACTGACTAGAGTTCAGTGTGAAGCATCGAACAGAGACCCAGGGGAGGAGTAAGTAACTTCAGTGAAACAGGAGATTATCTCACTTATAAGTGATGAAAGTCCAGAGGAAGGAAGCTCAGGGTGAGTTAGGTACCTTCTAGAATTCACCAAAGATCAGATTCTTTCTGTCTTGGCTGCCTCTCCATGCTGAGCACAGAGCTCCTACCTCATAGACCAAGTTGGCTGCTTGTGCTCCAGCCATCAAGTCCTCTTCCCAGTCATTGGGATTTTTTTTTCTCCCTATAAGGACACTTCCTAGAAGGCATCACATAGACTTCCACTGGCTGAGCTACGTCTCACTGGCCAGCCCTAGCTCCCACATCCGTGTGCTCAGGAGCTAAAAATGGAAGAGCTCTTTACTAAAGAACATAGGGAGGGAGGATGGGTGGCGTGGGGCAGCTGGCAGTGCTGCCCGTGAGCTAGGCTGTTTTTCCCTGATTTCATCTGCTGTGTGCCCGGGGCCGTGCAAACAGCAGGCAGCAAGCTTGGGAAGGCCCCGCCCCGCGGGCCCTCATTCCAGGGGCGGGGACAGACAGGAACCCTGCCGCACCACCCAGGCCTGTGGGGACCGCAGGAGAGTGAGGAGGAGAGCAGAGACCAGGGGGACGAAAGGCTACCCCAGCCCAGGAGACTGGAGCCCTCTGAGGAGGGCACATTTGCATGGGGGCTCGAGGCGGGAGGAGCCCAGGTCAGTGCCAAGGCCACACACCGGCAGCCCACCTCTGGGCAAGTCACTGTACCTCTCTGAGCCCCAGTTTCCCACCCACGACGTGTGGACAGCAGCTGCCCCCTCCCCAGGTTGTGGGGTGGAAGTCCTGCTCACAGAATGGGGTCTCCGTGGAGGAATAAGGTCTGGAGAGCCTGAGGACCCTGCCCGACCCCAGTAGGTCTCAAGTGGAGGAGACCCCCAAGTGTGTCAAGGTTCTGGAACCGTCTGTGGTTGGGACAGCTGGGGAGGGGGCTGCTGCTGGCATCTGTGGGTAGAGACCAGAGATGCTGCTCAGCATCCTGCGGTGCCCAGCACGGCAACCACAGCAGAGAAGCACCCATCCCCAAGGTCAACGGTGCGGGGGGGGGGGGGGCAAAGGCAGGACCACCAACCCCAAAGCCCACTCCTCATCTCTCGGCGTGGCTCAGAATCCCCAGGCCAGGCCAGCAGCCCATGCGGAGGATCGAGACGTCTGGTTTTTGACAGACATCCACGATGAGTCACACATTCAGTGAAGTTTCAGAAAAACTAAACTTCTTTGTGCTTATAAAGTGCCAGGCACGTAGTAGCCACCCCCCGCACAAAAATCCATTACAAGTTTAAAGTACAGCTATTATTTTTACAGCATTGCTTAGAAATGGCTTGCAATCTCTAATTTGCTAAATTGATGTGTATATTGACTAAATAAATATTCGGCACGAAGCCCAAGTCCCCCTCCACACTTATTAATCCTCAGGAAATGGAAACACAAGACACGAAACGAGCTTTTGCTCAGAGCTGCAGACAGGAATACATTATGTTGTTTTTCAAGCGTTCGGGGACTTGACTCTGCAGCAGAGAACGCCCAATCACCAGCTCCCAAGTTTTCCATGACGCACGCGTCTGCCCGGGAGACGTGCTTGTGTTGCTAAGGTGCTTTCTCAGACTTTAGAGTCTGGGATGAGAAACTTTTACCTCCACAGGGGGGACATCTGGGGTGACTGCTTTGGGGGTGGGGGACTCGGGGGGTTGTTGATGGCACCCATATTGATAAGCGAAATCGGGGCTGCTGGCAGGACCCCCAGGACCCCCGGGGCTGTTCTCTTTCTTCAAGGATTGGTGCTGTAGGGCTCAGCTCTGGGGGACAGGGCAGGCTGCCTGGGCTGGGAGCTGGGTCTTCAAATAGCAGCCCCCAGGACGGAGCCCCGTGCCGCGCACAGCTCCTAGGGGTGTGTGCTCTGGGTCTCACCAGGGCTTTGTCCTCTGGGCTCCTGAGGGGCCTGGGGTCTGGCCTGCACCCCGAGGCAGAGGGGGCTCCCGACATGTGGGGACGGGGTGGGGAACAGGTGGTCTCAAGAGACTGCAAAAGCCCCTGACTCTGGGGAGGTTTGCCCAGCGGCCAGCCCAGGGCTAGAAAGAGGCTGGCCTCTGAGCTGGGAAATGGGGAGGACTCCAGCAGAGGAGAGGCCGTGGCTTGCCTTTGCCCCACTGGAGGGTGGCTCGGGAGGCGGGGGCACTGCGCATAGACTTGCCTCTGCCCAAACCAGAAGCTCCCTTAGGAGGCCAGATGCCGTTCACCCCAAGGAGGACATGACTCAGAAGCCTCCAGGCTTAGGCAGGTCTGCTCTCTGCCCCAACCATGGTGCACCCTGGGTAGCTGGTGGCCTTGCTGAGCCTCAGTTTCCTGGAGTGTCAGGTGGAGTGTGTGATGGTCCCTGAGTGACTGCTCCCAGCCCCTAACCCAGAGCAAGCTTGTCACTATGGAAGGAATCAGAGCTCCTCCCACCTGGACACCATCTACCAACAGAAGGGCTGGAGGATGGGGTCCAGGTGGGGGCAACAGCCAGTGCAAGGGTCCTGGGGTACAACCAGACTCCACACCAGTGGGCCAGAATATGGTCGATTAGCAGGTGGGACGTTGGCTCCAGATGAGGGCAGAGAGGCAGCCAGGGTCAGATCCCACAGGGCCCCGTGGCCAGAGGAGGACTGTGGCTTGTACCCCCAGTGGAGTGGCAGCCATGGGAGGTTTTTAGGAGCATAGCTGAGTCTCAGTCCTTGTGCTCCAGAACAAGTTTCAGCCCCGTTCAGGCAGCAGCTCCCAGGAACTCAGCTCCTGAACTCAGCCCCAAAGATGGGCAGCTGTCCAGGTCAGCTCAGGGGGTGAGGGCAAGGCCAGTCCCCTCCAGGGCCTGCAGAGACGTGGTGAGCGACACAAGGGGGTGGTCTCAGGGTGAGACGCCACTGCACGCACACCTGCCTGGGGCAGAGGGACAGGCCACCTGAGCGCTGGTGGAGGTGTGAGTGGGGAGTGGGACGGGCCGGGCCACGCTGCCCCCTGCTGGCTGCTTCTGACGGCCCCGAGCCCACGGGTGCTCCGTGACCCCGTAGGCGAAACCCAGAACAGCCAGGTGGCCCTGCAGAGGGGTGGGCTCGTCCCACAGCAGCAGCACCAGGGGGCCACCTCGGTGCAGCCCCCCCAGGAGGCCACTCGGCTCACCGAGGAGGGTCCAGGCCACCACTAGCTACCTGCAGGCACAGAAAGAGCGGTGGATCCTGGGGCTCAGGGGGCTGATAGGGCCAGGCACAGGGAGCTTTCCAAGGAATGTTCTAGAACTGGATCTGGGTGGTGTCCACCCCCCCTCATGTTCCTCTAAAGACCTGTGCCTGGTTCTGCGGGGAACTGCGCTTCACGTGGGGTCTGAGCGGGTCTGGGGGCTGCAGCCCCTCGCCCCCCCGCCTCTCTCCAGCTGCCCAAGTTTCCGGGGCTGCAGAAGTTGGAGGGGGGGTGCCTTCGAGCTGGGAGGGCTTCTGAGGCCACCGCTCCCCGCATATCCATCCTGATCACCGACTGGGATCGCTTGGGGCGGAATCTTGAATATTCATCTGATTTACAGCCGCTGCCCACAGCGTTGTGAATCCGCCCACCCATACCTGCAGCCGGTCATCAATCTTCCCCCGAGATTGTGCGTCTGCCAGGAACTCATGAATTAGAGAGGCCCCGGCGGCCCCTCGCCTCGCCTCCCTCCCCCGCGGCGCGCCGGGCTGGAGGAGGACCTGACCAGCCGTCAGAACATTGTTGTCGTCTTGCCGCCGCCGCCGCGGCTCGGCGACCTTGGATGACTCCTGCAGACAGTCTGCAGTGAGCCAGAGAAACTCAGGGGGGCTTAGGTCTGCCTCTCCCAGCCTCAGTTTCCCCACCCAGGAGGGTGGGGTGCACTGCCCCCCGCCGTGGGCTTGGGGGGTCTCGGCAGCAGGCTCGCGCTCGCTGCTGCCGGCGTCGCTGGGCTCCGAGGGGCTGGGAGGGAGGGGTGCTGCTCCAGCAAGTGCCCCTCAGATTCTCCCCAGCAGCCTGGGGACGAGGCCAGCCTCCCCGAGGGCTTGCAGGAGAGACCCCATCCCTGGGGAGCCCCCACGGAGCGTGGGTCCTGCGCAGGGGAAGGGCAGTCGCGATGGGCTGGGGCGGGGGGCATCCCTACAGCGTTTGTCTGACCAACTCCTGGACAGAGACCCTGGACAGCAAGCTGCTACACGAGGCCCGGGGGGCGTCCAGCAATCGGGAGACCCCCAGCCCGGCCAAGGAGCTGGCCCTAGAGAAAGCTCTGGGTTGAGCATCCTGTGCCCCCCTCCAGGCAGGAGGAGAGGGGCGGGCCAGCCCTGGGCCAGTACCAGGACAGGAGCTGCATCTGTGGAAACAGGGCCTCAGTTTCCCTGTGCTCTGCCAGCAGGACACTGGGGCCCGGTGGCCTGGGAGAGTAGACTGGGGACCCTGAGAGTGGTCTGCTATGTGCCCCCTCCTCCAACACATGGGAGCTCTCAGGAGGGCCAGCTCCCAGCCCTGTCACCAAGCATCCGTGGGGCGCCGGGCAGCAGAGTGGGATCATGGTACAGACAGCCCGTCCCTCAGGGGCCACTGGGCACTGCTCCTTCGTCCCTTTGGATCACAAAGACCTCATAACCCCTGTCCCCTGGGCTGGGGCAGTTGGGACATGCTGAGGGGAGCCCCCTCCCCAGGTCCCGGCTCCCAGCAGTCCCTCTGCAAGGCGACTGCCTCCCGGGACCACATTTGCCGCAATGACCAAGAAGCTGCCAGCCTTCAGGGTGCCCTTCCCGGATCTGAGTGACAGCAGATCGATCCTCATCGCCCGGCTCTCCAGCCTCTGCGGTGGGGCTGCAGCAGGGAGCCAGCTCTCAACCACAGGGCTCCGTGTCCAGCAAACGTTCTGCGAGAACTCTGGGGCACAAAGGAGCAGCTGCCACAGAGCCAACACCTGTTGAGCGCTTGCTGTGTGCTGAGGGCATTCAGGGCACTTGGTGTGTACCCCTTCTTTGAGCCCTCCCTTTGGGTCTCTTTTTTATCCCCTTTCACAGAAGAGGAAGCTGAGGCACAGAGAGGTTGAGTGACTCCCTCAAGGTCACACAGCTCAGCAGCAGCTGAGGACCATGCCACACACACTCACCCCATATGCCACTGTAGTCTGTCTTTAGCCACTGCATGCTGATATATTGGGGTTCAAGTTGACACTCTGCTCCTTGCAAGTAACTGTGTGACCTTGTGAGGGTCCTTCGCCATCATGAACCTTGGTTTCCTCCTCTGCAAAAGGAGAACAGTGCACCCTGTCCCCCACTGAGATGCTGACTGGACTGGTGCCTATGGCCTCCAGGCCGGGCCCCTGGGCCTCCACAAGCACTTGAGAGCAGCCCCCTCCTCTTGGGACACAGACTCAGCCTGCAGTAGGCCAGAGCCAGGGCATCGAGGGGCCCAAGCCTCCAGCCCAGCTGTGGGAGGAGAGGGGCCTTGGAAGTAGGTGAAAGTTGACAATCAGGAATGAGCACTTCCCTAAAACGGGTCAAAGGAAAGAGGCCAAAGCTCACAGGCAGCAAGGCCTCTGCTTCTGGGAACAACAGCCGGAGGCTCCTGACCCATGGACTTTCACCCTGGCATGGACTCCGACCACGCTGGCACTGTTTACCCTGTGGGAAGGGAAGGGGCGGGGACATGCAGGTGGGGCTGGGCGGGTGCCCTGGGGCAGAAGTTCAAGTTGGACAACTGAGAGCCCCAGGATCCTGGAGTCTGACTCTCAGGGCCAACAAGGAGAGGTTGACGGTGACAAGACCCACTGCCCCCTCTCTGCAGACAGGGTTAAAATCCAAGCTCTTGCCCTTGCGAGCAACAAGGCCTCCCTTCCACCTCCTCTGCGGGCTAGGGGTGGTGGCCACACAAGGGACGGCCTTGGGAGCAGCCCTGACAAGGCTCCCAGCAAGCTTGCAGGAAGTATGGCTACTGTCGGTTCAATACGGGGTCACCACTGTCACCGATTAGACGGAGAGAGGGCAGATGGATAGATGGAGGGATGTTGGATGGATGGACGTGTAGGTGAATGGGTGCCCAGATGGAAAGATGGAGGCGGTGTGCTCACCCACGATCCACACTTATCCTCTATCCATCCTCCATCCATCCATCATCCATCCATCCATCCATCCACCCATCCTCCATCATCCATCCATCCTCCATCATCCATCCATCCTCCATCATCCATCATCCATCCATCCATCCTCCATCATCCATCCATCCTCCATCATGCATCCTCCATCATCCCTCCATCCATCCTTCCTTCCAAGCATCCGAACACCCCCTGCCCCTCCCCTCCTCCATCCACATGCCCATCTTCCCACTGTGTGTGTGTGTGTTTGCACACGCGTGGGTGGGGTGTGGCAGGTGGAGCTGTGCCGACAGGTAGATGGATGGGTGAATGCATAAGTAAGTGAGTAGGTGCTGGCTTCGTGCGCGCCTGGATGACGGATGGCCAGATGCTCCGACGGACAGCTAGATGAATGAACAGATGGAGGGAGAGATGAATGGACAGATGGGTCGCTGAACGGCTGGGACCATGAGCTACATGCTAAATTGCCTCCCTCCTGGAGGTGGCAGATCACAGTTGCTCCATCTCCTGCCTGATGCCCCGGGTGAGCCCGCCTCAGGGGGCCACCACTGTGCCCACACAGTCTGCCCATCAGCCCACGCTCCACTTTGACCCTGCTCCAAACCCACGGGGCTACAGCCTGACACTTAGGACCTCCTCGAGGCAGGGCTTTGGCCCTTCCGGAAGAGGCCTCAGGGCCTGTGGTTCGCCCTCCCCAGGAAGGGCCCAGCCTCCTGGGACCTAGAGGGGCCTGTGCCCCCAGGCTTGGGCCCTCCCCAACACGCCACCTCCCTGCGGCAGTGCTGACAATTACCTTAATTACCCTTCAGTTAGGGACTTAATTTATAATGTGGTGGCAAGGAAGTGCTGGAGAGTCTCCCTGGCAACCGAGTTTTCAGACACAAGGTTCTCGGTGTTTTCAAAGCTACTTTTCATCTAATTTCCCCCCTGAAAATTAACTTGGAACTTTTCAGATGCCGGAAATTTTAGCCTAACAGCAGGCAAGCACTTACGTCTGAGACCATCAAAGACCTTGATTTCTCCCCTGCCAGAGAGACGTGGGAAGTTGTTTGGTTTTCTCTGCCCCTTTGTTCCAAAATGGCCATTATGAAATGGCCAAGGCAGTTAGTCAACCTCCGACAAAAGCCTGTCTTCCAAGCTGAGGTCATTCAAGTTCACTGTGGCTGGAGTTTCAGATGTGAGCCCGAGAGGAGACCTGGGACAGCCAGGTGGTCTGAGCCTAGACCCAGTGGCAACGGCAGCCCCACCGCCCCAGCTTGAGAACAGCCCTGACCACCACCCCCAGAGCAGAGGACGCAATCTCGGGCTGCTCTCCATGAGGGCTCACTCCCAGACACCCCAGTGTTACCCAGCTTCTCCACCTCCTGCCTCACAAAAGGTCCAGCTCGGAGGTATGGCCTGCTTGTCCGTAGTCTACCCCTTGGGGCGGGCCACACTACCTTTCTGGTCTCCTGTATCCGTTAGTCCAGCCAAAGCACACACCTGCTCTCCCGACGCCCAACCATCTGTGTTGGTCTCTCCCTTTAGTAACCCCCGTCCTCTCAGCCACGCTCCACCCTGACCCACCCTGAGCCCCACTCACACCGCGGAATCCACCTGGAATTCCTATGTTTTTCCTTTAGATCATGACTTTCCAGATTCCTTATGGAATCCTCCGGACACTACTCAAATGCTTCCTTTGAGGACCTTTCCTGAGTCTCCCAAGGCACCCAGTTGGCGTGCTCTGATTTAGCAGTTATTTTGTGAACTGAAGGAACATGGGGAAAGTAGGCTGCTTCTCAGTGACAAGATGGGGGGCTGTCCGAGACTGGAGGCAGGGTGTACGCTTGATGGACAGGCGAAGACCAGATGAGGACTGAGTGGAGGCCGCGGGTGAGTGGACCAGTGGAAAGGTGGATGGAGGGCACCTAGAGGCTTAGGTGATGGGAAGATGAAAAATGGATACTTAAATAGAAGGGTGACGTGTTGGGTCTGTGGCTAAAAGGATGGATGGATGAGTGGGTGGCTGGCTGGATAGATGGATGAGTAGGTGCGTGGGTGGGTGGGTGGGTAGATAGATGGATGGATGAGTAGATGGGTAGGTGAGTGGGTGGATGGATGGGTGGATGGATGGATGAGTGGGTGGTGAGTAGGTGAATGTATGGATGGATGAGTGGGTGGGTGGGTGGATGGATGGATGGATGAGTGGATGGCAAGTTGGATAAGTGAGTAGGTGGGTGGGTGGATGGATGGATGGATGGATGGATGAGTGGGTGGGTGAGTGGGTGGCTGGGTGGGTAGATGAAGGGTAGTACCAAAGCACCATCTCTCCAGCTGCCCAGGCAGAACTGTAAACTCGGGGGGCAGCACCAGGGGCTGACCTCCAGGCAATTCTGACTGGGGCAGAAAAGTGAACCTGTGGATTCTTGCCCACAGGAAATATTGCTCCTGATATCTTGAGGCTCAAAGTTTTTCAGTGACCCTGGGAAAAGGACAGGGCCTCCTGTGGGACCAATTCATTAGGAAAGACAGTCCTGATCAGCTCATCTAAGCACTTGGGCTGACTCTAAGTACCAGGCAGTAGGACAACATCCAATAACTATTCATTGGAAAGTGATGGATGGATCTTGGAGACCGGCCATCATGGGGAGGCACTGGTCGGCTGGGGACACTGCAGACACTTCGATTCTCAGAGCACGTCCTCACGTCCCCAGCCACAGGGAAGTTGACCCCGCTGTTACCAGAGTGGACCCCCACGGGGTGCAGTGACTGTTCCCCTCTGTTAGAGGGGTCCCAGAGGATGTGTCTCTTCTGCTGGAATTGACACTCAGGAGCCCAGGAGAGTCAACCCTTCTGACCCACCTTGGTGCAGGGTGGGACGGACTGAAGTTGCCCAAGCTGACTCAGGGAACTTGGGTGGGACCCCAGATCCTGTGGGTCTGTGTCCACAAAGCCAGGAAGACCCAGTGGCCACATGCCTGAGCCGGGGTGGGCTAGGCGGTACTGCAGCTCTGTTCTACACCAAGTTAGGAGGACATCGGACCCTGTCCATTTCCAGGATTAGGTTAGGGTTGGGGTTTGAGTTGATTCTCAGATTCCAAAGACCTCTAGAGCCCCAGAGCCCCTGTCCAACCCTCACCGTCTCTTTTGACTTGGAAGAGGTTCCCAGTAGGACATGTGCTTATTACAGTTCCGGGGGTGACTTGCACAGACCGTTGGTCACCTACCAGGAGTCAGGCTGGGTCGTCACGCCGGGGGGCTTTGAGACCCCAGCCTCCCTGGTATCCATCTGAAGGACTAGTGCGACTTCCCAGCATGACCCAGTGCTCCCTTTGTGCGGCTCCTATCAGCTTCTCCCTCCAGACTCCCTCCCCAGCAACAACGCAGACGGGGATGCAGAGGGGAGAAGACAAATGGACCTCTTCCTTATCTACAAAGTGCTTAGCTGACTGCCAGGCACATAATAAGTGCTCAATAAATAACCATTATTAGGGGAAGCTGTGATGGAAGAAATCGGACAGATCAAAATTTAATTCTGCCACCCAGATGGATTGTGCTTCTGCCCAAGGAGAGAGACAGAAAGTGGATCTCGGCTCCATCTCTTCTCTCCCAGACCGACATGGCAGCAGTGTCCTCCCGTCCCCTGAGCCTGCAGCCTGTTGAAAAAAATAAAAAAGCAAAGCCGATCCGGCATGGTTGGCTGAGCCCCGCCCCTCCTGTCTCAGCTCTCCCGACTTCATGTTTAATTTCCCTGGGCTGAGAAGACGCATTCTGGTGATCTGAGTTAATCCAAAATGTACATCTCATCTCCTACCGGCTAATGGCTCCGAGTTCCGCTTTACATAATGGGGGAGCAGCTGCCGCATGAGTCACCGGGGCCTCTGGCTCCCTGGGCTCTGTCCTTCATGGTGATGAAGCCCTTGCCTCGCTTCAGGGGGACCCGCGACCTCCACGCCCACCCAGGCCAGCCCCGAGTTCACCTCTGAGGGCAGTGTTCCATTAACCAGCGGGACGTGGGGCAGGGGTTTGTGCCAACTCTGGGGGGCTGTGCTCATCCTGGGAGGCTCCAACCAGACCAGACCAGTGCCCTGCAGCCAGTTCTGGGCGGCCCAGGCCCGCTCAACTAGACCCAGAACTTCAGCCTTGGCAGGGGACTTCCAGGCAACCCAGGCTGGACGCCACTGGGTTCAGGGAGCCGCCTTCCTGCAGCCCAGGCAGGCTGCCCCTCACACGGGGGCCCTGGCAACAGGCAGCCAAGGTCTTCCTGATGGGGAAGGGGGCAGAACAGGCCCCCTTCTGCCTCCCTACGAGATGCTGAGGGCTTTTCTTAAAGCTAGTCCAGTGTCCTGTGGCGGGAGTCAACTGTCACTCAAGCCCCTGAAGACAGAGGGGCAGCAGGCTGTGGGCCAGGGTGGAAGGTCTGGGGCACATAGAGTGTGCCCATGAGGGTGTTGCCCCCCATGTCCTTGGCCTGGGACTGAAAGATCTCGCCTGTACCTGGGGAGCAGATGGTGTCATAAAAGGGGTGAGTGGGGGCAGCGGTGGGGTTTTAGGAGGGGTGCTAAGTGCCATGGGATTTCAGGGTGCAAAGTGCCTTGGCTGTCACGTCTCCATGAAGTCAGGCTCTGCCTGGTCTCTTACGAGGGCTCACTCACCTCCAGTTCCTCTTCTTCCTCTTTATTTTATTCTGACAGTGCTGAGGATGGAACCCAGAGCTTCTCCCATAATAGGCAACCACTCCCCACTGAGCTATACTCCCGCCCCCGAATCCTAGACCTAAGAGCCCCACCAAAAAGCCAAGTGACTCTCCCCTTCTTGGAAGGAAAGACTTCCAAGAAGCAGGACAGAGCACTTGTGCAGCCAGGGAAGCTGAGGCTCAGGGACAGGCAAGGCACCCAGAGCACTTTAGGAGTCTCAGGCTGCAGTGAGTTCTTCCATCACTGGACTCTGCTACCAGGGACGGGGAGGAGGAAATGGGACCCTCGTGCCACTGATGGACCCCGAGTCCAGGACCCTGCCCTGTGCCTAGACCTTTCCTACTGCTGTGATGTGCGCCAGACCCTCCCCTCTGATGCCCGTGCCAACCTAGGTGGGCTTCCTGGTGGCTGGCGGGGCTGGGTGAGCTTCCTGGTCTCCTGACCCCAGAGTTCTTCCCTCTGCCGAGCACCCATCTGGGGTCACAGCCACGGCTCAAGATCAATGCCATCAGGATGGAGATGGAGGCTCCTGAGGGTCCCAGCTCTGCCACCTGCTGGTCAAGTGGCTTTTGCAGCCTCCGTCTCCTACAGCCTCAGTTTCCCCTCTGGTCATTGATGAGGTGACGTGTGCAGTGCTCGGGGTCCAGGAGGCTCCCTGGCCTGGCAGTAAAGTGGCGGTGGACCTGAATGAGGAAGTCCGTGCCCCTCGGTTCTCTGCTGCGCTTGCTTCTTCCTCCCTCCCCCCCTCCTTCATATGGCACGTGCCAGCCTCAGCACGGCCCTGGAAGGACACTGGTTTCTAATAAGTGAACTTTTGTTGTTGTTGTATTTTTTCCTCTTTTTTTTTTTTTTAGCAATTTTATGGAGCAATAATTCACATTCCATAAAACTTACCCATTTAAAATGCATAATTCAATGGCTTTTAATAAATTCACAGGATTGTGGAAACTTCACTACGATCTAACTTTAGGGCATTCCCATCACCCCCAAATAAACCCTGTCCCCGTTAGCATCTCTTTCTCCCTCCCAGTTTCTCCCCAGCCCCTGGCAATCTCTGACCTGCCTTCGGTCCCAGCTGGGGACATTTCCCATGAACAGGGCACATGGCACCTGTGTCCTCTGTGGCCAGCTTCTTCACTTAGGATTGTACTCGGGAGGCTATGTTGGTGGGGGGTGCTGGGTGTTGGTTTTTTTAAAGCAAATGTCTAAATAAATAGATAAAAGCAGGCGTCTCTCAGCCTACCCCTCCTCTCCCCCTCACATGGGTTCATCACCTGCTCAAGTGGCCCCTGTCTGTGGAAGGTGGGACGTGCATGGGACATTTGGAAACCGTGCTAAATCCTGCCTGAGGGTCTGGATGCCCCCCACACCCGCCACTGGTCCTCTGAGTAGGTGACCTCTTCTGCTCCCTCCACACTTCAACACCCCTTGCTTTTTCCTTCGCCCTCCCTGTCTGTTCTCAAAGTTGCCGTTGCTCCGTGGAAAGACAGGCCCCAGCGCAGCCTGTGAAGAGCAGCCTGTCCCTCCAGTCAGGAAGCTCGGAGGGACAGCTGTGGGCTCAGTTCTTCTCCCCCATCGTTTTGTCCGGAAGCAGCATCTACAACGAGTTTAATTATGCAATTAAAGTCATTTTCCTGGGCTGAACAAATATTTACAGCATATTTTGCTGTAAATTGCCTCGCCTGGAGAAGAGTCCTGCCATTCTGCCTGGCAAAGGCGCACGCATCTGCATATCCCATTACCCAGGGGCTCCCAGCCCAGACGGTCTGCGGCGTGGGCCGCGCACCCCCAGGAAGCAGCCTCAACCCACAGACGCTGGCAGGTGTCAGCGAGGCAAATGTGTTCCTGGCCCCACTCCGGTGCTACTGTGGACCGAATGACGTCCGCCACTCCTCTGCGGCGGCCCTAAGTCCCAGCTCTGAGCCTCAGAGAAACCTCTGAGCTTTGTCCTGCTGCGGAGAGGCCCAGATGGCCGAGAGAACATGGCGTGCGGCGAGGGCTCTGTAATCATCAGCCCCGCATGAGCTGTGCGCTGGCGGCTCTTCCTGTAATCCAGGTGACGGTCCTAGAGGGGCCTTAACAAGAGCCTCTCCCCAGGTCCCCACTCTGCTGAGCTCCTGTGCCAACATGAGCAGGAAAAAAACCCAGGACCGTGGCAAAATCACCTGCTTCGCTTTGCTCCACTTGAGAACAAGTTTCTGTCCCAAGCCCCCGATGCTCCCCATGGACAAGACCTGATGGCTGTCCAGGGAGGTTGAGCCAGGGTCTTCTCAGTGTAGGGGACGCCCCTGGCCCTGCCAAGCTGCCTGGTTTGCAGCAGAGTCCCGGGGGGCACTTGTAGGGCACAGGGGAGGGCTGTTGGGGCCACCTAGGGACGACTCCCGAGCAGGGTGGGAGCCCCTCAGCCGTGTGGGGAGTCTGGGGGCCTCAGGGAGGAGGATTCATCGGGGCAGCAGATCTTCACCAGCTGGTGGTGGTGGGGGGGTCTTCCAGCTTCTTAACCTGTGGCCCTGCCATACCGGATGCCAGCCTTGGAGGGAGTGAGGCACGGTGGTCTCTCCACCCTGCTCTTGGTGGCCATTCCCCTGGCCCTCCTGCCAGGCCTGTTTAGGTCATCTCACGCCCACCCCTGCTCTCTTCTCCAGCCACCGGGCACTGATGGGCCCCTGGGGGGAGGGTTCCTGCGTTCAATACCTGCACTCGTGGTGACACCAGGGGTCTTGCTGACACCCCCAGGCCAGAGGCCAGCTGCCTGGACTCCCCAAAACCACTGTGGTTACCGTCCCGTGCTGTCTTCTTTCAGCGCTCGCCTGCACAGACACGCAGAACCCCACCGTGCGCTCATCGTCTACCCGCACACGGGACGGAGTGGCAAATATTCCATGTCAATAAACGATCTTCTGCTGAGTCATTTTACATGGCTGCCCAGTTCTCTATCCTGGAGGAACTACAATTTCTCTAGGAGCACTGAGTTGGCTCCTATATGGGGCCATGAGGAAGAGCATTCTTGGTAACAAGAATTCTTACGGTGACGTCTTTGTGCCCAGCCTTGATTTTGCCCTAAGGACACAAAAGGGCAGAATGACTAGACCTGAACTCGGGACCTTTGGCTGAAGTCTCTGGGGGGGGGGGGTGGTGAAGGGGCCTGCCCCGGGGCAGGAGTGCTGCTGGCGATGTCCCTGATTGGCTGTGCTCCCCACTCTCCCTGACATCCCCAGTGGCTCTTGCACTTGGGTGGAGCCCGCAGGGAAGGGCGTTCCCACCCCGGCCCCTGCTGGTCACCAGCACCGTGGCTGCTGTGGGAGAAAGGGGGCTCCTGTCCCAGCTGCACTGAAGACCTGGAATGGGATAAAAATGAGACGAGCCGCCCTCCCTGCCCACCGCAGGCCCAGCCCCGTCCTGGCCATATCATTTGACCTTCTTGGCAGTCCTGAGATGGTCCAGATATTCTCATGCCCATTTTACAGCTGAGGAAACCAAGGCTCAGAGTTTCGGGCAGTTACCTCCGACACACAGAGAGGAAGGCCGGACCCTGATTCCGTCCAGACCCTCTGGACGGACAAAAGGCCTGTGCTGAGCTGAGCTGTTTCCTTTCACCCTTGGGGGTCCCCAGGGATGAGTGAGGAGGGCCTGCTGGCCAGGGCAGGGTGCCCCCTGGGGCAAAGGAGCAGGGTGGAGGGAGGCCACAGGCCACAGCCCTTGCCCATGGGGGGGCTCACTTAGGAACATCACTGCAGCAGCTAAGAAGGACAGCAGAGGCCCTGCTGTGGCTCAGGGCTGCACAAAGGGAGTCCGCGAGGCCCACGGCCCACCGTCTGCACAGGTCCATGTGGTGTGGGACACTCAGTGTGCGGGAGGTCCAGGGCCCTGGGACAGGGTAGACTCCAGGAGAGAGGGAGGAGGGAGAGGCCGGTCACTGTAGTCCTGGTTCAGTATCTGTGTGGCCCTCCTGTGTCCTGGTCTTCACACGGGGCCCCACAGCCCGGGAGCTCCTGGGGGTCAGGGGTAGAAGACGTCAGCCGGTGTTGGGCTCAGGGTCGTGTGGTCCCCTGGGGAGGGCTGGCTCTATCCCTGCTCCAGGTGACAAGCGGCTCACCCTCTGAGCCTCCCGACCCCAGGCTGTCTTCCCACTTGCAGGCACAACAGGAAGATGCTGGTCCATGAGGCCCTAGCTTCCTGGTTATTGAAACCAGAAATCTCAGCCTAAAAACCAAGACCTGGAGACAGATGGAGGGCTCAGAGGTGTGCTTAGGGAAACCGAGTCAGCGGCCAATGACAAGGGGTAAGTGGCGAGTCCTTTGTGTCCCCAAATCTCTTATTGTGTCTGAGTCACCTCCTAAGCTGTCCCCAGGCGTCCAGGGCCTGGTGGCAACATGGTCACCCTGGAGGCCAGGCAGGCCCTGCTGTGTAGGAGCACTAGCAGTTCGGGATCGGCCAGCTTTGCCCCCAGAGCCAGTGGAGAGAGCCGAGGGGCCAGGATAGGATGCCAGGGCAGGGCACGCACTGCAACAAACTGCACCTGTTTTTCAGGGCTCAAGGAATTGGCCCAAAGGCCCCCAGGGGTGGCTGTGGGGCCTGGTGCCCACTCCAGCCAGCCTCGGGCCAGCCGCCTCCTCTTCTCTCTCCTTCACACATTCGGTGTTGGAGTCGGAGAGCATGTCCAGAGAGAGTTCCGGAAGCGGGATGAGGGATGGAGTCTGCAGCCACTGATCTAAATTAGCACCGCAGAGAGCATTTCATTCCATTAAGTGGTTTTTCCCCATCACTGGTTTTGGTCTTACAAAGTGCCAATTTATCTGAGGAGCCAGATCCAGTCATCCATCCCTTAAAGGGGCAGGACTGTGTCCCAGCCCTGGTGGACCCCTCTGGATCTGTTTCCCCACCTGCAAACCTGGGGTGATCTCGGCTTCGCTGTCCAAGTGGAGGCTTTGGGATGACCACCAGGAAGGAGCACGTTGGTGGGGGGGGGGACCTGAGAACAGGCCTGGGGTGTGGTGCAGGGTGAAGGCAGAACCCTGCCCACCCCGGAGGGAAGAACAGCCAAGGGGAGCAGTGTTTATCTGCAGACAAATGCGATATAAAGTTTATGGTTTGTTTGGAGTGTTCTGGAACACCCAATAAACCCTAGGAGCAGAGGAGACCAGGCCAGGTCCCGAGGCCCACCTGGGGCCAACCCATGCCACCTCCCTTCTCAGGCAGCCCAGTGTGTAGCCACAGTCCACAGTATGCAGAAGGAACTTAACCAGTGCTCTCAAAGCAGAGCTCCCCTTGGCCTTTCCTTCTGAAAGGCATTTCTCTCCCACGGATGTCATAGTGGGAAAGTATTGCTTAAAAAAAAAAAGAGTCAAAAGAAAAGAGGCTTTGAAATTGTTCACAATGCAATTCTTAGGGACAGCTGAGTCCCCAGACCAAATTTTTTTCCAAAAGTTCACGTTAAACACTTCAAGTACAGCCCTGAAGCGGCACTGCTATTCCTAGCCATAGGGCGCCAACTAGTGGCTCCAGCAGATCCTGCAAGCAAAGCACAGCCTCGTTCCCATCCTCTATGCTCCCTCCTCCCACCACCTCCTCCCTGGTCTCCTCCTGGTCTGCAGTTCACCTGCTTCTCAAAGTGGTTCTGTGCGCCCCCACCTTCATGGGAGTGGAGGTGGGATTGATTAAGAAGGATTCAGTCGGAGCTCTCTCTTTGGATGGTTTAGGTGAGAGAAACCAAGCAAGTCGAATCCATCTTTCCTATAAAAGTTTATTGTGTAATCTTTTCCGAGAAGTGGTAAGGGTGCTGATTACAATTACATAAAGGTAAGGAACAACAGTATACAAAAATAATTTAAACACACACATTAGTAACAAAGCAACATTTCTTTCCACTAACAACTAGGAGGTAATCTTGCCCACGATTTTTCGAAAGGTATTAAATATGTTTTAGATAACAGTACAAATACACAATGCACAAATACACAATGCTCACACACACATGTACACATATATACAGCTCAAGTGTTTTCTTCTGTGCATTCCAGCTAACTGGTATAGCTAATGTGGAAAAACTTAACAACTAGATGCCCAGATGACCTTAAAGTTGAACAAAACATGCATTAGATGCAATTTTTGGAGACTTGCTAAGATTTCTCCCCCAATCTCCCTGATTCCTAGCCTTGTCTCTGTGTTTTTCATCTGAACAATTACATGTGCCTTTCTGATCTGCTCAACAGTGTGCTCATTGTGCTGTTGCTGGTGCCGATTTGGGAAGACTCACTTTCTCTTGCTCTGAGTGCATCCTATGGAATGGAAAGGGATGATTGTAAAGCTAAAGCGTTTAGCTTCTGATTACATCTGGCTTATTCTTTGTTTTAGTGCAAGGACCTGTCTGATGATTTCGTAGGGGAGGTCAGCATTGACTTGGTCTTCCAAGTATCTCTCGATGTCTTCCACTTCCTTCTCCCAGAACTCCTTGGAGATGTCGAAGAGCTCCTCCAGGTTGATGTCCCCCAGGCCTTGCAGGTTCAGGGCATCCTTCTTCGGGATGTAGCCAATGGGTGTGAGCTGGGCGCTGTCTTCCCCATTGATCCGGTTGAACATCCACTCGAGCACCCTGGAGTTCTCCCCAAAGCCTGGCCAGAGGAACTTGCCTTCCTTGTTTTTCCGGAACCAGTTAACGTGGAAGATCTTGGGCAACTTGGCTGCTGGGCGCTGGGCCATGCTCAGCCAGTGAGCCAGGTATTTGCCAAAGTTGTAGCCAAAAAAGGGCCTCATGGCAAAAGGGTCGTGCATGATTACTTTGCCTATTAAAGAAAGGGGTCCTTTGGTAAGTAATGTGTCCAAAGGCTTAATAGGGACCGTCATTTACTGTGAATATAGCATGCCTACTTCTCTCTCTTCCTGCCCCCGTCTTTCTCTCCACAAACAGACACAGAGTGGGGGCAAAGGGGGGGCTGCCCAGAGCGCTAATCTCCCTCCATGTGGTTTCAAGTCCTGACTTTGTTTACCTTTGTGCTCTGCTGCCGCCGTGGCCTCTGATCGCATGGCAGCACCCACGAGCACACCATGCTGCCAGCTGAGGGCTTCGTAGACCAGAGGGACACCTTGAGAAGGACAGAAAACTCCTTCAAGCTTTTGACATTCAGACTCTAAGACCAGCGATGTCATCGCACACGTGAAATGACTTGGCAAAAAGGCGTCTTTTTAGTTGAGCAGCTATACAGAAAACTGCTAAGGCACCGCTGTACCAACTGTGGCCACAAAAGAATCTGTAAACTCCAATCCAGCCACCTTAGGTCACAGATCCAGGAAGCCAACGAGTTGGCTCTACATTGGAGCTTGCAAGTTATTCTGGATTTGGGGAAAGAAAGCTCCGGCTCATCGGCACCCTCTGACAAGGTCATGGAAAAGGAGAGATTCCAACTGTGCTTCAGTTCCCCAAACCCCATGCCCCCGCCTGAGCAGAGGAGAGCTCACCTGCAGGTCTGCGGCCTCCAAAAATGATGCCCTCGATGGGCACGCCTTCCGGAGACTCCCAGGCAGCGTCGATGATGGGGCACTGGCCGGCAGGAGTGCAGAACCTCGAGTTGGGATGGGCACAAGGTTCCCCTACAAAAAGAGAGAGAGGCCCTTTAGCATCTGGCCCAAACAGGCTCCTGCAGCCCAGAGCGCACAGCCTCCGGAGGGGGCTCACCATCCTGCGGGCTCCACTGCTTGTTCTTCCAGGAGGTGATGGTGACTCCCGCGGCCAGCGGCTCATCAATGCCTTCCCAGTAAACGCCCCCGTCACTGGTCTCGGCCACGTTGGTGAAGATGGTGTTCTTCTGGATGGTCTTGATGGCATTGGGGTTTGTCTTCACGGAGGTGCCAGGAGCAACACCAAAAAAACCATTTTCTGGGTTGATAGCCCTTAAGTTACCTGCACAAGTCCAACCAGAAAAGCGGTGGTAAATCCCAATCCGAGCAGCCTGGCATCTGCCCTCTGGTTTCCGTACCAAGCTCCCCGACCCCTTTCCCTCCTTAGACGACATGCCTGTTCTCATTGGGCATCTCTGAGACTGTGCAACTCTGAGACTCTCACAACTCTTTCTTCCTCTTCCATTTTCCACCAGCTTATTAAATGTTTGTATATAAGCGATCAGCCATATACGGCCCATTTGACCCAGATTGTTAAAGGATGCTGGGCTGGCAGAGGACAGAGTTCTGAGGTTTCGCAGCCTCTGAACTAACTGAACGACACACCCGACACTGGATTTGGGAGAGCTGGCCATGTTTGAGGTCGATAACCCACAGGAGTCCACTTTTTATCACCGGTTGGGCCCAAGACAGTCACCTTGGTTGTCAAACTTCATCCAGGCGATGTCGTCGCCCACACACTCTATCTTCCACCCCGGGAGGGAGGGGTTCATCATGGCCAGGTTGGTCTTCCCACAGGCGCTGGGGAAAGCTGCCGCCAGGTACTTCTTCTCACCCGCAGGGTTGGTTATGCCCAAGATCTGCAGGAGACAAGGTTCTTCACTGAGGTCTCTGTTCTTTACTACCCTGAGGTCTAGGGATGTGCCTAGAAGTTCCCAAGGGTAGACCCTCAAGATCTATCTCCGTTCAAAAGAATGAAGTCCACAGGATCTCCATGGTGGCCATTGTGCCCGAGGTCCTTCAGCAGGGACATAGACTGTGGAGTTCATAATTACTTAAGAAGTTTCCCTGTCTATGAATCTCCCACGCAGACAGGAGATTGAACGGACTTGCGTCTGCCACCCCAGGCCTCCCAGCACGGCCAGGGGACGTCCCCACCTACCAGCATGTGCTCTGCCAGCCAGCCTTCCTCCTTGGCCAGCCGGCTGGCTATCCTGAGAGCAAAGCACTTCTTCCCCAGCAGCGAGTTCCCGCCGTACCCACTTCCGAAGGAGACGATCTCTCTGCGGTCCGGCAGGTGGGCGATGAGCGTCAGCTCTGGGTTGCAGGCCCAGTTGTTGACCAGAGGCTCTGCAACAGGCGCAGCCGCGTCAGCGTGTGAATGTGCGGAGCGCAGGAGCTTACTTTTTATCAACTCTCAATTCTGAAGTGGCATGCTTACTTTTGAGAGGCAGGGGACACCCCACGGAATGGAGACACTTGATGAACTCCCCGTCGCCCAGGGCCTCAAGGACAGGCGTGCCCATCCGCGTCATGATCCGCATGCTGGCCACCACGTAGGGCGAGTCCGTCAGCTGGATGCCGATCTTGGCCAGCGGGGAGCCCAGGGGTCCCATGCTGAATGGAATGACGTACATGGTCCGACCTGGGGAGGGGCCAGTGGGGACGGTGAGCAATGACCTTGGCCTGCAAACATACCCGGAATCATTTTCCGCAGGAATCTTTGCTATGGCCTCCCACCATCAATATCACCCTCATGGCCACCAGCCCCAAGGTTTAGCAAAGTCTACGGCAAAGTGGACAAAAATGCCCAAATCCATGTTTTCCCAGGCTACGATTAGGCTCGGCCAGGCTGCATGAAATCCACACGTGTGGAACCCTGTAGGGTTCACGCAAGACGTCTGAGAACAGAACGGGGTGCGTTTCACACAGAGTGGGAGACACTGAGGCGGGGGCGGGGCTCCCTTGCTGTCACGATCACCACCAGGGCAGGTGTCATGAGGACAGGCGTGCTGTCAATTTGCCCTGTTGGGAGAATGGCCTGCTCACCTTTCATGCACCCTGGGAACCTGGCGTTGAAGGCTTTCTCAAAGTCCTCTTCTGACATCCAGCGACCCAGCTGGCTGAGGCCAGTTTTGGGGATGGGCACCGTGTCTCTTTGCTCTTGGGTAATGATAACTGTCTTGCTTTCAATCCTGGCCACATCCCTGGGGTCAGTGAGAGCCAACCAGCTGCAAAAGTCCGAGGGTCCCCTTCAGTCAAGCACCGTGAGGAACAGACCCATCTCACATTGTCACATTTCTCCCACACCCAGCAGGACACGGAGCACACTGGCACGTTGTAGAAGTGCGGTGGCCAAGCCAGCCGACACCTTGTCAGGAAGACGCTGACTAGGCCACTAGCTAGGGATGGGGACTGTCTTTCATCATGATCCGGAATCTAGGCTGCAAAGAGCATTTGCCTGCCCAGCTCAATTAGGGCCTCGGTGGCTCCACTAGGTCATCCTGCCTCAATGGTTCTGACCATTTTATTAAGGTTCTAAAGCATCTGCAGCCCCTGAGAGGGCTTCATTCACCTCTTTCCACTGATGCCAAGGAGAGGGCGGGGTGGGCCACAGGGGGGGGCTTACCAGTTGTCGTATTTGCTCAGCTTCCTGATGATGCCCTCCTCCTGCATGCGGCCCAGCAGCCGTCCGTTCTCCTCCTCGGAGCCATCGCAGATGTGGATGTGCTCCGGCTGGCACAGCTTGGCGCTGCTCTCCACGAATTCCCTCACCGCCTGGGGCAGGCTGTCCAGGTTGCCCTGGACGACTTTGGCTGAGAAGTCCAGGCCGTTGTGCAGCTGAGGAGGCATTTCTGCAGAGCTGTGGTAAGGGGCACAAATGCCAGGGTCACCTGAAACAGAAAACAGCCTTCCTGGACAAAAGGACCAGGAGACGCCTGCTGGAACATCCGATGGACCGTGGGTGGGTTGCACATGGCCAGAGAGTCACGGCCCCGAGGAAAACTGAGTTGTATTGTTGCTGGAATTTTTAGCAAAGCTCGACCCACCTGCCTTCCTTTTGGGTGGTCTCCGTCAGATCCAGGGTGGCTCTCCGTGTTCTTCCCGCGAGTTCCCAGTGGGAAGGCCGTGCTTGGCGGTGGAGCCTCCTGCCTTAAATACCGTGGAGGACGGCCCTGCCCCTCTGATACACCCAGGGAGGCTCGCCTGTGACGTCGGGGGCAGGTCTTTGGATCAGCGCCACGGTCAGGGATGTTTTGGTCCAAGTCACCATAATAAATCCAGGGAGATAATCATTGAGCAGTTGTTAATGAGTGTTGGGAGGCCTCGGGCCGAGACCAGCCACAGTGAGTCCTTACACAACTTCTGATCAACTAAACTTTGACCCGGTTCACTGCTGATGCAAAACATACCCACCCTTTCTTTGACAGGCAGGTGGGGTCAAGGACAAGGCTGGCCCGGGAAACTCCTGGACCTCAAGTGTTGTTGGCAGCACATTTTGTGTGCCAACAGTCACCGGTTGACAAAACACTACAGCTGTGAGATGTCAACCCCACAGCCAAAGCTCATGAGAAGAAACACCCTGTGGCCAGTGTGCAACTCCTTGGCAAAGATCTGCACCTCTGAGCTGATTGGGTGCTGAGGACCTTATTGAGTGCGTGCTATATACCCTTGCCACCCCCAAATAGGAAGTCCAGGAGGGCCGGGTTTCTTCTTATTTGCTCATGTTTGTATCAACAGCACCTGGCATATAGTAGTCACCGAATGCATACACATCAAACCCTATTCTTGGTGCTTTACATCAACTCATTACCACCAGCCAAGGTGCCACTTGGAACAATCCTATGTACTGACAAGGACACTGAAGGAGAGAGGTCCAATAGGCTGGCAGGAGGCAGGAAGGCTGTGAACACAAGCAAGCTGAGCTCCAGCACGTCACTCTGCATGAGGAATCCTTACCTCTTCTGGAACCTTCCATATATTCCCCCAAAAAGTGCTGGGCTAGGCATGGTCACTCTGGCAGCCTCGCAGGCACATTTCACTTCCCTTGCAAGTCTGAGTCTTGGGCGTGGAGGGGGCTTGGTGGTTTTGCTGGAGTACACTTAAGCAATGAGACCTTTATAACAGTTGCAAAGAATTTGCTTTGCAAGCTGTCAGAACCTCAGCGCAATTTAATGCATCTCAAGGCTGTTTGCTGGGTTTTAAGAGCACTGGGTGAGAAGTCAGGAGGGGGGACCAGCTCCCAGGCCTGACTCCCCCAGGCAGACAGGGGTTCCACGGGAGCCCCCTACCTTAGGTGAGGCAGGGTGAAGACTTGGCTCACCCCCATGGGGTGTGGTGTGACTCAGGCTTGTAAAGAGCCTCAGCAAATTCAAGGCCCTGGGAATGGCCAGCTGGACCTATAGCCCTAATGAGCCGATCCCAAGGGCGTGGCCCACAGCCCAGCAGAAGGTCGACCCATATCTCCACTCCCACCAAAATCATCAACCTGCAGCTGGGTTTTGCTTCTTCAGGTTTTGGGGGGGCTTTCGGTGCAAACACAGCATGGGGTGACTTGTTGGCATGAGGTTACTTCACCTCCAGTTCACTGGCATTTATTACTAGAGGTGCCATCCTTGGCCACAGGGAACGCTGCTGTGTCTACGCCCAATAGGAAGTCACGCTTGGCTGCACAGGGCCCTTCCTTAGCACCACACCTGGGATCAGGCGTTCCAATGCACAGCCACAGGTGGCGCGTGCCTGCGGGTTGGTGCATGCGGTTCACCCCACGGACTTGGTGCGCTCCCATTTTGTGGACGGGACTGTAATGGGCTGGTTCCCTGGAAGACCTCAGAGATGGAAAATCAAAACAGAAAAGCAGAGCCTGGAGTTTGGAATGTTCCACACAAATCCCAGGTGTTTGTTATGAGTCTTCCAGGAGGGACACAGCTAGTTCCATTCAAATGTAGGTCTGGTGAGTCACCATGACCTTCATCCCATGTGAATCACCCACCTGGGCAGTGCAGAGGGGTGGCCTCAGTCTCCTGCCACTCTCCCTTGTCAATGTTAAAAAGCAAATATTGGGCTACAAACTTACCTCAAAGTACAGAGTTCTCTGGAAGAATGAGACACAAATAGATGGTAGGGTTTTGAGGACACATGGGTGAAAGTATGGGCAAAGGTCCCTTGTCCCCAGTTGATGGCATCCTGGGGCAAACACTTCTAAGGGGCTTCAGGCAGCCTCAGCCTCCCACTCTCCCACTGGACCGGAGTCTTGGTCGCATGTGAACACCAAGAGTAAGTCCTCACGGTGGGTCTTCAGCTGCAGGGACCCGGAGTGGACGCGGAGTGCGTCCTGGGTGGGGGATCTGGGGGCTCCCACTGGGTGTGAGCTTCAGCTGTGGTTTCTGGGAACAAGGCCACCGAGATCCCCTAGCTTTTCAGGGGCTACTCAGACACGTGCTTCTTTAGGTCCAAGCTCGTGTAAAAAGCTGATCCCAGACACAAAACTGCCCTGGGAAAGAGGAGAAAGAAAACCAGTCCCTGGAAAAGGTGGTCTGAAGACTAAAACGGACTCCTTCCCTGCTCCTTCCCGCAGCTGCTGCGTGGCCTGTCGGGGAGCCGCCTCGCACCTCCATGCCAGCTGCATCCTCCACGTGGGGCGATGAGGTCCGAAAAGGTGAAGGGGTTGTTTTGAATCCAATTTGCAAAAATCACATTTCTCTAGGAATCCTCAACACAAACATTTTTTAAATGTGCACTAGGTACCCAGCTTTGGGAATGAAGAGGATCGAAGTGGTGGGCTTCCTCTGCATGCCAAAAGGGAACATATTCCATGCTTCTGTCTGATGTAAGCACCTTTATTATCTTTCCCATTTTATAGGTCAGGGACCTGGGGCTCAGGAAAGGAATCACACATATTCACTCAGCAAACACTGGCTGAGCCGCCACAACTGCCATTGAGTTGGTATTTCTCTGGATATAGCCCCAAACTCTGAGCCTGTGACTCTCTTTTCCTTTCTCTACCCTCAGCACTTCACTGTTGAGCACCCATTTTGTACTTCCTGCATACCCACTTCCAGGAGCAGCTTCATGGGGTCATGGGCATGTCCCTCCCTTGGAGTTGCCTGCTCATGGTCACTGTCTTGAAGTCCCTAACAATATCCTCTCTGAGAGTGTGGCACAGGTGGACTACAGAACAGGCACCTGCCTCCTACTGCCCCTCCACCTCCTTGGGACAGGTTTCTGGTCACTTGGTTTCCTGGCCCACCCTGCCTGGTGACCACGGCCATCCTCCATCCCCAGCAGGGGCCTGGGGCTAAGTGGGAGGAGGTCAGGTCAGGCCGTGCTCCTGTGAACATCTGCACTGGCTCCCCTGAGTATGCGGTGTGCCAGGGAGGGCACCGTCAACTGGCAGATCAAGCACCCACGGCTGGTGGCCAGACCCTGGGAGAAAGGGGAATGTCTCCTTGTCCCTTTTGAACAAGGAACCTACACTTTCATTTGCTCCTGTCCCCACTGCTGACAGAGCCGTCCTGCACGTCGCGATGCTGAGAACGGTATGAAGCGTCCCTCAAGGACTGGAGATGGTGCTGGGTGTCTGATGGATCCTCAGCCCACGAGGGTCCACCGAAGAGCACCATGTCCACAGCCAAGGGGACTGTCTCCCAGGTCTCCCGAGCCCCCCAGGCCAGCCTGCTGCTCTCGGCCTTCCTAGCACACGGTAGAGAGGGAGCAGCGGCTGGCAGGGCGCGTCTCCTCCTCACCCACGCAGCGCTGCCACCCGCTCATGTCCCCCAGGCTGTCACAGGGCACCGGGAGAGGAGGGAGACTCAGAAGAGCCTTCAGGTGTGCTCAAGAGGCACCCAGAGACACGGGCAGGGCCTGCCTCGACTCCAGGGGACTCCGGCAACCAGAGAAGACGGGGCTGCGCCAGCTCAGCCAAGCCCTTCCCTGGACAGGTGAAGGTCCGAGAGCAATGCTGGCCGCCATCGTCCCCAGTCCGTCTCTCACCCGCAAGACCTGGACACCCTCCTCCACCCCACCCCTGATGGGATGGGCTCTGCCCTCCTGGGGCTGACCACAGAATGGCCCTCTATTCAGGAATCTGGATTCAATGGAAAGCATGGCTCTGGTAAAAGAAAAAAAAAAAAAAAACAGAAAAGGCCACAGTGACTTCCCAGAAGGTGACAAGAAACAAACTGTGACTATCCCACACCTGGAGCCAAGGCATTTGCGCAAACCGACCCTGGGTCTCCACGGCTGCCTTGTGCGCCGTGGGCACCGCTGACCACACCGAGGAAGTTTCTGGCACAAGACAACTCTGCTCAGCCCTGTGACGGCCGGCCCCAGAGTCGTCATCTGGGCGATTCAGGTCATCCACCCCAACTGTGTTTGCCGGGGGCAAATATTTAGAGGTTGTGTGTTTACGGGGCCATCGCAGCCTCCCGGCAGGCGGGAGGGGATACTCACAGAGTGGCTCCAGCTCCTGTTTTGGTGCCGCATAGATTCATACAAGTGAAAGGGTCCTTGACAGGTGGCACTTGTCTTGCTGAACATGTTGGGTCTCCTTTGGGGACGGTGACAGTGCTTTGGAACTAGACAGAGGGGTGGGCGGGCAGCACTGGGTGCAGCAGTGCCCCACAGTTGAGCACCTTAAGGGTCCATTTTATGCCGTTCGGCTTTCACCCCAGGGTGCTGCGCAGAAGTCGCCATGCCCGCTGGTCCTCTATTGTGAGGTTGGAGGAACAGGTGGGACAGTGTGGTAGGGACATACCAAGCCCACCTAGCACCCAGCCAACCCCCGGTGCTGTCCTTTCCATGTCCCCACCCAGCCCTGAGGTCCAGGAAGGTGGCCTCGGGCTGAGGGCTCACCCAGGGGTCCTCCGAGGCTCCAGCAGGTACCTCCCTCCCTCCCTCCAGGGTTTTGCTCGCAGAGTTTTTCCAGAGTGAAGAAGGACAAATGAATCCAGGAGTAAAGCTCCTGCTCAGTGCGCTAATGAAGTGCGGGTTTTACTGCAAAGATGGGTCTGGAAGACACATTTGGGAAGCGCTCATGTCCAACGTCAGGCCCTCTGGAGGGACCTCTGGAGGGCTGCTTCTCTGTGGTGACCAACCCACGTGACAGCCGCTCCAGGAAGCGGCTCCGTCACCTCTGTGGAGCCTCCGCCTGATGGAGAGGATGATGGCGCTCTGCCTGGGGGACGGGGCACTTGCTGGAGCTCACGTCACTCATCCCAGGAGCCATCGCCCCCTCAGAGTGCAGTGTCCCATGTCACCCCCACCCGAGGTTGACAGCTTAAATGGAAGCCACCGGGCAAGGTGATGGCGGGTTCTTCCTCCACCCCCAGGAGGTGCAGGCCCGAGGCCCAAGCCCGGTGCCTAGTGCCCCTCCTCCCTGGGAGCCCTGCTGTGGCCGCTCACTGCACCCTGGGGGTGTCCACATGTCTCAGTGGCCTCGCTGTTTGCACCCTCCCTGGGTGAGACTCCACCCCAGTCTCTGCGGACCCAGACCCAGGAGGCCGAGGCAGTTCCCGTCCCGGCTCCTCCAGAAACCTGCCCAGGCCCCTGCTGCTCTCTGTGCCGAGGGAGGAGGGAAGCTCGGGGCCCTTTCATAGCCCTGCCCCTCTGCACTGGGTACACACCTGCCCTGTGTGGGACCCGAAGCCCACAGCGGGTCTCCTTCTGGACCCCAACCCTCTCACCTGCCTGGGATCCGTCAGCCTCTCTTCTCTCCCTGAATCTGCTTTCACAACCGGGCTTTGTCTTCCCCTTCAGTTTGCATGTTGTAGACAAGGTGTACAAAGGCCATTCTGCCTGAATTTTTCAACATTCCCTTTTATTCTGAGCCTGAGTTTGCAGCTGGCTTTCCATGTCAAGGATGCTAGCTGCCTTACAGAGCTCCATGTGGCCTTCTAAAATGCAGGCCATCTCTGTGAGACTCTAGCCTGATCGACAGTAGAACTGGCAAACAGACAGATGGCCCCCACTGATTCGTCCCTGCACCTGCAGTCCCTGACAGCTCCCTGAGGCTCCAAGTTTGCTCATCTCTAACTGAGACTGCCCTTCATACTCAAATCACTCTTGGCTTCAGGTACTACCGAGTAAGTCAGTCCGTTTTCTAAGAGTTTGCTTCAAAGAAAGTGAGAACGAATTTGTCACAGAGCACAGCTCCAAACGCACTCAGAAATGACAGCCACATCAGGCAGAGCAAGGGCAGGAGGGACTAATTGTATAGTTACCACAAAGACAATCCAACACACTTATTTCACAGGGAGAAAATGGACCATGCTGTTACTCCACTGGAAGTAACAATGATTGCTCAGGAACTGAACGCCACCTTCCGCCAGCTCCCTGGTATCGATGCAAATCGTCCCGTTTTCCTGTGATGCCGCCACTCAGAACAGAAACATCTTTTCTGATGGGTGCTGGGGATAATTCCTAAAACTCAGTGAAGTTAGCTCAGCCTGTGGGCTCTTCTACCAGGGGGCAGACTTCACAGCACCCAGACGCGGGCCACACAGCCCAGGTGGGCCCAGCCCAGCGGCTCCGGGGCTGGGCATCTAACTCTGCTGTAGAAACCGTAAGTGTTTCCAGGTTGAAGTTTAGAGGGGACGGAGCCCCCTGGGAACGGCTGTTCCGGTAGCTGGTGCTGGAGCTGGGTCTGTGTTCCCGCACGCGGGTCGCACTGTCAACCACAAGTCTGCTGAAGACAGGTGCCACCTGGAAGCCCCTTCCCCAAGGGGAGAGCATGGCTCAGAGAGGCCCCCACCAGGGCCGGGGGTAGGGGGCAAGAAGCTTTCCCTTGTGCTTGGGTATTGCAAAAGAAACTTGAGGAGTTGAGAGCTCTGCCCCAGTGAGTGTCCCAAGGGGAGGCTGTCTTCTGGGTAGGTTGGGGCCCCCGACTGGAAAGCGGGAAGTGGGGATCAGGGCACCTGTGCTTTCTCACATGTGCTAGATTCCTTCATTCCTGGATCCCCCACCGTTTTCTGCTGAAAGCCGGCCAGGGTTGTGCAAGTTTTCTTTCCCCAGCTTGGCACCAGGCAGCTGTGAGCCAAGAGGCCGCTTACTGGATCCCTCCGTCCTGTCCCGTGCCGACCCCGCTGGGCCCGCGGGGGAAGGCAGGGTCGTCTGTTTGGGAGCAGCTCTTAGCTCACAGGCTCTCCCAGTAACAGGGTCAAGTGCCCAGTGCTGGGGGCAACGGGGCCTGGCTTCAGACACAGACCTCCCTGCGGAGGCCATCCGTCTTGCTGAGTGGCTGACCCCACTTGGCCAGAGAGCGCGTCGGAAGCCAGGATGGGCTCAATCTGTGGGCTGCAGCGGGGCACAGGAGGGGCAGCGCAGTGCGCAGGCCATCAGCATGGGCCCTGGAGGCAGACCCTCCCTCTGCCTTGACCACGCACTCCTGCCACTGGGCGTCCTCAGTCTCCCCACCTGTCAAATGAGGTGGATTTGTCCCTGCTTCCAAGGGGAGTCAGCTCTGAGCATTAGACACCCCAAGGAGAGCACCAGCACGCTCAGCCAGCGCTCCCCAGAGCTACGGAGGAGCAGCACGGTTCCTCTGCTGTTGTGGGCAAACTCCTTCAGGGACTCTACTGTGGGCGGCTCTGGGGCACTAGCTGTGGGGGGAATAGGATAGTGAACACAGTCTGCATTCTCACCCCTGTGATGGCCTCCTTGCCCCTAACGTAGCTGGTACACAGGAGGCAACCTCCTTACCCCAACCGCACCTGGCACACGGGAGGTACTTAGCAGATGCCTTCTGCACGCCCAGCGGGGAAGCCCCTTTGCCCACAGAGCTCCCCAGCGAGCCTGCAGGTGGCTGGGCCCCAGGAGAGCTGTCTGGCAGCAGACGGCCCTGTGGGAGCCCCAGAGCCTGGCCTGGGTGCCTTCAACTTTCCCGTCTGGACTTCTCTCATTTCCCTGAACCAGATGCATGTTATCCCGTGGGGACGAACCGGCTGGTCCTTCACTGTGGTGCTGTGTCCCCATCATCCACAGCTCCCAGAACACACACGGCCCCAGACCCTCCGAGGCCTCCCCAGCGGGTCCCCTCTGAGCCACGTGGTTTGCTTTTCTAGAGTCTCTCAGTGCATTCTCACACTTGTGAGCACCAGGGGCCACAGGATGCAGGCACCTCCAGCCAAACACACGCGCTGAACAGCCAGAGTCACTTCCAAAGTCCTCCAAGTCCCAGCGGGACCAGCCCCTGTTAGCACAACTCCAGAGCTTACTGGGAATGTGGGTAAACACTCTGGCAAGACACTCGCCCTGACAGCCGTGATGAATAGCTGGACTCGCTCTCCACCTGGCCCAGCTCGCTCCAAATGCAAGCTCTGGAAAGATCCTTTTCTCGTTTGCCCTTTGGTAAGTGCTGAGGCATGAACAAAAGTCCATTCCCAAGCTGGGTACCTAATTTTTATTAATAATATCTCCACTCTATCAATCACTGCTAACTAACGGGAACACTTAAAGAAATTAATTTAAACCTGGCAAGAGGAAACACAGCAGTCCACTGCTTTCCCTCCTCGGTGAATTCTGAGACTTTGGCTGCACTGAAATGTGCGCCGTGCCATGGGCTGGCCGGCTCAGCTTCCCCCAGTGGAGGCCAGCTTCTCTTTCTGCAACGAGGCACCCTGGACAAGGGGCAGTGTCAGCAGAGTCTCCTAATTACTTCCCGACACCCCACCTGTTCTCAGAAGTGCTGGAGTGGCCACAGCCCACAGGGGGCCTGGGCACAGGGCTGGCCCACAGGTTGGGGGAGCTGCCCATTCTTTGCAGGACACACCTGATGCAGAGGTGGGGCCCCTGCTGTGTGGCTATTCCTGCAAGTTCAGGCGTCTACATTTTTTACCCAAAGGTAGAGACACATGGGCCAGGAAGACACAGGCGAGATGCAGGAGTTGAACAACCCTGAGAGGATATACTCTATTCTTGCTTTGTCTTGCCCCTGGATGCTGGTCCCTATCTAACCTGAAACCTGGTGCTCCAAAGATGGCTGGCTGTGGGCCCGTCTTCAGGGGCCCATGTTTATTTGTTCTCAGCAAAATACAATGTCTGGGATAAAAGTCAAAGACAGCACTGGCGCATCCCCACACCCATCCCCACACCGAGACTTCTTCCCAAACCACAAAACAAGGGAGGCTGGACTTCCGAAGAGCTGCCCACGGTGCTGGAGGGGACGGTTCAGGTGCTTTGGGCCAACACATGTTTTCAGAGTGATGTATTTGAAGACAGGCAGCAAGTGCTTCTGCACTTGGATATTTCTGCATACATATTGAATGTGGGAAGCTTATTTGAGCAGTGTTAAAAAAAACTTTATCTTTTAATTTAATGTTTAAATTAATTGATTTTATAACTCCTTTTAGAAGCTTCTTACATTTCGGAGAGTAGTTATTTTTTAAGTTGTGCTTTGTTTTATTTTTGAGTGACACATGATAACTGTATACATTTGATGCCTTGTTTTCTCCCTTTCATGTGAAAGTCTCAGGTGTCCTTTATGTTCATGTGGTCTCCACAGCCTCCGTTCAGAGAGCGGAGGCAGAGGAAGTCAGTGGGGTTGGATAATTGCATTCAGCAGGTGCCACATACAGAGCAGCTCCTGTGAATTATTAATGATAAATTATTTGGGGAAAAAACTTCTTGGACTTTCTTTGTCGTACTTTTAACAATTGAGCACGATACTCGTCAGACAGCTTCTTGCGAGCTGTCAAATTATTTAAATGACAGATGAATGTGCTGGGTATGTAACGAAAAAAGAGTGCTCTCTGTGCTGGTTTGATGGGCACCGTTCGGGCTTTTCAAAATAAAGGTTCTGAGCACTTTAATTTTGGAGTGACTTGCCGTGGTTCACCAAAGAGATTTAAAATGCTCTCAACTACTTTGGAAAAGAACAGAAAGAAAGTTTGGTGCTTCGAACAAACAGAGGAACACTCCACAAGTGACATTTGAAAAGCAGCGACGGTGGTAATCACTGCTCAAAATACACTCAGAGGCGCTCTGCTCTCATTGTTCCTGATGGATCTCATTGTTCCGGGTATTGTCGTGTCAAAAGAAAGTTTCATGTGACATCTGTTGTTCCTTAAGAAAAACAAAAAAAGCCCAAGTCAGAGATGAGATCCAACTTCGCTCTGGAAACCGAGGCCTACACAGGTCACCAGGGTGAACATGGAGGCCGCATCGTCTCTGGCTGCAGGCCCTGTGTCCCAGCAGATGGGCCTTGACTTGCTGCACTCCTGCCCCTGGCTGCTCCGGCCCAAGCTCTGCAGAGCCCCGGTCCTTCAGCAGCACATCCTGAGTGCAGTGCAAGGGCTGGGTGACATGGGCGAGCTCAAAGGACAACCAAAAGAATCCTGAACATTTCAGTCCTTGTTTTGTTTGTTTTTTTTTTTAAATACACCCCTTCTGCTGAATCCATCCTCTGAATCAGAGGATGGTCAGCCCTCGGGAGCTGCCAGTTCCCTTCGAACTGCAAAACGAGCTCAGCTTTTGTGAGTTAACTTTGATCGTATCCTAGAGTTGGTCTCATGCCCACCTCGGAGCCTTTGCCTGTACTGACTCCTGCCTGCAGCACCTGTCCTGGTTCGTGCGTGGTTGGGCCTTCTTGTCATTCTCGTCCCAGCAGCTCCCACACCCTCGGGCATACCGCCCCATACCTGCAGCATTCCCTCCCAGAACTTTCACTATTCCATATTAGCTTCTCCACTGCTTCTTCACATGTTAAATCAGAATCCCTGACTAGGACCTGAGCTCTGTCCTGGGCAACACTGTCTAGGTCAGCCCTGAAGACTGTCTCCGCCAGGGTGAGTGCTCACAGTGTTGCTGGGTAAGAGTGGCTTCAGCTTATTAACCAACGTCTCGGCTGGTTCTCTGGTCTGGGATTATGATGTGGGGTCCTAAGGTCCTACGGGTCCGAGGCGGGGACCTCTGGGTAGCACAAGACCCTGTTTCCCTGCAGGCCAGCCCGGCGGCCTTGCCATCCAAACATCAGTCTCCAGGGTTCTGCTAAGACGAGGCCACCTCTGATACCCCAACTGCCAGGTTGCCCACAGCCCTGGTCCAGGGATGTGCAGAGTTAGAGGTCCTAACCCTGGCATGTGGGAGGCTCAGCCTGGTGTAAATGTCCACACCCACCCCTGCACTAGGGACTCAGCCGTAGGCCCTGCCCAGGCCTCCATCTCTGACTTCCTCCAGAGCTCGCTTATTTGCCTGAGGTACTTTACCTCTCTCCTTGCCTGAGACCCCAGAGCCTATTTCTGCAATAATTCTTCATTAAGAAAATGAAATACAAAAATAAAACAGCCTCTTGCCAGGCTTAACAGCAGCACTAAATTAGATCTCTGTGAGTAGCCAAGTGGCCACTGTAAAAGAGATGGATGGGCTTTTAGCCTCAGAAACACACAGCATCTTCTAGAACTTGGCAGAACTGACGGTCCCGACACACTCTCACCAGAGGCAGAGCCCTCCCTACCGCCTGCCTCGGAGCTGCCTTTGGAGATGTGGGGGAGGCTTTGAGGTTGTCACAGAGATGGGGGGTGCCATGGGTGTTCAGGGGCCAGGGATGCTCTACATCCTGCAGAGGGCTGTACTGGGCCAAGAAAGTCCTGTCCCAAGTGCCAGGACATCTCCTGGGAGTCTCTGCACCCTTGAGACTTTGTGGAGGGCACCGAGAGTGGACTCTGCCCATGGGTGTGGGCATCCTGCGGACCCCTGGCCAGGGGAAGAAACACAACAACCTCTCTTAGGTGGGCAATGTCGTAGCAGCTCCATCTCCTCAAGGGTGGCCTGGGACATGAGTCACCTCAGACAGTGGAGCATGGGGCAGAGCATATTTTATATTAGTGATTCATGTGTGTTTTTGAAATTAAACAATAACTTCCCGCCTGCTCCCCTCGTTTACATAACCACGACAGCAAGACCTATTATGAGTCAGGAAGGAAGGGTTTGGGGGCTCAAGTTCATCCTTTATCACAAGATAATCAGTCACCGTTCACCAAATGCCAGCTGAGCACCTGGAACACGCAGCTTTAATGAGACTCTTCTGTGGTCATTATTAATTAATTTATTCATTAAACCTTTCAGGGTAATTTACCATCTGAACAGAGAGATGATGGCAGAAACACACGCGGGTTGGAGAAAGTCTACAATTTAAGCCTGAATGAGCCACTTTAGAAAATATTGAAAAGTTTTTCAATATTGAAAGTACCAAAATTAAGGAGGGGAAAAAAAAAGCAACAATTGTGGTGGTAAATTACAATATGCTAATATATAAGAAAGGCAATTACATACTCATCACTTGCAGTAAAATGGTTATTATAATAATGTGGTATTATAAAATTGATATGGTTATTATAAAATAATAGGGAATTTATCTTACATTGTTTCGCATTGAGAAATAATAAAATTACCGTTGGAAAACAAATTATGCTTTCTATCGTCCTCGTGAAACATTAGCTAGGCCTGCACAGCACTCTAGAAACTTCCTTTGTTTTGCTGGGGGCTTCTGGAGTGGGGAGCTGCTGAGGAGCTGTGGGGTTCACAGCCCTTCTCCCAGGCCTAGCTCCGGGGTGCACAGAGACCCCTGCAGGGGAGGCACAGAGACCCACACCCCAAGTGTGCCTCCTTGGAGGCCTGCATTGACTCCCTGGTTGGGTCAAGCTGTTGAAAGACTGCAGAGAACCTTCTGGAAAGACGACGAATCCCTCCTCGCCCAGCTGAGGCTGCTGCGGCCCACATGGTCACATGATCGGCTTGGGCCTCAGAGCAGGGGAGGGGACCTTTCCTCCATACTCCTATCTTGCCACACCCAGAGCTAAGCTGCTCCTGGAACCTGAAATTCCGCTGAACTTCCTCGGAGCCAGTGTAGCAGAGCACAGGGCTCTTTCTTCTCGTGACACTGGAGGCCCGGCCTCCGCTTGGGCCATGAGTATTTTGACTGAGAAACCAAGGGAACGTTGCCAAGGAGAGAGGGTTTGAAAGCCACCAAATGCCAGAGAGGACAGCATGTTCCCTATCTGGTGGCAGGACAGATGAAATCAATGTCATCCAACTCTAGGTGGCCTGTGAAAACCCCTCCCTGGGGCTGAAGACCACCCTGGCCCCGGGGAGAAGGGCCCTGTGCCACCTACTTGGTGGCTTGGCAGGAGGCCCAGGGAGGGGGATGGCAGGGAGGTCAGGAGCAAGACGCCTGGCAGTGCATGTGACCTGGGGCAGCTGCCTGCCTCAGTTTCCTCATTTGAAATAGGAGGCCAAGAGCAAACCCCCTGCAGAGGCCGTCCCCAGCACCCAGGGCCCTCGGCCATGCCCCAGGCTCCATCACTGTTCTCTCTGGACAGCAGGACCAAGAAGCCCCGGCGAGCCCTCACACATCGCCTCGGCCCTGGGCCTCCCTGACACCTGCAAACTTCGGCAAGTGCAGAGGAGTCAGAGGGAGCCACACGGGGGACCCTGCAGCCACCATCGCCCCCGCCTGGGAGCGCCTGTCCCAGACTGTCTGATCATGTTTCCAAATGAAAGTACACTTATAATTTGTCTGGCTTCTTAATTTCTCCTAAGACAAAGTGACAGGCTCCTCTGCTCTCCCCCTCTATGTTGGCTTTCATGATTTCTTTCTTTATTTTTCCATCTCGCCCACTCCTCCCCGGTGCTCAGCTCCCCGCGGCATTCAGCTGTCACTTTGGCATTAGCCCACTGTCTGCCTGGCAACCCACTATTATGCACTTATTTTATTACTTGGTTTCCTACCCTGATCTTGTGATTCATCCCTAACCTTTCCTGGCTGTAACGTAACTCCTGTGCGGCTCCTTCTCTCCCCCACCAGCCCCCTCAGCCTTAACTTTCAGATGTCAGTGTCTGTTCAACCCCGGTGGGAAACAGACTCATCTCTAGCTCCAAGCCCACAGCCTTGTTCTCCACTCATACAATCAGTTTAATCAAATGAAGGGCCGTGCTTAATGTTTTCAAGTCCTGTTGAATAAGAGCTGAAGAGATCAACAGTCATCGGGAAGGGAAGAGGGTGAAAAATGGGCCCATGGGCTGATCCTGGACCTAAGACAAAACCCGGGCCACTCCTCTTTGCAACCCAACCTCACAGGGTGAATGTGTCAGCAGAAGGTTATATAAATGGAGGTCGATGTCCACGATTCAGATGGTATGCACATGGGGTTCTAGATGTTTCCAGAATTGCAATGGGGTAATTCCAAGAAGGGTTAGGAATGTCCTGTTTGAAGGATGCCCCACTCAGAGGAAACTCAATGCATGAAGCATCCCAAGGGATAGAGCACAGTAAGTTCTCCTCACTTGGGATAAGTCCTCCTCACATGGGCACAAGTGAGGAGCTGTCAGGGCTGATCTTCTGGGAAGACACATCAAGGACTAGAGCTGGTCTCTGACTCCGAAACCCAAATATTTTCAGGCCTGTTTACTCATGAGTGTGAAGTTCAGATTGAGAAATTGGATTAAGGACTTTGAAAGCACACGTGCACCTTGGTTGATTATGGCCACACTCCCAGGTCCTTCTCCTGACCTGGTGGGTCACAAAGGTGAATGCACCCCCAACCCCTGCTGGGCACAGCAACATAGGTTTCACTGTATCCCACAAGGTGAGGCATCTGTTCACAGCACCTGGGAGTGAGCTTTGGTAGCAGAGATAATTATCTAAAGACACGCAGTCTCCTGTTTCATGACCCTAACCTCTCCTAATATGTGTGCTCTCTCCCATCTCTTTCCTGTCTTCCCCATTTTCCACGGGTCAGTCTCTCTCTCTTTTTCCCTTCATAACAGTTTAGCCGAGATAAAGTTCACACACCTTTAAAAATGCACAACTCCGTGGTTTTTACTGCACTCGCAAAACTGTGCAACCCACATCTCCATCTCCTCCAGAACATTTCACCTCCCCTGAAAAAGGCTCATCCCTGTTAATAGCCACTCTCCCTCCTCAGCTTCCCTCCGGCTCTGGGGGCCAAGGGCAACCACCGGTTGCTTTCCAGCCTGGGAGAATTGCCTACTCTGGAAATTTCATGCATGTGGAATGAAGCAGCATGTGGCCGGTGGTCTTCCGTGGCGGGCACCTCCCTTGGATGATGTTCTCGAGGCTCTTGTGTATGTGGGGTATCAGAGCATCACTCGTCACGGCTGAACAGGATTCCATTGCATGGTGGTGCCACGTGCCGCCTGTCCAGTGGTCAGCCCCTGGTCTTGGTGGCTTTCTCCTTTGGCTGTGGTGAGCACACTACAGGAGCACTCCTGCTTGGTAGCTTCTCCTAATCTTGTCTGTCCAGCCCTAGGTCTTCCCACGGAGGATCAAAGACCACACATTGCTAGGCAATACTCTTCCATGGCAGGTGCTGGGGGTCCTGCTAGAGCCTGACATACCTCTAAATGGCAACATGTTGTGTGAAATGTCCCTGAGGCATTTCTGATTTTGTCCCTGCCTCCTTTCCTGTGCCTCTCTTAGCGATCCCCTAGAGTATCCATGTGCCAGTCCATCTATCCCACCTTCAGGCCTGCAAGACCTTGCTGAGAGCTTTCTGTAGAAGGCGTCTCTGCTGTCTTTGGACCCCCAGCTTCCCAAACCCCACCTTTACAGCTCCCAGAGGAAGGAAACCCAAGGATTACTCAAAAACAGCGAAACTGAATTTCAAAGAAGTGAACAGAGCTTCTCAGAACAGAGGCCAGAACGCAGCCTGGCCCGTAGACGTCTTGCCCCTGCGCTTCCCATGCAGCTCATGAATGTGAAAATGAATGGAAATTCCCTGCTCAAAAATTCCTTCTTTGGAAGTGAAAAATCAACAAGTAGAAAAGGTCACTGGAGTGGCCTTCCCACTCCACAAGGTGAGGCTTCTGTTCACCCTGTGTCGGGACCTGACCACTGTATGTGTGACAGCAAGGTAGAATGCTTTTCTTTTTTCTAGCAAGTTCAACAAAATGGAAATGAGCTAGGTAAACTTTATTGATTCTAGATGCCTCTAATTTATAGCAATGCTGATAGTGGCTGGGTTAAATTTTACCTTTTAAGATCTTAAAGAAAGGCTTTGCTAAGCAAATTAACACTGTCAACAGGACTTCTGGTGACTCTTGCAGCTGCTTGAGAGTGCCAGGTGTCTTAGGCCTGGGAGCAGGGCGGGGATCACACACACAGACCTCTGGATAGGTACTGTCTGGACGTGAAACGATAACCAGTACAGAGCTAGAAAAACAGAGTTCCAAATCATTCTAATCTATTTACTTAATATTTCCCTAAAGAATTTTATTACCTCAAAGTCTCCTATCCCAGCTGTTGCAGGTTTTAAAAGCAATAAAAAGTCTTTTTTTTTTTTTAGTTGGAAAATAATTTAAACTTTAACTCATTTAGCCAGGTCCTCTCAGACATCAGTCCAAATTATAACAGGACAAGCTATTCTGGTCATGATATAGAGATTTCCAAACCACTGAGTTCTGCTGTAAAGAACTTAACATTTTAAATTGGACAGTAATGCAGACAAATCAGGCAGCGAGATAACAGAGGAAAACACTTAAGTCTAGACACATTACGTGAAGTGTGGCCCTGTCCTTAAAATGCTCTTGGGGTAAATACCAGGAGGCCGCAGCGAGGGGCCTGTGCTATCTAGGATAAGGTCATCGTTCAGAGGAGAGAAAAGAGCAAGAGCTCATGAGCCTCAGCTAATCCACTGGTGAGTTGCACTGGTGGGAATCCATCATCGTCCCCATTTTGCACAGGAACCCAAGGTCCAGCGTGGTCAATCCATTCACCCAAGGTTAAGATGCCAGGGAGTATCACAGGCCCTGCACAGGAGAGAGGGGAGCTCTTGGAGAAGTAACTGACTGCACAGGTTTGTCACTGGGAGCCCGGCAGTGTCCTGCTGCAGACTGCAAGGTGGCTCAGGAAGCTGCCGTTGGGGTGCGGTTTTGTGCCACACAGGAGTAAGGCGAGGCCACACAGTGGTGACTGTTTCCACGGCCACAGCCACTAAAGTTCCTCTCAGCAATGGTGGCTTGCAGTCACAAAGCCCTCCCTGCACCCAGGCCCCAGGTTCATCGGCTGCCTGCTTCCCACACATGGCTCAGTTGACAAAAGAGCAGCAAGAGGCCTGTGAGGTAGATGACACCGTGACCCAGTGTGGGTTTTTTGATACTGAACCTGAAGCCACTTATTTGAGGCCATGTGTTGGGAGAGAACCCCACGCTGGTGCCAAGGCTGTGCTCTCGACCTTTGCAAGCAGTTCCGAGGGTTCTCCTGTGATCTTTCCAACAACACAGGAGACAAGATCTCTAGCTTCCCCACGAGGAAACTGAGGCCCAGGAAGGTTTAGGATTGCCCCAGGTCAAAGTGGACCTAGGACAAGGTCATAGTGGAACTAGATCAAGCCTTTCATACCAGGTCTGACTTGCTACTCTATCAGGACTGTTTTCCCACGGCTGTCCCTCATAGCAGCTGCAAGGGACAGTACCTTCTGGGTGGCATATTTGAAGTCTGCCTCCGTGAAATGGTGGCACTTTTCTTGTCAGCTAAGCAACTGGCCCCTGGATGATATTTGAGTACCTTCAGAGTCTGGTTCGTTCCCGTGGAGCCCTGAAAGTATCAGGCTTCTGGACCTCCATGCTGCAAATGAAGGCCCTTGAGGAAGAGCCTCACAGTGACCCTCAGGTGTCCATGACATTGGCTGTCCTGTGCTATCAACCCATGGGTGAGTGCAACAATTGCCAAAGCAAAATGTCACACAAACAATTGCAGAAAACCAAATACAAAAGCCACCTTATAAATAGTACCAGGCATGAGTCTGATGTTTTTGCAGATAGCAACTGTGTAGAAAAACTTCCATCTGCAGGTTAAAGCTCCTGTGCAAAGTGCCCCAGTGATATCTTTAGACATTATTATCTAGAATAGGCGTCAATAGCTATTACATCTTTAATGTCGGTGCTGACAATTGAGACTCCAAAGTGTTCCATCAAATGAAGATGAACATTTTGATATTGTCAAGGACGCAGGCGTCCTTGAAGTTTGTTCCTCTCGTCAGTTCTGCAAGCTTAACTTTGGTGGCTGGCCCTGTTTGAACTCCATTCTCCAGCAGCCAAACTCTGCCCGGCACTGGCCCTGCATTAGCAAAAGGAGCCGCGAGCTAATTGGTTTCTCATAGGCTGGCTCCCTGCATTCATCACCGAGGCCCAATGAGCAGCTCTGCCGCAGCACGGACTCATTTGTGCCAAGGCGAAGATCCCGCAGTCCTTTATCTCCATGTATTTGACAACTGCTGGTAATTAGAAAATTACCTCTAAATTCATCTTTTCAAAACAGCTACAGTCCAGTCTAATGGCTGAAGGGTAGCTTAGTCTTCCTGACAGACTGCTGGAAAGACACCAGAGAAAGTTCTTAGGAAGAAAGCAATGACGCTAAAGGAAAGTTTAGGATCCAAGGTGCACTGACACACATTAACTTTGGAGGGGCACAGAGCCTCCGCCTCATGGCCCAGGCATGGAGGTTCTGGAACATTCCATGTCATAGAGTCCACCAGCAAGAGCAAAACACTTCCTCCAGCCAATGCCTGAGCAGGCTGGGGTAGGAGAGCTACAACAGCATGTCGGCTGTGGTCAAGGTCAGAAGCACCAGCACTGTGGGCTCCCGTCTCTGCGGGAACTGAGGACTTCACAGCATGCTGGACATTTGGACTTTTAAGGCCGTTCAGCAGGCGAATGCAAACAGGTATTGTTCAAGGCTCTGCAGAGAAGGAGAGAGTAGTCCCTGCCCTCTGAGCCTGCAAACTCATCCTAGGGAAGCTCACATGTAAATAAGAAGTCAGAGGAAAGAGATCATAAAGCTCAGGGCCGTGTCTGTGGTGGAGAGCATGCTGGGGTAGGGCAGGGTGTGGGAAAGAGACTCCATCAGACAAGGTGCAGCCTTCGTGGGGAGGAAGGGCCACACTTCTGCCTGAGGACAGTCGCCCACCAGGAGTGAGCCTGCCGTTGGCATCTGTGAAGGATGGGGGCTGTGAAGGCTGCGGAGCAGGGAGCAGAGGGGAGGGACAGGGAGGAGGAAGAAGACCCCTGAAACTGTGGGCACACGTGCACTGTGATCTGGCATGAAAGGACACCAAGAGAAAAAAAAATGAGCCAACATCTCAGCCTCCTTATAGATCAAATTTTCAAGGTCAACCAACCAAAGATTAGTTTCTTTTTTCATCAGCCCAGTCTGTTTAGAAACAATGAAGACCAAGCAAATCCACTGAGGGACCCTGATGGGGAAAGTGTTCTGGCTTCCGTGACATCCTTTTCACTCAGCGGAGAGAGGAGGGGGAGGGTGTTCCTGGTGACCAGGTCCCAGCAGTAAGAACACACACAAATGTCAATCGCTGTCATTTCCAGAGTTCTCACTTGGGAAAAGCCATTACTTAATAAGTAAATGAAGTGCTGTTAGCCAATTTCCTCTGTGTTTTCTTGTTCTATGACAAAACTTAAATACAAAAATGAAGACCAGTGGAGAAATACCCCAAGCAGAGGTCACCGGCTGGCTTGCACAACATTGGGTTTATGCACCCTTTTTGTTTGGTTGACAAGAGAACTTGACATTTGTTTTAATTGGTTGCCACTGTTTAAAACTCAAGGGGATCACTTACACACCCAGGTCTGGCTTCTCCAGAAAACTGGGATGTGTCCCCATCGGGGTTGCAGTTGCTGGACCAAAGAGCAACTGCTCCCTGGGGAGAAGACACGCATCCCTCTCCAGCCGCCAGAGCCAATGGCTGGCCCGCTTCCTATGTGCAAATCACTTCGAAACCCTTGTCCTCGGTCACCCATAATGCAGGCACCCTGCGACACCCCATCCCAGCAATTACAGCTGCCACCCCGACTGGCATGGGGGCTATGGAGGGAGGGGACGCTGACAGGAGGTGCTGCACCACCTGGCCGCTGCCCTGTCCCTCTGTGGATGTCCTGGGCTCAGGGGCCAGGCTCAGAACTCTGCTCTGGTACTCTGCCCCACACTTGCCAGGTGCCAGGTCCTGGACCCTGCTGACTTTGTGGAATGAGAGGACTTTGGAGCAGGAGGCGGTAAGGATTAAAATCAGTGCTGTTTATCAGTGCCGGGTTAGGGTCCAACAGCCCAGACCTGAAATGTCAAGATAAGACAGGAGGAACCTCCCTCGGGAATCTCCAGTTCCCGAGGGGTTTGATTTCTTGTGTCAGGCAGATGGGGCTGTGGAGGAGGGCCGAGGTCACTACCAAGGGCAGCATGAGGGAGTCTTGTGGTCAACTGCTCTACCCTGGAGCGTTGGTTCTGTGAGAGAACCATGCACCCCGTTACACACACGATTATGGGCAGAACTGGGGACCACCTAAACAAACCCTATGCCTTGTACTGATGTCAGCTTCCTGGTTTTGATGTTGTACCGTAAGATGTGCCCTTGCTGTGGTATAAGACATGTCATTGGGGAAACTGGGTCAAGGTCCCATTGGAGCGCCCTGCACACTTTTAAAATTTGCAGTACTCTGTCAATCTATAACTGTTTTCAAAACAAAATAATAAAAGCAAAATCCTCATAGTAGGCACCATCCAAGCTCCCAGTTCTGATTAATTCCACGGGTGCATCATTTCCCCCTCCCGTGATGTGGTCCTGCCCTGTGGTGACTCACACAGATGCAGAGCCCAGCCCCTCTGTGAGGCTGGTACCCACATGCGCGTGCGCGCGCACACACACACACACACACACACACACACCATCCCTCGCCCGCAGGGAGCTTAAAGATGCACACAGTTCGTCCTTGGTGAGGGGCATCATTCTGGCACCAATGGGTGGGCAGGAGCGTTTGGTGACTCTCTTCCCCTGTCCTCCCTGCCCTCTCCTTCCATGTCCCTCTCCTTCAAGAACAAACACACAAAAAGCAAAGTAAAAGCCAAACAAGACGAGCTGTTCTCTCAAAGGAGAGTAGCAAGCGGCCCTCTTGTGTCCCCTCCTATGCACCAGGAGCTTATCAAGGTGCCTCAGGACTGTTCTGCTGCCTGGCGCAGCACAGAGCACCCCCTCCACCCCCCGCCCAGCTGCACCACCAGCGTCTTCTCTCTGAGAGGCTGGCTCGCAGCCGCCCTCCAGGAACATGGGTCCAGTGGCCTCTCCAGCCCCCGCCCAGCTGGACCTGGCTTCCCGGGTGCTATTGACCTCCTATCTTTTCTTCACTCCTTCCTTTCAAAATATCTGGTCGCCCCCTCCCAAGAGCTGCACCCTGGGACAGCCCGAGGATGACAAGAAACCATTTGTGCACAAGAGGCAAATTCTCCGGCAAGTGTCCCACAGCACCGAGGCCAAGGGCCGTCCTCCGTCTGCTTATCTGCCCACACGATTCCCGCCACCCCAGCCGGCTCTTCCTTGCCTCCTTTTTGCCAAGTGATGGTTCTGAGTTTCTACTCTGCAGACAGTATGATTCGGAACATGAATCAGTTAAAGTTCAGGGGTACTTTTAACGAGCGAGATAAACCAGGAAGACAGTTTCACCTCCAGGTTGGGGACTTACTCTGTTGTTTTATTACAGGATGGAATCAGGAGATACTATTAGTAGCACATTACCATCTCTCTCCCTGCTTCTCTGGTCACCTTCCCTTCTGATGTGGACCTCGGACCCTCCCGTCTCCCTCTTATAAGGTCCTTCTATGGCACTGGGCACCCCCTGGGTAATCCAGGATAATCCTCCCATTTTGAGAACTTTTTTTTATTGGGAGGGTACATAATTTCTGTGTACAATTTTAAAAAGTTAAGTGAAGCAGAAAAAGTAGCTCTGCACATCAACCCTTTAGTACCCACCACCCAAACTAACTGTCACTCATGGCTTAGAGAACATCTTTCCAGATCTTTCCTTGAGATGCTAGTTTTCAGACTCCATTTAAATAGACTAAATGTAACAAAGCTCTTATTTGTCTATTTACCACCTGCTTCTCCATATGGAAGCAAGACAGAGTGGAGGCTATAATAATTAGGTACTGGAGAATTTCAAACCCCACTGGGCTTACTTAGTGGTCAGCCCCCCACCCTGGGCTCTGCCTCTTCAGCCACTGACTTCCCAGTTTTAAGAATCCCATTTAGTATCTCATTTGTCCTCAAACTCCTCAGCCTGTGGCCAAATTCAAGAGTAACGCTGAACCACCATTAAATCAGAGTACATTCTCTGTGTTCACACCAAAGTTCAAAGTAGAATGATTGGTGTCAAAACAATGTTTTCTTAACAGGCTGCTCAACACCTTCCAAAACAGATGCCCGCATAGCAACCTAGCGCTTGAAATGAGGGTGACCCCAGGATCATCCTGGGCAAAATCAAGCTAAGCTGTTTGCAAATTATCTTCACAACCCTTGGATAAGCCAGGCTTAGCTCGTGAGGATGGATTCAACAGCAGTGTTAGACCAATTGCTGGTTCATCTTCAGAGTAATGATAAATAAACACAGAAACAACCAGCCATGCAGAAGAAAAGCCTGGCATCGAATCTCTAATCCCATTGCCCAATAATGAAGCAATCAACTCTCCAGCTCTTTCTGTTTAGAACTGAAGGTGAGGGTGGCCCACAGCCGAGGCGGCACGGAGGAAGCTGGGTAGGGAGAGCCTCCTGGCCTGCTAGGGGTCACCTTCTCTCCACCCTAATCTCTGCCATATTCCATCTTGGGAATTCACACACAGCATTCAGGCTGGGAGTCTCGGGTGCTGGCCTGCATTTCAGAAGAGCCTTCTGAGCACCCCAATGGCCCACAGTGTAGACCTCAAAGTGATCATGAGTATGAATTGCAGGAGTGAGCTACTGTGAGGGGACACAAAAGGCTCCTCAAAACTAAGAGGACGGTGACATCACTGAATTGTCTGGGTAAATGCCACATAGGGCAACGAGAGCAAATCCCCTGGGACACTTCCTTGGGGACAAAGCCAGAGGTACCCTGCACACATGCCAGAGAGGCACAGAGAGTGACCACTGGGCTCCAACACTCAGCTGCCCCACAGATAGCTGGGGAGGATACTGTCCCAGGAAGCGTCTAGGCCCTCTAGATACTGTCAGCACGAGGAGGAAGGTCCCTGCCAGGACAGAGCTTTCCCGTCCCCCCCACCACACTGCACAGACGGGAAACTCGTATAACTCTGTACTCATGTGTAAATACATTTTACACCTCTCAACTCTATTATAGTTACATGTTAAAGTGTAAATACACAATATGCGGATATTAAATAAAATATTTTATGCATTATTCCCCCCGGGGCAGTAGAGAAGAAACATGAAGAGATTACACGCAGAAGAGGCGGGAGCTCCGGCCTGCAGCTCCTGCCTCCAGCTCCTGCCTCCCAAGCGAGAGTCCTAACCCCCGCGGGCTGCTCTGGTGAGCGAGCTCCTGCAGGTTTCCGAAGGCCCTGCTTCCCCTGCCTTTCATTATCCTACTCCTTACTCATCTGGGAACCTTAAAGACTTAAGTGCTTACCCAGTGCCCCAGAAAGAGTCTAGGCTCACGTTCAGGGCCAGGAAACCATGGAGTGGCAAGCCCCGTGATGCTCACTTTGGAGCCGTGAGCAAACTGAGCCCTTTCAGGACTGTGACAGCCACTGCTACATCCATCGTGGCCCCCCGTGTTTTGTTTCAGTTTTATCCTTATCCTTCACGCACCTCCACTGAAATCACCGAGGACGATCAGGAGATGGGTCAGGATGGAGCAGGGATGGCACTCGGCGGGAGAAGTGATCTGAAGGAAAGAGGGGGTAGGCCAAGGAGGGCCCAAACCAGGTGGAGGGGCATGGGCGTAGGCCTTCCCTGTTTCCCCTCAACTACACGGACAAGACGCAGGCACCACAGGGCAGAGACCAGAGCTCGGCTGGTAGACACCACTGTGCACTCAGGGTACAACAGAATCCCACCTCATCCTGAGCATCTCCGTCCGGCCTGTTAGCAGGAAACCTACCATCTCTTTGTTGAGATGCCTCACCCCCAAACAACCTTGTCCAGCAAGATGGGGAGCCGGGGGGAGTCCAAGTGCAGAGCAGTGCCCGTGTGTCTCCCGGCCCCTGCCTCCTTCCAGGTCCTTCTCTGGCTTCTCCACCCCTGTCCAGCTGTCTCCCCCGCTTCACCCCACACTTTTCCCTTCTGAATCTGACTCAGTTTCCCCTTCCGTGTTCCTCCTCCTGGCCTCACGCCCTTCTATTTTAGTACTGGGGATTTAACCCACGGCCTCAGCATGTGAGGCAAAGTGCTCAACCACTGAGTTCTTCTATCTCCTTTAAAAAAAAATAATAAACTTTTAATCAGTTTTTGAAATTTCAAAACACAAATCTATAATATAAACACTGCAAAGGCTTTCTAGCTGCATGAGTATTACAGCAATAATGCGAAGTTACCCAAAAAAAGGCACGAAATAGGTGGTGACTGCTCAAGCAGAAAAGCTCATTTAAATGATATAGAAGAAGTTATTATAACACACCATTTTCCGGGTGACCTTCAAATATTTATCTTCTCCATGTGGTACATAGACTGTAATAGAATCCCCAGACACGGTGGCGAGACTAGTGATCCACGAATCACCCGCAGACGCATTACTGCTGGTACATGAGTTTCTTTTAAAACCGAATTTAGTTCTATCCTTTATACTACTGAAAATGAAGAAAATATTTGCGTACATATTCTGCACAAATAAGAGAGCAACAACAAGGGTAGAGGATGGGCTAGGATATGGAAAAGCACTTGTATGGATATAGAACATTTTCTGGCTGTGGTGGGAGGAGAACCCTTCTCTGGTTGTTGGAAGAGCTGCTTAAACAATGGAAGGCCAAACAAAGCCACTTACTTCCTCCTCAAAGCCATTTCTCATTGCTCAGGGAAGTTTGGAAGCCTCTTCCCCCAACTCTTTTCTCCTTTGAGTTGTTTTTCTCCCCCCGCCCCCCCCCCCCGCATACAAATACATTCACAATCAGCAAAGAAGAAAATTCCTTTATAATTTTAAAATGTTTTGAATTTGAAATGTTATGAACTACCTAAAATAAAGGAACTGCAACCCCCTGACCACGCTTTACCCATCCCTTTCTTATTTTTTACCTTGAGATGGGTCTGCTAAGTGGCTCAGGCTGGCCTAGAACTGGAGACCCTCCTCCTCAGCCTCAGGAGTGGCTGGGACTGCTGGGGTTGCAGGTGTGTTTGGAATTACAGGTGTGCATGCAAAAGCCCCACTTGAAGACTACTGTATTGACCTCCTGGTTCCAGACTTGCATTTATTTTGTGTCTAGTTTAAGGATGATCACCCGCACCCCCCCTTCTCCCCCCCCCCAGATCATCAAAATGATTAATTTCCATTAAAAAATGAATTATTAAGGTGAATAACACACAAAGTGCACTCTGTTGTTGTTTCTGTGTTTTTATTGTCTTGTTCTTGAGGTGCTGGAGGACAAAACCAGAACCTCGGGCATGCAAGGCAAGAGCTCCACGCAGAGCCGCCCCCAACCCTGAGGCGCACCATTTGAAGTGCACAGTTCGGTGCCATTTTGATTCTCAACTCGTCCCCAGCACTCCTGTCTCCTCACACTTCCGTTTCCCCCTGGACCTCCCACGTGCTTGAATGAGACAGTTCTGGAACTGCATGAGATCAAAAGAGCCAGAAAGACCTAGAGCTATGCATGCCCCAGTCGTCTTGCTCCCTTGGCTCCCAGCTCCCCACCTCTCCACTGCCCTGTCTCTGTCCCGCTGGCCTCCATATCTGTGCCACCCAGGGTTCCCTTTCCCCTTCCTCTCCCTGACCCCTCACCTCTGCACACCTACGCCTCCCTCTGCGACGCCTGTCTGCGCGTCCTCTAGGGGTCCTCCCTCCCCACCCCCAACTTCTCACGGACTTCCCTGTCCCTCCTCGATGCCGGCAAAGCGGGGCTCTCCTGCTCGCCCCTGGGTGCTTTCCCGCACATTCCTACACCCTGTCCAGCTCCGCTCGGGAAGCCTCGTCCAGGGCTCTCCTCCCGCCACTCCTGCCCTGTCCAGCTGCACTACCCTGTTTCTGTTTCACGAACTCTTAAGGTCCGCCCTCCTCCACTCGGCCCCCTTCCTCACCCCCGTGGCTCTTGGCGCCCCCTTCAGGGCCCCCTCCAAGTCCATCATCCACTCCCCCCAGCACTCTCGGCGCCCCCTTTAGGGCTCTCCTCCGCCTCCCTCTTCTCCATCTCTCACCTCTCTCCAGCTCCTCCCTCCATCCCTACTCTCCATCCCACCCGGTCCTACCTGCCCCTACCCTGGTCGCCCCCCTTCCTCCATCCCCCCAGCTCCCCATGCCCCTGACTCCGCCCCCTCTCATAGCCCCTTTGACGCTGGCGCCTGCGCACTGGGCTCACTCTCAAGGTGGCGGCGGTGGCTGCGGCGGCGGCTGCAGCACGCGGTGAGCACGCGGTGAGCACGCGGTGAGCACGCGGTGAGCACGCGGTGAGCACGGCTGCAGCACGCCCCAGGCCACGCCTCCCGCGGTGAGGGAGGCCAGGGGCGGCATGAGGCAGCCTCTAGCAGCACAGACTGTACCTTAGGGTGGGAAGGGCACGGGCGGAGGGTGCCAGGGAAGCGAGGAGGGGGGCCCCTGGCGCTGGAGACCTGGCCTGTGGGATGGGTCAGGAGTCACCAGGCCGCAGGCTCCCTGCTCCTGAGGGGTTGGGCCAGCGCGGTGCACGTGGAGGCCTGCGGGGTGGAGCGGGCATGTATCCCACCTAGGCCTCACTGGGCAGAACGCACGGCCCCCACCCAGCCCGTGCGGCCCCCCGGCGTTCTAGAACATTGCTGCGGCCAAGGTCCCTCCCATGCAGTCCTCTGGAGCCACGCAGGGTCACTGTGGTTTGACCCTCTTGGGCCAGAGCAGCATCACCCCTGAAGCCCCTAGGCCCAGCCCTTTGTGCCCTTCCAGACCGCTGGCTTCTTTCCCAATCAGGCAGCGGCACCATGGCCGCCACCGAGGTCTCGGGCCCTTCCACGCAGTTTACCAAAATCAAAGAGCCTGATGTGCTGCCGGCCCAAGTCCCAGAGCAGGGTACGCAGGAAGAAACAGTACGCAGATCTGGGAGCCCGCAGGGCGCCAGCGAGCTGCAGGCCAAGGGGAGCTGCAGGCCCCTGCAAGCCAAGCACCTGGAGGGAGAGCTGTCGCTGGTGCCCGCCCTGAGCGAGAAGCACATCCTGACACTGCAGACCGTGCACTTGGCTTCTGAAGACGTGGAGATGCGGGAGCTGGGCTGGCTGAGTGCACAGCCGGCAGAGGAGGTGCAGGTGGTGGTGCAGGCCGACAGCGGGCTGCCGTCGCTGCTGTGGCTCGGCGAAGAGCCCCAACAGAGTGCGCAGCAGTGCCTGGCCATCAGCGTCCAGGAAGAGCTGTTCCCGCTGCAAGGGGTAGAGGTGATGCAGTTCCACCTGCTGGAGGAGAACGTGTCCGCAACGGGCGAAGAGCGCCAGTTAGCGGCCAGCGGGGCCCAAAGCACAGGATTGACCAAGGTACAATTGTTAAACCGACCCTGTGCACAGAAGAAAATAAAACCGTATCGTAAAACTCGGCTTTGTGCAATATTACCAACGGACAAGCTGATTTGCAGTTTAAGATTAAACACAGTAAAAAATAATTCCCAGGAAAATCGTGGGAGACCTTTGTTTCTTTTTTTATTAGGGTTTTTAAAGTTATGCCAACTCAAATACTATAGGTGCATCGTGTTTAAAAAAAAAAAAGTTGTTTCACGGTAAAAACCGTAGCGATAAATTATTGCAGCTGAAGCATTTTGGTTGCACTGCATAATCTTTTATTTTTGCTTTTCTTCGTATATTCTATGGTTTGTCCAAGGCAGAGATTTTAGTTGGACTGTAATCAGTAGTGTTGCCTTTGTTTGAATGCTCCTTTTTTGTTGATCAGCTTGAAAAAGGTGAGGAAGAGGAGCAGCTGGTGGTGGAAAACCGATCAACTGAAAGCACAGAAGAGCAATTCTTTCTTGTGGAAGCAAGGCCAGGAGACGAAGGAAAAGATGAAATTGTTCTGACAATTTCCAATTTAAACGTGGAAGAACAGCAAGATAAACCTGCATCTGGTCAAGCAGATGTCGAAAAAGCCAGCTCTATAAAAAATCAAAGAAAAACAAAGGGTAGGCCTGTCCATCTTGCCTAAGAGACTACAAAATCCGGGCTGCTTTTCTTTGTGGGAAGGCAGTGGTAACTGAAGTTTTTAAGTGGCTGACTTTTAGTTGCTGTCAAAACGTCAGGAAATGGGGAGAATTTTAAACTAATGCTCTGTATTGTGAATCAAATTCAGAAGTGTTTTGCATTTTGCACACAAGTTTTAAAAGCACAGTAAAAATGTTCTGCAAGGTATTGTCCCCATAAATAGGAGACTGAGCTCCGGACGCTGCTGTGTAGTTTGCAGCCCCAGTGGAGTCTGAGAAGGGGGCCAAGTAAGACCAGGACAGGGGAGTGAGCCCTTCCCCGATTGAGGAGGAGCAAGAACGACGGGCCCTGGAGCTGAGCAGACTCCTTCAGGAGACTGTGAGGCCAGGGGGAGGGACTAAGAAGCCACAGCGGTGGGGACCACGGGCCTAAGCAGCAGAAAGTGCTCTGTGCTGCCCGTCTGTCCAGCATGTATACATCGCATGTGGGTGTGGACTGCTCTATGTTGGAGAGGTGCTGGGTGGGCCCCAAGAGGCAGATGGGGCCAGCCCTCAAGAGGGACTTTCAAATTCTATAAAAGCCATATTAAACCATTGTATTTCAGTGGCCCCCCAGGGTGAATTGGACCCTCAAAATAATTTGTTTGGCTTCTTTCTTAAGCAAACAAAAAAAATGCTGCTCATTTATGACAAGACTCCCCCCCCCAGTGCCTCATCGTACCAGCTCAGATTTTCAGGGTCCTACCTGGCATCACTCAGCATTGTTCTCTTCCTGACAACAGGTAGCCCAGTGGGAGGTGATTCAGTTAAGAAGAGGACTGTCTAGGCACACTGCCACCAACGGTGGCTCTCACATGTGGCCGAGGCTGTTCCATGAGGTTTCTTGCCTTGGGCTTGTGCAGGAGGTCAATTCTGCAGCCTGTAGCTTCGTGGCCCTTTCTCAGGCATGTGCTCAGGAGATGGCCTGCTGAAATCCCCAGTTCTAAGTCGTTTCAGGGTTTTACATATTCACAGTTTTGTGCAACCTTCCCTGCTGTCTGGTTTTGTCTCTCCCAAAAGAAACCTCTGTCCACCAGTCACTTCCTGCCCTCGGCCCCTGGCAACCCCCAGGCCACTTTTTGTCCTCCTGGATTGGCCTGGGTGTGGACATTTCATGCAAGTGGGGTCACTCTCTCGTCACACGTGGCCTTCTGGTCTGTACGCTTTCAACTAGCATCCTGTTGTTGAAACTCACCTACATTGGTGAGCTTTTAATGACTAAACAGTGTTCTGTTGCCGAACACATCGCATTGTGTTCTTCCAGTCCTCCTTTGCTGGACATGGGTTGTTTCTACCTTTTCACTAGTACAAATGGTGCTGCTGTGACCGTTCACACCCAAGGTTTGGTTTGAACACCTGTTTTCAATTTGGAGGTGCACACTTAGGAGTGGAGGTGCTGGGTCATGCAGATGCCCTGTGCTTGGCGTCTTGCGGCCCTTCCACACTTCCACAGCAGCTGCAGCCATCTACATCCTCAGCAGGGTGGTGGGGCTCTAGCCTCTCCTCGGCCCCTCTAACACTTACTTCCCATGTGGCTTTTAAGTTACGGCCATCTTGTGGGTGATTGACATTTCTCTAATGACAGATGACGAGTGCTTCTCACACCCTTGTTGCCCGTGGTGTGTCTTTGGGGATGGATTGCTCATTTCTCAGTGGGCTCCTTCCCATGTTAGTTTTCCAGGGCTGCTGTAGCCAAACACCACAAACTAGGTGGCTCAAAGCAACAGAAATGTCATCTTCCACAGTGCTGGGCTAGGAGTCTGAAATCTAGTTTTTGGGAAACCATGCTCCCCAGGAAGACTCTGTGGAACCATACGTTCCAGGCCTCTCAGCCTCTAGGGCTGCCAGCAGCCATGGCTGTCCTTGGCTTGTCGGTGCCACATGCCCGTCTCTGCCCCCGCTGTCCCTGGAGTTGTCCAGGAGCCTCCTGTCTCCTTTCCTCTTCTTGGAAGGACACCAGTCATATCGGATCAGGACCTGCCTTCATCCAATAGGACCTCATCTTAACCTGACTCCATTTGCAAAGATACTATTTGCAAATAAGGACAAGCTCACACGCCCCTATTTGGGGGCAGGGGGCAGTTACAGTTCAACCCACACACCTTCTATTTCAAGCCCCTTGAGTACTTTGTCAAGAGAAGGGCATTGGGTTCTGTGAGACTGCTGAGATGCCCGTGTGCAGTTGTCTCCTTCATCCTGTAACGTGGGTGCTGTACTGAGTGATCTGTACCTTGAACAGCCCTCTGTTCCTGGGCAGGTCCCACCTGGCCTGGCGCCCCGTCCTCGCCATTGCTGACGCGATGTGCTAGTGTTGTATTGGACGTTTAGTTAGAAGGGGGCTTGCTCTGTGGGTTTCTTGGGATGCCTTTGTCTGCTTTCCCATCAGAGTGATGCTGGCCTCTGGGGATAGTTGGGGAGAGAAGTTTGAGGCTGGGTGGGGTCCATGTTCAGATAGTCGCTAGAGTTAATCAGCGCACTGGTCTTGTCCTGGGATGGTCTTGTCCTGGGATGGTCTTGGTGGGAAGCTTGTGACCAAGTCAGTATCTCTGTCTCTCTCTTCTCTCTCTTTCTCCCTCTTTCCTGTGTTTCTTTTTTGGCAGTGCTGGGGATTGAACCCAGGGGTGCTCTACCACTGAACTACATGCCTCCCCGGCCCTTTGTAAAAATGTTTTATTTTGAGAAAGGTTTGGCTGAGTTGCCAGAGCTGGCTTTGAACTTGTAATCCTCCTGCCCCAGGCTCTGGAATCGCTGGGATGGGGGTGTGCCCACTGAGCCTGGCTGGACCCATCTCTTTACTGCTGTATGTCTGTGCAGATTTTCTGTTTCTCCTTGGTCAGTTCTGGTCATTTGTGTGCTCCTCAGAAGTTTCCACTTCGTCTGGGCTATCCCATTTGTCCACAGTGTTCTCATGCTCCTGTGTACTTCTGCAGATTGCTAGTAATGGCCCCACCTTCCTTCTGACTTTAATTTGAGTGTTTCCCCCCCTCCTTGGTTCAGAGTCTAGGTAATGGTTTGTCAGGGTGATTTCAAAAAAACCACCTTTAATTTCAGTTGGTTTTCTCTGTTTTCTGTTTAATGTTTCACCACTCTCTTTATTATTTCTTTCTACTAGCTTTGGGCTTAGATTTATCTTCTTTTTCTTGTTTTTCAAGGTATAAAGTTAGGTTACTGATTTTAAAATTTTCTTTTTTACAGTGTCAGTGTTCGCCACTGAAATTCTCCCTCTGAGCCCTGCTTTAGGTCCATCTTGTGAGCCTTGGTCTCTTCCATTTCCCTTTTGTTTAATGTAGAGTATTTTTTGATCTTCCTGTGATTTCTTCTTTGACCCATTGGCCTTAGGAGCGTGTTGCTGAACTTCCACATATTCATGAATTCCCCTTAGCATGGGTTTCGAATTCTATTCCCTTATGGTCTGAGGGCATACTCTGTTAAGATTTCTGCCTTTTAAAGAGTTCATCCAGCCTTGTATTGTGGCCTGCCGTTTGCTCTGCCCAGAGCCGCCTGGGGTGCTCCTGGGAGACGCAGAGCTGCTGCTCTGCAGTGTTGCGTAGCTGTCGGTCATGCCTGCTTGGCTATGGTGCTGCTGAAGTCTTCCGTTTCCTTGCTGATCTGCATCGTCTGTAGTTTAAAGGGTGGCGTCGAGGTCTCCAGCTATCATGAGCTGTTTCTAGTTTCAGCTAAGTGCATGTGGTTTGTAACTGTCCTGTCTTTATGACGGATGACCCTTTAACCTTATGGGATGTCATTTTTGACTGACACCAGTCAGTATTGTCTGATGTCTGTGTCACCACCCCAGTCCTCCTTTGGTGGTTCTGCCCACACACCTTCCCTTTATTACTGTCAGCCTTGTTGTGCCTTTGAATATAAAACAAGTTTTGTGCAGAAGGCAAGTGGTTGGACCATGTTTTTTGTCCTTTTTTGCAAATATCTGCCTTTTAATTGGATAATTTGATCTACTTACTGATAAGGAAGGAATTTTTTTTTCTGTTTCTTTTTCTTTCTTTCTTTTTTTTTTGGTAGTAGGAATTTAACCCAGGGGTGTTTAACCACAAAGCCACACACTCCCAGCCCTTTTTATGTTTTAAATTGAGACAGAGTCTTGCTAAGTTACCTCAGGCCTCGCTAAATTGCTGAGGCTGGCTTTGAACTTGTGATCCTCCTGCCTCAGCCTCCCAAGTCACTAGGATTACAGGTGTGTGCCATTGTACCCAGCTCAATTTTTTTGAACTGTCATATTTTTCCCCTCTGTTCTTCTATGGCTACTTTCCTTCATGTTGAGTAACTATTTTCTACTGTGTCTTTATTTAAATATGTTTTTTGATTCATTTTCATTGGTTTTGCATTTAACATATCAATTATAGCAATCTAATTCAAGTTATTGCCACATTCCTTTCAACAGTACATTTTTAGAAACATCATTTTTCAGTAATTTTACTTTCCACTCCTCCGTACCGTTATTTTCCCAGAACAACGTTATATATTGTGTGCCCATTAACACAGATACATGACACTGTTTTATGCTGTTCTCTTTTAGACCAACAGGGAGAAAGAGGAGTCACACGTAAGAGGATGGCATTTCTAGTGAGCCTGTGTTGTTGTGGATTCGAGGTATACCCAGTGTCCTTCTGTTCAGCCTGTGGAGTCTCCAGAGCAGTGTTTATAGGACAGTCTGCCCGTTGCAGACTTGCTCAGCTTCTGTCTAGCTGGGAGGGTCTGAATGTCTCCTTCAGTGCTGAAGGATGCTCTTGCCCACTGTGGAATTGCCGGTTTCCCTTTCAGCTCCTGACCACTCGTTCCACTGCCTTCCAGCCTCCATGATTCCAGTGGTGGTCAGCCGCTCATCTTGTCCAGCCTCCGTGTGGTGAGGAGTCTCATCTCAGGTTCTGCTTTCCAGACTGCCTCTGTCTTTCAGTTTGACTCCAGCGTCTTGATGCGGATCTCTCTGAGTTTACCCTGGGTGTGGTTCAGCAGGCTCCTCAGTGTGTAGAGTTTCTCATCACATTTGGGAAGTTTTCTGCAGTTATTTTTGCAAATAAACTTTTTCCCCTTGCTTCCTGGATGTCTTAGTACAATTGAGGATGTCCCACAGGTCTCTCAGGCTCTGCTTACTTTCTTCATTCCTTTTTATTTCTATTTCCAAACAGTAATCTCACTTGCCCTCTCTTCAGATTCACTGATTCATTCTCCTTTCTGCTTGGAATTGCCATTGGGACCCTTTAGTGTATTTTTCATTTCAGTTTTTGTATTTTTACATTCTAGGATTTCTATTTTTTTTTTTTGAAGTTTAATCTTTTTATTGATATTCTCAATTTGGCGAGATACCATTTCCATGGTTTCTTTCAGCTTTTTACACACCGTTTATTTAGGTCTTTGAACATACTTAAAATCATTGATTCAAAGTCTTTGGTACGTCAGGTGTCTGAACTTCCTCCAGTGCGGTTTCTTTCCAGCTTTTTATCTTATGAATCATCGTATTTCCCTATTTCTGGACATACCTTGTCTTGCTTTGCTGAGAACCACGCATGCTTTCTTAAGGGGGCAACTCTGTAAATCACATTCTTTCCCTCCCCAGGGCTGTTGGTTGCTTCTCCTTGTATTTCCTGGGCTGGTAATTTTTCTGAACTTTGTAAAACGTCTATTCTTTGCTTTGTGTGCCTGCTGCAACCCTCTGCTAATGATTGGGCAAGGATTTCCTTCAACACCTGAAACCAAAAAATAAAATGAAATCTGTTTGAGTCTTGCTGAAGAACATGTGTGTGCTGGGCCTGGCCATCCCAGTGTTCACCCAGGTGATTGACAGCTCTGCCTCAGCCTTCACTTCCCGCTTCCAAGGACATCAAGGTCAGCCAGGGCTGAGTGCTGAGAGCCTTGTCCAGTCAGGTATAAACCCTGGGCACATGTGTGGCCACCTTTTTTTAAAACAAAATATTTATTTTTTTAGTTGTAGTTGGACGCAAAACCTTTACTTAATTTATTTATTTGTTTTTATGTGGTGCTGAGGAAGGAGCCCAGGGCCTCACACATGTGAGGCAAGTGCTCTACCACTGAGCCACAACCTCAGGCCCGTGCATGGCCTTCTTTATTCCCAGGGACATGTTGGAGCTCTTCAAATCCTGTGTCCCCAAAACACCTCATCCCTCAGCCTGTTCCCCAGAGCTGCTTTTCCCTGCTGCCTGTTGCTCAGGAATGTTTTTAAAAAATGTCCTCCTCCCACACCACCCCAGGTAGCCTCTTTTGCACTGGGTGATTCCAGATTAGGGAGGTAAAGATAAGTCTTTGGGAAGCCACTGGCCAGCTCAAATAAAATAATTGTAATTTTTGTGAATGAGGCTGGCGTTGCTCTCTCTCTGGTACTGGTATCATGCATTTGGACTGAAATGCCATCAGCGGTTTGTAACTGCAAATGTGAGTCCAGGGGCACTTTTTGCGTCCCTAGCTGCTCCCGCTGGCTCCTAAACTGCTGCCTGCTCTGATGTGTTTCAATAGCCCTGGGGCTGCTAAAGGAAGACTCCGGTGACCATGTGCTTTCTCTTCTCCCCACAGCAGCCAAGCGGACCTTCCGGACCTTCCGCTGCAGCGTCTGCGTGTTCACCTCCTCTAGAGTCTCGAGTTTCAATCGTCACATGAAAACCCACACCAGCGAGAAGCCTCACATGTGCCACCTTTGCTTGAAGGCGTTCCGCACCGTCACTCTGCTGCGGAACCACGTCAACACCCACACAGGTGCAGTGGCCCCGGGGGCTGTCCCTGGGGCAGGCCGAGGCTCATGCAGAAGGAGAAGGGGCTTTTCCTCCCCTACTTCACTCTCTGTGGCTTCAGTGCCCTATGGTCACCTGCAGTCCAGACTGCTAAATGGAACATTCCAGAAATAAACAGTTCATAGGTTTCAAGTAACTTTTATCCCAGTGTGTTCTTATAACTCTATTTTATTATTAGTTATAGTTGGTCTCAGCCGTCGTTAGTTCATCTCTAACTTGTGCATTAAACCTTCCATAGCTGTGACCGAGGTGCAGTGTGCGTAGGGCTCCTACCACCTGCCGTCCTGCAGTGTCCTCCCAGGGTCGTGGGCTACGGTCGCGGGTTGTTTTGTACTTCAGTTCTGCTGGTTCTGGTTGTTCTTGCACTAAAGTTAAAAGCACTGAATGTTACCAAGATTTCTCCCACAGACGTCTGTGATATTTATAGCCTAAAGAGCTCCTCCTTAATTTTTGAAGTATTTTGAGTTTGAGTGTAATTTAGAAGTTATGAAATCCTGGGACATTTTGTGGTTGCATCTTGTTAAGGTGTGAACACTGTGATTTTGTAGGAACCAGGCCCTACAAGTGTGGGGACTGCGACATGGCCTTTGTGACCAGCGGGGAGCTCGTCCGGCACAGGCGCTACAGACACACCCACGAGAAGCCCTTCAGCTGCTCCTTGTGCAAATACGCGAGCGTGGAGGTAGGTCCCCTCCCGCCCACTGCCTTGGCCAGCGCCAACCCCGGGGCCACTGGGAGGACCCAGCCCAGGAGAGGTTTTCCTGAAGACGGGGCTTGCTTCAGATTCATGCAGGGAGTACTACGCACCTTGTTTTCTAAACAGAACACAGAGAATTGGATTTCCTTCCCTCTTTGATTACTCATCAGTGAAAATAATACTTGAAGTTATACAAATCACAAATGAAATTACTGTGGTCAAGAAATAATTCTCGGATTTGCTGGAAAGGTCTACCTAATATGTCATTCTCGGTGCTACAAAATTGAAATGTATTTGCTCTAACATAAAACACAGATCCAATCTAAATTTTTTTTTTTGGCAGTTCTGAGGGATTAAGCCCAGGGCCTTGCACATGCGAGGCCCGTGCTTGCTCCCCCACTGGACTAAGACCCACTCCATCTGAATTTTTGCTAAAGTTTTTGAGCTGACCTCAGTGTCCCTGCCTCAGATGCAAAGCAACGTGCTGGAAGATGTAATCACAGCCTTTTCCACTCTTAATTACAGAGGGAGTGCCCTTTCCAAACCTGTTATTTTCAAGGTCATTCAAGGAGGCAGTTTTATAGAGACCTATAGCAGGTTTAGCAGACGCAACCGCATTTACTTTTCAAAGTCAGTTAAATTTCGGGACCTGCTCTGTTCAGGAGCATGCTGGGTCCTGGCTGGGCCTGGTCAGTTGGAACTGAGCTAAAGGGGACAGCTAGTGTGGAGATCCAATCATGGGGCAAGAGCGTTTCACAAGGGAGAGAACTGATTCCAGGCATTTCTGCCTGCTCTTGCTCTCTCTAAAGACTCGCTGTCATGTGAGTTAAAGGTTGTGAAATGGGACGCACACACAGAACGAGGTTTCAAAGCCCAGAGGTGCCGGAGGACCCTGAGCTGGGGATGGAGTCTTGTTGCCCGGTGGGTTCTGGGCATGAGCTTCCAGCTCCAGAGCCTCCATGCTGCCTGGCCACCGGGATGCTGCTGCTCTCTGCTCCTCGGAGCCCTTTCCAGATGGTGCCTGCTGGTCTGCGTTAGGGTGGGGAGGCTCCATCCCTGTGCACACTGGCCGGCCGGGTGTGAGGGATGCACTGTTTTGGAAGGCCTTTGAGGTCCCCTGGCCCTTCCTACCTTGAAAAGTCATTTAGAGACATTGCGCTCAGCCTTCCTCCACCAGTCAGTCCACTTGTCTGACTCAAACCTTCATGCTGTGATTTTTTAAATTCTTTTTGCTTTGCTTTCTAAAACGCTCAGAGATATCCACTCTTCTCCTGGATAATTAAGCTAAGTCGTTCAGTTTGGTTAGTTTTCCATCCTACACTTCCCCTGTTCTTGAAGGTTCTCCTGGCCTGTGCATACCTTTCACTTGGAAGCAGATGAGTGTAGCCCTAGGTTATGATAAGCAGGATGCTGTGGGCCTTGTGGGTGACCACCTCTGTCTCCTGCAGAACACACAAGGAACACAGCATAAGAACAGTTCTAGAAGGAGGTAAAGCAGGCGACCAGAAATGACCAAATGGGGGGTTTCGTGTTCGCTATTTAACTAATTCATCAAATTCCGATTTATTTTCTTAAAAAGAAATCAGTAACACACATCCCTACACTTGTGCTACTGTGAGCATCAGTGGCCTTGGAAATAAACCCACGTGGCACTGATTGGTGAGGTTCCCAGTGTTCCTTTGTAGAGTGAGGTTGAAAAGCAAAGTGCCTCCAACTGTCTGTCCCCAAAAGTCTCACACCTCGAATGGAAAGTGCCCACAACCAAATGCCAAAGGCAACGGCTGTTTGATACTTTTGGGGACATGGGCTCTGGTGCTAAGGCCTGGTTCCCTGAGGTCTCGCTGGCTGAGTTCCCGTTTCTCAGCAGCCTTCCCTTTGCTCCAGGCCAGCAAGCTGAAGCGCCACATCCGCTCGCACACGGGGGAGCGCCCCTTCCAGTGCCGCCTGTGCAGCTACGCCAGCAAGGACTCCTACAAGCTGAAGCGCCACATGCGCACACACTCGGGTGAGGCCCGCCCCGTGGCCATGTCCAACTTCTTTAGAACGTGGATTTCTGTGGCCACGGGGCTTTTGATCTGTGTTGAGTGTTGAAGGGGAGGCACAGAAGCGCCCGCTGTGTCCACTGTGGCAAGTCCCCCTAGAATTTGTTCCTGTGGGTTGTTCAGGTGCCTCAAAGTCCACCCCTTAACCCATCCTTCAGCTTTAAGGCCAAACATATAACAGGTGTGCCGGCCCCGCGGTGGACACGCTGTTGAGTTTTCTGAACAACGTGTGTGTTCTTTTATGACCCTGAGGATGATAGCCGTGCGCCCACCTGAGCTGGCCAGTAGCCTCCGGGTCTGGACCACATGGACACAGCTAGGCCCAGTGGACGCTGTCTGGCTTGATTTAGGGGCTCACACCTGTGAGAAAGGGATTGGTGGGGAAGCTGCAGGCAACAGGCGTCCTTTAGAGGGGTGAGCGGCACTCCAGGGGGTGGTTCCGTTCCTGTCGTAGGTGAGAAGCCCTATGAGTGCCACGTCTGTCACGCCCGGTTCACCCAGAGCGGGACCATGAAGATCCACGTGCTGCAGAAGCACAGCGAGAACGTGCCCAAGTACCAGTGTCCCCACTGTGCCACCATCATCGCGCGGAAGAGCGACCTGCGTGAGTGTCTGACCCTCCCTCCCAGCATGGCGCTGGCGGCCCCCTCTGAGCACAGCTGGCAAAGGCAGAACCTGTCTGGAGCCTGCCCCGCGGCTTGTCCAGGGACCAGTTTTTTTCCAGAGGTCTTGCGGCGCCATCTGGTGGCAGGTTCCTTAAGTGCAGCCTCGGCAGGTTTCCAAGCTAGGCCTGTCCACACGAGGTGGGCCCCAAACCAGGGTCTCAAGTGATACTTTAGTCCACGTTGACCTGCTCTTAGGGAGGAAGACACTGTGGCTCAGAGACCTAGAGCGGCCTGCCCTAGAGTCCCCTGATCCTGGTGCTAGGGCCGGTAGGCTGTCACTCTAGCTCTGTGGGTGTTCTCTCCCCAAGTTGGGGGCCAGCCGGGCATCAAGGGCACAGAAGGCTCCCTTCAGGGGAATCACTTCACTAGGGCGACTCTGACACAAAGGCCACACTCCTCTGCTGAGCTTCGGGGACACCACAAGACAGGACAGACACTGGGAGAGCGCACACCAGGGACCTGGGTTTTGCGTGCCTGCGGGGAGGGCCACCAGCATTCAGCCTGGGGACTGGGTGGGAGAGGAGACCGAGAGCCTGTCTCCTGGCTCCTTGGCCTCCCTTCCCGTGGCCTTTTTTCTCTTTCCCAAATTCATGACGTGATGACACTCAAAATGCATTGGCAAAGATAAAAATTCCGCAGTTTGCTCTGAGGAATTCTAGAGGCGAGATAAAATGTTTTGAAATAGTTCCCCCAAAATAGTAGAAGTGTTTGACAGATCTTGTGTTTTGCATCTGGAACATTCTGTCGATCCCGACTCACCCCAAATACAGCCCAGTGGGACTTGGTAGGAACCCAGGATCACGAGCCCGTTGCTGAGAGAGGCTAAAAGGCTTTCTGACACAGAAAGTGTGGCAGAGGAGCACAGTTATGCCACACGCCTGTGGGTGGCACGTCCCACGTGGCCCAGGAGGCTCCATCCACCGTGAGACACCACTTTGGAGACGTCCGGGTCGGACCTCGCAGGGTGCCCTCTGCCACAGCGGTCTGCTCTGGTTCAGCCTTTCCCACGGTGGCACAAACGCCACCCTGAGACTTAGGCGAGCAGAGATGGCTCTGGAGCGTGGCCAGACAGTGTGTGTGCCCCAGGTCACTCTGGATGTGAGGAAGACAGGGCCTGACTCTCCGCAGGATTGTTGGGTCCCAGTGCAGAGGGGCTGTCTTCATGAGGTGCGAGCCTGAGTTATCCTGAGGCCGCCCCCCACCATGGGACAGTTCTCAGGAGCTTGGTTAAAGGGACACTCTGGCTCCCGCAGGACCAGCCTCATGAGACCCTAACCCACCCTGGAGGGGGTTAGATGAAGGTCCCATAGCTGCTCCTTGACAGCAGCAGCTCTCAGCTGGGAACAGGGCACCCGGGGATGCGGGGCACTATCTGGAGGCATTTGGGCTGTCACAGTGGAGGCAGGGAGGCTGCTGGTGTCTGGAAGGTGGAGGCAGGAGGCTGATGAACACCCTCCAGTGCACAAGACAGTCCACCCGCCCCACCAGTGAAGTCAGAGGTCAGCACCTGACAGGAGGTGACAGTCTGGGGCAGCTGTGTCTGTGACTCTTTCAGGTGTGCACTTGCGCAACCTGCACACCTACAAGGCCACAGAGATGAGGTGCCGCTACTGCTCCGCCGGGTTCCACGAGCGCTATGCCCTCATTCAGCACCAGAAGACCCACAGGAACGAGAAGAGGTTCAAGTGCCAGCACTGCAGCTACGCCTGCAAACAGGTACCGCACTGGTGCCCCTGGGTGGCAGGGAGGTGGCGCCGCGGGGCCCGGGAGGAGGGCGGAGCCGGCTTCTCTCGCTGGGAAACTGCTGAAGGAGCCTGGCACATCCAGAGTGGCCAGAAGCCAGTGTCAAGCAGAAGCCCATGGCCCCTGGGACCTGTCAGGGGCCCACCCCAGCCAAGCCACTGTCATAAGAATGCCAACACGTCCCTTTGAGTTGTGTGGCATTTGCACTAGGTGCCAGGGCCGTGGTGGTGCCTGGCCCAGAGCAGTGACCCCACGGGCCTGTGGGTCACTGTGATAGCCTCAGGGCACCAACAGCAAACACGGGGCCCTCTCACTTAGGCACGTCCTCAGGATGTGGCAGAAGTCATGAACAAGCGGAGCTTGAGCCCAAATTCAGTGCTCCGTGTCACGGGCCAAGGGGGGAGTTGCACAGCACCCCTCCCACAGAGCACGTGTGGGAAGAGCCCGCGGGGGTGGCAGGAGCCGCCAGCTGCCCTGACCACCTCCCCTGACCTTGGCTCCCACCTGGAAGAGCAGGTGCTGGATGAACTCTGCATGCAGTTGGAGGCACTTACCTGTCCCTGAAGGGGAGCATGTGACCAGTGGTGGAATTTCACCTCTAGAAAGACAAGCCGTGTCTGGAGGGTCTGCTTACCACTGTGAGCTGCGCAGCCTGCTGGTCCTCGGAGGCTCTGTCTGTAGGATCAGGGTGAACTGAGAAAGTGCACTTGATTTTGTTCTTTTAATCTTGCAATGAAATGTGTCAACTTTACAGAATCGCCAAAGCCCAGTACACTGATACTTTCCAAATAACTAGTCCAAGGTGTTACAGAATCACGCATGGACAGAAGGTCCAGAGCACAGTGTAGACGAAAGGGTTTTCAGGACAACGGGACAGAAAGTTGACAGGCACACAGGTTCCACTGCAACTGAACTTGAAGAAACACCATTTGGGGGGGGGGGGGTACCGGGGATTGAACTCAGGGGCACTCAACCACTGAGCCACATCCCCAGCCTATTTTGTATTTTATTTAGAGACAGGGTCTCGCTGAGTTGCTTAGCACCTCGCCATTGCTGAGGCTGGCTTTGAACTCAGGATCCTCCTGCATTAACCTCCCCAGCCACTGGGATCACAGGCGTGTGCCACTGTGCCCAGCTAGGAAACACCCTTTATTGATTTGGGGCATAATATCAAAGAGCAATATCCACACTTATTTGAAAAAAAAACCTATTAAAATTCTGCTTCCTTTTCTAACTACATATCTATGATTTCCTCAGTTACTTCCACACACATCAGGGTAGAATCAGGGATAGGATTCCACCTAAATTCTTTGGAAGATTGTCAGATTCAGCAAATAAAAACACCAGACAGTTAAATTTGAATTTCAGATAAACCATGAATAGTTTTGCATTTCTGATTGTCCCAAGTATTGCAGTGAGCAACCTAGACTGTTAGACAGACATTAGTACTATTTTTGTTTTGCTTTGAGAAATATATATTTCTACAGAAATATGTTAACAAGTAGTTGGTTTGTTATTTTTTAGTGAATTGATTTTATTTTTACTTTTCAAAATCGCCTCTGCCTCAGCCTCCGGAGCTGCCGTGGTCACAGGCGTGTGCCACTGTGATACCAACGGGATGTGCTTGGCGTGACTCGTGCCTGTCTCCCAAGTCCCTCCTGTGGTTTTATTTTTGAAACAGCTAGTTCTTTCTTCACTAAGGACAGTTATTCCCACCGTCATGCTTTAAGACCAGCGTGAAGACCTGCGGTCGAGCTCTGCAGGGTCTAGCAGGGGCACTGTTGGGCAGTAGGTGGACAGGGGTTCAGACACACGGTACTTCCCATGCCGCAGGTCCACTGCCTGTGAACCTGGGTCTGCAGGGCTGTCTGCGGGTCACTACAGGGGACTCTGTGGATCCCAGGGCATGTGGGGCCATCGTCTCACCACTCACCCCCAGGGTGGACGCGGAGCCCACACAGAGCTGACTAGAGCACCAACCCCGTGGCGGGGCGGGACGGTGGCACTGTGCCCACAGCGTGCCAGCAGTCTTGCTGGTTTGGTGGCCCTTCTGCTGGGAGTGGGGAAGCAGGGCTGGTGGTGGGTGGAGGCCTTTCACCAGCTGAGCCCTGCTCCTCCTTGCCCTAGGAGCGCCACATGACCGTCCATGTCCGCACCCACACGGGGGAGAAGCCCTTCGAGTGCCTTTCCTGTGACAAGCGCTTCCGGCAGAAGCAGCTTCTCAACGTCCACTTCCGGAAGTACCACGACTCGGATTTCATCCCCACGGTGCACAAGTGCCCCAAGTGCGGCAAGGGCTTCTCCCGCTGGGTAAGCTCGCAGCGCCGTGAGCCCGGGAGGACGCAGGCTCAGGCTAGTGTCCACCAGCAGCCAGGCGTGGACACCGCAGCCTCTGTCACCTTGGGAGGTCAGATCTCACCAACAGGCGGTCCCCTTCCCCCAAAGCAGGCAGTCCCTCGCACCACGCCTAGCTGGTGGTTTGGGGGAGTTCTCAGACTCCCGAAAGGGCCTCAGCTTTTGAGGGTTGTTTTTAAATTACCCCGGAGAACTAGATTGAGGCCACCTCACAGAGGGATGTGGCTCTGGGCATTTCTCAGGTGCCGTGGAGCACGCCGGGTGCCCTGCTGGGAGACAAGACTCGCGCTTCCTGTCGTTCCCTCGGGTGCTGTGTTCCTCTGTTTCTTCATAACCAGTCACCCCAGAACTTGTGGCTTAAGACGGCGAACGTTCGTCATCTTGGGTTCTGTGGGTCAGTCGCCGGGGACAGGCTCCTCTGCTGGGTCTGGCTCGGGGTCGCCTGAGGACCCACTTCCACCACAGCTCCCCCTGCTGCCGGCCTCAGCTGCATAGGGCCACTGCGTCCTCCCTGCCCAGGGCACGTGGGGGAACAGGAGGGAGGCCAGCACGTGTCACCGCCTCGTCTCGGGTGACACGAGTCCCTTCCTCAGAAGTGAGTCACTGAGTGCAGCAGCCCATGAGGGGTGCACAGTCCTCTGTGAGAACAGGACTGTGGGCGAGTGGGCAGGGTTTTAAAACCAGCACAGGTGGCCAGCGAGGTCCCTGGAGGACATGTGCTCCAGCCCAGGTTTGGTGGGCTCTCGGTTATCTGTATTTGACGGTTTTATAGGGAAACTCTGTCTTTTCTGTGAAAATAGCCGTGTAGCTGTGTTTTTCTGAGCAGTGCAGTGGATAGTTCTGGAACCTCAACCCTGTTTGTGTAGGATTTCAAATGAAAGTAGTGGTGGTGGTACAGGTGGCATCGCCCACACCGAGTGCCCGAGAGCAGCATTCTCCAGAGCAGAATGGCCCTGGGTGCCCCAGGTGTGAGCAGGACGGCAGGAAAGGGGCATCAGCCACATGGTCCCAGGGAACATGGCGTCAGACAGTGTCTGTCTTCCATGCAGGAGGCTCATCGGGGCTTGTATCTAGAATATCTGAAGAGCCCCTCCAACTCGAGGAGACAGATACCTCGCTAAAAACAGGCAGAACCCAAATTTAAAGTATCTGAACAGACTTTTTTGCAGAGGAGCCATGCAGATCACCTGTAGATACGTGGAAAGCATCAGGGAAAGTCCGAGCACAGTGAGAAGCCACCAGGACCACCCAGGGGAGGCCCTCAGCCAGGCGGCAGGGATGCAGTGGGTGAAGGTGGGGGACAGGACTCTCTTGTGTGGCCGGTGGGTTGCAGCATGGGGGAGCCACCCTGGACAGAGGCAGGTCCCTGCCAGTGACACACGGAGTTACCACGTGATGCAGTGCCCAAGAGAACCGCCAGCCCCAGAGGGCCCGAGTTCGTAGCCCCAAGTGGAGTCCCCTCGAGTGTCCAGCAGCCAAAGCTGCTGTGCTGGAAGAGGTCGCCTGTCCTCAACTAGGGGCAGAGCAGAGGGTGGGCACCAGCTATGGTGTGAGGAGTCCTGACAGAAGCGAGGTCAGAGCCGCTGGGGCACGGTCCTCCGGGTGAATTGTCTGCGGTGGCAAATCCACAGACGCAGAAAGTAGACCCATGGCCGCTGAGCGCTGAGGGGCCGCGTGGGTGCGGGGCTTCCTGGGGGTGGTGAGAGGCCCTGAAGTCGCCTGCGGTGGCCTCTGTGAGTGAACTACAGCGTCTGCGTTCTAAGTGGACAAGTCACGCGGCCTGTGGATTTTATCTCGGCAAAGCTGTTAAACGTAAGAGAAAGCGTGTTGGAAACCGGAATCCAAAGTGATTTTTAACAATTAAATCATTCACAGACTTCTGTTCACGGACACAGTCACAGTGATGGTGTCGGGGGCCAGAATGTCCCAGACCCGTCCTCCCCAGTGAGGACCCTGGACCTGTGGATGCTGGTGGCTCCTGGCTGGGTTCAGTGCTCTCTCAGGCACAGGTCTGAGCCTGACCCCCACCCCTCGGGCCAAGCTGAGAGCGTCCCCCCAGCTGCTGCTCAGAGCTGGCTGAGCCGTGGGTGCAGAGCCGCCGCCCGGCCCCGCATCTCAGGAGGTCGCTTGCGGGTCCAGGGGCCTTGCTGGGAAAGCACCTTTGCTTTTGTCTCATTTTCAAAGAATCTTTGGCCTCCCAAAAGGCGGGCGGAGCGCTCCTGAGCACCTTATCAACCAGGGAACGGCCTGCCACAGCATCACACTGGCCACCACCGCCACTGCCACTGTGGGCAGTGAGTGACAGACACAGCTGCACTCTGACAGAAATAGGTGGGGGGGCAGATGGGACCGCTGGTCAGAGTGTGCCAACCCCACTGGCTGAGCCCAACCGGGAGGAGCCGAAGGGACCTCCCAGGCCTCCTCTTAGTGTGCTCTCCTGCCATAGAGCAGGATGCTTCTGGCCGCAGGTCCACGTCGGGGCGGAGGTGAGGTGGGGCGTTTCATGTGATCAGCAAATTCGAGACAACCAGCTTTCACGTTTGCATGTGAACTTTAGAAATAGTGACAATTTTCTAGCTGATTTTAAGTCATCCTCTGTGTTCATTAACTAAGAATGTGTCGCTCTCGGGCTTGACTGGGCAATACCTGACTTTGTTTCCAATTTTGAGTGTCAGGTACACTTTCATCAGTAGCCACCTGTGTCCTCATGCCCAGTAGGTCCAGGAGAGAAGCTGGCAGGACAGCCTGGCCCCCAGTTCTGTAAAATCGACGGGAATCTGTGGTCATCAGTCCTCACCTTAGAGAGGAGCGGCTTCCAGGAGAGCTGATGCTGCCGTCTCACTGACTCCTGATATAAAAAGAATCTAGGCCAGCGAGCTCGGCCAGGCCGGCTCAGCAGGAAGGGTCACTGTGAGCACGTCGTCTTTCCTGTCCAGGGTCGTGGGGGTGCCTGTTGCCTGCTGACTTGCCGAGGCTCGTCCTCCAGCTGGTGGTGAATGCAGCCGGGGACACGGCCTCACGGTGCCTTCGTCTCTCCCGCAGAGCAACATGCACAGACACGCAGAGAAGTGTGACTCGGGCCAGGAGAGGACGGCCACCTCGGGGAGAGGAAGACGGGTGAGGAAGAGGCGGCCGACAGTCCCCAAGGAAGCAGGAAAGGATGACGGTACCTCCTTTATACAGACTCCTTTTCCGTGGGACGGTGATTTTCCTGTAAACCTCTCGAACTGAGGGTCACTGCAGGGGACATGGCTAGAAACAGCCTGTCCACTCAGATGGAGGGGCTCCTGGCTGCTGCCTCTGGCCACGGTGGGCAGGTTCTGATGGTTGCACAGGGAGGGTGTCCTGGTTCTGCTGGGGGGTGTGGGGGCTAGAAGGGCTGGGTGTGCCAGAGCCCCGACAGCAGCACGGTCACCACTTAGGCCCTTCCAAGCTTGTCTGTGAGGCTGAAAGACAGCCGCACTGACCCTCAGTACCCCGGAGACTCTGGTCACAGCACTGTCACCCGTGCCCGCCAGAGCTGTCCTGGGGCTCCTGTGATAAATGAGCTCAGAGTGGCTGAGGATGGTGCCAGCTGCAGAGGCCAGAGGCCCCACACAGGCATGGGCAGAGCATGTCCCTCAGGGCTGCAGACAACAGTCCCTCCTGCCTCTGCGGCCTCTGGTGGCTGCCAGCATCCCCTGGCCGGTGGCCTCCTCCTCAGGTGGCCTTCTGCCCTCTAGGCCTGTGTCTTCTCCTGTAAAGACACTTGTCTTTAGATGGAAGGTCTGTGGGGAAGCCCAGCATGGCCTCATCTGGGGGTCCTCACCCTCCTCCTGCCCTCTGTCCAGGTGAGGGTAGTCACAGGCTAGACTGGCCCCTGTGCAGGTGGCTGTCACCCTCTGCACGCCTTTCCTGGTTGAACCTTAGAGCTGAGAAGAGGACCCGGAGCCTCCCCCCAAACATTCCCCTCGAAACGTCCTGCATTGTGACTCCAGCCCCCATCCTTGACGGGTGGGTGTCCCCATGGGGGGTGGCGCCACCCTTCCTCCCTTCAGAGTTGCGGGATCACATAGCTGGTGCCCAGGCAATTCAAACTGCTTAAGTATGCCCCACACGCTACTTGGGATATACTTGTACTAAACGTTTATCCACCGTTTGGGGAGACTGCCGCTGAACAGGTGTGCGCAGTCCTTACCCTTCCAGGCTTTGTGCAGGGTGGGTTCTGGGCCTCTCAGAGCAGCCCACGGAGCTCCTACCCTCGTCCGCCTCTTGCCCACCTGCAGAACTCCACAGCCGCCTGCTCCAGGCCTGGAATCCAGGTCCTGCCGGGCGGGGTCCTGGCAGACAGAGGGGCCCCAGTGGAGCACCCTGGCCAGCCTCATAGGCACTCCCCAGAGTGGCTCCTCTGCCCCCTGGAGCACTGTCCCTTCTGGAATTCACACGTCCACCAAGGGCTTGCACAAGTCTCCTTCCTGCTGACCGCAGCCCTGCATGGGTCTGCCCTCCCACATGGGACAGAACTGAGGCAGGAAGGAGTGGGTGCCCAGCCTACCCGGTCCAGGAAGCAAGCTGCAGCTGGGCCCCAGGGTCCCCACGCTGAGGTCCTGCAGCACAGCCTGGCTGTGAATGTCCAGCTGTCCCCAGCCCAGACTCCCTCCCCCTTCCTCGGGGCGGGGGCTCCTGGCCTCTTCTCAGGCAGGTGGGCCGGGTGGCTGCTCCTCAGCATCCTGTGTCTCCCCATTCCCAGAGGACTTCCTGCCATCACCTGCCAGCTCTGGGGGCTTCCCCCTTGGGCCCAGGGCACGGGGCTGCCCACGGTGCTCGCGGGGTCAGAACAGAAGGAAAGGGTGAGCAGCGGCAGACCTGGCCTGGCCTGCAGATGTCTCCATACCAGCGATGGTGTTGAATGTCACATGGCGGAAGGCCCCAGTGTCCTGCAGGAGCACCCTGCCGCTGGACCAGGTGCAGGCGCTCTCCTCGGTGCTCAGAGAGGAACAGCACCCACCAGCAGGCTGCTCACCCCAACACCCACTCATGCACACCTGGGCGTGCCACCCGATCCTCGTGTGACAGCTCCTGCTGGCCCACATGTCTGAGGCCCCTGGCCTGGGACTTGAGCTCCCGAGAGCCCTGACCATCTGTCTCCACCTGACCCAAGACATGGCCTCTCGGTGTCCCTGCTGAGCCACCTGGAGACCTTCCAAATGTGCACACGAGGCCCCATCCCGACCCCATCCCAGCCCCTCCTTGGCCCCCAGGGTTGTGAAGATCAAGCCCTCGTGGCCATCACCCTTTGCTGCCCGGGCAGTGGCCGCCCTCCCCGCTCTGGTCCTGTGACTGCTGCGCTTGGGCAGGTCCTGAGGTCTTCCCCCCGGGCAGGGCCAGCCTTGCTCCCCAGGAGCCCAGGACCGTCCTGCGTTGGTGTGACTCTGTGCTGAGTGTCTGCTCCCACGTGGACCCTGGTCCCCTCCAGGGCAGCGTGTCCAGTGTGTTCCTGTAGCACTGCCTGGGGCCTCCAGCTGGCATCCTTTCTTTCTCCACCTGCTTGGTAGGAGAGTGACCCACAACCTGGCCCCTGCAGGGAGGAGGCTGAAATCCGACTCACAGTCCTCCAGAGCAGAGAGGCCTATCACCCACCCTGAGCTGCAGTTTGGGACCCGTCCTAAAATGCCGTAGAAATACACGGCTTCCCTGCCAATCAGGTCTCTAGCAGCTCCTCCGCAGTTCTCCCTCTGCACGCCTAATGTAGTATGTCCTTTAAAAGTCATCTGTGAAATCCCGAGGCGCAGTGGTGCATGCTTGTGATTCCCACAGCTCAGGAGGCTGAGGCAGGAGGATCACGAGTTCAGAACCAGCCTCAGCAACTTAGCGAGGCCCTGTCTCTGAATTTAAATTTTTTTTAAAGGGCTGGGGATGTGGCCCAGTGGTGAAGTGCCCCTGGGCCAATCCCTGGTACCCAAAAGAAGAAACAGTCATCTGTTAAGCCCTTGAAAACCTTGGGCAAAAATCTGCGTGAACTAGAGTAACCTTCACTGAAATTCTGAATGGCTTGGTTGCCTTTTCAAAGTTGGTGACATTTTTGCTGTGGAGAGGAGTCGGACAGCACAGCAGCGTTGGCAGGTGAGCTGGTGACTCTGGGGAGGGGCCCTCGTTGGTGCGGAGCTGAGCTCAGACCTGCTTCCTGGACACGGACGCCAGGGGGAGCTTTGCCCAGCTGGACAGAGGGACTGTCCCCCTCCTTCCTCCACTCATCTTTGGAACTGGAGTCACGCAGTCCAGGTCAGGAAAGGGGCACCTGGCAGTGCTCATGCCCTGAAGGTCCACGCTCCAGGAGGGGCTTTTCCGTGTTAGGGGACAGCTGTTAAAAGCAACGTGTGGACTTAGACAAGGGACCTGGCTCACGGTAGCAAGAAGCACGACGTCACCTGACTTCAGGTCTTGGTGACCTGGGCTCTCGAGACAGCTCTCGCTGTGGCCCCCAGCACGCTCATGGCACATCTGCCCTCCCCAACCCCGCGATGCCGGGGCAGACACACCTCCCGCAGCCGCAAGCTGCCGCCATACATGCTGTTGGTGGGGATTCGCGGCTCCTGGCCCAGCCGCTGGGGAGTGGCTGGCTGGGGCCTGTGACCTGCAGCCACCACTGTCCCTCTACCCTACAGGGAGCTCTGTGAGCAGGTGGTGGCCTGTTCCTAGCAGGGCTCCGACGGGCTCCTCGGTGTCCTCGGATCCAGGGACATGTGCCCGCCAGCAGCTGGCTCTTTGCTGTGGCCTTGTCCTGCTGTGGGCTCTGCAGTAAGACAGGCAGGCAGGGGGCAGGACTGGTCTCTGAGCCACATCCTGTACAGCAGTGTCTCTGGTCAGCAGCCATTTGTCCCCCGCCCCCTGTGATGCCCACATGTGCCCCTATCTGGAGATGGGCATCTCACGGGGAGGCCACTGCCCACTCCTGCAGTGACCGTTCTGAGCTTGAGGGACTGTGACTCAGGCACAGGGCTGGCACCAGGGTGAGTTAGGAGATGCCTGTGGGTTGGAAGACGTCCCTAACACGCCCACTCCCCTGTCCCCCCAGAGGCTGCTGCAGCAGAGGTCTCCGTTGCCAGCGGGGCCCCGCTCCCCGGCCAGGCGGCTCCTGTCCCCCGTGAAGAAACAGCAGCCGGCGGCAGGGCCCTGGGTGAGGACATGACCTGCGAGATCATCCTCAACATGATGGTCGAGTGACGAGAGTCCCCTCGCCCACCTTCCGTTCTCACAGCCCCCTGGCCCCTCTAGCTCTTCTTTGAGACAAGTTCATGACAATGATGTCCCGTTTCCCCAAAGTTTGAGTGGCTCTAGGAGTGTTGACGGTGAGTGCGGGCAGTTCACAAAACTCACGGTAGTTCATAAAAGATGAAAGTCCCAGCCGGAGGGCAGCAGCTCAGACCTAGGAATTCACTCCTCCTCGAGCTTGGCAGGGTGCCCGTGAATGCATAATGAGTTCTTGATAGCGGTCCTTTCCGCGGTTTGGACCAGCTAGTGCTTCCACCGTCTGAGCTGGAAGACTTCACGTTGAACTGCCCACACCCACCCTTGGTGGCTCTGATAGTATGATTTTAAACAGGAAAGACTTAACTTTATGTCCTTTTTATGCATATGAGTTTTCCATGAAATTTAAAGCTACCCGAATACTTATAATCAATTCTAAGTTCAACAAAAAGATCCTATTATAGAGGAGAAAACGGAGTAGACGATGAAAGACGAGGTTAGAGTAGACGATGAGGAGTGCCCTGTCCCACTGGCTCAGGAGCAGAGCGTGCCCCGAGGTTTGTCTTCTCTTTTAATGATGGAGCCAGGCAGGTCGGAAATTGCTCGTTAGTGCTGTTGCTTGTTGGGATTTCAGACCCGTATGGTTTGCTAAAACAGCCTTGTTTATATGTTTCAAATAATTGGCGGAGTTGAGAAGAAACCCAAAATCCCCAGGATGAAGATGTGCACGTGTGAAGGAACCTGTACTTTCCTGACGCACAGTGGTGGGTGAGCCTGTCTCTTGCCCCATGGGGTCCCCACCCCGGCAGTATGGCAGGGGCCTCCTGAGCACCCCAGCAACCAGGGCTGCTCTGCAGGAGACCGTTTGCGTCTTGGCGTAGCTCGCAGCTGCTCGGCTGTGGACCTTTCCTTACCCCCATATTTCAAAATCATTGATAGTTCCCAAGTTCAGATTCTTAAAATGTTGATCTGTAGTTCGGATTATCCCAGGTTCAGAAGCCCCGCACAGTGGGAACATGTGGAAATAATTTCCTAGCAAGAAAGGCCTGGTATCCCCTCTGTGCCGGCAAATTGATTCAGTTCATACAGTGAATTTAAATTCTGGGTCTGTTGTACTCTGTCATGGTGACTGTATTTCTCTCATGGTTTACTTTGGATTGTTGTTTACAGATGTTTTGCATCTCAATAAAATGAAATGACTTAAACTTGCACTCTCTGTCATGTTTAAATGATGTCCTTTAAAAATATGTTCTTGGGCTGGGGATGTGGCTCCGTGGTCGAGCGCTTGCCTACCGTGTGCCAGACCCTGGGTTCCATCCCCAGCACCTCCTCTCTGTAGGGAGGAGGTGGGAACTGCTGCCCTGGCGCCTGCTGGTGGGAATGTGAAATGGTGCCATAGCTGTGGACACCCCCGTGCAGATCTTTAGGAGTTAGAATTCCCACCTGAGCCAGTAATTCCACTTCCGGGCCCATGCCCCAGAGATCTGAAGTGGGTTTCAAAGAGCCACATCCATCTCAGCCTTAGCCACAGTAGCCAAAGATGGAAGCTCTTCAAATTCCATCGATGGGTGAATAGACCAGCAAAATGTGGTATATTCATACAGTGGAATATTATGAAGCCTTAAAAAAGATGGGAATCCTGCTTCAAAATGAACCTTGAGGGCATTTTGCTGAGTGAAATCAGCCACACACAGGAAAAGCACTACATGATCCCACTTGCATGGAGACCCTGGAGTGGTCAGATTGGTAGAGATGGACAGTAAAATGGTGGTCTCCAGAGGCTGCAGGGAACAGGCAATGGGGACTCACTCAGTGTTTAATGAGGACAGCATTTCAGCTTTACAGGGGGAGAGGAGTTCTGGAGTGGATGGAGGGGGATGTCACCTGACGGCATGAATGGACCCAGCTCCACTGTGCTGTGTGCTTAGGAATGGCCAGGATGGTGCACTTCCTGTGTTATTTTACAGCAGTTGATTTTTTTAAACTTCAGAAAAGATAATACAAGAAACATTTTAAAAACACAAGTCTTGTTGGTATCTAAAGACACCAGTAAAAACACATGATGGCTTTGTAAGAAATTACACATTGTGTGTGTGGAACACCGGGGAGGAAAATTCACCTGGGAATGTTGCCGTAGGTTCCCTCCTCCACCCAGAATTCCACCCAAAGCCTGGATTAGAGGTCGCCCCTGGTCCTGTGGTGCCCCCACTGAGCTGCGGTGCTGGACGGTCATGGAAGCAGTGCCCGTGGTCCCCACAAGGGGGCAGGCGATTCTTTCTTTTGCGATATTGAGACCAGTGAAGACTGGAATAAGGGCGCAGTTATTGCTAAGTCTTGGCCAGTTTATTAATTCAACACCGTACTGGAATAAATAAAAAGTGGTTTGCACTAGTAACAGGACATCTTGCTCTTGAGGTTGCTAAGGAAGAGAGGAGTGTTTGTGAAACCCAGCAGTGTGGACGCTACTGGCTCCGGGTCTCAGGAAGCCTGGTGAGGGACGTGACTTTAGGACGTCCTGAAATGGTTTGGAGATCCGGCAGAAGGTAATTCCAGAATGCACATCTCTTGCCCGATTTAACATCTCTGATTGGTGGGGAGTGGGGAGAGGGTTTTAAGTTGCAATACTGTTGACAAGGGATGTTTTAAACCAACCGGAGACCTGCGTGATGTCGCCATCAGACGGTTCCTGGACAGGCAGGGGCGGTGGGAATCCATCCTCAGGAGCCCACCATGACCACCCAGCTTGGCAGCCCCCCTGTTTTTGTTAATGACATCTAAAATTTTACATAGTTTGGGTTCATCCTGGGGAGCCCGCCTCTTGATGTGACAAGACTCTCTTCCTTCCAGATACTAATGCTCTGTCACTGTTTAATTTTTCCTGATAACTCTCTTTCTGATACCCCCGCGGGGCACTCTTTCCTGACGATTAGTCGGGATGGTCTGAATGCTTACTGAATGGTCTCAAAAGGGACCCGAGGACATTTCTACTGGATAAAAACAAACATTTTGTCAATTAAATAACTCGTCTTCCGCAGGCCTGCTTGGGCGGGTCTAGGTCTGCTGCAGTACAGGAGCTAAACAGGCTGCCCTGGAGGTCACAAGTCACTTGAAAGTGCAACAAGGGACAGGCCTGCTTGTCTCTCTGCTCCGGGCCCTACCAGGCAGCCCTGCCAGGCCCGCTCTACAACAAAGCTCATGCTTGAGGGAAGCGGCCTTCATTCCTGGCTGGATCCAGCTGCGGGGTTTGAGCCACGATCCTGAAAGACAAACCCAAGTTCGGCCTTTTGTTCCATGGGAATCGCAACTTGGGGATTTGGGCTTTCAGGATCTCAACCCTCGGGATTATGACCTTGGAGACTGTGTCTTTTGAGATCATGATGGACGCGGCCAGTATGTGGCCGGCAGAGCCCTGGCACCTTTACTCCCAGGACCAACTGGAGGCCACAGGGTCAGCACCCCTGACTTCAAGGCCAGCAGTCTCCCCCAAATTGGCCATGACTCCTGACCCCACTTTTTTTTCCACCTTGTGTCCCTGCAGTCTGGGAACGCGATCCGGAGGACGCTGCTCCACGAGGCTCGCGAGGCTCAGTGGCCATTAGCTGAGGGAGGGGGAGCTGCCACCCCCCGCCCAGTCCTGGGGCCGTTTCCAGGGGAGGGTGGGAGTCAGGGGAAATAGCTTTGGAACAGAGGGGCGGGGTCAGAGGGGCCCAGCTGTGCCAGGGCTGGTGGGCAGCATTCCTCAGGCCCCGGGGGCTTCCCGCTCTGGCAGCACACAGGACCCTGGATCCTGCCCCCTGGGTGTGCACTTCACACACATTGAGGGACCAGTGTGGTCCCTCCTCCTGATTCATAGCTGTGCTTAGCTCCGGCCAAGACACGCCCCGGCCTGCGTCTGACCCCGCCGTCCCCGGTGCAGGCCCAGTGACTCACCTGCCTGTGAAGCCCTGGGCACCACTGCTTCCTAAACCTCTTGGCACGTCCCACCCCAGGACGTGTGAGGACCGGCTGTGCCATACGTGACTGCACCTGGGGCCACCTGCCCCCAGCTGGGATTGTCCTCTGTCCACAGACAGCGGGGAGAGCAAAGCTCCCTTCCCTGGCCAGGCCCCGGGCACTTTGTTCTGGATGGTTCTGCCCAAAGAGCAACTCAGCCTCCCTAGTGGCCTGTCAGCTGACTGCCCCCGAGGCCAGGGGTGAGGCAGAGCCCCTGCCTCCAACATGTGACCTGGGGGTGGAATTGGCCAGCCTCCTCCATGCAGGGGACAGGCCAGTGAGCCAGCTGCCCACGGTGACAAACAGGAGTCTCTCCACAGGATTCACTGCGTGCCAGCCAAACACCGGGGCCCGCGAGGCCCAGCAGGACTCGCTGACCATGGAAAGTCCTCTGTCCGAATCTGCCAGCCCCTTCTGTGCTACCAGGACAGTGCTCCACCTGGGGGAGACCCGCTGTCAGGCGGGGCAGCCACGATTTCCACAGGCGATTCCTGCCATTGCTTGTGGCAGGTAGCAGGACGTCAAGCGTTTGGATGAGTGGATTTGCACACAGGGATTTTTGACATTGAATGAATTATTTTTAAGCTGGGCTTTGGTGGTGCATTCCTGTAATCCCAGGGGCTCGGAGGCTGAGGCAGGAGGATCGCGAGTTCAAAGCCAGCCTCAGCAAAAGTGAGGCACCAAGCAACTCAGTGAGACCCTGTCTCTAAATAAAACACAAAACAGGGCTAGGAATGTGGCTCAGGGGTCAAGTGCTCCTGAGTTCAATCCCTGGCAACTCCCCCCCACCAAATTTTTTTTTTAATTCCAAAAAAAAAAATCAGAAATTAGAGATGAAATGTTAAGGCCTTCAAACGTTGGCCAAATGGAAAGTAGTTTGTGATTACCTGGGAATGGATGACAGAGTTATTAGTGTTATTTTCCAACAATGCATTATTTATAGATTTTTTAAAAAATTTTTTAAACATTTTAAAATATTTTGAGGCCTAACCCCAAACTGTAGTAAAATCCCCCTTTCAAGTGTCCATGAGTTCTGACAAATGAGCCTCCGTGTCACCAGCACTGAAGTCCAGAGGTGGTTGGCATCGTCACCCCCATGTCCCCCATGCTGCTTTGTAGCCAGCACCAAACCTGCTCCAACCCCTGGCAGCCACTGACTCAGTCCTGTCCCTAAGGTTTGGCCTTTTCTGGAACATCACATAGATAGGCTCATCCACTGCATTCCACAGAAGCACCTGGAGATCCAGCCCTGCTCTCTGCAGGCCCCTGCTCCTTCCTGTGTGCTGCTGAGTATTTCCCCTCATCTCTCTGGATATCCCACGATTCACTCATCCGCTCACCAGTTGCCTCAGTCAGCTCTCTGTCCCTGTGACAAAATACCAGAGGCAATCAACTTAAAAGGAGGAAAGGTTTATGTTAGCTCCCAATTCCAGGGGTCTGAGTCCATGATAATTGGCCTTGTTGCTTTGAGCCTGTGGAAGCACAGTCCATCACGGCCGGAGCATGTGACAGAAGATGGCTGTTCCCCTCATGAGACCGGGAAGGAGACACAAAGAGGCTGGGGTCCCAATATCTCCTTCAAGGCACATCTCAGTGACCTCTGATCCTTCCACAAGGCCCCACCCACTGAGGGTTCCACTGCCTCCCAGTGGCGCCGCAGGCTGGGGACCACACATGGGCCCCACTTCAGATCCACACTTGTGACACCAACTCCGGGACCTTCACCTCCTTCCATTTGGGAGGTCAGGAATCGGCCATCACACGTCTCCACGCAGTCCTTGTGGGAACACGTATTTCCATTTCTCATAGGGAGACACCAGGTCACAAGGGAGCCGTGCTACAAGGACGTCAAACACCTCCCGAGTTCCCCGGCCGCCCTGCGTTTCCCCACCAGGTACAGGCGTCCCGTGGCCCCAGAAACACCCCCTCCCTGCCATTGCTGGGCTTCAGCTGGGTGTCCCACCCAGCAGGCGGGCGAGGCCTCAGCACGGTTTCACTAAAAGCCAAGATTTTGCAAATCTCTCCCTGGGCTGATCGTCCATCTGCATCTTTTGGGGGTGACATTTCCGTTCACCTCTTTTGACCATTTTTTACCCTGGGTTGTTTGGGAGAGATGTTGTAGTCAGCTCTTTCACGGCTGTGACTAAAAGGACCCGACAGACAACTGTGGAGGGGGAAAGCCTTATTTGAGGGCTCACGGTTTCAGAAGCCTTCGTCCATAGAAGGCCGGCTCCATTCCTTGGGGCTCGAGAGGAGGCAGAACATCATGGCAGAAGAGTGTGGCAGAGGGAAGCAGCTCACGTGGTGATCAGAAAGCAGAGTGAGACTCCACTCGCCAGATTAAAAATATAGACCCCCAAAGCCACGCCCCCAGTGAACCACTTCCTCCAGCCATACCCCACCTGCCTCCAGTCACCACTCAGTTAATCCCATCAGGGATCAGTTCCCTGATAATTCGCTGGTCAGGTTAAGGCTATAACCTAATCATTTCTCCTCCAAACCTTCTTTTTTTTTTGAAGGGGTGGCAGGTAACCAGGGATTGAACTCAGGGGCACTTGACCACTGAGCCACATCCTCAGCCTTATTTTGCATTTTACTTAGAGACAGGGTCTCACTGAGTTGCTTAGCTCCTTGCTTTTGCTGAGGCTGGCTTTGAACTGGCAATCCTCCTGCCTCAGCCTCCCGAGCTTCTGGGATTACAGGTGTTCGCCACTGCCCCCAGGGCTCCCCCAAACCTTGCATTGTCTCACATGCTAGCTTTTGGGGGACACCTTACATCCAAACCATTATTATTTACATATTCTGGACACAGGTTCTTCCTCAGCCATGTGTTTTATAAATACTTTCTCCCCATCTGTCTTTTCATTCTCTTAAGTGTCTTTCAAAGAACAGATTTAAAAAAAAAGAAAAGAAATTGATGAAGTTTAAGTTATCAATTTTTTCTATGATGAATCATCCTTTTGATATCCTATCTAAGAAATCTTTGCATAACCCGAGGTTGCAAAGATCTTTTCCGAGGTATCCTGCTGCAAGTTTTATGATGTGTGCTTCACACTTGGGTCTGGGATCCATTTGGGGCCACACCTTGTTTCTGGTGCAAGATGTGAATGGAAGCTTGGTTTTTGCATTTGGATGAACTCGCTGAGCCCTCCCCTATTACCCCACACCCATCCTTCCTCCTCTGACTCTTCCCTACAGGTGCGGGACCTGGCCACCTGTGTGCAGGTCTGTTTCTAGACTGTTCTGTTCCCTGGAGCCCGTCCCTCAGTACCAGCGTGGTTCCTCTCCAAGACAGCTCTGGTTGTTCTAGACCCTTCGCCTTTCCATTAAAAAAAAAAAAAAAAAAAATCCAAGCAACATTTTTGTTTTCTTTTCAGATCTGCTTGTTGTTTTATGCGAAACAACAACAACAAAAAAATGTTTCTTGGATTGTTGGAGAGATGATTTAGATCAGTTTGAGAAAAATTTCCCTCCTTAACAATAGTGAACCTTGCAGTCCACGGGCGCAGGAATGGATCCCGGAGTGTAGTTAGGTCTCCTTTGGTATTTTTCGTCCTCATTTTGTAGTTTTCAGCACACAGATCTTCTACAAATGGTGAATTTATACCAACATTTTTCATAATTTTGGGGGTGCGATTATAATATTAAAACTTTCTTCCCAATCGTTCTGTGCTAGTGCGGAGAAGTACACTGGAGTTTTGCGGGTGGCCCTGTGCCCTGCAGCTTTGCAGAACCCACTGGATCTCGGGACCTGCAGGCTCCTCAGCGGGCGGCGTGGACAGCCATGCCCTTTGCCAACAGAAGCGAGTTGGTTTCCCCTTCTGGTTTGTATGTCTCTCTTGTTCCTTCCTCACCATATGGCACCAGCGAGAATCTCCGCTGGGATGTTGAACAGGAACTGAGAGTGGGATCTCTGGTCCAGCCCAATTTCCCGGGGCCCCTTGAGGGTGGGCGGTGGGAGGGAGCCCAGGCCCACCTGCTCTGTCGTCCTCAGCTCCTGGGTTCTCAAGGTCGGAGGCCACCCACCTCCCAACATGCTGGCATTAGAGCAGGGGAGAGGGGTCCACTGTTGTCTTTTTGAGTTAGAAGAAAAGCTCGGAGCCATTGACAAGGAAGGGCTGGGTGGCTCCCGGGAAGGGGTTCCTCTGCAGCCACTCACCACCATGGGATTGCGATGCGTTTGGACGTGTGCCCTCCCCGCAGGTGGGTGGGGCGTGGTTCTGCTGAGCCCCATTTCAGCTGAGCAAGCCTTGGCATTGGGTCAACCTCTATAATAGGAACCAACCAGCCCTCAACCTTTAAAAGACGGCCAGGGCTGGCAGCCTTTGCCAGAGCTTTCCCTGGGCTCCCCCCGAGTCTGGGCCAGCTGGGGGGCTTGATGGACAGCTCGGGGAAGTTCTCCCACGGGGTCCCCTGGACAGCTACACAGGCCACTGCTGTGGCCTTCCCCTCATCCTGACCATCCCAAAAGTACCATGAGACTCCGGCCACGTTCATGGCATTGCACGGCGCGTGACGGTTTCTTTCCCGTGGCTACAGTGGAGGCAGCAACTGAAGAGCCCGGGGGACAGAGCGTGGAACACGTGTCCTACCTGCACTTCTCATTTGGCTCATTGAGTGCAGGTGTATACAGTCAGCTCCACTAGAGGCTGGGTTGAACCGCCCGCACACACACCCCTGATGCACTACTGTCCAGCCTTCGTGGTGGGGGCAGCTGCCGCACCCCCCTGCCTCCTGGGCTTGCAGCAACAGCCCTGTCTGGGGTCAGCTCAGGTCAGCAGGGAATGAGGGCCTTGTGGCAGGAGGCTCCGCAATGGATCTCAGGCAGCCCCTCGTGGCTGAGCTTTCCTGCATCACTCGGCCCTGATGGACTCTCACCTCCTGGGTTCCCAGCAGCTCCAGGCACACACCGTGTCCAGGGGCCCAACAGGCTGCAGGCCCGGGGCACCTACCAATGTGCAGAGCCAGGGCATGCTGCCCTCTGACTGGCCTGCCTGGCCACACCCTCCCTGGAGCTGGAGGTGGCTCAGCATCCCGGGGACCAGGGCAGGAGCAAGGGCCCACCGCCCAGCCTCAGCCTTGGTTCACTATGAAAACCCATAGAAGCATTCCCTTGAAGCTTTTCAATCTTAGGGTATTTTTAAACTTTGTGATGCTTAAGGCTTTCCAATTGCAGAAGAAATGCAGAGCTATTTGAATAAGGAAACAGTAAATGTAAGCTTTGCGAACTGCAAAGTCAGTCCCCCCAGCCCCTCCCACCACCTGCCCATCCTCCACCCCTGTCCATGGTCAGCGGCTGTCCTGCCCGTGCCCCTCTCCGGCCGGGTAGATTCCAGCAACGTCATGTGGGGTTCGCTTCGCCTTTCCTCAGGCTGATCCAGGCCACACACGTGATCCCACGTCTTTCTCTCTCCTGCTCCTAATCCCGGGCTTCCCCAGCAGTCAGCGGTCAGCCCAGCTCTCCCACGGCTGGCTCCAGGGCCGCGGGGCTGGAGGCTTTTCATTCATTGTGCCTGCAGCAAAGACTCTTGAGATTTCTAAATTTGGTCAGAGAGTAGAGGGCTGTGCGGGTGCCTGTGTGCTAAAAATACCTCCTGGGTCTGGGCAGAGGCTGCACCCCAGCGGGCGGGGGCGGGGGGACAGGCAAGAGCATCTGGGGTCCTAGCCAAGTGTCCTCAGCTCCTTCCAAGAGCCTGGCCTCTCCCAGATCCACAGTCCCAGCAGGGGATGGGCGGGCTGCACCCGTCCCTAGGGGCCAGGGCAGGGTTCTGGTAGCTGGCTCACCTGTCCAATGTGTGCAGCAGCCTGAGAGAGGCACGCGAGGTCCCCTGGCACCTACAGCCTCGTGGTGCGGTGAGGACAGAGGCCAGAGCCTAGGTGGACAGGCACCCCCACATCCCGCTGTGCTGGCAGGAAGGTCCCCGGGGCAGAGTCTGAATTGTCACTCATTCCCTCACCTGAGAACCTGCCACATGCCCCGTGCTGGGGGCGCATCCTCTCCCCGTCCTCCTCAGTGAGGTTGGGGCCGTGGGGGCTGCTCTAGCTGACGGGTGCTGGGTACTGGGTGCCTAAGTGCTTCATAGTGGGTGGGAGGTGCTGTTGTTTGTCCCCAGAGGCCCATGTGCTGAAGGCTGGTCCTCACCCTCTGGCCCATGAGAGAGGTGGGGCCTGCCCCAGGCCTTCTGGGCACGGGCATGCCCTGGAGGGGACAGTGGTCCTATCCTTCCTCTTCCTCTCAGTTTTCCATCCTGGCCACGAGGTCAGCAGCAGGGCAGGACTGCCCTTGCCCACGCGATGGCTGCCTCCCCACGTGTCCAGAATGACAGGCCTGTCAGACCGTGGACTGAAACTCCCAACCAGTGGGCCACACGGGCCTGTTCTTTCTATGTCAGTCACCCCAGGCCTTGGGGACAGAGAGCTGGCAGTCACAGTGGGAACAGGGGCTCACATACCAGGTCCCCAAGCTTTTAAGTACAAGCAGGAGCCAGGAAGCAGAGAGGAATCAGGCGATTCACACACGTGACAGGATTGGGGAGGAGGTCCCGGTCATCTCTGGTCCCCACTGTTGCTGACAGACTGCAAGATTTCCACCCTCTCCTCATCTGGAAGTAGGAAGATGGGCCCAGCTTCACACGGGGTAGAGGGTGGACACCACGTGGCCGCAGAGCCCGCCAGAGAGCTGCTCAGGGGGGTGTGCATTACAGTGATTGTGTCTGTTCCTGCTTTGGCAAGTGACAGTGTCATCCAGTGACAGTAGTCATGTTGCTAGGTTTATTTTTTAAAGTGATTTTTTGGTTTTTGGTATGGCACCTGGGATTGAACCCATAAGTGCTTAACTGCCGAGCCACACCCCCAGCCCTTTTTAATATTTTCTTTAGAGTCAGGGTCTCACTGAGTTGCTTAGGGCCTCGCAAAATTGCTGAGGCTGGCTTTGAACTCACTATCCTCCTGCCTCAGCCTCCTGAGCCCCTGAGATTACAAATGTGCCCTACCACGCCCCACTGTGACTCATTTTCAAAGGTGAGTTTCGGAGCGAATGGAAAGCAGGGGCAGAAAGCAGCAGCAGGAGGCAAACTCAGGCTGGCCTCCCCAAGATGGGCTTCTCCTCAGCGGGTGGGCCTGGAACTTTCCAAGCCGCAGGTGACCTCCAGCTGTAGGAGCTCCTCTGATCCTTGAGGGGGTGTAGGAGGTGAGAGCTTCCTTCTCTTAAACAGCTAGGATTCATTACCTGATGGGAGATCCAAATTCCTCACCAGATGGGAAACGCCTGGTATTTCTAGCCACACAGCTCTCCGTGGGCCTCCCAAATCGGATGGAGGCCAGGCCTTGACCCTCCACGCTGAAGTCCCGTAGAGAGGCATCCTAGGTTTGCTGGAATGTCCACTCGGGCCACCTTCCTCAACCAGAAGAAGTTGTATTGTCCTCTCCGTCCACCCCAAATGCATTCAACCTTCGTGGAGACTGTGGCGTCAATAAGAAGATGGGTGTTTGGGGAACTTTTTAAATCCTGAAATATTGTTTCTTCAGGTGGAGAAAGAAAGAGCCAGGACCCTGAGGAGGGCGTGTGGGTGACAGCTCTCCGATGCTGCCACAAAATCCCAAGATGATCACCTTAAAATGAGGAAAGGTTTTCTGCGGCTCAGGGTTTCAGAGGTCGCAGTCCGAGGTCGCTGTCCCCAGCACTTGGCGAGAAAGCTCACCCTGCGGGGCTGATGATGGAGGGTCCGGGGTTCGAGGTTCCCCTGACCTGGCTGACCCAGCTGCAGTGAGGTCACCAAGCAGCCCGGGGACCCGTGCCCTGCAGACCCCGCCGCCACCTCCGTGGGTGGGGGTCGCGCTGCCCTGGCAGGTGGGGGCTCCCCGTGCCTCGGTGTCTCTCTGTAAAACAGTCGTCCCTGTGACTCTGGGAATCTTAAAATGAGATATCATAGGGACGTGTGCCTGGCACAGACCCACGTCCTTAGCGAGTGCTAAGCAAATCCTTCCTGTTGTCATTAATGCCATCTCTGCCATCGTCTATGGACAGGGACCAGCTACTGCAGCCTCAAGGTGACTGGGGTCACGTGGAAGAACTCTGGGTGGATGGCAGGACCCAGCCCCCACGGCCACGGGCCTCATGTCTCTGGGCTCCGTCCTTCTGCCTGCCAAAGGACAAACCCCTGCCCACCACAGGGACACAGCCCCAGGAAGCTGTGGGGACCCGGGCCGCCCACGAGCAGGGTCCGGGGTGGGAGCGACTGTGGGGCGGAAAGGCAGAGGGAATCCCAAGGAGAGAGGCAGAGGGGCAAACCCGGGAGGAGCCAGTGTCCCCTGTGCACAGAGCTGCAGCAGCGATGGCAGGCCAGAGCCCAGGTGCCGTGTCCTAGCTGTCCCCAGGCTGGGCGATTTCAGCAATGACACCACGTGGGCCTCACAACCTGAGGGACACCATCGTTTCCCTCTCCTACAAATGAAATCAAGGCACAGAGAAGTTAAGGAACTTGCCCCAGGTCACAGAGCTCAACCCGACCCTGGGCAGGGAGACACCAAAGCCCAGGGACCCACCGCCCAGAGCCTGCCCGCACCTGTCTCAGAGTGGATGCTGCCTGGGGGCACCTTGGCTCTGCTCCCTGGGCTCTCGGGTCCCTTTGTCATGTGCGTTTAGCCCACAGATCTCAAGCTGTCCTCTCAAGCCCCAGGGGGCTGGGAAACTGCCTTGGCCCAGACTCTGAGTATTGGGGGCCCACGTAGCCAGGAGGTGTGCGCCAGGAGGCCCAAGCTGGCCTTGGTGAGCCACCGAGGGACCCGGGCTGGGCAGGAGGAGCCCCAGCATGGCAGGCCTCTGGGGCCAGCGGGAGATGGCGCTGTGCAGGGTCACTTCCAGAGGTTCTTGCGACCCAGACCAGGCCCTGCCCCCTCTGGGTTCACTGGCGGCTGAAACCAAGCTCAGGGGGTCGCGGTTTGAAGCAGGTTCCTGAAGACCATCTGTCTCTGACAGCGGCTTCCCAGCGCTGCCCACCGTCCACCCTCGAGCAGGCTCGTGGGGCAGGCAGAACACTCCTGCCGTCCCCGGGCTGCGTCTGATCTGGAGCCACGCTCTGAGCCCTGCAGACCCCCAGGGAGCATGAAGATGCTGTGTCCTGAGCCTCGAGAAGGGGCGGACAGCTTGACCCTAACCCAGGGAGGCCTGGTCACACTGCTGACCTCCAGAACGACCAGGCAATGAATCCACGGTGATTAAGCCACTGAACTGATGGTTGCTCACTGCAGCAGCCACAGGAAACCAGTGTGATTCCTGTTTTGTTTTTGTTCGTGAAGATAGCTTCCTGGTGCAGCTGATGGCGATAAGTGACACCCTGCTCTCTGCCGTTACTCGTCCAGAGCCAGCCCCCAAATCTGTGAGGGCTGGCTCAGGAGGGGTTGACGTCCCCAAGGCCCCCCCAGGACACAAAGCCTGGCCACGCAGGCAGCCCTCACTCCATCTGCAGCTCGAGGTACTGTCTTTGGCAGCCGATGACACGATCTTAGCCCCAAAAAAAGATCCACGGAAAGAGACATCAGAGACAGGGGGTTCCACGTTAGTTATTTTGAAAACCAGCAAAAAGTGGCCTGAAGGGCTAAGTGCCTTGTCTGTGGTCACACCCAGAGTCACCCCTGACAGCCCCGAGATGAGCTGGAACCAAGATGTCGTGGGGCTGTGCCCCTGCCCGAGGTCCCTGCCCTCCGGGTCTAGAAGCCATCTGCGTTCCTTAGCTGGAAGCCTCTGCCTCCGCCCTCCAGGCCAGCCAAGGCCAGGCTTGTCTTTCTACCCTGGTGTTCACCCTCCATCTTCTCTTGTCCACACTGAAAGGACCTTGTCACCCCCAACATGCAGCTGGAAAGTCCACCGCAACTTCCATGCAACCAGAAGTCCACTGGCGGCCTGGGCTCCCCTTGGCCCGTGGGCACGTCCGTCGCAGGACGAAGGGTCAGGTGCGGACACCTGGGGGCACCACCCACCACAGAAGCTCAACCTCACTTCCCTCCGAGAGAGAACAGCAGTCTCTAAGCCCAGGTGCCACAGGGAGCAAAACTACCATGGACGCAGAGCAAAACCCTCACCTGGCCCTGTGGGCAGTGGTCACCTGTGGGCAGGGTTGCCCCGCCCCCTCCTCCCAATCTGAATTCCTCCCTGATGTTTGTAAACTGGCTGACTTCACACTGAAGCTCAGCTTCCCGGATTCTCTAGACTTCTAGAAGGTCCCACCCATGGGGCCAGCTCCAGGGACCTTGCCCACCAGCCACCAAGTCGTGGCTGCTCCTCCAGGACAGGCCTTGGCTCCCACCCACCTTGTCCCCAGTCTGCACCACTCCCTGTGGCCTCTCACGGCCACCCTGCAGCTCCAGCCCCTGCCTGGCCCTGGAGGGAGCTTGGTGTGTGACGTTTGCTAAGAGCATCCTGCACACAGGTCTGACCCAGGGCAGTTACCACGGTTCCCCTCGCCAGATCCCGCGGCCTGTGGGGCTCAAGCCTGCCGTGCCTTGGAATTCCCCGGGAACCCTTGAGAGATCCTGGGGTCCATGTCACACCTGGACTGATGACTCCAGAACCTCGGTAGAGCCTGGCTCGGGGCACCCAAGCTCCCCAGGAATTCCAGCCAGGAGAGGGGAAGGGGGAGATGCAAACAGCCCGCCCCTCCCGAGAGGAGGAGGAGGCTCATGAGGCCCAGAGCCGAGGGGCTGGGGTGCCTGGACGTTCTAGAAGCCTCTGACCCTTGAGCAGTCCTGCATAGTGACCGGCTCCTTGGCCTGTGTGTGGAGCCCACAGCTCCTGTGCCCAGCGGCAGGGTGGCTAAAGGTTCTGGCGACGTAGGATTGAGCTCCGTTACCAGCAGTGAGCAGCAAGCCACACCGTTAGCAAACGAGCCAATCGATTGGACAAATATTTGTAGAGCCGCCCTTGGGACAGGCCCCGGGTGCCAGAGATGGAGCACCGAGCTCACCTGGGTAGGGCTGGTCTCACGGGAAAGTCGGCCATGAGGAGGCAAGTGAAAGGTCCCGAGGGAGCCCGCATCACACCAGAGAGGGAAGCAGGATGGGGGTGGCACAGGTGCCCTGGGAGGGAGGTGGACAGCCAGAGATCAGAGAGTGGGCACAGGAGAGTCATGGGACCCAGGATGCCGTGCAAAGGCCCTGGGGTGCAATGGGAGTGCCAGTGATGCCCTGGGCACCACAGGATGGCCCGCGTCACAAATATAGAGGCTGGAGGGCAGAGGGACGAGGTCATGTTCATGAGATGCCAACCCAGACTCACATGTGGCTCTTCTCCCCTGAAGCCTGATCCTTGCCTCACACTGTCTTCCTCAAGCCTCTGCTGAAGTCTAGCCTGGCCCCTCTACAGGTCAACAAGCCCCCAACCCCCTCAGCCAGAGACCCTGCCCTCGCCCCCCACCCCCACTGTCCCCAGCCCCACTGGGGGTCGGGGCTTGAGCCACTGGCTGAGAAGCAGGCCCGGTAGCCTTCCTCTTACCCATCCTCTGCTCTCCAGGGCTTGTCCACTCAGAGGCATCTTGGGAAGGACAGACGGGGCTGCCCAACCTTCCTTCGTCAGCCATAGGGAGGAGGGGACAGCCAGGCCCAGGCCCAGACGGCCTGCCCCTCACCACCCTTGCTGCCTAGGCCTCCTCTGCCTCCTGGGAGAGGAGGCTCCGGATTTCCACACCAGACACCCCCAGCTAAGGGTGTCTAGGATCCTGGGGAGGGCCCCCCCTCGGGGACTGGACTGGGCTTGGGTACAGGGTACCTGACCAGGCCCCCAACAGGGAAGGCCAGCCTGGGATGGGCAGGGGTTGTTCCTTGTTGACCTCAGTATCCCCCATGTCACTCCACCCCAGTGTCACTCTAGAGAGAGAGGGGATGCCCCAGGAGCATGGTGGCCACAGCCCTGGCTCCACTGGGCAGCCCTGCCCCTGCTGCTCACTGGGAATAGAAGTGGAGAGTGAGTCTGGCTCAGTAAAGTGTGTCCTTGTCACAGTCTCCAGCCCACCTTCAGTTAGATTCAAGGGTCAGAGGAGCCAAAGGACCCACTTCAAACTGCTGCCGCTTGTGACAGCCGGGGGGGGGGTGACCATGGGGTGGGTGGGAATAAGAAGGAAGCCAGCCTTGCCCGTCCCTTCACACCCAGGGCACTGGGCCTCTCTGATCTTGGAAGGGCGCCCTAACCTGGCCCGAGCAGCCCTTGGCCACAGGGGCTGGGCCACACCTCTGCACACACAGGCTCCTTGTCCAGAAGGGCAGTGGAGCCAGGCACGGGGACCCTGGGGACAGCTGTGGAGGTTTCACAGAGACCACACCCTCAGTGGTGTGGTCCTCGGACAGCCTGGCACTGACCATGCTGGCCGCTGGACCTTGAGGCCAGGCCTGTGGCACTCACGCTGCTCCCAAAAGGCTCACCTGAGGAGGGGGACAGAAGGAGTGGGCACAGGACTGCAGAGCCCTGGGGTACAAATGGGATTAAAATGACCAAGAAATGGGCTGCGGGGACACAGGGAAGAGATGCACCTGTGGGGCAGCTCAGCTCCAGGTGTGGACCCTCCCTGCATCACCCTGGGCCCACACAACCAGCTGTGAGGTTGTCACTGGCCCCCTTTATCAAGCTGGGGGGCCGAGGCTGGCTGGCCGGAGCAAGACGATGGATGCGGTACTACGGCCACTGCGCGCCCCGGTCAGCCCCGCGGAGAGCCCTGCGGAGAGCCCTGCGCGTCTGTGGGCAGTGGCCACCACCACTGCACGTGCACCTTGGCAAGGTCCTTGCTCCTCCTGGCACTTGAGGCCACTTGATGGGCAGCGGTGGGCGGAGCTCACACTGTGGGAAGGGACAGGCGGTGCAGTGGGCGGAGCTCACACTGGGAAGGGACAGGCAGCGTGGAACGCGGCTGGGCCACCGCAGGGCTGCACCACCTTCTTTCTTCTCAAATTAGCTTTCAACATTGTTTTAACAGAGAAAAAGAGAGACTCCGAGGGACTGGGCTTCTCTGAGGGAGCCGTTCCCATCAAGGGAAGCCCTCTGCCGGACAGTAGGGTGTGTGCCGGCCTCGGCCTCCTCATGGTCCACGCGCGGTGTGACCGCCCTTGGCTGCCCCACTGTGGTGCAGTGTGTCCCTGCCAAGACCTTGTCACCAGGCCCGCCCAGCAGGAGTCAAGCCATGCAGGCCGCAGCTCACTGACCTTTGGGCCAGACAGGCCAGCAGCCCAGATGGTGGACAGGAGGCAGCCCCGGGACTTGCCTGTCCTCACTCCCGCTGCTCCTGCGCACAGGCTGCTAATTTGAAATTTGTAGACTCTCCCTGCAGCGGGGTCTGCCTGTGGGCCTCTGTCCACCCTCTGGTGTAGCGGCTCTGGGCTCCCCTCTTGGTCTCCCTGAGAACAGTTTGTCTCTCTGTGGTTTTCCATAACCCAGAATAGCCAGAGCAGGCTATTTTTACCGACTGAGGGCGAGGGTCTGGACAGCCAGGTTGTGCTGGGCTTGGAATCCCTCATCGTGCATCCCTGAGCCGGGAGAGGTAGCCGAGGCATCTGAGAAGCCCCAGGAATGTTCCCACTGGAGACTGTCTGGGGAGAGTGGGGGCAGCCCGCGGCTCCCTATAAATAGACACTGAGTGCAGGTGGGAGACCGCAGACAGGCAGCCTGTGGGGAGGACAGAGGTCCCCCTCTCCCAGAGCCCAAGGACCCCATTTTCCTAACATTTGCCTGGCAGTTGTTGGAGTCCTCAGGCAAATGTATGCAAATCCAAGTTCCGGGCCCCGAGGTTTTAACCCTCTGTGGGCACTGTCCCTGGAGAGCCCCGACTCGAGCTGCCCGGGGAGAGAGGGACTGGTGCTCTTTCACTTCCCAGGGGGCATTGAGCACCTGCTGTGTGCTGATAGTGTGCTGGAGACCGTCTGGGTCCTTTACCCACGACAAGGCCACGATGAGCCACTGGACGTCCAACGGGATGAGAGGCTGGGATGAAGTTTGGGGGGGATCACGTGAGAGTGCTTTTAGCAGCTTATTTGTGACATGCCCAGATCAGAAAACTATCCAAAAGTCCACCAACTGGGTCTGGAGGGACATCCAAATGGCGGCATCTCAGATGACGGAATGTTCTAGGCTGCTGAGAACAGGTAAGGCACTGGCCATTGGGACACTTCTTCACCCAGCGTGAGTGGAAGCCCGACCCGGAACACGCTGTGGTCATCCAGAGTGGGCAGATCTGGAGTGTGGAGTTGAAAGAAGGACAGCTGTTGCCCTCGAGTGTCGGGGAGGCCGGCAGGGCACAAAGGACTCCTAGGGTCACCCTCCCCTCCAGCTGATGCTGGTGACCTGGCGTGTTTGTCACACATCTGGGCCCTTGAGTGTTGTGCACTGCTCTGCACGTGGCTTCCCCTCTTCATTAAAGTGTACAAAATACTACAGGGGCAGAAATCACCCTCCCAGGAAAACGCAGGGCACCCGGTTCATCTTTGGGGTGAGCACGCCTGAGTGTTGCTGGGCCTCCAGCTGTGTGGGCCACAGGGGGCTGTGACCTCAGCCCTGTGCCTGTCCCCCACATGGAGGTTTGCAGACAGCACCTGGGCAAGATGGTAACCCCCGGCAGCAGCAGATGGGCCTGGCTGGGGGCTCAGGCCTCCAGGGATGCCCCAGGGCAGCCTGGTCTGCAGCAAGGCCCTGAGCTGGGCACCAGGGACGCGGAAGCGTCAGCCAGTCCAGCAAGGACAGCTGGTGTCCAAATGGAAACCAAGTCACTGAAAAGGGCCATTATGTACTTCGGGGCAGTGAACTGGCCTCATCCTCCCCTGTTATGAGCACCAGCAGCATTTATGGAGTACCTGCTGGATGCCAATGCCTGAAATGATCCCAGCACGTAACACAGAGCAGGGGCTTTGTAAGAAGCTGGCTGACTGATGACCTATGATCCTCTCACAGTCACCCTCCGAGGGGACTGACACGGCCCTGCCACCCACCTCTGGGTGGTCATTCTGGAACTTCCCCTCTCTAAGCCCCAGTCTCTCCCCTGACAAACAGGGACCGTGACAGTGATGGCACCCTGGCCCTGCAGGGGGCCTGGCCTCAGCACTTCTGACATCCAGGTGGTGACCCTGCTGCAGGCCTGGGCTGCTGTCCAATGCAATGCAGGGACTTACGGCTTCCCTGTGCCCTCCTAAGATGCCAGCAGCTCCCCTCCCCAGGACGACAACCCAAAGTGTCTGCAGATGTCACCTGTGTCTCCTGGGAAGAAAATGACTGGTTGAAAGCCAGACATTGTTAGGACTAAATGAGACTTGGTTGGGACGTACTGGGGACAGTCCAGCACTTAATAACTAGGGGTTACTAAACTGGGACCAGACATGGATACAGGTCCACTCACTGGTGAGGCCTGGGTCGCACCAGCCTTCTCCATACTGGGGTCCTACAGGCCAGCTAGGCCAGAGCTGCCCGGGCACCCAGCCATGCCCTGGGGGTGCTGTGGTCAGCACCAGGGTGCTGGCTCTCTTCTCCACTTCCCTGCCCACTGGACGCTACCTTAATAGAAATTGGGGGTGGGGAGGAGCCGCGCACACCTTGGAGACTGGAATCCTCCCACTTTGGCCTGCGCCCAGCTGTTGGCAACCAACATGCTTCTGGAACTGGGCCTGGGGGCGCGGAGAGGGCGGGTGGGCCTGCGTGGCTCGAGAACACCCTGGACTTTTTTTTTTTGGTATTCCAGCAGTGTTTCTCCTGGGCGGAGATGTCTGGTCCTGAGGAGAAGGCCTGTCTGCCCTCCCCTAACTCCAGCCTTGCTCACAGGGATCTGGAGAGGCTGTGTGACCCCAAGGAACATACGGCGGTGTCAAAGTCCCCCTTCTGCCCCCTGCAGGCTGTGTGGCTCTGGGCAGTGGCCTGAGCTCTGGGGACATCAATTTCCCTGTTGACCTGAGCCTGTGACCCTCACACCGCCACCTGGCAGGGGTACTGTGGGCATTAAATGAGGTGATACATGCAGAAGCCCCTCACAGGGCTCTAGAGTCCGGGTCCCGTCCCCTGAAAAGCAAAGGCCAGCTGAGCCAGTGGCCCAGGGACCAGGAGGACCCCTGGGGCCATGAGGACCGGGGAGCTGCCAGGGCTGCACATGCCACTAGGCTGGTGTGACATGGGTTTGACGAGCAAGGAGAGTGGGCAGGGAAACCCAGCCAGCAGCTGGGCAAGGTCGACTCAGAGCGCAGCCCTGGGGACAGTGGTACCCAGGCAGCAGGGATCTGGCAACTGAAATCCATTGTCACTGTGACCTGGCAGGTGGCAGCAGGTAGCGGTCACCTAGGCCAGCAGCGCCCAGCACACGTGCCACACCCCAAGCAAGCACACAGTGCTCTCTGAACACCATCTGATTGCGACATTCGCTCTTCGCAGGTAAGAACATGAACGTGTCTGAGCCGTCTGAGCGCCTGGGCCCAGAGGGAGGGAGACCTTCCTGGGGGTCTGAATGCGAGGGGCCGAGTGGAAAATATAAAGCAGGGGACCTGGTGTAAGGGACCAGGACCCGGCTCGGCCCGTGGGAAACCCAGCTCTGGTCTGCTGGGTCCCAGAACCAAAGGACACGTTGCGCCCGATGGGAAGCAGGGGTCCTTCCAGCACGGGGGGCGCCTGGTCAGGGTGCTAATCCCCCAAACCTACTCACGCAGCCCTCACCAGGCGGGAGTCCCGCCCACCTAGAATGTCCTTGGAACTGGGAGCAGTGGCGCTCAGCCCCAGGGAGCCCCGGAGGCCAGCACTGTCCCGCTGTCCTTCCAGCACAGCACCGCCTCCGCGGATGCATCAGGGGGACCTCTGAGCGGTGGCCTGGCTTCTGTGACCCTCGGCCATCACGACAGGCAGGGGTCCGTGCAGGATGGTTCTTAACCCACCTTCTCCCCAGGGACGTCTCAGCCACATTCCCCCAAATATGCTGAGAACTCCCCTCGCTGGCTCCCTGCCCGAGAGAACAGAAAGGCCTCCGGACGTGCCCCGAGTGCCCGGGACCACACCCCAGCGCTGCCCGCTCCACGGCCCGAGCCCGTGTCGACAGGGCACTGGGCTCCGTGCCGGGGACCAGGTCTGGTTTCAGCAAGGAAATTGGCCAAGTCAGGTTGCAGGATGTCAGAAACGCTTCCTGGAAACCCTGTCGCAACAGGGCAAAGCTGGGGGCTGCACCCATCAGGGACTCGGTCCTGAGGAAGTCAGGGCGAAGGGGGCGTGGCCGAAGGGGCGTGGCCGAAGGGGCGTGGCTGAAGGGCGTGGCTGCCATGAACCCCGCCTGGCCGCGCAGCAGGGGAGATGGACACTTGGCTGAAGGAAAACAATCCTCCCCGCCCTGGCTCCCATGGTCCTTTCCCACGTCTGCCACAAAAAATCCCCCACCCGGAGCCAGGTTGTTGAAACACGCTCCTTCAGGTGCTGGGAGTCAGATGTCCAAAATCAAGGTGGCACAGGGTCACACTCCCTCCTCAAGCCCCAGGGGAGGATCCTTCCTGCCTCCCCCAGTTTCTGGACGCTCTGGGCTTTCCCGGCTGGTGGCCACGCAGCCCTGGCCTCCGCACGGCCCTGGCCTCCGTGAGGACTTCACACCTCCTCCTCCTCTGTCGCTTTCCTTCTCTTCTCTCCCAGGGACGCTGGCCTTGGGCTTGAGGCCCACCTTAATCCAGGATGCGTTCATCTCAAGATCTTAATCACATTTTCAAGGGCACTTTCCCCCAGTAAGGTCACACTTCCAGGTTTCAAGAGACCACATCCTGTGACAGTCCTCACGAGGGTCCTCACCACCCTACTTAGACTCGAGCTCGGGAATCCCTGCTGTGTGCTGAATCCGGGGCTCTGCAACCACAGGAGATGTGTAGCCACACACTCTCCCACAGGGAAGATGCAGCCCTAGCCAGGCACCGTGGCCAGGCCTGACTTTCCACACTCAGGAGGCTAAGGCAGGAGGATTGCCAGTTGGAGGCCAGTCTGGGCGACTGAGTGAGAACCTCAGCAACTTAGTAACAGCCTATCTCAAAAAGTAAGATAAAAATGACTGGGGATGTCGCTCAGTGGTGAGGCACCCTTGAGTCCTGGGCCACCTCTGGGAGATCAACTTCTGGCTTTATTTTGAATATCAGGAACCCACAGAGTCTGAGCTTCCCCTCTGCTCCTGCACCACCCCACTGCACAAGAACTGGTTTTAGCCCATGTTTAAGAGGAGGAAATTGAGGGTCTGAGGCCCTGAGTGGTGGGGCTGGGATTGGGGCCAGAAGCGCCCCTTCCAGTAGGGCCTGAGCGCCCGGCTTCTCCCACTGCAGGGCAAGCCCCCCCGCCAGAGCTCTTAGGACCAGACACCACAGAAGCTTCCAGCCCGTCTCCTTGGGCCTCTCACCACCAAGGGGAGAGGACACTTGGTCAAGGGAACCCCCTGAGATGCACGGGGCCCTGGGGAGTTTGCTGGACAGCTGCTCTCACCTTCCTACCTCCAAGGTGCATGGCTAGGAATCTTCCAGGAGAAGCCCTGGGTGACCGGCAGCAGCAGCCCCCGCCCCCTCCCCTTGCAGGGATGCATGGGCAGCCTCGCTCCAGGCACCATCCGCCAACCAGCCGCATCAGGGCCACGCGGGGCTGGTCAGGCACGGGGGACCTTGGGCTGCTGGGGACCTCTGGGCTCTGAAGGTAAGAGCATGAGTGGCCTCCCCAAGTCTGAGAAGCCTGTTTCCCTCCAAGGAGAAATCCTGGGGCCCCTGTGGCAGGACCCCATTATGTGCAGGAACCCACAGTGTCCCTGCAACTGGGCATGAGGCCTCTGGGGCTCAGGTTCCTAATCAGCATCTTCCTCTTTGCAACAAAGAAATGGTCTTAGTGGCTTTTACAAGGCTCCCTGAGGCATATCCTGGAGACCCTGGTGCAGTCAGCCCCTCGAGTCCCCTGGGAGGCAACCCTGAGGCCCAGGCAAGGCCATAAGGGGACGTAGGCCCAGGCCCAGGACAGTCCTGATACTAGCTATATGTAGACCCACCAAGGGAGACAGAAACAGCAGCCTAGATTTCTGCAGACTCTGGGGCCCCATGTGCTTCCTGAATCACCAGCCCACAAACCAGCGGGGCTCTGAGTGTCTGCCTTCAGAGAGCGCCCTTCAGAAACCACTATCCACAGACGCCTCTGCCTCACAGCCTGCCCCCCACCTCTCCAGGGTTCCTCCTTAGTCAAAGTTCAAATGGATCTAGAGGTCAGAGTGGCCCACAGCTTTATCAGGAGAGGCAGGGAGAGATGGAGAGGGAGCTCTGGGAAAAGTCAGGTTGTCACCAGGCAGGTCCGGGAGATAAAACGATTGGTGGCAGGCAGCCAGCCGCAGACAGACCCTCACAGTGGGGCATAAAGGACCCTGTGGTCTGGAAGACAATCCGCTCCCAAGCAGGGCTGTCTCTTCTGGGCAGTGGCTGGGCACTGTGTGTCCTGCTCTTGCCCTAACCGTGCTGCAGGGTGGAGCCAACACTGGGCGGAAACTGTAGCTTGGGGATAGGTTCCCAGGACATCCCTGGACACCTCTGGCCTGTGGCCACCGGCAGGACTGGCCCAAGGCCCACAGACTCAGGGAGGGCACTTGCCCAAGTCACACCTGGGACTCGCCAGCAGCCTTTGCAAGGGGCAGGGAAAGAGGTAGCCCTCAGAACAAAGCAAAGGGACCCTGGCTGGGGGACATGGGGTCAGCTGCCAGGGGCTGGTGGCTGGGGAGGCAGGTGCAGGAGGGGGAGGGAGGATGAAGTGAGGGGTTAACTCTTCACCTCACCCAAGCCAGACAAGGTGGCCATGGAGGAAGACCAGGTCCACTCACACCATGTCCAGATGACAGAGTGACCACAGATGGAAGGTGCCTCCCTGGAGCGTACCCCACCCCTCGAAGAACTCCTCCAACAGTCACAGTGACCAGTGAGGTGCCACTCCAGCACTGCCCTGCATGGGCTCAGCTAACCTAGAGATGGCTCTCTGACATGCCACTGTGAACACGCATACTCTACAGAGGAAGAACCTGAGGGTCAGACAGGAACCACTGCCCTGGGGTCGCAAAGCTGGTCAATGGCCATCGAAGAATTCAAACCCAGATCCAGGTCTCGTTAGTGTTCCTCTCTTGGAGCGAGGGCTGTGGGCCCAGCAATCCCACCTCTGGCACAGGTCAGCTGGGCTCTCCTTTTACTGCAGCCCAGTAGGGCGGGGCCCAGGGGAAGCACCCCCGTGACAGACAGCACAGCCCTGGGCTGCTCAGATGCCTAATCAAGACCCTGCAGGCAGGAGGTGCCACGAGGCTGGGTTTCTCTAAGTGGGATGAAATTCCACTTCCCAGGGAAAGCTGGGCTCCCCGTTGGGTCTGGGCTGGCCTCACAGTGTGGCCCGGGCAGGCCCAGGGCCCTGGGTTCAGAAGTGGCAGTCAGTGCTCCACGGTGCCCGTCGGACACTCAGGGCTGCTGGACCAGAACATCCACATGCTCTCTGGGCACTGGCCACAGTCTTACACAGGCCCTTCCTGCCCTTCTTCCCAGGGAACATGAAAACCCAGGGCTCTGCCCAGGTGGAACATTCCAGATGCCCTGGTCTCTGGCCCACACTGGTCACCCAATGAAGCCTCCTTGCATAGGGCCTGAAGCAGGGCAGATCTGCAGGCTCTGGCCAGGCTGGAGGCCCTGAGGCTGGGCCTGCATGGCCCCGTGCTGCTGGGAGCAGGCCCTGCTGCCCCCGCCACTCACGGGCAGACCTGGCCAGCCTCCCTTCCAGACCAGGAGTCCCCCTCTCCCCAGGGCCCTCTCTCCTTTCCCTTACCCTCCTCTGAAAGGGGCTTTGAATCCCCCTTCCCCTTAGCCAGTGCCCTGGCTCCAGGACCTCCCCTCGTGTCCTCTCCTGGGTGGTGTGGGCGGGGAGGGGGGAGTGCCACGCTGCTGGTCTTCTCTCCCTAGCTGAGAACACTGCTGTCTCCACCCGGAGCACTGCTGCCTGCACCTGGGAGCACTACTGCCTGCACCTGGGAGCACTACTGCCTGCACCTGGGAGCACTAATGTCTGCACCTGGGAGCATTGCTGTCTGCACCTGGAGCACTTCTTGTCTGCACCTGGAGCATTGCTATCTGCACCTGGGAGCACTGCTATCTGTACCTGGGAGCACTTCTGCCTGCACCTGGTAGCACTGCTGTCTCCACCCGGAGCACTGCTGCCTGCACCTGGGAGCACTGCTGCCTGCACCTGGGAGCACTGCTGTCTGCACCTGGGAGCATTGCTGTCTGCACCTGGAGCACTTCTTGTCTGCACCTGGAGCATTGCTATCTGCACCTGGGAGCACTGCTATCTGTACCTGGGAGCACTGCTGTCTGCACTTGGAAGCACTACTGTCTGCACCTGGAGCATTGCTGTCTGTAACTGGGAGCACTATTGTTTGCACCTGGAGCACTACTGTCTGCACCTGGAGCATTGCTTTCTGCACCTGGGAGCACTGCTGTCTGCACCTGGAGCACTGATGTCTGCACCTGGAGCACTGCTGTCTGCACCTGGGAGCACTATTGTCTGCACCTGGAGTACTTCTGTCTTCACCTGGGAGCACTACTGTCTGCACCCGGAGCACTGCCATCTGTACCTGGGAGCTTCTCTACCCCCACACCGCCCGTGCATTCCCATGTCGTCTGGAAACTCCACATGTCCAAGAGGACCCTCCACCAGCCCCATTGGAATCCCAAGCCCCAGGGCAGACATGTGACTCAGGTCCATCTCTATGCCGTCCCTGGGCTCAGGGGCTGGTTCAGGGGTGGAACACAACCTTAACCCATTGCCTTGGCAATTGAGGGAAACTGTTGGGAAGAAAGAATCTCAGTTTCTGTTGGAAGGAGAGGTGGGAGGTAAACCACGAGCTGCCAGGCACGGCTGGAGAAGGCAGAGCCAGAAGTGGCAGAAAGGGTATCAGTGTTGGAAGCCCTGGATCCAGCTGTGCCTGAAGCCAGGTAACCAAGAGCATTTCAGTTACACAGAAATTTTCTAAGGCCCATTGAGTCCGGTTTTGTGTCACTCACTCATGACAGAAAGCACCCTTATCCATATGCTGACTCCCTCTGTGACGAAAGCTTCAGCCACACGGATGTGAATCCACACTTGATTCCCAGACAGTGTCCAGGATTAGAAGAATTCCCAAAGATGGAAAGGGCCGGAGCCTCTTGCTAAGTTTCCTTCCTGAGGCGTTGTAGCTGGGAGTCCCGTCCAAGAGAGCCCTTGCCACTCCTCACAGGGCAGAAGAGGCCCGCCCCGCCATGCCTGGTTCGCGGGAGGCTGAGATGACTCTGGGGCCCTCCTGGAGGAGGCGCTCTGTGGAATGCCTTCCTGGGTGTAGAGACACTCCCACGCGGAAGTTAGTTACCCGACTGAGGGTCATCAAGGGGAGATGGGCCTGGGGCCTGGCCTATGCAGGTAAGCTCTACAAAGGGATTGTGCCCTGCTGAAAGGCAGAGTGGACAGGCCTGAGGACGGGTCCATGTGGCCAGGACCTGTGAGCCACCTCTGGAAGCTGAGAGCAGTCCCGGCCAACAGCTGGCAAGATGGTAGGAGAGGCCTGGTGAGCGTGGGAAGGGGTCTGCACACATGGTCACCAGGAGGACCTGAACAGAACCTCCAGCTGCACTTGCTCTTCATTGGCTTTAAATGACCGATTCTGGAGGTCACAGGCCATGCATGGCCAGCGTCCCCCTGGTTTGCTGTAGATGACCTCTGACTTGTGGGTCATGATGACAAAGGTGGCCTCGGTTACTCCTCAGGGACCCGAGGGCTGATTTTGCTGAGGACGCTGACTGCACGTGGGCTGCAGATGTCCCCTGGTGACTGGAGCAGGAGGCAGTCTTGGCCTCCGTCCTCCCATCGAGTCCGTCCCCTTTGCTGCCTTAACCTTTGGGTCAGTTGGGCTCTGCTCTGCCTGGAGACACGTTGAACTTTTGAGAAATGTTTTGTCCAAACTGTAACAAGAGATTAACGTGACCCAGACTCGCCTGCCTTCTCGCTCCCCCACTTCAAGGCTCCAGACACCTACAGCCGCCATGACTGGAAAGGAGAGGGGAGGTGGCACCGAGCGCCCGGGAGACCCCCAGATGGCCTGAGGGCCCCTCCCCGTGCCAGCCTGTCCCTGGGCCGCGTTATTCCTGCTCTGCTTCTGCCACCCCCGGCCCGGAGCTGGGAAGCTGCTCAGTGAGCACAGCCCCTCCTGCCTGTCCCTGGCCACTGAAGACGCCGTCCCCCCACAGTGGCCTCTTGGGTGGGTCTCTGGGCGGGTTCAGGGGCACTGATAGCCAGAAGGCGGCCTTGCCAGGCTCTGGGCAGAGCTCAGCTAAGTGGCCCCTGCCCCTGCCCCTGCCCTGGGACGGGGAGGTGACAGCCGGGGTGTGGGATCCCTTCAGAAGCACCTGGCAGGGGTGCGCCAGGCAACCATGAGCCCCTGAGCCACTTAGAGCGGGTGACAACTCCTTTGGGGACAGGAGGGGCAGCGGGGAGCTCCTGGCCCCCTGGACACAGCCTGGGCTCGCTGTGCCCGTTGAGCGTGGGATTGGAGCCTGGCAGGCGGTGAAGCCCAGTGGCTGTCACCTGAGGGGGCCACCATTGCCATTGTCACTGCTCTGCAAGGCTCCGTGGCACTCGGGTCTGGTCCCTGCACCCCCGGGCTGTGGCCATGGGCCTCCCCATCCCCTCTGCAGATGGGACAACAGAGCGGGGCTGAGGCTCAAGCTGCGTGGCGGGCTGTCGTGGGGGGTGAGTGGCCTCCCAGGGTGGGCAGGCTGGGCGCCGGCACCTGGGAGCCTGGGCCTCAGAGTCCCAGGACAGGCGAGTGGTGGCTTACTGGCCAGAGGGACTTGAACTTGAACGCTTGGTCCTCTGGAAGACGCAGACACCAAGGCTTTCCCTCTGGACAGGAGGTGCAGGCTGGAGGCCTTCGGCCCCTCTCAGCCGGCAAAGCCCTTGCACCTGCATCGAGCTTGGCCTCCACTGGGGCCGGGGGCGGACCCTGACTGAGGCGGAGCTGGGTCCCTGGTCCCCTCACCAGGGTGTGCACTGAGAAGTGCTGGGGCTGGGATTGAACCTGGGGCTCCTGGGCTCCACAGCCTGGGCCCGAGTCGCGCATCGAGCCGCAGCTCCTCGTCCTAAGGAGGGCGGAAAGCCAGCCAGAACTAACCAGGGGTCAAGTGTCGTGACCCAGCCTCAGGGCACAGACCCACCTCGCCCTCAGAGATCTCCGTCCCTGCATCCCCAAGTGTAGGAAGGTGGCAGCTGCTGTGAGCGTCCCCAGGCCATGCATGCTGGGACACTGGGACAGACAACAGGCAGGGTCCCTGGGTCCTAGCAACAGAGACGCGGCAGCGACCCTCTTTGCAGGAATGATTGTCTAAGCTGACTCAACCTGTGCGAAGCAGGAGACCCCAGGAGCCAGGGGATTTACAACAAGAGGACAGAGGGCCCTCTTGGACGCTCCTGGGGAGCAGGACTGGGCTGGGCCTGCCAGGGAAGAAGGCGGGGCCCCAGGAGCAGCACATAGCACTAAGGCCGCCTCAGCCACCAGAGAAAACCAAAGGAAGGCGCAGGGCGGGGCGGGCGGCAGGGCCAGGCTGAGGGGCAGAGGCTGGAGAGAAGCCCAGCAGCCCAGGAGAGCTGAGGGAGGGGCTGGGGTGGGGCTGGCAGAGCCCGGGGCAGCAGAGTGGCCACCAGCCCTGGCCCACAGCCAGGCCATGCAGGAGGCCAGCCCAGGGCAGGACCTGCTCCGGGGAGGAGAGGCCCTGGGGAGCCACAGCAAGGCCACCCTGCCGTCCCCCCGGAGGCACTAAACTCTCCGTCACTTCAGAGCAGCAGGGTGCCCTGCCAGCGCCAGCCGCGCCTGGCGTCCCGGGAGCCTGCTCTCAGGTGATGCCACACGGGCCCCGCAGGCTCCGCCCTCTGTCCCTCTCTCTGGCCACTCCCTCCTACCCATGGTCACAGTCACAGTCACGGTCACAGTCACAGTCACGGTCACGTCCAGGTCGGTGGCACCACCACGTGCCAGCACTTCCCTGGGGGGTCCTGCCCTCTCAGCATGCCCACTGGGCGTGTCCTCTCATCCCAATTCTAATGTGTCGCACTGGGCCAGAGAGTGTCCCCCGACTCAGGTTCACCCGGAGCCTCAGGAGGGGCTTAATCAGAAGTGGGGTCTCTGCAGGTGCAGCTGGGGGAGAGGGGGCCAGGCTGGATCAGGGAGGGTGCTAAGTCCAGTGACCGTGACAGGGAGCTGCGAGCCAGACACTCGGAGAAACCGGGGGAGGGTGGAGCCTTCGGGCCTGGACTGCGGGGAGGGTCCAGCTCATGCTGACCCGGGGTCAGAAGGTCTCCACAAGGAGGCCTCCTCAGAATCGGCCGGGCGAACGGCAGAGCCGGTGAGGGAGTGACCAAGTGAGCTGGACCCTCTGCAGTGTCACCAGGGCCCAGCCCTCGAGGGGAGCAGATAAGAGTGCGGCTTCCAAAGTTCCGGTTCCTCTTTCGCAACCAAAGCGCCCTGGTGACCTCTGTGGCTGGGCGGCAAGTCCCCTCTCAAGACGGTGCAGAGAGAAGGCCCAGAGGTCAGGGCCGCAGCCTCAGGCCAGGTGGCCCTCAGGCTGGTGATCCCTGGTTCTCCTCTGTCAGTTGGGCACAAGAGGCCCACCTGGCCCAGGAGGCTGCTGTGAGGTCAGGGACTGGCATCCAGCCGAGCTCGGCCCCCCACCCTGCTCCGCGTCTGCACCACCAGCTGCCGCGCTGTGGGGAGGGCCTCACGGTTCCCCCTTCCTAGGCCAGCATGGGCCAGTGATTCCCACCTGGGCCCTGGCTGAGCCGTCCAGGGTCCTCCTCCACGTGGGCTGCCTGAGCATGCAGTGCTGGGTGTCCCCTGGCCCATGACCGGCTCCACTGAGGAGGACACAGAGACACAGGCCCTGTCCCCGGCCAGGAGGCAAAACAGCACAGCGCTTTCCTGTAGGGGAGGGACAGCTCACGGGGTGCCCAGTCTGGGGGCCCGAGCTGACTGTCCCCTCCGTGGCCATCTTCCGGGGGAGAGGGCACATCCAAAGGCCCACGGCCCCACCCTCCCAGCCCAGGCTCCACAGGGAGAGTGGTGAGCACCGCAGAAGCCTGGTAAAAATCACAACCGGGCACCCAGCGGTCCCCAGGCCAGGACCTCGAGGAGAAGACGGACTCTCACCACAGCCGCTCCCTGCCCAGGAGAGATGACGGGCTGACGGTACACCAGCTTGCTGGCCCTGGGACACAGCAGGCAGCAGCCACCGGGTGAAGCGAGGGCCGGTGCACAGGAGGGCGGGCGCCAGGGCTGCGGGGCCTCCCAACAGCCAGCAGAGTGGTTCCCTTGCCCTGCACCAGGTCATTGTCCCTGTCCCTGGCCTGGCTATGCCTGCACCTGGTCTGCCCCTGAGCCACCTGGGGCCGCCAGGCATCTCAACCAATGCTGACGGCGGTCATCGTGGTCAGGAGACCAAGGCCCAGAGACAGCAGGGAGCATGCTCAGGGTCACACAGGACCTGGTGGCTGAATAGGGTGATTAGTCTCTTGTCTCCTGGGCTGGACTCTGCCCAGCTCCTCAGGCCGAGGCCCAGGCTGACGGAGAAAGGCCCAGCTCAGGCCAGGTGCCTGCGAGCAGCATGTGCCCACATGTGTGCGTGCCTGTGCCAGTGTGACACTGATCCCTCCACTGAGGCAGAGGGTGGAAGAAGCATTTACAGCAAGGCCCCGGGTCCCGCTGGCTTCTTGCCACTCGGGTTCTGGCGTCAGACAGTGTCTCTGGGCACACTTCCCAGGATGGGCGGCCGTGGTCACCCCTCAAGGTCCTCCTGACGCTCTGGTAGCGCTGCGCCGTCTGCAGGAAGCACTGTACCAAGAGCTTTGCGTGCGAGGCCTCCCCGTGCTCACAGCAGCCCCGTGTCCACGTACGGGTGGGAGCCCTCGGCGCCCCCAGGTGCCCAGCGGTTTTTTAAATGTTGCCGATTCTCCCCGTCCAGGAATCGCAGCCCTTTGTGGGTGGCTGTGCTGCTGCCCCCATCTGGAGGTGACCCCTGGACCCCGGCTGGCCTGGGGACTTGCTTTGCAGCTGGATCCCAGCAGGGGATGCTGCACCCACCCAGGGCCTTGAGCAGCCTGGACACTGCCCTCTCCCAGGCCCCGTGGCCATCAGGAGGACAGATCTGCCAAGGATGAGAGCCACGTTGCCCAGTTGTCCCCGCCACCCTGGACAGCAGCCAGGAACAAAGCCTGCAGCCCAGTCACCACTGACTACAGAGGCAGGGACCCCCAGGCCAGGGCCATCCAGCCCCGGTGCCAGCTGAAGTGCTGGCTGGTGGCACCGTGTGTCCGAAGCAGCTGACTTCTGGGGTGACTTGTCACACAGCACGAGGCAGCGGGTACACCCACCTCACACGGCAGCTGAAGGCTGTGCTGGGACCCACCGGGGCTGCTCACCCAGGCCCCCAGCTTGTCACCCCAGAGGGACCCAGGCCATGAGAGCCCACAGCCGCCAGGATTGCCTGCTCTGGACTCTCCTGCCTCGGCCGGTCTCTCCTGGGGAGCACGCCCAACTCCAGGATGTCTGCCCAACACCCTTGCCCCTCCCCAGGGTTCCCCTGGGGACAGAGCCCTGGTTTCCCCTGGCCTCCCCCGGGAGCTTCTCCTGCTCCCAGGCAGCGGGTTCAGAGGTTGGCAGAACCTGCAGTTTCCACCGACGTAACAGCAGCCGTGATGAAAGCCAGCTGACAGGTTTAAAAATAGCCCCACGGGCTGCCAAGGTGCCCACTCCTGCTCAGAGGGAAGCCAGCCCCAGGGCAGGGCCGCCATCGCCAGGAGGAGCAGCAGCTGCCTCGTGCCCTGGGGTCTTGGGAGCCCAGAGGACAATGGGAAGTGCCCCTGGGAGCGTCCCTGAGAAGCCTGAGGAGGGCCAGGCCCTGCCCTGCACACAGACAGGGACGGTCCAGGAGGCCCGGAGGTCCTCAAACTCTCTTTTCTTTTGTCCCCTCTGTACTTAAAACTTGGGCAAGTCCTGAGCCGGATGCGGTGGTGCAGGCCTGAAGTCCCAGCAGCCCAAGAGGCTGAAGCCGGAGGAAAAGGGCCTCAGGTTCAAAGCCAGCCTCAGCAACTCAGGGAGACCCTAACAACTCAGTGAGACCCTGTCTCTAAATAAAGGGCTGGGGTGTGGCTCCGGGGTCAAGTGCCCCTGGGTTCAATCCCAGTGCAAAAAAAAAAAAAAGGAAAAGGTGTGATCTCAGGCTCGTGACTTTGCCACCCGCTCAGCCTCAGTTGGCTCATCTGTGAAATGCAGCCCCTGCCTGCTGGGTGGCCCTGGGTGGCCCTGGGGGTCCCGGGGAGGGAAGAGCTGACCAGGTCAACACGAATCAGCTGGTGCCTGACACCTGCTGACGGCTACGGAGAAGGCGGCCGCACAGGAAGAGGCTCCGCTCTCCCCCGGCCCGGCCCCAGTCCTGCTTTCCCTTCACCCTGTCCCCCTGTCTTCCTCATGCCACTGACCTGTCCCTGCAGGTGAGGACAGATGAGGACCTGCTCTGCCACCTCCCGCCAACTCCCACAGGAGTGCGCCTTGTGGCCGTGTCTCAGCACCCAGATGGCGCCTGGCACAGGATGGGTGCTCAACAGATGCCTGCTGAGTGACCATAGGAGCCAGAGGTCATTGTCCCCATGGTACCTGAATCCGAGGCTCCAAGGTGTTGGCTGGCATGAATCAGTGCACAACTCTGAGTGGTCAAAGAGACACAGTAGTGGGGTGAAACTCCCACCCAAATTCCCAAAGAAAGATTCTGAACCAGTTGCCCTGGCAAATGACACCCCATTCTCCCCTGTCTCCTAGCCAGCTTCCGCAGTCAGCATCTTACCGGCCAAAGGCAGTCACATGCATACTGTGTGGCCTTAGATAACTCACACGACCTCTCTGGTGCTCAGTTCTTCATTTGTCAGACAGAAAGCTGAGCCGGGTGCACATGAGCAGGACGTCCTTCAGCTCATTTCCCCTCTGTTCTTCACACCCGGCACCAGCTCGGGCGGGGGGTCCTCACCACGTAAATAAGGACAAGTGTACTTAGGACATGGCAGCCAGGTCACGCTCTCAAGCTAACTGTCTCCAGAGCACATTCCTCCCCTGTCCACTGTGGAGAACGAGCAACTGCCAAGGGCGGAGGAGGTGTCGGCACGTGGCTCGTGAACAGAGGACGAGCGGAGCCCGTGGGCAGCGCCGTGGGCAGGCCGTGGGCAGCGCCCCGCACGCTCCCGGGAAGTGTCCTCTTCCTATTTCAGAAACGAGGGAGAAGATGTGGCAGGATTCCCCTTGCGGGAAACGCTGACGGCTGGCGGTCACCTTGTCCTCCACCCCAGCCTCGGCGGAGATTTCGGTGGACACCAGCTCCCGGTCCTGCTCACACGGGGGTGTCCCGCCCCTCCAGCTGTGCAGGAAGGCTGTGGGTCCCTCTGTCCCTCTGTGCCAACACGTCCCAGGTTCTGAGGACCCTGGGAATGAGCCAAACCCAATGCCCATCCTCGGGGAGCAGATGGGGAAGCTTCTGAGCGAATCCCTGAGGTTCCAACAGAACAGCTGTGACCCCCCGGGGGCACGGTCCAGGGCTGGGGGGGTCCGGTGACAACCGAGAAATTCTGCCTCTAGCAGTGCAGGCCCTGGGGCCGAGTCAAGGGGACACTCCAGGGCTCTCAGGAGCTGGCTGGCCCTGCCCACCTACGGCTCTGCCCACTGCCTTTCTGGCCATGGGGACATCCCAGGTGTGACAACCTTCCAACTGTCCCGCCAACGCTGCCAGCCGAGCCCAAAACAAGCCCCACAGAGGGACCTCGCCCCACCCGCTGAGCGTCCAGGAGCGTCCTTTATCAGGGGCCATGTGTCCCACGTGGGGCTCCCACTTCCACGACAGGGTCACTTTTACAGACTTCTGCAGAAGCCCTGCCCACCCTGGCGGTCTCCATGGATCCAGCCGAGCAGCAGCCTTGGTGACACCCAGCTTCAAGGGCGGGAGTGTGCAGGGGGCTGCCCAGGTCACACAGGAAAGCTGCCAGCCAAGGGCGGGACGGGCCAACTCAGTGGGACGAAGGCCCTCGGAAGGGCCTCCTGCCCTCACTTGCCGTCTTCAAAGCCCAGGTCCTTTTTGAACCAAGGTCCCCAACTTTAGTCCCCAGTCCTGGGCGAGGGACTCTGGGGCCTGGCAGGGGTCCCCATTCCCACGAGTTCCTGGAACTCTTGAGTAGCTGGCAGAGACAGGCCCCACCAGCCACCTCCTGCCACGCGGCCAGGCCACACTCTAGGGTCACTCGCCCGCCAGGCTCAGGACAGCCACCTCAACGGCGGTACATCTATTGTCCCTTACACACACACAGGGGCACGCACCCCCACACACTCGTAGTCACACATGGGCACACCCAGACAGTCACACACTCCCTCACACACCGTCATGCACACACAGGCGAGAGCTGACGGCTGCCCCACACAGTCTGCTCCGGGAGTGGCAGGGACCTCGCCGTCACCCAGGACCCAGGACCCAGACGATGCGGAATGGGGCAGCCCCAGGATCAGGCGGAGCCCCCCTCTCCAGCTCCAGGAAGAGCAGGACCCCAGGGTCTGGACCGACACTCAGGCAGCCCCCGGAGCCCCATGTACCCGGCCCCCTCGGTCCCCGCAGCCACCTGGAGACAGCGAGCGGTGGACCGTCTGAAGAGTGGTCAGACTGAGGCTGCAAGAGCACAGCTACTTGTCAGATGCCAGCGGGCAACGGGCACCTTGCTCCGAAGCAACTCCTGACACTTGTCCCCCTCCCACCACACTGCAAGATGGCTCCCTGGGGCCACGTGAGCTAATGAGGCAGGCCCCTCATCAGCCATGTCACACCCTCCCTCGTCCCTCCCTCCAGGCATGGGGTGGGGGTAGGTCTCTGCCTGAGCCCTCAGTTTGCCCTTGAGACCCTGGCCCTATCCAAGCCCTTGGCCAACCTTGACCTTTGACCTCAATCACCAGGCCCAGGGAAGGGGCTGGCCACGGGTCACACCCAAACCTCTGGGTGGGGCAGGGGAGCAGCGAAGGGGACCTTCTGACTCAGCCTGGGGCTCCCAGCTGCACGGGGTCCCTGGGGGTCCTTGGGGTCTCTCTCCAGTCGCCCTCTCAGAGATGCAGATGGACATTCCAAAGCGTCTAAGTGGAGGCTCCTCTCCAGGGGACACGGGGAGGTCTGGGCTGTCCCGCGGCTGGGGCTGCCTTGGAGCCTCCTGAGGGCAAAAGCTCATAGGGTCAGCTGGCTGGGCGGGCAGCCCAGGGTGGAGGGACGGACAGGCAGGCCACCGCCACAGCCCGGCTGCCCGCATGTGAGCCTGCCCAGGCCCGCTGCCCAGGCCTTATTTGGTAAGAGCCTGTGCCGGCCTGGCCACTCAGGCTGCCAGCCGACAGGACACAAGGAGGCTCTGAGCCGGCCCAAGGGCCAGCCAGGCAGGGCAGCCCACTGCTGCCCACCTGGCCTCCTCATTCTGGCCCTCAGCCCTGGGCGGTAGGTTTGGAGGCAGGAGATTCTGAGGGTCAGTGTGGTGGCAGATGTCCACCCAGACGGGGAGAGGGAGCCCCCAGCTTTTGCCTATATAAGGCTGAGCACGGCGGCGGGCGCCTGGGGCTGGCCCCGGGCCCCAGAGGTATTGTCTTAAGAGGGTGTCTGGCTCTGAATTCCTGCAGAACCTGGCAGGGAATTGTTTGACAGGCCGGACACCGTGCCGGAGTCTCCGGGGGAGCCCGTCCGCGAGAGCCAGGCCCGTGGGCACGTGACCATCAGCCGCTGCTCCAAGGGGCCTCCTGCAGGGGGCAGGGGATCACTGGGCAGAGGGCAGGGGGCAGGGGAAGGCAGCAGAGACGCCCTCTCAGCCTGTCCTGGTTTGTGGGTCACCTTGGCCTTGGGGTCCTGAGGGCCAGTGGAGGGCGGGGGGGGGGGGCACCTGGTCCCAGCAGCAGGGCTGCCAGTCCAGGTCTGCCTGGCCAGATGTGGAGGACAGACCCTGTGGCGGTCACCTCTTGGTGCCTCTTGACGCCCAGGCAGCTGGGTGCTCCTCGGGGCCTGCGGCCTGGGGGGAACCAAGGTTCAGGAGGAGGGGCATCCTGCCTGCAGCCTCCAGGGACTTGCAGGCGATGTCCACTCGCTCGTCCACCCAACAACATCCTGAGCTCCCTCCCCTCTGGGCCAGGCACCAGGCTAGGGCCACAGCGAGCCAGCCCAGAGGTGACCTGTCTCTCAGAGACAGACATTCCTTCAAATAAGGGGGACAGGAAAGGCCTCTGCACGTGGGAGGACTTGAAGCCCAAAGAGGGGATGGGACCAGTCCTGGGCAAGGGGACTGGTGCCCCAGGCAGGGGGAGCTGCACACACAAAGGCCCCGGGGCAGGGAGCACCATCTGTCCAGGTCAGGACACCAGCACGTGGGCCAGGAGCGGGGGAGCGGAGGCCATGTGGTCAGAGCTCACAGGCCCTTCAAGGGCCTGTCGGGGTCGGGATCCAAGAGGGGTAGAAGCTGGCATTGAAGCAGGTACCTAAGGGACAGTCACGCGCCGATGGCTCCACGCCGCTCCGTCTGCTGGTTCCACATCCTCAGGGGACTCCATCCTTGTGCCCATTTTGTCAAGGAGGAAAGAGGCCCCAGAGGTGGGGTCACTGGGATGGGGCAGGACAAGGACTCCCTTGGTTCTGTTTGTGCCAATGTCAGGCTGGGGACAGAACCCCTGGCCACCTGGCTGGAGGGGCGTGTCTGGAGGTGGCTGTCCTAGCACCTGCCGTCCCTCCAGTGTGTCCACTGGTCCCCTGCAGGTACAGTGACGAACGTGCCGAGCTCTGCCCAGGACTCACCGGTTCTGGAACTGAAAGGAAGTTTCCCAAGAAACCCTCAACCCTGGGCGGCCAGGACAGTCAGCCAGCCCTGCCCTGACCAGCACAGCAGGGGCCTGGGGAGGGGACAGCCAGGTGTCCTGCCCACCCGTTACCTGGTCCCAGAGCACCTCCACCCAGGTGGGCAAGGTCAGGGCGAGGAAGGCAAATAGTGACCATGTGGCCACCCAGCTCCCCCGCCCGGCCTTGGCCTGCCACCCAGCAGCGGGAATGGCCTGGGAGCAGGCCACACCAGGAGGGCTCACTCCTGACGGAGGCTCTGAGTCACACCCACAGCCTCTGTGACCTTGAGCGCCCCCTGGGCCTGGTCAGCCTGTCCATCAAGCAGTGGAAGGGGTTACTGGACGTCAGGCATGTGCCCACCTCCTAGAATGCTCAGGTGCCCCAGGGAGGAAGGCTGTTATTCTGTGCAGACTGCGAACAAAGCCCAGAGGGGTAGAGACAGCTGCCCTGGGTCACACAGCTGGTAGCTATGGATTGGAACCTCCATCCATCGGCCCCAGTGGGCAGTGGGCTCTATAGGGGTGGGATGCATGGGCTCTGGGGCTAGCCCCTGAGGCCCAATTCCAGGCTCCACCAACCAAGGATCACTGTGACCACAGCAAGTCACAGGTCTGTCTGGGCCTGTCCCACATCTGCGAAGCAGGGCTGAGAGTGGTACCCACTTCCGGGGGCAGCCATTAACTCCACAAGGACTCGTCGGGCACCCACGCTGCGCCAGGGACCAGGACCCCAGGCCAGAGGGCAGGTCGGAGGGAAAGAGAGGCGGCTGGAGGAGGGGGCAGACAGGGGCTTGGGCGCCCTTGGATGGGGCGGGCTGTGCCAGGCACAGAGCTCCTGGCCACCAGACCCCATCTCACTCGCACCTCTGCCTTGCCACCAAACTGCCAGATTTGTTGGACCAGTGACGTGTTGCCCTGTGGATGGATGAGTCACCACTGGTCTCCTCCCAACCCTCTCATTGCCCCTGCCAGACACTGGCTTTCCCAGCCTCCCTTGCAGCAGGTGGTAGCCTCCTGACCTGGTTCTAACCAATGAGATATAAGCCTGCCGTCCTGCTCACGCTGCTACTGTAAGGTCAGGAGCTCTGGAGCAGTGGCAGCAACTTTGTGAACATGAAGCAACAGGACTGAAAGCCAAGGCACTGAGAGTGGCTGAACAGAGGGTAGAAGGGACCTGGGTCCACCTTGGGGAAGGAAGGAGCTAAAGCCGGGAACCAGCCTGCGTGATGAGGGGGCGGCGCTCTAGATCAGGAAGATGGAGAGGCTTTTGTATGCTTCCCAGATGAGTGACAAGCAAGCCAGGCTCCGTGAAGGAGGGAGACGCAAAGACCAAGATTGAAACCCCCTGCAACTGTCCGTCCCTTAGTCACACGGGGGACGGGGTTGAGGGAGGTCTGCTCTCCGGGAGGGGCTGTGGCCAGTGTGAGAGGGAGCTGGACACCCCAGAGGGAGGCAGAAAGCCCCCACGTCTGTCCAGGAGCCTCCACCTGGGGGCTGCCTAGGGCCCTGAGGAGGGCAGGGCACCCGGACCCCACGGAGGCCTGCGTCCACGCCCCGCCCTGTCCTGCTTTCTTCCCCACAAAGCCAGTGCCCCAGCAGCCGGGGAGCAAATGAAATATATCCAACATGTGTGGCCCGTGTGTGTTCATGTGTGTTCATGTGTTTTTCATGTGTGCCCGTGTGTGCATGTGTGCCCATGTGTGTTCATGTGTGCCCATGTGCCCATGTGTGCCCGTGTGTGCCCGTGTGTGCATGTGTGCCTGTGTGTGCCCGTGTGTGCCCATGTGTGCCCATGTGTGCATGTGTGCCCGTGTGTGCCCATGTGTGCATGTGTGCCCGTGTGTGCCCGTGTGTGCCCATGTGTGCCCATGTGTGCCCGTGTGTGCATGTGTGCCCGTGTGTGCCCGTGTGTGCCCATGTGTGCCCGTGTGTGCCCGTGTGTGCATGTGTGCCCGTGTGTGCCCGTGTGTGCATGTGTGCCCGTGTGTGCCCGTGTGTGCCCGTGACTCTCACATCGAACCTCCACTGACCCTGGGAGGTGTGACAGCTGCAGAGAGACAGAGTCGTGCCTTCTGATGGGCTCGGTGGGGAAAGTGCAGCTCTGAGCGCCTCGGTGACTCCCTGTGGCCAGGCGATAAGGGCTCCGCAATCAGAAGAGCCAGGTTTGAGTCCAGGCTTGGCCCTGGCTGGCTGTGTGACCTGGGGCAAGTGACTGGTCCTTTCTGATCCTCAGTAGCTTGCCAGCATCTCAGAGAAGACAGTGGTCTGTTGCAGAGGGCTGCAGAGGCCCGGGATGGTGTCCCCTAGTGCCACCACAGGAACAGTAGCCTGTACTGGGGTCACTGACCTGTGGGCCAAACATGTCCAGCACCTGAATGTGTGAGTTCCGTTCCAAGGGCACACAGCTGACTCCGTTCACTCACAGGCCGCCTCCTGGGGCAGTGGACAAGTGGGTCTGGCAGGCCCCGCAGCCCCCAAAGTGGAAAAAGTCCATCAGGGCCTGCTGCCCCCGATCTGCCCCTTCCATTTCAAGTGTGGTCCCTGGACCTGAAACATCACCTCCCAGGGACAGAATTGGAGGTCACTGTCCCAGGCCAGCTCAGAGCCCTCGAACCCGGCAGCCACAGTGAAGGAGATCGGGCCAGCGGGTGACCTCGGCCACAGTGAAGGAGAGCCGGCCAGCGGGTGACCTCGGCCACAGTGAAGGAGAGCCGGCCAGCGGGTGACCTTGCACATGGCAAGAGGAGCAGCAGGGCCACGCGGTGAGAACAGAGGTCCAGGCCACGGGCTGCCCCGCCCTGGACGCTCAGCAGAACAACCCGGAGCCTCCGACAGGGCGCCAGGCCCAGGGTGGGCTACCTGGTGGAGCAGGCTCCTCGGGAACCCCTGGAAGGAGCCCCTCAGGTGACTGTGGAGCAGCCCAGTAGCAACTTCTGCCCCGGGGAAGTGACAGGGCAGAGGAGCAAGGAACAGGGCAGGCCAGGGAAAGCCTCCAGAGGAGAAGGACCCAGGGCTGCGTCCCCCGCTGCCCCTGGGGAGGGAGGAGGGCCGAGGAGAGGGGGGGGAAGAGCAGGGGAGGGGGGGGCGAGCAGGACTGGGAGCGGGGCTGGGACACCCCCAGGTCTGGAGCCCCCTCGCCAGCATCCAAGGAGGGCGCTCGTGTGACTCCCAGCTGCAGACCTTCAGCACCCCTGTGACAGTGACCCGCTCCGTCCCGTCTGTCCTCTGCTGCATGTTTTTCTTTCAAATGAATCACCTTGTCTCTGTGCATCGTTAAACATGTCTATTTTGAAAGGAAGCCCCAGCGCCCACACACGGAGAAGAGAATCGCTGGCGGCAGGACACGCTCCTTCCTGGCAGCGGAGAGAGGCCACCTGCAGTGTCACATTGCTGAATCCCACGGCAGGACCCGAAGAGACGGCGGCCTGTCCCCACTGTGAGCCAGAGACCTGGCAATACAGGGACAAGCAGGTGTCGGCCAGTACCAAAGACCCTGGCCGCCAAGCTGGCCCAGCCCAAGAATAGCGAAGTCATTGGAAGAAGCAGCTTCTCCTGGTCCCGCGGGAGCATCCTGGGGTCCCTGCCAGCCTGGGGGCCAGCCCTGTCCTTCAGAGATGGGGAGGTGCGTTCCTAAAACCCAGAGTCACGTGCCCCTGAGAGTTCCCATCGGCCTTTGTGCCACAGGGTGGTCCCCTCCTGCCCCTTCTCTGGAGCCAGCGATCCCCAAGCTCTGGCCCAAGTAGGGCATCTTCAGAACGCACTGCTGCGGCCTCCGGGCCTCCCTCGGTGCCGGAGCGGCCTCTCTCCCTCCAGCACTCACCCCCTCGAGGGCCCTGGGACTCTGGCCAGAGGGAAGCCCTGAGAGCTGGGGCATCAGGCCAGCGGCCAGCTACCATTCAGGCAGCCGCAGGCTGAGGACTCAGTCCTTGAGCAAAGAGAGAGCGCACTGCCCAGGTCCAGAGCCGGGTCTGGCCAGGCCACCAATGGCAGGTCTCCCGTGGCGAATCCACATTCCAGACCACAGGCCGGGGCATGCCTGCTGGGCGGCCGGCCTGCATTCACTGCCAGGCAACCTCTGGGGTTGCATCCTAGAAGCCACACACCCACAGGGCTGCTGTCACCTCCTCTTCAGGGGACAACTCCTTCAGGTTACCCAGGAACAGCGGGGAGGGAGGAGCGCCAGGCTGCAGGTGGGGCTGCCTGGGCTTTAACCCAGCCCTGCCACCTTCCACCTGAGTGGCAGAGGAGGAAAGGCTGGACTCGATATGTCACCTGGTCACTCAGCAAGGACACAATCTACAAATGGTGGAAACAGAGTTAAGCACTTCCCACCGTGTGGGCACTCAGGACGCCGCATGGGGCATCTGGGCTTCTTATTTCTTCCTCCTCCCACTTCTCAGTGACGGGAGGAACTCTGCTGACCCTGAGGCTATGCTGGCCCCGCTCTGGCCTGGAGGTGAAATTTCCTAGTGCTGCTCTTATGCAGAGAGACATCTTCAAGTCAGCCTGCTCTCCCGCCCCTGCGCACTCTGGGATCTATGTTTTCCTCCGAGTGACCGGCGGGCACCAGGGAGGGCCTTGGTCTGCATTTCTTTCCTTGCCTGCAAGGCTGTGGGTCCCTGGGCAACTGTTTACTGTCTCTGTTTCTTTGTGGGTGAGCTCCGAGTTCAGCTCCTTGGATTGTTCCTCAAGTGGTCTCTAGGATGGTCCCTCAGGCTGACAGCTGGCAGGGCCACCCGAGGGCCTTCTGAGCAGGAAGGGAGGGGTCCGAAGCCGGGAAGCCGTGGAAGGCCTTCCCTCCACCTGCGCTTCTCCAGTGCCTGCCAGCCCGGGCGACGCTGTCTTGGGGTCAGGGAGCCTGCACCAGACAAACCACAGTGCCCCAAGACCCGGGACAAGGACAGGCGGGACCAAAGGAATTGCTTCTGTTCCTGAGCAGCAAGCAAGTCAGGCGCCAAGCCCGCCCGCCCCTCCCCGCGTCAGCGACGGCCCCCACCAGGCTGTCCTGGGAGGCCCTGCCCAGTCCATAGACCGGCAACCTGCGGTCCTGGTGACCAGTGCCTCCTCCCTGGACGCTTGGTGTCTGCGGTCTACATCAGAGAGAGCCCAGGACCTCCCTCTGGCCTCCGACTCACTTTGAATCCATCAAGGACCCCAAGCCTTCTCCACCACGGCCGCGTGGCTTCTGGCTACCACAGGGGGCGCTGCTGAGCATGGGGCTGGAACCCCAGTGGGTGGGATCCCTGCTGGGGCCTCAGAGTCTCCTGTCCTTGGACTCAGGCTCGTAGCCCTGGGGTGCCCCAGGACAGTCAGCAGAATGCCAAGTCACTTATCCATCCTGCACACGCCTGGGGCCCCACACCCCTCCTCTGGCCCTGCACGAAGCCCTTGGGCTCAGAGGCAGCCTTGACCTACTACACAGGGGTGGAGACGGAGCCTCAAAACTGATTTCTTCTAAGTCCCGGCCAGTTAGCAGCCAGGTCAGACCCAGTGCGGCCTCTGGGTGTCCTGTGCCGGGCTCTTGCTGCCTCTCTTCCAGGCCCCTCCTGCGGAGCCCTGCGGCCTCTGGCCAGCCCACTTCCCCTCTGCCCACATGCCCGCCTCTGCCGTCCACCCTGCCCTGTGCTGGGTCTCAGATGCAGAAGCTGTCCCCGCCCCACCTCAGAGCTCCCTCCTCTACAGTGGTCTTTGGGTCTTCCCAGGGGTCGCTGGTCACCAAAGCCCCTGCTCACTGTCACCCTCTTCCCAAGCTCACCCCTCACCCTCCTTCCCAGCAGTCCCCTATCCTGGCTGCTGCTTCCCTTCAGGACCCACCCAGGTCCCCACCCCCCTCTTGCACACCACCACCGGGTCACCTCCCCCCTCCCCTGGACCAAGCTCCCACCCCTGGCCTCCCTGCTGGATGCTGGTGGCTCCTCCCCCACACTGCCCAATGTCCCCTGGAGAGAGGAACGGCCTCCAGGGCAGGGCCACTGCTCTGGACCATTGCAGACCACCTCCAGCTGGCCACGCCCTGCTTCTCCTTGCGTGACACCAGGGTGAACCTCAGAACACCACAGCGCAGCCCCATGCGGCCAGGAGCCCTGTCTGGCCTGGGGCTCAGGGGACACTCAGCAGCCCTGGGAGAACCAGGGTTCTCCTGCCCACCCACGTGGCTGCGGAGGTGGCCACAGGGAAGCCAGGGACCCTGTTCAGTGGCCCCGCTGGCCCCGAGGGCTGGGGGAGACAGGAGGAAACTTCCCTCCTGGGGCGGAAGCAGCCGCAGGCCAGCCACACCCAGCCGGGGGGCCAGATCTAAATATAGAGGCAGGTGGTGAGAGGGCCAGCCTACTTCTCTGGTGACAGGAAGCGGCTGCTCTCTTCACCCCTGCCTGAGACAGGTCCCTCAGCCCCAGGGGAGATGAAGGTGTCGCTAGGAGTTCCGCCAGGCCCACGGGCCTCTGCACTCACAGACTGGTGGCCTTGGTCCTGGCTGGGACAGCTGGGAACCTGGCTCTGTAGGGTCCCCTCCAGCGAGTCCTCTCTGATCTTAGTTTTGAGAGAAAGGGGGATGGGCCAGATATGACAGTCCACGCAGGTGGGGCCTGAGTCAGGAGCCCGCTCCCAAGCCTCAGTGTCCCCGCCTGAGTCAGGTGGGTGACGGCAGGCGCCTCTCACAGATGGTGCAGGGAGAGGCTGCCAGGACGGCCAGCCCAGGGCAAGGGCTCTCTGGGTGTTGGCGGTGGCTTTGTGAGGTCTGAGGACAAGGGGACGCACAGTCCCTCACTGGAGAGTCACTAAGGATTTCAGGACGGGGCCAGGAGAGCATCACCCAAGTTCAGGGCCCTTCTGAGCACCCCTGGGGCTCAGGCTACACACCATGGCCGACTGAGCCATGGTGACCAGGACTCCTGTGGGAGGAGCCTGGGGATCTCTAGGACAGTGGCAGATTGCGCCTCCCAGGGCACCCCGCCCTCCTCCCCCTCGCCCACCTGCTCCCTCTTGGGGTCCTCGGGGGTTTCCACTTGAAGGCACCAGGGACGGACGGTGGAGAACAGAGGCCTGTGGGCTGCTCCGTCCCATGGCGGGTCCCACCCTCAACCCTCATCTGTGCACCCCAATGTGTTGTAGGTGGAAAATCGAAGCCCTGCGACGGCACAAGCTGGCTAACGGTGCCCACAGGGTGGTGCCCACAGAGCTGCCAACTCAGGAGTGCAGACCCAGCAGGAGGTGCAGCCCCAGTGGGCAGTGGCAGCAGGCATGTGCATGCATGGCCTTTTATTACTTGAAGAATTTTTAGAGAGAGAGAGAGAGCTTTGTGATAAACATGAGAAAAATCTCCTAACGCACCACAGGTGGCACGGGGTTAGGTTCCTGTGTCCTTCACTTTGGGAGGATGGATGCCACCCCGCCATGCAGCAGGCTCCCAGGAAACCCCCCCACCAGCTGAGCCCCTGTGTGCCTGCACAGGCCGGTGCCAGGAGAAGGGGGCAGAGGCACGTGCCCGCAGGGGCCACAGGAAGTGTCCCCTTAGGTTGGCCCCCTTCCTCTTGGCACAGGGAAGCCAGGTGTGGGGTGCCTTCTTCCTCCTCAAACACAGGGCGGGGGCCTTGCAGGGTTTGTCTGCAGACACCGAGGGATGGGGATCGGTGCATGGAAGAGCTCGCCAGGCCACACGGCCCTGTTACACCTTGCCACCGAGCCCCTCCAGTCCTCTGCTCCACAATCCCGCATCACACTGCCACCAGGGACAGTTCCCGTCGTTCCTGTCTCTCATGGCCTTGACCGGGCTGCAGAGCGAGGGCACGTTGTGGATCTGCCTTAGCCGGGCTCCTCTGGGGTACTCTGCGCTCCCGGGCTTCCCAAGGAGACCTTCCCCAAGGCCTGCACACTCCACCTTCCAGCGCAGGCCAAGGCTGCACCATGGCCACCGGCCACCGCCATCAACCCCAGCCACCGCCATCAACCCCGACCAGTCCCCGCTCCCCAAGGGAGACGCCGCCGCCTCCTCCTCCCCTCCCCTCACTCCCACCACTCTTTCTCCATTTCCTCCCTTTCCCTTTCAGTTTCTGTTCCTGTCTCTGCCTCTGGTCTCTCCATTTCTTCATATCTCTCTCTCTCTCTCTCTCTCTCTCTCTCCCTCTCCCTTCCCTCCCTCCCTCTCTGCTTTCTCCTTCCTCTTTGTTTTTCTCGGGGCATCTGGGCCCCTCCCTCCCTCCTCCATTCTGAAGGCCTTGGAGGCAAAACTCAAGAAAAGAAATGAAGAGCCCCAACAAGCCGGGGAGGTGCTCGGGAGAGGCAGAGGGAGCCCCGGGGAGGTGCTCGGGAGAGGCAGAGGGAGCCCCGGGGAGGTGCTCGGGAGAGGCAGAGGGAGCCCCGGGGAGGTGCTCGGGAGAGGCAGAGGGAGCCCCGGGGAGGTGCTCGGGAGAGGCAGAGGGAGCCCCGGGGAGGTGCTCGGGAGAGGCAGAGGGAGCCCTGGGGAGGTGTTCGGGAGAGGCAGAGGGAGCTCTGGGGAGGTGTTCGGGAGAGGCAGAGGGAGCCTCTGCAGGTGCCTGAGCTGAAGCCACCTTTAGGGAGGAGAGCAGCCAGCCCAGGAGATGTCCAGAGGCCCTGAGGCAGGGAAGAGCCCCAGAGGGCCGTGGAGAGCTGGGAAGCCAGAAGGAGAGGCCCCCACAAGCTGGGAAACCCCAGGCTTACTGGCTTGAAGGCAAAGTCTGTGATAAGTCACCATGAATCTCAGAGAACTTTCCAGCACCCCCCTGGGGGCCAGCCCCTGTGCTTGGCCTGGGCACTGATCTGGGAAGAAACTACAGTGCAAAGTATGACGGTCCCCAAAGCTTGGGCGCCTGTTTATTCAGTTCACTCCAGATGCACTTAATGGACACCCGCTGCCTGCCCAGCTATGCAGGATACCAGAACCATGCAGAGGCATGAGCAGTGCCTCCCCCTGGCCCACCTCGCAGGGGAGGGGGCTCATACGTGCACCTCAGCCACTGGTCCAGCGTGAAGCTTGTGGTGCCCACCACACCCAGGGCCAGCGCGGGCACCACTCAAGAGGACAGGCCTTGTTCCCAGCAGTTTCTAGAGCAGAGAGACAGGGGCTCTGGTGGCAGCTATGCCAGGGTGTAGCTGAGTGGTCCTGGCACGTCAGGCACCCACCTGAGCCGTGGTTTCCTCCTCCAGCCAGGGGCCACTGAGCGCCAGAGAGAAGGTCGCAGGCACTGGCTCTACCAGCCTCGAAGAGGGCTGCCCGGATCCCAGGCAGGCTGGGACCAGGGCACCCTTCCCCAGGGACAGGGTTTAGGCAGCTGGTGGAGGAGCAGTCTGTGCAGCAGCTGGATCCAGGCCTGTGTCCTCAAGTCACCGAGGGCAGCACCAGCCTGCTGGCCCAGGCCCAGGAGCCTGTCCCGGCCTCATCTGTGAAGCAAGGGGCTGGCGGTGGCTGCAGGAGGGCAGGTTCCCACCCAGGGCCCGGGAGGAAGGAAGCTTCCAGCCAGGCCTGGGGAGCCTTCCCAGGGACCCCAAGACTGCGGTGACACATTCCTGGTGGCCAACAGGGGGTGTGGGGGCCAGCAACGAGTGGGAAAGCACCGGCTGGCAGAGGGTTCAGTCCTGCTGGAACCGGTCATCTCTCTGGGCTCTCTTCCCAGATCCCTGGGAAAGCAGGGCCACACGTGTCCCTCACGTCACTTCCTGGCTGGGCCCCGGGTTCTGTAGCACTGCTTGATCCCCGCTGATCCCCGCCAAGCTGCGGTGCAGACCCTCTCGCCCTTCTCCCCACGCCCTTCTCCCCACGTCTGCAGCCGGCTCCTCTGCACGCGGTTCCGTCCCTGGGACGTGGTTCCGTTCAGCTGGAGCGGGTTTACCTTCAGCTGAGGCACAAGGCCCCAGGCTGGCTTTGTACAGAACTCCATCTCCAGGTTCTTAAAGATGGGGCCCAAATTTGTCTGAACATCAAGCCCCACAAAAGCCAGATGTGTCCCCTGCAGCAGGAGGACAACCCACAGCCAGGAGCTGACGGGGTGCAGTGCTCAGGGACACCTGCCGAGCAGCGAGCAGGTGGCAGGCTCTTCTCTAGGTCCTGGGCAGAGGGCAGAGGGCAGAGGGCAGCAAATGGCAGGCAGATGCCCGCCCCAAGCTTTGGCATCCATGGGGCCCAGCAGTGACGGACATATGAGTGGTATCACTGTATCAGGTAGGGGCACACGAGGGACGGCAGTGTGAGTGTGACGAGAGCCACAGAGGAGAGAGAAGGGAGCCTGCAGCAGGTGGGGGAGAGGAGTGCCCAGCTGGTGGGGACAGCACAGCCAGGAGGGCTCAGCACTGGCTGCGGCCCGTATCAGGCTGAATCAGTCATTCCAGCAAGGACAGTGCGCTCTGGCTTTGCCACCAGGACCCTGCACTGGGCAGGAGCTCAGTGGGGGATGATGGGACGAGGGGCTGGGCTCATCTGGAGGGGGAGGATGGGGCTGGTGGGGCTGTAAGGCAGCCCTCACCCCACAGCAGGACCCACTCTTGCCCAGTCTCGACTCCACCCACCCCGCAGGCTACTGTCCCCATTCCTGCCCAGGGTCCTTCTCCCTGAGGGGGTGGGGAGGAAGGAGGGCAGGGACAGGAGGGGTGAGGCAGATGGAGAGGGGTCATGTGCCCCCCCCCCACCTCCCCAGTCCAGAGCAGGCCGACCTTGAGCAGGCACCAGGTCCTAGTGGGGGTGACAGGCACGAGCAGGAGAGAGCAAAGCTGGGGGAAGGGGACCCCCCACAACGCTCTCCCAGGCTGGCAAGGGACATACATGGCCCCTGAAATGACAGGGAAACCATCCAGAGGCCGAGGTCCAGCTGGATCACAAACTGGGGGGAAGAATCAAGCAAGCGATGCCCCCCTGCCCCAGGGTGCTCCCCAGCCCCCGTGTGCCCCCCTGAGCAGGGCCGTGACCCTCTGGGGAGCCTGGCTACACTGACCAGCCATCCTGCCAGACATTCAGCCCACTGGACGCGAGTCCCGCCCCCTCCCAGGGGACAGGTCGGGAGGCACACTCCACTGGCTCCAGGAGCCCGGCACCAAGCAGGAAGAGCAAGCTGTGCTCCTGCTAAGGACACAACCTCCGCAGCCAGCGGGGCAGCTGGGCCTGGGGAGGAGGAACGCACCCACAGCACCTGACGCTGTGGGTCCCACCGCTGCCCCAGGAGAGGGAGCCGGCCAGTCCCTGAGCAGCAGGAGGGGACGGCGGGCTCAGGGGCCGGCGGGAAGGGCGGGAAGGGGCCCGCCCAGGGGGACTGTCCGCCCTGCCCACCCGGAGCCGACCGGGCAACCAGCTCCCCAAAGAACAACCGGGGTCCCTCCTCGGGGAGGGGCAGCGGGCAGGAGCCGGCGGAGGTGGAAACCTCAAGGCGGCGGCGGCGCTGTTCCCGGGAGGAAGTGAGAGCCACCCACTGCACGTGTGACCCTGCGTGCTGGGGGCTCCCGGGGGAGTGCCCAAACCCCAGAAATTTGCTTGTCCACAGCCTCCGCGGGTTTCCGGCTCGCAGGGCGGCGGGAGACCACGCGCCCCAGCTGGGCCTCTGCTCCCACCTCCTCCCGGCCCAGCGGGTCTCGCTCCAGGGGTGGACACAGGCTGTCGCCTCCCTGCCAGCTCTTCCAAGGTAGGTGGCCCCAGTGCGGCCCCGCCCACTGGCCCCGCCTGTCGCCCCCCCTTCACAGGCCCCACGGTGGCCACACCCACTTCTCCCACTGCCCCCTCCCGACTGTCACCCGCACACAGCAGGAACAAAGGGCAATCCTTAGGCTCAATGTACAGTCACTTGGGGGAAATACTTAGTGATTCTGAGACTATCAAGGGGAGCATCAGAGTCTGACCCAGGTGAGGAGCTTAAGAACAGAAATAGACTTTCCTGCAAGAAAAAAGGAGATTAACTTTGTTTTAGGGTCCAATGGAAAGGGGCACATCTTCTTTCCTGTAGACTAATCCAGAAGGTGGAAGCTAGGGGCCATCTGTGGAGCCCAAGTCCCCAAACAACATAATAGGCGAGAAATGGTGAGAATCCAGTCTTTAAGACAGTGTTTGAGCTGCTGGATCCAGCCACTCCTGATGCTAGATTTCAACTATGTGAACCAATCAAGTCCAACCAATCTCCAGAAAGAGAGCAAACCAATCAAAAGCCTTTCTATTGCAGATGACAGAAAGCCCAAGTCAGACTGCAATGGTGTGGAGAATGCCCCCCAAGACATTTATGTCCTAATTTCTGGAACTCGTGAATAAGTTACATGGCAAATGGGACTTTGCAAATGTGATTGAGGTTATGGACCTTAAAGAGTGTTCTGGGTCATGCTGGTGGGTGCCGGCATCTCCAGCTGGAGGCAGCAAGAGGGAGGCTGAGAATGGAGAGGTCTTTTCTGAAGGGCCATGTGGGAAGCATAAGAAGGAAAGTGGGCGGCCTGTAGGGACCATGACCTGCCGAGGCAATGGTTCTGTAAATGGATCCTTCCCCGGAGCTTGAGAGACACCCAAACTGCAGACCTGGTTGGAGCACGTCATGATGGAGTTCTACCTAACACTGTGACATAACAGAGTCTTGGTCATGATTTAGTCAGGACCAGTCCACCAGTCTAATGGAAAAAGATGACTGGCCCTCTCATAGGTGCACTTCAGGAACAGTTGGATCCAGCAGCCTCAACACTTCTCAGGACTTGATTTCTCTGCCTCCTCTATGGCTGCCTCCTATGCTGCTCCTTGCTCACCCTCCAGGAGGTGGTCCCAGCTGCTTCGGGCTGCAGGCTCCAGGTGAATGTCTGTGGAAAGAGCCTGTCCCGTTGTCTCTACAGGGCGGTGTGTCCATTCCTAAGCCAGTCTCTGAGGCTGGTAGCATGCAGTGTCCTTGTTCACCAGCTCAGGGTCACACACCTACTCCAGTGTAGAGCTGGACCCACGAGACTCGGGCTGGGAGCAAGGAGGATGGCTCCCAGGAGAAACCCGGGCACAGCGGTGGGAGCTCAGGCAGCGGCCTCGGGGACCACTGGTGGAGAGAGGCAGGTCAAGGCCCACCCTTAGTTTCTGGGGGCCGACGATTCACTCTGTAGGCCGCCTTGGGCAGAGGGACACCCATACCCTTGTCCCCAGCATCCCACAGATGAGTCAAAACTTCCAGAACCCTCCCAGCCTAGCGGAGCCCCACACAGCCTCCTGCAGAGGGCCATGTCCCCAAACTGCACTGCCGCGCACAGGAGCCGCGGGCTCCTTGGAGGCTGCTTCACTGGGAGGCAGAGCAAATAACTGTTATTTATACCACGGCCCAGGGGGCCACACAGCTCTGCGGCAAATATGGTCAAAATTGGAGCCTGCGGCCTGAAGGGGAGCGAAGCTGTCCCCCAGGACCCTGGAGGCAGCAGTGTGTCCACCCACAGCATTGTCGGGCCCTCCAGGAGACTCCAGGGCACCTTCTCACCCACTCTGCCAGCCTCTGCCCCTCCTGCCAGTCGAGGACCCCTTCCCCAGCAGGGCCCACGGGCCTTTCCTAGGCCGAGTCCAGGCCAGCCTGAGCCCGAGCTGGGTTCCCCAGCGCCCAGGCCATTCCCCTGAAGAGCCAGCCACGCGGGTCAGTGGGTGGCAGATGCTGCACTCGGAACCCACAGGTCACATGCCCTCTGGGTGCCAGACCCCGGGCGGGGGGAACAGCTCGGCTTCCAGGCAGGGTGAGGGGCCGTGGCACCCTCCCTGCGGCAGCTGCCGCAGCCTGCCGAGGTCTCCAGGCCAGTCCTGGAGGGAGGCGGAGGTTGGCAGCAGTGCAGCCTGGCTGACCACCTGGTGCTGTCCCAGGCCACCCACCCTCCTGGGCCCAGGTGCCCGGGCCCCCCGACGCTGCGCTTGGCCACAGGTCAGGAGGGAACGTGGATCTCCCAGTTACCCGAGAGGCACATTCCTGCTCCGGGTGCTCAGGCGGGAAAGCTCTGGGCCACCAAGTCCCCTCTCCCTGTCCCAGCTTGTGTCCCACCCACCTTCCAAACAAACTCCTGTCCCTGGCTCCTGGCCTGTCACCCACGTGTGCAGCGGCCACAGGCCCTGTGAGCAGTGAGTCGGCTCGCAGAATCCGGCCTCCTGCCCCGCAGTGGCCCCCGCCGCCTCCCTGCGCCCAGCCCCAGGCGGTGCCCCATGCCCGCTGGCCCTTCCGCCACAGTCCCCTCCAGCCAGGGGGCTCCTCCCCCCGCTCCCCTTGTCCAGCTCGCCCTCTGGCCTTCTTTCTAGGCCCACCCCCGCCCCCGGCAGGCACCCTGGGCACCCTCTACAAGTGACAAGCCCACTTGCTCCCCTCGCTCGCGCCCGCCTCCTCCCTGGCTCCCGTGCCCTGTGCCATGCAGGGCCGAGCTGCAAGGTCAGGTGCCCCTGGTGTGGCAGCCGTGTCCCTGGTCCTAGAGCAGCTCTGGCACGCTGTCCTTGCCCAGGGTGTGGCTCCTCGGCAGCCCAGGGTGCCCGGGGGCCTGGAGCTGACAGCACACTGATGCTCACCAGGGTCAGAGGTTGAGAAGGGCCACCTCCGCACCTGCCCGGCCCAATGCTCTCACACACTGTCCCCAGGCTAGCTCTGAAGGCGTGAGGCAATAGGGGACACTACCACCCCAGGAACGACCATGCTGACCCATCTGCAGGAGGGGCCCAGACCTCATGTCCCGAGTCCCCAGCCAGGGCGGAGAGGGTTCCAAACCCTGTCCCCGCTCCCGACTGCCTGGACCCCGCACTGAAGGCCCGTGTCACGCAGGAGGCCCAGGGGGAGGAATCAATTCTAAAAATGAAGTTTTAGGGAATAGTCTCTAGACCTCGGGTACATCTGAGCTAGGCCCCAAGACATTTTATAACCTTTGACTGTGTTCCTTTATTCTAGAAGGTTCCTTCTTGCATTTCTCTGCCGTCTGCACCCCAAGCTCAGCGGCTCTGAGGACAGCCGTCATGGCCAGCACTCTGAGGCTGGGCTCAGCTGGCCATGGGGCCCGGGGCCACAGCAGGCAAAGGGCCCCTGCACAGCTGACGCGCACCCCGCCCGCCCCGCCCGCCCAGGCCAGCACCGATTTCCCACGGGCTGACCTCCTCCTCCTGGTCTCTCACCACTGTCCCCCAGAGGCCTTCTGGAGGGGGCCTGCCACCCACCCGGCCACCATCCAGCCCTCAGCCTCCCACCAACTGGCCTCACCCACCTGCTGGCAGTGACTCTTCCCAGAGGCCACCTGGGTCTCCTCCTCTCGGGTGTCCTCTTCCCTCCGCCTGAAGCCCAGTGCCTGGGGGCAGGAGGGGCCCCTGGTTCCTTGCTGGATCCTTGCTGGCGGGAGGGGCGGATGCAGCTCAGGGAAGGCCCAGGGCTGTGACTCAGCAGGGGCACGAGGGAAGGGCAGGCTGAAGGCAGCTAGCTCCCACTTAGAACTTTCTGGAGATGTCCAGCTGCTGGGAAGAAATCTGGAGCAACAAATCCGACCCGACGGGCGGGATTAGAGGGGACTGCCCTTCAGACTGCAGGCCTCTGGGAGCCGCCAGGGCCCGACTGCCCATAGCATTTGCTCTTGGTCTTCATTGGTTTTGTAAGGACAGAGCCACACACGTTTGGGGTGCCCCTAGGAACAAAGACGAGAATACAGTGCCAAGTCCCCGCTCTCCAGGCCCTCTGCCCAGCCCACCCTGACTCCACGCGTCCCCTCACAGTCCTGTCCTGAGCTGAACCTGGGCAGGTGTGTGTCACGGAGGCCCCAGAAGCAGAGGCTGGGGAGTGGCAGCAGAGGCCTGGTGGGGGGCCGACCAGCTCTGTCGGCTCACACGGGGCTGGGGCTCCCAGTGTGGCCTGGGGATGCCCCATGGTTGACCCCGACTCCACCCACCTCCTCCCTGGCTCCTGTGGCCTCTGCCAAGCAGGGCCCATGTCCCCAGCCAGGGTGGGATGCAGGCCGTGCCTGACCTCCCTGCGTCCACCCCAGGATTCCAGCTGAGCGGGGACTTTGGGTGCAGATGGTGAGGAGGAGGGGGAGGAGCCGCGCCATTGAGGACAGAGGGTGGGAGTCGCAGTGCAGGGCCTGCAGACCTCCCCTCCCCAGTTTTGACGTGTTCTCTCGCAGAGTCCCCTTGTCCTCAGAGCTCTGGCTCGCTGGCTTCCGGATGCCTGCTTGGAGGGAGCTCCTGGTGGGCGGCAGCCACCTGCCCCAGCCCTAAGCAACTCTATCCGTCTACTTCCTTTACTTCTGACTCTGTGAATTTGATTATTCTGGACATTTCACACAAATGGAATCCTACCAGAGGCTTTGTGACCGGCTTCTCTCACTGGGCAAAGAGTCTCCAAGACTCATCGGCACGGGAGCAGCTATCAGTACTAAGTTCCTGTTCATGGATACATAATATTCCACCTGTGGCCCGCCACACTGAGTGTATCCCTTGGGTGGTTTCTGCTATGGGGATGTTAAGCACAGTGCAGCTCAGGACAGTGAAGTCCAGGTTGGGGATGGATGTGTTTTTATTTCTCGGGCGTGTGTTCTTAGGAGCAGAATTTCTGGGTCGTGTGCCAGTTCTGTGTCTAATCACTTAAAGCTCCGGACAGACGGTTTTCAGTTCTCTATCCCTGCCAGCAGTGGGTGAGGGCTCCTGTCTCTGTGTCATCCCCAGCGAGTGGGACTGACTGGTCCCAGCCATCCTGGTGGGTGTGAAGTGGCATCTTGTTCCTGTTTGCTTTGATTCTGCACTGTTAGTTTTATTCAGTTATTTGTACCAGGGATTGAACCCAGGGGTGCTTAACCACTGAGCCACACCCCTAGCCTTTTTAGTATTTTATTTAGAGACAGGGTCTTGCTGAGCTACTTAGGTCCTCGCTAAATTGCTGAGGCTGGCTTTGGACTTGCAATCCTCCTGCCTCAGCCTCCTGAGCTGCTGGGATTACAGATCTGCACCACCGCATCCGGCGAGTGTCACCTATTAAACCCAGTTTAAGTTAATAAAAATCAGCCCCATGCCAGGCTTGGGGAGAAATCTCAGAGCCACACAGAGGAGTGGGAAGGGGACAGAGCCCCATCCCCCCAAAATAGCTGCCCCAAGTGGATCAACAGAAAATCATCGTCACACTGAACTCTCAGAGCTCTGGAGGTGACCAGTGTGGACTCTGCAGTGATCCAGGGCAGGGGCTGTTTCACGGCTCAAGAAACCAGGGAAAGCAAAGGAAAAGCAGGCGGTGGGGGCACCTAAGAAAAGTCGGGGGAGCCAAACACAGTGGCTCATGGCAAGATGCCGGGGCCGGCCCTCCCCGGAGCTGGGTCCCTGCGGCAAAGGCAGGGCCACATCTAGGCTGGGTGGCCGGGACCTAGAGCTGCTCTGGGGGATGCCAGGCCCTTCTGGAGCTGCTGTAGCCATCTCTGGGTCTGGACAGATTTCGCAAGTCCAGCTGAGGTTAGAGCCAGAGAGCAGGGGACGGATGCCATGGGGGTGGCGCTGGTCCAGGGAGACCCCGATATCTCTAGAAGTGTGTCAGGGGGGGGAGATGGGGAGGATGCTGGTATCCAGGACTGATAAAGAGGGGACTTTCTCGGGACAGGGCAGGCTGGGCACAGCAGCAGGAACATAAGAGGGCTCGGGTCCATGCTTCTCCCTCCGTCAGGCCCTAGGTGCCCAGTTTGCTTTGTGTCCCAGGGGGCACCATGATGAGGAAACAGAGGGTCAGAGAAGGCAAGTGGCTTGCCAAGGTCACACAGCTGGTAAGGAAAGGAAGGCAGATTCAAACACAGGTCTGCTGATCCAAAGCCCCTGAGTGACTGTCCCTTGCCAGGGGACCACCTCATAGGCGAGGCTGGCTTTGCTGGGAGGGGTCCCTCTCCCTCCCCCTCCCCCTCCCTCCCTCCTCCCTCCCCTCCCCCTCCCCCCTCCTTCCGGCTTTCCATCTCCCCCGCCCCACCCTTCCTCCTTAACAGCCTTCCTCCCACTTCCCTCTGCCCAGGGCTTAATGGCAGGAGGGTCCTCTAGCCACGTCCATGGGGGAGTTGATCAAACACACCTGTACCTCAATGGCGGGTCCCTCTCCCCCAGCCTGGGGCTGGAGGCTGAGTGCAGTGAGGTGGGGGCTGCTGGGAGCCGGCGCTCACCCTCAGGCCGCAGCGCAGCTCCAGTGGGCAGCACCTGCTGCTCCCACGCTCCTTCCATGACAGACGTGTCCACGTGCATGCCCTTCCACAATGCTGTCCTCAGGGCCCCGGGGCCCTCCCCTGAGGACGTGCCACCAGTGGGGTGCCAGCAGCAGGCCGGGAGCGCACTGTTGGCACCGGCCCCGGCTGGGTCCCCGGCTGGGTCCCGCTCTCCGCCACTCGCTGTGTGGCCCGGGCAGGCTCCCCCACGACACTGGGCTCGGGCTGCCTCTCTGAGGCTCCTGTTCTGCTGCCTGAAGCCTGGACTCGGGATGGGGGACTGGGCCTGGCAGTGTCCCCTCCCTGGAGGCCGCAGAGCTCCCACTCCAGCTGGACAGCACTGTCCAGGGCAGGGATGGGCCGACCCGGGGCACACTGACCTGCCCCAGCTGGGCTCTGTGGTGGGGAGCCCTGGGCCCTCCAGGAGGGGGCGTCCCCCGGGGGGAGGAGGAGCAAGTGACAGCCAGACCCCCCCCATCCCAGTGACCGCAGCAGAGGGACATGGCTCAGAAAGGGAGCGTCAGAGCCTGAGGACATGGAGAGACACTCAGACAAGGAGTCCCCGAGGCTCTCTGAAGGTGACTTCAGGGCAGGGCTGGGGCGATGGGGGGGGGCGAGGGACACGGGAGGAGGGGGACCTGAGGCTGGCAGAGCCAGTTCCCGTGGGTCATGGAGGTGGGGCGAGGGGACAGCACAGGCCGCCCTGTGCTTTAAGATGGAGCAGGACACCAGAGACAGGAGCCTGGTGGCTGGAGGAGCAGCAGTGGCAGCCCCAGCTCAACCCAGGGGACAAAAGGGCACATGCAGGACACAGAAGCTGCCCGAGTGTGTGGTGACGTGGCCAACGGCCCACGCCGACTCCCAGTCCAGCTGCAGCTCTCAGCTGGTTAAGAACAGAGTGAGGCCCCGGGTCCCACTGCCCAGGACCCCCTCTGGCGGCCCAGCCCCCTCTGGCGGCCTAGCACTGTGTCCCACCACCCAGGACCCCCCGTGGCTGCCCAACGCCCCATCCGGCTGCTGACTCTGCACACTCGTGTTGGTCACTGCCTGTTTGGTCATCTTACTGGAACACACTGTGTCTAGTTGGGAGTCGCCCTGGGGCGTGCTTCATGACCTGGGGAAACACGGCGTTTCCAGTGTCTCTGGCAGACTTCCCTGGGCTGCTGCGGTGTGTGGCGCTCAGCCGGGCTGGCGTCCCCCATTGCTGGGCTCTGAGGTGCAGTCCACTGGTCCGCTGAGGCCCGGGAGTGGGCAGGCAGAGGCTGATAAGCAGGGTGGCCCTATCGGCCCCAGCGGGAGGCCCGGGAGGTATCTGCAGGGCCAGGTGCCAGCCTCGTGCATGCCCCGGGTGACACCCAGCGCCCTGTCACCCTCACTAGACAGCCCCAACCTGCTGCTTGGAGCCTGCTTGGTGTTTACATCTCCAGGGGACAGACAGGTGACTCAGCAGGAGCAGCAGCGGGGCGGGGGGGCACACACCCACTGGCTCTAGAGTGGGGAGACGGAAGACAGGGGGTGGCCCACCGGGTCCTAGGGAAGACCATGTGGCTTTGGGTCCAGGAGGCCACCAGTCCGCTCTCTGGACCCTGCCTTGATTTCCCCAGCTGTGGAGTGGGCACGGGCAGCCCCCACAGGACGCTGGGAAGGCTCAGGGATCACGGATGGGGATCCCCAAGCAGTGCTCGATGGACAGCGGTTTTCCTGAGTCCTGGGAGGCTGAGGACAGCGCAGGCCCAGGGATGAGGCTGAGGCAGAGGCTGTGTCTGACAAGGCCAAAGGTCCTGGTCCACCTGCGGGAACCACAGGGCCCAAGTGGCACTTTCTCACCTCCCCTCTGCTGCCTGCTCTGCTATTCCTGCTGGCTGTGGGGCTGGGGCTCCACCCAACACCACACAAGGCTCCACTGAGTGCCACCTGACTGGTCCTGTTGTCCTGTGACACCCTGGGGGTAGGGGACCACAGTTATTAACCCATTTACAGTTGAACTGACCATGGCTCAGCTCATCACCCAGGGGATCAGCTCTACCTAATCCGTGCAGGGAAGAAACCGAGGCTCAGACAGAGTGGGAACAAGGCACCCCCTCCCTGGCTGTTCCTCCTTCCTTCTGTTGCCTGGAACTTGGACACGATGGTTGGAGCTCCCGTGGCCATCTGGGTCCATGAGATGACTTTGAGGAAGGAAACGATGTTTTAAGATTGTACTTGGGAAGATAAGAGCCTGCGTTCCTGATGCCACACCGCTCTCACCCAAGCCCTGGGCTGTGCACCTCAGAATTCTTTCACATGACAAACAGATTAAAATCATTACTCTGGATTTTCTGTTATATGTCACTAAACCTAATTTTAAGAACCACACACCATGTGAGATTGTGTAGGTCCAGTCTTGGTTACGTGGGATTGTGAAAAGTGATAAGTGAAAAGGGGAACATTAGCTTTTGTAATAAAAAAGTCTAGGGTCCACCTTCAGGCAGAGTGGGATCAGGGAGCCCCATAGATGTCACCAAGACCCATCTCTGCTCTTATCCACTCCTGGCTCTACTGTCCCTTGGCAGGCTTCCTCTGGGCAGCCTCTTCCTATGCACAAATCCCTCCCCCAATAGCTCTGGGCTTATCTGTCCCCAGCTCGGCTTCCCCCAAGGGTTCCAGTGTAAGTCCCAGCCTGACTCACAACCCCGACTGGGGTGTGCAAACAGCCTTGAACCAGGGGCTGGGGCGATGGTCTTCACTGTGAGCAGGCGGGGTGGCCCACGAGCCTGCTGAACCTCTTGTCCTGAGAACCCCAGAGCTGCTGCCCGTGGAGGCGCTGGGCACTGGGCAGGCATCACCTAATCTGTACAGGAAAGAAACCCAGGTTCAGAGCAGGAAGGAGGGACGCCCTCCCCAGGCAGCGGGCAGGGTGACCAGGCCAGCAGCACAGAGGTGACCCGCTGTGTGGCTCCCACGCTGTGGCCAGCCCAGGCCCTTCATGGCTACCCCTGAGAGTGGCCGTGGAGAAGCCCTTTCTCCTCTCCAAGGAGAGGTTCCTGGCAGTGGGGGGGGACAGGAAGGCCACAGATGGGATGGCTCTCGGGACCCTGACCCTGTGTCCGCCCTTGCCCCTGCTGGGGTCTCACGTCCAGGCTGGTCCTGCTCCCCCAGGTGTCCTCCTTCAGCTTCCAGGGTAACAGCTAGAGGTGGCCCAGTGGGGGCGGCGACCCTAGCCACACTGCCACGGCTCCGCATCCCGAGCCTCACCACCTCCTGAGACACGAGGAGCCACCCCCAGTCACAGGCCTCAGGGCTCCCCTGCCCAGTCCAGCAGGGTGGCCGTGACCGTGGCCTCCCTGCGGCCCTGCTGCTGCACAAGCCCCACAAGCAGTGGTTTCCTGAGGGTAACTCGGGGCAGCAGGGCCAGAGAGGGTGGGGACCTGGGGGCATACAGCGCAGCAGGCCATTACATGGCAACCAGGGCTCAGGCCATAGGGACTCTCACCCCAAGCAAGCCCAGGCGGGGCAGGAACGGGGCGGAACCACCCGGGCCTGCACAGGGCCGCCAGGGTCAGGCCTGCCATCAGGTCCGGTCTCCCTGGGCCGTGGCAGTGCTCGCTCCCCTGGCCAGAAGGAAGAGGCTCCAGCAGGGCACAGGGGTCAGCGCCAGCCCTGCCCTGCCTTCTCCGCTCCCTCGGTGCCACCTGACAGGATCAGCTCCACCTCCCTCCTGCCACTCCGGCCTCAGACACATGGCTCTCGGGTAGCATGTAGCCAGGGAGGCTGGCCCTCGATGTGTCAGCCTCCACACACGCACATATGTGCACACCTGCAAGTGCTCACCGTGCCTGAGTGCGTCAGGGCGAAGGAGGAGATTCGTGAGGCGGTGTGGACGTGCGTGACCGTGCCTGCGTGTACCTCCCCCCCGGTGCACCAGGTGTGTGGCTGGCTGTGCTCCTGGCCCTAGCTCTGTGGGACCTGGGCCAGGCCGACAGGTCAGGGGCACACAGGGGAGGATGCCCTGCAGCCCACACCCACTCGACACCTGCTCTGTCAGGACTGTGCTGCTGCCAGGGACACATCGGAGGGCAGGACGTCCCTGCCCTCGGGAGGATGATCGTGGCCCCTTGCACTGCAAGGCTCAGGGCTTACCATGTTCTGGGTGGGGTCAGGGCCTCCCAGGTCCCCCTGCCCTTCACCTCTAGGGCAATGCCTCCACAGGCCTCCTGGGGCTGTGTAGGGACTTCACTCTTCTATGTCTCGGTCCCCAGCTGTCACCTGGGCTCTCGTGGGCAACTGAGACCATCCATGGAAAGTGCTTGTGAGTGCCTGGCGGTGGCCAGCCTGCGAACGTCAGCGGCTGGGGCCGGGTCTGCACTGGCGTCCTGTGGGCCTGCACCTCAGTTCAGCACAGGTGACCTCAGGAACCCTCTCTCCTGAGTCTGCCCGTCCAGGGTCCTTAGTACCGGAACCCAGAGGGTGTTTCCCAAGACCCGAGGCCGTCCTGAAGGCCTGTATCAGAGGCTGCCCCTGGCTGATAGGGACAGGAAATGCGGTAGCCGCGAGTGGCCCTCCCGATAACCCTGGCAGTGCCCACAACCCCCTCCGTGGCACCTCATGCCCTTATCTGCTCTGGGTTGGGAGGCCGTGGGTCCTCAGTGTGGGGGAAGGACAGCAAGGACCCTGGGGAGAAAAGCAAGCCTACAGACTCCACCTGACGTGGCCTCTGCAGGCCTCTGGACAGAGCCTGGGCCTGAACCACAGAGGGGCGATTCGCATGTCAGAGACGAACCAACTGGGAAAAGCCAAAGGGGGGCCCCAGGACCCCAGAAGCAGGTGGGGAAGGTCCACCCGACATCGTCCCCCCTCGGGGTGAACTTCTCTGATTTCCAAGCCCAGGGCCAATCAAGGGCGACCCTGCGGCACTGACGGTGGACTCCACTGTGCACCCACTCTCATCCCTCCCCCAGGTGGGTCGGCCAGCAGGTGGGCTTCAGGAGGCACCAAGGGCTCAGCGGTGGTGGCCACTCCTCACGCTGCCTAGGCCTCTGCTCCAGAGCCTCAAGGCTGCGCCTTCCAGCATGTGTCCAGACCTCTCCCCACTGGCAGCCAGGCACCCCCCACCCAGGGGGTGGTCCTAAATCCTCATTGGCACTTGCTGGACCTGTCCTGTCAGAATGCCTGCGGCCTGCTGGCCTTCAGACCAAGTCCACAGCCCCGCAGCCTATGTCAGCACCAGGTTCCCTGCTGAGCAGCGAACAAGGTCCAAGCTCCTGGTCCCTGCACCAGCAGGAGCGGGGCAAAGACAGGTGAGGACACAGACTAAGTGGAGCAGCTGACAGCGTGCTCAGCTGGTGAAGCTACAGGTTCCCGACAGAGGGGCCAGCAGGCAAAGGCCCTGGGGCAGGATCTGCCTGTGTGTCCAGGAACAGATTGGAACCCTGATGCTGGACGTGAGCGAGCGAGGGGCGGGCAGCAGGCGAGGCCAGGGCGGCCACTTCAAGGGCCATGGGGAGCATGGAGGGTTTGGGGCTGGGGGAGAGGAAAGCTCTGGACAGTGACATGAAACGCAGACAGTGAGGGGAGGTGGCGGGCCTGCAGCTGGAGAAGACTCCCGAGAGGCTCAGGAGGCAGAAACCCCGGATCTGCCACGTGAGGTGTGGTGGTGGGGAGGGCCGCGGGGGTGGTGTCTGGCCTGGCCACTGTGGCAGGTGAGGGGCAGCTGGAGCTGCACCTGTCCAGGGCTCAAGCCCTGCCTCAGCCGTGGCTCGGACCTGCCTCCTGTCGGGAGCAGCTGGGTGATCCTCATGTGGAGTGCCCTGCTGACCCTCTGTGCCTTCTGCTGTGACACTGCCCTGCCACCCTTCAGAGGCTTCCCACAAATCTCTGGGTCTCCCAACCACCCTGTGCCCAGGGAGCTGGGTGGCATGTCCGTGTACACACCCCACAGTGGGCCCAGCTCCAGCCTCATCACCTCCCTGAGCTCACCTCCTTCCACTGGCCTCCTGGTCCACGGACCCCCCCTCTGGGCCTCTGTGCCTGCTGTCCTCTGCCTGGAGCCCGCCCTTCTCCATCAGCCTCCCAGTATCTCCTTCGTAGGGCTGGTCACCATTGGGCTGACCCAGTGGCCTGTGTGCTCCTCACAGACCCTGATGGCAGGACCATGCTCTGCTCACCACCCTCCCCAGAACTCTGCCCACCGACCAGTGCACGTTTCTTGGAGGGAAGGAAGGAGCGAGCGGCTGCAGCGGGCAGGGTCCACGTCCTCCCCACTCCTGCTGCCTCCCGGCACTGCCACCCTGCTCCCTGGCTCTGAGTTCTGGGGATGCTCAGACATCCTCTCTAACCCCGGGCAGCATCCCTGGCAGCTCCCATAGGCACCCCCAGCTCAGGCCTCCTGTGCAGCCAGGATAGCAGTGCCCCGCCCACCCTACCTGCGGGGGACCTGCCTGGGCAGGGCTGCCTCTCCCCCAAGAAGGCGCTCTGGGGCCGTGTCCGTTCTGTCACCCTGATGCCCAGGCTGCAAGGGCCAGAGGCAGAGGCCACCCAGGGCCACTGGGCTTAAGAGAAAAATTACAGACCAACTCTTCTTACAGAGAACAAGTTTTATTTTTATAATCAGAACATTCTAATAAAAATACCATAACATTAGCTACCTTCACCTCTGTCTGGGCTTTCTCTACTCCAGGCGTGCCATGGGACACCGGCCACTCGGCTCCCTGAGGTAGGGCAAAGGCACAGCCCAGCTGCCTGCCTGCTGGGGGCCCCCCTCCGTGCTGGGAGCCCCTCACCCTCCAGTCCCGGGAGTTGCCACAGTGAACCAGAAGCCCCCACTGCGCCTCTTAGCAGCAGGAAGGGTGCGTTCCGGGCTGCGTGCAGCAGGTGATGACAGGAGAGCGGGCGCAGAACCTGCACTCAGAGCCTTGCAGGGGCCTCAGAGGGCTGGGCTGCCACCGTCCTGTCCCACAGCAGCTGGCGCGCACTCCCAGCGGGAGGAGCAGGTCCCAGGGAGACACGCGGCAACAACGTGGTGACAGACACCTGAGAACTCACCAGGTGGCCAGACACACTTCACCAGCCCAGTAGGCAGTGGACAGTTGCCCAGGAGGGCCCTCTCGTCCCATGATGCCTGCCTTCCGAGGGCCAGACTGGCCGGCGGCAGACACTGTATCACAGAAATACTGTCATCGTCTCTGGGTGGAGCCATCAACAAAAACAAGTCTCTCAGTCAAAATTAGGTTCTGGGTTCTTGGTGGCAGCAGTGTCTGTTGAAAAAATAGACTGAAATTCTGGAATCGCTCAGTAGCAAACAAAGAACAGGAAAAGGCGCAGTGCGTCCACTGAAAGGGACGTCGCTGGCACCTGGGGGGACCCGGCGGCCCACTCAGGAAGCGGCTTCGAGAAGGAGGGCGGTCCCCACACAGCAGCCGGCCACAGTCCTGGGTTCTCCCTGCCAGGTCTCCCTGAGAAGGCACCTCGGTGGAAAGGGTGTCGGCGTGGCCCGCGGCACCGGGAGTGTGGGGGGCAGCCAGGGGCGAGGGGCCTGCACTCGCCTCTTCAGACAGCCACTTGGGTCACTCCGTCCTGAAGTCCCCCTCAAGGCACGATGGGACCTAGACCTGAAGAGACGCCGCCTGGACGTGCCAGGGGGTCTTGGAGGCACAGGTGCTGGTGGTGCCCAGAGCTTGGCCGGCCACTGGCCCGAATGTGTCTGCTGGGTGGGCAACGTCACCGCAGTCCCTGCAGCAGGGACGGCCCTCACTGCATCCTGTCAGGCTGCAGCTGCGGTGCTTGGTACTGCACAAAAGCAGCCCCCGCGGGGGCCGTGGCTGACAGGGCCTGTGGCATGGCGGCTGGGTAGCCGTAGCCCACGAAGCTGGCGGCTGTGGCGGGCGAGGCGGCATATGGGTACTGGTCGTAGGTGGCTGGTGGGTACTGGGTGTAGGCCGGGCTGGCAGGCGTGTACTCGATGTAGGGCGAGGACAGCGATGGGACAGGCGTGGCCGGGATCACCACGCTGGGCTGCACGATGGCTTGTGGGTAGATGTAGTGGGGGGTCAGCCTGTGGGCCAAGCAGAGAGTCAGGGCCAGCAGGCAGAGTGGGGAGACGCAGGGCCCAGGTGGAGCAGGACGCAGTGGGCCCCTCCCCAGCTTCTTCCTCATCCCCCAGCGGCACCATCGGCACCAGCAACCCCTACCCAGTCTGTGTGCCCACACGCCCGCCACCTGCAGGGGGCCTGACAGCGCCCATGGCTCCTGCTCCCAGGGAGGCCTTCCCGGCTGAGCCACCCCACGCCCCACCTGCCTCCCCCAGGACCCCTGCGTGATGTTTAGAATGGCAGAAGAGACGCCAGGCAGCCCTGGCAGCAAGCCTGGAGCAAACCCAGCCCACGCCCTGCCCAGGGCACCCTCACAGGCTGCTTGTCCTGCCTGTCCCCAGCTCAGTGCCACTCATACCCCGCTGGCACTGGCCAAGGTGGGAGTAAGGAGCACCTGCTGAGGGTGCACAGCAGGTGGAGAAAGAGGCAGAAGGACTGCGACTGTGAGGGGACGGGGAGACCCGGGGCACGGCCACCTGGCGATCCCACAGGCAGCAGGGCAAAACCCGCCACAGGTGGCAAGCCACAAAGTGCTCCTCACCCAGGAGCAGTTGACCCTCGTCTTGTTAGGAGGGGAAGAGAATGGGCGGCCACATACCAGGCTGCCGCGCAGGAGCGCTGGAGACATCACCCTGTGTCCTGGGCACAGGGCCCCAGCCCTCCATGGGAGGGAAAGTCCTGGTGCCAGGGGGAAATGGCAGCCCAGGGCCAGCAGGAGGGGGCGGGGGGCAGACAGAGGGCGCTGCCCTGGTGGGTGCGGCTCTGCCCAGCTTCTGTGCGTACCTGGGCCTCACGGCCTGTGCAGCAGCAGCAGTGCCCACAGAGCACCACTGCAAGACACTCTGAGTGTCAGGCGCAGAACGACCACGTCAAGGCGAGACGTGGCCACCACGACACCAGTGCTCCTCCACTTGTGAATTACCCAGGGCAAAGTGCTCCCGGTGGAGCCCCCACCCCCGGACCAACTCAGAAATATGCCACCATGAGAAGGCCACGCAGATGCGTTGGGCCAAACAGAGCTGGCAGCCTGGGAAGGCACTACGGCAGCCCCAGGGTGCTACATGGAAAACCCGGGTTACCGGAGGGGACAGAGCAGTTTCTAAGATCCCTCCAGAGCACACACTGCACTGCTGAGGTCGGTCAGCAGCACACCTGTGATGCTGTTTATGCAGAACATCTCCAGGTGTCCCAGACAAGGCCAAGTGCACACCGATGCTGTGCAGGGGCGCACGCCACTCCTGACTCCCCTGCTGAGCAGGGTGGACACAGGACAGATGAGGGAGGCTGGGGGCATGTGGGTTCCAACTCTTACCGGTGGCCACACCTGTGATTCCTGTCACTCAGAGGCTGAGGCAGGAAGATCACAAGCCCAAGGCCAGCCTCAGCAACTTAGCAAGGCCCTGTCTCAAAAATAAGAAGGGCTGGAATGTGGCTCACCAGTCAAGCGCCCCAGAATTTAATCTCTGGTGCGGAAAAAAAAAAAAGAAAAGAAAGAAACAAAAGAAAGAAAGGTTAGGAGGAAGGAAGAGCCCCAGCACCCACCCCCTCAGGACTGGCTAAAGGAGGTGTGATCTGCAGCAGTGACGGGCCCCATGTAGGACAGCCTTGGAGGGCCACCCTAAGCGAGGAAAGCTGCATGCCCAGGACACATCTCCCATGGGTCCATGTGCATGAACGGCTCAGGAGGCCAATCAGACAAGAGCTGGGGAGCAGGGAACCGGGAGAGGGGCTCCAGCAGCCTCCTCTGGGGGCTGAGACTTCTGCAGCAGACAGTGGTAGTAGCCACACAGCTCTGTGGACACTTGCCACCGCACTGGTCAAGACAGTGGGGTCCAGAGCATGTCCCTTTTGCCACAGTGAGGTTATGCAGGCCAGGGGCAACCCGAGGTAGGGAGGGGTGTCCAGTGAGGGTACATGCATGGCAGGGGAGCGCAACAGAGCAGGGAACCATGCCAGGGCTCAGGGCCCACATGCCCCCATGCCTGAGGGACCCCAGCTCCTGTCGGGAGGTCCCTATGCCACAGCATGCTCAGAGATGCTAACTGCCTTCCCCCAGAGGCTGCAATGACACACACAGATAGCAGGCAGCACCCTGGGCCCTGCACAGAAGACATTCTGCAGCCACTGTCTGGAGGCCAGGCAGCCTCTGCCAGGGCCCCACAGAGGTGCCTGCCCGCCCTCACCTCACCCGGCTCCTCGGCTCCTCTGCGGTCCAACCCTGCCTCTACCAAGAGAACTCAAGCCTTGAATGGCTGAGGCCTGAGTTCTGATCCTGAGGCAGGCTGACACCTTCCCACACACCTGCCTGGACCAGCGGAACACAGGACCCTGTCCTCGAGGGCTTCGGTTCCAGGGTGGGGAGAACAAAGCACATCAGCCAGAAGCCAGAGCGTCTGAGGAACTGAGAGGGCAGAGGGCTGGGAGGCGGCAAGCTGCAGAGACAGGAAGCCCCTCCAAGGTGGGAAGACCACACTGAGACCTGAGGACAAGAAGCTGGCCACAGAGGACAGTAGAGAGGAGTCTAAGGCAGGGGCAAGTGTGAGCACTGGAGGGGCTGGACAAGAACACTAGGCCACCCTTCATGCACATGCCCCCCACGGCCCTGACCCCCAGATCCTTGCTGTGCCAAGCACGCCTGTCCCCCTATGCATATGTAGCCCTCCCTGGGAGGGAGTGCCCGCAGGCCCTTCCCACCCTGGCCTTCACCAGAGGCCTGCTGCTGTCTCCCTGCACTGCCCCTGCTCCCTAGATGACCCCCGGCAGGAATCAAAAGCTCTTTTTTTTTGGAAGGGCGGGGTAAGCCTGTGGGAGGCAGGGTCCCAGCTGGGAGTAGAGAGACCGCAGAGAGACAGGGCAGCCATGCTGACACTGCACCAGCTGCCCTGCAGTCCTGGTGCCCACCTGCTCTAGAACCCTTGGAAACACTCCTCCCTGAGCTTAGACCTCCTCCAAACATAGGCAGAGCACCTGGCCACAGGCCCTGAGTCACACAGGGGTGGACCTCCTGCAGACTGCAGTCAGATGGGCAGGACCTGCCAAGGTGGCCCAGGTCCTGGTCCCCAGCCACGTGCCAGCAATGCCACTCAGAACAGGGCCAACTGCTGAGAGCCAGGCTTCAGCACTCACAGGCCACTGGCCCCACCACCTCTACCGAGGCCTAGTGCCATCCAAGGGGATCTGCCTCCACATCCCTGGCTCCCAGGGACACCCTGCATCTGTGTGTCTTCGACTGTGCCTCCTGGGACAGCTCAGGTCAGCCCCACCAACACGAGGAGCCCAAGGCCTTATATTTCATCCTCAAAGCCCAGAACAGGTGCAGTTCTGCCCCATTTGTTGAGAGAAAAAGATGCTCAGAGGCCCAAACCACACAACAAAGGAGGGACAGAGTGAAGTCTACCCACTGCCCACCTGCTGCACAGCACCTGTGCCCTGAAGACTGGTGGGCCCAGGCCTGGGTCAAAACAAAAGGAAGGAATGGGAGGGGGCCCAACTGTGCCGTGCCAGGAGCCCAGGCCAGGGAGGCTGAGGGTGAGGACCGTGAGGCCTGGGCAGCGACAGGGCTCCCGCAGTCTCTCTCCTGGCCGGCCTGGCTCTGTCCGCAGGCGAGTCGCCGGCCACCTCCATGATGCAGAATGGTCTCACAAGCCCCATCGTGGCTAGCTATGGGGCCACAGACTGCACGAGGGCAGTGGCCCCCAACCAGGAGAAATGGCAGGGTCTGGAACAACTCTGGTTGTCACAGCTGGGGTGGGGACAGTTGCCAGAACACTGCTAACATCCTACAATGCCCAGGACAGTCCCCACAGCACAGAACTCTCCAGCCCCAAATGTCACTAGTGCAGAGGTCGAAAGCTCTGCCTCACGTACCAGAAACTACCATGCCACAGGCAGCACGAGGCATTGTCAATGCTGCTGCAGTCACAGATGCCTGAGCCAGAGGCTGGAGAAGGCAGGTGGGGTGACGAGGCGGGGCATGTGCACAGACAGGAGCACATGCATACAGACAAGAAGCCACCAGTCAGGAGACGGCAGCCGGCAACATCGACATGGAGGGCAGCCTTGGCCCTGGGGCCTGCATGTCAGAGGCCAAGTCCTGCCTGGTGCAGGGGAACCCACTCACACCCTGACCCAGGTTCAGGAGGGCCCGGGTGCCACAGCCTCCTGTGCCTGGCCCTCACGTGCAGGGAAGGGCATAGGCCTGGGGCACAAGCCGTCCTGCCACCAAACCTCAGCAACTCCATGTACAGGCCTGTCCTCCCAGGGCCTGCAGGCCATGATGGCCTCGTCACCTTCCTGCCCCAGGGAAGGTCCCATCCGACTACCACGCCTCTCCCTGACTGCTGCAACCCCCCCACCCACCAGGAGCCCTTGCTTCCACCCTCACTACCCCTCCTCCTCCACCTCTCCAGCCAGGCCCCCACCACCACCTCCCCAACTGCCAGCGAAGCAGCTGTCTAGAAGACCTCCAGACCTCGTCACCCCCAGGAGCAGAATCAACCCAAACTACCCCTGAATAGGCCCCAACCCCTCTCTCCAACTCATCTTCCCTTACTGCCTGCTCCCTCCACAAGCACACTCCCACTACCCTGGGCTCTTCCTGTCCCCAGACCTGGTCCACTTCTTCCTCCCACCCCAGGGCTTTGGCACCTGCTGCTTCTCCACCTGCTGGTTCTTTCCACAGTTCAAAGCTCACCTTTCAGGGTCCTCCCTGACCCCCAACTTTAGTTTTCTTCTGACAATCTGAAGCCACTCAAATGGCCATGGGCATCACATGTCCCAAGAGGATGAGACTTCTGCCTTGACCACTGTGCCCCAAGTGCCCAGCACAGCATGTCCCAAGTACTGAGCATCTGGGGCAGAACCAACTTGCAGGCCCCTGGGTAGCAAAGAGCCTCCCCGGGTTGTTAGCTGCTTCCCGGGCCAGAAGTTCCAGCCCAAGATGACAGAGAAAGCCTTTAGCCTCCAAGAGCTGCGGCCAGCAGGTGGGGTGGGGGCGGCAAGGCTCTGCTCGGCAGGTCCAGAGGGGAGGAGGGGCCCACCAGCTTCACTCTGCCCGTCAAGTGCCCACCCAGCATCACACACCCTCACTGCTGCCTCCACGAGAGGCCAGCCCACAGGGATGCATGAGGATTTACTGCTGGGTGTGCCCCAGACCTAGGCAGAATCAACGACCCCGTCCTCTGGCTGAAGAAGGCTGGATGGACCAGGCCTTTCCTCTTCCTCAAGATCAGCCTCAGGCTCAGAGTGGCTGCCAGCAAGCCCTGGAGGGAGCAGCAGACCAGCGGCCAGGGCAGCCAGGCTCCATGCAGGGAACCCAAAGGTCAGGTGGCCCAGGCCCACAGGGAGGCTCCTGCATGGTCTTCCAGGGACAGGCTCCCACTGCCACCTCAGGGTGCTCTCCACAGGGCACAGAACTTGCTACCGCAGACTGTTCCCAGCCAGGACACCATGTCAAAGGCAGGAGACACCACCGTCCCCTTCCTTCCTGGCTTCTGGAGGTTCCTGTCCTGGAACCCTGTGGCCCTGAGTCCTGCCCTCTCAGGAAACCTGTCCCTTCACCACATGTGCAAGATGTCAGCAGTGTGTCCCAGAAGATCAGTCCCATACTTTTGCAGGCAGGAGAAGTGGGCACCCCTGGGCAGGTGACATGGGCAGGACCAGCTCAGGTGCCCAGATGAGACAGGAGTTGGTCCACATAAGTCCACGGCCCATGGACAGGGCCCTCGCTAGCAGGTGGGTGGGGGAAGGACAGCCTGGGTTCTCCACCTCCCTAGTACCAGAACAGCACCAGGCCAAGTCTGGGGGGCCCTACTTGGGCTCTGGGATGGACAGAGGAGCTGCAGCTAAGGAGGGGACAACTAGTTCTGTCTCTACCTCCCGCTGAGGCAACAGGCCCATGTCTCCACTGAGCTCCCACCTCACCAAAAGCACCCTGCAAACTCAGCCCATGGAGACCAGGGTCCCGAGCAAGAGCCACAGGTCCAGACTCTGGCTATGCCAGTGAAGCCCCAAGGACAATCCTCAATCCTCTGGCCACGGCTGCCAGAGCACAGTGGGCTCTTTCCTGGATCCTAGCTGCCCCTCAGGGGAGGACGTGCGACTCTGAGCAGTGGTCTCTGGGAACCCAGTGGGCAAGGGCATTGTGAGCAACAGTCAGTGCAGATGGTGCCCAAGAGACAGGCAGGGGCCCCGCCACACTCAAAGCAAAACTCTCAGCGAAAAATAACTGGCCGTGGCCCAGGAGGGCTCATTTCCTGCACACGAAGCCACCTCTGAAAATAAAAACGAAATGGCAAATGAGCCCATTTCACTTTTTCTGCTTCTGGGGCCTTGTCCCACCAGGCTAGGGACAAGGTGGCAGCAGCCAGAGCGGCACCTCCAGGCCTGGCAGGGGGTGCCTTCTGTGCAGACTCCTGGCAGGCAAGAAACCAGGCCAGGGTCATGGGACGCTCGGGTTCTCTGGGGTCCCACAGAGAGGCCAGGCAAGCTGGGAAGGCAGCTGTGGTAGATCCGTGCCCTCTGCACGACACCAGGCTCTGGACAGCAGCTCCACCTGACCCTGGCCACGTCCCACCGCTGCTCATCCCAGATGCCCCGCCATGGTCCCCGTCATCAAAGCCAGTCCAACATTCTTCCACTTGCTCTGGAAGCTTCTACCTTTCAAACACATATTTCAGAATCCCACCATTTCTCCCCACGGCCAGTGTTCCCAGGGGCACCACTGTCTCATGACCAGATGACTGGGCTGTCCCCAACAGCCTCCACCTGGGCCCTCAGCAGTCCAGACCCAACCCAGCAGACAGAGGCTGCTTTAAACACAAACATAAGTCCACTTGCCCTCCTTGCTCGGCACCTGCGAGGACCAGGCCACCCAGTGTGGTCCCAGTGCCCTGGGCCTGTCATTACAGCCCCACACAAGCTGAGGCCACCCCGACCCCCACTTGCCTGACACCTCTGCCTCCACAGCCTGGCTGCCTCTTGCCCCACAGAGGCCAACCTGTCTCCACTCAGACAGGCTAAGACGTATGTACCTCCTGGGGGCGCTGTAACTACAAGCTGAGACAGGGTCTCTCTCAGCAAACCCCTACAAGATGAGCTAACCAGTGAGCACACAGCCCCTGGCCAGCACACAAGGGGACACGAGAGGAGCACACTGCAGGCTCCCAGCATGCCTGCCCAGCATGAGTGGGGATGCTGAGCCTACCTGAGGACCAGGTGGGAAGCCAGGGTCACAGCCACGTGGCTCCAGAGGGAACAGGAAGCAGTGTTGTTCCTCCACAGCACCATGAGGGTCCGGGCTGGCCCACCTAGTGCCGCTCCCTGCTCTGGACAGCATGGTGGCTGCCTGTGGCCAGGCCTCTCCCATGGGACCAAGGCCTGGGCCCCTTGCCTGAGGCTTCCGGAAGAGGCTCCCCAGCCCTAGCATGGCCGCAGGGCGGGCGAGGAACTCAGCCTTGGCGAGGAACCCGAGAACGCCTGCAGGCTGGCTTCTGTCAGCAGCTGAGGACAAACAACAGGTGCGCAGGGCCGCCCGTGGGGAGGGCCAGGTGCAGCCTACGCCTTGCTCCAGACAAGATGCCAACAGGAAGCAACAGTGCGGGCAGCGACCAGACACCCCAACAGACACCCCAAGGGAAAATCGTGAGGGCCAGGCCCCCATGGCCTGATGGCTCTGAGCCGAGCCCACCCCACCCGTGGGCCTGCTGCCCACACACCTCTCCCCCGCCTGGAGCACTCCGCGGCAACCTCCTCACCACCTCACCCCTCCCCAGCAGGCCTTCCCCAGCAGACCATGAAAAGCCACCTACACACCCTGCCGTCACCTGCAACCCCGTCCTGGCCTTATTTTTCATTTTGAATTATGAAATCATAAGACTCCTCAGAAATTTAAAGGTGCAAAGGGGGCCCATGTTCCCTCCCCAGGATGGCATCCACATAAGCAAATGCACTTTCCCATGCAGGAAACTGCACAGGGCTGGGACCTGGACACCAGGCCCAGGTTGGACTTCCCCAAGTTTGGCACGTGCTGTTTTTGCAGATCTCATATCTGACACGCAGAGGTCCGCCTAGCCAGCTGCGCTCACCACGCAGGCTGCTCGCTCCCACAGAGGCACACAGCCGCTTCCTGTCCAACTGTGCTCACCACCAGCCCTGGCCACGCCAGCAGAGATAGACAGACGTGGGCACCTGAGATCCAGCAGGGACCAGGCCTTCCTGCACAGCAGGTACCCGCACGTACCGAGTGTGCAGATGGTTCTAGAGCAGCTCTTTCTGTTCTCTCCATCCCCATTTGTGCTCTGCTCAGGCCCTCGGCTGGGTGATGGTGAGGGCCACATGTCTCCACCTGGGCACTAGGCACCCTCCTGTGGAGGAGGCAGGGGTCACCAAAGTGACAGGTTCAGTGGGGAGGCACATGCCAGGGACTCTACACAGGCCAACAGTCTGGCTCATTCATTCAAGAGCTGCCACATGACCAGGAGGTGTGGAGCTGGGGAGGGAGCTCAGATCCCTGTCTCGGGCTAACCCTGGTGGTGAGCCCCAGAAGTCTCCCATGGCTCCAAGCTGCTTCACAGCGGCAGACAGGTCAACAGACCTCGCTGCAGGCTGTTTGAGACAATGTGGGGCAAATCCCAGGCTTCCTGGGGCCAGGCCCTGATCAATGAGCTCTGCACATGGGTGCTAGCTAAGTCCTCAAGTAATCCCACTGAGTTGGCACTGTCACTGTCCCCACTACCCTAATAGGGAGGAGCCTGAGAACTGAACTGGGCCTGGCCTTCAGCTGGGGCAGTCCTGCAAGCTCTAACTCCAACACAGGTTATGCCTTATGCTCAACAGCCCCAAGACCCTGCACTGTCATCACAGACCCCTAGGGCTTGGCTCTCCACCTGGTATGCAGCAAAGGTCTCAGTGAATGGATGTCAAGTTGACAGCAAGGTCCTCTTAAGAACAGGGAAGGCGACCTGCAGAGAAGCAGCTGGCCCTTCTAAAATAGCCCCAGGAGAGGTTCCAAATCCAGCCAGGCCTGGCATAAACCTCAGCCCCTGATATGCCTTTGGTCTTGAGTACACAGATAGCCCTTCAGGCCAGGCTAGTGCTCTGCCTGCACACATGATCCCAAACTCTCCACCTCCTTTCCTGCCTGCAGGCCACTGAATGTCCTACCAGCCCCAAAAGACCCTGGGTGGGTCGTCTGCTGCAGTGTGCCTCCTCTTGTGACCTCGCCCAGACCTAGGGGCTGGCACGAGCCACCTGCCACCTATCCCAGGCAGCTCTTCCATGTGTTGGGGCTTGGCCTCTACACAGTTACACAGCAGGATCACACAGGGTGTTAAGTCCCAAGAGGACCCCTTCAAATTAAAACAGCAGCCTAAAAGGGGACCCAGGCAAACAATCAAGCACAGAAGTTCTTTGGGGATGCTCTCTAATCACAGCAAGTCCTTCTTGGCTCCCTGGGTCCCTGTAGGACCAGGCAGGCAATAGAGCGGCAGTGCTCAGCCTAAAAGTGGGTGGTGGAATCTTCAGAGCTGTCACAGGCTCAGGACTGGGGCCAGAAAAGTCTGGGAGAAGTTCAGCCAGGCATTTGCAGACTCTGACTACCCTGGATCCGGGTCCCATGGTGCCTGAGGCCATTGCAGGCCACCCCATTGCCAGCCCCAAGCAACAAAACTGACTGCTGAGTCAGGCCCAGCTCTGCCCGGGGGCCCAACTGTTTGCAAAAACAAAGGGGACGCTGACAGCCCAACTCTCCAGCCTGGCCAGGGGCATGCAACAACTGGAGCTCACAGCTGACCCCACACCAGTTCTGCAGCCATATCACCGGGGCTTCCCGGCTGCTGGGCTTGGGTCTTGGCAGTGCCTAGAGGAGGCAGCACACTCCCAGCATCTACACTCACTGGACAAGAAGATCCATGTGGGTCTCCATCCCTTGGCAACCTCCAAATAGAGTGAGGCCTCTGCCCCGTCACAAGATTAAATGGCCAGTCCCGCGGTCTAGACACATAACAGTGCTGCCTGAAGCTGCGTGCATGAGGCAGTGAGACTCGTGGCAGAGCCTCTAACTCCCTAGACAGGTGGCACCCACAGGCTCAAGATGGCAAGGGGAAAAGTTAGGGTGCCCTTCCTACTCCCACAAGAGAGCAACCAAAGAGAGTGGGTTCCAGAGCCAGCCACCTGGATAAAACCTCATCCCGGATACTTGTCATGTTGCCCCCTGGACAGGTTGCTATCCTTTCTTTAACTTGTCTCTGCCTCAGTATCCCCCATCTATAAAATGAGGACAATACCAGCTATGACCCCAGAAGTTTGTGTGGGGAGTGTGCTGTGTTTAAAGGGCACTATTCCCACTTCCCAGATGAGAAAACTGAAAAGAATGCTACTGGCCAAGCTGGACCCTGGTAAGCAGTGGCCCTGACTTGAACCTAGGTCTGTGGGCTCCAGAGGCTGAGTGCTGACAGTTCCTAGGGTCCCACAGGCAGCTGAAAGGATAAGCAGAGCCCAGGCCTTGGGGGAAGGCCCTGCCCAATGTTGGCAGGAGCCGGCAGGTGCTAAGTCACACATCCTCCTCTCTGAGCAGTGAAGTCACACCTGGACCACAGTAGGCCAAGTGAAAGCCAAGACGGCCCTCCCTGTGTGGCCTCAACCCCAGAGGAAAGCCTGGGATGAAGACACAAAGGCTACGGTGTCCCCAGGCAGCTTTCAAGATGGCTCTGAACGTATGAAAAACCTCCATGTGTGAGAAGGAAGCCCATAACCATTCATACTCTGTCCTCCAAGCTCCCTACAGATGCTGAGGGCGGAGCGCATGTTGGAAGGGTCCAGGCTACATTCTGCCACCTGCAGCTCCTGTCACAGCACAGGAGCAAGGGAGCCACAGTGCTGCCTCACAGGGCAAGATCCCCTAAGGTGGGCAAGCAGCACTCTCCCCTGGGTCATGTAATCTACCAAAACGCAGAGTAGCCTGAGTCAGTCCCCAGCCTCAACTGTGTGAATGAACGCATGTGCGTGCGCACGAGACTCAGGTACAAAATCCAGAGGCCAGAATTTGGACTCAGAAAGTTTTAAGAAACAGCAACCTTGTCTAAGGAGCAGCCATCCCCAGGTACCCCAACCACATCAACAACATCAAACAGCCCCCATGAATCACTGTGCTGGGAAATCCAAGCAGGTGGAGCGTCCTAGGCACCCATACATCACACAAGTCCTTCCCCACCCAGCTGGGAGGTCTTGTCAGACATTGGCAGGGAGGGGTGGGATGTGGGAGTCTTTTTAGGATGAAGGAAGATAGGACAGAAAGCTCCAGAATGAGTCACAAAAGGCCCATAGGCCAGGCCACTTGACCAGCGATACCTGGTCCCTGTCACATCTCACCTGCTGCAGCATTCACAAAAATCAGAGCCTGGTCAGCAGTGACCCACTGCTACCACCTTTCCAGCACTGGAGGTCAGAGGGGTACCTGGGAAACAGCCCAGGCCACTGTCCCTAACACTATCAACAAACATGGAATGAGTGCCACCCTGCTCCAGGTACACCCTACAGCTTCCAGACGGCTGTTATCCCCATTGTACCGATGAAGAAACCTAGACACAGATGGCCTGTAAGCCTCCCAAGGTCACCCAACCACAGGTGGGGAGTGGGGTTGCACCAGGCAGAGGCTCCAGGGCTCATGCTCCCCTTTCTGTGGTGTGACCTCTGCCAGGGATAGAGAAATGCAATAGATCTCCTCCTACCTCCTCTCCCCCAAAACACAGTCATATTTCTGAAAACTGTCATTTCCCCAGCCTTTCAGACCCACTTCATCTCCAACCAAGCCAGCCACATTGACTCACCCATAAGTCCGCTGGACAAACGTGGGGTGTAGCTGCTGCACGCCAACGGCAAAGCCTAGAACGAGAGAGCAGTGAGGGACACTGCCTGCACATGCAAGGTACCCAAGCCCACATGCAGGGAGGCAGAGCCATGCAGGCCACACACAAAGGCAACCAGCTTTCTGTCCCTGCCCACTTCCACCACGGCCCCACTCCAACACTTGGCCAAAGCAGGCCCAGGGCCCCGTGTGGCAGCAGCCTCTCTGTATTGGCCTCCTGGCCTTCAGCCCTGTGGCTGACTTCCTCCTGCAAGGAGGGCTGACAACTGGGGTGATGTACCCTCCCCACCCTGTCCCTCAGGGCCACATACTGCTAAGAAGGGGCCAAGCTCCTTAGCTGGGGGTGACTGCCCTGTGACAGTCCTGCAGGCACATGATAGCTGACTGCCACTCCCGGGGAAGGGGGGGGCCTTTTTCCACCCAGCAGATACCAACACTCAATATAGAAACTGAGAAGAGCAGGGAAGGAAAACAGCTCTCACCCGTCTGCAAGCTCCGGGGCTTGGCACCCAGATATGCCAGGTTCACATTGGCCTTCCGCCCATCGATGATGGGATTGGGGTCTTTGCAAGCCCTCTCAGCTGCTGCCCGGTCGGCCATGGTCACCTGGAGAAGCACAGATGAGACGGTCAAGGACCTCCACTGCTGAGCTGAGGAAGTGGGGAAGGGGCAGAAGATCACCCTGACACCAGGCCACCCCTCCTCTCTCCCCTTCCTCCTAGAATCTGTTACTCAGGACCCTTGGGCCAACTGCCCTCTGACCCCAGCCCAGGGCCCTCCCCCAGGCTGCCCCCTGGATTCCAGCTCCTCCCTCAAAGTTCAAGTGCTGGGAAATCTTGCCTTCAAGGACAGAAACTATCCCCTGGGAGTAGGGCAAAAAAAACGAACCCCCTGGGCGGGGGTTGGGGGGCAGGCCCACCGGTGGGGCTCCGAATTTCCCCATGGGAGGAGTCGGCACCCTCCAGTCGTTCGGAAGTAGGAAGCGTGTCTTCCGTCGTTTGTACTTAAACTGACGCTGACTCCGGGCGGCTGAGGGGCTGCCGGGCCGTGGGGGAGGCCCAAGGGCCCGCGGCACAGTGGACCCGCGGGCTGCGCCAGAAAAGTCCCGGCGGGGCGTCGGCTCGGCCCTCTAGGCGCTCCGTCCTAACCGAACCCGGCGGTCTGCCCTCCGGCCGCTGTGGGGGCGGGGAGCGGGCGGCAGGTGCGGGCGCGCGGCGCCGGGCGGCCCCGCGAGGCGGCCGGCGAGCGCCCGAATTGACTCCGGGCCCCGGCCGCGGCGAGGGGCGGGGCGGGGGAGGGCGGCCGCCGACACTTACGAAGCCGTAGCCGCGGGACTTGCCGGTCTGGCGGTCGGTGATGACCACGGCCTCCTCGATGTCCCCGAAGCCCTCGAAGTACTTCCTGAGCGAGGCGTCGGTGGTGTGGTAGGGCAGGCCGCCCACGAAGATCTTGGTGAACGTGGTGTCCTTCTGAGAGCCGTGCATGGCGCCGGGGGCGGCCGGGGGCCGCGGGAAGCCCGCGCTCGGGGCGCACGGCGCGGGCTGCAGCAGCATAGGGGGCGCCCCACCGCTACGGACCTGGGCCGCGCGGGGCTGCGCTCATGGGGGGCAGCGAGGAGCGCGTGGGGCGGCGAGGGTGCCCGTCCAGCCGCCAGGCCCGTCCGCTCGCGCGCCGCTCCCGCCGTGCGCGCCGCGCTGCGCTCGGCACCGGCGCTGCGCGGACTCTGCGCCCAGGCGCCCGCCCCCGGGCTTTGTAGCCGGCCCCGCCCCCGTCGTCAGGCCCCGCCCATCTAGGGCCCGCCCTAGGCGCGGGGGCCGCCGGGAAGTGTAGTTCCGGTCCCGCCCAGCCGCGCCCTGGCGTGCCTGGAGCCGGGGGCACCAGGGCTTCTTAGCTGAGTACTTGCTGCACACGCGCCAGACCCAGTACTGGGCGCCGTACCCAGACCGACAGCCCAGGCCCTGCCCTCATGGATTAGATGTAACCGATTATTAGCTAGCTACTTAGGGGCCAACAGCATAATCATATTAAAAGTTTCACTGGAGGAGTATTTATCAAGGCCCCTAGGGGACAAGCCCTCTGGGACCAGGGTACAGCAAAGCACACCTCCTGGCCCCTCCCAGCTTCTGTGAAGAAGTAATTAAACAGTAAGTACATGATATACATTCCGGAGGAATTAGATGAGAGCTGCAGTGGAGCTGGGCTCAGTGGTCCCAGAGGCCACCCCTGAAAGGTGAGCTGGGTACAGAAAGGTCTGGGCCTCTCTGAGCTTTAAAGCTCCAGCCAGCCCCACTGGGGCTGGTGTTAGGGATTGTTTTGGGGCTCCTTTAAGGGAAGAGCAAGCAGAGGGCTGATCCCTGTTCTCTCTGTCCCTGTCCCCAGACATAAAAAGGAGGCCCATACTGGAGTTTCCTTGGGACCAGGCAGTTCCATCTGCAGAATTCTTGGGGCCCATGCAAAAATCAAACATAGGGCACCTTGTTCAAAGGTTATTACAAACTTTAGCTTGGCAACAGCCTGGAAGGAAGTTCTGGGTTTTTTGAGGTCACTACAGGCCCATGAAGGACCCTGGTTCAGCACCCCCATCTTATGCAGCTGGGTCTGGGGCTTACATCCTCTGCATCTCCAGGCACTGCTATTGGGACCTGTGCGAGTGGGGTCCCTCCTGGCCCCAGCCCTGTGGCATCCTCTTGACACAGTGGGACAGAGGTAGGATCTGTGGAAAGTGGCCCCCCATGGCTGAGGGGCACAGTGAGGCTACGTGGTTCAGCCCCATCTTTCCAGTGTCTGTCCAGCTTCTCTGCCCAGGCTGTGTTGGACCCAGTGGCCCCACCCTAGTCCCCTTCACATGGAAAGTGTACTGGAGACACAGCCTTCTGTCTGGCCTCTTTTCCTGCCTGCTGTTCCCCAGCTCTGGCCTCTGGGGCCTGTGCCTCACACTTGCCATTCACCAGCTTTTCCTTCCCCTCCTGTACTTTCCGCCCCCAGCACGTACACATTTGCCTGCTTGTTTGAGCACCTCCTGGCCTGCCAGGTGGGTGCCATGAAAACAGGGACCGTAGATGTGTTGCTCAAGCTGTAGGCCTAGCAACAGAGGCCCTCAGACAGTGCTTCTGGAGTGAATTCAGGATGGAATGAACTGGGCCAGGAGAGCTGGGGACCAGCCAGGAGCCCCTCCAAGCTCTTGGAAAACTGATTAAATTGTAACCTTGACTTGCCTCCTGGAGGCCCAGGAAGACAGTGGCTGTCCTGTTGTGTGATCTTGGGCCTGCTGGCTCCTTTAACAGTCTCAGTGCCTTCCCTTGGCCTGACTGAAGCCCCCTACAAGTCCCAGCACTGTCACCTTCCTAACCCTCCCCTGCCCCACAGGGCACCAGCAGCTGCAGCCAGGGGGAGGGGGGTTGGGCAGGGAGGAGCCTCCTGTCTGAAATAGGAGCTGCCCCAGGACAGTTCCTCCACACTCCACCCCCTGGCCCCTTTGGGTTCCTGCATCAGTCACCAGCCTCTCCACCTGTCAGGTTGCCCCACATCCCCAGTTCACCAGTACTCAGCCATTCATCCAAACATGTACTCATTAATGCACAGAGTTCTAGGCCCCAGGGACACAGCAAGCAGGAAGCGGAGGTTCCCATGTTATAAAGGGGTGAAGAGACAAAGGGACAACGAATGACTCTATGGATGCACGAGCTGACGAATGAATGACTGACTGAATATCAGGCAGTGTTCATATTTAGGTAAATTTCCCCAGGCAGGTACTGAACAGGGTGCAAAAACAAGGGGCAGGGGAGAAGGCAAAGAGTGAGCAGTGTCCTTTAAAGCCAGGGACAACATCTGGAATTGATGGTCACAAGAGTGAGTCAGTGCCATGAAATATTAGGAACAGAGAATGCAAAGGCTCGGAGGTGAGAGACACAGCTATGTGGCCAATTCCTCACATGTCACTGATAATAACAATAATGATGGGAGTCAGCGCCTTTGAGTGCCTGTGAAGGGGCGGGTCCTGGGCGAGGTGACTTAACCTTTGCCATAAGTAGGCACTGTGAGCCAGTTTCAAGAGAAGCCGCTGGTGCTCAAAATCCCTTGGGCAAGGCTGCTGAGGTCAATGTGGCCGGTCCACTGCAGAATCCCATCTTGTCCTCAAACAGCTTTTGGAAGGGGACTCGTCTCCCCACTTGGGGGGCTGAGCCGTGGAACCTCAGACAGGCTAAGTGAGCTGCCCACACAGCCATGCGGGGCAGCAGTCAGGGCAGAACTCGAGGGTGGCGCACAACTCCGTGGCCCTCAGCGTCCCCAGCCAGCCCAACCCACCAGTCATGAACTGTCACCTCCTTGCTGGGCACAGAGGACCTGGGAGAGACCGTTCTCAACACAATCAGGACACACCAGCCTCTGGACTTCACTAGTCCCGGTCCCTCAGAGTCCACAAGGCCTGCCCCATGACCATGGTGGCAAAGGCCATTTGTCAGAATGCCACCCTGACATGGCTCTTGATGGTATGGCTATGAACAGCCTGCCCAAGAGTAGATAGAAGGGATGGGGCAGGCTAGAGCCAGGCCCCTGGACACCGCCCACAACCCTCGGTGACAGGAGACAATTATAGCACCTGTCACATGGTCAGCAGAAGACTCTGGCTCTGCCGGGGGAGCCCTTGGCACAGGGGGGCCCACTACCCATCACACCACCCCTGCAGCACCGCCACCACTGGCCACTAACTTGGGGGTTCTTGCTGGGGCTCCCCTGGCTTCTCAGTCGGGGGAAAATTGTGTCCCATGATCCCAGGAAAGGCTGGTAAGGTGAGAATGAGAGAGGGGACCAGTGACGAGGGGCTGGGCCCCTAAAGAAGCGAGAGGCAGGCCTGAGGGCAAGCACGGCACTGAGCAAACCAGATCCAAAGGCCACTGGTAGACCCAGGAGGCCCCTGCTCTTTAGAACTTCAGCTCAGCCCAGTGAAGCGGCTTAGGTCAAGTCTCCCGCGTTATCAGCACCTCTGCAAACTTCCCTGAGCACGTGGACACAGCCAGTTTGGCAGTTGATGTTGGTGGAGACAGAGCCCCTTTATAAAAGCCCTGGCTCTGGCAGGCCCTGTGGGCTGGTGACAGTAGTCTCCCCCCCCCCCCGCCCCGCCCCTTGCTCCCCACCCACTAGCTCAAGAGGGTGGGAAAGTAAAGAGTTCCTTTGCCCGCCTCCCTTGTGGAAAGGGGTGACCATATCATGTCACCCTGCTGTGGCCAGTGTGATCCAAGTGGAAGTCTGATGGGGCCCCTGAAGGCTTCCACTCTCCTGCTGAGAGAGAGAGAGAAAGGCTGTTGGTACCAGTCCCTGGGCATTCTTTCTGCCTGGAGATTGGATGGACCTCCGAAGCTGTGACCAACGTTTTGTGATGCTTTGGCAAGATCCAGAGACACTGGTCCTGAAAACACTAAAGCCAGAGGACATTTGGCAATGGCTGGAGATGTTTTTGGTCGTCAGGACTTGGAGAGGGAGTACACCCACCGCCTCAGGGTCAGGGAAGCTGCCAGCACTTGACAATCGAGGAGCTCCCCACCCCTCCCCCACCAACAAAAATTATTTGGCCTCAAATTATAGTAATTCTGAGACTGAAAAACCCTGTGCTGACCCAACACTGACAACCAGACCCTGTTATGTGTTTGGGCCACTGTCAGGCAGGTGTCCCTGGGGACAAGAAGCAGCTTTCCCAAGTGGTGGAGATGCAGCTTGACAGCTGCTACTCAGCAGTCGGCAGGGCCTGGAAGCAGATCTTCCCTCCCCACCTTCCTTGCTCAGGGTCAGGTGGCGTGGTGGGCTGGGAGTCAGCCTAGACTCTAACCTTAGCCCCCCTCAGTCATGACCTTGAGCTGGCTCCCGCTAAAGCTTCAGCTCCTCTGCACACTGGGGACAACATCAGTGTCTTCTGGGCTGGGCGGGGGAGGTAGAAGGGGCAGTCCGCAGGTGTGTGGCCCTGAGTTGGACCCTCCTGGGTGAGGCCTGTAGTGGTGGCTGCCTGGCTTCCACTCTGGAGTTGTCCCTCCTCCCCTGAGGACAGATCCTTGGGCTGTGACAGATGGAAAAAGCAATACAGGTTTCCTTACCTCAAAGCTGGAGACAGGTTGCAGGAGGGGAGTGTGCCGGCCACGTCCACTCAAATGCAGTCCCAGAAGAGTCTCGCGGTAAAACACCAACCCAACAAAGAGGGGGCACCCAGGAGCATGGGGGCTATAAGCCAAAGCTGGGCCACCAGCCCCAACTGCAGAGCGCCTATCACCTGGCAGGGAGGGCAGAGAGCAGGTGGCCTCAGCCCATCCCCTGCACTCACCATACTGCAGGTGAGGACCTCTCTGGGCCTCGGTTCCCTCAGCTCAAGGTGGGCGTAATGACAGTAACCTCTTCGCAGGGCTTTGGGAGCTGGAATGAGTCGCTACCCAGCTAACATCAGCCTGCCCACCCCCAGCAGGCCTCCTGCACACTGGCACCTGCCCACCTGGCTCCAGCCCTTGCTCCCTCTCAGCCCAGGCTGGGGGCAGAGTCACCTCCACCCAGCACTCCAGTCCAACCTCACCTGCCCATGCCTCCTCCCAGGAGACTCCCAGAGTTCCCCTGGGCCAGGGAGCTCTTGGCAGCCTGCTGAGACCTGAGAGCCCTTCTCAGAACCATGGCTTTGACACTTGAAAATGTCCCACTTTGCAAAGGAAACGGTCGCAGCCAAGCAGCGCTGTTAAAAGCTGCGGCAGGCACGTGGTGCAGCAGAGCCCCTCTCTGTGTGTTAGGGACAAGAGGAGTGGTGCTGGGTGGCCCGCAGACTGGAAGTGTAGTGGAGCAGACACTGTCAGCGACAGTGACAGCTACCTGTGGCACAGACCCTCTGTGACTTCTTGTGGCATCCGAGACCAAGGTGCCACCAAGCGCTGGGCTGTTACCTGTGCTCACAGTGGTCCTCTTTCACTTGGGCTCCAACTGGTGAAGACAAGATCTGTCCATGGAGTTCAGAGACCTGAGGGCAGCGCTGGCCTCTGTGGGTCCAGGAAAGGACTCCCTGTGACTGTGGTAACACGCATTCTGTTACCCTGTGGGCCAGAGTGGCTGGGTCTCGGTGGGCACTGGCAGGAAGCTCTCAGCAGAGCCCACAGTTTCACGGCCTCTCCAGCATCCAGATGCCCTCGCAGCCCGGGCTGTGCCCTCCATCCTGCAGCCAGCCACAGCCAGCGGAGCTTCCTGGAGCTGTGCCACTCCAGGGCCTCCTTCTGCCTCCGTCTTCCACCGCCAGGGCCTGGGGATTCCACTGGCCACCGGGTAACCCAGGACACTCTGGTCTCCCATTCTCCAGGCCCAGAACACAGATGCCATCTGCCAGGTCCCTTTGGTCCTGCGAGGGACCTCTCTGGATGGGGCTGTGCTGCACCCCCCTTTCTTTCTCACTTGTCCTGCAGCTTTGGGGTTTTTCACTCCCTGGCGCTATGGGGTGCCCAAGTCACACAGGCTGACATTTCCTATTTCCCAGCAGACCAAAGGAGCAGAGAGACCCACTGTTTCATAGAACTGGACCTGCTGAGGTCAGTTCCTCTGGCCATTCACTGAGCCCCTCTGTCAGGGAGGGTCTGCAGCAGCCGCCTCCCTCCAGCTTGCCTCCCTCTGCCCACTTGCCTGCCACTCCCCAGAGGCCCCAGCTTTCCAGGGTTCCACCCCCCGACCACCACCAAGTGACCACAAGGGAACCCTGCACAGTGATGGCCGCCTGTGTCACTGTGTTGCTGGTGCCCAGGGATGGGTTTCCCTCTCGGGCACCTAGCACTTGTGGCTCTGCCTGCTCTGCTTCCAGCAGGAGATGCTGCCCTAGAGACACTTCGGGAAGTTCACCCAGGCACCGGGCTCTTGGCAGCCACCTGCCCCACCCTGTGGCCCTGGATGCTGGAGCCAAGAGCCCCAGGGAAATAGCAGGACCCAAATAAACAATTCCAGATGGGACGAGGTAATCCTTCAGTCACTCTGCTGGCCAAGACATGTCCCCACGTGGACACCAGAAAGGCCGAGGACTTGCCAGGAGAGCACCTCCCTAATCATGGCTCTGAGTGGAGTGTCCGTGGCACCCACACACCCTATGGAGCACTGAGGCCCAAATCACAGTGGGCCACACTTGCTGGTGGGGCAAAAGGCCTGTCTCCCCTCCAGGGTACCCTCAAGGCCACACCCCTGCTGTCAAATACTGCTGGCACCTAATCAGCTCTGACTGCAAAGACAAGACACCAACCCAAGTGGGAGGCTGAATCCTGGCCTCCGAAGAGGTCCTCACCTCTGGACTGTGAATGTTTCGCCTGTGGCAACAGGGCCTGCAGAGACGTGCTGACGTTGAAGATCTGGAGATGGCGCCCTGGATTACCCAGGAGGCCCAGGAGGAAGGAGAGACATGACCAAGAGGCAAGAGGCTTAAGCAGCGTGGACTCACGCTCAGCAGGCAGCATCCACAAAGACCCATAGGAAGTGGGACACGGACTCTCCTGAGGTCTCTGAAGGAACGTCCTGCTGGCACCTTGCATTTAACCCTGTAGGACTCGGGTGGGGCCTCTGGCCCCAGAACTACAGAATACAGCTCTGCTCCTTAGGCCCAGGGGCAAAGAGAGTCTGTAGTCGAACAAGAGAGTGGGGAAAGCTGCCCTCCCTTTGGATAGGGAAATAACTCACCGGTCCCTTGTCCACAGAGTCAATCCCATGCCCCAGGATCTTTCCCAAGAAGGATGGGCAGTGGGGATAGATGTGCCTGCAGAGGACAGGGCTGTGTCAGGCAGAGACCCTAGAGGCCTCGCCCGATGCTGCTTCCCCCGGCCGTGCACCTGGACACTTTGGTTTCTGTGAGGAGACATTTCTTGCTAAGAAAACCAAGTGCTACAAAGAGCCAGGATCTCTCCAGCTGAGACCAGTTGCCAGGAAGTCAAGTGAGTGGTCACCCTAAGATGACCAGCCCCCGCTGGGCTGTACACAGGGAGAGGAGCAGGGGTCTCTCCTGGAGGCTACACACTTGAGTTTTCAGCCTTTACAGGTTGCAGGTGGTGGGCAGGGGGAGCCCGTCCAGCAGGTGCTAGTCATTGCTTCAGTGTGGCCACAGCTAATGCTGAGTCCTTGGTGAGAGCCGAGGCGGAGGCGGCAGAGCTTGTCCTCCAGGGTGATGAGGCCTGCTGCGATTGGCCCTGCAGAGACGCAGGGATGAGGTCTGCTCAGGTGGAGACACCATGGCGCACGGCTGCAGGGTAAAGGCCCCGGGAGTCCAGGCCTCAGCTGAGCTGCTGTGACAAGCACCGCGGACCCCTGGCAATACAGCAGTTTGCTTCTTTTCAATTCTAGAAGCGGGAGGCCTAGCCCAGGGGGTGGCAAGGCCACTCCTCCAGCCTCTCCCGGGCATGTGGGCGGCCGCCTTCTCCTGGAGTCTTCAGGTGGCTCCTCCTCGTCCTCTACATTTCCTCTTCGTAGAAGGACACCAGACCTGTTGGATGAGGGCCTTGCTAGTGACCCTGTTTAACTTAGTTACCTATTTGAAGGCTGTTATCCAAAATCTGGGTTGCTCTAGGTTAGGACTTCGACCTGTGGATTTGAGGCAGGAGCCACAACCCAGTGCATCCCGGATAGAATGTGGCTTGTTGGCAAGTGTCAGTGGTTAGACAGAACCCTCTGCCCTGGTCAAAGCGGCCCTACAGAAGAAGCCCAGGGACCAGTTTACATGAAGTCCCAAGACCTGAGGGACCGGAGGCCCCAGACTCTGCAGGAGGAGCCACACTTCAGGGATTCTCTCTGCACCTGTCTTCAAGGTCAGCCCTGGAGCCAGAAAGATCCTGGAGAGATAGAGATGATGGGAAGCTCCGTGGAGATGCCCAAGGCCAGGAGGGGGCTGGTTCTACCCAGAGTTTAGTCTCCTCCGTGAAGGTGGCCACAGCGGGGAAGCTGGTCTGGAGAGCTGGGGTCAGTCCCTGCTGGCCCCCATTAGCTAGGTAAGTTTGAGTGAGGACCACGGCGCTGTCCAATGGGCCCTCGGGCTGCACGGTAGTGATGGGACTCCTGGAGAGTCAACCACAGCCCGTGTGTGTTAAATATTTTGACCCCAAGTGTTTTTTTTCAGTACTGGGGATTGAACTCAGGGGCACTCGGCTGTGGTTCTGCCAGGGCAGGAAATGAAGACACGGAATGAGCGTGGCACGATGTCCTGTGGATGCCCCCTGGTGACTGCTTTCTACCTCCTTGCCGGGCTGCCTCCCTGTCCCACCCCAGGAGGGACAAGGGTAGAGCAAGTACAGGCTGCCAACCCTTCAGAAGCAGGTCTGCTGCTGAGCCAGCGTGCCCCGGGGTTTCTGGCTTAGAGAACAGCCCTCATCTTAAAGAATGTTCCTCATGTCCTGGGATGACATTCACAGACCGTGGTGACAGCTTCATGGGTGCATGTTCACCTCCCAACTCATCCAATGGTGTACTTCAAACAAATATAGCTCTTTGTAGGCCAATCATCCCTTAATAACATGGTTATCAGCCAGGTGTTGTGGCACACGCCTATAATCCCAGCAGCTTGGGAGGCTGAGGCAGGAGGATCATGAGTTCAAAGCCAGCCTCAGCAAAAGTGAGGTGCGCTAAGCATCTCAGTGAGACTCTGTTTCTAAACACAAAATAGGGCTGGAGATATGGCTCAGTGGCCGAGTGCCCCTGAGTTCAATCCTCGGTACCAGCTGGGGGTGGGGTGGGGTAGGGTGGGGTTGGGGGCGGGGACATGGTGTCAAAATATTCACACGCACCACGCACGGCTATGGTTGACTCTCCATGTCTGCCTGTAGTGACCTCATGTCACAGGAGCTGCAGCCACAAGGTCCCTGCCTTCTCCCATCTCCATGTGGTACATGAAACCTAGAAACAGCTGACCACAGCTGGCAGAAGTTCCCAGGGTGAAACAGTCACTCTCTGGGTGTTGAGCCAGCGCCTCACAGGAAACAAACGGAAGCTTGTGCCAACACGGCTGTCCCTGTGCCCTGGAGCCAGAGCCAGAGCGAGGATGTTAGGGTACACACAGACTCGACCTCAACCCCGAGTCCAACAGCCCTGCAGTCGTGACAATGGAGCACACAAGCCTTCTGGAGTCCTGACATCCAGCACATCTGAGGACGCCTGTGGCTTAGAGGACACTGCGCTTCACCAAGAGTTCCCTGTAGTCAGCAACGGTTAAGAAGTCGACACAGGAGCAAATTCACTGACTCTGCCAAACAGTTTCAGAAGTAAAATGTGAATGGTTCTCTGCAAAAATTTGCTTTTACAAGATCGTGCAGCGTGTGCTAACAGTTGGGGGATGAGTGGTGAGACCTCCCCAGGCCAGAGGCCAGTGCATGGGCCACGGAGCTCTCCTGGGGCTAGGGTGGAAGCGCACTGCTGTGGTCCAGCTGTGCTCCATCCCCCAAGGCCAGTGCTGGGGCATGGCCTCAGCATGGGAGGCTGAGGTGCTGGGTCCTTGGGAGGCTGGAGAGCCGAGGCCACTGGCCTGGGAAGGGATGAGTGCCCTTCAGGAGGGTCGCTCCTGGGGCTGCACCTCATGCTGCCAAGCAAGTACTGCTTTCAGGGCTCCCACGCTTCCTCTCTATCCATGAGCCCCTCTTCACCTGCCTTGAGCTCCCGCCATCCGATGCTACCACCAGCGTGTGTCACAGCTGGGCTCCTTGTGGTGCTGTGTGGACCTCAGCCACTAGAACCGTGAGCCAAATGAACCTCGTTTTGGTAAAGTGCCCAGTTCAGGGATTGTTATAGTGACACAAAACACATTAAGCAGGGGAAATTCTCATTTTATTATCCAGAACATCAACATTTCAACATGTAACCAACTGGTATAAAAATGGAGACTTTTACACCCAGTTTTTGTACTAAGATCTGAGTCTGCTGTACATTAGGCCAACCAACTCCGGTGCCTTCAAAGTTTAATCTCGTCTTAAATGACCCTGTTTGCCCTGAATGACCACGATGGCTTGGAACAGAGATCTGCATTTCCTATGGTTCCTCCCAAACCAGGTCACGAACAGTGCTCAGGGAAGCAAGTGCCCAGAGCCCCAGTGGGCTCCAGGCTCCAGTGTCCCCGAGGAGACTCATGAGGGGGACATTACGTATGAAATAGAGAAATCAGGAATCTGACTTCTGACAAATTGTCTCTTTCAATTTTCCAAGGAGGCCACCAAACATTCTACAAAGTATTAAGAATATTCTCTCAACAGGAAAAACAATCTTTCAATGGCATTTTTCAAATATCTTGTCAGCTTGGTGACAACAGCAAACTGGCCAGGCAGATGACTCTCACTGCCAGTGTCCTGGGACCACACACCAGCACCTGCTCCAGTCCTGGTACCGGGCTCACTGGCGCCATCTGCTGGCCTGACCCAAACCACCTTCCACTATGGGAATTCTTAAGGACAACCAAGGTAGGCGCCACCCCATCTGGCAGTTATGTTGGCAACAGTAGACATGGGCCAGCCATGGAGCCCCCCTCTGGGCCTCAACGCTGACTACAGACAGCAAACTTTTGTGACTGTCTTACAGCTGAGGCCACTGAGGCTCAGAGGTTCCAATCACACACTCCAGGTTGCACAGTGGTGAGGGGAGGGATTTGCTGCCAGGCATCCACTCCAGGAGCATATGCAAGTGCCAAATACCACATCATCAATGTCAGCCACCCCCCTGGTCGCCCCCTCTTTGGGAGGAATGCAAAGAAACAGTTCTGCTACCACTTGCAGGTGCGACTCGAGGCCATGGGACCTCAAGAGTGCATACTAAACCACCCAAACAATAGGCCGAGGAAAATCCCACCCATGGGTGTCAAGATCCATGACACAAAAGCAACAGAGGCACCACAGGCGGCCACGCAAGCTGCCTTAAGTGGTGCTCCTCGGCAGGGTCTGGGCTCTGTTGTGGCTCTATTTTTTAGTTAAATGCCAGGTGCCACAACTATATTCACTTTGGAACTCACAATGGGCTGTGATTCCACCTGGAAAAGGCTGCCTGATGGCCCCGTGTTTGGGGCACATGTTAGCTCACTCCTGACAGAGCCCCTCCTTCAAAGGAGACTCAAGATTTTGGTTAAACAAGGAAAAAAAATTTCCTGAATCACTCCCAGAACTGGAGATAGGCTCCATCAAGTAGCTGAGACAGAATGACATCGGCTGACAGACCTCTCCAGTGAGGTGACCCCAGGATGCTGTCAGCTGGCACATTTTCTCTTGTCCCAGGTCTCATCTTTGTTGTTTATTTTCATTGTATCAGTTCTTGTGTTTATGCCTGACTTTACACAAAGATCCTAGTTTTCCATATTTTTTTCTATAAACTTGACATTTATTTTACGTTTTAAAAAAGTTAATTGTCTTAGTTTATTTGTGTTGGTAAAAGAATACCACAAATTGGGCAATTTATAAGGAAATTTCTCAGAGTTTGGAGGTGAGGAAGAGAATTTCAAGGTGCTAGCACCTTGCTGCTTTGTCAGGCAAGGAGGGCCTGAGCGCACGCTGCAGGCAGGGAACACACTCCTCCTATTTGGAGCCATTCTCCTGGGACACGAGCACCGACCCACTTGCCAGGGCAGAGCCTCCTGACCTAGTAGTCACTTCTTCAGTTTGTTGCCTTGGGGTCTAAAATTTTCAACACTGTTTTTTAGGGTGAATTTAAAGAAAAGTAAGTGAAAAACAGGGAGGAGGTGGCTGAACGTGCAAGCCCGGGAACGCTATCATTAGCTCTCCACACTCCACACTGGTGGGTGTGTGCTCTGCTCCCCCAGAGGCTCCTCTGGCATGAAGCGATCTCCAGTGGGGCTGGGAGGCAGGGGTCAGCTGGCCCCTGGCTCCCAGACTACCAGGTGCATGTGCCCACAGGGCACGACAGGTGGGCTTTCAAGCAGGCTTCACAAGGCCACATGCCCCTGCCACTGTCCCCCACCCACGCCTCCAGACCTGCAACACCACCTCGCCCAGCACCGTCTCGCCTGCAGCTCTGGGCACCAGCCCGTGCTGACCAGCTGCCAAGGCAGTGGTGCTGCAAACCAGGGGTGAGAGGAAATCGAGTCCACATTCCACGAGCCCAGGGTGTCTCTGTCACATCTCTCCCCCTTCTTCTATGCTGTGAATTTTCTTAATAAAAATGTTTGAAAACATGAAATGAAAGAACTCAAGTCTTTTGCACGAGGCTCGGGGCTCCACAGGTGCAGCTGTTCTCAACGGGGTCATGGGTGAAGGTTCAGTGGTGGAACAACTCCTGACCTTTATCACAGCAGCCAAGGGCACCTGACCCCTTCCAAATCTGAGAATTAAGTATCAATACTTACCCAGCAGCTACTACAAACAACGTTCAGTACAGGTGCCTGCAGGGATGAGGAAGCTCCTTGAAGAGTCCAGGTACATTTTAGGAAATGTGTAAGCAAATACTTTAAGAAGCTTCATGATTTCAACAAACACTGGCTCGTCACACTTTATGTTCCAGATTCTGGGTGGCAGAGACATGAGCTCTGGTGTCTAAACCAGGATTCCCACCTGTGGGCACCCAGCTCCTTCACTCTGGGTTTCTGGCAGCCCAAGTCCAATCCTGGATTTAAGCAAATCGTTTCAAACCTGCCAATTAGAAAAACTATCCCCCCTTTGATGATGTGCACGGCCCAATCCTGGAAAATGACCACTTAACAGATTCATGACTTGGACTTGTCATTTTCAACCACAGCCAGTCACTGGCTCCTTAAAGAACGATGAAACTTAAAAGAATGATGCACCAAGTTAAAGCTGACAAGTCCCAAGTAAAGCTGGCCATGGAGATGATCAAGCTTGGATCTCTCCACACAGTCTCTGCTTCCTGCTCCATTTTCACATATATATAGGGCCATAAAACCACAGGGCTGATTCACACAGGGAAGAATTAGCTCTGAATAGTTAACTTGAGAATAACAGGTTTCTTTTGATACCTGGGAATGAACCCAGGGGCCTTAACCACTGAGCCACATTCCCAGCCCTTTTTAATATTTTATTTAGAGCCAAGTTCTTGCTGAGTTGCTTAGAGTCTTGGTAAGTTGCTGAGGCTGGCTTTGAACTTGTGATCCTCCTGCCTCAGCCTCCTGAGCTGTTGGGATTATAGGCATAGCCACCATGCCCTGTGTACCTACTTTTTTACTCACTAAAATTAAAATTTGCAGGCTGAAAAACAGGGGCCAAGAATTAACAGGTCTAATTTATTCATGATCTACAAAGAATTTAAAGCATGGATTACAGGCAAACTCTTTTGGCAGCAAACTTTATTTCTACTGCTGCTTCTGAACAGGCAAATCCATCTTGGAACAGTATTGATGTCAGATCTCCACAGTCAGCAGCCCCAAAGCAACATGGCATTCACAGTGCTTGGAACCACAGGGTACAACAGCCTCAAACAACAAACACCGAGTTTCATTTTGGATACTTACCAGTCAGGGTGTTTCCAGAGTGAAAGAGCAACACTCAACATGACCACCACCGGGGGCACAAGTTCAGAGCAATTCCCATGCAGGGGACCTGGTTTTAACCTGAAGACCACACAAATGCCACCCATCTGGGCCTTGCAAGGCAGCCCACCAAAGTCCTGTCTCTTAGGAAGAGGACAGTTCCCACTTCAGAATGGCCAAGAAACTACCCAGTAGAGCCGGGTAGCACTGAGAATGCTAAAGGGAAGCAAAAGGAAAACCATTCCACTCTGCTTGCCAACACATGGAGGGACTAGGACATGCAACAGGGCAGGGGTGATCACAGCTCGGGATTCATTTTCTAAGGTGCGAGATTTCTGCATTTCCCAAGATGGGTGAAAATAACTCACAGCCCAGTGTTGATGCTGAGCAGGATAATCACTGCTGAGGACTCAGGGCAGGCAGGACAGGGGAGAAGGACAGAAAGAGCTAGCGGCAACCTTCAAAATATTTTATTACAAAATACAATACAGGGTTGATAGTTGGTTTCCCAAAATTCTCTAACACGTATGCTGCTGAAGGAAGCACAGTAAAATACCTGGCACTGCCCACAAGACTCTAACTTCTATAATAATTTTGTTCCCCTTAGAGTTACAAGAAAACTCTGCAGCAAGTAGTGGAACAGAGGCGGCAAGTTGCCGTGGACAGCCGGGCTGCCTGCTCAGCAGTGACCTGTTTCCTCCAGGGGTTGGAATCCACGTCCATGGCCGAGGTGCCCATAGCTGGGGCCCTCAGAGCGGAGAGAAAACAACTCTGGACAACCAGAAGTCTCAGGTTGCTACTTCTTATTCCTGGGCTTTAGCTCTTCAGCTGCATTACGCAGGAAAATGTAATTTTTCTTTTGCGGATTATAAAATTCGTGTCCCTAAAGAGGAAAAAAACACAAGGATCTTTTTACTAAAAGACAACAGTCAACTTCTGTGACCCTTTTTATATGCTGGTTCCTGTGCTAAGTGCTAGAAGCAAAACCTCCCTGGAACAGAACAAACCAAGGTAGAGAGAAGGAGAAGTCACACGTTAAAAGCTTTAGTCCTCAGAAAGAAGGCTAAGGGCCTGGTTCAGGTCCTTCCGCAGCGTCCCACATAACTACGGGCAATACCACTGCACCCTCCAGTCAAGATAGCTCTGACCTAAGGGAGGGTGCAGCTGGCCCTGGGCAGCTGAGAAAAGCAGGGGTCCCAGGGTTGTGTGCCTGTTGGGGTGGGGGAGACACACTGCCTGGGGCTTGGAATGCCAGACGAGCACTTTGAACATCACCCCACAGGAAGGAATGGCAGCTGCCAGACTGTCAAGAGGTCAGGGACACCAGCAGATCCAACCTTTAAGTGGAGCCAAGCGGGAGGGCAAGGCAGGCGACTATGAAGAAAGCACGTGAGCACAGGCCTGGGAGAGACAGGTGGTCACAACTCACAAACTCTGCCACTTGTGCTGCAATGACATCCCAACAGGTATGCTTAGAAAGTTCTGGGTGTTCACCATAACATAAAGTGAAGCTTTCTGAATGGCTACAGTCAAGCAGCAAGCTAATATTAATAGTGCTTGAGCTAAGAACTACAGAAAACTCCTGAGGTGGTGTTTTTATAACTTGACTGTGACCTACACAACCCCACTGTGAGCTGACGTTAACTGCCTGGACAATTTTTAAGGAGCACTCAAAGCAGATAAGCCTTCTCACTTTACTACTTTTTTAAATGTTTGTATGGCGCAGAGCCCTGAGTGTGGCTTAAGGAGCAGCTGTGATGCAGCTGCTGGGCTAGGCACGGGAGACTCAGAGCAGAGCCCATGGCCAGGGCTAGGGGTCTCCAGACCCCAACCTCAGCCAGGTGGAGCAGCCAGTCCACATTCTTGCAAAGCTGAAGCTGTGGTTAGAGGGATGGTGGTGTGTCCACAACATGGAACACTACTTGGCATGGAAAATGAAAGGATTAGTGATGTGACATGTGCCAACAGCACAGTGCATTTCAAAACCTTTAAGCTGGGTAAAGGAAGCCGGGGGAAAAGAGTGTGTGGTGTGTTGAATCTTATTACAAGAAATCTTAGAATGTGCATGTGGGTCTACAGTGACAGAAAGCAGATCCAGAGTTCAGTGTGTGCAGGGGGGAGGAGTCAGCACACAGGTGGAGACCTTGGGGGAAGATGGCACACTCATTATCTTGACAGGTGGTTTCAGAGGCATTTACAGATGTCGAAACTGATCAAACTGTGCACTTTTAATGCGTGCTGCGTGCTCCACTTCAATCACACCGATAAGGTTACTTAAAAAAAAAAAAAAAAAAGCCCAAAGAGGGGACACACACAGGCTAGAACAGCCATGTGAAGAGACAGAACCTGTCACTGCCCAGCTCTTCCGAGGAGGCAAAACTAAGGTGACCTCAGGAGCACCAGCGGGTGCAGCTGGCCGGGCTGAGATCAGTGCTGTGGGGAGAGAGGTTAGTAGCCATGCGGGAACCAAGGAGCCTTGGGTGCACAAGGCCAGGGCTGGGGCCTTGGGCATGCAGGAGCACCTCAAGAACCTGGCCGAGGCGAGAAGAAGGCTGGCATGACAGGCCCGACCAGCAGTAGGAAGAGGGACACAGCAGCAAAGAGCAGCAGCAGAGAGGCCGAGGGAGGAGCATGTGCACCACTGTGCCCGACACAGAAAGCAGCTTCTGGTGGACAAGGAAGGAGTCCAGGAAGGGACAGAAAGGAACAGAATGGGGAACGTGGAGGCAAGTGGCGAGGGTGGAGGGAGCTGGAGATGGGTAGGGGAGATGGAGGCTGGTGACCTCCCTGCCAGGAGCAAGGGTCAGGTGGCAAAGGGCTCAAAAGCTGCTCTGCAGCGGAGAGGTGAGAGGCGAAGAGGCGAGGCGAGAGGTGAGGGAGACAGAACCACGAGTTGCGGGGCTGCGCTCTCCAAAGCCGACAGGAGCAGGCAGGGAGGCCAGCATGCCACCGCTCCTTCCCCTGTGGGACGCAGCCCTGGCCTGCGATTCACCACCAAACTTGAGGCCTGGAAAGGCAGGTGGAACCCTGACAGCTCCTGACTTCTCCTGTCAAGGAGCAAACCAGCAGGGCCGCCCAGGTGACAGCTCCATGCCCTGGCCTATGACCCTTCCAGAAACCACAGGAACCACCCCAGCTCCCAGACACCAGCTTCCTGCATGCCCAGGCCTCTGTGCCTAAGGAGAGAGCAGCTGGCGACAGCCTGCACTGGTGGAGCACCTCCTGGGTGGGTCTGACTAAAGCCTGCACTGCACCCACACAGCCTTAAAGGCAGGCCTACGAGTTCCCCTGACAGGGAGGTGACAGGATCTTCCCAAGGGGACAACAGCAACTCTGGAGAACAAAGTCACAACTCAAGTGCAGGCCTTGGCCAGAGCCTGCCTCTGCTGCCTTACAGCGCGGGGAGCAGGTGGGGACCCTCACCTTGGACCAATCATAGCTGGAAGCATAAGCAAATATGTTCCCATTGTGGTTGAAGCAGCAGGCGGATATCGGCTGATCTAACTGCTCGGAAGTCTTCAGCTTTGTTCTGGCGTCTTTGTCCCAGAAGCTGAACCTCCCATCAGATCCCACGGTTGCCAGGGTGCCATGAACAGGATGGAATGCGATTCCATTTACCTGCAGAGGACGACACACAGTGAGAGCAGAGGCAGGCGCAGTGGAGAAGCAGGTCCGTGCCAGCACCTGCTTCCTGCAGGAATCAGAAGGAAGGAGGCAAAGTCGTCCCTCACTCCCACGTCTCCTGGACCAACTGCCAGCACAGAGCTAAACCCTGCCCCCCTCCAGGGCACAGAATTGACGTGTGCATCCGCTAGGAGCACCACGGGGCGCATCTCAGGAAAGCGCCTTTCTTCTTTATCAGTGAAGAGCAATTTGTTATTGGCTGTGTGTGAAAACTGTTGACCAGCACCCTCTCATGAAGAAGGTATGAGACACTTCCCCAAATGTCTCAAGCCTGCATTTCAAAACAGACTAAGAACAAATCAGACTATATGTTCATAAAAACAGAAAACTGAAACCAATGCAGAAGCCATTTACCCCCAGAGAACACATAAGAGGCTCCTCAGTGCTCTTGGGATGTGTCCTTTCTGACCCTGTAATCACTGGTGAGCCCATTCCAGGTCTGGATTCTACATGTCAAAGTTAAGTTTCTAGAGACATACCGCATAGATGTCCTGTGGAGCTGAAGTATTGGTTCCATTGGATCGATGACATTTAAAGGTGAAGTTATCTTTGGCACTGAAAAACAAAGGCACATCTAAGTCTTCCCTTTAAAAAATAAATCTTGAGTGAAATTTCCAGTTGACTGAATTCCACTTACGGATTTGGGGGGTTGATGTAGTGAATAGCAACTCTCCCCTCGATGCTCCCCAGGGCAAAGCCAGTCGGCTTGTTCTGTTTATCTTTAAAAATAGCCACACAACGATGCTAAAGTTTGGGGAAAAAAAAAAGTACGTTACCACTATGTAAATGTAAGACAGTCACCAGAAACCTCGCTCTGCCATGATGAAGGCATTCCTGCACCGTTAGCACTGCTTTCTAACTTCTAAACTGCCACGCGATTCTGTGACCCAACTGTACAACTAACTGCAACTGTCCCTTCTCCCTCTGCCACCCTGGGAAGCCATATTCTCCCCAGTGGAGCACACCGGGGATGCTGGCCGATGCAGGCACTGGCCCTGCTGGGCTGGCAGCTGCTCCCTTGGATCAGCAGCCATCACCAGCTAGGCTAGTGCCCCACAGCTGTGTTGTACTGCTATGACCTGTGTTTGTGTGGCTCCTCTTCTCCAGCTGGGCAGCAGTGCCGGCCAGGCCCACCTCAGGGGGCAACAGGGTGGAGACAGCAGACAGGACAGCATTCAATATATAAACTGAACATGCTACACAGTGACACAGCATTCTATTTTTTATCTCAATGAACTTGACCATTTTAGGCTATTATCAAAAAATCAGAAATGCTGGTCAGGGTGTGAGGTAAAGGCACCTCATGCACTGCTGCAGGGAACATAAACTAGCACAGCCACTATGGAAGGCAGACGGAGGCTGCTTAAAAACGAAGACTGTAACTATCACATGCTCCAGCTACACCACTGCTGCGATCTATCCAAGAGAAATGACGTCCACATGCAGAACCATCCCTGAGCTGCCACATTTCCTGCAGCACTACTACTAGTGGCCGAGACAAGAATCGGCCGCAGTGCCTATCGCCCAAGGAATGAAGAAAACATAGCATGTGAAAAGTAGTCAACCATGAAGAACAAAATCACATCATCTGCGGGCAATGGAAGGACTCGAGGACAGCATGGTAAATGAAATGAGCCAGACGTAGGAAGACAAGCATTATATCCTTTAAAAAGGCAGGTAGGCATGATCAAAGCATAGCGTGTGCATGTATGGAAACATCACAGTGAAACGCATTAATGTGAACAATTAATATGTTAATAATTATGGTTTTGTATCAAGCAGATCCCACAGAAGCTGCCAGGAGAGATGTAGTTCCCAGAGGCTGGGGGGGGGGGGGGAACCCTGATGTGTATGCACTGCTACGAGCATTAGAAGGCAGAGGCTGGGGTGTGCTACTGTGCAGCAGGTGACCACAGAGGCCACTGTGCTGCATCTCAGGAAGCCAGGGAGATGCTGGAGGATCTTACGTAAAGGAACAATGTGTGAAGACAGCACATCCTCCAGGCTCATCATGCTGTCACCACGGCAGATCGCCCTCCTTCTCCGGTGGCTGAAGAGTACTCACAGCATGCACACCGCGTTTCCTGCAGCCACTCACTTGGCTGGTGACTACAGCAGTGAACACACAGCTTGAATCCTGGCCCCACGGTTGTAGGTGAGCACTCGGGCCAGACCGCCAGGTTCTGCAGTGCTGTCTCCACCGTGGTTTCTCCACCCTGCAGCCTTGCAGGAGTGCACGGGGCTCCATGTCTCCAGGTCCTTGCTGACTCGTCTTTTCACATTTTGGTAACTGTGGTCCCAAAGGTGTGAGGGGATGCCCCCCAGTGCTTTTACTTGCATTTCCCAGTGAGAAGCCATAGTGGTCACCTTTCCCACACTCGCTGACCACGTGCATGTCTTTTCTGGAGCAATGTCCACTTAAGACTCAGTCCAAACCGGGGCAGTTTTTTTTTTTTTTTTTTGCTTCGAGTTGCAGGAGTTCCTCACACACTCTGGAATGTTACCCTGGACAGATACGTAACCGGCAGACGTCTTCTCCCACTGGTAGGTGCCTTCTTACCCGATTGCTTCTTTTGCTGCACAGAAGCTTTCTGTTTTGTAGATGTTCTTTTTTTTTGCTTTTGTTCCCTATATTTTTGGTGTAACACACCCAAGAAATCACTGCCAAGCCAATGTCATAAAGTTTTGATCTAAGTGCTAAGAAGACTTGGATCAAATATGGTGGTAGAAGGGACAGAAAAGAACAGATTCTAAATAGTTCCCAGGTGGAAGTAAGGGAGCCTGGTGATAAATGAGATAGGAGAGGAGAAAAGGAAGGAGGGTGAATCAAGAATGACTTCTAGTTCCATCTCAGACAACCAAGCAAATGGAGTCCAACCTAATAAGATGTGGAACAAGTGCATCAGGAAGAACAGGGAAGGAGTGGTGGAAGGGGCAGGTCCAGACCTGCCAGTGTTTACATGTATACACACGCACCACGGCATTGAGGGCCACAGCTAAGGAGAATCCCAAGGAGAGGAAAATATTTGAAAAGCGATGCAGAAAGGGGTCCTGGGTTTGGAGAGGGTGCTGCTGGATGGGGACCTCTGGGAGAAACAAGGGAGATATTGGAGTGTGGATGTCGTTGTCGGGAGCATAGTAGCAGTGTCTTCTGGGGACCCACATCTCTAGCCTGCAAGCATGACTGTGGACAGTGACGAATGGGAGATGAGTCTGGCTTGGAAGGCGGTCGCACAGGCAGAAGAGGGGGGATCTCAACATTCAGCAAAGAGCCAACAAGGAAGAGGCTGGCAGCACGGAGCCAAGGCCCAGTGGCTCATGAGCAGACCTGAGCAGGGGTCACACCAGAGTTTCAGTTAAGTCATCAGTTAAGTTTGGAAGGGGACAAACACAGGCCATGCTAGACCACGAAAGGAAACAAGTGTGCAGGTGAGCTGTAGGAGGATAGGGGTCAGGGAGATCTGTGTGGAGGGATGCACAGGCTTGGGCACCCTTTGGTGAAGAACTAAGAGCCAGAAGCTACCGGACAGTGAAAATAGATCATCTTTCCTGCTAAGCTGCATACAGTGTGGCTGCCCCTACTTTGGAAAGTCTGGCAGTTACTTCCAGGGATTTAAGGAGACAGTCTTTGGTGATTACAAAAGCTGGAGGGGGCCTTGCAACCACGCGTGCACGATGAAGGCAGAGCTGAGGCTGGAAGTGATGAACTGCCCGGGAGCCAACCCAGCAGGTGTGTGGTTTATTCAGCAGCACTTGGCCACCCACAGAAGACAGGTGAGGTGGGCTCATCCACCGATGGGTGGCTTTTACTCACCAAACATCTGTTTGTTTCCTTAAATTCACTCCCTAGGTAACTTCCAGGCTTTTAAAGCAGATACAGTTGTCCTCTATGCAGCACCATCATGCACATAGCAGGTGCTCAACACATGCTTCCTCACGGGCTTCCGCTTACCTGGTGCTTCAGTGGAGATTCTATCCTCCTGAATTCAGAGGGCTGGTTCTCTAATTGATACACGATCAGGCCCCTCTCTGCAGTCGCCACCACGGCCATTGGGTAGATCTAGGGAATGGAGGGAAACAGACACTGAACAGGAAGGAGCGGGCTTTTCTAGTCACGAAAACCTCAACTTCTTAAAAGTTTAACTATTCAATGGCATCAATGTTTCACGGAAACCTAGAGAAACTATCTGTAGGCAGAATATTCATATATATTTAAGCCTCGTTTTTTAAAACCATAAAATACGTGAACATTTAGGAAATATTCTGAGGAACTGAGAAGAAATGAAAATCACCAACACCAGGCCTTCAAAAGCTCACAGCTAATACTATGGCACACTCGACTCCAGTCTTCTGAGCCTTGTGTGTCTTCACTGTGCTGTGAAACCCGTGTCCTCCACTCAAGCTGTGCTTTATGAGCATCGGTGAGGAACTCACATTTATCCGAGAACATCACAATGGCTGCGACGTGTTCCCTCAAACATGCCACAGCTCAGGGGGCGTGGTTAACTATGCCCACCATGTAGGTCCACCGGTCACTTTTAATGTTTCATTACATTATGTCAAGGAAAGACCATTTGTACCCATCATTTTTCTCATGATAAATTCCTAAAAAGTGGAATTTCTGGGACACTTGGTATAAAACTTTGGCTCTTGACTAACAAATGGAAAAAGCACCTTGGTTTCCATCTCAGAGACAGGACTGTGAAAACTGGAATCACATCACAAAATAACCACAAGTTTTGCTACCATTTCACAACAAATTCACAGTAGGATGGCACATACCTAGCTGCATATGTTTAAAAAGTGACCACCAGTATTTAGGAGTTCTGAACAAATGCAACCCCTAAACCAACTTAGGTGACTAGGGTAATTTGAACTATACCCCTCCGCCATACCTATTAATAAAGGAGAATTTTTCAATTACCTACTAATTGCAGGATGCCAGAAGGAAAAAAATGCTATTTTTTTTGGTGGTGGTGAGATACCAGGGTTTGAACCCAGGGGCACTCGACCACTGAGCCGTATCCCCAGCCCCATTTTGTATTTTCTTTAGAGACAGAGTCTCAATGAGTTGCTTAGCGCCTCGCCATTCCTGAGGCTGGCTTTGAACTCAAGATCCACCTGTCTCAGCCTCCTGAGCTGCTGAGATTACAGGTGTGAGCCACTGCGCCCAGTGCTATTTTGCTATTTTAAAGAAAATAAAATTCCTTACCACATCGGCACAGTAACACCTCTCAGGGAGCTGCAAGACCATCATGGGAGTTGATGACCGGGTATCCCAAAACTAAAAGCCAAAAGGAGCACTGTGTGAGTGTTCAAGCTGAAATCTACCCAGGGAAGAATTAGGACTGCCATGCCGGGGCCACACTCCCTCTTGCATACTGCACCTTCAGAGTCTTATCCCAGCTCCCGGTCATCACGCAGCTATAGTTTGGAGCTTTGATCCAATGTATGGTCTTAACAGGTGCATCATGCTTTCAACAAGACAAAAAACAAGCAGATCAATGTAACCTAACAATGTGCTCAACACTTCTAGAGATTCGCAGAAAAGGAACTAATTATCAAAGGATATTTCAGTGTTTCCCCAGGACCAAAAGTAGTCCATCTGACACAAGAGCATACACCCACCTTCCATTTTACAAACTTCAATTTGACTTACTGATAACTAAGAGTGACAGCATGGCCCTCCCTGGGGAGATATGCAGAAATGGCTAGTGAGAACCACGCCAGTTTTACACATGTACCAAGGAGAGATGGAGAGGCCCCAGCATGTGGCACTGGGACTTCAGTACACGATGCTGTCCTGAAAACACGCGGTTGCCAAGAGGCTCTGTGAATGCCCCTAGGCGGGCCCTGAAGCTGCAGGTTGCTGCCTTCCTGACTACTGCTGCCCCTTCCTGGCATTCTTCACGGGAGAACCTGCCTGCTACAAAAGCTAGACATGCTACAAAAGCTCTGTGGGCACGTGGAGGCTTCCTGCTTACTTGAGGCAGTATTTCCAGACCCTGAAGACAGTGCCTGGCACATGGCCACTCAGTAAACACCTGAAGAACAAGCAAGCCAATGCAGCTGGTGAAAGACAAGTCACACACAGGTGTGGGGAGGCCACATGGCCATGCTGAGGAACACTTCTAGCCCTTGTCTTTATAGGTTTTAATGCCACTAACTCCTGATGGCACCACCCACACATACAGGGAAGACACATGCAAAAGGCTCTAGGAAAATACTACGAACAAGAAAAAATGACCAAAAAACTTTATTTTTGTGCTAAGAACTTTCTAGTACACTTAAATCTGATTGACTTTGTACACTCACGTTGTTCTTTTCTATAGCAGGAAATTATTACAATCATCACAACCCTGGGCAGCAGTCCTATCCTGCTGATTTGCAAAGGGCTTATGTTACCTGTGCAATCTGTATTGCCTGGTTACTATTGAGGTCCCACATTTTGGCAGTTTTATCACATGATGCTGTAAATACTTTGCTCCCATCCTAAAACAAAATGGAGAAAAATTAAATCTATGTAAATTCTGATACTAGGTTGAACATTTGTTTTCCAATTTTTATTTTTCCAATTATTTGGGGGCCACCATACTGCAAGCCACAGGTCATAAACAAAACACACTTTCAGTTCTAGCTTTATATTTTATTGACCTAAGAAATAATATATAAATAGAATGTTTTAAAAATCCACCAAATAACACTTAAAAGTTATATAATGAAAACTAAATCTCATCCCTCAAAGGCAACTTTGGTCTACTTTTAAAATCTTTTTCTATTTGAGAAATGTAAGCCTTCAGAAAAATTACAATAATAATATAAAGTGTTCCAGCATAGGGGTGCACGCCTGGAACCCCAGCAACTTACAAAGTTGAGGTAGGAGGACCACAATTTTGAGGCCAGCCTGGCAACTTAGTGAGACCCTGTCTCAAAATTAAAAACAAAAACAAAAACAAGGGGAAGGGATACAGCTCAGTGGTCCCCAATGCCAGAAAAATAAATAAATGTAAACATTTCACCAAGATTCACCAACTGTAAACATATGCCACACTTACTCCGCCCGCCCCCACCCAGTGCATGTACACACACACACACACACACACACAGTTAGCTTGTTCAGCTCTATGTCTAATGGCACTCCAAAGTATGTGTGATAAAACTACACTAATTTATAAGAATCGATGGTATAAATTGCAAACTAGCTCAAAACATAAGCAGTCACTGACTAATGATACACTCAGAAACAGAAGCCATGGAGCAGGCCTACCCTGGCACTGCTTAAAAGAGCTACGTGCATCTGTGGTGAATGCATGAGGCTGGGCTCAACTAAAGTGCACTCACAGGAGCAGGCAAGGGCTGATCGGGCTCACGGCCAGAGTCTGCTAACCCCTGGCCTAGGCTATTTCACTTCTGGTGTCAAAGCTCACAGACTTTCCACTCTTCCTTGGCAAAAATTTCTCCCCTTTGAAGCCACCAGTTCTCCATCTGAAAAAGAGGTGAAGCCTGTCCCTCATTCCATGAATGAATAAACTTTAGATGCAGAGCAATCTGATGACTAGACAGGAACACCTCACACACGGATCCCAGCTCAGCAATGAAGAGGAGGAAGTGATGCCCCCCACTGGATGACCTCCGAAGCAGCAGACTGAGGGAGAGGCTAGACTTACAGTTTTCAGTCTGTACAATCCCATGTATATGACATTCTTAGAAAGCAAAACATCTGGGGACAGAAAATAGATCAGTGGTTTCCAGGAGCTGAGAGCTGGGAAGGATCTGACTACAGAAGGGTAGGAGGGCATCTGGGGCTGAGGGATTGTTCCACAACTGAACATGGTCTTTGTTCTTCAAAACAAAGCTGGAGCTCAAAGGTTCAGTTTTACCTTATACCTAATAAATAAATGTCTGAAAATAACCTAATAAAACTGGTCAGAAAAGACAGGAACAAAGCCTGGAAAGGGCCAGGAGGACTGACTTCCTTAGCGTCATGTACACCTGCCTCTTGCTTCTGCTGGGTTCAGGAACCAGGCAGCAGGGGCAAGACAACGGGCAAGAGCCACAGCTGCTGCCGAGGTGGCCAGCCCTCCACAGCAGCAGCTCCTCCAGAGCTCAGCTGTCCCTCCCAGGGAGCAGCACAGGTGCCTTGCCTCCCATCTGTTGCCTTGCCAACGGTCCCTTCATCACTACGCTCTCCTCAAATATGAAAAGAGGGAAAAAGAAATAAGAAAAAAGAAAAGCTCAGAATAAATGTGTGCAAGTGCTTATATTCAGGATCTTAGGAGGAGAAAAAAGTTGAGAACTGATACAATTCAAATCTCTAATAACAGAAAGTATTCTTTTTTTCCCCTCTAGATATTTCTGGAATAATAAAATTTCTGATTTTAAAACATACGCTTAGGGCTGAGGTTATGGCTCAGGGGTATAGCGCTCGCCTGGCACATGTGAGGCACTGGGCTCGATCCTCAGCACCACATAAAGATAAAGGTATTTTGTCCGCTTACAACTAAAAAATATATTTTAAAAAAACCCCATGAGCTTATGGTGTATTTAGATACAGGAAAGGTTTCAAGAAATGATATAATTTCTTGCTCCAGGTAACATATCAACAAAACAGCCAGGCGCGGTGGCACACAACTGTAATCCCAGTGGCTCTAGAGGCTGAGGCAGGAGGATCATGAGTTCAAAGCCAGCCTCAGAAATGATGAGGCCCTAAACAACTCAGTGAGATCCTGTCTTTAAATAAAATGCACAACAGGGCTGGGGATGTGGTTCAATGGTTAAGTGCCCCTGAGTTCAATCCCTTATACCCCCTCCCAAATAAAACAAACATATCAACAAAACAAATGGCTTTAATGCAAGCAAAGCTTCCAGAGAGAGTATCTAACTGAAGCTAACATTAAGAGTGACAATGAATTACTATATTCATACTCAGAAACTTGGAGTTCCGACAATGTGGATATATACACAATATGGTTTGGGCATCCTTAATTCAAGGAACCAAAACACTTCACTGTTCAGTGCCATCAAGCATATCAGATGCGGGACACCTGACTTGTATTTGTGTTATAAACTATTGTGTGTTACACAGCACTCTACGTAGAAGAGAATGTGGGAGATGGATTGGAACATACATCACTCCAGCAGACGTCCAACACGGGTCCAGTGTGCATCTGCTGGGCTTTTGGAATGGTCTGCCCACTGTCCTGAACTTCCCAGCAGCGAACCTGTAAGAACAAGACCAATTAAAGCAAGCGAGGCAACTCATGAAGCACTATTATCCAGGAATGATGGGGTATAATTTTTTAATTAATTAATTTGTTCTAATTTGTAAAGAGACAGGTTAATAGTTCATAGTGTCTTTTTTTTTTTTTTTTTGGTGCTGGGAATTGAACCCAGGGCCTTGTGCATGCAAGGCAAGCATTCAACCTACTGAGCTATATCTCCAGCCCCCTATAATTTATACAAACTCCTCTATTAGTCTAATCATGTAACTTTTAAGAACAAAGCCATCAAAATGCATATAGAAGGAGCTATTTTCCTACTTCTAAGCTATTAAAATATACAAATCCTATTGCTTACATCTAAAACTGCAAGTAATTTCCTCATCACATATATGAGATGTCTTTTAAAGCAGAAGTAGAGGCTCACTCCTATAATCCTAGCTACTTGGGAGGGTGAGGCAGAAGAAAGCTCAAGGTCAACCCTAGGCAACTTAATGAGACCCTGTCTCAAAATAAAAAGGGGTGGGATATAGCTGAGTGGTACAGAGGCTGTGGTCCAATACCCAGTTTTGCAAAACTAAATAAATAATGTATAAATAAGAATAGACTATCAATCATAACTATTTAGAAAATCAAAACTTAAGTGGAAATTTACCTTTCTACTCTGAATGCTTTAACTTTTACCTCACTTTTCTGTTTATAAAAGTAATGCAATTTACTTGGAGATGTCATAAATATGACTCCTAGTTCACAATTGGGATGTAGCTCAGGGATAGAGTGCTTGCCTAGTATGTATGAGGTCTTGGGTTCAATCTCTAAGCACCACAAAAAACCAAACAATCAAAAAGCACACCACTCTTTACAAAAACTACATATAAACTTGCCCAACCTTGACTTCCTTCCTCCCTAGTCCTTCCCTCATCCCCCAACTGCCCCATCTTCCCGCTGTAAGCCAGTTTGCTCTTCCAGAAACCTTGAAAGTGGTATTCCATCAGTTGAGCACATAATTGTCACCACTGCTGAAGGCAAAACCTTTCACATCTTCACTGGCACAAAGTCAGTCTTTGATGAGGTACTGTCAGGCAGCAGTGACACAGCCCCGAGCTCCCTGTACACCCTGGCTGACCACTCGTGGAAAACGGGCCAGTTGTTCTGCTTCCTAAGCCTCAGCATCCTGACTCATAACATGGACACAATAAGCACACAGTGCTTCTCTATATAAGGACTAATTCCTTATCAGATTTCCTTCTCAAGTCCTAGGACAATCAATGGGACTTAAGGATCTCTGAGAAATACTGCCAATTACTACCCAGAATGTTCCAATTTGCATACTACTAGCAGTACAAGAAAGGCTGAAGCTTACCCTTGCCAGTACTATTAGTCTTTAAAATGTTTTGTTGGGTAGAAAAAAAGAATTTATCATGTAAATTTGTCTCTTAGTGATATAAATGTGGCTAAATGGTTTCAGTTTACTCCTTTTGTGAAGACCCTCTTCACATCCTGTGCTTACTATTCTACTAAGTTTTATCATTCTTTTTTGGACATTATGATTAATCTTTCTTTCTGTACACAATGGATAATTATAATGTCTATGCAGGATTGGTGCTATCATCTAAAGTTGAACTCAGGCCTGAAGCACACTTTCAGGACACCAAGAAAGAAATTGTGTGCATCAATGTGGGTAACATTCTTCTCAGTGAATGGTACTCTTGGTTTGGGAATATGCTTTAACATACTGGACTAGAGTAGGAAATTTTGAGCAATGCATAATTGTGATATCTCCATTCAGAAGGGTTCACAGTTTCTATGCCAGTTTCTTGAAAAAGACCATGTATATAAGTCTTAGTTCTGATCTACTCACTTGGTACAGATTGGAGTTAAGGAAAAGCCAATTTTATCCATACCAAGATAGGATTAGAGAAGATGCACTTAAGAAGCACTCACATCATTAGCCCACGATCCTGCAATGAGAAAGTTCCCCGGTAAGGTTGGTGGGCTAAAAGACAGACAGCCGATGCTATCATCAGGAGAAGATGTTACTTCAATATCCTGGGGAGGGAAAGTCAATATTAAAATTTACACATCATCACAATGTCAAAACTGCTTTCTTTCTCACTGAACTTGCCACGGTGGACTTTCCTTGTCTCAAGAACTTAGACCTTCCCTTACTTTGATAAAATAAGCCAAGGAAAGTCCTAAGCCCTCTGGGACTATAAACAGCACACTAAATGAAAGACCCCAAACCTTTTCTACATGGTGGCCCCCAGTTCACTCTTGCTCCAAGTGATCCTTCACATCTATTACCCACCCCCCACCCCACAGAAATGCTGATCCAACAGTCCTCAGCTTGGCTCTGAGAATCTGCACTTCTCACAGGCACCTGGGTGATTATAGAGACCTGACAAGTCAAGAGGAACCGGACACTAGGCCAGGATTCAGGTATTTCTGTGCTCCAAGGTTCAGGAAAACTGGGCTAGACAAAATTCCAGAGCTTTCATTCCAAAGGAGGATCCCCAGCCATTTGTTTCTCCTGAGGTCACAGATGTAGGAAACCCTGTGAGGCCTCATGCAGTACCTTCATAGGGTTGTGATTATCTGTGGTTGTGCTGCCAAACATGCTGGTCCCGCCAGTTCCAAAACCTGAGGTTGTTCCGAATAGACTCATTTTGTGTCTAAACAATAAAATGCAACATGTTAAGGATAGGTCCTTTCTTAAGTAATAAAATCCACTAAGAGGCAATATATAAAGATCTTAAGTCACAGAAAGAAAATAGTGGATTCATGCCAGGCTCCTCTCTTCAGAAGAGATCTAAAAATGCAATAAGTGGACTAAGCTTTATGAGGGGCACAGGGGCACACACCTATAATCCCAATGGCTAGGGATGCTGAGGCAGAAAGACTGCAAGTTTAAAGGCAGCCTCAGCAAAAGGGTGAGGTCCTACACAACTCAGTGAAACCCTGTCCCTAAATAAAATATGTGGCTCAGTGCCTCTTAGTTCAATCCCCAGTACCCCCCCCCCCAAAAAAAAAAAACCCTTCTATTTTAGAACAGTTTAAGATTTAGAGAAAACCAAAAAGACAGGAAAATTTCCATATGCCTCACATCCAGTTTCCCCTATTCTTGGTATCTGATAGAGTATGACACATTTGTCACCACTAATGAACCAATACTGACATGGTACACCAGGGCAGTTTTCAGTTACCAGCTAGGAAATAAATCTGCTCATTTAAATAGAGACACTAAGCTCCACACCAGAGATACACAACAGAAAGGACAGAAGATCCCCACGTTTCGATTCCCCATCTGGGGGGAGTTCACTTTCTTCCCAGTGCTATGCTCTGGTTAGGTCAACATCTGCATGAAGTCACCTAGAAAAACAACCAGTCCTAGAAGGGACTCAACAACTATATTTAGTGGTTTTTAAAAAGTAATCCACTTTGGTCCACTTGAATTCCAAAAGGTTTGGCATTAGGTCACAGACATATATCTAGAAGAATCTCCACTGAGTTTTTTCCAGGGCATAACTAGCAGGCCCACCAGAGTCTGAATAGAACCTCTGCCACTCAGATTAAGCTGGAACCTTAATCTCACCAGGCCTCATTTTTCTCACTGCAAACAGAGAATATTGTATATTCTCCAGGTCTGCAAGAAGGATCAAATCAGAATTTGCAGAAAGTGTAGTGTCTAGCACATACTAAGTACAATAAGCAGTTTTTCCTTCTTTCTCTTCCTTTCTAAGGAGAAAGTCTATGCATAATTTCCTAAAGATTTCACATACTTTGATACTATGTTTTCAATTGGTTAGCAAATCTTTACATTCAGAAGTCTACCACATCAGTCATCTCTCCAAAAGAAGCCTAACGGCTGAGTGACATACTGATCAATGAGGGCAATATCCTTAAACAGGACAACAGAGAATGGAGAAACTGCAAGGAACTTGGGGAAGGCATCTGAGTTCCCTGGCTTGATGAAAAAATAAAGTGAAAACATAATAGGTCAGAGCAACAGCTATGGGCATACTGACATTTCAGAAGGCAACCTTGTGAAAGGACATGGTGTTTGCCAACTGCATCTCTGCTCCAAGATGTAGAGATGCACTTGAAGCATCAGTTAGCTGCAGGAGCAAACAAGCGAAGGAATCACAGGGCTTCTGTAACCAGGGTCTGGGAACAGTTTTGTGGCTTTGGGCAAGTTCTTTAGTCCTGACTTTTTCAACTGTACATAAAGACACTGATATCTATTTCACAGAGTAATAAGTTAAGGTCAAGCACATCATACTTGAAACACAACAGGCTGTTAACAAATGCTGTTTCTGACCCCACCCCCCACCCCCAACAGTCAGGTTGCCATCAGGGATGGACTTACAGGACTCTGGGTAATAGTCACTCAAACACTTATCACCTAGTACGAGCCACATGCTGTGGTGGGCAATGGGAACCCGAGAAGTTGAGAAGGCAGGTACCCAACGTGTCAATCTCTTCCCTGCTGAACTCCAGCCACGGCCCTGCTGGCTGCTTCTGACCTGAACACAGGGTGCATCCTACCAGTGGTTCTTCAGACCCCAACGAATGGCTCACCCTCCCCCCCAGCCCCCAGTTGCCTCCCTTTGAGTCTTCACATTCTAGTCCAAAAGCTGCTTCCTCAGACCGTTTTGAGGTGATGGAAATGTTCCCAATTTCGTCAAAATGTACCCTTTAGCTGGGAAACCCACGTTCTGTAAGTTGGACTTCCATGAAGCTGTCAGCCCTGTTCTTTTTAAAAATCACCCCCTCGGCGGCTTCCCTAATTTAACATTTCCAACTTTCTGCCACACCCCCTTGTTTTAGTGGCGGCGCCCTGTACCGATTTGCGTTTTCTGGTTTTTGGTCCGTCCCGAGCTCCAGGAGCGCACGCAGCTGCCTGGGTCCTTCCCCGGGCGCAGCGGTCCGGCAGCATGGAGCCTGGCCCGGGGAGTGCAAACGCACACGCTGGGGGAAACGCGCGGCAGGGAAGACCAAGGAACTGACCTGCTTCCGACAGCGGCAAGGGCGACGAAGCAACCTGCGAGGGAGGCCTTTGTGCAGAGGACCGGTCAGGAGAGCTTCTGCTAAGAGGCGTCGTGTGCCTGATGGAAGGAAAAGGCGACAACGCTGCCATTAACCCCGGGAGACCCTCCCCGGGGCCTCAGTTTCCCTACAAGGGCAACGACGAGACCAGGTCCTAGGCGACCCCCGAGGCCCCCTCCGGCTCGGCCGAGCTTCGCAGAGCCTCTGCCCAAGCTCGGCCAACAGGCCGCTCGCGCCGCGGCCTTGCAGCCAGGCGCACCCCTCAGGGGACTCTGGCCTCCGCGGGCTGCGAGGCGCTGCAACGGACGGCTCGGGGCCTACCTGAGAGACGCCGCGGCGAGCAGCCGGGGGCGGGCAGCGGGTGGACCCGAGGAGCCTGCAGACCTGCTCTGGCGCGGAGGAGCACTGGCGAGGTAGCCCGGACAGAAACACCGGGAGCCCGAGTCTCCTCCAGTTGGTGGTAGAAACAGCCCCAATTACCGCGGAAAGACAGCGCATGCGTCCCGGAGCCACTTCCGGTTTCTCCCGGAAAGCGCTGAGGAAATCGGCTCCTCCTTCCGGGGAGGTGGCTCTTGCGCCAAAGCGTCGTTGACGTCGAGAGGAAGTACTTACGCTAGCAGTTTGCGAATTGGCGGTAAATTGGCGGAGCGCGGCATGTTGCCAAGCAACCGCTTTTGTAAATTGGCCGACCGGGCTAGTGGAAGGTAGTTAACTCTCGGCTTGTGAATTAATTATCGTATTTGTCGTGATTAAAAGTCTAAAAAAAGCAAAGGTCTGATTACTGCCAGTTAATGTCCAGGACCTTGCTGGGGGAGGCCCCCTGCGCGGATCCTCTCCGCCCTCGGGGGATAACCGGGCCTGGAGTCCAGGTTCTTGTTTAGGTTGCCCGTGCGATGTCACGCGAAGGCTCCTGCCACCGGTAACGCTCGGTGGAAACGTCAAGGCGTCTGGAGACAAGGTGACTGCGGGTTTAGGTGGGGGTCCTGCTGCCGGCGTGGGGTGAGCCTCGCGGACGCAGAGCGGTAAGCGGCCGACTGCTTGAGGCCAGGCTGCTGGTGTGGCGGGCGTCCAGGCGGAGGGAGCCTCGTTATCATGCCGACCGAAGCTGGCCGTCTAGGACACTTGGCCGTGACCTCAGTTTGCTTGCTTTCTGAAAGGTCACATGACAAGTTTCAGCTTGGTGACTCCGTTTTTGACTCCGTCCGTCTGCTCTGCCGGGCCCAGTGCAGGAGTTCAGTTCCAAAGAGGGGCCACCTTGAGCTGAATTAAGAAGGAGCTGTGGGTCCTGTGGACTCGTGTCCACTGTGCCCACTCAGAGAAGCACGGGACCTTCGGCCGAGTTCACTACTGGGCCTGGTCTGCATGCCATGACCGCCTCAAGCATCCCCGGGATCCGTGGGATCTTGGTGTACGCGCAGATTCCGTCGGAGAGCCCACATTTGTGCCAGAAACTGAGATTAGACTGCCGTTTTCCCAGCCACAGGGCAGGGGTGGAACTGGACAGCTGGCGGCCTGCTCCCACACCTGACTACTTACAGATGACAAAATGCTGGCGGCTCACTTTTCCCCTAGAAGGGAAGATCTATAAAATTTGTATCCATGGACTATATAGGCAAAAATAATTTTAAAGCAAAATAATTAAAATTAGATTTTGATTGTGGTCATCATTCACATTGGCAAACTTTTCTGCCGTTTTTACACAGGTGGATATTTATGAATGATAGTTTATACTCTGTTTTTAGATGAATAGAAACTGAGTATGTAATTTTAGAATAAATTATTTACATTTTAAATTATATAATTTTGAAATTTTAATTAAAAACTTCTAATATTTTGGCTTAAGATTTCTAAACACCTTGTTTGCAAAGTGTACACACTGAGTGTTATCTGTACCAGGAATTGGGATATTCAAAGCGGTTTCCTGTCAAGAAGTACTTAACATGTAATTCCTTGTGATTTTCCCCAATCTCTGTTTTTGTGTTACAGATTGTTCCACTCTGTTTCTTTTAAAAAAATGACTTGAAAATATTTTAAAGGAATTTCTACCCAAAATAGTGGAAGGATGAGAGAACAATGAGCTTCTGCCAGCAGAGGGCAACCTTGGCTTGTTTGGGGGTTTTTGTGACCTTAGGACAGACACCAGGGAATGGTGAACCCAAGTCTACCTAGCAAACCAAGTGAGAGTTGCTCAGTATTTTACTACAAAAACATCCCGTTGAAGATGCTTTTAGTGTACATGTACATATGGCTTAGTTTTGAGAGCACCTGTTCTCTTCAATAGCACTAAAAAGATACCTACATCGTTTAAATTTCTCAGAAAATGGGTATTACAAACAGCTTCTTTTTTACAAGGATCTTTATGAGCCCTTGAGAAAAAAAAAAAAAAAGACTGGACATCTTTTTGTTGTACTAGTTACTGCTCACTTAAAAAGTGAGTAGATTTCTTATCTGAACTGAAATATATCTGAAAATCATTTTCAAATTTTAATAATATTGTATATTTAATATACAATATATTTAATAATATTGTATGTTTGTCACTCCCATTTTTGACAGTGTATCCTAACACAGATGTTTTGTGAGTTAAATAGATTTCTAACTTAGTAATTTCCTCCTTTATAAAATCTGTCAAAATTCAGTGACATTGTTACATGTTAAGGGATTAGGTATGGTATAAATTCAAAGAAAAACTTTGAAATTTATAATAATATGCCTAAAATTTTTAATAGTCTCTCAAGCAAGTCAAATTAAGGGCATACAAGAAATGCTCTCAAAATGAAATGTGTGATATTCAAGTGTCCAGGGAATATAAAATATTTGTTAATGTGTCCTCAGGGGGACCTTAGTTTGGCATACAACAATAAGAATCTCAGTCCTTCACCTAGAGGGTGCATGCCAGGACAAATGTGAAGCACTTTACACATACCAGGGTAGTGGTACCCAGACTCTCATGTTTAAGTCTAGACTCTATTAATCTTTTTTTTTTGTTTGTTTTTTCAGGGAGCGGTATTGGGGATTGAACTCAGGGCACTCTACCACTGAGCCACATCCCCAGCCTTATTTCGTGTTTTATTTGGAGACAGGTTCTCTTAGATGCTCAGCACCTCGCTTTTTGCTGAGGCTGGCTTTGAACTTGCGATCCTCCTGCTTCAGCCTCCCGAGCTGCAGGGATTACAAGGCATGTACCACCATGCCCAGCTTCTATAACTTATTAATTATATGACCCTAGGAAAGTTACTTGAACTCCGTTCCTTTATTTTCTCATCTGTAAATGGGGATGACAATAAAAAGTACCTGCTCCTAGGGGTGTAAGTATGAAATGAGTTATTGTTTGCAAAGCACATAGAAAAATACCTGGCACATACCAAGTGCCAGCAAAATATTTTTAAATTGTTATTACTTGCTTAACCCTTACTCCAGCCTTTCAGGCAGGCCATCCCATAGCCCGTGCAGTCACACAGGACCCCTGGCTAAGAAGGGTCCTGTGTTTGGTTTAATTCCCTATGCTACTTTTCTTGAGATTCTTAACTTTAGAACAAGGGTTCCCACTTACAATTTGCCTTTGGCCTGCGTATTCTGTACCTGGTGCTGCTCTTGAGGTGGATGGTATTGTTGTCCCCTAGTATGACTGAAGCTTTGGACAAGTAACATCTTTCGTGCTGTCACCTATAAACCCTGGTGTAATTGCTGAGTAATCACAGGGTTCTTTGGAGAATGAAATGAGATGTGTGAGCAGTGACTGGCACATCTAAGACTTCAGAAATGCTATCTATTATTACCATTTATCTTTATAAACCAACCCAACATTTATGTACTGATATAAATACATATTCTTGCTTGAATTCACTAGCAATGTTTGGTGCAGCTAATGATCTACTGAAAGTACAGAATAAAATCACAAAACTCATGTATATCAAAATTAAGGTAAATTTATAAAGGGAAAAGATCACATTATTACTGTTGGAGAAGCACGTATTAAAATTTGAAGCTTCTGTGAATCTTAAAACTGAAGAAGTTCTTTGTTCTATAGATCTAGACTAAAGAATAATGGACTTGAATTGGAGCAATAATGAACAACCCCTGGGGAAAAATTTTCTAATAATACAGTCGATAAAAAAGTAGGTCCCAAACAAAGTAAAGCAAAGCATGGAGGACTACATCAATCCAAGTATTATTTCATGGTAAATATTACTAGTTTTACAAGTAAGTTAATTCTTGAGGACAAAAGAGTAAATTAATTTACAAGTAAAATAATTCTTGAAGGCAAAAGAGAATGTAGAAAGAAACTTCCAGATGCTATAATTTCTTTGCAACATTTCATATTGACTGTTGTTATTTTTGTTACTAATAAAATCTCATGTCTTACATTAGTTATATTTAGAAGACAAATATTTCAGACTTTTATTCAAATAAAACATTTTTTCCAAATAAAATTTAAAAGTCAAAATCATATTCTTTTACAATTTAGAAGATAGGATAAAAATCAGTCCACATAAAATCTTTTATTTTTAAAATTTTTATTAGTTATTGATGGACTTTTATTTGTTTATATGTGGTGCTGAGAATTGAACCCAGTGCCTCACACATGTAGGCAAGCACTCTACCACCAAGCCACAACCACAGCCCTACATAAAATCTTTTAGAGAAAATTAGAATATAGCACTTATTTTGACAAAACATATAATTAATGGAAATTATTTGCCTTTACCTTTACGGAACTACAAATACATATTCTTCCCACAACAGTGTTTGCCAGTTAAACTAATGAAGGGCCTCTGGAAAACAGATTCTTCCATCCTCCACGTGTGCTTTTATATCCATCCTCCAAATTTTAACTTGTTGGGTAAGTACACTCTGGAAAGGTAATCTGACGACAGGGAGGTTAAAGCTTGGATTTCTGCCTTCATTTTAGATTCTGCCATTATTTCCATCTGCCAATAAGAGGTAAAATATCACAAAATCAGAGTTCTTTGCTGCAGTTCTGTTAATTCAACAAACTAATCAGCCTTGACTTTTTTTTTTTATTATTCACAATCACAACAATAGTTTTCAGGATCAGCCAGGATATCCTGAGCTGCTACAGGAAAACCATCAGAGGAGAGAATACCTGGTACAGATGCTGCAGTAATCAGACATGGTCTGGGACCATTCATGATTTCTTTTTTCATTTTTTTTAATCTCATAAACTTTGATAGGGCCATCAACAAAGGATAAATAACCATGATAAGGGTAAAAATAGACCAGCTGCATCTGGCTGACCTCATCTATTAGCCTTCACATGATTCCATTTCAACAACTATTTACTGCTAAACCACAATAACATTAGTTGTTGGTTATATAAAATTACAAGTATGTTTTCAAAATATTATGTGAACAGCCACCATTAAAGCAAAAGGCAGTTAAACTTTATACAACACTTGAATTCAAAAAGAAACACCATATACTTCTCTTTTCCAAAATGGTTGGCAAGTAATATAAGGTCTCTTGAGGATGCTGTCAAGTTTCCCTTGATCCCGTTTTGTCAGTGGGATCAAACTATCTCTAGGTACATTCAGCCTGGTAAAAAATAAATGCAAAAAAATCAGTAAAAAAAAGCCTGTTCCCATCACACATATGTTTTGCTTGTATTTACTGTACTATTTCAAAAAACTCAGAAATGACAGATAAGAAAATCAATACAACCCTGTCGAATCCTAGATCAGCAAGTTTTCAAGCAGGTAGTGGAAGTCTGTTTCTACAGTAAATAAATCCTAAGCATTTTACTTTCTTCTTTTTCAAGCAGGTAGTGGAAGTCTGTTTCTACAGTAAATAAATCCTAAGCATTTTACTTTCTTCTCATCACAGGATGATGACAGGAAGACACACTTTTGTTATTAAGCACATGCCCCCAGCACTGGCACTGTGTATGTGATACTAGGGCAGTTGAACAAGGTGTGGTTAAGCATCCCAGAGCATTGAATTCAGAGCCGTGAGTTCCACTGGGGGTGGCTAGAAGCTGCATTTCACTGAGGGACATTAGGTTCCAACAGGTGCTTACTTGTTTGTGATTCATTGAGGACATTGTTTGTGTAGTGCTTCCCATTCATGTGTGTGCGCACACACACTCACCTATCTAGTTTTAACTTTGAAAAAAGAAGAATGTAATTTTATCTTGGTATGTGTTTAAAAATAGAACATGAGAGGTCTGAGATTTAGGGTGTAATCTACTTTTTGAAGTCACAAATTCTTGATTTCTCAAGGGATCTCTGGTTTCAGTCTTTTTCTATATCCCCATAATTATGACCATTTGCCAGTGGCAGGTTCTGGGTAGGGGTGACAATTTGAGAGAGGCCTAGAGCATTTCCCTTACAGTGTGTTTGCATAGCTCCTTTGTATATGTATTTGGGGTGGTTCTGAGGACACTTGTGGAATTTATAAGATGCAGCTAGAGTTTCCCTAGGCCCTCTAACTTAAAAATGAGCAGATCATGTGTCCTGAATTAGTGTTAGAAATGGCCTTCATACAAATAGATCACCTCCAAGGCATTGTGGTCATGACACATAACATCAAATTGAACAAAACTTTAATTCACTGGATGTAAATGTTAAAAAAAAGAGAAAGGTTTCCTGTCATTCTCTCATTTTGTAATAAGTGTCTACCCCAAAACTGTTCATACTCCCAATTTAGGAAACAAGCACCTGTAATCAAGGGGTGCACTGCTTAAAGAAATCCAATAAGCATGTTAAATTAATTTTCACTGGCAAATTAAAACAATAAGAAACATTTCAAAATTTATCCCATTAGCAGAAAGGAAAAAAGTGTTACTATCTTATGCTGGAGAGATATACTGGCTCTTGTTCTGCAGAGAGAATAAAACAACCCTTCCAGCCGGGTGCAGTGACACACACCTGTAATTCCAACAGCTTGGGAGGCTGAGGCAGGAGAGTCCAGAGTTCAAAGCCAGCCTTAGTAACTTAGCAAGACCCTGTCTCTAAATAAAAAATAAAAAGGGCTGGGGATGTTGCTCAGTGATTAAGAGCCCTTGGGTTCAATCTCTAGTACAAAAAAAAAAAAAAGAAGTCTTAAAATGTGTAAAATCTTTTAGCCACCAATTCTTCTGGGAATTCTGCCTCAGGGTTTCTTTAAAGATGCTGGTAAAGGTTTAGTTTAAGGAACCCATCAACACACTATCAGAGATTTGGAAACCACTTAAGTGTCTAGCTATGAGGGACTGGCCACACAAACATCAGAATATCCAGAATTGGAACTTGTAGTAGGACACATTAAAATGAGGTCATAAAGAGAAATGTATTAGTAGGGAAAAGTGATCACATTGTGCTGTATGAAAAACACAAAATAACAGTACAGTATGATCACATCTTTGTGAAAAAGTATGGTTGTGCACAGAAAATCTACAAAAGCACAGCTGTTTAACTGTAGGTGATTTTTTATCTTGTTATTTATTAATTTTTTTCTATAATGAACAATATATATTAAATGTGCCCCACTTGAGGTTCCCAAACTTTAAATCATCCCCAAATGAGATTTTTTATGAAGTTAAAAATTTAAATGTATGATAAAAAAATTGATTCATATGGCAAATGATGTTGTCAATGATTACCATTTAATTAGAATCCATGTATTATACTCTAAGTACAAAAAAATATAAAATGTTTTAACCATAAAATAAAAATTTGTAGCTAGCTGCAAGTGTTATTATAATTAACTAAACTTATTCATTAAGTATTTTAGTACTAGAGTAGAAACACTGATGAATTAAATTCATAATTGGTAATCTTGAATCATAGTGAACAATATAAATTAAAAACAACATTAAGAGCTTTTCCTTACAGTAACTTTTATTGATCACAATAAATCACTTTAAATGTCCTATTTCTGCTATACTGAATAACCTTTTAATATCAGAAGGGAGTAAACCAAGCCATCTCATAGCTGGAACTGTGAGGTTGTGGGCTTCAAAAGACATGGACTGAAACAAAGAGCAAAAATATGTTAGATGAGGCTAACTTGCAGAAAACTAGCATACTGGTTTTCATAGACAAATCATTTTCTAAGGAAAAGCACCGAAATGCTCTGTATTATCTCTGTATTAATTTTTTATGGAGCAAACTACAAATTAACCTCTCTGATCTGCATTTATTACTGTGATTCCGTCTCTCCACCTGCTCTGCCGTCCTTTTTATCTGTAGTAAATTTAACCAGGCATCAGAATCACATGGAGGTGCAGGTTCAGTAGGTTTGGATGGGGACTGAGAGTTGCAAATTTCCAGGTGATGTGGATGCTGATAGCTAGAGACACATTTGGAGAAGCCCTGATGTATGGTTGTTGCAGACTAGTGGTGAAATTTGGTGGTGTTTTCCTTCCTCCTTATAGTGGAAGAAAAGGGATCCCAAAGTCAAAATTCAAGATGTAAGATTAGAGTATGTTTGGTGATCAGACACTATTGTTACCCTGGGACCTTGCAGGTACTTTAGTAGGCTGGAAGGTGCAGGATGATAATGGTTTTTGCCCACAGCTCATCTATTCCCTGTGTATACTGGTCATGCTGGAGGCTGGACTCCCAGCCACTGAACAGCAGAAGATCCTGGAATGGGACGCTAGTTCCTGAGTCCATTCTGGAAGTCTTTTGCATACTAGGGGTGATAAGTAAGCACATCATCCCAATGAATGTAAAATGTCTAAATAGTGGAGAAAGGAAAACTACTTTTCTATACTCACCCTAGACCCATACTTATAGATGCACATTATTTCTATGCCTGTTAAAAAAAAAAGTTAACTTTAAAATTAGTCTTATATAATACAGGTTAAATAATTTGCACTCAGATTTTATCTAACATCTGCAATTTTTAGTTTTGTGGACACTACCAATAATAAACTTGTGGTTCTCCATCTCATATGTCATATAAATTGCCTTAAATGATTACATTCTTTCACTTTAATCTAACCATATTTTTAAAATATTTTGATGAAAGTATTCTAAAAGCAGGAAAACACAACTACAAATATGACTAATTATGATTGTTGTTCCAAATAGTCCAAGGATAACTTACCATGTGGATCAGCATCTACTAGCGTGAAAACAGGAATGTGAAAGGAGTCCCACAGCTTCTTGACTAAAAGCCTTGTGTTCAGATCAGGTACACCCTTTCCCTAAAAGCAAGATAGGTATTAGGTATTTTAATTCCAGTAAGATGAATGGGTACAACTACACCCTTATTTGGTTAGTAATTTAAAAAGGAGATCTCCCACCTTGAATTTCAGATGGGAGAAGACTGGTGTTCACAGTGAACAAATGTCCAATATGTGCAGGGTGAAGGAGCCCATGTACATTCATATCTTTGCCTCAATTATACCAGCCCTAGGAAATATTTTAGCAGAAACAAAAGTAATACAAACCCTACACACTTAAAGATGCCCACTGTGGTAATACTTAAAATGGCAAAAACGAAAAAAAAAAAAAAAAAAAACTATCCCACAAATCTATCAGCAGGGACATGGACAGGGCAGCACCAGGAAACCAGCTCCGGAGTCAGTCAATCTGGTGGCTCTGCTCTTCCCAGTGGCACAAAGGTGAATGAGTATGGAAACCTCCCTGTAGTTTAGGACTCTGTAATCTCTTAAAAGGTTATTATATAAATGAAATTATTTTACAATATAAAATCTTTAGAAGAGTGCCTGGTTTAATTTTGGGGTTTAATAAACCCTGCATGCTGGAATAATATGAAGTCATTTAAACAATAATGTAGAAAAGTAATTTAAAGAGCATTACAATAATGGAGGAGAAAAGCAGAAATCCAAATGAAATGGGGCAGAGGAGGAAGCAGGGCCTACCTTCCCATGACAAATGGACTTGCAGCAGAGAGCTGAGTTTGAATTTGCTCCCTACCCGTCAGTATTAATGCTCTAGCTCTATCTGTAAGGTCACAGTAAACATGCCTGCCCAGGAGTTCTGGCATTATCGCCACACAGAGCTAGTTGATTCCAGCCCTAGTTCTGAGCAGCCACAGGCCTGTGAAAGGCATCTCCCTGCACTGTAACTCCTGTTATTAAAGCAGAGGTAATGACTACAGATCTCGCAGAGTTGTTCAAAGTCTTTACAAGTTGATATGTGACAATGGCAATACATGAGAACTCTTATTAGGTGAAGTGTTCCTGGTGGGTCACACCACTTACTGAAGGGTAGTGCATTTTTCATTTTTTTCCTTGGGGAAAAGATAGCACATGGACGTAGTAGAGGAGTCCAATAGTATCTGGTCTAAGTGGTTCTTCCTAGCCTGACCCTCTATCCCAGCTCTACCTGCCAGCTTCTTGTGGGCATAATGGCAGTCATCAGTAGACACCAGTGGCACCAGGGTGGGGCTGCATGCATGTGTATTTCAGCAGGACTGGTGGGCTGCATGCAGAGAACAAAAACGGTGGATTCTGGGTGAGGCTCCCCTCCCTGCACCTGTGTTCTTTATAAGCACTCTTATGCTTCTCCTCAACCCAATGGGACAAGAGCCTTGCTTGATGTGCATCTCCAAACACCAGGGCTGAGCAGAGCCACTGCAGCTTTCTCTGTCTGGAGTGGCTTGTCTACAGCTGGACAAACATGGCCTCTCAGCATTGAGAACTGAAAGAAGAGGACTAAGCCAAAGAATGAGGCGTAGGACAACCCACGAGAGACTGTCCATCTCAGGCTCCATAACATGGCCTATTGCTTATGAGCTCTCAGTCTGTACTTTCCATCTTCACTCTTGTCCCTTAACTTCAAACTAGGCAGATGCCACCAAGAGTTTCAACTGTCACCCCAAGTTTTTATTTCTAAAATCACATCAAGATCTCTCATGAAGAGCAGCTGGGTGTTCCTGCCTCTTGTCTTGTAGCTATCCTTGTGATTTTGACTGGCTCATCACATCCAGTGGTCACCAAGTCCCTTGAAATGTCCTCTGATCCAGTCGTTTCCCGGTTGTCCTGCCCCTTTCATCCTCACATGAGATAACTCAGCCTCCTGATAGCTCCCTGACTCCTGTCATCTCTATCTAACAGACGCGTTATCACACTAATCCTGTCACTTCCCTCCTGGCCAGTTCAAAAACTTTTTGAGGCCTGTTATTTCTGCACTAAATCAGGATGCCTCCTTGGGCCTGTCCAGGCCTTCAGGACTCTGCCCAGCTGCCCAAAGTCCTGCTTTCCTCTCCAGGGCAGCTCTCCTCACTGCTCCCACAAACATACCTCACAAACACCATACTTACTGTTAATCCAATAAGCCAGAAGAATTTTAAGTAGAAGAGCTTTCTTTTCTTCTTCAAAGAACTAGGATTTTACACAGATCTATAAAAGCAGAAGCTGGGAAAAGAGCTTATAAAGGAGCAGAACATGATCCTGTCTCTTCCCCTGCAGTCACTCCACCTGTGCAAAGCCCAGCTTCACTTCTACCTCCTCCCTTCCTACTGCAGCAGTTTTCATCAAATCACTCCAGTTTTATGGATTCTGCTCACATTACCTATAGCAGGATGCTTACTACCTGTCTCCCCTGCCTTCAATGCAATGGTTCTAGGAAGTGGGACCTTTGGGAACTGACTAGGTCATGAGAATGGAGCTCCCATGGGCTGAATGTGAATAATGCCCTTGTGAAACGGAGCCTAGAAGGGTCCTCTTGACTTGTTGAGAAGATGACTGACCAGTGAATCAGAAAGAAGGCCCTCGCCAAACTCCAGATCTGGAGCTCCCCAGCCTCCAGAACCGTGAGAAGCAAAGGTTTGTTGTTTAAGCCGCTTGGTCTGTGGTATTCTGTTAGGGCAGCAAGGACTAGCAAACACCTTTTGCTAAACAATGCCATAGTTCCCAGCATATTATCTCACCCATGGGAATCATAAAATATGCTTCTGTGTTCTTAGCACAGAGATGTTTAAAAATAGCAAGCTCTTTTTGACTAAATTCATGAAATTAATGGTATACAAATGTGTGTGAGGAAAAAAAGAACAGCCCAGTTCATTCATCCCTTCTCCAGGCCCCAGTACTGACATGAGACAGACAGACAGCCACTGTGAGACTGGTGCAAGGGTGGCTGAGGGTCCAGCAGGCTCACCCTGGTGTTGCAAGATCATGGGTATGAACAGGTCAGGAGCATCACTTCCAGGTTAGGTTCAGGTTTAAATACACACTGTAGACATTCCTGTTCTATGACCCCAAACAATGCATTGTACTGAAAATAGAATGTGGCCCAAATTGCACAGATAATGTTAGGAATCCCTCACCAGTCACCACAGTCCTGGAGTGAAGTAAAGGTAGGTACTATACCGTGACCATGATGCATGGAGACATTTTGTTGCAAAAGTCATCATCTAGGAGCCGCTGAAATGTTGCATCTTTTTCTACAATTAACAGAAATTTTGCATCTGTAATTAAATCTGTGAAATTAAGGCTGATAAATTGAAGATGACAGTATTTCAATTTAATCAACTATCTTATGGTACCATATGGATCAATTAAAAAACAGCTGTAGAGGCCTGTAAAACCAATGTGATACTGCAATATGTACATGTGAAAAAATAAGAATTCATACCCCATTTGAATCAAATGTATGATATGTCAAGATCATTGTAATGTTTTGAGCAACTAATAAAAAAATTTTAAAAAACAGCTGTAGAAAGAATATTTTGATTTTTACCTTTAAATATATAAACCTATCTTCCCATGTATTTAGATATGTCTCTCTCACATAATGGTGAGCTTCTAAAACAGTACTAAATCAGGGACTGTGTGTGTTCATCTTGATGGCTACAGGGTCTAACTTTGTTGTTAAATATTATGAAGGCTTGGTTTATCAAAGGAATGAATGAACATTCCAGAAGTTTAAGTAGCTTTCCCACTTAAAGGATACTCCGAATTCCTTGAATATTAGATGGCACAGCAACAGCCTAAGTAAAAATAAAAGACAAGTTTTATTTTACATGGAAAATAAAGAAAAATGACACAATTTATTACAAAAATCCTATATTTTCATTTTCTTTGACTACCAGTCACAAGAGTCTTATTGCTCAGTGAGGAAACAGTAAGAAACAGATGAATCCCTCAATAAGAAAACAGACACATAAGCTACAATACTTCACAGCAGGGAGAACTTCTGGGAAGCATTGTAGATATGTGACTTCAAGCGGAGACTGAGGAAATTAAATGTCCTGATGTGGGTCTCATGGCCATCATCTTTCCACTGTCCTAATTGGTCACCCATCCAAACTGCTGTGCTGGTTCGGTACTGCATGTTTTCTACGTACCAGAGCCCAGCAAAAGGTTTAGTGTTAAACTTATTAGTTTCAGAACCAGTAATTTTTTATGGAAATTACGTAAATAACTTTACTAAAATGGGTAAGCCACACTCTACCTGTAATGTCATATTATGTTTCTCTCTCTCTCTATCTCTCTCTCTCTCTCTCTCTGGTATTGGGGATTGGACCCAGAGGTGCTTAACCACTGAGCTGCATCCCAGACCTTTTTAAATTTTATTTTGAGGCAGGTCATGCTAAATTGCTTAGGGCCTTGCTAAATTACTGAGGCTGACTTTGAACTTGTGATCCTCCTGCCTCAGCCTCCTGAGCCACTAGGATGTCCAGCTTAACAGTACATTTTTAAGGAGAATATATACGTATGTTTATTTCAATATGACAATTGGCATATAATTATGTGTTACACAACTCCATAAAGCATGTACCTAACTCATCCTTCCATCCTTTTTTATTTAAAAATCTTAAGCTCCAAATTATTCAACAGAGCTAGAAATAAGATACATCTCAAAATTGAGTGACCTGAAAGGTAGTTAAAGCATGTGAAGCCTTAAGGATGCTTACTGTTGCGCCACAGGAACAATGCACTTTGGTGCCATCTTCTTCAATGTATCTTAAATTGCCTGCAATTAGCCCTTTGGATGTTGATAACTGAAAGATAATAGATGTATTTGAAAACTTTTCCACTATGATATTTCATGCTGCTAAGCATTCTTCATGTTACTTTCTAAATTATTTGTATTTTACCTCAGATGAAATTTAGATATGGAGAAAATGTGTAAAGGTATTTAGGAATTAAAATTTTTTTATAATTTACCTGTTTTAATCCATTCATCTAAAAGGATGAATAAATTTATGAGAAAAATATAATATCAAATGATATCAAAATAAGGCAAATATTACTTTTATTGTAATTTTTATACAAATATCTTATTTTAAAATGGAAGGTTTTGTTTGCAAAACTGTAAAACAGCATCATTCTTTTAACTTGTAAAATATTGTTTTTCTTTAAGTATCATGTTTATGTTATATAATGGGTTTACTATTTCAAATAGATATGTAAAACAGAAAAAAGATGAAAATTTTTGTGCCAAGTACCACTTACTATGTGCAGACTCCTCCTTGGCACTCTGAGCATACAGGAAATGTCATTGATAATGTCGTCCACGGCAGTCTGAGTACCAAAGAGCTGGCTGTCAGTATAATAGATGTCTCTATGAAAGTTTAAAACACACATTTCTAATTAACCATGTACTTTTGGAATATGACAAATATTGGAGTGCTATCTGTGAAAACTTTAACGGAATGAAACACAACATATAAAGAAAGTAATTTCTTCCCCAGAAGGTAGTCTTATATGACTCCTCAAAAGAGATAATAAAGTTGATCCAACTAAATCTCATGTTGCATTTAAAAAATACTTTACCAGAACAATATACTTACCTTTTAGTTGCATAAGTGTTGCTCTGTACTAATTTATAAATCATGGACAATATTTTAAGGATTAGAGCTGGAAGATAAAATGCAATAAACAATTTGCTTGCCATTTATCTTACTGATTCTAAAGACACTGCTATCAAGAATCTTAATTGTCCACAATTACCATTCCTAACATTTAAAAAATTATCTTTCTGAAATAAAGAATTAAGTATAAAATAGTTGCCTGAAAAATTAGATAAAATTAATTGCTCTGAGGACGCAAAACAGAGAGAATATATTTATCTTGAATCATAAACCAAGTAAATTCCCTTAACTAGCAACAACAAAAATCTAGAAAATAACCAAATTTATTTATTCATCACTCAAAGCTAAGAAAAATCAACTTACCAAATTTTTTAACGGATTTTAGAGAATTGCTTTTGATTTTTCTTGTGGTACAGTGAGCCACCATCTGAAGACCAACAGAATCTTCAAACCTGTAATTTTGTTTAAAGCAAAGGAATAAAATGAAAATTACTTATCTTCTTAACACCAAGCAATACACATTTTTAACTTTATTTTATTCATTTTCTATTATTTTTAATGTGGTGCTGAGAATTGAACCCAGTGCCTCACGTGTGCTAGGCAAGCCCTCTACCACTGAGCCACAATCCCCACCCCCAACAATACACATTTAATGTTCTCTTCTGAGAACATCATTTAAACCCCACATTTCTTCTTGACACAAGCACTAAAATTTTATAGACCTGGTTTGTGAGCTTAGATCAGTCCAGGTGGTAATTAGGTAATTAGCTTTGTGACATACAGCAATAAGATAAAGTGTTTTAAATAAATACCTTTTACTGTGGAGTGTGTGTGTACACTTCTTTCTTGGGAAGACATTAAGTATATGTAAAATGTTTTCAAGTATTTCACAATTTTACTAGAATTTTACTCATTTTAATAATTTATTCATTGAATAATTTGACTCAATAAGTTTTGAAATATTTTATTTCTAATTTGCCCACAAAGCGACATTACATAAAATAACATCTGTCTTAGATTGTTAAATGGAACCACCAAGCCTCTCCCAAAGGTGGCAGAAGGCACCAAGCAAAGACACCAGATGTCATCTTCTTTGAAGCTAGATAAGATCCATCTTTCCAAATATTATGTAAACTATGATTCAAAATAATACAGTCTAGGGCTGGGGATGTGGCTCAGGCGGTAGCATGCTCGCCTGGCATGCATGCAGCCTGGGTTCGATCCTCAGCACCACATACAAATAAAGATGTTGTGTCCACTTAAAAAATAAATAAATAAATATTAAAATTCTCTCTCTCTAAAAAAAGAATACAGTCTACATCAATTATAATGGCCATAGTAACTAAGCAGTTTCAAATTTCCCTTTGTTCTGTTTCTGTAACTCAGATGTGAGAACCATTCTTGTACTGCTTTTCCTTATTCAATAGAGAAGATTTTACAGGCTGTGAAAAAGAAAAACACTCTATCACTTGGTGCTAACTCAGACAGAGCCCTTGGACTCAGCAGTAGATCACCAGGAGGCAGCCTGGTCAATGGGCTCCACGTTCAGGACACTTGACTTCAGCCTGAGCTCAGGACTGGTGGCTGCTCTGAGTAAGGGTTTGCTTTTGCAGTGCGGATGAGAACCATACCCACAGTATCCCCTCCCCACTTGCTGGGAAGCTTAGATCCAAGCCTGATGCCTATTTCCAGCAAGGTCCCAGCATTTGAAATTCTAACCTCTTTTGGTGCCTTTTTTTCCCCTAACCTTATTTTTCTTTGCCTTATCTTTTTTTAAAAAATACTTATTCTTAAGTCTTAGGTGGACACACTATCTTTTACATTTATGTGGTGCTGAGGATCGAACCCAGTTTCTCATGCATGCTAGGTGAGCACTCTACCACTGAGCCACAACCCCAGCCCCTCTTTTTCTTATCTTTTACACCTACTTATAGCTTTTGCAACCTACCTGTATGATATGTATTCCCATTTTTTTGGCTGGGTAAAGGCAATAAAAGAATGAAAAATAACTAGAATTCTAAATCAAATACATTGAAAGAATGACACCGATACATTTAAAAATAAAACTGCAAAATGCCCACTTTATATTTTCCCAGCTGGATCTGTTGTCTATTGTGAAGGCAGGCGCTTCATTTCTTGCCAAGCTTGTGATTATGTCTTGCATAATGTTTTCTATAGATGCGAGAACCTCAGCACTGAAACAGTAAACACAGTGATTCAATTTTAATTGTAAAGTATGCTTTTCAATGTGTAACGTGTGCTCTATTAGTACTAAAGTAACTTTTTGTTTCATTGATTGTCTTTTTTTTTGGGGGGGTATAAGGGATTGAACTCAGGATCACTTGACCACTGAGCCACATCCCCAGCCCTATTTTCTATTTTATTTAGAGACAGGGTCTCATTGAGTTGCTTAGTGCTGCGATTTTGCTGTGGCTGGCTTTGAACCCATGATCCTCCTGCCTCAGCCTCCAGATCATTGGTTGTTTTTTAAGACTTGGAAATCCATGTCGGTAATGATCTCTTCTGCTAAATCTCCTATCAATACTGCATTAAAACAATAGAATTTACAATAGTTACTATTTCATTTGCTTGTAATTTCATTTCTCAAATTACCAACTGAAGTAATCTCTTCCTTTTTCATTAATGATATAACTTACAAGTATATTTTTATCTACTTATATTCGCCTACTTTAATCTGCATTTAAATATAAGCTGAATTTAAATATAAACTTGATGGCCTGAAATACATTAATTTAAAATGATATAATATTGGTTCAGAATTTCTTTCCCAAAAATGTAATGCAAAAATATTTCAAAAGAAACATTTATTGTAGCACACTCCCTAATTGATCTCATTCCTTAAAATCAGCCCTTTTGAATTTGCTTGAAAAAAGAAAAAAGTTTAATTACTACCATGAGAAGAATAAATCATGAGTTCTGCACTAAATGGTTGATTTGGCAACTACTATATGCCACTGTACATCGAAATGTGAAGAAGACACAGCCTCATATCTTGTCAGCTGGCTTTTAATTTCACAAGCCATCAGCTTCAAAAATTGTTCTATTAGAAATAACATTAGCATATTGTCTAGAAAGGGGAATCAAATTAATGCTAGAAAATGGGCAAAATGTTGAAGAACTATAATTTTCCACAGAAACTTTGGAGTTTTTATTGAAAATAAATAGAATAAAATTCAGAACATAAAGTAAAATTTAGAACATTTAATACTGATTTTGAGAGGTCAAAATGACCCCAAATATCTCATTTATTTTTCAAGCCTGAAAGGCAAAGAAGTCATAGGACGATACTGTGAGCCCCTTTGTTGGGATGGACCTACGCCCGCAGTGCACGACCCTCCCGAGTCCCCCCTCAGTGTAAGTCCTTTGGTAAAACTAGTTTGCTTGTGAGGTTTTTGGTAGTTGGTTTGGGCTTAAAAGCAAGTGGTTGAAGAAAGCTAAGAAGGAGCGCCATTCCAAGGAGGCCAGTCCAGTGAACCTGCCCTCTGTTAAGGCCACTGGGGTGCAGTCCCCGTGGGGTTTCTGGACACTGGGGTTGAACCCGGGGCGCTCTACCCCGAGCTACACCGTAGCCCTTTGTATTTTATTTGCGACAGGCTCTTGCTACGTTGCTGGGGCTGGCCTCGCCCTGGCGGTCCTCCCGCCTCAGCCTCAGTCGCGGTGCTGTCAGGTGCGCGCAGCCGGCGCCCAGCTCTGTGGCTGACTTTCAATGAATCTCGTTTAAATCTGCACGCGGTCAGCGCTGCCCAGCCGGGACACAGCGCTGCCCAGCCGGGACACAGCGCTGCCCAGCCGGACACAGTGCTGCCCAGCCGGGACACAGCGCTGCCCAGCCGGGACACAGCGCTGCCCAGCAGGGACACAGCGCTGCCCAGCCGGGACACAGTGCTGCCCAGCCGGGACACAGTGCTGCCCAGCCCGGACACAGCGCTGCCCAGTCGGGACACAGCGCTGCCCAGCCCGGACACAGCGCTGCCCAGCCCGGACACAGCGTTGCCCAGCCGGACACAGCGCTGCCCAGCCGGGACACAGTGCTGCCCAGCCGGGACACAGCGCTGCCCAGCCGGGACACAGCGCTGCCCAGCCGGGACACAGTGCTGCCCAGCCGGGACACGCCGCCGCCGGCCTCACTGACCGGGCCGTTAGCTCGCCGGGTGCCACCTCGTGCCTCGCCTTCCCATCCAGGGTGCGGGCGGCCCGAGCCAGCGCCGGCCGGGTGCCCAGAGCCCCGGCGAGCAGCGCTGCACCGGCCGTGGGCTCTGGAGATCCGGGCGAGGAGGCCGGTCTGCCGGGCGGGTCCTCACGGCTCGGGCCGTGTGGGATCCTCTACCTGGAGGCCAAGCGGGTCCCCTGCGCACCGGCCTCCGGGCCACCTCTCCTCAGGGCGGCCACCAGCGAGGCCCGGTGCCGGTCCAAGACCTCGAAGAACGCAGCCCCAGGCCCCACGGGCGCAGCGGCCATGCGGCCTCACAAGCAGGCCGCTCCCGCGCTCTGTGCTGCGCATGCGCGCTCCACGGCCGGGGGGGGGGGGAGGGGCGCCTACGCATGCGCACTCCGCGGCAGCGGGGGGGGGGGCGGGACCACGCAGGCAGGGGCAGCAGCGCAGGGCTGGTGGCACGTGTTTATGCAGTCACGCACCTGGGCAGCCGTGCTTTCCAGCCCACTGGGGCTTCCTTGAGCTGATACTATTTCTGGGGAGGAGGACTATTTTGGGAAAGTGTTATCCACAAATTTTCATTAAACCAGTTATGAGGCTGGAAGGTAGCTCCATGATAGAGCATTAGCTTCGTGTGTGCAAGGTCCGGATTCCAACCCAGCACCCAACAACAAGAACAAATGACACGAAGATCCACCTTCGTGCGGGAAGCGGTTCCAAGTCCTGGGTTTATCTGTAACTGAGGCAAACACAACTCCAGTTTCAAGTAGTTGAAGGCTTACCAAGCCCTCTTCACTAAGCCTTTCCTCTAATTCCCTTAATTCCAGGAAGTTCCTCATGCGGCCATCCTAATTTTGCAAGAACATAGAAGGGCCCACTCTGTCCAGGTAGGCCTGGGTTAAAATCGCACCTCCACCGTGCTGTGGGCTGTCAGACCTAGCACAGTGAATACAAGTGACCCAGTTAAATTCAGATAAACAAGGAATGCTTTTTCAAAGGGTAACTGCTTCCCACATAGTCATTGAGACAGCATCTTACTAAATGATTATATTGTTGTTCATGTGAAATTCATATTTACCCAGGCAGGGTGTATCTTATCTAGCAACTCCACATCCTCTTTTGCAGACCTGGTGAGCCACTCCTCACCCTACTTTCAGAGCGGAAAGTGGGAATTCTGAAACCCAGGAAAGGAGTCTGGTGCTGGGGACAGACAGTACAGAGGGGTGAGGTCCCCATGCTACATGGATGAGTGCTGGGGCTTGGCCACAGAAGAGCCACCAGGCCACAGACTCACTCCAGAGAAGTCTTCTTTCCTTCTATTCCTGGTTATTTGATAGTTTTGAACCTAAAACTGATTTCTGACCATAAATAATGGGCTCCCTGTGTTGGTACTGGTGTCTGCACGCATGTCCCCATGTGCATGTGCTGTGTTGAGGCCTGACAGTATCACCATCCCGATACACCCCACTGCCGGTCCTGCATTCAGCATGCCACCTCCAGGGGACGAGGAGCTGAGTCCTCGCACTTAGGGACCTCACAGTCTAAGGGCAGGCAGGAATCGAGGACAAGTGGGTGAACTCTGGGCTGTGTTGGCAGCAGGAAAGTGCACTTAAAATAAATCAGCACCTGAAGAGGTAAACATTATTATCCCCATTGCCAGTGACACACACCTGTAATCCCAGCTACTCAGGAGGCTGAGGCCGGAAGACTTCAAATCCTAGGCCCTGTCTCAAAATAGAAAAGGACTATGTCTGAGTAGTAGAGCATCCATGGATTCAATCCCCAGCACCCCCGCCCCCCCCCCCCACACACACGTGAATTATCTCTGTTTCACAGACGGAGAAACTGAGTCTTGGGGAGACTGCACCTCCAGTAAAGTGACAGCGTAGGAGGGAACCTTGACTCCAGGTTCATGCTCTTGACTTTAGGGTGCGAGGCACCTCCAGGGGTCGGGTTAGAAGGCTGTGGCCATTTTGTGGGGTTTCTTTGGTGGCAGAATTACCCCTCTTGCCTCAGTTTTCTCCTCTCTCAGCTGAGGGCCTTGTGGCAGGGGTCTTTCACTGATCACCCCAAAGAGAAACAGGCAAGAGGCCCTGGGAGGATGGAGGCGAGTGAGTGACCCGCGGGCTCTGCAGCTGGCGGCCTCCCCACCTCTCCCTGCACTAGATCTCTCTGCCCCTCTTCTCTGACAGAGCCCTCTGTGTCATTAGCTCTAGACTCACCCAGAAGCTGCAGCCTCCCAGTCTGACATGCGGTGGGTGGGGGCACGGGGAGGAGGCCCAGTGGTGAAGTGAGGTGGCCCAGGCTACACCTGCCATCCTGCAGAGAGACTGCAAGGTGCCCCTTGAAAGGGCCTCACACTGGAGTTCCTTCTGCAACAGACAAAAATGGGTTGGCAAGTCCCTCCAGCAGCTGCAGCAGGGCCTCTGCCCACCAGGCGTCCAGAGCCCCACTCCAGCCCAGTGGCTGCTGCACCACCCCTGCTTCAAATCAGCGCCCGGGCCCCCGACTGTGAGAAGGAACCAAAAAACACATCGTGCCCCTCGCCCGCTGCGCCCTCCCCAAAAGGAGCTCCTTCGTGCTGCAGGCCACCGGCGCTTCTCCCCAGTCTCACTAGGGGACTGTTGTCCTCCAACCTCTGTCCCACCCCCCTGAACCCTGTCTGAGGGCCGCTTGGGTGGGAAGCCTTTAAATTAGGCACAATTATCCGATTATCATCTGCACCTCTAACACACACAAGGGAGAGGAGGTCAACAAGGATGAGGCCCTTGGAACAAACCAGTCGGGAGGACATGGCACTGGTTATATTTAAATGAGGTGGTTTCAGGGCTGGGGATGTGGCTCAAGTGGTAGCGCGCTCGCCTAGCATGCATGAAGCACTGGGTTCGATTCTCAGCATCACGTAAAAATAAAATAAAGATATTGTGTCCACCTAAAACTAAAAAATAAATATTAAGAAAATGAGGTGGTTTCATTAGCAGATGTGAGTGACATTTAAAATATTATTGATTATTGAAAGAAAAGTAGAGGGGCTGGGGATGTGGCTCAAGCGGTAGCGCGTTCGTCTGGCATGCGTGCGGCCCGGGTTCGATCCTCAGCACCACATACAAACAAAGATGTTGTGTCCGCCAAATACTAAAAAAAAATAAATATTAAAAATTCTCTCTCTCTCTCACTGTCTCTCACTCTCTCTTTAAAAAAGAAAGAAAGAAAGAAAGAAAAGTAGAGAAAACACCATAATACAGTCTCTGCTTTCTGAGGGTTTACAAGGCATCTTTCTCTTGTGGGATTTTTTTGTTTTCTTTTTGGCTTTTAAGAAATTATAAGAATGATACAAGCCTCTCATAAAATAGCCACCTGATTGGGGAATGCATGAAGCAGGACTGGAAGCAAGCCCCACCCACTGTGGCCCTCTGGCTCCACCCTCAGGTGCCGTGGGCTCCACCTGTCAGTCACCCACCCCTGGTATCCTCCTTCCTTCTTCAGGGGCCTAGCACTTGGTCTTCTGCAGCAGCTTGGAACCCTTTGGCCTTTGCTCTTCCTACTCTTCTCCTCCTTTCCCTGTCCACCCTGGCTAATTCTGCTGCATCCTGCAGATGGCCCTCTGGACATGTCCCTGGACTGTCCCTTAGGTCTTGCCTCCTGGCTCCCCATCTCACCTGACTGCATTTCCTGCACCCTAAGCCCCAGGAGGGCAGCAGGCTGTGCTCCCCTGGCAGACAGACAGCAGGGGAGAGGCTGCCTGACTGGATGGATCGGGGGTCATCTCTGTGACCTGGTCATTGGGTTTCATCCCCATCTGGTAATAACAGCAAGTAGTTCTCTGATGGTCAGAGCCACTTGCTCTGTGCACAAAATATCATTCACCTCCTCCCTTTTTCACAAGGGAGAAGGTTGAGGCTCTGAGAAGTAGTATAAATAAAATCCCTGGGCTTCAGGGAGAAGTGAGTGACAAAATACTGGTCTAGGCTGCTGCACGATATTGCCCCAGAGTCAGGGTGATTCGTACTGATGGGTCCATCTATCTGCCTACTCTCCATAGCCGGCAATTGAATAATAGCATGTGGGACGTCAAGCACATCATTAAAGGAAATGTAAATCTAATTTTAAAAAGATCACCCATGTATTTGGAAGCTTGGGTCATTCTATGAACAGAAACATGGGGTCCATTTGTTTGGAGAGAGAGAGAGCCCACATGCCCAGGGTCCCAACACGGCCTCCACGACCGTCCACTCATGGCCACACTTTTCTGTCCATGCGCCCCCCCACTTGCTTCCCTCCCACCAGCTTGTCTTGAACCTCCCCAACCCCCCGCATTCCATCCATGACATTGTCAACATGTATCTGTGAAAACCAAGGATTCCTCCATCACAGGAAGATGCTTGCTACCCGTGGCTGTTTAACATCGCAGATGTGCTCTCTGTTGAAGTCTCCCAGTTCGTGAATCGCTCTCCATTGAAAAAAAAAAAACATGATTTTTAATGGGAAGATAAATATTGTCTGTTTATTGTGCACAATATGTTATCTCGAAAAATGTCTGTGCCACGGAAGGGCCCTGCTGAGCTGTTCACGTTTGTCCATCACACACACTGACCATTTTTGTAGTGAGAACACCTTTGCGGGCCTTTTTAAGAGTCCAGTAGGCCATTGTGGAACCCTGGTGTTCACTGGGTCTCTTGAACGATCCTGCCGTCTGACTGAAATTCCCTGTCCTTTGGCCCCTCTTCCCGGGGTCTCGCAGCCGCCCCCAGCCAGGAGGGCCCGTCTTTCAGCCCCGGCGTGGGAGGAGACCACACGTGCTTGTCTCTCTGTGCTCAGCTCACTTCACTTGACACCCTCCAGGTTTGTCCATGAACACCACAGCTCCAGACAAGTGACAGGAGTTCCTCCTTCCGAAGTCTAACCAGTACCCTGTTGTGTATCTACGGCACGTTTGTCTACCCATCCATTCTCCCACGGGTGGACACTTCATTGATTCCTATCCTGCCTTTTTATGGTGAGGCCTCACCTCCCACCAATTAAGGTGGCTATTGTCAAAAAGGCAAAAGCTAAATGTGCCCACAGGTCTCCAGATGAAGTGCGCACAGTGTGCCCATAGGTCTCCAGATGAAGCACACAGAGTGTGCCCACAGGTCTCAGATGAAGCACACATGTGCTGGTAGGTGCGGCTGCGAAGCCCAGAGCTGTCCCCTGCCAGCGCCTCACTAGGGTCTGCCCCGGGGATCTCTGAAGCGACGGCACCATGCATTCCCAGCACCAGGGTCCTGTTGCTCCTGGCAGTGTCCCATGCCCAGCTGATGGGCGTGAAGCAGTGCCACCTTATGGCTTTTCGTCAGGATGGCAGACGTGGCACCAGGGTTGCTTTCGTGAGCACCTGAAGACTGTGGGAGGGAGGCACTCAGGGGGTCCCCATTTTGCAGGCGAGGCAACAGGCTCTGGAAGCCAGGCAGTCTGCTCCCGCCCCTGGCCTCTTGGTCTCGGCTTCACTCTGCCTCCCAGGAGCCCAGGGCCAGGGAGCTACCTGGCGCCTGCTCTGTGCCAGTCTCTGAGAACCAACGCGCCTCTTTCCAGGGCTCACATCCAGCGTGGGGAGAGACAGAAGCCTGCAGCATCTCACAGGCTCTAGGAGAGCACAGCAGCCCAGGCCTGGGGAATAGTGTCCCCCGGGAGCTCCGGCAGCCTTCTCCATGAGGGACAATAGCACCGACTGGAATGGAGGAGGGAGCGAGCCTGCAGGAAGAGCTTCCCCTGCAGAGGGAGCACCCTGTGCCAGGCCTGGCGGGAGAGCCCCTGGGCGTGTCTGAGGAACCGCAGGAAGCTGTGGGAGGTGGATCCCAGTGCTGCCCCCCAAGATTCCCATTCTGTGGTTATTCAGTCAGTCGGGTGTGTTGGTGCTGCCGTGAAAGGTTTGCTGTTTAACAAAGTCACAGGTCAGGTGGCCTCAGGATATGGAGGTGATCCTGGGAGGGCCTGATCTAATCAGGACAACCCTGAAGAGCAGAGCACGGTCTCTGGCTGGCAGCAGACATCCGAGGGATTGGAAGAATTGGAAGAAGGAGGAATCAATGGCCCCTGGCTGGAGAGGGAGGGAGCCATGAGACTGGGAACACAGGTGGCCTCTCTAGGCAGCTGTCCTCAGTTAACAGCCCCGAAGGACCTGGGGACTACAGTCCTACGACCACAAGCAACTGAATCGTGCCAGTTTCCAGAACAGACTTGGGACAGAACTCCAGTTCCAGGTGGGAACGTGGCTGGCAATGCCTTGGCTTTGGCCTGAGCGGAGATGGCAGCCTTGCCGCCGGGCTCAGCAGGGGACCAAAGGTCCCCAGAGTACACAGCTGCCAGGCCTCCCGGGGGCTCTCACCCATTGCTTTTGTGCTACCATCACGCCCCCGTTTCTTCTGTCTGTCCATCTATCCTCGTGTGTATGTGAGTCAGTCAGGGCCCTGCTGAGTGAGGGACAGGAAAGCAGCACCGACCACGCAACCTCCAGAGCCGAGAACTGCAGGCCGAGCCGAGGCCAGCAGCTCAGTCTTGGAATCAGGTCCCAGGGTGCCCACGTCCCCAGCCCTCTGCTCGGCTTTCTTCATTTGTCTTTATTCTCAGGCAGGTTCCCCACCATGGTGACTGCAACTGTCACCGCCGCTCTGAGTCCACCCTTTGCCACCTTGGCACTCCAACAGAGACTCCGCCTTCCCCCGGTGGTTGCCCTGGAAGCCTCGGGGACCATGTGCATTGGCCTGGCTGGGGCACGTGACCTCTGCAGAACCAGCCCCCAAACTGAGAAGAGAACAAAGTTGGTGGCCTCCCCTGGCTGGGGACCTGTTTCTGGGGTGTGGGCAGAGGCTGTGGGCCCACCTTGAAACCCCCCGGACTAAGTGAAGGGCTGTCCTGTGGGGGTGAGGTTCGCTGGAATGCTGTGAGCAGCAAAAGAAGGAACAGATGTTGGTGGCCATGTCTGCAGATGTCCTGCAGAGAGGCCAGACAGGTCCCCGCCACTGGAGCACACGGGACAGGGCGACAGGGCTGCTGTGCGGAGACTCGGAGCCTCCTGCTCTGCTGTGCCCTGATGGCCCCTTGTTATCTCTATGAGATCTTGGCACTCGCAGCGGGAGTCGTGGAAATAGGACAGAACCTGCCTTTACCCTGATTGTTTACTGGAGAAATAAATAGAGAAAATCGGCTGAACAGATGCTTGGGAAACGGAGCAGCCCTGGGAGGCACATCCAGCTGAGGCTTGGTAAACAGGCACACGCTGCTGAGAGGAGCTGCTCAGAAAGTCAGTCCAAGCCCCCAACAAATGAGGACCTGCTGCCAAATGCGAAGCCAGCTGGAGGCTCCCCAGCCAGTGAGGAGGAGGACCCCAGATCGGAGGTTGACTGGGGGCCGGGAAGGTGGCGCGGGGTGCTCGGCCTGTATAGGGCTGGGGGCAGGTACTGACCGCTGGGCCTTCTCGTGGTATTTCCTAAGGGCAGTGTTGGAGATGGCTCCAGGAGGGTGGAGCTGGTTGGCTCTGTCAGAGAGCCCCTTCCCCAAATACCAGTGATCTCCGTATTACTGTAAAGACATCTCCAGCCTCCCTCCTTCTCAGTGCATGCCTCTGACCCCATCTCTCCCACCTCCCTCTGCTCAAACTTCTCCACTCACACGGCCTCCTCACTGGTCCTGAAATACACTGGGTATTCTCCTGTCTCAGGGCCTTTGCACATGCTCTCCCCTCTGCCTGCAGCACTCTGTAACACACACAGCCCTGTGGCTCAGCCCGTCACTCCTCTGCTCAACGCCGCAAGAAAGGGCAGAGCCAGCTCCTTGACCTCAGAGAGGCTCTCTGGCCCCAGCCAGTTGTGACCAGTAGGGCAGAGTCACAATATCCCAGCACAGCACTGAGGGTCCACCATGCAGGGGGACAGGAAGTAACAATGGCAGAAAACAGTCAGAGAATCCCCAGTTATCGAGTGCCCGACCCTGTGCTAAGGGAGGCACGTGCACCCTCTTAGTTCATGCTCCTGATAATCACTGGAGCAAGTTTGTGCAAATCCTCGTTGAACAGAGGAGAGCTCTGAGGGCTGACGGCTGTCCAGGGCTCAGCTCATCTTTCAGGGACTCTGAGGCACTTGCCCTCCAGATGTGGAGCTGGAGAACTAACCACACAGCTGCCCTGCCACCCTGCTGACCTCACATCCAGGGTATCAGCCCAGAGTCTGAGGCCCTGGCAACTCAGTGGGAGCCACTTTCCCTCCCTGACCGTGAAGCCCAGTGATGGGGACGTAGTGCAAGATGTTTCATCGAGCTGGGCAGCCTTGTCGCTGCAGGGTGGCTCTACTTCTCCAGCCCAGAGAGAGCCTCTGTTTTCTTCTGTGCGTGGGTACACAGGTGTGTCTCTGGCTTCTGCCTGGCCCGTTCCCTCTCCCGCTCTGCCCTGGCCTTCTCTCTGGATCGTTGCACAATTGTGTACAGATTGGGTGCAGGCCTTCCTCTCAGGTGCTTGATCCCGGTTCCAACCCACCCCTTACTAGCCCGTGGCTCTGAGCATGTCTCAGCCTCCCTGAGCCTCAGTTTCCCCACCTATAAAATAGGGCCTAAATGCATTGACAATATAAAGACATGCAGTAGGTGCTCAATAGCAAGAGCACCCTTGGTTCCGAGGCTCGAGTGGTTCCCGATGCCTCTTATAAAGCTTTGGGTGTCCATAAAAATGGGCAGAGTACCATCGTTCCCTCACTATTTGGAAAAGCAAAAACAAACAAACATTGCGGACACTCAGTGTTCAGTGATATAAGATCGATTCAATCTGTGTTTTGCATACATGCAAGTGCCACAGCAAGACAGGAACAAAGTGGTGCCTGTGTAGAATTTGGAAGAAAAACATAGTAAATTACATTTTGGGGACTTCACCTTCCATAGTCTGTGTTTCTAGAGTGTTTAAGCTGTTTTATAAGCTGTTTTTTTTTTTTTTTTGTAATCAGAAAAAATCAAGAAGAGACACCAGTTTCGTGTGATGGAATTCGCCTCGGAGCTTTGTGTTTCTGTGAGTCTGTTTCCCCACCTTTCCTGGCTCAGCTTCAGAGAGTTTTGGGATCCTGAAAACAGAAAACCTCGTTTCTGGTGTTTTGGGAACTCTTCATTTGCTGATGAAGAAAAGTGGAGTTCAGAAAGCGTTGAGGGCTTGACTGTGGTCTTGCTGTCAGGGCGTGGTGGCCTTCCTCTTGCCCTGCGCGGATGCCCTGCCCACCTGTCCTTATGAAGGTGGCCTTATGTGGTGGCGCAGACGCCCACTGGCCCTTAGCCTCTGTTCCGGAGCAGCCGTGCGTGGGTCGGTGGGTCAACATCTGTCCACCTCTTGCTGTGCTTTCCTCTACCCACCTTGAAAGCCATTTCCCCGTGCTTATCTCTCCCTGTGAAGGTGCTGCCCACGCTGCGCAGCCCTCCAATGCAACGGTCCCTCCAGCGTGATTCCTGCACTCCACACCCCTGCAGGCTCCCGCCCCTGGGTTTGCCTGCCAGCGCCTCGTCGGTTTCGTGAAGAAACATGCTCTGTGGTTCAGACCTTCTGGGTGAACTCATTAGCATGGAGTCCAGACAGGTCACTTTTGGGGGAGAAAACAGCAGGCAGGAAGAGGAGTGGCCACACCTGCTGCTGGTGAGCTTCTTGGAGACTGCCCCACGATGACAGGGCTCCTCCCTCTACTGGGTTTCGTGGGGCCTTGGGTTGGCATCTCTTTCAAAAAACTGGCTCGAGGCTTGGCTGTCAGGAGAGGCTCCCGGAGAGCGGGCCAGCTTCCCAGCCACAGACACCAATGAATAAAAGTGGAGTTCAGTAGGGGTGGGGGCAAGTCCAGGTGCAGTCCGAGGTTCCAGTGCACGGGCCCAGGGGACACAGGGCCACAGGCTGGGGGAGGCTTCTCTCCCGAGTAAGGAGCATGGGCTCTACCCACCAGGCTTCCCACCACCACTCAGGACAGCTGGTTTGCATAGATAGGGAGCAAGAGGAAGGGCGGGTTTGAGGGCCTGAAGACTGTGCTGAGACACGTGCTGGGAGAGGATGCTCTGTCCCCATCCTTCAGTTCCCCTGGGCTCTGCTGTGAGATGAATTCTGACTGAGGGCATAGCAACAGACTTCGGTGTTGGTGGCTGCAAGAAGTCGCCGAGTAGCCTTGTTTATAGAGCACTTAGCGCAGCACTTCTGCCTGCGTGGGCTGGATCTGGCTGGCCGCGTGGTGGCTGGAACACAGGAGCCTCTGACCGGGTGACTGCAGCAAAGCTAGCGCCCCAGGGGCTCCCGCTGGCCCTGGCTGGCTGTCATTCAGTGCGCCATAGCTCACTGAGTCCTTGCAAAGGGCGTTAGAGGTTGGCACTATTCTCATCCTCATTTTAAGTGCCAGGAAACTCAGGCTCAGAGACATTAAGGAGCTTGTCTAAGGGTCTGCAGCGAGTACGTGGGGGGATGGGATCTGAGTGTTGGCCTGTCCCTGACCCTCCAGCATTCATCTATCCAGGTGTTCCCCTGCGGCAGGAGCCCCGCCCTCCCTGGCAGGTGGAGGTACTGGCATGTGAGGCTGCACCTGTGGGGGGAGGGGCCCTCACTCCTGGAGCTCAGCTGCAGAGGCGGGAAGAGCCCCAGGCCCCTGGCTCAGAGGCCTCACTGGTAGAATTAGAGTGCTCTGTCAGGAAGCAGGCCACATCCTCAGGACAGAGGGACATGTCACTCAGCCCTGGCACTTCAGTCTCCCGGAGGGGTACAGAGAGGGCCTGTTAGTAACACACCAAGTCCAGCTTCCCTGAGGGAGCCGTTTTGGTTGTTGGACACTCTTCCTGTTTCTGTCCTGTCCCCTTCTTCTGAGGCCACTCTCAGTGTCAGCCTGTAAGACCCCAATTGCTGGGGCAGCAAATGGTGGTAGTGTGACCCCCTCTCTGGGGGTCTTGCCATCTGATCAGCCCGTGAAGCGGGAGGGAAGCGAGGGGGGTCCTGTCAACGTCCTTCACATCTCCTATGTAGCAGAATGCAGGCCAGGGGAAACCCAGGGACAGAAAATGTCATTTCTGTTTGCTTTGAGACCCTGCCCGACTCTGCCTGCGGATTTCCATGGCCACTTCACGGTCAATTCCCTGTGGAGCACTGGAGCTGGACGCTAATTAAGTCACCACAGAGCTCCCTGGAGTCTTCAAAGAAGGCAGAGAAACCAGGAGGCAGCAGCGGAGGCTGGCAGCGGAGGCCAGCAGCCTGCAGATCACAGCCACCCTGGGGCTCACGTGCCTCGTGACTCAGGACAGGGAGATAGATAATCGCAGGCAGATCTGTTTTCCTTCTCCTTATCCATTTATCTGCAGCTCCACGATTCCCACCCTCTTTGGCATCATATGCAGCAAGGAAGGCTGTCCTCCTCGCCATGTGCTGATAGATGCTCCTCTGAATTAGCGTCTTGCACTGGGTGGCTGCCGGGGTGCGGCCCTGTGCTTGCACCCTGTGGAATGCCACCTGAGGGTTGCGTTTTCTTATGTGCTGGTCACAGCTGATAAAGTCACATTTGAGGTTATGGCGGTCTTCTTGCCAGCGGCTGGACAGTAGGCATAATGCAGGTGCAAGAGGCCCCTTCCAAGATGTCCAGCTGCCTGCAGAGAGGCACGTGGCCAGTTCTTGCTGGGGGCTGGCCCCTACCCTCACCCTGTGCTGCTCTGAAAGCCAGGAGAGTGGGGTAAGGAGTCCACTCCTGGGCGACCTCCACAGCAGACTGTCAGGATCCCCGTGCAGCAACTGGGGCACGGCAGGAGCCTGTGGAGTGCTCACAGCTGGGGGCCATCAGGGCCCATCCAGCCCTCGTGGCGTGCAGTCTCCTGTGCCAGAGGAGGCTGGCAAAGAGCAACTGAACTATGCATCGCACTTTTGAAAAGATCAAGTGCAAGCTAGGCATGGTGGCACCCATAATCCCAGCCACTTAGGAGGCTGAGGCCAGGGGATCACAAGTTCAAGGCCAGACTCAGTGATTTAGGAGAACCCATCTTAAAAAAAAATGCTGGGGGTGGAGCCAAGTGGTAGATTGTCCCTGGGTTCACTCCCCAGTACCACTCCCCTTACCCACACAAAGGTCAAGTGCAGACACTGCTCTTCACTAGGACCCTCCCAAGCCTATGCCCAAACCTGTATTCCGTGACTTGAAAGCCTCGGGCTGATTCACCTGGTTCCACACAAGGACACGGGCTGGGTGGTGCCCAGGTGTCACGTGCTGTGGAGCTTTTTACATGAACTTTAGGCTGTTTGAAGAGCTCCGAGTGAACAGGGAGAGCTCCAGCCATATAGATCCCTACCCAGCAGTATGCAGGTGATGGTGTCAAGGGCACGCTGCTCTAACTCACTCCTAGGCCAAGTGCAGCTTCAGGGCTTCTGTACGTGCCCTCCGGCAGGGCACATGCTGACTGCCAGTTCCTTCCTGCTTCACAAACGCTGAGCCTGGAGATGCAGCCAGACAGCATGGCTCCTGCGTGCTGCTTATGCCCAAGGCTGAGACGCACTGCTCCTTGCAGTTCAGACCTGGGCTGCAGCCTCGCCACAGAAGCGCCCTTGCCCGGGCAGCAAGCCGAAACCTGCCTGGGAAGGGCCCACGGGTACTCATTACCTGGCCCTCGTCTTTGAACCTTGCGGATGGTGGTGTTTACAGTCTGAGGACCTGGCTGAGCAGACCGGCCTTTCCTGGGGGTGGGCCTCATTTGAGGGGTGAAGCCATCAACGAGCATGCTGCAGATGACTTCACAGAGACGTTCGAGGACATGGCCCAGGGCCGGCATGCTCCTCAGTCCTCAAGGTCACTGATGACCATGGGCCTTGTGGTAGACTCGGGCTACAACATCCTGGGGAGAGAGGGTCAAGTTTACAGTAGTAGCCATGAGTGCTTCCTCTGGGCCAGGCCCTTCTTTAAAACTCCCACGAGGAGGAATTATTATATCCACATCCCAGGAAAGGAAACTGGATCTTGGGGAGGTTAAGAAACCTTCCTGGATCACACAGCTGGGAGGTCGGGGCTTGGTGTCCACACTCGTGGGATGGATGACTCCAGATTCCATATCTGAGCCTTAACCGGTCCACAGTTCTCCTCCTTAGGAAACAAGACCACCTCTGAAGGAGAGAAGGGGAGAAGACGAAGAGAGACAAAGGATGGCAGTGACAGAGAGTGAGCTGGTGGCCTTGATGGTTTGCCCCAGGCCTCCAGAGGAGCCAGACCTGTTGGGCAGGAGGGTCAGCGCATGCCTTCTGCAGAACTTTGAGGGCATATCTTGGAGGTGTGGTCACCAAACCAGCTTCAAAAGCAGCCGGTCATGTGCTGCATAACGACCCCGCTGTGCAAACCTCACTTGATCCCTGCAGCCAGGTGGGTGATGGGATGTGCCAGGTTTGAGCAAGTGCATTGGGATGTCCCACCAGGAAAATCACCCAGTGACGCATTCTCGTTAATCAAGGGTGGCCGTGTGTATGAGTGTATGAGTGTGTGTATAAATGTGTGTGTGAGTGTGAGTGTGTGTGTGTGTGTGTGTGTTCTGCCTTTGGGTATCAGCATATCAGCAGGACTCCAGGTTGCAAGTGACAAAACCTAATCACACAGCCCAACAGAACAAATATTGGCTCATGTAACTGAAATTTGCTGAGTAGATGCTTCAGGCAAGGCTGTTTCCAGGTGCTCGGACAGTGCTCTTCTCTGCCGTCTCGGGCAGGCACTCTCCCAGAAGGATGGTGGTCAGGGCTGCAGCCTCGTGCCCCGTGTTCTCAGCAACTCTGTGGGAAAGAAATAAATGCCTCTCCCAGGATTTCCAAAGGGCAGCCCAGGCCTGAGTGGCACTGGCTCTGACTCACTGGCCTGTTCGATGTCCATTGCTGAGCAGTCTCTGTGGCTGGGTGGGGATGGCACCCTCTGATGGGCTCCTGCACACCCAGAGCCCCCGCCCCGCCTGAACCTCTTGCTGGCCTGGAGGGTGGTCTCCATGCTGGTCCCCCCACACTGCTGAAGCCCACTGCTGTAGGCTGGGGCTCAGGCCACAGAGGGGCACCTCCGGTTCTACAGGCTGAAGGTTCTGGAGCAGGGTACCAGCGGGGTCAGGGAGTGGGGAGGACTCTGCCAGGTGGGAGCCCACGTCTGCCTGCTGGTGTGGCTCTTGTGTGGGGAGTGGGCAGCAGGTCGGAGGGGCACTGTTCCCACCAGCTCTCCCCTCACCCTGCCCCCCGCTCTCCCAAAGCCTCCTCTTTGAACACCACCCCCTGGGGGTCAGAGCTGCAGAACCAGGGTGACCCCAATGTTCAATCCACATCAATCTCCAAAGAAGCACACAGAGGAGGGTGTTGAACAGGACGAGAAGGCAAGGACTCCGTCTCCCACTAGGACTTTCAATAAATAAAAATCTCATGTCCACACTGCTGCATTTCCAGTGTCACCACGGGAGCCACAGAAACCCTGGCTGTCACTCCCAATGTACCACCTACTGTTCCTCCGGACCCTGAGGGGCAGGCTCTTGCTCAGGGCTGCTCAGGAATCATTTCCCCTCCTAGCTGATCATGTGACCATGTAAGAAAAAATAGAAAAAGAAAACACCCATAACCTTGCACCCGAAGAAGCCACGTGTCCTTCCAGCCTCTTCCGTGAGCAGAGGCCCTTCTCCATCGCGGAGCTCACTGGGTGTCTCAGTTGTGTGTCTCCGCGGCTTAGTGTGGAGCCATTTCCCTGTATCATTAAAATCTTGTTGTAGGGATGTGGCTCAGCGGTAGAGCACTTGCCTAGCGTGTGTGAGGCCCTGGCTTCGATTCTCAGCATAGGAATAAATAAAATAAAGGTCTATTGATTATATATATATATATATATATATATATATATATATATATATTTTTTTTTTTTTTAAACTTCATCATAAAGGCCGCTGTGGTGCAGGGGTTTTTGGGTGGTGAGTCTCGTGCCCCACACCAGGCCTTGAGATCTGGGCACAGGGGCCTGCAGCCCCACCAGGACTGCGTAGGATGAGTTGAAGAAGGAGTTTCAGGTGAAGGTCGAGATCTCCCCCGTGCAGACGCATGAGTACCTGTGGGTTGTGCCTTACTCCCCAGGCCCCGCATGTCCTCGCCTCCAGCTGGGCCAAGGGACACACTGTGGGGGCCTTGCTCAGAGAATGGCCCTGCAGCCCCGTCCCTGTCCTCTCCAGGGTTCTTTCCCCACAAGGCCCTGGCTCCCTGCCTCCTGCATGTCCCAGCTGGAGACCACTCAGCCCCTCCCCAGCTCTGAGCTTTCCAGCATGTTTCCTGTGGCTCCTGCAGTGGTCACTCAGTGAGCATCCTTGGGGCACTGTGCTTGGTGCCAGAGAGACCACAGGCAGCAGAGAGACGTGGCCCTGTGCTCCTGGTGCACACATGACCATCCTCACACTCACACCAGGTGCTCTGGACCTTGAGGGCTACCCTCGAGAGACTTCCTCTAGGGAGTTGGGGCTGACTTCTCAGAGGAGGTGAGGCCCGCGCTGTTGTCTGACTGACGAGAAGTTACCTGGCCCAGGAGGCAGAGCCTAGCCGTAGGCTAGAGGAACTGTGTGTGAAATGCAGGGTTGGGGTCCTCCCTCGAGAGGCTGACGGGAGGGTGTGTGCCCCTTCACCCACATGGCACACCCAGAAGGCACTGTCCACGAGGAACAGCCCTCCCAGATGCCAAATCTGCCGGTACCTCCATCTGGGACTTCTCTGCTTCCAGAACTGTTAGCAACACATTTCTGTTGTTTATAAAGAATCCAGTCTAAGGTATTTTGTTACAGCAGCTCAAACAGACTAAAAATAAGAAGATAAACTAGCCCCAGGCATTAGTCATGCTTTCCTGCAGAGCAAATGACCACAAATTGAACAACTTAGAGCCACACATGCATATGATTTCAGCCTGTGGCAGGAGTCCACAGCCAGTCTGGCTGCTCTCGGCCACCTCGTTTCTCTGAAGGTTGCTGTCAGGCCATTGGCTGGGGCCGAGGTCTCATCTGAAAGCACAGAGGGTGTGGCTACGTTCCTAAGCTCCCTGAAGTTGTTGGCAGGATCTGGTGTCTCTCAGGCTGTGCAATCCAGGGCCTCAGGTCCTTGTGGTGGGACCTTTCCAAGCACAGAACCCCAGGAAGCCCCATCAGCAGGGGGCAGCTGGTCGCATGGAGAGCCACGGTCTCCTGTGGCCCAACCAGCATGGAACACCCCTATATCACTGCCACTTGATGTTGGTTAAAAGTAAGTCACCTGGCAGCAGGTCCCTGGGGAAGGGTCACACAGGACTTGGACACCAGGAGGTGGGGATGGGAACAGAGTCTTGGAGTCAGTCATCTGTGCCCAGTTTCAAAGACGCAGGGCAAGCGAAAGGGTGGACTTCTCTGCCGAAGATTCCAATCTTGCAATCTTGGGCAATGCATGGTGCGAGAGCCCTGGAGAGGAGTTTGACAAACAGAGAAGGTGTCCTGAGTCCTGCTGCTGGTGGTGGCTGGCCCTGTGGCCAAGGACCAGCCAGGAGGGCCTCTCGGGTCCCCAGCTTCACTGGGCTGCAGAACCCTGGGACGAGGTCTCCGCCCTGGAGTGGCCCCTCCCTCCCAGCGCACGAGGGCGCCAAGTTTATCATCTGCCCAGAGAAGAACAACTGATTTGTTCCCATCAACGTCTGAATCCGGCATCCTCCTGCTGGATGGGTTCCCTTTGTCTTTCTTTCATGTGTTCTTTCGAGTCACGAGATGAAACACAGAGTTTATGGTCAGTTAGCTCATTAACAGATAGACATCAGCATGAGTAATTAAGGCCACACCTTAAGATCTGCTCCATAAAGAAGCCCACATGTTTTTTTCTTTTGATCATGACAATTTCAAAGACATAAAAAAGTGGGGAAAAAAATCGCAAAAAAAGTGGGAAAAAAAAATCATACCGTCGACTCCCCTAGCCCCCTAGCCCCGGTTCCATCAGGAACATTTGACTCAAGTTGCTGTCTCTCGTATCTCCCTCCCCGTCTGTCTGCCCACCTGTCACTCCATCTTACCTTCTGGGCTTGTTTCTGAATAAGTTCTAGACACCAGTATAAGGAAGTATAGTTTTGAATGATATTGTGAAAGGCTTCAGATAAACCTGAAGCTCAATAGACTAAGGTTTTAAAGGATCAGGGTGGAGAATTATGTTGTACACTCATTTACGTTTTTGAAAATATGTGGTCATGTTTAGGACAAGTGTGTTCCCTTTCCCAACTCATCGAAATACATCAACTAGGTTTTGATCTAGGAATTTTAAAGTAAACTTTCGGTATGGCAAGTGCATGTGAAAGATCCTTGTTCACAGCCACTCACTCATTCTTGCATTCACTTCAAAACACTAATTGAAGCTGGAAGCAGTGGTGTATACCTGTCATTCCAGCTACTTGGGAGGCTGAGGCAGGAGGACTGGAAGTTGGAGGTCAGCCTCTGCAACTTAGTGAGAAATCTCACAATAAAAAAGGGCTGGGAATGTAGAACCCTCCTGGATTCCATCCCCCAAACACACAAAATAATAAAATAAAATATATATAAAACACTAGTTGAAGTCCTGGGAGGTGTTGGAGCTGTTTGAAGTCCTGGCAGCCTCTCGGGGCCTAGAGCAGGTGGACAGGTCGCTGGGTGGCAAAGACACTTGGTAAAAATGTTGGGCAACAAGATGAATTTCTGAAGAGCTTCTCCAGCAAGGACGTTCTTGTTCATTGATTGGTTTACTTATTGTTTTGTTTTGTGATGATTTCAACAGACAGTGAGTTGAAATTCCAGCATTTACAGTTTCTGACAATTGAACCAGGAACCCCAAGATATTCAAATTTGTGAATTTCACCATTTCTGATTTGTGTGGCTCTTCAGGTTCTTGACTGCCACCCACAGGCTTGTTCTAGGGTGCAGTGTAAGGAACACAGCAAGGGTTCAGCACGCTCGAGGCCCCCCCCGGGGGACCCACGATGACATCCTCAGTGCCCATGACCCAGAGGGCCCATGTCATTGCATGAACTCAGCATGGCTGAGAATGCTGTGTGAGGGACGGGGAAGGAGGGGTGGCTGGTGGCACCCCAGAGTGGAGGAACCCGTCTGTCGCCTCCAGACCCAAAGACACCATGGTTGGAGCATCCATGATCTCAGTAGGTGGCCCAGGTGGGCTGGTGGCACCGCGATCCCACTCTTGATCGCCTGCACCTCTGACCAGCAGACCATCTCCCAGCCCGGCCCTCGGGTCACCCATGTAAAGCCACACTTGGCACTTGAGCGTCCCTCTGAACGGTATGTGACAACCCTTCCTCCCGGCCAGGCGTCCTCCCACCCTCTCTAGGCAGCACCACCGAAGCCCTTCTCCTGCCTGCTGTCTTGATGGTGTTATTTTTAGATTACGGAAGTCCTATGTCCTCCTGATAAACCTGTGGACATGTGAATGTAGGAAGCAGATCCTTTTCTCCAGAAACGGGCTGTTTGGGAATTTCCCTGCCTCTCCTGATGACTTTTTATTTTTTTAAACAAAAAAAGGGACAGCACCCTGCACGTTGCTTGGTTTCCTCCCGTCCACTTCAGGCACACCTCGAATGTCATTCCAAACTGACCCCTTCTTTGTCAACAGCTGCAGAGAATCCCACGGTGTGGAGGAGCTGCGGCACGGCCCTAGGGGTAGGTATTCAGGTGGTGCCGAAGCCTTGCTCGCCCAGGCACTGCCACACCGGCCAGCCTAATACTGTGTTAGAGAGTATTTGAGGAATTGAAAAAGGTAACGCTGAAATCAGAATTGGAAAAATAGAGTCCCTGGTGAAGTAGGAGTGATAATATTCACCCAGCGCTTGCTCCGGCCCGGGCAGGAGGCACTGCTGGCCCCATTTACAGTGGGGGAAACTGAGGCACAGAGCCGGGAGGTCAGGTGAGATCACGTAGCTGGTAAGGTAGGTTTCGACTTGGGCTCGTGTTCCAACAGTCTTCCAGAAAGATGGCATCCAAGTGTGCTTCTGCCAATGGCCGTCTCCCACCCCCCATCAAAGCAGGGCACTGAGAAACCGCAGCTCTCGGTGACCGGGGCTTTATTTATTTATTTGAATCAGGCCATTGGGATCCTCCAGCCAGCCTGCTGGGTGGGGGCTGTCATGAGCCCACCTTTCGGAGGAAACCCAGGCACAGAAGTTAAGTGCTCAAGGCCACCCAGCGGGTACAAGGGGATTTGGGGGTATGGCATCCGTTTAATATCTAAATTAGAAACACTTTACGTGACGGTGATTTTAAGATGTCCATGGCCATTTATTTGAAGCACCCCTCCCTCTGTCACTCCCTGATTGTCATTAGGAATCTGGGGGTCATCATGGATGACAGTGATGATGCCCTGGAGGGTGGCTGGGCCCAGATGTCAGAGTTGGGCAGCAAACGGCTCCAGGGTGAGGCTCTGATGTCCTGGGGCAGCAGGGGGAGGCCAGGTGAGAACCCCAGAGGTGAGGAGGCAGCAGGGGCTGTGCTTGGAGATAACAAGGTCAGCCCTATCCCCAGCAGTGCTGGGGCCGTCCCCTGCCTGCCCTCCCTGACTCCCGGTGGCTCTTCTGTGGCCTGTAGGTCCTCCTCAGGGGAACTGGTCACTCACACCCCAGTGCCAATTGCTTTACTGGCTAATGAGATCAGCCCTCCTCCCCAGATGTCCCCTGGCTATCCACATGTGCACCTGGGCTGAGAAGAGGACTGCCCGCCCTGAAGGCTTAGCAGGAAGCAGACAGGCTCCTTTCTAAGGACCAAGTGGGAGTGACAACCAAGACACCTCCAGGAGGGCCCGGCACCAGGAAGTGGCCTTGTTCCCAGCCACTGAAGAAGGAGGCGGGTGGAGTCGCCCTGAGGTGGGCCAGAGGAAGGTGCTGGGCCTGGGATGGCTCGGAGGAAAGGCGGGAAGGCCCGAGGCTCCCGGTGGCCTTGTGCCTGCACCAGCGACACCTGGACTGATGCAACCGGGAGCTGAGCCCATGCCCTGTCCCAAGTCTGTCCTGGGAACCGGGGTCCTCAGCAGGTTCTTAGTATCTTTGTGGAGTCTTGGACTCCGTCTTCACTCATTCCCTTGGAATGAAGATGGACCCTGAGAACTGGCCAGGGGTCCCCCTGCCTGCGGGAGGCTGGGTCTGCCTCACACCACCCCTGCTGTCCCTCACCCCACCTCTAGCTGCGCCCAGCAGACCACAGCGTGCTCCCCGCTCTCTTCAGGTCCTCCTCCTCTGCAGACACCGTCACCCTCTGGGGAAGGCAGGATCCACCCTCTGGCTCACCTTCCCACCCCTCAGCTGAGATGACCTTCCCCCCAGCTGACCGCTCCTTGTGGTCGAGCACAGCTGCTCCCACAGATGCCTCAGCACGAATTTTTTAAAAAGATGCCCTTGAACGAGATGATGTACAAACCGGGGGAAAGGGGGTGAGGGGTGCACAGAAACTTGGGATGATTTTTGCAAATTTACTGTAAACCTAAAATTGTTTCCAAAATAAAAAGTTAATAATCAAAGTTGTTTGTACCTCCCGACAATCTCAGTGGGCTTGATTCCAGTCCCCACTGGTCCCATGGGCGGGGCAACCTGGGTGGCCAGACCTACTGGCCCCATGAATCCTGTAGCCCCAGCCCAGGTGAGTCCCCAAAATGCACACACTGGCTCACGGATACCCCTGGACTTGGCTTCCAAACACCTAGCACAGTCTGCCTCCTGACATGCTGTTCCGAAGGGCTGTGCTGCATGTCTCTGCATCAGTCAGTTCCCCAAGCAGACCCTGAGCCACCGGTTCACATGCTGGGGCCGGGGAACCGATCAGGGAAAGGAGGAAGCCCAGCCATGCCGCCTGATCCTAGGCACAATCCCAGCCTGGCCTGACCCCTGAGGAGCTCCGGGCTGTGGACACCCTGCAGAACTGGACCAGCCCAGAGGCAGGGACTGCACTTTCAATCATTGGTGGTGGACTGTGGGCCGTGACACTGGGTACTTCTGTCCCTACACCTGCAGGCAGAGCAGCGTGTGGGGCAGGTGCGGTGCCTGGGGGTGTTGGGAGGAGAGTGCAAAGCAGAAGGGTCTCCGAGAGCACGGGTCAGAACAGTGGCTCAAGGTCCAGACCACGGACAGGAAGGGAGGGCAGAGGCAGAGTGGGGACAAGCTGCAGCCTACAGGTTTGGGCTGCAGCCCAAGAGAATTGGGGCAAAGCCCAGGCCAGCTCCTGTGGCCTCTGACTGTGGTGCAGAGGGTGTCCTGGCCCCTGCATCATGAAGCTGATCACATACCTGCACAGGGTTTTGAAAAGCTGCAGGAGGAGCTAGAGAAGATAGATCAATATCAGCCCAGCTGCTGGGGACCAAGGGGCTGGGCCAGCAGATACGGTCACCACTCCTTTTCTGTGGGGATGCACTCTGAGAGCCCCAGTGGTTGCCAGAAACCACAGACAGTACCAAATGCTATATATCCTATGCTGTTTCCTGTACATACATGCCTCTGATGATCTTTGATCTTTTTAAATTAAAGCACCTTGTCGCTTCTCTTTGGTATATCCAAATTGCCAGCATCACTATTCTTGCACTTTGGAGACATTATTAAGTGAAATATGGGCTACTTGAACACAAGTGATACCAGGGCAGTCGGTCTGACAACTGAGACTGCCACTAAGCGACTAACGGGCAGGCAGTATATACAGCACGGATACACTGGACAAAGGCACAATTCACTTCTCAGGCTGAACAGAACAGGATGGTGAGAGACGTCAAGAAGCTGCTCACAAAATGAGAACTTGTGAATTGTTCCTTTAGGAAGTTTTCCATTTTGGATTTTCAGATCATGGTTGACTGCAGGTAACCAAAACGGTGGAAAGTAAAATCAACGATAAGCAGAGATGCTGGGAACCACAGAATTCAGCCAAGTCTCCACTTCACCCTCCAGGCCTCATCCAGGAATCTCTCTGAAGTGCGTCAAAAGATGTGGAGGTTCTAACCCCCAGCACCTCAGGATTTGGAAGTAGTCTGGGTGCACGTGTAGTCCGTTGAGTTAATGAGGAGAATCAGGGCAGGACGGCCCTTGATCCAGCAGCCCTGTGTTCCTCCTGAGGAGCAGGGCATTTGGACCTGGGCACATGCAGAGGGAAGACGGTGGGCAGCCCAGGAAGCGGGCAGAGCCAGCAGCCACCAGCCAGTCTCACTGGGCTTCGGAAGCTGGAAGAGGCCGGAAGGACCTGCCTGCAGAGTTCTGCAGGGATCCCGGCCCTGCCAACATCTTGATTTTGAGCCCAGCCTCCAGGACCATGGGAATGAAACACTCCTGTAGGTTAAGCCCCTGCATTTTGGGAACTGTCACAGCAGACACTTAGAGAAGGGGACCCTGGGAAGTGTGGTTTGGCTGGTCATGTTGATGCATCAGAAGCATCACAGCCTCCCAGGTGAAGTCACCTCCTGGTAGAGGTCCCTCGGAGCACCCAGCCTGGCCAGGCCACGGTGGCTCCTTGCCTGGGCGAGCATCCTGGAGACAGAGCAGCAGACTGGACCTGGACAGCTGGCCTGGCTCTCTGGAGCCTCAGGAAGTGTCCCGAGGGCAAGCAGGCCCACTGTTCCCTTCTCCCCTGTGGCCCAGAGAAGCACCAGGCACCTTCGCAGAAGCACGGCGGGGGTTTGCAGGAAGAGACTCGTGCTAGTCCTGGTGGCACGGCAGCACCTGGCCTGGGTGGGAGGTGGCCACTCCCAACATGCTCTGTCCAGCCATCAGTGACTCCATGCCCTGGAGAAGCCCCAGCCTGTGGGACAGACAGCCCCCACCCCTGGCCTCCCCATCTCCTCCCAGTGTTAATTGATCGGGATAATAATAATCCTCCTATGATTTACGGTTTGGAGGGATTAGCAGGCCTCCGCGGAGCTGATAGGCGTTTATTACCTCCTTAGCCATTTAGGTAGAACCCCAGGAACTTCCACGGTGCACAAAAGGTGGTGAGGGTTTCTGCCAAGACAACGATTAAAATGACTCACTAGCGTGACAGAGTCCCCGGCCGCCACACAGCCAGGAGCATCGGGAGGGACGGGCACTCTGGAGAGCCCAGGAATCGGGGTTGTTCCCTGTTGGGGGGATTCGTGGGCCGGCTGCGTTGTGGGGTGTGGGTGTTTACAGAACCCAGAGGTCCCCACAGTCTGCTGCTTACTGAATCTTCTGCCCGACAAGCACCACCACTGTGCCGTCTGAGGACGGGGCTGGGGGCCCTGCGGCTGACGTGTAATAGGCTGACTGAACGTTAATGGATGGAAACAGGGCAGAAAGACCACCTCGGAACAACTGACCACCTCGGAGCAAGTGACCACTGGAGTTGGAAAGTGGGTCGCGGTACTTTGGACTGGCCTGGGTTGGCATGCTCTTTGCCCTGCCCTTGCTGTGTGCCTTGGAGAAGCGACTCCTCCTCTCCGAGCCTCAGTTTCTCCACCTGTAAAGTGGAGCCGTACCTGGACTTTGTTCTTGGGTTGTGGCCAGGGTTCAGGGAGAGAAGAGCTTCGACCTGCGGGGCAGCTCAGACTTCCACCTGCCCAGCACAGGGGACCTGCTGCCAATGTCACGTCCCTGCGGGTCTCTTCAGCTGCCACGGGGCCTGCCCAGCTGCCAGTTCCACCCTGTGCGCCTCCTCCTCCCCCAGGCTGCAGGGTCCTGTTTCCCAGGTAAGGAGAAGCGAGGCTCAGGAAGGGTTAAGACAGAGACTCTGCCAAGGTCACACGGCCAGTCAGTGATGTGTGTCCAGTTTGAGCCCTAATCTGTCTGAATCTTTGCCTTCGGTATTTACAAATGTGTCTTGCCAGTTGGGAGAGGCAGGAAATGGGCAAGTGCTTCTTACAGAATCTCGAACCAAATCTCTCATGCCCTTTATCTCATTGAATCACCACGGCAGCACTTCAAAGTAGATACTCCGTCTTGATTTATAGCTCCTTGCTCAGAACATGTTAGCCCTTCAGTGGGAGGAACAGACTTGGGGAGGGAGGGAGGCTTTGGAAGCGAACCATGTTTGGGGCCCAGGTCACTATGGAGCTGTGTGACCCATAGTAAGCTGCTTAACCTCTCTGGGCTTCAGCTTCTCCACTGGATGTCTTGGCATCTGCCTTCCAGGGTGGTCCCAGGCTCAGTGAGTGTGTATCTCTAGGAAGGGCTCTGCCCAGTGCCTGGTCATGGTCAGGGTTGGGCCTCATTTCTGGGGACCATTTGGCAGCAGCAAACTGGCCACCTTGTCATTGCACGGGGGGCCACACTGATCTACGCGGCTTCGCTGCTGGAAACCGTCCACACTGACCTGACCCCACTGATCACTGCAGCCAGCAACACATCTCCCCGTTTCTTTTTAATTTGGAGATGAATTTATATTTCCACTATCTTCTCTAGGTGTGTCTGAGAGGCACAAAAGGAAGGAAAGAGTAGTTGAAGGGTTGGAATTCGAAGCCCTCGAGCCTTTGAAGCCCCAGCCAGCCGCCAGCCGCGGTGGACTGCAGTCACTCAGGATTATCAGGGAGAGGAAGGTGGACTCCAGACAAAGGCCCTTACCAGGGCGAGGGAAAGTATGAGAGGCATTTGGTCAGATGCCTCGGCGCCCGGCCTGCCCTGAGCGCTGGCCAGCCTGCTCCCCACTGCGCGGGCCTCCCCACGCCTGGGAAGTTATTGAGTCGAAAATAATTCGGGTTGCTAAGTGATTTTGCCCCCTGTGGAGCCCCGAGGAAAGGCATCCTGTCGTTGTTTAATTAAAAAATGAAGGGAAAGAAGGGAAAGAAGGAGGAAGAGAGGGAGGGAGGAAACGTGGGATCTGCCCGTGGACGGCCCGTTTTGGGGGGCACCTCTTCCTATCACCCTGCCATTGCCCTGGGCTGGCTCCTTGCTGGCAGGTGCCTCCTCTTTGCCCTGGGGGAGAAGGAGGCCTCATGGGCTGACGTCTAAGGGGACGAAGGGACCCAGCGAGAGTCAAGCAGGATTCTGACCCAGGGCCGGCTCCGGCTTCTCGGGTCCTGTGTCCGTGGGGACATGCCCTGTGCGCTTGCTGGACTGTAATCTTACTTATCTGCAAGACCCACAGAGCCTGTGCCCGGGTGGAGGCGGCCCCACCAACACCTTGGAAGGTCAGCTGGAGGGCGGCACTTCCATAGGCCCTGCCCGGGCGGTGAGCAGGGTGTGTGGCGGGCTGGAGTTGGGCACGTGCCCGTGAATGGAGCTTCCGCAGCAGCCACCAAGGCCACAGTGGCACATCTGTGCATGCTCCCGAGTCCCCGCCGCAAGCAGAAGTTGTGGGTCTGCCCCCGTGTGTGGAACAGGAAACCAAGGCTCCTGGGGTCCAGGGCACGGGCCAGGCGTGGTCCCCGGGGGCCAGAGCAGCCAGCCTGGCTTCAGAGTCTGGGCCCTTGACCGCCTATCAGTCAAGCATCGGGTATTTGCCTTCATTTGTTCAGGAAATGTTTATGGAGGTTTTGCTGGTTTTTAACAAACGTGGTGATGAGGAAGTCACTGTCCACTCGCTGAGGCTGGAGAGAAAGCCCAGCAGGTCAAGGAAAGGTAGGGCAGAGGGGCAGCCCCTGGAGGGCAGGGGAAGTGGGGCTGTTTTGATAGGGAGGTCTGCGCGGTGATGTTGGAGGAGGGGTCAGGGCGGCTGGAGATCTGGAGTGGGTCAAGAGAGGGAAGGGCAGTCAGACAGCGGGGCAGGTGTGGACTGCAGTGTGGGACTTGAAGGGCCGGGGTGGATGCCTGGCTGCTGTCCAGGCACAGGTAGCCAGAACCCTGCGGGTGGAGGAAGTGGGCAGAGCCAGCATCTCCTGAGGTCAAGGCAGTGGGACATGTTGGTGGGCCCGACGTGCAGGAGGGAAACCAACTTGACTGCAGAGAAGGTTCTAGAAGCCCAGCTCCCTCACCGGCAAAGTTCTCTTCACCCTCGCGCCTTCCTCGGGCCTCCATCAAGTGCTACCGCGTGCCTGGCACAGATACCTTCCACTTTCCCTCACCAGCGCCTTCGGGACCTGTGGTCCGTGGGTGTGGAGAGGCCAGGCCCCAACAACCCACCAGGGTGGGCCTCAGCACTCCAGGTCCCCTGGAGCCTGCAGAGGAGCGGCTACACCCTCAAAGCAGCCAACACCTGTTGACCATGTCTCGGGGTCAGGAGTGCGCCCAGCAGTGGACACTGTGGTCCACTCCCTGGACCCCAGGAGGGGGGCCTTTCTCACTCCCTTTGAAGGGATGAGGGATCCCAGGTGTGGAGCCGAGAGGCAGCGAGGGGCACGGCTGCTGGGGGTCCCATGCCTGGGACTTGGACGCTGCATCTCACCCCGCTCTGTTCAAAACCCTCCCCTACAGCCTTCCTGGAGCTTCCTGGAGGAAGAGAGGGTGGTGAATAAATCAATGTGTCAAGTACGTCGCAGGTTCCATTGCAGATGGTCCCTGGCGGTGGAAGCAGGTGCGTCTCCGGGGTCGCGGGGGAGGCTGAGCCCGAGCAGAGCTTGGTGAAGGGCCAGCGCTGCCCCCGCAGAGTCCATGTGAGCCCCCGTCACTTACGGACTTCACAGGACACGGCTCCGCGTGATTTATCCCTCTCAGAGATGGTGAAGTATCGTAACGTGAATTTGGCTCCATCTCCCTGTGTAATTGAAGAAGATTTAGTGCCACATACAGGCGAACCCCAAAGCCTTTCTTCTGAGAGCCACAGGCTGCCCGTGGTCTGAGGCGTCTGGGAGGGAGATGCGCTTCTGGGGGTCAGAAGGCAACTTGGCCTTCCCTGACCTCCGAGCCCCGAGGCTCCAGGTCCTTCCACCCTGAGGTCGGCGGGTGCTTTGAAGGGTCTGGGCACCTCCTCCAGCCCAGGTTCTCGGCCCCAGCCCTGTGGACGTGTGGGCAGACCCCTCGCTGTTGGGGGCTGTCCTCTGCCTCTCAGTGCGTTAGCAGCGTCCCCACCCCCGCCCCGTAGACGCCCTCTTCCTACCGTGACACCCAAAATGTCCCCAGACCATGGCACACATCCTCTGTGGGGCACGATCATGCCCTGCTGGGGACATCCACCTAGATGTCACTCCTGTGAGGCACGGGGCACACTAGGAACCTCACTGGCAATTACAGGGGCAATCGTCTCTCTGGTCCACGTGGCCACTAGCTTTCAGGTGCCACCTGGAGGCCCTCGATGATGGACCTCTGCCCACCAGGGCTTCATGGGGTGTGGAGCAGGAGGCCAGCTCCTGGCCCAGTGCAGGGGTGGCCGGTGCCCGGGGCCTTTTCCTCCCTCTGGGCTCCAGGGTCTTCCTGAGCCCAAGGCCTCCAGACAAAGGAGGCGGCGTGACTCCCCGCGTGGTCGAGAGCGGGGGCAGGCCACACATGTTGCTCCACTTCACAGACCTGCCCGGGTAGTTTCTGGGAACTCCTGTCCCTCCAGACGCCGTCTGGCGTCACGGGCGTGCGTGCGTGCGTGCCTTGGTGTGTGCGTGCAAGGCACTAACACTTTACAGGCACTAATTATTGAAATTCGAGGGACAGTCCTTGCCTCACCCAAGCCCTTCCCCTTTTCCATCTTAGACAAACAAAAGGGCCCGCTCTCCTCTGTGGCGGGACCACCAAGGCTGAGCAAAGGGCCGCGGCCCCTCCCGTGGGCTCCCTCGCGCCCAGCCCAGCTTGGCTCTTTCAGGGCGTCTCAATGAGCGGCCTTGTTGAGCGTCCGCTGAGGCCCAGCCTGGAAGGGACCATTAAACACAGTTTCATCAGAACAAAAGAAGTTTTGTTCTTATTGTCCCCCGGCTGCAGTTTGGACGCAGCAGCTGAAAATCTATCTGGACCAAGCAGCAAAGCCGAGTCCAGCCGGGTCTCCGAGTCCTGGCCTCGGCAGAGCTGTCTGGACAGATCCTTGGAGCAGATAATTTACGGCTGAAGCAAAACACAGGCAGAGGCCTTTTTATTAGGCCCAAGTGTTTTCTATTAAAAGCCTTCGGAAGCCCCTGGAAGCTGGAGCTCCATCTCCCTGCGAGGAGCTTGGGGTGATCGTCTGTGTGCACAGAGCCCCCACCCGAGATCCTGGTTTGGACGCTGCTCCCGTCTGTGGGGACAGTGCCCACGGGGCAGATGCCTGTGCAAGGAGAGGACCGTGGAGTTCCAGGGCCTGCCCTGGAAGCGCCGTGGTCGGGATTTTCTGCTGCCGAGAAGTGCCAACAGGCGGGGGCGTTGGTGGTGAACCTCCAGAACCTTCCGGATGCAGAATTACCCCAGAGGGGAGCTGCTTGGGTGTCACAGGGGAAAGTGGGGGTTTGCGGCCAGCTCTGTGGGTCAGGCGACAAGGTCAGTGTCAATCATTTTTCCGGGCAGATCACCCGAAAGACGTCATTTAAAATTTTCTAAGTCAGTTCTGGATGGCATTGGCCGTCCCTGTATTGGCAAAGGGGAGGTCTTGAGGGGGGACTGGGTTCTGGAGGCTCCTTTTGAGTGACCTCTGAGTTCTCTGTTCAGATGTCCAGATGGTCATCCTGCAAGCTGCCGGCTATGCGGGCTGGGCAGGGCCTAGTACAGTCCAGAGCCACTTTCGTTCAGGCTCCTGGGTTAGTTCAGAGGGGTCAGAGGGACAAGTCTCTCTGTTTTGAATGCAGAACAAGCCACGAAGGCGGAGGAGGACCCGCAAGAACTAGCCAGAGAGCGACGGGTGCTGAGCCTTCCTGCCTGATACGGAGTGAAAATCCCCAAGACAACTCCATGCCGGCGGGAGTCGCGAGACTTCCATCCGGGCACCCAGACGGGCAGAGCTCTGCTTCCCCTGAGGAATTTGGAAGTGCCCACTAAGGAAATATCTTTTTATTGTTTGGTCCTGGGGATTGAGCCCAGCAGCACTTATCCTCTGAGCTGCGTCCCCAGCTCTTTTTATTTTCATTTTGAAACAGGGTCTTGTGAAATTGCTTAGGGCCTCTCTAAGTTGCTGAGGCTGGCTTTGAACTCCCCATCCTCCTGCCTCAGCCTCCCCAGCCCTGGGATTGCAGGTACCACTGCACGTGGCTGAGGAAATGTCTTCTGTGCCTCTAGCGATTAGATATGATCCTAAAGCAGGGATGTGACACTTCCTGTGGGTTATCTCAGGGATTCTCTGAGGCAACACGCAGGAGATAAGCAAGAGGAGTAATTCTGCCCGAGATGCAGGAAGGTTTGGGAAACCGTGGGGTCACCCGGGAGTGGCGGGTTCTGGTTCAGGCCCAGGGGGTTCCGGCCACAGGTGGATCGCAGGGTTCAGTGCAGGGCTGGACAAACATTTCCTGTAAAGGGTGGGACTGTAAATCTGTTCTGGCTCTGTGGATACAAGGTCCCGGTCATGACGTCTCACCTGACATTGTAGGAAAAGAAAATCAGCCACAGAGAATACGTAAGCAAAAAAGCAAAGACCACGATTGCTCCAATGAAACCTTTCAGAGGAACCCAGGCAACTGCAGCTGGTCTTCGGCCATTTGCCGGCTCCTTGTCCAGTGAGGGACATGGTCCCTGCCTCGGATGGATGCTCGTGGTGAGCAGAGGCAGCCGCTGGTTGCTGACCTGGCGTCCTTTCTCCTCCTTCCTGTCTACCACAACTGGCACCGTGCCAATTAAAAAGGCTCACCCTTCTGCCGTCCTTGCAGCTAGGTGTGCCTGTGTGATCCTGTGCTGGCTGAGATGTGAGGATAAGATGTGATGATATCAAGAAAGGCCATTATTTTCTTCAAACAATGGGACAGATTCAGCCAGCAGTTGCCTCTCATCCTTCCTCTTTTTGCCATTCGTTCTTACTGGAAGGATGATGTGATACCTGGAGCTGGAGCAGCCACACTGCATACCATAGGCTAGGAATAGCCAAGCAGTAAGCTTAAGAGGAGGAGGGTACCTGCAACTCCTTCCAAAAAAACTGCATTAGTCTTCCTCCTCGTAGAATCCCCGCATGGAAAAAAGTGAATAAACAATCATACTCCTGGTTGGCATGACGGGCAGGTTTCTGTTACAGCCAAACACCATTCTCCAGATTTAAATCCTGAGCTCAGTGCTGGGCACACGGTGAATGCAGGACAAGCACTCGGTGTGCAGTGCTGGTCAGGGGGGGACCGCGCACCCTCTGGGGCGTCCTGAATGATGGGGTGGCAGTGAGGTGGCGTGTTTGGGCACGGAGTTGATTGAACACCTGAGTTTTTTCTTTTTTCCGATTCAGTGAGCAGTCGGGTGGGTAGGGAGGTGCAGAGGGCCACGCTGACGGCCCCTCTGCACAGTGTTCCCGCTGGTCAGAACGTGGCTGTGCCTCTCCCTCTGGGGCTGGCACCTGGAAGTCGTCCACCACGACCTGCGGAGCCTTGTGCCCAGCGGCCGCTCTCTAGCTGCTCTCTCCTGCCAGCAGGGTCAGGGCTCGGACAGCAGCAGAGCCAGACAGGACCTTCCCTCCCAGCCTCCCTTGCAGCCAGGGACGGCCATGTGACCTGCTCTGACCAATGAAGGGCAAGGGGCGGTCCCTGAGCACCTGGGAAAGGAGGCAGAGGAGGGCTCTACCCACCTGGCTTCCATCTTAACACCTGGAGCTATGGCAGCCACTTGTGACCTTAAGGTGTCAAGTCCAAAGAAGAAAAGCCAACTGCTGCAGGGGCACACTGTGGGGAGATGGAGACACTGGACTGCCCTTTGCTCAGCTGCTCAGGCCCCCACCTTAGTGCCTCTGGGGCCCTGTCTTCCTCCACCCACATCCAATCCATCTGAGAATGTTGGTGACCTACTTTCAAAACGGACCTGGAATCCTGCCACAGGGCCTTTGCACTGGGTTCCCTTGACCTGGATGCTTCTCCCTAGTGAGGCCTCCTTCCCTGTTGCCTTCAGGGGTCTCTGCTCAGATACATCTTCTCCAGAGGGCTGTTCCTGAGTGTCCTTGTCCCTTTCTGAGTCTCTGCTCTTGTCACCGGCTCCTCGATCTGACACCCTGTGAGGGTAAAATTCCCACAAGCCATCAGGACTGGCCACGCTGTTCCCTCCTGGACAAGCCCCTCTGCGCCTGGCCCAAAGCGACGCTCAAGGACACTCACTGTGTGAGGATGGAGCAAAGCCCCAGAAAAATAAACCCGAGAAGATAAACAAATGGGTTTAAAGGTAGGACGGAGACGGGAGGCGCCCACCACTGGCCCAAGTAAGCCCGTGGTGCCGTCTGCTCTACTTCAGCTGACCGGGCCCTGCCTGCCTGCCCTGTGGAGAGCAAGGTGAGCCCCCGCCCACGGAAGCCCCTTCCAGGAGGTGGGGGGGGCTGGGTGCAGGGCAGTGGGGAGCTGGGTGGGATGGGTGGTGGGCAGGGGCTGGGCCAGCAGGCTTCACTGGGCACTGACCATGCAGGGTCCCCTGTTGGGCACAGGAAGTACCTGAGCCTGCAGGCCAGTGGGCCTCAGCGTGCGTGTGATGACAGGTGACAGCCGGGCGGGACAGAACTGTGGGGTGGGGGTCCTGCTAATGGTGGGTGCCGAGCCCCAAGGCCAAGCCCCGTGCTGGCCACGCAGCACCCCCCCCCCCACCAACCTGCTTTTGTTCTCTCCCTCTGGCCCCTCCCTGGGCTTCCTGTGTCCTTGGGGACAAGTGCCCCGTGCATGACATGGTGGGTCCCACCCTGTGCACTGACCCCGCCCCGACTCAGGGTGGGCAGGTGGCCGAACCCCTCCACCGCTGCTCTGCTCCAGGGGCTGGGGCCTGGGTCCCCTCCCGGCTCTTCCCCTCCTGGGCTCACGAGCCAGCACTGTCCACCCCTAGCCGTGGCCGGGGCCAGCAGTGCTGGACAGCCTGTCTGTGGCAGGACAGAAGGAGGCCAGCAGACAGGCGCAGAGGAAAAGGGACAGTGGTCGCCCCGGCCCTGGGGCCAGCCGCACTCCCCTGCTGGGACACCACTCTGGTGGGCCTCGGTCCATCCTGGCCCCTTGCTCTCGGCAGACTGGGGTGTGGCTCAGGGGAGAGCCCTGGTCTGTGCCAGCACGAAGTTCCGATCTGTCCCCAGCACCACACGCACACACCCAGGCAGGGACAGAAGAGGGCAGCTGGGGGCGCCCCCCGCTCCCCACCACACAAGACGAGAAGTCCTGGTGGAGGAGGCTTTCCTGAGTGTGGGGCAGGAAGTCCACGGGACAGGTGCGGGCATTCTGAGGACCTGAGAGGAAGGAAGAGAGCGAGAGAGGGTGGGCAGGGGAAGAGGGCGGCCCCGGGGAGGCCCAGAGGGCGGTGGAGACCCCACCTTCCCTGCCGTGGAGGGCTGCAGTCAGACGAAGGAGCTTGCTGGCCACGCTCACAGTGCCACCGCTGAGTCCCGTCCCCCTTGTCACCTATGGAGACCTGCCCGGAGTCGGGCCTGGCTTCTCAACGGCTCATCTGCTGGGAGGGCTGCTTAGGGCCGGAAGGCTCCCCCAGGCCTGTCCCCGCCGGGGGCCACTCCACTGGTTTCTTCCCTTCTCCTTCAGACTTGGAAATGAAAGAACCAAACGTCTGCAGATTGAATTTTCTGGTTATAATGAAGCTTTTGAAGCCCGTGGCGCTCCCCTCTGTTCCTGGCCCCCCCCCAGCACCACCACATGGCATCTGGGAATCAAAGCAAGGCCAGGGCACACGGCCAGGGACGTGGGGGACGTGGGGAGCCAGGGGTCGCTGCCCGAGTGGGAGTGGGCAGCCGGAGGGGAGCTGGGGGGGTGGGCGGTTTCCACTGGGAAACCCTGGACCTGAGCCGCAGTCCCGGGACGTCCAGGTGGGGGCCACCCCCTCCTCTGTGAGTCCTCCTGTGTCTGGGGACAGCAGGGGCTCCTGGCCTGGCCGCTGCAGCCGGCTCCCCCGGACGCTCTGGGCAGCTGGGCCCGGGCAGGCCTGATGGAGGGGGAGACCAGACGCAGGTGAGGCCCAGCAGCACAGTGTCTGGGCCGAGGATCGAGGCCCCCTCACTGCCCCCAAGGAACGAGGGGCACAGTGGTGTCACCTAGACGTGCGGGGCCCCGCTCTGGGAGCCACCAGGCCCCAGGGGAAGCCCGCGTCAGAAAGCGTCTCTGGACCAAGCGCCCATTGTTCTTGGGGCTCTCTTGGGCCTCTGTTCCAGCCTGGGCCTCGACTCTTGGTCACCTGGCAGCCTTGTTCCCAGACCTGACTCTCAGAGAGGCCTTCTGCCTCCTTCCCTCTTGGCCCCTTGCCTGGCTCTTTGTCTGTGGCTCCTGTCCCTCATTTGTTTCCTGTCTGTCTCCCTCAGCTAAACAGAAGGAACCTTGCGTGTCTTTCCACGGCTGCTACCTCAGGGCTTGAAAAGAGACTGTCACGTGGTGTGAATAAGAAGTGCACATGAATGGATCAATGAATGAATGAACTTCCAGGGCAGCTGGGCCCAGGCACCCAGGGTGTGCACTGCACAACTCTGGAGGTCACCATTCTCAAAGATGAGAGAGTGGCAGTGATGATCAGAGGGTGTCAAGTGCATGAAGTATACCTTTTGACATGGTGGCCCGTGCTCCTTTATGATGCCAGCCTGCTTGTCATCTGCTGTGGCCCCACTTGTCCCACTCACAAAGCCTCATTTTCATAGAGTGTTCTACCTCAAATGGTCCAGAGAGTGAGTCTGATAACTCTGATCACTGGTCTTGCTTTGAGCAACAACATTGGTCACTCTGCCAGCTCGGGACGGTGGCCCTGAAGTGATACCGTCTTGGCTGATCATTTCTGCCTGGGAATGGGGCAAGGTCACATGTGTGGCCACTGCTCACAGCCCCGAGGCCCATGCTGTCTCCACCTCGTCCCAGGAAGGAGCATCATCGTGCCCATTTTCCCAGTGAGGGACTGGGCGGGACTGTGTCAGGCTGACCTCGTTCCAGTGTGGCTCACGGCTTCCTGGTCCTACAGCCCCATGCAGACCGCCTAACCACTCTGAACCTCAGTTTCCTCATCTGTCAAAGAGGCATCGAAGGAGACCTTTTCTGAAGGTAGAATCTAGGAAAGAGCAGCGTTCCCGATAGCAGCGCATGCTCTCCGAGTTCACGAGTTGCCCCTGCAAGCCGTCGAGGCCCTACTGTGTGTGAGGCGCTGTTCTGCATTGTGCTCACAGTAGTGCACAATGAGAAAAAATCCATGCCTATATTCATGGGGGGAGGGATGACCAACAGAGAGGTGACTACTATTTTGGGTGGGGGTAGGCTGTATGGAGAAAAAGACAACACGGGTGGTTTCCTGCAGGTGGGAAGGGAAAGTGTCCCCACTGAATGGCATCTGAGCAGAAACCCAGAGGAGGTGAAGGAGGGATGTGGGTGCTGGAGATGAGCTTCAGGCAGCTGGAATGGCGCATGCAAAGGCCCTGGGTGAGCATCTTGCTGCAACGAGGACAGAGCTGATGCTTCTGGCTTTACCCAGAGGAGCCCCTGGTATAGAAGGGCCGGGGGAAATATCAGATGCCTGGTTACATTTGAATTTCAGGTACAATAATTTGGGACCTACTTGTCCTTAAAATGTTTTTCTTTGTTTATCTGAAATTCAAATTTAACCGAGTGTCTTGCATTTTTATCTGCTAAACCTGACAACCCAGTTCAGAGGCCAGTCTTTATATGAGCTATGGAAATAAAAACTTTGGGCTGGCTGTGAGGGGGACTGGAAGGGTCAGGAGCCTGAGAACCCGGCGGCCTGGGTCTGAGTGCTGGCGTGGCCGAGTACACAGGGCTGTGCGTCTTGGCCCAGCCTCGGGCCTGTGTGCCTGCCGCCTCGGAGGACGGGGAGACGCAGCGTCAGGCTGCGGGGTTGGGGGTACAGGCAAACGCAACAGCCCGACGGCAGGTCCCCAGCTCTCAGGAGCCCACATCAGCTGACCCTAAGGATCACCTTTTCCACGTGAGTCAGGACAGACCCGTGTAGGGCGAGGGTTTACCGAGGGAGGCGTGAGAGGCCGAACCACAGAGGGCAGAAAAGGATGATTAAAAAACAAAACAAGGAGCTGCAACCCAGCGAGGGAGGTGAGAGAAGAGGGGAAAGGGCAGAGAGGGAAAGAGGCACATGTTTCCAGGACCGGGGCGGGTCCTGCAAGTTCTCTCTAGGTCTCAGTTTCTCCATCTTTGAGGTGAAGGAATTTGCCCGGTGCAGTGGTACACACCTGTCATCCCAGCGCCTTGGGAGGCTGAGGTGAGGCAGGAGGATCTCAAGTTCAAAGCCAGTTTTAGCAATTTAGTGAGATCCTGGTGCAGGATAAAAAATAAAAAATGGGCTGGGGACATGGCTCAATGGTTGAGTGCCTTTGGGTACAATCCCTGGTACCCTCCCAAGAAAACCCCTCCTAAAATGATAGAGCGGAACCAACAGATTCGCAGGACTTTGGTTGTACCCATGACAGCTTGAACTGAAAAGTCCTAGAAAGGGCTGGCTTCAGGCACAGCAGGCTCCAGGAGCTCACCAATGCCGTTGGTCTGCTGCCTCTTTTGCTTCCCTGTCCCCATCACTTGTTTTCCAGGTGGGCTCTCCCTGGAGGGAGGAAAACTGCTTCCACCACTCTGACCTGGCAACCCCTGTGGAAGGGAAGGACTCTTCCCCGGGAGTCCCAGCAAAATTCTAAAGTTAAGTCTTGCTGGCCTGGATGGAATCAAACCTGTGCTGAGCCAATCACATGCACCGGCTGGAACTGGCACACGCCCACTCTTGAATTTGGGAGTGGGGTGGGGTTGGGGTTGTCCCACCTGAAATACAGGGACAGGGAGAGAGATGCTGGCAGCGCTTCCCAGAGTGATTTCTCTGGACTCCTGGGAGCAGAGAAAGGGGAATAAAAGAAGTCGAGTTTGGGGACGGGGCGGGGACAGAGCCTCCAAACTTACCAGATAAAAGGCAGGCTGTTCAGTGTGACCCTCACATACACATAAATGAATTTGCAGTGTAAGTAGGCCCCATGCGCTGTTTGGGACATATTTAGACTAAAAACTCATTTCTTCTTCACACTGAACTAGTAAGTGGGCCACTCTGGCCTCCAGCCCTGCTCGGTTTAACCAGAGAAGCTCGGTTACTGTTTGTGTGTGTGTGTGTGTGTGTGTGTGTGTGTGTTGGGTGTCTGTGAAAACCTTCTTAAAGCTGCTGTAAAGGGAGATCGGTCAACTTGATTGACAGGACTCTCACCACCCCAGCAGCTCCGTGCCCAGGGCCCCTTCCTGCAGGCGGCAGCAGCCATCTTAGGCTGACTGGTGCAGAGAGGAGCTCACCAAAGGTTCTTGGGGGGCTCCCAGAACCCCAGGAAGGCCAGAGAAGCAGGCCTGGGACCTCTGTGGCCGGGAGCATGGCCTCTGTCACTGCCCGGCTTGCACCGGCAGCTCGGGAGGACGCCTCTGATTGGCTGGGACTTGCTCACAGGCCAGCACCCAGCGGCAGAGCTGGCTGGGATAGCTCGCGCTGTCTCCCACCTGTTCAGCTCCTACCTACCTCGGGGGCAGGTTCTGCTTCAAAGACGGGGAATCCCCAAACATAAGAAAGGATGTCACGGTCCCGGAGGAGGGAGACGTGAACACTCCTGCTCCTCCACAAGGAATTCTGGGTGTCCATGTTTCTGCAGGGAGGGGGTCTTGTGGAGCAGTCACCAGGGCCTGTTCCGCCTCTGCTTTGTGCCCTTGAGTAAGGAATCGGACGCAGCTGCCTTGAAAAGTGCCAAGCTCGGGCCAGGGGCGTGGGAGGGTGCCTGGGGCAGGGTCTGGATCCATCCTTCAAGCCCAGCAGAGCCCCCCCCCTTAGGCCAGGGGCCCACTGGACTTGCAGAACCACACCAGTAGAAGTGCCTTCTTTGACGTAATAGTTAAAACCAAATTGAGTTAACACAGGAATGTTGAGAGGTGTCACACTCGAACTCAGGTGGCCAGCTGCTTGCACTCAGAACCATCTGGTCACACTGGAATCACACCCCTGAACACACCGCCCAGATTGGAGAGGGCTCCAGGTTCCCTGGTCCCCCCATCATCCAGGCTGGTACCCCTTGCCACCTGTCATTGCATCTGTGCCCACGGTGCCCTTCGGTGGAATTAGGAGACAGCATGTCTTCCTCGGGCTTTCCAGTGTGGGCCCTGCCTCTCTGTGTTGGCTACCTGACTGATGCCTGTAGACGTTGAGGTGCCTGACTGACTTCCGCTAAAGGAGAGATGGGAGAGGGGCTCAGAGGTATGGTGGGCGTTCATCCAACACTGACAGGCCTCTGCTAGCACAGGCAGATGTGCCAGACACACCCTCTGTCTTGGAGGCCCTGGAACCAGAGGGTTTTCCCTGGGCATCAGTGTGACTTCAGGCAGGTGACCTCCAGTGTTTAGCTGGGATTGCTCACCTGTCCAATGTGGATAATAATAGTAAATATCTTATAAGGTACTTGGGAGGGACAATCTAGAAGGGGAGGTGCGGATATTTGATTTTCAATTTGAAGTCTCCGTTTGTTAGTGGTAACCTCAGAGGTCTGGAGCTTTGCTCCTCAACACGGTGGGAAGACTGCAGCTTCAGCAGCCCCGGGGAACGGGTGGCCAGTGCAGAGTGGCAGCCCCACCCAGACTTCCCACAACTTGCCTGTGGGAAGCTGCATTTGAACAGATCCTGGGGGCTCCCAGGTCACTAAGCCCAGCTGAGCACTGGGCTGTGCAGACAGATGTGGGTTGGGATCCTGGCTCGTCCTGGGGTTGTTGTGGGACTTGAGGCAGGTCGCTCTCAGAACCTCGGCCTTCTCCTCTGCCTTCTGGGTGATGTGAGGAGAAGAGCAGGCCACTGGGAGCAGAGGAAGACGTGGGCGGAGACCTGTAATCACAACAGGAGCTGCTGCAGGAGCAAAGGAGCAAATGATTCCCGCAGGCCAGGGGCTCTGGGTCCTCTCTTGGAAGGAGCAGAGGAAAGGGCTCCTTCCTCAACTGATCCAAAGACAGTTAATGCTCCAAACCAAACTGGGCTTTCTCCAGTAGAGGAAAGAACAGTGGCCATGATGGTAATGAACAAAACCGCGGCTCCCCTGTGCACCATCCCCTGGAGACCCATAGTGACATGGCCTTTCTCTGGACTCCTGCATGTATCTGTCTGTCTGTCACCTGTCTTTCTGAGTTATCCATTTGGAACTGGCCACTGCCACAAGTGCGTAAGGCCAATGGAAGATGTTAAGTCTCTTAGTTCACTGTTTAAAAAATTGTGCAAAAAGCATCCCAGAAGGCGCAGGCACCAGGAATCTGCATCTGCGGTGCAGTGAAGGCCTTGTACGGGATGGAGAATTTTGTGACAGGTGTGCTAAAACAATTTCCTTTGCAGGGTGGATTTCCTGGCTGATTGCAGGATTTCCGAAAACACAAGGATTTCCAAGTGTGTGCAGGAGCTGGCTCAGAGGTCCAGGTCATCTGGCCCTGGCCAGGTGGGGTGGGCACAGGGAGTAGACTCCCAGGCCCCCTTGGCTATGCTGGGTGCCCCCCCCCAGAGCCCCTGGCCTGGCTGAACTCCCCTCTCCTCGCCCCGCAGATGGAGTAAGAGTCCTGCCTTCCGAGGGTGAAGATGAGGTTCCCACCTCGCAGAACGGTGTGTGTCAGCAGAATTCTTTTCTTCTTTTTATTGCCTTGGAGACATATGCTGACTTGGTCAAAATCACTGCTGCAAGATGTGACGGATGATGGATGAAATGAAAACTCCCCGCCCAGCGCTGGGAGGCCAGCGAGCCCGGGGTGTGGGCCCTGGGCTGGGGCCCCAGACACAATAACACCCCTCCCCACTCCAGGCCATCTTTGATCCTGGCAGAGGCAGGCCCAGGTGTGGAGCAGACTGGGGCAGATCGGATTACGGCCCTGGAGCCCAGAGCTGGGTGCCCTGGCCTGGGGAGCCACAACTGGGGGTGTGCCGGCTGCTGGGGAAAGAAGATAGGCCCCAGGGGGAGTCCCTGGGCCCTGGCGGCCCTGAGCTGGGGGCTGGGGGCCACAGTGAGGAGGGGAAGGCCAGGATTGCCCTTTCATCTCTGGTGCCACCTCCCTGGGCCCTTGTGGAGCACCCCCTCTGAGTCAGGACAGTTTGGCTTTTCTCTGCTTGGCTCCTGCCTGCCCCTAAGCAGACTGTCATGAGAAGTTTTGTGGCTGTTAAACTCAGGAGGCTTTCCCGTTAGGACGCATTCCTCCTTATCCAAGGGGTACGCATTTGTCCAGGGGGGTTCTCGGTGCCCTTAGTTTCTGGAAGCTTACAGCAGCCTGAGGAGCCAGGTGCTTTACGTCCCCATGGGGGAACTGAAATACACCAGGCTGCCCCCTCCCACCCAAGGCTTTCCCCAAACAATCTTGAAGCCTTTCCTGGTGCCCTAGCTCCCACACCAGCGCCAGCTGCCCCTCCGCAGCACGGTGCTGGCCTGAGGTTGGCATCTGCACTGGCTCACAGGCATTCCCAACGGTCAGGCATCAGGCACAGCTCTGGGGACTTCTTTGGGGGAGGAAGCAGAAAAATGAAAGAAGCTGCCCCTCCCCCAGCGTGATCACAGGGAGATAAGGCTAAGGAGGGGGTGCGGGAGTTCAGAGGGAACCTTATCTCCCCAGGGCTTGGGTATGGAGAGCTCCTGCTCTCTCATGTCTCCAGAGAAAAGATGCTTCTCGGAGGGGGGTGAGGGGCCTGGGAGTCTCCCTAGCCAGGACCCTGCATGGCAGCCCCAGCCAACCCCAGACCCCTCCCTTCTTCAGGTTGGCCTGTGCTGATTGCCATTCACTCAACAGGTAGTTGTTGAGCACCTGCCATGTGCCAGGCGCAGGGGAGATGCACAAAGAACTCCCGAGCCTTCCCTGCAAGGCCTTCCCTGAAGCTCAGGGAGGACAAGACTGGCCCCCGACAGACTGGTAAGCATATGTAAATCATATGTAAATTGCAGCACCCAGGGTTGCTGCCCTGCAGTGGACCAGCCTTACTTGCCAGTGAGATGCCCACAAGAATTGGAGGGTGGGTTAAAAGGCAGAGAAGGCTCTGGAAGGAAGCGATCTCTTTGTCTGGCAAGCCAACACTGGGCACAGGCAGGGCTGGGCGGCAGGCCTGCTCTATGTCTCCACATCCTCTGCCTGGGATGCAGGTCAGTGGCAGCGCACCCCCATGACCTCACCCTGTTCACCTCCCCCTCCCTGTTGTCACTTAAGACAGGCTGAAGTGCCCTGGCTTTTGAGTTGCACATTCTCTGATGGACACTGGACACCAGTGACACTCCTGCCCCTCCCCAGTAGTCTCTGGGTCAGATCTCCTCACTGCACAATGCCATACCTGGTGTGCCTCCTCTGCCCGCTCCAGCACCCTTTCTGGAGAAAGGTGATGGACAAGCACACCTCTGCCCCAGTCCCCAAACCGTGCTGAAGGCTCCTGCTCCGTCTTCTGGGCCTGAACTCGTTTCTCCACGGAGGCCGCACATGGGCCCACTCTCCACTGTGTCCTCCTGCCCAGCACTGGACTTGGCACTGGGACCGGCCACATAATGTTTGGGGTCTAGTGCAGAATGAAAATGGGGTCCTTGATTCATTGTTTATTAAGAACTGCGGTGTGGTGACTGTGCAGCAGGAGACCAGGGCGGCTGCACAAGTTGCAGGCCCTGGGCCACCCCGCCTAGCCTCGGTGCTGAGGGAGAAGTCAGGGGCGTGGGGCGGGAGCGGGCCTTTCTGTGGGCCTTGACTGGCCAGGAGCTCAGAATCCGTGGAGTCTCCCAGCCTGAGGCCGATGTAGGAATGGCTGGCACCTGCAGACTTCAGGTTGCTGCTCCTAACCTGGCCTCAAGCCTCCCAGGCTGCCATGTTATCTGAAAAACCCAAAGGGACACCCACAGAGCCTCATGCAGGCTTCCTCTGCTCAAGGAAACTGTAAAAGACCAGGATGTCTTCCCCAGCCCTCCTGCTCCAGTCCCCAAGAAAGGCCTAGCCAGAGTGTCCCCGAACAAAAGCCCCTTTCCCAAGCTCAGTCCCTCACTGATCATGTCAGCCTGCCCCAGGATTCTCCATGGAAGCCCAGCTTCTGGGGAGGGGGCCACAAGGACAAACCTGGGGCGAGGTTCAGTCTTACAGACCAGGAAACAAGCTCCATGGAGTGGTGATGCCCTCAAAGTCCCCTACAGCAGAGATCTTCAGTTCTGAGTTGTGAGGGGGTCTGCGTGGTGGGGTAGGCGAATTGTCCTTTGTGATGGACAGAAGATTAGAGGGAAGAGGAGGGAGGTCTCTGGGCTCAGCCCCTGGGGGGCCCTACCTGCAAAAGCTGTGCTCAGGCAGGGTAAGGGGCGGACTGAGAGGGTGGGCTGGGGGACCTGTCTCAGGTTGAGGGGTGGGTGGAATGGTCTCAAAGCCCGGCAGGGCGTGGGGGACAAAGATTTCTCTTATGCACTCAATGGATATGGATTGTGTGGCCACAGTGGCTCCCAGGTTCAAGGCACCTCGAGCACAGGAGCTACCAAGATCACTGGGTAGCTCCTGGGTTTCTAGTGAGGGCGACAGGAGGACAAAGACGTCATTCCAGACAGTGAGAGAAATAACAGAAAATAAAACAAGTGTACGTGGGGTGAGGGGAGGAAGCCACCTTAGCTCTGCTGGTCTGAAAAGGTCTCCTGCAGGAAGTGGCACCTGGGCGGGGGAGGGGACCCGGAGAGTTCCAGGCCGTGAGAATGGCCAGCGCCAAGTTATGTTGGGGAGCTGTGCAGGGGTCGAGTGGCGGGAGTAGGGGGAGTGATGGGAGAACCAAGTGACGAGTCGGGGCCAAGGGTCGCCGCTCCCTAGTAGCCAGCTCCTATTCCCGCGCTTCCCCCCAACTTTCCTTTTCCCACCGCAGCCCTACTCCGTGGGTCGGCTCAGATCTCCTTCCTTGTCCCAGCTGCGAGTCCCAGGAGGGCAGGGCCGGCACGGATTCCTCCCTCCGCATCCCCTCGGCTATCGTTCCGGTACTGGGCACCCGGTGGGCGCTTGGTAAATATTTATCCAGCGCACTGTAAGGAATGAATGAACCCATTGGGCACAACTGGGGGAGGGCGGGGCCGAGGGCAGGTGGGAGGCCGCCGGCGCGGGAGGGGCCCTGGAAGCCCGTCCTCCTCCACCTCCTCCTCCTTCCAGGCCCCAGCGCGTACCACTCCGGGGCTCCCGACGCGGCCTCTCGTGCGATCCAGCGCGTGCAGGGCTGGAGGGGCGACTCCGGGCTCTTGCTCTCCGCGCCGAGGTCGGAAGAGGGTGGGTCGCCCGCGCCCGAGGGCGAGGGCGGGAGAGGAGCCGGAGGAAGGAGCGCTCGATCGCCGCCGCCTCTCTGCCTCCCCGGCACTCGCTCTCCGGACTTTTAGGTTTGCTGGCTGCTCCTCCCACCCGCGCCCGCCTCCTCGCTCTCTCGCTCGCTCGCTGGAGCTGGTTTCCAAGCCCTGCGGTGCGTCCCGGCAAGTGCGGGGCGAGGGGCCCCGGACCAGCGCCGAGCAAGGGGCGGGGGTCCGGGCAGAGCTCAGCCGGCCGGGGAGTGGCCATGTCTGGCGCGGGCGCAGCGGGGCCCGTCTGCAGCAAGTGACCGAGCGGCGCGGACCGCCGCCTACCCGCTCTGCCACCTGGGGCGGCGCGGGCCGGGGTGCCGCGAGCCCGGATCGCGCGTAGAATCGGCGCGATGCACGTGCGCTCGCTGCGCGCTGCGGCGCCACACAGCTTAGTGGCGCTCTGGGCGCCTCTGTTCTTGCTGCGCTCCGCCCTGGCCGACTTCAGCCTGGACAACGAGGTGCACTCAAGCTTCATCCACCGGCGCCTCCGCAGCCAGGAGCGACGGGAGATGCAGCGTGAGATCCTCTCCATCTTGGGCTTGCCCCATCGCCCGCGCCCCCACCTCCAGGGCAAGCACAACTCTGCTCCCATGTTCATGCTGGACCTGTACAATGCCATGGCGGTGGAGGAGGGCGGCGGGCCCGACGGCCAAGGCTTCTCCTACCCGTACAAGGCCGTCTTCAGTACCCAAGGCCCCCCTCTGGCCAGCCTGCAAGATAGCCACTTCCTCACCGACGCCGACATGGTCATGAGCTTCGTCAACCTCGGTGAGTGAGGGCAGGAGGGAGGGGTGTGCATCTGTGTCAGGGACGCTTTGGGACAGGGAGGGGACCTCTTCTTACTTCCAGCCCGCCCATCTTTCCATTCCTGGCCGTTTGCAAAACCGCAGTGCCTGACCGAGGGTCTCCCACCCCGGGCCCCAGTGGACTCCAAGCTGAGCGCCCCCCCTACCCCACCCCAGGTAGTGAGGGCCGGGCTCAACTTGGTCTGTGGGGGTTACTAGGAGGAAGGGATCGGTCCGAAGTCTCCTCGGCATTATGCCGTCGGCCCATCTCCTGGGCAGGAGGCTCCCGCCCGCCCCGCCGCGGCTCAGTTCAAAGAGCCGGGCTGGGTCATGTGAGCTGTCCCGGGCCCGCGCGGCCCGCGCTACCTGGATTTAAAGGGCCCTTTTCGGCGAAGCTGCCTTCCGGCCCCTCCTCGACCCCTCGGAGGCCTGCCTGGCCGGGGCATCGCGGGCGTCGCACTGCCCTCCCCGCCGGGCAAGCCCTACCTGCTCCCTCGCGGTGCGTCCGCCTTAGCCTGCTGCGCGCCCCGAGCGCCTCCGGCCCCTCGCCCAGCCGCCGGGCGCCCACCTCAGCTCTCTTGGCTGCAGCTGGGGAAGAAACGTTGCCATTGCGAGCTATTTTAAATATTTAATGATAGGTCCCGGGCGGGCAGAATCCATTTTCAGCGTTTATCACGTGTGGCGCGCAAACCACGGGTTTTAGCCCTGGAGTGGCGCGGGATCTCCGAGCAGCCGCCGCGGGGGTGGCTGGGGGGGCCTGGTTCCCGACCCCAGCCTCAAGGACCCCGGGATGTGAGGCTGGGGCTGCAGCGCGCCCGGGTGGCTCCCCCTCCCTCTTTGCTGCATGTTCACCGGACTCGCTCAAACTAACCCCCGGCAGCGCGCTGTAGGACTGAAGATCAAATATTTGGTTTCCGAGATAACGCGCCCGAGGATAGTGCTGCTTCCTGAGCCTCTTTCATTCTACTTGTGTAACTTGCTGCGAAAACCCCGAACTAAGTCAAGAAGGCAAACACGCCCACGGGCGCTGTGTCAACTTGGAAATAATGTTGCTCGGAGCCCCACGCTGGGCACCTGGGGCGTGGAGGGGGCGCTCCGGGAAGCGCGGGTCCGCCTGGAGGCTTCCATTCCAGATAAGGTCCCTGGGGTTCGCGGGAGCCCATTGTCTGTCCTTAATAATAGTCAAAATCAAATAGTGAAATGAGGTTCAGCAAGCAAGGGGTGGGGGAGGATGAGTTGCCAGAGTAACTGAAGGTTGACACTAAAGCAACCAGGTAAGAATGAGGCAGCCCCCTATGACCTAGTTTACAGCAGTCTTCCAAATTGTATGGGAAAGCACAAAGTGCGGGCTAGTGAGGTGACACTTGCTCTCCTACATCATCCCTGCTCCACTGGAAGAGGACAGGGTGAACTGGAGAGAGATTTTACTGGGCTGGGGGCGGGGCTTAGGGTGGTGGGAGCTTGGGTCTGATTTTTTCATTGTCCGTGCTGTTGTCTTTGTGAGATTTTAGCCTGTGTATTTATTAGCAATAGCCAAAACGAAAGAAGAATTCTAAATACATGCATATCAATACAATAATGAATGTCAGAGTTCTGTAGTTCTCCTGAGGCCAGGGTTGAGGAGAGTCCTTTCCTGGGGGAGGTGGGGGGGCAGGCGTGTATTTATGGCATCTCCTCTTCTGCTTAAGTCCTGTGACTCTCATTGAACACAGCAGGTCCCAGTGGATGCATTCAGAGCCTGGCTAGGGTCATTAAAAAAGTATTCGTAATCCCTGGCTTCTGTAGCAGGCTCTGCAAACCCAGCTCAAATAGTGCCCTGGTGCTTCTGGACCTGCGGTGTGGTGGGACCTGGGCTCTGCATCCCAGAGAAGGACCAGGCTGCTAACTGGGTACTCCTGGGAACTTTGGGGGCAGGGCCTGTTGCTCCCCCCAAGGCTTTGGGAGCAAGCTGGGACTTGCTTGGGCAGGCCATAGCTGGGTGGTTTTCCTCCTCTGGCTGTACACCACCTTTGAATCCATTTCTTTCATCTTGAAAGGACAAAGACCAGCTTGTCTGAGCCTCTTAATCAGTCGGGCTGGCTTTGGGCTTTGTGGGACGGTCCTGACTTTCTCAGGTCTAGCTTTCTGGAACATCACTCCAAATTAGATGGCAGAGTGGCTTTTAACAGCACACACTGACCTTATTTTCTTTTCCACTCTGTCCCTAAACTCAAGGTAATTAGTTAGGGGAAGACCTGGGCTGCCGTTTGGCAAGAGGCTTCCGGTAGGTGCCCCCAAGGGTGGCCTTTAATTTCTGCCCAGGATTTAACTAACTGCCTGTTCTTTCTGTTGTGCATGACTTGAAATTTCTCCATAAGAGGGATTTGGGGGTGACAGTTAGGAGAGGGGTGGGGGGTGGGATGAGTCTGCTGGGTTTGCTGAGGAAGGGCATGTCTTTCCTGGGACTGCCAATCCTGTTGACCTGCAACATGCAACGTTTTCTAAGGCCAAGTTTATTCTCACGTTGTCCCTAAGAGTGAGAAAGTTCCACATGTTTGTGTCCAGCCCCGGCTTGTTACCATAGGGAGGATTTCTTGGGCCCACCATGAGGGTCTTGGGGGGGCGGCTGACTTACTCTGCTGCCCCTCCCCCTCCGGCATACTTCTGCTGCCCGGCCAGGCTGCCTGCCTGGGGACCCCTGCCTGGATTCTGAAGGCTTTTGCAGACCTGGTGCCTTTATTCTTCCTCTGTCTGCAGCCAAACTGGTTTTTGTTCCTATAAGTCGTTCTTGGAATCCGAGCTTTTTGCCAGGCTGAGCGGGATCTAAACTAGAGGGGAGATTTTACGACAAAACCAGGTGCTGGGAGTGGGAACTTTAGGCTGCACCCATGACAAAGATCAGGGTGTGAGCAAGCCCTGTGGGACTCCAGCTGAGCTACAGGAGGGGGCTCACCTCCTCCCAGCCTGGCCCCCTTAAGTTCAATGGCAAGATTTGTAAACTGGTTTGGATTAACAAGCCCCTGACTCCTCTGTGTAGACTTAATTTTGGAATTCAAAACAGGCTACCCTCTCTTAAAGAGTCCCCAGGCGATGGCAACCCTGCGGACTGCCTCTCGAACTCTGAGTCCTCCCCACTCTCTCTTTGGAGAAACCCATTAGCTCTGTTTGGAATCTTCTGAGGACCCCGGCTGGCATGGGGTGTGCGACTCGTGTTTATCTCTGGGTCAGGTTATGAAGGAATGAAATTTGTTTAATCTTCGAAGCTAAATTGGAGAAAAAAAAGGAGAAAGTTGGAAACCTATCATTATTGGAGTCAGCGTATAAAAGTGGCTTTTGTTAATGCAGCCTGAGAGGAGGGGAAGGGCATGCAGTTCTGAGTTTTGCTTTATACCATCTGGCTATCCTTTTTGTTGACAAGTGTTTGGCATTACGAGGTCTCCTTTTGCCCCTTCGGAACAGGCCTTACCACTGTAGAGTATTAGAGAAAGATTCTGTTACAGTTTAGAAACGTCCTTCAGGGAGTGCTCCGCGCGCATGGCCGCAGGCATCTGCAGCTGTAACCTGGCTTGTGTTAGAATTTGGAAGGGGCTGCTCCGCATTCCAGCCCTGCGCGGCCCTCCCTGGTAAGCAGCCAAAGGTTAATATAGATGTCACACAGGCTTTCCTCTTCTTTCTTCCTCTCCTTCTTGCTACAGGAGTGTACCAACAGCTGTGTTTTTAGTAACCCTTTCAAAATCACTTCTTTTAAACCTCATTTTCCTGCTTATATAAATCAAAGATTCTCCCCCCCTTCCCCTTTTCCCAAGGATATATGTGACCCAGATTTGAACTTTTTGGATCTTCTATGTATTTGCCTCCTGGAATCAAGGCGAGGTCCGCCTGAGCCCTGGATGCCAGCTTGGATGGATGGTTTGGGTTTTTAACTCCGGGTCGTCAATGCTCTCGTCCCACCCAAAGGCCCAGATAAGAGCTGGTTCCGGGGCAGCGAAGGGGGATGATTCTTTGCATCCACAGAGAGGGAAGCTCTTCTGAGATGCAGCTGGTGAGAGCTGAGATTCAGGCCTCACCTTGGTGCGGCAGACACATCAAGCCTTCGCCCAGATAAACACAGCTGGTGGACGATCCCCTGACCACCGGCATGCCTGCGATGTGAGCGAATATCACATGTCCGCTGAACTCGGAGGCAAGTGATGATTTCATTCCAGGGAGAGTCCCGTGTAAGTTGATTGATCACGCGTATCGCTTTAATATCTCGCCCTCCCCCCCCCTCAGTAAGGTCATATTTGGCCCATGGTGAGCATCAGAGTGTCCTAATGCTGCCCTCCTCCGCCCTTCCCCAGCCTGCCCAGGCATTGCACGCTGGGGATGGGGAGCCCTTTGCACCAAACTGCTGGCTGCGGTCATTTCTTGAGTTCAGTCCTGGGAGTTAGTGGGGGGCTGTCGACACGCTGGTTTCTTGGCGTTGCTGCTGCAAAGCTTCGTCTTAATGCGCTGTGGCAGTGTCGCTGGGTGAGGGCACAGGCAGGGATGTGTGGGACCTGTCATGTTATTGTCAGGAGGAATGTGAGGATTAGCCTTGGAGCTGGTGGCAGGGAGTGCTGCAGCTGTGTACACTTATTATGAAAGATTTAAGCCCCACTGGTAAAATCAATATATTGAGTTGCACGACCCTCTGCTTTTAATTAGTTTAAATCAAATGCGCTGGTGCCATTGCGCCTCCCTTGCCTCCGTGGGGTGAGGAAATACCAATATTTACATAGAAACTGTTAATTTGTGGTGAAAATGATAACACATTTAGCTTTACACACCCCAACGGCTCCAGCCTGATGGATCCCAGATCGTTGTGGACTTGAGGGCTGACGTCATCGGGATGATGGAGCAGGGAGGAGACGCGGGTGACATCTGGGGCTTGGGTCCCAGATGCCAGGTCGCAGGTGGGTATGTCTTCAGAGCCCAGTCGTGGGGAGGCTGGGCTTGCCAGAGATTGGCAGATTCTTTCCCTGGCAGGTCAAATACTGGACCCCCCCTCACCCGTCTAAGATCCTTTCCCCTAGCAGTTTTGCAAACTGAGAAGTGGGTGCTTGCTCTGCGTTGCCTGTGAGTCTGTGCTGCCAGCCTGTGGGTCCTGCGTGCTGGGCAGCCCGGGGCAGAGTGCTCTATTTATCACAGAGTTTTCCTTCCCAATCCCTGCAACCGTTTATCCAGGCAGGAGGGCTTGCTCACTGCAAATGATCCCGTGTACAGCCGCGGCTGTTATGGGAGCCAGTTGCCGAGAGCTCTGTGCTCAGCTGGGATGGAATTCCGGGTTTTGCAGCAAATGGCATTTGACAAATACTATTTGACAAAAATGCAACTCGGTATTTCTTAATGGGGAACAGACATTTCGTCGTTAACCTTCTCCACGAAAAAATCGCTCGAACCCCAAGTGAGAGGGCACTGCCAGTGAGCCCCAGAGCCGCCCCGCACCCCCACCCCGGGGGAGTGTTTATGATGGGGGTGTTAGGCGTGCCCGGAGTCTGACACTTCCTGACGTCAAGCCCAGGGTAGTGTGTGCCACACTGTCCTTTCAACATTGGTGTCGGAAGGCGTTGTGGGGAGCGGCGCAAAGCCTGCGCTGATCCGCGTGGAGTGGATTGAATTAATGGCGACTGAAGGGAGCACCAGTTTTAGGGTAATTGCTTTATTGTTTTGGAGCCAGGGTGCTTATAATCCGGTTCCTGTACAAACATGTTTAACGTGTGTTAATGCATTTCCAAACCAGAGCCTCTCAGCACAGCCCTGCTTTTCATTAATTGATGTCGGTAGCATGGTACAGTATTTCAAAGGCCTGGCCAAGTATAGACTGTGTTTCCAATTTCCTTCCTTTCCTGTGTTTGGAATGCCAATGTTAATTTGTTCCCATGCAGCCGCAGGGGCTGCCAACCGCGGCTTTCTATAAAGGGCTTCACAGTGAAGGCTTCCAGTCCTCGCCGATGCTTGGGGCTGCCTGGCCAAGTTTCCTGACACTTTGCAGCTAATTCTGGGTGATATATGGAGTGGGGGGTTGGGGGGTTTCACTGCCGTGTAACGGAAGTTCTTGGTGACAGCCGTGGGTGTGGTTTGGCAGGGAGAATGGAATGGCATCCACAGTGATTCTCTGTAGACAGTTTAAACCCTTGTGTCTGTTTCCACTGGTTGCCTATTAGCTGTGTGACCTTGGGCAAGTTACTTAACATCTCTGAGTTTGTCTCCTCCCTTTCTAAAAGCTGGTTCGTAATCTCCTTCTCAACAGATACTGAAGAAGCGCAAATTGTATCACCGGTGCGCAGAGTAGGGCACTATCAGTGGTAGCTCTTATTGGGGTGGCCAGATCAAGCTTGGCTTTGATATGTGAATCCATATTTTTCAGTCTTGAATTACTTACTCTTAAAATACTGAGGTTAAGCTACTCAGGTTATTTTAAAGATGTCAAGAAAGTAGCCCTTCAGTTGTGTCCAAACTGCGCTTCCCTCCTCTTTCAGAGAGCGATGAAATTCAGACGGACACCAAACTCTTTTGAAGATGAACAGAGTGTAATGCCGACTCTCTCCATTTTAGCATCGATGGGCATTTCAAGTTTTCAGGGCTTGAGGACTGAAACTGAGGAAGTTGGCACTTGAGCTCTCTCTGTATTATCATTGCACCTGTGAATAGGAAGTGATTCCAAAACGAAAAGGCTTACTTTTGAAAAATCGCATTACTGAGAATTTCTTCCCGCCCCTTTCTGGACACCGGTCCTAGTGCCGCAGCCGTTCCCTTCGGGGAGCGACCAGCACTTCTACTTCCCACCCGAGCAGGTGCCTGCAGCCCACCGCTTCTGCAGCAGGGCTGGGGGACGAGGGCGAGGCCCTGTGTGGCTCCGGGGCCTGAGCCCTGCACGGGGCCTGCTCTCTCCGGCTGCCTGGGACCCTCCGCTCTCCTGTGCTGTCTGAGAATCTGACTCTGTGAGTCCAGGCTGCAGGGGTCAGGTCTGTATCTCCCCAGTAGCTTTCCAGGGTCAGTCTTTTGCTGTCTGCCTTAATTCAGTTTGGCTCTGGATGAGAACTTGCACCGGTTCCCAGCGCGAGGACTCGCCTGTTTTGAGGCCTGGGACCGAGGCCTGCGCTGTCTTGTAATCCCAGCTCTTTCTGACGTTCATGTCATTTGGCAAAAATACAAAGCAAAACAGAAGCTCTGAGCGCCTCGCCTGGCACTGCACCTAAGGGTCCCCGCGCTCAGCGCCCGGTGACCTCGCACACCGCCCCTGAGGTGTCTGGTGGGCTCTGTGGCTGTGCGCTGGCCTGTGGTCGGGGTCTCTTCCCCGAGGGCGTTTCCCAGACATCCTCGCTCCCTGCTCAGGCTGGCGGAGGAGGCTCCCGCTGGCGGCTCTCTGTGCGTCGATGGGACCAGGACATCCTGGGCAGTGTCCTTTGGGTCTGATTCTGCGTCCCACTAGTGAACCTTTGAGAGTGCACCCTGAGTAACCTGGGTCCCACGCCGTGTTGCCGTCCTTTCTACTTCATAAAGCTCCGGTGACGACGGACCATGAGGCAGGGGTCCTGAAGGGGAGCCGTACAGATTCTTCAGGAATTAATACGACGCTGACTGATCGTGGCGAGAGGCGAGTGGCGTCGTAACAGATGCCGTTTTAAAGAACAAACAGTGTTAGTTTAATTTCCTTTGTGGTCCCTAAAATTCGCAGCGGGATGGGATGCCCTTGGCTTCCTTTCTACTCCATGTTTAGCAGTTTGGGATCGACCGTCAAGCTCAAGGCCTGGCCCCCAATTTGGATGATTTTTGAGCCTTTTCTAGTCAGTATCACTGAAGTGGTGACAAGACGCCCACAGCCTCAGTGTCTGGTGATCACAGAGGTGGGTTTCCATGGGTCAAGTTACAGATCCACCCAGAGTGGCCCCCTGCCCCCTGCCCCCTGCTTTGGCACATCACGGGCACAGGGCAATGAGGGCAAGCTCGGGTCCTGAGCGTGTCACTGGTTTGACTCCAGAGGGAACAGGTGGGAATGACGCTCTAGGTGGCCGGAGACTTCGGTCTGGGCTGGGAAGGGTGGGGGAAGGGTGGTGGTTACTGGGCCGGTCACTGGGCGCAGGCAGGCACGGGGCGCAGGTGTGGGGGGTGCAGTGGAAAGGGGAGCCGTGCTGTTCCCTGCGTTTCACAGACAAGGTCCCTGTTCCCCGGTCTAGCCTTCAGCTTGGCAGCGTGTTGACACTGAGCTGGTAGATTTCCATGATGTCTGTCATTTTTCGTATTTATTTAACAATTGTAATTTTTTCCTGCATCCAATGGAGCCCTCTTGCCTTCCCCCAAGGACTCATACCCCTTTTGGAGACCAGTGTTTCTGGAAGCTTCCATCTCACGGGTACTCACGTGGTTCCAGAGGAAAGCTTCTCTCCGTTCCCGCTCGGGAATGCCTGGCCCCTTTAGGCCCTGTCACTCAGCAGAGGGGGCTTCAGCCTGGGCCAGGCGCTCTGCTCGGAGGCAGGAGCCCTGTGCGGTGTGGTCCTGGAGACCCAGGCCACGGCGGCTTCCTCCAGACGGACTGGGTGGTTTCCTCCTCGACGCACCTTCGCCCGCGATGGAGACCTGCTTAGGCTGCCTGGGCCTCCCAGGCTCTTTCCAGCCACACAGGGTCTTGTGTGGCTGGATGTAGACGCGGACATGGGCACTGGACCCCGTCATGTCCTAAGCCACTGCAGTAGGGGATGGTGCTAGGGAAGAGGGTGAGCAAGGTCCCTCCTGTCCTCGGGAGGTGGGGTCTGCAGCAGCCCAGTTGGGTGTGGCGGGCAGCGTTCATGTGAGTCCAGCTCTTGCTGAAGACAGAGCCTTTACTCTGTCCCCCTGACCGGGTGGGGCTGTGCAAACAGGGAGGGGAGTGGAGGAGACCCTGGGAACGAAGCCCCTCCCATGACCTTGGCCTCTAGAATGTTCTGGTGACTGAGGTGAAGATAAGCAGGCCCCCTCTCCTTCTGGTCACCCATCCTTCTGTGATGACGCCTCTCCCCTCTGTCTTTATGGCTTGGAAATAGATGTCAGGGCAGAGGCCCTGCCCGCCCACGTGTGGGCCCCTCTGTACACCTCACACCCCCTCCGTGGGGAAATTCCAGAGGCAGCTGTTGATGGGCACTTAATATCCGGGCCTCAAGACTCTGCGTGGGAGAGACACAGGAAGGGCCTCCCCTGTGCCCTGGAACACCTGCATGGGTCTGCTGTCCCTGAGCAGGGACTGGAGGGGGAACCGGTGCAGGTCTGGGGAGCAATGCCGTAGAGTGCTCCCGATGCATGGGCCTCCTCTTTATTTATCTAGGTAGACTCAAAACAGGAGGTTGAGAGAAAGCAAATGTGACATCCGTCACCTGAACACGAACCCAGGGCACCATAGGCCACTGCCTGCTCTTGGTGGACCTGCCAGGAGGCCTAGGTGGAAGGACCCTTTCTCTCCAGGGTGACAGCAGCCTCTGGGGGGGTGGGCGAGGGAGCGGGTGAGGAGAGGTCCTAGACAGACTCCGTCTGGGCCTGTCAAGTTTTCTTTCTTTTAATAATAAAAGAAGGAAGCCGGATCTTGGAACCGAACAGGGACATCAGTGGAAAGACTGGTGCCAGCTGAAAAGAGCCTGTGGTTTGGCTGATGTGACGCCGGTGCCGATTGCTTAGTTTTGACAAATGCCCTGTTTACGGAAGACGTGCCTCTTGGGGAAAGGTGCGCACGTGGGACCACTCTGTGCTGTTTTTGCCACTTCCTCATAAATCCAAAGCTTTCCCAAGACAGAGAGCTCCTCTAGAAACGAGAAGGGAGCAACCCTGGTTATGGCACCTGGGTCTTGGCGAGGTTTCCCTCTGCATTCTTTTCCAGGCCCAGCAGACCAGAAAACCCCTCTGCGGGAGGCGGCAGGACGCAGCCTGAGTGTCCTGAGGTTCTGGGGCGTGCTGTTTCCAAAGCCGGGGGCACGAGGGCCAGTCCTGCAGCGGACATGGGTGCTGGGCCCCCCAGGCCCACAGTGAGTCCCTCTTCAGCCCCATTAACATGACGGGGACTCGGCGAGAGCAAGGGAACCCCACACGCGGGGCCCTGGGACCTTTAAAACTCCCTCTCGTTGGTGAGACGCCCGACGGGAAGCAGCTTTTGTTCACGGGTGGGGAGAGCCTGGGGGTCTCCGTCTCCCTCCTGGCCCTGAACTTTGTGAATGCCCCCCACCATCATCCCCTTCTCAAGTTCCAGTTTCTGACTGACTTGACCTCAAAAGAGAAGCCCTTAAAAAATGGCAGCGGGCCTCAGAACCTTCCAGGGCTAGTAAATGTTTATGGGACCGAGGCGCTGGCCTGTCGTTTCCTCTCGGAGGAAACCATAAACAGAGCTACTTGCCTGTGCCCACTGGACCCGGCTCCTCATCGTCGTCACATTCGGTGGGGAGGGGGCAGGGGGGAGGTGGGACGGGGCCGGGACCCAGGGACTTGGAAGCGGCCTGCCTTGTTAGGAAGTCACAGGGGACATTTTAGCCAGGTGTTCTGGGGGTGGGGTGGGGTGTCTTTGCACTGTGGGGTGCTCAGTGGCATCCCTGGCCTGTGCCCTAGGCGCCAGCTGCACCCCTGCCAGACACTGCAGATATGCCCTGGGGACAGTCACACCCGGGGACGGTGGCCCCCACTGAGAACCAGAGCTGGGGGACGCCTTTCTCCCTCCACTGGGGTCCTCTGGGGAGGCTTTGCCTGTGCTGAGCGGGAAGAGAGGCTCCTGCGGAGGGATGGGGCACAGTGGACACAGCAGCCCTGGACGGACGCAGCCCTGTCCTGCCCGGAACACCCTGAGACCGAGGGAGGCCCGGGTTGTCCTCCGCTCCTGGGACCCCAGGGGTTTCCTGCACCTTCCGCCCGAAAGACCATCATGGACACACGGGGTGGCCCCTCTGGCTCCCCTCAGCCTTCCCTGAGGGAAGCTGGGCAGCTCCCCCTCATCGTGCTCCCTGGGGCCAGGGTCCTGGGGGGCTGGGCAGGGGCGGCAGAGGGGGTCTTTCCCACCTCCCCTCCGGGCCTGCGGCTCCTTCAGGCGGAAGCTGCTCCAGGCAGGGGACCTGCAGGCGGTGGTTCGCGGCTGTGGGCCACCTTAGCCGCTGCCTGGTTTAGTAGCCCGCGAGCCCAGTGCAGTTTGTGATAAACTGTCAAAAGGAGGTGGACATTGCACAGGGAGAGGACAGGAAGTCCACACACGGGGCGCTAGGTGCAGGTGCTCTGCAGCCGCAGGGCAGAGTGGATTTGTGGGGCTGTCTGATGCCCAGGGCCCGGAGGGGTCAGTGTGGGCCCCTGAGGATCCCTGTCCCCTACCCGTGGTGGTGACTTCATCTGCCCTTTGGTCCTTTGTGGCCTGGCCCCCTGGGCTCGCCTTTCTGGCTCACTTCTCTCTGGAGAGGGCCCAGGAGTCCCCTGTGGGCCGTGGGCACCCCCGCGGTGCCCACCTCTGCTTGGTCCAGGCCCTTCCCTGTGTGTGGCCGGGAACAGGGGCTCAGGTAGGCATCAGGACTGAGGCGCTGGGTCTGACCACCTGGTTAGAATCCTACCTCTGCCTCCGGTCAACCCCGTGACCTTGGGCAAGTCATTGAGCTGGAGTCCTGGTTTCTCCCCTGGGGGGGATGTGGTGCCTGGCTCTGGTGTGGTGCAGACCCCGTTCCCTGGGGCCACGGGCCTCGTGGGACCTGTGGCACCAGCCCTGGCTGCCTGCCGTCACTACGCCGCATGCTGGTGCCTACCTAGCTCCCTGGCAGCCGTGTAGGGGACATCGTAGGCTGTGTATATGATGGGAGCCCTGGGCGCCACCTGTCTCTGGGGATGTGGGTCTGTGGTGGCCCTCCCAGCTGTGACACTGGCTAAAAGGGGAATGGACAGGTCCTGAGGCAGGCGGGGAGCTGTGGAGGGCCAGAGGCCCGCTGTGCTGGATGGCCAGCTCCTGTGGACTCAGATCTGTTCCTCAGCAATGGACCTAGATCCATAGGAGCCACCAGGCCTTCTCTAGGTGTCCCCGCTACCCCAGGGCCCTGTCATATTCAGGCTCAGGACCCTGTCACATTCAGGCTCTTTAAACACTCCATGAGTGGGGTTCCCCTGGAATATCGCCCAGGTTCCTCCTCGTCTCTTGGGTTATTGTCCTCTGACTTGGGGGTGGCATGTCCAGGTCCCCTCCACTCCCTGACCTGGACCTCGCCCTCTCTCTGACCTCAGTGAGGGCCACCTGCACCAGCCACTCTGATGGCGTGATGCCCTATTTATTTTGAGTGTGAGGAAATGGGATCAGGATGACCAGTGGCTTTCCCAGCTTTGGGGACGGCAGTCCTGTCTGCCCAGGAGTCCAGGTCACTGGTGTGTGGCTGAAGGGGACGGTGTGCTCTGGGCCTCAGTGCCCCTCAATTGCCAGGGGGCTCGGGCTCAGGCAGATGGGCTCCATGAGATTGTGGGGGGAAGGGGCTTGGCCCCACTGCAGGGGGCGCTTGGGGTTGGGTGCTCCCAGGGCCAGGGGGCTGCGCCTTGGTCCGCTGCAGGGCGCCTTCCAGGCCCGCCTGGGAAGTGACGGTGACCTGGGCTGTTTCTCCGCCCTCTGAGTCCTGGGAGGTCAGTGTGGCCTCGTCCTCGAGGCTCTGCGTGTCCCCGAGAAGCCTCTTGTCTGGAAGCCTGTGTGATGTCATTTCTCAGTTCCCGCCGTGGACCTGGGCAAGGGCCAGGGCACTGACACAGCGCTGTGCGCCCCCGCCCCAGGGTCCAGGCTGACAGTGGGGGCAGGACCGAGCGGGCGGAGTGAAATCGACCCTCTGTGCCCCGGGCATCTGCTCCCTCCTGGGTCCCTGCACGTGGCACCAAAGCCCTTCTCCCCACACCCTGGAGCTGCCCTGCCACGGTTCGCACCTGGAGTGTCCCCCAAGGCTCTCGAGTTGAAGGCTTGGTTCTCAGGGCAGCGGCGTTCAGCGCCAGGGACGTGGGGAAGCGACGGGGTCATGAGGACTCTGGGCTGGTCAGTGGGTCAGTCCATGGAGGGGTCAAGGCTGAGGGGGCCACTGGAGGGGGTGGACACTGGAGGGGGTGGGACCTCGCTGGAGGGCGTGGTCGCTGGGGCCTTCCCTGGGGACTGTGCCTTGTCCCAGGCTCCACTGCCGTTCTCCGCCCGCCTTCCCTGTGACGTTCTGTCTGTGGCCACGGATGAAACCTCCAAAGCCACGCGCCGGAACAAAGCCTTCCTCCTCCAGGTGGTTCTTAGGGATCCACCACAGTGATGGCCGCTGACGGTCACCCTCTGGAGACATCACGAGGTTCCCATGCCAGCTTCTGTGCAGAGGAGCAGTGGCTCATTTAGGGCTTTTTCACTGCGGGTCACACACCTGGGGCGGCTTCAGCACACAAGCACATCATTGTCCCCCAAAACCGCAGGTCTTCAGGGGCGTGAGTGCAAGTTTAGGGTAGAGCTCAGTGATTCCATCCAGGTAGCCACAAGCTTCCCCCAAGCCCAGGTCCTCCGACCAGCCAACCCTTGGATATAAGATAGCTGCCACAGCCCCAGGCATTGCATCCTCATCCAATCTCACATTCAAGGCAGCAGGAGGAGAAGGGTCCAAAGAGCTCTCCTTCTTGGCCTGGTTTCCCTGAGGTAACTAGAAGACTTCTTGTCTCGTGGGCTGAACAGGTTCATGAGGATAGCTCTTGCCACAGGGGAGGAGGGGAAGCTGTAGAAATGCCCTGGAGCCTACGCAGCGGGAGGTGAGGTACACAGGCTGGACGTGCTGCTTGGGTGGCTGCATTTAAACCATTTAAGTTTTTTCTCTCCCTCTGGGGTGTGTGCTGTGTTGTATGTTGGTGGATTTAGGAAGTGTGTGCATGATTTGGCTCCACTGTATGCACAGACAAATGGAGGCCTAGCCGATTTCCAGCCCCTGATGAATAGAGTCCCACAGTGAACACGCAGAGGTGGGTTGCCGCTGGCCTTGACTGCAGCCCACAGAGAGGTCTCACTCTCCAGGCACACCGTAGCTTTATGTGACCGTGCCTGGTGCTCAAGCCAACGGCAGTGGTTGGCTGAAGATCCTCCTCGAGGTTGGCAGCATTGTCCCTGGAGGAGGCCGAGGCCGGGGCAGCGCTTGGCCTGAGTCCTGCTGGTGGCTCAGGTGCTCCTGCTTCCTCTGGGCAGAGGACGAGCAGACGGAGGCACCTCCGACAGGCTGAGGCTCCTCCAGCGCCTGCTAGCCAGGGGTGGGCTGGTGGGAAGAGAGGTCCACCCTGGTGGAGGCTTTGCACTCGGAGCCCGGGGAGCTTCTCCCAGCAGGCAGGGTCTAGTCCAGGCACCCGGGCGCTTCTGCTGCTCCCCGGGGACACTGATACGACAGGGTCTGGGGTTGCAGGAGGAGGGGGACCGTGCTGTTTCCAGGAGCTGATTCTCTGCAGTGTACACTTGGTGTGAACAAAAGTACAATTTCCAGAATTCTCTGGCTGCAGGCAATAGAGGTCGATCCCGAGGGCCTTGGTGGTGTGGGGTGGGGAAGGCTGCGTCCCGAGCCTTAAGGAAGGACCCGCGCGGCTGGAAGGCGCTGGAGGATGTGGGGATCGTCCTGTCCACGCCTCCCGTCCCCGTTGCTGGACAGCTTCCCTCCTTACTCTGCCTCACTCATTCCTCGCTACCTGGTCTATGGGTGAGAGGGGGCCACTCGCAGCAACCTGAGGTCACAAGAGGAGACCTGCTGGTGGCGGAGGGGCCAGGAGGTGGTGCTGAAAAACATTTGCTTCCTGATGAGGGAGATGGCTAAGTGGGTAGGACTCGTTGTCCTTCCTGCCTTTCTTGCCTCGAAGGGGGCTTTATGGGGTGTGATGCTTGGAGCCAACCCACGGTGGAGCCCAGAAAGTGATAGAGCGAAAAAGAGTGAACCCGAGATCCTGGGGGTGGGGTTGCGCTGCTGCGTTCAACTCGGGTTTTTTTTGGGTGGGAGGCGGCTTGAGTCACATGTTGGCTCATGAATCAGCTGCTGTAAGGTACATGGGACACATAACAGCCAGCGCTGCTGGGAGCCAGCCTCTGGCCCCCGTGGCCGAGTTGGGGGCGTAGGCGTGTCTGCTGTCTAATTATAGAGAAGTTACTCATTATAATAATAATCCTAGTCGCTGAAATTTGTTGAGGGTTGACTGTGCCAAGCGCCCACCCACCCCCTGCTGTTATTTATTTATTTTTTTAAACTTTTGTAACCTCTGTTTCAGGGGTGGGGGGTGCTATTATCGTCCCTGTGTTACAGACTGGAAAATGGAGCACAGAGGTAAGTGGCTGGCCCGGGGAGCACGGCCAGTCCATTCATTTGGATTTGGAAGTCCAGTATCTGAGCTTCGTTCCGACACCCGTGTTCCTGGTTCAAAGGTCGGGGTTGGAACAGCTAACGAGAGCACCTCGCGGGACCTGGTCCCGTCAGGCTCCTGTGGTGCTGTGTGTTTGGCCTGATGCTCCGTCCTTGGCTTTAACGCTTCTGAAGCCAGACGTCTTAACACTGGTTGACATGTTGGTGTCTCCTTCCAAAGACCTGTTGTCCATTGATGGCGCCTCTTATGCAGAGATGGGGTGACATTCGTGCCCAGCAGACCCAGGTGGACGAAGCCCAGGCACTTACTGCTGATGCAGCTGTTTGTGGAGATGAATGTGTGGACAGCACGGTGTGAGATCCAGAACGCTGGTGCTTTTTGAGGAGTGAGCACATGACCAGTGGGTGCCCAGATGGAGGCACACAGCGTGTCTCAGGGCCATGGGACCCGCACCCGCAGTTACCACCGCCCTGTTCTCACGGCACGGATTTCCTGCCTGTTGGTGAACCTGAATCAGATTTAGTTGTCCAAGAATCTTGTTTGAAACGAGTCCTAGGAGCCTGAGTCCTAGGAGCCTGAGTCCTAGGGCTGCCTGGGGTCTGCGTGCAGCTGTTCTGGTCACATCTGTGCAGGACACGAAGTGTGACTTAGAAGCTGTTCGCTGGCTGGAGCTCACACCAGAGACAGGCTCAGGGTCTGCAGTGCTGTTTCGCAGGGGGGTTCTAGTGGTGCAGACCAGGAACGCATGGGGTCCTGGGAGACTTCCGCGTCCCCCACAGCGGCCCCGCCATGACAGCCCTGCACCAGCCCCTTCCCAGAGGTGATGCTGACACTCTGGCCACATTCTGGGGCAGGCTTGGCATTGCAGGATACTCTTATTTTGAAGGGGAGGTGGGGGCCGTGGAAGGCAGCAGGACCGTCTCTTCTGCTGCACCTGCATGCCCTGGGCCTAATGAGCCTAGGTTGATGGGACCCAGACCTCAGGAGGGATTATAAATTCTCATTTGATTTGATTTGCTTCTAAAGTACCTTAAACCAGCTGTGCCTGCCCAGCTGACCCGGGCGTCTGGCTGCCTGTGGGGAGGGTCTGTGCCGGCCCCTCCTGCCGTGGGGTGGGAAGGGAGGGCAGGCGGGACACAGCTCTGCCCCACCAGCTGCTCTGCGACTGTCACATCAACCCCTCACCAGGGGCCTCTGTAGGTCCCCATTTCACAGGGACGTTGAGCCTCCTACAGGTGGATTAACTTGTCCTGAGTCCTTGTGGGGGGTTGGAGAGCCTTCTGTCCACACCGCCAGGTCCGAGGGCCCGTGGGCGACCCTGCGGCGTCCTCAGTTGAGTGGGGTCGAGGGGGTGAAGTTCTTCTCCCAGGGTCCTGGGGGGAACTTTAAGACTCTCCCCCGGGTGGCTCGGGAAGTTGCCAGGCCAGGCACGTGGTGTGGCGTGGTGGTGGACTGGTGCTCACAGCCAGAGACGACAGCTCATGTCTCGGGGCTGTCAGTGTGTCGGAGACTCCAGGACGCGCTTTCAAAGTGGGCCGAGGCCGGCACCGTGGCCTGGGGGTGGGCTGGAAACGCGTGTTCTCCGCCCACCTCAGGCCTGCTGGGGTGGAAGTGCTGCCCGTGGGGCCCAGAGGTCACTGTGTTCCCAGGCTCCCGGGGGACCCTGGACCACACCAGAGCCGGAGAATCCCGGGTCTGTTTCAGTCCCGCAGTGTGGAGTGGCGGTCACTCTTGTCACAGACGGGTAAATGCCCACCTGGCCAGGGGTGGTAGGGCCAGGACTTGCTCTCTGGCTGAGCGCCATGGTGGAACCCGCTGGCCTTCTCCTCCCCTCAGTTGAAATCAGCAGAGAGGACGGAGACGGAGCAGCCCTCAGGCCAGGCGGTAGGCAGCCTCAGTGCAGGTCCTGGGCGGGCAGGTCCCGGGAAGGGAGGACAGGCCGAGGAGGGCAGCGTGGGATGGTGCAGGGCTGTGCGGGGCCTGGGGTCCCCCGAGCGCGGCGTGTCTGCCTAGGGACCTGCGGGACACTCCCCTGCCTGGGCTCGGCAGTGCACGTCCCCTCCCAGGGACCCTGTGACCACAGCAGGACCGTCCAGGAGCCATGGACCACCAGCCACCAGGGCCAGCCGGGCCTGACACCGCAGCTCTGGGGTGAGATCCTCCCCACGTCACCTGTCTCGGCTCCTGCGGTGGGACCCCTGGGACCCCTGTTTGCGGTAGCTCATAGAGACCTCGGCCCAGTGCGGCCCTGTGGCCAGTGCTGTCCATAGAACTGTCTGCCATGAGGGTTGCTCTCTGGGCTGTCTGGCGTGGAGGCCGCCACATGCAGCTCTCTAGGTTTGAACTGATCACAGTGAAGTGAAGGGACGCTCTCGGGTCCCCAGCCTCACGGCCACCTCTCCATGCTCAGTGGCCACCTGTGTTTTGTGCTGGGAGACTGGACTGCGCAGACCCAGGGTCTCAGACCTGCAGAGGCCTCGGGCCCTACCGTCCATAGGCCACAATTGGAAGATGCTGGCCACCGTGTGGCACAGCCCACCGGAAGGGAGAGGGCTTTCGGGGTGACCAACTCCCTTCCTTCACTGAGGGAAACCTGGGCTGGGCGCCTGGTCACGCCCAGCCAGGTGACAGCTGGAGCTGTTCTCACCAGCTTTCCCGTCCTGGAGGTCTGCCTGGTTAGCTTGGGGGTTTTCAGCTCAGCCCTGTTGACATCTGGGGCGGGTCTCGCTGTCCTCCAGGTGGCCTTGCACTCCTGGGCTCAGGCGATGCTCCTGCCTCAGCCTCCCAGGGGCCTAGGACCACAGGGGCGTCCTCTGTTGTGGGGCGTCCTCTGTTGTGGGGCCATCCTGGGCATGGTAGGACACACAACAGCGTCCCTGACCTTGGCCACTCGATGCCAGTCCACCCACGCCAGCTGTGACAGCAAAACTGTCCGCAGATGTTGCCTGGTGCACCTGGGTGTGGGGAGCAGGGTGGTAGCTGGAGCACCCTGGCCATGGACCCCTGGCTCTGCTGAGGATCTCCACCTGCTTTCCTGTGTCCCCCTTGTTTTCCGTTAGCTGTGGTGAGGGCTAGGACCCAGGGAACCTGGGGACGGGTTCCTGGCTCTGAGTGGGATGCCGCAGGTCAGGTCAGGGCGGCTGCCTCGGTTGCCCTGGGGGCTGCAGGTGCGTCTGTGGCCCCTTGGTCTCTCAGCTCCAGGGTCTGGGTCTTGACAAACAGCTGGGCCCAGCTCTGCAGATCATCAGGTCTTCTTCCTCCCCCTGCCCGAGCCCTTGGGTGCTCGGGGTTCACAATGACGTCGTCGTTTGAGCAGAGCCCGTCCACGTGTGGACGCTGAAGCGTTCAGTCCTGGGTACCGTTGCTCCCTGACCCCAGCCCTGCCCAACACCTGTGCCAGCTGCAAGGTCCAGGACAGGAAGGCCAAGAGGGATGCCTGGCCTGTGGCCTCCCTGGCCGCACCCCTGGACATGGTCCTGTGTCTCAAAGGCGGCAGCCCCTCCCAGTCCTGCATGGGGAGCTGCAGTGCCCCCTGGGATCTGGGTGACGACTGGCGCGTTTGGTGGAAGGTTCCAGAGCAATAGGCAGTTCGGTGGTGGACGGAGTGGCTTGTGTGCTGCTCCAGGCAGGGCCCTGTTCCTGGCTTGGGATAAGGGGACACAAGTGATGCCACGAAGCCTTCGTGCTGTCGACTTGAGGTTGGTGCAGGCACAGGCAGGAGCAGTTGCAGCCAGGGGACCTGGTCCCTGCGGAGGCTTCTCCCTCCATGTGGTGTCTGAGGAGATGGACGCTGTGACCTAGAGATGGAGCTTCTGTGAAAGCAGGTGCTGGCCGCGACTCTCCTTGCCCCTACAGAGGCTCTCCTCCCGCACAGGAGAGGCCGGGAGGCTTGCCCACAGGGCACAGGGCACGGGAGACCTGGTGCTTTCCTGGTGCTGTGCGTCAGTTCAGGCTGCTGTGCCCTGCTTGTTCCCTGGGCCCCGGGAAGCATCCTCCTCCTCCGGACTGTGTGGCCAAGTGCTCAGGTCCCCAGGGAGGCCTGACTCACGCTCGTGGGAACACGATGCGCGTCCTGTTGGAACGTTGGGCCTGCGAGCTCCCACGGCCGGCCTGCGAGGCTGTCTCAGGCTCCTTAATCTTGCCACGTAAATCTCGAATGAATGAACAGCCCTGGTCCAATTTCATACCCCGGAAGCGGCAAGGCCATGAGTTGCCTCTCAACAGCAGGTTGTAAGTTAAGTCAGTTCCGGTGAGTTCTGGTGTGTGCCAGTACCTTCCAGATGAGTCTTGAGTTGTGTCCCTATTGGAAGGGAAGGCACTTGCGTTGGTGGCTTCTGAGTCAGGACTGGGCAGGTTCTGGGCCATGGGACCCTCAGTTCTGCTGTGGTTCTAGTGTGGTCTTCAGCAGGTTCTGCGATCTCCTCACTGAAGGAGTCTGTCCCCGACCCGACCAGGATCTGAAGAACCCGGACGAGTCTGAGCTCATGAGTGAGGAGCTCGGGACCCTCACAGGGTCTTGTGGTTTTCCAGGTGTCCCCGACCCATGGAAGATTTCTTCCTGTCTCACAGCCTAGTGGCCTCTTGTGGGGACAGAGAGAGGGCCTCATGGTCTGAAAGGTCAACCAGTTTTCTTAGGAAACCCGTAAAGTTCAGGAAGGCGCTGGCCGGTGACTAACTTGCTTTATCTCTTGCGGTGCCCGGGGAGGGGTTCAGAACAAGTGAGGACAGCCCTGCGTGGCTGACAGTGCCCTCCGTTAGCACAGACGTCCCTCGTGGGCAGCTGGCTCTGCTCTTCTGGTATCTCTTCTGCATGGCTGTCCCTAGACAGGTACTTTCCAGGGTCTCTGAGCAGCCAGCGACGAGGTCTCGTAAGCACTGCCCCTGTTCCCTTGACCTGAACTGGCCACTGTTGGGTCATCTGCCCTGCCTGGTCCTGTTGCCTGGTCCTTTCCCCCCTGGGCCAATTCCCTAGGTGTTGTGGTTCTCCATCTCCCACCGGCTCCTGTGTGTATGGGGAGCATGGGGGTCCCCTTGGAGAGGAGGGGCCGGTGCTGGGAGGGAGCCGCGCCCCTGCGTCCCAGGTGCTGGTGGTGAGTGCGCCGGGCCCTGTCTGGGGCTGGGGAGCTCCTGCTGTCTGTGCTCATTACTGAATGCACATCATTAATCAAATAGGAGGACTAGAAGGGAACTCTGCAGAGAGGACTCTGTTTGACTCAGCAGAGCCGGATGGAGACGGTCATTGTCCCTGTTCCTAAGAGAACGCTCAAGGCTGACATCTTGTATTTGGAAATCATCCACGTCTAAAGAAGGCCGTTGGAGCTGACCGCGCGACCACGTGCCTGCTGCCCACTGATTCTGGATGTGCGCTGTTCTGGCTCAGAGGGTGCATCTGCAGGGGCCCGCACTTGAAGCAGCTTGGCAGAGCTCCCAGGTTGGGAGAACGGAAGCCCAAGCTTCAGGGGGACGGGGACCACCAGACCCGGGGACCCAACCTGGCAGGCTCGCCCACCTGTCCTGAAGCTTCTCGCTCACACCCCAGCCTTCTCTGCCTGGTGGAGGGGAGCAGCTGCCCCGTGAACTGGGTCACATCCTTAAAGTTCAAGCAGAGAAAATGAGCCAGCTTTCAAAAAAAAAATTAAAAGAAATGCCATGTTTGGTTGAGCTCCCATCCTGTTCCTCAGGAGAAGGGCGTCATGGGACAAGATGGTGGCCTCACGACCCCGTGGCTTGACTGGGAAGGTGACTGGGGACTCTCCAAGAGAAAGATGTACCACCTACCTGTGGCATCACACAGCTGTGTGCCCGCTGCCTTGCTTTCCACCTGGCTGTGCCCCAGCTCAAGGGGACCCACTGGGAAGGAGGGGAAATATTGCTATTTTCTGTCCATTTTCTGACATTTGTAAGAATTTGTTGCATCCATGTGCACCTGTGTATTGTTGTGTACATGTACGTCTGTATATATCAGGGTTCCCACTCCTAATTTTTAGGGTGTTGGATCCAGTTTTGTAAAGAGGTTCTGAATGCTCACACCTGGTTCCCTCTCAGCACAGGCAGCCCTTTGCCGGTCTACACTGCCAGCTGCTCTGCGTGTGCTATTGTGACCCCCTTGTATGGAGGTCTCTAACCTGCTGCAGGGTTCACCTGAGCATTTTCTGAACATGCAGGTGGCAGGGAGGTCTCAAATGCTTCTTGGTGACTGGGGACAGGTGTGACTTCCATCTGGGACCCAGATCTTCCTGATATGTCAGAGGGTCGTGAGCGTCACCCAGTTCGGAGGCTTCTGTTCCTTCCTGCCTCTAGCCCTTTACTGATGCCTTCTAGCACAGAACTTCCCCTCCCAGGGTCAGTTCAGGGCTTGGCTCAGCTTTTGGAAAGGAAGGGTGCAGGACCTGGCTTTGGGGACGGGCACGGGGCAGTTGCCGTCAGGATGGTGTTTTCTGGAATCCACTTTCTTTGGACTTATCCTTTGGTCTCGGGGATTTGGGCCCCTTTAATCTTGGGAAGATGAAAGTGCTTCGTTAGTGCCTGTGAGCTCTCTGGCCCTAGAACTCAAAGGCGGCCCTGGCTCCAGGGCTCCAGGGCTCCAGGGCAGGCTTTTCTTCACGAGCTTAGACAGATATCAACTCTAGATACTTATTTAAACCCCAAATCCTGGGTAATCAATTCTGGAACTTAAGACAGCATCAGCCACGTTTTTTCACTATTAAGTACCCACAAGCTTCGGTGTGCTTTAGTCTGCGAGTACAGCAGGCCTGGGGCGACCTTGGTGCTGGCAACGAATTCATTTTGCACCTGAGTTGAAAGTGCGTCGAGTGTAGTCGTAAAGCGGGAAGATGAAATTTGGAATTTGGTTTGTACTTGGAATCACTCACAGCTCATTTTGTGTGCGTGTGGTGGGGCGGTGAGCTCACAGTGACAGTTTCAGAAAGAACAGGAGGGACATCCATGGTTCATGCCTCTCCATGTCTTCAAATAATTAATGAAGGCAATTCACCTAGGAAGCTGTTCCAAAGCTCCCACAAGTATTTACAAGAAATTTAGTTGCCTACTTTATCTGTGAGTTCCTTTAATTAGAAAAGAAAATCTTTAAGACCTCAATAGCTGACCTGTCTTACCAGTACCGTACACATTAAACATATTTTGCATAAGCTGGGCGCCGTGGTGCACACCTGTAATACCAGCTCTACCAGGGACTAAGGTAGGAGGATCACAAGTTTGAGGCAACTTGATGAGACCATGTCTCAAAATAAAATAAGAAAGGGCCCAGGAAATACCTCAGTGGTGCTCCTGGGTTCAATCCCCAGTACCAAAAGAAAAAAGAAAGTTATACTTAGCTGCTGCAACAACCCCAGGTTTGTGATTCTGTCTGTCTTTGTCGTTGGGTGTGACTTTAATGACTGTACCTGTGCTTATGTCATGCTTACTCAAACGTGGCCTTTCTGTTTGGTCTATTGCAATTCTTGTTTCCTTTTGCAAGTAAACTCGTCGCAGCTGAACCACGGGGTGCCCCCGTGCACCCTGCCTCTCCTGCACTGGCACTCACTGACCCGGCTCTCCTTTTAGCAGCCCTGTCATGGTGGCAAACGCGCATTGCTGCCATCTGCCAGGCACTGTCCCAAGTGCCAACTCTGTGGCTCTTGGAGGAAGAGGAGGCTCACAGAGCTTAACCAGCGGCCAAAGGAGCTGGCAAGACAGTGGTGCAGCTGACAGCTCGGGCCACTGGGCTCCGGAGTGTGAAGAGTGTGGGCTGCAGAGCTCAGCACCCACTTCGCCTGTGGCCTTCTGGAGCCTCACTGGGTCCCTCAGACGGTGGCTGAGCCTGCGTAGTGTGGGGCACATCAAGAGGGGCACTCAGGAGACATGCTTTTTGCACGGTGGTTCTTCAGCATCCTCAGTTGTTAACTGGAGGGCGCCCACCCCCGTGCTCGGCTCTGGTGGGTCACTGTGTTTGCATTCTGATGGCGTGGTGGCAGGGTCCATCCTGCAGCCCAGAGGATGCAGTTTGCTGGGGACCCCCTGCATTCCAGGCAAACACCCCACTGGGCTCCTGTGTATGATTGCAGGGCGGTCCCTGCTAAAAGCTGAGGGTGCTCAATGAGAGACTCTGCCAGCCCTCCTCTGCTGGGGTAGGAGCAGAAAGGGACTTCATGAGAGCTGTCTGCAGCAGGGCGCCTGCAGTGTCCCCATGGTCCAGAGCCCTGTGCACACCTCTAAACAGAATTAGCTAAGGGCATGTTCCCACAGTAGCCCTTCCCCACCTCCTGACAGAGTCCCTGAGATTGAGTTGGTGGAGCTGCAGAGAAATGAATAATTGAAGATCTAATTGATAGGACTTGGTGTGGATGTGGGACCGTGACGGGAGGGGAGGTACCGAGGTACTCTGGGGAGTCTGACTTGAGCACAGGGATGGATGAGGGTCCATTCAGCTGAGCAAATGTTAGAAGAGAACCAGTTTGAGCAGAGTTAATTCATGAGAGCTTTGGGAATTAATTTGGAATTTCTTTTTGAGGCTTACAACTGGAGATATGAAGAAGGTAATTGGATGCATGTGCAGAGTCAGGGGAGACATCCTGGCTTGAGATAGAGCCATCTGCACGTGAGGGTTGTCTGCAAGGAAGGGCCATTTGTTTGTGGGGTCATTTGCATGTAGGGAGGGGGACATTTGTATGTTGGGGTTTTCTGCATGCAAGAGATTGTTTGTATGGAGGGGTCATTGACATGTAGGGATCATCTGCAGGTAGGAGTTGTCTGCCCATAGGGGTCATCTGCCCACAGGGGACATCTACACATAGGGGTCATCTACCCACAGGGGACATCTGCATGTGGTCTAGAGCCACCATGTGTGGGTGGAGGAGTTCTCCCCTGGGAGCCTCTGGGGTATGAAGAGGTCAAGCCTGTGTCTGGTTTGGGTGGGACCTCAGTTTGAGTCCCAGCTCTGTGACCCTGGGAAGGCCACTTGACACCTCTTGGGTCTCAAGTGCCTTACCCATGTGATCTGCTCACCACTTATGGTGGCGTGGGGGCTGGAGGAGTAGCAGGAGGCAGGACGGGCCCAGGCTCTTTGCCTGCCCTCCTTACCTTGGGGTCACCTTTCTCTTGGACTGTGTGTGTCTTGGTGTTGGCCACCTGGGAGATGGACGTGCTTTTGCAGTCTAACGTCAGTGCCAGCAGAAGGGGCTGGGCTGAGTCCCTTTCCCTTGTTTTGTCCTGGAACCAATTCCAAAGCTCCCGGCTCCGACCATTGCCTTCCTGCTGTCAGCCCACGGCTGTGGTTGTAACCCTGGCTGCTGGTTAGAAATATCTGGGGGTGCTTTAAAAAGAGTGCGTTACCAGACCCCCTCCCCAGAGCTGTGGCTCCTGGCTCCTGAGCTACTGTCCACTCCCTTCCCAGTGCCTCATTCAGGGGCCTCACCATGGGACCTTGAAATCTGCCTGGATTGTGGCATTTACACCATGGAAATTGGCAAACTCTACAGACCAAGGCCCAGAGAGCTGGCCAGTAAATGTTTACCAGCCCACCACGGGTCAGGGCATCCTTATTTTTTCAGAAGCATCCACAGTGACTTATGGGCAGCAGGCCTGAGAGCCACTGGCCTAAGGTCCCCCAGGTAGGCCCAGTGAGCTCCGAGTTACCCACAGGGGCTAACAGTCATCTAGTCCTGAGAGAAGACGAGCTGCTTCTGTGAATCAGGCCACTCACTCCTCGCAGCATCCCGTGAAGGAGGGTCCTCATCCGTTTTTAAAATGGTGAAATTGAGTCCAGATGGTCTGTCTGCACCTTGTCCAGGGCCACCCTTCTAGTTAGTGGCTAAGGGGGGACTTGGACCCAGGTCTGAGCTGCTGGAACTTGAGTCTGGTCAGGGCTTCCTGGGTGGCGTGGGCAGTGCCCACTCTTCCCAGCGGGTTGGATGAGACTGAGGCTCTGGTTGTTCCTGATGACCATGGGGTCCGAGCTGCAAGTAGGTCATCGTGGCGGTGGGGGGGGGGGTTGTAACCAGGGTCGCGGTGGGCGAGTCTGCCTGGGCAGGGTGCTGGACTCTGAGCCAGGATGGGAAACCCAGAGACTCACGGGCACTGCTGTGTGCTTTCCCCTTCCAGTGGAGCACGACAAGGAATTCTTCCACCCACGCTACCACCATCGGGAGTTCCGGTTTGATCTTTCCAAGATCCCAGAAGGGGAAGCGGTGACGGCCGCTGAATTCCGGATCTACAAGGACTACATCCGGGAACGCTTCGACAACGAGACCTTCCGGATCAGCGTCTACCAGGTGCTTCAGGAGCACTTGGGCAGGTGGGTGCCGGGGTCTGGGGGCAGTGCTGCCTCCAGCTACTGAGGAAGAAAGGGTGCAGGCCCAGGATGGGCCAACAGGGCAGCGGCCGTCACACAGCTGCCACCGTGGGACACCAACCACATTTGGACTTGGTGTCTCTTTAAAGGAGAGTGCATGATGTGTGTCACAGTTTTCTAAGATGACCATGGGGTCATCTTATGACCATGGGGATCATCAGCAAATCTGGGCAGGAAGGCAGGAGGCCGGGAGGCCCGGGGTGTGTGGCCCATGCAGGGATTTATGGGTGGCCTGGATCAGGCGGGCCCAGGGGGAGCATCCTGGCGATGGTCTCCCACCCTCTGATCTTCACTCTGAGGCCCCACGTGGTGTCAAGCCACCAGTGAAAGTGGCCATTGTAATAAAATGTTATTAGAGGGAACACAACCCTAATCCCCGCAAAACATCCAGAGAAGTCCCAGTGTTGGAAGTCCCCAGGTCAGGAGCCAGAGTCGGTGCTGAGACTTTAATTTCGGGCTGTGACACTCCTACTGTCCTCTGCTGCTGTGACATGGTAGTTCATGAAGAAGGGTGGTGTTTGCCTCTGATGGTCAGCCCTCGCCCTTCAGGTAGGAAGGGGGTGTGTTGACCACAGACAGCAACCTACAGTCCACCGCCGCATGCCCGCTGAGTGCCGCTGTCTCGGGGGTCATCTTGACCACGGGGAACACGAAACGTCAGTGGGAGAGCGCGCGCTTGCCTGGCATGCATGGGGCCCTGGTTCCATCCCCCCGCACCGCAAAGGCAAGAGAACGAGGCTTGTGTAGGGCGTCCCGTGTCTTGCCTCACCTCACGTCACACTCACGTAGCCTTCTAAGGAAGCTCTGCAAAGTGAGAGTGGAAGTGGCCTGAAGCCAGAGCGCTCGGCCACCTAGTGAGAACATGGCCCCATGGGGACTTGGGCCAGGGTTTGGGAGAAGCTGGAGCCGTGTCTACAAAAGTATTTCCTTAAAAACTTGTATTTGGATATAGGTAAGGCTCCCCCCCCACCACGGAGGCCATTCTTGTCCCTGACATGACTTCCTCGGGTGCCTGAGTGCGTGGGGCCTCTCATCCTGCTGGTCAGGATGGCGCCACGGCAGGTGGTCTCCTCCACACTTGCCTGTCCATCTAAAGTCCTAGACTGTGGGCCACTGGACACACACGTTGTTTCTGTGGACGTTGTCTGGACATCTCTCCTCGAGCCAGGGAGGGGACAAGGCCCGCTCCTCTGTGCTCACCAAGGTCGCTTAACCAAGCTGTCAATCCCTGTCAGTCTGGCAGGGGACAGAGGGTGTCCCTGTGTGGTTTAAATCTTCCATTCCAGAGGGCCCCGCCCAAGGCCACCCTGTGCTGCTTCCCTGCTGGAGGGGATGGTACTGGGAAGGAGCTGGGATGGCCCGAGGGGCAGGGCCAGCCGTGTCTGTAATCACCTCTGAGTCTTCCTAAAGGCTTTCGGGCAGGTGCCCTGGCAGCCTGGCGGGCTGTACCTGGTCCCTAGGCACAGCTTCCAGAGAAGTTTCAGATTCATTCTTGGGGGTTTTAGAGGTTTGTCTATCCTCTGACAGATGCCCCAGGACTTTCTTTATTGTTATTTTGCAGAGCTGGGGATGGAGCCTGGGCCGCAGTCCTGCTTGGCACGCACCAGCACAGCCTCCCCCCAGGACTCTGGGACAGACCTGTGTTTGATTTTTCTCATGAAGGCGGGTGACTTGGGGCAGGGCAGGCACGCTGAGGCTGTTTGTCAGCAGCACTAAATGGGCCCACTTGTGCCATCCTTGAGCCCACTCCCCCCGGGCCTCCTGGCAGACTCCCCAGATCTGCCCTTGGCCAGCGGTTCTCTTTGCCCTGCTGAAGACCCGGGGTCAATGGGCCTGGGGGCGCCTCTGCAGCCACGTGCTGCTCTTCCCTTGAGGGGTGTCTCCATCCATGGTTCCCAAGTCCGGTGCTCGCCTGCCCTGCTCCACCTGGGGAAGGTGCTGGATGGAGGATCAGGGATCAGCAAGTGGGGCCTGGGCTGCCGACGTGGAGGTCAAGGCTGCTACGTTTGTACAGAGATGTGGGTTCCTTGATGTATTTGTTGAAGCTCCACTGAGCACCCCACACCAGGCACCGCTCTCAGAAGTCAGATCACAGGATCCAGTGAAAGGGGCTCACGAGGGCAGGCCTCATCCCATGTTTCTTTGGGTACTGGGGATTAGACTCAAGGGCACTCGACCACAAAGCCACCTCCCCAGCCCTATTTCGTATTTTATTTAGAGACAGGGTCTCACTGAGTTGTTTAGTGCCTTGCTTTTGCTGAGGCTGGCTCTGAACTCGAAATCCTCCTGTCTCAGCCTCCCGAGCCGCTGGGATTACGGGTGTGTGTCACTGCGTCTGGCTCATCTAATGCTTTGATTGAGGGCGTTATCTTTCCTAGGGAGGCGATAACAAGACCGCAAACTGGGGTGGCTGAAAGCAGCAAGACTTATTCCTTGAATTCTGGAGTGAAGCTCTCAGTGGGCCCTGCTCCTTCTGAAACCTGTGTCTGGGGTCTTTGCTTATCTCCTGCTTCTGGTGGTGACCACTGGCTGTTGTGCTCCCAGGCTGCACATGGACCAGCCCCGTCTCGGCCGCTGTGGTCACGTGGCTCCCTGTTTTCCCATGGGTTCTCCTTGTATGGCTCCTCCTCTTCTCACACAGGCCTGGGTGCCACCCATAACGGAGATGCTACTTCCAGATAAGGTCCGAGGCCAGGTGCCAGGTGTTAGGAGTGTCTTTACGGGGGGTCTGATCCAATCCATGTAGGATCCAGAAAGTGAGAAGCAAACACAGGAGCCAATAAGCAGACCAGGTAGCTGTTGGGACTGGCTGGAGCAGGTGTGTGGGCAGGTGTGCCTTAGGTAGGGTGGTCACGGAGGGCGCTGAGCTGGGACACTTGAATGACAAGAAGTCTCTGCAGCAGTGGGTGGGGCTGCAGTCCTCAGGTCAGGTGGGCTGATGAGGGTCGTGGGTCTTGCTGAGGGTGAGACGGAGCCTTTACAGGAAGCTCTTTTTTGGGGATTGAACACAAGGGCTCTGGACCACTGAGCCACGTCCCCAGCCCTATTTTGTATTTTATCTAGAGACGTGTCTGACCCCCTCTGGGGTCTATGCTCCCTGTGCTGCCTCTGTCACTTGCTGACTTCCTAGTCACTCGGTCCTGTCTCAGTTTGAGGTGGCTGCCTCCTGCCCCTTACAGGGATCTAAGGGTGGGTCCTGGGTACCCAGGTGGGGAGAAGGCCTGAGTCACTGTGGCTGATGGAGGGAAGGTGAGACAGGTGTCCTCAGCTCCTGGGCAGGTGGCCAGGCTGGCATAACAGGTCACTGAGTCTGTCTCTGATGGCTCTTGGCTTGCTGGGAGGTCATGCTCCTCGTTAGCAAGTGTCCCAGCAGAGGAGGTGACCACAGGGTCTGGGACAGCTGGTGGGCAGGACGTACCTGGCAGCCAGGGGGCAGAGTTGGAGGCGGTGGCTGGAGGAGGGCTCGTGCTGTGTGGATTGCTTGGTTTTCTTCCTGTGCCAGAGAGAAGGATGAAGAGCTCCTCACCTCTCCAGAAACGAAAAGGATAAAACTTTTAAAAAAGTTACTTATTCATTTCCCGAGAATCTTGTTTTAGTGTTGACTCTAGAGCATGGATTTGAATCCGGTCACCAGGTACCAGTGTGGCTTTGGGGACCAGGAACCTCAGGGCCTCAATTTCCTCCTGTATAAAATTGGGGGTACCTGGCCCTCCCTCCCAGGCCTGTGTGAAGGGAGAAAGGAGTTGACCTACTCAGCCATTGCCACCTGGTGGGTGCTCACTGCAGGCTCAGCGGTGGCCCGTCATTGTCATCGTGGGAAAGGGAGAGCTGCTGGCTTTGCCGTCTCTGCCTTTTCTTTGGCTTTGGCTAAATCGCTGGGCTTTGTGGTCGCTCAGCGGGAGAAGGTCTGAGCTCAGGATGCTCTGTGGGCCTCCAGGCCTCTAGCCTGTCACCTCTGCAGGGGTGGAGCGCACCTGTGCTGCCCCTAACCGGGCCCCTTGTCTGAGTTCCCCAAAGAGCCCGGATCCCACCCACCACCCCAGCCGGCCGTGGAGCCACCCTGGCCTTTGTGCTGAGGAAGCCGTGGCCTTGCGCCAGCAGCTGCCCAGCTGTGCAGGGCTGAGACATCTGGCTCCCTGGCACGCTCTGCTTGAGCTCCAGGAAAGCCCGGGGTGCCGGGGATTAGCGGGCTTGGGTCGGCCTCAGCGTCTCCCCTCCTAGGAGTCACTTTCCACCAAGTCCTCTTGATCTCTCGGAATCCAGATTAAATTCCGATAATGAGCTGAGCTGGAGGCCTTCCATGGCCCTGGGCGCTGCGTGAGCTCGGCCCCAGACAGCTGGTGAGACGTGGAGGAGCCGCCCTGGGCGGCTGCGGAGCAAGTGGGGCTTCGAGGCAGGTCTGGGGCTGGTGGCCTTGGCTCTGGGCACCTTGCGGAGGGTGGGGAGGTGAAGGGCTCGGTCTTAACCCTGTGCTCTGAATCATGGCCTGAGTCTGGACAAGCTGGGCCTGGCTTCCAGGGCTGGACCTGCCCGTCCCTGTTGGCTCCAGCTTTGGTTCCAGCTGCTGGGGAGGGTATTTGGGGTGGGGGGGTCTCTTTAGCCACGAAACCAGGCCAGAGTGCTCCATCCCAGCCTCCCCAGCCCAGGGAGGGACGTGTTGAGAGCTGGCCTCTGAGAACTCTAGGGAAGTGGAGGCCAGGCCCCCTGGCCACCACCAAGGTCGAGATGATGTCGGCAGCTGGATGAAAAATGTCCCTTGCTCCATCTCAGGGATTTTGGCTGCCAGCAGGGTGACCTCAGAGTGGTCTCCTGTGCCAAGATTTGGATCAGCTGCAGCCTGAGTCACTCCGAGGAAGAGGGGGCTGTTCTGTGCCTGTCCCCCACAGGGGAGAGGTCTGTAGGGGAGGCTGAGGTGTGGCTCACAAGCTCCTTTTAGCCAGGCCAGCCCTCTTGTCCCCGCCCTGCCCCCGGTGGGAATGCTCTGTCCAAGCAGCTCCTGCGGCCCACCCCAGGGCCCGGGGCCCTGCCTGCATGTGCAGGGGTGGTGGGGGGTCTGCTCGGCCAACCAGCGCCCCAGCCTCCAGGAGCACAAGCGCCTGCCCTCAGCTCGATCCTTCTCCTCCTGCAAAGGAGCTTCCTCGGAGCTCCCTGGCCTGGGCCAGGGTCCTCCTCCTCTTTAGGGCTCAGCTCTGCCGCTCTCACCTGCCCCCGGGAGCCAGGCAAGGGCAGCCTCTGATTCGGTCCTCCAAGGGACTGAGCTTCTGGCTCAGAAAGGGGCTGGTGACCCAGGAGGGCTTGTGAGGCTGGATGCAGTCCCTGTACCCCAGGGCGGCCTCAGGGTGGCCCCAGGGATCCTCACCCCACCCAGTCTTCCCCTGAGGCCTTTTGGATGGGGATCAGGTTATATACAGGTTCAAGTCTTGGTGACAAAACCCTGGGCAGGTTTTGATCTGACTTTAGCCCTGTGAGCATGTTGGGGCAGAGAGAGGGACAGCCACGCTCCAGAGCACGTCCCCACCCCTGAGTTCGAGGCATCTGTTTTGGTGCTTACTGTTGGTGACTGTGTGGCGATCACTCCACCTTTGTTATGTACCTTGGGTATGGCCCTTTGAAGACTTGTGGTCCCCGTTTTACAGGTGAACAGACCGGCTCAGAGATGGGAAGTAACTTACCTGAGGTCGCGTAGCTAGGAAGTGCCCGGGTGGACTTGAACGCGGGTCTCTTAGATTCCAGCGTCACACCCTGAGCCACAGTAGCACCATGTGCTTGTCTCTATGGCTTCCCTCACCTGGGCTCAAGTGTGTGCTGTCTCTCTCGACCTTGGCTGTGCCTTAGAATCGATGACGCTGATTGATTAGAATCAGTTAAAGCCTGAATACATGGCAGGTTCAACGGGCATTGGGGCTTTTTAAAAAGTGGTGATTCCTGGGTACCAGGCTGAGAACTGGCCGTTAAGATCTGCGTCCCACCTGTGGGCTGAGATGGAGGGGAGAGAGCTCTCTGGCCCAGGCCCTGGCACCTTTGAAGACTATTTTTCTTCCTCCAGGACGGAGCCCAACTCGTGGTCCAGACCATGATTGTCAGTCTCAGTGGCACAGGAAAGGGCTGGCTGCGGGTGGAGATCCCTTCCGGCTCTGGCTCCTGAAGGCCTACGTGCCGGGTCCCACGTCTGCTGGCTTCTGCCCCTTGCCACTACACCTCAGCCCCGGGGCGTGAGCTCTGGTTTGGAGCTGCCTTCTCAGGAGGTGCTCTTCAGCTCCCCAGGAGCCTCCTCAGAGGGTAAGGCAGGAGCAGCTGGCAGTCACCGCACAGCCAGGACATCCTGGAAGGCTGGGGACAGCCGCCCAGAGCAGGCTTGGTCAGGGCCACCTTGGTCCTTTCCCCTGTGGCCCCCTTCTATGGGCCCCACTCCAAAATCCCAGCTCTGAGCTGCTTGGGCAGGAGTGACGAGCCCTTAGTGCCTCTCGGTTCCCCTTGGGGTCCTCTCACTGGTTTGCACAGATCATTCTGGAAGAAGCCTGTGTTCAGCACCACCCAGCTGGGCAGAGACGGCAAGCCACTGTGTCCAATCCAGGGAGTGCTGGAAGTGCCTCTGGCCTGCCCCACTCAGCATCCCGCTGGCTTCCTGTCCTGCGGTCTGAGGCCATCTGGTGGGCCTTGGTGGCTTTTTTGATCTTTGTGCCTTTTATTTCCTTCCGTATTTCCTCTCGAGTCTGGCGTCTTGGGGACGGTGCCGGTGGTGGTGGCGCATCAGTTGTAACCGACTTGTCTGCCCGCAGTGGATGTGGAGTGGGCCTGGTGGTGGCCGGGATTCTGACTTCCCACAGGCGCTGGCCCACCTGGGGCAGGTTGGGTGGACATCAGTCTTGCTGCCCACGTAGGCCCGGCCTGGGGAAGGGCTGCTCTCTGGACCACTGGATGGATTTGACCACAATCCCCGCGCAGTCCTTCAGCCTCTACTTTGCCTCAAAGCATCCATGTACCAGGAGAAGAGTGTAGTGACGACAAAACCTGCCTCCTGTGTGCCCCTCCTGAGTTCTTTCCATAATAGCTCCCCATGGTGGGAAGCCGGGGCAGGGCAGGACGGGAGGGGCCACGTGGCCGCAGCCTCCCAGCACCCTCCCCGACGTGACCTGTCGACACACATCTCCTTGCTCCTCATGGTGACCTTATGAATTGGGACACATTGTGTTTTCCCCAGAAGGAAATCGAGGCAGAGAAGACAAACGACCTGCCCCCCTCGTCGGCTGCACCACTTGAAGCGGCGTGACCTTGAGCAGGTCCAGGCGTGACCTTGGGCAGGCCCACAGGCCGAGGCTGAGCTGAGTGGGTGCTCAGCAGCTGTGTGGGTGGCCCCCTGCCACGATGGGCGCTGCACCTGTGTGGGGGTTCTCTCTCTCTCTCTTGTCATCTGTCCTTTATACCTGGAGTTGGGCGCACAGTAGGCGCTGAGTAAGACATCTGTCCCGTGGGTGGATGGCTGAACCAGCTTATCATCTGCTTGAGGGTGCAGGCTTCCTGGGCTCACAGACGGCGCTGTCTCTTGCGTGGGGACACCATGCTGGCACGAGGACACGCAGGCCAGATACCTGTTGTATGAGTGAGTGGTGGCCAGTGGCTTTGCCCCGAGGCTGGTCCACCCCAGCAAACTTTCCAACACGACTTCTCTTCCAGAACTGAAAGAAAGAATGTCTTGTTTGCAATCTTTCTCCAGCATCTGAGCTCAATTTCCAAAAAGTGAAAATTGCCTGTAATTATACTACTTTCGATCCTATGCAAGTTTCCCTGTGATGATTATAATTATATTATTTGGAGCTGGTGGGCATCCAGGGGTAGGCTGGCTCTCACTGACAGCGCGGGGAGATGTCCGTGTGTGTGCTGTGACCCGGGTTCCTGAGGCTGGAATGCATCTGGGGAGAATGGGTTTGAGGATCGGGCTGTCTGGATAACTTGATCTGGCACTTTAATTCCAAAAGCTCTTCGTACTCGGATCAGGACCTCTGCTCGCCTATAGAAGCCTATTTTTCCAACTGTATTAACATCTGTGTTTCATATCAGGCCTGTAATTGCTTTAGCCTTTTTGGCAGGAGACAAAGAGAATTAATATTTTTCAATTTGGTCATAAGCGGTCATCTGTAGCTGGGAGAAAAGTGCCTGTTCAAATGTCAACTCTGTAGGGATGGGGAACTCGGGCGCACCAGGAGGACGCGTGGAAGAGGCAGCGGTGGTGAAGGCCGACCTTGGTTAGGTCAAGTGCAGGCCAGGGGTAGGCCTCTGGGTAAATGCTCAGGGTTCTTCAGACACTGGCTCTTCCTTTGTCCACTCCGGTCAGCCCCGTTTTCTTCTTGTTTCTTAAAAACGACCGTCGCTTTCCATTTTGCCACTCTAAGAATGGAGGAAGAAAGCCGACATTGGCCCGCATTCCGGCGTGCCGGCCACCCTCCTCCTCTGGGAGACGCCACGGTGTGGCTGGGGGATCTGGGCCTCTCCTGCTGCACCTGGGCTTTCCTGACTCCTCGGTGAAGCTGCCACCAATGGAAGCCTCTGGGCCCCTGGTCCCAGGTTGGGTTTCCCCAAGGCCCACACTGAGACAGGAATTGCATGGGGACAGATGCGAATGATAGAAACTGCTTCCAAGAAAGGCCCAGGGGGCCAGTGAGGGCTTGGTGTCACACAGAGGGGCACCCTGCAGGGGCAGGGTGACTTGGGCTCACTCCTGCAGGGGGTTCCGAAGACCAAGTCTCACCCCTCCTTCTGCCAGGGGCTAGGGACTCAATATCTATGTCTTTATGAGCCGCCATTTAAGGCAGTGTCTTAGCTTTGGCACGGCTGGCATTTGATCTCTCTGTGGGGCCAATCTGCGCCCCACAGAGAGATCAAATGCAAGGTGTCGAATGGCACCCCTGCCTCCACCCACTAGGTGCCAGTCATACCTCCTCACACAGGTGTGAGACCAAGACACTTCCAGACTCTGTTGTGTCCCCTGGGGTGCAGATTGGCCCCTGACGGAGTAGCAGGGAGCATGTCAATGTGCAGGAATGCCCAGTTTGGATGCTCATGGCATCTAGAAGGAGAGCCCCTGGGGCCTGGTGCCCACCTAGGTGGAAAGATCTAGAGATGCTGCATGGTGGGCTAAGGTGAGGCTGGTGGAGCTGGCCACATGTGTCCCCTTCCTGCCTCCTTTTCATCTGCTCAAGCTGCCGTGCCACCACCACCACCACCACCACTCAGCTCCATAGCCCACAGACTTCCGTCTGGGGCAGCAGGGCCTGAACTAACCAATGGTTGTCAGAACCACCTGGCAGCAGTAACTCCACGTCTAATGCTAACTGATCTGATGCAGGAGCTAAAAGATGCTGTCCCTGGGGTTGAAAAACAAGCTCCCAGGACCAGACACACAGCTTGCAGGGCCCAGAACCAGGTGTAAATGCATGCTGAAAATGTGTCAGGGATTTCAAAATGGCGGCAGCAGAGTGCTAAATGGAGTGTGGAGTCCTTCAGCAGGTGGCCCTGCTCGGCTGCATGTCACAGTATGTCACGGCTGAGGAGCGGCCCTGTGGGCTCACCAAGTGGAGATGTCCCGTGGTGCCTACATGCATTTGGATGGTGACCAGAGCTAGTGGGTGAATCTGTAGCCCCCCGTCCTCCCCAGTTGGCCTCCAGGTCTCCATGGGTTTGTGCCCTGGATGCCCAGAGCCCTGTTTGGTTGATTTTCATGCCTGTCCTCCTGCTCTGACCTCCAGTTGGTTCATGGAGTCACCTCTCAAACTACTTGCTTTCAAGTACTGACTCGATATGCCTCTGAGAGTCCCTAAAACATGACAGGGTGAGGGTCTGTACTGCTGGGTGGCCGGCAGGATCTGTGGCTCGAGGCCTGGGCAGCATCTGGCCCAGCCCCGGTGCCCCGAGTGCAAGACATTTTCCTTCGCTTTCCTCTCCTTGGCACCCCTCTTGCTTGGGGATGCTGTCCTCAGGATGAGTCTCCGACAGCCCCTGCACCTGCTCTAGGTGTCCCACTCGCCTTTGCCATTGAGAATCTTGCGCCTGGTCGTGGCCTTGCTTTCATCTGCACGCCCCACCGCTGGGTCCAGTTCCTTTCTGAGTCTGGTGCAGTTTTTAGTCTCTGGATTTGGAACCTTAAAACAGCCTCCGGTTCTTCTTCTTTTTTAACGTTGGAAAGATGACGCAGCCTGAAAACTGTTTGTGTTGGTTTGTTTATTCCCTGAGTGTTCGCAGAGAGGCCGAGTTTACCTTGCTCTATTTTGGTCTGGAGCTGGAGGCTGGAGGAAATGGGGCAACCAGGGAAAGTCTAGAAAGATCCACCTCCGCAAGCCAGACCCAGGCGGCTGCTCTCCCCCGTGGGACTTTCCAGAGCTGTGGGGACAGCTCCACGGGGCTCCCTGCGAGGCCTGGTGGGGGGGACTCCCAGGGTCCTGATGTTCACTGAGATCAGAGCACACAGCCCTCTGCCTGGTTTTCCCAGTGTGGGGAAAGGAGGTGGCCCGAGAGTGACAGGGGACAGGAAACAGGAAAGGGATCTGGCAATTTCCAGATGGGGGCAGTTTGGGGTGGTTTTACAACTGGAATCCACAGTCCCCGGGTCACAGTGGGGCTCGCGGGAGGCAGCCTGGGGATGGCCTGGGATTCTACCCAGCCAGTATGGATGACCAGCCTGCGACCTGGGAGTGGCTCCCAGGGGGTTAGGGCAGAGCTGGTGGGCTAAGTGCCCCAGGAAACGGGGACTCAGCTGTTTCTGGAGGTGCCTTCCTAATATGAAAACGCATTCACTCTTCTTTCTTTAACAATAGGAATTATTGGAAGTGAAGCTGGCTGGTGAGGCTGGTGGCCTCCTCTTCCATGAGAGGCCTGGAGGTGCCTGTGTACCAGTCCACATGTTCTCCAGGCCCACTCTGCTCCACTGGGTGCTAGGCGCAGGGTGCTGGGCTAGTGCAGTTGCGCTTTGCCAATAAGGAATTTAGAATTGGTAGGGAATGAGGGGAACCCAAAGAACGGCATGAACCCCCGTGAAATCTGGCCTTGGGGCTGCACGGGGGGCATGGGCTTTGAGATGCCCAGTCTCTGGGGACTGGAGAATGGCAGGGGTAATGGAGGTGAGAGGGTAAGGACTGGTGTGCTAGGGAGAGGGAACAGGGAGTGCCAAGGCCCGGGGTGGGCTGGAGTCTAGATGAGGGCCTGAAGGCAGCTGAGGCCCCTCCACAGGGAGGGTGACCAGAGCCCCCATGTGCTCATCTGGAAGTTTTGACAGTGCCTCGTTCTCTCCCTAAAGTTTCTTGGTCAGATACACAGTCTCCCTCGTTACAGAACATGGAGGGAGTTTCGCTTTTACTCTTAAGAGCTCATAGGGGATTTGAGGCAGGACAGTTGCATTTTTATCCTATGCAAGCTGCTCTGGGGAGTGGGTCATGGGCTGAGAAGGGTGCAAGTAGGACCCTGGGGCCGCCCCGGAGCATGCTTAGCTCCCTTCACTTCTGCTGGAGGGTCCAGGCCCGCTCCCTGGCCACCAGCCACCTGACGTCAGGCCTCCACTGTGAGACGGCTCCAGGTGTAGGGCCTCAGCCTACTCTAAGATCATTGCTTCTGGAACCAGAGTCCATACGATGTGGCAGTGAGCTCCTTGCTTTAGGGCTGGGGCTGGGGCTGGGTCAGCCCAGTGGTGAGACTCACATTACGTTGGGCTCTGCTCCAAACATCTAGGAGCCTCGGCCCCTGGCTCTGTGCTGGCATCTTGACTGCATTATCCCATGTAATCCATGCCCAGAACGAGCCCATCGTTATCCCATTTCACAAACAAAATAGCCTCCAGACAGAGGTCGGGTTGCTCAGGACCTCTCCACTGGGACTCCACTCCCGCTTTCCTCCGCTCAAAGCTCGTGTGTGATACTTACCATCCCAGGCCACCCAATATGTGACCCAAGGACCACCCTGGGACACCCTCACAGAAAGGATGTGCCTTCCCCCCAGACCTCTGCTTGCTTGCTTGCTGTGATTCCCTTCCCTCCTGACGCCCCACTCCGTCACCCTCCTGCATGCACGAGCTGGGGAGTTTCTAGGCACCTCTGTGCCTGGGGTGGACATTTCTTTGCAGCAGGACTTGTCAGAGTCTTGGAGTGCTAATGTGCAGTGTGAACCCTCCAAGGAGTGCTGTGTCGCCGGTGCTTTGCAACTGTGTTTAACTACGGAGCCTTTTTGACTTCCGGCCCTCTGTGTATATGCCTTTGAGACCTCGATGAGCTCTAGACCCTTCCTATTGCAGCTGGGGAGAATGAGGCCCGGCACTTAATGGCTGCTGTCTTGCTTCCTGACCCTGACAACAGCAGCCTCCTGGGTGCTGGACAGGAGTGGCCCAGGCCCTGCACACATGCCCAGTGGGTTCCCTTTGCAGTGGCTGGCAGAGTCTTGCGGTGGGTAGGAAAGCCGTGGGCTGTCCCTGCTCTGTCTGCGGCGGGAGGATATTGTTCTACTTTGTGTACTTTTCCACCTCTCTCCCAGGGGACTTAATTTTAGTCTTCCTGGATGTGCGCAGCCTTAAGACAGTGCTTTAAAAAGCTCTGGCCTCCCCTGGCTTCGTCTTCCTGTCTTGGGGCGACTGGTGGGAAAGCAGGGCATTCCCTGAGGTGGAGGTGGGGTGCTCCCTGCCCAGGGCACGGGAGGGCCCTGCAGCCCAATTCAGTGGTGCCTAGCGGCCACTGGTCACCAAGGCCAGCTTTCTGGGGCCCTTTGATCCACTTCCAGGCTTTCCTACTTCCGCGCAGGCTGCTGTCTGTGCGCTGGCCTGGCTGCAGGTGCCATGCTCACCCCTCAGCCGCTGCCACTCCGCCTAACCTCCCGCTGGCCTGGGAACGCTGGCCGCCCTCCCTTGATGGCTCCTCTGAGGAATGTTCTTGGGCCCAGCCGCCGTTCACAGCCTGCCAGCCTTCAAATGTCCAGCCTTGCAGTTTTCCAAAGAGCAGAGCGGGGGTGCCCTGAGCACGGGGAGGGGGGCTGCGTGGTGCGCAGCGCCCTCCGCTCCCCACGCAGCAAGCTCCCAGCACCCGCCTTCCTGCAGCCAGAGCCCTGCAGTTGCACCCCTGCTCACCTGGCCTCTCCTGCTGTCTCTCTCACCACGCGGCCCACATCCTGCCCTCTGCCAGGAGCACTGGTCCAACCCCCGGCTGCCTTGGCCCCGCACGTCCTTCTGGTGTTCACAGGTCGTCCTCTCACACCCCACACCCGGGGCTGGGCCTCCTTTCCTCTTCCGCACCCGGAGGACCCTCTCCCTGCACTTGATCAGGGTTTTCAGGACTTGCCCCCAGCCTCTGGGCCCAGGGCTCTGCCTCTCTCCCCAGCTCCTAGCAGAGCCCCGAGGGAGAGGACGTCCCGGGTGGCAGGGATGGAGCCTTATTGCTGCTGTGGCAAGTGACCAGCGATTCAATGGGCTCACCACACATGGGTGTGCTCTCCTGCGGCTCTGGAGGGCTGGAGTCTGAAGAGGGTCCCCCTGGTGCCCTGCGCCATGGGCTGGAAGGGCTGGGCGCCTTCTGCGGGCCCTGGGAGAACACGCCTCCAGGCCTTGTCCAGGCAGGACAGGCACCTCCTCCTTAGCTGGGGCTCAGCTGTTGCAGCCCCTTGGCCTCTGCTGTCACGGCCACCTTGGCCGCTCCCTCATGAGGACTTCTGACATGACCCTGGGCCCATCTGGATATCCAGATCTTCTCTCAGCTCAAAATCCTTTAATCCCACCTGAAAACCCTTCCTCCCGTGTAAGATAGCGCACTCGAGGGCCTGAGGCTGGGACGGGGCTTTTTAGGAGCACATTGTGCTGTCCACCTTGTCATCTGAAGCCCACTTTCCTTTCTTTGGTGGCGGGGCCGCTCGGCACGGATGGCCACATCCTTCCACCTGCCTCCCCTAACCCCAGGTGGGCCGTGTTCCCCATGGCTGTCTGCCTGGGCTTGTGCTCCCTACATCAAGAGCCTCCTCACTCCTGGCCTGTGCCGCCTGTCTGTTACACGGGGTCGCGTGCCACTCTGCTGGGCAGGAGAGCAGCACTTCAGGGGGTGGTTCTAGGTGCTGAGGCCGCAGCCCTGGCCCAGCCTCCTGGAGAGACTGTAGATGGTGCCACACTGGACCCTTCCAAGCCCCAGCTTGCACCTGTCCCTGCTGGTGGTGGACTGTGTCCGAGTCCCTGGGGAGTTGCATGGGTGTGGTCAGCATTGTTTGATCATCCCACCCACGGTTATGGCCGGGAACTAGATTCTAACTCCCATTTGGTCACTGGCAGTCTGCACACAAGATGGAACCCCTCCCCACACTGGTCTGCAGAGCCCCAAACCCAAATGGCTGCAGTGGATCCCAGGTCCTGCTCAATCCCTGAGACCCTGGACACTGGGTGACTGGCAGGAGGCATGGTTCCCACAGCTCTGAAGCTGGGCTCTGAGACAGGATGTGGACCATCCCGAGGGACAAGACAGTGGGCACTACACGACCCAGATGGAATCCACGTTTCCTATGGCCTTTTAATTATAGTGGGAGTGCCCAGGGCCAGGGCCTCCTCAGACCCCAGACTTAGCTTGGTTTCCAGGGCCGGTGTCAGGGCTCTCTTCCCTGGAGCCGTGTGTATGCAGTTGGCAGTTCCCCAGAGGTCCTGGTCTGAGGGGTTGCACCTCCTCCCACAGTGGAATCTTTCTCCACCTGGGAGAGGTTGTGGGTGAAGGCCCTTGAGGTCACAGCCTCTAAATAGCCTCTAAGTAGCCAGAAAGCAAAAAAAAAAAAAAGGACTTCCCTCCTACACTCCAGATTCTAAAATACCCACTTTCCACGGGGTGGAACTTTCCAGGGGAGTGGGCCGAGAGGGGCTGGGAACTGCAGTATGATGAGCGGCTCCTCCGCTGCCCCTCCAGGTGGGGTTCAGGCGCTTCACGTCCCCGGGAGAGGTGTCCTCAAGCCTGGCAACAGTGTCCCAGGCTGGCAGTTAAATATTAACACCACCAGTGCCCAGGGTCAGGGAGGGCTCTGGTCGAGCTGGGTCATTTGGAAATGATGCTTATGTTTCCCCTTTTGGGAAACTGTCCAGCCGCTTCCCCACCGATGGCACCATCTCACCTCCCGTGGCCAGTGTGTGGGCCTCGTTCTTCATTTCCTCCCGGATTCTCGGTCGTGTCTGAGCTTTTTATTCAGCCTTCCTGAGGGGGTCAAGTGCTGTCTTGTAGCCGTGATTTACTTTTTCCTAACAGCTCGTGATGTTGAACATCTTTTTGTGTGTCCTGTGGCCATCTGTCCGTCTTCTCTCGAGACGTCTGTTCAAATGGGCCCTCCCGGATTTGGCAGTCAGCGGCACACTAGCTGTACGGTGTGGGCTCTGAATTGCCCTCTTCCTCTCACACTTCTGGAAGGAGGAGTTACAACTGGTGGCCTAGAGATCTTGGTAAAAGAGCAGGGTGCACCCACCTGAGGTGTGAGGACCAGGAGATCTTTTATTCCTCCTTTGACTTCTTTCATGCCTATTCAACTCTTGAAATTCTCCGTTTCTTCTCACACTCATTTGAGCATTTTATCTTTCCCCAGAAACGCACCTGTGACACACCGTGTTTTATAACACCTTTTTCCTGACTCTGTGTTCCCCTTGACTGCAAGTGGATTGACAGGTCCTGTGCAGCAGCTGTGCAGGGCATGCTTGCCTTGGACGGGCCTCGATGTCTTGGCCAATCCCCCAGGGGGCAGTTTCAGCTTTTGTGTCATAAGCAGCGTGACCCTTCTTTGGATTATCTCTCTTGGACTACCCAGGAGTGGCTCAAAACAATTATTTTATTGCTCAGTAATATGGGCAGGGCTCGGCCAGTGGTTCTTCTGCTCTGGTGGTTCCCGTGTGGTCCCTGGGGAGGCTGGACCACCCGCACCTGGGCTTCCTGGCTCCTCTCTCAGCCCCTTCACAGACCCTCATCCTCTGTGGGCTCTACCTTCCCCAGTGCAGTTGGGTTTCCTGACGTGGTGGCTCCCCAGGGGCAAAACCAAGAACTGCCTAGGCCTTCGAGCCCTGCCTAGACCTGGCAGGGCTGGCCCCCAGGTCCTCCAGTCACAGTGGACTTCAGAAGTGGGTGCAGATGCCAAGAGAGCAGCACGGGAGACAGACAGCAGGAAGTGCTGGATGTTAGCCTCCCACAACTGCTAACATCCTTACCTGTTTTGGGGTCAAAGGTGAGGTCTTTGGATGGATATGTGGCGGCTTGCCTGGAGGATCTTGGCGAGCTGCGTAACCTCTGGGCCCAGCTGGAATTCCTGTGGCAGGGAGAGCCCACACCCCGATGGCACACATGTCCTGGGAGCGCTGGCCTCTGGGGCCAGGCGAGCTTCTCTTCTTCCTCCCAGTTGTCTACAAGGACGGCCCTGTCCCCACTTTGCGGAGGAGCAGACTGAGACCCAGATTAGCTGTTCCACCCCTGGATCTGCGCCCCTCAGCACCTGCTCCACCCCATCGTGCGGTGAGACAGCAGGATTCCCAGCTCCCTGCGTCTCTGGGCCCCCAGGAGACAGTGGGCTAAGGAGGCCGCGTGGCTTCTGTACCGGCTTCTGGAGCAGGTTTCCTTTGCTGTGGCTCGGTTCTGCCACGAGTAAGGCCTGCCACTGTGGGCAGGTGGCTTCCCCTCTTCCACCGTCACTGTCCTCTTGTAAAACGGGACCCGTACCCTTACCAGGGTCTGGAGCTGTCAGGGAGAGTCAGGGAGGGGAGTTTGGAAAGCACCTGGGTTTTCAGGAGTGGCGAAAAGGGAAGATCATCTTCCGGTTCCTTGGGGCGCCTTCCCTACCCTCCACTCTCCCTGGGCTGGGTCAGGGAGGCCATTGTATTTAAGGTAAATAAAACTGTCACAAAGGGCCCATTCAGCGCTCTCCTGGTGGTCAGGACGGGCTGCTCGTGGGATGGCGACTGCAGCTGCCCTCTCCCAGCATGCCTGGGCGTGGCAGCTGCCTGGTCCTCCGTGTCTCTCTGTGTCCAGCCTCCCACCCAGCTGCCTGTCTGCAGGCAAAGCCTGTGCTCAGCGCACGTGGCCTGTCTCAGCGAGGCTCCCCTCTCCTGTGCCTTCCGAGGAGGCCTGGCTTCCAGGCGTGCCTGGGACACACTGCACACCATGATTTGGGGCGGGAGTCACCTCGTTCCTGCTGGTTCAGGGGTGAGTCAGCGCCAGCCTGCAGCATCTGGCCTTGGTGTCCTGGCCCATGATGAGAGTGCTCAGTATCGTTTGGCAGGGCGTCCTCTGTGTGAGGCCGAATGCTGTTCCCTCGGTTACCATTCATTGTTTCACTGTCTACCAGGGCCTGTCCAGATATCTGGTCATATTTTCCTACAAATAATGATTTTCCAAAAAAATCACCACCCAGGTTTGTGACTTCTGTGCTAAGGTGTGGATGTTTCCTGTGGGGCGGGAGCCGGCTCAGTGGGGGGGCGTGTTTTGACTTGGACGGTGTCCCTGCTCCCATCTGTGAATTGTCCAGAGTAGCTTACTGGTTCATGGATGGTCTTGGGAACTCTCCAGGGATGGGAAAGTCATCAAGGCACACTGGAGATGAAGACAGCAGGAAATTCTTGTTTGTGAGTTTGAAAGCCACGTGGACATCCGCTGAGCAAGTTCTGAAATAAGGGCCCTGGGAGAAGCAGAAGGAAATGGGTCGTGAAAAGTCGACTCATTATTTTGATTCACTTTGGAGAAGAAAGTCCAACACAGGGTCTTTAAAATCCCACGTGGCTCTAGAAGGACTTCCTTGCTGCTGTAACCTCTCTGTGTCATGGAGAAGGACGGGCCTCTGGCGGATCAGGAGGGCCTCCAGTGTGGCTGGCTGGGGATGACGTGTTGTCTTGTGTGTGGCTGTTTGTTGGTCCTCAGACTAGAGGCCACTGAGCACACTGGCCCATTGTCTTAGTTCATTTGTGTCATTCTGACAAAAATACATGAGACTGGGTCATTCATAAGGAATAGAGATCTATGGTTCACAGTTGGAGGCTGCGAAGTCCCAAGCCAAGACATTGGCAAGGTTGATGCCTGGCCAAGGTCTGTCTGCTCCAAGATGGCGCCTTCTGTGTCCTCCTGTGGTGAAAGGGGGAAGAACAAGAGGGACTCCCACCTCAAGCCTCTACCAAGGGCTAATCCATGTATGGGGGTGGCTTCCTCGTGGCCTAATTGCCTCTGACAGGTCCCACCCCTTAATACTGCCACATTGGGAATTAAGTTTCAACATAGGTTCTGGGAGGGACACTAATATTCAGACCAAGCCAATGATAGAATTCAACACTCTCTGAATCGAGTTCAGGACTTTCTGAATCTGAATTAAACGGTGGGGTTGTAGGGGCATGGGGTGGGGAAAGCCAAGCCCCACCGTACCACAGAGTGTGACTTGACCCAGCCAACTAAACTCTCTGTCTCCAGACTTTTGGAGGGAGAGATGTAAAGAGGGCAAAGAAGAGCAGGATCCCCGCCCCACCTGTCCTGCACCATCACACCTGCCTCCTCCATGTTTGCTTTCTGAGCCTGGTTCTTCATCCCCGTTGGGGCTTCCCTGAGCTGCCTGTTCATTCCCAACCCATTGCTAGTGAGTTCTGAGTTAAAATCATCAGAGACACTGGCTGATACAAAGACTTGTTTCCTGTGCCGTACTTGCTGATGTGCCTGGGGAATGTCTAAGGGACTGTGGCTTCAGCAGAATGGTAATTCAGCTGCCCTTGCACACTTAGAGGTCTCTAGGAATGATGAATGGAGGTGATTGGCAGTTGTTTGTAGGAAGAGGGGACTGGGGCCAACCTGAGACATGTGCCTTATCCAAAGGGGCATGGCTGCTTGGCTCCAGCAGGAGATTTAGTGGCGTGTTTTGTAACAAGCTACACCAGAGCCAAGGTAAAGTCCACAAGCTCTGTCTTCATGTGACATTGCAGGCTTGGGCTTGCAGGCAGCCTGGTTGGGCTCCACCTGCCTGGACCCTGTCCCAGTGGAATAACCCTGGGCAGACAACTCCACCCTCTGAACCTCAATTTGAGATCTGAACAATAGCATTGGCAATATTATCTGCCTTGTAGAGTTGTTGTGAGACTCAGTGACACGATGCTGGTCAGACGTCTCAACTCAGAGCTTGGCACGTGGTAAGAACTCAGTTAAGAGTTGCCACATCCCACATCTTTATGTATGAGCAGAGAAAATTCACCTTAACCCCAAGGAAAGTTAGTTAACTCCAGGGATGATAGAGACTACCAATGCCCTGGGGCAGGGGCCAGACTGGTGGAATAAATTACATTTTATTCATCAGACTGGAGCATGTTCCTGGCCACCTGTGGCCTCTGACTCACTAGACTTCTAGTTGCTACCCACATAGTTGTGCCACTCCAATCCCTGGCACATGGCACATTAGGGGTTCCAGTATTTTAATTGAGTATTGAAGGACCCAAAGTATTAAAACTGAGTCTTTGCAATTAAATGTTCACAAGAGATATTATGAAGACCTTGTAGGCAGAATACATCCACCCATCCACTCATCTAGCTATCCAAACCTGCACCCACCCATCTATCTGCCAATCTACCCACCCACCCACCCCATTCACCCATTCATCCCATTCACCCATTTACCCCATCCACCTTCCTATCTACCCATCCATCCACCATCTTCTGCAGGGTGAATTTCTGCTGCAATAAGTGAGGAATCGTCACTTCCTGCCCCAGGTCTCTCCCAGCCACATGCAGCCTACAGGCCTTGGGTGTCTTGATGACTCTTCTTGCTGGAGCCCCTCCCCCAACACGTGGTGGAACGAGATTTCCTGGTAGCACCTGCGTCCTCTGCATGTGTCTTTTTGTGATTCTTCTGCGTTCCCTTTCCCCACCACGACTCCTGAGAGCTCTCTGTGCCTGGGTCTTGGTCTGCTGAACTCACTTTTGGGAAACAAGTGGCCCCCTCGTGGCTCCCTGTCCCACAGACTCTTTTCTCTGTTGGCTTTGGGGGAACTGAGCGGTGCTGGGCTAACCATGGGCCTGTGTCTCTCCCCCTCTCTCACAGGGAGTCTGACCTCTTCCTGCTCGACAGCCGCACCCTCTGGGCCTCTGAGGAGGGCTGGCTGGTGTTCGACATCACAGCCACCAGCAACCATTGGGTGGTCAACCCAAGACACAACCTGGGCCTGCAGCTCTCCGTGGAGACTCTGGATGGTGAGTCCCTGGCCACCGCCACCACTGGTTCTGGTGCAGCCCGTGCTCTGGGTCAGGATGTCCGAAGCTGTGTGTGTGCTGTTTGCCCCTGGAGCAGGCTTTCCCACCCCTCCCCCAGGACTCAACCCCCAGCCAAAGCAGCCCCTTCCCCTCACAGGGAGCCAGCGAGCTTGGCCACAGGCCTCACGGCTCCGTGGACCCACATCCGTGGGGCGGGGGTGCCTCATGGTAGAGATGCAGAATTAGGGCTGCCCCAGGACTGCTCTGTCAGCACCTCACCTTGGAGTGCTCTGAGGTGAGTCCTGTAATCACAGCGGTCCAAGTGCTTGTGCAGCTTCTCCACCTCGTGACGCACGGCAGCCTGGGCTGGCCCGGGCACCAGAGCACATTCAGTGGCACCCGTGGCCTCTCCCTCTCTAGGCTCCGTAGTATCCTCCTAGTCTCCCCTAAGGGCCTGCAGACATTGCCAAACGTCCTCTGAGGGACAGAATTGCCCCTGGCTAAGGACCATTGCACCTGCCAAAGCATTAGTGCCCTCGCTGTTAGTGGTTCTGAGTCCTCAGTCCTGGAATCCATTGTAGCTGGGCCTCCCGGGCACCTGTCCTCCCTCACAACCCACCTCCTGCGAGAAGGGCAGACAGGAAGAAGAGTGGGGAGCTAGTGGTGGGCCGTGCCATTTCTCCTCCCCACAAATGGTGTTTCTAATTAAGTGGGAGTGGTTTCTGGGCATGTAGCTTTTTCCTTCCACCAGTTTTAAGGAAAAAAAAATGTTTTTTCATTTATTTTGGAACAGGAAATATAGGCCCATGACCTCATAGTCAAACAGTATGGGAGTGTGTGACAGTGAATACTTTCCCTCCAACTTCCTTCCCGCATCTGCTGAGTTCCACTTCCCAGAGGCAGCTGCTGTTTCCCTGTTACTAAGTTCCTTTTCGGAGATGCTGTCTGGGTTTTCAAGAGCTTACACAGAGATTCTACTTTCCTTTTGTTCTTCAAATGATGGTGCAGTGTGTTCTCCATCTGACAGCTTATCTTGGAGATTGATGCTGTTCATCATTAAGAGGTTCCTAGTTCATTGTAAGACTTACGTGACTTTGTAGGGTCCATGTGCTCTTACCTCCCGTCCCTATGTGACTTTGAACAACTTCCCCGACCTGTCAGAGCCTTGGCTTCCTCATCACCACTATGCAGGTGACAAGAATCTGGGCCATGGGGTTGTTTTGGGTTCATATGAGACGAATGTTTAAAATAGTGCCTTAATGTGCATGGGGACTCCCCAGGGTTCTTGTTAAAATGTGGATTCTGAGTTGGCTGGACTGGGTGAAGGTCCTTTTTGGACAGCCCCCAGGGCATGCTGAGGCTGTAGGTCCCCAGATCATACTCTGAGTACGGAGGACTTAGAACATGACCTGACTACAGGACCCACGAAGGAGAGCCATAATTAACAGAGTTGAAGCTGTTATTATTGCCTTTTGGGGTGGATGCCTGGGGTTTTCCAATCTCTTGCTCTTACAAACAGGTAGCCATAGCAAACCCAGGCATGCAGGTCATTTTCCAGTGGAGTGGGTGTAGCTCTAGATGAATTCCTGAAAGTGACATTGGCTGTTGCTGCTGTGATATTGTCAGTTGGCCCCGCTCAGAGGCCGTTCATCTGCACTCCTACCTGTCCATGAGCGAGCCTGCTTCCCCTCCTTCTCTGTCAAGTTCTCGGTCTTGCCCACCCTGGCTAGTCTGATGGAGGAGGGACAGCACCTGGGGTTCCCGTGGCTTTCCTCTCTGGGGAGGCGGAGTATTTATCCGTGTTTCCTCTCTGCACACCCCGTTCTCACCCTCTGCCGTGCGCTGGTCTTTTTTTCCTCTACTTTGGCTCTTGGCCGCTTAAAGCAGCAAATATTTCCCCAGGGTTTGGCTCTTTCTACATCGATGATGCAGGATTTTGCCAGGTGGACCCAGACACCAGAGCTGGTCCAATCACTGTGTCCTTTGTAGTTCCTGGGCTCTGCCCTTTTTCCTTCCTGTCTGGGGCCACCACTGTGGTCTGGAGCTTGGGGAGAAAACTGGCCAGAATCTCGAGGGTGTCTCTTCCTACCTTCTTCTCAGGGACGTGGCAGTAGGATGTGGGGAGCAGGAACAGTTTACAAGACCTATGAGGGTCTGGGTGAGAGGAGGGAGCGCCCTGACCATCCAGAACGCCCCTCTGTTGGGTTTCAGTACCCTCACCAAGGCCACAAGCCATGCCGGGGACCACGGAGCAGAGAACCACACTCTTGCCCTGCTCCCCAGGTCTCTCTGCTGAAGGTACCCCACTCCTCTCTCCATTCTTCATCCCCTTTCCATGTTCCTGAGACTTGAAAGGAGGCTCTAGAAAGAACTGGAGTTTTCCGTTGCCCTGTAACTGAACCCTGCTGGTGGTCATAGTCAGCCCACAGCCCATCTGGGGCACCTGGGAGAAGAAAAGGCCACACACACACACACACACACACACACACACTTTACTATTGCATATGTATAAATATGTCCTTTTGCAGTGCTGGGGATGGAACCTGGGGCCTGGCACAAGCTGGGCAAGTGCTCTACCTCCGAGCCCCACCCCCAGCCCTCATATTTTTAAATGACTGGGGAAAATGGGGGAGAAGAACGCCTGGAGACCTGGGAGGTGACGTGCGCGGTGACGTGCCAGTCTGTTGCCCTTTTGTCCAGGGCCATTCACTTGGGTGCTTTAACAGCAAAGTCGAATGACTGGCACAGAAATGTTGTTTCAAGGAAAAGATTGTAAGTCTGTTCTATGCCAGCCTTTCTCAAACTGTGTCAGTAGGTGTCAGTAGGTGCCCCGGGGGGCACAGGCAGAGGGCTTCACGGTCAGCTAGTGGGAGGAGTGCTAGTTGGAGAGAGTAAACAGGAGGCTCTGCAGGACATATCAGAGCCTTTATTTTGCTTGTGTCCCTTGCAAATCTCTGGACCACAAATTTGGCATGGAGGAATTCCAGACTCACCCGGCAACAGAATCCTCCGAGCCTCCTGTTCCTAAAACGTCCCTGGGAGCCTACGGGGAATGGATGAAAGTAAAGAGGGAGTGGACTTGAGTCCCCTCTTCCAAGTGACTATTCCTCTGGACTTGTGGATGCTGGCTAGCCCTGACCACTTGGCCCAGCGGGTCCTGTGTGCCTGTCTGGCTGGTCCTGGTAGCTCGTGTGGCCCAGGGCTGATTTTTCTCACAGGTGACACTGACCCCGTGATCAGTTCCTCCTGATGTCAGGCCTGTGCTCCCCTCTTTCCTCCAACACCAGATTCCTTCTGTCCCTCTGGCCTCCAGCGTCTGCTCCACCCCACACTGTGGCTGAGGCTTGTCATCTGCTGGGGTAGCACGGTGCAGGGCCCAGAGCTAGGGACTGCCCTGGCTCCAGCCCCAGCCCTGCTGTTTCTAGCCCTGTGACCCAGGGTGAGTCACCGAGTGTCCCTCATCTGGAAAATGGGGCTGATAATAGTTTCCGCCTCCGAGGGTGGTTGTGCAGGATCAGATGAGCTCATGCAAGTGAAGTGCTCAGTTGCTTAACACGTGCTGGCCACAAGCACAAAGGGCATGACACATTGTTTCTGGTGACGCTCCCCGTCACCACGCAGGGGGTGCTGTCATCACCATGCCCACAGCACGGGGGGAGGTCCGAGCACCCGGGAGCCCTCCCGAGCTCCATATTCCCCAGCCCACCATTCCTGGTGGCTTGGTGGCTCTAGATCCTCTCCACAGGCAAGACACTGAGGGCTGGGGACCGGTCCAGGTGCCATGGATGGCACCTGGAGAGGCCAGGAACCTGGAGGGACCCAGACCCCCCATTCCCCAGGGCTTCTTCAAGAACTTGACAGTGGCCTGCCGGGAGCCCTGCTCACAAGGGCTCCAAACCAAACTGGGATTGCACAGGCTTCCTGCCCATGTGGCCCTGGTGGGGTCTTGGGCCAGAGGTGCCCTTCTGAGACCACCCAGGAACCTGTGCTGCTCCCTCTCCTCCCCAGCCGTGGCCCTCCTGTTAGTCACAGCCATGGCCCAGCTGGGCTCCACTCTGGCCAGCAAGCTGACCGCGTGGGAGGGAAGCCTGTAAACCCCCAGGCACCTACGTCTCCTAGGGAGGCAGCTGGGTGGCACGGCCTCATCCCCTGAGGGCAGCATCTTGGGACTGGGGCTGGTTCCCCACCTGTACCATGGCCTGTGCTCCCACATCTGGGCCAGCCATGTTCTGCACCCCCAGTGGGTGCTGGGGATGGGGGCAAGCAGAGCATGACCAATCAGGGCAGGGAGGAGAGGTGGGTGCCCTTGAGCAGAGGGACTCCCATGGACTTTGGGTCCTCCACCAAGGGGTGCAGAAGCCGGGGTGGCTCCTGGGGTCCCCTGGTGTGCCCCTGCCTGCCCCTTCATCTGTTCCTGAGACACAGCATCACTTGTCTGCAGGTGGCCGGCAGGAAGAAGAGGGTGGGCCCTGGGGGTTACTGAGCCCTGGGCGGCTGCACGTCTGTGCCCATGACTGTGAGTTTGATTAGCGTTTCTCTGTGATGGTGGTAGATTTATTTAGTTCTCCCAATAACCCTGCCCATGCAGCCCGGTTGTCACTGCCACGTTGGGCAAAAGAGGAAACCGGGGCTGAGAAAGCCGAGTCCCCTGGCTCCCGGGGTGGACCCAGAACACTGACTCCTGCCCCCTCGCTCTTCCCTGGAATGTGGTCACCAGGGACCAGGCGTGGGTGGGGCTCGAGAGGGCAGTGCCCAGTAGGGTCCGTAAAGTCATCTACACATGCACCCCGCGAATGCTGGGTCCTTCTGGCTGTCCTCACCGTCCTCTTCCCTGGGAAGAAAAGATCCTTTTAAAGAGCCCTCACTAGCGCTGGCTTCCTGGAGGACCGTCTGGGCAGTGTGTGACTTCCCTGAGCTCCTCTCCCATTAAAAAAAAATTAAAAAGTGTTTTTTACGGCCATGTTGATATAAAGATGGATATAATCCTGGCTGAATTAAACATTAAAACATTTTCTTTGATACTAAAAGTTCATGTTTTGTCTTATGTTTTAAGGGTCATTAAAACATTTTCATGGGCCCTCAATGTACATTGGCTTCCGGCCCCGCATGCTGGGATGGGAGCAGCACAGATCTCTCCTCTGCCTCATTTGGTTGTTAGAAACGGCTTCCTGCATCTGACAGCCTCTTGGCCCATGTTGGAATCACATATATTCACTCAACAAACCGCCTAAACAAGTCTTAAGCTTTGGCCGTCACGTGGCTCACGATCTTGCAGAGGGGGCTGTGAATGAGGGGCACTCTGTGGAGGAGAGGGCTGAGGCTGTGCCCATTGTCCTGCGCGCTGTTCGAGGGTTTCCTGCTGCTCTCCTGGGGCCGATTTCCACCTCCAGAGCCCGCTGTGGGTGATGAAGACCTCTGGAAGCACGGGCTCCTTGGTTCCCAAGAAGAGAACTCTGCATCCCGTCCTGGCTCATGGGGTCCCTCCCCGCTCTCCCTGTTCACAGAAGAAGTCACTGGGAGGTGCAGGAGGGTGGCGCCTATCAGCCTCTCTGATGAAGAAGATGATCTGGTGGCCTCGCTTGCCCCCCTCCCTCTTCCTCAGGGACCCCCTTCTGCAGCACCTGCAGGCGCATGCATGCTCTATGGGGCAGAGACATCTTCTCCCCGCCCCACCGCTGCCTCTGGAAGTGGGCACCCTGTGCACAGCCTAGCCTCTGTCCTCTGACGTGGGAGAGCACGTGTCCCGCTCCTTGACCCTGGCAGATGTGCCTGGGTGCAGAGGGGTCCACGGGCCGCGCAGTTCAAGTGTGGTGGTCGGGGAGGACGCGGAGGTGAGCCGCTGGCTCATGGCTGTGCACACCCGCCCTTCAAGCGGCTGCTGACGCCCGCCCCTGAGCAGCTGGCCCCCAGGTGCCTTCGCCTTGTGATTTCTTCACTTCCTGTTTGTCCAAAGCCAGAGAAGGAGCAAAAAAAAAAAAAAAAAGCCCGATGGCCCAGCAGCTGGGGTGGGTCCTTCCAGGGCCGGGTGGGCAGTGGTGGCGAGGACGGAAGTGGGTCACGGGGCCAAGCAGATGTCGCAGTGTTAACTGTGTTCTCACTTGTCACTCGGGCTTTGGTTCATGGAGAGGAGTGGTTGGACTTGAAGTGTTTCCCACCGCTAATGAGGAACACTTTTATGCTGGGGCCTCGGAGGGGCAGCTGGTGGCCTCGGGCCTGGAAAACAAAGGGACCAGAGGAGAGCCAAGACGCTGCCCTCTCTGGGGTGGGCTGTGCCCCCTCTTGTCCTGAGAGGCTCCGGTTGTGCTTCCTGCCTGCTCTCCGGGATCTTTCCCAAGAGCTTGCTGGCTGCCCCGGGTTGGGCCACTGCTCGGCCCATGGGGCTGAGGTGTACCTGCTGGACTCTCCTAGACCCCTGGGTCTGCCTGGCTCAGCTCTCCGTGAGCCTTCCCTCCATGAAACGGCGGATCTTCCTACTGCTGGAGCCTCCGCAGGCACCCCACAGCCAGCCTGGAATCCTTTCTGGATTGGGGGGCCCTGTGCCAATATCCGCCTGGACTCATTGACAGATGGTGCGGGGGTGAAGTGGGTAGCCTCGCGTCAGCTGGACCCTGTGTGAGCTCGTCTCTGCCCCTGAGGAGTGCAGGGGCCCTAGGAAGGTTTCACGCCCATGACCTTGTCCTCCCCTGCTGTGAACGTGGGTCACAAGTCACAATTCTTGTTTTGAACATGCTTAGCACGGTGCCTGGCACTGAGAAAATGCCCAGGAAATGGTTTTTATTTTTGTCAAGGACCAGCAATGTAGAGAACAGACGGTACCCAGAGGGCCCAGACGTGCGTGATAGAACATGGGCGTGTCCCAGCTCAAGACAGGGACAGTTTCCTCCATAGGCTGGAAGCAAATTGGTCAAAGGTTGGTTGGCAGGGAGCTGCCAGTGTTTTTGTGGTGCCCAGGGTGGGCATCAGAGGCTTGGAGGGTCGGGCATCTGCCTGCACAGCAGTGGCCTTTGGTGGGAAAGCAGCCTCTGGTACCCACAATGTGCGCTAACGGTATTCCAATAAAACTTTATTTGAAAAAGCAGGCGGTGGCTGGATGTGACCTGACCCCCTGGGCCAGTCATCAGCGTCAAGCCTGTGCCCTTCTGGCCCACCATCCTGAATGTGCTAGCGTCTTGTCCTGGGGCTCCTCACTCACCCTCGGCAGGAGGGCTGCCTCCGTGTCCCCAAGGACGGAGGAAGGCAGGATCTGGTGGCCAGGGTAAAGGACATTTCTTGATCCCTGTGGCTGCCTTTTAGGAGGAAGACACTTCCAGAATCCTGCAGTCCCCGGCCCCAGAACACGACCCCAGTGAGGCAGGGAAGGGTGGGAGGGAGAGCGGGGCCGGGCGGGGCACGGCGTGTGGTCCACAGCTCACGCACCTCTTTGGATCAGGCCTCTGCACTCAGACTGAGCCACCAGGCGAGGGCCCGGCACATGGCTTCCCTCGTCCCTAAAGACTGGAAATGTGAGACACCTGGAGCGTGCAGAGGCAGAGGGGGACAAGTGTGTGGGAGACAACTCCCGCTCCAGACCAGAAGAAACGAAGGGGCGGTTCCCTCAACGGCCTGTGCCCAGCTGTCTCTGATTATCATCATCAGAACTGGAAGGAGCCCCAAGACCTCACCTGGTGAACGGCTAAGCAATGTGTCCATGCATAGCATGGAACACCCTCGGCCATGCAGAGGACGAACAGGGGCACTCGGGACCATGTGGATGGACCTCAGAGTCGTCATGCAGACTGACGTCAGCCGACACGGGGCTCGGGGAGTCCCAGCATGTGGAATGTCTACAACATGCCACACCAGGGGGAGGCTCTCCACCAGGACTTTTGCCTCCCAGGGGACATGTGACAAGTTCTGAGGCATTCTTGGTTGTCACAGCTGGGGGTGCTGCTGCTGAGCCCCCTGCTATAGTGCCAGGATGGCCCCCCCAGAGCCATCGGGCCTACTGTCCCTGGAGCCCACCCTCTCTGGCTTGTGTCCTCCCTGTCCCCAGGTGAGCCACACCGTCCTCAGGCCTGGCATTTGTCTCAGTGTTCTGCTTTTGTGCCTGTTGCTGCTGTGCCACTCACATGCAGCTGGTCACGTGACGCTGGGCTCAGTTCTCCTGGGCGTGTGCCGAGGAGCTTTGGTGGGTCACGTGGGCATTACACGGTCAGCTTCTGGGGGGAATTGCCGTCCTACCTTCTGTGTCCCTGTCTTTGGTGAAGGTAAGTGAACCACTGCCAGGTGTCTTTCAGCCACACCTGCTGAGGGTCTGCTCCTGACCAGGCCCACCATGGCCTGCACCTACGAGCCCTGTCCTCAGCCACTTAGAAAGGGGCAAGAACGGCCCCAAACATCGGCTTGGACTCCATCACTGGGGGAGGTCATTCATCTTGCTGGCCGGCTCGAATGTGCCGCTGGTTTGACCATGACCTGGTGACATCATGAGAGACCCTGCCTCTCTGTTGCTCCTTCTGCTGGTCAGCTTTGGTTGATCCTGTTCTCCCTGTGGTTGCTAGGTGGTGGCCGATCCTAGGACTCCCTCCATTTCTCTTCCCTCAGTCCTGTTTGTAGAGAGAAAATTACTTCTGAAAGTTAGAGTGGAAAGTTTCCAGAAAAGAAACTTCCAGGGCACTTCTCTTGCATTCACTGACTGAATTGGGTCACATATTAATCCCTGAGCCAATGACTGTACTAGAGGATTAGTGGCCTCTTATTAAACCTCAGTCCCACCCGTGAGGCCAGGTGGAGTCGGCTTATGGCACAGCTGCCTCAGTGAAAAGGGGTTGGTTACCAGGAAAGGGATGGGCAGGGCTTTTGCACATGAGGAGCTCGAGGCCCTGCAGGCGACATGTCCAACCCTTGTAGATCTCCTCTGTCCCCTGACCTGCTGTCGCTCAGCAGACCTTTGGGTCCCTGGCCAGGTTTTCCCACGGTGCTGTGGACTCCATTCCCAGCACTTGGACTTAAGGTGTCTGGAACGGCACCAGGTTTTCAGGTCAGGCATTTTTATTTTGCTCTAAAATCCTTCCAGGGGGGAAGCATAATTCCTAGGGGCTCAGCTTTAATGGTTTCTTTTATAGAATCATTCGAGTTATAGGTGGATGAACTCAAGGAAACCCTGCTTAAGAATGCAGGATAGCCGGCGCTAAGAGGGGTGGAGGCCAGGCCATGGCGGACGGAGAGGGCTTGTTTCTTTAAATATGAGCTGTTAAAAAGCCAAAGTGAACCCCTGGTGCTGATCTGGTCTTGAGAGATTTCCTTGACTCCTGGCCCGTCTGGCAGAGTTAATTCCAGATGTGGATGAGCCAGGGCCCTATGGAGACATTGTTCTTGTGGCCTTGACTCCTCTTCCTGACTTTGGGGCATCCTAGCTTCAGTGGTCAAGAGTCCTCGAGAAGCCGGGCGCAGTGGTGCACACCTGTAATCCCAGAGGCTCAGGAGGCTGAAGCAAGAGGATTGAATGTTCGAGGCCAGCCGCAGCAACTTAGTAAGATTCTGTCTCAATTTAAATAAATAAATAGGAATTAGGGTGTAGCTCAGTGGTAAAGTGCCCCTGGGTTCAATCCCCAGCATCAGAAGAAGCAGAAAAAAGATTCCAGATTCTCAGGCAGCCTGACTTGGGTTCAAGTTCTGCACTGTGGCTCCAAGTTGTGTGTCCCTGGGGGCAGCACTAGGCTTTGTCTTCATCGGATGCTTCTTTCTCCCCTTGGAACTTGTACCCCACCCCAGACCTGACACTAAATACGATTTCCAATGATCTCATCGTTGTCCCAGCCCAGAGACTGACAGTCGGTGCACGGGCTCTGACTCAGGCTGTCAGCAGAGGATGGGACACAGGGATCACTTCCTCCACTGGATGATCCCATCCCCTCCTGCTGGGCTTCTTCCGGAAACTTCCTTTGAGGCACTCCTGTGCAGTCTCTCCGTACGCCCCCACCTCTTTGTGGAAGAGAAAAGGCCCCTGGGCCCAGCTTGTTCTGCCACACGCTGTCCCCAGGCAAGCTCGTGGCCTCTCCTTTAAACCCCTCGCTGGCCCTGCCTGCTGCCCTCGCTGGCATTTGACCGCTCCTCTGAGCTCCGCACGTGCGCTGTGCCCAGAGGTTGGCTTTGAACGCAGGTGGCTGGCCTGAGCCTCCCCAGGCCAAGCGTCTCTCTCTGGCTGGATCCATAGGCACACTCAGACTGGGACCTTTGGCCACCTGCCTGGCTGCTCCCCTCAGGTGTCAAGTAGGGACTCCAGACAACGTCCCCTAACCCAACGACTTCCCTCTCCACTGCCGAGCCCTGCCTTGCTTTCCCCGCCACGGCAAACAGGCGGCCTTCCTTTCTCGGGTCCCGAGGGAGCGTCTTGTCTCTGGTCTCCACATCCTTCGGCACGTTCCGGGAGGTTCCTTTTCAAGACACTCAGAACCTGCCCTTCTCTGCTTGGGACGTCATGTTCTAGTTGAGATGTTTCCACTGGGGAAACTGGGTGAAGGGTACGTGGGACCTCCTGTGGATTTTCCCCAACTTTCAGTGAATCTATACTTACTTAAAAACAAAGAGTGAAAATAAATCCCAGATATGGGTTTAAAAAACGAACCTGGAGAATCCGACCATTTCTTACGGACCACTCAGCGCCCAGGCTGGGCCTTCTTCATCTCTGTCTGGGTGGTTCCTCCACCTTTTCCTCTTCCCCCTGCTCCTGTCCTTGATCTCTGAAGTCCGGTCCCCAGGGACAGACCGAGGTGATCTTATAAGAAGCGGTGTCTCCCACTCAGGGAGTGCCCCGGTGGCCTCCCTGGACTGTGGGAACACAGTTCCACAGCCTAGGTGGCTCAGAACAGCCTGGCTTTGTTCTCTCGCTGCCTGGAAGACCCACATCCGTGACCGGGGTGTCCACAGGGAGATTCCTTCCCAGGCTCCAGGGAGGGATGCTTCCGTGCCCCCCTGCTGAAGGTGCTCCCGGCAACCCCAGCGTCTGGGCCCGTCTCCCTCCCTGGTGCCTCTGCCTCTGCCTTCACCTGGCCTTCCCAGGAGGACAGCCTGTTGGATCAAGGCCCATCTGGCCTAGTTTGGCCTTTTCTTGAATTACATCTTAAACACCCTATTTTCACCCTCTCCTGAGGCTCTGGTGGGACCACTGCTGGACCCAGTGGACAGTCAAGGCAAAAGCTTGCTGCTGCCCACAGGACCGACACCATCAGGGCTCCTGCTGCCCCTGCCCACTACCCCCCCTCTCCTCTGCAGCCCTCACCTGTGGCCCCCCGCCCCCCTCCAGACAGCTGCCTCTGGGCTCCCTCTGTCTGGAGGGGTCTCCTCCTCATGGTCCTCAGCTCTCCGCTCCAGTGGTCCCTCTGCAGTCGTTAGGGCTGTTGGCAGCTGTGCCCACCCTCCTTGGCACAGAACATGAATGGCCCCCTCCAAATTAGGTTGACTATGTGACCCACTTTGGCCATGGAACTGTGAGTGGGACTTAGGTGCCCCTGGCATGGGACCATCTGCCAACTGCAGCCTGCCCCTCCCCTGCCTGTTTTCCTCCACACCTACCAGTCCCACTCAGTACCCAGGGTGTCCCTCGGCCGCCTCCCCCCTGTGCAAAGTCCGGGAGTGGGGGCTTTTCTCTTTTGCTTGTAGCTGCTTCCAGGTTGCTAGGACAGCTCCTGGCCTGGGGTTGGCTGCGGCCAGGACTGGTGGGTGGCAGAACCATGGATGAAGGGCAGAGGAAATGATGTCTGCAGCACCAAGCTGCCCTGTCCCTCCCGGAACCCACCGTCTGTGCGTCTGGCTGCTTCCTCCCTAGGGCAGAGCGTCAACCCCAAGCTGGCGGGCCTGATCGGGCGACACGGGCCCCAGCACAAGCAGCCCTTCATGGTGGCCTTCTTCAAGGCCACCGAAGTCCACCTCCGCAGCGTCCGGTCTACTGGGGGCAAGCAGCGCAGCCAGAACCGCTCCAAGACGCCCAAGAACCAGGAGGCTCTGAGGATGGCCAGTGTGGCAGGTACGTCCAGGGTGGGTCGGCGCAGGGTTTGAGGACCCCAGGGCCCCACAGAGCCCCGACACAGGAACCACTCCAGATCAGTGTGGGAGCTCCACAGGCGGCTCCGGAGCAGACACAGCTGAAGCAGACCCACATCCCTGCCTGCCCAGAGCCTACCAGCTTGATTATTAATAAAGCTAATAAATCAACTTAGAAATGCAAATGAAAAGCATTAGCATAGCACGATGCAGATTGTGCAGATTTGTACTTAGAGAAAACAGTGGCCACACTGATGCCTCGGAAGGGGAGCTAGGAAGACAGGCAGCGGGCGTGGGTGGGAGGGGAAACAGAGGGAGCTGTTGGCTGTATCTTTCACTTATTTCCTAAAATGAAAAATATTGAGAACTTGTGACCAATTTGATTCCTTGAAAAAAAATATGGGTGGAAAGTGTTTTTGTATATTATTTGGTATACTTTTAGGTGTGTTTGAAATGTTTCATTACTCTAAGAAAAAATTTAAAAATAGAGACACCTGTAAAAATAGAGACACCCAGAACCTCTGGAGGCTGAGTCAGGAGAATCGTGAGTTCAAAGCCAGCCTCAGCAAAAGCGAGGTACTAAGCAACTCAGTGAGACCCTGTCTCTAAATAAAATATAAAATAGGGCTGGGGATGTGGCTCAGAGGTCAAGTGCCCCTGAGTTCAATCCCCGCCTCCATAGAGGTAATATCTTCACTGAAAGAAATTCAAAGATTAATGAAAGTACTAAATGTAAGGCATCCCCAAAGGACAATCCTAGGAGTGGCAGCATTCAGATCCTCACTATAGAGCGGGACAGTTTTTAGCACATGAGGTTTTATAGTTCTTGAGGCTCCGAGACTCCAAGGCTTCCTATTTTACAGAGAGATAAACTGGGGCTCAGTTTAAGTTAAGTAACTTGTCCAAAGGCACGGAGTAAGTGGCAGCCCTGGGATTTGAGCCCCAGGAGCAGGCTGGCTGTCCATTACACCGGAACTACATCCTTATTTAGAATTGCCTGGAGATATCTGCCTGTCCTAGATGAGCCTTAGTGTCCCCAATAGTCCTCTTGAGGGGTTTTGATGATTCCCCAGGCATTTGCCAAGTCCATGCCTGAGCCTGTCCTTGTCTGGGGCTTTGGGAACATGGCTGGCTGGCACACGGTCCCTTTCCCCACAGGCTGACTGCACAGTTGGACACTGATGGTGTCTGGTGGCGTAGGTTGCTGGAACCCAGGATGGTACATCTTGATCTTGATTTAGGGAGCCAGAATCCCCTTCCCAGCCCTGTGGTCACCTGTGGTCACCCACCCTCGCCCACCTTATGCTCCCCTGCACGTGGAGGTCCCTGTGCTGGTAGGAGACGCACCTTTATTTCCTCCCAGACTGAAAGGAAAATGTCAATTAACATCTCTAGCAGACGGTTTCCCGGGGACTGTGGTGGTGGCCACCCAGATCCTTGGAGCCCAGGTTATGGCTGGAAAAAAAAACACCAAAAACCTCTAAGCCGCCCTTTCCAGGTGACCTGAGCCAGGGAGAGCAGGTGACCTCTAGCTGGAGAAGGTGGTAATGGACTCTCCCCAGAACCCCCAGAAAGAAGGCAGCCATGACACTTAGACTTCAGCTGGCGGCCGAGCTGGACTTAACTCCCGAGCTGCCAGATGGGCAGTTAGCGTGACCTGGAGCTGCCCTGTGTGGTGGTGTGCACCAGGGCAGTGGGCAGGAGCTTGCTGCTGTCCACATAGCTTTCTCCTCTGCTGGTGGGCTGGGTGTCCCCCTGAGCTCAGCTCCCAGAGCTGGGACCCTGGTGGCTATCAGGAACAGTCTGAGGCACAAACCTGCCCTGGTCAGCAGCTGTGGCAGCTGCGGCCTCTGATCAGACTCTCAGGCCTGGGCTGGTCCATGGAACCACCCAGAAAACTGGGGTGTTTAGAGGTCTCATGGCGAGGCGGCAGCAGCGGCCTCCCAACCCACTTCCCATTGCCAGTGGCCCCTTCCGCCTCACCCAGCCCCTCCTAATGTTCATTTTACTTTCCCAGGGAGAGGTAGCCTGCTGGGCCGAGGGGCACTTTTGAGAGCAGGACTTCCTGACCCCAGTGGGCTTCAGTGGCCCAGATGGCTCAGAGTGTGTGCAGGGTTCTGCTTGGTCTCCATTCATGCCCTTTTTTAGGTTTCTTGAAAGGGTCTGTGATTTGCTAAATCAAAGATCACCTGATCTGTTCCTTCACACCAGGGGCTCCTCCGAGCTGGGCCTTAGGGCTGGGGCTCAGTGGGGAAGCTCTCCAGGCCCGGCAGGAGGCAGGCATCGTTATCACCCTGTGTGAGGAGAGGCCCAGGATGGAGGACAGTGACGTGGGACTCCAGCCCATGCCAGGGGCAGGCAAGGCTTCCCCTGAGAAGTGAGCAGGGGGCGCTGAATGTGGCCAGGCTGTCCCCAGGGTTTGGCCAGGCAGTGGGACCTGCAGCTGCAGGGCCCGTGGCGGAGGCTCCCTGTCACGCTTGAGGCCGTGTGGCTGGGGCAGGTGAGGAGCAGGTGTGGATCCCTCCCCTGCAAGCTGCAGCTCAGGTCTGAAATTCAGCCCAAGAACATGGAGTGGTCTCTCAGAGCTCCACGCTATGTGCAGTGGGGTGGGAGATGGTTCTGGCTGCTCTGAGGATGGCGAGTGCGGGTGGGACACGGGGCTTCAGCCAGAGCCTGGGGGCTTGGCCGAGGCTTTTGCATCCTAGCAGGCTGGAAGTGCTGGCAAGTTCCACCCCAGCAGGCTCTGTCCTGGAGCCCTATCAGAATGAGGGGGGCAGGAAAGAGGCCTCCAGGTCCTGGCCTCCCATACCCGATTCTCCATCAGATCCTCACCAAGTGTCCAGGGACGGAGCCCTCACTCCCCATGGGGCAGCTACTCCACCTGCCACCTCCCTCCTTCCTGTGGATTTCAACTCCCTGGCCTTGTTAAAGCTCTTCTAAAAAAATCCCAGGTCTGGGCCCCACCCCAGACTTCATAAGCCAGTGCCCGCCCGTGCATGGGCGTGCGTGCCGTGTGTCTTGGAGGTGTGCCCATCTCACGTGATGTGACAGGCCAGGAACCCTGCTATGGGGCCACACAAGCTGAATCCTCTCTCGCACGCAGCTCTTGTGTGTGGGTTGGGGACACAGGCTGCAGCCTGCCGCCTGCCATGGAGCTGCTTGCCTGTGAGCCACCCCCAGGGCCCAACGGCTCTTCAGATGGCGTGCTTGGGTGGAGGACCTGGGCCCTCGCCCCACTTGAGCCCAATGCCCTGGTGATCAGCCGCCTCCACCAGACGACCTGTGGGGGCGGCAGCTGGGTCTGCGCACTGGTCGAGACGTGCTGGCTGCTTGGGCAGGGCCTCGTGGAGGTGGAGGCCACCAGGGCAAGTGGCATGTGCTGCCTCCCGCTCTGCTGTGTGGGCAAGTGGGGCAGGACTGGAGAGCCGGGGGCTGGGAGCCTGGCTTGGCTTTTCTGCTACGAAGTCCTTGTGAGACACAGGAGTTCCAGCCACTTTCTCTGGGGCCATTCGGGATCCCAAGAGACCAGAAGTGCAGAGCAGGTGTCTAGGGTCCCTGATGGTAGTGCCAGTGTCTACCCCCACAGCATGTCCACAACCCCCCGTTGGGCCTGGGGTTTGAACAGTGAGTCAAACATCATTGCTTTCAATGTGGTTGGGGAAGTGGCACTTGGGCCTATGGACCCCTCCTCTGCTCCTGGCTGACAATGTTGATCTACCCTGGTGCTGAGCCCTCACGTCAGCTCAGGGTCTTCCTTTACTCTGGACACCATGTACTTGGCAATGTCCCTGGCCCGAGCTGACGTGCTAAGACCTCTTTCTCATTTGGGGCACTTCAGGCAGGCTCCCTGGCCTGTAGGATGCTCCCTGGCCTGTAGGATGCTCCCTGGCCTGTAGGATACTCTCTGGCCTATAGGATGCTCCTCGCCTTCTGCTGCCCCCTAGGCAAGAGCGAGGAGGCTGTGGGTGGAGGGAGCTTCCTGCGACCCCACATTGCCACAGCGAGGGTGCTGACGGAGATTTCTGGGCAGCCAGGGGAAGCTGCCTTTCCAGCTCCCTGGGCCCTTCTCCTAGGATGCCCTGGAGCTCGCCCTTTGTGCTTTAGTGACAGCCTGGCCCCGACCCACTTCTCACTGACCTAGGATTCCTGTGGATGGTGGAGAGCGGGTGTTGGGGGTGGTTCCCTCTTCATCAGACACCCTCGTGGTGTGTCACTGGTTTGAGGGACACAGCCGTGATACTCAGTGGTTAAAAGGTGTGCCTGTGTGCAGTTTTAAATGTCCCTCGGGTGGGCTGGGAGCGTGGACTCCTCTGTGTGAGAGCCCTGGCGAACTGCTGCGAACACTCAGGCAGCTGGCCTGGCGTGGAGGTGCCCACTGGAGCCAGCAGCTGGGAGAGTCCCCGCTGGCCTGCAGGGCTTGCTGTGTGTCTGGGCCTGCACCTCCAGGGCACCCCTGGGGGAACTCAAGCTGATCACACTGTCCTCAGTGGGACGAGCCTGCGCTGGCAGGACCAGTCGGGATGGACTACCTTCAAATTCAGAACCCCACGTCCCGTGCTTGTCAACACTAGAACATGCACTGCCCACAGAACCGAGGGGAGGTTCTGATCCAGGAGCTCAGCAGTGGAATCGCGGCCCCAGCTCTAAGGCTCCCTGCCCTGCCATCTCAGCACCGCTTCATCTCAGGGCCCTGGCTACCCAGGGGCCTCATTGTTCTTTTGTTGCCAGGCAATAGGAGAAAGCAGGGCATCTTCCCATGGGTCTTCCTTAGGATGGAGGGCCCTCTTTGCAGAACCCCCAGGCCCATGGTTTGAGCTAAGCTCCTTCCTGAACAGTGCCTGCCTCTGGTGGCAGGACGTGCTGGCGAGCTCAGGCCTGGGTGTCCCAACCAGTCACTGGGAAAGGGAAGGTTGCCATGAGGGGCCAGTACCAGATCTTTCAGGAGGGCCACACTGGGTCCATCAGAAAGGTGTGGGGACACAAGCACCTGAGTCCTATAACCTGGGTCAGGTAACGCAGCAAGCTCTCCCTCACCTCCTGGGCCTGCCCTGTCCCTCCTCTCAGACGTTCTCCGGGCCACCTTGCCCACTGGGACGCTCATTCTCTGGGCCACCTTGCCCACTGGGACGCTCAGCCCCAAGAGCATGAGAGGGGTGAGTGAGGCTGAGGCTTTGACCCTCCTTTACCTGTGCAGTGTGGACTCGAGGCTTTGGAGATGCAGCAGTGAGACTAGAATACACAGTAGGAACCAGACACAGGACGGAGGACCACGCACTGGAGCCTTCAGGCTGTGAGAAACGGCTAAGGGCAAAGGCCCCCGTAGGAGCAGCCTGTGGCTGATGGTTCAGGGTTCAGAGCCACCCAGGCCTTCCAGGCAAGGGCCGGAGGTGGACATCACTCTGGGTAGATAGAAAGGTGGAGGACAGACAGGTCATGTTTAAGGAGAAAGCACGCCCAGCCGCAGGTGGAAGCGTGTGTTCAGAGCGTGCGTGTGCGTGAGGCGTGCGCAGACTCTGCAGCGGTCCCGAGTGCCCGGGCCTGACCTGAGGCTCACCAACGTACACTTCTGGAAAACCCCAGGGCACTGTGGCTGCTCCCGTGGGAACCGCAGTGGGGTGTGTGCTGGCCATCCGTGGTTTGGCTTCTGTCATCTCTTCCTGGTGCTGTGGGGGACTCTGTTCCAGGTGTTTCTGCACACCTCTTGCCCCCCAGATGGAAGAAAGTCTAGGGATGCTCTGGCCTCACTCCTAGGCCGCACAGTTGAAGCAGACCCCTCTGAGCAGGGCTGTGCAGCCATGTGTGGGGGGGTACGTGTGGGGTTTGACCCCTCGTGGACCCCAGGCACAGGCCAGCATTCCATCAGGGAAGCCAGTGTCCAGAGGGGTCCTGAAGGTGCTCTGGCTGAGATGGTGAGGGAGAGGAGGGGCCGGGCACCCTGTGCGGGCAGCGCCAGGCCAGATCTCCCAGCCACCCTCCGGCTGGAGTGATCATGCTCCCGCTGCACCAGGCGGAGGGACGTGAGCGTGTGTGCTTTCCTCCCTGGGTGCTGCTCCTCCACCTCCTCGGCCACACAGAGAACAGCAGCAGTGACCAGAGGCAGGCCTGCAAGAAGCACGAGCTGTACGTGAGCTTCCGCGACCTGGGCTGGCAGGTAAGGGCCCCGCCGCGCTCCCTGGGGCAGCGCCCCCATGTGCACAGGAGTCACGGACCTCATCCTGCCACTCAGGCTCCGGGTGGCACGTGGCCCAACTGGGGAAGAGGCTGCGGGCCAGGGTCACGGGGACGTCCCATGAAACCCCTAACAGAAATGTGAGCCTCGACCCAGATCCAGGAGCCCCCACACTGTGGACTCTGAGCCTCGTGGCCCTCCCGCCCCTCATTCCCATCCTGTGACGTCTGTTTCTCTGTCACATGGCCGGGCCCTGTGTTAGTGGGCGGGATCCCCTCTGCCCACCCCTCCTCCCCTCCCATGGTTCCACCGGGCTGCTCCCCCTGGAGCCACTGTGGGGGGAAGGGGGCAGGAATGAGGGTCCTGCAGGCCGGCAGGCGTCTACCACAAGTCCTGATGGTCACTCACCCAGCACCTCATGGACACTCGTGAGTGTCCACAGCCCCTGGACCTGCTGTGGGTGCTGAGGTACAGCCAGGAAACTGGTCATGTGTCTGTCCCATGGAGGTCAGTGCACTGTCCCAAGATCACCGGGCAACTCACAATGTTGTTCAGCCCGTGGGGAGCTTGTAGTTCAATGGGAGAGTCCAGATTCTTCCATGGGGACTGTGCCCAGACACCCACAAGGCAAGGTGCATGCAGCCAGTCAGGCACCCTACTGTGAGTCTATCCTTGGGACCAGTGACAGCATCCGTGTTCCAGGGAGTGCTGCAGCAGCATCCACACTCCAGGGGTCACGGCTGGAAGATTCTGTGCCCCCGAGAGTCAGTGAGGGGTGCATGGATTGCTGGACAGTGTTCCTGGGCTTGCAGACCCTGGAGGCCAGCGTGGGGTGTGCTGCTCACGGAGCTGTGTACACAGGTGGTGCACGCTGCTGGACTTCCCCCACAGCGCTGGAGGGTCACTGGCCTCTCCTCCAGGCGGGTACACCCAGGCATGGAGGCTTGGCTTCCAGTGAACTGTAATGTGTCATCACCTGGCAGGGGCAGTCGGTTCCTGACTGGTCCCAACACCAGAGTCCTCTCTGCTGTGCCACCTCCTGTCCAGGAGCATAGCCCTGGCTCTGCCTGCCCTCTGGTGACTCTACTTTTTTCTGCTGGAGCTACAGGCTGCTCTTGTTCCTCCTGCCTCTTCTGGACCCCCCTGTTTGGGGGTGTGGCAGAGCCCTGAGCCCATCTGGCCGTGGCCCACGGGAGGGGGGTGTCCACATGGGAGGCAAGGCCCTGCTACTTAGGTTTTCTGTGTGGTTCTGAAAGTGGCCAGCCACTCCCCAGCCGCTGCCCTCTCCTGCAGGACTGGATCATCGCCCCTGAAGGCTACGCAGCCTACTACTGTGAGGGGGAGTGCGCCTTCCCTCTGAACTCCTACATGAACGCCACCAACCACGCCATCGTGCAGACACTGGTGGGTGCCTCCGGGTGCTGTCCAGGGGGTGGTCAGCTGGGGCTACAGGCTGCGGGACCTCAGGTCTTGCTGTGCTGCCTCCAAGCCGGAGCCTGAGACGCTGTCTGGTGGGCCCTTTGCTCCATAAAAAAAGATACTAAGAATTATATTTTACGACTTCATTGGAGTAAAGATGATCATACGTCTGGATGTGAAGTTCCTTCCTTTGTTCTAACTTTAACAGTAGAACAGGTTCACGAGCTCCCAAAGTCCCAGGTGCTGGTTACCATGCCTAACCAAGAAGTGGGCCTGGGGCTGCCGGTCCGTCAGTCTGGACTGTGCTCTTGGGGTCAGATGTCTGTGCTGTGTTGAGACAGTCTTGTCTGCAGGCTCTCTGCCCACCCCAGCATCTGGCCATCCCTGGGGAGGGGTCAGCTCGAGAGTGTCAGGCCCCTTGATGAGCTCGTGCATTCCCCTCCAGGCCCTGAACGTGGGGAGGCAGTCCTTCCAGGGCCTTTGTTGTATTGAGGGTCTAGAGTATGTAGACCCCGTGCACAGAGCCAGGGGCGCTGCAGGGAATAACCCGGAGGGGGTCCCTGGCCTCTGGCTTCATTGTCTTGTGTGGAAAACAGTTCAGTAAACAGATGGGGAGATTTCAGAGGGGAAGAGCGTACCAGGAAGAGGGCAAAGAGGATTGTGTGGTAGAGAGATCTAGGAAGCCCTGGGCTAGTTCAAGTTCATCCACAGGGTCACTGGGAAGATTCAATATGCTGATGAGGTCCAGCATACAGAGATGCTCAGGAGATGCCATTAGCACTACTTTACCCAAATTAGCAAGAGTGTTGGGAGTTAGGCACTTTGTTCTTTAGCTTGGAATCCCAGGTGCAAGGACTTCGTTATCTGGCTCCCTGCCACCAAGGCTGACTGGCCTTTCCCTGGCAGCTGGTCATGCACCTGGCTGCAGTGCTGCTGGTGACCCGGAGCCCACCACCAGGGCTGCTCCCTCTGCCGGCTGCTGCTTGATCCTGGGCTTCATGCCTATGCTGCGACCTGCCTCTCTGCTCCTCCTGGCCGGCGAGTTCAGTCCTGGAGAACAGCTCATCTGGTCCTTTCATCTGGTCCCTTGGGGGCAAGAGCCTTTTGTTTTTTTTAAAGTATGTGTTTTCCAAAGCCTTTCCTTCCCTGGATTATAAACTCAAAAGCCTTTTTCGAATTGAAGATCCTTAGCTGGAAGCGGAACGGCCCTCCCCTGCTGGGCCTGGGCCTGGAGAGTCTTACTGCAGGGAAGGACTGCCTCAGGACCCTGGAGTGTGGGGGGCATGTCCCCGTGCTGCCTTGAGCTCATTCGTATGCTCTTCCAGCCCTCCCTTCATGGCCCATGGGACAGGGTCCTGGTGGCCTCAGTCAGCATCTCACTGGAGTTCTTAAGATGGAAAAGGGCTCTCGAGTGACAGTGAGATGATGCTCTGTGGTCATGCTTAAGTGAGGGTGACTCCCCGTCCTCAGAGAGTCCTGGGGGGATGCTCACAGAGGAATGGGCTGATGTCTGAGGTTTGCTTTTAAAATCATTCAGAGTGCAGGGTGGGGTAGGGAAAGATGGACAAGGGCCCATCCTCGAGGATGTAGGAAGCCATGTCAGGTCCGAGCCTGGAGGCTGTGGGCAGAGGCCCAGGTTTCTGCATGTTGGCCTAGCATACCTCCTGTACTTGTGATCTAGAACATTCTAGAATAGCTCCATCTCTGGCCTGTCTTGAGCACTAGCCACACCCTTTGACCTGCCGTCAGCTTGGGTTGAGTGGCAGCCTCTCCCTTCGCTTTGCCCCAGCTCCCGCTCTCCGTGTGGCCTGCTCCGGGCTGACTTGGCTGGTTGGTGGCATCATGTGGTCTCTGCGGGCATTTGGGGGTTTATTTTGCTCCTGTTCCAACCCATGCTCTGCCCAGGTCATGATGCCCACAAGCAGGAGAAAGCACTTTCAGTGGCAGGACACAGAATACCTGGCCCCAGACGGCCAAATCCTACTCCTTGCATAGCAGCTGTATCTGTGAGGATGCCCTGTGCTGTGGTCCCCTTGTCTGCACCATGGGGACAGTCCCAGAACCAAGGGAGTGTGTGTAATGTGCTTAGGTCAGGATACTTCTTGGTAATGTCATCTGGGTCATCTTGCCCAGGCAGTAGATGTCCCTTAGGGAGAGATGGGGGCCAGGCCTGCCCCTCACCACAGGCCATGTTGGGTGTGTTGCAGGTCCACTTCATCAACCCAGACACAGTGCCCAAGCCCTGCTGTGCCCCCACCCAGCTCAACGCCATCTCCGTCCTCTACTTCGATGACAGCTCCAACGTCATCCTGAAGAAATACAGAAACATGGTGGTCCGGGCCTGTGGCTGCCACTAGCCCCTCCTGGAAGCTGAGCCTCTGGGGCCACGTTTTTCTGGATCCGCTGTGTCACCCTGCCCAGTATCTCTCACCGCCTGCCTTGGTTAGGAGCCAACGGACCAGCTGCCTCTGTTGGGACATTCCCTTCCCCTCCCCAGTTGTATAGGTATAAGAGTCTCAGGGTTGGAGTGCCAAGTGGCTGTGGATCAGTTTTGCCTCGGCAGCATCCTGTGGACAAGCTCCTACAAGCTGCTGCAGGCAAAACCTAACAGGAAAGAATCTCTACAAGGAAGATCTCGCAGCCACAGTCTTGGGCTGTGCTGTCCCCACGGTGCTCCGACTCGTTGACTCTGGAGGCAACGAGGAGACCAGGAGACCATCCGCCAGGCCACCAAACAGGGAGGAAGGCATGGCCAGGGGTGGGCCCTTGTGGCTGAGCTGAAGGAAAACTGGTGGGAAGGTCCTGTAACAAATGTCACAATAAAGCCAATGAATGCAAACGGCTAGGACGTTACAGATATGTTTTCCTCAACAGTCTATCCCCATTTCTTGATTTATTCTGACTTCATAGAAGCTGTGGCCACTGGAGGGTGGGAAGTCCCCAGTTCCATTCCTGTTTCAGTCCGAGCCTGCAGGGCCCCATGTTTACCCAGATCCGCCCAAATGCAGCTGGAGGGAAGGACCAGGTGCACCCGGAAGTGGCCATGTTGGCCCAAAGGAGAAGGTGTGTTGTGGCAGGGATGGACTTGGTGACTGGTTTCCCCTGTGAGGACGGAAGTAGGGCAGAACTTGGGCTGCACCCTGAGGTTGGGAAGCACAGAGGAGACAAGTCCGCCGGCCTGCGGGGAGCAGAGTGTGCTTCTCCTCTAAGGGGACCCATGCTCTTCTCTGAAGCCGGGCCTGCGGGGGCACTGTAGCTTCCTCTCTTCACTTGCTGACCCCTCTTAGAGGGCTCTGCAAACAAACTGTCTCCTTGAAGTAGGTGAGAGGCACCTGGTGGGAGGGCTGAGAGGCCCAGGTGCGCTGGACTCCAGCCGCCAGCAGGAAGGTGACCTCCCGAGCATGTATCCTGGCTGGGGTGACAGTTCTCACATGGTTCTTGGTGCACACCCCCTTTGCCTGGGCCGATGGGTCCCCCAAATGCTATTCACTAGCTTCCAGCTGCAAATGCAAGGCCGTGGGGAGGGCTGGGCCGTCGGCCCGTTTCCTGCCCCCACAGGAAGGGGAGAGCTGTCCAGGCAGCACCCACGGCCCTGCAGAGCCCAGGCCGGTGAGGAGCACGGGCCTGTGCCTCCTGGAAACATCGGCTCTGCTTTTCTTTTTCTTCTTCAGTAGCTTGGGCTGCAGCCTTTGCTGCCTGGTTGTTGGGGGAAGGTGTTTTTGTTGAGATTTGCTTTGTTTATTGGCAGAGCGGGGAGCTTTTGGGTGACTCCCTCTTGGTTCTCGCTGCGGCTCCCAGCCTCTGGTGAGCATGGTGTACACGTCGACCTGTAAATAGCTGTGATGAGACAAAGAAGTTATTTATTTCCACCTGAAGCTCTTCTGAAACCCTCCTTGCCGCTCTCCCTCGGGACCGTGAGCGCTGGCTTTCCACCTGTATGTCTTCTTATTTAAGACTATTTATTAACCGTTGGATCAATGTACCCACGGCTGTGGCCGAACAGTCCTCAGTGAAAATTCTGTACAAAGAGACAAAATAAAAAGGGTTTTGATTTGTAATAAAAGGAGACGTTTGGTTCTGGTTCTCGGGCCGCGTGTCTGTGCGCACCGCATTCCCTCTGCGCTCCTGGACGGCGGGGCGCTCTCCAGCTGCTGAGGACCTGGCCTTGGCCTGGCCGCGGGGGTGTGGGGTGCCCTGTTTATCGCACAGGCCTGGGGGCAAGGCGCTGGCTCTTCAGTGTTTGGTGCAGCTGTGTGGGCTCCGGGAGGGACACGGAACCAAACAACAAATGTGCATTTGGTCGTCGGGGCCGCGAAGATCCTTGGTTGGATTATAGCTCAGCTGTCAGCAGCTGTTTCAAAGAGACAGGGGGTAAATTAGCTGTGTTTACTGCTCACATAGTTGAAAGATTCAGTCATCCCAATAAAACAGAGGCACAAGAGAGAGAAGGGGGGCACACACCCAAAACTCTGCAGCACCGCTGGCCCCAGGACCGGCCTTGTCCAGCCTGCCTCACTCGGGCAGTTTAGGGGCTGCGGTGGAGCCCAGCTCTGGAGGTGCCCAGCTGTGGACATGGTGAAGGCGGGGTGCCCAGTGCCCGGCTGTGCTCCACGTGGCCCTCAGTGGGCGTGGGGAGAAGACTGTGGCTGCCTTTTCTCCTCAAATCTGCAGCCCAGGCACCTGACGCTTCCAGCCTCTCAGCCCGCTGCGGACACGCCGCTCTCTCCTCCCCTGTTGCCTCAGACCAAGCTCCTAACAAGTTCCAGCCCCTGCGATTTCCAAACGCTCTTGACATTGTCCTGACGTGCAACGTAGCTTTTGTTCTATTTTCCAGGCCCAAGACCAGAGTCCCAGGCGGAGGCCCAGATGCAGCTCTGCAGACAGGCCTCGTCCCTCGCTTGCTGTTTACACGTTTCTAAAAATGTGAATTTGTTGCCAATGGGTTTTTGAAAATCTGAAGTTGGGGGTGAAAAAAAATCCCTTCATCTGGCTTCTCTTGAGCAATCGGCAGATGTGACCACCCTGGGCCCCCTTCCCGTGCAGCAAATTTTGGGCTGAGCAGAGGGACAGCCCAGGCCGCAGTCCCCACCATGCGATATGGTCCCTCTCACCAAGGGGCAAGGCCCAGTGGCCATTTAGAAAATGGTAGACAAATTCATCTGCACCCATGTCCCTGTGAAGTAGCAAAGTATCAGGAGAGGACAGAGCCGGGGAAGGGCCAGCGCCTCTGCTCCCTGGCTGGCCTGCTCCGGCCCTGGGCAGGCCCTGGAGGTGAGCAGGCCCTTCCACCCCTGGCTCCCACCCCCCTGTTCGCACGCCCCTTGGATTCTTTCCTTGTCTCTTCTCAGCCCTGCTGCCTGATGGGCACAGAGAGGTGATGGAATTTGCCCCAAGTCCCTCAGCTAATAACTGCAGGAACTAGAAATGCGCCACCAAGTTTGGGTTTCCCCCTGGGGCTCCCCTAAGTTGGAATCTCCTGGGGCTGCTCTGGAAAAGTGGGGGTTCCCAGGCCCCAGCTCCAGCCCTCCGATGTCCTTCCCTACCTGAGTGTCAGTCCCTAGTCCAGGCTGAGTTCTGGACCACGTGCTCGGGACCTGGTCTCCCTCCTGCTTCCAGGCTGTGAGGGCCTTCGTCTGGGGGCATGACCCCCCTGGCTTTCCCAGGCTCTACGATAGCCTCCCCTGTCATGGACCTTGCTCATCTGCAGACCTGCCCCTCTGTTTTCCTGTGCCTGGTGATCACCCTGCGTGGATCTTGCTGGGCACTGGGAACATTGCCAGTGGCCATCGGCCAGCTCTGTGGGAGCTTCTAACGTGGCTGTTTGAGCCTCCTCTCTCCAGATCTTTTGGAGAAGGTGACCATGAGTTTCCTGGGGCTGCCATAACAATTTACTACAAGCTGGTGACTTAAATATCTATTCTTGCAATTCTGGAGACTGGATGTCCAAGGTCAAGGTGTACATGGACTGCGTCCCTCTGAGGCTCGGGGGCAGGCCTCCCTGTCTCTTCCAGCCTCTGTGGGCTCCTGACGTTCTTTGGTTGGTTGCTGTGCCACCCGCCTCTGCCACTGCTTTCATGTGGCCCTCTGTGTTTGCTCTGTGTCTCTGGTAAGGACACTTGTCATAGGACGTAGGATCCACCCAGATAATCCAGGTTCATCTCATCCCTAGATTCGTAACTAATCTCATCTGCAAAGACCTTTTTCCCGTGTGGGGTCCCATTCACAGGTTCCAGGGCTCAGGGGTAGACAGATGAGGTTTGGTGACACCGTCCAACCCGCTGCAGTGAGAGTACAGGTTGCTCTCCCAGGCCACACCCCTACCCAGCCTCCCCATCTTCCCCCGACCCCCCGCTGGTGATGCACTCCGGGCTGGGCCAGGAGCAGGGCTGTGGGGCTCAGAAGGTGTCCAGGGGACCTGGCCGGCTCTGCAGGGCGAGGGTGGCCTTCAGGAGCAGGGACTGCTCCACAGACCTTCCTCTGGCTGCGGCTCCTCGGCTGACTCACGCTGTGTCTGCGCCAGGCACTGCTCTGGGCAGTGGACAAGGGACAAAGCCCAGCATCTGCAGGCAGGAAGCTGCTCTCGGGCGACCAGTGAACACACGGCGGCACAGCCTGCTTGTCGGGACCCTTCTCCATAAAAATAAAATAAAAATTCTATTTTATGACCCCGTCGGCATAAAGACGAATATAAACCAGGCTGAATTATATTCATTTATTTTCTTCTGATTTTCAAGGTCATTAAAATATTTTTTGTGGGCCCCTCACAGCATCACGACCCGGGCACGGCCTACCGTGTCGATGGAGACGCCAGGCCCGACGGCAGCTGAACACCACGTCGGGCCGCGGGTTGGGGAGCCACTCAGAGGAGGCCCTTTCAGTGGAGACCTGAATGGGGGACAGAGGGGGCCTGTGGAGGGGATGGTGGCCAGAGGGAGGGCATCTCCACCTGCGGGGTCCACAGGTGTGGAGGTGGAGGTGCTGCTGGGCAGGAGGGAGGAAGGGTGAGCAGAGAGGGGCAGCAGTGAGGCCAGTCAGGCAAGGGGACACTGGCCATGCACGAGTCCTGAGGCCACAGAGGGCCTCTGGCTTCATGTGAAGTGCTCAGGGCCTCAGGAAGGGCCAAGGCCAGGGACGGCGTGATGGGGAGACCGGGAGGGCTGCCAGGAGGAAGCGGCACTCTCTCCCTTCTAATCACCTCATCCCCTTGGGAGGCAGCTCTGCGGCGGGCAGCGGGGGGAGCACTCAGGCCTCTTCGCCCAGGTGTGGGCCTCGCGAGGTGGCAGGAACTGAGAAGACAGCACTCACTGCTTCTGGGAAAGACACCTGCCGGCTTCCTAGAGAAATTCACTGAGATGGAGGAGCTTCTCCGGCCACAGAGCAAGAGCAGGGTGCCCAGGGCAGAGGAGCACGGGCCTGCTCAGCACAGAGCCTGCCCAGTTCTTGAGTTACCTGTGAGCCCTCCACCTTGGGCAAACCACTACCCTTCCTGTGCCTCAGTTTCCTCATCAGTGAGATGGGTTTGGTGCCCACCCTTATTAAGGCTGCTGCTAAAATGCTAGTAGCTTGAAGAAGACAAAATCTCTCCCTTAAAAGAGGCCTCAAGGTCAGCCCTTCAAGGTCAGGATGGAGCTGCCCTGTGTCCTTAGGGACTTAGATTCTTCTTCTCTTTTTGCTGTGCTATCTTAGTTCATGGTTTCGTCCTCACTCTGTACTCAAGGTCCAGGAAGGCTGCTGCAGCACTTGCCTTCACAGTTAAGTTGGGCTGTATGTTGCCTTGGTAGCCATCCCAAAGGTCAGACCAAAAGGCCCACTTGGCTCTCATTAGCAAAAATGCAGTCACATGGTCACTCCTAGCTGTAAGGAGGACCAAGAACTACAGGCATTTATCTCGGAGGCAGTGTACACAGCCAGGTCAGGATCCTGTTACCATCAGAATTCTATGGATTCTGGACATTGGCGATTAACTGTCCACGCTAGTCTTCTGTGCAGTGTTAACAATGACTGCAAATTCAGTGTCTTCCATCACCACCCACTTGCCGTCTTAGGAGCCCATGGACAGGAGTCCAGGCATGACCTGGCTGGGTTCTTTGCCCAGCGCCTCACAAAGGAGAGCAAGATGTTGGCAGCATGTTCCCTGCAGCATGGGGGCCTCTTCCACCCCAGGTCAGGTTCTGGCCCAGCCTGTTGTCTTGTGCTTGCGAGACGGAGGTCCTCATTTTCTTGGGAGTATCAGTCAGGGCTCTCCTTCAGCTCTGAAGGGGGGCCTTCTCCTGGGCCCTCGGGACACGACAGCCTCGCTCAAGGGTTCACCTGACTAGGTCAGACCCACCAGCATGACCCTGCCATAGGTCAAAGACAACAATTAGGATCACGCTGCAGAGTGATGGCATCATGCTCACACCAGGGGGCAGTTTTCTTTGGGACCAACACCATGTTCACTGGGGCTTTATACAGAGGACAGAGCTCTTGGGAGGCTCCTTAAAACTCTGCGTTCTGTGGCACCTAAGTTACACTACCCACCTGGGGATCTAGAAGACAGAGATCATGCACCTCCAACAAAGTCCCTGACGACGGTAGACACTCCATGAAATAATAGGGCCTATGGCTAAATCCATGGTCCTCCCACCAAGAATCCCCCACCTCACCAACTGTCTGAGCAATTTGAGTGGTAAGTCTTACGCACCGGAGAAGGGTCCTGGGAAGGGCAGTGGAATGTCCTATCTGCATATACAGAGCACAGGGCCAGCCAGCTGCTCCCTGGGGGCAGGCACCTGCCCACGGCTTGCCTGCTTCTCCCCTGAGACCTCCGAGTGTGCCTGGCCTTCCACTTCAGACCTCGGCCATGGGTGGTGATGTCACCGTGTGTGGCTAGCTGAGAGTGGTCTCCTGGGTCTGGGCTTGGCGACCATCAGTAAGAGAGGGGCCTCTGGGTGGGCAATTCAGGCTTCCCTGACAATTCAGGGCCCCCACAATCAGGTTGGAATCTGTCTGTCCCCCAAGGACACTCGCAGTGACCTCTCCAGACGTTTCCCTCAGCCTGCGGTTCCATCCCCCTTGGCTCAGACCCCTCAGGGCTCTGGCGCTGGCCTTTCTTGGTCCTAGATTTGAGGAAATAAAAATAGAAGAGGAAAAACACACAGCCCTCCAAAGCCTTGGAGTCTCGACAGCTGCTTGGCCTGAGGCGGACTGTACTGGACCTGGCCAGCCGCGCTGCCCGCGCCTCCCTGCCCTTGCTGGCTCTGAGGTGGTGGACAGGGCGGGCAGGGTCAAGCCCGACTCTGTGATGAAGCCCACCCACTAAGCAGGCCGTAGGTGGGTGTGAGGACCAGGGCCTCGCACAGGGGGCCCGCCCAACCCCAGTGGCCAGTGGTTGGCCAGCCAGGACACCGGCTCCATGCTCGGAAGGGCCCAGTGTGTTTTCACGTCCCATTGTTGCCGTCTTGAATCTATTAGTCACCCTGGGACAAGGCGCCACCTTTTCATTCTGACCTGAGCCCCGCAGCCTCTGCCCAGGCCCTGTGCCCAGTGCATAGAGCCAGTTCTCAGGGGCCAATTGGCTTCTGCCATGGACGTCATTCAACAAGCACATTGGGCATCTGCGGACTCAGGCGGTGTCCTAGGACAGAGGACACCCTGCGGCCAGCAGGTGATGAGGCCCCTGCTCTTGGATGGCACTATCAGTGGCAGAGAAAGGACAAGTGAGACCTTAAGTAGTGAAGGAGAAGGCTGGGCAACGGCCAGGCCGGGCAGGAGAGTGGTCAGGGGCCCGGGAGGAAAACACTCACATTGGGACCCTGGGGCGAGGAGCCAGGAGAGGGCAGGGCCGTGCGCCCAGGGCTGTGAGGACCAGGGCTGCATCTGCAGGGCCCAGGCAGGCCTGAGCAGAGAGCCGCACAGGGAGACCGCGGGGAGGAGCCGCTGGGTCAGATGGGCCTCCCAGCCAGGCACAACTAGGGGTTGGACCGTTTCCTGTGGCCGGCCGGCCTGGACATGGCAGGCCGTGCAGCAGCACCTCTGGCCCCTACCTATTAGGTGCCAGTCCTATTCCCAGTTGTGACAGGCGTAATGTCCCCAGACAGGGCTATCTGTCCCCTGGTGGGCACAATGGCTCCCAGCTGACAGCCCTGCATGAAGAACTGAGAGCGTGGCCAGGAGGCTGCGGCCACGGGGGTGAAGGGGTGAGCCTGGAGAGTGAGGGGAGAGGTCCACTTCCTGAGGGACCCTCAGGCCTCTGGAGGCCCTGAAGACGGCCAGCCTGCCACGCTGGTGACACCTGTGGGCGTCTGGCCCCAGGTTCCCCTGGAGGACAGAGGGAGGAGGGCAGCTGTCCATTATTTTAGGAGAGAAACTCCTGCAGCAAGTAGGGGTCATGAGACACAAGACCTTGATGTCCACTAAAGGAAGAGCCTGGACCTCTGGGAGCTGAGGCCCCGGGCATGCATGGCCCTGAGGCTGCAGGTTCCCCTCTGTGACTCTGACCACAGTCACGACCTCTTAGGGACCTACAGGACGTATCCCTGGCTCACAGCTCTCCAAGGCTCTCACCTGTCAGAGTGAAATCTCAGGATCTGCCCTCCCGGCCTCCTCGGCCACGAGGGACCGCAAGGGAGCACGTGAAAAGGGCACACATTGTTCTCTTTGAGCTGGAAGTCTAAGGAGCTGGTCCCCTTGACCACTGGCTCTTGGGCCTTTGAAGCCAACACAGGGCCCCCTCCCTCCTCTCTGACCCTGCTCGGTCAGTCTCCAGGTCTCTCATAGGTACACTCTGATTGTGCTGGACTCAGCCACATAGTTCAGGATAATTTCCTGGCTCAAGATCCTGACTTCATTACACCTGCAATGTCTTTTTTTGAAAGGTCTCATATAATAAAAACGTATATTTGTTCTTTGTCCAGGGCACGGAGCTCCTACAACCCTGGGAGTTTCCTGATAGAGGGGACAGGAACATCCTTCATCATTCATAACCCACCTTATGGCCACACCCGAGCTTATGCTAATTAGATGACTCTTGAATGGCCAATGATCGTCTGCCCCTGGGACCGGGGGTTGTAGCTGTCACCCTGCCCCACTCCAGGGTGGGGAGGGCTGGAAGCACGGCCAATCCTCAATGACTGTCAGTCACACTTGTGTAACAAAAAGCCCCTTGGAGGCTGGGCAAGGTGGCATACGCCTATAATCCTAGTGATTTGGGAGATGGAGGCAGGAGGATCACAAGTTCAAAGCCAGCCTCAGCAACTTAGCAAGGCCCTAGATAACTTAGAAAGACCCATCTCAAAATAAAAATTAAAACGATCTAGGGATGTTGCTCAGAGGTTAAGTGCCCCTGGGTTCCATCCCTGGTACCAAAAAAAAAAAAAAAATCCCTTTTTCTCACAGCACAGCTTACTGGACGAGTCTTGGAGACTATGTGTCACTATCATTATTAACAGACTGGAAATTGAGAGACACGGGCCCTGGTCCTCAGCCCAGTAAGATGCTGGCCTTACTTGGGGGAATTCATCGCATAGTCCCCTTGGCTGTGCCAGGCAGTGTGGGGGACGCGCCTCAGAGGGGCTCCAGTGGAGCCGTGGCCTTGCCCGCTGGCCTTCATTCCAAACCCTGGGCCGCTGCCTGCTGCCTCCGCTTCTTCTGTTGCTGTTCTGGAAAGGAAGTGGCTGTGGGCGTCGAGTGACGCATCTGACCTTAGAGCCGTGTTTGCCCAAACTCACGTCATTGTTTAATGCCACAAGCAAGCCGCGGAATAACAGACTAAATAATCCCTGGAGAAGTTTACGTGCGCGTGAGGGAGGCATGGGCGAAGGCGGGTGGGTGCAGGTGGAGGCTTCGCCCAGTAAGCTCAGGGGTCCTCGTCCTCAAGCTTGGCCCCAAGGGCACAGGTCCCCCTCAATGAAGTCAAAGAAATGCTGAATAAAAATGGTTTTAACTGCTTTCAGCAGCACAGAAGTCACAGAGCTGAGTGCTGACCCTTTCTAACTGGATCCACCTGGACCTCTATTTGGGAGGTTGTGGCCTGTCACCTTAGAGATTCCCTCTGGCCTGAGTTAGGCAGCAATGCTTTGCCCTTCCACCCTGAAGGTCACCTTGGCCTGTGAGTATGTGCAGGGTGGGTCACCCAGAGGTGCTGCGCACGGGATGGAAATAGTGACTTTGAACCATTTCCGTTCCCAGCCTCGTGATGGTGTTCCCGCCCATGGGAGCCTCCCCAGCCTCCAGTCAAGTGCTATTCTTTGTGGATTCTTGTGTGGGGTGTTGATGGAGGAAAGGATGACAGATGAGCAGGGCCTCCATCCCAGCCTGTCCTCTGAGTGGTCCCTAAAATAATACCATTAGTGGGGCCAGGGCAGAGCTCCTTATCTGTGGACGGCCTGCCGATAACACTGAGCAGACGGGGAGAGGTGGGCGGAGGCCTGGGCGTCAGGCGACTGCAGAGGCCTTTGCTCCCAGTGGGTCTGATGGCATTCCAGGGGCATCAGGAGTCTGGCTGCAGTGACTATGTAGCTGATTACGCAGCACAACATTGGCCCACAGGCTGGCACCTGGCGTGAAATCCACCCAGAGCCACAAGCACAGGGACTTGTTCCACCCCACCCAGAGCCAGAGCTGGGACTGGGTTCTGGGGACATAGGGGGACTCAGCCTCCCAGCCTCTGCCCACCATGACCTCCTGGTCCCTATGTCAGCCAGGTGATGCCACCTTCAGTGTCATGCTGTGGCACCTCCTGGCTGCTGAGAGCTCATCATCAGGGTGCTCCTGTTGTGCACATCTATCATTCCAGATGCTGGCTCTGGAGGCGAGGAGAGGCACACAGGGAAGGTGGAAAAGTGCCTGAAGTCCCGCTGCTCCTCTCCCTGGTGCATGCATCTTGGTTGCACTTATTTCCATATTTTTTCCTAACCTTAGTTATACTCTTCTGTTAACTTTTGTTTTAATTCAAAGGGGATTATATTCTATTTTGTATTCTCTTCTCACTAGATCACAGATGTGGTTCCAGGACCATAGTCCAGTTTCAACACCCTCCTTGAGGGTGGCCTCTGGTCTTGAGCAGGCACCTTGGGGCCGAGCCATCTGGGGTTCACACCCAGCTCTGCCACTTACAGCTGTGTGACTTTGTGCAAGCTACTTAGACTCTGTATTGGTTCTCTCACATGTAAAATGGGGTTTGCAACCATTTCTAACCTTGTAAGAGTGTTGTGGGGACTAAATGAGTTAATACATAAGGTGCTTTGAAGTTGCTGAGTCATCATTGTCCTCAGTCACCACCTCCACCATCACTGCCATTCACCACAACCACCACCACCACCATCACCACTACCATCACCACCACCACCACCATCACCACCACCACCACCACTACCACCATCATCATCACCACCACCACTACCACCATCATCATCATCACCACCACTACTACCACCACCACCACCACCATCACCATCACTATCACTGCCATCACCACCACCACCACCACCACCATCGTCATCACCACCACCACTACCACCATCATCATCATCACCACCACTACTACCACCACCACCACCACCATCATCATCACCACCACCACCACCACCACCACCATCATCATCACCACCACCACCACCACCACCACCACCACCATCATCATCACCACTACCACTACAACCACCATTACCACCACCATCACCACCACCATCACCACCATCACCATCATCACCACTACTACCACCATCACCATCATCATCACCACCTCCACCACCATCACCACAAGCATTACTGCTATCACCACCACCATCACCCCCACCACCATCACCCTCACCATCACCACCAACATCATGATCACCACCATCATCACCCTCACCACCATCACCCTCACCATCATCACCACCACCATCACCACCAACATCATGATCACCACCATCATCACCACCACCATCATCACCACCACCATCACCCTCACCATCACCACCAACATCATGATCACCACCATCATCACCACCACCATCACCACCAACATCATGATCACCACCATCACCATTGCCTTCCCTTTGCCTACTGTTCTCCACATACGTGACACTATTAAATGGCTTTGGGCAGGGAAGTGAGTGCACACTGAGTGGATGCAGTCAAGGGGCCAAGCAGCAGCCAGCCGGTGTGGCCACACTTGAGCAGGGGGTGGCTGCCCACAGCCCACACTGTGCTGGCTGCTGCAGAGTGGCCTGGAAACTCAGACGTCCCAGGGAGCTGTGCGTGTGCCAGGGATCCAGCCCAGCACCAAGCCCACACTGCCAGACACCCACTTACACATGGCCACTCCACAGCTGGGGACCAGAGGCCAGGAGAGGCCCAGGAGATGCCCTGGGTCTAGCAGCGAGGAGGCCTCTTGGTCACAGCTGGGCTCTCCTTTACAGTCCTCGGGCCTCGCTGTCCTCTGAGCCTGTGTTCTCTCCTGTAAAGTGTGGGGCCGATCTCATGAGGTTGGTGCCGTGTTTTATTATCAATTAGCACTTTAACAATCTGGACCAGACACGAAGATGCTCTGGCTGTTCCCGGCAGTGGTACTCGGTGTTTGCTATGTCCACATCTCTGTGTTTCAGATTTTCTACCTGCACAGAACCTAAGCATGCGTTTCTCCTTGTGCCCACAGCTCAGACCCTCCCTCTGATGATCCTTCCTTCTTGAGTCCCCGTGACAGTCCACGGGTCCCGGGGATGGAGTCTCCCTTCCTGGTCTTCTCACCCTGCGCCAGCACACTGTGCATCCACTGAGATTCTGGACCTTCTCGAGGTCTGGGGCGATTGTGGTTCAGCCCTGTCTCTGGCCCACTTCAAGTCCCCCAGGAGACCTAGAGCTGGTCCCCTCCACCTGCTTGGGCCCCTGCAGAAGGGCTGTCAGCAGATGGGCCCTGACACCTCCCAGCAGGCTTGCACCCCCTGCAGGTGCTCAGGGACAAAAAGCCTCACCTTTAGGTTGGGTTGTGAGCGCTCCCTGCTGGCTACCGCTCTGCTCCTCATGCAGGGTCCTGCTGGCCCCTCCAGGTCCACAGGCAGGAAGCTGCCCCATCCCAACCCCAGCCCGGTCCAGTCATGTCCCCACAGCAGGAAGCCCCAAGTACACCCCCTCCCCAGGCTTGCTGCCTCCCCCCACTGCTTGGGCTCCCACCAACCTCTTCGGGGTGGCCTTGGTCCTGCCCTGAGCTGGCCTCTGCCTGGGGCACCTGCACTGCCCGCCTCCTGCTTAGACCTTGTGACTCCCTACGTCCCTCACACCTGTATTTTGTAGGAGAAAATCCTGGAAGAAAATACATAAATTGTTGATATTGTCCTCATAGCTGATCAGGGGTATTTATTTTCTTCTTTTTGATTTTCTGTAGTTTTAGGACTTTCTCCAATGAGTAAATATTTATATATATTTAAAGAAACATTTAGATACACCTGAAGTATAAGTATGTAAGATAAAAATATAGAGATGGATGCATTTTAAGGAGGAAGACACTTTGGTGGCCTCCTGTTGACTTCACGGGGAGGGGTCAGTGCCCCTGAGGCCCCACGACCCTCTCCCTGTCCTGTCCTCAGCTGCCACCTGCCCCTCCAGTGTTCAGCCTCGTCCCCCGGCCGCCACAGCTCCTCCCTGCGGGCCTGCTTGGCCACGCACATTTCTGCTGCTCTGCTGATAGAACTCCGCCTGGTCCCTTCCACCCCCAGCCCCCACGAGTGCTCATTCTGCTCTTATGCTGCACCAGGGAATGTTCTAGAAACAAGGCACACAGCAGGAAGCAAGACAGACAGGCCTTGCTTTCAGATGCTCGTAGTGCGAGGAGGAGATGGACAAGACGCAGTCCACAGCAAGTGACAGCTCGTCAGCCCTGGGGAGCACGGCACTTCCCAGGGAGCTGGCAGGCAGGGCCACAGTGCTCCACCTCTGACAGGTGGCCTTCAGCAGAGACAGTGACAAGGGGACTCACTCTCACCCCGCATGCATAGCTTTGTTCAAAAGGAAGCAGGATCCCGTTTATTCAGGGTCTCCATCTCCAGCTTTCTGCTCAAGTCTGAAAGCCACGCAGAAAGGGCCTGGAGGTGAGCCTGTCAGTAGAACAGGTCAAGAGACCATCTTCGTCCCTTCCAGCCCTCCAGTCCTCGCCGCTCCCCTGCAGGTAGCAGCTGCCTGGCTTCTCAGGCTGGGAATTGGCTTTGCTGTTCCAGAAAGTTCTATTAACGGGCACGTAGTCCATGCCTCTTTTCCTCAGCTCGTTTGGAAGGTCAGTTGCAGTTCACCAGGCTCATTCCTGCACGTGCTCCATGAGTGGGGGCAGCCAGGGTCCCCCTGCCACTTCTCGCAGTGTGTGGTGGTTTCCAGCTTCTGCCTGCTGAGAGCGAGCCGCCGTGAGCGCCGTGGGCACCGTGGGCACCGTGGGCACACCCGCAGTCTGGGGAGCCCGTATGCACTTCTGTTGGGTGTGACCCCAGGGTAGCCCTGTAGGTCAATGCTGCAGTTTGTCCACTGTCACAGGTTCTTCCACCTGCTGTCCAAGGGCATGGGTGTCCTGCGTCTGGCCAGCAGGGTGGGGGGCTCTGGCATCCTCGCCAGCACATGACCCGACCTTTTTCATCTCATGTGTCCTGGTGGGCTCTTCCTCTGAGTCTTGGTTGTTGGTCTTTGTTCTGTCTGCGATGCTGGGGATGGAACCCCGGGTCTTGCCCGCGCAGGGCCAGCACTCGTCCTCTGAGCTCCGCCCCAGCACTAGGCCACAGGATTCTGAATTTCCTGATTTAAATTTATCTCTGGGGGTGTCATGATCACACATGGCTGTTGAGTGGCATGATTGGAACCAGAGGCAGGAGGGGGGCCTGCTCTCTGCCGTGAGCTCTCTGGGGCCGAGGTCTGCAGGTTTGAGCACGGACATCGTCAAGCCTGGGCCTCGGGTGGCTCTGACGCTGCTCCAGCTGACCCGGGGTCTGAAAGCTGCCCAGGTCCTCTGCCAGGCTTGGGGTCGGCTTCCACCACAAGAGCATGCTCCCAGGAAGACAGCTGTGATGAGGGGCGTTGGTTGATTCAGGACTTATGGACGGCCTGCTTCCAGGAACAGGCGAGAGAGGCTTAACCACAGGGTTGAAAATCAAACATGAAAAGGTGGGGGGTGATCTAAAAATAGAATTGGGGTGTTGTTGAAGGCAGCTGAGTTAAGGTGATGGTATGTTTGGCGGACAATAAACCCACGGCCAGAGCTACCTGTCAAACCTGAGCATGAGGTGGCACCCTGGGGGCCCTGGTAGGACGACTGGCCATCTGGTCAGTGGTCTGAATGTCCTGCTGTGGTCTGAATGTCCCCCCTAAATTCCCGTGTTGAAATAGTGACTCCAAGGTGGTGGTGTAAGGTCTGTGGGCGATGGGGTCTTCAGGGGAAGTCCAGGTGGAACCCCTCGCCCGCCAGCCCCAGGCTCCATCTCTGGACCAGAAAGCAGATGGGCTCTCTCAGGAGGCCAAAATGTTTGGGCTCAAACTGTGAGAGTCCCTGGCACACAAGGCTGAGTTGTCCACCCGGCCCTGGTGACGTCACCTGAGCCCGGGATCCAGCCGCCCCAGGCCCTTGCCTGTGTATCCCCATCTGGACTCTTGTTGTATTTTTTCTGCATAGAAAACTCCTTTTGTTGCTTTTCAAACTCGATTCCTGTGTGCACAACGGTAAATAAAAGTCGAGCTGAAGAGGTCGTGAGCTACGCCCTGCCATCACTGGCCAGTGGCCTGCAGACGGGCACCTTTTATTTTGAAGTTTACTGTATAGGTGCTTGCTGGGCCCTTGGAATCTGGACTCGTGTGCCCTCCCGGGGAAGCCGCTCTTTCTTCCGACTCCTTAGCTCTTCTTTGTGACAGACACACTCTTCTTTCTCCATGTCCTGTTCTAGACGTGTCCCCTGCTGTGGTCTGAATGTCCCCCCTAAATTCCCGTGTTGAAATAGTGACTCCAAGGTGGTGGTGTAAGGTCTGTGGGCGATGGGGTCTTCAGGGGAAGTCCAGGTGGAACCCCTCGCCCGCCAGCCCCAGGCTCCATCTCTGGACCAGAAAGCAGCCTCCACCAGACACCGGATGTGCCGGCCCTTGGTCTTGGGCTTCCAGCCTCCCCAATGGTGAGGAATTGTTCTCTGTTGCACATGAGCATCCCCAGGGCATGGGATCGCATTGGAGCAGTGGAATGGAAGACAAAGACTGGGATCCTGACGCTGCTGGACAAGTTAGGAAATGTGGACGATGGCCGTGGGAGGACACCCCGAGCTGGACCAGGGCACCACTCGGGCTTTGCTTGTCCTGGAGTTTACAGTGGCCTTTAGACAATGACCCTTGGTTTCCTTTACGTCCACTCTCTCGTCTCATCCCGACTCTCCCAAAGAACCCCAAGGTCAGGCACCCAGGTCGTCTTTTGGGGGGTCTTCAATTTGCTCCTCCTGGTTCCTTCCAGTGGCTCCCAGGCCTGCTGAGCAGTGGGCACCTACTGCCACCCCTGGGACAGACCTGTGCTTCCCTCTGCCCTCCCCTTCCTGGTTCCTGGGCAGCCAGAGCGGGCTCCCCATCGGAGGCCGGGGTGAGGCACGGAGCAGACATTTGAAACTGTTAAAACCTGAGCTGGGACCACGAGTCTCTCCCTCTCGGCGCAGTCCTGCCTGGGAGTGGTCTTGCTGCCCGTGGGTGAAGGCCAGCAAGGCGAGGCCCTGCCCCTCTGGGCCCTGGCTGGTGTCCTGCTGTGGCGGTCCGGAGGCTGGCTGCCCTGACTTCTGTCATTTGCATTTAAACTTTCCTTCTTTCTGCCACCTTCTTTGTCCCCAGTTTTCTGGAGACGGCAGCACTGTGCCATGTCCCCTCGGTTCCCTTTTCTCTTTCTGAAATTCCCAACAGCTGGAAGTTGGGTCCCAGGAACAGCCCGGGCTGTGTCCTCCTGTTCCCTCTCATGTCCTCTGTGTGCTCTTCGGCCTTCTCGGGAGCCTTCTTCACCTTCACCTCTCCCCTCCTCCGTCGCCTCTCGCAGTGCACCCTTGCTCCTTGGAAGATCCCCTTTTCTTTGTGACAACTTCTCCTTCTTGTTCCATGAATGTGGTCTTTGGTGTCGGTGAGGACATTAACGATGGCCTCTGCGGTTTTCTAGAGAGCATCTCCTTTCCCGGCGCCCTCTCGGCTTCTCTCCCCCTCTGCATGCTGGTTTCGGGTTCCCAGGACGAGGCAGAGACCTAGGGCTGTCCATGTGACCTGCGCTTGGGTCCTGTCTGGCAGGGCTCCTCCCCCCTCCCCGAGCTGCCCTTGGCTCAGGGGACCCCAGGGCTCGCGGCCTCCTGCCGTGGTGCTAGACGCCCGTCCTGAGGGGCCTCCTGCTGTGGCTCTGCAACCTGTGCTCCGGCATCTGCTTCACAGGACCCTGGGGGTCCCTCCGTGGGCCACATCTCTTCATCTACCCTGTTGACCCTTTGGCTTGTGCCTTTAATGGACGATTCACACGCTCCCTTTGAACACAAGTCTGGGGAAAGAAAACGCACGTGTTCTGTTCCTTCAGGCCACAGAAATCGGGTGACCCAGAATCCTGGTTCTTTCTGGTTTAAAATCGCAAGTCCAGCGTCCCCCCAAGTACTCACCAGTGTCGACTCTTGCCAGCTGTCCCGCCCTCCTGTCCTGCGCTCCGTGGGTCTGAACCTGCCCTGCTCACTCCATGCTCTAGCAAAGCCACCGAGAGCAGCCGTGCGGTCCAGGCTGCCCTCGGGGTCACTCCTGTCAGACGCAGGCCGGTGTCTGGAAAAGTCCTTGTATTCCTGGAAACCCTGAGCATAGGTGGCGTCCACGGCTGTCATTACTGAAATTGCTGGCTGCAGCGGGCGCGCAGGTCCCGGGGCTCCTGGGTGGGCAGCCCCCGCCCACGCAGCCCCTGTCATTATAAGACAGGTTTCAAATTGTTCCAGTCCCAACAGGACCTGTGGGGGCAGAGCACGGGCTGGTCATCAGGGCCGGGGACGGCGGCAGTCATGGAAGAGCCTGGGTACGCTGGGCCAAGGACCGGCAGAGGGTGCTGGGCCAAGGGCTGGCGGAGGGTGCTGTCCCTGTGTTGGGACGTGAAGCTGGGAGGGGGCTAGATGGGCCTTTCTGGGCACCCCCAGTCCCCGTGGGGATGGGCGTGTGGGAGAGGCCCTCCAGGGGACTGGCGCTGCCCACGTTCCACCATTAACAAGCATCCAGATGAAGTAGCCCTGGATGGAGACCAGCGAGCGTCAGGGATGAGCTGAGCTCCACTCGTGGAAGAGGAAATTCCTGTCTGCAAAGAGGGTGGGCGCCGCCCCGCTGTTGCTGGAGGCCGAGCTGGAGGTGGCAGTGGGTCAGGGGAGCCCGCCACCCCGTGTGGCTTGATTCTCACACCCTGGACGCTTCCCGGCTGGGCCACTGGACACCCAGCCTCAGTTTCCTTATGGGAAAAGTGGATGTAACTCTAGTGCCCACCGCACAGGGCTGCAGTGAAGCTGTAAGAGAAAAGGACCCCCGGTGCTGGGTGCGCTATGGCCTCAGGCGCCACGGCCTGGTTACCACTGCTCTTGGTGTGACTGCCACTTTTATCTGGCTATTCTCCAAGGGCCCAGCTGACTGGTGGCCGTGCAAAGCTCCCCACTCTGCTGCAGGTGGCCGTGGGGACCCAGCAGGCCCAGGAAGGGACAGATCTCTTGTTGAGGTTTAGCAGAGACCACCATCAAATGAAATTCAACTCATCATCCTGCCCGTCCACCAGACCCTGCTCCTGCCAGCCCTAGCTGTCCACACTGGGCTGAGGTGTTTCCTGTAGTCCTGGGCAAGGGCTGGGCACGGCCAGCCAGAAGCCTGTCCACCCACCTCCAGCAGGCAAGGCGATGCCCCAGCTTCCGGCTGGAGGTGCTGATGGGGGTCTAGCCCAGTGTGGGGTCTCGATTGTGGAGAGGCAGGCCCAGGGGTCAGCAAGATGTCCACATCAGGGGACATGGAGAAAGGTGGCCAGGATCATCCAGGGTCCCCATCTTCTCTGACCCAGAGTATTCTAAATGGGGGCGCTTGCCCTGGGCGGGAGGCACCCGGTGCAGTCTCTGGGCCCCGTACCCTTGTTCTTTCTGACCAGCACGCAGCACGCAGGGTCTCAGTCTCGAGGACTCAGCAGCCCCCGTCCCCCGGGGAGACTGACAATCACCAATCACAGGAATGGCCAGGAGGAGGCCAGCCACGAGCTAGGGACAGATGAACAATGGAGCACCTGCTGCAGTAGTGATAGGTGCCACCTCAGTGGGACCCGAGGACAGAGCAGATGGACCTCGGCCTCCCTGAGATGAGGCAGTCCCTCACTCCCCCCGTGCCCTGGCCTCCCACCCCCGTCCCTGGCAATTCTCCCACCTGTGCTTCCTGAAAGTCCAGGCTGGGCTGGGCTGGCTTGAGCCACAGAAGAGGGGCAGAGGGGAGCAGGTGAAGTGAGCGCTCCCTGCAGGGGCCATGGTCGAGGGTGCACAGGCAAAAGAAGGGCATTCAAACATGAGTCGATTTCCTTTTTGTCTCTGTCACAAGTATCTGGAAGAAATATTTTGAGATGTTGATGAATGTTTCTTCTACCTTTACTTCCTCCCTGGGATATGGATGTGATGTCTGGAGGCACAGCCACCTTGTTACAGCTGTGAGGTAAGAACCAAACAGTCAAAGAAAGACACAAATAAATATGGGGATTGTACAGAGAGAGAAAGGAGGAGAAAGGGAGGGGACACCAGTCACCCAAGTCACCACAGCTTTATTGGTATGTCCACTGCTCTGGGAAGCCCCCTGTCCGGAGCCCTCTGTCACCTGCATCCTGAACCAGGCAAGAAGTCTCTTCACCTCCTGGCTCAGGTAGGAAGCGTGGCCTGCCCTGAGGAAGGCCCACGTCCCATGTGTCCCACTGGGGACTCTCTGGCCTGTTTCTGCCTTGGCATGCAGAGGGAGTGGGCAGCAGAGGGGCTCCTGGACCTGGTGCTTGGTTCCTCCTCATGGGGCTGCCACTGGGGCCCGTCCCCAGCGGACTCGGCAGGAGCGTGGTTTCCCAGGGATGAGGAGTGAGCACCGAGTGGGGCCCGGCGCAGCCTTGTGACCCAGCCCAGGGCGTGCGCCTGCCTGTGGGTGGCGGGCTCCGTGCTGAGCTCACGGTCCTAGCGCGTGGCCTGGCAGAGTGTGCGTCTTTACTGAGGCACTGCTGTCCCCCAGAGCACCGTTCTGGGGTTTTAGGACCCTCTCGGAGCCAGCAGCCACTTGGGGAGCGTTTCACTGCCCAGAGAAACCCTGATTCCCACCGTGGCCCTTGTTGGGAAGGGGTGCTCGAGTCCTCTAAGTCACCTGTTGGGATCCCAACGCCCTGTGGTGGGGTTAGCACTGGGCCTTCTGGGAGGCCACTAGTCCAGGGTGGTGTCCTGCATGGAATTGGTGTCCTGTGGGAGCCCAGGGCTGTCTCTGTGAGGACAGGGAGGAGTCAGCCACCAGAGCCACCTGAGCCACTCGCTGCACCAGAGCTGGGACCCGCCTCTGGAAGCATAGGCTGGCTACAGCTCAGAAGCAGCCGGACCCGGCGTCCAGCGCAGCGGATTCCTCCCAGCCCTGGCCACGCCTCTGCTTTCTGTGCCTCTGGATTTTCCGATTCTGACGTTTTCCCCAGTGGCAGGGTGGGGGGAATCCTCGCGTGTGGTCTGGGTCCACTCCCTCCTCCATGTCCCACCCGTCTTGTCGCCCATCAGTGCTTTGCCGTCGAGGCTCAGAGATGCCCACAGGACGGACGGGCTGCGGGTCCCTCACCTTCCTCAGTCGACGGCACGGGCTGTCCTCCCTCTGGCTGACCCGTGCTGCCGTGTGTGTGGACAGCGCTCGTGTGGCCTGCGTTTCTTCTCCCCTGGGTTTGCGCCTCAGGTGGGTGGCCAGCGTGGTGACCGTGCTGGTCCCAGAGGTCTCCCGAGGCTGCTTCCCGGGTGGCTACTGCTTATTCTTCTTGCGGGCAGGTCAGAGTCTCCTGGCCCACGCTCTCTGCTTCCCGTCTTATCGCTGGAGCCCTGTGGGTGGGACCTGCCACGTCCCCGTGGCTTTGACTAGTGACGTGACGCCGGGCACCTTCCCTGCCTACAGACCTCCGCACGTCCTCGTCAGAGAGCCGTCTGTGCAGACCCTTGGCCCGGGTTTTGGTGGGGTTGTCATCTGTTGGCAAAGCCCTGGTGCAGGCCACGCTGAGCCGTCCCACGATGCTGGGGCCTGGCACCGCGCCCTCCTCTCACTTGCAGAGGAAGAGCTGAGGCCCAGAGCGTTTCACTGGGAGCAGCCACACGCTTTCCCAGCCCCAGGGCAAAGTGGGAAACCGAAGCCCCTGTTCACAGGTCACTAGGACTTTCAAGGCAGAACAGGACAGCGTTACGGGGAGCGTGGTGCCCGTGTGACTGCACAGCAGGGTGCCAGGAGCTGCCAGGGAGCCAGGCCTGCTGCAATGCCAGCAGCACCCTCCGGGGTGCCCCAGGGTGAGGCCGAGCTGCACCAGCCCTCGCCACTCAGCACGGAGCCCGCCACCGCCTGGCTCAGGGAGGCCTGTGCTCAGGCAGGTGTGTCCCTGGCCCTGGCCACAGGTCCCCATGTCAGAGCAGGGCTGGAGCTCATGCTGTCAGCAGGGGCTGGAGTCATCTGGGAGGCCTGTGGGTGGGGGTGAGGCCAGGGAGTGAGGAGGCCAGCCAGGGACAGGGGAGTAGCCAAGGGCCTGCTCAGAGGAGGACACGGCTGTGGGGACTCAGGGGACAGGCACTTCTGAGTGGGGGCAGGTGAGACACTGATTCCTCAACACTCCTTTCTTGCTGAGGCCACTCTCGGCCCGGAATTGCCTTTCTGGGGTGGGCCCGGCTGGCCACACGTGGTGCTGACCACCTCCCTGCTCCAGCAACCTCAGAAGGTAGATATGGTCCTTCCTATTTTATAGGTGGGCAAACTGAGGCCAGGAGGCTGACTAGCCGGGGCGGCTGCCCTGCGATCTGAGCCTGGGTCCTCTGGTCCGGGGCCTGGCTCCCCCTCTGTGGGCCGTGTCGCCTTGTGCCACTTGGCTTGTGGTGGAGCAGCTGTGACCCTGCTGTGACCCACTGACCCTGAGCCTGGCCAGCCCCCTGGGCTCAGAGGTGCAGGGAGCTCAGGGTCCCCAGGTTCTCAGCACCATCCCGGACCTGGGCCTGTCCCCACCATCCCTGCGTCCCCCGCTGGCCCTGAGGGACAGGGCTGGGGCTTTGTCACTGCTCTGTGTGCTTCCTCGGGCCCTTCCGCTCCGGCCGGGGCTGTGGCCACTTTGATGTGGTTTGGGCTCCTGGTCCTGCATCTGGCCTGCACATGGGGCGGCTCTCAGCTGTCCCCACCGTGTCCCTCCTGTGCTTCTCCACAGCTGTTCGAGGTCCTGTCATCCCCCAGAGTCCCTCTTCCCATCGGAGCTCTGCATGTGGGGGCTGGGGCGGGGCTCGGTGGCCGCTCCTGGGGACACAGGCACCTGGCTCCCAGCCCCCTCTCATGGCAGCAGGATAGCGCTGGCTCTCACTCGCTGCCGGGAAAGGCTGCCAGTTGGTGGGGCTGGCCCCACACCAGGCCCTGGGCTCAGTGCCCCCAGGAGCCCAGCCGAGCAGCGGGCCGCCCAGCACCCTGCCGAGTGCTCCAGACCCCGAGCTCAGACCAGCACCCGGCAGAGCGAGGGCCAGGCGGGGGCATCTGGGCCAGGCACAGGCCAGCTCTCGGCCACACCCTCTCCTGGGCCCATGGAGCCTGCGGTGAGGTCCCCTCGGGCTGTGCACCTGCCGTCAGCACCTGCGTCCAGGAAGCCCAGGTCTGGCCTTGCCCCAGCTTCCTTCTGCGTCCCCACCTGCAGGACTGCTGGGCAGTCTCAGAGTGCCCACCGCAGCACCCAGCACCCAGGAGCACCCAAAAGGCAGCATGGCACAAAAGTTTAGAAATAAGCGGTCATCTGTGCCGATTTGTGATCCGCCTTTTAAACTCAACTCGAGGAGCTGGCCACAGGAGGAGAGCTGCTCCGCCAAGAGCCCGCGAGCAGCGGAGCCGACGCAGACGGTAGTCGGGCTGGCAGTCGGGAGTCGAGCGGCCTCAAGACGTCACTCAACCTCTCTGAGCCTCACTTTTCCCTTTTATGAAATGGGAATGAAGTCAGCAGCTGAGCAGAGTGCTGTGGGGAGAGTGAGATCAGCCAGTCCTGGAGCGCTAGGTCCCGCGCTGGCTAGCAGCGGGCTGTCGAGATGAGTGGATCGTGTCTTTCCCGGTCATTCTCGCCATCAGGACGCCCTGATTTCGTTAGTCCGACTTCTCATTAACCTCAGTGGGATCCCGGGAGCTCTCAACTCTGGGGTGGAAGTTGAGAAGGAAGGGTTTTCACAAACCCCGAAAGTGCCCGAGGCCACCCCAGACTTAACACCTGCGTCTTCCCCTTGGCCAATGGTCCCAGCCCAGGCTCCTGAGCAGGGTCGTGAGGGAGCCCCTCAGGATGGCTGTGAGCCAGACATGGCGGTGAGTGGGAGCCGAGCCCACGGACCACTCTGCTCTTAAGGTCAGAGGGCTGAACGCGAACCAGATCCAACACTGCCCTGAGGTTCAGAAGCCAACCACCACCAACCCTCGGCTTCCTCGCCTGAAAAGTGGGAGGAAAATAGAGCGGTTTTCCTGAGAATCCAGAACGTGGTCCCAGCCTGGACACCGGTGGGGAAGCGGCTTGCACCACCCCTACAGTTGGCCAGCAGTCAGGTGCGGCTCAGGAGGGTCCAAAGTCTCCTGTGTGGCTCAGCTCCAGTCCCTGGAGTCCCCATATCACCCAAGTGCAGCACAGGCCCTGGCTATGGCACGGCAGTGGACACTTAAAGTGACCAATCCTTGTATCTGGCTGCGTGGGGCAGGTGGTACCGACTTCCTCCTCTGCTGGTGTTAAAAATCGCTTTGGGGGTTGGGGTCAGCACAAAAGGACCATCACGGATCTCAGCACCATGGACCAAAGCCTCAGAGGCCAGGGCTGCTGGAGCCTGTGGCCATTTGGCTATGTGCACTTTTATAGACTTGCTTTTAAGTATCATTTAGGGGCTGGGGTTGTGGCTCCGCGGTGGAGCGCTCACCTAGTACGTGCAAGGTGCTGGGTTCGATCCTCAGCACCACATAAAAATAAATAAATAGAATAAAGGTGTTGTGTCCAACTACAACTAAAAAGTATACATATATATATATATATATATATATATATATATATATATATTTTTTTTTTTTTTAAAAAAAGAATCATTTAGTGTGTTGCAAAGAGCAGACATTAGTTTGATAACAAAAAAAGAAAGCACCTGAGTTAAACAGATAGCGAGGTTGTGCCATGAGCTCCAGCTGCGATCCTCCAGGCCTCTCTCGTTGGCATGTGGCAGGCCAGGGGGACGGCACTGGGCGGGGCCCAAACCCTGTTCACTGCTGCTTCATCTTGGTGAATTTGCACTGTGACTAGGACCCCTCATCTGCAAAGTGGGCAGAAGTCTCTCCCGAGGAGCCAACATGACCCAGGAGCCCCGTTCCCAGACGCACACCCAGGAGGATTACAAGCAGGGGTTCTCCTGGAGGAGAGCGGCTCGGGAGGCTGAGGCAGGAGGATCCCACGTGTGAGGCTGGTCTGAGCAACTTAGCGAGACTCTGTCTCAGAATGTAAAAGAAAAAGGTCTGGGGTGCTGCTCAGTGCTAGAGCACCCCCGGGTTCAGTGCCAGAAAAAAAATGAGGTTTAACCAAAATCTGAATCTGAATGTCCACAGAGGCAATAGCCCAGAGGAGGAACCAGCCCGACCCGTCCACTGGTAGAAGAAAGGACAAAAGGCGTCCGTCCAGTCAATGGCTGTCACGCTGCCCACACGGCGGCGGGAGCTGCACCCTGCAGCGTGGCTGAGCCTTGAAAACAGCTGCCCAAGGAAGCCAGCGCAGAGGACCACGTGGTGCCGGCTCCCAGTGAGAGCCAGTGCCCAGAACAGGCAGATCCAGGAGTCAGAAGCTGAGGGGCTGCTGCATGGAGACGAGGGTTGTTTTCCGGGGATGAGAGTGTTCTGGAATGATGGTGGTGATGGCCCCTCGGCCACTGAACTCTCCTCCTAAAGGTAGTTGACGCGGAGGAGGTTTACCTTAATAAAAACAAGACCAGCACCACTGTCCTAGGGAGTCGCTGTCACGGAGCCCCTCTGTGCCTGTCCCTGGCGAAGCTGGCCTGGGAGCCCCGCTAGGAGCAGACAGGAGGTACCCAGATCGCCCTGCTCTGCCCAGTGCGCGGGAGGCTGGCTCAGACCCTCTCTGCCCATGGACCTGGGAAGCCAACAGCAGTCCCAGCTCTGACCCCCTCCAGCCCCGGTTTACGTGGAGGCCCAAAAGGAAATGAAGGCCACGCAGGGAAATGGCGAGAAAGCGAGCCGAGGGGCTGCAGAGCCATGGAGCCCCTTTCTTCACCAAGACCAGCCCAGGAAAAATAAAGCTGCTACATGTGACGGTCCTTTTCCCGTTTAATAACGAGCCCTCGTTAAAGTGCGACCTCCAGCAACAGATGGCCTTACCGCAGCCTGCGCACTGTCCGATAGCAGTCGGATTCCAGGGCCAGCTCCTGCCTCTGAAGCAGAGGCTGTGGAGCCCCAGGCAGAGGCGTAACCTCTCTGTACCCATTCCTCATCTCTACCTACCCAGCTGGGGAGTAGTGACAATCTGATACACGGTCCTCGGGCCCGTGTCTGGCACCACAGGATGGGTGTCAGGTCTTCCTCGAGACACTGTTGAGTGACAGCTCTTCATGAGAAAACAAGCCCTATTTTCCAGCTACCAAATATGGACTTGTGGGCAGACTTCAGGAGCGCAGCAGGGAGGCAGGTCCCCAGTCCTGCAGGTGGCTGGACTTCGGGAGGGAGGCGGGTCAGGTGATGACAGGCCAGGTCTCTATGGGCACGTGGGGAGCCAAACCTTCCCTCCTGGGGCCATCTCTGGCCTCCACCTGCCATGTGTCCTCCCACCCGCCATGGTCACAAAAGTGTCTCCAGGCATGGCCAACTGTCCCTGGAGCTGGTAGGACCTTAGCTGAGCGGCAGCTCTGCAGAGGAGAGAACAGAGGGCCATTGCTGCGTCGTGTCAGGCTCTCTCCGCGGCTGGGGAGTCTCCAGGGAGCTGCACTGGGGTGCGTCTGAGGACATCTCACTGCAGAGAGGCACATGCTTCCCGGTTTGGGGGTCACAGGGGACCCAGCGTCTTTGCCTTGGCTCGGCAGCAGTCTGCGGTGACGTCAGGCCGTGGCATCTGCGGCTGCTCCCTCCATTGGTCATCCGGCCAGTGTCCCTGGTCTCCAGCCAGTCAGCTGCGCCCTCTCTGTCCTCACCCACACCCTGGCCGTGTGTCACTTGGCATCCAGTTGAGATCCACCTTCTCTGTGACGTAAGCAATCCCCTCTGTCGCAGGATTGTTATATTTTTTTCTAACACATTAAAACCTAAATACATAAGATAAGGAGGACGTTGTCGTCCTCCCTGAAGCCACCTCACGGGCCACTGGGAGAGTTCAGAACGGCCTCCGTGGACTGAGGGGAACTCACAGGTGGGAATCCCTGTGACACGGGGTTTCATGGTCAAGTTGTGACTGGGGTGTGTCGGAGCCAGGCTCAGCCACAGGCCCCACGGGCTTCTGAACCAAGCCTCGGGCTGAGGCGTCTGTCCTGCCCCGCCCTCCTTCACCCCCTGCCGTGCCACGTGGACGTGATGGAAGGGCTCCTGCCCTTGATGGACGCTGTGTGGGACAGCCCCAGGCCCATCGTGTGGGAAGTTGGGCCGGCCCTGAGGCCCCCGGCACCCCCTGCAGAAGCCTGTCCTGTGTTTGGGTGGCAGGGCGGGTTCACGGCCCAGCAGTCCTGGCCCCTCCAAGTCCCGTGAGCAGGCAATGCCATCGTCAGCAGAGCCCCCAGCCCACAGCTCTTCTGGGAGGCCAGGCCCCAGGAGGGTGGACCCTCAGCTGACTGGCATGGGCAGGACAGGTGACCTGTCCTGGGCCCGTCAGGGGCTCTGCTGGGATTCCAACCTGGAGGAACCAGAGCCTCAGGTAGAGGTGCCATCACAGGATGTTTTAAAAAATCAAAACCAATGCAAAGAAATTGAACCATGAGCAAAACACCAAGATTTTAAGAAATAGAGCCATTTGCAGCCCAGATCACCATGCTGCTCACTGCCAGCTCAGGGGACAGCCAGCTCAGGGGATGGCCAGCACAGGGCACAGCCAGCACAGGGCACAGCCAGCTGAGGTCACAGGTCACTCAGGGCACAGCCAGCTCAGGTCACAGCCAGCACAGGGCACAGCCAGCTCAGGGCACAAGCCAGGGCACAGCTTTGGTCACAGCTCAGGGCAAAATTCAGGGCACAGCTTTGGTCACAGCTGAGGTCATAGCTCAGGGCACAGCTCAGAGCATAGCTGGGGTCACAGCTGAGGTCACAGTTGAGGTCACACCTCAGGGCACAGCTCAGGGCACAGTTGTGGTCACAGCTGAGGTCACAGCTCAGAGGAAAGTTAGGTCATAGCTGAGGTCATAGTTCAGGGCACAGCTGAGGTCACAGCTGAGGTCACAGCTGAGGTCACAGCTGAGGTCACAGCTGAGGTCACAGCTCAGGGCAGAGCTTAGGGCACAGCTGAGTCACAGCTGAGGTCACAGCTGAGGTCACAGCTCAGGGCACAGCCCAGGGCACAGTTGAGGTCACAGATGAGGTCATAGCTCAGGGCACAGCTAAGGGCACAGGTGAGGTCACAGTCCAGGGCACAACTGATGTCACAGCTGAGGTCACAGCCTAAGTCACAGCTCAGGGCAGAGCTCAGGGCACAGGCCGTAGGGCAGCTCCATGTCCCTTGGGAGCCTGAACCCCAGACTTCAGTGCACACATCAGGTCTAATCTGACTCCCGCATCTCTGCAGTCCTCCCTTCTTAAATCTGAGGCTCCAGGCGAACACCTTGGTGGCCTCGCTGCCCAGCCCTGGCTCAGTGCGCCGGCCCTCGCTGGCCCCTCCTGCACTCGGCCGGCCTCCTGCTCCCGCAGTCTGTCCTCTTCTCCTGGCTCCAGGGCCCGGTGCCCAGCCTGCTCTCCCTAGAGGAGCCCGCAGGACTGTGGACGCACACCAGAGCCTGCTCCTCTCTTGCCCAGGACCTTCCAGTGGAGGCCGGCGCACAAGGACCAGCTGGGCTCTGCCCCCAAGCCTCACAGCTGCTCCTGGTCCTCCACCCTCCCCTCCCCCAGTTCCAGCACACGGAGGGCCTTGCGGTGGGGGACTCCCCAGCCACCGCTGCCCCAGGCCTCAGCACAGCTGCAGTCCCTGCTGGAACATTCCGCCCCTAGTGTCCACCTGGCTCGGCCTCCCACGCCCCCCAGGCTCAGCTCCCGTGTCTGCCCTGCCCCCTCCATGCTGGATCCCTGCACCTCTGGGCCCTTGGGTACTTCCCACCCTGTCACCCCACATGGTGGCATCATGACCTGGCGTTTCTTATTTTTTATTCTGTTTCTTATTGGTTCAAGGTTTTTGTTCAGAACGTATGGTCCCCAAATGTAGGAACCCAGTCCGTATGGTCCCCTGTGGATCCCTGAGCCCAGCCAGGGCTGTGAGTGATTTTAGAATGAACCAACAAGTAAATGAAGTCGTTTTCAGATGAGGACAGGGTCCCCAACTCTGCCCAAAGCTCCAAAGGCCTTCGCTCAGCGCTCCAGCCCGGGACCCCTTTTCTTGTCAATCCCTGGGGCATTCTGCTGGGGGATTTCTGACCCCACATCTCTCCAGCTCCCCACGCACTCAGTCTGGCTCCGATTACCGGCTTCTGCCACCCACCCAGACCAGCAAACGTGGACCAGCTGTGTGCAGGGACTCGCCTCCGCCTCCGCCCGATGGTGTGGGGATGTCTTGAGTTAGCGTGAATAGGCTCTTAACATTTATTTTTTCCCCTTTGTGCAAAATACCTATCATTAATTCTGACTTGCGAGATCAAACAGTTAACAACGTGTTGATCCTGGCTTCCCCTCCAGTGATGTATTGTATCATTCCGCAGAGTTACGGGGGCCCATACTCTCTTTGACAAATGCATCCGAGTCCGTGAGAGAGGGGCCACCAGCATCCCGGGGAAGGAAGCAATTAACAGCTCCGCTCTGAGGCCTCCCAGCGCCACTGCGTCATTCCTCCATATTTTATTGAACACGGCCTTTTTCTTTGGCTCTCTGGCTTTTATTTTATTTTTTAATTTAAACCAGTGGAAGTGAGCGTCTCAAATTCGTTACTTTGAGCAGCATCAGAGGTGGACGGGAGAGAAAAGGCTGCTGCAGGCAGCGCCGCGTCCTTCACCCTCTGCGCAGGCACTGCCAGGTGGGCATTCTGTTTGTGGACTTTCTTTCTAGTGGGCCTTCTCCGTCTTCCCAGGGAAGACCCCGTGGCTTTTCAGCACTTTGTACCCAAATACCAACAGTTTCAAAAGCACAGGGTCCAGGTGAATGTAGCAACCAGTCACGTTGGCTACGGATAAGACCCTGGGGAGGGGTGGGGACAGTGGCAGACCCAGGTCCAGTCAGAAGGGACTGCCACCACTCAGACTGTGGGAATGAATCAAGAGAACCTGAAAATTTAGGTTTTTTTTTTCCTTTTTTTTGGGAAAAACTTAAAAACCCTCTACAGGCCAAACAAAAGCAGAGCCCAAGGCCACCAGGTCACGAGGCCTGCTCTCTGGCCGCACTTCTAAAACTGCAGTGTGTTTGGCTGCAGGGCTCACGTCAGTGGGTGACAGCTGGAAAGCCCTGGAAGAAATGAGGTTCATCCTCTGGAGAGAGTCGTTTTATTAGGTTTTCTGGGGGGAGTTTGCGGAATTTCAATGATGGACAATTAAACGCGTCTCTTTGGTAGTAAAATGAATTGAGATGTAGCACAGACTGCAGAGAGAAGAACAAACCCACGGAGAACACGGAAGCTCTCGGAAGGTCGGTCGAGGTGGGCTCGGGAAGCCCCAGGCCTGGCCCGCTCTCTCCTGTTCTTGCTTTCCCTGAAGCCTGTTGGTGGGACAGTCGGGAAGGCAGGGAGACTGGCTGTCCTCCTCCTTGCATCCTGGGCGGGTCCTGACGCCTGTGGAGTCCCAGCCAGGAATTCTCAGTGCATTTCAGTAATGGTTGTTGTCATTGCTCAGAATCCAGGAAGGGAGGCTCAGCGGGGCATCCTAATGCCAAAGGCTCAAGGATCTTCTCATCTTGTCACCCTCCACCCCCAGCTCCAAAGCTCACTCACTGTCCTAGGTGGGAGGGTGACTTATGCCAGTCCCTGTGCAGGGCCCCTGGCCTGGGGCTGTCTGGGGACCCTCTGGCTCCCTCCTTCCACAGAGCCAGCTCTCCTCCCACCTGCCGTCGGGCCTCCCCAGCCTCCACCCTCATCCAGTCACCACCTGGAACAGACGTAGTTGGGTCCCCTGGCTGTCCCCTTACTACACAGAGCAGAGGCTGGAGGAGGAGGCATTGCAAGCTGACTTTGGACTTCACATCCTGCCTCCGTGAGAAGTTGGTGCGTTTAAAACCACCTCGAAGAGACAGCGAGATCTGCAGCCACGGTTTCCTTGGCGGACTTGCTCTGCAGCCGCCCTGAGCCTGCGGGGCCGTGGCCACAGATTCCAACAACCGCAGACTGGAAACATTTGAAAAAGTTGAGTTTGCACAGACTTCTCTTGTCATCAGTGTCTCCCAGCCACACACACAGCATTAACATTGCATCAGGGGTCACAAGTCACCTCGAGGAGATCTGAAGTATGCGGGAGAGGATGTGCGTCGGTTCCATACACATGCTAGGCCACGGTAACAAGAGACCTGGGTGACCTCAGAGCCTGGGGCCCCCCAAGGAGACCAAGGGGAGACTGTGTTCTTGAGCATCTTTCCCTACTTCCGGGTCTTGCAGGGTTTGCTTCCTCTGGGATGCAGGACCATAGATGATGCTGGGTATGTGCCGACACACAGTAGGAGCGCATTGCAGGTGACGGAAATGGAAGCATGTGAACTGGCTTCCTGCAGCTGCTTCAGCAGATCCATTTCTGGCAGAGCTTCGAGGAGACTGGGGGTCTGACAGGTGATTTATGGAGCCGTGAATCAAACACTAAAACAATTTTCCTTTTTTTTTTTTTTTTTTTTTTTAGGTGGGAGTGGAGAAGCGGGATGTCTTGGGACAAATAAAATCTCTGAGCTGGTGTTTCCACCCCGGGACCTGGTGCTGCCCAGAAGGTGGCCAGTGCTGTTCCAGGACCCCGCCAGTCAACTCGAGTATGATAGTTTTAATATTCCCCCAATCTTGCAAAATGTGCGTCCAATTAACCACTGCTGAAGGGCCTTATTTATAAAATAATACTTCTGTGGTCAGGTTGCACTTTTTCCATTCATTTCCAGTGCATGGAGCTCAAGTTGCAGATTCGGCCTGTGATTAATAGAGACCAACGTGGGATTTCTGCTGGCATTGCAGCCAGGCAGAGTCCGGCCGGAGCAGATTTCCAAGGGGAACACGAAGCCAGAGACTTCTCTTTTCCTGTGGCCTCTCGCGAAGAGCAGGGGGTGGGGAGGGTGGCAAGAAGTACCTGGGCGGGGGAGGAGGTCGTGCAGGCAGTGAGAGACGAGGCCTTGAACTTGGACAGGGAGGAGCGTGAGGGTCGCGTGGTCCAGGCCACCCCCCACACTGGTTGCCTAATGGAGGTGTGAAGGCTTCCTGGTGCACCAGGGTCTGCGTCCCTACCTGCGCTGGGGGGAGTGGCGGAGAGCCATATGGCCAGCGTGGCGTGGGGCTGATGGGAACTCAGCACAGGGTGCAGCCACGGACGAGCTGCCCAGAAGCCTGAGCTGTAGTGGCCAGCCTGCCTGTTGCCTCTCCCTCGTCCTGACAGCCGTGGACACTATGCAGACCAGGGGCACAGCTGTGCCAATAAAACTTTATTTGATAAGCAGGCAGTGGACTGGATTTGACCCTTGGATTCCAGTTTGCTGACCCTAATTTAGTCCAGTGGGAACCGAGACACACACAAAGCTGACTGCTTTGCCCAGGGACTAAGTCAGTTCCCTGCATCCACAGTGAGCACCGGCGTCGGCCCACGGTCCGCGGCGGACAAATTGCTTTCTACTCCAAGTGCCTGTGTCGGGGGCAGAGGCCTCTTTGCCTGGAGTGTCGCTCCAGGTTGGTGGACCAAGGGGCATGGCTGGTGGGCATCCGTGGGTGCAGGAGAGTGTGCACAGGGTCCCTCTGTGCTTTGCTCCTGCTTGAGTGACACAGGGCGGCAAGGGGTGGGGCGGCTTGGTGCAGGTGGCCAGAGGGGTCCTCTGCCTGGGGAAGGGGCTGGGAGGTCAGAGGGAGACGCTCGGAACCCGACACTGGAGCAGATTCCCCCCACGCAAGGCCTTGCTTCAGCTTTATGCTCCGGTGGGAGTGAAAGGGACCCCGTAAAACTAACAGTTTATCTTCAGGACGTGGATACGCTTGACTTGAGGGGTGATCAAAGGAGAGCGAGGGGAATGTGAACCCCTGTGGACTCACAGGTCAGCCCAGGGCCTGCTCTTGTCCATGTGGTGGGAAGTCCTGGGACTCGGGAGTGGGTGGACAGCATCCTGGGAAACAACCTGGTCCTGCTCCTCCCGCTGCCGCCTGCCCGGTGCACACCGGCCTCCCCTTCCCTGCCCGCCTGGGGGCATCTGCTCCCTCGCAGCTCTGAGGAAGGGGCGCTGAGTCCCGGGAGTCTGCACACATCCTCATTTCTGGGAGACCCACGGGCTTCGGGGTCACCTCACAGCAGCCCACCACCCCTTCCTACCCTTGGTCCTGGACTTCAAGGATGCCAAGTTCACTGGGCACTGGGCGTCCAAGTCCAGGGGAGATGTTGTCGGACATTTAGTCATCCTGCCCACGGGGAACTCATTACCTGGCCGGCCCTGTGGCACACATGGAGCAGAGAACTCACCTCCTGGGAGGTGAGACAGGAGGCACAGGCCCCTGTGCCAGGGGGAAGGGTCTGCAGGAAAGGAAGCGAGGTGGTCACCAGTAGCCAGGAGGGGCAGCTCTTGTTTCAGAAGGTGACCAGGCAAGGAGCCTGCCCAGCAGCAGTGTAGGGCAGGGCCACATATGTGATGCCCTAGAGGGGCCTCCTGAGCCTGGTCCATCTGGGACCCCAGAAGACCAGCGCAACCGCGGGACTGTGAGCGAGAGCAGGAAGCGAAGCCAGGTGTGCGGCGGCCGGGGCAGGGGAGCAGGCCTGACCTTGGAAACGGCAGCCGGCGCCTGGATGGAGAGGGCTGTGCGGCACTGGCCTTGAAGTGCAGCTGCCCATGTCCTCTCTGCAGCGCAGCGGCCTCTGTGCGCACACTTCCAAATCCCAGAGCGTCCGATCCCTGGATCGGAACCACCACGCGTTGCAAATACCTGGGGACAAATGCATCTAAACTGAACATGCGGATTTTGGGGCCATTTTCCCTAAACAATATAGCATGATGACAATGTGGATAGCATTTACCTTTTACCAGGGGTCAGTCATGCAGCCGAGATTTAATGAGCACCCGGGAGGCTGTGCAAACGCGACGCCGGAGTGAGCATCTGTTGGTTTGGGGGCCCTCGTGGGCTCTGCAGCCAATCCCCCTAGACATGGGGGAACAGCAGCATTTAGTGAGCAGGTACTGTGTGCTGGACCCCATGTAATGCCTGAGAGCCAGGGTCTCCAAGTCCCTGGGGGCTCCTGCAGAGATGTCCCACCTTGGGCAAAATCCAGGACTCTCTTCCCCATAAGCCTGGCTTTGGACACACAGCCACTGTCCTGGGCTGGACATGGCTGGGAATCTGGCACTGGGCAGATGGGGGAGGCCTGTCCTGTGCCTCAGTGACAACCAGGGGCCTTGGGTTACACGGGGACACAGGCAGAGCCTTTAGGAAGAGCCCATTGGATCGAAGTGCTGGGGCACCTGGAGTTCCTGCCGAGGGACGTGGTGTATTTGCTCTTCAGCCACGAGACTCCGTGGGAAGACCCACCACCCAGAAACGGGCACTGCAGGGTGTTTGGCGCATTCTCAGGGCTGCACCACCACCACCTCAAGATCCAAGATCTTGTCACCCCAAAAGGAAGCCTGTGCCCACGGGGCAGCCTCCAATCCCCTTCCCTCGCCCCAGCCCCTGGTAGCCACAACCTAAGCGTCTTTAGGGAAGGATGTGAAGTCTTTTCCTTGGGTATTGGACTCACAGCATGTGGCCTTTGAAAGGAGCAGTAAAAATCCAGCTTCAGAATCATCACCTGGGGTGCCTCCCCAAGCCCCTGAGCTTGAGGTTCACAGGAATCCACCTGTAGCCCTGAGGGTGAGCCCACGCCCGGAGCCCCTGGGACAATGCCTGTACCCCATCACCCATTTAGCATTTAGACCTATATGAGAGTGAGCCTGCAATAATTGTGTAATGTATTCACAGTAATTGTTTACCCCCTTCCCAATTTATAGATGAAGATACAGTGGGTCAGAGAAGGCCAGTGAATTGCTCACCGTTAATGAGTGGAATCTGGAACTAGAGCCAGATCTTCTTGATCCTCGAAGATCTAAAGAATCAGGGGAGGGGCAATAACAGCACAGGGCAAGGAGGAGTGACCGCAGGACAAGGTAGACCCTCCTCTGGGACTCCCAGGAGACGCTTGCAGTTAGGTGATGTGGTGTGCCTGGCTTGCAGGATGTGGAGCTCTGCAGACAATCCCCATAGACATGGGGCAACAGCAGCATTTAGTGAGCCTGGACCCGGGGTTCTCCTGTAGCTCTGTGTCCTCCCCTTCCCCTCTGCACATTGGCTGCCCTGGGCACAGAGCCCCAGGGTCACAACATGGACAATGGGCTCCCTTCCTAAGATGGTGAGCTGAGCCGGAAGTCAACGTTGCTGGGCCCCAGCACCCTGCAGCCTCGTCCCCTCGGGATCTGGAGGTCAGAGTCTGGAGTCAAGGGTGGGCAGGGCCCTTCTCCCTCTAGAGGGGCAGGGGAGCCATGGCCTCGCCTCCTCCAGCCTCTGGAGCCTCCACAGGCCACGGCTTCTCCCCGCAGTCTGCAGAGCAGCAGCAGGTCACCTTCAACCCCTGTCCTCCGCCCTGTGCCCCTGTTATCAGGGCCCTCATGGGAGATGCAGGTGACCCTAGGTGATCTCTCCATGTGAAAGTCCCTCTGCCATGTACAGTGTGGCACTCCCATGCCGCAGTCTGGCTGGGCACAATCAGGAGCCACTTGTCAAAAGAAACTAACTTTATTTTTAGAACCACACACGCCAAACAAAACAGCCTCTCAGGAAAAACCCTCAGAGCCTCAACTGCCACCACCGGCTTTCCACAAGCCTCTCTCTCCCACACAAGCTTCTCTCCACCTCCCACAATCCTCCTGCTCTTGAGGCCGATTGGCTGGGTCACGTGGGCGGAGCCAAAAAAGTCCCCCAATGAGCAGCTCCGTGGTCTGAAAGGGCAGGGAAACAGCCCAATGAGCATCACCGCAGAGGAGCCAATCAGCTAGATGTTGCTGGGGCCGCTGTGAGCCAATCGTCAGCCGGCAGCTGGAAGTTTGCTGGCAGCTGGAAGTTTGCTGGGGCCCCTTCGGCTGTGGCTCTCAACACTCCCAGGCTGTGGAAGTGAGGCTGTGGTCACCTCTGAGGGCTCTTCTCCTTCCTGCCACCGTACTAGCCACTGCGCTGGGTGGGTCACTTGTCTCAGGGGCACACGGTTCCCCCCCACCCCCACTGTTGTCTGCGGCACATGTTGACCACCAAGTCCAAACATCTCCAGCCGGTGGTTGTGCCTCGGTCAGGCCGGACGGATTCAAGGAAAAGGGAAATGGGTTTCCTAGAGAGACAGGGAGGGCTTCTCCTTTGGGGGCGTGTGAGTGACCCGAGGAATTTCTCTGGAGAAAACCCCAGCTGCCAACCTCCGCTGCTGGTGGGCAAGGGAAGTCAGAACTAGACCCGGGAGAACCGATGGCCGAGTCCTACGCAGCTGCTGGGCGGCCGAGGGCAGTCGGCTTCCCTCAGAGAGCCTCCCCTACTTCCTCTCAAAACGAAGGGCTTCGCCAAGTTCAAGGTCAGAACATAGGGCCCGCGTTCTGCCTGAGACTCGCCCCGTTCTGCGCTGGGCCGGCAGCAGACATGACCGATCCATCACGTGACATTCCATCCTCGCAGTCCAGTGCCGGCCTCGCTCACTGGCACCGGGCAGTGACCAGGAGTCCCCCAGCTCTGGTGCGGTTCTCCCCAGATCCGGCCGCCCTCCCAGCTGTGCCGGAGGCCTGGCTGACCTCTCAGCTCTGTGGAACTTTTTGCATTTGATGAAACCGCACTTTGGCGACTAGCCCGTCCCTGCAGGGGGGAGGCTGAGCGGGCCGTGGAGTTTCGGCATTTCTCTGACAGTTGGGGGCACGCAGCCCCCAGCCCTGCCCAAAGACTGCCCTGGGCCGCTTCTCCTGGGAGCCAGACCCTCCTACTCCAAGCCCAGCTTCTAAATTACACGTTTCAAATTCCTGTCCCCCTGGTTTGGGATGCCACGGTTTGGAATGGGAGAGGGCTATTAACTTTTACAACCACGGAACACAAGTAACCTTTCTCTTGGAGACTTTTCTCGTTCCCAAGGCCATTTAGCCGAGATCTGAGAGTTCAAAGATACAGCAGGGTGCTGTCGAGGGTGGAGAGCTCTGGGGCTCCCTTTGCACTCTGGTGACCTCAGCCGCCACCTCCCTGCCCCTCTCCCCTCGCTGCTCCCGTGGGATCATCCCGGTTACGCTGGCTTCTGGAACATGCCGTGGGCTTCCTCTTCTCCAGTGAGACCCCTGATCTGTGTGAAGCAGGCCTCTCTCCCCTTTGGTTTTGGGGGGCCGGTGGTTCAAACACTTTTGCACGTGGATCTCCTCATGGGCTGCACTCAATCGTGTTTTACAAACTGCTCATGGTAGAATATCCAATTTGCTTGAATGTTAGACTTTTTAAAAAATAGGATTTGCCAACGCCAGTCACTTACATAACTGGCATTTATGAAATCTAATTAGGAGGAATTATCTGATGTGGCCATTATAGGCACAGGCCCCGGGGCAGGCTGACCACCCAGTGACCTTGGTGAGGTATCTAATCTTCCCGAGCCTCAAATTCATCTAAAAATGAGGTCCATGCTACCTTTTGTGGCAAAATCTCCTCAGTGCCTCTCACTGTGTCTTTTTCTTCCTTCATGAGCAAGAAAATTTCTGAATCTTTTTTGAGCATGCAACCAACTGGAATAAAATCTGTGCCTGGCAGCTTTTCCTGCACCTCGGTCACCTGAGTTCTAATTAAAGGTGCCTGAATTGATGTGCTTTTGCGATTTCTAGAAAGTGCCCTCAAAGCAGAAAGGGGAGGTATACTTTTTTGTTGCTGCCTCTTTTTTTGCTGACTGGAATTGCTTTGTAATGGCTGGATCTCCAGCAGACATCTTGGACCCTGGAGGGTGACCATTAGGGTAGAGTCTTGTGTTATTCCCTCTGAAGTTTAAACTTTTCTTTAAACACTGACACTGGGTTTTCTGCAGCATGTATTGCCTCACTGCTCTGCTTACCTGAGAAGATCAAATGGGTTAATGGACGGTTCGCAGCTTAACATGCCTAGCATGTGTTCTGAAACTAGCTCTCTCCGTGGAGTAGTTATGACCTTCATTATTCTTTTAAGCAAAAGTGTCACATTTGAGTTGTTGCATTTCCCACAAGAGACTCGAGGTGACCTGTGTGTAGGGTGGGAGCTGTGATGCTCCAAGGCCTGCTGTGGCCACAGGCCCCCTGGGACCTGGGTCCTACATTCTCTGTGCCATGACCCTGTTAAGGTTGTCAATAAAACCCACGACACCCAGTTAGGCCTGAACTTGCCTTCCACAGTAGATCATGTGTATATACAGAAACCCAAACATCGCATGGGGAATATTTACACCAGGAATTTATTTGCCATTGATCTGCAATTCACATTTTACGGCACACCCTGTGGTTTTATTTGCTAAGCCTGACGGTCCTTGGCCCGGGCCTCTCTCTCTGGCCCGGGGAGTGACCAGCTGGGTTCCTGACCGTCCTGGAAAGTGGACTTGGAGAAGCTGGTGGGAAGGTCCCTGGGTAGTGTCCTGGGGATGTGTAGGGAGGAGACCTTGAGCTGAGACTAGTCCCCACCAAGTCTGCAGCCACCCATGGGAACTCTGGAGGCCGGATGGCCCCTCAGAGTGAACAGGATCAGGGTGACAGGTCTGGGCTTCCTGCTTCATTAATGACCACTCACTGATGTGAGCCACACCGGGCAGGGCAGACCTCGATGGGAGCACTGCCAGAGGCAAGGCTCTCCTAGACAGGTGAAGCTAGGAACTGCCTGTCACTGATGTCCCCAGCAGTTGGGGACTGACCTCAGACCAAGGGGGATCCGGCAGCACATCCTGGTGTCCAAAGCAGGACCAGACAATTCCTCAGAATAATTAGCTCAGTCAATGTGGGGTCACTCAGTGGACCTGCACCAAGGCCAACCTCAACCACAGGAACCAACCAGCACCACCCCCGATGAACCAAGAAGCACTTTGCAACCCCGGCCAGAGACAGCGCCACCCTCCACCAGCAATAAGAGCATCCCACCAACCACCCCTGACCTCTCCTCCTCCACCAATGACATCCCACCAAGCAACCACCCTCGACCTCACCTCCACCACCACTGACACCCACCAACACCTTGACCTCACCTCCACTACCATTGATACCACCAACACCCTCGACCTCACCTCCACCACAATGACACCCACCAACACCTCGACCTCACCTCCACCACCACTGACACCCACCAACACCCTCGACCTCACCTCCACTACCATTGATACCACCAACACCCTCGACCTCACCTCCACCACAATGACACCCACCAACACCTCGACCTCACCTCCACCACCACTGACACCCACCAACACCCTCGACCTCACCTCCACTACCATTGATACACTAACCAACCTCACCTCTACCACCACTGATACCACCAACACCCTCGACCTCACCTCCACCACCAATGACACTATCAACACCCTTTACCTCACCTCCACCACCACTGACACCACCAACACCCTCGACCTCACCTCCACTACCATTGATACACTAACCAATACTCACGACCTCACCTCTACCACCACTGATACCACCAACACCCTCGACCTCACCTCCACCACCAATGACACTATCAACACCCTTGACCTCACCTCCACCACCACTGACACCCACCAACACCCTTTACCTCACCTCCACCACCACTGACACCACCAACACCCTTGACCTCACCTCCCACACCACTGACACCATCAACACCCTTGACCTCACCTCCACCACCACAGACGCCCACCAATACCTCGACCTCACCTCCACCACCACTAACACCACCACCAACACCCTCAACCTCACCTCCACCACAATGACATCCACCAACACCCTCGACCTCACCTCCACCACAATGACACATATCAACACCTCGACCTCACCTCCACTAGCATTGATACCACCAACCAGTACTCACGACCTCACCTCTACCACCACTGACACCCACCAACACCCTCGACCCCACCTCTACCACCACTGACACCCACCAACACCTCAACCTCAGCTCCACCACCACTGACACCCACCAACACCCTCGACCCCACCTCTACCACCACTGACACCCACCAACACCCTCGACCCCACCTCTACCACCACTGACACCCACCAACACCTCAACCTCAGCTCCACCACCACTGACACCCACCAACACCCTCGACCCCACCTCTACCACCACTGACACCCACGCACACCCTCGACCTCACCTCCGACATCACTGACAACCACCAATACCTCGACATCATCTCCACCACCACTGACACCACCAACACCCTCGAACCTCACCTCCACCACCACTGACACCACCAACACCCTTGACCTCACCTCCACCACAATGACATCCAACAACACCTCGACTCACCTCCACCACAATGACACCCACCAACACTTCGACCTCACCTCCAATACCATTGATACCACCAACCAATACTCACGACCTCACATCTAATACCACTGACACCCACCAACACCCTCGACCTCACCTCCACCACCAATGACATCCAACAACACACTTGACGTCACCTCCACCACTACTGACACCACCAACACCCTCGACCTCACCTCCACCACCACTGACACCCACCAACACCCTCGACCTCAGCTCCACATCCACTGACACCCACCAATACCCTTGACTCACCTCCACCACCAGTGACACCACCAACACCTTTGACCTCACTCCCCCACCACTGACACCATCAACACACTTGACCTCACCTCCACAACCACTGACACCCACCAATACCTCGACCTCACCTCCACCACCACTGACACCCATCAATACCCTCAACCTCACCTCCACCACAATGACATCCACCAACATCCTCAACTCACCTCCACCACCACTGACACCCACCAACACCTCGACCTCACCTCCACCACCACTGACACCAACACCATCGACCTCACCTCCACCAGCATAGACCCCATCAACACCCTCGACCTCACCTCCACCACCACTGAAACCCACCAACACCTTGACCTCACCTCCACTACCATTGATACACTAACCAATACTCACGACCTCACCTCTACCACCACTGACACCTCCAACACCCTCGACCTCACCTCCACCACCACTGACACTATCAACACCCTCGACCTCACCTCCACCACCACTCACACCCATCAACACCCTCGAACCTCACCTCCACCACCACTGACACCACCAACACCCTTGACCTCACCTCCTCCTCCACTGACACCCACCAACACCCTTGACTCACCTCCACCACCAGTGACACCACCAACACCTTTGACCTCACTCCCCCACCACTGACACCATCAACACACTTGACCTCACCTCCACAACCACTGACACCCACCAATACCTCGAACTCACCTCCACCACCACTGACACTCATCAATACCCTCAACCTCACCTCCACCACAATGACATCCACCAACATCCTCAACTCACCTCCACCACCACTGACACCCACCAATACCTCGACCTCACCTCCACCACCACTGACACCCACCAACACCTCGACCTCACCTCCACCACCACTGACACTCACCAACACCATCGACCTCACTTCCACCAACACTGACACCCACCAACACCCTCAACCTCACCTCCACCACCACTGACACCAACAACACCCTTGACTTCACCTCCCCCACCACTGACACCATCAACACCCTTGACCTCACCTCCTCCAGCAATGACATCCACCAACACCCTCGACGTCATCTCCACCACCACTGACACCACCAATACCTCGACCTCACCTCCACTACCATTGATACCACCAACACCGTCTACACCTTCCCTACCACCCAAAAGAACAACCTAACGCCATCACCCAGCTGAACATGACCCGTATGGACACCGCCTGACAATCACAGAGACAGAGGACAGCATAGCCAAGAGTGGGCAGCGGAGACTAAGGGCTCTCTGCTAAGCCCACCTCTCCTTCTGAGGCCCAGCTGAGTCCTCCCCGGAGGAGGAGACGGGTGGCAGAGAAGTGGCTCGTCCCTGCTGCACTGTGCCTGGCCTCAGGGGCGGCCTTCAGCTTGAAGGGCAAGGGGCAGGGTGCTGTAGTGCCTGGACTCAGGGCACCTGGAGCGCTGGGCCACCCGGCTCCGCACCAGTGCGTGAAGGGGCCCAGAAGTGGCCAATGACCTCCTCATCCAGGGTCCAGGAGCGCAGAGCAGCCTGGCTCCTCACCTCTGTCATGGCAGGACGGCTCGCTCTGTGGGCCTCTCCCCAGCCGTGCAGACAGTCCGGAGTCCATGCACCCTCCCTGCTGCGGCTCAGGGACCCTCACAGCTGCTCCCACTGAAGAGGCCCTGCTGGCCCAGAATCACTGCCCACGGTCCCTCCTCGAGCAGCACAGCCCGGACCAGGCCTCGCCCTGCACTGGCATTTGCCCTGGGCCACGCTCGGCTGGCGCGTCTGGACACTGGTCATCTCCTTACCTCTGCAAGGGCACGAGGTAAGTTGTGTGTTTGAGGAAACTGAGGACCGGCTTCCTGTCTGGGGTGCGGCTGTGTGGTCCCCAGGCACTCGACGGCAGACCTGGGCTCCCGTCATGGCCTGGCCTTGGAGCCAGTCCAGGATCCCGGAAAGGAAGGAAATTGTGACGCCAGCCACACATGGGTGAACCGTGAGGACACTGTCAGAAAAAGGGACAACTACTGTATGAACCCACTTCTCAGGGGTAGCTGCCGTCACGGCCACCGTGGGGACGAGGAGGGGTGGGGGCTGGCAGAGGGGGAATGCAGAGGTAGTGCCCATGGGGACAGGGGTTTAGCTCTGCAAGGTGGACACTGCCCTGGCAGTGTTGAGGGGACGGCTGCGGGGCAGTTCAGGGACTCGTCTCTGTACTTGAACGTGGTGGCCGCTGACCCTCAGGGGGGACTCTGCTAACTGGCCCACGGCACAGCCTGTTCTCGCCGTCGGTGGCAGGGAGGAGGCCACGCAGTGGGAACAGGGACCCAGCTGCTGTGGCTGCTGAGTCTTGGCTCGTGGAGGCCGCTGTCACCTGGGCCTGTGTCACTGCCCACGAGCAGCAGCCTGGGGTGGCATCTCCTTGGTTTGGTGGCCTGCTCCTCCGGGGGCTTTTTGCCCCATCAACAGGCTGCGGCTTTACTGGAGGTTCCTTCTAGACTGGACGCGGGGCCTGTGCAGGAGAAGTTGCTGCCCCAGCCCTGAGTCCACTCCCTGGAGGCGCCCAGGCTGCAGGCTTTGAGACCTGGGCCTCAGGGTGGGGAGGTGGCTCTCTGCGGGCGTTTCCCAATGTGTTGTGAGCAGGTGAAGCGCCCGGCCCAGGGCCGGGCCCTGGGTCCCAATCTGTGGGTGGTTGGCGTCGTGAGGCAGGGCGCTGCCCTCTGGCTGGGTGGCCCTGACACAGCCCTCGGCCTCTCTGGGCCACTCTGCTCATTGACAGAGGGGATGAGTCCTGTTTTCCAGGGCGTGTGCCCTGAGTCTCCAGCACGGGAACAGGGACAGAGCACGCAGTGTGCCGGGTCAGCGGTGACACAGCTGACGCTGGCCGTGGGTGGTCTCAGCCCCACCTTGCAGATGACCACATGTCCTCAGAGAGGCTCAGCCACCTGCCTGAGCCACAGTGCGGGGGCCAGATAGGAGCCCTGTTGGCATTCACATTAGAATGTGCAGGGGTGGCCTGTGACCCTGCCAAGTCTCTCGGACCCCTGGGGCCTTCCAGCCGCCCCATTCCGGGCCCTCCACCACCCCTCGCAGAAGGAGCGGTCTGCTTCCCCATCTGTGGCCTCAGAGCTGCCACCGCTGCTCTACGGGGACTGGGAGGGGCACTGAGATCACGGGGCAGAGCTGGCCCGCATCTGGAGGCCTCGCCTGAGCGGCCGGGTCGGCACCAGCCTCTGCCTGCTGAAGCCGAGTTGAACACAAGGTCGGGTTTTCCTGCAGCTCTAGGAAGATCCCCGCTGCCAGGCAACCCAAACCAGCTCCCCAGGAGGGCCCTGGCCTATGCTGGCCATGTCCACGGAGGCTGCATGACTGGGGACTGGAAGACAAAGTGCCCAGCAGAGGGACCCTGGGCCTCCGTGGAGGGTGGCAGCTTGTTGGGCATGTGCAGCCTGGCAGGGGCCTTGGGGCCTGTCCTGGGTTCCCCGGGAGCAGGTTTGGGTAGCTGCCCAGGCCGAGTGAGAGAACAGGAGGCAGGAGGCTGGGAGGTGTCGGACCTGGGTCTGAGAGACGCCCGAGGCCCCCTGCGGACCTGAGGTGCAGGGAGGGGGTGCCTGGTGGGTTCTGCCCTCATCAGAGTCAAGTCCCCACTGCTGCCCCAGCCTGTTCCTGTGGTGTGATGAGCAGCTCCTCCCATGGACAGGCAGGTCCTTCCACCCTCCTGGAGGCTGGGATGACCCGGGGGAGGCGCCATCCGCCCCCTCTCTGTCCTGCACGCGGGTGCCAGGCCCAGTACACAGGGAGGTGCTTCAGGAACATTCACTGGATGATGACGTCGTGGGCGCAGGCTGGCGAGGAGCCCGTGCGTGCCAGGGTGGGGATCCCCTTTGTTCTCACGCATGGCGAGGCCCGTCTGCAAGCTGCTCTGGTCAGGAAGGGGCAGCAGGGGAGCAAGTGGAGGACCTGGTGGTGGCAGAATAATGGCCTCCAAAGGTGTCTCCATCCCTGTCCCCAACCTCACGAGGCCAAGGGGCTTTGCAGATGAGGTTAAGCCCAGGGGTCTTGACATGATGATAGTGTCCTGGACCATCCAGTGGCCCGAGGTAGCCAGGAGTGTCCCCCCCATTGTGAGGGGGGAAGGAGTGTTAGAGTCAGAAAGGCTGCAAGAGGCCCCTGCAGGAGGGCGGAGGCTGCGCCAGCAGCCAGGCACGAGGGCCTCTGGGAGCTGGGAAGGGCAGGAGGCGGTCCCCCAGGCTGCCGAAAGGTGGCCTATGGCCGTGATGTCAGCTGACTGGCCCACCTGCCCACCTGTTTTGGATTCTGGACCTCAAGAACTTTGTGTTGTTTTAAGTCACTTATTTCAAAGCTGCTGGGTGACACTGCCATCCCCAGGCAAGCTGTGTGACCGTGCAGGGGTGCACAGGAAGGCAGCACTGAGGAGGGAATCCACGGAGAGCCCGAGGTGGAAAGACCCCAGGGGGGACTGGCTGTAGCTGACACTGCTGGATCAAGACCTGCCTGAGTCAGCCCGACCCCACTCCTCTGAGCCAGGAGCCCCTCCTTCCCAAAGCCAGCCTTCCCCACAGCCAGCGAGGAGGCTTTGTCACTTGCATCCGAGAGAGTTCTGACCAAACAGAACCATGCGGCGCGGCTACAGCTCTTGGACCGCTTTAGGCCAAAGTGTCTGCTTCATTTCATGGTTGGTGGAACTAAAGCCCAGAGACACTGTTATGCTTGCAAGAGGTGACACAGAGTCACGCCTGGACTTGGGGCACAGAGTTCCCGTGCGGCTCGTTCTTCTGCTGTGCGGTCAGGAGGCCATCGGCCTCATCCCCCAGCCTCCCCAGCCTCCCTCACAGATAACCGGGACCTGGAGAAGGAGCAGGGGGCAGAGCTCCGGGTGGGCAGGTGCATGGGAGGCCGGCAGTGGCCCTGGCCAGGTCCTGGAGCCCAGAGGCCTGACGTTTGGATCTGAGAGCCACAGTCTGGGACCAGCGGCAGCAGACCTCCCAGCGTCCTGGACCTGCATTTGCAGCCTGGTCCTTCTGCTCTGTGGCCCCAGTTGCCTGAGCTGGTCATAGCGGTGACGGTGACACCAACATCATTCGCATGCTGGTCCGACAGTGTGCTCTGAATGCAGCTCTGCAGGGACGGCAGGAGCCCTGGGTGTCCCCTCCTTGAGGGGTCCGCAGAGCCTTCTAGGGCTTGTGTGAGGCTCCGCCCAGGCAGGGCAGTGAAGGGGTCGTGGGGGCGGACACTCTGCCTGCTCATCATGGTGGTCACAGGACTCAGACGCTGTCAAGACTCACAGCTGTGCACTTGCTGTGTGAAACTCCTCCCTCCGTAAACAAGTGACATGGATTTCATAAAAAAACGACTGTTCTTCCTGCTACAGCAGTCGGGCTGGTTTCCACAAGTCAGAGAAAAACCCAACCTACAATGACAGAAAAGTCCTTGAAAAAGAAAAATGACTTTAAAAAGAGGGCGCAGGTGTCCAGAGCGTCCCCTGGGCAGGGCGAGTCCGCTGCCAGCTGTGGCTGCCGTGATTGGTGCATGCACCCGGGGGTGGGGGGTTCCACTGCCCCGGCCCTTCACCCAGCTGAGACCAGGGGAGTGGGCACAGTGCCCAGGCCGGCCTGCGAGCTGCCAGGTGCAGACTGACAAACCAGTACCCTGGAGACCACTAAGGGCGGGAGGGAGGTCAGCCACGGTCACTCAGCACCGTGAGTGCCACCTCAGGCCTCGTGGAAAACCCAGCCCCCTGACGGACCCCGGTCCACCTCGTGTCCAGGACACCACCCCAGGCGGGAGGGCAGGGAAGGCAGGACTGTGGCTGGGTGTGCTGCAGGCGTCTGGGCTGGCCAGGATCCTCCATCGGGGCCCGAGGCGGTGCAGACCCAAGATGGAGCTGCAGCTCCCAAGATGGGAGGGAGACTTGAAGACCGACTGAGATGAAGCTCAGATGGAGAGCAGAAACGAGGTGTCGGGGGCCTCTCTGAGCGGCTGACATTTTGAGCACCAGCTAGGAGAAAAAATAGAGTCAGTCAGGTGGGTGTCTGGGGAACCGAATCCGGGCAGAGGGAGGGCCAGGCAAAGGCCCTGCGGCAGGGTGCCAAAGGAAGGCCCTGAGAGCCCCGGGGAGCTGCCCACCCTCCTCTCCCTCCTGGCGGCCTTGCCCCCGGGGAAGGGGTGGCCCCGACCGTATCTGGAGGATTCGTTTTCCTTTCTTCCAACAGCACTGAAAGCTGACCCCTGAGAACAGGCCGTCCCGGTGCCATTTCTACACATGTCCCTGCGTATCTCGGAGGGTCACCTGCCCGGGAAACGTGACTCCGAGGACGCCATCACAAAGCGGACGGGGTTGGGAGCGTTGGTGTGATGTGTGTCCCTATTTGCCAACAGGTGAGAGGAAGTTGTGTTTCGGGTAATCCCAGATGGACAGGCGCGATCCTGGCGTCGCGGCCTCCTCTCCTGGCCCAGCGATGGCCTCACTCTCCTCCCAACAAAGGGCTCCCTGTTGGCAGCCGATGCGCAGAGGGAGAGCATTGTGCCCGACTGAAAGGCCTCATTGAGCCGCCCTGGCAGGGAGCGGGCACCCTCGTGCCAACCCGCCTGGTGTGTCCAGCCCCGCTGGCCGCCTGCACTCGAGGGCCGCGTCCCCAGGAGAGCCGGTCATGGTCATTGTATCCACGGGAGCCTGAGCGGCGGGGGCAGAAGAGACAAGGGGCCAGAGCCCCCCCACCAGGGGAGCGGGACTGGGGCCGTGGGAAGCGTGGCCACCGGCCTCCCAGGCTCCACTGCATGACGAATCCCCTTTGGTCGTAGTGTCCAGTGCCGCAGGACAGACGCTGCCCACCTCATGCTAGACTGGCCTTTTGTCCTCTCTCAGTCCGGAGGTGGCAGGTGGCAGGGTTTCACCTGGGTTTCTGCCCTGGGCCTCCCGGCTGGGCCTCCACCCCCGTGACCATCCTCCTCCCTTGCCATGCGGCACCTACTCCAACAGGCAGCAGAAAGAGCGCTCGCTTCCAACCGCCGTGTGTGTGGGCTCGAACCTCACTCCATTCCAGGCACCCTGATTAGACCAGGCCCACCCAGGCCCGTCTCCCTCCTGATGGTCTGGGGTGTGCATGGCGCCCGAGGGCTAGTGCTACCCCGGTCATTCAGAGGCCCAGGCAGAGGGAGCAGCTGCCCTTTCAAATGTTACCAGTATCCAGGCCAGACAGGCAGAGAACATGGCCACAGCTCATGGCAAAGAGCCTCCCTGCTTCATCGAGGAGGGCCTCCCTGGCTGCTCGCCGCCCGCCTCCTGGCCTCCAGGTGGCTCAGCACCATGTCACCAGGCCTGGCTTCTTTCAGCCCTCATCTTGAGGGGATTGGGCCGCCACCCTGCCTTACAGAACAGAAGCTCAGCCCTCTCGGCTTCCAGCCCTGAACAACCTCGGAGAGCCTCCCTGAGCCCTTGGCCAGGTCAGCTGGGCAGGGGCCCAGAGGCCGTGGAGGCCAGAGGCCAATGCCATCGGCACAGGGAACCTGTCCGTCGGGGTGGGGTCCTCTAAGTTACTCTCGTCCTTGGATGGCGCTGTGGGAACCTGTTGTGTGCAGGAACACGAGACCCCTGTTCCTGAGGCCACACTGCACCAGTCCCCGGGAGGGGATCGGGGTGACAGCCAGTGCCTTTGGGTTGTGTTCCTTGGAGGTGGCTGCAGACAGCCTGGAAACAGACCCTGGTGATGGTCACTAGTGTCCAGGCCACGCCAAAGCTCCTGGAATCGCACGCGGGGCGAACGCCTTGGGGGGCGAGTGAGGTCTCAGTTTGAAATGACACCTGGCTGTGGCTCTCTCCTGCCTGCTGGCCGTGGCCGGGGCAGAGGTCCCGCTCTCTCAGGTTCCGGGGTCTGCCTCCTGCCTCCTGTGACCAAGGACCCATTTCCTGGGAGAAGCTGCTGTCCACCTGTCTCTGGCCGGGCTGGCCGGTCCCGCTCCTCTGCCCTGGGGTGCCCAGGTCACAAAATGGCTGCAACAGCACGAGTCATCAAATCAGTGGAGAAAGCTGGGAAAAGGAAGAATGTAGATGTCAATGACATCTGTCCCTGTTAGCCTGGAGTGGGAACCTGTCCCCGGCTCCAGCAGACTTCCCCTGGCGTTTTGTTGACTAGAATCGTGGGGTGTGGCTGCAGACGGGTCTGGAAAGGGGACGACTTGGTCTTCCCAGCCCTGAGAGTGGACGTGGAGAGGACTGGGGGTTGGATTGGCGGGAGGAGAACAGGGGAGAAGGTGCTCAGCTCTGTGTACCCATCCTGGTGTCCCATCCAGAGCCACCTGACTCGCCAAGCGGTTTTTGATGACAGAAAGTAAGATGAGTTGTGATCACGGGGCGATAAGGGTGTCTTCAAGGCAGCAGACCCAGGGACAAAGAAAAGCCACAATCCAGGGAGTTTCTGAGGGTGAAATGTCCATTTTATAGATGAGAGAGCCACAGAGAGGCCAAGCGACTTTCCCCAGGTCTCACCAGCAGCCAGAGGCGAGGTGCCTGGCCGGGGCTGCGGGAGTGGGGACCTGAACCCATCTGGCCAGTGTCCATGCCAAGCTGTCAGGATCTCGGTCCTCGGGTCCCAGTGGCATAACGGGGATCTTGCTGCTGACGCTCTGAGCCCAGTGCTCCGTCCTGGGCCCGTGCCATCAACCCCGATGTTACTGTCCACCCTGACGTCCTCCGCGGCGCCTGGTGTTTGGCTGCGCTTCGTGGGCTCCCGTGCTCCACGGAGCAGGAGAAAGAATCTCACTGTTTTCACCCCGATTCATTCAGGTTTCTTCGTCTACAGTTTTATGACTCCGAGACGAAGCTTCAGGGTCTAAAGGATTGTCCCCAACGAGCAGTGTCAACCAGAGAGCAGCACGCTGTAGACTATTTTTTAAAAAACTGTTCAAAACATGAACCACTGGACAGGCCGTTAGTCCAAGGGAACCGTCATGGGGATTCTTTGGCCAGGAGGGCGCACTCTGTCTGTATTCTCTGAATGGGGGTTTCCACGCCCAGGAAGAAACCTGGGCACCTCGGGGGATGGGGCAGCCCCTGGTCTCTGGCTCTGGGTGAGGCACCTGCACATGTTAAAGCTGGAAAGCCCAACACCCCCTCCCTGTCCCCAACTGGTGACTTCCCAGGAGGCCCCAGGAGCTCAGCTGAACGCAGGAGGCCACAGTCTGGGGTTTGGGGCCTGAAACGAAGACTCAGAAGCATTTCCGCAGTGTCACTGTTTAAAGCTGGAGGAGGAGCTCACAAACAAAACCGGCCCTCTCCGCCCCTCCCGGCCCCTGGTGACTCTGTGCTCTGACGAGCCCTCGAGGTGGGTGGCTCTGACTAGGGGGGTCCAGCTCTTCAGGGCTGCTGGCCGTCTGTGTACTTCTGGAGACGCTTCCCCCAAGCCCTGAGCAGGGTTAAGTGTGCTCTTTTGTCGTGTTCTCCGCACGCCCGAGCCTTGCGCAGAGGGTCACCTCAAGTGCTAACCCAACGCCAGCATTTGGACCTGACCACAGTCCCTTGACCCTGGGCTGGGGCCAACCAGGGGGCATGGAGACAGCTTGGCCGGTGCCGGCTCGCCAGCCACTTGGGACGGGCAGGGGAGGACACTGTCACACAGTGTGTGTCCAGCTCGGTGCTTTCCTGACGTCCTGATGCCCGTGTCCAGCATGGCCAGGGTCCAGCAGGCTGTGGCTCAGCCTTGGCTCAGAGAGGACCCACTCAGTGCGGGAACTGGGGAAGCCCTGGGTCCACCCCCTACAGGCTGCTTTAGGATTTGTCATTATTGAGAGGGTCTGAGGCGGCTGTGACAGGAAGCACACAGAGGTGACAACCACGTGGCCGTCTGCCCAGGCTCGTGGGCCCTGAGCAGGCAGGGCCTTCCTCAAGCTCCCTCCTCCTCTGGGGCTCCCAAGAGATCATTGGTGCCATGTCACCTGTACAGATGCCACGTCCCCTGCCCGCCCGACAGCATGGCTGTGCAAGGTCATGGACTCCTTTGGCAGGAGGGGTGCCAGTGTCACAGGTGTGGAGAGGGCACGGGCAGTCACATAGGGTCAGAAGGGCCCGTGCCTGGTCCAAAATCTCTTTTACCAGCTTGAGGTTCTCGGTGACTTTTAAAAATGTGTCCCTTTCAGATACATGTGACAGTAGAGTGCACTTTGACATGTCCTGCATCCACGGGGTACAACTTATTCTAACTAGGATTCCACCCTCGTGGTCGTACGTGACGTGGAGATTCCCTGTGGCGTGTTCACATGTGACAGAGGAAAGTGGTGCCCGATTCATTCTGCCGTCTCCCCCCTTCCCATCCCCCTCCCTGCCCTCTACTCCCCTTTGTCTAATCCAACGAAGTTCCATCCTTCCCTCCACCACCCCTAGTGTGAGTCAGCAGCCACGCAGCCGGGAGAACACTGGGCCTTTGGGTTTGGGATTGGCTTATTTCACTCAGCATGATAGTCTCCAGTTCCGCCCATTTACCAGCAAATGCCATGATTTCATTCCTCTTCATGGCTGAGTGATATTCCTTGTGAACGTGAACCACATTTTCTTCATCCGCTCATCTGCTGAAGGACACTAGGTCGGTCCCACAGCCTGGCTATTGTGAATTGAGCTGCTCTAAGCCCTGCTGTGACTGCGTCACAGTGGCTGCTGATTTTCTCAATACCTCTGCAGCCAGTCCTGCCCGTTTAGCAAATGAAGTATACGAGTCCCAGTTAGACGTGCTTTTACTTGTTAATATAAGTATATCCCATACAATATTTGGGACCTAGCGACGCTAAAACTGTGTCACTTATCTGAAATTTAAATTTCACCGGGAGTCCTGATGCCCACTAGCTCCATGTGACGGGAAGGAGGTGTCTGGCCTTGTCTCGGGACTTGGCCTGGAAGCCACCAGCTCTGAGTTCAGGAGGGAGAGGGGCTGAGCTTTGTCTCTTTGTAAAGTTGGTCTTGAGGGGGGACACACCAGCCAGGGACTTCATGTGTGCAGCGCCCGGCCCAGGGCTCACTCACCTGTAGGCGGGAGGTGCAGGCTGCACCATTCAGACCCGCGTCTGTGCCTGGGCTCAAGGCAGCCGCAGTGGCCTCCGGGAAGCAGCTGGTGTGGGAGGAGGGGACGGCGGGAGGGGACCGGAGAGCACCGGGAGGCACCGCAGCCCGGGGGTGAGGGGAGGCTGAGCGCACCTACAGCAGGCTTCCCAGAGGGGACAGTTGGTGCCGGTCATGGGTCCTGTTCAGAGCCCTGCCCCAGGCCAACTCAGGGTCAGCCCAGACTCTTTGTTGGACAAGCTCTGACCTGGGCACCTAAGTGTCACGGGCCGGGCACACAGGGGACAACAGGGGCAGGGCTGGGAGGCCGACGGAGTCTCCTGGTGCTGTGTGTGAAGCAGTCTGATGCTGAGGGGGACGCAGGTCTCAGGCCCTGGTCAGCACATGCAGCCCCCAGCTGCTTCCAGACCTCCGGGGCTGAGCAGGAGGAGGGTCTGCAAAGCCTCTGTGGGTGTAATAAGAAAGGCTGAGAAGCCAGCCACACCCAGGTCCGTGGATCTGCCTAGCAGGTCTAAGACCCCCTCCATCCATGCAGGGACAGTGCCCGGGGCCGCGACGGGCTTGAACAGGGGGATAGAACAGGGCAGTGCTGCTTTGCAGAGCAGGCAGGGAGGGCTTCTGGGAGGAGGCAGCATGCCAGCAAGGACTGGAAGATGGAAGCTGTCATGCAGACAGGTGGGGACAGTGAGCCGAGGCCAGGGCGGAGGAGCTCTGAAGGCTGGAGGGTGACCAGAGGCTCTGTATCTGGACGACACTGATTGTCTTACAAGACGTTGCCTCCCATGGCACATCTGAGGAAGCTGAGGTCGGACGCCCAGCGTCCTGCACCAGTCGGGGCAGCGGGAGAAGCCGGCAGCACGTGGCTGCTCAGGGCTTGTCGCCGGAGCCGGGGTGGCCATGGGGTCTGGCGAGGCGGGGGGTCCCCGCGGGGCAGGTGCTGGCCCAGGCTGGTGTCTCAGGGCCGAGGCTCGAGGCTGCTGCACAGAGGCTCCTCCTCCCCCGGGGACAGCCCCGCGCTCAGCCTGGTCGCCCGCTCCTGACCACCCGCCAGGATGGAGGGCGCGGGGGCTGCCGCTTTGATCCCAGCGTTGCTCTCTGCAGTCGCCCAGCGAGTGGCTCGTGAAACCCAATCTGTGGATGGGAAGGATTTTATGGGGGCTTCCGGCAAATTCCAGGGCACAACTTTACAGCCCTCGGTTGCAGGACTTCCCTTCCCACCACATCCCCCCTGGAGGGGACAGAGGCTTCCAGGGGGGGCACGGAGTCAAGATGGGGGGCCCAGCGGGAACTGAGGGGCCGGCAGGGCGGCTGGGTGGAGGGGCTCCAGAGCTGTGCCCCAAGTTGGGCGACTCCAGCCAGGGCTCTGGGGACACCATGGGCCCCTCGTCCTCCACCAAGAACTGGCCCACATCCGAGGAGGCCCAGGACACCTCAACACCCACCACGTAGGCCCTGGGTGGGGCCCTGGGGTCTGTCCCTCCCCAGGACGACACAGGATGGGGCTGGGGGGCCGGCCACGTGCACGGAGAGACCCAGGGAGACCCTGCGAGGAGGCCAGTGGGGGGGTGGATGGAAATCCCTGGGGAGGTGCCATGATGGGGGACTCGGGGCCACAGGGAGACACAGAGAGATAATAAGGGGGGAGGGGGGAGAGGGAGAAGGGGGAAGGGGAGGGGGAGAGGGAGGGGGGAGAGGGAGGAGGAGAAGGGGGAGAGAGGGAGAGAGGAAAAAAATAGAAGGAGTCAGAGACACAGAGACAGAGGCACAGGGAGACACAGAAGGAGACACAGAGATAGAGATGGAGAGAGAGAGAGAGAGAGAGTGAGATTGAGGGAGGCAGAGAACAGAAGGAGACGACAGACATAGAGAGACAGAGACAGAGGCAGAAAGGCACAGTGGGACACGAGGAGACAGGGCGGGAGAGCAAGAGCCGCACACCCGGGGCAGAGCTGCAGAGACCGTGACGCAGGGAAGGGGAAGGGGTGGCCCAGCTGAGGGAGGGAGGGGGACCCTGGAGAGACGGAGATGCGAGGGACGGAGGAGAAGGGGCCACAGAGACCTCCAGACAGTGGGAAGTCGGGGCCAGCAGGGACCCGCGAGGGTTGAACTTCACCTCCAGGCCAGGAGCACAGGCGTGGACTGTTGGAAGCCACCAGGGTGTGGCAATTTGTGACAGGAGACCTGGGCTCTGGAGCTGGACTGCTGGGATGTGACCCCAGCTCTGCTGCCTGCTGGTCAGCACGCCCCGTCCAGCCTCAGTTCCCCCCTGCCAAGGGGCATCGGGGAGCGGGGACACACCAGGGGCTCACTGGGACCACCCAGGTCATCTTGGGTAGCCACTTCTGTGAGGTCCCTGTGGCTGTGTAACTCAGATGCCCACGGGTTCTGGGGACCAGGACGTGGACAGTTGGGGCACTGTCTACAGCTTCTGGGTGAATCATCTCCTCTGGCCCCTCGAGCTGGGAGTGAGCTGTGATGCCCACTCTTGCTCGGGGACGTGGCCATGCCGCATTGCCTGGTTCAAGCATCCCTGCAGGGTCAGGAGGGTCAGGACACACTCCAGGGACCCCAGGTACAGGAGGCTCCTTTGAGAGTGGCCAGCCCAAGGCTTGTCCCTTGCAAGTGGCTGCTGCCCTCTGCTGGCTGCTTGGGGGATAGGCGCCTGCTTCTACAGGGCTACCTGCTGCTCACCTGGCTGGCGAGGGGAATCCTCCCAGGCTCCGTCCTTGGGGTGACCTCAGGCCCGTGCACCTCTCAGCTATGGTGGGTGCTGTCATGGGAATAGGTAGCCTCCCAGTGAGGACCAGCTCAGTGTCCCCAGCTCTGGATTGGGCAGCCCACTGTCCAGTGTTGTTCCAGACCCGGCTCTGCCACTTCCTGGCTGTGTGGCCTCGTACAGTTAATTTTCCCTGAGTTTTGGCCTCTTCTGGAAGAGGGATCAAGGTCTGCTGGGCAGGCACCGTGTGCCAGGCCACGCTGGACCTTTGGTCAGAACCACCTTTGATCTTAATTGTTCTCATTAAGGCCCAGCAGTCCGGGAGGGAGGCACCGCGGTGATTCCATTTTACAGAGGAGGACACTGTCTTGGAGAGTCGGAGCCTCCTGCCCCAGACAAAGCAGAGAACCAGGGAGCAAGTCCAGGTCTGTGCCACCCACCGCCCCTTCCCAAGGCCCACGTGCCCCTGGGTCGCTGGTCCCAGCAGAAACCCAGATTGGCCAACACATGTTCTTGATTGTTTTTTTTTTTTTAAAAGTAAGAAAGAAAGGCTTTAACAAAAGTGTTTTGTTCTGCAGATATTTCCTTCTGCAGTACTGGTGGCCACGACCTTGAGAGAGGTCCTTGGAGGCACGTGGTGGGCACCCAGCCTCTATGCTGGACACCATGGGAGTCTTTGGCAGTCCTTCCCATCCAGTCCCCTGCCTTGACGTACAACCCACAGCAAAGGTCCCAGAGTAGGTGGCCCGCTCCTAGACATCTCAAGGAAGACTTCCCGCCGTCCCGCGGAGCCCGCCACCCACACCCGGGTTGCACAAGGTCCCTTGCGTGGTTACTGAAAGCTCTTTCGAATTTTAACAAAGCTCCTAAAACCCGTTCTCATCTGCGGAATTCGCCTTTTGTGAGAACGGGAGCAGGGCTTTGATTCTAATTAGCAAACCACAAATCCCGTCCGCAGCCTCCCTTGCAGGGTGAGTCTAACAGCACGAGGTCCCTCAGACGGCTCGGGGAGGACCGGCCACTTAGTGCCCCATGCTTCAGGTCTGTGGCCGGCTGCGTCCTCACTATTGCAGCAAAATGCAGCTGCATCAGGGACGGAGTGCGCCGGGCGCTGAGGGAGCCAGTGTGAGGGTTTCACCGGCACCATGGCTCTGCCTGTTCCGTCCCTCCTCCCTGTTTTCTTGTTTTTAAATGGCTTATTGGCTTTTAGTACGGAAAACTAAATAGTCTGTTCAAGAACTATACGGAGTCATCCCTTTGCAAGTTTATATGTTCAGATCATCAGTTAATTCTTGTTTCTTTTTTTTTTTTATAATTTTGGTTTTTGTTTTAGGTGGACACAATATCTATTTATTTTTATGTGGGGTGCTGAGGATCGAACCCAGTGCCTCGAACATGCCAGGCCAGCGCACTACCATTTGAGCCGCAGCCCTACCCCTCCCTGTTTTCTTGATGGACAAGACCAGGTGCTCGGGGAGGGCGTCCCCAAACTGGGCACCATCGTGTGTGAGTCGAACCCAGTCTCAGCCAACTTTCTGCAAAGGAGCATCTAGTCAGCGTTTTGGGCCACGGACACCGTTGGGGCGAAGTGTGTGGCTGTTCACAAAATACAGGTGGAGGGTGGACTCGGCCCCCAGCCATGGTTGGCTAACCCCTGGCCTTAGCGATTGGGTGTACTACATTGGTCTTTCTAAGGGTTGTTGGGAAGTTGCATGGGCTAGGTTCTGGCCCATGAGCCCTGAAGGTCACCTCCACTACAGGAATTTGGGGAGAGTTTCTTTAGTTTAAAGAAGACATTCTAGATGGAAACTTTTCCTGCATGCAGCTGGTGAGAAGGTGATAGGTGGAACCAGTGCAGCTCTATTGTGCCACGAGGAGAAAAAAAACCTAGGGTCAAAGTTGACACATGGAGAGTAGAAAGATCCTGGGCCTCCCGAGTCCCTCCATGATCCACCTGGCACTGATGCCTTTCTTAGGACTCACAATGCAAAACTGTAAAGATTTGTATTATTTAAAGCATCTCTAGTAGAAATTTGTTTCCTTATGGCTTAAAAGTCTCCTCATTGAATTCCTAGCCTACCTGGATTTATCTTACCTGGTGCCAAGTAGGAGAAATAAAAATCTGACTTAATTCCAGAAGAAAATCAGCAGCAACCTGTGAGTCAGCCCAGTGCATACAAACCACAGGGGCTGAGTGTACCAACGGGTGGCTTCCCGGCAGGAGTTTTGGATCTGTGTGCTGTTTACGAATCGTTCCCTGCTGCTTTACTCGGATCAGGGTGGAAGTCACTGTTATTTACGACTGAGAGCACCAGGTAGACTTTCCAGGAAGGTACCAGTGTAGGGTGCCTACAGTAGGTGCTCAATAAACACATGCCTTTCTTTCAGTTCTTTCTGTTGGGACCACCACATGCTGTCCCCCAGGACGGGCCCCTGAGTAATGGGGTTTCACCTCAGAGGTGAGCAGGATCTGTCTGCACTCAGCATACCTATGGCGCCGTTGCTTGCCCTCGGGTGCTGGCTGGGGGCATCCTGGGGAGATGTACCCTGGCCTTGCCACTCCTGCTTTGGGGGAGGTGCCAGCAACAAAGCAGGTTCCCTCTCTAACACCAGAGCCCCCCAGCCCCGGGCCTGGCCACTGTTCTTCAGGCTACAGAAGAAGAACTTCCCACAGTTCCCTGAAGCCTTTATGTCCCTTTGTTATTCAAATTAAAAACAAAACAAATAAAAGAAGGAAGAAAGAGCCCCTCCCTGGAGCCACAGGATTGTCCCAGTGTCCCAGTGTCCCAGTGCCGCTGGGGTTGGCCCAGAGACACACTGAACATTGCCAAGGCCTGAGGCGGGGCTTCTCAGACCACGGTGAGGTGCAAACAGGACCCAGACTTTGCACAGCCTGGGGGGCGTTTGCACAGGGGGCCTTGGGCAGCCCTGCCCGAAGTCCCCTCACCCTCAAACCTGGTTTCCTCCCAATGCAAGGGGGTCGGACAGGAGGACCCAGGCCAGCGTGGCATTGCCACAGGCCAGGGGCCTCCTGTGATGGTCAGGGGCCACGGTGCTTGGGTTGTGCAGCCTGACCTGCCCCCTGTCCTGCGCTCCTTAGGGGCCCAGGCTGGTCTAACACCCAGAACACGTTCCCAAGGGTGGGGACCTGTGCTTTTGTACATCAGGCCACCCAAGTGTCAGTGGTTTCTGCTGCCTCTGGACAGAGCCAGGACCCCTTGGCCACCCTGAGAGTCTTGATATCACCCGGCTGTGGCCACCCTACACAAGTCCCTGGGCTGCAGGGCCGAGCGGCCTGGGTGGGTCTCTGGGGAAGAATGACCACACAGATCTTTTGAGAAACCTGCAGGCGTGAGCTCCGGGGGACGGGAGAACACACTGCCATGGACAGGGGCCTGAAACCGCAGTGGGTGGACGCCTCTGCAGGGAGAAGGCCCTTCCTGTTCTCCAGCCACCGTGGGTGTCCAGGCCCTCAGGCCGCGGCAGGACGGTTCCAGTCTCCGCTGGTCTCCTGGTGTCTGTCTCTCCTCAGGACACTCGCCATCGGAGCCCCCCACCCATTAGTCCAGGACAATTTTACCTTGAGGCTCTTGGTCACATCTGCAAAGACTCTTCCCGATCAAAGTGACAGGCTCAGGCTCTGTGATGAGAGTGTGGACAGACCTTTTGGGAGGCCACCGGTCCTTTGCACAGGTGGATCGGGGTGTCCTTGATCTTAGAAAGCTTGGGCCGATGCTGACCATGGCTCAGGTTATTTCAAGTGGCTCTTGGGCAGGAGGGAGGGGGCGCGCAGGGAAGGGAGAGCCAGGCGTGGTCTCGGGGTCTGGGGGACAGGAGGCTTCTCTGCCTTGTTCCTGACGCTTCTTCCTGTGTTCAGAACCATTTCCGGTGGCTCACAGTGACGGCATTGACATCATGTGACAGCAGAGGCTCCTGGGGGCCGGGCGCCGGTGACCGCAAGGCCGTCTCTTCTGGAAGCCCCTGGCCTGAGTCTCCGGCCAGGGCTGGCCAGCTCCTCTCTCCCAGTCCTGAACACACCCACGCACACGTGAACACACCTGTCTGCACACCCTCTCTGCCCCACATTCCCACGCGCACTCTGTTCACAGGCCCACTGCGGTGAGTCTTATGAATGCTCAGGCCGGTGGGGACTTCGGGGACACTTTGGACACTAGGCACAGACGCTCTCAGCCACCTGGCCTAGGAGGGGAGGCTCCCTTTCAGAGTGAAACCCAGAGTGACCTCCGCAGCTTCTTCTGTCCTCTCCCCTCCCCTGCCAGGCCCGTGCGCTCTGGGCAGCAGTGTCCTCCGGCTGGCAGAGCCTCTCAGTGCCTCTGACCTGCCCCTGGAGAGGCAGGGCTTGTGGGTCCCGTTCTCTGCTCCAGCCCCGCACCCTTCATAGGGCGCTGGGGGAACGTGGGAGCGAGGGGCTGGGTGGGACAGTGCTGGTGACAGCTCTGAGCCCACCACACCTCCCCCAGCCGGGCCTAGGCCCGCTCCTGGCCCATGACCACAGGGCCCAGGCTTGGGGGAGAGTCCTGCACTTACAGACCCAGGCCACAGTCCCCCACCCCCCACCCCCCTGCTGGCAGCTTCTGGAACCCCCCTGCTGCCCGGAGTCTGTAGGTGCATACAAAGCCATGTTCCGTCTTGTCTTCTTTTTTTTTTGGTACTGAAGATTGAACCCACAGGTGGTAACCACTGAGCCACATTTTCAGCCGGTTCCCTTCTCTTTAAAATGTTTTGGTTGGAGACAGGCCCTCGCTGAGTTGCTTAGGGCCTCGCCGAGTTGCAGAGGCTGGTTTAGCTGATGTGATCCTGCTGTCTGAGCCGCTCCCGCTGCTGGGATTATAGGCGTGTGCCACCGTGCCTGGCTTGGTCATCATTTAAAATGACTAGTGCACAGGCATCTGGGACGTGTCTGCACAGGTGACCTTGTGTGACCTGTCAGCAGATGCTGGCATCCTCAGGAGAGGACGCTGAGCCTTTGTGAGGCCAAGGACCCTCTGGGATTGTGCAGGCCAGGCAGGGACCTGACCCACGGTGGGCTGGGGCTCTGCCTGCCTCTGTCCGGCTTTGCTTTCTCTTGCAGAGGACAATGGGGGAGAAGAGCCGGTGGCCCCTGCTCCCTGCCTTCCTCACCCATCTGGGAGGCTGCTGATTCACCCTCTCAAAGCGTCCTCCGTGGGCCACTCATCCCCGTGCCACCACCATTGGAGCCACCATCTGTCCCCTGGACAGTTGTGCCAAGGCCTCACTGTCTCCCCTGGGGACCTTCCCTCCTGTCTTCCCATGGCCACTGTCTCTGCTTGAACCTCCCCCACTCTGTTGTGAGCGAGCCACACCAGCAACACGACCAAACACACCCGTGTCTTTCCACCGTGTCGAAGTTTATTGAATAACAGTAAATTCACAAGTGACAGCGCTGTCCCCAGAGAAATTCACCAGTTCTCATGGTCACATCCGGTCCACTGCAGGCTCTTTTATTCCAATCTTGATTACTAATATCCATGACACTTGAGTCACACGTCACCCTTTACCAGGTGACATATGATTGCATGCATAAGGTTACATAGATCGTATTTTTACAGAAAGGGTCAAGGTGGCCACAGGGCTTCAGGAGGCTGCACTGAGAGCAAAGCCTGAGGGTCCTTGGGTGGTCAGGTAAGATTAAGAACCAGGACCAGCCAGAGAACTCGCCCAGGACCCTGAGCTGTCAGAGCACAGAGCACCCCAGGCAGGGTGCGGGAGCCAGGCAGTTCCCAGTGAGCCCGTCCAGAGGGAGACTGAGCCCCAGAACAGAGCCTGAGGCTCTTCCCTTGTCCCTCAGATGTCTGATGGCCTGGTGGGCTGCACCAACCCATCTTGGGGGCTCCAGGTTGGGCCTCAGTGAGGGGCTGTTCATTTGGAGGTCTGGGCAGCTGGATAAGCTCATGGGCCTGGTTTTCTGCCCTGGGGTCGAAGTGCCCATCATCCGTGTGCTTCTGACTTCACTTTGACGGGCACAGTTAATGGATCAGCTTGTGCCTGGTGGTGGCTCGGCAGAGGGTGGTGGTCGACTTCTGCAGACAAGGCGTGGAGTCCTTCAGCCTCAGCACTGTACCAGCGAGGAGCACCCATGGCAAAGGGCTGCTTTGTCACGTGGAGTAGCTGGGGTCAGGCACAGCCTGGAAACCGCTGTTCTATTCATCATGGAGTCCCTAGGGGGCTGGGCCCACCTGCTCCCCACAGCTCCTCCCCATCGGATGAAGCCAAACCCCTACCTTGGCTCTGGGACCACTGTCACCCGGCCCCTCCCCTGCCTCTCTCCAGCATTGTCTCCCAAGCCGCCTTTGGCACCCTCACCCCAGCCAGGTGCCTGCTCAGACTCAGCTGCCCCTCGCCGCAGGCCTGTGCACTGGCCACTCCTCCGGTCTGTGAGGCTCTTTTCACAGATGGCCACAAGGACTGCTGGTTGGATCTCAGGATCTGTCACTGCCTCCAGGAAGCCCACCCTGACCACTCGTTCTCCCTATGCCCTGCGGCAGCTCTTTGGAGGTTCCTGGTTGTGTGGACAATCAGCCCCAGGGGTAATGCCAGGGTCTTGTCTGCACATTTGTTTGTGTCCTGTTTCCCAGCTTCAGTGCAGGATCCACGAGGGCCCAGGGCTTGACAGTGACACTCTGTGGGTGAAGCCACAAGCAAGGGTAGACAAGATGGCAAGCTGTCCTCGTAGATCTCACAAGGCAGGCCACATGGTCCTGGAAGTCCCCATCACTGTCATGGACCAAGATGATCCATGATCTGCTGGACGAAGAATCCAGCTGGCTGGACGCTCCTACCCGTCCTGGCCGAGGTTTAGCTTGCAACTGGGGCAGAGGATGGATGTTTCAATTCCAGTTCACGGTCAGGGCCTGGGTCGGGGGAGGCCAGGCACCGGAGCAGGGTCAAGAGAGGGAGCTCCTCCTGTGACCCCGGGGAGTGTGACCTCTGCACTTCCAATTACTGAGCCAGGTCTGGGAGGGGACCGTGCAGCTAGTGAGAAGTGGGCTCCTCTCCCTGATGCCCTTGGGCCCTGCCGGAGGTCGGTGAGTCAGCACCTACCGACTCTTTCTGATCCTGGAATCTGGCACAGGATTTGGCACAGTGTAGGCGTCAACAGGAGAGGCGGCGTCAACAGGAGAGGCAGCGCCACCCAAAGAGTTGCGGAGCCAAAGACGAGATGTGGGAAAGATCACCCGTCTCTCTGAAGCGTCCAGAAGGTGGGAGACAGGGGGGAGGAACCCAGGCCTTTGGGTGGAAACTAGTCCACAGTCTCAGCCGTGGGGTGGGGTGAGGCTGGTCTGTTGAAACTCAGTCCCTTCCCCGTCCCTCCTCACGGGGTGGTGGCCATCAAGACAGAGTGCGCAGGCATTGGGGACAGGAGGTGTGATCGGCTGGAATGCGCACTTCTGGGGCCTCTGAGCTGATCTTGTCCCTAGTGCCAACACCTGAGGGTGCTGACGCATGGTGAGTGGGGGCCAGTGCTGTGCGTGGTCTCGCGGGATTGAAATGCCACCTGGACTAGCCTCAGACACGGGGTCCCGGGAGAAGGCTACAAGGGCAGCCCACGACCAGCCAAGGGAACCCAGGAGACTGGACTCAACACCTCCCCTCTCCGTACCTTTGCCACGTTCTTTTCTTTCTAGAAAGACTGGCTGCCTTGGGCTCTCAAGGCCATCCACCCCTTGCAAGGACTATATGCTACCACCCAAATCCCCAAAGAGCATTTCCCAGGGAAGGACCCTGATTGGCTGGGCCTGAATCCCATGCTCCTCTCTGGACCAGTCAGAGGAAACCAGGAAGTGAGGGTGATGTGACATATGGTGGCTTCTGTTGCCACCGAGTGAGTTGTGTGGGTGCAGGGGGTGTCATGCATGGGTTCTTTTTCTATTCCTAGAATGAGATACTGAGCCAGTGATCCCACAGGTATCCATAGAAGAAGTACATTTGTAAGAAATAATTCATTTTTTAGATATTGCTATGGTTTAGATGCAAGGTGTCCTCCAAAAGCTCCTGGGTGAGACAACGCAAGAAAGTTTAGGGGTGAAATGATTGGATTAGGAGAGCCCTAACCTCATCAGGGCATTGACCCAGTTGGATAACTGGGTGGTAACTGTGGGCCGGCAGGTGTGGCTGGAGGAGGTGGGTCACTGGGGCGTGCCTGGGGGTTTGTGTTTTGTCCCTGGTGAGCGGAGTTCAGTCTCTGTGCTTCTGGTGCCCTGTCTGAGCTGCTCTCCTCTGTCACGTGCTCCCACCATGATGTTCTGCCTGACCTCAGGCCCAGTGCACTAGAACGGGCCATCTGTGGACCGAGACTTCTGAAACCATGAGCCCCAAATAAACTTCTCCACCTTTGAACTTGTTCCGTCAGATCCTTTGGTCACAGACATTCACAGAAGCGATACGTTCTTATTGTACTAAATGCTGCTCATTGAGGGGGAACAAAATCACCCAGGATGCAACTCTTCTGAAGTCCTGACCTTGACCCTGGGCAGCTCCCTGGCTGTTCTGGGGTCTCCTGTGCTGTTCCTAAGTGGCCCAGGGTGCAGACTGGGCCTCTTTTCTACACTCACTCACTCTTGGGGGAGTTGTCCGGCCTCTTCCTGTCACAAAGCTTCCTGAGGGTCCAGGTCTGGCCTTGGCCTCTCCTATCAACACTGGCTAGTGGTGAGTGACCGTCTCTGACACCCGGCTCACCGAGGGCTTCTGCTCTCCCAGCTTGCCGGCGGCTTCCCGGTCCTCCCTGCTCCTGGGGCAGCTCAGCCCTCCTGGGTGCGTCTTAGAGTCTCCATAGCACCTCAGATCTCCCTGCCTTCTCTTGCACCTGTCTGCCAGGGAGGCCCCGGCTTTGCCTTAACCCAGCTCCATGCGGGCTTTGCGCCTCCCTGCCCCCTGCGTTGAGCGACTTGGCCTCCCTCCTGCAGTCAGAGCAGCCGCCTAGCTGGTGGCTCCCCTCTTCCCAGGCCCGCCTTTGACCAGCCCAGCCCCACAGGCAGGGGCCTGCTGCAGTCAAAGGCCACACTGCCCCTTCCTCTGACCTCGGTGGCCTCCTGGCAAGTTTAGAGCACAGGTATAGGATTTCTTTTGCGGGTGATGAAAATTTTCTAAAAATAGATGGTGGAGATAGTTCATGTACAAAAAACTCACTGAATCGTGTCCTTTAACAGAGTATTATGTTATTAAAAAGCTATTGCTGGGCAGGGTGGCGCACACCTGTAATCCCAGCAGCTCCGGAGGCTGAGGTAGGAGGATCTCGAGTTCAAAGCCAGCCTCAGCAACAGGGAGGTGCTAAACAACTCAGTGAGACCCTGTCTCTAAATAAAATACAAAACAGGGCTGGGGACATGGCTCAGGGGTCAAGTGTCCCTGAGTTCAATTCCTGATACCGGCTCCCACCGCCAAAAGCTGTTATTTAAAAAAAATAAATGAGACTATTTTGAGAGCTGGGGGCTAACCCTGACCCTCTACCGTTGGCCTGAACTTAGCCTCCAGGACTTGCCCTCCTCCTCCTCCCCCGCCCCTCCCCCCTGCCTCTCCCATCCTGCCCCTCTGCTTGGCCTCCCTCTCTTCTCTCCGGGGCCCTCCGTCCCCCCGGGGCAGCTCTGTGTTCTTTTTTGACACTGAGTTGGTGTCTGGGGGCCGCCATGACAAACTACCACAAAGCAGGCGGTTTAAGAAAACAGAGACGCCTTCTCCACCATCTAGGAGGCGAGGGCTGCAGGGGTGGGTGCTGCCGAGCTGGCTGCGTTGGGGGCGCTGTGGGAGCCCGCCCCATGCCTCTCTGCCGGCTGCTGGGCCAGGGCAGGTGATGACACCCAGGATCCAGCTGTTGGTGCCAGATCCGGCTGGCCTCCAGGCACCAGCACCAGTGGCTGACCTGCGGCCACTCACGGACCCTAGTGACAGCTCTGGAGGAAAGTCCTCTGGCGTAGGGTAGAGGGTGGGTGCTGGAAGACGGCCGCCAGCTGGCCATTCAGCCCAGGGCTGTCAACCTGACCCCATGCCCTCGTCCCACCCCCACCAGAGCACGCTGCCAGGTCCCCTCTGGGCCTTTGCTTCAGCTGTGTCCCCCCAGAATGTCCTCTTCTCAGCCCACACAGCCTGCAGGTCCTTCAGCCTCAGGGGCAGTGTCCTCCTGTTGTCCTCACCCTGGCACCTCAGCAGGGCCACCTGCGCTCCAGTGGGAATGGAGCTGTCTGGGGTCACCTTCTGCCCCTCAGCTTGCCCCTGCTGGCCAGGCTCCCTGAGATCCCGGCCACCACGCTGGGGAGCGCAGGGTGCTGTTGGCCCCACATGCGCAAAGCCCCGTGGGTGCAGGGGGTGCCTGTCCTTCTTACGACAGCCTCACTGAGCTGTGAGATGGTGTCGGTCACATCAGGAAACGTCTCAGGCACAGAGCTGGGTCGAGGGGCCTGAGAGGTGACCGGCTCCAGCACCTTCTTGCTGTCTGTCAGGGGTCAGGTTGAGACCTGGGACACCCACCCTGGAGCTGGGGCCAGTCCTCAGCCGCCCTTCTCCCCGTCAGAGCTCCTCAGCCTCCCTGAGGCCTCACTGAGGAGGCAGAACAGTGACCTTGACCTTGTGGTTCCCTCCAGCCAGGGAAAGTGGCAACTCCAATGACCCTGATCCACTGAGCAGAGGAGGGCTGAGGACCCCCTTCCCAGCCTGCCCGGGGCTCCCGCTCCCCTGGGGCTTTTGTGAAGACGCAGATGCTCACATAGGAGGGCGGGGGAGAGGTCTGAGACTCGGCATTTCTTAAAGTCTCCCTGGAAGCGCAAAGGGTGCGGGGGCACAAGGCTATGGGGAGCCAGAGGGCAGGAGCTGCCCCAGCTCAGGGCAGCTGAGAAATAGCAGCCCACCAGGCAGCAGTGAGAGTCAAAGGAGCCCTGTAAGGGGGACCCTGAGGAGGGGGGCTGGACGGGGGCGTTCCCTCTCACTCTCTGAGCTGTGCGAACGTCCCCATCCCCTTCCCTTCGTGTTTGAGCTTATTGGTCATCACGCACTGTCTTAATAGCCACAGCTGTCCTCTGCCTTTGCCACCAACTCCTGCTCTACCACAGGACCCTGCCTTGGGAGCACACCAGCCCCCGCCAGGGGCCCCAGCATGCTGGCCACTTCTGTCCCCCAGAGCCTGGCAGGCACATGGTTTATGAATGAACCAAGCTCCTGGGGCACCTACTGTGACTTGGGCGCTCAGAGATGGTCCTCAGCCCTCCCAAGCCCATCTCCGGGTCCCTGCCTCTCCAGCACTGAAGCGCTCCCCTGGGCCACCAGACCCCGTGTGTCTTGGCTGAATGCGATGGCAGCTGAGCAAGCTCCTGGGACAGATGGGCAGCTCTTCAAAGTAGAGAAGCCACCACATTCCTGGGGTGGAGAAGGACCCTCAGAGGTCAGGCCAAGGTCATGCTTCTCCACACTGGATGGGAGGAAAACTCAGACTTGGCTGCAGAGGGGAAGCTGGGGGCTGTTTGGAGACCTTATGCTCCAGTCCCCCAGGGCTGGCTCCAGGGCTTGCAGAATGTCTGGCTTCTCTGTGGGGAAAGACTAAACAAAACTGGCCGAGCCTCTGAACTGGCTGCATGTGGGGGGGCACAGCCAGCCTGCGGGGGCCCTGACCCGGCCCAGACTCACTATCTCCTGACCCTGGTTTGAGGCCTTGGATGGGGGTCAGTGGCTGCCCTGGGAACAGCCCATCATGCAGGGAGGCCAGGGGATGGTGGGCAGCTCAGGGAGGAGGAGGCTGAATCTGCAGGGTCTGTGGTGCTCAGAGCAGAGGCCAGCGGGGCCGGCCGGAGCAGGCCAGGGGCCAGGCGCGCAGGAAGAGGGGCCTCCAGCATGGTCCAGCCGTGATGGCACACAGGCCACCGCCAGGACACCAGCCAGCTCCTGTCCTGCTCTGGGACCATCAGGTCACACAGGTGTCCCCTGGCTGGGCAGGTGTAAGAGTGGTGGGGGAGGGGAGAGGGAGGGTTCTGGGTCTTTAGGACTTTTGTTCTTAACTTTTTGGTTTTTTAATTTGAATTAATCTGCCGCTCCCCACCCCCTCACCTCACCTCCACGGCAGAGCCAGGCTCCGGGCTGTCAAGGGACTTTTACGGCGCACTTGACTGGCCACGGGTGGCCACACGAAAACTTACCATGGTGGGTATGTGAGGGCGGTTCTGAGAAGCCCAGCATTTGGATCTGTGGACGCGGAGCAGATGGCTGTCCCAAGAATCAGTGGATGTCACCCAGTCCCTGAGGGAGATCAGAACTAACACAGAGAAAGGACAGGCTGGCCCTGTCCTCCTGCCTGCTGCAGCTGGGCACCTCTGCCACCTTCTCTGGCCCTCACACCACTGGCTCCCTGGTTCTTGGCCCTTGGTCTTGGATCAGAGGGACACCAGGGGCTTTCCTGGGCCACCAGCTTGCAGGTCACAGATGCAGGACTTCTCAGCTTCCCTGACAGAGAGAGCCAGTCCCTCAGGCTATGCCTGCTCTCTTGGTTGGGTTTCTCTTGAGAACCCCAACTTTCGCACCTCCCAGGTCCATCTCCCTGGCAGGGAGACCGAGGCTCCGAGAAGTGAATCCACTTGTCCAGGTTTGGGCCTCAGTCAGGATGCGTTGGATCCTGGAGTTGAATTCACCTCTGCCTCTCTTTGGGTGCTGGCCAGATCCCAAGCCCGGTGCCCTCCTGTCGTCCCTATCAACGCTGCCTTCCTGCTAATGACACAATTATAATCAAGGGAGCCGGAGCCACTGGCCAAGGAGGTCTGGTTGTGATTTATCCCAATCAGTTTGGCCCATCCTTAATCAGAACAATCATAAACAGGAAACAAAGAGGTTGGCTCCGTGACAGGGCCCCCGGGACCCCAGCAGGCCTCCAGGAGTCTCTGCCAGTGTGGTTTGCAGCCATGATGTCACTCCTGACGCGGACGTGCAGCCTGGGGAGTCCGCCACGGAAGGTGCACTTGCCACCAGCAAACTGAAATCCAGGCCTCCTCCCTCCGGATGGCGAGTGGAGGGAGCCCCCAGTTGCCTGGGTGTGCCTGCCCTCCCCTCTGCCCTCAGCAGCACACTGCTGGGGCTGCCCTGGCTGGCTGGCCTTGGTGTGGAGCAGACAGGCAGGACTTTTCTTCCTTCCACTACTCCATGCAGCTGCCGGAACCTGCAGAGGCAGAGAGCAGCAAGCACAAGCAAACCCGAACCGAGCTTATAAACCCGCTAACCCGACCCCCCACGAGCCCCCAGCGGATCGACTAAGAGACGCGCGTTTTTCTTTTTCAATAAACAAAATGGTGCCCTGCATTCGGGTTGGGGCCCTCTTCTGCACTCTTCTTAGACTGATGTCCTTGATCTGTGACCTCAGCCACACAAGGCCAGCATAGGGGAGGCCATCTTGGTGGGACTGCTTTGGCCTGGCCTCCGACTTGGAGAGTTCCTTCCCTCCCTCCAGCAGGTGCAACGTGGTGGGCACAGGGTGTGCCTGCAGCCTGGCTTGTCACCTCCTCTCTGGTTACTGTGTTCTGCCACTGTCCCCTCCCCTTATCCACAAGGTGGCTGAGGCACACCAGACATTCTGAAGTCAGGGAAAGGGCTTTAACCCCAGCGGGGCTGCAGAGTGCCTGTCCCGGGACTGTGCAGGAGCATGGGGAAGAGGGGCTCCTCTCAGCGAGACTGAGAAACTGGGGCACACGGTCCTGGCATGGTGGGAAGCCTCCAGGAGGCGCGTCTATCTGTACAGAGGGAGGGAACTGAGCTGGGTGAGAGAGTCTGTGTCCAGCCGCACCTGACATCCTCTGCAACCAATAAATATGATTTTTGCGTAAGTCAGATTGAGTTGTGCTTCTGTGGCTTAATCGAAAGACTTCATTGTTTGCCACAAACAGACTTCTACCTTCTTTAGGGTCCTGACCATGCAGTAGGCTCTGTGATAGGAACCCGACGTACCCCTTCAGCAACCTGGATACACACTCTGCACATCAGGTATTCCAGAGATAGCAAGAAGTCCTCCCTCTCCATCCTCCATAGAAAGACTCTGTGCCACCGGCAGCTTCCGGAGAGGATAGCCACATCTGTGTCCCCACATTATAGCTAATCAGACCACCGACAGCCCCAGGCCCCACCTGAGCCAATCAGCTGCTCTTTCCTGGGAGCCTGGGTTTGAGATCCAGGGTCCCTGGCTGCCCACAGCGAGCGAGTGAGGAGACACTGGCCGCTAGTGTCTGGGGATGTTGGTGGCAGAGGCAGGGGATGGATAACTGAACAAACCCGGGACGAATGCAGTTAAGTAGGTAACAGGACGGCAGATGTAGCAAGAATAAGTAAATAAAGAAAACTGTTGTAAGTGCCCAATTAAATTTGAATTCAGATAAATGACAATTTATGGCTAAGTATGTCACACAATGCTTGAGACTTACTGAAACTGCCTGCTCATTAGCTGGAGTTTGAATTCAAGGGTGCGCTTGTTTTCTCGGGTGGTGCTAATAGCTGACCGATGGGTCTCTCAGGGTTGGGTCACCTGGGAAGTCTACAGGAAGAAGGCCAGGCCACCGGGTGGAGCAGGGCCCTTGTGAGGCTCTGTTCCCACAGTGGCATCGCCCCTAGTCTCAGCTGCTCCTCACGCTGTCAGCTGAAAACTGGGGGTGGGAGTCACTGTCCCCTCAACCCTTCTCCCGTCCAACCCACCAGCTTCTGTGCTCTCAGCCCTGCTGCGAGGGAACACACTGAATCCATTCAGTGTCCCACCTGCACCCCCATCCTGAGCCAGCTGGGTTCAACCAGTGTCCACCTGGGCCCCAGAGGACATTCGACAATGTCTGCAGAGATTTTTGGTTGTGACAACTGGGAAGGGTGCTACTGGGAAGGGTGCTGCTGGCACGTGGTGGTAGGGGCCAGGGCTGCTGCTGACCACCCTATAGTGCCCGGGACCAACAGCATGCAGACAGCAGCCTGGCCCTCATATCGGCGGTGCCGGGTTGAGGAACCTGGGACCACGTAGTGCCCTGCTGGATGGACAGGCCTCACAGTGCTGTCCCCGGTCTCCTGGCCTCTGCATGCCCTTCCCAGTCATCCTAGGAGGCCACCAACCTTGGCAACCTCCTGGTGAAACTGCCTCAGTGACCCCTTCTTCTCTGAGCAGTGATTTCTCTCGTGGCCTCAGACTGCCCGTCTCCAGCCCCTGCCCCTGCGCTCTATTTCTTTTCATTCTTATTAATTGATCAATCGGTGGCAGTGCTGGACAAGGAACCCAGGGCCTTGCACATGCTAGGCACAAGCTCCACCACCGAGCGGCACCCCGGCCCTTCTTAGTTTTTACTTCAACACAGGGTCTTGCTGTGGCTGGCCTCGAACCTGTGACCCTCCCCCCACCTTGGCTTCCTGAGTCGCTGGAATCACCTGCATGCACCACCACACCCAGCTTGCTCTGCACTTTAGGTGAGGGCTTCCTTCCTCCTTTCTGTCCCTGCTCCGTTGTCACCCCCTCTGGGCAGCCTTCCTGGGCTTCTGCGCCCCTGACACCTGCCACATTTTACCCGCTTTCCGTGCTCCAAGCACACACACCCCTCTCACACTCTGAATCTTGTCCATTCCCGTCAGTGCCCACCGTCCTTTGGCAGATACCGGCAGGGGGCCTGCTCCGAGGGAAGCTTCCCGAGGGCAGACACAGCTGCTGTTCGTCTCACTGCCATGCCCCAGTGCCTGTCACATTTATTGACCAGCTGAGAGACCCGACTGTGATCCAGTGGGTCGCCCATTAAAATCAGGAGCAGCTGTGGCATCCACGAGCCTGGTGCAAAGGAGAAGGCAGCCTTCCTTGTCCAGAAATCGGCAGGTCGTAAGCCAAGGGCAGGGTCCTTCTGAGCGGGGGTCCTGGGCTCCCCCGTGGGGCATACTTGCAGTGCTACTTTGTCCCCCTCAAATCCCAGCAGAGCGTGCACAACAGGGCGTAAAGCAAAGGGAGAAAAACAACAAGGGGCAAAGCCGCCTTCCCTGCGGCTAGGTGGCCCTCCATCTCATCTACCCTACAATTGCTGCCTTTCATCTTTTGCTGGGAAAACATCTTCTCTTTTTGGCAGAAGGTGCTGGTGGACACCACCACTAGGCCGCGCGCTGGACACCCGCTAACTGTTTCCTGCACCTCTGCTCAGAGGCCTGGTGAGGCGGTTCCTCCACGCTCCCCTTGTGGGAGAGAGCCTCGTGGCCAGCAGAGGGGGCCACAGGAATGCCGAACGGGCCTGCTCCTCCCTCTTGGCCTTCCTTCCCTGGCTGCTGGGATGTCTCATTCTCAGGAAGATCCAGAATTCCATGGCCTGTTCGGGCCACTCTGTCCCTTTCTGCATTTGGGATTCCATGGCCTTCCTGGGTCGAGGCCCCGACCGTGGATCTCAGCCCAGCCCTGCTCCGGGAAGCTCTGGTCCCCTCAGTCTGCAGCCGCACAGGGCACCTGGGCTTCGGGCTCTTAGACACCCCACTCCTGACTCCAGGTGGGAATCCTGCCAAGCAGCGGTGGTCACAGAGAAAGGGGGTCTTTCTTGTGGGGAGAAGGGAATGAGTACTGTCCCCTTCTTCTTGCCCGGGGCACCTGTCTTCACTTCTTCCTTAGAGGAGGGTGTTCATGGAACAGACAGGTCATGCTCAGGCGTGGGCCAGCCAAGGAGGGACAGCCGGTGCTACATGGTTGGCAGGTGCTTGAGCCGTCGCCGACCTCCGCCTGCTCCTGTCTCGCTTGTGTCTTGGGCAGACCTGGCCCTGGCTCCTCGCAGCCAGGTGTTGGGGACAAGGGGCGTGGGGCTGCAGCTGCTCCTTGCAGCAGAGCTCCCGGGATCCTCCTGCAGGCCCCGCGTGGCTGTCTCCCCAGTGAGGTGGGGTGGCATGCACAGACTGCTTGCGGACGTGTTTCCTAATAACAAGCTTTTCAACAAAAAGGATAATTCAAAGTTGATGCAAGGTGATAGAAAACCCGAATGACTCAAAAGGTATTCGGGAGCGGCTGCTCCCGCTGGTCAGGATGAGTAATCCCGAGAGATTACCCGCCACTTAACGAGACAGTCTCCAGGGTGAAAGCCCAAAATAAGGAAACGGTCGGCAGGAAGGCTGGCTTAGACGCTCCTTTGGCAGGTGTTTGCAGGCAGGGACTCCTTCTCCAGGTGTGGAGAGAGCTCTCCCGCGCCACCCCTTGACAGAACCACAGCCAGGGACCCGCCAAGCCGCGTGCTTTCAAGACAAAAGCCAGGATCCCCAGGACCTCTGCACAGAGCAGGTTGTGTCAGAGGGGCCAGAGGCGCTCTAAGCCATCCTCTGTGACTTGGGAATGGCAGTCCCGCCCGGAGCTAGAAAGAGGACCCTCTCTGTTCTGGATCATGGTGCTGTGACATAGTGAGTCCCTCCTCTCCACCAGCAGAGCTGGGCAAAGCCAGAGTCCCCACACCCCTCCACCTCTCTCCTGAGGCCCTTTGCCCTTTTCCACTCCTGAAGAGACTGTCCCAGCAGCACCTCCACAGCCAGGGGAACCCCAAACCGACAGGACAGCCGAGGGCAAAGGGCTCCAGCAGGCAAAACGGGCGGCAGACCTGGAGGGCGCCTTGGAGCTTGCTTCCAGAGGCCAAGACCAAAGCTCCCTTTTAAAAAGTCCCTCCTTTGGTCAGGCTCAGGGGCTCCGACTCAAAGCCAGAGATTCTTTTGAAAATGCCATAATCAGAACATGCCTGTCCTCCAACACGGCCGCTCAAGGAAGGCGGAGGAACTCAGAGAAACACAGAACAGAGCAAGCGTCCCCACACTGTGACTGTCACATAGAACTCAGCCCAGAGCAGGATCCAGCCCTTCCCTCCAGGGGTCCTCGGTGCCCTGCCTGCAGGAGGAAGGAGGAGCACCCCAGCAGTGAGTACTAAGTGCCCCCAGAAGGTGGCTCGGCAGAGCCCGGATGCCTTGGCTCCATGAACACTGTCACTCTTAATCATAAACGTGGAAGTGACATACGTGTCCATCAATCGCCAAGGAAGCCTGCTTCAGCCTGACTCTCCAAGTAGTAAAAATCGGTTCCAATATAATTTAACCCACATCAGAAGTCAGATTTGCAATGAATATTGTCAGGAAACTAACTACACATTACATTTTAAAGATTGGTCTATAATTACAGGCTTAATTAATTACACCAGGAGCTGCTCTGGAAAAGGTGTCCTATTTTGCGCTGAGAGGTGGCCTATTAGACCCTACCGTCTTCGCAGATCCGTGAACCGGTGCTCACAGGTTGGGTTTCCACCAAGAGGCCCACCTGCTGTGCTAGTTGGAAGTTCCACCTGTGTCACTTAACAAGAGAGAAAGAAAACGGAAGTACACATTTTTTTTTGGTGGGGGGGCAGTTAGCCAAACAGAAGAGAGTGGACGGAGAAGGTCAAGTCCATCCCTTGATTCCCTCTCCCAGGCTTTGGCCTGGGTTCAAATCCTGCTGTGGATGCTCCAGGGCCTTTTCTGACCCGGGTTCGAATGCCTGTGCCCTGTAGATCTCCGAGTCCCTGCAGCAAAGCCAGGTGGCACCTGGCTTGCCCCTTGGTCCTGCTCCTGCCAGGGGCTTTGGGCCTTCAGTAGGACACGTGGCACGTTTTAAGACACTTTTGTCTTGTTTGACAGCCTTGAAGGCTTCAGGCCTGCAACATGGAACAACCTCAAGTGACCCAGGACTGTGGGAGGGGGCCGCCGCAGGTGCCAGGGGCTGGCTCACCATCAGCTTGGTCCTTCCTCGGTGCCCATGAGCCCTGGGTGGCCTGTACCTAGATCTGTTCTGTTTTGAAACAAACTTGGGACCACCCTGTGTATGCTTCCTTTCACCTCGTGCCAGAAACCAGGGGGAAGCCAGCCCACGTGGCTGCTCCTACCTCTCTGGGTCTTGAACCAAGATCCCTCCTTTCAGCCTCTGAGGTGAGATTCTCCCATGATGCCCAGCTGGGCTGCCAGTCATTGGGAGCAAGGCCCCTGCCCTGGCCGCGGGGGTCTCCTGTAGGAGAGATGGTGTGAGCCCTTCCCCAGGAGACTTTAGTGCAGATGGTTAGAGGGGTCTTGGCTCCATCCCTGGAAACAAGGCTCTCGTGGAAAGTGACCACAGAGCTTGGGGGCCAACACATCCTGGGTGAAAACGGAAAACTTCACACCCCAGGATCCCTCTGCAGTGGGCAAGTCAGGACGACCGGCCACCGTGGTGGGGCTGGGGAGCCTCCTTAGGGGTTTGGTGGGTCCATGCCACAATCAGAAGGTTGAGTGACCGCTGGAATGTGCTCCCCAGAAAGTGGACATTGGTGGAGAGGGGTCCTCCGTGGAGGCTCGTGACACAGCCTCTGTAGTCAGGGCTATCCGACTGACCGTGGCCAAAAGCAGGAGCCAAACAGTGGTCTGTTCGTTCATCCTTGATGGTGCTCAGGGCAGCGCCTGTGACCGGCATTTAGCTGGTGACACTTTGCAGCCAAGACACTCTCCTGACATTGTGGCCTCAGCCAGGAACCCCATAGAGCCAGCGTGAGGCCCAGAAGCCCCTCTGGGAACTTGTCTTCAAGGTCAGCCCAGATGACACTGGACACGTAACTGCAGCCTCGGGATCTTGGACCCTGGGTTTGAAAACTGGCTCATCCCCAAAGGACTACAGCAGGAGCTGGGAAGGACACAGGCCACAGGAAAGCAGGAGGGGACTCGTTGGGCCCTGGGCTCCCCCGAGGCACACGCAGGCCATGTGGTGTGTCCCCACCAGCACCATCTTGGCGGCTGGAGACAGCGCACTTATAACAGCTGGGAAGGCTGAGCAGGCCCAGGGCTCCTTTGGTGCCACTTGGCTCCGGCTTCCTGGTGCCCGTGGAAGTCCAGGGTCCCCCTCTTGTCACTTGTGCCGGCCAGCAGGGTCGCAGCCTCTGCCAGCCGCGCTGGGCCTGGTTGTGCTCAGTGTGTGTGTGTCCCCACCCCGCCACCCGCTTCCCAGGTGGAAGGCGCTCCACCAGGTGACTCTGTGGGGTGGCAATGGGGCTTCCATTCTCCATCAGCCCCCCACCCGCCCCACCCAGCCAAGTCGTGCAGACGGTACTGCCCCCCCCAACTGTTTTAGAAAGTAGCTGTGAACGCCTCATTCAAAATGGGGCCCTGAGACTCTACAACGGGTGGCTTGATTCTCTAAACAAAACGAAAACCTCCCAGAGGCCTCGCCAACTGCTAGGGTGGAAGGCTGGAGCCAGGCCCGTAGGTACATCGGCTCCCCACTGTCCCCTGGCCTCCCTGGGCACTGGGGATGGAGAGCCCTGCCCTCCACCCGCAGTGGGCAGACTGCGTTTCCTATGTGGCTCCTCTGAGTCTGGGGCAAAGCAGCTATGCTTTGTGTCACATGGACTGAGACTGCTAGGTGCCAGCCCAGGTCTCTCCTCCCTCCCTCCCTCCATCCCTCCCAAGAGAGCCCTGTTTTACTCTGAGCAGTAATGGACTTCATTCTAGAATCCCCGAAGGTAAATACGGTCCATGCGATGTACAAGGAAGTCAGTGTGCGGGGCTGCTTGGTGGGCTTCTGAAGGACAAGTTGGCTCATCTGAGAAGGAGGCCTTTTTTTCCCCCCAATCAATAAAAATCCCTTTGCTCCTTTCTTCTTCCCAGGCTAAGTCATGATGGCTGGCACTTCAGCAGCTATCTTGAGCCATGAGAAGGCCTGAGGCTACAAGTCTCACACCCAGAGTGAAAAGCAGAGGAGCAGGAGGGTGGGTTCCCAGTGACCAGGCGCCACTCTCCCGTCCTGGCTGGCTCTCCTCTGGACATTGGTCAGATGAGAAGGAAACAGGCAGGCCCACCTTCTTTTTTTTTGTGTGTGTGTGTGATTTGACTTTATTTATTTATTTTTTTTTAATTTTTTATTGTGGGTTGTTCAAAACATTACAAATTTCTTGACATATCATATTCCACACTTTGATTCAAGTGGGTTATGAACTCCCACCTTCAAAGGCCCACCTTCTTTAAGTCACTTTCTCAATGGAAGCTTTGGGTCCTGGAGCCCAACCTCCTGGGGGACCCTCCACTCTTCCCCTTTGATCTCAGGTCTTGTCCTCGGGCTCCAGCAGGCCTTTCCTCTGGGGACTCTAGATGAATCTTTCCTGGAATGTTGGATCCAGACTTGAGGTCCCCCCAGTCCCTCTGCCAGCACTGCACACCAGGACTTCAGTGAGCTGGGGACAGCCTCTGGACCTGCTCTGTCCACTGTGGTGGCCGTGAGCCACCTGAGGTGGTTGAGCTCCTGCCTGTGGAGAGTGAGTAGCTGGATTTTACATTTTATTTGGTTTTTACTGGTCTAAATCTAAACAGCCACATGTGTCTTGTGGCCACCATATTGGATGGATTGGCTCCGTCTTCTCTGTAGATGGATCCTTGGGTGCTGGCGGGGAGAAGTGGCCGCGCTTGGTCTGGACACCTTGTTTCTATCAGACCTCAGTTTTGCCCTGATGCCCCCAGTGCCTCAGGTCCAGCTGCACCTCAGCCTGCCTCATGCCCATCACCTGGGGCGGTTTCCTTCCCCTGTGTCTCGTCCTCTGCACCCAGGACCTCCGGGGCTGTCCTGTAGATTGCATCAGGTGGCACATGTGTGCAAGTGTCCTAGGGGAGAAGGTGCCCCTGGTGGCCTCTCTCCTTCCACACCATCGGCTCCCGAGGGCAGAGTTCTGGTTCAGCCTTGAACCTGGCCTTCGGCTCAGAGCTATGGGACTTTGAAAGTCGAGTGCCTCAGACAGTTCAGCGCAGAGCCCTGTTCCCTGGTCTGATCTCCTGTAGCCGTGTGCCCAGCAGCACAAGTGGCTTTGGGGACCTCACTCTGAATTGCCTTAACTGCTTCCCAGATGCAGGAAGGTGCCGCTGTCCGGCCGGCTCACCCAGGTCCTCCTGCGCTGCGCTGGCCATCTGCTCGAGGAGCTGCGGGGCTTGTACCCAGAAACTGGGTCACCCGCTCTGACCTGGAAAGTCAGTGGTCTGGTCTTTGGGGGTCCAGGCCTTGGCCTTGGGCTGAGCTTTCTTCCTGCACAGGTTCCCTGTCCTGCCCCTCTCAGAGACCACAGGAGGACTGGGCTGTGGATTCCACAAAGAAGTCATGCCACACCAGCCGCGCGTGCTCGGGCCTCCCCAGTGCCAGGCACCGTGTGCACACAAAGCACCCTGATGTTTCCAGAACCCCAGGAGGCAGGTCAGGCCCATTTAGACAGGGAGAAACCAAGGCTCAGAGGGGTTAAAAACTTGCCTCAGGTCACACAGTGAAGGAAGGGGCAGGATGGCCTCAGGCTCCGATGGCCCCAGGCTCCACGTCACTCCTGCCAACGCTTCATCTGGATGAGAAAACAGTGACTGAGGTTTGGATTTTTCCCCAGACAAAATTATTTTTCAAATAGGCCTCAGACAGGGATTAGAGTCGACCAAGGAAAAACAGTCACGCAGTTAAATTTGGTGTCCGGGAAAATAGCAAAGAACGTTTCGGTGTAGGTGTGTCCCACGCAATACTGGGACATACTTATGCTTTAAAAAAGTGATTTGTTGCTGCTCTGAAGCTCAAGTTGACATGGGCGGCTGCATTTTTGTCTCTGACAGTGGGAACCTGGCAGGTGAGCCCACGCTGCCTCCCTGTGTCCTGCAGTACCTGTGGGGTAGAGGCTGTCCTCAGTGTCCATGAAGCCCAGGAGAACTGAGCCAGGTCTCCCAGGCGCTAGAGCACACAGGTGATTATTAGTTTATTAATTAAACTGCGCAGGCGGCCGCACCAGGCAGCCCTCGCCTGGGCCTGGGCTCTGCTGCCGCGCTCCGCAGGTGCCCGAGGGGACGGCAGGGCGGGGCCCGGCTCCTCTTATTTGCTGCCAAGATCTGGGGCTACCAGTTACTCTTGTCAATCTTTGGCTTAATCATTTAGCAGTCGTAAAGGACTCATTAAAAACGCTGAAGTTTATTGGAAACACCTCCCGCCCGTTCGGAGGCCGGCCAAGCCCGAGCCCTGTACTCACTTGCTCTGCGAGAGCCCCATCCCGAAACTGCTGACTCCGATTCCACCACTGGGGCTGGGAGAGGGAGGGGCAGGGGCTGGTGGTGGGTGGGAAGAGGAGGGAGGAGAGACCCCCAGGGCCAGGCCTCTAGAGGGAGCAGGCTGTGCGGAGCCCCTTCTGGCCCCTCCCCAGCTAGATGCAGGCAGTGTGCCCGGCCTCCCTGACATGGCCTCCCTGAGTGGCCTCCCCGATGTGGCCTCCCCTCTGCCTCCCATGCCTCCTGGGCAGGGTGGCTGGGCTGCTGGGCCCTGAAGGCTCTGGCCCCTTGAATGAGCCACAAAGCGGAAAAGACATCTGGCCACGGCCCTCCCACTCAGGCCTCTGCCCGGCTTCACCGCAGCCTCCTCCCCAGTTGGCCGGGTGCCGGGGGTGAGGGTGCCAGTCCACCCTGCAATGCTCAGGTGCTGCCTGGTGCCAGAGGCCTCTCCCTGGGCCAGGCCCGTCGTGCTCACCCAAGCTCCTGCGGGGTGGTGTGGCCCCCTCCCCTCCCTGGGCCCCAGGGTTGGGTGGATGCTGCTCCGGGTCACTCTCCGATCACGACACTGTGGTCCCTCTGTGGGTCCCTCTGGGGTCACCCCACCCCCTTTCTTTAGCCTGATTCCCCAGTGGCAGAATGACTGGGTTAGAAGATGAGGTCTCAGGTAGGGGCTCTGATCCATGGCCACCTCCCCTTACCTGGGGCTCCCCTCTAGCCTCTCCGTGACCCCTCTCCCCCCTGGCCCAGCCACCTATTCTCAGCACGGAGGACAGAGTCCAAGCCATGGCCCCTTGAGCCTGAGCATGGGAGTCACCTGCAGCCTTGTTAAGATGCTGGGTGGGGGGAGCCCATCAAGTTCCTGCTGGTGGTCCAGGGACCCTGCTTTGAGAACACTGTGCTAGCCCTCCCAGTGAGCTACCCTTGACCACAGGTGCTCAGATGTGGGTCCTGAGCACATCCTGGGCTCTTCCTGGCCTTTCCCTCTGCGGCCCCCTCTAGGGTTCCTTAGGGAATGGTCCAGCCTGGGCGGGGTGAATGCCACCCACGGCCCAGTACAGACGCTACTGCCCATCACCCAGCCAGGAGACGTCCCACCACCCCAGTGTCCCATCAGCACCCAGCAGCAGTGACCTGTGGTTCAGTGGGGTGTGCTGGTGCCCTGGGGGCAGCTGGCCAGGCGGAGGGCCAGGGACTAGCTCTAGTGGCCTGGAGTCCCTGCCGACGCCAACCAGTCCTTTCAGTGCTGACCACACTGGCCACACACACCCTGACAGGGCAGCACGTTCTGGAAACAGGAGCTGTGACCCAATTCTGGAATAGATGGTGTGGGAAAGGCTGATTCCATCTTAGGTTTTTCCCAGAGTCCTAAGAAGCTGCAGTGTCACACGTAAGTTCTCAGAGAACATTTGGATCCTTTAGCTAGGATGTCACTTGTTCTTTCTCTCTGTTTTGGATGTTGTTCTTTAAATTATTTGAAAAATTTTTCTCCAGATTTATTCAAACTGTCTTAGAAATAGCTATGAGGAAGAATTTGAAGACCCCTCTGCTCGGGAGCTGTGTGGCGTCCTGTCAAACAGAAACTCCGACACAAGCCAGAAACTTGTCCTTATTTTTTTGTCCTGGGGATTGAACCCAGGGGGGGCTAAACCACATCCCCAGCCCTTTTTATTTTTTATGTAGAGACAGGGTCTCACTGAGTTGCTTAAGGCTTGCTAAGTTGCTGCGGCTGGCTTTGAACTCAGATCCTCCTGCCTCAGCCTCCTGAGCTGCTGGAATTACAAGCATATGCCACTGTGCCTGGCTAACTCAAGGGTTTTTTGTTGTTGTTGTTGTTGTTGTTTTTTAAGGTGACAAGCTTTAATTCAAATCTTTAAAAATGCGGCGTCAGATATATCCCACAATCCTTTGGGTTTTATCTTGCTGATAACAATAACAGGATGAGATTGTGACTCCCCCAGTGTGGCCCAGCAGGACTGGGGCCACACAATCCTTCCAGGGAACGGTCAGGAAAGTGCTGGTGTGCTTGGGAAGTGCCTGGTGTAAAAATTCTTCAGAAAGGCCCAGAGCCCTGAGCCGGGGTCTCAGGCAGGAGGACAGGACTGTCCTGAGAACCTGGAGGAGGACCTCGCGCTGGGGCATGCCCACACCGGTGTGTGAGGCTCCGCAGTTGGCTGCCTACGACTCCCTTTCATCCCGGGAAACCTGGTGTTATTCATTTGAGATAAAAATCAGCCATCCAACCCATTCCAAGTTGCAAGCGGTTGCATCCTGGGACAGTTGCCAGGGGCTCCCGGGTTGGGACCCAGCTGCAGCGGCAGGCAGCAGAGGTGGAGCTCAGGGCCCTGCGCCCTGCGAGGAGGCTCCAGGCAGACCGCAGCATGAGCAGGCGGTGTCTTTTGGGGAATGCAGTCTGACTCCCCAGAAGATCTCGGGGGCAGCTCTGAGTGTCCTGCATTGGGCACTGGCTCGGGGTTTTGCTGCACCCAAGTTTGTGTCGGAAGCTGCGAGATGGACAGATTTCAAAAAGCTGTGATCCTTTCTGCTTTCCTCAGGTAGATTTCTGCGTTTCCAACCATAAATACATAATCAGGTTTAAGAGAGGGAGATCTAACCCTAACCCTCCCCGCCTCCAACCCTGGACTTCTAAAGTGGTCTAAGAGCTTCAACATAAAATTAGCAGATTCACATTTAATTAAGTTTAACCTTAAAATAGTTGCATTCCCCGAAGACTTAGATGTCCTGAAAATCTGCCATTCGGTGTCCACGGGTGGGCAAATCCCCCCAGTGAGTGGTCTGCAAAGGTGAGGGCCTGGAAACAACCTAGGTGCCCAGCTGTGGGGGATGGTTAGATCCTGGCGAAACCGCAGGACAGAATGGGCTATTGTGCAACCACAGAAGAGCTGTTTTCCAAGAGAACAGAAAGACATGGGAAAATTCTCAGGGCTTAAAATTAGATGATTAAAAACTGCATCCTAAATTGGTAATGAAAGGAGTTTATATAATTAGATCTCAAATTTGTAGAGTGTGTGTGTGAAAGAACGGGAACATAGGTTAGCAGTGGAGTCTCTGGGTGGGGGATTTATTTTCTTTGTTTTTCCAAATTCTCCAACTTTTTATTAACCTTCAACTTCAGATAATAGTCAGGAGCAAAAATATTATTTTAAGAGTGAGCACCGTTTTCAGTGGCGGGGATCTGGGTGCACCTTCCTCTCTTTCACTGCCATAACTTCCAACATGAGTGTCCTATTCTTGCAAGGGACACGTGCAATGTTCATTTTATGTTCTGGGAAAAGACTAGAATGTATGGTCCATGATATGTGGGTCAGCGCCGGCAGGATTTGGTGTCATGAAAGGGAGTGACCTCCAAGCCATGGGACATCTTCAGCTTCCTGTGGTGACCACACTCCCCCTGACTTCAGGAGACCTCGGCACATTCATCATCCCGGGCTCCTGAGAGATGCTGAAACTCAGAGCCAAATGCCAACTAGAAGGAAATATTCATCCATCTACTTAGATTTTCAAAAGCACAGAACTAAGGCTTTGAGTCCCGCTGAAGACACCCCCTCTCGCCTCCTCCCCTTATTGTCTGAAACTGGAACAAGCTGTGGCCACTTTGAAGCCGCCCTGTTTTCCCAGAGCTGACTTCTCCATCTGGACCACATGCCCCGAGGACTTTGTCTGGGCCTTCGTCTGGGGCACTGTCGGGGCAGCCGACCGAGGCCTGCCCCCACTGGGGCCCCTCAATGTGCTCCCACTCTGGAGAGGCTCGTGGCTGGGGGTGTTGTGTTGGGGGGCTGTGGTGATGTTACCCCATTTTACAGAGTGGGAAACTGAGGCTGGAAGGATCAAGGAATCAGTGCAAGCTCCCCCAACCAGGAAGTGGTAGAATCACCGTTCAGAGGCAAATCCGTCTTCTTGAAAATGTTTTGTGAAATCCCAGAAAGCCAGAGTGGAGCCTCGGGCTGGACGAAGAGCCGAGGTCAGCCTTTCCTTTGCGGGGAACACACGGGCTTTACTCTCCGAGGCATATTACGCTTGGCCAAGGAGTCCTCCCTGGGGGAATGGACTGTCAGTCCCACTGCCTGGGGTGAGGACCCCTTGCAGCCGGAAGCCACCCCAGCCCCCTGTAAACAAGGACAGCGTCCACATCTCCAGAGGGGCCCAGGGGCGAGGGATGGAAGGAGTCTCCCCTCCCAGCTCGGGGCTGGCCCAGCACCAACTCTAAAGAGGTTGCAACACAGGAGTGCTCTGCAGTGCAGCCCGGTCATAAACCACTGTTTTTATTATTATCTTTTCTTTCTCAAACTAATCGGTACAGCATGAGTCACTGTGCTGAAGCCCAGACCCTGCCCTGGTGGTGTGCACCGAATATCAGTGGGCACATCTCAAAGGCAACGCCCAGGTTCCAGAAGATTCCAAGGAGACTAGTCTGTAGCCAACCAGTCCTGCCTTTACTGGGCTGGGCAGAGATGCCAACTCATTGGCTAGATGGGGGTGCCAGATGAGATACCACACGCACTAGGAGACGTACAAGGAGAGCTTGCTGTGTATCTGCCATTCAAATTTAAATGCACCTCCTGTACCATGTCTATAAGCTATTTTTACTCTCTGAATGAAGGTAACACACCCTGACAACACTTCACAGAACAGACTTTTCCAAATATGAAGCTGATCCTCTTCCTGTCTTGCTTAAAACACCTAAACCATTTCTTGTTGCTCTTAGCAATGGTTTGCACGGTCTGGGCATCAAATCCACGTGCCAGAGGGCTTGCTAAGACTCAGGCCCCACCCTAGGGTGCCGGATTCAGTAGGTCTGGGCTGGGGCATGAGAATTTGCATTTCTGCAAGTTCCCAGAGGAGGTTGGTAATGCCAATCGTAGGTCCGTATTCAGAGAACTGAGCTCTTAGGAGGCCGACCAAAGCCTCCACCGTCCTCCACCACCATGTTCCACCTGACCCTGCGCTGTCCAGTCCTGCAGCCCCTCAGACAACCTCCCATTCCTCCCCCGTACTCACTAGAGAACTCTTCCTAACTGCCCACGGGGCCTTTGCACCTGCTGTTCCTGCCTAACACTTTGTCCCCCATACGTCATTCTCTCCATGGTTCAAATGTGGAAAGTGAGCTTTGGAGAATCTTTGCCCAAATCCAAACTGATAATAAGAGTGGGAGTGAGGGATGCAAGATCCTATCCGCCTGTGTCCAGAGCCTGCCTCTCCCGGCCGCCTGTGCTGCCTCGCCACACAACGGATTTGAGCTCCTCCGAATGTTGCGCGTATGATTGCTGCTTGGTGGATGTTTATTTGTGCTCACACCAGCCCCTTGAGGGTTAGAACTTTGGAATTTGGTGAACAAGTTCAAGTTCCCCCTCTTGACACCCTTCAAGATCCAGTCGACTTTACTCACATTCCATCCAATGTCTCAGTGTTTGTCTGAGTGCTATTCCCCCACTTTTGGACACACACACACACACACACACCCCAGAAATCTACAGAGAGCACTGACACTTCAGTTGCCATGGCAACCATAAGGCTGTTGCCTGAATCCTTCCCTGATGTTAGGATGACATCAACTTCCTTAAAGTTATCCCAGCTGTTGGCATCTGCTGGGGAAGGTGAGGCAGGGATTTGGGCAGAGGTAGGTGTGTGAGGCCCGGGTCTTCAAGTGCAGAAGACCAAGGGAATTCTTCGATGTCTCAGGTCATCTTCCTTGGGCTTCCTTGGATCTGAGAAGCTTGGGTTTTACTGTGGTGTTTTCCAGTCCATCCATCCATCCATCCAATCGCCCATCTGTCCATCTATCCACCTGTCCACCCACCCATCCCTCCACTACACCCTCCCGAGCATGCTGGGCACAGTTCTGAGCCTGGAGATTTGATGGTAACAGAAATAGCTGTGGCCTCCCATCCTCTGGCCCCAGCAACCTCCCCATCCACTGAAACCTAAGACAAATTCTCAGACTGTGCTCAGGGTCAATTAGGAGGGCAGAGGCTGTGGAGGTGCCCAGCAGAGCTGCCTCGATGCTGGTGGGTTCCAGGAAAAGGTTTGAGTGTCGGAAAACTTCAGGCGGTTGGCACTTAGCAGGTGAGCGAGGGGCACAGGCATAGCAGGTAGGCCCCAGGAACGAGCCCCGCCCTCCAGCCCCGGAACCAACGCCTGCTGCCGGTGTGCAGCCTGGAGCCCGGTCTCTCCTCCCCCCACTCTACTCACCATCACCCCAGCGCGATGTTCAATCAGGGCTGGGGGCCACCTCCCCAGGGGAACTTCTGACCACCCTGTCCCATGCAGCCACCCTTGGCAGCTGACGATGAGCTATTTCAGGCCACCATTCATGTAGCACATTTTTACTGGACGCCTGCTCTGTGCCAGGTGCTGGGGAGAGTAGTGGGCACCTCTGGGGCACCTGCTCGTGGACCAGGCACCAAGCCTCTAGCCTCAGAGCTCAGCGCTCTCTGCCTCACACACTCTTTCCTGACTCCCAGAGGGCATGCTCTGCCTGTCCTGGTCTCTGAGGCATCCTCAGGACTGGCACACAGTGGCATCTCAGGAATGAGTGAACGAGGACACCAACCAGGGCCTGTGACCCTCCGGAGCGGTGGTTTCCAGGCAGGAATGGTTTTGTCTTGCAGGAACATTTGGAGATGTCTGGGGACATTTTGGGTTGTCACGATGAAGAACAGGGGTGCTTCTGGCATCTAGAAGGCACAGACCAGGGGTGCTGCTGAGCACCCCATGAAGCCCAGGAAGGCCCCCGCCACAGCGTCCCAGCCTCAGCCCTGACGAGCCTGCTGCAGGGCGTCCCGCTGTCGGGGTCTCCCTCGTCCGGTGGAGGGCTGCCCAGAAGGTAGCCCCCTGCCCCTCCATGGGACTCGAGACTGTGGCTGTGAAGTTCTGAGGGGGGCAGAGTCCTGACTGCAGGGAGCCTTAAGCACACACTTAAGGGACACCGTCCTCGACCGTGCTGGGAGCCGAGCGGGCCTGGAGCGAGGCCCGCAGAGCTCACCGGCTGTGACTGGAGCTGCAGCTGATCCCGAGCTGGGGCTTCGCTCCAGGCTGGGAGGCTCCCCGTGCCAGCTCCTGCCCGCTCTCCTGCCACCAGACACAGTGACCAGGACTTCTCTCCATCTGGTCATTTGTTTCAGCATATCCTTCACTCGTTGGTTCTTTCTCTGGGTGCTGGTGCCCACCTGGCCTTGTGCTGATCAGGAGGGAACAGAGGCCCCACCTTGGTCCCTTGATACTGATCCACTGCGTGTGCCAGTGACAATATGGATACAGCCCTGGCGTGAGGGGGGTGTGGCCCGTGCAGGAAGTGGAGCTTGAGCTGTGGTCAGGAACGCGAGGTGCCTGTAGGCAGAGGGACGGCCTGCCCTGGCCGTGCTGGGAGGGAGGCCTGGGGCGCAGGCGGGGCACCTCGGTGGTTTCCCAGGAGGCTGAAGGGATGCGCGGGGTGGATTAGAGAGGAAGGCAAGGACCGGTTTCAGGGGTTTGATCTTGAAGTTCAGTTCAGTGTTCAGCCTGAAAGGAACTGTCACCGGCTGATGAGTCCTGCACAAGGGAGCTGAGTCCTCTGATGTTTATTTTGAAAGATCCTCAGGTGGGAGGGGACGGAGAGGGGACAGAGAGCAGGCCAGGAGGCCCCTGGGCAGTGGCTGGAGAAGTTCAGGGGAAGCCTGTGCCTGGAGCTAATTGGCCACGGGAGGCCAGGAGCCAAGGTCACTTCCTAAGGGAAGGCTGAGCCGACGGTGCTGGGGCTGCAGAGGGGCGGGAGGCAGAGGCCTGCTGGGATCCCTCCCTGGTCCTGGCTGTCCTAGCGGGCGGATGAGGGTCCTCTCCCAGCACGCAGTCCCAGGTGCTCTCCCGGGGAGAACCAGGATGGCTTTGGAGGTGGGCACCCGGCTTTGGTGTTCAATGACGCTGGGCTGGTGGTGCCTTGGGTCGCCCAGTGGGTGCACCTGGTGAGCCGCTGGGGACCAAGGCCTGGGCCCTGGAGGGAGGCCCAGGGGACACAGGGAGGTGGAGGAACCTGCTGCGGGTTGCACAGCTCCAAGTGGCCGAGCCGGGATTTGAGCCCAGGTATTCTCTGCCTCTGTCACCGTGCCCCACTGGCTCTCTTCACTGAGGTGGCATTTTCTGACATGGGCCTCTGTGGGATGACAAGGAGTTCTCAGGGAGGTGGGAGCCATCTCGACCTGCCCCTGCCCCTCCTGTGACCAAGGGCCTGTTTGCTACTTGGTTCTCCTTAAACCAAACCCTCGCCTGTCCACGCGAGGAAAACCCAACCCTGCCACGGGGGTCCGAAGTCCCAGTACTTCTCCCTGGGCTACTACTGTGTCCTTGAACCTGTTGGGAGGGACACAGAAACAACCCCCCTCTGGGAGGTCAGGGATGTTAGCCCAGCCCCCAGTCTGCCTGGCCCAGGCGGCGGCCCTGCTCCTTCTTGGCTTCTCCTCAGGCTACCCGCACTGCTGGTGGACGGGCACCGTCGCAGGCCCTGGGCACACGCCCCCCCCCCGGGGCTGACCCCATGCTTGGCACCTTGAAACCACGTGTGCGAGCGATGTCAGTGTCTGTGGGCCAGGAGACGGCGCCGTCCGGCTGGGGACCCACAGAACCCACCAGCAGCTAAGGAGCAGCAGGGGACAGGAGCTGTCTGTGAGCGGCTGATGAACGTGCGCTGAGCGGGGGCGGCTGCTTCCCTGTGCATCACGGTCCTCCCCGGCCCTGGAATGAACGCGGCTGCCTGGGTGGGGACCTCAGGAAACGGCCAGCAGGGCCTAGGGCTTCGGCGTCTGGTTCCAGGCCAAGATCAGATCTTCCAGAACGCTCCGCTAAATAGGTCTGCTTCCTGTTTGGGGTTTTCCCATTTATTTTTGTTTTCCTGAGACCCACTTGCTGAGTCTCCTGAACGCTGGGTTGGGTTTCTAGTGGTTGCTCGGGTTCATGTCTGTTTGGGAATTAATGAGAAAATCTCCATCCAGACTAGGCTTTCAGGACGCCCTCCCCCTTCCCCTAGCGACGCCCTCCCCCTTCCCCTAGCGACGTCCTCCCCCTTCCCCTAGCGAAGGCACACACTCCACTCAAGAGAGCTTCTCACGGAAACCAAGCAATTAGGGGGCCTCTCAGGAAGCCACAGCGATCGCCCCCTCAACCCCCAAAGCAAGACCCGAATGGGACTCTTCACAGTGTTGGGTAGCATCTGTTCCCGTCACCCCAATGCGCCTGCGTGGAGTAGAGGCTGCCTGTTGCAACCAAGGGGAGGCAGGAAGGCCCTGGCCTCATTGCTGGGCCTCCTGCCTACCTGGGCATTTTCCGGCGAGGCAGCAGGCAAGCCCAGAGAGAAGCGGCACGGGGCACCTGGGCTTGTGGCAAAGGTCACCTCTCCCACTGTCCCCTCCCTCCACCCCTGCTCCTTCCCAGTCCAGGCTTCTTTGCTCCACACTGCTGACCCGGGCAGGCTCTGTAGTGGAGGTCTCCGCGCCCTGGAGGATGTGTAACAGCATTCTTGGCCTCTACCCTCTAGAGACCATTAGCGATGAGCCTCCTGGGTTTTGACAAGCCAAACTGTCTCCAGACATTGCTAAAGGTCCCCGGGGCTGAGGAGCCTGGGAATCACTAGCCTGTGGAAGCTAATGGTTCTCACTTTTTCTGCTCCACCTCCCCTTCCATCAGGCCTCCCAGCTTCCCCCGGGGATTCTACCCCTTTGCCCCTAGGCACTCAACCCAAGCCCCTCAACTGCAGCCCAGCAGGACAGGACTGCAGGGCCTGGACAGTGCCTGGCATGTAGTAGATGCTCAGTAAATATTTGCTGAGAGCATCCTGGCAGCTCTTGCCAGGTCTTTTGCTCTGAGTCCCAGCGCTCAGCCCAGCAGGCCTGGGGGTTTCTGTGCTGTGGCCAACCCCGTCCTTTCAAGGGCATCATGGCTACTCCCATATCAGAGGTGAAGAGATTCATGTCTAGAATGGGGGGAATGAGTCTTTCTGACCCCAAAGCAAAAATGGATTAAAAGAAATGGCCCTGAAAGAATCCTCAGTCTCTCACGGATCCCAGTAAGGAGGTCTACTGGAAATGGATCAGGTCACGCCGGGCTCTTGCCTAGGCCACTTTGGTGACACATGATAAGCCTGTCATCTCTCTAGGACTTGATTTCTCCCTTTCCAAAGTGCCAAGGTTGCAGCACCGTCTCTGAACGTGTGAGGCTCTTGGAGGCTGGGCTCCTGCTCCCAGCCGTGAGCGCCCACCCTGCTGGGCCAGGAGGAGTGGGCTCCTGGGTCTCCTGGGTCTCCGTAGAGGCTCAGCCTCCACGCAGCTCTCTCATTGCACATGTGGTCTCAATTCTCCAAATTCCTGTGCACATTTTGCTGCCCAATGAGATAAAATCAAGCAGATGTAAACCGAGAGCCCAGAGGAGCCTGGGAAGACTCAGAAAAACAAGCCATTTTGGAGCCTTGGTGAGCAGCCTGCCCAAGGAGCCCCCCAGGGCCTGGGATCCACCTGGGGTGAGGGCTGCAGGAGCAGGGGCTGAGGCTGGGATGTCCCCCTGCTGGGAGGGAGGGGATGGTGGGGACCACCAGGGTGGGGGATGGGCGGGGAGGCCCTTCTGAACTCAGTGCTGGATCCTGGGGCAGAGTCCTGGGCGGGGGATGGGGCTCCAGAGGCTGCAAATATTTTCAAAGAGCCAGGGGAAGAGGGCCACAAACCTGGCTCAGGTCAGGGCCCAGCAGGACCCGCACGCTCCAGCACAGGGAACCGTGCCAGGTCTCCGCGATCCTTCAGACAAAGCCAAAAATTTACATTCTTGGGTGACGTCTTCCAGATTTTAAATGTCAAGACACCACCAGGGGCCAAACCCCAGGCACAAGCTGACCCCAGAGGTCTGTGGGCTGCTGGGCTCCCACCCGGCCACAGCCTTGCTTTGGCTTCCCCAGATTTGCCCCTTGCTCAGCGACATCTCTGTTTGTGGTTAGTGAACACTTACTGTGGACCAGGCGTAGAGGGCACCACAAATTCCATTTACTCAGTGATCACCACAGCCCGCGGGTGGGCCTGGGAGCGTCTCCCTCTAACAGCATGGAGTGGGGAGGTATGAATTTTCCTTGCCCTTAGGTAGTTATATTGCCCTAAAAACTTATTCCCCAAGCCTGAGTTCACACGGCTGTCCTAGGAATAAACGGGAGGTGTGCAGAACACCGTCGGCCCACACTGAGGGCAGCCCTTTGGCCTCGACACTTGCTAAGGGAGGAATCGTGTCCTGGGCGCCCAGGTTCATCTGTTGAAGACCTCACCCCCAGTCTCTCTGAGTGTGACCTTACTGGGAAGCAGGGTTATTCGGAAGCAAGGAGGTCAAGGCGAGGCCCGGGGCCCAGTGTGCCTGGTGGCCTTCCACAAACAGGTGTGGACGTGGAGAGGGTGATGGGGAGCTGGCTCAGCCCTCCCCTGGTGCCTTGGGAGACAGCGCCGCCCCGGTGTGGGCTCCTGGATCTCGCCTTCCGCCTTCCGGAGCTGTGAGAGAACATGCTTCCGTCCTTCAAGACACTTCAGCAAGCGGTTTCTTCCGTGGCGGCCCCAGGACACTCACAGATTGTCTCCACCGTGACCCATCTACGGTTGGCCTGCCCGTCCTCCACGCCTCTCTGACCTCTGCCATAGGCCATTTGCCAAGTCTCCAGATCCTTCCCTGCAGTGCCCTTGGATGGGAGAAACAGCATGGTGACTTACGGTGCCCTCACGGGCACTGGCCTGTCCCAAGTCACAGCCCCACTCTGACATCTCTTCTGACGGGAGTTCCCCACATCCTCTCTCTGAGAAAGCCCCCGATGGGTCGCGTCTGCCATTTGCATTTCTCTCCTTACACAAGTTCATGCCTGGGATCTACACAGCTTAGACGACAGGAAAAGCAGGAACTGAAAACAGATACGTTTTGGATTTTTGTCTCTGGCTTCTCCATGTAAAGGAGAAGGGAGCGGAGACTGGAGCTGAAGTGATTTTGAAGGTAGACAATCAGCAGTTTCCACAATTGTAGATTATGCTTTCTAGAAGAGACAGCGTTTGCCATCGGTTAGGACCCTCTGCCTGCTCCAACAGCAACACCATCCTTAAACAGCAGGAAGGATTCTTCCACTAAGTGGGGAGGGTGGCTTCACAGGGGGGCCATGCAGTGTCCCAAGGATGGAAGCCCCTGTCAGGGTTCTGCTCGAGCTATCCTGAGACCAGCTCCTTTCCGGTCACGCTGGTGTGGCTCCAAACCCCCTCTAGATGCACCGACTTCCAGAGCAAGAAGAGAGGCCCTGGCTCCCAGCAGGGAAGTTTCCCAGAAGCCCCAGGCAGACAATCAGGTGAGTCACCCAGAGCAGCTGTGCCTGGAACAGAGCATGTGGTTATGTGGTTGGCTGGGAGTCAGTCACTGGGCTTGGGCTAGGGCTCCCCTCCTGAGGGGGAGGCCCTGAGCAAACTAAGGACTATTCCTAGGCAGAGGGGGAACAGGGCTGAGCAGGAACGGGCTTTGATGGGGACCCCTTTGGAGACATCACTCTTCTCACTCAAATATAAAGCCAGCGTCTACCTGTCTCGGTCAGGTTCCCTGGAGCAGCGGCTCAGACAGAATCTCATGCAAGTGACTCATGATGTCTCCCGGGAGACACCCACAGGGAAGGAGGGAGTCTGCGCAAAGGTGGGGAGGAGGCTGGGCAACATGGTTTTAGTTCATGGCTACCTGTAGCCCAAGCCCACGGGAACTGAAGAGTGTCCTGACCCACAGGTCACCTGCCTCAGGCAAAGAGCCTGGAGCTTTGTATTCTGTATTAGCCGGTCACTGGCCACAGGCCCGTGGAGGACCCTGGGGGACAAGGGTGGGGACCTCCCAGGCATCTTTGGGTGAGGAGGCCCAGCTGGCCACGGGCTACGCATTCCAGCAGAGTTGGGCCCCACTGGTCAAGACACCCACAGCTGCAGGACCCATACGGCAGTGAAGTTCTGGAGGACTGAGGAGCCGGGAACCTGGACCTGACTTGTGGGCGGGCAGAGGGAACGAGTCTGTGGGCCCTAAGCAAGGCGGTGCCAGAATGAGGGCTCTGTGGGGGGACTCTCCCTGTCCCTCTAGGGCGGCCAATCTGGCGTGGATTCTAATTTCTCACGTTACAACCTCTCTCTGTGATATTGGAAGCTGGCTAAATAACTACTGATCAAGTTCTTCCCTGTTTAAAACCTCACAACCCTCCACTGCTCTTTGGACATAGGCTAAAATCCCCCGCCGCCCCCCCGTGGCCCAGGGCTGCTGGTCTGGCTCCTCACTTGGTCTTGTTTCAGTTCTGCCAGATGAACTTGAACCTGCCCTTGCTCTGCTCCCCGGGGCCACAGCCCGCAGGCCGTGGCACAGCCGTCCCTCCTGTGATGCTGTCTCCTCGCCCTGCTGCCTGCTGGCCACAGCTGCCTACGGATCAGCATCGCCCTGTCCTGCGGAGGGGTGTCCTGAAGCCCTGGGGTGACTCCTGCACAAGAGAGACCACAAGCCACATCCTGGGAGAGGGCGCAGCAACCCAACTTTGCACCCAGCCTGAGGTCTGTTCACCCAAACAGGGAACACGGGAATCTGCTCAAAGGACAAGTGGAAACTGAAGGTGCTGGGGGGAGGGGGAGGGGGAGGGGGGCCCCGTTCTGCTGAGGGACTGAGCAGGAGGGTGGGGAGCTGAGCTCAGCCTCTCTGTGGATGCACACGGCAGGTCTCTGAGGAGACAGGCATGGGTGGGCTTCCACCCCTTGCCTCCTCCAAGGCTGTAAATTGACACTCACTCTCACAGGCACTTGATCAGGACCCTCCCCTGTCAATCTGCGTCCCCTGCTCCCTGCGCAGTGGCTTACGGGGTGGGTGATGGGTAGTCGGCTTTCAGCTCTTTATAGAACAGGCTCTGCTCAGGGGTAAGGCTGAGCAAGGGGAAGAATCAACTATCCCCCAGTGATCCTCAAATCAGACAAAAATCCTTAAAAATGCTGTAAAAACACAGAAAATTTGGATGGATGGATGGACGGATGGACAAACAGATGGATCTGAGGTGGAGGTGAATGGAGAAAAATTGATAAACACAGAGAAACAGCAGTTGGGCATCAGGATAGATGCTGGTGCAGAAGTTTGTAGAGGGCCCTTTGGAGGTATCATCCATTAAGGTAAAAAAACAGTGCGGCTTGCGTTGGGTGCCATGCAAATTTGTTCCCAGACAACATCACCCGAAGAGTTTCTTTGCAGAAGATGGCTAATCCCGTTGTGGTTTCCTGGTTAAAGGAAAGGTTAGACAAACACTCCTAGGAATGGGCCCTTTCACAGAGGGTGACCTGAGGAGGGTTCTCTCTCTCCTGGCTCCAGTGACCTCAGGGTTGAATTTGGAAGCTCTGTCCTCAGAGTTTTCTCTCCTCAGCCTCTGCACTGTCTCTGGTGCCATCTGTCCACCTCCAGGGCTGGAGTGTGTTCTGAGCAAGGGGAACCGGGCTACCCCAGCCTTTCCTTCCCTGACCTGGCCGCCGGTTACCATCTCGGAGTCACCACTCCGTGACGCCATCCTTTCTCTCTGCTTCCAGATAAAGTGCAGTGTCTCGGGGACACCCTTTCCCGTTCTTAGGAGAGTACCTCAAGCCTCCAGCCATCAGCTCCCCCGTGATTGAGGCACCCAATTAAAGTCAACAACGCACACCGACGTGTCGGCTGAGGACCGCAGCTCCCTCCCTTCCACTGTATGTTGGACATGAGCTTCGAGGCTTCCACCGCCATCTGCAAACCAAGACTCTCACCCCGCTGACGCTCTTCAAGTCTGAGTGGCATCTGGTGCCAGTGGGTGAGCTATCCTTTCCAAGCCGAGTCAGACCCATGGAGTTTTCTGCCACCTGCAGTCAGTAGCGGACATAACTGTAAACTCAGCGGGCATCAGCACCCTCCCCGCTCCCCAGCTAAGAATGCCCTTTCACTTCAGCTGCCTACCCCGACACACAGGATGCACCAGCTAGTCGGGGTGAGAGGCAAATGGGTAACGCTGCAGCCATTGCGGACCACGCAGTGGCCCTGGGGAGGCTGACCTCACACCTGCCCCTCAGTTCCATAGCTTCTCCACTGACTCCTACCCTGCACATGGGAAGAGGCAGCAGCGTTTGGGCCTTCGAGGAGCAAACCTGGCTCTGCAGAGTGCTTTCTTCTCCTCTGCTGCCTTGAATTGTTTTTACAAACATGTTTAATTACCTAAGAAGTTATGATCGGTGCTGTTAAACAGACGCTGTGCCATGATGGAAGTGCTCTCTAGCTACACCTATCTCCTCTGCCTGCAACACCCTCAGCTGCCCCCTCACACAGCTACTTGAAATGCATATAGTGTAGCCGAGGAGCTGAGTTCTTCATTGCATTGAATTTCAGTTAATTAGAATTCAATAAACACATCTGAATACTCATTACTGTATTGGACGGCACAGAAACAGAAAAATCAGATTTTTTCCCCCCACAGTGCTAGGGAAACTCAGGGCCTTGGGCACTCTACCCCTGAGCTACAGCCCCAGGCCTGGAACAATTAAATTATATATATATATATCGCCAGACACCTGTAACCCCAGCAGCTCAGGAGGCTGAGGCAGGAGGATCGCAAGTTCAAAGCCAGCCTCAGCAACTTAGCAAGGCCCTGAGCAACTTGGAAAGACCTTGTCTCTAAATAAAAAAATAAAAATGGCTGGGAATGTGGCTCAGTGCTTAAGCGCTCTCGTACCAAAACAATTTTTTTAAAATTATGTGTGTGTGTGTGTGTATATATATATATATAAACATACAGGAGAAAATAAGTCCTCCTGGGTCCCCCCTGAAGACATCATTAATGTGAAACTCTTGGTTTAAATCCTTATGTTTTATCCTATGCGTAAGTTACATTACCCACCCTTCTGCTGCTGAACAAATTCTTGAGAAAATCAGCTTAGAGGAGGAAAGGTTTATTTTGGCTCAGAGTTCCAGGGCTTTCAGTCTGGGCCTGTGCGGGGGAGGGTACAGAACATCATGGCCAGGAGGGTCTGGTGGAGTCGAGCTACCTACCTCATGGCAGAGAGAGAGGGGCAGGGGCAGGCAGAGGGAGGAAGAGGCCAGGAGCAAGACACACCTGCCAGGACATGTCTCCAGGGACCCCCTTCCTTGATGAGGCCCACAGGCTGGCAGCCAAGCCCTCAGCATGTGACTTTGAGGGACACAGGCCACCACCAGGCTTCTCAGAATGCATGAGGCTGTGTTGTCCCACCTGCCACATTGCATCCTCCTCTCAGTGACACCTTCCTACATGACACCAAGCAGGCATGAGGAGCGCCATCTCTGTAACCAGACAGACAGGAGAGTTTGTATCCGGGGTCTTCCAGACCAGCCACGTGCCCTTGGAGGACTCGGGCAGCCTGCGGTGTGGCTCTGGGCGGGTGGCGGTGAGCGGCCTCCCTGCGGGGCCGTCTGAGGGCAGCAGTTCTGTGGCCGCAGCATCTAGCCACGTGGCTGGGCTGAGATCTGTTTCTTCAACCTTTTGTTATCAGGTTTGGGAGCTTTTGTTTGGTTTATGAAGGGCATGGGCCGTGGCGCCCGGGCAGCTCTGTGCGGAGGGACTGGGGTGGCCTGGGTTCTCCGGGAGGACGGAGCCCCCGGACCAGCTTGTCTTGTTTTGGTTTTTGTTTTGTTTTTCCTGAGATCAATTGTCATCCCCTCGTCAGAATTTGGCCAAAAAATCTTTTCCTTTTCATTCCTTCTAGGTCAACTTCAGCTCGAACTGCCCGGAGAGTTTCGTAAAGCAAAAGCTGCATCTGTGTGGAGTTTGGATTTTCTTCTGTAATTCACCCAGGGATGGGACGGGTTGGACGTCACAGGGCACTCGCCAGAGATCCCGGGAAAGCATGTAATCTGACCCCTTCCTCTGGGACCTTCCTTGGGGTTTTTAAACCTGTGCTAGAACTGGACTCTTCAGTTTGACTCTGAGAGATCATGAAAAAAAGTTCTTTGGTAAAATATACATAATATAAAATTTTCCATTTAATTCAGTGGCTTTAATTAAATTTGCAGTGTTGTGCAAACGTGGCCACGGTCTATTTACAGAACTATTTCACCATCCTTAATGGAAACTCTACTAATTAAGCAATAACTCCCCATTCCCACATGCCTGGCCCCGGTTCACTGCTAACCCACTCTGTCTCTATGCTGCATGTGCCTAGTCTAGATATTTCATAGTGGAATCATAAAGTATTTGTCCATTTTTTTTTTTTTTGGTACAGGATTGAACTCAGGGACAGTTAACCATTGAGCCACACCCCAGCCCTATTTTGTACTTTATTTAGAGACAAGGTCTCACTGAGTTGCTTAGCGCTGTGCTGTTGCTGAGGCTGGCTTTGAACTTGCAATCCTCCTGCCTCAGCCTCCCGAGCCACTGGGATTACAGACGTGGACCACTGCACTCCGCATATTTGTCCTTTTGTATCTGGTTTATTCATTTACTATTAGCCCCCCAGCCCCCAGCCTGGGCTCTCCTGAATCCCCTGCCCCACCCCTCTTTCCAGTCCCCACTTCCGTCTCAATCCACACATCTTGGAGGAGCCTGCTGGCTGCCACCCTCCCAGCAACACTCTTGGAGTTGGGCCATGACCTCAGAGGCTTCCCACTTGCTCCCGCAGCTCGGGGCGAGGGCAGGGCAGTGTGACTTCTGACCCCCACACCTGGCACGTGGACCATATGAAGCACCCAGAGAACCAAGACCCAGGCTTCAGAGTGGGGCCGTGCCACCCCTTGCCGTGTGTGGTGCAGCTTTTCCACTGCTGTGACCAAAAGACCTGACAAGAAGAACCCAGAGGAGGAAACATTTATCTGGGGCTGGTGGTCTCAGAGGTCTCAGTCCACAGCTGGCCGACTCCATAGCTCCAGGCCAGAGGAGAGGCAGAACGTCCAGGAAGAAAACAGCAACACAGGGATGGCAGCAGGAAGCACAGGGGCTCTGCTCACCAGGGACAAAATACACACCCCCAAGGCACACCCAGTGACCACCTCCTCCAGCCACACCCTGCCTGCCCACATGACCACCCAGTGAATCCACTGAAGTGGGTCAATGCACTGGTCAGTTTAAAGCTCCCAGTGCCATGTGAACTCTGAGCAAGTGATGAACTTTGCATCGTGTCAGTTTCCTCGTTTGTAGAATGAGTTGGTGACAATGGCATTTTCTTCCAGGGCCACGCCAGGAGTTGGTGAGACCCACTTCCAGGTGGGCTCCCTTGGGGGCAGCTGGGAGCTGCCAGGACTCCTCCCACTCCTTCTGTCTCCTTCAGGCTCTCGACTCTGATTCTCTTAGGCTTTCGCTTTCCTTTCTCTCTTAGGCTTCTACCACAAGGCACGAAGACAGGCCCTGGTGGCCCACCCCAGAGCATCCTTATAGCTTAAGGTCCCAAGGACAGCCAGCAACCACCCAAACCAGCAGCTGCCTTGGAATCCCAGGGAAGGATTCTGATTGGTCTGCTGGCATCTTGGGCCCACTTCTGGACCAATCACAGCATCCAAGGAAATGGGACATTCTCATTGGCCAGCTAGGCTCTGTGCCCACCCCTTGGGGGGGATTGACAGGCCAACCTGGACCACGCAGAGCAGGTGGGAGCCCAAGTGGCCAGGAGTAGAGGCTGAAGGAGGGAAGGAAAATAGCCTTCCCACTGCACCGAGGCTCCTCACCCTCTCCTGCCCCCCAAGACAGGCAGTGTCCCAGCTTGTCTATCAGGAGGGTAGAAGTTTAAAAAATGTAACAAGTGGTCCCGCCTACCTGCCCTGGGGTCCCCCTCCAGCTCCTCCAGGGGCTGCTCACCTGTCTCAGGAGAAGGGTGTTTTGCAGCTGGAATTTCTGCCCATCCTCCTGCTTGCGACCCCTGCGCTTGATACTCCAATGTGTGTGTCATCCTGCATTGGACACACTGCTCCAGACCCTGTTCTTGTCACACCTGTGTCCCACTATTCCATTCCCTGGTTTGAGAACAATGAATGGAGAGATCCTTCCCTGGGGCCAGGGGAGGTGAGAGTACAGGTCTGGGGTCAGCAGACCCGAGTCAGGTTTCTGTGCTGTGTGTGACGCCCCTCCGGTATGGGACCTCCTGCTTTCTTCCTCTCTGCTGCTGGTTAAGAACTGGGTCTGTCTCCTGGGGTTTGGGGCAGGACACAGGAGATGTTGCACACAGAGGTGGCCTCACCATGGAGCTGAGGGCACTATACTCCCCTTGCACAGGTCCTCCCAAGCCTGGCACTGTGTTCCCATGGGCATTTGTTTTTGCGTGACATTTGCAGATTTCATTGTTCTCCGTATCTTCCTACTCCATGTCCCCCCGTATGAGATGGTGTTGAACATGGTGGGTCCTCCTTGGATAGGGACGGGATGAGGGTGAGGCCAGCGAGCCCACGGGATGCACAGTTGAGGGCATCTGCAGGCCTCCAGGAGAATGGTGGCCTTTGCCACAGGCCTGCCCCTCCCTGGCTCCCTGGCCCTGCTCCAAGGCCCCTTCCCTTCCTGCCTCCTGAAGTTGGTTTTCTTTTTTATTATGCTGAGAAGTGCAGTTGCCAACAGCCCAATTGCTCGCAATGTCTTATGGTACTTTTCTCTCCTTCCCGAGAGTCCACATTTATAACAAGGGCCAGAACTTCCCCAACAGGGAAGGAAGACCACTTCACCACCCGCAATGGCCACACGTAGCATGGAGGCCATTCTAGGCACTCGCCAGTAAAGAGACCGCTTGTTGTCGCTGAGAATTCTCAGAATCATAATCCTTGCACCTCACAGGCAAATCAAGTTAAAAAAAATTAGTAGGAATTCAAACTTTCAAGTGAAGTTTGAGTTTGACTGGAAACATTTAATTTATTTAAAAATAGAAATGTAAATGCAATCTGTATGTTTTCTTCCCTGCTGTCAGGAGCACTCTTCTGCTCTGACTGACTCATTAACAAATTAACATGTTGTGATTCTGCTGTGAAAAGTTGCAAGATAATTGTTACAGCCACAGTCCTGAGGCTCTGCCGCTGCGCCTCCCAAACTCTTTTATAGAGTACAAATTAGATGCTTTTCATATATGCTATCTAATTTTAATTAAAATTTGCCCTAAAGCTATCCTTAACAGCTTTTGAAGTTACTGGAGTTCTGTCATCTTGGGGTGGTGAAGGTTTGCAGTTGATAATGTCAAAATCTGTACCCATGGAAACCGCTTTCTGACTGCTTCTTCCTGGGACAGCTCAGATCTTCTGGAGTTTGACTTCAGCTCCCTTCAGGGATGATGAGCTGTTGAGAGAAGGTGCGCTCCGGCCCCTTGGCCAAAACTGAGATGCGCGGAGGCTGTAACTGGACACGCGGAGCCTAAAGAGGTCTCTGATAGGGGAGCGAGCGTCACCCCTCCAATGCTTGATGTTTCTTCATCTGAAAAACCCAAATCCTCAACGACCTGTGTCCTACAGAAATGGCTACGTCACTCAAGACTCTGAAATTTGGAAAGTGAGGAGAACCATCTCTCCCAAAAATTTGTGCCTGAGCTCAGCCGCATGATTAGGGCACCCTGGGAAGATTCTTTTTTTCTTCTTAATCCTGGCTCACAAGTTTTGAAAGTCACGTGGAGAGGTCATGAGGCTCTTGAGTCCTCGAGCTAGCCACGGGCAGGCGTGGTGAAGTGGGAACACAGCTGAGGATTCCCACTGAGATTTCACCGATGATGCCTTGGAATTGGGGATCACACGCCCCATCCCTGCTGTCCCAGAGAAATGACATCATTGGACAAAATGTCGTTATTGAACTCCCCTCCCCCAGGACCTGATGGTATCTGGAAACAAACTAAACTGCTCCCCAGTAAGATACCCCAAGACCAGGGGAGCTGCCACCAGCCAGCTGGTAGAAGACAGGACTCTGCTTCCACTCTGAAGCAGGAAGCAGGCTAAGAACCAGCAGCCCTCACTCTTTCTGGAGGTTTTATAAACATGAACGATGATCCTTGAGGGTCACAGGTAAGGAAGTCTCTGAAAATAGCAAGTCCAGTTGTCCTGTCCATGCACACGATGAATGACCGTGAGGCCACCAGCACAGAAAAGGGAAGGCGGCTCCCGAGAGCTCGCCAGGACAGGACAGTGGTGGCGCGTCCTCTCAACTCCCGAGGAGAGGCTGGGTGGGGTGGCTCACTAAGGAGGTCACGCCCTCCGTCCTGCCAGCACATCCCTCTTCCTGGCCTCGGCCAGAGTCAGCTTCCGTTGCCTGCACTCCCAGAGCCGATGTCCATGAGACACAGGGCACTCTGCAACCCAGGTCAGATGCCGGTCCCACCTGCAGCCACCACGCAGCCTGCACCTGCCCAGAGCCATAAGTAACCCCCAAGTGCGCGTGCATGCGGGGCGTATGTGAACACAGCGACCTAGCCTTCCACTTGCCGTGTCCATGGTCATCGGGTCCTGTCCCCTCCAGGTTTCTCTCCTGTCGTAGACATCTGTCATCTGTGCGTCTTTCCTGCAGGACAACACCTGTCCTCCATTCCACGTGGCAGAGGTGACAGTGACTCAGGGAAGGGAGAACTTGACTCAGCTGGCTGAGATCTCCACTTTGGAAACCTGGGTTTTTCTCCTGCAGAAGTTTGGGACACGCTGTGTCTCCCTGGACAGCAGGGTCACCACCTGGACAAGCAGTGAGACCATGGCCTCCCTCCCTGGGCAGCTGGAAAACCTGCTCCTGTCTGGCCCCCTGCGCTCCAGCTGGGCTATCAGAGCCTGGAGCCTCCTCCTTGCTGGCTGAATTACCTCAGTGGGTGCCAGCTGAGTGACTGGCCGAGTCCCTTCTGCAGGACAGTCATTGAGCGGGAGCAGAGAGCCACACAGCTCTCCCGTCAGAAGTCCAAACCCCCGAGGCGCCATCTCCGACTCAGGGTTTTCATGAAACCAAAGCACAACAACACCTGGCCAGAAACCTGGGGACACCGCTGCTCCTCTCTTTCAAGGGGACTCAGTGAAGGACACTGGGGAATTTTCAATACACAGTCACATTGGTTTTCTAGGGCTGCCGTAACAAACGGCCACACGCCGTGTCCATGGTCCAACGTACACACAGACCCTCTCGCAGTTCCAGAGGCCAGTGGTGCAGAGCAGAGGTGTGGGCAGGGCCATGTCCCTGTGAACCCTCCAGAGCTCCCTCCCACCTCTTCCGCCAGCTTCCCATTGGCACCCATCTGCCTACTCCCTGTCTTGCTGGGGTTCTCTTGAGCCTCATATTAGGTCACCCTCCTTGGACTTAGGGGCCCCACTAATCCACAGGCTCTCATCTTCACCTGTAGCTTCTTCTACATACAGGATGCTATTTCCAAATGAGGTCACACTCTGGGGTATGAGTGTAGGGGAACACTGTTCACCCCACTTCTTGCTTTGCTGTATCCCAGCCTCAGAGATTGGAAAATAATGAACAAAGGAACAGAACATATATATATATATATATATATATATATATATATATATATATATATATACTTCAGAACTAGGGATGGAACCCAGAGCCTCACTCATACTAGGCAAGCACTCTGTCACCAAGCCACATCCCCAGCCCCGGGACAGGATCTTATTAAGTTGCTGAGGCTAGCCTCAAACCTTGGATTCTCCTGCCTCAGCCTCCCAAGTAGCTGCGCTTGCAGGTGTGCACCCCCATACCCCAGTGAGAACAGATTTTTAAATCTCATGGTGTACTGTCCCATAACACCTAGGGCCAGGCACACAGGGGAAGCCCTGGGAAGGTCTGTGATTTAGGGGTTTCCTTGACCCTCTGCTAACCAGGTGATCATGTAGAGCAAGGATCTGCAGCTCCAGGGCCAGCAACCTGACTTATGAATAAAGTTTTATTGGAACGTGGGCCATCATCCATCTACATCCTGTCTACGGCTGCCTGTTCTGTGAAGGCTGCATAAGCCGAGTGTGGAACCGAGGCTCGTGGCCCACAAGCTTAAGCTGTTGACTGTCTGACCCTTCCCAGAGAAAACGCCTCCCAAGCTCTGATGCGGAAGAGTGAAGAGAAATTTCTCGCATCCCAGAAGCTGTCAGAATTTTCTAGAACAGAGAACAGGGCCTTAGAAAAATTCCCTAAGACACATCCAAGGGAGTAGAGGGGAGCACCCAAAGGCAGTGTCCAGCCAAGACAGGTCACTTTTAGGAACAAAGGGAGAGGAGAAGGGACCCCAGAGGTGGAGAGGCAGGAAGCTGGGTCCAAGGTAACTGAGATGGCCACGAGGCCCTGCCACTGTGGATAGCCTGGTGACAGCAGAGGGACCCTCCTCCTTCCCTGCACCTTCAGCAGAGGGCCACACACGAGGCCTCGAGGAAAGGGCCTGGGTTCCGCAGCAGGTGGCTCTAGCCGTGGGACAGCGAGTGTAGACAGTGAGGGGAGCTCTAGCCGGGCCCAGCTGCCTGAGGGTCACGCTCCACCTCTCAAGGATGGTGTGTGCCAACTGAGGGGCAGGAGCAGCCTTTCCGGAGCCCTGAGGCCCCAGGGAAGGGAGGAATTGGACAGGTCCCAAGCGCCCTGGGACTGTGTCCCCTTCTCCCACCTGCCCTGTGTGTTCACTCAGCACTGATTACCAAACTTCTGCTTCGACCTTGGCCTCATCACTGTGGTCAGCCCTGGGCCCGACTTCCCCAGAGGCCACTCACCTGGACAGAAATAGCTTGCCTGGCTGACCCCCTGGGTGGAGATGCGAGAAGACCCGAGCATCCCCGTGAGCAGGGCTTACGTCCCACCACCCGGGGGTCCCAAGAGGTTGCAGCTGTGGGGTGGGAAGAGCTGGGGTGGAAGTCTTGGGTTTGAGTCTTGGCTGTGCCACGGTGGCCGGGTGACTTCAGCCAGTCACTTCATCCACTGGTAAAGTGAGGTCACAGCCTGCTCTCTGCAGTCCTCCTGGGGCTCCAGTGAGAACGTGTGCAAACTGTGATGGGTGATCGTCACGTGACTGTCATGAGAGTTGGGGAAGCTTGGGGACGAGAGAATGACGTGCTCAGACCTGGGCTGGGCAGCTCTTGTCCAGGCCAGGGTGGACAGAAGCAGCCCACCCGCCATGTCCAGCAGCCACAGACTTGGGCTCCGAGGGAGAAGTGTTCTGTTTCTGACCCGACGTTCGCGTAGGGTGTTTACAACGGGGAAGGAAACAGCGAGGAGCGATGGGCGCCCTGCGCTGCCCTGGCTGACCCCCAGCTCCCTGCACCCCAGCCTACCCTCCATTCTCATTTTGTATGCAGTGGATAAAGGTCGTCAAAGCCCTTGTCGCCTTCCCAGAGAGCCTCTGCTGACCCCCGTGTGAAGGCCACTGCAGCACACTGGGAGGCACAGGATCCAGGGACAGCTTGTCCCCTGGCCTCACTGCCCCTGCACCTTGGTGCTTCCTTGGTCCTGCGTCCCCGGGTCTCTGCACACAGTAGGCCTGTGGCTATTTGCTGGGTGAGTGAGTGACGTCGGGGTGTCTGGGCTGAGGATGCCACCGGCTCTGGAGATGTGGCGATCCCTCCGCTGCCCGCTGCTGAGGACAGACCCGTGTGTTTTGTCTTTGCCATTAGGTTGTGGTTGAGGTCTTCCCGAGGCAAATCTAACCCATATATTTCTGACTCATTTCTGCTTTTCTCCTTTGGCCGGCTCCTGGGAACCCTTTCGTGTCTGCGATGCCTGTTTAAAAACAGCTTCTTCAAATGTTTCCTCTTCCTCCTCTGAGCCTCAGGAAGGTTGGCTTTCCCCAAAGTGGAAGGAGACAGGCCCCCAAACTTCAGGTGCTCCAAGGGGGTGGAGGGTGAGTGCCCTGGGGGGCCCCCACGACGGCTGCCAAGCCCACCCTGCAGAGTGGCGAGGGCAAGGAGTCCCCAGCGGGAGGCCCTGGCAGGGAGGCCCAGAGCCTCCCACATGAAAGGCGTTAGAGGCGGGGCTGTCAGGGTTGTCAATCAGATAAATATTTCATAATGAGCACTTAAAAGGAAGGGGGTGGGGAGGCCGCTGAACACCCTAGTGCTCCCCTCCACTTTCATGTTCCCTACCCCATAATTAGCAGCATCGAGTGTGGATGATGGGACACGGTCTTTAAAGGGCGCTGCCAGTGCGGGCATGTCCGCTCTTTGGACCAGGCTGGGAGTGGGTAATTACGCCTCTCCCTCTCGCTGGCTGCTGAGCGCGCATGTGGGCAAGTGTGCGGGACCCAGGGCTGGAAGAAGGACCATGCTGTGCCGGTCTGGAGTGCAGGGACAGGGGCAGCTCGGTGGGTCCCTGGCTTCATTTCCAGGGAGTAGTGTGTGCTGGATGGTGGGACTGCCAGGACAGGGTGGAGGAGCACCCTCACCATGCTGGGCTGGGTCCCGCAGAGCTGGAAGACACTGATAATAATGCTAATCCCTGACATTTATCCCAGGCTTACCCGAATCCTGCGAATCACAGCCTCTAAGCCAAAGGATCTTCAGGATGTAAACTAAGCCTGTACTTTGAATGAGTTTTTCTCCTTTGTTGTTGGCAAAATCCCCCTGTGGTGGCCCCAGTGATCGCCTTCATTTTACAGTGGAGAATACTGAGGCAAATCGCTGAGGTTGAGAGAAGAGGAGAGGGAGAAAAGTATAAATGAGTCAGAAACATGGGCAACTCTCACAGTGTGGAGCTCATTCCTAGACTGGAGCTCCACTCCAACAAACCTTCCAGGCAGGAAAAGCAAGGTGCATCCCTACAGGGTGGCCGGCTCTCAATTTTGCCAGGTGCATGCATTTACAGGGTGAAAAACAACAACAACAAAAAAACAACTAGGCTGATGTTTTGCTGGCCCCTGAATTTCTTAAAAGGCATTTTTGCACCAACATAGGAAGGAGAAGCCTAGAGAAAAGACATTTCTTCATATCAATTCTATCCTGTTCTGTTTAAAAGTCGGCCCTGGTCCTTGTCTCCTTTTGCCAAGGGCCTGATGTAGCTCAAGCTCACGCCGCAGCTGGAGGACTTGGGTTCAGGGCACCTGCTCTGCGGTGGTGGTTCTTAACCAGGGGAATTGGGGCATTTTTGCTCCCAAAGGGACACTGGAGACGTTTTTGGATTTCACAGCCTGGCCTTGGGCGTGCTACTGGTTGCTGGTGGCCACTGGTAGCAGAGGCCCGGGTGGCTGGGTGACATCCTGCAGTGCACGGGGTCCTTGAAGCAGAAGAACCTGGTCCTGAATGGTGGTAGTTGGAGCCTGGAAACCCTGGTAGCAAGAGGTCCAAGGGACTCGGACAAAGGCGCCCTGGGCCAACCCGAGTTTGTGGGAAGAGGAACTGGCTTGGTTGTCTACACCGCATATCCATGCTGGAGGACTGGTGGCCTGCAGTCAGACAAGTGTGCCCCCCCTGGGTGCCCCTGAGCGAAGGGAGACCTTTGTGCTCAGGGACCCTGGGACCTTCACTTCTTCCCGCAGGCCAGCAACCTCCCAATTGTTTGGAAAGATGTCTGATAGCCCAGCAACGGTAGCTAGAAACAAGGTCTTCCTGGAGTCCACTGTATTTCTCCTGGCCAGCTTCCTCCCTCTGTGGGCTCTGCGCCCCTTCCTGGGTCTGACGGTCCCTGCCTACGCTGCCGGGGGTCCACCGGCAGGGCGGAGTGGCTGTCCATGGCTGTGCCGAGTTATTTCAGTCTGCAAAACAGGGTGCTGTGTGCACACCCAAGAAAGATCAGGCAGATCTGTGAACTGCGGTTTTGATGGGAGCTAATTAGCATTTCATAACATGCGGCAGGGAGGGAAGAGGCAATGACACTCTAGAGCAAATAAAACCCATTTGCAAATGTAATATTTTTCTGATGAGTTAATGTCTCTAACCATTACCTCCCCCTTCCGTAATTTATTCCTTCAACAGCTATTTGTCAAGTTCTCTCGCTATTGCTTTGCTCCCCTGGAACTCACTGGTTAAAAGTGACAGTTGCGCCTGTGATCCCAGCGGCTCAGGAGGCTGAGGCAGGTGGATTGTGAGTTCAAAGCCAGCCTCCGCCACTTAGCGAGGCGCATGGTAATCGGTGAGACCCTGTCTCAAAATGAAAAATAAAATGGGCTGGGGATGTGGCTCAGTGGTTAAGCACCTCTGTGCTCAATCCCCCGTACAATAAATAAATACATAAATACATAAAATAAAGTGACAGCCGGATCAGGATTAGGCCCTCACTGGGTTTGTAGCTGAGACCAGGGCTCAGCAAACGGGGCCCAGGGCCACAGCCAGCCACCACCTGCTTCCACACAAGACACCTGCCGAGGAGGCTTTCCACAGGTTTGAGTGGCAGGAGGGAATCAAAAGAGCAGTATTTTGTGACCCAGGAAAATCGCATGAAAGTCCAAGTCGGGGTCCATGAATAAAGTCTTATTAGAACACACGGAACACCACCCTGTGTTGCCCTCCCCCGCTATAGTGGCAGTAGGGAAAGGTTGTGACAGAAGCCACTCAACCTCCAGAGGTGACCATTTTTATCATCTGGTTCTTTATATAAAAATAAAAGTCTGCAGACTTCTGAGTTAGGAGAAAGCCCTGGAGTCAACTAGGCAGCTGCAGCTCTAAGAGACCACTTTTGGGGTTGGGGTAGACAAGCCGTTGTGCGGCCTCCCTGCCCAGCCCCCGCGACCCGGGCCTCCCTACTCAGCAGCTCTTTCTTCTGAGTCCTGCTGGGACGGTGGCTCTGGTTTCAACCAGGTTCCCAGTCTCCGTCTCCACACACCTGACTGTGATCACGCCAAGGTCTGCATTCCTTTTGATTTGCCGTGACTTCTACCAAGTGACCTGGAATTCATGGGGCCTCGGGCAGGATGCAAAGACTTCTGGGAACAGGCTCGCGATGTCTAACGGGTCCCGGGTTTTCCCGGGACCGGTGCTGGGAGACGGAGAGATCCTTTCTAGAGAAGGGGGTTCTGGGGACCTCGCGCGTCTGGCTCACACTGGACAGGAGGTGACTGCTCCTTGGTTGTGTGCTCCGTCACTTAGACAGGCTGCTGAGTCTCTCTGCATTCGATCCACATGCCACGTGGAGGTGGCAGCGGTGGCCCTCACTCCGATGTACGTGAGGGCGGAGTGAGGAGGTGGCTGTGGCAGGCTGAGCCTCGCACTTGGCCTTCACCACTAGGATCCCCATCCATGGAGGGCTGCGGGAAGCACCCAACCCAGTCCTCGATGCCGCGTCCTGGGAGCTGTGGGTAAAGTACGCGGTCGTTTGTACAAAAAGAATAAACACATGTTCGGACATAGCCAAGTACTGTTGAAAAGGTACAAGACACTGCTGGTATCAGTTGACTTGCGGGGGGGTGACCAATGGCTGGGCACAAGGGGACAGGGGCCTTTTCCCTCTCGCACAGCTGAGCGTTGGATGACAGGAAAATCACCGATTCAGAAGCAAGGGGAAGCCACTCTATGGACGGCTGCAAAGACACAGGAGGTGGGGGACGCTCAGCCTTGAGGGGGACGGGACCTGAGACTTATGAACAGGTGGGGGTACCTGCCCCAGGCAGCAAGCAGGTCAGGGCTGGCCCGGGCTGCAGTGTGACTTCACAAGCTCAGCCTGCAGCCGGGGACTGGGGGACCCCGAAGACAGCTGAGGGGACCCACCCAGAAGCCCAAGGAGCCACGAACCCCAGGGCCAGGTCCTGCTGGCCAGGGCCAGTGCTTCCAGAAAATCACTTTTGACACCTTTCAATCACTTAGGCCCTGGCCACCCCCACTGTGTGCGCTCGGTGGCCTTTGACACAAACTTGCCCACAAAGGTCACATCAAATCAAAATGGCATTCTAGAAGATCCTCTTATCAGCAGGCCCCCGAGGACCTCGATCCAGCGTTCTCTCAGGTCAGAAGCTTGAGAAGAAGATACTAACACGGGCCGGAAAGACGAGGGGGAGAAACAGGTTTCCTGAGTGACCAAAGGATCAAATCAGACAAAGGGAAACCTGGGAACAAGTGTGGAGTCCAAGGAGGTCTCTCAACTTTTGCAAAGAAGAAAAAGTCTTATAAAATTTATTTTTGCCCTTAAAAATCCTTCCATCTAGTAGCACTGGAATAGAACTCAGCCACGCAGCTGCCCTCACTGCAGGGGGAGGGCGAGGGGGGCGATTTAAGTGAGGACAAGGGACGATGGTGATAAGACAATGATTTTATCAGCTAGCGCTCCCCTCTCTCCAAAGTGGACAAGAGCTGGGCGGGCGGAGCACGTCTGTGACCCCTTGACTCGGAGGCTGAAGCAGAAAGAGGGCAAGCTCCAGGCAGCCTTGGTATGTCAGTGAGGCCTGTCCCCAGATAGAAAGGGCTGGGGGTGTAGCGTGGTGGTAGAGTGTCCAGGTTCAACCCCCAGCAACACACACACTCACACACACACACTCACACACACACACACACTCACATACTCACATTCATACACTCACACATAGTCACACGCACACACTCACAATCACACACATACACATTCAGCACACTCACGCATACACAGTGGAAATGAGCAGAATCAAAACTCAGTGACAAACAGATTTTTCATAGTAAATTCTCTTCGTGGAGGTCATATTAAAACACGTATGTTAACTATTTTAAATACCCAACAACCTATTTTGGGCTCTAAAAATTATTCTTCCTTCTTTCTCACATTTCATGTTATTTGGAAGCCAACAAATTACTTGAGGTGGACCATAAGTACCTCTATATGCACTCACGAAGACAGGAGGAAACCACGGGCAGGATCTACCCGGTACGGGCTGTGTGACCTTGGGCTGGAGACCTTGCCTGTTTGAACCACAATTTTCCCTGACCGTTAGACGCGTGTGATTACAGTAGGTAAGGCCCAGGTGCTTGGGAGGGAATGAGAGCATGTTATCTGTCACTTTATTGCATTGGGTAATATTCCGGGGTATTTGCCCTTTCCTTCCCTTCTCTCCCCACACCTGCGTCCTTTGGGCTCCTTTGTCCAGGGAGTGAGGAAGGAGATGAGAGGGAGTCTTTCTGGCTTTGCTTTTCCCAAAGACAAAGGAGAACTTAATTCAAGAGGCACAGGGAGGTGAAGGGAGGGAGGAAGTCAGTCTCGGCTCTCCTGGGCAGACTTGCTAGTGGCGATCACACCTGAAGGAAGCCGCGGAAATACACATGAAGGTGTGCATGACGTGCCCCCGACGTGCCCGCCGACGTGCATGTTTACATTTACACTCACGAACGACTCAATGCAACGAAGAGGACCCGAACCGTCCACACCAACCCGCTCACCCGGTTCTTTCTGGCTGGTGGGTTGCGGGTGGTCTTCCCTTTCCCTGCTCGTCTGCAGTTTCTGGTGTTTTCATAAAGACTTTCAGCTCTTCCACGAAGACACTATGTAACAAAAGCTGCCTGCAGTCACAGAGCTACAGGTGACCTGGGCCAGCCTGGAGCTGCACTCTGGCTGAAGTCACTTCCTTCCCCTGTGTGCTTAGGGACCTGCCGGGTGAAGGCACAGGAGCTCAGCAAGCCGCCGTAGGCCGCAGTAGGCACGCGGCTGACGTGGGGACGGCTGCAGGTGCCCCAGGACCAGGCTTCAGGGGAGGAGGTGGACACAGGGGGACAGGGCGGCCAGAGGTGTCCAGACTCACACCTCATGGAGCCTCTGGGCTTGGAAGCCTCAGTCTGTAGCTTGTGGGGACTCGGGGGCAGTGGGGAGCCACTGAAGGGTGTTGAGTGAGGGTCGGACAGGATGCCGCTGGCTTTTGGGTAGACCGCTCTGGCCCCTGAGTGGAGCTGGCCCCACCTCTGGCTCTCTAGAGAGGCACCCCCAGAGGTGGGGGGCCCTTGCTCGGGTTCAAAGGTCAGGCGGAGCCCTGGCTCCTAGGAGAAGCCGAGTTGATGCTGAGCACCTGGGAGGACACCTGCGGGCAGAGGGCCATCACGGCTGGTCAGTCGGCAGAGCCCGACCCCAGGCTGTTTGTGTTTGAGCCCCGGCAGGGCTGTGGGGCAGGAAGCTGCTCCCCTCCCTCCTGGGGGCAGAGGTCACCACTCCTGAGTCAGCTGCGGGTCTGGGGAAGTGGCTGAGCAGCCACACGGGGACCTGGGCCTGCCCCGCTGGGGGACGGGCTCTCCTCTCCAGGGTCTGGGCCTTGTCCCTGCTCCTGCGAGCAGCAGGGCTGGGAGCGCCCGCCCCTCCCCCACCAGAAGTCTCTGCTGGCCTGTCCCCAGGCTCAGGGCGGCCTGGAGACCTGAGCTGCCGGGGCCTGGAGGGGAGAAGGTGGCACCAGGAGAGCCCACTCCTCCCGTGCTGGGGTGCAAGTGTGGGGGACAGGAGCCGCCCCGAGGCGCCCCAGGGCCGGGCCGCCCCCGCCAACCCCCGACAGGGTTCACATCATCTCAGGGCTGGGTGCTGCTCAGGGTGGGGGGCTCAGGAACGAGGAAGCCAGGCCCCGCAGGGGTGGCAGGGCGTGGGTAGGCGCCAAGGTCACAGGGGTGAACGATGGCCCCAGAGTTCCAGACAGGGCGGTCGGTCGGGGTCCCAGAGCCTGTCTTGTCCCCGGGCTTGGCGATGTCCCTCCTGGGGGCTCAGGTGGGTGAGCTGGTCATCGTAGATTCCAGACCTTGTCCTCTATCTGGAGCCGACGCCAGGTCTCCTGCTCCCCTTCTGAGCAGGACTCAGCGCCCCGCTGTCCTCCCCGCCCCCACCCGCCCTGCTGCTGATTCTAATGGCTTCTGACAGGTATTTGTACAATCTGAGTTATGTGGCTTCACAAAGATCTCTCTCCCGGGGAAGGTTACTTGAAGCTGTTTTGACAGCTCTCAGCCAAGGGGCCACGTTTAATATATAACAGTTCATAAAACAAATCCGGGATCCGGGAATACCTCTTGCTGTGAGTCATGGTGACATCATCTTTGGGTCTAAGAAAAAAATCCAGGGTGGGGGGGGGAAACCCGCAGAGAAGAGCTCCCTTCTACTGTGGCATCTCGGGGGGACACCTGAGTCCTGGCACTGACGTCCCCGTGTCCCCAGGGAAAGCCTTCCCTGATCCACAACGCTCTGGGCACATGCCAAGCTCCGCAGGTGAGCAGCTCACCTTTCTGAGTCACCTGCGGGCCCTCGGAGCTCCTCCCGCTTCTCTCCTCCCTGCGGAGGGGACCGTTGAGGCTCCCGGTCATGGTCAGTGGTCAGTGGTCCATCTCCTGCCAACTCCGCCCCTGAGGCCAGCTCCTCGGGGTCCCCTGGCTCACTGTATGCCGAGGAGCACTTTCACATTGAACTGCCCTAAAAAGAGCTTCAGAGAGAGAGTTGGGCCCGGACCTTTCTGGAAGGGGCTGGGGAGGGGGGGCTCCGCTAAGCCCAGAGCCTGAATTCTAATCAACAAATGCCAGATCTCTCCTGTGCCACCCAACACGGAGGGGAAAAGTCCCCCCAAATAGAAAAGGCCTCCTTCTCAAGGGACCGGACCCTCGTCCTGCGAGCTGCCAGCTATTCCCGGGGCAGAGGATGATTCTAATTCCCCCAAGAGCCAAAGAGAACACCTGCTGCTGGAGCCAGGAGAGGCGCTTCCACCCACACCTGCCCACCAGGGGATCTTCCTGGGCTGGGCACCAACGTTCTCGGGAAATCCCGGGTTTCCACCCTGGTGCGGAACCTGCTGCCCAGCTGAGGAGCAGGACTGTTTGGCCTGGGGCGGGAGTGGGCGGCCTCTGAAAGGACGGTCGTGGGAGGGACAGCAGGGTTCTCCCTGTGGACTGGGAATCAGCGCACAGTCTCCATGGGCTGGGGTGGGACAGACTGCGCGTCACATGACCAAGACGCCCGGGGAACCCCGCTCCTGCAGCCTCCCTCCCCTGCTACCCGTCCTCCAAGGGGAACCCACTCCCCACCAAGAACTAGGTTTGTCTTTTAAAGGGGACCACAGTGTTTGAATGGCCGGATTCTGGCTGTGGGGAAATATTAAAATCAGGGGCAGACGAATCCCAACCAGGTAAAGATGGTGTTTTAGTCCTGATTCACTCATCCATTCATGGAAGGAATGTGCACGGGATCTGCCCAAGGCCAGCGTCCAGGGTCTGAAATACATTCCTGGCTGCAAAACAGACCTCTGCTGGGGACCCTCCGTGCTGGGAGCTCATGAGTACACAAAAGCACGCATCCATCAGGCCAGCGCCTGGACGGTGTGGAAATACCGCAGGAACAGGACGAGCCCTGCTCTCGCCCGAGAAGACACTCTTCCAGGCAGGGGAACCGTGTGTGCAAAGGCCCTGTGGTGGTGTCACCTGCCTGGTCGGCAGGAGCAGGGAGGAGAGGGGCCAGGGAGCTGGGAGGCCACGGTCCCAGCTAGTCTATCTCAGCCTGGCTGCGATGGGGACTTCCAGCTGTGACTCCAGCCACAAAAAGGATAAAAGTCCCTCCTGCTCAGATCACAGGGCAGCTGCTGACAGGTAGGCCGGGGTGGGGGGGTGGGGGGTGGAGCAGGTGCCTCCCGGGGCAGAACAGTGGGAACCTGGGTTGAACCAAGTCGTTTGTTCACAAAAACCGTTTCTTTGTGTTGGGAGCTAACATGGGAGGCCGGGAGACTGGCTTCTCCAGCCTCACATCCCTAACCCACAAAGGGGTTGCTGTGAGGATGAATTTATTGCTCGTGGGAATCGGAATCAGCTCAAGGTCAGGCTTCTGTTCAAATCCCAGCGGCCACCCCAGCCTCTGAGATGGGGGCTGTGATGGTCAGTTTGATGTGTCAACCGGGCAAAGGCCACAGTCCCTGGCCACCCTGAATCCATCAGCCAACAGCTGAGGGGACGAGGCGTCAGCCAGGAGCAGAGGCAGTGGTGAGCTCCAAAGAGCGGAGGGCCAAATGCAAATAAGGAAACAGCTACAGACGACATGTCAGCGCGTGCAGACTCTGTAGAGGGACATGGAGGGGTGCAGGGTGCCTGGGTAGGGATCCTATTCTTTGAAGGGTGGTTGGGGAAGAACCCTCTGAAGAGGAAATATTATAAGGAAAAGAGCGCACAGGCCAAGTTTATACTGTGGGGAAGAGAATTCCAGGCAGAGGGAACGGGAGTGCAAAGGGCCTGGGGCCTGTGGGGAGGACAGCGAAGTCAGTGTGGCTGGAGCAGCGGAGCAGGGTCCTGCATCAGAACCGACACTGCAGGAGGCTGTGGAGGGTGCAAAGACTGTGGCCCTTGCTTTCAGGGGGACAGAATCCTGGCAGGATGTGTCCCCAGGACATTCCCCAGGCCGTCCCTCTAGCCTGTCCCTGGCCTGGGGCCTCCTGAATTACTCCCCCTCCCCAGTCCTGGCTTCCATGGGCTCTGGGCCCTTCCCCCGTGTGTGTGTGTGTGTGTGGGGGGGGGTACCATGGATTCTGCCAGGGCTGCTCACCCTGCACAACCTGGAGGAAAATACCATAAAAGCAGCCCCCACACCGGCCTGCCACGGGGAGCTTAAGGACCTTCCGTTGCTCTCTCCTTAACAAAGAGCTGCTCAGGTGCAGAGCGCCTGCCCTCCCCCACCCGCCTGTGCAGAGTCAGCTCCCAGAGTGCCCCTGCTGCCGGTGACAATGTGACATACCTGCACAAGGCTTGGCAGCTCTTCTCAGCCTCAGAGCGCCTGGGGGCTGCAGGCCTCGCAGCCTGTGGAGAGCTGGGCACAGGGGGTGGTGGGGGGAGGCTCCAAAGTGCTGAGACCACACGTGTCCCTCTCCAGGCTCTGACAGGAGCCCCTGCCCAGAGACCGCAGTGTGGCTTCCCCCCAGTAACAGGGGCAGCCATGTTTGCTTTTCCTGGCTGCCAGGGCTCTAAGAACTAAAGAGTGGGCGGTCTCAGTGGACCTCAGGCAACAGAAAGGCCAGGTCGGGAGTAGCTGGAGAGGGGTCGCTTGGCCTCCAGGGGAGGTGGCATCTGACTTCATTTTCCAAGCATCGCTGAGTGTTGACGTAGGAAGTGCCGAGAGCCATTGATGCTGACTCCAGACCACAGAAGGGCCTGCTCATCTATAGACGGGAAAGGGAGGCTGGGGAGGGTGAGGGGTCTCACCTAAGGGAGGCAAGGCTGGTCAGCGCCTCAGTATCAGGTTTAGAGGGGCAAAGGGATTGTCCAGGGCCAAAACCAACTTCTCCATTCTCTTTGGCTCCACCCAAAGACCCTGCCCCTCCCTGCCTCTCAGGACCCCCAGACCCCCTGGGAGTGCATGGGACAGGAGGCAGGAGGGACAGCAGCCATAGGACCCTTGCCCTGTCTCACAGGATGGGAGTGAGCAGGGCCCAGCAAATACGCAAGACAGAGAGAGGAAGCTGACTTCCAGCCGGGGGCAGACGCCCTGGAGGGAGGACAAGCCCTGGCAGGAGTGGGAGGCGCAGGGGCTTACGTGGACCTGGAGGCCCCTCCACGTGGGTGCCCGCCCCGGGCTACGCAACCCACAGGAGCCGTGGTGTGCTCCTCAGGGCACAGCGGCAGCCACAGGACCCTCTTGCAGCAGTGGCCCTGGGCAGGGGAGGGGCAGAAGGGGACTGGCTTCATCGTGAGTCCTCCTGATTGAACCGTGACACGAATTTCCTTGATACATTTTTAGAATACATCTTCACAGGACCCTGAACACACGGACATGAGGACTTCCCAGGCTCCTGGAATCGGGGGCCCTTCTGTTCTCCTGAGCAATGAACCTCATGCAGCTGTGTGCACACAGGCCAGGCAGAGCGCACACTGCCTTTAGCAAGTGCAAGGTGGGGTGCCTTGGCCCTGATCCGGGGCTGCTGAGTGAGGGTACAGGATCACCGGGAAGCCAGAAAAAGGTTCATCATTATGGACATTGACTCAGGATTTAGATTCCAACCCTACCCTTACCACGAATGGGCTGTGTGACCTCAAGCATGTGGCTGAACCTCTCTGTGTCCTTGTCTGCAGATAGTGGTGCATTTTCTGTCCTGGGGAGAATTCCAGGAAGTAAGACCCGTAGGCAGTGACTGGCAGAGTGTGGATATGCAGTGACAGATTGGGGAGTGTCGTTGGGTGGTGGCTGTTTTGTAATGAAGGTGAAATGGCCCTGAGGGTGGCAGTGGAGCTGGTGGACAGCATGCGGCTCCGGAAGTGGCTCCCAGGTAAGAGGAAAGCAAGAGCCGCGGCACCTCCAGAGCCTGGATGGCTACGCAGCCCCAGGACGCACAGCCACCTGGGGCGAGGGCACGCAGGAGCCCCGCCTCCACAGGACGTGCTCAGAGGCAGCCGCTGCCTCCCTCCTCCCCCGCCCTGCGCAGGAGGTGGCGCTGGGCAGGTCCCTGGCCGGCTCAGGGGCGTGTTTGTTTAGTGTTGCCTCCTGGGTCCTGGGTCGCCTCCCTTCAAAGGCAACGTCAACATCGCAGCGGGGGCACGCCCCGTCGTGTCTGCACATGCAGCGGGACACGGCCCCCCTCTGTCCCGGGGAGTCCAGCAGAGCCGGGCTGTGCTGCCTCCTGCCCGGGAACACGGGGTTTGTCCTCCGCTGAGTCACCGGGGGCGTTTGTCTGTACTCCACTCCGGCGGCTGGGGAGCTGGAGCTTGGCGCTCAGGGGCCGTCTGGCTTCCAGGACTGCTGCCCGGGCTCCAGCGTCCGTTCCTCACCCTGCCCATGTCCAGAGCGAGGCCATCTGGGTGTCCAGCTGGACCCAGCAGCTGGCTTTGTGGACACTGTTCATCTCCCTGCTCTGGGCTCCTGTTGCTCAGCCCCGGGGGTGAGGGGGGGGTGTCCCCTGGAGCCTGAAGCTGCTCAGCCCCCCCCCCAAGGCTTGGGCAGCCCCAGCACAAGGAATGTCCGAGGCCAAAACCCCACAGCCCCACCACAGAGAAGCCCAGGGAAGCCAGGGAGCCTGGACAGGGAGGCCCTGCTGAGCGGGGACAGCCCCGGCCTCCAGGAGGAGCAGCTTTGCCCAAGGCCACAGTCTGCGGGATTCCGAGCCTCCTCCTCTGGCTTCCCGGGGGCCCTGGGCTGGGCCCACAGGCGCGGGAGCCTCCCCATGGCTGTGGGCAGGGTGGAGGGACCTCTCCCGTCTGCAGTAGCGAGAAGGGGCACAGGCAGGTGCTCGGAGGTGTTCTCGGTTTGCCCCGGACTCGAAGGCGCTGCCTTCCTCAGGTCTCGTGGCCGGCCGAGGTGGCTCCATGCACTGTTTATCTGCAACAGTGATTTTCTGATTCTGAACTTCATCCTGTTTCTCTTCTCTGCCGAGTGGGTGGCCACCCTGTAACCCTGCAGAGCTGGGGCCCTGCTGACTCGTGGAGTGAAGGACTGGAGAGGCCCTCTCCCTGTTTCCTGGGCCCCCACCCCTGGGTGCCTGCACAGCGCTCCCCCCCCCCCACCCACAGGCCAAGGCCGGAAGGTGTGAAGGTTGTAAGAGGAGATCGGCTCTGTGTGCTGTTCCCACCCTGGGGTGCCCAGGAGACAGGAGCACAGGGCAGGCCCGCACTCTGGGCTTTGGTCCTGGGCTTGATTCTCCTGTGCAGGAGCCTTCAGCCCCCAGAACTGCTTTCTGAGAGACACAGGGAGTCTCCTCCACCCGGGGTGCCCCTGTGCCCATCCAGCAGGCCGGAGCCCATTCCTGCGACACAGACCACCTCACTTCCTAGAGTGTCAGGGCATTGAAGGGTGCTGAGGTCCCCGTCACCACGGAGCTGCTCCTGGACCTGGGACATTTCCACTGGTCTCATATTCCTTTGGGGGTCTCCACCCAGCTCTCAACCTTTAAACTTGCAGCCTTCCCATGAGCCAGAGGAGGTGCCCCGAGCAGCCTGTTTCTCCCAGTGCCTGAGGACTGTGGACTTGATCCCTGGCAGGGCTGGATTTTGCTGCCTCACCTGCTGTGACACAAGCTGCACAGGCTGAGGGTTAGGTCAGCTGACTTCTCCGCAGTAGCCGCTCCCTGGGCTGTTCCTGGCACTCAGGGGTGATGGGTGCTCGGTAAATACTTCTAGGGGAAAGAATGAGCCCCTCTGTGCGACCTGCCTCTGCTTCTCCGGCATCTCTGGGAAGGGCTTGGGCTTGCTTTGCTCTACTTTGCAGATGGAGAAGCTGGGGTCACACAGCCAGCAAAAGGTCTCGCTGGGCTTGCACCCGGGCTGCCCCTCACCGCAGCAGAGACTCTGGCCTATCCAGGAGGTGGCAGAGAGATTCTGTAACGAAACCCAGCTCTCAGGAAAAGATCCCCAAGACTTTCTAAGGTACCCCAGGCCCAGGGTGGGGGCCCTGCTAGCCAGGGAATCCTCGGCAGGTGGAGGACTCTGCCGGGAGCAAGGGAAGCAGCCCTCTCTCTCCTGAGCAGGCACTTGCTGGGGGCACTCGAGGACCCAGCACCCTCCCTGTGGCTTTTGCTCCTCACCAGGTCACACTCTCCTGGCCCCAAGTCAGGTGGTGAGGGCAGAAGACAGCCTGACCTCCGGGGTGCTGGCTTTGGGGAGGGAGGGAAGAGTGAAGAGCAACTTGGTCCTGGGGTCACAGATCCAGGGGAAGCCTCCCCAGAGCCATGGCGTTTTCTGCTGTCTCAGTTGTGTGTGTTGATCCCTAGTCCTGGGCTCTGGCCCTGGCTGTACTGACCAGCGAGGTGGCCCAGGGCTATCTATGCTCCTCTCGAGTTCCTCTTCTGCACAGCAACCACCTGGGCCACCTGCCACCCACAGGTGTGGGTGGCAGGTAGCAGATGAAGCAGGTCTCATGCTGCGTGGTGTGCTGTGAGGATCCTCTGTCTCGTGTCTGCTGTGTGTCCATGGATGGCACTGCACAGGCTGGTGTGGGAGCTGGGGAGGACCTCGGACCTCACCAAGCCAAACTTCATGTTTGGCGCTTTTCTTCCCAGACATAAAACTTGGTTTTGGTTTGTTTTTTTCACTTTATATATCACAAGCATCTTTAAACCCCATTAAAGTTTTTTCCATAATGTGGCTTTTTAACGACTGAGGCCACCTGCCCCCAGCCTTGGCCCGGGAGCCCTCGTTCCGCTGCTAGAACTCCCCTAACACACATGCGCTCCGAGGGGTCCTTCACCTTCAGCCCCTGGATCCTCGACACCCGTGAGTGCGACGTGTTATTAACATTAATTAAAGTAGATGCCATTATAGACAACTCCTGAGAGAGGGAGGGGCCAGTTCAACAGGACACCTAAGGCAAGGAGCCCCTGACCAGCCATGCCCAGCCCAGTGCTGTCCTCAGCCTCCACCCAGCAGGTGAGGACTCAGACGGGAAGAGGGAAGAACTCAGGGCCAGGTTTAAAGCAGAGGCCTCCTGGCTCCAGAGACCACCCTGATTTTCCAAAAGGAGGAAAACCAGGCAAGGAGGGACTGTCCCTGTGTCCCTAGCACCACCCTGGATGTGCAGAAGAGGCCCAGCTAGGCTGGCGTGGCCAGTGCTTCCAGGTCCCAGGTACCCAGACCTCCTTTTCCTCCTTCCAGGCCCCTGAGCCTCTCCCTTATGCAGACTGGGAACCTGAGTCTAGGGAAGGAGAGGCACCCACGCAGCGGGCACTCCGTCCAGCTGCAGGCCCGTCAGGGAGGCGCGGCCGGCTCTGGCAGTACCAGGAGAGGACGTGAGGCCGTCCCCCCAGCAGAGTCACAAATGACACCACGGCGTGTCTGGGACCTTCTTTGTGATACCTGGGACAGGTGGAGGGACGCCGGCTGCTGGCCCCTGGCCGAGGTCAGCTGCTATTGAAGCCAGGTGGCGGGAGCCGACTTCTTCGCTGAACTGTTCTCTTTCCAAGCTTTGGAACACTACCCCTGGAGGAGGAGAAAACCAGAAACCGGACAGAGAAACCCCGGGGGCCTGGAGGCCTGCTCCCCTCTCTGCTAACCCTCTCCAGAATCTAGTCCCACCCACAGGGGGAGGTCCTGGGGTCTCTGCTCTTCCCCGGGCCTGGGTCCCGGCAGCCTGGGAGCCCCCAGGGCAGGCCTGCGTCTCTTCTGAGGGCACCTCCCTTCTGCTGGCCCCTTTTGGACATAGGAGCGTATGTGTGGCCTCCCATGTGGGGGGCGTCCTCCCTCCAGAGGGGCCTCTCCTCGGAAGCCCCAGCTTGCCCCAGCTCCAGGTCACCTCTGCTGGAGAGTGCTGCCACCGCCGCCCCTCCTGAGTCCTGCTGCTGCTGGGCTGCAGCTCCAGGCCATCAGCAGGGACTTAGGGCTCCGGTGCTGACTCCAGGGACTAAAGCCAGCCCCCGGCACGGGTGACCCCGTGAGGACCCTCACAGGGTGCCCAGAGGGGCTGAGCCAGCATTGAGAAGGAGCGAGGGGTGCAGGCCTGTGATTGTTGGCGAGGGTTTCAACATCATCCCCACATTTGGAGAATTTTTGTTTTTCATTTAAAAATATAAAAGCCTCAAATCCTTAGACATTGGTCACCAATTCTTTTTTTTAGAAATATTCTCAAGATAAAGTAAGCGTGGCGCAGGCCAGATTTGACTGTGGTTTACAGATCACTACCTCTGCTCCAGTTGGTGCATGGATCAGGATCTTGTTCAACTCTGTAACGTCGCCAACCCCCTGGGCACTAACTAGCTAAAAGCAGCCCGAGTGGCAGGTCTCAGGCCTGGACACCGTGGCTGGCCGGACAGCAGACTCCCGCAGCTGTGCAGCCTCTACAGTCCCTGGAGGGTCCTAAAATGCAGGTCCCAACTTGCACAAAGAAGACAGAGACACCAAAAAAGTTTCAACTGGTGATATTTTTTTCCTTGTGCTGTTGGGGATGGAACCCAGGGCCTCACATGTGTGAGGCAAGTGCTCACCTCCAAGCCACACCCTGCAGCGGGACGTCTCAGTGAGGGCCGGTGGTGCAACCTCAGTTCATCCTGCCTGCTCAGTTCATCTGCCTGGTGGTCACTGTGTGAAGGAAAGCAGTCTTTGCAAACTAGAATTCATTATCTTTTCTTTTTCTCCGTGGTACTGGGATTGAGCCCAGGGCCTCACACATGCCAGACAAGAGCCCTCCACCCCAAGCTACATCCCCAGCGTTTGGGGCCTAGAATTCAAAGCCAGCAGAACCTCTGCACAGAGAACCGCGAGTTTATGAACCTGTCAACCTCCAAGATGCCTGGTGGAAATGGCTGGTCTCCTCCTGTGTGCACCTCTGGACACCTGGCTTCTTAGGTGACAATCACCCCACGGAAGGGAACACAATGCTTCCCGGTCCTCAGAGTGAAGAAGAAAACAGCCGTCAGAATGGACCCTGGCACACACCCTGCCCGCTGTCCCTCGGCACTGACCTTGCTTTGAGGTGAGTCTATAACTGAGTGTTCAGAGGAAAAAGCAGGTTGGTTCTGGGCTCCCACGAACCCGCCAGGGATCAGGACAGGGCGTGACATAGGACTTCTCCCTGGCCATGTTGCCCCCGGGGGTGGGTGGGAGACCTGACTCCTGCTTCCAGGAAGCACCCACCGCTTAAGCAGGAGAGGTGGGCCAAGGGGGTGAGGGGAGAGTCGCTGAGATGACTCAGGGGCCTTTGACCCTCTGATCATTGATCCTTTGGTCCGGGCTCCATTACGCCATGGGGGGAGGGGTCCCAGTTAGAGAAACGAGGGCCACCCCTCCAGGACTGGCATCAGATCTGCTGGGCCCAGCGGGAGGAGAATGTTCTAAAAACTGAGCCCCGTGGGTTCCATAAAGCCAGCCAAGGCAGGGGGACCAGCAGGAATTGTGAAGGGTCTGTGTTACTGGGCGGGGTCCCCCCCAGTGTGAGGTGGGGCTCAGGCACTGTTGGAATCAGGACAAGGCTGAGCTGGTACTAAGGCTGGGAGTCTGCTCTGGGCAGGACCCTTGGGCAGAGGTGACAGGAAGGTGTCTGTCCCGTGGCGGACCCTGTGAGCTGCATCTGGAGAGGGGGCTGCAGTGGAGCCAAGACTTTGGGTCTCTGGGGATCTGAGACCTTGGAGGACACTTCCTTGCCTTAGGCCAAGCAGCTGAGAGTGACCAGAGGTTTGGAAGGTGGCTGGAGGCAGCACTGCCTGAGTGGGACATGGATGGCTGGGGACATCAGGAGCGTGGACATGCTGCCCAGGACAGAGAAGCAAAGTTCTCTCCCAGGCCACGAGAGCAGAAGGCACAGAGCAGGAATTCAGCAGCAGCAGCAGCCGCACGGGGAGGGATCTCACTGTGTGGAGCCATTTTATAGGGACAGAAACTGGGGCCCACAGGGGAAGCCTCTGCGGTACCCTGCAGTGGCCACAGCTGAGACTCAGAGGAGACCTAGTGTAGACACCAGGCACCGTAAGAACGAATCCAGCCAGCCACCAGCAGTGACAGTGGCCATCGCCTCTGCTCCCCAGGTGAGCACACGGAGGAACAGGACATCCAGGAGTCTTGCCCAAGGACAGCACTGGCACCTGGGATCAGGCTCCCCCACCCAAGGGAAGGGTCCGCTGGGAACGGCTTCATCTGGCCACTCACACCTCGGAGGCACCACCCGCCCTTGATCTAGCCGTAAATTTGACTTGACTTCTCAGCAAACCTTTTCTTCCAACAAGAGGCAGAAACCCAACATGGGAAATGGGTAAAAACAGAAGCTTCTAAATTAAAACAAAATAAAAATCAAAACAAAGATAAAATATTTTCCCTTGTCAGATGGGCAGCCATGGACGTTATAGTACCCAGGGCTGGAGAGGGTGGGGGAGATCCGTGCTCCCACCAGGGGGTGTGGGCAGGAGTGTGTGCTGTGGGGGCCACTGGGTGTCACCTCTGAAGCCTGACAGCCACACTCCCCTGCTCCAGCAAGGCCACCTCTAGGGATTGACCGGGCAGATGCGCAGGCAAAAGACGTTGGAGTTCAGGGACATCCATCAGGGATGTCACCAGGGCATCGTCTGTGATGGTGGAATGTCGTCTGGGACAGGTGCACAGGAGGGATCAACCTTGCCCACTCCACAGATGCTCAGCAGAACGGATCCCGACGAGGTGCGGGACCTCACTCACGGAGAGTGACCTTCTACGTAGGGAAGTGTGCGACCTTGAGCCCTCGGCTGGGGTCATTTCTCCACGTGGCACAGCGTGTAGCCACCGCCAAGATCCAGATCCAGAACTCTGCCATCGCCCAGGCAGCTCCTCGGTCCCTTTCCCACCAGTGGCTCCCCTCCGTGGCCACCAAGCTCCCGCCTCCGGGGACCGTGGAGAACTGCTTGTCCTTGAGCCTCATGGAGGAGGAGGAAGCTCTCAGCAGCACTTCCTGGCGCTGGTCTCTTAGCGTCCTGTGATGTTGGGACACACCGTGCTCTGTGCGCAGGGCCCTCGTCCTTCTTGCTGCCGGGTCGATGCCCTTGCAGGACGCAGCGTCACTTGCTGTCAGCTCCCGGCTGGGCCACTGCGTCATCCTGCTTTCCCACCAGCAGAAGGGCACTCTGCGCGTTCTCAGACAGACCTCGGGGTCAGGCTGCCGTCTGTGGCTCGGACTGTGTTCATGTTAACAAAAATGACCAGTTTTCCAAAGTGGTGCAAGAAAGTGGCATCCCTCCCTGGCAGCGTTGGAGCCCTCCTGCTGCTCCCGGTCCTTGTCACCAGTTCATACTGTCAGCTCGTTTCCGTTTTATTTCAGCCGTTCGGGGTCAGCATGTGGTGGTTTCTCATGAATCACAAAGTATTTTTAATTTGAAAAATCGGTACACAAAACAAGGGCTACTTATGCCCCCTTTTGAGTAATAATATGTCACGTATTTTAATGTCATGTAGTTTAATAATGTATGAAGAGGTTTACATTAAATTTTTTTTCGATAATGCTATTGTTGATGAAGAAAAACTGAAATTGGTATTTCATACTAATTAATTCATTAAAAGCTATGGCTCCGTAGTGCCCGGGAATCCAGGTGTTCCGCTGGCCCAGCACCCATCCCACCTGTGCCTTCTCTGTGCCCGAGTTGTGGCTTGGTTCACCTGGTATCAAGAAGAGTGAGGGGAGAAAAATCACTCAGCAGAGGCACCTCCATTTTTAAAATTCAACTCAATTGTAAATCAGCCCCCACCTGCTCAACAAGCTTGACCTCTTGATGGTACTTTTCAGTTTCTCTTTGTGCTTCAGGGAGTTCCTGGGTGCTCCGGTGACCTATGAGGATAGATCATGAAGTCCAGACTGTGTGCCATGCAGGTTCATTGATCAGGACTTGGTCCTCCCTCTGATGGAGAATGATCTTCCACGGCTTTTGGTTCTGTCTTTCGGATACTTTGTTCTAATCCTTGAATTGTGCTTCCTTTTTCTTAAAAGTAACCCCACTTTTGCATCCGAGTACTGTACTTGCCCATGGAAGAAGTCTTTGTTTAGTGTGTGTGTATGTGTGTGTGTGTATGTGTGTGTGTGTGTATCACTGGCATTGAACCCAGGGGCCTGCACATATTACACAAGAATTCTGCCACTGAGCTACATCCCCAATCCTTCTCAGTTTTATTTTGCTATTTTGAGACATGGTCCCAGTAAGTTGTCCAGGTTGGCCTCAAACTCGTGTTCCTCCTGCCTCAGCCTCCCCAGTCACTGGGATAATAGGTATGGGCCACTGTGCCTGGCTTCATTCCATCTTGTACCATCTCTTCAGCCAAAGGTGGCAGGATTTCTGCTGGTAAAGTTCTCTGAAACTTTTTAGGAGTTTCCTATGAGTCTTATCAAGATTTACTCCATGGGACAAAAACCGTACTCCCAGATCCCCTGTGTTTCAGGATTCTGTGGAGTGTCTGGGAGTCTGCATACAGCTGCCTCGTGCTGAGGTGTTGATGGAGGATGTACAGACACACTCATTTTTAGTTTACGATCATGGTGGTTTTGTGTTTTGGTTTTAACGGTACTTCGTGTTTTACTCTACCCCAAAGCCTATTTTAAAAATATTTACATTGTTACCTGGGGAGGCCGGGAAGTTTCAAACCCCAAAGTGCAGCGTGCCGCACCAGAGCTTCTTAAAGACCAAATGCCAAAAGCATTCCCAGGAGGGCTGGGTACCAAGTGCTTAGAGAGCTGGTGCCACACTGCTGCCAGCAGCTCAGCCAGGAGCCTGCCCAGATCCCAGCTGGGGGGACTTGATCACCCCATGCATGAGAAGTAGGCAAATGCTGTGCAGAGAAGCAGCTGATGGCTTCTCTGCTGCTCCTACAGGAGGGGTTACAGTGAACAGAAGCCAGGTGCCAGGCCTGTGGAGATTCAGCTGCGCCGCCGTCCAGAGAACACGTGCCGGGCCGAGGCCTGGGTTATCTTCTCAGATTGGGCAGGTGCGGGAGCTGTGCCTCGGGCACCGTGTGCTCGCCCCAGACGTGTGGGCCACAGGAGGGTTCTGACTCCAAGAGCCTTGGCTTGACTTTCACGCAGGAACAGAGGCAATACCAGCGTGTTCCTGCTCCCTTCAGGTGACATTCGCGGGTCAGTGGTTCTGAAGACGGCTTGATTCAGCGCCGGCCAGGTCCGGGGTGTTTTTAGGAACTAGTCCCTCCTTGGGGCAGCCTGGTCCTCTGGGTTGTTCTTTGCTAGCTCCTAAAGAATCCCACAGCCTGGGACAGCGGTCCTGGCTGTTTCTTTACATTTCTCCTGTGAAAACAAACAAATAAAAGAAGACGAAGACCCTGGTGTCATTAAGGAGCAGGTGTCATTAAGGAGCAGGTGCGGCGGACTCTCTCGCTGTCCTTGGCTCCAGGCGGGGGCTCGGAGGAGGAGGGGAAGTTCTCCTGCCTTCCCTTGGAGCTCCCAGAAAGGCCTTGAGCACCAGGGAATCCAGAGCCAGCATCAAGGGCTTCCACTTGAAATCCAAGGGCACAGAGGGCCAGGACCCACGACAAGGCCTCCGCCGCTCCCCAGCTGCACCCACGGTACACAGTACGTACGAGCTTCCGTCACAGGGCACGGGGCACCAAGATTTGGCTCAAGTGCAGATTTCATGACACCAGGGAACTCGGCTTTACCCACCTGTTAAGTGGGGATGATGGCAAGGACAGCCCCTCACAGGTTTGCAAATAGGAGGGGACTATATTGTGAGAGGAGCATATTTTTCCAAGATCCAATCTTGTCTCTTAGATGAATCTAAAATAAAAATGCATCGAAGAGTTCATTACCTCTTCAGTGAACAATGTCACTGCTTCAAATGAGGGTTCAAACAGGGACAAAACAGAAATCCTGAAACGCATTTACGAATAGACACAAAACTGGCCGATAGCCACAGAGCGGTCCCCTGTTCCAAGGGACAGAGATTTGCATTTCTATGGGCAAAGTCATTTGCATACTATCAATAAAGACAATGAGAAGCCCGGGCCCTGTATAATCCAAAGGCACCTAAGCTCTTGTCCCTGTGGAGTGTTCCTCAGGGTAAAGCACTGAGCTCTGGTCAGGCTCTCCCAGTGCCTTTGCTGGCTTCCCCCTGTGCCGCAGTGTCCTCGCCTATGGGCATGGAGCAAGGAGGGGGATCCACCTTCTCCTTGGCTGAGTCTGTCAAGGTTCCAGTTTCAGCCAATGGGCTTTGGCTCAGGGTCCTCTTCAGCTCCCTGGTCTGTGAGTGGACTGGGCCTCTTTATTAGCCTGAAGGCCCCCAGTCCCAGACTGTGGGCCCCTCGTGGTGTGCCCCATCCACCCACCAGCTCCTCCCGGGCCAGGCCTGAGCCACTGAGCCACAGGCTGCGCTCTCCAGTGTCTGCTGGCCTGAATCTCAGGAGGCAGGACACAGCAGCTTGGGTGGCATGTGGGCTCAGCCCCTTTGTTGAAAGCCCCATGGCAAACATCCTGAATCCCCCTGGGTCACGCTCTGTTCTTCCTGGTGAGTCCCATTGAACAGAGTCTGGCAGGTGCTTCTCAAGTTCACATCTTAATCTCCGGCCTGCCAGACGGCTCCTCCTACCACCCCTTCCTTCAGCACCCAGGGTGTGAGCCTGCCTCAGGCCCTTTGCACAAGCTCCTTTCTGCCTGGAAGGCTCTGTCCCAGTTTATTTACATCCAGATCTGGGCTCACATTTAAAGGACACCCCATGGCTCCTACCCCTTTCCTGTTTCTCTTCATAATACTCAGCTCCCTGCCTTCTATCATACAGTCACTGTTCACCGTCTCCACCCTGCAGAGCGGGCAGGAGCCCAGTCTCGCCCTCCGCAGCATCCCCACTTTCTAGGACAGTGCCTGGCACGTAGTAGATGCTCAACAAACCCTATTGACTGGGATGTGCATGACATCACATCTTGCATGGAGACCCCATCAGTGTTGTTTTGAGGGGTCAACCGTGCTCACACGCATGAGAGGAGCCCCGTCTGACACAGGCTTGGTTTCACACTCAAGGGTAAGGTGCAACCACAGACAGGCAGGCCTACCCCTGGAGTGCCCAGCTGCCATGGCTGATAATCACTGGGGCTTGCAGCTGGGCACAAATTCCTCTGCGAGCCCAGGGCTCCCAGTCTGCTTCCCACTTCCATCTGTTTTGAGCTGGGTCCAGAACACAGACCCAGGGCTGCCTGCTTGGCTCCTTTCCTGAGCTTTGGTTCCTGTTTCAGTGTGTGACTGTAAGCAGGCAGGGCCTCGGTTTCCTCATCTGCAGAATGGGGTGGTGGAAACTCCCAGGCACGGGGCAGAAGGAAGCTTTATTGCTTAGTTAATTTTGCACACGAGGAGGCTGCTATTTTCTCCATTATCCAGAGAAGTCAGTGGGGAGTTTCCAGGTTCCCTGGGGGTTTTCCTGATCCATCCCTTCTGAGCTCTCAGCTCTGAGCTGCGGCTGAGCTGTGCTGTTCAGGTGAGTGTTGCCGGTCCACCCGCCCGGCCAGAGCTCAGCGACTGCCCGGGCGCTGGACGCATTATTTGGAATAAGAAAACCAGGCTTTGAAACCTGGAAGCGTTCCAAAGGTTTGACAATGGGGAATTGAGCAAACGGGGACATTCAAATAAGAAAGGCCACAGTCACTGAAAGCTGTTCCCAAGGTGTCCTCAGAGAGGAAGAAAAGCAAGTTGCAAAACAATACGATCTCTTGCAGGACAGGGCTGGGGGCCTTGGGGGCTTCTCTGGGGATGCTCTGGGTCCCACTTGGTGAAAACTCACCAAGATATCCTGTGACACGAGCCCGTTTTGCAAATACAGCTAAGTTGGGTAAAACGCTTGCTCACAAAGGAGGACTGTTCTTGTTTACGACATAATGGAGTGGTCAGGGACAGGCCTGAGAGCAGGAGAAGGAGGCTGCCTGTCTGATGCTGCTTCTCCTTTCAGAGGACGCGTGCCCTTGAGGAGAGAGCTGCTCCTCGCTGGAGTTTTCTCATCGGCAAAACGGGGACAAAAAGGGTAACTATCTTTCTAGGATTTTTTGAGATTCAATAAGATAATGTACGCAGAATGCCTAATTCAGTGTCTGGAACCATAAATCTTCAGTTGACCAAATGCCGCAGTCTGGCTGGGCACAATCAGGAGCCACTTGTCAAAAGAAACTAACTTTATTTTTAGAACCACACACACCAAACAAAACAGCCTCTCAGGAAAAACCCTCAGAGCCTCAACTCCCACCACCGGCTTTCCACAAGCCTCTCTCTCCCACACAAGCTTCTCTCCACCTCCCCCAATCCTCCTGCTCTTGAGGCCGATTGGCTGGGTCACGTGGGCGGAGCCAAAAAAGTCCCCCAATGAGCAGCTCCGTGGTCTGAAAGGGCAGGGAAACAGCCCAATGAGCATCACCGCAGAGGAGCCAATCAGCTAGATGTTGCTGGGGCCGAGGAGCCAATCAGCTAGGTGTTGCTGGGGCCGCTGTGAGCCAATCATCAGCCAGCAGCTGGAAGTTTGCTGGCAGCTGGAAGTTTGCTGGGGCCCCTTCGGCTGTGGCTCTCAACATCTCCCCCTCTCTGTTTAAACAACAAGCATGTGGCTTAGGGACCGTGCCTGCCTTAGGTTGTCCAATAGTACATATGGTCCTTAGGTTGGTACCATTGCAATTGGATCTTACCCGTCACTGACTACCGGTCCAGTATACAGCCACACCTGTGGAGAGGTCTTTGTACCAGCGGGGGGGTGAGGTTCTTTGCCTCACCTCTGTTGGCCCCCAAATTTTAGCTGGACGATCATGACAAGCAGAAGGGAGGAAGATACACCAAGCCAATTGACGGCTCCTTTTGGAAAAATTGTACCACCAATGACATCATCAGCAAAAATACCCCAACACTACCACAAGTCGCTGCACGAACAGATAGTTCACAGTGCATACAGGTGAGCTCACAATGTGTCCAGGCAAGTTCTGCAAGCAGTTCAGTGATGGCTATTGTAGAAGCTGTAGATTGGTTTTATCTTTGACTTCACCAGCACTGGGATGAAGATAGGAATTCTGGCAATAATGGCTAAAGAAAAAATTATGTAACATTACAGAAGGCACCAAAAGAAAACAATTTTCTTAACAATTTACATTATCTTTAAGAGAATTATTAAATATAATGAAAAGGAAAGGTGAAAGTAAACAAACAGATCTGTTAACCTTCTTTTTTGTATACATATTAAAACAATCCTCAACAGTTGTTTACCCAATTTAAATTAAACCATGTAAATCACATGAAAAAAAAATATTTGGATCCATTTTATCATGAGCGCTCATCATATATGATATATGGACATACGTACATTCAAACATATAACACAAAACACAAGTGTGCACACATAATATAATACATACAACACATAACATTATAGTAAAGGCCTTATAACTTTTTACAGGTGAAATCTCCATTGCAATGTTTAAAAACTCTATAGTCAAAAAATAGAACTGATCAGCAAAACATTAACCTAAGTCTGTATGAGCTCAAAAAACAAAATAGAACTTCATGATATGGCAAAGGGCAATAATAAAATAGATATTGAAAAAAGCATCCTGGTTCTGTTGCAGATATAAGAATAGCCAAACTGGAGTTTTGGATATCAGTTGTTATGGATTTGAGCCAAATCATCTTCTTTTTGGTCTGTAGAAATCGCTTTAGTTAATCTTTCTGGAATCCAAATCGGCTGCTGTTCTCCCTGTGGAAACACATAAACAGACCCCCGACTCCAGACAATCACTGGGTCAGGACCTTGGTTAATCTCTCTGGAATCCAAATCGGCTGCTGTTCTCCCTGTGGAAACACACAAACAGACCCCCGACTCCAGACAATTACTGGGTCAGGACCTTTCCATTGTCCTGTTAGAATATCCTTCCAAAGTACCTTGGGCTTATGCACATTTTTTGGACACATTATGCCTTTCCGCAGCACTAAGTCCTGATGAATCCAAATTTAAAAAGTTTAGAGTAAAAGGGGTTATTTTAAGTTTATCTTTGGGGAATATATACCCCTTCCCAATTCCTTCTTTTTGCTTTAATAAGTACATTTTAATAGTTTGATGAGCTCTTTCAACTATGCCTTGTCCCTGTGGATTGTATGGGATTCCTGTTATATGAGTAATGCCAAATGTTGAGCAAAATTGTTTAAAAGAGGTAGAAGTATAACCAGGGGCATTATCTGTTTTTAACTGTTTTGGAACACCCACAGTGGCAAAATTTTGTAAGCAGTGAGCTATAACATCTTTAGTTTTTTCTCCGGCATGAAGGGAGCCCATCAAAAATCCAGAAGAAGTATCAACTGTAACATGCAAATATTTTAATTTTCCAAATTCTGGCAAGTGTGTGACGTCCATCTGCCAAATATGGTTAGGTATCAATCCTCTAGGATTGACTCCAAGATTAACTTGTGGTAAAAAGGTCACACAATTTTGACATTGTTTTATTATTTGTCTAGCTTGTTCCTTAGTTATTTTAAAACGCTTTTGTAAAGTATTAGCATTGACATGGAACTTTTTATGAAAATTTATAGCTTCTTCTAGTGTAGAGAAAATATGTATGTCATGTGTAGTTTTATCTGCTAAATCATTGCCCAAACTAAGGGCTCCAGGCAATCCTGTATGTGCCCTGATATGTCCTATAAAGAATGGATCTTTTCTGTTCCAGATTAGACTTTGTATAGTGGAAAGCAAAGAGAAAACAGTAGAAGAAGGGGAAATCCTACCAGCATCTTCAATACTTCATGGTATTAGATTGGAAGGATCCTGAAGGATGTGAAGGAACTATACAGCCATATGTATTGGATCATCTTCCCGTAAATTTATGGGGACGAGATGTCCTAGATCAATTAGGTTTGACATTAACAAATAACATCAACCAAAATGCACCCACTATTATGACTAGACAAGGTTTTAGGAAAGGAAAAAGATTAGAAAAACAAAAACAAGGTATAGCAGCACCAATACAAATAGATCAAGGAACAGAAAGACATGGGTTGGATTTTCAGAAAGGGCCACTGAGACAATAAAAATTACTTGGAAATCAGAAAGACCAGTATGGGTTCCTCAGTGGCCCCTGACTAAAGAAAAGATACAAGCAGCCCATGACCTGGTCAAACAACAATTAGCGGAAGGACATATACAACCTTCTGTATCTCCCCATAATACTCCCATTTTTGTCATCAAAAAGAAATCTGGTAAATGGAGATTATTGCAAGATTTAAGAGCCATTAATAATGAGATGGTTATTATGGGACCTGCTCAATCAGGGATTCCTCAGTTGTCTGCTTTGCCAAAAACCTGGTATGTTTTAGTTATAGATATTAAAGATTGTTTTTTTTTTTCAATTCCAATTCATCCTGAGGATAGTCCACGTTTTGCATTTACTATCCCTGCACTGAATCATGAAGGTCCTGATCAGAGATATGAATGGAAAGTACTCCCTCAAGGGATGGCTAACAGCCCAACTATGTGTCAAATTTATGTTAACAAAGTAATCCAGCCACTTAGAAATCAAAATCCTGAACTACAAATATTTCACTATATGGATGATGTATTATTAGCACACAAAGATAAAAACACATTGCTAGAATGTTATGCCACACTTACAAACTTATTAAAAAATTATAATCTAGAGATAGCAATAGATAAAGTACAATTAAATTTTCCAATTAATTATTTAGGAGTTCTATTATCCTCAACCATGGTCCGTCCACCAAAAATTCAAATACGAGTAGATCAACTCAAATCACTTAATGACTTTCAAAAGTTATTAGGAGACATAAATTGGATAAGGCCTTATTTAGGTATACCAACAGGAGAGTTGGGACCTTTATTTGATATCCTAAAAGGTCCATCAGATCCAAATTCACCCCGAATGTTAACGCCTGAAGCAAGAAAGGCATTAAAAATCATTGAAACATATATGGAAAATATGCATTTGGATAGAATTGATATAAGTTTGCCTTTATTATTTATTGTACTACCAACAAAAAATATTCCTACAGGAGTATTTTGGCAAGAAGGTCCATTATTATGGATACATTTATCTTATTCTCCTAACACTATTCTTACTAGGTATCCTGAGGCTGTAGGACAATTAATACTCAAAGGAATAAAAGCAGCAAAGGGAGTGTTTGGAATTTCTCCCAATAAAATTATTACTCCATATACTATGAATCAAATTGATGAGTTAGCTAATGAGTTAAATACTTGGGCAATAATCATGTGCAAATCTAATGTTTCATTTGATAACCACTTACCATCTAATCCTTTATTGTCTTTTTGGTCATTGCATCCTGTAATTTTTCCAAAAATGACAAGAAAAACACCTATCATGAATGCTCCAAATATATTCACTGATGGGTCAAATAATGGTACAGCAGCAGTAGTTACCCCTGATCAAACTTTTACATTCTTAGTACCCAAACAATCAGCTCAAAAGGTAGAGCTTAATGCAGTTTTACAAGCTTTTGTGATGTTTAAAGATTCTGTATTTAATTTATTTTCTGATAGTCAGTATGTAGTTAATGCTATAGTATCTCTTGAAGATGCTGGTAGGATTTCCCCTTCTTCTACTGTTTTCTCTTTGCTTTCCACTATACAAAGTCTAATCTGGAACAGAAAAGATCCATTCTTTATAGGACATATCAGGGCACATACAGGATTGCCTGGAGCCCTTAGTTTGGGCAATGATTTAGCAGATAAAACTACACATGACATACATATTTTCTCTACACTAGAAGAAGCTATAAATTTTCATAAAAAGTTCCATGTCAATGCTAATACTTTACAAAAGCGTTTTAAAATAACTAAGGAACAAGCTAGACAAATAATAAAACAATGTCAAAATTGTGTGACCTTTTTACCACAAGTTAATCTTGGAGTCAATCCTAGAGGATTGATACCTAACCATATTTGGCAGATGGACGTCACACACTTGCCAGAATTTGGAAAATTAAAATATTTGCATGTTACAGTTGATACTTCTTCTGGATTTTTGATGGGCTCCCTTCATGCCGGAGAAAAAACTAAAGATGTTATAGCTCACTGCTTACAAAATTTTGCCACTGTGGGTGTTCCAAAACAGTTAAAAACAGATAATGCCCCTGGTTATACTTCTACCTCTTTTAAACAATTTTGCTCAACATTTGGCATTACTCATATAACAGGAATCCCATACAATCCACAGGGACAAGGCATAGTTGAAAGAGCTCATCAAACTATTAAAATGTACTTATTAAAGCAAAAAGAAGGAATTGGGAAGGGGTATATATTCCCCAAAGATAAACTTAAAATAACCCCTTTTACTCTAAACTTTTTAAATTTGGATTCATCAGGACTTAGTGCTGCGGAAAGGCATAATGTGTCCAAAAAATGTGCATAAGCCCAAGGTACTTTGGAAGGATATTCTAACAGGACAATGGAAAGGTCCTGACCCAGTAATTGTCTGGAGTCGGGGGTCTGTTTGTGTGTTTCCACAGGGAGAACAGCAGCCGATTTGGATTCCAGAGAGATTAACCAAGGTCCTGACCCAGTGATTGTCTGGAGTCGGGGGTCTGTTTATGTGTTTCCACAGGGAGAACAGCAGCCGATTTGGATTCCAGAAAGATTAACTAAAGCGATTTCTACAGACCAAAAAGAAGATGATTTGGCTCAAATCCATAACAACTGATATCCAAAACTCCAGTTTGGCTATTCTTATATCTGCAACAGAACCAGGATGCTTTTTTCAATATCTATTTTATTATTGCCCTTTGCCATATCATGAAGTTCTATTTTGTTTTTTGAGCTCATACAGACTTAGGTTAATGTTTTGCTGATCAGTTCTATTTTTTGACTATAGAGTTTTTAAACATTGCAATGGAGATTTCACCTGTAAAAAGTTATAAGGCCTTTACTATAATGTTATGTGTTGTATGTATTATATTATGTGTGCACACTTGTGTTTTGTGTTATATGTTTGAATGTACGTATGTCCATATATCATATATGATGAGCGCTCATGATAAAATGGATCCAAATATTTTTTTTTCATGTGATTTACATGGTTTAATTTAAATTGGGTAAACAACTGTTGAGGATTGTTTTAATATGTATACAAAAAAGAAGGTTAACAGATCTGTTTGTTTACTTTCACCTTTCCTTTTCATTATATTTAATAATTCTCTTAAAGATAATGTAAATTGTTAAGAAAATTGTTTTCTTTTAGTGCCTTCTGTAATGTTACATAATTTTTTCTTTAGCCATTATTGCCAGAATTCCTATCTTCATCCCAGTGCTGGTGAAGTCAAAGATAAAACCAATCTACAGCTTCTACAATAGCCATCACTGAACTGCTTGCAGAACTTGCCTGGACACATTGTGAGCTCACCTGTATGCACTGTGAACTATCTGTTCGTGCAGCGACTTGTGGTAGTGTTGGGGTATTTTTGCTGATGATGTCATTGGTGGTACAATTTTTCCAAAAGGAGCCGTCAATTGGCTTGGTGTATCTTCCTCCCTTCTGCTTGTCATGATCGTCCAGCTAAAATTTGGGGGCCAACAGAGGTGAGGCAAAGAACCTCACCCCCCCGCTGGTACAAAGACCTCTCCACAGGTGTGGCTGTATACTGGACCGGTAGTCAGTGACGGGTAAGATCCAATTGCAATGGTACCAACCTAAGGACCATATGTACTATTGGACAACCTAAGGCAGGCACGGTCCCTAAGCCACATGCTTGTTGTTTAAACAGAGAGGGGGAGATGTTGAGAGCCACAGCCGAAGGGGCCCCAGCAAACTTCCAGCTGCCAGCAAACTTCCAGCTGCTGGCTGATGATTGGCTCACAGCGGCCCCAGCAACACCTAGCTGATTGGCTCCTCGGCCCCAGCAACATCTAGCTGATTGGCTCCTCTGCGGTGATGCTCATTGGGCTGTTTCCCTGCCCTTTCAGACCACGGAGCTGCTCATTGGGGGACTTTTTTGGCTCCGCCCACGTGACCCAGCCAATCGGCCTCAAGAGCAGGAGGATTGGGGGAGGTGGAGAGAAGCTTGTGTGGGAGAGAGAGGCTTGTGGAAAGCCGGTGGTGGCAGTTGAGGCTCTGAGGGTTTTTCCTGAGAGGCTGTTTTGTTTGGCGTGTGTGGTTCTAAAAATAAAGTGAGTTTCTTTTGACAAGTGGCTCCTGATTGTGCCCAGCCAGACTGCGGCATGTTGCTATTCTATTATCATTATTATTTTTTCTAGTACTGGGATCAAACACCGGTCTCCCACATGATGACCAAGTGGTCTACCTCTGAGCTACACCCCCCAGCCCTTTTGATTTTTTATTTTGAGACACCCAGACTTTGCTAAGTCACCAGGCTGACCTCAGACTTATGATCTGCCTGCCGGAGCAGCTAGGATGGCAGGCGTGCACCACCTCACTGGGCTATTATAATTTTTGTGGTTATTTTAATGCATAGGAAAATGTCAGGATAACCACAGGGAAGATCACTTCTCCCCTACAGCTTCAATATTTTAAAATAACAAGTATGCATTCCTTATGCAATTAAAAATTATTAAGAATAAAATAACGGCTTTCAATACTGGGATTAACGTGAAGCCCCAAGAAAAGCCCGATCAACAACAGGTTGAAAAGAGGCCATGTCCTTGAACGTGTTCTTGCTCAACTCACACCAGCCAACTATGGGGCCCTGAAAGGCTGTCTGAGCAGGAATTTGGTGGAAGCCCATCCAGCCCCAGGGCAGATGGCACAGAGCCCCCTATCCACAGTTTCACTATCCATGGTTTCTGTTACTCATGATCAATGACTAACTGAAAATATTAAATGGAAAATTCCAGAAATAATCCACAAGTTTTAAATTGTATGGCACTCTGAGAGGCATGGAGAAATCGCATGCTGTCTGCTCTGTCCCACTCTAGACATGAATCGTCCCTTCGTGCAGAGTATCCACACTGTATATGCTGTCTGCCTTTTAGTACCTTTCCTGGTTATCAGATCACAGTATCACATTGCCTGTACCTACCCATATGCCAAGTATGCAAATAGCCCACATTTTACTTCATAATGGCCCCAAAGCACAGGAATAGTGATTTAAAGGAGGCACCTGAGAATAAAGCACAAGACGACAGATTAGCGCTGGTACTACCTGGCAGTGCCACAGGGAAGAACCGTGACATGTATAGAGTCAGCACGGCCCACAATCTCAGGCATTCAGGGCTTCTTGGAATTCACCCCTGAGGATAATAATAATCCACCATGAGGATAAGGGCAGGTGTCGTGGTTTGTATTTCTGTCCCCCAAAGCTCATGGGTTTCAAGAGCAGCAGGGTTCAGAGCTGGGTCTTCTGGGAGGTGATGGGTCACATGGACTCTGACCCCATGAATGGATTAATCCACTGTGGAGTCGCAACTCTATGGGCTTTGAGGAAAGGGCTTTGTTGTAAACCCTGTGTTCTCCTTTTGCTTCCAGGCCACTGTGAGGGGAGAAGCTCTGCTCCGCCACATGCTTCTGCTGTGATGTCCCACCTCCCCTCAGGCCTAAAAGCAACTGGGCCAAGGGACCATGGACTCAGCCTCTAAAACCACGAGCCAAAATAAACCTTTCCTCCTTTTCAGTGGTTGTTCTTAGGAACTTTGTCATAGCAATGGAGAGCTGATTAACACAGGATCTTATGTGCAAGGCTCGATGAGAGTCACTGTCACCCAGCCCAGGTCTTAAGCCAGATCAGGATGGCCCACCAGGTGCCCTGATGTCCCTCCCCCAGGGGGAAATATGGGCGTTCCCTGGCTCTCCTGACGCTTTTCTCCTCAAGATGGTGGGACTATTAATATTAATGCTTTGACTCTTCCTCCTGCAACACAGGGACACGTGGGGACCCAGAGTCCATACCAATGGCCACTGTCACTCTCACCTCTCCCTGGTCCCAAAGCTGCCTGACCCTGGGCTTTCTGGCCTCTGATCTTGGAAACCACACACTCTTCTTGGGCCTGGGCATTTCATTGAAATCTGCAAAGCAGGCCACATTTTGAGTCTGAGAGCATTGTCACCATCCTCATGCTTGGTGACCACTGCTCTCAGTGCAAGTGAGAGTGCTGGGGCATCACTGGCTCATGGGACAGCAGCCAAAGCAACCTGTGGCCAGGCCCTGGGTCCTGTGTCAGACAAAGAGGGCTGTCGTCCCAAACTGGTGCTCCCTGCCTGGGAACTTCCTCCACGACACCAGAAGCTGGTACAGGAAGCGGAATCATCACCATCAAGGCCCGTGTCTCTGGAGGGCATGCCCGCCACAGGACAATCCTGAGATCCAGAAAATGGAAATAAATTGGTACTAAAATGCAAAATGAATACCAGAAAAATCAAAGCCAATAATTGCTTACTTAAAGGAATATAAAATCTAAGAGCATGTCAACTTGTCAACCCCAACTCAATGACCACACATGCCGTTGTATGTGTGTGTGTCTGTGTGTGTATACAATGCAGTGACATCAACGACAACCACAACACTGTGTGGCCACCACCCGTGTGTGACGTGATAAATAGGGTGGGGTCTGAAAGGAACTTTTCTGCAGTTATAGAAGTCCCAAGCTGGCCTGGGCCTCCATGGACTGTTTGCAGAGTAAAACAAGGTCCTGTAAATAAATCTCCTGCCTAATGTCTGGTAAGTATTAAGTGTCCATGATCATCATTATTTATAGGGCCCCAGGGGTCAGACCCAGGTCCTAATTCAGCCTCCTCATTTCATTGCTGTGGACTTTGGACAAGTCACATAACCTCTCTGAGCCTTACTTTCTTCTGAAAAGTGGGGATATTAATAGCACCCACTTTGTAAGGACTAAGGCATCTGAGGCACTCAGCACAGCCCTAGTATACAGTAAGTGTCAGTATGTGGTGCTGCTAAAACAGAGGGGTGAGGGGGCCGAGAGCTGAGTATCTGGGAGCCTCCGTGTTCACCTCTGCAGGTTTGTGGGCGGATGACCCCTCTGAAGTCCCAACAGGATGGAGTGTGGCGCTGTCCCCAATAGACGGGTCTCTTCCACAATCGCACGTGGAGAGCCACTGAGAAGGTCCTGCGTTCCTGACTCGGCTCTGCCCAGGGCTCCAGCTCACCTAAGGCTCAGGCCTGATCTGGAGAAAAGCCGAGTGAGGGTTCACACGGCCCAGCCGAGCCCCGGTCCTGGCCACTAACACCTGCTGCAGTGGACGGTGCAACGTTGGGCCACCACGGCTGGTCTCTGCACCGGAGCACGCTCCGGGCCAGGTTGCCTCAAAATTCTGCAGAGGCAATGGGAGGCAGGCTGGGGGGAGGGAGCTGCATCCCCTGGTGCCCAGCGCCCCTCCTGCCATGCACTAATATGCAGGGGGCACTGTTGGGTGCTGTGCCAGGTGCGTCCCCAGGCACGACAGACCTGGTCACAGTCCTGGAGGGCTCACGGTCCCGTGGGCTCACGGTCCCGTGAGACTCACTTTCCCCAAGTGAGGTCAGCATCCTCGGGTGGCACCTGTGTTGCTGTTTTTGATCACTTTATAGAGTGTCACAGGTGAGAGATGATGCCCACGGCCACCCAAGGCTGAGGGTACAGCAAGGGCTCCCAGCTGGAGTAGGACCCCAAGGTCGCTGGTGCACAGGTGGTCCTGTGGGCCTGTGGGCCTGTGGGCCTGTGGGCCTTGAGCCGTGCCAACTCCCCGGAGTTGGGGACATGGTGAAGGTGAAGCAGATCCTTGGGCTGCCCCTGGGCTTGGGGAAGCCATCGCCCCCGGGAGGCCCTTGACCTCCTTTTGCCTCAGTTTCCACATGAGGAGAGGAGGACATAATTACCACGTGTGCACCCGGAGCTTTGAGGGGCCGGGATGAAAGTCCTCATGCGTGCCGTGGGATTATTGGGATCACAGTGGCCTCTGGAAGAAATTCAAAGAGATGTTTTATGACCCAAATTATACAGGTTTCTCCGCCGAGGAGGGAAGATCCTCAAGTAATTAGGGTGGCCGCTGGGTGCCAGCTCTGCCAAGAGGCTCCACTGGGGGAGCTTCATGGAACTCCTGCTGGGGGTGGGAGAAGCCTTGAATGGGAGCTGTGACCTCCTCGCGATAGCGACCTGGCTGTACCCGGGCAGATGGTGGCCACTGGTGCGTCGTCAAGTTGACCCCACAGGGCGGGGAGCAGCTCACAGCTGGAGAGGGCAGCTGGACAGAGTAAGCACTCTGATGACTCAGGCCACCATCCTGCCTGGGACATGGGGTCATCGGGGGCCAGAGCTGGGAGTCCCTGGGGGCCATGTTTTCTCCAAGGATTATTCTAGTGGCAGAAAGTGGTCCTCAGAAAGGGGTGGAGCGCTCCCATGTACTGGGGCCATGACAGGAGCAGAGAGCTTCCCATCTGTATCTGGAGGGAGCAGGGTTTCCTGACCATCTCCTCAGACCTGGCCAGGGAAGGGCTGCTTCTCTTCACCCCAGTCAGAGAGGGAGGTGCTGGGTTATATAAGGGGGAAAATCAGCGTCTGTCACCTGCAGAGACCCTGGAGCAGAGCCACAGGACCAGCCCAGGGCCCCGGGCCTCCTCTGGGGCTGGGAGGTGCACTTGGGCATCATCTCTGAGCTCCGGCAGGAGTGAGTGGTCCTCCCCTCCTCAGAAAAACAAATGCTGCCCCAGAAAGGGCCTCAAGTCTGCTGGGCTGCTGCCTCTGCTGGGGTCCTCCCAGTGCCTGGTTACCTCCTCCTCGAGGGGGGGCTCTCAGTCCCAGAGGTTCCCGGCCCTTCTCCTTTAGGAGCATGTTCAACAACTATAATTGATTATTTGTGCAAAAATGTCTTTGATCTCTGCCCCCAGGGAGCTGTAAAGCCCAGGGGAGTGGGGACTTGGCCCTGTGCTCCAGCTGCACCAGGCACAGACCAGGGGCATGAAGGGCATGTCCCTGACGACAGCCTGGTTAGGTTAGGGGACCCCTGGGTGCAGGTTCACTCTCCCTGCATGTCCCTGGTGGGGAGCTGGTCACTGGGATGTCCTCCTGTAGGAGACGGCTCTCAGACTGGCAAGGTGACAGTTAAAGAAGGTATGAAGGGCAGAGGCCCACAACAGACTGCCCCCAGGTTGGGGACACAGTGCGGCTGCCACAATTAGAACAGAAAAAGCACCTGATCCCTGTCCCTCCCCCATCTGACCCCCTGTCCCCCCCATCTGACCCCCTGTTCCTTTCCTCATCTGATCCCCCAGTTTCCTCCCCTCTCACCCACATCAGGCCTGGCCTTCTGGAGGTAACACCTAGAAGACTCTTTTTGGGAGCATTCTCTGGCTTTAAGTCAACACTTGGGCAGAAATCAGGGTCACAGGTCACAGGTCACATATTTTTCTTTCACACTGGGTGCCCAGCCCCTCGGACAGCAAGATTCCTGGTGTCCTCTGGGAGAGCCAGGAGCTGGATACTGAGGCTCCACCCGTGGGGGCCCGTGTGGTAACCTGGAGTCTTCCAGAAGCCCGCGTTGCTGCGCCGTCTTACCACACGAGACCTGGACATTGTGCAACCCCAGCGGGCACCTGCCCTTCCTGTTGGGCTCTTTTGTAGGGAGAGAGTCGGGTGAGGAGCTTTTGAAACTGGGCAAAGGAGCACAGACGCGCACCTGGCTTCCCCTCCAGACTGAGGCCCTGCCTCTCGGGACCCAGTCCCCTCAGAAGCCTGGCACTAATTTATGGAGTTATTTCCTCTTCTGAACCCAAAGATGCTTTTCTAATCTCTGAACGAGACAGTCTGTACCCGGCGCGTCCTGGGTTGTGCAATGGTGGCCGATGCCCCACTGCCCAGGGGATGGCGTGAGTCCCATCAAGTGAGGCAGGAGTCGTAACCCTTCCCTCCCACGAGCGGCTGTCTCACCCACCAGTCCACCCTCCTTCACCCTTTGGTCTCCAGGAACCCATTGTCTGGATTTATTGAAGTTCACATTGGGCTCCTCGGGGAGGCGCCTGTTGCTTGGGCCAGAAGGGGGCAGCGTTTGCCTGCCAGGCCGAAGGCTTCCAAAGCCGAGCCTTGGGGCAGGGGTGCAGGGGCCTCTGTGTGACTGCCTGCTAGCCCCCAGGGATGGGTGGCTCTGTCCCCTGCTCAGCAGGTCCTGTGCACTCTCAGTTGGAGTCAGGGGCCTGGGGGAGTCAAGACCAATTCAAGCCTTCGGCTAACCCTCCATTGCCTCAACCAATATCTGCAAGTAAGAGCAGGAAAGCCAGGTGCCCGGCCATTTCAAAAGCCAAGTCTCCACAGCAAACGGGGTGTGAGATGGAAACTGTGGGCCTCAGGGAAGCAGGTGGGAGACCTCCCTCCCAGGGACCCGGAGAGCCTCAGCAAGAATGGGGTGGGGACCTGGCCTCCCAAGAGGTAGAGACTGGCAAGGTGTGTGACCGGGCGTGGCAGCCTCTCGGAGCTCGGTGTCCTTACCTGAAAATTGGAAACCAAGAGACAAAGAGCAATTGCAGCGTCTGATGATCATTAAGGCTCAAGCCCCTGGAAAGTGCTGACTGTCACTGGTGCAAGGGACACTGGCACCTGCTGGTTTTGATGCTTCATTTCTTGGCAGAGAACAAGTTCTTCCAGGGTGCAGTCACACCTAGCACCCATGGCACTGTGGAAGCATGGAGGTGTGCTTGGGGACGCTCCGCACCCCGTCCTCTAACACCCCCCAAAGTACCAATGACCCAGGTCATCCTACAAGCTGAGCTGCTTTGCCAATAGAGTCGTGTGCGGCATGACGATGCCTCAGGGGATGGTGGGCTGCGTGTGTGACAGTGCTCCCAGAGATCATGCCATCTAGCGATGCCCTGGCTGCCCTAAGTACGTGTTCTGATGTCCTCACAACAGAATCACCAAATGATGCATTTCTCTGAACATGGCGTCTGTCGCTATCGACCTGTGACTCCATGCGGGTCTCCCGGATAAGCCTGTCGGCCAAGTGCCTCCTGGTCAGAGACCCCAGATCAATTGCTGCTGAAAGCTAAAAGGAGATGGAAGCAGGTGCCTGGGGTGCCTGGGGACTGGGAGGAGGCGTCCCTACCCCAGCCAGCACCCAGGAAACTCCCAGGAGTCTGAGGGTTCTGACCAGAGCTTGCACCTCGCTGGGTTTTGGTTGAGGGAGGAGATGGGGGAGCAGCTGGAGCCTGTCTGTGGGTGTCTAACAGGCCCACGTCCTGGGGGTGCTGAGGATGCGAGGCCTGGCTCTGGAGGGTGAGGAGACGGGAAGGTTCCAAGATGGGCACCTATGGTCTGGGTAAAAATCCTGACCAGAGTTCTCTGCATTCAAAGCCCAGCTCCCTGGATCAGGGCTGCCTTCCTTGCAGAAGGAACCCCTTCGACCTGGGCCAGGCCCCGCTTCTGGAGACACATGTGGTGGTAGGACCCGGGGCTGAAGTGCCTGGTGGCTCCCAGGGAAGGCTGAAGTGGTGGGGGTGCACAGGCTCGCTCTCCAGGGACCTCAGCTTGCTCCCATTTGGATCCTGCCTCTGCCACTTGCTAATGGTGCCGCTCTGGGGCGAGTCACGGGGCCACGTCCATCTTGGGACTCCCTGCCACCCCCTCCTTGGTGGGGCCGTCTTGGGTTGACAGGTAATCATGCATGTAATTCCCCTAGCCCAGAGGCTGGCAGGAAGGGACCCATCACCATTAACCAGCAGCGTGGCTAGTCCTGCGCCCGGACTGACTAGTCCTGAGCCTGCCACTCGTGGTCAGCAGAGCCTCGGCTGTGCATTGTAAGTGACTGTCAGTCTCTCTTGAGGACCGGCGTGCTCCTCGATGCCGGCATTTCTGCAGACACTTAAAACAGAGCCGCCCTTGGAGGTGATGCTTAGGAACTCCTGTTTCTGTGCACTTCCTCCTAAGCCACCCCGAAATGCAGGAGTGCTTCAGCGTCTTCAGTGCACGGGGCACGGGGACCGCGGCAGACTCAAGACCTCGTTCTCAGTCTTGAAAGACTTGGCCAGCAAGGCTCGCTGCGCCCGGGGAGAGCTCAGAAAAGAAAGGAAATGTTTCATGCATTTACCATTATTAGCATTATTATTCCCATTTTGTCCTCAGCAGACAGGGGTGGGGGCTCTGGCTGGCTCCAGGGGGACGCTGTCTGTGTGGCCCGGAGGAGTTGGGCATGGATGACAGACTCAGGGTTCTGGGTTTTCCCATCACTTTATTTCTCACAGGGACAGGAAGGCCCCACTTCTGTTCAAACAAGAGCACCACCTCTGCCTTTCAAGTCCAGGGAAATACTTGTAAATATGGAGAGAGTGTAGACAGCAACTGGAGTCAGCCGATTTGATTCTGTCATCTAGATCCTGAGGGGGTCATGTCTCGGGAACAGCAGCACGAGGGGCAGGGAAGGGTGACTCTGGTCTGTTCTGGGTTCAGGTTTTGCTGGTTTCCATGAGGAGCCCCTGTTGGCCCTTTGGACACTGGGAACATCTGGGAGACAGCCAGGAACCGTCTGGGCTGGGAGGAGGGTCCATGTTCAGGGTGCCATGCTGGCCGGCCTGACGGAGCAGAGAACTGCAGCTCAGTGGGCAGAGGGCCTTGGGGACCAGGGAGCCATCTGAATCCCTGCTGGGCGGCCACCAGACCCCCCAGAGACCTCCAGTTGAAAAATAAGGAAGTTCTCAGAGTTGAACCGGGGCACATGGGCCTTGGGGCAGGAGGTTGGCCTCCTCCCACTCTGTCCCTTAGCGCCAAGCCTGGCACACAGTGGGAACGAACAAGATGAGCATCCGTCTGTGGAGTGTGGGGCCTGCGTCACCGCGGGTCAGTGACGTCCTGACTTGGCTGCTCCTCCCTTCCTCTCACTCCCAGCTCTGCCAGTGTCAGGCACTGACTGTGAGAGAACCTTGCAAAATGCTCTTGATGAACATTAAAAGTGGAAGTGTCTTGTCTATCTCTTCCCTCTGGGAAAAAGTGCTGGAGACTCAGCGTTTTCCAGAACATTCTATCATCTCTGTGGAATGGGGAGTGGATGGCGGTTTTCAGAGATGCTCAACTATTTATATCTTTTTTTTTTCTGGATACTTCAGCATGGCCTCAGGGCTCCCTGGGCCACTTGCCAGGGTCTTGAGGAGGCCAGGCCGGTGGCAGGGGCAGCACAGCTGGGCATGGCCAGGTGTCATTGTGGAGGGGTAGCCACACCATCTGCAGGCCCAGTTCTACAGCAGAAGGGACTCACAACCAGCATTCCTCCTGAAATAGACAACGGACCAAGGTGAAGGGGACACATTGAGAAAGAACCGCAAAGCAGGGGACGAGGCCCAAGTGGCCAGTCAGCTGCGTACGGAAAGATAGACTCGCGTCCTTAGTCATTAAAAGGGCACATGAAACACCAGCAAGGATTGGAAGACAGATTTTAAAACTGGGGACAGAGCGTTGCAGCAGGTGAGCAGGTCCTGCCTGAGACCCTGCTGGAAGGCTGCGTGGGCAGCCCACGTGCCAAGCCCCTTCTCCTAGGAGACATCAGGAGGGCAGGCAAAGATGCACACCTAGGAGCACCTGCCGGGTGGGGTGGTAGCAGAAAAACTGCACACAACTGAAAGCCCAAGCAGAGACGTCCAGAGACCTGGAAGCCGGTAAAAGTCACGACTTAGATTCAATTCCCTGGGAGATGCCCAAGACAGCCAGGGCTCAGAGTGAACGGAGCTGCTACCAACATATCATGGATGGCTTTACTTTTTCCCATATGACTTTTTTCCCCCCTAATTTTCTATAAGGAACAGCTTTGACCTAGTGATCAGGAAAAAAAGTGTTATTTGTTTTATTTTAAAGCAACACCGTTGGGCCCCCTGGCTCAGCCTGCCCACTGTTTATCTGAAATTGACTTAACCTGGAAGGAGCCTTGCAGAGGGTCTGTGGGCCGCAGCCTTAAGGTAGGTTGCAAGACCCCACGCCTGGCTTGGTCACAGTACAGTGAAGCTGATGTGGCCTGCAGAGCTGTGTGCTATGTGCACACGTGTGTGTGTGCAACGGGCTGGCACGCCTACCATCACTTGGTGGTTGCCGGCTGCCCTGGAAGCCCTGCCATTAGCTGCTGTGTGATTATTTCACTGTGGTTGCCTGAGCTGTTCCCAGGACGGAAGACAGCAATGCTCAGACTGAGGGAGGGTGGCAAAGCCCAGGCTCCCCAGTGCCTCCCAGGGCTCCTCAGAGCCTCTCAGTGCTCCTCAGAGCCCCCCAGAGCCTCCCAGTGCAACCCAGTACATCCCAGTGCCCCCCAGTACATACCAATTATGGGTAAAAGTTCTGCTCCTCCCAGAGGGAAGGGGGTGTTGGGTTCTCAGAACTACAGGAGGGTGGGAATCAGGGGTGTGGAGAAGATTCGTGAAGATAAAGCCACGGGCCAGGGGTGGAGGGGAGGTTTCGCAGAGAGCTGGCCCTGCCCTGGGCTGCTCACATCTGGGACCCACCCCAGCTGCCCAACACCAGTGGGCCTAGGACCGTGTGCTGAGGAAGGCAGACGTGCCACCAGGCGCCGTGATAAGGTTTGATCCGTGGGTGAAGCGCAGAACCCGACAACAGCAACAGCCCAAACAGCGCTCACGACAACCAACTGCAGTAGAAGCCATTTAAACATAGCACTCGCTGGCTTCTGGAATTCTCCCCTTAATGTTTGTGGAATGCCGTCAGCTGCAGGTAACTGGAGCTCAGAACGTGGGACCTTGGCTGAGGGTTCTGCTGCGCCCCTCCATGTGAATAGACGAGGCAGCTCTCTGCTGCTTACAACCAAGAGACGCAGGCACCTTAAGACCCGAGGAAGGGGCTACGGTAAGACAAGGGCAATGACCTTGGCTGGCAGCAGCGCCTGACCTTCACAGGGCTCCCCCGTGCGTGGATGGAGGAGGAGTCTGGAGTCTTTTCTTCATGAGACAGAGGGAGGGGCTGACATTTATTTATGGTAGTCAGAACTAATTTGGTTGAATGTGACAGAATTCCAACTTAAACTGACTCCAATAAAAGGTGCCAAGCAGATCCATGGCAGGAAACAAGAGAAATCAGCCTGCCTTCAGGCCTAGCTGCATCTGGGCATCCACAGGGCCTGTCCTTCCTCTTTCCCTCCTGTTTTCTTCTCTCTCACTTCTCTTGCATGTAGCCTCTCGCTCTCCTTCTGCCGCCAGAAACAAGCTCCATCTTCGCACAGTAACCAGCCCACACCAGCCTACAGTGACCCCAGGGGAGGCTCGCACTGAACAGCTCAGGACATGCTTCGCTGTCAGATCCCATCAGAGGGCCGTAGGGAGCAGCTTTCGGGCGGCCTGGCCTGGGTCGCAGGCCCGCTGTGGCAGGGTGCGTGGCGGGTCATGTCACTGGCAGCGCCAGGCTGGTAGCATACAGACAGGGCACCGGTGGAGGGGGGCCCCTCCAGAGACAGAACAGGACCCCCACAGACTAAATAAAGCTATCTGTCCCCCATGGTGCCTGGGGTCACAGCAAAGACAGAGAAAGCCAGTGTGAAGCAGGATTGTAATGGCCTAATGTGTTCACAGTGGACGTCCGAGACTTTGGCCAGCCCGACTCCGCCCACATGCTCCCCAGCCCTTGGTTTCCATCCCTTCTCTGTCTCTTCTTCCTCCCTGCAGACTCAAAGTCCTGGCCTGAGGCTGCCTTAACCACAGCAGGCCATGGGAAAGCAGGGCCCAGTGACCAGGATGGCTTCAGGCTCTGGTAGAACTTAGACGCTCCAGGACTTTGGCATGAACCCAAAAGAAAATAGGGAGCCATTGAAGGTTATTGAGCAGAAGACATGGTAGCTAAAAGGCAAGGGTTAGGGGGAATTTGACACTCCCTAAATATAGCTCAGAGTAGGCCTTTAGTGGTCTTGGGGGAGGCACTGCCTTGGCACCCCTCCTGGCTGCACCTCTGAGCATCGCTGTGTTGTCATTTACCTCTCCTTTTGGGGGGCTTTTCATGAAGAAGCGAGAGTGAGAAGATGCCCAGGAAATTAAGACTTGACCCAAAGCACAGGCTTTTATCACCAGGTGGCCTTCGGCTTGGGGTTGGTGTATCCAGAAGCTCTCTCCAAAATCCAGAGTCTGTTTTCCTCTATGACCCATGCGGAGGGCAGCGAGAGCAACCCATGTCTATGTGATATTGCTGAGTAGCCCAGTCTTGCTCTAGAACAGATGCTGGGCAGCCACCAACCGCATGCGGCCCTGGACCTTTGCAGTGTGGCTGGTGTCAATGGAGATGTGCTGTCGGGGAAGGTGCCCCCAGAACTCAAAGACCTACTACTGAAACAATGTGAAGTATCTAATTGATACTGATTTCACATTGAAATGATACTATTTTGAGCTAAATAGAGAGTTAAAACAAAGTTCACCACCTCTTTGTGTTTTGAACGTGGCTGTTAGAGAATTTAAAAGTAGACACGTGGCTTGCACTGAATTGCCATGGAACGGTGCTGTGCCAGAGAATTCTCAACACACATATTCTCTCATTGACCACCAGAAAAGTGCATTTTATGCATAAGGAAATGGAAGCTTGGTGTGGTTGAGGGATGGTGTGCCAGTCAGGGGCAGGCTGGGGTAAGCCCAGGTGGGTCTGGTCCAAAGGTTGATCTTCTGTGCTCTCGGCAATGTCCCCATAGCACAGTGGTACTATGATGCTATGACCATGTGCTTTGGACACCAAATTAACAGTCCCAATTCAATTTACCCCCCAATTATCATCTATCATCCTCCTGAGCAGTTCCAGGCTTGGTCAAGGGGCACACATGCCACAGTGCCACGTGGGCTGCAGAACTCTCCACCTGCCTTGCCCAGGAGGTTTTGTCCTGCTGTGGTCAGTGGCAGTGCTTTGCTTCAGCTCCACGCAGCGTGTCCTTGTAAGACCCTAGAAGGGAAGACAGGTTCCCTCTGTGGACCTCTTTTCTCAGGGGAGGAACACCTTCCCGGGCATCTCCTAGGACCACGTGCCTCAGGTGTGATCTGAGGAGCAGCAGTACGGGTAGCACGTCAGGTATGGTGCCTGGGTCTGAGAACTCCTCAGAGGTGCAGGGACTTATCCACCCCGCCCCGACTTCCTGGATCAGAGTCTTCGTATTAGCAAGATGCCTGGGGATTTGCTGGGCACATTGCTGTCTGGGTAGCACCGCCCTAGGAGCTTCCCCTCAAAGCTCATTGGCCAGGGCTGCATCCTGTATGCAAATGCCCAAGCCAATCACTGAGGAGAGGGGTGTGATTACCATCATGGATGTAGGACCAGGGTCCTGCACATCTCTCAGGCCCAGAGGAGGGTGAGTCTGAGGAACAGCAATGTGTAGTGCTGGGCTATGGTGTGGGGTGAGGACGGTGTGTAGGCTGTCATGAGGCTACAGGTCCTTGAAGCTTTGATGTGAAGATTAAATGAGAGAAAGAATACACAGTGGCTGTACATCCTGTGACTCTCTGGTTCCACGTTTGCCCCCATGTGAAGCAAGAGCCTGGGCCACTGTGCCTGAAGCACAGGGGTCACAGGGCCCACCCAGAAGTCACAGTCTGTGTCTTCTCCTCTGCCCTAGGAGGAGGGCGCTTTCCTCACCTTAAGCATGCAACCTGGGCACCTGCCAGTCTCTCCCATCAGACTGTGATTCCCCTGGTAATAGGAAGGTTGATTTGCTGTCATTCATGTCCCTAGTACCTCGTGGTACATGTCTCATGGTACTGGGGACATGGAAGACATTTAGCATAAATTTGCTGAGAGAATAAGTGGATGATTTGAAGACATAAGAGGCCAGGTGCCCGTGCTTGAAGGGACTCCAGGAACTTATGTGACCACACTGTCTTTGGCTATCACTGCATTTTGAAGATGATATGGCTTGGGATAGGAGAAGCCACATAATGCTCCTACACCCTGCAGAGACAGGGTAGTGATAAAGGCAGAGACTAGAGTGTTCAGGACCCTGGTCCCTGGTTGTGATGGGCTTTGCTGCCTTCAGGTTGACCTCACTGAGAACGTAAGTATCTTCTCTCAGCCCTGCTCCATGTCATTTGGAGAGGATCTCTGCCTCCTCCCAGCGACAGATGACACAGAATGGAGGCAAAGGAGCTCTCCACACACCTTGATCCTCCTGGACTCGAGTATGGTGTCCTGATGCTATGCAATGAGTCACCCAAAGCCCAGCGTCCTAACATGACAATCATCATGTATTATCTTCCTGTTTCTCTAGGTTAGAAATTCAGGAGCAGTTTAGTTAAGCATTTCTGACTTTGTTGATCAAAGCTAGTGTCATTTGAAGGGGAATCTGCTCCCAAGATAGTGCACCCCGGAGGCTGGCAGGTCAGCACTGGCTGTTGGTGAGAGGCTGAAGTTCCTCCTCCTGGGCCTCCTCAGGCTGCTTGAGTGTCCTCCCTGCAGGTGGCTCCCTGTCCAGTGTGCAATCCAAGGAGGGAGCCCCTGGAGCCAGCTTGACTTGTAGAGTTGGGCTCAGAAGCCACATATTCCACCTGCAGTCTGGTCCACACTGGGGGAGGGAGTCAGCCTGCCCCTCTGGAGGGATAGTGTCAGAGAATTGGAAAACATCCTGCACACATGCCAAACAGACTTGCCAGCTCTCTTCATCTCAAGGGTAAGGGTGCTTGCCTGGTTCCCTGGAGCAGGCTGGCAGGCCCAGAGCTCTTTCCTGGGTGCCATCTAATGATACCAGTTTGTGAAAAATACTTCTGCCACACGAGAAGGTGCATACTGTGGCAATGGTGCTTTCTATGTTCTTCTTGTGAAGTGGGCAGCTAAGGCTGGACAGCCTGGGGGTTGTGGTCCCCCTCAGGCTGAGAGAAGAAAGGAGTCTACGCATCTCCCAGAACCTGCCTTCCCCCTCCATCTCCTGTTCATGGAGATTTCCCTTCCTTCCCTCACTCCGCCTCTCCAGGCTGGGGGTCTGCTTTGCTAAGAAAGGAACTTGCTGTCCTTATCTGCCTTTTGGAGGACACAGAACTAAATTTGGCATGCTATCAAGAGAATCTGCAATTCCCACACTGCCCCTGGCATCCCCATTCCTCCCTGAGCTATGAAGAACATTCATTGCTCTGTGGACCTTAAAAATCAGGCACGGTGTCAAGTTGGACCCCTGTCAATCTACTCAGGGTATGAATTGATGCGACCTCTATACAGGACCATTAGACAATAGATTTCCTAATTAACAAGACACACATCCTTCAGCCATTCCACTTTGAATAATTTATCTCACAAATACACCCCCATTTGCAAAATCTGACATGCATATAAGAATAGGCACTGCAGCACTGTTTGTGGCAGAAAGAGACTGGAAACAACCTAGCTGCTCATGGCTAGGGCTGGTTAAATAGATTGTGACACATCCATTCAACAGACCATTCCCTGGATGTTTAAAAAGAGAATGAGACACTTTAAAAATTTTTTTCTAATAAACTGAAGTGGAGCTATCTTAAGATACATTGTTGAGTAAAGTAAGCAAGATGAAAAACAGTGTATAATTTGTTATCATTTGTATAAAAAAGGGAAAATAAGAAGAGTTTATTATGTGCTTATTTCTATATACAGTGTCCCTGGATGAGAAATCTAGAGTAGTAGTCTGAATCATATGAAACTGACATTTTGACTGGTCAAAATGGTAAATGTCAACAATGTATCTCAATAGTAACAGTGTTGCCTCTGGGCGGCTGGACATGCAGAGAAGGAAGGAAAACCAATTTTGGTCAGTGTAACTTTATTGTTGTGCATGTGTAATGCTGTACATATGCATGACTTAGCTATCTTTTAAATTCTTTTTTTTAACATTTAATTTAAAAAAAAAAAGTGCATAGAGTAACCATTTGAAAAACTATCACAAAGATTGGAGGTTGTCATTCTGACCAAAAAGACAGCAGGGTATTCTGCAATTCCACAAAGGCCATTTCCTATCATAATTCCTTCCATTAAGTGGGGGAGGGAGCTGAGCAAAGTTTTGTCATTGAAAGAGGAAACTGCAAGAAGAAGGGGCACGAACAAACCTTGTAAAATCATCCCAAAGGAGTGAGCATGTTGAGGGCCCTGTCCAAGAGTGCCTGACCTCTGCACTACCTCTGTACAGCTGCAGCTGCAGACCCAGGGGCACCTTGAGGAGTGGCCCTCCTTAGGCAGTACCTGTCCCTGGGGAGCACAGCCCTCTGGGACAGGAGCACCAGCCTCCCTTTGCATGGCCTTCAAAGATGACACACCTGGGTCATCAACATCTCTCTGGGACTCAGGGCTCGGCCTCCATTCTGGGGTGGATCCCTGACTTTGCACCAGTCTGATTGGCCTCCTGTCTTTGTAACAGAATCATGAATATAGAAACCCTTCTCATTCATTCTTTGAAAGTATAAATGCTAACCTTCTGTGTGCTTATGTTAGAAATCTTGAAACTGCCACTCTGAGTAATTATGATTATTTAGCTAAAAACAATGTCAAAGGCAAAGTGTGAACAAAAGCCCTAAGAGCCTCTATGAGTGAAACTTTGCAAAATCTCCCTCTTCCAACATGTTCAATGTGGTCTTCTGATGGCTCTATTCCTGTCACCAAAGCAGGTAGTTGTCAAGTGCTCTCAAATGCTGTTGGTGAGGGGTCAGATTGATACAGTCCTCTTTTTTCTTTTTTCTTTTTGAGCATTTTGTGGTGACCTTGAATCATACTTGGGTCCAGCAATTTCACTGCAAAGAGTTAGTTCCATGGAAATGCTGGAAGGTGTGTAGCGGTAGATATAAGCGAGAAGTATCACTGTGGTATTGATTGTCTGGGAGAAGTGAAACCACCCCAAATGTCTGGTAACAGGGCTCGCTGGGTAAGATCTAGCACCTCCATCCTCTGGAAAAACTGATGTGAAGAGGTCAGATGAGAAGTTCTACACTCATGTCCCACAGAGCTCCGTCCTTCCTAGCCAGGGGTTCTCATCTGCAGTTGTTGCTAGGAGACATGTGGCAGTGTCTGCAGACATGTCTGCCTTCAACTAGGGCTGGATACTACTGGTGTCTAGTGAGTGCTGCTAAGCATAATGCATAGGGCAGCCCTGCAGACAGAGTGGCCAGCCCCAATGCAGGGATACTGAGGGCAAGAACCCCCAGTCTGCAGCTGTAACATAATCTCCAATAAGTACTGAAATCCCAAGGGATGTTTGTTGACTGAATACACAACATTTTACTAAGGACATTGTGTGCACCTAAGGTGTTCACTGAGTGGTCAGTGCACCAGGAGACACTAAGACACAGCCTAGGGACCCTTCAACCTCTGACCCTCACTCATTTTGGTATAATTGGTTTTCTTTAAAAGCAGCTTGTATAGTTAAAAAAGAAGGAAGGAAGGAGCCAGGCAGGCAGGCAGATCCACAAATATTGTCCTTGGCTTTGGTGTGAGCCTGGTGACAGGGCTGTCCTGGTGTCAGCTGTCCCTAGAGGCCTCAGCCCAACAGGGGAAGCAGCAAGCACTCAGAAATGCCCTTATTGTCTTTACTCTTAAAAGGGGGATGCAGAATGCAATTGGTTCATGTCCAGAATATTCTCCAGGCCCTTGGCTGGCTGCTCAGGTGGGAGATGGGCTGGAGTGCGCCCCGCCCCCGTAATACAGTCTGGGCAGGTGCATTTGTGGACTGGGGAGGGGGCTGTAGTGCCCCGGCAGGTGAGTAGTGGCCTCACATTTGCCTGCATCTGTCCTGGAGCTGGACCCAGTGGCAGTGATGACAGCCCAGGCCTCCTCGTCCCCTCCCTGCCTTGCCGCCATCTGCCCCTCAGGCCATGCAGGGTTAATGGAGCATGAATGCATTTGTGAGCAAGCAGAGGGCCAATGACTCTCCCTGGCACACTCCTGCCGCCCGGCTCAGTACCAGGGGACCTGAACCCACACTCTCCAGGCTCCAGGCCCAGGTTTTCACCTTGGTCTGGGAACCCCAGTGCCTGAAAAGGCATTTCTTTTCTGCAGAGCGTTGTCCTGGGAGACCAAAAAACGTTCTAATCAATGCAAGACAGAGAACAGGGCTGGACAAGAGGCCCAGTCCCCACCCACCCCTACATGTTAGCCCTATTTAGCTGCAAATCCTTCAGCCTGCGCTTGTAAAAGCCGCTCGGGGCTGACCTTCCCCATTCATGTAATGTGATCTTGCACGCCTGGCCGACCTCAGCAAGCAGCCCGACATATGTCGTCAGCTGGGCGCTGCTGCCCCTCTATTAATGTGGTTCTGGAAGCATATGTGGGAATGGGCCTGCCCTGGAGACTCGAGGGAAAAGGCAGGAACGCGGGCAATTAGGGGGAGCCTGCCCGACCCCACCACCGCTGCCGGCTGCAGGGGGGAGTGCGGGGCCTCCGCGGATGGGCATGGAAACAATTAGGGTCAACAAATAATCGTAGAAAAGGAAACTTTAAAAAAAAAATAGGAACCTGGTTAAATGGCCCAGTTAGCAGCACCCGCCCCCACTCCGCCGGAGCAGGGCTGCATCTGGGCTCTGGGTGGAGGCCCCTCCCCCACTTCGGGATAATGACTTCCCTTAGCAATTTTCTGGAGGAAGTCGTTGGAGGGATCTTCCAGTGAGCGAGTGAGCCAGGTGATTCTTAATTTTCAGTCTGAAGTCTCCTCCAGCCCAATCTTCTGATTAATTGGGTCATCACCTTTACCCCAAGCCCCCTGGGTACAGGCCTGGGGAGACGGGGCTCCAGTCTGAGAAACTGCTCTTGTCCAGAATGGCATGGGTGGGCCTGAGCTGCCGTGGGGTGGGGACAAGACCCGTCCTGCTCATCGCCCAGTGTGGTCCCCGTTGGGTCAAGACCCAAAGCTTCCCATTTCCTTTCTTTCTGCTAGTTATAGAACAATAACACTGACAATTGCAAAGCACTTTCTAGAAGCTCTTGACCTGCAGTGCCCAGCACAGTAGCCACCAGCCACAGGCAGCTCTTGAGCACCTGCCCTGGGCTTGTATGATGGAGCCGAATCCTTAAAACTTGACCTAATTTTAATCAATGTGAATTTAAAAGCTGACTCTTCAGTGAGTAGGAGAACTTTTAAGAATGCTAGGAATAATCTGTGCACGTGAAAATTCAAATGAATCTTATAAAGCTTAGGTCAAGATTTCCAATGAAAATTTAGTGCCCTGCATGACATCATGCACACCAGATTCTTAGGTAGAAAAAAAAGTAAAACATCGCATTGATAACTTTATATTGATTGGTAGCCAGGCACATGCCTGTAATTCCAGCATCTCAGGAAGCTGAGGCAGGAGGATTGTGAGTTCAAATCCAACTCAGCAACATAGCAAGATCCTGTTTCAAAAAATAAAAAGGGCTGGGGATGTAGCTCAGTGGTAAAATGCCCCTGCTACTAAAATAACACTACCACTGATGATGATGATGATGATGATGATGATGATGAGTGAAATGGTATTCCTTGGGACCTATAGGGTTAAATAAACTACATTATTATCACTGATACCTGGTTTGTTGCACAATGATGTGCAGCTTAATACTACTGAACTGTTCACTGGAAAATGGTGAAGATGGAAAATTCGATGCCACATAATCTTTTCCACAATAAACAATTCATGTCACCTGTTCCATTTTACTTTTTATGATGTGGCTGCTAGAAGACACTGTTCTCCCAGTGACACCTGTTGCACTCCTCCTGGACAGCACCGTGTTAGCCCAGGACCTCCTTTACCATGTAGAGTCTGACCAGGGGGAGGTGGACAGCAGTGTCCCAGCAGGGGGCCCCCAGGCTGGGCCAGGGGGCGTGGGGCAGCTCCACACTAGTGGGCTTTAGACAGCAAGTCCAAGGGAATGTGACCGTCTGCCCTTGTCCACCAAACCCTTTCAGCGTCCTGTTCCCAGGGGAACAGGGGAGGCCATCTAGAGAGAAAGCTGCTTGGCTCAGGCAGGGCTGGTGAGCACTTTGCCCAGCCGCTGTCTGCGGATCGTGACAAGACTGCCCTGGCGCTGGGGCCTAAGGCTCTCCACACACCTGCACGCCCTCTGCCTCTCCTCCCCAGTCATGGGAAGGTGTGGCAGCCCAGACCCAGGTGAGCACCCTCTCCTCCATGACACCTTGGGAAAGGGCTGAGGGGAAGTCTTGCTTGACATCCCTGCCACTTCTACCTGTGACCCTGTCGCAGCCCTTAATCTCTCCTAGGCTCAATTCCCCAACCTGTAAAAGGAGGCAGAAGAGTAGCAGTTTCAACGGGGAGTGAAGACAGACCTCCATTGTATGTGCCAGTGCTTAGGGTTGTGTCTGGCGTGGCAGCCCCACCCCGGGGCAGTGTGTCCCTGCAGGCTGGCCCCTCTGCTGCTTGCCTAGGCTCTGTGTCCCCAGCACAGGTGGAGGGACTTACTGTTTGTTTGTCTGACATAGGATTCCACGGCTGCAGCCCTGCATTTTCAAGTTTTCTGAAACAATTGCACTCATCTCTCGGGGTCCACTCTGGCCTTGCCAAGCCAGCACGGGCTGGGAGTCCAGGCAGAGGACATGGGGGGGTGGGTGCCAACCTCAGCCGGCCACTCTGAACCTGCTCTCTGGACACGCCCACCACGAAGAGCCCTGCAGCCCGGGCCACTGCACCCAGACGTGTCTAGGATTGGCGACTGGGCTCTGTGTGGCCCAAGGTGAAACCTGGCCCACAGTGACAGTAACAGGCTGTGACAGCTGTCACAACTCTTGGGTCATTGTGCTGTGAAGGCTCAGAGCAGAGGGATGATGACCAGATCCAGGATGGAAGATGCCCAGGACACGCAGGAAGCTTGATACCCATTCCTCTCCCTCCACCAGTGCCAAAGGGGTCAATGCTGTGCACGAGGCTGGGGACTTGGCAGAGGAAGGCCCGCTGCAGGGACCCTGCCCTCCACGAGATGACAGTTCCCCCCCGCGGGCCAGAGAGCAGGCGACCATATTGTGGCAAGTTCTGTAAGGAGATGTGCAGGAGGGTTCGGGGCAGTGGGCCGGGCCAGCTTTAACTAGGATGCTCTTGGAAGCTCGGGAGCTCAGTGCAGGACCTGGGGGTTCAAGTTGAAAGCCTCCCCGGGGCCATGTGGGAAAAGGGAGGAGGAGAGCTCAGCCTGGTGCCAAAGAACAGAGCAGAGCAGCTCAGGGTTGCTAAGCCCAAGAAAACCTTTTAGCAGGTGATCTGAAGAGGACGGGGCTTCTTCCCTTTGTGATTTCAAAGTTATGATAAACTGAAGCATAAATCAGGGGAAGTGCCGAAAAGTTCTGAAATCCCCCAGGACAATACCCTGGATACCTTTTATTTTTCAAGCATCTTGCCCCTTTCTGTCCTCCGTGGCTTCGCTCCATGGGGAGATCCTTGCTTGCCTCTTGTCCTGCGTGCTCCCACGGCCCCTGGCGGGGCCTCGAGGACAGTGCCAAAGCCAGGGCTGCAGCGAGGGGTGAAGGGCCCACAGGTGTGCGCTTCAGTCCACCCACAGGTGGGAGAGGCGGTGGCCATGGGCCCTGCGTCTTCAGTAGAGCAGTGTGTGCACAAGCCTCTTCCCACCTGGATAGGAGAACCCGCTCCTAGACCATCGGCTCCCATTAGTGGGAGAGAAATGAGGAGTGGCCGTGACTGACAATTGCTAGGTAGGGCAGTGGCCCCTGTGCCAACTCATTCACAACACCTGTCATCACGTGCTGTCAGCAGAGAGCTCACTTACGGTTAATTTATGCCTCTGGTGTCGTAAGCCAGCGCAGACTGATTTTAAGCCATTGTGGAGACTCTCTTGTTGATGCCTGCGTTTCTCTTGGCAGATGTTCTGGGTGGACTGCGGGGAGGCTCCCTGACAGCCTCCTGTCCCATGGTCCCAGCTCAGAGGTGGGCAGTGGGCCGCCCCAGGCCGCATGTATCAGCAGTGCAGGGAAGGAAAGGGAGGAGGGGCAGGGCCACCTCTGGAGTGGGGTGCCCCACTGCCGAGCCGGCAGCCCCCGTGAGACCCCAGACCCAGAGCACGACAGCCCACAGGGCCTGCGGGAGGCCTTCCTTCCTCAGCCATCTGAATGTGAATTTCTGTATTGTGCTCAGGGCCAGATTCTCACTGCGTCCCAACCTTGAGTGGTGGCTGTAAATTACCCCGCACTCCTGTGCCCAGAGATGTCAACGCGTAACTGAGCTTTTGAAAGATGCCAGTGATGACGGTGCGTGATCCACCGCTGACAGCCGCACTCACATTTGAAATGTAAAACAGGAGACTGTCCGTCCTCCAGAGGTTCCGTATTTCACAGATGTTAATGGAATGTGTTGGGATATGATAGTTTCACAATTTCAAATGAAGCTCAAACTTCCTATGTTTGAATCCATTCCCCTTTTGCAAGAACCGAGTTCCTGTTTTATGTATTGTTTGTCTTGTTTGGTACGACACTGAAATCAGGACAACTGTTGAATCTTGGTCCTTTGTGTGAGGGGACAAGGTCACGCTTACGTGCGCTCGGCTCCCTTAGGGTGCACTAGAGGAAAGAGGAAAGAGGAAGAGGAAAGAGACCAGAAAATAACCAGCTTGCCCGATGCCCGGAGTCCTGGAGTCGTCTCCTAACGAGTGACTAGAGGTGGAGGAACTTAGCTCCACCCAGTTATTATCTTATGTTCTGGCCTGAACTGTGTCTCACTGAGCCACACTCAAGGTGACGACGGGGCTGCGTTCTTTCTGGAGTCCTGGGGAGGGACCTCACCTCGTCCTTTCCAGCTTTCAGAGCCTTCCAAGCTCAGACCTTCCTGCATCTCAACGCCAGCATCGTGGCTTCTCTCCGGCCATCTCCATGGTCACCCCTTCCCTCTGCCTCTCTTCTCCCACCTCCCTCTCTCTCTCTTCTAAGCACCCTGTGACAACACTGGGGCTCACCCACATAAGCCAGGATGATCTCCTTCTTTTAAAGTAGGCTGATTAGCAAACGTAATTCCATTTGCAACTTTAGATCCCCTTTCTATGGAAGGGTTGTGGGGATCGGGACGTGGGCATCTCTGAGGAGGGGACTGTTATTGGCTTCATCACAGTCAGACTTTAAGTCAGCAGGATTCTAATGACCTTTGGCCACACAGCACCACCCAAAGGTTTTCCGTACTTTTCTTTCTTCCCTTGTTAATGCAGATGTTCTGATGACAAGTCACAGGCTAACAACACTAAAGACTATGAAATCTTGAACATGTCCCCCACACGGGGCCAGGTGCCTTGGGCTTTCTGGGCGTGATTTCAGTCCCTCCACCTCTTACCAAGTGAGCTTCCCACTGGGGAGTCAGGAGCCTGGGCCGGGGCTCATGCCCATCCACAGGCAGAGGTGAGTTGGTAGGACTCGAACCCAGACCAGCCTGGTGCTGGTGCATGGTGCTTTCTTCCCTCTGTGCTACCTGTTGGGACCAGCCAGGACTGGAAGCCTTGGCGATGAAGTTGAGCATTCAGTGCTCACTAAAGTCTGGTCTTTTAAATAAAAGGGAATAGAAATCCTGAGGTTAGGGCTGAAACCCTCCTCCTCGTTTGCAGTCCTCCCTCATCATGTTTGTGTGCCTTTTCTTTCTCTGAAGAACGCCACTTCTCCAGAGGTCTCACTCCTGTTTCCAATTAGGGACCAGTCTGACCACGAGGCGGACTGGATCCGTTTCGGCTTAGAACTCTTGAGCTTGCAGTGAGCATCGTCAGGAAGAATCGACACAAAGCTGCCTCAAGCAGACAAGTCCAGTCTCCATTTGAAAAAATGCTCTTTAAACTGTAGACGTTTTCAGCACCAGAGAGTGGCGTCCCACCGCACCCTGGCCCGGTCTGGCTTTTCCACCTTCTCTTTTTTGCTGACCTGGAGGTCTCTTTGGGAGGGAGTCTGCCCCTGGGTGCACTCAGGCAGGTGTGGGAACAGTGCCCGTCTTGTCTGTACTCCAGAGCACCTTGCTGGGCAGCACCTGGGGGCTGAATCCATGTCCAGAGGCCACACGACAAGCTACAGGCAGGACCGGGCCCAGAGGGTGGGACGACCTGGCTGCAAAGCAAAGTTCAGGAGATGACCACTCCCTTCTTTGCTGTGTGGAGAGGACACACTATTCATCTCTGCCACTTTCAACATTATGAAAGAAAACACGATCTCCTTGGATAGCTTTTAAGAGAATGCAATGCTGAATGGAAAGCTCATATGTTAGGGTAGTGTAAAGGCCGCAGGCACACGCAGACAGCACGCTGCAGGGCACACCCAGCCCCAGGCTTCTCAGCTTTGCAGAGGGTGACCATGGCCTGTGCACGGGGGTGGGGGGGTGGGCAGCAAGGTCAGCTGCGGTGAATACCCTGAGCACCCAGAGCACGGTGGTGGTATTAGTGCTCTCATGCTGTTTCCGACTGGGAAGGCGAGGCCCCCTCTAACATTCTTTGTATTTCTCAACAGGATAATCTACTTAAGTTATTAAGCCTGCATTTGTTACACTGCTGCGTTGGTGCACACCATTTCACAAACCACATTCTATGGCTCCAAAAAACAATAAGAATCAGTAGAACCCCGGAGACTGGGGCTTCCAGTTGCCGAGTTAGAGGACCCTGGAGGGGAGAGATTTTTGCTTAGTTTCATTCATTTCATTCCTTTTAAACATGTACAACCAAGAATTTTTTTTGGGGGGGGGAGACCATTTCTGCTTCGAGATTTAGCTTAGATGTGGATTGATCTAGATGGCCAGGCTCAGCAGGTGGCAAGTCACTGTTTGGCTGGAGACCCCAGTGAGAAGCCATCTTGCTGAAGTGCACGCGTGACCCCTGTCTCTCCTGCAGCACTGGAGAGCCCAGGTGGGTGCAGAGGAAGGGGGAATGTGGATAAAGCCGTGGAGGGCGGGCTCCGGCCTGGGCAGGAGAGGCAGGGAAGCCAGTACTGGTACCTGCTCCCATGTGCTTCAGAGCTCCCGGGGTTCTGCCTGGCCCCCCAACAGCTGCAAGGGTCCTGTCCCTTTCTTGGAAGGTCAAATTGCAGGTCCAAGCACTCAGAACCAGCCTCTCTCTCCATCTCAGTCTAAGAGAGAGATTCTGACTGGTCCTGCTTGGGTCAGGGGCCCTCCAATGGACCAAGGGCACATGTTCTGAGTGAGGCGTTTGCCCAGAACCATGACTGCCCAGCTGGCACCCAGAGGGCAGCTCAGCACAGTGCTCGGCCACGGCCTGGGCCCAGCTGGACTGGAACTATCCAGATTTCAAATGTCATCTCAGGTGCACTCAGGTTTTTGGAAATCCTAGTGTTTTACATCCAAATTACTTGCTCATATCACTGCCGCTTCTGAAGACCTGTCTTGGTCCAAGCCTGCTGCTGTCACCGGAGACCACTGACCAGCTAATCTGTGACCAATGGAAATTCATCTCTCACGGTTCTGCAAGCTGGGGCGTTGGGATCAAGGCGCCAGCATATAGGTCATCTGTGAGGACGTCTGCTGTGGCTTCCTGTTTGCTACCTTGTTGCTCTGTCCCCAGGTGGAAGAAGGGGCCACAGTGGGTCCCCATGGGAAGGAAGAGTGGAAGGGAAAGAGGGACCAGGCCTCCCGAAAGAGTCCTCCTGACTGACCCACCTCTTAATTCTGTCACCGTGGGGATTAGGTTCCAGCATACCAGGACACACTCGTTGACGGCACAGCCCGCACCTTGTGGGTGCAGCCTTGGGCAGGGGCCACCTCACTACACACATCTTATAGAAAAGTAACGTGAACTTTGGTCACGTGAAAAGACTCATCCCAGCCGGGTTCAGAAACGCCCAAGGATCCACCCTCCGGATGGTAATATGCACGAGACAGGGGCCTGTCTGTCGTGGACCCCGCTGCATGGCCAATGTCTGCGCACAGTCGGCGCTCAACCCATCTTTGAGAGATGAATATGGGTCCCACATTTTAAGGGCCATCTGTGAAAAAGCAAGCTACAAGTTTGAGAATGACCCTGTGCGTCTGTCTCACCTTGACCCCTCCTGTTTCTCCTCCAGGTCTTCTCAGCTCCCCTGGGGCAGCCTGGCTGACCCTGTTTGGAGCAAAGAACATTGGGATCTTCCCTGGATCCTCCCTTTCCGATACCAGTTGGGTCATCGACAAACCCTCCAACTCTTCTCCCCCAAGGTCTTTCTCAAGGGCAGCACCCCCTTCTGTTGCTGCCATTCGGGGCCCAGTTGAGAAAGCCTCTCCTGTTGCTTGGAGGAAGGCACTCACTTCCTAACAGGTCCCTTTCCATCTTTTCTGAATCAAACATGATCAAGTTTAGCTGCAAGTAACCAAAAGCATCAAATAAAGATGACTTGAATAGTATCCAGGTTAATTTCTCTCCTTCCAGGACGAAGCAATCCAGGGCTGACAGGGTAACACTGAGTTCATGGGGAGCCCAGGCCCCTTCTTTCTAATTGCTTAGCCAATCTCTGCTCATGACTTAATACCTCTTGGCCCAAAAGAGTTGCCTGAACTTCGGTCATTAGCATCTGTATTCTATCCTGAAGGAAGTAAAAGGGGACAAAAAGGGCATGATCCCTCTCCTCCAAGACACTTGATGGGAATCATACATGACACTCCTGTTTGCATTCCACTGGCCAAAATCATCACTTGGGAAATGGAGTCCTGGTTCCTGGGGGCCATGTGTGCCCAATTTCCACCAGAGTGCCACAGTACAACTTCACCAGCTGCTCAACCAACAAATAAGGCCACACGGTCCCTGTTGAAACCCACCAGTGCTCCCCAGAGCACTGAAAACAAACCCAAACTCCTTTGGTACAAAAAGACCACTGTGACCTGGCTCCTTCCCCTGTCCTCCGGCCTCCCCCAGGTCCTCATGGGCCTCTCTTCTGTGCCCAGCAGACCCAGGTGGGAAGGCCCCGGGCTCTCTGCCCACCCTGCCTCTCCCTCTAGCACCCATGCCTGGCTCCTCCTGACCTCTTCCATTTCGATGCCGTCTCTGCCTCCTCAGCCTGTTTGACCTGGACTCTCCCACCACGAGCTGAACTCCCTGACTCATTTGTGTCTCTTCTGCCCCTCACCCGTGACAGCCCCAGAAAGACAGAGACCTGTCCCCTGTGCCCACCTGGCATCCCCGGGGCCCAAGAGGCTCCATGGCAGGTAGCAGGTATTCGTCAATGTTGACCACATCAGTGCTCAGCGTGGGTCCACCCCTCCCTCCACCTCCTCCCTGTGCCCTCTTCCATCCTGGCCTGTGGCTACAGTGGGCTGAGGACCTGAATGGACTGGCAACAGGCTTAGGGACCCTCTGACCATTGGGACGCTCTGTGACCCAGACAACAGGTCCGAGGCCAAGCTGGGTCAATCAGAGCGATTCCCTCAGGTCCTTCCTTTTGGAACTGGACACAGTGCCTTTGCCTGGGCATCATGGTGCTGGAAGGAAGTCCAACTAGAACCCCGCAGTGACATGTTCCCCTGTAGCAAGCAAATCTCCCTGCAGTGGCAGAGGTGGGGTCGGCGCCCAGTGCAGAGCTAGACGGAGTGAGCTTAGGACAGCCTTGAGCTCCTGGATGTAACTGAGCCTGAAGCTATCCCCGGGCTTCCCATTTTCCTGAATCAGTAAGTCTCCTTTTCATTTATCAAACCAGTTTGTTGAATATTGAGGATCATTTCCCCCACCCCCATTTTACAGAGGAGGACATAGAGTTTGAGAAATAAATTGCATTCCTATGGTCACAGTGCAACTGGTAAAACTGGAATTCAAACCCCAATCTTCGTGACTCTGAGGCCAAAGGAGTCCCGTGACACCAGGCCCCTGGCCCTGCCCAGTGCTATCTCAAGAGGCCAAAGAGTGTGACCTCTGCTGTGGGAGACAATAGGAGAGACGGCGGCTCCTTGGGAGCTGGAAAAATCACACCCAGAGCTGCGTCTTTGACACTGAGCTGGTCCTTTCTCTAGGGGGAAAACGGCGTTTCTCAGCCCGAGTTTCTTCTCTTTAATACACACATGCCAAGACCTAGGCTTCTGGGCGAGTCCTCGGGGCCTCCGTGGGAGCCCCAGACAAGCCCCAGGGTGAGTGGGTGGCGCGTTGTGCTGTGACCATGTTGGCTGTGACCCACGTCATGATTCGTCCCCACGGCCCGGGGTGGCCAGACCTGGTTACAACTTTCAAAACCTAGATCCACCCGAAATCTGACTTTACTCTTTTTTAAAAAATGCATCCCAAACATGAGCTGAGATTCTTTAAAATGCGCATAAATATTTGCAGCCTGGCTGGGCTCTGAAGATAAACAGTCATAAAACAATATTGTGACCGTGTTTTCCCCTCCTGCTAAACAACCGCCTGGGGGGGAGGGGGGTCAGACTAATCACAAGTAAATTAACTGCAGCTGCAGCCAAAAAAATTTTTAAGAGAAAAAGGTGTGCGAGATGATACGGGGTGCTCACTGCCCGCTGGGTGGCCACTCGCCCCGCGGGAACCAGGGCTCTGCGGATGGCTCCTCTGAGTGCCAGGCGGCCGGGGTCTCCCGCAGCGGGGGCTTTCCCAGGCACAGCCAGGCCCCGTGTTCGGCTGGCCGACGGATTGCAAGCTGGATGTTCATTCAAGGCTGTGGCTGTTTGGAAATGTTATTTTTAAAAACAGCTTATTGTTTTAATTTGTGCAGCTAGAAGCTTCCAAGTCTTTCACTCCACCGCCAAAAGAAATTTAGCTTCCAGATTTATTAGGCTGTCATCTCGCTCTTCACCAGCTCCGTGGATACAGTGAGGGAGGCCACGGCCGCCGCAGGCAGGTGGCTCCAGACTGACTCCTCTCGGGACTGCTCAGTGGACTTTGTCCTCCACCTCAGCCCAGGCAGGGGGCTCCCAGCCCCAAACTTGCAGTCCGGATAAGGGTTGCTTGCTTCCAGGGTCGAGGTTAAACTGAGGGGATGCGTTTGTTCACTTATTCACTCAACAAACATTCACCCAGAGGTTATAGGGCCCCAGAACCCTGGGCACTAGAGACAAAAAACAAAGACCTCAGAGACCCCACAGCTGTGACCTCACAGGTGCAGGCTTGCATTCTAGTGGGGGAGATGGACAGTGACCTGTGTCCACGCATACTGGGGGTGGGGAGTCAATAGTGGGGAGAGCCGTGTGTCCACCTCCCCCTTACTGGCCATGAGGTTGGGCTCCCACCATCCCTTTCTTTATGCAGTCAGCCTTGCTTTCAGGGCCAAGAGGTCCCCGAGTGCAGAGTTCGTATTCTGGGGCCAGGCAGGGTGCAGGTCCATTGGTCACTCGAGAACGTCGGGATCCACTGACCCCGTGGTGCCCTGCAACCTGCACATCCGTTTTCACAATGAAAACACCCAATGCATTAAGCTGAGCTGTCATTCAAAGCAGTGTCAGCCCATGGCTAGCCCTTCAAAAGCACCGCCTCTGTGCAGGACCCAGGCTAAGGCGTCCTGTGAACTGGATCACTTAATCATCACAGAAGTCCTAATGTAGGCAGGCAAAATTACTATCCCCGTAAAAAGAAATGGAAGTACAGAGAGACCTAGCCACTTACCCAAGACCACACAGGACCAGACTTTAATGCAGGTGAGCCTGGCCTCCTCTTAACCACTCTACCAAACCACCTGAGCTGTCCAGCGGCCCCTCGGCCTTGAGCTTGTGAACCGGAACCATAATATGAGATAAAGAAAAGAGAAGCAGTGTCTTCTCCCGCCTTTAATTTTATTTTTCTGCCTAATAAATAGTCCTTCGGCAATTTAAAACACACAAGCAACACTCGCCTCATGGACGTGGCTACTGAGACGTGTGAGGCTCTTTTTTGGGTGGCATAAGCAAAATCCCCCGGGGAAAGTGGTATCTCGAAGCTCCTGTGGCTGGGGTGCTGCTCGGCTCCGTCTTGTTTGAAACCGCAGCTCGGAGCCTGTCTAGCCCAGCCGGGGAGCCCTGCTGACTCCCTGCAGACGAGGGGTGCGGGGGTGAAGGCAAATATTGGTTTACTGGTTGGAGCTGTGAGAGTGGAGGGGCTGCAGCGTTACTCTTCTGTGCACGGTGAACACCGACGTGGGGCTCCTGGGGCTTTGCTGCTGCCACCCACGGTGCCAGCGACGTTCCTTGCATTATCTTATGGACTCTTCACCAAAAAAATGTCTGGGAATAGCCTCCGTGGCAGTGCCTGTTCTTCCAGAGAGGGAAACCGAGGCTCAGAGAAGTTCAGGGAACAGCTCAGCTTCCCTTGGCCAGAGAGGGATGGAGCTGGGTTTGGGCTTAGATCTCTGGAACCCCAAAGCCAAAGAGGAGCTTCAGCCTCTGCCCTGGAAGGGGCCACCAGAAGGCCTTTGCACTGCAGTGACTAGGTTTATGTCAGAAAAAAAAAAAAAAAGAGCAAGAAAACACAAAACCAGAGTGGACAGGGACCGTGTGGTCTACCTGGAGCTCTGGCCACCTCTCTGACCCCAGGTGTCCTGTGGACATGGGCTTCAAGACTCCTGCAGAAGGGCATCTCCCAGGAGCCAGCTCCGAGTGCAAAGGCCGAAGACCCCTCGTTGTGCCAAGCAGACCCTGAGGCTGGAGCTGGGAAGCACCTTTCCCGCGTCCCCTTCCCTTCCTATGTGAAGTGACCACTAGGAGAAGATTCCGCGTGCAGCTACCGGCAGAACCCAGCACAGCAAAGGAGGCCACGCCCGGTGCCCAGAGTGGCCCTCCCTCACAGGCCAAAGGGACTCTGCAGATGCAGTTGAGGGTCCTGGGATGGACAGTGTCCTGGATATCCGTCTGTCTGGGACCTATGTCACCACACTGCTCCCCTCATGCTGACCCCTGCCACAGCACTGCCAGGGACATGCCATTGCCACCCATTTCCTAGGTCAGAGTTAGAGGCTGAACTCGAGTTCAATGCAGGCTAGCATTGGCCGAGAGTCCTACTTCCCAAAGCCCAGACCAACTCCCTGAGTGGGAAGGAGGGCAAGGACTTCAAAGCACCTGCAGCCCTGGGGAAACTCAAGCCACCACCACTGTGCCACCTTCCTCTCCGCCTGAGCATCCTACAGAGCGCCAGTCTGCTTCTGCTGAGGGAAGACCAGGGCCAGGGGATGGCTGTTGCCCTGCTGGGCTCCTGCTCGAGTAGGTGGGCAGGACTGTGGAGGGCAGTGCACGCTGCCTGCCTGGAGGGACAGGTAGTGTGAAGGCTTGTCCTAGACACATCCCTTCCATGTAGAACATGTGGTGTCCTGGTGGGGTCGGAGTGACCTTCCCCATAGGTGGCCCTGGCTTGGCTGTACCTTGCCCAACAGATGACTTTAAGTCTCTGCCTCTGAGAAGCCCAGGGTAAGATGCCTGACTTCTCCGCAGTGGGAGAGGGCAGGGGCCACAGAGAGCAGCCCACAGGCCTCCTGAGATCATCTGAAACACACTCCCAGGGGCAAGCTTGAGAGCTGGTGGGCCCCACACAGGAGGACCTTGCCGCCTGCAGGGCTCAGCAACGTCACCTCCTCCCGCCGTTGACCCTTCCCCCCGCCATGCCAGTTGAAGGACCATGAAGGTGAGTGAGGGCCCAGTGCCTGGCAGGTGCCTGGAGCCGTGGTGCTCCTGGTCATCAACAGGGTCCCCACAGAGCGTCAATCAGATACCTGCTGAGCAGCCTCAGGGTTGATGTCTGCATCTTGGTCTGAAGATGCCCAGGGCTGTGTTCGTCAGCTTGTCATCGCCGTGACAAAATGCCCAGGAAAATCAGCTGAACGGAGAGACTGGTTTGGGACTTGTGGTTTCAAGGTGCCCAGTCCAGGGACGGCCAGGCCTATGAGAGGCAGAGAACCATGGCCAGAGGCGTGGTGGAGCAGAGAGGGGACCAAGAAGCAGGAAGGGCCAGGGACCTCCCACGTGCCTGCCCAGGGGCCTGCCTCCTGCAACTGGGCCCCTCCCAGTCCTTCAGCCGTGAACTCATCAGAGCCCCAGTCACTTCCAAAAGGTTCTACCTCTGGACACTGCTGCCCTGGGGACCAAGCCTTCAACAAGTAGCCTTTGGAGGACACCCCAGGTCCAGCCAAGACCGTGGTCCAGGGTCACTGGATGTCAATCTTGAGCATACAACGTCCTGCAGAAGGCAAAGAGGGGACCCGACAAATGTCCCCACACCATCAAATGTCCACATAAAACACCACTTTCCTTCCTCTACAACTGGGAGGGAAAAGCAGTCACAGGCCACAAGTGTTAGACCCTTCCCTGTGACTGGAACTAATGACCTTGGAAGAGTTTTGAGGGGTCAATCTCCACTTTTCCAACACACTCCCTTGGTTTTCAGATGGGTTCACAGTCCCCACGTGATGCTCAGAGAGACTCCAGCCTGGGAAGGAGGAGGCTGGAGGCAGGTCCACCATGTGGGTCCAGACCCAGTTCTGCCACTTGCTAGCTGGAGGCCCTGAGAAGGTACTGCCCCTCTCTTAGCCTCACCTGTGCTCACCTGTGCAATGGGGATCTTAATCGTGCTTTTATTATTTGCTATTTCATAACTGATTCAGCCAAAGTCAAGATTAGGGTGGTTGTTACAAAGCACTCGATGCTCTGCATGGCCAACATGCAGCCCTGAAAATGCGAGCCCTGCCTTCTAAGTGAGAGTCCTGTAGGTGGTTTACTGGGCTGTGGCACAGCAGCTAGAGCACAGGAATGCTGTTGCTAGGTGCAGGCCTTGGTGGGGGGGGGGGGCAGTTCTGGGGGTTGTCAGTTTTCTGTGCCTGGTCTCAGTCCTGCATAGCAGTGCTCCAGGGCAGAACTGCTCCCAGAGCCCAAGACAAGGACTTTGCAGGCTCCAGGTGCCATCCCTTAGCCCAGGAGGGCCCCTCTCAGCGTCCATCACTGAGAAGCACAGACTCCTGCAGAGGGCCACCCTGTATACAGGGCCTCCTTAAGCCCTCTGCTCTCTCCTGCCTGCAGCACACGGACCCTGAGGGAGTTTAACAGTTGGAGCCAGAGGTTTCCAGGTCATGTTAAAGGCCTGGCTTTCCAGGGTGATACAGAGCCAGCCGTTGAGACATTAAGTAAGGACAAGACCCCATCTCTATTTTCAGAGCACGACTGTGGTTTAGATTTGAAAGTGAACCCTCCTAAAATACAGTTGTTGGCCCTGAGACAGCAGAGTCCCACTTGCCTCCCGTCTCCTAAGCCTTAGCAGGGAGGTGGCAGCCAGCTCTTCAGAGCTCTCTCTCCTCCCCAGCCAGGCGGTGCAGGCTCAGCGGGGATGCCCTGGGGAGAGAGGTGCTGACAGTCCCTTATCACAGACAGGGGACCAGGCCTGGGAGTCAGCCTCCGTCCTGTCAGCAGGCAGCCCTGATCTCCAAGTCCAGCGGGTCTCCTTCCACCACGCCCCCCACCCCCAGTCCCCCAGTCCCCCAGGATTCCTGCTTCACTTGTGCTCTTGGGAATAAGCCCAGCTCACTGAGAGCACCCTTTAGGCTGTGCCCCTCCCTCAGTTTCTCTTTTTATGGAGTGACACTTTTCCTGGGATCTAAACACAGATGATAGCATTATAAGGAATCAGAGCTGATCTTCTTATTTCTAAAAGGGTTGCCAAATTAAATACAGGACACCCAGTTAAACTTAAATTTCAAATAAGCAATGCTTTTTTTAAAAAGTATAATTCTGGCCCCAATACTGCATGGGCCATACTTACATTATATATAAAAAAATCTTTCTCGTTCATCTGAAATTCAAATTCAACTGAGAATCCTGTATTCTTATTTGCCAAGTCTGATGGACCCAACCCTGGCGAGGTGAGGACATCTCCTCATTTGTTGTGCTCCCCAGAAAGACATTCTAAGAAATAATTAGCCAGAACTTTTCTCCCCCCCCCTCTCTCCCCGCTAGAGTGGCATTAAACTTGGTTTCTGGAGGGTAGGTCGGAACCTCTTCACTATCCGCCTCCTCCCCCTCGGTCCCCTCATCCTTCAACCTGAGAAATCTGGCTTCGGCAGATGCTGTGAGAACCGGGGTATAAATACCTCTCTGAATAACAGGCAATCTAAACAAATACCGCCCCCCCCCCCCCAAGAGGACGGGTTTTCTTTCTGTTTACTGCATCTTCTGCTTAAATGAAGGCCCTCGACACAGTGGATACACTCGCTATTCCTGTCATTTTGGCTCTGTTTGATGCCTAATGATGTGCTCCTTATAAATGGCATTAAAAAACATTCCTTGTCAGTCACGGACGCCTGCAGGCAAGAGCAACCTTGCTCAGCCCTCAAAAGTAATTAAAGACAATCAACCAAAAATGCAAGAGGTCTGAGGGACCGGGATTCCAAACTCCACCCACTTGCGGCAGGAGCCCAGCATCCCGCAGAGGAGCGATTTACATTTAACCCCTAGGCGTCCAGCAGCCTGGCTGCTCAAACCCACCGGAGCTTGCAGACAGACGCAGACCCCGGAGCTCAGCGAAGAACCACACCAGTCGCTTCCTACCCAGGGAGGGGAAAACTCCCACCAAACACCAGAGTGCTTTCTCCCGTGGGCTGTTTGCAAGATAATTTATTTCTAGTTCCTTCCTTAAACAGACTTATGTGTAACAAGAAAGAGAAGATGAAAATAATAATGGAAACTTCTTCTTAAAGACACAGAAACGGCATTTTTCTTGAAGCAACAAGCAGGTCCAATTCGGTCGAGGTACTCTTAGAGCAGATGCTTAACACTTGGGCTTTCTGTGACATTAAATCTACAGGTTTCAAGTACAAAATAAAATCCCAGGCTTGTGTCCATATCCAAAACCATGCTGAGAATAATTTCCCTTGGGGGTGGAAAGATCCCGAGAAGGATGCCCAGTGAGGATTGTGCACTCGAAGAAAACCGGCACTTCACAAAGTTGAAGGGAGCCACCTGGAGTGTAGCGCTCCCTCCCCCACCTCCAGTGGGGCACATTCAAAAGGAAGCAAAAAGTGGGGAATGCTGAGGGACTCCGAGGGTCCAGTGGGCTTCCGGGCTGAAAGGCACAGTGTCCAGAAATCGCTGAAAGAGGAGATGGCACGTCAGATCTTCTCTGTGGGATTACGAGCGGCCATGTAAAAAGAAGGAATTGAGGGGACTGTCATGATGTAAGCGAGAGTCCTGCCCAAATCTCTGCCTATGCAAAGGATGGGCATTTGTTCCATTTCCAACACAATCTACCTTGTTTATTACTTGGGCGGGGTCCAGGTAGGGAGTGCAGGGGAATCTCCAGGAGGCTTGGAGGAAGCCTGGGAGTACACGGGGTTGGGTGGGGCTCCAGCCACCTTCTGTGGTTAGTCATGCCTGAGCAGGTGCATTGGCCCCTGTGGACAGGTTCTGTCCGGGATTTGACCTCTCAAAGCAGCTAGGTGTCCCTGCGGCTGGGTTCCCAGGGAGCCTTGGCCTGTGGGTAAAGTGACCTTTGGTGGCAGGGTGACAGAGAGAGGGCAGCGCCCCAAGCAAGGGCACAGGCCCTGCCCCATTCATGCAGGATGAACACAACCCACCTGGGGTTCCCTTTCCCTGGAAAATAAATTCTGTGGGGACAACATTCCCTGGAGTTTCTAACTCCTGGCTCAGTGGGGGCTTGGAGACTGGGTTCCATCAAACGCTGGTCATCCGTTTAGCATTAAAAACATTTAAACATTCTCAGAGGTTTGGCAGACAAACAACTCAAAGAGACACTGAATGGGAAAAGATGCGAGAGGCAGCACTCCCTGAGTTTTGGGAGCGCACATTGAAAAGCAAGTGGACAATCAAAAATTCCAAAGCCTGTCGCCTGCAACCCAGTGTCTCCGCCACTAGGAACCCAGCAACAGATCGGTGTAGCCAGAGAGGAGCATCCTTTGTAGTGGCAAGACCGAGCCCAACCTGACCGTTCTTTAGCACACGATGGGCTAAACTGCAGCTCATTCCCAGGAAGGGATACTGACTGAGAGGTGCAAGTGAAAAGCCCCGAGGGTGGGACGGTGTGTGCAGGAAGCTGACTTACTAGGTTCAGATGTAAGAAAATGATGGGGACAGTTCCTCTGGGGAGAGAAACTAAGAATTGGGGGCAGGAGAAGGGGCGAAGGAGAAAATTTTCACTGTTTTTTTTCTGTGGAGGAAGTTCAACATGGACATATGTTGTTTTATTAGAATTGAACAGAACTTTTAAATGTTTAAATACCACTTAATTCTATTTTTGTTTTCTGCCTGACGATGGATTTCTCCCACTGACTGGATGCATCTTGGGCATTATCATGTCCGTAGCAGCACGGTTTAAAGCAGAGGCAGCGTTGTATTAGGACTGACAGCTTCATATCATCAGTCGTGCAATGTCATCTGCTGTGTAGAGTATTGTTTCCAAATGTGGCTTTGGGACCTCGAGGTAACCTGGTGTTCAGCTCAACTGTGAAAGGGTTATGACTGCCAGGAAGCCAACAGAGATGAAATTATTTTCTTACTGTGGGCTATAATAAAGGGCTTTGCCAAAGACAAGAGTAAGATCAGAGACGGCCTGCTGCCATTTCTTCCAGAAGAAGAAAGTTTCTGGGTTGAAAAGAAAGAGAGTTTAAGTGTTTGCTGAAGGAAGGGACTGGAACAGCATCCCGGTGTATTTTATGCCATCCCTACATCACGGAGGCTAGGCTATCTTCTAGTATTGACTCCAGCTCTAAATATAAAATACGTAAGAGAAGTATTATTCTTTACCCTTTAAATATTAATTATTCATTTTGAGATAACTGGAAGAATGTACAAAACAAGTATGTACAGATATATTCATAGCAATATTGCTTTGGGGGGGAAAGTAACCTAAATGTCCATCTATGGGGGATTGTTTAAGTAAATAAGGATAAATCCATGTTTCAAAGCACTAGGCAACCATTCTTAGGAAAATACACACAGATATTCACTGACACAAAATAAAGTCTTTAAGAATAGTTCACATCAGATTTTAAAATGTCTTATTTGATTCCTTAATATAAAAACAGGACCATGTGTGTAAAGTATAATAGGTGATGAATCCTATCTAGTCCTGCAGAAGCGACTCGCACATGCAGGTCTGGAATGACAGTGGAAAGGTTACTGCTTCCTTTTTCCTTTTAGTAGACTTTAAAGTTTCTAGAATGGAAATGGTTAGATTTACGAACAGTGATGTTTTTGGCTGTTAAGAGAAAAGGGAAAGAGTCCCGCCAGGGAGAGGAGGGCAAAGAAGACTATTCACTTTCTGCATACAGTTCTATATTCTTTTTTTACCGACTCACTACATATATATCCATCTGATGCCTACTATGTGCTAGGATGCCTACTATGTGCTAGACGGACCCTGATTCGCTCTGTATAACTCCTGGAAAGCTCAGCGCGGGCCCTTCTGCGGGATCATTCACAGTGAACCCATTTACTCCAAGAGATTGAACCATATACACTTCCCGGCTGCTTGGGCCACAGGGGCCGATATCTGCAGGTTCGCAGGGCGCAGCCTCGTTCCCAGAGCATTCCTTTGACCTATCAAATATCCAGTTCTTCTTTCAATTTTCTCCCCTCCTCCAAGGAAGACCCTGGAGGGCAGGGCCGGTTTTGCTGCTGCGCTGGGCAGGGAATCGCTCGGGTGCCTGGAGAGGAGCCCCGTGCTGGGGGACGACTCTTCGCAGAGAGACGTTTTTGAAGGCAGGCGAAGCCGCCCTTCCCCGGGCTGCAGAGCCCTTGCGCACGCCGGCGCGGGGCAGCGGTCCGCGTAGACGCGCCTCGGCGCGGGGCGGGGGTGCGCGGCCCGGGGCGGGTCCATCTGCCCAGCGAGGGCTGCATCCTGCCAGCCGCTGACCTCCAATCTGTCACTCTGCGGCTGAAAGGCGGCCGCGCTGAAGGGCGCCTCCCGCTCCGCCTATTCAAAGCGTGAATGCGAAGTGGTCCAAGTTGACCCGCCGCCAGCCTCCGCGGCTCCAAGTCGGCGAGGCACCCTACAGTTTACACGGCCCGGCCTCAATGCAGCCTCCAGGCGCCCCATTCAGGCGGGCCTGCATGCAAAAGAGCCGGCCATTAGATCATCGTAATTATCCCATTGACATCGCCCGGGGCCCCGTGGGGCACGGGAGCCCATCAAACGCGTCTCTAATGAGGCGCTCCGGGCCCATTGTGCGCGCGCCGCCCCCTCGCCCGCCGCCGCTCGGGCCGCCGACAGGCGGTGCCTTTCAGGCTTTCACTCGCGCTGACCCCCGACCCCGGGTTATGACATCAGCAGCCCTGATTTGTGATCATTTTTATTGGCACACACTCAACGCTTGTTTCCTGTGTTTAACTCCGGCCCCCGCCCCACCCTCCCCCCCGCCTTTTAGGCGAAACTTATTGGAATCTAATAGGCATCTGCCCAGCCCCGGAGTGAGCCCGCAGCGTTCTCACAGAGGGCCCGACTATTATGCCAGGAACAGCAACCAGGATTCATTATCTAGGTGCACGGACCCGCTAATCACCGCCAGGGCGAACAATCCCCAGCAGATGTCCCCAACTTTATGAGTTTTAATTAAAATGTTCTACTTATTTTTTATCAATGCACTTTTTCCCCCCTGAAATGAAAAAAAGATGTTACTTCCTTGTAGTGTTTTGCAAATTACGCCTTCATAAGGGTGATTAAGAGACGCTTATTTGGAGCTAATCGAGTTTTTCGCCCCCCACCCCCTTCCCTTTTAACATGCTGCTGCTAAATTATTTTTTTAAAGAATTAATTAAACTCGAGGTTTAAAAAGATTCTGTTTTCTTATGTCACAACAACTTCATATAGCAGGGAAACTGTAGGTTGCTTCCTTCTGATGCCAAAGATGGTAATTTGCACCAATACCTTAATTTCAAACATGGTTTGACAGAGAAACTCAGCAGTGTCTTCAGTTTCCCTGCTTTCTTCCACAGTGGTTCAGCGTCTGTTTCTTTCCCAAACTGTTTGCGGTAGCTGAAGGACGTGATTGTTGCTCTGTGACTCTGAGTTTATGAAAGATCCATTTTAAATGGAGAGGTTTGGGCTTTTTAAAGTATAAACCTGATACCCTCCTTAAAACGTCTTCAGCACATATGGTTTTTAATGTAATTTTGTTTAACCACAAGCATAATTTAATTTGCCGTAAACTGAAATGAAAGGACATTACAAACGAGCTTTTGACTTGAGTGTCAGTTAAAATAACCATTTGCCAAGAGGCCGGGGCTTAAAGAAAATGGCACCATTTCACTGCGAGCAAGGCTCTAGAATGTGAAAGAAAAAGTAAAATGATTTCTTTTTCAAAGGTAACGACTTCTGTGTGATTGAGGAATCTCAGCCTTTATGCATTATTTGGACTCCATTGGTATTCCTCTTGGATCTGTGTGAAAAATTAATTTTCATACAGATGATTCAATTAGAAAGATATAAAGCACATTCTAAAAACGGAAATCACAGATAACAATTTTCAATTGTTTAAAAAAAAAAAAACCTCTATCAGTTATTTGGTTATTTCAGGAAGCGACAAGTAAGAGAATAGGGCACTTTTCATTTCTTAAAGCCAAACCAAAATGTTTTTAAAAAGCAGGTGATGTCTCCATCACTAAGTAAGACCCTTGGGTTCTAATATGAACAATAATTTTTAAGTCATTTAAATTATTTTACTTTCAATTTACAATTTTTTTTCTAAACTTTTTCAGAGACTTTGCCCTTTTTATGCAACTTTGATTTTGCAATCTGCTGCACGCACGGATGGTCTCAGGTACCCACTGCCTCTCAGTTCTTCTTGAAACACTCCTGATTTTTCCTCAATTTTTTCTCACGTGATCTGAGTCTCCCTCCATTTCCTGTCACTTCCTAGGAGAGTGCAGAATGTCACCATGTGAAAGCATTTCTCCTGGGGCTTGGTGAAACAGAAAACAGTGGCCACAGCCCAATTTAATGAAATGAGATAGCTTTAACACACACACACACACACACACACACACACACCATGATTCTGCTTTCACCAGACAACCCACAACAAATTACGACTTTTCTTGTCCTGCAACACCCAGCACCTCTCAGATACACCACTAGGCTCTTAGAATACCTAGCTTTTCATTCCACAATCAGGTTATGAAAGTGATTGACTTTGACCATTAAAAACACTGCAGCTTCCCCAGAGAGGTCACCATATCTGCTTTCTGGGGGCTCAGGGCTTAAAGGTGAAATGAAAACCCTGTGAGAAGCTTAGCTTTGCCCAGAATCTGCAGCCACCCTGGACCTGTGAGTAGCACCCCCAGGACACTGGAACCCTGGGCAGGTCTTCAGGGAGCAGGGTAGGCGGCCCTTCTCTGCAGCAAAGTGGAATCCCTCATGGGGCTTAACCCCACTCCCAGGCAAAAGATGATCAAGGTCAGGCTTAGCAGATGCTGTGGAGCAGCTCAGTCTGACAGAAACATAATATGAGCTGCAAATGAGTTGCATGTGGAATTTCAAGTTTTCTAATAGTCACACTTTAAAAAGAAGCAAAAGAGGCAGGTGAAAATAATTTGGGTAATCTATTTTATTTAACCCAATGTATCCAAAATATTTTTATTTTATCATGTCACCAATGTAAAAACTTATTACAGAGCTGTTTACATTCTTTATTAAGAACCGAGCATTTGAAACCTCATGTATATTTTACACTCACATTACATCTTAATAGGACCAGCCAAATGGGGCTAATGGCTGCCATATTGGTCACTGCCCTGCAGCAGTGAGCAAGAGGCAGAGAGGACAGAGGAGGGAGGTGAGGAGGTGAGGCTGAGGAGGTGCTCACAAGAGTCCAGGACAGAGGTGGTGGTTTGTGCAAGGGTTGTGTCACATTAAGTGTCCATGCAATGATGGTGGCACCAACAAGATAGAGTGAAAGGGGGTAAACAGGAGGGTGACCTGACTGTGGCCACAATGACTGGGTCACGGGTTTGTGGAGCTGTGGAAATTTTCCAGGACTTTGTCACATACTGGGGCTCTGTATTTTCTTCTTGAGTCACGAATCTTTACAGCAATCACCCCGGCAAGCACTGGGATTGTTCCCATTTTGCAGATGGGGTAACTGAGTTTGCCCACCAGACTTGGGACTCGCTAAGTGCAAATATCGCTCGTGCTGTCTGCAGGGGTCAAGGTTCCCCTCCACACCCTCCAGCCTTGTTGTCCTCCTTGGCAGCTCAGCAGAGGTCAGGCCTGGAAGTTCTGTCCCCTCTCCTGAGTATGCAGGCTGGGGAGGCAGGGATCATCCCCCTCCAAACCCCAGAGCTTGCTGGTCTTGACGGAGGGCCATTTTCTGGATGCCAGGGTGGACTCTGTCTCCACAAGAGACTAGAGATCCCACATCCCTCTCCCAGGCCACCCGAGCCCTCCGTGAGGCATCATCCTGAGGGGCTGCTGGGGTGGGCAGAGTCATGGCCCCAAAGACAGCCAGCTCCAAATCTCTGGACACTTATATGGCAAAAAGGGACTCTATGACTGCGCTCAGGACCTTGAGCCTGAGTATTACCCTGGATTATCCCTGTGGGTCCTGCAGGTCCTCATTAGAGAAAGGGGGAGGGGATTAGCTGGAAAGGCCTCAGGGCTGGCCCTGAAGACGAGGGAGGGGCCAGCAGAGCAGTCCAGCTCCAGGAGCCCTTCTCCCCTGGAGCCTCCAGAGGGAGCCCAGCCTGCCCACACCTTGATTTTAGTCCAGTGAGGCCCGCTTTAGACCCTGAGCTCCAAAAATGTCAAAGGATAAGTTTCTGTTGCTTCGACCCCCCCAAGGTGGCACAGTTAATGACCCCCAAGGTGGCACAGTTGACCACAGCATCCCAGGACCCCTACACAGCCCCTCCCTCCTCAGGACCACTTGGTGGCTCAGTGTGCGGATCTGCCCTATTGCCTGGATACCAAGCCTCGTTCCACCCGAGGCCCTGTGGCCCTGAGCAAGCACAAGCCTCTCTCAGGCCAGGACTTCCTCAGCCTCACACGGGGTGCTTGGACTCAGGGACCGCTGAGACTCCAACAAAACCCAGGCCCTCCCCCAATCCTGCACACCCATCGCATTTTTCCTGGGGTTCCAGAATTCGCAGGAGACTGCTCAGGGGCTCAGACAGAGCAGATCTCACTTGTTTTCTGGGATTCTCAACATAGTAAGAAATATAGCTTTTAAAAATGTGACTTATTTTAACATTTGCATTTGAAGGGGATCCGAACCCGCTTCCCCAAACGTGCCCCTTTGGCATATTGATTATTTTGAGCTGAAGGCAACTGAGGAGAAGCAGGTGCAGGAAGGGTTTCCCGCCTGCCCATTTCCACCTGAATCAGGAGGGCATCCCCTGTGAGGAGGGCCCTCCCCTCTGCAGAGCAGGTGGATTCAGGGAAGCCATAAGGGTCTTCATAAAGACTCCCACGCTACCACCCCGCCCAGGGAGTCAACATCCGGTGGTCTGCACCAACACACCTCCTAAGATCACCCTGACCTCCCACCTGTTTCTCCCACACACTTCCTACTTCATCTTTTCCTTAGTTTATTGTCCTTCGCTCAGCCCCTTTCCCTGTGCCCCATAGTCCATGCATGCTGCAGAGAAGGTGCGTGGCCCACCAGGCCTGCTGGCTTCTTTTCCTATACGTGGAGGCCTCCACGCACACATAAATATATTGATATCTGATAAAATTTGCATGCCTTCTGATGACCTGTCTGTTAATTCTCAGATCTGGCTCTGAAACCTAAGAGGGCAGAAGGAAAGGTTTTCCTCCCTACACACCAAAGAAAGGGATTCTTGTAACATTTCCTGAGATACCTGGGGGATTCTGTAAAAACACAGCTTATGGTACCCTACGGGCAGAGAGGAGAGTGGTCTGGGACGCAGGGTTTGAGTTTGCCTTCTTCCCACGCTGTCAGGGTTGTTGGGCTGCGTGTACAGCATCACCAGGAGCAACCTCCACCTTTGACAGCCCAGGCCTTCCAAGGGGCACCGGCCCTGTGCTGAGGGCTCCTGCTGAATAGACCTTGGAACCGTCCAAAGACCCCCATGACACCCCTGGATCCCAGGCCTCAGAAGCAGCTGTGTGCAGTCCACGGTGCAGCGGCGTAAGGAGCCAGGTACAGTAACAGCATGGTAAGTTCTCCACCCGAAGGTGATGCTGCCCGAGGATAAGGAAGAGACGGTGTGAGAGGAGGACGAGAGGAGGACAGGACCAAGAGCAGAGCAGAGCCCCTCCTCCACGGGAACCAGGAGGGGAGTTCAAAGGGGGGGACTGATGCAGCACGGGAGAACTTGCTCACAGAGGGAGGACGTGGAACTCAGTGAGCAAGGGACCCAAGCCGGGAGGGGAAGGCGGGGCAAGCAAAGGCTCCAGTGTCAGAAATTCCAAGTGTCTTTGAGTTTTTGATTAAATGCAATTAAGTGCAAAATAAATAAGCCGATGTGGAAGGCCAAAAAGTGAAACAAACCCTGTTTGCAGGTGCAGGTGGCCGGGGACAGAGGAGCGCAGGGCATGCTGGAAGAGAAAGACCTAGAGGAGAAGAGTGCTCCAGGAGAGGATCCTGAGAAGCAGGGCATGAGGAAGGGATCTGCCCGATAATACAGGTCTCTGGGGATAAGTATTCTCCCAAACCGCCCTCACATCAGCAGTGTCTCCAGGCCTTTGAGACCAGCCCACCCAGAGCAGGTGGGTGCAACGACCCCCTCCCCCAAGCAGGAGGGAGAAGGAGGGCTGGGGCCTGGAAACCGGCTTTATTCTGTCTCACCCCAGTGGAATTCAGAGGCTGGTGAGTGGCACACAGGGCTAGAAGTGGCCTGCGTGGCTTTGGCTTCAACAGACCTTCATTTTGTCCAGTTCTTGCAACAATCAGGGTGGGTAGGGAGTCAACACATGATAGCCCCATTTACTGACAACACACCAAGTGCTCCCTTCCATTAAGCTCTCCTACAGGCTGGGCACTGGGCCAGATATCCCACATGCATTACCGTGCTCAAAGAGCTGCTGGGTTTAACAAGCAAAATTCCACATCCAGGAATTAAAGATACAAGGATGTTGTTCCTAGTTTATCTGAAATTGAAATTTAATAAGCAACTTATTAAATGTACTGAACTCTTACAATGTCTAATGCCTACACTGATCTCCCCATCTCCAGAGGAGGACTCTGATCCTCAGGGCAAGTAAGCCACTTACTTGAAGCCACACGTCAAGAAAGCGGCCAAGCTGGGACTTGTGTCAGTCAGGGATCTTCACCGCCACCGTCTTCTTTAATGAACCCAGTTGCCTGATTTCAGAGGAACACAAGAGTTTGTCCCCAACCACCATGTCACTGAACACCTCCTGTGTGGCATGTCACTACACACCTACACATTTGCTACACAGCTTACAAACAGTGTCCCACAAACCCAGTTTGGGACCATTGCTGCTGTGTTATGGTTGGAGAACTAAGAAGTCAGCTTGACCATACTGGTGTAGCGAGCGTCAGAGGAGCGCAGCCCCTACTCTGGTCAGCTCTGGACTGTTGCCTGCTACATTGCAGAACTGATGTTGGAACCCCCAGCTCTGCCTGTCCACTGCCTTTCCAGGAAGAGGTGGCCAGAGCATAGGGGCAGGCTCCTGGACCCATGGCTTTATGCAAGTGATGACCACGTGTCCAAGTACCTCTGGGGCAGGAGGGTGTGAGGAAGTCACATTACTGGAAAGTCCACATGGAAGTCTGCAGGTCACGTGCTTCTGTCTGTGTAACACAGAAGATAGGTGGGGTGCCGCAGCTGCCTCTGTATGCCTGAGGTTTCTGGAAGGACACACAAAAAACTGTCCCAAAGGTTGACCCAGAGGAGGGAAGAGACTTGTACCTCTGCGGCACACCAGGGTTTGGCAAAGCCATTGAGGTAACTGAGGACTTGCGAGTGACCCTGAGGACAGACTGGGCGTGCTTCAGGAAGCCATTCCTGCCTAAAGCAAGGTTGGTGAGCCATAGCCCAAAGGCCAGGTCCAGCCACTGTTGGCTCTTCTGAACAAAGTTTTATTGGGGTGAAGTAGGAGGTTCATTATGTGCTGATGGAGGCTGCCTTCACCCATGGTCCACCTGGCCCCTGGCAAGCGAGCTCACCCCTGTTCTAGATGGTCCAAGCCACTTGAGTATTTTGTATGTGTGGATTCATTTACCAACAGGGAAAAAAGAAAGGAAAAGAGGCTCATGGAGCTGATGTCACTTCCGTGGCTTGTCAAGAGCTCATCTTTCCTTGCCTTGGAGGTCCAGGCAGGCGGCCAGGGTCGCCCTTGTGTGCCTCCCCAGATTGCTCAGCCCTCTGCTCCCGCCCTCTGAGCAGCCATCAGGAAGGCGTGGATGCTGTGAAGACCTCTCCAAGAATCGCTTTCTGATCTTTCATTGGATGGCTGCATAGAGCTGAATGTGTTGGGTGTTGGTCTCCAATAAACCTGATTTTGTGTATTAGTCTCCTATTGCTGCTTTAACGAGCTGTCACATACTCAATGGCTTAAAACTCCATGCATGTACTATGCTATAGTCTTGAGGTCAGCAAGTCCAGCACAAGTCTCAGAGAGCAAAGTCAAGACAGAGGCAGGGCCATGCCCCTCTGGAGGCTCTGGGGGAGAATCCGTGTCCTGGCTTGTGCAGCTTCCAGAGGCCATGTGCATCCTTGGGTACGGCCTGTTTTCCACCTTCAAAGCCAGAGGTGGCCTCTTCTGATCCCTCTCTCTGTGACTCTCCTGCTTCCCTTTTATAAAGACCCTTATGGCTTCCCTAAATCCGCCTGGGAAATCCAGGAGAGTCACGGCATCTCAAGACCTTCCGTCCTGGAGGGGAAGAGCTGTGACATCTGGGACCCTGACAGGGGATGGAGCCAAAGAGTGAGAGTGGAGAAAGTGTCTTCCCACAGGTTTCAACTCCACGCTGGCAGAGGCCTCTGGTCAGCTGTCCTGCATGTTGTGCTCTATGCAGACTGTGCCCGTCTGTGCCCAGAGAGGGTGATTCACTTTCCCAAGTCACAGTGCTGCTGGCAGAATGGATCCTAGGACATCAGCAGGCAAGTTAGCTCTCTGACCTTCATCTGCCAGGTGGGGCCATGCAGTCACCACCAACCCAGTCAGAGAGCCCTCTGTGCCCAGCTCTGTTCCAGTCCAGCTGGGAAGGCCATGGACACAGGGAACACTCTGGCCTCAGGCTGGACAGGCCATTGACCAGTAGGTGGCCATGAGCACTTTGGATGGGGTGTGCCGCTGCAAAGAAAAGCCACCAGGGGATTGGGAAGCTGGATGAGGGCCAGGGAAGTGGCCAGAGAAACCCCTGGGATGCCAGGAGCTGCCTGGGAGGAGAGTCCACAGAGGCTGGAGGCCAGGGCTTAGGCCAGGCCAGCCTCAGCCGGTCCCCCAGCACGGGTCAGCCACCAAAGGGAGCAGGGAGGTGCAGGGCTGGGTGCCCATGCTGTGGCCCTGATGGGTGACGACACTGGGCTGCAGGCTGCAGGAGCTGGGGTGGGCTCAGCCTCCACAGAGGTGGCAGAAAGGAGCACCCAGGCCCCGAGTGGACAGGAGCCAGCACAGCAAACCACTGACCGCTGTTGTACAACTGAAGTTTAATGGCACAAAGCCACAGCCTCTTGTTGACCTGGTTTCTGCTACCCAGTGCTATGCAGACAGTCAGGGGGCACAGAGATGGGTGGGGGCAGAGTAGGGTGGCGAACTCTCCCAGTTTGGGGGGACACGGGAATGCTGTGCTAAAATGGGGAGGGTCCTTGCAAACTTCCAAGCCTGAAGTTAGCAAGCCCCAACTCAGAGCCACAGAGGCAGGCACGGGCTGCAGGTGAGGTGCTAAAGGCAGCTGGGGGGAGTGGGGCGGTAACAGGCCACCTGCCTCTTTTGGGTGTGGGCAGGGTTCACTATCAGCATCCACCCCTGCTGGGCCCTGAGCTGCTCAGTCTCTGCCTCTGCTGGGGACTCTGCCTCCCGCCCCAGCTCTGCGCTGCCCCCGCCTCCTAGAGCTGGCCAGGACACGCAGCGCCCACCAGGAAAGACCCTGGGAGTCACAATCGCTGAATCTGCAAAGTTTCAGGAAACCTCTAAACAAGAGGCGGGGCCTGTCAGAAACACCCACACACAGAGGGCCGGGTGGCGGGTGGCGGGGTGCCCGGGTGGCTGGCAATTGTGCCCATGAGAGGCAGGCACCCAGGCCCTCACCAGGAGGCCTTCCTGCGAGACAGGGCGGGGGCGGGCGGCCCCATGTCAGTGGTGCGAAAAATAAATATTGATGTTAATTCGGAGGAACAAGGTTTTGTTTTGTTTACTTTTATCCAGAGCAGAACATTCTCAACGTAAACTCATCCTGACCACCACAAAGCGGATGGCGTTTTCCCACACATGGAGGTTGGGTGTGTGAGGCTCCCCCCACGTTTTTGGAGGGGCCTGTCTCAGTTGAGGGTGTTGGCAGAGGCTGGCAGCTGGGTGGGATCAGGTTTGTGAGTCTGGATGATAGTTTCGAAGTATTCAGTTCCAGGAGACGAGGGAGAGACAGGAATGGGCTGGAGTGATCTCGAAGACCGGAGATTTGTTGTCAAATAAAAATGGGGGGTGGGGGGTGGGAAGAGAGCTGAGAACCGTGGGGTTGGTGTAAGAAACTCAGATTCTTTTGTTGGCTCATTTGAAAAATATTGAACAAGTTGTACCAGTGAAGGCCCCTTAGGGCAGACGCTTTGGGACAACAAATCAACACACTGGCGTGACCGTCTCTCACCTTAGGGTGGTAATAGACTTCGGGGCCAAGGTTGGCAAGCGAGGCCTGGGGGGGCTTGTCTTGCCACAGGTGGTATTGACTGGCACTTTCTTTTAAAATGAATTATTTGCCAACATTCATTGTGAAGAGGTTTTAAAGAACCGGAAGCCTCAGGAGCAGTGGGTCTATGTCCCCGTGGGACAGCCTTCCTAGAGCTGAGTGGCCATGGCTCCTTGCAGACAGCGGTTCTCAGCCAGGGTCATTGTATTTCCAGGGACGTCTGGCAATGAATCTGGAGACATTTTAGGCTGTCACGCTGGCATCTCGTAAGTGGAGGCCAGGATGCTGTTAAACAGCCAGCTGTGCCCAAGTCACCTCAAAGTGGACCCAGGTGTGTGTCATCCTTTCTTATCTTACCAGGTCCCTTGTCTGGCCCTGGAGGGTGTCCTAGCAGGGTCCTGGGCCACCGGTGGGCATTCCCCCTTCCTCACCCTCAGGTGGTCTGTCCCTAACCTCCCCCCGATCCTGGTACATGCAGGCTCAAAACCTTCACCTGGAAGTCAGGCTCATGAGGCAGAGGGCTGGGGCTTCCCCATTTGGTCACTGCCCACCTGCTCCAGCCTCCCCACTGCCCCAGAGAGGGACTTGCACCTGCTGAGCTGTATGTGGGCTGCTGAGATTCCAGACACGCCCTCCCCTCTGCGGTCCTTTATGCCCCACTTTCCAGCCCGGCAATCGCATCTGGGAGACCTTCCTGGCTGAGCCCAGGTCTTCCTGGGCCCCTCTGCCCGGTACCTGAGACACTGCACCCTCATTGTGAATGGTTCCCTCTCCCAGAAGGTCTTGGCTCCAGGATCTGGGAAGGGAGCATGATGAGCGAGCGGCCAGTGAGAGTCGGCACCACCCACGGCAGTGTGTACTGACCCCGATGCTCCTCGAACTTCCTGACCCTGCGCCTGGCTGCAGGGTCAGCAGTGAGCCAGCAGTGCCCGGTCCTGGTCCCCAGAGCCAACACACACAGTAGCCGGCTGCAGAAGCTTTCTGGCCTCTGAGCAAAGACGTAGCTGGTGTCCAGGGACATCTGAGGGAAGAGCCACAGTCCTGAGGAAGCAGTGAGCTGGGCACCTTAGAGCCGGGGCCAACCTCGGCCCACAGCCCACTGTGATGGCCACTCGATCTTACATAGCCACACCCACTTACTTACCAAGGTTGAGTAGAGCCCACGCATTAGGGGACGGTGACAGCTGAGCTAACTTACATATCCCTCCCAGTGACAGAGGCAAATTCTCTGATGCATCCTGGTGAACAGCATCCTGGGGTTGGAAGCTTGGGTCCAGGGTTGCCGGAGCCTCTAATTTTCCCAGAGAGGTCAGAGGTATGTCTTTACGTCTGGGAGCAACTACCCGATGCAGCATGTGGACACTGTGGTGCGGCTCAGGCCACATGGGGCTGTAGGCTCTGCTGGGACCGCCCTGTCCTGTCCTCTCTGGCTCCCCAGGCCCGGCTAGCTGCTGGGGCTTCACAGGTGAGGGAGCTCAGAATCCACCAGGAGTGAAGCTAGAAACAGAAAGTTTTAATTCAAGGTGGAAAGTAAAGACTCTAAAGGGGAGCCAGCAGTATTTGGGGGGTTGAGAGGAACAGGGAGGGGCTGGGGACGGATCTTGACTGGGGGGGGGTTAGGAAAATTCTGAAAAGATGGAGCTTCTGGTGGGGGCTGAGGCTGTCCAGGTGGCCTTTCTCCCCTGGCGAGTGGTCAGTGCTGCTGGAAGTGTGCCATCTGCTGAGACTCCCCCTGGACCCCCTTGCCAGTGTCGAGGTCCCAGGTCCTCGGGTGCCACCGGGTCCTCGGGTGCCACGGGGTCCTCGGGTCCTAGACTGCAGAAGCACCCACTGCCTCGCTCTTCTCTCTTCTCCCTCGTGTCCCTCGGGCCCTCGGGGTTTCCCAGCCCTGGGCTCAGCTCAGACAGATCTGCTTTGGCCCTGGACGGGGAGCGGGTGTGTGAGCTCTGGGGAGGCTAGGGTGGAGGTGCCCTGGGCTTCTCTGCTGTCCCCGTGAGAGTGCCTGCTGGCCTGTTGGGGATGACAGGCATGGGAGCCCCGTCAACTTGTCCTATTGTCCCAGCAGCAGATGTCCTAGCGTGGTCGACAGCTTCTGACTTCTAGACGGGGAGTGAGCCCAGCCAAGGTGGGAAGAGCTGCCCTGCCGCCTCCCCAGATACCCGAACGGGCACTTGGACAGCAGGACAGTAAATATATGCTGTGTCCATCGCTAAGGATTGGTGGGTTTTGGCCATGTATCAATGGACCTTACCCTACCTTCAACAATAAAGGAGCATGCCCTTCTCTTCCCTCTGCCCTTCATTCTTCTGTCTGGAATACAAATACAGTGGCAGGAGCTGAAGCAGCCATGTTAGGCCATCAAACAGATGTGTCTTGTTGAAAATAGAAGAGGAAAAAGAGAGAAGGAGCCCTGGGGCCCTGAGCCTGAACTGTTTACCCTGAGACTAAAAGAAACAGCCTCCCCCCAGGTCTCAGCCCTGCCCTGCAGGCCTTCGTCACAGAAGCCATGTCAGTGGGCTAGTGCTGGAGGCTCTATGATCAGGGTCGTAACCAGGATGTGGCATTAACTCAGTGACTGACATCTTCGTCCTGCTGACCACTGGTCAGGGTGCTCTTGCCCCAGGGGCCACCCACAGGCCTTCTCCCTGAGGCCAGCAGCAGAAGCTCTCTCGAGCTGACTCCTTTCACACCATCAGTCTCTAGCTTTGCAGCCACCAGCAGGGGCTGGGGCTCTGCTTCTGGGGACTTTAGGGACTAGACGTGGCCCACCCACAGAGTCCCCCTTTCCTCTAGGTCACAGTCCGTGGATTAGCAGATTTAGGAACATCGTGAAATCACGCTCGCCCTGGAGTGTGAACCACCACAGGGACACCACTCAGCAGGCTCATGGCTGGGATCGGGCAGGACATTGGAGGGGCATTTGGAACTGTGCCTGGCACGGCAGGACCCACCACGCCATCAGAGAGGACCGTGTCTCTTTCCATTAGGGCGGGAAGTCTGTGCAAGGACACCCCATCAGAGTCCCCTGGGTCCCCTGGCCAGGACTGGGTCACGAGCCCACCGTTGGCTGCCCAGGGAGCTGGGCTCAGCCTGCTGCCAGCCCTCGGGCATCTCCAGGGAGAAGATGCCAGGAGGAGGCCGTAGTGTCTGCCACACCTGCTCAGAGCCAGGGTCTTCCCTCCCCTTGCCCAGCGCACGTCCTTCAGTTTGTAACAAGGTATTGACTCTCTTGCTGTTTGTCATCTGTATTCCCCACACTGCCCTTAGGGAGGGAGGACCCAGGAGGCAGGACCTTCCCTGGCCAGCAAAGACCTTAGTATCCACCCCCAAAAGACCTTAGTACCCAAAGACCACGGTGCCCTGAAGTGTTGGTGCTGACCTGACCGTCAGCCTTTGCAGCGGGGAAAGCCATCCTGAAGTTGTCAGTGCAGAGCCACACACAGGTGCCTACGCCTCGCACGCTTCCCTGGTCTGGCCCGCTGCTCCAGCCTGGCCTCCCTTATGTCTGGGCTGTGTCCGGCATGGCCAGGCCGTCCCCACAGGCTCGATCGCACGGTGGCAGAGGGGTTCCAGCAGCAGCAGGAGAAGGTGGTCCCCAGCGCGGGGCCCTTCTCCATCACCTGCCTGTCTCTGTTGGCTGGAGTCCCGCTGCCAGCTCAAGCAAGCCAGATGGACAGGCCAGCAGGCCAAAGGAGGGACAAACGAGCCCCATCTCTTGATGGGAAAAGCCATAGCACTGTGGCCATTTCCCCTAGTGGGGTCTTCATCTGGCACAGATTTCTGGGAGGCAGAACATTGCTTCTTGGTGGCTGACCGACATTCTCACCGTTGCCCACTCTACTCTCTTGCATGGAACAGAACTCCGTTCAGAAGAGGAGTCTCTAAGCACGCACTGACCCAGCCCAGGTGAAGGTGCCCTTGGAGGCCTATGGCCTCCTACTAAATGCACAGCCCAGGGCACGGCCAGTGGACTCTTTTCACCTGGGTGCTACCCAAGATTTCCATTTGGTGGAAAATCCACTTTATGCCCAAAGTTTCCACATCTCCACATTCCAAAGTCACTATTGTTGACAACCAGACTAAACTTCTCCCGAAACGCAGCCGTATTTGTCTGTCAGAGGAAAGAGGACTCCCTTGCAGACACCTTGACCACCTTTTCATCACAGTCTGCAGGCATCTGTCAAAATGTACCGCGCCTTATAAATATGTATAACACGGCTCTCGTGTTCTGTGCGAGGAGAGGGTATCAATGCTACGATTAATTAGGCTAATTTACATTCAAGACTATACATAATTAATTTCTTCATTAAAAGCTTTCAACATTTCTTTGCGGAAAGTGCAAAAGATCATTGATGAGGTTTGAAGAAGCAATTAGTAACAAAATATGTCAATGCCGGGACAGGAGAGCAGGACGGGCTGCCGGTGCCACTCAAAGTCAGGACGAGGCTGGGACTTGAGGACATTCGTTGTTTGTCACATCTCTTCTGGGTTGTCATTTTCACTAAGGACGGTTCTCTCTTCTTCTTCCTCCCAAGCTGTGTGTGCCCCTCATGTGGAGTCTATAAACTGGCTCCTTGGAAACCCCCTGGTGCCCATGGGCAGAGCTTCGTACAGCCAAGGCAGCCATGTCAGCAAGGCACCGCTCGGGACGTTACCGGATGCTCACTATTTCCAAGTTTCACACGCCTTATTTCCCGACCGCTCTCAAAACACTTTCTGAAGTCGCTGCTATTGCTAATTCCCGTTTAATAAGTCAGAACAGGAGTCGCCGAACTAGGGCCCACCGGCCGAACCCAGCTGTACCCCCTGTTCATGGCAGCAGGAGGAGTGAGACTGGGACCCCCTCAGCCGCTTCCTGTTGCCACTGAAACCGAGCGCCACAACCTCGGTGGCGTAAAACAACAAGTTCCAGAGGCCTGAAGTCTGAAATGGGCCTCACCTGCCGACAAGCGCAATGTCACCGGGCTGCGTCCCTCTGGAGGCTCCTTCCCTGGCCCAGTGGCTGCAGGCCCCACTTCCCGAGCTCCCGGCCCCACCATGACCTCTCACAGTGTCCCAGAGACACCCCCACTCTGACCTCCCTGGTTCCTTCCTGAGGACCTGTGTGATGACATTGGGCCCACCGAATAATCCAAGGCCATCTCCTGGGTCTGGATTCAGTCCCATCTACAAAGTCTCTTTGCCAAATGACAAGGCCATGCACAGGTCGCAGGGGTTAAGGCCGTGGACACTGGGGCCGTTGCTGCCGACCACAGGCCTGTTCCTGAAAGTCTGCCAACCTGGGTCAGCAGATGGAGACCCTGAGGATACTTTAATACAGGACAGCAGGACAAGCGTCTCTGCTCTGAGCCCTCCGAGGGCTCCCCCTCCCTCAGGATGAAAGAGCCCAGCGCACCTGGCCCCGCCCTGACCCACCCTCCTTGCTCTCCTGCTTGTGTGACCCGCCTGGGCCACTCTGACCTCATGCTTGGCCTCTGTCTGCCTCACACCACCTGCCTCAGGGCCTTTGCACTTGCTGCCCAGACCACCCGTGAGTCTCTAGGATTTTGGAGCAGAGGAACCAGCAGGGGTTTGAACGTGGGCTGCTGGAGCCCAGCCCTGACACCCCTGGCCAGCTCCCTGGCTCTGCGTGCTCAAGTCTGCCGCCTCTGGGAGGGAGAGAAGGCCCCGTATTTCCTGTACCTACTCACGTCTGTTCACCAGTCACCTCTGAGCCATCTTCTCGGAAAGCCCTACCCACGGGCTTGCTGCCCCCTCCCCCAGACCACGGGGAGCACTTAATGCTACAGGCTCCTCAGTTGCCGCTGATTTCCTCATCAGCCGGCACAGAGATGCCGCTCGCCAAGGAACACCGTGAACAGAGTAGACCAGGAGCAGCCAACCTGGCCTCTGGTCCTTCTCCCACCTACAGAGCACCGTGGGAATGTCCACAGCCAGACCGCAGCTCCATGACCTAGTCACTAAATGACCAGGGGAGACAGACTTGGACCTGCTTTTCTCAGTGGCTCAGATAATACCAGAGGGAAGAAGAAAGACCCATGACTCTGGATTCTCCCGGAGGAAGGATCTCGGGCCTTGTGGTGGAGGATGTAAGCAAGTCACCACCACCGCCACCCGCCTCAGCTGGCGCTCCTAGAGGTGGCTGTGGGCGAAAAGGCAGGATGTACGTGAAGGGCGCCACACGATGCCGGTGCAGGGCCCAGTTCCACCCAGCAGTAAACAGCACTACTGCCACTCAGTGCATCATGACAGGAGGCACAAAGGCTTTGGTACCACATCACATGTCCCCAGGTTCACCTGGAGAGGTGACATCACCCTTTGCAGAGAAAAGATTCTTCCAATTTAAATAAGAATGACTGCAGAATCACAGCTGCCAGGAGAAAATAATTCTCCTGGCATATCTCTTTCTCTTCCCAACCTGAAGAAGAAAGGTTTCTCTCTGAAAGCTTTGAAAACTGCCAGCAGCACAAGATGCCCTTCCAGAGCCACTGAGGCACCCTGGATTCCCAGACATGCAGAAGGGGTCGATATGCATTCAGGCGGCGCCCGTTCAAAACCCACTGGATGTGCTCTCTCTGCAGCCTCCTTTCACACCTAGCTGATTCTGAAAAAAAACCCAGCGGGTGGTCTCTGGTGGTTTGGAAGTCTTTATCGAAATACCTCCCTCCCTGGATGCCGCTGATTTCAGAACGAGCATATCTTAAAGATTTCCTGAGTATATACCCATGTGCGTATCCAGGCACCACTGACCACCACTGATCCACCCAGCTGAAGGGGTTCTGACCCTCACCCCTGAGACCACAGAAGAGGAGTAAATTCCAACCCACTGCCAAAAGACAACTTCTCAAGTGGCAGAAGGGTCTTGACAAGGGTCATTGGCCCTGGGGGATGCAGTGTGGCCAGAGAGGGAAGTTGAGGATATAAATCCGGGACCCTTCAGAGTTCCCCAATCATGAGGAGCACAACTCCTGGTTTCATAAATAATGCTGCGTGGCGGCTCTGCATGACTGATCATTCATAATAAACCCAGAGTGGTTTAAATTAATCGAACCTCCTCCCCACCAAAGCCTGGAGGCAGGAGTGTCCTGGGCCTTTCAAGACCCTCCTGGGAACCCTGCAGGGGACTCTGGGAAGAAGGGCGGGCCTGCAGCGCTCCCTGTGGTCCTGCTTAGCTCCACCCCGTGGCTGGGGACCCTGGCCCCCAGGAGGGCTTGGGGTCTCCACATCGTCTCCCTGGGCCACCTTGGCTAGCTGCCTGTGCAGGGGGCTTACCTGGGAAGTCCCTGTCCATCTGCACATCTCCCTCAGAGCCTTCCAGGGATAAGGGACAAGCCGGCCTGGCCTGTCTGGGACAGAACCTGTGATCCGCTCACAGTGACAGCAACGCCGTGTCTGGGTGCTGCGGGGCCCTGTACCTCCCCCTGATGGCATGAACTGTTAGGGGTGGCGAGGGGAGCTGACAGCTGAGCTGGTGCTCGGAGCCCTGGCTCGGCTCCTGGCCCTCGACTCCCTCCACACTGACCAGGCCCCTGGGAAGGCGCTGCTCCTACCTCCACTTTTCAGACCATAAGAGAAGATTTGCCCAGAACCTGATCAGCTTCCAAAACCGACCAGTTTGTGGTGAAGCTCGTTCTGATGTGTCACCACCCACGCCACCGTGCTGCTCTGCCGGCATTTGTGTTAAACCACCAGAATGACAGGGGACATTTATGGTACGTCTGTGATGGGACTGTTGTGGGACCCATCCCTGAGCTGTAGGTTCTGTTGGAGCCACAAGGTCACTTGGTGCTATTGATAGTTGGCAACTGGGAGATTGTCTTTGAAGCAGCCAGGCTCCATCTGGCAAAAGCCAAATTGGAGGGAAAGAATCAGGTCCGAATTATTTAAAGTTTACCAAAAAAAAAAAAAAATACAATCACCTTGCATCTAAGGTTACAAAAACAGGACCAGGATAACTAACCAAGGCTTCATGGCAACGACTCTTGGACTCGGAGTCCTAATCATGGGCGACGCTCCCCTTGGGGTTTGAGTGAAGTCTGGATGAAGCACACCGTCCCTGCTGCACCTTGAATAGTGACTTAAACTGACAGATTCCTAAGCTGTCGGGAGAGCCTGGGCCTTTCACTCATCCAGTGGTTATTGATTGAGCTTCTACCAAGGTCAAGGCACATTTCTAGGAGCTGAGCACACACTGGGGATCAAAAAAGGCAAAAAACTTGACCTCATTGAAGTCAAAATTAAAATTTATAAGTAAACCCAGGGCACAGCTGATGGTGTGATGCTCTCTAGGGAGAAGCAAGCAGAGGCGAGGGCTGGCCCTGGGTCAGTGGCCAGGGTGACCCAGGGAGGCCTGGGAGAGAGGGAGGAGTGTGCAGAGGGAAGAGCAGATGCAGCCTCAGAGCACACCTATGGCTCCAGAAAGGAGGCCGCCTGGCGGGCAGGGTGGACAGTGGCCTCGGCAGGAGATGGGGTCAGTGGGAAACTGGCAGATCATGGGGCCTGGGGCTGCTGTGGGGGACTTTCTTCGCCCTGTGTGATAGCAGCACTGAGGACAGGGCCAACAGGATTTCCCTGGCTGCCCAGAGGAGTCTCCCAGGGGGCAGTGGCAGCATGGCGGGTGGCACTGTGCCCCGCAGCCCTCTCTCGCACCCTTTCTATGACAAGAGAAACCCTGCAAAGGGGTCCAGCGGCCTTCTTGGCAACACACGCAGGGGCGTGTACCTTTGCTATGGTTTCAGGGTCCATCTCCTGCAGACCCACATTAAAATGTAGCGGCCAGTGCAGAGGCTTAAGAGGTGGGCCTTTAAGAGGTGAGGAGGCCCCAAGGGCTCCATCCTCCTGGGTGGACCAGGGCCATTGGCTCCAGAGTGCGTCCACTATGAAGGGGAAGTGCCCTCTCCTGTCCTGCTTCCTTCCACGGATGATGCAGCAGGAAGGCCCTCCCAGCTGCCAGCGCCTCTGCCTTGGACTTCCCAGCCTCCAGACTGTGAGCAATAAGTCTCTGTGTTTTTATAAATGACCCAGTTTCAGGCTTTCTGCTCCCGAAGCTCCGAGGAGGTCACCAAGCTTCACGCACCTGCATACCCTGCACAGAGCCACAGGCCCAAACCAGGGCTGAAGGCATATTCCAGGGGCCCCCAAGGCCACCTGCCCCTGCAGGGGAGTTGCCTCCTTGCTGCCATGAGCACCTTATTCGGGCACTGCCCGCACTCACTGCCAAGTTCACGTGCTCCCGCCCCAGAGGAGAGAGCTCCACCTGGACCTTTTTGAGCCTGGGAAGCTATCACATGGGGTGGGGGGGATCCTTGACAGCTGTTTGGATTGGAGAGACCTCATGTCCTGCACACCAGGGAGGCACTTTGCAGAGTGGAGTTGTACCAGGGCAACACTTGGCTTCAAGCAGCCCTTGCCTGTCTCACAGCCAGGTCCCCAATCCTAGAGCGGGGCCTGGCACACAGCAGGTGCTCAGCCAAATTCTGTTGAATGAATAACATGGATTTCTTCAAAGCAGGAGCTAATGGGACAGGAGGGAGAAAGCAGCGGAGTTCAGGGCTTATGCAGCAAGACCCTTGGAATCCTGTGATGGGACTGGTAGAGGGCAGTGGGTGTGTGGCTCCAGTCTGAGGGCACCTCCCACAGGTGATCTGCACCGAGCCTCGGGAAGAGACCAGAGGGCTCCCCTGGAAACACTGCTCCTCCATCCTGGGCACTGGTGGGCTGGCAGGGCAATGCCCTCAGCCATTCCACACAAGAGCTGGTGCCCAAGGACTCCACAAGGCTTGGGGGGGTCACTAACTGCCCGGGTGAGAAGCCTCCTCCTACCTGTGGGAGCTGACCAGGGAGGCTGGTGTTTGAGAGGCAGGCTGAGAAGCTCTGACCAGATAGACCAGCCCATGACCTCTCTCCGGCCTGTCCGCATCTCAGGGTCCTCCCGTGGGCAGGGGGAAGAGGCTGGCCCACTTGCTGACTTGCTGTGATATGCAGGGACACAGACTGTAGGAAAATAAAGATGATTAAGACACGGTCCTCCCAGGGAAACAGGGCCATTTGGAAATATTTAATTATTTACCCTTGGTGAAGTTTGCCAGGTTGGGTAGTCTATGTGGAAGCTTCTGAAAAACCAACCAAGGGCAGCATCACAAATGAGCCACGTGGGGACACAAGAGGGCTGGTCTTGTGGTGAAGTCAGATATGAAAACCCAGACTGTGGCCGTGCCCAGGCCAGTTGCCCTCGGAAAGAGCACCAGGGAGCCCAGTTCCCCTTGGGACTGAGGACGCAGGTGCTGAAGCCCCAGCTCAGGACCAGGAATGGCCCAGAAAATGTCCTTTTGCGAAGACTCACAGTGTGGAAGGGCAATTTGGTGGGAACTGAAGACCAGCTCCAAAGACCTCGCCAACCCAGAGCACCCAGCCCTGGCCTCCCCTCATGCCCTCTGCCCCTGGAGACAGCTGGGCAGCATGCCCAGCACGTGCCCAGGCTCTGTCAGTGAATGTACCAAACACCACAGAATGTGTGAGGTCAGAATTTGGGGATCGCCGAGTAGATCAGAGCCGATGAGGAATGACTCTCAGTGATGACCGGTACAGTGACGTCACAACTGACAGAAAATCCACTCAAACCCCGAAAGGGAGTTATTTTCCCAGAATCAGAAAAGCCAAAGACGATGTTAGCCTTGGTAGAGTTCCGTGTCACATCACCAGGATTTTATTTCTCTGAACTCTGCTTCCCACATCCTTCCCGGAGCTGGATCCCGAGCCATTCCTGGCAACTGGAAGCAGCCAGTCCTCCCTCCTCGCACGATGACATAACTGGTTCCAAACCCCACGTCTTCACACAGTTCACTTGCTCATAAATTCCTGTAAATCCCCCCTGCTAGAGTTTTAGAAATTTTTAAAAAATTTTTATTGGCATATCGTTATTATACGTATTAATAGCATTAGCTGTGCCTGCACACAACACGATTTGGTCAATGTTAGAATGATATTTTTAAATATCTGGATAACTTGGATTTGCAGGAAGATGGCAAAGGTAGCGCTGAGGCTTCCACATGCCTCACCTGTTTTTCTGATTAACGTCCTGGGCAAGTGCGGCACATCTGTGACCAGGAGCCAACGTTGATACAGTATAAGGCCATGCCACCTCGGCTCCCTTAGCGCTTGCCCAGTGACGTATTCCTGTCTAGGATCTATTCCCGTCACGTGTGCCTTAATGCAATATTTTTAATCTTGTCCTTCAAACCACTCAGAATCCCCATGACATCTGGCCGTCAGGTCTCACGGGGCTCTGCTTGGCCGTGATGTTCCTTGTTTTGATGACCAGGACGGTTTTGAGGAGGACTGGCCTGGTGTCCTGTGGAGGGACTGACTTCTCCCTGTTGCAGCTGACCTTGATTGCCTAGCGGAGGCCTCCTCTCTGCCCCTGTCCCCTGGGTGGCCCTGGAAGGAGCCCTCCATGACCGTGAACCTCTCCATAAAGTACCTGGACATTTTTCTGCACGAGAGATTGCTCCATTTTCCCCTACTTAATCATTCAGCCGCTCACTTCTGTTCAATATAGATCATAAATACTGCTTTTGAAGTTTGGGTTGAATCCAGTACAGCTTACTCTCCTGCTCACACGGCCCTGCCTGCCTATGGGCCCTGTGTCTCTGAGTCCACACGGCTCCAGGGTCTGGTGGCTTGTTCAGCATTTCCTCACTTCCTGGCACCATGGGACACCACAGGCCCTTCTGCATGTTCTTGGCTCAATCCTAAAGCTGCCACCTCTCCACAGAGCCCTGGTTCCTGTGTCCTGAGAGGTGGGCCGTGGTGCACTGTGCCCAGGGTGGCACTGCTGTGGGTGCTCTGGCTGAGGCTGCAGAGAGGCCACGTGCTCCCACAGCACTGGGCACTTATCAGAGTGCTTAGCACAAAACACTGTGTGCTGGCTGGTGCTAGCCAATCAGGGGCCACCCTGGGGCCGACGGGGAGACGCATCTTAACTCCAACTACAGCAAACAGTAAGGAGGTGTGATTCCCCACCGAGGCTCAGGGGGCTGCTAAGAACTGGAAACTGGTGTGCAGCAGGGAGGACAGATGTCCACTGCCGTGGGGACCAACCACAGTGACCAGAACTAGTAGCAAAGCTATCAGCCGTGACATCGCCTGGCTTCCCTTTCCTTTGGAGAAAGGTCTGGGCAGTAAGTGCCTTGGGAAAATGATAAATTCCGCGGGCATCTATTTCCCCGTCACGTGTGCATTAATGAAATATTTTTAATCTTGTCCTTCAAACCAGCCGGCTTGTTTCCTAATAGATTCCAATTAAATCCTTTTTTTTAAATTACATTGTTGTTAAAGACTTTGCTATCTTCACATGATTCTCCCCCGACCGCTTTCAGCCCGACCCTCTCAAAATTGCCTCGCCATCCCCCTTTCCTATTAAAAAATGGAAAATTGCACAATTCACCTAATTAGTCAAATTTGAATAGTATGTGGCTATCACAGCCCAATGGTTGAATTTCACACACCATTTGAAAAGATATGGCACAAATGTCATTGCTGATTTCCCACACTCCAGTGGTATATTCAATTACGAAAGGAATTATTTGGCTTTCTGTCGTCGCGATGCTCTAGCAATATGCTATTAACCTTTATTGATTTTTGCTTAAATATATTCAAGATGGGTACATTTTTGCAAATCTAATGTGCTGGTATTTAAACAGAAATATTTCATTAAATGGATTTTCGGTTTAAATGAAATTTGCCAAATGATTATAAATGATGGGGCATAGAGTTTTGAACTTCAATAAGAGATGATGAGAGAAGGTTCCAGGAAGAGACTTTTCCATGCTGACAGATGGGCTGGCGAACGCACGGGCTGCTTCCTGGTGGGGCTCTTGTGGGTCTTGGAGCCAGCAAGATGAGTGCAGCCGGTGGGGCAGGCTGGCAGGAAACAGCCATTACAGATGATAATGATAAATACTGGCCTCTACCAAGTGCCATTCACTCCCGTCTGTCTTACAGTAATGGCTTTAAAAGGAATGTCCACAATTTGGGGGAATTTTGCAAAAAGCATTATCTGTCTGTCTGTCTAGGTGCTCTGTTGCTGAGCTGGGTTGGTTTGTTTTGTGGTGTTGAGGCAGGGTCTCATTAAATTGTCCAGTGGGCCTTGCACTTGGGATCTTCCTGCCTCAGAATCCAGAGTACCACCTCTCCTGCCCAAAAGGTGGGCATTTATGTGGAAAATCCCAAACTCCAGGGGACCTGCACTATTTCATTACGTATGAATGGGGTTGGAGAAAAGCAGTTTCCAAATTGCTTTACAATATGCACGACTTTAGCAAATATTAAAATGAGTGCTTAAATTAAAAGCCAGAAGTCAGGGGGACACTCATCCTGGACATGGACAGCTTTCCTTAGGGAGGGACACTAAGTGAGTTTCTCCTATCTAGGAAAGACAGCACCTGTCCCTTGTAACGTTTTTAACTTCATCTCTGCAGTGAGCTTGGGGTGGGGGAAGGCACAGGCCCAATAGCCATCCCTTGCCACGGTGGTTTAATAAAATCACTCAATGGCAACTCCCATGGTGGGTGGCCCATTTGTGCCAACATGTCCCAGTTAGGCCAGTGGCTCTGCTCTCACCCAGGTGGACCCAAATCTCGGAATCACCATTGATCTCAGCCTTTCCTGTGCTTTATCCCATCTGTCACTCATTCCCATTGCCCACATCTTCGAGTGTGTCAAAAGGTGTCCTGGGGGGGGTGACTGTCATCACGTGTGTCCTCTGAGCTCCCACCATTCCCCCAGCCCCAGTGGCCTCCCGCTGGCCTCCACGTCTCCATGTCCCATGCCTTCCTTAGCCAGCAACTCCACGAATCCTCTAAGGAAGGCAGACACGACCCTCATCTGCTCCAGACGGCCAGTGACTTCCCTCCACATGGACCAAAATGCCCGGCCTGCAAGGCTGCCTCAGGCACAGGCTCCTCCAGCCCCACACGGCTCTGCCTTCTGCCAGGCAGCCTGCTGACCTTGACCCTGACAACCAGACCACGGAGCTCTGCCACTTGAGCCATTGCCTCTATGGCCAGGGCCATGTCCTACTAACGCCTCTTCCCTCTTCCCATCCCCCAAGAGGGCGGCTGCTCCATGCCCCGTGTGCTGGTGTTCCAACTTGGTCTTTCCTGACGAGGTGGCTTTCCCCTAGGCACCAATGATGTGGAGCTTACACACAGGTTGCCTCTGTAGTTTCCCGTTGATTCCTTGAGGGCTCTCTGTGCCCACTTACAGGTGAGGGAGCCTGGGGAACCCACACACCATTCATCTCCTGCTCTGAACCCCCACCCCCCCCAGGGAGAGGTACCCTTAGGCCCACGTGCAGGCAGGGAGCTGGCCAGGCTGGTTCCACGGTTTGCTGTGGGTGGTGGGTGGGCCTGGGGGAAGCCCACTGGGGGAAGCCCGGGGGTGCCAGACAGCACTGTTGGGATCTCTGCCTGCTGGGAGCTTCCATGGGGAGGGGCTGTGACCATTCAGATCACCTCCAGGACAGGGCGTGTGACCTCAAGCTGAGGGGAGGGGCGGGGCTCAGGAGGGGAGCTTTGGAAGCGAAGCTAGACCAGGGTCTGGGGGTCTCCCTGGGTCACAGCCTAGCTGGCCAGAGGGAGCCGGCCAGGAGCAGCACACGCTGGAGCTTGTGTGGGAGAAAGCGAGGGGGGCTGGCCTTTGTCCTGAGACCACGGAGAGCCCAAAGGGATTTTAAACTGTCAAAACTGGGAGAGCGTCCCACGTGAAGAAGCTCCTGGCCTCTGCCTTGACCTTTCACTGGTTCGCAAGGGGCAGGAAGGGCCTTCGAATGCGAGTCCCAGACCAGCCCCGGAGACTGGAGGGTTAGGAAGAGCCTGGAGTCTGCAATTCCAGTAGCTCCAGGGGGTCCTCCTCCTGGCCTGAAGCCTTGCAGGTTTTCCTGGAGCCTGCAGCTCTGGACAGGAACTGGAGAGACCCGTTTGAAAGAGGCCAGGAGGAGAAGAGCAAGGCCCAGAACCTACCCCAAGGGGGCTGGGGGCACCCAAGGCATGGGAGGCAGAAGGAGGCCTTGGGACTTTCTCTAGAGCCCTGCCTACCTGTTGGGGGCCAAGGAGGCAGAAATGCTGTTCTCTGACCTGCCTCAGCAGCCCCATCTCACAAGGAGGAGGATGCTGGACATTTTTAAGCTAATGTTTACTAAGCGACTACTAAGCATTACCCATTCCTGGGACCACAGGCTTTAAATAGCAATGAGGAGGCCAAGACTTGCTGCTCAGGGCAGGGCAGGGTAGGTCAGGGCAACACCGTCACATACTCAGACTCCACCTAAGAGCCCCCGGGCACCTCTGCCCCCTGCGCTGCCCCCGACCCTGTGGGGAGGAGCCTGAACCCAGCCCCTCTCCAAAACCAGTTCTTGAGTTACTGCAGAGTTGCATGATGGAACCCTGAAATTTGACCATAGGATCTCAGAGTGGGTAGAGATCCTACGAGGTTCAAAGAGGCCAGATTTCTATGGAGACAGAATAGCGGACAAGGACACCGGATCGAGGGTCTGTTCCCCTCAGCTCTGCTCTGCCTCCTAGCAGCTGTGAGACCTGGAGCCAGTTACTTGGCCTCTCTGAGTCTCCTGCTCTACATGATAAACACTGAAGGACTGTCCCTGAGGCCAGACACTTCCTCCAGACCTCACACGGCAGCCTCCAAGCCAGGTATTCCTAGCAGCCCCCAAAAGCCAGGATCCCAAGGCTGTGGGTGCAGAGCTGGCTCCTGACTTCCCCAGGGAATCCAGAGGCGCGGCCACCTTCCCTCAGCCACGCAGCCCTGGACTGGATGATAACGCCCCCCTAGAAATTCTCTTAAATATTCAGGGGGAGCTGAAACCCCCAGCTGCCGACAGTCCCTTAACCAGGGTTTTGCCTTCATGTCATTCCTAGGCTTCATTGCTCTCCTTCTGCCACCTGGATTACAGCCCCACACCCGCCATGATGCTCGCTCTGTCTTGTCACCTGTCAAAAGGCATTTTATCTGCAGAGCAAGCAACATAAGAGAGAAAGACAGCGAGAGGCGGAGAGGGTGAGATTGAGACCCAGGATGAAGAGGACTGTAGAAGTAGCTCGGGCGGGAGACCCCGTCAAAACCAAAACGAAATGACCACAACAATTAAAAACAGAAAGGAGAACCTCGTCGTCCTGGGGGACCTACAGCTGGAGACCCTGGGTCACAACCTCAGATGTGATTGGGAGATGCCTTCCTGGGAACCAGGAGCTCACGTTTGTTCTAGCACCAGGAAAATTTCCTGTCGAAAGTCACTTGGGGCAGGGACATTTGAAGGCCTCCTTGTGGGCTGCAGTTCCCTGTCCTTGAGGTCCCCACAGGTCTGATGTCAGCCATCAGACTCATTCTTTGTTATTTCTGCCAAGCAAGACGGGAAACCAGTTAGATCTGAAAGTCAGTTAAACAACGAATGATGTTTTCAGTGCAAGTATATCCCATGCAAGATTTGAGATATACTTATGCTAAAGATTTGGGATGATAATTTTGGAATTCAGTATAATAACTTCAAACTTTTAGTACTGTCTAATAATTTTAGAACGATTTTTAGCATAAGTGTATTCAGTAGATAATATCTACAGCATACTAAAGTTTTTATTGTAATAATTTAGACTTTACTATAATAGTGTCAAGAATGATTTTTAGCATACATCCCATGTAATATCTGGGACATCCTTATACTAAATACTTTGGCATAAGACATTTGGGATTTAGTATGTATAACTTCAGAATTTTTATATAATTTCAGTTTTTGTGTTTTTTTTTTTTTTTGCACTGGGGGTTGAATGCAGGGGTGCTTTACCTCTGAGCTACATCCCCCCCACACAGTTACAGATTGAAGGGTCAGGCTGCCTTAAGGCCCATGTTGGTCTTGAATTCATGATCCGTCTGCCTCAGCCTCCTGAGTTGCTAGGATTATAGGCCTGTACTAAGAATACTGGCCAGAATAATTGAAGTCTGCTAATGTCCCATGTTTGGACATTCTCTGTAAACGGTCAAGATTAAAGATAGAGGAGCATACCAGATATTTTAGTCCTGACACACTCCAGGGGAGACAGGGTTTACAGTTTTAGCCCAGCCAAGTTAACTGCAGGCTGAAACAAACAAACTAACACTCATCAGAGGAACATAATAGAGTCTGGACTCTCTACATGTATAATTCACAATATTCAAAACACAACAAGAATCATGAGGCCTCCAAAGAAACAGGAAAATATGACCCAAACTTAAGAAAAAAGGCCACTGGTAGAGATCTGGAAGAGTTCAACCTAGAGAGCACCCAGAGTTTAAATGACCAGATGAGGCCATTAGGCTAGCCATGGGCTCTGGGATCACCAATAAAAATGTGCAGGTGATGAATAAACAAGTAAGACGTTTCCGCTAAGACACAGAAGCAGAAGCCACATGGAAAGTCTAGAGTTAAAACGCATAGTACCTAGATTTTAAAAATCATGGGAAGAGCTGAACAAGAAGACTAGAGATGGCCAAAGAGGTTCTAAAGATAGATAAATAGAAATTATCCAGTCTGGAAACAGAGAAAAAGAATTCAAAAAAATTAAACCAGAGCCTCTGTAACCTGTGGGACAGGTTGAAATTATAACACTGTATCACCCCTCAGGAAAAGGGGGCCAATAACACACCAAGTCCCTGAATGGCTCCTTTCTGTCCCCCCAAACCCAGCCTAGTTAAGGCAACAAAGAGAGCAAGCCTGGCCGAAGTCCAGATGCATATTACCTTGAAGGACCCGCTGCCTCATGCTCTCTGGTGTCATCTGTAGAAAGCTGCTTTCTTGCAGGAGCTCCTTGGGATGTGGTCACTCGGCACACTAAGCAAGCTGATGTGATGGTGCCCCTGCGTCCCCAGCCCGGCCTGAGACGCCCTCTCTGAGTGGGGATGGCTGCAGAATGAGGCCACTGCAGAAAAGATTTGTGTGTGTCACTCACCCAGCAGGCTCCCCCTGGAGAACCCCTGAGGGGAGAAGGCACAGCTGGCAGAGCACCCTGAGGGACAGAGGTGCTCTCCATCACCGTCACCCCTGAGCACTCTGGAGCAGTGGCTGACCTCTTGTAAGCTTTTCCTAATAAATCACCCGTCCCCCGTGCTGTCTCTGGGCCCTTTCTCTAAACAGTCTGCAAGCATCCCACTGCCCTGGGCACAAATGGGCAGGGCACATGTGTGACAAACACAGATGTGATTTAGTCCCAAAAGGAGAGAAGAGAGGAAATGGGGCAGCACCTCTGGAAAGAGACACACAGTTACAGATTGAAGGCCACCGAGCCCCAGGGAGAGTTAGGACAAGGAAAGCCACACTAGGCACTCTGCTGTTGTAGGACAGAAGACATAAGGGTGGGTAGGAAGCAGGCCACCCGGGAAGCGAGGAGAAACTGCAACTTCAGCTCTGCCAAGCTCCCGTGTGCCTCAGGCCCGTCTTCCTGCCGCCTGATTCCTGAAAGGCCCTGGAATCCGGGGTAGGGCAGTCGGCTGGTTGTCCTCGCACAGCTGCTCGCTCACACCACTACGCAGAGCCCAGGGGGAGTACTGCTAGGGACTTACGAGGATGTTCCGAACCTCTGTACTGACTGATGGCATCGACCCAGAGATCCCCAAAGGGCCTGAAGGTCCTGGCCCCTGTGCCCCGTGATGGAGAGCATCGAGTTCTGCAGATGGACGTCACAGAGCCTCCTTTACGGATGTGCACACCCCAGACCCCGGAGCACACCTCGCCCCGGGCACCTGCTCTCCCCCTGGGAGTGTGCGCCCTCCACTGCTTCTTCCCTAAATACCTTCTTGCCTCTCACAGAAACCTTCCCCTGTGCCTCTTGGGACGTGTCCTGAAGTTTCTTTCTGTGGCAAGTCAAGAACCTTCTGGGTCTGAATTGAGGTCCCTTCTCCCTTCTTAGGGGTCTCCTTGCATGGAACATAAAGAGCAGATCTTGAAAAGAAGCAGAGGGAAAACCACCCCTGCGCTCCTCACTGCTACCTCCTCCCCAGGGGCGGAGATAAGGGAAAGGGTGTCAGGTCTCACAGATGCCTAATGACTGTCTCTCTCATAAGAAGCGGGTGGGGGGAATCGTTCCAGAGAAGGCCTTCCGGAAACCTTGCTGAATGAAACACAAGGAGAATAATAACTTTAAGAACACTGATGATGAATATTCATTTTTTAGAATGTGCTAAGTACTTTCCATACATTGTCTCAATGAACTCTTACAAAACTCCATGAAGAAGGGCCTATGATTATTCACAGGCTCAGAGAGGTTAAGTAACTTGCCCGGGGCCACGCAGCTGGAGAGGGATGGGCCTGGGATGGAGCCCAGGAAGCTGACTTGAGAATCTGCTATGTGCCTTCCTAGGAGCACTCTCAGCACTGAGCTTGCAGTGGGGGGACCAGTTTGGCCAGTGACTTTCTCACACAGACTCAAACGTCCTCTCTCTGCCACTCCCAGGAAAACCAGGCACCCGGATGCACGCGTGCAGCATCCCAGTCTGGGTATTTTGCGAAGTCAGCACACCAGGAGGCTGGGCGGCCACTGAGTCAGAGGGGCTGAGCAGGACCCGCAAGGGCCGAGCAGCGGAGAGTGGGAGCGAGAGGAGCTGAGTGGCTGCGCGGGCACCTCCCGTCTGCAGCACCGGGTGGAGCCTGGCCAGGCCAGCTGCCCTGCCAGCTGCCTTCCTGTCTGGTGCCAGGTCTGGAGACAAAGACCAGGAAACTCCTGCACGGAACCCTCTGGGTACTGAGACCTCACCTGCCCTGCTCTGGCCCCTCGTGGGCTCCAGGCGCCATCTGTGCTCAGGGAGGCAGGACTGGGCAGTCAGGCACTGGCTCTGGAGTCAAGGCTGCCCGAGTTCCAATTCCTGCTTGGCCACTGCCAACCCCTGGGAAGGGTCCTTGGGGGAGCTCCGTTCCCCCTTTTAAGCCTCAGTCTCCACATCTGAAGATGGGAACCATAACAATGACAGAGCCTTCCTGGCGGGGCTGTGGAGGGGCCTGAGGCGTGGCGCCGGGCAGCGTCTGGTCCTGGGGCGTCTCTCGGCATTCTCCAGCCCCTTCCCCAGGGCGGCCATCAACGCTCAGCAGCCAGCCCCACTGGCCCTGGTTCCCTGCCCAGGACCTTTGCTGAGAGGCCGTGGGTGACAGCTTCCCGTGCTGCCTCTCGGGAGGTCCCTGTGGGCAGGAGCTGCTCTTCCTGGAGATGTCTGGAAGAGGCGTCCCCTCCCCCGCCTCTGATTAACTGACGGGATGGGAAAGCCCAGCGCCCTGGTCCTGGGCGCCAAGTGGCCATGTCCTTCATCTCTAGCTCCCGGGAGGGTCAGCGTGTCGGTCTCTTTCTTCCCTGCATCTTCCTCCCCAGGGCAGTTTCTCTGGAGAGCAGCCCTCAGTGACCACTTGCTCTAGGGAACCTCCCCTAGAACAGCTCCCAGAATTTCTCTGTCCATGGAAAACGGCAAATTTCCAAATGGAAGCTGTAATGTGCATAAATTTGACAAATAGGAACACAGTACATGTCGGACTGGGCCGGAGTTTCCAGAAAGAACTTGAGTTCAATGTGCCCCGTGTTCCTCTGAAAGCTCGCCCACGAACCCGTGCCCCCGGCAATGCGCCTGCCTGCCCGCTGCGGACTGTCGCCGCTGCTCAGGCGGGAAGAGGGTTGCAGCAGAGTGACACGGACCCAGCTCCCTGGCTCAGAGCCCGAGCTGCCCGGCAGCGTCGTGGTGGAGGGTGCTGGCCGGGCAGGGAGCTTTCCTCTTTGGGCAGTGTCAGTTCTGGTAGGCTCACCCCGATGCACAGCCACGGAGCCCAACGCATGGAGGCTCAGACACAGCAGCAGCTCATTTCTCGCTCATATGGCAGGCAAGGGGGACATTCCTGATGGCGAGTGGCTCTGCTTGATGCTGTGACTCGGGGCTGGCGCTCCAGGGGCGACTGTGTCATGCACAGATGCTGCTAATGTCCAGGTCTCGCCGCTGGGAGGTCGAGGCATGCGCAGGCACGAGCCTGGCCTTGCAGTGACACCTGTCAACTCTGCCTGAGCTTCTTGGATGGGAACGGTCCTTTCTTCCCACCCCCCCTGCTTCCGGCCTTTCTGCCCCCCCCTTCTTTGATTCCTTTTCTTCTCCCACTTCCATCTCCTTTCCTTCTTCCCTCTTTCCTTCCATACATGTTCATTGAGCAACTAAGCACCACGCACTGGGGTAGGTGCTGAGGACACTGCGTTGCCCTGAACCAGACTGGGTCCCGCCCTCGTGGGCCGTGGGGTCTTCTGCACTGGAGGTGGCAGCCTGGGAACCTGTGCTGAGTTCCGACTGCCTCTGGCCAAGCAGGAAGGAGCCCTCAGACCCATTAGTGAAGTTTTTAGTCACAGGATTGGGGTGGCCACTGAGAGACGCAGATTTAAACCCTGACCCTGCTCCCACAACCTGCACTGTGGGACCTGGGTCCAGTTCACTGCTGGGTGCCTCGATTCCCAGCCGTGCTAAACGTGAGTTCTGCTCTACAGTCACCACAGCCACATAGACAGTGCATGGGAAGCCAGCGGCTGGGTGACCGGCTGAGTCCTGAAGTCACAAGAGGAGAAGGGGCCAAGTGAGATGGAGCCGAGGGGCAGGGGAGGGCCTGATGTCTCAGCAGGGAGTCCAGTCAGTGGATACACTAGAGGGACCTCCTCTCTCTTCAACCTGAAAAACCCAGGCCCCTCCCAGGAGCACAGCCCTGCAGGCGGGAAGGGGGTGCTGGAAGGACACTACAGGGGGTTGGGCTGGCCACAGGGAATGCCATGCTGAGACTCTGCCCCAAATTGAGGTGTGGTGCAGAGTAACAGAGCCAACATAGCCCTCTGGACAGCGTGTGGTCAGCTGGGGCAGCCCCAGCCGCTGGGGATGCTTTTTATTTTAATGGATGTAAGACACCACCGAGACAGGACGCTAATCACAGTGACCGCTGACCCTTCCTGAGGCCTCAGGGCAGCAGAGGGACTCCAGTGGACAGGCTCAGCTGAGCAAATGGCATAGAAATGTAGGCCAGGGCTGCCCATGGGGGACGCGGCACCCACCAGTGGGATCTCTGGGCCTGAGGGATGGAAGGAAAGCAGATGCCACTAGGAAGAGGGGCATTGAAACGCCACCCACATTCTCAGGAGGAATCCACCTGACTCCAAGCTTTAAGGTGCATCTGTCACGGTCCCCTGAGCTGTGTCGGTGGGTTTTGCTTTCTTTTTCTTTTTCTTTTTTTTTTTAAGAGAGAGAGAATTTTAATATTTATTTTTTAGTTTTCGGCGGACACAACATCTTTTTTTTTCTTTAATTTTTATTATTGGTTGTTCAAAACATTACACAGTTCTTGACAAATCATATTTCACACTTTGATTCAAGTGGGTTGTGAACTCCCATTTTTACCCGGTATACAGATTGCAGCATCACATCGGTTACACATCCACTGTTTCACATATTGCTATACTAGGGACACAACATCTTTGTTTGCATGTGGTGCTGAGGATCGAACCTGGGCTGCACGCATGCCAGGCGAGTGTGCTACCGCTTGAGCCACATCCCCAGCCCGGGTTTTGCTTTCTTATCATTTTTTCATATGCACACTCAGGTGCCTGCTAGCATCAGGTCCGCGTGGCAAAAGCTTCAGTGAGATCCCAACGTCATGCAAGAAGCCGGAGCCTCGTTCCACACCCGAGGCCCCCAATTTCCCTTCTTCCCCTTCCTGGAGGTCACCTGCCCGCTCTGTGGAGCTCCCGGGTGCCCATCTGCGGGTCATCTTCGTCTCAGCAACACGCTCCTGGCTAGTCCTCCTGTGTTTCTCGAGCACCAAGGGCTGCAGGGGAGTTGTGCTGCTGGGCGGCTGGCTCTTGTCCCCGAGCTATCCCAGCAGTCTCCTGAGTGGGTGCACAGAGGACGTCCTTGTCCTTTTGGGGAATGGTATAATGTGACCCTCTGCAGCTGTCCTGCGATCCACGTTGCCTAATGTCAGCATACTGATGGACACTTGGGCTGGTCCCACACTCCTGCAGAGCGAGCTTGTCACACCTGTGTCTGTGGACAGAGAGTGGGGAGCTGTGATGTGGAGACGGACACCACCAAGTCCCCCCGCGGCTGCCTGCCTGGTGTAATCCCACCTCACTACTCTTTCAAGCAGTTTTATTTGGGTGGTCACAGTGTTGGCTCTGAGGACAGCAGAGAGGAGCAGGGAGGTGGGGCCAGGTAAGGTGGGGGCTGTGTCTCCCTGCAGACCACGGCTCAGTGAGCTGCTCATGAGACCTGGGAAAGCTGCTTGGCCATTCTGAACCTCAGTCTCCTCGTCTGTCAAACGGGAACATGATCCTGTTTTCTGCATGGGATGGTAGTGAGGACCAAATCATCGGTCCTGGTAAGACATGGCGCTCAAACGTCAGCTCTTTATTATTGCCATTGTGATGGTGGCAGTGGTACTATTGTTCTCATTAGGATTTTGTGCAGAGACCAAGTCTAGTACTGGGCATTTCACATGTTATCTTTATGAATCTGAACTCGTCTCCTGACACGTGTGAATAGTTAAAAGGAAGACTGACTTGCTGGCCAGGGAGGACAGGGAGCCGTGGTTGACCACGGTCCAGGCACGGCTGGACCCTACATCGGTGCTGAGGCTGGGTTCAGGTGCCCCGCACATCCGCATCCCTGTAATGGGGAGTAAGAGGGGTCCCTTGCTCTGCTGACTGGGGCTTAAATGTCTCCCTCTGAAGACCCTCGCCCCACCCTGCAGACTAAGTTAGGGACCCTGTAACACCCATCACCCTCCTTCTCCTCCAGACCCAATGGAGAGCCACCTCATAAGGGAGGCGAACTGTGACGCACATTCCACGCCAGCTCCCCTGCGTCATTTCCCGGTCCCTGGGAGCCGCAGGGGATGCGCTGCACAAGCTGGCCTATTTCTTCCTGTGGCTGCTGGTGACGTGTGAGGAGCATGCTTCAGGGTGGACCCCACGTCAGCTTTCCCAGGTGTGTTTCTGGCTGGTAGAGCCTTTCTAACTTGGAAGCTGCTATTTTTTAAACTGCTCTTATCTTTGGTCATAGTTATCAAGCTACTTCTCTGATAGAGTGTGCGGGTGAGGGGCTGCTGGGGCCCCAGGGCCTTGTGCGACCTGCCACCCATGCCCGTAAGTTGGGAAAAGGCCGACAGGTTCCCACACAGGCTGTGCAGCGGGCACGCCTGGGTCCCGCCGTGTCTGCACACGCAGACAGCAGGCTGCGGAGGCCGCCCACTCCCATCCTGTGTGTTGGCATCCTGAGTAGCCACGATTAAAAAAATAAAAAGACTTCAGAACATCATTCAAATAGCAACAAGTTGCCCTTCCTGATTCTTCTTGGCATCTGTTACACTTACATATTATTTCCATCTGTTTTCTCATGGCAGATTCTGTCTGGCAGAGGAGCTACTTTACAGCCTCTTGCCAGACAGATTAATTTCCCTTACGCCCCACTTTAATTACAAATTTCTTTCTATCTTTGTTTTCCCATGGACCAAATCATCTGGGTTGCTCTCTGGCTCCGAGAGAGGGGAAACTGAGCAGCAAAGGTCTTGCAAGGAGAGAGACTGGAGACAAAATAAGCAAGTACAAAAGGATCAAATCCTAAAGGCAAGCCTCCACTTTCCTGGCTGGGACACCATGCAGGACTTTGTCACTGACCAGAATTACTGATCGATTCTGGCACAAGCAGGGAGAAAATCAGCTCCATCAGGCTGAAGAGGGAAGCACCTGTGGCTCCAGTGTCCACCGTGGCCCCCATGGTCCTTGCCCCCAGATTCTCAGCCCTGTGCCATGCCTCTCATGGTGATTGCCCTCTCTGTTCCCTGCTGCCTTATTAGTCCACATGCCTGTCCTCCACAAGGCAGGTCCTCATCACCTCAGCATTGCCAAGCACTGTGCCTAGCACGGAGGGGTGACGAGGTCACTGCCACCAATGTCACCGCTCTTGGCCCAGCACCAGCTTGGGCACTTTGTGTGTATTATTTTATTTAATCCTCCTGAGAGCACGAAGGGTCAGTTCCATCATTTTTCTGTCTTACAGATTTTTAAAAATCCAAATTTCGACCGTCACACACAAGTCGACTTTAGAGTCTGGCCTCTGAGCCCAGTTGTCTACCTTACAGGGTTGCTGCCTCGTCGGCAGCTGAGCATAAGGAGAGCATTGCTGCAGGGTGTGGGCTGTACAGAGGACGGTAGGCAGCACGGGGGAGCTGCCCCTTTGGGATTCATAGTACAGGGTACAGAAGCAGAGCTAAGCTGGGCTGGCATGATAGAAATGTGGTTGGTTTCTGTGTTAGTCAGCTTTCCTTTACTGTGACAAAGTACCTGAGATAATCAATTCAAAAGGAAGAAATAAACCTCATGATTTCAGAGGTCTGAGTTGATGGTTGCTTGGCCCTCTTGCTTTGGGCAGTGGCAGCTCTGTACATCACAGCAGGAGCAAGTGGCAGAGAAGCCCTGTTCAACTCATGGCAGCCAGGAAGCAAAGAGAGAAGGGCTCAGTGTCCCTCTGTCCCCTCCAAGGGCATGTCCTCAGTGACCCAACCTCCTCCCAGGAGGCTCTGCCTCTTAATGGCTCTACCTCCTTCCAATGGCAACACTCTGGGGACCAAGCCTTGAACTTGGGGACCCTGTAGATCCAAACTGAAGCAATGTGTGTGTCGCCCTTTTACAAACGGCATAGTTCCTGGATGTGCCCGTTAGCACTCACCCAGCTTCAAGGACCTGAGATGACCTTGATTGCTATGTTGAACTCCAAGTAGGGCCGCAGGTGTCAGTCAGTGGGTCTGTCAGTCATCCGTGGAGTTCTTCCTGGGTGCCAGACAGATTCCAGGCCCTGGGGTGCACCCCAGAGCCAGGCAGAGCCTCTTGCCTCATGAGGTTGACATTTAAATGGAGAGAGACAGATCACCCTAAAATGAAGTCCTGATGGGTTCCCAAAGCAATTGGGGGGAAGGGAGGGAGTGGCAGACAAGCTCAGGGGCAATCTCCTTTTACAAAGTGTACGCCATGCTGTGTGAGCACGGGCAGCGTCCTCGGGTGGTGGCTCGTGGCTGGTGCCACTGTGAAGCCGGGACCAGGCGGTGTGCGGGGGGCCTGTCCCCCACTCCGTGTTGCTGGCTCATCCCTGCACACGGGGCCACCCCAACATCCGCTCACTGGACGCAGCCAGAGACCACGGGAATCAGGCTGCAAGCCCCGGTTCTCACAGGTCCCACTGGGGATGTCACAGCCGGCTTCCCACGAGCCGTGTGGAGTGAGGACACAAGGACACATCAAAACTCAAGGCAGCGCTCCAGGAGGAAATGGCCCCGAGCCATCGCCACACTGGCAAGGACGCCCAGTGGGGTTTTGTACGCTGCTTCCCTCGGAGGGTGACTCAGAGTCGGGTTGGTGGCTCTGGGGGAGTGTTCCCAGACAAGCTGGCCGAAGCTTGGCTTTGTCTTAGGATCCCTTCAAACACAGCCATAAATCAACCCGTCCAAGATGCTGCCTGGGAGAAGCCGGACCTGAGCGCCCGCGTGCTCCGCAGATCTGGACCCCTGTCCTGGATCAAGGGCCGCGTGGACGAGGCCCGGCCCCTGCTTTTCTGTGGCTAAATCCATTTTTCTACTTTTCTTTCTTTCTCTTTCTCTTTCTTTTTTTTTTTTTGTTTGTTTGTTTCTCGGGTGTTTGCCACCCAAGCTGGGAGGTGGGACGGGAATGGGCTGAATCCCAGACTGAACCTTGGAACACACAGAAGCAGAGACACAGGCCTGAATGCCAGGCCCCAGGCCCTGGGCTAACAGCACTTCACAGCCGAGGAGGGGCTGACAGGGAGGCTGCAGGCAGGGACCAGGGTGAGGACCCCTGCCCAGCACCTGGGGCAGAGGCCATAAGGAAGCAAGGTACCTGTGGGCGCTTACTCCCCTGTTCCGTGACAAGGGAGTGGTAACGATCCTCCCCACCTCCTGGAGCCGTGTGGGGGTGAGGTGGACTCCGTCTGGCCCCTTTTAAAACTAGCAGCTTCATGGAGACGTAGGGAAGACACCACAACACCTCCTCGGTCGGCCTGTAGCTCAGGAGCTCCACCCCACAGGCTTTCCACCCGCAGTCCCAGGGTCCTCCAGGCCTCTGGAGTGGCTCCCGTCCTACCCAGCCTGCGGCAGCCGCTCTCCAGCTGCACCAGGAGGTTAAGCAAGGCCAGGTCCTCTGTGTCACTTGGGCTGATTTCTCTTCAAAAACACATAGGTACATTTTAAAGGGGTCCAGATCCTCAGCCTCTTTTCAGGTAGAAGCCTGTGGAGTCAGCGGGGCTTGTGCGCTGCACAACCTGCCCCACCAGCCACGGCAGTGTCTTGTTGGTACCTCAGTCACCGCCAGCAATTTGTCTGTAAGAATCCTATTTCCTGGAGAAATGCTGAGAATACAACAGGAACTGAAACAAAATCAGAAACTCAGAAAACTCAGAAAATTGATGATCTTCATTTGTTTAAATATGCACACACACACACACACACACATACCAAACCAAAAGCTGGAGGGAAACATGCCAACCTCCTTTCAGTAATGATCTCGGGGTTGGATTTAGATGAGATACTGTCCACGTTCACTAGATGCTCTAAGAGCTGCTTGCAATAACGATGAAATATGTTACTGAAAATGGAGGTAATGTGCTGGGAGCCATTAGCCAAGTAGGTATGACAATTTCCTTGCCAGCGTACCCCATGTTGCAGTGACATCGAATGTAGGTGGCCTTGCTCAAGGACCAAGGCGGATTAGGGCGTTCCCGGTTTAGGTTCCAGGTTTAAGGTTTAAGATTATTCCTGCTGGGAATAGGGCATATCCTGCTGCCTGAGTTCCCCTTGAGTTCTCACGGGATTCAGACAGTATATTTTGGGAGACAGAAACCCAGTGGAGGTGGATTTGGGCAGAGAACGTGGATTTGGGCAGAGAACGTGGATTTCCCCAGAACGTGATTGTAGACGGCTGGTGTGAGTTCGGGAATAAAGAGTTGCTGTTTGAATCTACAAGCTGTGTGGTGGCTCGTGATTGTGTGCCCAGCCAGACTGCGGCAGTAATGCCTTATTCTTCCCTTCCTTTTGCAATACGGATGGGTTGCCTCCTATGGTGTCATGGTGATAAAGATTCCCAATCGATCTTTAAAATAGTTAAGATACCAAATAGATTTTGCTTCTGGAGCAAAGTGAGAGATTGTAAGTAAAATAGCCCGTGCCTCCATTTGCACAGGTAAGCCCATGTGTATACGCACGCTCATGCACACACACACACACACACACACACCCCACATGCATTCACTTCATATACATATCCGTGTGTACACCAAATAAGACTTTCCATAAGACGAGTTCTTGAGCTTGGCCAAGTAGATTCTGCAAGGCAAATCTTATCTGTCCAATGGTATTAAATGTCTCTTCATTTCTGGATTCTCCCAAACAAGTCCAACTACAAAAGCTCTCCAACTTCCTACGACGTTGCCCAGGGTGGACAATCACGAAATTCCGTTGCCATTGAACAAATAAAATGCCAAGTTTTGACCTGTCTGGAAACAGTCCTTACTTCCTGTGGGGCACCCTGCTGCAAGGCGGGGTGGGGGGCAGTCCCCCTCAGACAGCTCCTTTCTGTTCATCAGCAAACACTTTTCAGGTCTGTTGCGAATACTCTGTAGCCGATCTGTAAGAGTATCCTTCAGGCAGGAAACTGATCATTTCATGAAAAAAAAAAAAGAAAAAGAAAGAAAAGAAAAGCTTAAATCTTCCCAAAGCTCTTCCTTTCCGTTAAATAAAATTAGTAACATAATATCAAATGTAATGGAATCCTAATGGTAATTAAATGTAACGGATATCAACGTGCACGTGCACACACACACCAACCACGTGGAGCGCGACATCGGCCGCCTTACTGTTGCTCCTTCTCTTTTTCTCTAATTCTTAGGGCCAAGCCATGTTTTGAGGGGCTGGAGGAGGGAGAGAGTTAAAGACAGTGAGGACAAGAGGTGCCACGCCCTCCACGGAGCTCCGTGGTCAGCGGGGACCAAGAGCTGTTTTCTCAAGAGGATCCTTTAAAACACACCATTGCCCATGGAGTGGTGAAGTCTAGGGGGCGTGCTCACGCTCGGGGATGCACAGGCGCCTCTTCCTGGGCCCTCTAGGACACTGGCTTCCCCACCAGCACAGATTTCATCCCTTGGGACATTTGTCTGGAGACCAGTGAAGGGGAGGAGAGGAGCCAGCCGGCAGAGGGCAGGGATGTTGCCGGGACAGTCCCCACCACGGAGAACTCTGTGGTCCAGACGGCAATAGTGCTAAAGTTGACAGCCCCAGTTCTAGAACAAATTAAATTAATATTACAAAAGCCACTAAAATAGGCATGTTTTACTACAGCATGCCAACTTCCTGGAAAACACAACTTGTCCCCTTGGGAATCTTTGAATGTGACAATTAATCTCTCCTGGGGAGGGTCCCGCCTGCTCTGGGGCCTCACTAATGTGATCAGAATTCCTACCTCTCCCAAGTTCTCCACAAACACCCCATGTTCCTTCGCCTCTCCTCCAGCCCCCCAAACCAAGGGCAGCATCGTCTCCCCAGATGGGCTACAGGATTCCTGGGTCCACGGGATGCGGGAACCAGGGGAGCTGCAGGCTCAGCCTGGGGCTGGGTTTCTGACTTGGGTGTAAGGAGGACTCCAGTGTCCTTGTCACATCCGGAGGTGGGCTCTGGATGGGCCTGATTTCCTTCTTCCTAACCATCTGTGTTTCCTAACTGTTGACCACAGACAGGCCTTACTTTGTTAAGAAAAGAAAAAAATCTGCCCATTACCGTGAATTCCCCCCTCTTCTAACTGATTCAGGAACTCCGAGGCGCTATTTCACAGCCTGCTCAAGACAGAAAGCAAGCCACGGGAAGTGAGCGAGCCTGGGCCAGGGTGCACATGTTCCCCTCGTGGACAGCAGGGTAACCCCGGCCTGCTCGGAATCACTGTGGGGCAGAGAGCTGGCCACAGTGGGCATGCCCATCCAGGTCACAGACCAGGACAAGTCCACAGGCCCGGGCAGGCTTGTGGGTCTTTGGTTATTTGCAAAAATGATGCAGAAGAACCAGTTCCCTGCTCATCACAAGACTCGATGTCGGTGCTGGGCAGAGCCAGGCCAGGGAGCTGGCACAAGCCCCTACAAAACACATGCTGTTAAGAGGCCCCATGTCACACCAGCTCAGGACAGACCATTTCTATTCAAGCCAGTGAACCTTGGTAGGGATGCCCCAGAAGAAGGGCCTTTGCTGACTGCTCTCCGGACACTGGACACTCGAGGCGTCCCACACAGGTCCCTACTCCTCCCTTCCTACCAGGATGCACTATTGAGCCAGAGTTTCCCATGTCACCCCAGGGCCACATGCACCTCTGGAATCAGCTCCCCGAGGTGGCTGATGTCTGCAAAAGAGCCAGCAACTTCACAGGTGATTCTGAGGTGAACTCACTGGTCTGGGACACTGCTAGATGTCTCTCCCTCTCTGCCAGATTTCGCAAGCCAGTGACACATCTGTGCCTCAGCTTCCTCATCTGTAAAATGAGGATAGTGATCATCGTCACGAAAGCCATGTGAGCATCCATGGACCAGCAGAGGACTCGATAAACAAAAGGAGGCTCATGTGAGTGGGAGCATTATTCAGCCTTGAAAAGGAAGGAGACTGTGACACTTGCAGCAAATGGCACGAGATTTGGGGACACGGTGCGAGGGAAATGAGCCAGCCGCAAAGACACCTGCTCCTCCACCTGCAGTGGGGTCCTGTTGGTCACGGTCCCAGTAAGTGGAAGACACCGTGGAGCTGGAAGTGCATTTCATCCCATTCCCCCGAGGGTCTCTGGTGCTCCACAGCACTGTGCAGTGCAGAGGGCAGGGGTCTTCCCCTGTGACCCCACGGGGGCTGGAGGGAGCTGCACTTGCTGCCACTGCCCAGCATCACAAGGGAGGTCATAGGGCAAGTGGCAGCCCAGGAAAAGATCCGACTCAAAGTTCAAGTTCCGTTTCTGTGGCTCCCTATTGCCCTTGGACCGCCGTAGTCAAAAGTTGGACCGTCGTGATTTGGGGCAGTCGGTACTGATGACCCCAATCATTCGAGGTCCCAGGGTGGTGGGCTGCACAGAGACGGGAGGCGGGAGGGGCCTGGGCAGGAGGGGTGGGAGCAGAGAGGCTTTGTTTAATGGGTTCAAAGGATGAAAGAAGTTTGGGGTGTTGGACGCAGGAGAGTGGAAAAGAGCTTCCCACCACCAAACTGCACCCTTAAAGGTGGCGGACGTGTGAGCTGGGTGCTGTGTTCCACACAACACGACTCCAAAACACGGGGAGCTGCCCTGCGCGGAGCAGACCTGGGCTGCCAGGCAGGACCGTGAGACCCCATGTCCCTTCATGGGGGCATATCTGGGCTTCCGGGGCGAGACCTGCCCTCCCCATGAGAAGCAGGTCTCTCTGGTCTCTCTGGGCAGCCTTGGGCCTGCTTTGAGGGGACAGGGACACAGGGGCCTTTGCAGGGGTGGAGGGAGTCCCCATGCACCTGGGTCTAGAAATTGCAGGAGCTGCTCCCCAGGAATTGAGGCTGGGGACGGGGTGCTTAGAAGGAGTCAGACCCCTGTGGGCTCTGTGGAGCCTGCAGCCTCTGTAGAGGTCAAGACGGCAGTGCCCTTGACCCTGCTGTGTACCTTGGGGCTCCTCAGTTGACAGTGTGACCCTGCCCACCTGGGGTTCTAGATGGCATCCCGTGGAGCAGGGCTCCAGAGGACGTGCTTTAGGAAACCCTGGCACTGATGTGCCCCATAACCATCACCAGAGGAACTGGAGGCCCAGAGAGGGGCCCCCAGAGGCAGGAGCAGGGTCGCTGCGGGCAGATGCCTCGCACGTGGTTCTTTACTGGGTCCGAAGCCAACCCCACAGAGCAAGCGCAGTGGCAGGGCCTGGAAACTGACCAGGTGGCCCCAAACGTCACACTATGTAGGCCACGCACTCCGCTGGGGGCAGGGCGGTCAGAACATCTGAGCATCGGGCCCTTGAGAACCAACAGATGCAGCCTTTCCGTTCCGAAAGAGGCTCCAGCCGCTTCTTCTGGGCGAACTTGGGTGTGTAATTTAAATCTTATTAAATAATGAATCTGGGTCAGAGGTAATTTATAGATTACCTTCGTTAACTGGATAAAAATAATCACCAACTCAACAGTGAGTCATAAGAGCAATTAAAAAAAAAAAAAGCACAGCTTAGCACTGGTGGGGTGTGAGGACATGTCTCCAATTATTTCCCAGAGATCCTGGAGATTGGCGAAAGTCAGCATGAATTTTGCCCGAGACAACTCCCTTTCTTCCCCTTAATTTCTAAGCCCGTCAGGAGAAATCTAATCCATATGTTTTGGATTTGTTTACATTTAAACCATCAAAACAGTGTTTGTCAGAAGCATTTGAAGTCCAGGAGCCCTTCATCCTTCTTTGTTAAAGGCCTTTGGTCTTTGAACCAGGAAGTGGTGCAGATGGAACAAGGGCCGCCCCTGCAGGGACGCTGGACGGGCACCCCCTCCCGCCTGCCCACTGTCCACCCGCCTGCCCTGGGGGCTGCCAGGACCTGGGGGCTCCTGCCCAGCCTTGGGAACCTGCGAAGGGTGGGAAGAGAGCCCTCAGGAGCTGGTCTGGCCAGAAGCGATCCTCGAGGCTCCTGTCCCCATGTGAGGACGGCAGCTTCACAGAACTGAGCACCTACTATGTGCCAGGCACGTGCTGAGCTGGGAACAGCTCCACTCCCTAGATGGGGACTGAGCCCTCAGAGGTTGGGGACAGCCATGTGCACCAGCAGAGTGCAGCTGAGCTCCGGGGTGGGCCTTGAGTTTCTTTCTTCTCTGTCTCCCCTTCTCCCCTCCCCCCATGGTGCTGGGATGAACCCAGGACCTCGCACATGATCTGCAAGTGCCCGAGCCCTGGGCCCCACGCCCGCACCTTGAGCGCTTTGGATATGGCGTCTGAGGCTCAGAGTTTACTCAAACTGCCAAACGGATTGAGATAAAGGATGTAAGATATTTTGAAAGGTTTATGGCTGCACACACATTTGATGAGTTAATGTTACCACGGCGATGGGTGCCCAGTCCCCCTCCTGTCCCTTACCCCGCCTCTTTCCTTCCCTCCTGCCCGAATTTATGGATTTAAACTGCTGTCCTGTGTCTGCATGTGTGTACGTTTTCAGAAGAAAAAAGAATGTCCCTTCAGTGTCCCTCTGCACTGGATTCCCTCTCACAGTGTTCTCCTTGCACCGCAGGGATGTCACCTGCCCTTTGGGTGACATTGGGCAGCTGCATAGATGAAGGGTCCATAAGCATCTTTGAGCCCAGGACCTAAACAATGTGTTTTGGCCTCAGTTTTGATTCTCACTCAGGACCTCTCGGGGCACAGTCTTTTTTTTTTTTTTTTAATATTTATTTTTTAGTTTTCGGCGGACACAAATCTTTGTATGTGGTGCTGAGGATTGAACCCGGGCCGCACGCATGCCAGGCAAGCGCGCTACCGCTTGAGCCACATTCCCAGCCCTCGGGGCACAGTCTTGATTGGCAAAAGAAAAAAAAAAAAAAAAACAGTCCCCATTTACGGAGCACTCCCAGGTGGCTGATTTGCTACCTCCTCTGCTCCCCACCTCGGCCTCCTACGGACCCGGCTGGAATCCCACCTCTCAGGTGAGAGGTCCAAGGCTGGGGGCAGTGTGACCACCGTGGCACAGCCTCACAGCTGTGAACGGGGCCTCGGAGGGGGAGAGATGTGTTTGTTTCCTGGTCTGCAGGAGCGAGGAGCAAGCCCTCCCTGAAGGCTCAGAGGCCCCGTCCTCCGCTACGGCTCCACGTGAGACCACGCAGAGGCGGAGGCTCCACTGTCAACGGTGCCTCCGTCTCCACGTTCCTGCTCATGAAATGAACCTGGACACAGCTGGGGGGAGTGGGAGCTGGCAGGGGCCTGGGGAAAGCACATGGCAATGTCTCCCAAAATTTTAAAGCCTGTCTCTCCACACCCCACATGCAGAATTTCTTTTCACTGGCAAACTTACAAGGCTATGCGTAATCCTGAATGTTGAGGATCAAGTCCTGCTGGCCACCTGCACAGACATGACCTTGGCCAACTAAGTGACCCTTGGGTCTCAGTGTTCTCTCCTGTAACACAGGGTCCTGGTAGAGCCCACCTCCCAGGGCTGTGGAAGGTGGGGGAGGAGCACCCAGAACAGAGCTGCCATCAGCAGGGCCCTAGAGGGCTGCCCTGGCCACCAGTGTCCACCCATCCAACACGCAGCTGGACAGCACAGTCCTGCACCAGGAAGTAGACCAAGGGCCTGCCTTTGGGAACATGCACCAGCACAGGAGACAGGGGATAGACAGATGGAGGTGATTTGGGACCCCAGGGAGTACCCCACCCACAAAGAACACACAGAGGATGAGGCAGCCCGGGACTTCGCCCCCCAGGGAACAAGTGGCAATAACTGGAGACATTTTTTATTGTCACCTGGGGCCTCCTGTCACAGGGAATGTTCCAGGGTAGAGCTCAGGAAGCTGCTGGGCACCCTACCTGAGACACCTCAGCAAGACACCAGCCCCTGAGTGAGACCCACAGAGGCTGAGACTCCAGCTCCAGCCTCCTCCATCTGTCTCTATTTATTAGTAACCAAAATGACACCATTTTATGCATATTCTATAATCAGTAGCCTGCTTTGGGTATGTGGCAATACAGCAGAAATCATATGCATCAAAAAAGCTTACTTATTCTATGACTTTAAAAGCTGTGTCACAGTCCAGGATATGTGGGGGCTATGAGAGAATTCACTGATTTCCGACCATGGAACCTTCCCGTGGACTTTGAGGTTAATTCCAATTTTCCTCTGTTGAAAACAAGCCTGTGATAAATGCCCATGACCCCAATCTCTTTGCCCACCCACGGTTCTGTCCTTGGGCACCACTCCTCCAGGGAAGCACCGGGGTGGGAGTAAGAGGGGCTTTGAGGCTCTAGCTGCAGAGTGTGGGAGGCCACAGAGTGGACCTGTGTGGACATGTGTCCTGTCTGGCCTCGGCCAGCCCCGTCTCACCTCCACTCCTGAGCTCAAGCCAGCAGGGAGGGAGACAGCCCTTTCCCCCATGGCTGAGGTATCAGAAATATCAGCTTCTTTCATCTTTGCCAATGGGATCACCAACACCCACATCACATTACCTGGTGTGTGTCAAGGGACCCTACCACACCCATGAATAATGTGGCAATTGACAGTCAGAAGGGGGTGGTGTCGGTGCAGGAGAGCTCATGCATGAGCAAAGGTCAGACTCTGGCATGACTGCACCTCCCCAAATAAATGCCCCAAACAGCTTCATCTTTCCAAAATCCAGTCTGACGTGACCACACCATGACTCAATGGTTCAGATGTGTATCCTGGGTAACCAAGAGACAAGTTGGTTTATCAGATGCTTTGTTCAGGGGGTGCTATTAGTTTGTATCTGCCTGTTTTTGTCAAAGCAATGAGGTTTTTACTGGGAATATAAAACCAGAGCTAGTGAAAAAAATAATAATAAAGAAAGGTCACTGCTTCATTCTGTGTGCCAAAACTTACTCCTGAGGTTCAAAGATCAGAATGTTAAGTCAGTAGTAAGTAAATAAATTAAATAATGAAACAAAAAGGAATGGAAAAATAGGTACGAATGAGTATCTTATAATCTTGGGCACAGAGTCTTTAGAAACACAGTGCTAAAGACTGAAATCATGAAGAACAATTTTAACTCCCTAAAAAATAATCTCTGACTAGCAAATAAAACATTATTAACAAGGTAGGAAATTAGGAAAATATGTAAAAGGTGACATTCATGGCATGGAATCTTAATATGTGAAGAGTAATTGCTAATCAATAAGAAAAAAAAATGTACTAATAGGGTATAAATAGGCAAATATCTAAACAAGAGATACAAATGACAAAAGAACCTACATTATTATAACCATTTTAATTCAACTGACTGCCATGCCACACACATTCCATGAATTGGTGTTTGGTGTCTGAGCTTGTCTGGAGGCACATAATAAGAACTCGCTGAGTCCCTCCAAGGGATCCAGACAGTTAGGACAAGCACAAAACTCAGCTCTATCCTCAGGGCTGTAGAAAACCCCAGCAACAGCCACTGGAAGGTCCCTGAGGCTTTCCAGCTGTGTGACTCTGACACGTTCCCTGCCTTCTTGAGTTAAGGAGGATAAACCAGGGCAGTTACAATACCCACCCCCTGGGACGGTTGCAGAGATCAGGCGAGTTAGTGCATGTACAGCACTGAGAACAGCGCCTGGCTTGTCGGAAACAGAGCCCAGAGACGCCCAGCCACTGACTGACCGCTCCTCCAGCAAGTGCTCAGTCAGGGCCCCACAGGTGCCGGGAAGGAGCTCACCGAGGACCACCGCTCCCTCACCATTGGCACAGGTGTCCAGGCCGTCCAGGCAGAGGAGAAACCACCTGTGACGGGGGACGCTCCAGGGGCGGGAACCCAGGCGGGGCTCCTGACCCAGTCCCAGGGTCAGTGGGGGCGGATCCCCTAGAAGCTTCTCTCTCAGCTAGGCCGAAAGACAAGTGGGCGTTTGCCAGGAGACGCGGGCAGAGCCAGCGCTTGGTCCAAACTCTCAGATGGACAGGAAGACTCCGGAATCTGTCCGTCCTTTCTCACAGTGTAGCCCTGTCATTAAGGGGGCAGGCTCAGGAGTCAGGCTGTCAAGTTACATCCGGGCTTGGCCAGCGTGTGGGTGGCATCCCAAGTCCTTCCCACCTCTCTTTTCCACAGGCCTCGGGGAGCGGCTTGATCTCAGGTGCGTGAAACACTTTCCAGAGGCTGGCAAGGGGGGAGACACGTGCCCAGGCCCCTCAGCCACCAGGGACTTCTAATGAGTTGTACAACTGACCCCCAAGGCCACTGCTTAAGAATCAGGACTTCAGGCTGCCTGGAGCTGGTCCTCAGCCACTTCAGGTGACCCTAACTGGTGCTTCTCAACCACCTCGTCATCCACACTGAGAGCAGGTGTTCTGTACGATGGGACCACGTGTGTCCGGGCCTGAGAGGACGCTAGGCAGCGTCCCTGGCCCTCCCTCTGGCTGCCAGCCTCAAGCCACCCGGCACCACCGAGTTCTGCAGCCCGGCATGGGAGAGCTGGCCCCTCTCTCCAGAGGAAGGTGTGGCACACAGCACACCCGCTGGCCAGGCCCAGGCCCTGGGTGCTCTTGGCATAACCCGGGAGGCACCCTTACATCTCCCTCATGAGCTGACGACAGGTTCTGAAACATCAAGAAAAACAACTGTCTGGCTTTCCTTGGAAAAGGGGGGCCTCTGTCTGCACCCTGCAGACCTTAGTGCAGTCACTCCTGCAGAGGGGCCCTGGTCACCCTTCCCACCATCCCCACCACCCTCCATCGATATGTTCTAGACTTGGAGAAGCAGGGTCGTCGATATCTAGCCCACTACCTTTCATTATGTCCACATACTAGCTGGCCTCAAATGGTGCTGGAATCCCAAACTGTGGATCCAGTGTGTTTGCACACACACAAACATACACATACACACATACACACATATACATACATGCACATATGCACACACATATACATGCATGCACATAGGCACACACATATATACATACACATGTGCATGCACATACACATATGCACATGTACATATACACACATGCACACACGTGCACACACATACACATATGCACACATACACATACACATATGCATACACATATACACATACACATGTGCACATGCATACACATATGCACACATACACATGTGCACATGCATACACACATGTACAGGGCACACAGTATGCATAAACATAAATGTGTAATTATAAAATCACATGCATGCATATCACACATGCTCACACACCCCCTCCACATACACATGTGCACACATGCCTGCACCTGTATCCACAAACATATACATCCCACACACACAGACCCCGTGGCTCACCTCTGCATCCCGGGGGACACAGCATCCCGGACACACACACCTGGCTTTGAAGCCTGTCCTTTGAAGTCACGCCCCCCCACAGGGGCTCTTGGGGTGTCGTGCTGTGTTGATGGATGGGACAGCTCAGCTCTGAGCAACCACCACGTGTGTTTATTATGGCGACGAGTGTGGGCCAGGCCGCTCTGGCTTGTGTAAGTGTCAACTGGTGACAACATGTGCTCTACAGAAGGCAGATGTCAAGGGGGTGGGGCAGCAGAGTCACCGCCCACACCATGGGGACCACCCAGGGGCAGCAGTCATGCCGGCAGAGGTGCAGGGTGCCAGGCACAGAGGCCTGACAAAGGTCCGGGCACCACCTCTGCCTCCCTGGAAGACCCCCGGCCCTGGGCGACTGCTCAGTCCCGTTCACTCCAGAAGATGCCCAGGCCCTGCTCCTGCCTCACCTGGGCCTCGGGCGGGGAGGAGTCAGGAGGAGGGTGCCGCCTCCTGGGAACAGCAGTGGCTGCAGGCAGAGGCCGAGGGCACCCGGCGCTTCCTGCTCACTTCCCACCTCCTCCTGCTCAACTGTCACCCCAGCCTCATGGGGAAGGTCTGAGCCTGTGTGGACCACGAGGGCTTACTGAGCACTGGGTACACCTCAGCACAAAGCTAAGCATTGAAGGAGATGGTGCCGACTGGTCTTTTCTGTGACCTCATGCAGGAAGTTCTGCTGCTGTTCCCCCTTCACAGCTAGGAAGCTGAGGCTCGGGTGGTCTGGGCCCAGCTGAGTGTTGGACAAGAAGCAGAGGCCCACTGGAGTGTGCTCAAGTTCAAGGGGCGCTCACTGAGGAGTGCACAGGACTCAGGCCTGGGGATAAGGGATTCCCATGCCTTCTGCACCTGGGTCTGGGCAGCCTGTCTGCACCCTGTCCCGTCCCTCTCGGTCTCTGGGTGTGCTGGCCCACCAGAGGAAACTTGGATGGCAGGAGGCGCCCAGGTCCAGCCCTGGCCCAGTTGCTGGGCTGGCAGGTGGGGTCCGCGGGCTGTGACACCGGGCAGCGAGTCCCTCTCTGGCCCCAGGCCTGGCTTCCCCTCACTCCCACAATCAGCATCTGTCAGGAGGCCTTCAGGCACTTCCAGCAGCCCTGGCTTGGGGTAGGGAGGAACATCATCCTCTGGGGACGTGAAGCTGGGGGCAAGTGTCCCCAGGCACAGCTGGAGGACTGGCTCAGAGGTGCCAGAAAGACCTGAGCTCTTTCTCTGCTCTGCCCACTGCAGGGTCTTGGCCCTGCCCTTAGGCAGTCTCCATGGTGGCCGCAAGGTGGACACTTCAGTTTGCTGTTTGTCCGCATCTACATCCGGAGGAAGAAGGATCCGCTCCTGGTGTACCTGCCTCCGGGGACCTGCGGGGCTTTCCTGGAGGCCCCTGCAGCCTCCCTCAGCTCAGGGTAGGTCACAGGCCATTCCTTGGCCCTTCCACGGCAGGCCCAGAGGACCACAGCGGACCTGCGTGTCTCGGGGCTTCCCGAAGCCCACTCTAGTCCTGGACTGTCCCCTCGTCACTCATGCTTGAAGAAACGCCTTCCCTCTAAGCAAATCTCCCATCTTCCTTCTCCCCTCCTGCAAATGGCAGGAGACACATCTTCCAAGAATGTCATTTCTCCACGCCACTTCCCTGCGCAAGGACCAGTTATGACTCCCTATTGCCTGCTGCACCAATTGTGACCCTCTGCCTGGCTTTCAAGGCCCTTGGAGACCTAACAATTGACAGTCATTCCTGACACACCCTGAGGTCCCCCATGGTCAAAGCTGAGGCTCTTGGACAGTGCCTGGGCTTTCCTCTTCCCTACCTGACAGAGGCCCACCCCTCCCTCAGACCCAGCCGTAGAGGTGTGGACACAGGGCCCACATCCGATGTCACATAGGGGAGTAGAAAGACTCATGCACAATGACAGGTGGAGTCACATTTTTACCAGTCTGTGTGACCCAGCTCGTCACCCCCTGTTGGGACAGCAGTTCCCTCATCTTCAGAAAAGCAACGAGAAGGCATCTTGTGGTGCCATCTCAAGGGTTAAAAGAAGCAAGTCCCACAGAATGTGGCCCTCTGTGGCTGGCACATCGAGGTCCTCAGCCAGCAGCTGACACGAGTGTGTGCCCAAGGGAGCCACCCTGGCCTCGTGTGTCCCTCCCTCTGTGCTGGAAACCTGTCCTCTCTCCACCCCGACCTCTGACCCCATTTGCCCCCAAAGCTGGAGTGAATTTGCCACTGGCCTCTGGATGGCTTTGTTCTTGGGGGAGAGCAGAGAAGAGCTGCCCCACAGATGACCTAGACCTGTGTCCACGCCTGGGTCCCCCTGAGCGCCTGGCTGGAGTGTGCCGTCTCTGAGGCAGTGGCCCACCAGGGGCTCCCGGTGTCTGTGACAGCCCCTCCCCCGACGTGGCCTTCCTTCACGAGGATCTGGCCCCTGGGGCCTGTGCAGATGGCCGTGACTGAAGTGGGTACCTATGGGACAGGGTGGGACAGGCCCTGTGGAGCTGCGCTGAGTCAGGTGACAATCTCCCAGCAAGGCGGCAGTCCTGACAGCCACCTGCCCCTGGGGCACCCTGAGGTGACACAACGCCTCTCTTCCCTCACTTCTCCCACAGCCGCCCCAGGCCAGCCTCGAACTTGGAAGTCAGTGGAGGACAGCGTCCAGGCCCCCAGCCCTTCACAAAGGTGAACACCACCTCCAGAGGTCTTGCTCCAAGGGGGAGATTCAAGACTTAGGAAATTGTCCTCGAACCCAAAGATCCCGCAGTGTCCTTCTGGCCTCTGCATGCTGAGCCTCCGCCGAGAGTCCTGTGGTGTTTGGGGTCCAGGCTGAAAAGACAGGATGGGGAGCGTGGCTGGCACGGAGGCTTCCCACTTCTCCCAGGAGCCCCCCTTCTCCTGAGTCCAGCGGCTCCCGGCTGAAGTGCCTTGTGCTCTCCAGGGCAGCCTCATGCTCCTCTGCCCTCCATCAGGGCACCTGCACTGGGTGCCGAGGGTGACGTCCACGCCCACGAGGTACATTTCGAGGGGCACCCTGATGAACAGTCGTTTCTTTTGACAATTTTTAAAATTTATTTTTATGGCTGTCCTCTCTGTGCAAGGACTGGGACCGGCTCTCCATTTAACCCTCACGTCCCATCGTCCTAGACAGGACACCTAGAAAAACCCGAACTGAGCAATTTTGTAGGTGCTACTCTATAAGACCTTATGGGTTTTTGTAGATGTCCTATATATAGGACGATGGGACCCAATGGGTTAAGGTCGTGATAAAGAAGAGGTGTTCGGGTGACGTAAGGACATAGTGAAATCCTGAAGTCCTGAGTGAGTGCTGAGGGCGACGACCACAGACGACCTGGGCAAGGGAGGGTCAGTCCTGTCTCTCTTCTCAGTCTCCCTACTGCGGAGGCCCTGCCTGGACGACATAGAAGGACCCCATCTTTAAGAGGGGGACATAGATTCAGCTAACAAGTGCCCTTTCCTGTCAGTCCTCCTGGTCTCATCTAGAATGTGGATACAATGGCTGGAGGTTTGGCAGCTAAATGGCAACCTGGAGGATAAAGGCCACCTGCCAAGGACGGAGGAGTGAGGACCTATAGGAGCCTGGGTTCCTGGTGGTGCTTTGTGCAGCTTCACCAGCCTAGATGACCAACTCCGGGGGGGTGGGGGGGGAAGAAAGATCCGCCCTGTGGGGGCTAATCCACTGTGGCTCTCTTTCCGTGTGTGCAGCCAAACGAATCGAGACAGAAATCTCTTTCCCAGTCACCCTAACCACAATGCCAGGGCTGTCACCCATTGGATCAAATAAAACTCACGCAAGTCACCAGTCCAGCCCCAAGCCAGTTTCTGTGGCCAGGGGAGTGGGTCATGCTAACTGGTCAGGCCTGTATCTGAGCTCAGCCCAGTGGACCCCTGGAGAGCTGGGAGGTCCCCTCCATACAGCAGGGCCATGGAGCCGGGACATGCAGATGGGACATCCCCAGGGCTTCTCCCGGCTCTCTCCCCTCAGATCCCAGGACGTGGCTGCAGCGTCCTCTGCGCTCACTTGTCCTCTGTGTCCCTCTGTATCTGCTGCCAGCACACAGTCCCTGATCCCCTTCCTTCATCCTGATCTCTGCCACTGTCCACAAACCGGCCCCAGCAGATCTTCAAACCACATCAGCGCTTTGGCCAACCTCCACGCCTGGGCAGTGGCGGGAGCTGGGACAGGGACTTTCCTTCTCTGATTTGTCAGACATTCTCCATCAGCCTCAGGCTGACCCCTCTTTCCCATCCCTTGGGTGGGCATGGCCAGGCAGAAGCACAGGCCAGGCAGCCCGGCCACCCACGTCCTCATGCGGGTGCCTCATGATCTTAGAGGAGAGGCCGATTGAGCAGACAGAAGGGCAGGCACCCAGTGAAGCATGAGATTCAGAAACACAGCAAGTAATTTGGTGCTCTGAGTGTGTCCCTGTGTGGGCTTCACATTTTACCTGTGACCTCCCAAGTGCTGCCACCTTGCTGAGCCCCTCTCCTGGATCTGGACGTGGACACCAGGTCAGCGGGCCCCAGCCTGGTGGAGGGTGCAGGAGGTGACCCCTGATCTGGCTGAGTCACCCCGGGCACCTCGAAGGCGCTCACTGCGCTATTGATTTTGATGATCCTGCCACACCAGGGTAAGGCCCTGAGGTTAGGACGGGTCTGTCTCTCTTCCAGGTACAAAATAAATAAGTAAAGTTCTTTCAGCTCATTGGCTGATTTTCACAAGGGATGAGGCTCTTGGCCTTCAGCCTGTGGGACTTGAGGAGACCCAAATGACCAGGGTGCTACCAGGACACCCATCCAATTATCTGTTCCCAGCAGAGAAAAATCAGCCCATCCTGGGCAGTGAGAACATGACCGAAATGTCCACTCAACAATGTGGCATGACAAGGCCAGAGAGGATCTGGGGGGCCGCACGCTGACCATCAGCTGCCCTGAATGTGGGCCCAGCGCTTCAGCTTCTGTGGGTTTTCTTCCCTGTCTGGTGGGGATAAGTGGCCACTGCTCAGCCTACCACAGAACCCAGACAGCACGAGGACGTGGCCCCAGAGAGAGGAAGGAGGACATTCTGGAAAATAGAGTGCGTGTGGACCAGCACCGCTGCCTCCTGAGAAGCGGGAGGGAGCACGTGGCTCAGAGGGCGCCACTCTCTTCTCTGCCCTTGGACGCAGGAGACTCCCATCTGACAGGGGTCGCTGTCCTTTGTTCTGGAGCCCAGCACTGCCGTGGCCCTGGGGAGCGTGGGAATGAAGTGTAGTGTAGCATCCCCCTGACCCGGGGCACGGGGAGGATCCCTCCATGGACAGCAAAACCCCAGGATGCTCAAGTCTCAGGGGTAAAATGGCATCGCGCCTGCATGGAACCTGGCTCATCCCTGGGCAGATTCCGAAGCGTCTCTAGATGAGTGGTGACACCTGCACGGTGTGACGCCCTGAGAAGACTCTCACAGCAGCGTTTCGGGGACGGTGACGAGAAAACAAGCCTTACGCCTTCAGCACAGGCACAGCCTAATATTTCCCACCTGGGGCTGGCCGGCTCAGTGGATGTGGAGCCCGCTGATAGAGCACGCGGCTGTGCTAGGGACACGGGGCAGGGCACCCAGAAGCGCCCAGGCCTTCGGGATGTGCTGGCTCAGCACTGGGACATCCTGAAGCCTGGAGCAGGTCACGGGCTCACTCTGGACAAGCCCACAAGACCCAGGGGAGCACGTAGCTGCGTTGTGGTGGACGAAAGGCACAGCACCAGGGCCAGAAGCGTCGCAGTGAGCTTTTCAGCGTGTTCTGGGGACACGCATGCTTGACAGGGATTATCTCATGTGACCCTCGTGGCCCTCAATGAGGCAGAAACTGTTGAGATCCTCAACTAACAGATGAGGAAATTAAGGAACAGAAAGCTTAGTTTTCTACCGTCACTCTGCTGTCAGGTGAAGCCGGGCCTCACATGCTGGTGACTTGGGACCCTCTTCTAATGTCCTTTCTCCACCTGGTCTCCCTGTCTCTCCTTCCTGGAGCCAAGAGGCCATTCTGCTTCTGGGCTGTTCCTCTTTTTATGCGTGGCCTTTAGCTGGGATGGAACCCTCTGAGCCTCGGTTTTTTCACCTGTACAATAGGCTAACATAATGCTCCCTTAGCAAAGCAGCCCAGCATGGCAGCCAAAATCAAGGGCACTGGAGCTCAATGGGCTGGGATCAAACCCTATGGCCACCGTTTACCTGCTGTGTGACTTTGAGCATGTGACTTAATCTCTCTGAACCTCTCTTTCCTCCCCTATAAAAATCCCACAGGTCATCAGGAGCTTTCAATGAGATCTGGTCACATGGGGCACGCGGTCCTGTGAGCTCCAGGACCCGTCTCTGGGCTGCCAGTCAGCCTGCCTGGCTGTGCACTGTGAGCGGCACATGGGCACTTTGGAGGAGAATATGCTCAGTCCCCTTTCCAGCCTCCCCATGGATGCTCTTCTCATCCAGCGCCCACCACTCCCTGGAAACGCCCGCGCCTCCTCTCCTGGGTCTGCACAGTGGACTGAGCCTTTGTGTGGGTCAAAGCCATCTCCACTCTCCCTCTGCACCTTCACTGCGATTACCATGGAAGAAGCAGCCAAAGCCTCTCAACACACCAACAGGAATCCTCAACGTTTATTTCCTAACAATTCCGGGCTATCTGTGCTATGGGGTTGGCCAGGTAATCTTAATTGCTTAAGCACAAAACAAAATATTTTGCTTGAAACGCAGCTCAGGAATTGGGAGGACTTGAAGCTGGATTCCTTTTAATTCCAATGGAAACAATGAGGCCCTTGGAAATGGCTCCCCCTCCCCAGCTCAGCCTTCTTCTAATTAGCACCGAATAACAAAAGTATAACAGTAGCACCTCCCTCCCAGCTCCCCCAGCAGCCTGTCAGAGACAGAACAGTGTGAAAAACAGCTCCGTTTATGAGCGACTTTGTCATTTTTATCTGTTTAAAATAAAATGTGCCCACCCAGGGAAGAAGGCCTGAGGATTCACTGCAGAAGAGCAGCCCAGGGCAGAAGCCAGGAGGACAGGGAGGCAGAGGCCGGGGAGGTGGAGGCCGGGTGGGCAGGGGCGGCTCAATCCTGTGACAGTGTCCTTTCCTTAGCACCTTGCTTCCTTCCTCAGAGGAAGGTCGGTCCCCTGGAGGGATGGAAAGAGGGATGGAAAGAAGGATGGAAAGAGAAGAAAGAGGGATACTGAGAAAAGAAAAAAATGTCCTAACGCACAACTCAGGGCCACATGGTAGGACAACTCTAGGTGTGTGACAGGTTCCCTTCAGTCAAGCTCTCTCACCCCTGGAGGGAGGGAGGGAGGGAAGGAGGGAGGGAGGCGCTGGTGTCCACCCCACCCTGCAGCAGACCAGGCCTCTTCCGGGCCTGGCCTGGCCTCAGAACGGAAGCTGCTCCGGTCCTGCTCCTGTGGCCACAGGAACCCACTTCCCATGGAGGAGGCACAGGAGCTGAGCTGTGGAGCCCTCTCGGACCTTCCCGCGGCCCTGGGCTCCTCAGACAGTGGCATGATTTTAAAGTCACTCACTTGTCCCATGCTCATGCACAGTGGCTTCATTTTGTCCCTAGCACTGAGCTAGACCCTGAGGGATTCAGAACAGGTAAGACGAGGCATCAGCCCTGCTGGGACTGATGCTCAGCAGGAGAAACCAGAGAGAAACAGCTCAAAATTCAACAGCAAAACCAACAAGTACTTATTACTCCTCTGCTGCGTGGTGGGGCTCTGGGGGCGGCTAAGGACCAAGGTCCACCTTTGGGAGCAAGCACGTGATGCTCCTGGTACTGCTAGTACCACCAAGGACAAAAAGCAGTGGTGCGTGAGGGAAAGGGGGCTGCGAGGGCCAGAGGGAAGAGGCGGCACTGGAGTGCAGGCCCCGAGAGCAGGTGTGAGCCGCAGCAGGTGCCGGAGAAGGGGTCTCAGATGCAAGGGACCAGAAAGAACGACGGCCCTGAGGTGGGAACTGGACTCAGTGGAACCCAGCCTGGCACCACAGTGCAAGGGTGACAGGCCTCTGGGCAGCATGAGCAGGGGATGGGGACAGAAAGGGAGGGAACTGCAGGCACAGCAGGCTTGCTGGTGCGCACCTCTAGGCTGAGTTCCCTGAGAGCCTGAGGTGGGAGGCTGAGGAGGCTTGCTTGAGCCCAGGAATTGGAGGCAGCCTGGGCAACAAGAGAGACCCCATCTCTAAACAGGTCCTCCTAAAATCCAAGTGCATCCGGAAGAGCTAGGGCAGTGATTTTTCTCTCTGCACCCCACAAGGCACTTTGTGACTTCCTCCATACACCGTCTGTCCCCGCATCTCTCTAACTTTTCCATTTTGAGTCAAGCCTTCCAGAGGCCTGCTTCCCCCAGCAGAAAACCAGTGAAGCTGCCTGACATCATAAAGGATGCCCTGTTAAATCTGAGTTCCCGCTCAACAAGGAACAATTTCCTTTTACAGTCCGTCTCACGCACTATCAGGACCCTACCTCGCCAGACATCATCTGCTCTTTCATTGAAATCGAAATCCTGCCCTTGGTCATCCCCAGGGGGAGGAGTCGGCTGCCACAGCATGGACTCACCTCTGACTCAACACTGACCATGGGCCAGGCAAGGTGAGACCATGTCACCTGCAGGGAGAGTTGGGCCACTTGAGGTTCACGCAGCAGAAACCCCAACTCTAATCAAGAGAGGCAAAGAGAAAATGTATGGGTTTCTGCAAAGGAAAGTCCAGAGGCGGAGGTGGCCAGGGGCACACCTCCACCAGGAATCCATGGACCTCTGCCCAGCCCTGGCTTCTGCTTAGCTGGGCTTTGGGCAGCTCTCGAGTTAGCTTCAGGGCACAGGTGCCGGGGAAGAGGGCAAGACTCCCTCTGAAAAGTCCAGCAGAACCCACATTGCCCATTGGCCCCAGTGGCCCTGCTCCAGACACATGCCACCCTGAGCCACCCTGTGCCTGGAGGAGTATGGTTCTCTGGCTGGTCAAGAGCCAGGTGTGTCCCCTCTACAGAGCAGGGAGGGCGGGTCTCGGGGAGGTGAGTTACAGGCAGGAGAGGTGGACTCAGGCATCCACCAGCAGCATCAAGGCTAGAACCAACTGAAGCCTCTCCTCGTGAGACAGGGACAGGAGTGGCCTAGGGAAGGCTGCTGACTTTGGGGAGCTCCGGCAGCCAAGAAGGGCCAAGCCGAGCACACCTTGCTCTTTCCCTAGGCCACTGGCTCCCAGGGTGTGTCTCCCCCTCACTGGGACTGCCACGTCCTGCCCACCATGGCAGAGTGGCCAGTGCACTCTGAACTCCTTCAAGCTCCCCGTGGTGACCTACTGTGGGCGCTCCCGGTGGCACACAGGGCGCACTGTAGGAAGGAATTATTCCTGTTTACTGGAAATTCAAGTTTAACTGGGCGTCCTGCATTTTGTCAGGCAACCCTCTTCCGGGGGACTGTCTGTGATGTCTGGAAAGGTTTCCTGCTGTCAGGAGGTGGGGAGGGGCACGTGCCATGGCATGGAGTGGGTGGACACTGTCCTGCAGAGCTCAGGGACGGCGGCCCCAAACACAGCTCCTCTGCCCAAATGGAGTGCCTTGGCCACCCTTCATAGCTGTCACACGGAGCTGTGAGGCCAGGGGCAGAGCAGCAGTTTGGGGGATTTAAGCGACCCCTGTGGGCATCTGTATTGGCCACGGTCAACAGTTAATGCGGCTCTGAGGAACTAGGGGGTCACAGGCCACAGCCATCAGCCTCATTGGGATTGGGACCTTCAGTTTCATTATTTGGGTTCCAACTTGGAAGCCCTCGGAGGAAGCGAACGAGAACCTTTGAATGAATTTTGGCTTCCACACCCAAGTAGGCCGAGATGGAGGTGATCTGCCAATCCTCATTTTAGCCAAGGAATGTTGAGAGGGAATTTTAAAAAGTCATGCTTGTCTATTTGTTGTCAAAATCTCCAAGAGACGGCTGCGAAAATGAGTCACCGCCTGCGAGGAGCGTGCCCCGGCCTCTCCCTCCCAGTCAGCACGGCCCGGTCGTCAGCACTCGGGCCCCACGGATGTGCTCAGCCTTGCCCGGGGCTGGGCTGGCAGGGGAGGTGGCGGTGAGGGAGGACTGGACGGTGGGCCCTGCCTGCCCTGGCCCACCTGGCCAGCATAGCTCTGGGGAGGACAAGGCAGCCCAGTGCTTGTGCTGGCCCTGCTCTGGGGGTTGGAGGGAGCCTTATTGCCTCTCCCATCGCCCAAGCACGCTGCCCGCCTCTCATAAGGCACAAAAGCCCCGCGTCGTAACCGGGCTGCGACATCATGGACCGTGGCCACCCCCGTTCAAACCGACAGAGCCATCCCTGCTCGCCAGAGGAGCTTTTATTGGTTTGGGTTTTCTGGTTTGTGTTGGGCCATGTTTGAGGAGGAGGGAGGAGGGACATATTGGTTTAGTGTGTGTGTCGCATAGATGAAGCTCTGGTCTTTGAAGTTTAAGACCAGTTGTAAATTCCTTGAAGTTCGTCCTATTTCCTTTTATATTAGCATGTTAACAAGCTTTGGAAAACTGACAGGGCTTACAGGAAAGCACAGCTGGGTTGCTCCTGAGCCCCGGCCCTAATTCAAACCAGAGCTGGCCGCGGTGCTGCGGGCCGGCCGGCTGGTGTTTACGAATGCCACAGGAAGAGTGCGGGTGATGAAGCCATCAAGTGGCGAAGCCTCCTCTAGACGAGCCCCAGTTGGGATTAATTAAGAAAGGAAGTGCTGGGATGCTCCAAATTACTGCTCTGGTAGAGACCTTTGCTCCAGATGAAGGGCGACCATAAAAATGGAAGAAGAAAAGAGAACACCTTCTAGAAATGGGTCGGATGGGACTTAGGTCTCGGTCTGGGAGGACGACCCAGGGAACAGCTTCCAGTTCAGGGTGCTGGGGCCACACAACATTGTCTCCGAGCCCAGGAAGGAGAGGGCACAGACATGGGAGAGAGCCCCGCAAGACCCGAGGCCAGGCCGGGTCAGGGAGCCAGGGCACTCGAGGGAGGGGCTGCTGCAGACTTCCCGCCACACGGGGGCCTGAGGAAGGGTCTAGCTGAAGGCCACAGAGGCCCCCTGACACGGGGTTAGGGAAAACACTTCTGTCTCCAGCAGGTATGTGGCTTCTGGGAGGACAGAGGACAGAAGTAGGTAGCAGGCAGCAGGCGCTTCGAGTCACAGCCTAAGCCAGGCACGAGAAGCAATTTCCAGAAGAATTTGCCTAACCCTGTCTGATGGTCCATCTGTTGCAATGAGCCATCTTTCGGTCATCGGGCCAGATGACAGAGGTCCCTAGCCCTCCCAGCAATGCCTGTCCCCTCCAGCCCCACCATGAACCCCCACCTCATGGCTCTTTGTCCCCCCAACAGTAAGCGGTGCTCCCCGCACCCTCCACACACCAGAAAGGGCTGCGGGGCCACCTGGTTGGTTTTTATTTTGAAGGGATTTCACAAAAAAATAAATACGGAAAATGTAAACACTGATGACAAACACAGTTTCCATACGCGGCAGCCATATGTCAAGTCCACGAACACGTGGACGTTTTGATTGTTACCAAGATTCCATGTGCACCTGGTTAGGGGACCAAAACATCCCGCCAGAAACATAAACAAGGGCCTCTGAGCCTCGGGCTCCTTGCGACCATCTTGTTGAGCAGGGACCTCGTTCTCCAGGGACCAAAATTGCTCATGGGACATTGTTACAGGCCGAGAGTGTGCAGCCCAGCAGCTTGCTGAGTAGTGGCCTCTGCTGAGGGTCAAGGCTTGGGCTCCCCAAGTCCCAGAAGGCACCTGGGTGATACGTGGCTTCTCCTCTCTGGGTTTGTCCTGTACACGGCGATGACAATGTAACCTGCCTTGAAGGTTATTTTGAAGACTGTGTGAGGGCATGCATGAGAGTCCTGTCCCTGCTGTCCACTAAGTGGGTGCCCAGTAAACCAGGCACCACAAGACAAGCCACTGGGACAGCTGGACAGGGATGGAGTCCACAGAGGCTGAAAATCTAACCTTCTAGAAGCAGTGCCCCTTTGTCATGTCCAGAGACCCGGAAAAGACTCCGGCTTCTCCACGCCATCAACTCTGAGTTAAGAATCGAGGGAGGTTAACGAAGTTGGCACAGACACTGGACCTTGTTTGCCTCCCCCCTGACCATCAGGGAATGGTTTATCTTGAGGGGTGTGTGTGTGTGTG